>NC_141685.1:266739943-269340214 GCF_964263255.1 Lissotriton vulgaris
CCCGCCCCTCTGTGAGATCTGAGCCCTATTGCCTTTGCCTGTCTCTAAATTGCTGCAATATATCATTGATTTCAAAAGCTTTTATGTTGACTCTTATTGCAGAGCTGCATGCACTGAGCCGCAGCAGACTCTACTGAATAGGGAAGTAAAACGCACGTAGACCAGCAACAGCCTGGCCTGGGTAAATTGGCACGAGGCTAAATTGTTATTATTTTATTTTTACAAAGACATGCCTTAAAAAACAAGGAACCATTTGTTGCAGATCTTTCAAGGCTGATTACTAAAAGCTTTTGGTGGGAAGGACAAAGGTCAATAAAGATGACACGTGGGCTAAAAAGACTAGACATTGCTTGTCTCTGAGTATTGGACATTTTACAGAAATCAAAACTTCCATTAGGTGCAACTCAAGAAGTCCAAACCTTGCATGAGCTATTTGAAATTAAACACTTTTCTGTTGGCTGTCAACTCGCACATTGGTGATCAGAAAAAGAATCCCTGAACCTTTTAAAGGCGCAGTTTATCTTGGCTAAGGGCAATAAACGAAAAAAACATAATAAGAAATGTGTAACTCACCTGAATTAAATTTTCTGATAACTTAAATATACAAATATATTTCATTAGCAAGTGCTGTATGAGACGAATTACAGAATTAATTTGTAATGAAACGAGGCGTAAAATATATTTGAGAAGCACGTTTCAGTACCATTAGTACTAATTATTTAATTATAAAAAACACTGTAAATCAAATAGTGAATCAAATAAAATGCCATGAATGAGACAGTGGAATATTGAAAGGTGGTGCACTAATATGCAAGGCTTAACAGTCATTTAGAGGCATGATTTGAAGTCCTAGAGTGGATTGTTACTTGTGTGCTCCTGATCCTGCATGATTGCCATGTGATGAAACATGCCCTCGAACTTTGTGTGGCATTCAGCAGCAAGTTGTTTTCCGCATTGCTGTGTGGGGGGGGGGGACGGTTGGGCGGGGGAGCAGCAGCCTTTGATGTCTGGTGGTGAGAGAGACAAATGTTGGTGTGCGACGCTTCCTTTCAAGTCGGGCTGGGGAGCAGGGGAGCAAGCGAGTGGGAGTGAATGCATATGGGGTGTGAGTGAGGCCAAGCGCACCTGGCGTAGCGTCACACTTCAGTACACAACATGCATTGGGAGTAATCCACTTGTTCAAGAGTGGTTGTTTCCCTGCAATAGTTCAGAGCTATAAATAGCTCGACCTAAAAAAACTCAGGGGCATATTATCAAGAACAGGCGATACATTATCGTCGCATTTATCGGCAGGAAACAGCCGATAAAGCGGCGATAATGGCCTTGATAATATGCTTTATGAATTCCAATCGAAGCCCATGTTAGATGTGAACACATCTAACATGGGCTTCGATAGGAATTCATAGAGCATATTATCAAGGCCATTATCTCCGCTTTATCGGCAGTTTACTGCCGTTTAAAGCGGCGGTAATGTATCGCCTGTCCTTGATAATATGCCCCTCAGTCTGGTCACTCAACTGTAAGAAATTGGGTTGTTGGTTGAGTTTGGTGTGAGCCCTGGTCGAGCAACAGCTACAAATCTTGCCAGGGCAAGGCACAATCCAACCCTAAAATAACCTGTGCTCAACCCTCTAGTAGCTTGGAAGAAACCAACCACTTGAATACCTTCAGTTTTTTAGGTCAACTAAATTTCCTGGGCATTTTACTATCTAGAGCAAATATGGTTGTCAGACTTCACTTAGAGGTAATGTGTAAAGAATTTGTGCAACACTTCTAACATTAATAAAGTGAAAACAAAAAGGATCCCACACAAAGTTAGAAAAATAGAACTTTCTTTAATAAATAAAACAAGTACAAAATGACAAAAATACAGTCAGCAGAACCGGAGATATGCAATTTTGAACATTGAGTGAAAATAGCGCCAAAAAGCACAAAGCGCCACTGCGGGTACCTGGTCGTGCTGTCCTACGGTGATGGAGTGTGGGCCGGCTACAGAGACCCTGTTAGGCCCACTGAAAAGAGCTGTGTCTGAACTGGGGTGGGAAAGTGAGCTAAAGAATGGTGAAAGATTCAACCCAGATCTGTGACTGGGGGTGAGCGTTTGAAAAGTTTCAGCACTCCGTCCATCATCTCTTTGTGTTTGCTCCGCTGAAAAGAGTACCTTAAATCGTGGTTTGCGGAGCGCTTGGAGAATCCGCGTCAAAGATGTGTCGCCTAGCCGAAGCAATGTGTTTGGTTCCAAGATGTGGGGAGGCTGCGATGCAAGGGCCTGTGAGGAAGTGGCGTTCAGTTGTGGCGATGTGCCGGTTCCAAGAAGCAGCAAGGCTGGGATGCAGAGTACAGCGTTGTCATCAAGGCTACCGTCGATGAGGGATGTGAGGCCTGCGCCGAAGATGCATTGCATATCGGCAGTTCCGGTGGGCTGAGATGAGAGACTTTATGATGGGTCCAATCCACGCAGTAGTGGCGATGCATTGGTCCTGCTTGGGTTTGCGCCGCACAGCTAAGGAGATGTGTGGGTTCCGCGGGAACCATAGAAGCTGGCAGAGACCATTAAGCCTACTTCCAAAGGTACAGGACTGGGCTGGCACCACTTGGGAGGATGGACTCACAGGATCCAGATGCAGGTGCAAGATTGTTGTAATCCTGTTGTGTCCCTGAGTCTTCAGATCAGGAGGCCAGCCAGCTAGCCCTTGGAATCACTCTAGGTTTTGGGTTTAAGAGATGCAGGTCCAGACCTTCTCACCAGCCAAGAGGGCAGCAGGTCAGCACAACAGGGCAGCAGTCCTTCAGAGCAGCCGTCCTTCAGAGTAGCAGTCCTTTCAGCATCATAGCAGTCTTTCTTCCTGGCAGAGTATCCACAGGTCCAGAACAGTATTGAAGAGGTGGAGTGGCGCAACCAGTAGAAATAATTTTTTCACCTTGTTTTTTCTTCTTTTGCATGGCAGCCAATTGTGCGCCAGCACAGGGGAAAACACACAGATAGGTCTTCTTGTTGCTAATACAATGCATCCCTGCGCTTTTAAAAAGACGCAGCTCGGCACAGCAAAATGGCTTGCGGCGCCACGCTGCGTCATTTTGTAGTGAATGAGGCCCACAGTCTTTAACTGTAATCTGATCTAGATCACATCACGTGAAGTAATTTTCTGTAATCCATACTACTATTATGAAGAGACAGCCCAAACCTTTGAGGCGGGTAAGCTCAAGAAGCACAGCACCAATCACAACACCCAATACAGCGTTGGAAAGGACAGTTGCAGCAGATGGACATAGGCTATACAAGTGGCCACCATATTCATTACAAAGGTAAAAGAACCTTAGGGGTAAAGTAGTCCCTTGTGGGCGTGGGCGTTGTGAGAGGGCCGTGGACAAACAGCAAACACCAATAGGCGCGGCATTCACGGGGCGCGGGCACGCCATTCCCCGTCATTACTGGTAAAAGCGAAAACGGCATTGTAAACAAAAACCTTCACATTACTCCGTTGTGGGCCTAGCCGTTGTCAGAGGGGCGTGGCAAAACCTGAATGGGTGCCGCATTCATGGGGCGCGCCTCGTGGACTTTGTCAAAGGGGCGTGGCCAAACACCAATGGGCAAGGCTTCACGGGCCGCGGCATTGCTACGGTGCTCATGCCTGGGCTCAAGCCATTTAGCCTAACAGCGGGGATCCCAAAGCTTTGTATACTGCTCTGGTGATCAGGCGGGGGCTCAACCAACTTACACTAACAGCGGGGAGCACAAGCTTCGCTTATTGCACGCGCAGGCCTCGCAAGCACGCTGTCACGCACTGCAGTCTCAGCGTACACAGATTTACAACAGGCAGCCTTCGTATTTATCACTGCCAAAATTGCTATGCCCTCAAGTGGGGATTAAGGCCAATCAACGTACTGGCGAACATTACAAAGCTTTCACAAAATAATTGTTCACACACGCGCAGGCCTTATTTGCTTGACTATTACAACCCTTTGCACACATTCTATTTCAGCCCCGGACAACGTCAGGACAGGCTGCTAGTATCATAGTAAAGTTAGAGGTTGTGATTTAATTTTGTGTGATGGACTTGAGCAAATCAGAGTCTTTGAAGACTGAAAAATCCTACCTCTTTTTGATCAGAGGGTGTTGTCACAGTGAGAACGACTTCTAACCATCATGAAGTGAGAACCGGTTCGAGCCTTTGATAAAACTGGGAGTAGGGAAAGCATCGTCCTGACCGGTCTTGGGCTCATCTTGAATAGTGGAAGGAGTGTGCAGGGCTGTACTGCTTTTTTTGCTTTTGCATGCTTGAACAAATGCACTGTTATTGGTTCACAGAGTGAAGCAGTGGTTCACTCATGATGTACTATGATATCAGAGAATGTTTTTTTTTGTTGCAATTTCTTTTTTTTTTTGTTGCAGTTTTATATAGCGTGAACTCGACCTGTAGACATAGGAGCGCTGTACATGAGCACCAGTTACATTACACACGGACATATTCATTCTTTGTAGGTACGGTGACATTAAATGGTTTGCCCAGAATCACATGATGTTGAGCGCAAGCCGAGACTCGAACCTGGAGGCATATTACCAAGGCAGGCGAAATGAAATTATCGCCGCTTTTGCAGCCGTTTTCGTCCGCAAAGCGGCGATAATTTCATCGCCCTATTAGCCGGCTGTCGCTAACATCAGTTAGCGACAGCTTTTAGGTGATAGCGAGCGGTTTGGGGTCCGCTTTGCATGTAAGCAATATTTATGGCTAATGACATGCAAAGTGGGCGTACCCAAACTGTTAGCGATTGAAAGCAGTCGCTAAGATCGCTATTGCCTATTATCAACGCAGGCGTAGCAAATATCGCCAAATCCTAACGCCTGCTCAGACCACTTCTTAGCCTGTATATCCAATGGGAGGTGGATATGTCCCTATTAGCGATAATGCCTGAATGTCGTTGAATTTCCAGCGATATTCACACATTTCGCCGCTATCGCCGGATATTTTATCGCTTTGGAGATAAACGTTGCTAATTGCACGTTATCTCTGCGATAAAATCAGGCGAAGCGCTGCGCTAAAAAAAAATGTGCTAAGCTTATTTAGCGATAAATATCGCTAGTTGTTGATAATATGCCCCCTGGTTCCCCATTTCCCAAGTCATCAGCTTTAGTCAGATTATAGAGAGAGACAGACGCCAAAGATGAGAGGAGATTCAGATCCTTTCTGGCCCACATCCACATGTCTGACCTCTGCGCCAATGACGTTCGTCCCTTGGTCCGACGGGGGGGCGTGTGATGTTTCCTGGAAGGCTGCCTCTGCCTGACCTGGAAATGGCCACCCTGACGGGAACTGGCTGACGGTTTAAGGGGGGTTTAGTAATTTAAGCCGGGGAGAAGCCGCACTGCACAGGCCTGCTTAGCTGTTAGTACATGTGCAATAAATGTCAAACCATGTTGTGGCATGTGGGCCTGGTCTCCCACTGCCACATAGCTGCCAAGGTTTCAGATTGCTACGTGCGACATTTTCATAATTTTACTTGAATTATGAGTGACATTTCAACGACTGTGAGTGACACTTTGACGCTAGCAATATCAAGCAATGAAGGCGAGGGAAACATAATTAAATATCAGAAATGACACCCATTTGAGCAACGAGAAACTATAAGATATTAAAACAGAAATAAACAGTGCGAGGCACACATTACAGATAACCAGGACACTATATTATCCTTGACTATAGTAATGATTGTTCACCCCTATAAAAGTGAATACCAGCACTGCTGGCGGTGTCCGCCCCAGCTGGAACACCACTGCCTGCTGCCCAGCCCCACAACACCAGATCTACTGTAGGCTGCGAGTAAGGCAGTCCCAGAGCTACTATATACAGGCTCTTGACTTTAAGTGGTGCTGGCCGCGCTGAAAGTTGACTACTCTGGCGCTGTCTGCACTGAGGAGGGCTGCCTGGGCCTCCGCTGAAGCCAACTCTGTAGGAATCTATGTGCTACCCACAGTGGTTCATGTGATTGTGCCCAGCGGTTTTGTGGCCTGTCTGGCAGAATATGGTGGCTTAGATGGGTTGTGCATCACTGCCTGTTGCTCGGCCCCACGTTGCCGGATTGCGCCGGCGGGCTGCGGCAATCACCAGGTCATTCCAAGCTGAACACCGGGGGGCAGATTTATGACGGACTTGCGCCACGTTTACGCCGCTGTTGCGTGACGCAATGGCGCGGAAACGTGGCGCATCCCTGCACCCTATTTATAACGTGACGCATCTAGGCAGATGCGTCAAGTTGTAAAGCCCTGCGCCACATGAAACCTGCGTCAGGTTTCATGTGGGCGTTCTGACGCAGGGTGGGCGTTCCCTCGTAGGAAAGCCCCGTAAAACTGACGCAGTGAAATCTACAAGATTTCACTGAGTCAATTTTACGAGGCTGCTGCGTCAAATCCTTACACCTGCTTGAAGCAGGCGTAAGGAGTGACGCACCACGTTATGTATGGGTGGCCTCTGTACATTGCAGGAGTTGCGTCTCACTTGCAACGCTACTCCAGCAATGCGCCGCCCGTACACCACAAGATGTGTCACGCATCTGCCCTTCCTTGCACCATGGAGCGTCGCATTGTAAATGCGGCGCATCTGTGGTGCCACAAGGAGGGAATTGCGTGACGCATCACTTCTGGCGCATCCCTGCTGATTTGCAGAGATGCGCCAGAACTCATAAATCTGGCCCCGGGCAGTTAGCTGTCCCCGCAGCGGGCTGTGCGGAGAGCTAGACGGACCGGCGTTCGTGTGGCTGGCGCTATTCATGGTTGGGTAAATGTTAAGTGAATCAGTCACTTACTTGGTTTTGCTCCTCAGTGTGATTGCGGAAACTGCTCCAGTGGCAAGCGTCAGCTCGGCCAAGATTCTGGGCCAGGCTCGGCAACTCTGCTTGCACTTGGGTGTAAACTTCTGCTCCGACACCAGCTCACTCATCCGCCGGTGCCTCGGACGGCTTCCTTCATTCACATTGCTGGATTATTTTTATATAATTAATACGGTATGCAAGGAGCAGCAGTGGGCACCCTTAAAAAACACTTTGGAACCTGAGGTATATTATTTTTATTTAGATGTATTCATTTATGAAAATAAGGCATGGCGCAAGGCCTGGATAGTCCGTCCATTTCCCTACATGCTACAACACCACAAACATTTTTGCTTTTAAATTGCAACTGTCCGTTCCCTAGATGATGCCTCTAGAAATGAGCCTGGTCAGACCTACCCATTCCTTCACAATATTTATTTTTATTATAGAGCGCATGTATTCCCTCAGGTTTCATCACAGGGCAAGTCGCAAGCTTTTGTGGGGCTTGGGGCAAAAACAAGGTGCCTCATTTATGGGGCTGTGCGTCACTTTTACGCCGCCGGTGCGTCACGTTTTGTGACGCACAAGTGGCGTAAAAAATGCGCCTTGTTGCGCCATATTTACAAAGTGACGCATCTAGGTAGATGCGTCACTTTGTAAACCCCTGCGCCACATTATACCTGCGCCAGGTATAATGTATGCAAGGGGGCGTATTGACGCAAGGAAGGGTCGTAGGAGTGACGCAGTGAAATCTATGAGATTTCACTGCGTCACTTTTAGGACGCAGTTGCGTCAAGCTTTTGCGCCTGCCTCACAGCAGGCGAAGGACTGACGCAGGCCCTTTCACATGGGGCTTGCCCCATGTGAAAGGACGCATTGCTGGATTTGTGTCACTTTTGTGACACACTCCAGCAATGCGTCACTTTTGCGCTTACTGATACGTCAGAAATACTGACGTATCTGTAACTCCTTGCGACATGATGCGTCATACATTAAATATGATGCATCAGGAATGTCGCAAGGAGTGCGCACTGAGAAGTGACGCATCGCTGCTTTCGCGCAGCGATGCGTCATTTCTCATAAATGAGGCCACAGGTGAGGTCCCTGACACAGAGAACCTGATTTTAATCCTGGCTTCCAGCTTGACCAACTAACCGAGGACACGTACTTGTCTTCACTGTCCCTCCTCCTGTATGATCACCATTTGAAAGCACCTTGAACTAACGCCGTTCAGGATGCACATCGACCAAAAGCATCTTGGACATGGTTTACCTATTTTAATGCGTCAGACGGCCCCCAGCCGTGCTACGTCACAGTGGGTGTGTGAGGAGGACAGCCGGGGGTCACCCAAAACACGCTCACTTCATAAATCACCCGCACCACGGTGGAATTCATGCCGCGGTCAACGGGTTAATAGACCATAGTGTTGCTCAATTTGTAACAATAAAGGTTTATAGAAGAGATACAAAGCAAATCGCTTGCCTCTTGGGCCATTAACAAAACCATAAGGACAGAAGGGGTGCTGTTCCCTAACTTTAATAAAGGCCTGTCATTGCAGTGATCTATTCTAGTTTGCTAAAGTGAAATTATTCAAATGACACTTTTTTTTAAATGTAAAAGTAGGTACCTCAGCTATATACCAAACCGGAATCAGTGACGGCTGTGCACCCTTAAAAAAACTTTGGGACCTTAAGGTTGCATTACTTAGCACCAAGGTTGTCGTTCCATCGGTGGTGCATGGGTGTTCACATACAACCACGCAAGGTTTTTGACGCCAAAACCTATAAAAAATAGCTCCTACTTCAACCAGCCGATATCACAGAGAAATGCTTTTATTCTTTCTTTTCCGACTTTGCATATGTGCTGCACCGCACAGCACACATAGAAAGTGGGAAATGATTTTAAGTTAGCCTACGCATAGTATTTTGTCCTGGAAAGGTGTATTTCCAGTACAAAACTAATGCTAGACTCACGCCAACACCCTTGTATTAAGGTGCAAAGGTGTGTGCGTGGTGTACGGCAGCACAATTCTGCGACGGCGCTAGGGAGAGGAGAAGAGTGCCATATTTCTGTAAATATGGCGCTCTCCTGCTCTCTCCTTCTCACACAGCGCAGTATTTGTGGCTGCTGCATTGCGCTGTGTGATAGTTTAGTAGATCTGGGCCGAAGTGTTCATGTGAGTTACGTCGAGTTTGTAAGAGAAAAGGTAATAACTGTGCACATCCGTGTTCAAGGCCGGTTCTGTGCGAACCAGCCCTTAACAGGAAGCCTGGAAAAGTGTGCTGACGGAAGCTGTCGCCACTGCCAAAGGACTTCTGTCTGGAAACATTAATGGTGTTCATGAGTCATTTGTTTTGTTTGCTTCACTTGAGTGAAAGCTGTGTGAAGAGGCGAGTGACAGATCCCCAGGTGGAAGCCCAGGCCTTATTCCTGTGAGGGGAGTGACAAAGAGCACCCCCCATTCAACTTTACAAAACATGCAGCAGCAATGCTGGTACACATGGCTTCACAGAGGCTATTTCGTTTTTAGTTTTCGCCTGACGTCTACTGCGCATTGAGCTTCAGTAGGGGGCTTTAACCCGCCTCTCTCTTCCATTGGCTAGCTCCATAAATGGAGGCTAGCCATTGGAAAAGTAAATCACTCTTTCCCCCGTCACGACGCGATTCATGGGCGTTTCTGTCTTTTTTTTAAGTCCCGCCCCCACACCCTCCCTCTCGCTGAGGAGTTACACCCCTCATTGTCTGCGTTTTCCATTCGCCCACCCTCCTCCTATTGTAAGCGATCCATTTGTTCCCGCCTCCTCCCTGTTGTTCATGTTCTCTATCCTCCCCTTCCCGTTGTTGTGCCTTATTTATCCCCCGCCCTCACTCCCATTGTCCGTGCCTTCTCCCTCCCGCCCGCTGTCATGCCCCGAGGTCCCTCTCGCGAAGAAGCCTGATTGCCTTGTCACTATAAAAGACGCTCTAAGACAACAGAACGCCGCTTTGCGTTCTAGCGTTTAGCTCCCCCTTCCGTATGTTCTGTCCCGTGGGATTTGCCTGACTTCCGGTTTTGTTCGTTGGGTTTCCTGTTCTGTTTCTCCGTGTCCTCTGTACTGGAGTTCTGTTCTGTTGTACGCGGCGGCCTTCCTTGGCGGTTCTTCTACCGCGCTGACCCTCATAATTGTGTTTTCTTTATTGTTTCTTTTCACATACTCGTGTGAGGCAACTCGTGTTTGTGTGTTATTTCTTTTCTCCTTTCATATTCTCCGATTCCTGGTGCTCCGCCCGACGGCCGGATTTTACCCCGTCGTCCGGCCGGGTACTGCTCATCCCAGACATCCCTGTTCCTGGTGCTGCGCCCGACAGCCGGGTTTTACCCCGTCGTCCGGCCGGCTACTGCTCATCCCAGTCACCCCTGCTCCTGGTGCTCCGCCCGACGGCCGGGTCTTTCCCACACCAAACCCACAAACTCCAAAGAAAGCTCCGACACTAACCACCTAAAATGCATCCTGCTCAACACCCGCTCAGTCCACAGACACTCCATTGAACTCTGGAACCTACTCAACACTACATCGCCGGACGTCACCTTCCTTACAGAAACATGGATGAACGCCTCATCAGCACCCGACATCGCCATAGCCATCCCGGACGCCTACAAGATCATCAGAAAGGACCGCATCAACCAAACAGGAGGAGGCATCGCCATCGTTCATAAGAACACCATCCGCATCACGACCAGTTCCGACGATAACCTCGCTACCGCCGAACACCTACACTTCCAGATTCACACCGACCCCAAAACCACACTCAGAGGTACCCTCATCTACAGACCACCAGGACCCCGCATACAATTCAGCGAAGACATCACTGACTTCATCACCCCTCACGCCCTCCCCTCCGAGGACTACATACTACTGGGAGACCTCAACTTCCACCTGGAAAAGAAAAATGATAGCAACACCACCACCCTTCTGGACAACCTAGCCAATCTCGGACTCAAACAACTTGTTGACACCCCCACCCACTTTGCCGGACACACGCTCGACCCTATCTTCACCTCCAGCAAGCACATCTCCTTCGATCGCACCACAGCTCTCCATTGGACGGACCACAGCTGCGTTCACTTCAACTACAAAAAGACCACGACCCACAACCCCCCACAACCTATTCCTCGAAGAAATTGGAACAAAATCACCACCGACCAGCTCTTCACATCACTTCACCAAAACCCCCTGGCCAAATCATCGGACCCAAACCAAGCAGCCACTAACCTCACACAATGGATCACCCACAGCGCTGACGAACTAGCACCATTAAAAAACTATCTAATCAAGCAAGGCAGCAAAAAAGCCCCCTGGTTCAACGACGATCTTAATAAATCCAAGAAGTTCTGTCGTACTCTCGAGAAAACCTGGAGAAAAAATCCAACCACTGACAACCCAGCCACCTTCAAGAACGCCACCCGCAAACACCACCAATTAATCCGTTCCACCAAGAAATCAGCATTCAAGGATCGACTTGACAACAATGCCCAAAACAGCAAGGAACTTTTCAACATCGTCAAAGAATTTACTAACCCCACCGCCGGCACCAACGATATCACTCCCTCCCAAGACCTCTGCGATTCCCTATCCTCATTCTTCCACAACAAAATCACCGAAATACATAACAGCTTTGAAAACGAGTCCGACGACCAGTCCACTCCACCCACCTCCAAACCTAAACCGCACTCTAACAGCCTCTGCGCCTGGAACCCAATCACCACCGAAGACACCATCCGCCTGATGAACTCCATCCACTCAGGATCGCCAACCGACCCATGTCCCCACCACATTTTCAACAAAGCAGACTCCATCATCGCACCCCATCTCCGCGATGTCATCAACTGTTCTTTCAACTCCGCTGCCTTCCCGGAAAACTGGAAACATGCCGAACTCAGCGCCCTTCTGAAGAAACCCACAGCAGACCCCACCGAACTTAAGAACTACCGCCCCATCTCGCTCCTCCCATTCCCTGCCAAAGTCATTGAGAAAGCCGTCAACAGTCAGCTCGCCGCCTTCCTCGAATCCAACAAATCCCTCGACCCCTCACAATCAGGCTTCCGAGCCAAACACAGCACCGAAACCGCCCTCATCGCAGCAACAGACGACATTCGAACACTACTGGACAACGGAGAAACAGTTGCCCTCATCTTACTTGACCTCTCCGCAGCCTTCAACACAGTCTGTCATAGCACCCTCATACAAAGCCTCAGCAACGTCGGAATACAAGGAAAGGCACTGGAATGGATCACCTCGTTCCTCGCCGGAAGAACCCAGAGAGTCCGCCTCCCCCCTTTCAAATCAGAGGCCACCGAAGTCATCTGCGGCCTACCGCAAGGATCATCACTCAGTCCCACCCTCTTCAACGTATACATGAGTCCCCTCGCATTCGTCGCACGCCAACACAACCTCAACATCATCTCCTACGCAGACGACACCCAGCTGATCCTCTCCCTTACCAAAGACCCAAACACCGCCAAAACCAACTTACACGAAGGAATGAAAGAAGTTGCCGAATGGATGAAGAACAGCCGTTTAAAACTGAACTCGAACAAAACGGAGATCCTCATCTTAGGTTCATCCCCCTCTGCTTGGGACGACTCATGGTGGCCACCGGCCCTGGGAACCGCACCCATACCTACGGACCACGCACGTAACCTGGGCTTCATCCTGGACTCCTCCCTCTTGATGACCAGACAAGTCAACGCCGTCTCATCATCATGCTTCAACATCCTACGCATGCTCAGAAAAATCTTCCGTTGGATCCCCACCGAAACAAGAAAGACGGTCACCCACGCACTGGTCACAAGCCGACTGGATTACGGAAACACCCTTTACGCCGGAACCACAGCCAAACTACAGAGAAAACTCCAACGCATCCAAAACGCCTCAGCCAGACTCATTTTGGACATCCCTCGGCAAGCCCACATTTCCGGCCACCTCAAAGACCTCCATTGGCTCCCTGTCAACAAGAGAATAACGTTCTGTCTCCTCACCCACGCACACAAAGCCCTCTACAACCTAGGACCCGAATGCCTCAACACGCGACTTTCCTTCTACACCCCCTCCCGCCAACTACGATCGTCCAATCAAGCCCTCGCCGCTATTCTGCGCATCCACAGATCCACCAAGGGGGGAAGATCCTTCTCCTAGTTAGCGGCCAAAACCTGGAACTCTCTCCCCACCCACCTCCGCCTCACACAGAACCACCTCTCCTTCAGAAAGCAACTAAAAACTTGGATATTCGACAAGTAAAGCACCTCCCTCCCTTAAGCGCCTTGAGACCCTCTGGGTGAGTAGTGCGCTATACAAATTTTTGAACTTGAACTTGAACTACTGCCAGCTGCATATTTTGGTTCACTGGCCGGAGCTGTCTCCCGTTGGGTGAACCACCCAACCAGCCTTCCCTTTGGCATTTTGGAATACTTTTGTTTGGGGCACTTGCGTGGACCAGTGGTTTCGCTGCTCAGCCACCAGAATCACGGTAGCAGCGCATCGCGCTGCCTCTATTATTATCTTGTATGTGGTTCATGTCGTATTTGACTAGTGTGATATTCTTTGGTAGATTACACCTTGTACAATTTATCAGAATAAAGGCTCGCATAGGTGCAATTCACCCTGGAATAGAGTTTGGGCGCTCTTCAAGTATCCTTGATAAAGATATTGTGGTGCGATTTACATATCACTTTCTCATTATACTAGAACAGAGTGGGGTAGAGTGTTTATATTCTTGGTCCTTTTCTAGCACAGAGAGAGCGGACGCCAATTCAACCCACCAGTAGTATCTCAAGGTCCAGACTAGTAACAGTGGTAGGTGCAGTCTATATATGTATGTAGACATTGTTTATGTACACTCTTTTGTACTACAGTATAGGCTGTAACATCTTCCTTCCCTTACAGCCTGCCTCCACAACAAGAGTCCGCATTGAAGTTCCACAGCCAAGACCTATTCTTTCCCCGCCTTTCTTTGTTTTGTTTCCCTGTTTTCCCCTGGCGTGCCATCCGTTACTCTAGAGCATGGGTACTCACAAACTTTCTCTCGGGGGACAAATTTACAGTTTGGTTTGTGTCTGAGGGCCGCATCGGTGGGGGGCGGGGTCAGTGGGGGAGGGGCGGGGCTAGAGCAACAACATAAAACTGACCTTGAGGTTGATCACAGGTCCCTGCAGCAGACGCCTTCGTCCACTGAGCCGTCCCGCATATACACATCTCTCTCTCTCTCTTTCTCTCTCGGTCTCCCTCCCTCTCTATAGCTCTCTCTCCCTCTCTCTAGCTCTCCCTCCCTCTCTCCTGTCTTCCTCTGTCTCACTCTGACTGTCTCACTCCCTCTCTCTCACTCCCACTCCCTCTCCCTCTCTCTCTCTCTCTCTCTCTCTCTCTCTCTCTCTCTCTCTCTCTCTCTCCCTCTCTCCCTCACTCTCCGTCTCCCTCCCTCTCACTCTCCGTCTCCCTCCCTTTCCCTCCCTCTCCCTCCATTTCCCTTCCTCTCACTCCCTCTCCCTCTCCCTCCCTTTCCCTCCCTCTCACTCTCTCTCCATCTCCCTTTCCCTCCTTCTCACTCCCTCTCCGTCTCCCTCCCTTTCCCTCCATTTCCATCCCTTTCCCTCCCTCTCCCTCCATTTCCCTCCCTTTCCCTCCATCTCACTCCCCATCAGTCTCCCTCCCTTTCTCTCCATCTCACTCCCCATCAGTCTCCCTCCCGTTCCCTCCATGTCATTCCCCATCAGTCTCCCTCCCTTTCCCTCCATCTCACTCCCTATCAGTCTCCCTCCCTTTCCCTCCCTCTCACTCCCTCTCCGTCTCTCTCACTCCCTCTCCGTCTCACTCCCTCCCTCCCTCTCACTCCCTCCCTCCCTCTCACTCCCTCCCTCTCACTCCCTCTCTCTCACTCCCTCCCACTCCCTCCCTCCCACTCCCTCCCTCACTTCCTCCCACTCACTCCCTTCCTCTCACTCCCTCCCTCCCACTCCCTCCCTCCCTCTCACTCACCCCCTCCCTCTCACTCACCCCCTCCCTCTAACTCCCTCCCACTCCCACACCCACTCCCTCCCTCTCACTCACTCCCACTCCCACACTCACTCCCACTCCCTCTCTCCTTCCCTCCCACTTACTCCCTCCCTCCCTCTCACTACCTCCCTCCATCTCCCTCCCTCCCTCTCCCTCCCTCTCACTCACTCCCTCCCTCTCACTCCCTCCCTCCCGCTCACTCCCTCCCTCCCTCTCACTCCCTCCCTCTCACTCCCTCCCACTCACTCCATCCCTCTCACTCTCACTCACTCCCACTCACTCACTCACTCACTCACTCACTCCCACTCACTCCCACTCACTCACTCACTCTCACTCACTCACTCTCACTCACTCACTCCCACTCACTCACTCCCACTCACTCACTCACTCCCACTCAGTCCCTCCCACTCACTCACTCCCACTCACTCTCTCCCTCACTCTCACTCACTCCCTCCTTCCCTCTCACTCACTCCCTCCTTCCCTCTCACTCACTCCCTCCCTCACACCATCCCTCTCACTCACACCATCCCTCTCACTCACTCCATCCCTCTCACTCCCTCACTCCCACTCACTCCCTCACTCCCACTCACTCCCTCACTCCCACTCCCTCACTCCCACTCCCTCCCTTTCACTCCCTCTCACTCACTCCCTCCCTCTCACTCCCTCCCTCCCACTCCCTCCCTCCCTCTCACTCACTCCTCCCTCTCACTCCCTCCCTCCCTCCCACTCCCTCCCTCCCTCCCACTCACTCCATCCCTCCCTCCCTCCCACTCACTCACTCCATCCCTCTCACTCACTCCCTCACTCCCACTCCCTCACTCCCACTCCCTCCCTCCCTCTCACTCCTTCCCTCTCACTCCTTCCCTCTCACTCCTTCCCTCTCACTCCTTCCCTCTCACTCACTCACTCCCTCCCTCTCACTCCCTCCCTCTCACTCCCTCCCTCCCGCTCACTCACTCACTCCTCCCTCAGTCCCTCCCTCCCTCCCACTCACTCCCTCTCACTCACTCACTCCCTCTCACTCACTCACTCCCTCTCACTCACTCACTACCTCTCACACTCACTCCCTCTCACTCCCTCTCCGTCCCCCTCCCCCTCCCTGTCCCTCCCACTCCCTCTGTCACCCTCTGTCATCTCACCCTGCCTGTGTGCCAGCTGGGGCGCGCACACACTCACAGCCGCACCCGAGCACTTAACAGGTCTTTAAAAGACCATTTGCATGTTAATGTGGCCTTTGTATTTCACCTCTTCTTAGGCCCCTGCAGCTTTACTCTGGCCATTGCTAGGATCGCCCGGCCGGCAGCTCCCACAGAGCAGCAGACTCTCTCACGCTGCTGCAGACACTTAAAAAAAAACATAAAACACTGGGATGATGTCTCGGGGGTCGGCGGGCCGCCAGGAAAGGCTTGCCGGGCCGTCCCAGGCCCGCGGGCTGTACTATGAGTACCCCTGCTCTAGAGTCTGATAGCGTCGGAAGGCCGTAGGGGAAGGCTAAGGACTACTCTCCGGATTCCTGACGCTCCTGCGGAACCAGCTTGGAAATCATTACACCCGCCCACTGTCCATGCCTCCTCCCTCCCGCCCGCCCACTGTCCGTGGCCTTGTTTATCCCCCGCCCTCCCTCCCGTTGTCCATGCCTTCTCCCTCCCGCCAACCCACTATCCGTGCCTCCTCCCTCCAGCCCGCCCACTGTCCGTGCCTCCTCCCTCCCGCCCGCCCACTGTCCGTGCCTCCTCCCTCCCCCCGCCCGCCCACTGTCCGTGCCATGTTGGGGAGGCTGGGAGGTGGCCGTAGTATCAACAGGAGCGTGTGCTAGAGTTGCGGGGCAGTGCATGAACCTGGTCGCGCGGGGGCGGTTGAGCGCGCGGACTCCTGTGGGAGTGGCGCGCAGAGGACGGCAGTGATGGCCGCGGTGAGAAGGAGGCGGCACCGCCATGAGGGACTGAATCAGGGCCCGTATTGCAACCCCTGCACCAGAGACCCGCTCAGGGTCCACCGCAAACATGACGTCTCCTAGGACTCCGCTGGCCACCGTGAGCGAGAAGGATACCCCCGAGCAGGTGAGCTGGGAGTGAGATTGACTTCCGGGCAGGAAAGGGTGCACCTTCCGACCTGCTGCCTCCCCCTTGTGCTCTCTGCCTCTTTCTGTACCTCAGTCCTGACGAACCTTATGGTTGTTAGTCCCCCTTCAAATCCCGGGCTTTCACCAGTCGTGTACCTACCTACCTCTTCAGACCTCCTCCCTTGACAGTGGTGTCACTATTTGCGGATTTTAGGATAGTACGAACTGAATCACAGATAAACAGTGTGTGTGGGGGGGGGCTCTGTGTGTGGGGAGGCTCTGTGTGTGTGGGGGGGGCTGTCTGTGTGTGGGGGGGGCTGTGTGTGTGTGGGGGGGGCTCTGTGTGTGTGGGGGAGCTCTGTGTGTGTGGGGGGCTCTGTGTGTGGGGGGGGCTCTCTCTGTGTGTGGGGGGGCTCTGTGTGTGGGGGGGCTCTGTGTGTGGGGGGGGCTCTGTGTGTATGGGGGGCTCTGTGTGTGTGGGTGGGCTCTGTGTGTGTGTGGGTGGGCTCTGTGTGTGGGTGGGTGGGCTCTGTGTGTGTGAAGAGGCTCTGTGTGTGTGGGGGTGGCTCTGTGTGTGTGTGGGGGGCTCTGTGTAAGTGGGTGGACTCTGTGTGGGGGGGGGGCTCTGTGTGTGGGGGCTCTCTGTGTGTGGGGGGCTCTGTGTGTGGGGGGGCTCTGTGTGTGGGGGGGTTCTGTGTGTGTGGGGGGGCTCTGTGTGGGTGGGCTCTGTGTGTGTGGCTCTCTGTGTGTGGCTCTCTGTGTGTGGCTCTCTGTGTGTTTGTGGGTGCAAATGCAATAGGTCTCGCATTTGCGAGAGATTAAGCTATTGACATTGTAAATGACAATGCCATTTATTTATCTATTTTCACAACCAACACATAAATAAAAATGTTGTCATTTACAATGCCAATAGCTCTAACTTTGGCTAAGGCGAGACCGTTGCATTGTAAATGCTTGTTCTTAAGGTCTTAACACATATATTCTTACAAAAAAAACAACTAATACATAAGAGGTATAATCAGTTCTAACTTCCCATCTTCTGCAGGCTCGAAAATTAATCATTATTATTTTCATGTATTAAAAAATCAGGGGGATACATTTGAGTACTTTTATGCGGTCTCCACTCAGTTCTCCTTCCTCCATCACTGATTGATTGTTATAAACTCAAGGGGCCTCATTTATGAGGCCGTGCGTCACTTTTACGCCGCCAGTGCGTCACTTTTTGTGACGCACCAGTGGCGTAAAAAATGCACCTTGTTGCACCATATTTACAAAGTGATGCATCTAGGTAGATGCATCACTTTGTAAACCCCTGCGCCACATTATACCTGCGCCAGGTATAATGTGTGCAAGGGGGACATATTGACGCAAGCAAGGGTCATGGAAGTGACGCAGTGAAATCTATGAGATGTCACTGCACCACTTTTAGGACTCAAATGCGTCAAAATCTTTCGCCCCTTGTCCCATGTGAAAGGACACATTGCTGGAGTTGCTTCACTTTTGTGACACATTCCAGCAATGCGCCACTTTTGCCCCATACAGATACGTCAGAAATACTGACGTATCTGTAACTCCTTGCGCAATGATGTGTCAAACTGTAAATATGACGCATCATTGGTGGTGCAAGAGGGGCGCAGTGAAAAGTGATGCATCGCTGTTTTCACGCAGAGATGCGTCACTTTTCATAAATGAGGCCCAAGAAGTTCCCGCAAACAATAAGTACCTGACTTGGAATATATCTGCCAAAAATTATACCATTAAAAGTTTAATAGCGGAGGATCTGAAAGTATAAAGAAGGTAGGGGCATATTAGCAACAACTTGCGAGAATTATCGCAAACCGCGCTTAGCGGGATTTTTTTATCACCTCTTATCGCTGGATTTTATCGCGGAGATAACGCATTATTGCCAACGTTTATCTCCACGGCGATAAAAAATCCAGCGATAGCGGTGAATCCCATGTTTAACGGGAGATTTCCAGCGATAAAAATCCTATTGCTAATGAAAATCTTGTGAATAGGCAGGTGGGGACTTAGCCGTAGAATCCACCGTCCATTGACTAATATGGCTAAGTCAGGTTTTTACCAGGTGTAAAACACTGGCGCTAACCACGGTTTGCGCACGTTTTTTTATTGCGACGCTGGTATTGCTAATAGTCGATAGCTGTGTTAGAGACTGCTTTCAGTCGCTACCAGTTTGGGTACGCCCACTTTACATGTAATTAGCGATAAATATCCCTGACATGCAAAGCGGGCCCCTAACCGGGTGCTATCGCCTGGAAGCTGTCTCTAACTGCTGTTGGCGACAGCTTGGTAATTGGGCGATAAAAAAATCGCTGCTTTATCGGCAAAAAGTGCCGCTACAGCGGCGATAACGCCCTTTCTAATATGCCCCCTATTACTTCTGAGGTCTGCTCAGACTGCATTGGTACTACCCAGCACAACTCGTAAATAAAGCACCCTTACTTTGGGGTCCTACATCAATAATGAAAAGGGCGAAGGTATTTATATATCTTTATTTATATTAGCCTTTGTCTATTCTCTATAGTGCTCTTAACGAGATGTCTTGGCGCTAGCTAGAAGACTGGCAACAACTAAACAGGGGTCACTCTCAAGCGGGTTATCAGGGTTGTTGGTAAGATCTAGTGGTTAGTCTGAAGCTGACTGGCAGCACATTTTAGTGTCAAGCTACGAGAAGAACCAAAATTAGCCCCTTTGAGCGAGATTCTCTAAATAAGGTGAATTTTCTGAGGCACAGTGGAGGCTTCTCCCAGGTACATAGCACACACATTGCATGATCAGAAAAATAGGGCCAGGACCCTTCCAAGGCCTATAAAAAAGAAAGCATTTGAAAACATGTTTTTAAGAAGCCTGCTTATGTGGATGAATAACCGAATGTTAGCCATGTGCACCCTCGTTCATGCAAAGAAACTAAGGGGCATATTACCAAGCAATAGCGATAATTATCGCTATTGCTTGGTTAGCGTGAAAAAATTATCGCGGAGCTGCGACGATTTTTATCGCAGATAAACCTTGGTATTACCAAGGTTTATCGCAAATGCAATAAAAATCAGCCGCAATGCATGAATATCGCTGAAAAGTCAGCGATATTCATGCATTACCGAGCTAATGCTCTTAGTCATGTTATCCACCTCCCATTGGATAACATGGCTAAGAACTGCTCAGGGCAGGTGTTAGCTTTTGGAGATATTCGCACTTAGCGCGAATATCTCCAAAAAATGGTAATAGGAGATAGCGATGTTTGCGACTGTTTCCAGTCGCTAACATCTTGGCACGCCCACTTTGCATGTCATTAGTGATAAATATCACTGACATGCAAAGTGGGGCCCAAGATGGTCGCTATCTCCTACTAGCTGTCGCTAACTGGTGTTAGCGACAGCTAGGTAATAGGGAGATAATTTTATCTCCGATTTCTTGGCTTTTAAAGCCAAAAAAGCGGAGATAACCCCCCTTGATAATATGCCCCTAAAAACCCGGCGCAAAGGACCCATTGGTAATATCACACTGTATTGAGCTTTCTTAACAAAACATAACATTTGCCTGGGCAGGTATCTCCAAGTCCAAGGCCGGAACTGGAGCTGGTGTGGGCTGCTTCACTGGTGTGCCAGAGCCGGAGGAATTAGCCTTATTGTGTTTTGCGTTCCCACTTCGGTCCTCTGCCAACTGCTACCATAAGCCTTCTCGCATCTCAGTTTGGCATTGGTCTCTAGCTTGACCACCAGGGGAGAGTAGAAAACAAAGTCATCCATCTGAGCTGCTGATTTTGAAAATCTTCCTCCTGATTTTACTTTCTTCTAAAATTGGGATAAAAGAACATGGAAAGTGGAAAGGGTGCTTTGCATGAGGATAACAATGAGGCTATCTTGCATGATGTATGTTCTTGTGTGTAATATGGCCACTTCTTTTTTGAGGTCTAGGCTTCCAGCTCCTACTTGTTTCAGCATTGTGTCCTGCGGAAGATCCAGCCTTTTTCTCTGCGGAACATTCATGCTATGGTAATCAGCACTAGGGTGGTTTCCTCCATTAGACGACAGTGGTGCGCTGCATCTTGTACTCCATGAATCACCGATCACTAAACTGCAATGATTGCCTTTCAAGCTTCAGAAATGTGGCCATATCTCAAGGCTTGTGACTCTACATTGGCTACTGGTGAAAAAAAGAATTAATTAAAACAATGAATGCATAGTCCATCACGCATTCTACAAGACCGGTCCAGTTCTCTTGATCGTCTAGCAGGTTTCCTAATGCTCTTCTGGGGGCTTTAATAGCATGTTTCTTACAGATGCCCCACTGTAAACATGGCTGCTGATGGGCAGAGTGTTTTGGGTCTTAAGTGTCTAAACTAAGTCACGGTCACTCACTCTAAATTGATGACATTGCTGAACTTCTGCAGCTTCACAAGGTGCTGAATATGGCTCCCCTCTGTCATTCTTTTTAGGCGGAGCCTACTGAGCCTTGCAAGAGCGATCTGTTGTGAGACATATTGTGCTCTTAACAGGAACAGAAACGAGCTTGGAGCGCGCCCATTGCTTACTATGCCACCCTCATTTGCTTCCATATTCATGTCCCAGATGATCAATCTTGTGTTTGTCCCTCCCATGGAGCCTAGCCTCTTTACCACCTCTTTTGATTGGCTTGCTTCTATAGAGTGGCGTAGCTTTACTAGTTGCCGCCCGTAGCGGTCCCTGTGGCGGCTGCCCCTCAACTGTATGTAAGAGCGGGGCGTGCTGGTGATACTTGTGGCAGCTGCCCTGCCCTGTGTATAAGAGTGGGGGGGGGGGGGGCGGTGGTGCTGGTTAAGCCACAGGTAAGAGCGGGGGAGGGAGGCTGCCGCTTCACAACTCATGCCACCTGGGGCAGATTGCCTGCCCCTCCCCCCCCCCCACCTTGCTACGCCACTGCTTCTATGCTTCCACTGCTTGCTTTTCACGCACTGATTTTTCTGTTGGGCTACGCACTCTATGGGAGTGTACGTGTTTTCCAGCTGTCTCTAATATTTTCTTTTTTAATTTTCAGTTTTGATTTTGTAGTCTACAGTATGAAATATTAGAAAGACAAGAAACATGACCATTCATTAACCAAGACAAAATATTGACTGGTGAACCCTGTCCACATTAAACAATGCAGTATCATAATTCTGGCCACACGAACTGCTTATTATTTTTTTAATCCATTGTGTCATTATTGAGGGGAAGGGCAGGGCAAGGCAATGTTCTTCCTTTCCATTTCTGGGTGATTAGAGAGCGTACTATCGGCATCTATATAGAATATGTATTCCAAGCTTGCTTTGGAATATTATTTTCTAGAGGTATTTATCCTAACATAGCTGTTATTGCATTTTTTCCTTATCGTGTACTCTACCCCTTTAAGATATGGTTTTAACTAATACCTAATAAGATTCTAAGTAAGATATGACCATGTAACTTCTGACCTGCTCCCTATATTCTTGTAATGACATATAGGGCATTAATCTCAGAGAGATGACATATATATGTAGCTATTCTAGTATCATATATAAGAACAAGTTTGCAATTTGGTGCATTCTTCTGAAATGTGCCCCTTTTTTTAATTGAGAAAATAATTGAATACATTTCTGTCCTTTTTGCTTCGATGAGTGTTATCCCCAATAACTTAGGGGTGATTTAGAGTTTGGTGTACATGCTACTTCATCCCAAATGTTACAAAGTACCTTGGGGCATATTACCAACGATTAGCGATATTTATCGCTAGCTAGGCTTAGCAAGAAATTTTTTATCGCTAAGCAGCGCCGGAAATTATCGCTGAGATAACGTGCTATTAGCAACGTTTATCTCCAAAGCAATACATTTTCCTGTGAATATTGCTGAGAATACAGCGATATTCACGCATTAGCGACAAAATGCTCTTAGCCATGTTACCCGCCTTCCATTGGATAACATAGCTAAGAACTGGTTAAAGCAGGCATTAGTTTTTGGCGATAGCTGGAATATTTCCATCGCTACGCCTGCCTTGCTAATAGGCGATAGCGACGTTAGCGACTGCTTTCAGTCGCTAACAGGTTGGGTACGCCCACTTTGCATGTCATTAGCGATAAATATCGCTGACATACAAAGCGGGACCCAAACTACTCGCTACCGCCTAAAGCTGTCTCTAACTGCTGTTAGCGACAGCTTGCTAATAGAGCAATAGAATTATCGCCGCTTAGCGGCTGAAAACGGCCGCTAAAGCAGCGATAATTGCCTATCGCCCTGCTTGGAAATATGCCCCCTTGTACGTCAAAACGTCTGCATGCCCGCCTCATTTAGAGTCAAGAGAACCTCCAGCTTTCTGTCAACAAAAGCTCCCTTGTGATTCTTTGGGGTACAGTTTCCTCCGACAACCTGACAGAGTAGGGGCCTTTGGATGAAGAGCATTACACTGTCCACACTATTTTGGGTGAACTTAGTAACATCCTTCTTTTCTGTCCATCACTGCCAGGACAAAATACAGTACTGAGATAGCTTTAGAAGTGTAGGACTCTGTGGATGTCCCAGTACTGTAGAAGCAAAGCCCACTGCATGTCTGTAGGGTCCAAGCTCTAGAACTAGCTAGCAGGGCTATGTGGGTTTCCTAGTAATAGCAAGTAAGCAAGAGGGCCTGGTCTTTGCTCCATAATGTAATCGCAGAGGGTTAAGTAGGGCTGCGTTGGTTTTCAAATGCAGAATACCCAGTGTGATGCTATGCATTGCTGTATGAGTATAAGAAATCCAGCAGGCACTCTGAGGGGAGAGTAGCTATTTTCTTAGCAGATCAAGATATAGGGGCATATTTACA
This sequence comes from Lissotriton vulgaris, assembly GCF_964263255.1. Taxonomy (NCBI): domain Eukaryota; kingdom Metazoa; phylum Chordata; class Amphibia; order Caudata; family Salamandridae; genus Lissotriton; species Lissotriton vulgaris. The sequence goes on from NC_141685.1 coordinate 266,763,650, forward strand.
AGGAAGTAGAGGGGTGCCGCATTAGCCTGCTAGGCTTAACGCCACTCTATGCCACTTCTGAAACACAGGGCTGGACTGTATTTACAAGAATACAGTGCAGCCTTGCATTTCCCCCTGTGCTGGTGCTAATTTAGCTTTTACAACAGAACAAGGGATCCCTTAAGGTATAGCATAGGGACCTTGTGCATTATCATATTCTATAAAACAGTGGTCCCTATATGTGAACAGTATGCACGTTGTTTTGTCTTGTATGTTGAGGGTCACGGCTGTGCCCGCTTAACATCCAATTGTTCAAAAAAACGTTGAAATTGTACTTAATGGAAAATAAAATTCCTGTCCGGACGGACAGATGACATACCACTTATTAAGTGTATGATTAATGTTCTCATGTATACTGTTCACATATAGGGACCACTGGTTTATAGAAGGTGCTAATTTAGCTGACTAGTGCAAGGATTCCTGCATTGAGGGGAGTGATTGTTTATGTGCAGGAAGGTGTCCCTTCCTACACATAAACATTCTGAAATGGCGTTTTGAAACTTTATTGTGTGCTATGCGTGGCATTTTGCTGTTTTTATGTGTGCTGTACAATGCTTTATTTCTCCTTGTTAGGTCTCGCACTGCGAACCGGATCGCAAAAGCGATCCGTCGCTGCGAGACTTATTGTGATCATTTCATCTTTCAAGGGCTCAAGGGGAACAGACAGCGGACAAGCAATGTGAACGCGCAGCTCCTTGACTGGGATTAGGTCGCGCGCGTCAACTGTGACAGTTTCAGTTTTACACGCGACCCTCTACAGTTTGTGCCTCATGCACTTCTCGCATACACACACACAGCCACAGCTTTTCGCACAAGCACGCACACACACACACGAGCACACACACAGAGAGACACACGAGCGCACATGCACGCAGACACACACACACACACGCACACATACCGCCCGCCTGCCTGCCGCCACCCCCACCCGCCCAGGGGTGAGATGTCCCCCCCCCTCTTTCCTCACACTCACCGGAGAGGTCGGCGCGGGCCCCGCCGAGCAGCAGGAGGCAGGCGGTGAGCAGCAGCGGCGGCTCCATGGCGCTCGGTCAGTCAGTCTGTCTGACTGACTGCCGGCGCGTGCCCCTCTCGGCCTCCTATACAGCTGCGAAAGCTCCTACGCACTGAGTGAGCGCGCGCGTGCCCGCCCGCCGCGGAAAGAGAGACCCGGGTCTAATATCAGCTGCGCCTGCGCCCGACCGAGCCCGAGGACAGCGGGCAGACCAGGGCCATGGAAGTACAAGGTACAAGGGCCCGCCTGCGCTCGTTTGAATCTGGGGTTGGTTGCCATGTTAGTTGTGCGACTGGTTCTGTGAGCTTTTGTTCAGCAATGACGCTCACTCTCTCACCGCTTCTGGCTTTCTGTTTTTTCTGCTTTTTCACTCGTCCGCCTGTCCGTCTTCCTCCAGCCGAGCATCATTCCGTCCCCGCACCCTCCCGGCCTCGGATTTCATCCCAGAACCGGAGCGTTGGACCCTGGGCCCGCGTATCCGTCCGATTCTTGGGTTACCAGAGCCCAGAAAACATGGTTTTATAGCGCTGTAGGGAGATCGGTGTGCATTATTACTAAATATTTAAATTGTAACTTCATCTAAGAATCGAAAATCTGGACCCCTGGGCCTGTTTGTATCCTTCCGATGCTTGTGTTACCAGAGCGAAGAAACATGTTTTATAGCGCTTTATGAAAGTGGTGTGCTTATATTACTGAATGTTTACTAAATTCACCCCAGCTCTGTATCTATATGTAACGCCCATGTGCACAAGAAGCCAGAAATATGAATGTTTTTCATAGCGCCTTGTGTGTGTGCTTATATTACTGTATTTGTGACTGTGGGCTGTGTTTTTGTAGCGCCCGAGGGGTGTTGGAGCGCTTCTATTACTACATATTTAAGTTATCATTCATTTCCGAACCGAAGCGCTGGGCCCCCTCCCGGTGTGTATGTTTGAAACTGATATATACAAGAGTCCAAAAACATGTTTTTAATAGCGCCTTAAGGCGGCAGATGTGCTTAGATTATTCATTTGTTGTTTAATATCAGAACTAGTGCGTTGACACACAGCCCTGTGTGGAGGTCTCTGTGCGCCTTGAGTTATCAAGAGCCCCAAAACGTGTAATATTTTAGCGCCTTCTGAAGGTCGGTGTTCTTACATTATTGAATATTTAAGTTATAATTACTTCCCAAAACAGAAAGGTTAGATCCCGGCCTTTTGTGTTTGCGTTCTAACCTTCTGTTTACGTTTTTTTTCCTAGTACCGTTCGGCGATTGGTGTAGTTATATTACTGAAAATATATACATAATAATGTCATAGCAGAATTGCAGCGTGAGACCCCAGCTCCGCGTTTATTAGGCACAAAAACTGTATTTAATAGCGCCTGGTCGAGGCTAGCCTGCACGTGTTACAGAATATTTTAATTGTAATTATATTCCAGCCTTTCAGCGCTAGACCCGTCGCCCCGTGTGTATGTCCGAAGATTGTGTTTACTAAAGCCCAAAATATTGGTATAGCGCCTTACAGACGCTGCTGTGCTTATATTATTGAATATGTTTTATAGTTAAATCCCAGAACCGGAGCGTCGCCCCTCCCCCCCCCCCATCCCCCCCCCCCCAACATCCCCCGCAGCCCCGTATGTATGTCCGAGTCTCACAGGAAACATTTTCCTACAGCGCCCGAAGGAGGTTGGTTTTCTAATACTATTCAATATATACAATTTAATTTCAAACCAGAACTGCAGCTTGGACCTCTGCCCCGTATGTAAGTCCCAGCCTTGTTTTTAAAAGGGACAAAAATATGTTATAATAGCGCCTAGTGGAGGTCGGTTTACTTATATTGTTCAATATTCAAATCTGAACTAAACCCCCTTCCGGCGCGTTAGACCCCAGCCCTTGTGTCCGTGTTCGAGGCGTGTGTACTTAAGAGCCGAAAGCGCCTATGGAGGTTGGCGTACGTATATATTATAACACATTTAAAATAGTTACATCCCAGATGGAGCGTTGCTTTATAACCACGCGTGGTTCTGTTCCACGCCTTTGTTTCCTAGTGCTTAGCAAACCTGTCGTTAAATAGCGCCTGGTAGACGCTGGTCCGTTTATTTTACCGAATATTGAAATCATCATTTCATAGAACGCTCTGTGCGACTTTCATTGGGATATATATGTGTAAACAACCGTCTTTTCTATGCACTGATCAGTTTAATAAGGAAGAGGGCATTTCGCCATCACAAAACACGAGATTCCGAAAGTGTCTTGTTAGTGCAATTTCACCTACAATGCCAGCCTCCCAATAAACGTAAGTGGCTCATTGTACCATGTTCTTGTTTTATTTTGTTCGTAAATTGCACATCTTTATAAACTGTAGATTTCTTTGGTTTGATTTTATGTTATGTAATAATTTGTATTAGTTTCAAAAATACGAATTTAATCATGAAACTCCCTTGCATTTACAATGTACAATATTTCGTTTTTTGTTTGTGGTGCAGGGGTACTGGGGGCGTGTACAGCCGCATCTCTGAACGCACCCCGAGCTCAGCACACAAGGTCAGGGGATGATTCGGGGACACTGAAAGTGGGAAGACATTATTAAAGGGTTAAAGTGCGGTGTTGCCAAGGCTTGTTTCTATGGATGGGCTCGGTATTATTTACCACAAAATAATAGTGTCTATTTTTAGAATGAGCATGTAATGTGCTGAAATGCTCTTATTCCGTCTGAGAGTCGAAGCCCCCTTTCCCCTTGGCTGCAAACCTGAGCACTTTTCAGAAGGTGCCCCATCCTCCGTGGCGCCCGTTCCCCCTCCCGCAGATATGCAAGGCAGGGCTTCTTTTGTCTTGCAGGCGTACGAGGAACAGGTGTGAATTGGCGATTGCCCAGGCAATTCGGAATGAAAACGGGCCTAGACCTTGACACTCCCAGCTCCAGCCGAGTCACATCCAGCCCCTCGCCTAGGTGTCTCCAAGTGAACTGCAGTCTGCAGTTTCAATAAACACACTCACCCCGACAAAAGCATAGCATACAGGGAATGCCGTGCATTGAACAATAAAGGTTATCAGAGCTGTATCCCTTCACCATCCTTTCACTCATTTAAAAAGGCGCAACTTGCATTGGAAGGACTGTTAAGGAGATGTCCTACGAAAGGAATTATATTGCAATTCAAAGACAAAACGTATTTCCTGAAAACTGTGACAGTGTAACATTATCTTAAATGCGTGTTCATACACAAATGCTGACTGTCACCATGCCAAAGTTTGTGTGATTTTGGAGCTTGACCTTTCCAAATGTTGCCATCTTTCGTAAAAAACTCTTTTAAAAGAGCACTCCGCAAGCAGCATTTCTTTTAGTAAAGACTTTCAGTGAGCTGGTCTTTGCATGGGAGCCAAAAGGAGCAGGGGAGTGAGAGAGTGGGAGGGAAGCCTGGCGACAGGGGGCTGGGGAGGTGATCCCTTTGAAGGCATTGCGCTGAGGGGGCGAGGGAGAGGAGGCGGGGGAGAGCTCCTTTGAAATGCGGCTGGGGAGCAAATGGCAAGCTCGTGCACGAGCACATGCACTTGCCGAAATCCGGCCGCCTGGTTCAGCTCCTGTTTTGGCCACTATAGATCGACCATCTGCAATGCGCAAGCGCATTGGCAGGGGTCGACCTAAAAGGCATTGTTATTTGCAATGCCAACAGCTCAAATTAGCATCAATGCGAGACCTATTGCATTGTAAATGCTTGTTTTTACTGTTCCTATTATACCAATGTGTCGGAGCCTGTACTACCTTTCAACAAGGTACTCTTGTACCCAGTGATGGTGGCTTGGGAGAAACCCAAGTCCACTCCAGCAGGAGGGCACTAGAGACTAGAGCCCCAGGACCCACCATTTTTGTCCACTCTAGCTTCCCTAGAGAGTTTAGCCGTACAAGCTTCTTCGTATACAACACAGTACCCTGGATCCTTTTTAACAGCTCCTATGGAGCCCCTTTGAAAAAGAGGCCTTCTCTTCTGGCAAGCTGGCTTTCTGCTCTCTCAATGCGCCCTGCATCTTAGGCATGTATATGCATGCCGTCTGGGACAGGGCCCAGATGGTGGTACCCAGTTTACCTTCTTTACGGACCTATGCGAGGAGGTGGTTCAAGACAACGCAATGCCTCCAGACAAATATCAAGAACGACCTGGATACAGTGAATTCCATAACCAGAGCAGTCGGGTCATCAGTGGCCCTCAGGCAACATGCTTGGCTTCCGCCGATTGGCTTTGCTGAGGATGTTCAGAAAATGTTAATGGATATGTCCTTTGATGAGACGTGGCTGTTTGAGAAAAAGACAGACTCAGCTTTGGGCTTTTTAAAGCTGGCAGTGTAACAGCACTTAGGCTTGTAGTCCCCACCAATGGATTACTGTTGGTTAAAGAGGTTTCGGGGATTCTCAAAAGCTTCAACTTCCAGCAACATCTTCCCCAACAGCCTCCTCTACAGCAGAACTGGCTTGTTAGACAGTGCAGGGGCCAAGGCAAGGGAGGAGGTCGTCAAGCCCAGCCACCCTCCTCCTCCTTCTCTCCCCCACCACCAGCAATGCTGCTTAAGCTTACCTTTGAAGGAGAATAAGCAGTATATTGGAGGGTGAGCATCTTTCTTTCTACATGCCTGAAAGGCCATAACTTCAGATGAGTGTGTCCTTCAGATTGTCCTGTCCTGTCCTTGGACAATGGTTCCTATGGGTCCGAACAGAATTTAAACAACTGTTTTGTGAACATCATTAGTTGGATGGAAAAAACATCGAAAATGTAAGACTGACAAGACAGAAATTATATTGTTCGGGAAGTCAAATCTTTTCTCTCCCTTGACGTGCTGGCCAGATTCTGTGCCTCCTCCTCCTCTTCCAACAGTTGAAGTGGCTAAAAATGTGGGAATTAAATTTGATAATGCGCTTATCTTTCGACCACAAGCACTATTAGAAGCTGATTAAATCACACAAAAAGTTCTTCTGTTTCCTCCCTTTAGCTTCTAGAAAAACTGTTGCCTTTGCCTTAATAACATTGATGTTGGATTACTGTAAGTCTGTCTGCTGGGACTGCTAAACAACTGCTTCACAAACCTCAGATGATCCAACACTCAGCGGCCAGATTGTTCCTTACCCCTCCAAACATATTTCTGCTTCTAAGGCACTCAGAGAACTACACTGGCTGCCGATCCACAAGAGGGGTCTATTTAAGATTCTGGTCTTGGTTTTTAGAGCTTTTCATGCCACAGGTCCTAAATATCATTAGGACCTGGCAGGTTCTGCCATTACTGAAGTCAGACGACACTTAGATCCTCTGATGCTAATTTGCTAAAGTCTCCCTTGTTTAGGCCCAAATCCCGATGAGGCAAATCATGTATGGCCTTGGAATCAAACCTTGGAATCTACTCCCAAACCCACTTTGGATATTAGAGAACGAAATCTCCTTCAAAAAGTCTCTGAACACCTGCCTCTTTCAGATGCCAGATACCATGTGCTATTTTTTAATATAGTGGAGTTTGGAGGTACATCTCCCTCCATTTCCCTTTAGTATTCCTGTTTCACGGGGTTGCACCAGGATGGTATACAACTATTACAACAAAGTTTTTACCACGCACTACCATTACAACGCAGGCATTACCACGCATACCATTACAACGCATTGAGCTGGGGGGCCCTCTAGGATAGGGTATACGTTTAATTTTCTATCCAACACCTTCCCTAGTGTCCACGGGGACTGGAGTTGGAATAGAAAATTATACTTACCACTATCCAGCACCTCTAAGCGCTATGCGTTGTAACTGTATTTGTTGTAAATACCGCGTTTTAATGGTATGCGTGGTAAAAGTAGCCGTTGTAACGTCATACATCCCACCAGGATGCTCCTGTTAAGTGATCGAGTGCTATATAACTACCATATTTATTCATATTCACTGTAGAAAGAAAGTATATCCTACCCTTTCTGGAGACTCCTTCCCATATCCCACCCCAACAGTCCATCTGCGAATACTGCAGGAGGAGGTGCCAGCTCTGCCGTATAATGGAATGGTGGAGTTTGTGCCAGAGAAGGACATTGGACCCCAGTGCTTTTCCCAGTACTTCCTGGTTCCCAAGAAGAGCTGCGGTCTTCATCTAATCCTAGAGCTCTTGCTCTGGAACTTTTACCTATGAAAGGAGAAACTCAAGATGCTGTCAATGGCCCAGGTTCTTCTGGCGCTGGATGCAGAAGAAAGAATTTTGTCTCTTAACTTGCAGGATGCGTATTCTCACATACCTTTTCTGTGGTCGCACAAGCATTACCTTCACTTTTTAATGGGGTCCACTCACTACTAGTTCGCAGTCATAACATTTGAATTGACATTTACACAGCTGGTTTTCATGAAGGGGACAGCAGTGGTTGTGGCCCATCTAAGGATGTTGTGGATCGCCACGCTACTCTATCTGGGCATCAGTCTGCTAATAGCAGATTCATCAGATGGTGCTGTACCACATCCAGGCAACAGCATCACTGCCATTCAAGTTGGGTTTTTACATCAACATGCCTGGGCCTCGCCCGGAGCCCCCTCAGTGCCTTCTATTCATCTGGACAGTGCTGGGCAGCTCATTACCCTGAGCCTTCCATTTTCTGAAAAGGATCCAGGACAATCAGGATATAATTCAGATATTCGAGGCAGAAGTTCAGATTCCAATGCTAATGGTTCTATGCCTGCAAGGTCCTTTGGCTTCATTAATGCTCCTTAATGCACGGATACCGGCATTTGTGGGCTCTTGAGTGGTGCTTCGGCAGGCAGTGGGGGAGTTCTGGCAGACACCATTGTGATCTCCCTACAGGGAACCCGGCCGTGTGGTTGGCAGAAGGGAACCTATTTCGAGGGATTTCCTTCTATCCGCCTCCAGCCATGGCCACAGTGGTGACAGATGCATCCAGCCCTGGGCAGTATACTCATCTGGAGGAACTGAAGATCAGAAACCATCTACTTCAAATCAACATGCTCGAAATGAGGACAATTCCGCTCATGCTCAACATTTTTCTCTCTTACATTTCTGGCTACTCTGGTCAGATCCTAATGGACAATATGACTGTGATGTGGTATGTCAACAAACAGGAAGGAGTGGGTTCTCACCTTCTCCATTGGGAAGCATTGAGACTCTGGGCCTGGGCACAAGAGCATAGAATTCGACTAGTTGCCAGCCATCTAGCCAGCTCTCAGGACACCAGAGCTGACAGCCTTCAGTCAGAGTCATCTTGCTTATGAGTGGAATCTTTATCCAGAAGTGTTTCAGAAGATCTTTGTCTAATGGGGCACCCCTCAGATGGATGTCTCTGCCACTTAATGCAGTGCCCATTGCCTGCTGTTTTTGCCCTCCAGTATCAGTTGCAGGGAGCCTTTGGGGATGTATTTCCTGCTTTCCATTTCACTACATGTTTCCTCCCATACGCTCGAGTCCCCGAGGGAGATTCCCTGAGATTAGGCCCAAGTTATAGTAATTGCCCCGAATTGGCTGAGAAAGTTGTGGTATGCAGACCTTCTGTGTCTCCCCTTGTGTCCCCACTCCATTTACCTCTCAAGGCAAACCTCTTCACCAAATCAGAGGGGCAGGTTCTGCCTCCAACCTCCAAAGTCCACACATTCATGACTGGAGATTTGGTGGGGGCATCTGAGCTCCTTCCAGCTGCCACTGGAGGTTGTCAACGTGATCCTATTACACCGTTGCCCCTCCACCATGTCTGTTTATTCCTAGAGGTGGAAAAAATGTGTCTCTTGGTGTGCCGAACATTGCTTGGATCCCTTAAAGGCTTGCCTGTCTGAGGTCTTCTGATTTATGCTCTCACAGGCCCAGCAGAACTGCGCAGTGGGTACAATCTAGGTACACATTGCAGCCTTGTCATCTTTCGTATGCCTTTCGGATCAACCATCCCTCTTTCAGTCACCTGCAGTAATGAGGTTTCGGAAGGGACTGACAGACAGATTTTCTTCAACTTCCTTTGGCATGCTCCATTGCTACCTAAACCTGGTTTTGATCTTTCTGATGGGTGCCTCTCCACTGTTTTCAGTTACAATTGTTGACTCACAAGACTTTTACTGGTCACAGCTACCTCAAAGAGTCATATCAGTGAGTTGAAGGACTAAGCGTTATAATAAAATAATAATAAATGAGTTTCTAAAGCGCCTGGTTATACTAACTAGTATGTCCCCGCGCTGTAGCTAGTCTCTCATTTTGCTTTGGTAACATGAGATAATCCTAAAGGCACAGAGAAACTATATGTGGAAGAGACAGGTTTTTAATTTTTTTTCGAAACGTCTCTTCCAAGAGTTCAGACCTAAGTGTCTGAGGGAGGTCATTCCAGTGTTTTGCGACCAGCCATCTGAAAGATCTTTCCCCCATTTTTGCTCTTTTGATTACTGGTAATTTCACCAGTCCTGTCCCCAAGGATCTCAAGGCCCGGGTAGGGGTATAAGGGGTCAATAGATTGTGTAGGTAGCTAGGATCCTTTCCTTGCCGGATGCGTTGGCTAATGCATGGTGTTTTAAAAATAATTATTTTCCTTTCCGGGAGCCAATGTAGGGTTGTAAGGGCGTTCCTGGACGGAGCTCTCCTGGGCAACATCAAAACAAGGCGAGTCGCCACATTTTGAATGCATTGCAATCTTTGTACACATTTCCCACTTGCCCCAAGATATAGAGCATTCCCATAGTCCAGGCCAGATGTCAGTGCATGGACCAATGTTTTTCTACAGGGAGCACATCTAGCGTCTTCTGAAGGGCCTTTATTATTCCGAAACATTTCCCGGCAACAATCTTGATGTGGTGGTCAAAGGAGAGCTACGAGTCCAGCCACACCCCAAGTTCTGAATCTGGTCCTTAGGGAAAGGGGTGGAGCCCAGGGACTGAGGCCACCACGTCGAGGACCATATGGAAGGAGTCCAGCCTACTATTAAAACCTCTATCTTGCTGCTGTTCACTTTGAGACAATTGCTTGCCATCCAAACATCTAGTTCCTGTAAGCAAGTGGAAAAGTTGATGGCTGCCTTTTTATGGGGTTGCGATAGCGACACCACTAGTTAGGTGTCATCCGCGTAAGATATGACACTGATGTCGTATTTCGCAATCAGGTCAGCTAGGGGGCCATATATAGATTAAAAAGGGTGGGACTGAGAATAGAACCCTGGGGGACCCCTTGAGCCAGCCTGAGGCTTTTCGAGTAGAACGGACTTTGAGACACTTGAAAGCTTCGGTCCTGTAAGAAGGATCTCATTCATTCCAAGGCTAGTTCGTCCAGCCCTCCTCTTTTGAGGCGCTGTAGGAGCAGAGTGTGGTTGACGGTATTGAAAGCGGCGCTGACGTCCAACAGTACCAGCGCCACCGTCTGGCCGTCATCTGCGTGTCTGCGTATTGTTTCGGTTGATAGGAGCAGTGCTGACTCCGTCGAATATGTAGCCCGAAAACCCGATTGTGTGGGGTGTAATAGATTATGCTTATTCATGTGCCAGGTTAGAGGAGTGTTGACCACATTTTCTACAATTTTAGCGAAATATGGCAGGAGCGAGAATGGTCGGTAGTTATCCAACTGGCTTGCATTCATCCCCGGCTTTTTCTTTATGGGGATGACGACCGCTTCCTTCCATTGCTTTGGGACTGTCCCTGATTCAAAGGAAAGTTTCAGGAGGAGTCCAATATAGGGTACCAAAATCTCCATTCTTTCTTTTAGGGTCTTGGGTTTCGTAGGGTCCTTAGATGAACTAGACTATTATGCCTAAGGCAATGATTTTAAGCTCATCGAATAATGGGGGGTCAAATTTGGAGAGGCAGTGTGCCTTCTCCATGCTGAGCCCATCCGCTCCCTCACCCCCTCCGTTACGTGCCTCTTCCGGGAAGGTGGTGTAGATTCTTGCTACCTTCTCTGCAAAGAAATCAGCGATCAGGTTGCAGGCTTCTACTGAGCAGCTGTTAGGCGCCGAGGTTCTAGTGACGATATGTCCTTAAAAAGTACAGACAATTCTCTGGACGAGTTTTCAGCCTGCTCATTCCTCGTATTATAATATGTTGCTTGCGCCCTTCTTATTAGTGAGTGATAGGCTTTAAGCCTCGTTTTGTATTCAGACTCTTTATGTTCTGAAGGGTCTCTCTTCCAGATCCGTTCCGAGCGTTTACACGAGGTCTTCGCTCTCCTAAGTTCATCATTGAACCATGGTGCAGATTTTGACCAGCCAACGAAGGAGCAACTAGGTCTAGTGCCTCGGTAATCCTTAGGTGAACCAGACTTTATGCCTAAGGCAATGATTTTAAGCTCATCGAATAATGAGGGGTCAAATCTGGAGAGGCAGTGTGCCTTCTCCATGCTGAGCCCATCCGCTCCCTCACCCCCTCCGTTACGTGCCTCTTCCGGGAAAGTGGTGTCGATTCTTGCTACCTTCTCTGCAAATAAATCAGCGATCAGGTTGCAGGCTTCTACTGAGCAGCTGTTAGGCGCCGTGGTTCTAGTGACGATATGTCCTTAAAAAGTACAGACAATTCTCTGGACGAGTTTTCAGCCTGCTCATTCCTCGTATTATAATATGTTGCTTGCGCCCTTCTTATTAGTGAGTGATAGGCTTTAAGCCGCGTTTTGTATTCAGACTCTTTATGTTCTGAAGGGTCTCTCTTCCAGATCCGTTCCGAGCGTTTACACGAGGTCTTCGCTCTCCTAAGTTCATCATTGAACCATGGTGCAGATTTTGACTAGCCAACCAAGGAGCAACTAGGTCTAGTGCCTCGGTAATCCTTTTGTCTAGCGCACTGCAAGCAGTTTTGATATCCTCGCTTCCTGGTGGCCCTCCCATCTGAAGGGAGTGATTGAAGTTGGCCGCGGACAACTTAGCCCACTTCCTCTGCAGACTTCCAGTCCCCACTTTCTGTATAGGTGGGGATTTGGGTACTACAGCAGTAAATGGGATCAGGCACCGCAGTAGGTCTCTCAATTGTTAGTCCGCCCCCCCCAGTTGGCAAATATTGAATCAAGTAAGTGGCCCTGTTAGTGGGTAGGGAGGGAACATTGCAATCCCAGCTGTAGTGCAGACAGTTCCTGACAGAGCTCTTGCACTGTGGAGTTATCCCTATCGTCAAAGTGTAGGTTCATGTCCCTCAGCACCAGTACTTTGGAATACCGAAGTGCCGGTTGTATAACTTGTTCCCTGAGGCTATACGCAAACAGTGTGCTAGGTCCCGGTGGTCTATAAATTAGATAGCCCTTGATGATATAGCTCTCAGCCGCCCTGATTGTGAAGAAACAAGCCTCGCTGTCTTCAATTTTTGCCAGTTCTAAGGAACAATGTACCGCTAGTTTATGGCTAATGGCTATCCCACCCCTGTTTATTTTACGATTCAGTCTGATAACCCCGTAATTCATAGGAAGGGCCTCAAGGATTTCAGGCGCGGAGTCCTCATTCAGCCAGGTTTCGGTGAGAAACATACTTTCTGGCTGGCAATCAACCAGGTAATCATGAATCTCATGTTTATGCTTGTTGAGGGATCTACAGTTGACCAGAATTAGGTAAAATTTCTGTTCCTTCTTAGCCTGCTTTAGGTTAGTCATCATCGTGTAAGGACAGGGGCTGCAGTTCAGCGTTGCCTGCTGTTCACACTCTTCTTCATGGACAAACTTGTTCTTTGCTCTAAAGCAGATTTCTTCCCCGGGGTGATGACCTCTCTCCACCTGGGGCGATCCATTATGCTTCCCACTTTTACCCTCCACCAATCCAACCAAAGAAGATGAGTGATTACCCTGGCTTAACCCCAAGGCGGTGGTCAGCTACTACATAGACCCTGAGGACAGACTGGTCCTCTTAAACACAACAGTCATCAACGGACATGAGGTGCAGAATAAGCAAAAGGTTTAAAGGTTCACACAAGGGCAGATGATCCTTATAATGTGTGTGCCAGTACTAGATTAGCTTGGAGTGGTGTGCGCTACTTGGGTGCCACACTACTGGAAAAGCTGATAGCGGTGCAGGACTGTGGGTACCCTAGTATCCATGATAATTAATACCAAAGAGAGCAGGCCCAATAACTAACTCTTCTTTGGATACACAGGCAGCGAGAAGGGCAAGGACGTGTCCCACTGGTTAATTTTATGCACCAAATTGTCACATCTCTGCAGAGAAAGAACCTCCAGAGGGAATCTGGGCCCCTTGCACAAGGGTAAAGATATACCTCATCTTTAGCTAGGTACGTACATACCTTCAGCTGAGATTTGAAGGCTGGCGCAAGAATATCCACAAGAAATTAATGGGAACAAGACAACTTCAGAGTGTTAACGTAAAGCATTGTATTGAGATGGGGGCTGGCCATAATTTTTCAGGATTCATTCCAGTGTACAAACTTTGATCTTAATTCATTGAAGGGAGCAGAAAGCCTTGGCTTCTACTTCACAATCAATGCCTCCTTCTCTTTCACAGGAGCCCTAATTTAACGTCCACCCGGCCCTAGTGCTATTTTCATAGAACCACTAGGAGACACCCTAAGCCACTTTCTGCTCAGGTACGCTAATTTCACCCTCCTAGGTGATCTTAGTCTCCACCTAGACTGCAGAAATAAGCCTGGAGTGGACAACTTTCTTGAGATAATAGAATCCCTTGGAATGCACCAATCATTCAATACTCTGACGCACCAGGCGGGTCACACATTGGATGGTGTCTGCTCCAACTCCACCTCGCTAACGGTTGACACCCCATCCCTCAGATATGGTCAGACAACAAATTTATCCCCCTTAGCATCAAGATGCCAATCGTGAAACACCTGGCTAAGCAAATACACTCCCCTCACTCAAGGTGCAAGTCGGCAAAATGAGTTACCAACCCGAAGCTACCCATTATTGCTTATGTTTGCGCCCCTGTCCTAGCTGGCAAAACTCCGGAAGACTCACAACTCTTCCATAATTGGATGACTTCAATAAGCTATGAGTTAGCCCCCCTGGAAAAACCTAACAAGAAAGTTAAAGCCAAAACTCACCAGCCCCTTGGTATACGCCTGCCTTAGCTCAACTACAACTCCTATGTAAACAACTGGAGCACAAGTGGAGAAGACCCATGAGCCATCAGACCAAAAACCGTTTAAAATAAAATAGGAGACAATACCACACTCACATTAAATTAGCTAAAAAAGAGTACTACTCTAACAAATTGCTTGAGGCACACCAAGATCAGAAAACCACCTTTTCAATTATAAAGTCCTTTACTGACCCCAAAACACTGAGTAGAGAAATCCACCCTTCACAGACCCTATGTGATCAGATCCCAATCTTCTTCAAGGAAAAATTCCAGAATATTCAAAAAGACTTCACCACAATCCCTATGCAAAACTTGAACTTTGACTTAAAGCCTGACCTCACCAGCATCAGTCTCTCACTCCAAGTTTTTGAAACAGTCTCGCTCGAGCAGACACGTGGAGCAATCGCTGCCTGTAAATCGGGCTCTCCCCTTGATGCTTGCCCTCCCATGATCCCTCACCAAATCATAAACATTGTTAACCCGGTGATTAACTAGATAGTCAATTCCTCGTTAACTACAGGCACAGTCCCAGATGAATGGAAACTGGTCATAGTGAAACCACTGGAAAAAAAATAGACTCATCAAATCTCTCAAATCTCCGACCAATATCACTGTTACCTATATTGGGCAAAATCACAGAAAGACTAGTTAACAGAGAACTGTCTAACTTCCTCGAAACCGCCAGGATCCTTCACCCGCTGCAATCAGGTTTCCATTCTCAGCATTCAACAGAATTTGCTCTTTTGAAAATATCGGACACATTAAAATCTATGGCTGACAAAGGTAGGAAAGCAGTCTTGATTTTACTTGACCTGTCTGCCACATTTGATACTATCTCACATGGTATTCTCCTTGCACGGCTAAAGTCTAGCGGCATCTCAAACAAGGTGTTGGTTGGATTAGATCCTTTCTTACCAGTCGTAGGCAAGCAGTGGTCATTGGAACTTTCCTCTCTGCTGAACGCCCTTCTCATCAGGGGTACCACAGGGCTCTACTCTCAGCTTTCTGTTATTCAATATATACATGGCCCCTCTCATCTCCTTGATATCATCTTTTGATATTGAAGAAACGTCCTACGCAGATGACACACAATTGATTCTATCCCTGGACAAAGATTCCACTAAGGCAGAACTCAATTTTAAAATATGCCCAACAGAGGTCATCCAGTGGATGAAGCTCAACCATCTCAGGTGGCAAGACAGATAAAACTGAGATCCTCCTGATAGGAAAAGACAACCCCTTCCAGCCAAGTGTGTGGTGGCCGAAAGATGCAACACCACCCCCAAATACTGTCGAAGTAGCATAAACCTGGGAGTACAATTCAACACTTCACTTTCCTTCCAACCACACGCCTTGAATTTTTCAGGGACTTGTTTTAACATAATCAAAACACTAAAAATATTCTTCAACTTTATTCCTCTCTCTGCAAGGAAGACGGTTGCAGTGGCACTTATCCTATCACGTCTAGACTTCTACAAAGCCTATTAGCAGGAGCAAATAAACAAACATTAAAGAATCTACAAGTGGTTCAACAAGCGGCAGCTCGACAAGTTCGAAAATTTCCACGTAGATCCTCCGCCTCAGCAGCGCTTAAAACCCTCCATTGGCTACAGCTACATAAGAGAATTTTATTCAAGATACACTTAATCACCTACAGAGCATCCTTAAATGTAGGCCCAACGTATCTCTCAGCTAGGTTCACCCCCTGCACTACGGCCAGGACTCTTAGATACTCGTTGGCAAACGTCCTCAAACCCCCATGCTTTAGGTATAAAACCAAGGGAGGAAAAACTGTAACTGTACTAGGAACCAAAGCTTGGAATCTCATGCCAACCCACCTAAGGCGGAGTAAAACAGAAACACAGTTCAAGAAGGCTCTGAAGACCTGGATCTTTGGATCTTCAGAAAAACTCTGCCTATCCTTCAAATAGGGTCCCCCCCGTCCACCTGGACTTTCTTCCGCACAGCATCAGGATGCTCCTTCCGGAGTGACAGCCCGCGCTTTATAAATACCTACTCAATATCAATATCCATTAAGTGGAGCAGCTCTGACCACTGCTCCCCCGATAATTCCTTCATCCCTAGCACTGATCCCACTTCCTTGTCAACAATAGAGAATTGTACCCCATGCTACCATGTACTGCTTTCTGTAGCTGTATGCCCATGGCCTCATTTACAAGTAAGTGCCACAGCGTGGTACTGCAAGCCCTTTGTCTGTACCACTTTCAAAGCACAGGAATGCGTCATATCTACAAGGATCTTTTTGCTCTCCCCTGCGCTGGTGCACAATTTGCAGCGATGCGCCGAAGCAGGCACCCTTGTAAGGATGCCTGCGTCACAGGGAAGATTGTTTAGGTGCAGGAAGGTGTCCCTTCCTGCACATAAACAATCTGAAATGGCGTTTTTCAATTTCTGTGTGCTGCATTAGCACACATAGAACTTGAAAAAAGTCTTTTTTTTCAATGATTGTTGGTGTGCAGGATGGGACACCTTCCTGCACATAAACAATCACCCGAGGTGATTTCCTCATTCTATGTGTGCTGCAGAATGCAGCATGCATTGAAAGAGGAAAAAGAAAACGAGGAGATATGATTACATTTCTCCTCGTTGAGCCTCCCTATTCAGGATCATTTCCAGGTTTGCGATTTCTTGTAAATCTGGAAATGCGTCAGGTTGCATCGGTGTTGCGTGGAAACACTCACAGCAACACCCATGAAATGCTCCTTTCACACAAAATGCTGCGTGTAAAGGGGCCGTATGTACAAGGACAGGAAAAGCCACACAGGTTGTCCTTGTAAATATGGGGTGGAAAAATGCACTGCCAGTGCATCACAAAAAGTGGCGCACCGGTGGCGCAAGGGGCTTGTAAATAAGCCCCCCAGTTCTTCAAAATATACAGAGTGGGCTTTGGCTCTACCCAGGACTATTTCTCTCTCAACTTTTTCTTTTGGTGGCTGGATGTATCGCTCCTTCTGCTTATTGTGGAGTATTTACATTGCAATGCATGAGGGCAATTTTATAGCTCAAAAGTACTCTGCATCAGCACGCATTAAACCTGGTGTCATGCATGCATTGTATACAAGAAGCATTTTTTATATTTTAGTCAGGGCTCACACTTTAACTACTGAAGTGCTACTCATATCCTGGTTAAGAAGCATTGGCAAACCCAATAAATCAGGCTCTAATATGCGCACACAGGCATGCACAGATTCTGGGGCATATTTACAAGCCCCAATCGTCAACACAACGTCACTGAAAGTGACTTTGTGATGGCGATAGGGGATTTGCCCTATTTACAAGGCAGCGTTAAGCCCCTCAACGTGGCTTAACGCTGCCTTTAAAATAAGGCACCCTTTCATGCTGTACTTAGCTTGAAACGGGAGGGCAATGGGTGTTGCGGTGGACGTTCCACCACAACACCCATTCAGTTTGATGCTGCCCCCTATTTACAAGGATGGCCTAAATAGGAGGCAGCGCCAAAATGAAGACCAGGGGAAACCTTGTGCAGCACACATAGAAACAGCAAATTGCCATTGATTGTTTCTGTGCAGGATGATCTCTCTTCTTCAATATAAACAATCCCCCAAAAAAGGACGTTTTGCAACTTCTGTGTGCTGCTTCAAGCCGCACACATAGAAGTTTCAAAACGCCATGAATGATTGTTTATGCGCAGGAAGGGAGACCTTCCTGCACATAAACAATCATTTCTCCCAACGTAGACACCTTGCACCAAGTGCAAGGGTGCCTGCCTTGGCGCTATGCTGCTAAGTTTAGCGCCAGCGCAGGGGGAAACGCAAGGCTGCACATATTCTTGTAAATATGGTGCAGCTCTGTGTATCTGAAGTGGCGGAGAGAGGCGTTAAGCCAGGAATGCTAACACCACGCTCCGTCACTTCATTGTAAATATGCTGCTCTGTTTGCATACTGTCACACAGTAAAGCCAGGCGTATGGGCTTTGTCAATGCTCCTTTAAGTAGGAGATATATGAACCCAAGGAGAGCTTGGAAAGAGAGGGAGTTAATATTATGGGACCAGATGAAGGAGGGAGCCTTGTCAAGGACGGCATCCGAGCATGAGGTGATGGGTTAAGATTACGAGATGAGAGTGATCGCGTGACGCGCCCCGAGACCTTGGTGTTGATTGATGTGGTCTGGTCATATTGGACTGCAGGATGTATGTAGTGCTTCCTCTGCTGCCACCCACGCTATAAGTTAATGGCCCAAGAATTGAAGAAGAAACCTTGATGTGAAACATGAGAGGGAAAGAGACACCCGCCTAGAGGCTGATGCACAATGTAAATCAGAAAACTGGGGAATGTTCACAGCTTCTTCACCCGACAAAGTGTTGTGCTCTAAGGAAAATATTTTATTTCCCCTTGCACTCTTTTTATCCTTATTGCATTTGAGAGCTCTTTGAAGTACCTGAGCTCAGAGTGTGTGCTACACATGCACCTCTTATGTCTGATTTAACTAGACTGTAATGTTTTTCGAGGTAGGAATCTATGCCACATATAGGGCGAACATGGCAATTTAAATCACTAATGCAAAAAGAACAGATTATGGACGGAATGCTGAACCAATCAAACATTCACCCCAGTCACATATCTGGGTTAAATCCTTTTTTTTTGCACGCCAGGCCATTCCTGTTTATACCCAGCCATATGCAAATCAGTTTTGACCCTGGTCCCCACGGGAACAGTCCAGCCCGAACTGCCAGGCCAGGTCCTCCCTGGACAAGAAACAAGAATCCTGGGTCCAGTTTTAAGGTTTCACCCCTCATCAGCCAGGGCAGCTTGAATCTGGTGGCACAGTGAGTAAGGGAGCCAAGCTGGCTTGAATCTGGTGGCACAGTGAGTTTGGGAGCCAGGCTAGCTTGAATCTGGTGGCACAGTGAGTTTGGGAGCCAGGCTAGCTTGAATCAGGTGGCACAGTGAGTAAGGGAGCCAGGTTAGCTTGAATCTGGTGGCACAGTGAGTTTGGGAGCCAGGCTAGCTTGAATCTGGTGGCACAGTGAGTTTGGGAGCCAGGCTAGCTTGAATCAGGTGGCACAGTGAGTAAGGGAGCCAGGTTAGCTTGAATCTGGTGGCACAGTGAGTTTGGGAGCCAGGCTAGCTTGAATCTGGTGGCACAGTGAGTTTGGGAGCCAGGCTAGCTTGAATCAGGTGGCACAGTGAGTAAGGGAGCCAGGTTAGCTTGAATCTGGTGGCACAGTGAGTTTGGGAGCCAGGCTAGCTTGAATCTGGTGGCACAGTGAGTTTGGGAGCCAGGCTAGCTTGAATCAGGTGGCACAGTGAGTAAGGGAGCCAGGTTAGCTTGAATCGGGGGCACAGTGAGTATGGGAGCCAGGCTAGCTTGAATCAGGTGGCACAGTGAGTAAGGGAGCCAGGCTAGCTTGAATCAGGTGGCACAGTGAGCAAGGGAGCCAGGTTAGCTTGAATCTGGTGGCACAGTGAGTTTGGGAGCCAGGCTAGCTTGAATCAGGTGGCACAGTGAGTAAGGGAGCCAGGTTAGCTTGAATCTGGTGGCACAGTGAGTAAGGGAGCCAGGTTAGCTTGAATCTGGTGGCACAGTGAGTTTGGGAGCCAGGCTAGCTTGAATCAGGTGGCACAGTGAGTATGGGAGCCAGGTTAGCTTGAATCTGGTGGCACAGTGAGTTTGGGAGCCAGGCTAGCTTGAATCAGGTGGCACAGTGAGTATGGGAGCCAGGTTAGCTTGAATCTGGTGGCACAGTGAGTAAGGGAGCCAGGCTAGCTTGAATCAGGTGGCACAGTGAGTATGGGAGCCAGGTTAGCTTGAATCTGGTGGCACAGTGAGTTTGGGAGCCAGGCTAGCTTGAATCAGGTGGCACAGTGAGTAAGGGAGCCAGGTTAGCTTGAATCTGGTGGCACAGTGAGTAAGGGAGCCAGGTTAGCTTGAATCGGGGGCACAGTGAGTATGGGAGCCAGGCTAGCTTGAATCTGGTGGCACAGTGAGTATGGGAGCCAGGCTAGCTTGAATCTGGTGGCACAGTGAGTATGGGAGCCAGGCTGGCTTGAATCTGGTGGCACAGTGAGTATGGGAGCCAGGCTAGCTTGAATCAGGTGGCACAGTGAGTAAGGGAGCCAGGTTGGCTTGAATCTGGTGGCACAGTGAGTAAGGGAGCCAGGCTGGCTTGAATCAGGTGGCACAGTGAGTAAGGGAGCCAGGTTGGCTTGAATCTGGTGGCACAGTGAGTAAGGGAGCCAGGCTACCTTGAATCAGGTGGCACAGTGAGTAAGGGAGCCAGGTTAGCTTGAATCTGGTGGCACCGTGAGTAAGGGAGCCGGGTTAGCTTGAATCTGGTAGCACAAAGGGAGCCAGGCTAGCTTGAATCTGGTGGCACCGTGAGTAAGGGAGCCGGGTTAGCTTGAATCTGGTAGCACAAAGGGAGCCAGGCTAGCCTGAATCAGGTGGCACAGTGAGTAAGGGAGCCAGGTTAGCTTGAATCTGGTAGCACAAAGGGAGCCAGGCTAGCCTGAATCAGGTGGCACAGTGAGTAAGGGAGCCAGGTTAGCTTGAATCTGGTGGCACAGTGAGTAAGGGAGCCAGGTTAGCTTGAATCTGGTAGCACAGTGAGTAAGGGAGCCAGGTTAGCTTGAATCTGGTAGCACAGTGAGTAAGGGAGCCAGGTTAGCTTGAATCTGGTAGCACAGTGAGTAAGGGAGCCAGGCTAGCTTGAATCAGGTGGCACAGTGAGTAAGGGAGCCAGGTTAGCTTGAATCTGGTAGCACAGTGAGTAAGGGAGCCAGGTTAGCTTGAATCCGGTAGCACAGTGAGTAAGGGAGCTAGGTTAGCTTGAATCAGGTGGCACAGTGAGTAAGGGAGCCAGGTTAGCTTGAATCTGGTAGCACAGTGAGTAAGGGAGCCAGGTTAGCTTGAATCTGGTAGCACAGTGAGTAAGGGAGCCAGGCTAGCTTGAATCAGGTGGCACAGTGAGTAAGGGAGCCAGGTTAGCTTGAATCTGGTAGCACAGTGAGTAAGGGAGCCAGGTTAGCTTGAATCTGGTAGCACAGTGAGTAAGGGAGCTAGGTTAGCTTGAATCTGGTGGCACAGTGAGTAAGGGAGCCAGGTTAGCTTGAATCTGGTAGCACAGTGAGTATGGGAGCCAGGCTAGCTTGAATCAGGTGGCACAGTGAGTAAGGCAGCCAGGCTAGCTTGAATCTGGTAGCACAAAGGGAGCCAGGCTAGCCTGAATCAGGTGGCACAGTGAGTAAGGGAGCCAGGTTAGCTTGAATCTGGTAGCACAAAGGGAGCCAGGCTAGCCTGAATCAGGTGGCACAGTGAGTAAGGGAGCCAGGTTAGCTTGAATCTGGTGGCACAGTGAGTAAGGGAGCCAGGTTAGCTTGAATCTGGTAGCACAGTGAGTAAGGGAGCCAGGTTAGCTTGAATCTGGTAGCACAGTGAGTAAGGGAGCCAGGTTAGCTTGAATCTGGTAGCACAGTGAGTAAGGGAGCCAGGCTAGCTTGAATCAGGTGGCACAGTGAGTAAGGGAGCCAGGTTAGCTTGAATCTGGTAGCACAGTGAGTAAGGGAGCCAGGTTAGCTTGAATCTGGTAGCACAGTGAGTAAGGGAGCTAGGTTAGCTTGAATCAGGTGGCACAGTGAGTAAGGGAGCCAGGTTAGCTTGAATCTGGTAGCACAGTGAGTAAGGGAGCCAGGTTAGCTTGAATCTGGTAGCACAGTGAGTAAGGGAGCCAGGCTAGCTTGAATCAGGTGGCACAGTGAGTAAGGGAGCCAGGTTAGCTTGAATCTGGTAGCACAGTGAGTAAGGGAGCCAGGTTAGCTTGAATCTGGTAGCACAGTGAGTAAGGGAGCTAGGTTAGTTGAATCAGGTGGCACAGTGAGTAAGGGAGCCAGGTTAGCTTGAATCTGGTAGCACAGTGAGTAAGGGAGCTAGGTTAGCTTGAATCAGGTGGCACAGTGAGTAAGGGAACCAGGTTAGCTTGAATCTGGTAGCACAGTGAGTAAGGGAGCCAGGTTAGCTTGAATCTGGTAGCACAGTGAGTAAGGGAGCCAGGCTAGCTTGAATCAGGTGGCACAGTGAGTAAGGGAGCCAGGTTAGCTTGAATCTGGTAGCACAGTGAGTAAGGGAGCCAGGTTAGCTTGAATCTGGTAGCACAGTGAGTAAGGGAGCCAGGTTAGCTTGAATCTGGTGGCACAGTGAGTAAGGGAGCCAGGTTAGCTTGAATCTGGTAGCACAGTGAGTAAGGGGGCCAGGCTAGCTTGAATCTGGTCGTTTCCACGGCAGGGATGGTCCAGGGCGAAGGCTGTCCGAAGCGTGGGCTGGTATTAGCCATGACATGAATCAGTAGTGACGTTTTAACGAGAAGGATGCTGATAATACTGAGCTCTGGTTCCTTACTAATAATGAAGGGGTCAAAGGGCACGCGCAGAAGGGCGGACCTTCAGAATTCAGGGAGAAGGGTAATGTGACAAGCTCACGTGCGTCTGGTTTCCTTTTATGCGGTGAGACATCCTGTCTCTTTCCTGCACTGATATACTTAACATACTCATAAAGATTGTAATTAAAATGAGCCGTGTCCTCGTGCCCCTGTCAGCAGGCCTGTCTAGCGCCAGGCCACACTCGTGCTACCCCCACGGTGACGGAAGGGCTGGTCCTTGTAAACACAACCTCAAGGGGCCCCGGTGTACAGTCATCAGTGGAGGTCAGGCGAAGCAAAGGGGTTAGGGGTCACACAAGGGCAGCGGGGACCCTTGGCATGTCTGTGCCAGTACTGGGTGAGCTGTGCGCTACTTGGGTCCCCCAGCTGCAGGACTCCGGGTATTCCAGTAAGATTAATAAGTAACCCATTTCTGTCACCACCGCTCTCGTTTGTATTGTTTCTAGGTATTCAGAATAGGTGTCATTTCTACTTAACTCATTTGATCGGCTTCGGAAAGATGAAAGGCTGAGAGGAACCGGGAATCGAACCAGTGGCATCCATGCCTGCCCCGGATTCTAGCAAGGACCACATTATTCACTGATCTATCTTCTCATCTCACACGGACGTTGCAGGGATGTTGAGTTATGTGTAGGGTTCCCAGTGCTGAAGTAGAAGGAGACACTGCACCCCAGGGCCAGGAGTAGGAGGGGTGCAGAGGTCTGTGTATGTGGTCCAGTACTGGAACTTCAAGGCCCAGTTCTGCAGCCGCAGAAGGCACCGCAGGGCTGTATCAGTGCACCTGTGCTAGTATTGCAGCGTGTGCTGCAAGGATGTTTTTGTGGCCCAGTACTGGAATCCCAATGGTGACCGTGCTGGATGCCTGTCTCACTGAAAAAATAGCAAGGGCGCCGAGTGTCCCAGTACTGGAATAGCAGAATAATTGCATGGATGTGGGGGTGCTCCAACACGAGGAGCACGGGGTGCTGCAGGGCAGTGTTTATGGCCCAGTGCTGCAAGGCCATGAAGATTGTTGGGTTTTGGGGAAGTTCCAGTACTACAATAGCAGGGAGTTGCATGGTTGTATCAGTACCCCCACCCCCCTGGAGTAGAGTTAGGTAATGGAGATTGCCGAGTTCTGAATAGGCCCCAGTACTACAACAGCAGCGTGTTGCTGGGCTACATCAATGTCCCTGTTGGAGCAGCCCAGACACACACATCCTTGCAGCCTCCAGAGATGAACACAAGTCTGCAGGTGTTACCTCCAGAACTGGGATTGGTACTCCAGGTGTAATCTCTAGAATGGAAGTCAATACCCCACTTGTGATCTCCAGAACTGAGCACTGTACTCTGGGGCAGATCACCTAAGATTTTACTCCATGTTTGCATCACAAAACTGAAAAGGAGACATGCTTTTTTTCTACCTTATTTTCTGACTTCACGTATGTGCAGCACTGTACAACAACTTACAAAGTGGGAACATGTTTAAAATGAGTCTACGCATCGTATTGTGTACCGGAAGGCTATCCTTCCAGTACAAAACCTATGCTTGACCCACTGAGACACTCTTGCACTATCGCGCAAAGGTGTCTCCCTAGTGCCGCTAATTTCAGCACCGGCACTAGGGAGAGGGGAGGAGAGTGTCATATATCAGTAAATTTGGCGCTCTCCTGCTCTCTCCCTGTCATGCAACACAGCATTTGCGGCTGCTGCACTGCGCTGCGTGAGAAGTTGCTAAATCTGGCCCCAAGAGTGACCTTCAAAGCTAAATGCGATTCTCTAGTTTTGACTACTTGAACTGAAGACAGTTCTTCATGTGGAATCTAGTTTTCTTTCAATTTATAATCGTAATTTAAAAGAAAAATTGGGCCCTAGTGGCGTGCAAGCAAGACATTGGCCACTGGCCAACCTCCCACTGTCCATGCTCAGCAGAGCAGCGTTGATTTTACCCATCCAAGGGGCATATTTACAAGTGCTTTATCTCCGCTTTTTTTGGTTTAGAAATCCAAAAAAGTGGAGATAATACCAGCACCCTATTTACAAGAGGGTGCTAACATGCATAATCGCATGTTAGCACCCTTTTTCCCAGCGCCTCCCTTTGCATCTCTAATGAGATGCAAAGTGGGCATTACTGGGCGTACCCCGGATGGACTACCTTGCAAATATCGCTGATGTTTACATTGTGATATTTACAAGGCAGCAACAGGATTTTAGCACACACTAGATTTTGGGGAAAACTGCCGTTTTCGCCAAAACCTAACGTCTGCTAAAATCCTGATTTGGTCATCCCTAACAGAGGGGGTGGATTATGCTGATACAACCCTGTGGGTCATATCAGCAAGGTTATTGCCATTTTGCAGGGAACATCACTGGAAAACCTGCAATGTTCTCTTCAAAAAGGCGATGATCTCGCTATCTCTGGAATTTTTATCGCCCTGGAGAAACACGGTTAATTACGCGCTTCCAGGACGATACATTCCAGAGATAGCCTGCGATAATATAATTATCGCTAAGCACGGCCAGCGATGATTATCGCTGGCCGTTGTTAATATGCCCGCAAGTTCCTGTGCGTCCTCCAGAAAACACCCTATGCAGTGCCAGACAGATTCTTCAGGCCGGTAGATTAGATCACAAGAATTTATTGAAGACCCATATCTACGATTATTATATGGTATTTTAAACCCAGAAATATGGAGCTCCAGAGCTGAATGGTCAGAAAAAACATTAGGTGGCATCGTGAGGTCGTGTGAATATCCTGGAAGCACGCGTGTCCTGATCCATGCCTCATCAAAAGACATGGGGGCATATTATCAAGCCTGTGCGCTAAAATTATCGCCGCTTTATCGGCCGAAAACGGCCGATAAAGCGGCGATAATGGGCTTGATAATATGCTCTGTGGAATTCCAATCGAAGCCCATGTTAGATGTCTTCACATCTAACATGTGCTTCGATTGGAATTCCATAGAGCATATTATCAAGCCCATTATCGCCGCTTTATCGGCCGTTTTCGGCCGATAAAGAGGCGATAATTTTAGCGCACAGGCTTGATAATATGCCCCATGGAGCCGAAAGTGTCCTCCTTTCTCTCGGGACTGCAGATACTCATTGGAGAAAACTCTCAGCTCCCCGATATGCCACGGTGCTGCATTCCTGCCGACTTGAAGAACAATGGGGCATATTACCAACAACTAGCGATAATTTTTGTCTCTAACTTGTTTAGAGACAAAAATTATCGCCGCACATCAGCGATTTTTATCGCAGATAAACCTTGCTATTAGCAAGGTTTATCGCAAATGCGATAAAAAACGGCCGCAATGCATGATTATCGCTGAAAAGTCAGCGATATTCATGCATTATCGAGCAAATGCTCTTAGCCATGTTATCCACCTCCCATTGGATAACATGGCTAAGAACTGCTCAGGGCAGGTGTTAGCTTTTGGAGATTTTCCCGCTTAGCGCGAATATCTCCAAAAGTTGGTAATAGGAGATAGCGATGTTAGCGACTGTTTTCAGTCTCTAACATCTTGGCACGCCCACTTTGCATCTCATTAGTGATAAATATCACTAACATGCAAAGTGGGGCCCAAGATGGTCGCTATCTCCTACTAGCTGTCGCTAACTGGTGTTAGCAGCAGCTAGGTAATAGGGAGATAATTTTATCTCCGCTTTCTTGGCTTTTAAAGCCAAAAAAGCGGAGATAAACCCCCTTGATAATATGCCCCAATGTTACCGTGTGTGGAGGGGGTGGGGACTCTTGCAGAGAAGTAACTAAGAGGTACTTTTGAACCCCCTCGTTCCCCCACCCCCAATAAAGTGCTTGCTGAGGCTGCCGCCGATGTATTCTGGTGTTTTGACGTTCCTTAATAGACGTTGGCAGCTCGTAGCCAAGAAAAACGAGCTAGAAAACCACTATTTACAGTGTTTTTTTCCCTGCCACCTTGTGATATCGACTCCTCGTCGGGGCGGGAGACCGTGTGATGGGAGCTGATATCGTGTGTCACACGGTGGCATTGTGTGAGTTGGCAGGTAATGGTGCTGCCGCCGAAGCGCTGAAACTCCGCGACGCAAAGCCGTCATTAGCAAATTAGCCGAGACCACATGCGTGATGTGGAACCGGGGGGCTCGGTGAACACACACAATGGACGGAGTTATGTTCATTTTTATGAAATAATAGCAAATAGCGTGTAAATTAGTTCATCGAGATCAAAATGGTTTAATTTCGAGCCTTCAGTTATTTACAAATACAACCTATTTAATTGAAGCCTTGCAGATGTTTACCTTTCTACTTGATGCAGAGAAGGCTTTTGACCTCAAGCCTTAGGTGACTCTTTTTTTGTATTTTAAAAACCGTTATAGATTTCCATCCCACATCACACGGGTTAAACACAGTTTGTATAAAGGGGCGGAGACTAAGTTCATCTTAAATTTGACAGTGGCAGGTGCTTTTTAAGGTCAACGTGGTACTATTTAGGGATGCCCTCTCTAATTGTACTTGCCCTTTTAATAGAGATGTTAGCTATAGCTATTCAAAGTGATAACATAATTCGTCCACCACTCCCACACATGACTTAGAAGGACAAAGTAATGTTATTTTTAAACCCAGATAAGTGAATAGAGGAGGGAACTTTTTGAGATTTTTTCAATTTTTCTGATTTTTCTAAAGATAATTCATTTAAAACCAAAATTATTTTGTGTAATTGTCCTCCAGAAAATGTATTGTCAGAGTTACAAAGTTGTATCATGATCGGCCGAAACATTATTTGGGGTTCAAGTACTAGGGCGATATAGAGGAGTTTTACGATTTGAACTCTAAACATCTTCTAAGGCATGTAAAAACTCTCTTACTTGGAAGATGGAAGCCTCTGCCTCTCATCTTAGAAGCGTAGCCTTAATAAAAAGGCAATTCTTTCGTAATTTAATTTTTATTTTGAAGCTCCACCTTTTGTGTTACAGTACAGTGAAATAGAGTTCATGGTTATGGCGAGATTCAAGCTCTAGATTGTCACTAACCACTTTATAGCAGCCTATATTTTTATTTTATTGGTTTTCTTACAATCACATAATATGGAAGGGGTCTTTATCGATAAGGGGTCCCGCTCAATAGAGGTCACCACAGCGTTTCATCTTAAACTTTGTAGTTGAGCCCGTGCCTTGGGTTCACTTGACAGGGGCAGCAGGGGGTGGTCTAGCACGAAGATAGAGGGGTAGTATAGAAGTGGAAGAGCCTGCCTATCACACAGGCCATGCTATCTCCGCGTAGTACAGCAAACTATCTGTTTCGGTTGAGCACATGTGGACAGGCAGCCAGAGGGACGTGGAAGAGGGGTGGGCCAAATATTGTTTCGCCCGCTAGGTGGGACAAGTAAGGTTGACATATAGGTAATAGATGTGGAAATCAGGTGTCGCAATACCCCCCTGACTATATGGTAGTATCATTGTCTCCCACACTAGCCAGGGTTGCTTGCCGGCCAAGAGCAGCCATATCAGCAATAAACGCAGTGTTCGAAAAATGTACCTATTAAGGGAGATGGGAATATTCATGAAAAAGTATAAGAAAAAGTATTTAAAAAAAGAGAGGACCACCATTTTACCTACGGCTATGTGACCAGGCAGCGACAACGTCAGTCTAATCCAGACTTCGTCACGCAAGCACTCGGCATCAGCAGGCTGGACTACAGCAACACTCTCTAACCGGAATCTCCAAACAACTCCTACACATCTCCAGACCATCCAGAAAACTACTGCAAGACTCATACTCAACCTCCCACGTCACACCCACTTCACATCACACTTCACTGGCTCACCATTCATAAGAGCAGCCAATTCAGACTTCTCACGCACACATACAAATCGCTACACAACACAGCACCAGAATACCTCATCAGCCACATACAGTTTCACCAACACATCAGATGCCTTTGCTGTGCCTCACTCTCACTTGTAATATTCCCTGCATCCGCAAAAGGAAAACTTTTGGTCCCTTATTCTCCTACATCACACCCAAGACATGGAACAATCTCTCTCAACACATCAGAGCCTCCTCCTCACTTCTTGAGTTCCGCACTAAGCTGAAGACCTGGCTTTTCCTATAAGCACTTTGGTGACCAGACACCTAAACACTTGCCTGAGCACCTGGATACCCTCTTGTGTGATTAGTACGCCATACAAATCAGTATAACATAAGAACTACCATCCCATCTTTCTGCTTCTCTTTCCAGCTAAGGTCCTCAAAAAGGCTATCAACCGCCAACTCACGGAACACCTGGAGAACAATAGTCTCCTCTACACCTCCCAATCTGGATTCTACACCATCCACAGCACTGAAACTGCCCTGATTGCTGCAACTGACGACATCCAAACCCTCCTGGACCAGGGAGAAACAGCTCCCTTGATCCTCCTCGACCTCTTGGCCGACTTCAACACCGTATCCTACCACACCCTCATCAAGAGACTCCACCATATTGGGATCAGAGGAAAAGCCCTTAAATGGAACACCTCCTTCTTCACCAGAAGAACACAGTCAGTCTGCCTACCTCCATTCACCTCAAAACCCAAGAACATCATCTGCTGCATCAATCAAGGCTTGTCCCTTAGCCTTACACTGTTCAACGTCTACATGACCCAATTGGCCAACATCATCAAAACCTATTGACTAAACATCTTATCTTACGCCAATGACACCCTGCTCATTCGCACGCTATTGGAAGACCCCTGCACCCCCATAGACAACTTCCACAGATGCAAGACAAGCATTGCCGACTGGATGAAAAACAACTGCCTAAAACTCAACACAGAAGTATTGATCCTTGGGAACAACACCTTGGCGTGGAATGACTCCTGGTGGCCTTCCAAACTTGGACTCTTGCTTCCTCGGACAGAACACGCTCGCAACCTATTATCCTGTACAGCAAGCTCACCATGACAAATACAGATCAACGCAGTCTCATTCACCTGCTTCCCCACTCTTCGCATGCTCTGTAAGATCTTCAAATGGCTCCCCATCAAAACAAGAAGAACCGTCACTCACGCACTAGACACCAGCTGGCTGAACTACGGCAATGCATTCAAGGCAGGAATCGCTGCACACATCCTGAAAAGACTGCAGACCATACAGAATTCAGCTGCCAGACTCATTCTCAACCTCCCCAGATGACCCCACATCCTCCACCTCAGGAATCTTCAGTGGCTGCTTATTCAGAAGAGATGTCAATTCAAGTTGCTGATCTACTCATACAAAGCCCTGCACAACCAAGGACCAGTTTACATTAACCACTGCATGAACTTCCACCAACGGACCAGACACCTGTGCTCCGCCTCCCTCTTCCTCATTCCTTCCCCTACCTTGCTGCCAAGTCCTGAAATTACATTGGCCTTCAACTCCGAGCCTCGTCCTCACTGCTGTGTTTCAAGAAAGGACTTAAGACCCCCTCTCCGGCAGGGATCATAACTCCTGTAGACCCTCACATGTGATTAGATGTGCTCTACAAATACTGCTTGATTGATAACATACTCTGGGGCATATTTACAAGGGCTTTATCTCCGCTTTTTTGGCTTACAAAGCCAAAAAAGCAGAGCTAAAACCACCGCCCTATTTACAAGAGGGTGCTCACATGCATAATCGCATGTTGGCACCCTTTTTCCCAATGCCTCCCTTTGCATCTTCAATGAGATGCAAAGTGGGCGATACTGGGCGTACCCCAGATGGACTACCTTGCAAATATCGCAGATGTTTACATCGCGATATTTACAAGGCAGCCCACATGATTTTAGAACACATTAGATTTTGGTGAAAACAGCCGTTTTCCCCAAAATCCTGACGTAGCTATCCCTAACATAAGGGGTGGATTATGCTGATACGATCCTCTGGGTTGTATCAGCAAGGTTATCGCCCTTTTTCAGGGAACATCGCTGGAAAACCAGCGATGTTCCCTGCAAAAAGGAGATAACCTCGCTATCTCTGGAATTTTTATCGCCCTGGAGTAACGTGTTGTTAATTATGTGCTACCAGGGGGATAAATACCAGAGATAGCCTGCGATAATATAATTATTGCTAAACACGGCCAACGATAATTATCGCTGGCCGTTGTTAATATGCCCCTCTATTCTCCAGGGCAGAGATAGCACTGCAGTAGTTTTCCCGGAGCACCACAGCAGTGCCTCGGTGTCCCCACGTATTCAACAGTGCCCTCGCTACAGAACAGTAGGTAGTCCACTCGGTTGTTTTGCTTGTGAGCGGAAGCACTATTGACTTCTCCCAGTTAATTTGGATTACAGAAAAGCCCCATAACACAATGAACACTCATCTGCTTATAGGGAAATCAGGACTGACGGGCAGTAAAACAGCTAAGGGCATAACAGCCAGTTTAAACTATATCAGGGAGAGGAGAACCAGGAACCAGGAGGGACCTGTCACGTACTACACTGGATGGGGATTGGCTCTCAAGTTAAACTATTGACTCTTATGCAGGCTGTGGGATTAATGTATAGCAGTTTTATCCAGTTGACAAATGTAATGTAATGTAATGTATAGGCATTTATATAGCGCACTACTTACCCGGAGGGTCCCAAGGCGCTTCAACCGCTGCGAAACCCTTCCTGGCTTCCCTGAGAGATGGTCCCTTAATGGGTATCTCCAGGGTGAGACCAGGCATCCCCGGCGGTCTGGTGGGGCCGTTAGTGAAGATGAGGCAAGCTAATGCCCAGAGTTGCCAAGTGTGATCGCTGATCAGAGTGGGCACCGAGGCGAGAGAATTATCGAGTCCGCTGACCCTGGTCCAGAAACCTGCCGCGCCGGGAATCGAACCCTGGTCCCGGGCCGTCCTCTGCTCTCGGGCTGTCTAGTATTTTGAGTAGATATGACCATTCCACTGAATTAAACACTTTAGTGGTATCTAGCATTAGGGATACTACCTAGAGCCAGGGTTTAACTGACATATCATAGCAAACAGCATGCAAAGATTATGGGATGTAGAGCAGCCCAGAACAAATCCATCATTTCTGGCATTGCCAGTTCTGGAAGCAGGAGAAGTAATCTGTTGGCGATCAGCGTCGCCAGTATTTTGGCATCACAATTAATCAATGACAAGGGCTCATAGGAATTTGCAGCCAGATTCATCAAGGTAAAATCGGCTCTTGCGGGCGCTATTTTTGCATTTGGGATTGCATTTGGGATTCATCATCCCAAATGCAAAAATCGCAATTCTAGAAATCGCTAAATTGCGATTAATTGCATTTAAGGAATCTCAATTTGAGATTCCTTAAATGCAATTCATGAACCATTTTAAAATTGCGAATTCGCAATCTGGCGCTATTTACTGCGAAGTCTAACTACGTGGTAAATAGCAATTTTCTAAGTTGTATGTTACACACACACATGTCCTTGGGACATGTGTGTGCGCAACACCAGTGAACATTACCATTTTAGGGGTGCTACAGGGTGTCCTTTGGACACCCTGGCACCCTTGAAATTGCTTCCTTATTTGCGATTCACTAATTGCAATTCGGAAATAAGGAATGACCTCCTATTCATTTCTATGGGCCTAGCAATTAGCGAATCGCAAATAAGGAAGCAGTAGAAATCGCATAAAATATTGCGAATTCTACATGCATCCCGTTTTGCGAGTCTTTAATAGCGAATCCTTAAAATTCGCTATTAAGGACTCGCAAAACATGACCATGATGAATCTGGGGGTAAGACTCTCCGCCAGTTTGCCCGGTTTGTGTAAAGTGATTACTGAGGCCTAACGCAGGGTGGGTGGGAGGGGACTTCTGTCATATGCCTCCTCATATAATGCAAAGAGATAGGCTGTGAAAATGTTGCAGCGTTCTTTGTAAAGGTGTCCGGCTGTCTGGTTCTGAGGCCTTGCCCATGGGTAGACCGTGAATGACTTCAGCTACCTCCTCCACCAAGATGCCTTGGTGTGTGATATAGTCATGTTATGTTATGTTATGTTATATTTACTGATATAGCGCACAGCTGCCCCAGCTAAGGGGCGTCCCGGCGCTTTTCTAGAGAGACCGGAGAGTCAGGCACAACAGATGTTACAGTGAAGAAATAACATAACAGAGCAGTCTAGTAGAAAAGGTGGGTTTTAATGGTCTTTCTGAAAGTCAAGAGGTCATTCAGACCACGTATCTGGGGTAGTAGGGCATTCCAAAGTTTTGTTGCGATGTATCGTATGGGGCGCCCTCCAATCCGGGCTCGCTTTATTCGGGGGACCACTGCCAGATTCTGGCCTTCTGATCGTAGGGTTCGCCGAGGGGTGTACTTAGTCAGAAGGGGACATAGCATAGGAGGAGAAGCTGTTTTCAGGATGTTAAATGCAAGGCATAGAGTCTTGAAATGAATCCTCTTCGCCACAGGAAGCCAGTGGAGTTTAGTAATGGTACTGGCAGCTGACTGGAAGCGGCGGGAGCCCAGTCAGGGCTCTGGCTGCTGCATTTTGAACTCGCTGCAGTCTGCCCATCTCCGCCTGGTTGACCCCCAAAAATAGGGAGCTCGCGTTGTCCAGCCGCGAAAAAATAGCAGACTGCACCACAAGCTGGCGGGTGGGGGGGATCAAAAAAATTTAGAATCGGCTTGAGGTTCCGCAAGATCCCAAAGCACGTAGCGGCAACTTTTTTAGTGTGATGAACGAAATTCAGCGAGGAGTCGATCCAGATTCCGAGGTTTTTTACCTCGCTTTTAGGTTCGGGGGGGCTGCCAAGAATGTCCGGCCACCATTTGTCTCCCCATACCGAACCCTCTTTACTCACTAGCAGGACCTCTGTTTTCTCGGCATTAAGCTGTACAGTCATGTGCAGATATTTGCATCTAGAGGCGTTCAGCCATGTCAGAGTGGTATTAGTGTGGCTCACTGGTTAGAGGCGGCAGACCCGAGAGCAGAGGACGGCCCGGGACCAGGGTTCGATTCCCGGCGCGGCAGGGTCATGGACCAGGGGCAGCGGACTCGATAATTCTCTCGCCTCGGTGCCCACTCTGATCAGCGATCACACTCGGCAACTCTGGGCATTAGCTTGCCTCATCTTCACTAACGGCCCCACCAGACCGCCGGGGATGCCTCGTCTCACCCTGGAGATACCCATTAAGGGACCATCTCTCAGGGAAGCCAGGAAGGGTCTCACAGCGGTCGAAGCGCCTTGGGACCCTACGGGTAAGTAGTGCGCTATATAAATGCCAATACATTTACAATACATTTACATTTACATATTGTGTAGGTAGTCGAGTGTCGGTGGAAACCTTGTTGTCGTAGAGGTATGAGTAGTATGTGTGAAAGTTGTGCAGGTGTTCTCCCCCTGCACCGTCCACTATTTGTGTTATGTCCTCCTCTGCCCAGGGTCTGCATACCATGGTTTGTAATGTTCTACCGGAGCGTTCACGCTAGCCCTAGCTAAGGGCAGTAGTGGACTTGGTTAGCTACATAATGTCATGTTCGGTAAGAGTGTGATATTCAGACATTTTCAGTCTAATTTCCGCTAATGTGGCCGGTTCGGGCACCTTACACCAGTCTCGTTCTAGCGCGTTAATGGCACGCTCCAATGCTGTCCATTGGTGCCAGATTTACTTAGGCACTCCTTGGCTCTTTGAGATATGGTAACCTCAAAGTACCACCTTAAATGCCTTCCACAACATGCCCACTTCCTCCACTGAGCTCTTGATACATTTGAAGTATTTCAGAATTTCTTGGCACAGCTCCGTGCGGAGCACCATGCCTGTTAACAAATCCAAGGGTAGGCGCCAGTGCAGATGGCAGCCCACATTCCCGGGATCTACAGCCGCAGCAACCCAGGTGCGTGATCTAAGAGGGTGCGGGCAGGAAAGTTTATCTTAGTGGTCCATGTACTACTAAAGGCCGATGTCAACCAAAAGTTATTCTGGCCCACATAGTATGTACAGAGGATATGAATGTACCTTCCTGCAGCTCAGGGTGCTATGTGCGGCAAATGTCTTATAGCTCGTGATTTGTTACTGTCGAGCGGAGGGTCGTGGACACGGCCAATGCAGGCTTCCTATCAGTATGCGCTCTGTCTTCATCTATATCCATAACAGTGTTGAAGTCCCTGACCCAAAGTAGATTTGGGGGACGTGCTATATGGTTTGAAAGAAGTGGGGATCATCAGTATTTGGGCTGTAGACATTCACCAAAGTAAGGCGGTGTCCCTACAATATGAGGTACCAGACTTGTATGTCTGGTTCGATGGATACATGTCAACATTTTGTTTCTTTCTTTTAGTATTGCCACTACCCTGGCATTCAAGGAGAAGGAGGAAACGTAAAGGAAGCCCATTCGACCTGGAACTGATCCTCATAAATTAGTTTTAGGCAAGTCTCCTGGAGTACAGCTACCCCTATGTTATGCTTTGCCAGGACGCCAAGGCCTGGCGCATTTTGTGAGGGATATTAAGCCCTTTACCATTCCATGTGAGACATTTAAGTGTAGTGTTCATCCCACAGGGGTGCTGGAAGGTAAGTTGGCACATGGATATGTTTTGGTGTGTGATGTGGTAATGTGCTATCTCTTAGTGTTGGATG
Organism: Lissotriton vulgaris; assembly: GCF_964263255.1. Classification (NCBI taxonomy): domain Eukaryota; kingdom Metazoa; phylum Chordata; class Amphibia; order Caudata; family Salamandridae; genus Lissotriton; species Lissotriton vulgaris. The sequence continues at coordinate 266,798,614 of NC_141685.1, forward strand.
CAATGAAGAAACAAACGTGTGTATAGTGTACTGTAGGCATAAGGGTAATCTCTGCAATATCCCTCACCCTCCAACCTCCCACACTAGCAATCCCCAACATGCCGGTGAAGTCTAGCAATAGCCTTTGAAACCCTTTACAAACAAAACACATTAAAACAAACAATAATGTGGGCGACAGTTGATATCCAAGTAACCGTATCAGAGTGGGGACCTCCCATAGAGGGCAGCTCGAGTGTCAGCAAAACCTCTGACTTAACAGAAGTGGCTGGGGTGGGGTGGAGAGGTTGAATTAGTTCTCAGCTGTAAGGGAATCCAAGAGGGTGTTCACCCATACGAGAGGATTGATACTCAGTAAATGTGCAACACAGCTGAAGATTGGAATTGTTAGCAGTGAGCCGTGTTATGGGTATAAGTATATTTGTAGGGCCCAGAGGCAGTTTATGGTGACAGTCTAGAGTTCATCATCGTCGGGTTCTGGCCCACAGGAGTTTGTTCGCCCCTTAGAGAGAGCTTTCAGGTAGGTCGACACAGCCTGAGGAGTCCCAGAGATTGTTTTCTTGCCCTGACGGATGCTCTGGATAGAGCACTGCGTAGTTTATTCCTGTTTGTTTGTGGCTAGTGGATTATTGGCAGATACTCTCTGCATGTTGCTTGTACCATGACCGTGAAGTCTGGGAAGAAGGTTACATTGCTTCCCTGATAACGTATCTCCTTCTGGTTTCAAGCCAGTGGAAGCACAGTGTCACAGTCCCTGTAATTAAAAAGCCTTGCTTCTTGTAAGACGGGGGCTGCTTGGTGCCAGAGTGCGTTGTGCCCACTCCACCCTACGCATCTGAGATGTTATCTGCCCCAAACAGGGTCATCAGGATCTTTTCAATGTACAATTCCATCGTATCAGTATTCGTAGACTCTGTGATCCCTAAAATATGCAAGTTTTTCCAGCAAGAGATTGCTTCCAAGATCTTCATTTTTAGATTTAACCACCACCATGACTTCCTCACGTTCAGATTACTTAGAGTATACCTGTTTCAGCTCATCATCTGCATCTGATATCCGTTGTTCGGCTCTGGCAATCCCTTTGGTTTGTTTATCCAGTTAGGCTGACATGGTTTTGATGCAGTGGTTCAGTATGTCTTATTTAGCTGCTAATAGATGACAGGCTGTGTTGCAAGGCCAGCAGTAGTGTCTTGAGCTGCAACTCTTTTGAGGTGTCTTCCGCCAAAGTAGGTCCGGAGTGCCCTCAAACGCGTTTGGTGTCCAGAAGAGTGCTTTGTCTCAAAAGTGAAGCGAGCCTGCTTATGGTCTAATTTGCTCATCTTGTGATCGTGTCAGCAGCTGGGGTAGGCAGAGGTCAGCACGCTTGGGGGAGTGGGGCAATGTCTCCCTCCACATGCCCTTAACCTGATCCGGCAGAATGTGAACTGGGCTCATGTCTGAGCACCTCACCTGGCTAAAGTGCGCAATGTTAGGCAGGCCTTAGTTCACCAGAGTCTAGGGCCTCAAGTAAACTTGCATTCAACGGCTCACTGTGTTCTGTGTCCTATCAATAGGGGGTATCCATCATCCACTCTGCGATTGCCCCGCATGCCTGTCTTCTCCACAATGGGGCAATAAGGGCTCTAGGTGCTCCCCAAGATGGCCCAGTCCTTCACTCACCAATTCCTTGGCTCCCTTTTTTCGCTCCTGGGCCCTGAGCTATCAGTGCTTTGCAGAAATTTCAGCAGCAGAGCTGGGGTCTCACCTAATTTCCATAATTGCCCTCACCCGCTCGGTCATCTGTCTAATTTTGCCCGTGCGGCCGCCAACAGAGCTACATTGTGGCTCCTGTAATCTGTTCTAACCCCAGAGCACAGGTTAGGTCCAGGGCATTTTCTCCCACTCCTCTACCCACAAAGCGAGGGGGTGCCCAGCCAAAAGTGGCAGTCCTCTTCCAGCTGTGGCAGCACATGCAAAAGTCACGGAGTGCCTACGTCCATGCGGGCGCTGGATTATCTGTCTGCAAGGCGTAGAGCCTGGCGGGGCTTCCTGGCGCGATCACCCTCGTGCCTGAGAGGTTGGGAAGTTTAGTTTGCCTACCGGGGCCTTGATTTGTCAGAGCAAGCCTGGCGGCTGACCAGCAGCCCTGAGGCCTGAATGAGGTGTTGACACGCTGGGCCTGACAGAGCCTCACTGCAGGTGCTTGGGCCAGGCGGGAGACCTGACTTTGTGGAACAGATCCACCTGCCCTGAGCATCCTCCTCCTTCCACAAGATGCAGCCCGACATAACCTCAACATCAGCCCAGGGATCCAGCGTGCTGCTTCTGCCCACCACCACCCGGCCTTCTACCCCTACGGCAATCTCCACCTCGGAGATACCTACAGACCCAAGACAACCGCCCGTAAGTGCAACACCACCTGAATGCCTGGCTGAATGATGGCAAGAATGTCATGCTCTGTAAATATGTAATATATAACTGTCCAACCTAATCGCTTTTTAAAATGCAATCTTGAGTGATTTGCAACTTGTTTATATGTAACTCTAACCACTAGTATCTGTAGTAGACGTATGTACTTACTACCATTCTTATGTGAATTTAGGGGCATATTATCAAGAACTGCGTTAAAAATGATCGCCGGTTTAGCGGCAGAAAACTGCAGCTAAAACTGCGATAATGGGCTTGATAATATGCCCTTGAGAATTCCAATAGAAGTACATGTTCTGGTGTGAACATGGGCTTCTATTGGAATTCTCCAGGGCATATTAACGCTGTTCTTGATAATATGCCCCCACGAGTTTTTCTGTTTGTATCTTTTCCTTGGGTGAATTGTCAACTTGCATATATGCAACTCTAACCACTAGTATACGTAGTAGACGTGTATGTACTTACTACCATTCTATTGTGAATTTAGTTTTTCTGTTTGGATCTTTTATGTAACTCATGTACCCTGAAGTCCTTATGTAATGTAACTGGTTCTTTTCTAAAGCTCTCTGACACCTTTGGGTAAAGTTCGCTCTACATAAAATCGGATTAAATAAATAAATAAATAACTAAATAAATAAGTCGGCCCAGGTCGCCAGCTCACTGCACCGGCAATTTCGTCTTCAAAGACCCAGGGGCCCAGCGCAGGCTTTCATCAGCAGCCTTGTGTGAAGCAACGCCTCCCGCTACCAGGATGCATTGCAGCTGAACAATTGCGGGCTGACTGCAGGGATAATTAGTGGGTAGCAACTTCCCAGCCAGCAGAGCAGCGCTAGGGTGTGGCAAACCTTTCTGCGGGCACTCTAGGCCCCACCTTATTTCAGCCTATTTTAGAGGACGGACTAAAGCTTTCTATATGAAACCTATTGCCATGCATTTGTTGCTCAATATTCATTTAGATTCAGGAAAGTGCGGCTCATATATATTTTGATAACGAAATGTTGATTATGATATTTAAAGATAATATCAAAGGTAATCTTAGGTTATTAAAATCTCCTAAAATAGTGCAATACAAGATTCTACAATGGTTGCTGAAAAGGGAAACCACGTTTAATCAAACTTTTTTCATTCCCTCCATAAATATTGCAACTCATCTTGAAGATAAAGAACTTGGAAAGCAGATGGTGATCAATCAGGCTATTCTAATTAAATGGAAGGTAAATTGTTTTTCAAAATAACCAGGGGGCATATTAGCAAGGGCCATATCGCCGCTTTAGTGGAACTTTTTCCCGCTAAAGCGGCGATATTTTCATCGCCCTATTAACAAGCTGTCGCTAACAAATTTCCAGCGAAATTCACGCATTGAGCCGCTATCGCCGGATATTTTATCGCTATAGAGATAAATGTTGCTAATAGCACGTTCTCGCTGCGATAGGCGGCAATAAAAAAAATGCGCTAAGCGTATTCAGCGATAATTATCACTATTTGTTGCTAATATGCCCCCAGAATTTTCTTATTTGGGACAGATGAAAATCCTGTGCAGATATAGAGATATCGGTTACAATGGATAAAAACGAGTTTCAGTGGTCATATAACTCTGGACACATTGTATTGAAGAACATTAAACAAAATTCTGATTTATACCAATAAAAGAGTTAGTAATTAATGTAATTGAATAATCAACGGAGACGGACCACTTAAAGAGTGACTAATTTTTAAAGTGGTGTCAAACATCACAGAGGTTGTTTAAAAGAACCCTCACACACCAACCTAGTTGGTGTCATGCTTCATCTTCCGGTTCCCAGTTGGGTAGCCGAATGCTACTCAACTGTGCTGCGACACCTGGTTACAGTGGAGAATATTAAAAATACCTATGGGAAACTCACTATATAATACTTTATTCCCAGTGGCCCAAGGTATGCTTAAAAATGCGATGGATAATCTACCAGGACTATCAATTTGCGTCTGGATTATCCGTAGGTCAGGTAGACATTTTCCAGCTCACTTGAAAAAAATTTATTTTGTGGAGCTTTCTTCAGGACCTAATGAAGAAGTGAATAATGTGCAAGAGTGAAAAAATGAGTGGTAAAATTAAACCACGTGTGTAGTGCATATATACACACCCGCTAAGGTGTGCTTACCACGCGACGTATAACTGACCTTTTTGATAGAATCAGCAATAAAAATTGTTTCGTTATTCGCGGGAATTCCATGTCATACGTATCCAGGGCGGGAACTATTTGGTACTCTTGTCTCAGAGCTCCTCCGCTAATCAACCTGCTTCGGCGTCCACTGGATCGGGCGGCCCGTGATATAATTGTCCTACCTCTCTCGATTGTTTTTTGAAGTATTAATGTAATTGACCATCCGGTACAGAGAAATGTAGGGAATTGGAATACATTTCTTAGAAATAGTAACAAAGTAGATGTATTTCAAACAGTGTACTAAACAGGAACATAGTTCATTTTCTCAGTAATAAGCGTTGCCAATTTCTGAAAAATTCAATTTTATTCGAAATAGTTGATTTATCGTATCTCACAGATCTAAATTAGATTAGTTCAGAGTGTTTTTACAACTGTTTTAGGGGTGAATCCAAAGATGTACCAATTGGTCTCATATTATATGGCAATACCCTAGATTAGACATTTTTTTTCAATATTTCAGTATCTTTAATGTCAATTGCAAATTCAAACTCCCTGAAATCATAATGTACTTCATGGGCTATTTTCCAATGAGGGGCATAACATTGAGATGTCAAAAACTGATTTATTTTTCAATGTTGGTAGTGTGATCGTTATTACTTCAAACGTGGGGGACTAAATGAATCCCCTCTTTTTAGATTAGATTAGGTAAAACAACACAATAATTTATATGACTCACAGTATGGCAATAGTCAAAATAAATCTAAATTTTGCAAACAGTTTGTACAATTGAATAATATCTGGCACTTTAGCACTTTATGGGGATATTCTCAAGGAGCTATCGCCGAGTTAACGGCCCTTTTATCGCAGCCAAAGTCGCGATAAATATCTCGCCCCATTCACAAGCTGGCGCTAACATCCCATAGCACCATTTTACCTGCGATAGCAGCTGCAGAAAGCATCTCCACAGATGACCTCCGCAACTATCACTAATGAGATGCAGAGTAGGCGTTCCCAAGCAAAAAGCTGCGACAACACCACTCCGCAGCATTCTCAACGACCAGCCAGATCAGCGTTAACAACACAAAATATGTGATAAGGCGCATTAGCAGCAGGAAACTAACACCTGCTCTGACCTGGTGTAAAGTCAGACCACAGCCTGCACCACAAACAGGAGCCAAGGCCAGAGCCACACCTGAAGAACAACAGATGCCATGGAGCCACTGATTATGCATCCCGGACACCCAAAAGGGCCACAAAACACCCATCGCCACCACCCCCAGGACCCACCCTCCCCGGTTCCCCCCCTTCCGGACAAAGACATGCCACATCAACTACACGGAATCCTGTACTAAATATTCCGCCTAATGTCGCACAATCACCTCTGGTTACATGCATGTGTCGACACAAAAATGAGCATCAAACATTCGCCTTCGAAACAACAAATGAAAATGTATTAAAACAAACACAGAACAGAAATTAAGACACATGGCGGCACCCCTCGGGACACTCCATAGGTCACAACCTGCAAGACCAAAATCATGATAAGAAGGTGTGTCTTGCACATATCAAGGGACAGAGAAAGAGTGAACGAGAGAGAGAAAGGGAGATAGAGATAGACGGACAGAGATGGGGAGAGAGAGATAGACGGACAGTGAGGGGGAGAGAGAGATAGATGGACAGAGAGGGAGAGAGAGAGAGATAGATGGACAGAGAGAGGGGAACAACATAGACAGATAGAGAGGGGGTGAGAGACACAGAGAAAAGAAGAGAGGGACAGGGAGAGAGAGTGCTGGCACTGCGCACCCAGGCCACACTGCTCACCAGCTGCCACCGGTGTATCTCCAACCACTTGCCGGTATATAGTGCAGTTCAGCAGGTCCCACATCTGAGACAGACCCGTCATCTGAAACAGAGTCCAGATACATGAATGGCAAAGTACATACAATTGCATGCAACATCATTGCATGCCCGCCCCTGCATGCCCGCCCCTGCGCACCCAGGCAGCTGTGTGGTTCTGTGGTTCTGTGGTTCTGAACCCATTCAATGAAAATCGTTGGATAATGACGATTTTGGTGTCAGCGGACCGCAAATGATGAGTGCGGTATGTACCAGTGTTTTCGTTATAATCGATCAATCGGAACACTACGTATTCAGGGATTTCGTTCGAACCTTCGGGTTCCATTTTGTGTACAGCAACCATTTTGTGTGGTTGCCCTCACATAGGCCGATGACTACGGCCGAACGAGTCTTTGGGACACGTGCACCTTAGCTGACTCCTGAGTGACCTGAACGAGCTGACTCCCTTGCCCGAGGCTGACCTCGTTGAGCCAGTTCCTTGTTAAGCAGCTGGTCAGATAGAGATCAAAGAGCAGGACATTTCTGAGTTTATGTACATGCACACCCCCTTCTATCTTACTTGTCATCTGCTTCTGTTCCTTCCTTTATGGCTTAATTATTGATTTGGGTTGAGGTCTTTTACGATGAGTCCGTCCGGCCTGATCAAGCAGGAATGTTGGATTTTGCCTTGTCATTTCTGGTGGGCTGGACAACGGAAAGTGGGATTGTCGTCATGCGATATGTTTGAAATGTCACCCTACGATTGGTCAGTTTGTTTGTAATTGATGCTAGCCAGGAATGTGATTTCTAGCATAAAAGACGATGGTCCGCTCTATGAATTTGTGCAGTCTCTAGCGAACCACCCGTGTTGTGCTTCGTAGACCTCTGTTCCTGGTTGCAGCCAATAAATTTGGTCTTTGACGTCATCAAGAAGTGTCCCGTGTCTCTGTTTGCCAAGGCAGGGGAATCCGAAGACATCGGGCGTTTCCCTGGCGCCGCTGGGTTCTAAAACCCGGTTCTTCAGTTGCACCCCAGCCCCTCCCGCTGCCCAGCGGTGCATGCCCGCACCTGCGCACCCAGGCCTCACTGCTCACCTTCCGCCACCGTCGTGTAGAAAATAGGGCTCACCACGTGCCGCTGCAAGCCACAAGCCCGGAGCCCGCGGACATGGTACCCTCCACATCATGCAGCCCGGCTCCGCAGGCCACCAGGTCTCACATTTGGTGCTGGGTCTTGATATTTCCATGGAAGAGGACATACCAGTGCACCTGGCATTATCGCAGGCTGCACACCCGCTCAGCCTCATAGGTGCCACTAACTCTGTGATCCAGGAGGCGATGCCACGTGGCGGTAGGCCCCCGCTGCCCGCTGGCTGAGGCCTACACTGCGGTCCAGCAAGGCACACAAAACCTGAGCCGTCCGGACCGCCGGGACGGAGCATCATCGCAGGCTGCACACTCGCTCAGCACTTAAGGTGCCCCTACCTCAGTGCAACGAAAGTCACCGTCCCGTGGCAGTGTGCCTGTGCGGGCCGCAGTGTATCCGGTGCCACCAAGTCTGTGCCCTGCTAGTCATGGACCCTCTATGATTGGGTATCTTGGTGCGGACGCCATCATGTCACCTCCGGGCCTGCGGAATGTGATGTTACACTCCTCTGGGCCCCCATGCTACATGCACACCACACGGATACACACCGGGAGAGGTTGGAAATGGCGTCATGGACGTGCGCCGTCACTTTTTATTGGCAGGATCACATGTGCTGTGACGCGTGTGCTGGATAGGTGTAGTGTGGGTGTAAACCAGCCATGAGGGAGTGGCCGCGGCATGCTGACAATTAGACCTGTGAGCAGCAGATCACTACAGGGAAGTCCTCGCACATGTAGCGTTGTTGTCCCCCTCACCCCTGGAGCCGAAGCGTAGTGAGCTGACCTGGCGTATGCCAGTCCAGCGTAAGGGTTTGAACAATGACCCTGGGGCTCTGGGCGTGGTTCCGTACGGGGCTGGACAATGAAGTAACTAATGCGTGTGTCACTGTTGTTGCGTTGGCGCCACCCGGACAACATTCGGGAATGTGTCACCCTGTGACTCAAGTCCAATGACATGAGCCACATAGACGTAGGGGGAATTCACTGACCCTACATTCATCAATACTACCACACATGAAAGACCGTAGACACAACACACCTGTGTGATTCAGAATGGTTAATGCACATTCAGTGGAGTGTTACATCTGGAGCAGTACAGGGCAATGCAAACCCCACCTTACAATGTTGGCCTGTGGAGGGCCAGCCAGAGTCCTACATGGAATTACAAGTCCAAAGGAAGTGAAAGAGTTCAGTCCACAGTCCGTTTGGGTAGTGCTGGCCTTTCTCCAGCACTGTGTGGCAGTGACACCTCAGGGGCTGGAGGTGGAATGTCTGCCGCACTGTGTGGCCCTGACACTTCAGGGGGCGGAGATGTGGATGTAGTGGTAGCAGCAACTTGCACCAGCGCCAGGCATTGTGGCAGCAATGCCATGAGGATGGTTTTGAGGTCATTGAGGAACCCAGCTACCACTCGCTGGTGTGCAGCTGTGGCAGCAGCTCTTTCCGTATTGGCCCGCTCCATGGTCTCCATGAGCCTCTGCATGTTTCCCACCTCCCGGGCGAGCAAGATGGAGCCACTCTGACTAGTCAGTTGTTCTTGTCTCTGAGTCAGGACTCTGGCGATGTCAGCCATGGTTCGTTGGAGAGCATGGAGCGAACTGTGGGTGTCCGTTAGTGACTGTGAGTGGTCCCTGATGGGACTTAGACACCCACGTTTGGCATCTAGTTTGTCTGCCATGCGGTCGAAGCCCACCCGCACCTGTTCAGTCAGCTGCTCCTGGCATCCTAACACACAGCGTTGGAAGCCAATGTGTTCTTCGTGGGGGTCTTGGGAGGCAGCTGTGGTGGTGGGTGCTGCCTCCTGTGTGGTATGTGCAGGGGGCGGGGTCTCCTCATTGCAGCTGGGCTGCCCTGCTCTTGGATGTGGGCTGCGTAGGCTGTCCATGAACTCTTGGAGGGCATCAGAGTTGAAGCTGTGGTGGTCCTCTTTGTCATCAGAGAAGAGAGGGTCGGGCTGCTGTGCAGGAGGTGTTAATTGTCCCTCTGCAATGTGAAGGGGAGATGCATTTTAACAATGTGTTCACATGTGTGTTGTTGCATTGTACATGTTTACATACAGACTGCATGACTGTGTACATCGTGGCTGTTTGGAAGGAGCTGCCTATATGATGGGGGACGGTGGACAGTTCGACAACAGACGTGTGTGTGTGTTCATACTTGTACTTAGTCATCTCACATTTCCCTCAAATGCCACTTATGGTTGGCCAGTGTCTACACCCAGTCGGCACTAATTGTGTCCTGTGTTCTATTGTGGACGTTTTGCGGTTTGTGCCACATTGTTGTCAGTGTTGCTGTGCTCTGCATGTTATGTGTGTGTGCTGCATTTTGGGGGGGGGTGGCCCCTACTGCTCTGTTTTGCTGCCCCTTATCCCTTTTCTGGATGTGGATGTGCCTTTGCCTTTTGTGCTTATACAGTGCTGAGATGTTGCATACTTGGGTAAATTGGTCTCTCGGTGGGAGTTGGGGTCTGGGGCATGGTTTGTCCGCAGATATGCTCAGCTCAATTGTGACCATCTCCCCCCAACCCCAAGTCCCTGGTCGTTACTCACCCTGTTGCTGTTGTGTCTGGTCATCTTGAGCAGTGTCAGGTCCCCCGACTCCAGTCACCGTTCCCCACTGGTGACTGTGGACACCATTTCTTTCATGTCGTCCAGCTCCTCCTGTGGCGCATGACTCTCACCTCCAGTTTACATAGCTGCCTTCCGGTTGTTGGCGAGTTTCAGCTTGGTTTTGCAATTCACGTCATTCCAGCGCCTCTTCACCTCTTCCATTGTCCTCTTCAACACTTCCACCACATTTACCTTGTCCACGATGGACTGCCATAGTCCATTTTTGGTTGCCAATGACACCGTGGAGGTGGCGAACAGTTGTTTATGGTGTTCTACCACCTCCGTTATCAAGATCCTGTTTTCCTGCAGACTGAAGCGCTTCTTCCTACTCTAATACTCCTTGGCCTTCCCTGACCCTTAGGTCCCAGGAAGGTCCTCCGGGGGCTTGTGGGGCTCTGGTTCTCCTCCGTACTTGCTCCGGCAACATCTATTGTGCTTCGCTGTTGTTTGGCATTTGTTTGTCAGTTTTTTTCCTACTTTTATGGTGATTTTTCCCACCTGACGCGTGTGAATTGCAGGCCTATTGCTGGTTTTCGCTGATTTTAGTATCAGGATTGGCCTCATCACAGCTTTTTGCGTTCGAGTTTCACATTTGCACTGCGTGGTGTTGATTTGAACGCAGTCAGTTGACACGTTTTCTGGAGACTATCGCATGGTACCGCCGTGTTTAGAATGCTTAGTTAACACAGTGTAAATTTCCCGCTATACACTGCGATGTTGGAAGTAACTTTTGGAATGGTTATTACACGTTCTTGAGAATATGCCCCTATATTTGTTAACTATATCTTGTTAAATGTTAGTATGTACACTAAATCACTGCGATCTGTTTAATGTGGATATGTGGCACTATTGATAATTTCTTTTGTTCCTCTGAATAAAAAATATTTTAAAAGTAATGTATCATCACGTGTGACCTCCAGAAATGAATGCAGTACTCAAGATATTGCCTCCAGAACTGGGCATAGTACACAATCTGTAACCTCCAGAACGGAACATATTACTCCAGACGTAGTTTCAGGCATATGCAACAGTGTTCCAGGTGTAGCCTCTGAAGTTGGCATGATACTGCACATGAGGCCCCCAGAACTGGACTTGACATTCTACATGGGGTGTCCAGGATTGGCTGCAATGCACTAAGGGCCATATGTAGGTAAAAGGCGAATACCGATTCCTTAATACCGAATTTTACCGAATCGGTATTAAGAATTCGTAAAACGCAATGTAGGTAAAAAATCGGTAAAGTTTACCGATTCGTTAAGATTCGGAATTAAATACCGAATCTGAAAGAATCGGTAAAAAAAACAAGAATCCTACAATGAAATACTGATTCGGTGTTATCGAATCCATTACCGAATCGGTAAAAACCGATTCGGTAATTAAAAAAATTGTACGTAGGAGAATAAGCCAATCCAGAACAACCAATTACCACACAAACAGGAAGTGGGCACACCCAGCGAGGTGTACAGGACCAGGAGCACACAGTGAGCAAGGCAGGCAGTCAGCCAGGAGAGCTGAGGAGGCAGCAGCAACACAGCCACACAGCCACGAAGCAAGACAGAACCCGAAAGCAGTGAAATGGCAAGCCAGGACAAGGAGAAGGAGGGAGGTGACAGAAAACGCAAACTGAAATTCAGTGACAAGGAGCTGGAGGTCCTCATCCAGGATGTCAGCCAAGAGCACCATAAGCTGTTTGGAGCCCAGTCCCACCAAGTGCCAGAGTCACAGAAGAGGCAAATCTGTAGTGGCATTCGTGACAAAATCAATGCCATAGGTGTCACCCAGTGCACCATAGAGGACATCAGGAAGAGGTGGTACGACCTCAGGAAAGCAGCAAAACAGAGGATGGCAGAGAGACAGATGCAGGCTGCCAAAACAGGTGAAGGTAAAAGCCGAGCCCCAGCACCAACACCACTGGAACTGATGGTGGAGTCCACCATCCAGCCGGAGAGTGTGAGTGGCGTGGGAGACGCAGACAGCTCCGCCAGAGCAGCAAGAAAACAAGGTAAGAAGCATGCCCAGCATGCTGTGCTACCCCCTCCCCAACCCCAATCCCCATAGTGGCAAAGGGACACCCACTCCACCCCATGTCTTACTGGTAACCTACAATGCTTGATGGGTGATGTAGTCAAAGGGAACACATGACTGGGTCAGTGAGGCTATCAAGTACAATACCATGTGAAAGGAATTTGCAACGTCAGGACAACCACTGTGCACAACAGGCATGTTGTTTAATGCAAGACCATTGCTGACAGAGCATTGAGTACATGTACATTTGTGTCATTACAGGCGAGTCATCTCTCAGTGCAGCAGAGGACAGCAGAGGCAAGTCAGCCAGGCCAGAGGGGAGGCAACATGACGATGACAGCATGCCTTCAGGGACCACAAGCACGGCGCCATCACAGCCACCCATTCCTCCAGCACAGCCATCACCACCGCGCCAGGGAGGGCCGCCGTCCCCACTCACACAGTCCCCAGAGTGACGATCACCGACACCACCACCACCACCACAGTCAGGCAGGAGGCATGCCGTGGCCAGCCTGCAGCTGATGGAGGGGTCGGAGGAGGAGGGCCGATTCGGGGAACAAAGTCCCATTGCTGATCGATACCACAGGGAGAGGGCTGGTGCAGCATCCGATGGCTTCCACATCACATCAAGACGCCGCAGGGTGAGGCCGGACAGTCCAGTTGCATCAGAGCAGGGTGACAGTGTGTTTGCTGGACTGGAAGGAAACATGCTGAAGGTCCAGCGCCTGCAATGGAGGGAGATGAAGTCAATACACAGGGAGGTGGGACACATGAACAAGCATATGCACCGGATGGAAAAGGGCATCAGTGCAATGGGAGACAACTTGTGTTGGGGAATGGAGAGAGTAGCTACCTCGGTGGACAACCTCTGCAGCCAGCTTCAGCAGGACCGTCTTGGCAGGCGCGGGGAGAGACAGAGGCTCCAGGCCTATACCAAGTCGGTGAACCGGCTGGCCACTACAACTTCACTGATGTGTCGCAGGTCCATCGCCATGCAGGAGGAGATGGCGCATTGCAGCAGGGATGTGGCCAGGGGGATGGTGTCCATTACCTCTGTGCTACAGCACATGCAGAATGCTAAGGCGACCACAAAGGAAGGGAGGGACAGTGAAGAGGCGACCAGCCGTGGTGGCATCACTCCCTCACCCACTGAATGCAGGAGGCGTAGTGAACGCAACGTACCTGTACATGAACAATCGTCCACACCAGACAGTGGCGAAAGGGAACGTGGACGAGCAGCGCGTGGACGCAGGAAGTGAAGAGCTATGGCTGTTTCCATGAATGAAATGGGTGATGTAAACCATGTCCAATAGGACATTGCTCACTATAGTGTAGGTGTGCACAATAAACACCTTTACATGTAACAGGTAATGGCTCAGTGTCGTTACTCACTCAGAAAAAGTTTGACGTAATCTCTGACCGCCTCTGTCTCCCATCTTGTACAATTGCACCACCAGCTGCGCAGGGCTCTGGCTGAGGGTTGTCGTCATCCTCGTCCTCTGAGTCAGTTAGTTCCACTGCTGTACCTTTTTTGTGGCTGATTGTGCAGCATTGCACACGTAGCAATGATCTTGCAACATTTCAGGGGGCTGTACAGACGTGCACCTCGAGTTTTGTGGAGGCAACGGAATCTGCTTTTGAGCAATCCAAATGTGCGCTCAACCACGTTGCGTGTGCTCCTATGTGCCACATTGTACCTCCTCTCCGTTTGGGTGGTTGGGTTGAGATGTGGAGTGAGCAGATAAGGCCGGAGGGCATATGCGCTGTCACCTATGTGAAGAAGTGATTGGTATTGATCACTGTGCACAACAGCTTGAGGCAGGGTGTACATCAGGGTGTGGCACATGTACTTACCTAGTATGTATCCGTCTCCAAATTCGCCATCAAGCAGACGTGTATGGATGCCACTGTTACGGAAGATGTAGGCGTCGTGGCTACTCCCGGGGAATTTGGCCACGATGTCAGTAATGATGCGCTTGGCATTACAGATCACCTGCACATTGATGGAGTGGGTGGATTTGCGGTTCCTGTATATGTATTCGCTTGCTGCAGGTGGGCAGATGGGTATGTGTGTTCCATCGATGCATCTAATGACGTGTGGGAACTGTGCACGTTGGTAGAACTCAAGTTTGGTTCTCTGCAGCTCCGCCTGTGTACTGGGGAAGGTAATGTAATGTTCCATTCTGTCCATCATGGCATCCAGGAAGGTGTTGAAGAAACGGGATAGACAGCTCTGTGACACTCCACCCACTGCAGCTATCACACCCTGGAAACTTCCTGATGCAAGGAGGTGCAGGCAGCAGAGTACCTGGACATGGGTGGGGATTGCGTGGGCCCTTGGTGTCTGATGCTCCAGATAGGGTCTTAGGTCACAGATTAGGTCCAGGATGGTGTCTAGGTGCAGTCTATATCGTTCATGAATTTCAGCTTCTGTCAATTGGAACAATGTGATGCGTACTCTGTACACCCGCTCTTCACGTCTCCAGATCCTCACTCCTGCTGCTCTCAAGTGTAGTCGCCTTGCAATGACGTAGAGGGCTGCCATTGTGGTCGCACAGATGCATTTGGGGACGCTTTTTATGCACTGCACCTCATTACCACATGCTCTTGAAACCTGGTAAATACCGAATCGTTATTTCCGATTCTGCTCGTTTTCGGTGTTACCGACGTTTGCTACATCGCATTCTTGGGGGTTTTACCGATTCTTTAATTCCGAATCGGTATTTATTGTTTCTGTATTTCCGATTTGGTAAATGAGGAATCGGTAATTTTTCTCTGATTCGTTAATAACGATTGCATTCGGTATTACGTACATCTCACATGGCTGGATACCGGTCGGTAACACCAAAAAAGGCCCATTTTCGGAGTTACCGACCGGTATTTGGCCACCTACATATAGCCCTAAGTGTGAGCTTCAGAACTGAACATATTGCAGGTGGGGCCAGCTCAGGCTTTCATCCTCAGAGGTTGCTGTACGAGTATAATTTGCCTGGGTAATACATACTTCTGCTCATGTAATTTCAGTCCTTTGAGTAAGTGCTGTTTAAAAGATCTTCTAACATTAGTATATTATTCATAGCACACAAGAAGGCATATACGCTTGTCTATAACATTTTTATCACATTCTAATTGTGACATCAGAAGTCCTGATCTGTGGAAATAAGAACTCCCCCAGGGATGACTCCTGGTGGGCAGCTGACCTGCGTCCTACGCCTACCCAGACAGACCATGCCAGAAACCTCTGCATCATCCTTGACGACAAGCTCTTGATGAACAGATAAGTCAACGCAGTGATATCTTCCTGCTGCCACATCCTCAGAATGTTTAGCAAAACCTTCAAATGGCTCCCCACGCACACTAGATGCACGCTCACCCAAGCCCTCATCACCAGCAGACTCAACTATGCAGTACACTTCATGTCGACATCTCGAGCCACCCCCAGGGCCGAACTAGGAACGCAAACCGGCCCTGGCAATTGAGTCGGACCAGCCACCGGTTGGGAGGTGTGGGAAAAACACTGGAGCTGCTTATGGTACAGTGGCCGATATTACAGTACTGCAGCAAACCCGGCCCCCTGTACCAAAAACGGCCCCAACCGGCCCCAAACCAGCCCCCACCCTTCCAGCCCACCGGGAAAACGCTGGTGCCCGCTACGGTCAGTCCGGCCCTGGCCACATCACTCTAAGACTTCAAACCACCCAGGACACCGCCACCAGACTCATCCTGGACACAGAAATTCACTGGCTACCCATCCATGAATGATGCAGATTCAAGCTCCTCATCCAGCCTGCAAACCTCTACACAACTCAGAACCAGCTTACCTCAACAACCCCCTGCAACTCTACCACCCTCCAGACACCTATGCTACTCGTCTCTCTGCCTCGCACGAAGCCCCGCATCTGCAGAAGCAAGACAGGAGTTTGCTCTTCTTCCTTCATCGCGGCCAAAGGCTGGAGCGAACCGCCTTATCCAGACCACAGCCCCACACTCCTCCACTTCTGCAAGAGGCTTCAACTGCACTCCTGCTCTGGCGCCTGGATACCCTCACAGGCGACAAGCGGCGCCTTACAAATCTCATAACATAACATCACTACTCACCTGCAATAAAAGAGTACGGGTCCGATTCACAGAACTAACTTAAGACAAAATCCTAAACTTACTACTTTTGGTATTCACAGAAGTTAGGATTTTGTTTTAAGACAGACTTAAGACAGAATCCTAACTTCTGTGAATACCAAAAGTAGTAAGTTTAGGATTTTGTCTTTAATTAGTTCTGTGAATCGGGCCCTACGGGTCCTGCTCAACTATGAAACCTCATGTCAGCTGACCTGCCAGGGGCTAACAGGAGCTGCCTGAGTAATATAGCAGCCTTTTGTGCGATAAAAAGGTTGACTGGCTGCTCAGATCTCTTTCTGCTGAACGTCCCATCCATAAAAGTCTGTTCTTCCCATATAACATGATCCAGATTACAGCCTGTTTTCTTAGTGCGCTGCTGGGCGCAGCGTGAGAGAGGCCTGCTTGCATGTTACCACACATTCCAAACCACAGAGCATCTCTTGTGTGCTCCCAGCGTTTAAAATGTTTTTATGACAAATTAAAATCCGCACAAGGTGTGTTTATTTCAAAAGCAGAGGTGACACACTTATTTCTCTTCTCTGCACCCAGGTCTATTTCAATAGAAGGAACAAAAGGACGCAATTTAGATCCTTTAGTAATTTCGGGGGCTTGAAAGGAGCATGGGGTATTATTTGGAATAAAAGACCTACATATGCATACATGATAAAGATGCCCAGGGCACCAGGGAGCTCCCAGGCCATGCCCTTCGGTGTCCTCTCCCTGATTGGTCACGAACCCCCGGGTGAGTGCAGGTATTCACAATGCACGAGAAAGGCCCGGTGTTGCAATCACATTCAGCATCGCCAGAGTTAGGCCGCTCCGCTCCTCTGCGTGAGTGGGAACCCGCGGCTGCAGGCAGGGTGGGAGGGGAGGAGGCGGGGGCGGCGCAGGCTGACCAGTAATTTCTGGGTATGTTTTATGGAGGAGGAAATTGCCAGTGATTCGGGAACTCGAGAGACAAATTTAGGAAGTGCTGAGTGATGTGGGGCTGAGTCAGCAGGGCAGGCTGGGCTCCCCGCTCCTGGGTGGGCCGCACGCTTCTTCCTGCGAGGGCCTCTCACTCGCTGGTGCTAATTCCTTGTGCATGACAGGGCTGCCCCTTTTATCTCATCCTCCTCCGGGACCCCCCAACTCCGCCAGGCTAATAAACCGGCCTCCTGGCTGCTGCCTCGGCAGCACACGGTGCAGGTGGAGGAGCCACTCACACGGGCAAAACACGGGACCTGCGGGCAAAAGGGCCGGCGACAGGGAGCACAGGCCTGCAGGGGGCACCCTCGGGCCGCCACTTCTGCGAGGCCAGTAGGACTGGGCAGGATCAGCAGGTTTACTGGCATACGGGAGAGCAGGGCGGGCAGTAGAGTGGCTAACAAGAGCAGGGGATAGGCCAGTAGAGCGGCTAGCAAGTGCCCCTGGAAGGCCGGTAGGGCTGGGTGGGATCAGCAGATTTACAGGCAAACAGTAGAGCAGGGAATGTGGCAATAGAGTGGCTAACAAGTGCCCCTGGAAGGCCGGTAGGGCGGGGCGGGATCAGCAGAATTAGTGGCAGACGTTAGAGCGCGGGCTGGGCAGTAGACTGTCTCCGGAACGTCGGTAGGGCTGGGGTGCGGACAGTTGATTGGTTCCCCTCAGAGCCTCAG
The DNA here is from genome assembly GCF_964263255.1 of Lissotriton vulgaris. Lineage (NCBI taxonomy): Eukaryota > Metazoa > Chordata > Amphibia > Caudata > Salamandridae > Lissotriton > Lissotriton vulgaris. The sequence goes on from NC_141685.1 coordinate 266,816,526, forward strand.
TAGCTCTGGAAGGCCGGGAGGGCATCAGTAGATTTACTTGAGGACCGTAGAGCTGGGGCAGCAGAGCTGACAAGTCACTGCTTACAGAAGGTTCGACAGACCTTTGCATGATATAAACTGCCCTCATTCCAGTGCCTCTGAAAGGCTGCTAGGGCTGGGGCAGGGTCAGTAGGTTCACTGGCAGCCCAGTGAGTCTCGGTGGCTGGTGGAGAAGGGTCATGGTCAGGTGTACTGTAGATTGCCGTCCGACTGGAAGCCGGGGGGGGGGGGGCAGGAAAGGTTCATATATTCACTGGCGGCCCTGAGACTCCTAAAGACTGCAGACCAGGGGAATAATCAGATGAACGATAGATTTGCAAGCAGGACCATGACTCGTAAAGGACAGTGGAGTTGAGGCAGGGACGGTAGACTTACCAGCAGGTCTTGGAGTCTGAAAGGATAGTGGAGTTGGGGTAGTGACAGTAGACTTACTAACAGGTCTGGGAGTCTGAAAGGGCTGGGACAGTGTCTGTAGATTTATTGGCAGGCTGGAGTCTGAAAGGACAGAGGAGCTGGGGCAGTGTCAGTAGATTTATTGGCAGGCTGGAGTCTGAAAGGACAGTGGAGCTGGGGCAGTGTCAGTAGATTTATTGGCAGGCTGGAGTCTGAAAGGACAGTGGAGCTGGGGCAGTGTCAGTAGAGTTATTGGCAGGCTGGAGTCTGAAAGGACAGTGGAGCTGGGGCAGTGTCAGTAGATTTATTGGCAGGCTGGAGTCTGAAAGGACAGTGGAGCTGGGGCAGTGTCAGTAGAGTTATTGGCAGGCTGGAGTCTGAAAGGACAGAGGAGCTGGGGCAGTGTCAGTAGATTTATTGGCAGGCTGGAGTCTGAAAGGACAGTGGAGCTGGGGCAGTGTCAGTAGATTTATTGGCAGGCTGGAGTCTGAAAGGACAGTGGAGCTGGGGCAGTGTCAGTAGAGTTATTGGCAGGCTGAAGTCTGAAAGGACAGTGGAGCTGGGGCAGTGTCAGTAGATTTATTGGCAGGCTGGAGTCTGAAAGGACAGTGGAGCTGGGGCAGTGTCAGTAGAGTTATTGGCAGGCTGGAGTCTGAAAGGACAGTGGAGCTGGGGCAGTGTCAGTAGATTTATTGGCAGGCTGGAGTCTGAAAGGACAGTGGAGCTGGGGCAGTGTCAGTAGAGTTATTGGCAGGCTGGAGTCTGAAAGGACAGTGGAGCTGGGGCAGTGTCAGTAGATTTATTGGCAGGCTGGAGTCTGAAAGGACAGTGGAGCTGGGGAAGTGTCAGTAGATTTATTGGCAGGCTGGAGTCTGAAAGGACAGTGGAGCTGGGGCAGTGTCAGTAGAGTTATTGGCAGGCTGGAGTCTGAAAGGACAGTGGAGCTGGGGCAGTGTCAGTAGATTTATTGGCAGGCTGGAGTCTGAAAGGACAGTGGAGCTGGGGCAGTGTCAGTAGAGTTATTGGCAGGCTGGAGTCTGAAAGGACAGTGGAGCTGGGGCAGTGTCAGTAGATTTATTGGCAGGCTGGAGTCTGAAAGGACAGTGGAGCTGGGGCAGTGTCAGTAGATTTATTGGCAGGCTGGAGTCTGAAAGGACAGTGGAGCTGGGGCAGTGTCAGTAGAGTTATTGGCAGGCTGGAGTCTGAAAGGACAGAGGAGCTGGGGCAGTGTCAGTAGATTTATTGGCAGGCTGGAGTCTGAAAGGACAGTGGAGCTGGGGCAGTGTCAGTAGATTTATTGGCAGGCTGGAGTCTGAAAGGACAGTGGAGCTGGGGCAGTGTCAGTAGAGTTATTGGCAGGCTGGAGTCTGAAAGGACAGAGGAGCTGGGGCAGTAGATTTCAAATCAAGCCGTGCCTCTGGAAGGCTAGGGCGGCTGTGGCATGATCCAGTTATTAGTAGATTCCCTCCACCCTGGTACTGTCCGATGGCCAACGGTTTGGGCAGGGACATTAGGTGTAGGTTGGGCCGGGGGTCAGTACAAGTTGGCATTGGAAAAACCTGGTAGGGCTGAACCCGGGTGGGTCAGTCGAACTGCCGAAAGGCTGGCAGTAAATTTCCTGATGCCTTATGAAAGTTGGAAGTTCTGGACAAGATCCGTATACTGGTTGGTTGATGATGGGTCAGGAACGACGGCAGATTTAGGTGAAATCCTGATATGGGTGCTCCTTCTGAAGGAGAAGTGGGCTGGCCCTGACGTGTGACTGACTCAGCCCGGCCTTCCTAGCCCTCCATAATATTTGTCAGAGTCCGCTAAAGATGCAGACAGCTGGTCGGCTGCTGCCCAGGGTGGCTGAGGATGCCTGGGTAAAGCAGGCGCCATGCTAGGGGAGGGATGGCCAGGCCGCATGGGCAGCCAGTCCCTGTCCGTGTCCGGTCTCGTGCCTCTGTGAGGTCTGGCGTGGGGCGGGGCTCCGGAAGGGGGGGCATATTGAATTCTGGGAGGTCCAAAACACAAGACACAAAGGGCCTGGAACAGCAAATACGCCAACAAAGCTCCAGTAAACAAGGTAAAAACAATTACAAGCAACCCACACACGCTGCTGCAACCCACACGCCGCACAAAAGAGCAACCGACCCCCCCCCCCCGCCCCCGCAAGCCCCCACATGCTGCTTCGCCACATGCACCGCTGCCCTTCTACTTCCTCGTCGTGTTTCTGTAACTTTACATATCCTGTTTTTCCCGAAATCCTTGTGTCTTTCAGTCTGACGCACCATAGCTTTCTCCGAATTTAGCAACCAGGCACATTTTAAATGAAATAAAATGAACAAATACATTAAACAAACGTTTTTTTTCCCTTAAAATATTTATTTAAACAATTCTGAGACGTGTTTCAACGAGAGTTAGTCTAAACTACACAGATAACTTCAGAGTTATGTAGGAGTCTGAAATGCAGCCATCTTATTCTTTGCATAAATTCATTAGGTTGTGCATTGCATGCAATATTACATAAATATACAGGTCCTGTATCCTGTATTTTTTTTTACTTCTATAAAAACACATAAGACAGCAATCCTGCCAATCCAGAAGCGCCAAAGGCCAACAGCGTGAATCCCAGAGAAGAGTGGAAAGTTGGGAAATTGATTTTAGGAAGACCATTGGAAATGAAAGGGTGATCCCAAAAGGCACCGGTGTGTAATGGCCTGGAATCACCTTATGGACCAGTAGCAAATGCAGGCAACAGGAAACAACTGTTTGGAACTTCGGGGCATGTTACCAACAACTAGCGCTAATTATCGCTATGTTGGTTTACAGCAATATTTTTATCGCCGAGCTGCAGCGATTTTTATCGCTTAGGAACCTTGCTATTATCAAGGTTTATCTCCTAAGCGATAAAAATCGGCCAAAATGCATGAATATCGCTGAAAAGTCTGCGATATTCATGCATTAACGAGCTAATGCTCTTAGCCATGTTATCCACCTCCCATTGGACAACATGGCTTAGAACTGCTATGGGGCAGGTGTTAGCTTTTGGAGATATTCGCGCTTAGTGCGAATATCTCCAAAAGTTGGTAATAGGAGATAGCCATGTTAGTGACTGTTTCCAGTCGCTAACATCTTGGCACGCCCACTTTGCATGTCATTTGTGATAAATTTCACTGACATGCAAAGTGAGGCCCAAGATGGTCGCTATCTCCTACTAGGTGTCGCTAACTGGTGTTAGCGACAGCTAGGTAATAGGGAGATAATTTTATCTCCGCTTTCTTGGCTTTTAAAGCAAAAAAAGCGGAGATAAACCCCCTTGATAATATGCCCCTTTGTTTGTTTTATTAAAGCGCGATTCTTCAAGTTGGATGCCAGCTAGAACAAACTCACAATCACTCGAGCGTATTTGAGAATGTAGGAATGACCTCTTACTTCCAAGGCCCGCAGTCATACACTACCGCAGGTGCGACCTGGTTGATTGGCCTTCTTCGGTGACCTTGCGCCAATTTAAGTCCTCGCCCCAGTAACCCTACGCCTCCTGAAGTCCTCGCCCCAAACACGAGTCTCCACTCCCAGCGTGGAGCCCAAAACCGTGTCACATTGTTGGGGCAGAGACGCGGCCCAGAGCTAGACCTGCCAACTCACACGGGGCCACCAAGTGTCACACAATTTCAGCTCCTTTGACACGGTCACCTGGTGAGGAGCTGAGATCCGACGTTGGGCAGGGAAAACAAGCTGAAAACCACAGTATGTGGATTTCCCGCTCTTTTTTTAGAGGCAGTAAGCATTCAATATCCATTTAGAGGTGTGAAACACCTGCAACAACCCCAATGGGAGGGGTGGGGGCCTTGGTGAGAAGCAGCTTTTGACACAAGACCCTGCTCCCTCCAAGAGGCACCCCTCCTCACACAGTGAAATTGGCAGAGATACAGAGCTACAGCGCACACTACACACTGAGTGTGTGCCCTTTGAAAATTACCTTTGGGGTCTGGATGGATGTACCTTGCCATATCGCAACCAGTACCCTTTGTGTATTTCTCTCCCTACTTTAGCTACCATGGCATGTTTCCCAGACAACTTCCTAGGCAGGTTCAAGACAAGCCTGGCAGCCGCATTTTGGACACATTGGAGTTGGTTCAGGCCTTTTTTTCTAAGGCCACATAGCAGAGAGTTCCCATAATCAAGACGAGAAGTAACCATGGCATGAACTAATGTTTTCGTCGCTGTGATAGGTAGTAGGTCTAGAATTTTGAGTAGAACTTTTAGTATGCCATAGCATTTACCAGCCACATTTCCAATATGTTGGGAATATGAGAGGTTATTGTCCAAGACAACCCCCAGGTTTTTCACCGTAACAGAAGGAATAGGTGTAGGACCCAGGTCGAGGGCCACCAGGCCGACGTCCAGATCGAGGGGGAAGAACCAATCACTAAAAGTTCAGTTTTATTCCCGTTGAGGCGAAGGCAATTGGTCTTCATCCAGCCGGCGAGTGCCACAAGACAAGTGGAGAAATTATCGTCGTCTCCACTGGGTTGTGAGATAGGGAGACCACCAGTTGGGTGTCATCGGCATATGACACAATATCCACCCCATAGGATTCCACCATCCTAGCAAGGGGTTCCATATACAGATTAAACAACGTTGGGCTCAATATAGAGCCCTGAGGGACCCCTTGTCTAAGAGAATGAGGTGTGGATTTAAAAGGGGGGCAGTGTACTTGAAATTTCCTGTCTGCTAGAAAAGAGTCCATCCATTCGTAAGCTGACTCGGCTATCCCGGCCTCACTCAGGCGGGCAAGGAACTTAGAGTGCGACATGGTGTCAAAAGCCGCACTCAAGTCCAACAATACCAGGACGGCTGTCTGTCCCTCATCCACTTTCTGACGGAGCAGTTCTGTGGAAAAAAGCAGAGCAGTTTCCGTAGAATGTTTCGCCCTAAAACCAGATTGGTAGAAATGAAGAAGGTGAGAATCAGCACCAACCTGTTCACGAACCCCAACTGTGTGCCATTATCTCTAAAAAACTAAAATGGGATGTACTCAAGCGTTCACTGGGTTGCACTGTGGTACAGTCTGAAATTAGCACAGCAGCCACAGCTGTCGAGAGGCTCTCTACTTACGAAATCTTTGGTTTCCATCACTCTGAGTCATGCAATGGTGACATGTTCTGTGGACTGTGTTCTAGTCCATCTCAGATTGGATGGTGGTGTCTCGGTCTGTGTGCGGTGCGATGTGTGGTAATTTGGGGTGTCTGAGAAGTCTTATGCAAGGCAAATCATGACGATCCGGAATTGTTTGATATATTAGAGGGGGAGCTCGCAGATTGGCCAACTCCCATTATAATTTGTGGAGACCTCAATATTTCGATCGACTGGAATAGACCAAGTAGCTACTCAGGGGGTAAACCAAAAGTGCATCGGGCCTTGACCTCTTTAATGAGATCGCACAGTCTGAAGGATGTCTGGGGTGCAAAACAACCTATCGATCCAGTTTTCACATATTACTCTTTTCCACATCAGAAATACTCTAAGCTGGATTATTTCCTGCTATCCTCAGAGAAGCTCGGTAAAGTTAAGATTAAAAAGTTACCCAAATCCCTATCTGACCATAGCCCTTTGATTCTATTATGTGAGGTAGATAATATCGAAAGGCGTCAAACTAACTGGTCATTTGAGAGAAAGCTCCTTGCAGATGACATGTTTGTGAGATATATAAGAAAATGGGCTAGGGAATTTTACGAGATTAATAGGTATAGCGCCTCCTGCAATGTGGTATGGGAAACTTTTAAGGCTTCTCTGAGGGGGAGACAATAAGCTGCTCAGCCAGATTGAGGAAGGAGGATAGGATGAAGGTCGAGACTCTGATTGGGGAGCTAGGAATAGCAGAAACACAACATATTAAAGAAATAGGGCAGGGGGCTGATGGTCAGACAAGCTTAAACAGAATGGCCACCATCAAAGCAGATCTCCAGGGGGTAGTGATGCAGAAGGAGTCTAGGCAGTATCAGTCCTCTAGGGCAAAGCGATACGAGACGGGGGAACAGGCAGGAAGACCATTAGCACTCCGAATCAGGCAGGAAAGATCTGAAAACTTGATTTCCAGTATACAGGAAAATGGGACTGAACACACTGAGCCTTCTACCAGAAACTATATGATGAAGAGGGTGGGGGGACTGTACAAAGTCTAGTCCTCAAAGATGATGGCCCAGAACTAGATGAGATAAGTAGGGAAATGTTGGAATGCGACATGACTCTGACTGAGATAAAGATGGCGCTTCAGGAACTGGCAGCTGGTAAAGCGGCGGGACCTGATACAAATGCTTAGAGGAGGAAATTGTCCCAATACTTCTGGATCTATTCACTGGTATAGTGTGTTCAGGTTTGATCCCTGATTCATGGAAGGAGACAAATATTGTCATATTCCATAAAAAAGGCAAACCTAAGAACAATCCAGGATCATACCGTCCGATTTCCCTTATAAATGTGGACACAAAATTATATTCCAAAGTCTGGGCGAAAAGATTGGGGGGGGATCATTGATCGATTGGTCTCTCCGTGGCAGCATGGGTTCGTACCAGGTCGAGGTACCACGGATCACATAAGGTGTGCTATAACATTATCCGATGCCCATGCTGCCGCGGGTGAGGATATGGCCATGATCCTCCTCGATGCGGAAAAAGCATTCGACCATGTGACCTGGGAGTGTCTGTGGGGGATCTTGGCCGGAAGAGGTTTTGGGAATAAGAGCATGAGGGCAATCAAGGCGATGTATAGTGATCCGGTTGCCAGGATTAAGGTTATGGGTCAAAGTTCGGATGAAATAATAATTAGAAAGGGGACGAGGCAAGGCTGCCCTTGCTCCCCGATTTTATTTTCATTGTATATTGATCCTCTTATTCAAATAATTCTGGCGCCTGAACAGATCATCCCAGTGATACTTAATGGCCATACTACCAAACTTTTGGCATATGCTGATGATCTGGCAATCATAACAACGGTCCCCCAACAAGCCTTAGTCGAGATATGTCAGCTGGCTAAAGACTTTGGTGTGCGGTCAGGGTATCGTCTGAATGAGGAAAAGGCACAGATCATATCCACGAGTAACATCACCAAGCTGGATCAAAGATGTGGAATCAGCTGTGTATCTGGGTGGAAGGGTGAATGCCAATGTAAATAAGATTATTGCGGATTATTACTCACCACTGATAGGTTCAATTGAAAAGGAGCTCAAGAGGATTGATGTATTACATTTATCATTGATTGGTAGGGTAAATGTATTGAAAATGACTATGTTTCCCAAGCTACTCTATCTGTTCCGTGCCATTCAATTGCTATTGGAAGAGGGAATGATTAGGAAAATCGAGGCAATGTTTATCCGTTTCATCTGGCAGTATTGGAAGGTTAGAAGATTGATTACCCATATGTCTTTACCAGTTGAGAGAGGTGGCCTGGCGATGCCTAATATCAGGCTGTATCATTGGACATGTCTTCTGGTTCAAATGAATGTATTGTTTCAATGTGTTCTGGAAACACTAGAACCCCAGCCTGGCAGTCAAGTACTCCCCTCTATCTTTGAGCTCTTAGTGGGAAGGAAGGCAGTAGGGCTACTGATGTGCGAAGTTGACCGAAGGTCCTATAAGAGAGCCAAGTATAAGATTCTGATGGGGGCATGGGGAACCTGGAAGTCAGTAATGACATTTTTGAACATCCCAAAAATCCATGTCAACATCGATCTCTGGAAATCTTTGCCCATTTAGGTCAAAACAGAAATAGTTGTCTTTGGAGGGAGCTGGGAGTTAGGTGTCTAGGTGATGTTACACTAGGCAATGAGATCGTTGGTTTCAACATACTGCAGCAAAACTTTGGGCTCCCAGCCAGTGAGTGGTTTCTATATGGGCAAATTGCTTCAAACATTCCGTTCACTCAGGCCTAGGTCATCTCTTTTGTCGAGCAACTCAATTGTAGATTATTTGAAAAAGGGAGGCAATAAAATCAGAATAGGGTATAATAACCTTTTACATGAACTTGAGGATGACATGGAAAAGACAGAAACTACCCTAGCTCATAAAATTGGCGATCCAGATGTGGATTTAGATTTAGCCCTAGTACTGAATAAGAAGATCTTTCGGTCTTCAAATCTGAGGGCTCAGCACTATAAGACCCCTTTTAACCTGTATTTTACTCCAGCAAAATTGTTCGCCTGGGGCGTAAGAGATAATGACAGGTGCCCTAGGTGTAATACTGGTCCAGCAGACTTACTCCATATGTTTTATAATTGTCAAAATCTCACGCCGACTATTATGGAGATACAGTTATTTTAAGAGGGGCTGCTAGAACAAAACATTGTTCTATCCCCTACGGTGGTTTTAGTAGGCACGGACGGTTAACTGAAGGCAGAAGGTGAAGCCGAAGCCCTGGTTTTTATTTCTGTGGCTATATTGCGCTTGTTAATCTCCGCTGGATGGGAAGATACCACAGCACCCACATTTCAACAATTGTTAACAAGACTTTTAGGAATGCATAATATTTAGGAGTGCCTGTATGATTTTAAGGGAAAGAAAACACACGAATTGGGTAGAAACATATGGGGTCCAGTCAGAAAATGGAGGGAAACTAGGTTTTGAAAAAACAAGCGGAATTGTATATAGGATTAGATGTTTTTAATGTCTACCTATGCCTATCCCAGTGCTTTTTAATCCTGCTCTTTTACTTCTAGTATTTTCTATGTATTGTTGCCAATGTATTATTTATTCTGATTGTGTAATGAATTGTGTAATTAACTGATATTTGTAATGAATTTTTACCTCAATATACCGAAACATCTCAATAAAAATAATAAAAAAAAAAAAGCAAGGCATTTTCCAAATGCTTATGGACACCTTAGGGAGGTGTTTATGTTAAACAAGGGAAATGGATATAAGGGAACCAGGGTACGTGTAATTATAAAGGAACAAGGGTCCCTTATGCAAAGCATATAAACAACTGAATGTACATAGGGATGCAATGAACCCTATGTATGTTGTCCCTTGGACAATTTTAAATATTTATTTTGCACAAATAACAGACAATAATGTGGGGAGAAAGCGAACAAAAAAGATGGTCAAATAGGACTTTGACACCTCAGGCACAGAAGTATGACAAATGAAACACAATGGTTATAGTCACCATTCACAAGTACCAATGCTCTTGTTTAGAAATATGAAAATTTTAACAATCGAGTCTAGGTACTGGAGTCAACAATGTTTCGATCCTTTGGGAGATTATAGGATCATCATCAGGACATAAAGTGTTATGCCTGAAAAAGAGTTACAATTTATATATACCAATATGAACTTCGAGTACATGGGAGGATGGGTCCATGAACAAGGTAAATAGTAGGCATGAAGATTATTATCGGGAAATAGTGTATGCTTGGTCAATTGGAAGCCTGTTTGGAATAAAGCCGGAGCGAATGCCGGGGGCCGCAGGGGACGATGGAAGAGGCCAAGGTGTGCTGGCCTGGAGACGCTTGATAAAAAAAAATGAGAGTATTTAACAATTGAACATTTGATGGTAAACATTAAAGTTCTATCCTGGTTGGGATCGCATTGCTTTTAAAGCAGTAGAGGCATGCAGTGAAGGATTATGTCAGGCATCACAGCCATGATTTATGCAAGAGTAACAATTAATTAATGTATTTATTTATTCAGAGTTTTATATAGTGCGAACAAGACCCTTTCAGGGCGACAGAGCTCTTTACAGTTAGAGTACAAAATATGGGATATAACAGGAGGAGATATAGATAAACAATAAAAATATACAAATAAGCTATGTACAAATATAGATGAGTGAATAAAGACGGAGATATAATTGCATATATGGCAAATAGAGAGGTAGGAGCATACGGCCACATGCATCAATGTTCCCGTTTGCGAATTCTTAATTGCCAAAATTATGGAATCGAAATTAAGAATTCGCAAATGGCTATGCATTAAGAAATCGCATTTTTTTTTGCAATTTCTTAATTTTCCTTAATTGAGATTCACAATTTGCGAATCGCAATTAAGGAATCCCTTTCCATTGATTCCTATGAGCCTAGAGGCCCATAGGAATGAATGTGAAGGCATTCTCATTTTGCGATTCGCAATTAAGGAATCTCAAAATGAGAATGCAATTTCAAGGGTGCAGGGGGGGGGTCCAAAGGACCCCCCCTGCACTCCTGAAATGTACCTTTAAGTACTTTATTCACACACACATGCCCCAAGGGCATGTGTGTGTGTAAAATGAAACTTTAAAAAATGCACTTTTGTGCATTTTTGAAAGTTTTTGCAAATTACCATGAAGGTTAACTTCATGGTAATTTACCACTTCCTATTTGCAATTTCGCAATAAAAAAAAATCATGCATTGCATTTAAGAAATTGCAAAATTGCGATTTCTTAAATGCAATCGCAATTTAGAAAAACGCAAATAAATTGCGATTTCTTAAATTGCAAAAAAAGCAAAAACCTTAATGTATCCCAAAAAAGGGATTTGCATTCGCAAACGGCCGAATTTTGCGATTCGCACCGTTTGCGAATGCAAAAACCCTTGATGCATGTGCCCCATATAGTCTAGCATGAGTCCCAGCCCAAGCTTATTCTGGAGTGCCATGAGGCACCGAACAAATAGATGGGAGGAGTCAATCGAGGGAGCTATAGGAGATTTCTCACTGTGAGGGGAATTTGTTGGACAGTAACATTTTCTTCCTTCCTGAAGGTGGATGTGGATGGGTTGCATCTGATCTCGGTTGAGATGGAGTTCCAAATTCTAGGGACCAGACCAGAGATGAATAATTTGTATGTTTTCTTTTTCTTGATTTTTTTGTGGCTTAAGAAGCAAGTTGCTAGTGCTTCTTGAAGATCTGTTTTCAACTGACAGGGTAAGTTTCTGGGACAGGAAGGAGGGGGTATTGTGATGTAGTGTTTTGTGGGTCAATCTTTTATCATAAATATTTATCTACAATTGCTTCACTATTGAAGTACAACAACACTTGAAAGCCAGGGTTTATTGAATGCATCTTTAATCTACATATACTACCTTCCTTTATGCATCTCTATACCTTTGATGTACTTATCGATCTATATATTTATTACTTTTCTTCTAATTCAGCATATCCACTGCACTACTCTATTCCTCACCCTATACCGCTCTCAATATATCCTCTACCTCAAATCTCCACCTCATCCCAAACCTCTTTCTACTACTCTTTCCAATGCACTACCCAATTTCTCACCCTATACCCGAGTCCCCTTCCCCCGTGACCCCTAGACAGCGGGGGCTCACCTGATCTCCCGGCTCACCGGATCTCAACCGCCAAGAAGGTGACCGGAATCGCGCATCCGGGACCGCCATTTCTACGATGCTCTGCCTCCAATGCCAATTCTGGTACCCCGGAGGCGAGTGATCGGCCGATGGCTCAACAGCGAACGACCCGCAATAGCCACGCTTGGACCACTTTTTGATGCACCTGTGTAGCCCATCAGCACTTCCTACAATGACGGCAGCCACTCCAACTCCATGCCGCAGTCGCGACGACCAGCTCCATTCCAAACGAGGGCACAGAGCGCAGGCTTCCGAGGGAGCGAGGAGTCCCCCTCCCATCTAAGACGCCGCCGGCCCACTCCGCCAGTGTCCTGCCTTCAAAGGCAGTTTCTCAGGAACGGGCGGCATGGTCCACAAGGCTTGTCCCCCAGAGGAAGACGCCATCCCTGACGCCATGCCTGGACCTAAGATGGCGGATCTAGTGAAGTTATCAATCGTTTTATTCCGAGGGAGCAAGGAGTCCCCTCCCGCTCAGCACACTGCTACAGTCCAGATAAATACACCAGTGAGTACCCAAGTAATTAAATTAGGGGTCTACTCACCGGTTCATGCCAAACCTTCACGGCGCCTTGCCTGACCCTAAAATGGCAGAGCAAGTCCCGCTCTAACAGCCTGCACCGAAAAGACAGACAGAAGAGCCTCACCTCTCCCCAGGTTCCTGATTAAGCACCAATGTCCCGATGTGAAGGGGGGGCAGCCTCAGAAACGGGTGATGCGGTCCACAGACCATACGATGCCTGCCCCCTATATGAAGAAGCCATGCCTGTACCCAGCATGGTGGCTACAGGCCTGATCTAATCAGTCACTCGCCGGAATCCAGAAAGAGTCCCCCAGCCTCAAAATACATTCCATCTCACTTGTGTTTCTGAACGACCACTGAGGTTGTAGCCACATTTGTTGAGGTATATGATGCCCTTAAGCTGTATTAAGAAAAGCAAACGCCTGACATAAAGATGGCGGCACAAGCCACCAACAAAATCTAGCCCAAATAAAATAGGTACCAACTGAGAGAAAACAAATGAGAAACACCACCCACCATTGGGATAACACCACCCACCATTGGGATAACTGAGTAGATACTTTCAGTAAGAAAAATATTAATAAAATTAGGGTAATCTCCAGCTGCCACGAAGACACCAGGGTGAATACAATCATCGAACTGCACCCTTCCCCACTCCTCTTAGATCAAAAAACTGAGGGGAGCTTGGGGTAGCTATCCACCTATCCAACTGAGACAAAATGCCACCTGCCACCTCGAACTCCCTCTGTGCCTCTGCACCTAATTTTTTGGAACCTCATGGCCTTAACTCCTGTGCCTCTTGACCTAATTACATGAAACCTCATGCCTCTAACTCCTTCTCCATCATCTTCCCTCCCAACCCTTCACTAAAGGCAAAAAGAAACCTTAAGCATAAAATAATTAGACAACACCCAGAAACACTTTTCGCTGACTTATACCACTGCTCCTCCAAAGGCCAGTTGAAAATGGATCTCATTTTCACACCGAAAGCGCTGCGAAGGGGAACTCCATTTTTAGATCTCACCTTCTCATATCCAAAACAACCAACATGCCCTTCAGCTGCAAACTTATGTTCTCAATCCCAAACCGAGCTACACGTAGAGGTAACACCTCTGTGACAATCTATACCAACGGCACAGTCATGATCCAGGCCAACAATGACAACCTAGATGCATTCGACTTCCTCTTCCCCTCGCTGCGAAACGCCCTCACTCAATCAAGTTACTCTCACCGAGCAACCCCCTATCGCAAGACAGACTGACCCCCACAGAGAACTCACATAATAATCTCTAGAATTCCACCACAACCGCCACCGTCTCCCCCGAATACCAATCTCACCCCCCTCAACCCCACCTACGTTGGGCACAATGACCAACCACTCAGCCCCCACTCCAAAATATGCTTTGCCCAACTAGCGTAACTGACCATCAATCAGGAACTCTGAAACCCCTCCCTCTGTCAGCATGCAATAATCCTGATCCACGTCTTTCTCTTTCACACCTCTCGTCCTTGCTCACCCAAAGGTACAACACAGTTAACTCCTATACCAATAGCCAATCTCCCGGCGACAAGCTCTCTCCCTCCTGGGACCACCCCGATCAGGACAGCCCAATCTCGGACTCCCCCTCCTCCGCTCTGGAGAGACTGGCCAAGTTAGAAAGCCAGTTAGAAACTGTAACTCTCGACCTCAAAAAATCCTAATGATACTCACCGCTCCCCATGCGTCTATCCAACGCCCACTCCCTACATCCACACTGACCAACACCAAAATCTCTACTCCTCCCAAGGCTCAATGGCACAACTGGAACTCTTGAACCAAACACAGAGACCCAAAAGAACAAGAGCCGCAATGCCCACGAAAGAGGCCTTTGATCTTGCCATCTCATATGGTACTGACTCCATTGTCACCTCAAGCTCCATGATCCAGGGGCCTCATTTATGAAAAGTGACGCATCGCTGCGTGAAAACAGCGATGCGTCACTTTTCACTGCGCACTCCTTGCGACACCAATGATGCGTCATATTTAATGTATGACGCATCATGTCGCAAGGACTTACAGATACGTCAGTATTTCTGACGCATCTGTAAGCGCAAAAGTGACGCATTGCTGGAGTGTGTCACAAAAGTGACGCAACTCCAGCAATGCGTCCTTTCACATGGGGAAAGCCCCATGTGAAAGGGCTTGCGTCAGTCTTACGCCTGCTGTGAGGCAGGCGCAAGATTTTGACGCAACAGCATCCTAAAAGTGACGCAGTGAAATCTCACAGATTTCACTGCGTCACTATTATGAGGCTTTTTGCGGGGGAACGCCCTCTCTGCATACATTATACCTGACACAGGTATAATGTGGCGCAGGGGTTTAAAAAGTGACGCATTTACCTAGATGCGTCACTTTTTAAATATGGCGCAACAAGGCGCATTTTGTACGCCGCTGGTGCGTCACAAAAAGCGACGCACCGGCGGCGCAAAACTGACGCAAGGCCTCATAAATAAGGGCCCAGGTCATCACTGGACTTGGAAGAGACCGCCCCCACTAGAACCTCAAGACCTCCAGCCTCCCTCATTAATATCCCAAAGGTCCTCCTGAAATGAACCTCAATAACAAGGGAAAGATCAATTGCATGCTCATTAATTGCAGATCGGCCACCAAGCATGCTACAGAACTAGCTGAATCGATCCTTACCCATGATATTGACATCGCGTTCATTACTGAGACTTGACTGAATGAGCTCTCTTCCCCTAACTTAGACATGCTTGTGCTCCCAATATTCTCAATTCTCAATTAAGACAGAAAAAAACAGCGAGGGGGGGGTATTGCTATCATACACAAGAGCATTATCTCCGTAATGGAAGCTGACTCCTTCAAATACAACACGTTTGAATACTTAACAGCCACCTTTAAGGCAGGGGACAACAAACCACTATACTGCCACCTCCTCTACCACTGGCCAGGCAACACCACTTCATTTGGAGAACACCTGTTCGACTTGATAACTCACTGCTCACTCCGGGATTCCAACAACCTTATACTAGGTAACCTCAATCTACACTGGGAGGATAAACACAATCTATTCATCTAATCGCTGACCGAATTGTTACTCAACAACAACCTTAAACAACACTGCACTGAACAAACCCGTAACAGAGGCTCAATACTTGATTCCATCATTGCTCATATAGATGCAGTCTCCATCGACCACATCATGCCTGTCGACTGGTCTGACCGCCATATCATATTATTCAACTTCAACATACAACCCCACGCCTGCCCAGCTCCCAGGAACACCCTCACTGGGCAAGAAATCTAAGACAGATTCCACTGGCTGACCTTGAAGAAAGAGCTAGTTCACTCCTTCCCTCCCACACAAGCGACCTCTCCACAACAGAACTCACCTCACATTACGACACAACTATGACTTCCATTCTGGATCAAATATCTCCCATGAAACAAAAAAAGAACCAGGAACATTCCATCTAGATCCTGCTTTAACACAGACCTAAACTCTGAAAGAAGGAAATGAAGAATTACAGAAAAACTCTGGCAGAGCAACCCGTCCACAATACTCATTGAGCAACTCAAATCAGCACATAGGAAATATAAAAAAACTTCACGAAACAAAAAACGTCCTTCTTCTGTGAAGCTCTAGACAAAGCTAAAAATAGGCCCAAAGAACTTCTCAATATCATCAGGCAACAAACTTTCAAGCCCCCTTCATCCTCAATACAACCCTCCAAATCCTCTGTGATAACTTTGCCAACTTTTTTAATGACAAAATCACTAACATTGAACTCTCCCTGGACAGTCACCACAGCCCCCCCCCCCCAACACAAGCTCTAGCCTGAGAACAAAAGATATCACACCCAAGCATCACCCAAACAGCTAGAAACCCTTCAAACCCATCTCTGAGTCAGAGATCATCAAATTGATTTCCAGTTCCAAACCCTCAGCTCACTTTGCAGACCCCATCCCTGCCCAACTCGCCAAAGAGCTCAAACTCACCCTAGCCCCGATATGGACCAAGATTATCAACAGCTCCCTGAGAACTGGAATCATACCGGATTATCTAAAAATCGGACAAGTCACGCTATTACTCAAAAAAACAGGCTCTGACACAAGCGATCTTAATAACTTCAGACCTGTCTCCAATCTCCCATTCCTCGCAAACATTTTGGAAAGATGTGTCCTCCATCAACTTACTCAACACTTGGACAACATCAACCTCCTTGACCCCCACCAATCGGGTTTCAGAAAAGGGTGCAGCACTGAGACAGCGATACTGAATGTGATAGATGATGTTCAAAAACATTACTGGGGGTGGGGATGCACACCTAGTTACTCCAATTTTATGAAATGTTGTCCTGGTACTCCTTGATGCGTGCTGAATGGTATGGTGGCATGCCCAAATGCCACTGCAAATAACAGAAACTATGAGGTGGGGACACCTTCTTGCCCCCTCCAAACGCACTGCGGAATGCCCACCATGGGCGTAATTATATTTTCCATTTTCCATTTTAAACTATGTACTCCATTTAAACCATATTCTCCACTTCAAGCTATCATATTCTTCTATACTTGACCATGAATCCACAACCGCAATGGTTTGCCATTTTTCCAATCTTCTAATATTTAAACAGTGCCCATCCGGACCTCATGCAAAATATGAAAGATGCAGGGTTCATCACAAGCAGCTTTATTTGTCAAAATCCCAAAGCATTTCGGGCGTTAAAGGCGTCACTGCCGTGATGAAAAACTTTCCAACTTCCTCCTAGTTTGAACTAGGAGGAAGTTGGAAAGTTTTTCATCACGGCAGTGACCCCTGACAAAGGACGCCTTTAACGCCCAAAATGCTTTGGGATTTTGACAAATAAAGCTGCTTGTGATGAACCCTGCATCTTTCATATTTTGCATGAGGTCCGAATGGGCACTGTTTAAATATTAGAAGATTGGAAAAATGGCAAACCATTCCGGTTGTGGATTCATGGTCAAGTATAGAAGAATATGATAGCTTGAAGTGGAGAATATGGTTTAAATGGAGTACATAGTTTAAAATGGAAAATGGAAAATATAATTACGCCCATGGTGGGCCTTCCGCAGTGCGTTTGGAGGGGGCAAGAAGGTGTCCCCACCTCATAGTTTCTGATAGATGATGTTCACACATCACTCGATACGGATCGTTGTTGCTTACTCATACTCCTGGACCTATCGGCATCCTTCGACACGGTTGACCACAAATTACTCACTAAGGTACTCCAAGAATGAGTCGGTGCAGAAGATGCGGTCCTACAGTGGTTCTCCTCATTCCTGCAAAACCGCACTCAACGAATAAAAATCAAAAACCACATCTCAAACCTAATCCCCATCAGCAGGGGTGTCCCCCAAGGATCAGTTCTCTCCCCACAACTATTCAACATATACATGGAACCCCTCACCACTCTACAAAAAAAAACAACACCCCCTTCACCTCTAAGCGGACAATACACAGATCAATCTTGAAACCTCCACCATCAAGGACATTCAGAGACTAAATGGCACTCTAAGTTAAGTCCAATGCTGGCTATCCCTCAATCACCTGAAACTCAACCAAGACAAAACTGAAATCCTCTTCATTTCCAACAAGGAGCAGAACTCCCAAATAACAGAAAGCCTTGAAGCCATTGATGCTCTCAACTGTAACCTCTCCCTGGCCGATTCCGTAAAGTCGCTGGGAAATTCTCTAAACCCAAAATTAGACATGAAGAAATACATCAAGATCGCCCCAAAGAGCGCCTTCCTAAACCTAAAACTTCTCAATAAAGTAAAACCCTTCATTCCTCCCAACGACCTCAAACAAGTCACCCAAGCCCTAGTGCTGTCCAGACTAGACTATGGGAACGTAACACTCACAGGAACAGCAAAGTCTCACCTTGCTCCCCTCAGATCAACTCAGAATGCGGCTACCAGAATGGTCACTGGAGGCAAGAAATTCGAGCACATCTCCCAGGCTCTCAGAGACCTGAAATGGCTCCCTGTTGAAATGCTTTGCTAATTTCAGTACTGCTTGACTCATTCACAAAGCGCTGCACACTGGAAAACCTGCATACCTGGCTTCTAAACACAAGAAAGCAGGCCAAACAAAATTCCTTCGGAGCACAAACACTTTACTCCTCATTCCCCCGAAAACTCACAAACAAAAAACCCAATCTCGATCCTTCTCAGGAAATGCGCCCAGAATATGGAACTCCATCCCAGTACCTATCAGGACCACGCTCTTCTTCTTAAAATTCAAAAGGCAGCTCAAAGACGACGTTCATGAGTCAATGTATGTATCGTTATAATGATGTGAATCCTATACTACCAATTTTTGTAAAACCCGTTGATACTTTTGACTTGTCATGAATATATCATCGTTATAGTGTTGTGATTCCTATGCTACCAATTTTTTTTAAACGTGCCATTACTTTCAAGTGGTCATGAATCAACACTTATACTACTGCCAATCTATGTAACCTTTCCGCTGCTAATGTTGTAAAGCGCTCCGATACCTTCGGTTCTTGCCAGCGCTATACAAAACTCTTAAATAAATAAATAAAAGAAATAAATCAATATATCCTCTATCTCAACTCTCTCATTCATCCAGAACCACTACTCTGATCCCTAAAATATTCCTTTCTAGACTCTTCCCTACTGTACCCCTCCATGCATCATCTTATACCTCTTTTACTATACCAATCCCCGAAACAAGCCTTTCTAAACCCTTCCCTCGGATTCTCCCCCTCCGCCTCCCTTTTACTCATCCCAAGCCTCCTTCTACTGCTATGAGCTTCAAAACAAACAAAAAGAACATGTTAAAAAAAGATTTCTAAATCCTTCTCTCTTCTATCCCTCGACTATCTTTTTCAATCCAAATAACAAACTAACGTGTTCACCACTCAAATTAATTACATATTTCACTATACTAATTAACCACTAATCCTTTATTGGTTCCGGAGTAGTGTGGTACTCGCTGAAAAAGTGCTTCAATACCCCATCAGGGGTAGCAAGTACTATATAAATGCAAACCTGTTTTCCCTCTTCTATCCCTCCACTATCCTTCTCAATCCCAAAAGCTGACTAACATATCCACTACTCAAATGAATTACATATTTCACTATACTAATTCATCTCTAATCCTTCATGGGTTCCGGAGTAGCGTGGTACTCGCTGAAAATGCGCTTTAACACCCCACCAGGGGTAGCAAGCACTATATAAATGCAAACCTTTTTCTCCTCTTCTAACCCTCCACTATTCATCTCAATCCAAAAAAACTGAGTAACATATCCACCACTCAAGTTACTATCATACTTCACTATACTAATTCACCACTAATCTTTTATGGGTTCCAGAGTAGCGTGCTACTCGCCGTAAAGGCGATTTGACACCTCGTCAGGGGTAGTAAGCGCTATATAAATGCAATTACAATTACAATAAGAGCAATTTTAAGATTAATCCTTGCCTCATAGGGTAGCCATTTCATTGATTGAAAGTCGGAAGTGATGCAATCACTTTTTTAAATCCAGAGATGATCCTGACTGCTGCATTCAGTGTAGCTTTCAATGGTGTAAGTGAGGTTTTAGGGAGGCCCACCAGGGTAGCACTACCGTAGTCTACCTTTGATAGCACAAGTGCATGAACTACAGTTGTGAGGTCAGCCGCAGGAAGGGATGGTTTTAGTTTCCTGGGAATATGCTGCAGCTGGTTAGCTCCTCTAGTGATGGCGTTGATGTGTTTTTGCAGGGAGAGGTCTTTGTCCAAGGTATACAAAGGGATTTGGCAGAGTCAATGATTTGTTAGTTACATTTCCAGGTGGTGAGAAGAGGGAGTCAGTCTTTGACGTTAGGGGTGGTGGTGTGGTTCAGTTTTAATGGTATTGAATTTAAGGTGGTTGTGCATCAGACAATGTTATGTTTTAGTTACAGTGTTGTTGAGGATATAGATGTCCTTCGGGGGGGTTGATTTTCATGTAGAGTTGGGTGTCGTAGGCATACATGTGCTAGAAGATGTGGGAGAGTTTGAGGTTTTCAGTGAGGGGGCTCCATAAATAAGTTAAACAGGGTCAGGGAGAGAATAGAGCCTTGGGGGACACCCAGCGTCAGTGGAAACTGATCAGAATGAGTATTGTGGATTAAGAAGCGCTGAGATATGTTTTGTAGAAAAGAGGAGAACCATTTCAGAACAGTGCCATACTGTGTTCTAGAAGGTTTAGAAGGGTAGCATGGTTGATAGTGTAAAAGGCTACTGACAGGTCCTGTAGGATTAGGAGGCAGAACTTGTTCTGGTCGAGTGTGCATAAGGCATCGTCGACAACGTAGACCATGGCGGCTTCGGTGCTATGACCCAAACTGAAACCAGATTTGCAAAGGTCCAGGAGATTGAAGTGTTCACTGTGATTGTGGAGCTGAAGGTGCAGGCATTTTCTAAGAGTTTGGCCAGAGTATGGATGTTTGAGATGGGGAGGTGGTTGTTTGGGTCGGATTGTCCTTTTTTAGGGCAGATGTAATCTGGCCACTTTTGAGGCAGTCGGGTAAGGAGCCTTGGGTGAGTGAAGCATTGATTATCCAAGCCCATAGTGGGAGTAGGAGGTGAATGGACGTATTTAGGAAATTGGAGGTTAGGGGATCGTTGAAGTGGTTGGAGTGTTTCAGGGAGGAAAATAGATTTAAGGTGCCAATTTTATCTAGGGTTTTGAAAGGTTGACCAGGAAGCGTTATGTTTGGGTGAGATTGGGGGTATCTTGTGTAAGCTTCATGATCCGGTGGGGAAGGGAGTGAGGGGGATTCGCATGGCAAAAGTTTGATAGCGTTCTCAATGTTGGGGATTTGCATCGTTTTCTCAGCAAAAAAGGAGGCAACGGTTTTGCCATGAGGCAGTGTTGTGTTAAATGAGGAGGTGGGATTGCTTTTGTGGGTCGACAGGATTTAGATTATTTCAAACAGTTTTTTTGGTCGATTTTTGCAGTGTTCAACTGATTTTGGATGAAAGTTGCTTCGGAGTTCCTGATGTGTCTATTGTAGGCTTTGTGTTTTTGGCATAGGAGTTTAAGGTTGGCCAGGGAGGGGGTATATCTCCATGTTCTTTCTGCGAGGTGTTGACGTTCTTCATTGAGGCTAGAGTTAAACCGAGGATTGGATCTTTTAGATGGTATTCATTTTCATTGTTTGGGGGCAAGGGCGTCCATAGTCTTGGACAGGGAAGTGAAGTAGTGATAAGTGAGGGCGTTGGCGTCGTTCATGGGCGAGGGTGGGAGCAGGATGTCGGTAACAAGATTTGATATAGTATGTGAGTTGATGCTGCTGGTGTCTTGGACCCAGTGTTTGACTTTTGTTGGCCTTTAGAGGTGGTTGGCTTTTTTTTAATGAAGAAGATGATGCAGTGGTGGCCGGTCCATTCACAAGAGAGATTAGATTCAAGTTGCATGGTGTTCTCCTTTGCAATGATTAGGTCCAGGGTGGCTCCTTTGGAGTAAGTCATGGCTATTGCAGGCTTGGCTAAAGTTGATTTCCTGTAGGTAAGACTTGAAACTGTTGATGATTGGGTAATTGGAATTGTTCCAGTGAATATTGAAATCTCCAAGGAAAAAATCTGATTGTTCTGCCCTTCATTGTTAGCAAAGATAGTCTCCATGATCTGTTCGGGAGGGTAATAGTGATAATAGTCTAAATTTTTGTGGCAGGTAAAGTGTGAACAGCTAGAGCAAGGTTGGAGGTGTCAAGGAGGGAGAGTATATTGGTGCTTGATAGCTGTCTAGCTAACCTATTACGTCGTGAGGAGTGGTTGTGGTTGGGTGTGGATCACCAGAGGGAGTGAGATTCCAGGGTAAGAAGGGATAGTGTCAGCGTTGTAGAACCGGCTTTTTTAAGACTCCCCCGCCCCCCACTAGGAGTGTCAAAGCCAGCGGTGCAGGGGTCACATAGAATCTACGGGTTCTTCTTGCTTAAATCATACATTACCAAAGAGACCACGACAACCAGCCGTGGAGGGAAGTGGGTTATTTATTAGCTGGAGCTAAGGACAGAGTCCCAGAATGGTACAAAGACAATTCTACGGAGACTGCTGCTTTACTCCACAGCGCACACATACTTATAGCGCTAGCCACGCCCATTTGCACAATACATAGTTCCACATTTTGACAAGGTCCTCATCAGACAACTTCTTCGTCAGTCTCATGTGGTGCAATCGTGGCCAGGGGACATCTGTCTCTGATTGCACAATGTACACAGCCTCGTGCTTCCTTGCCCAATTGTGTGGTCACAGGGCGCAGCCTCGTGCTTCCTTGATCAGATGGTGTGGTCACGGGGCACAGCATCGTGCTTCCTTGACCAGATGGTGTGGTCACCTTCTCCCAGGCTAAGTTTAGTGCAGCACTTACTAGAGGGGGGAGCCCGGGGGGGGGGGGGGGGGGAATGACGCGGAGACAGATAATATCAACCTCTGTAAACGCATCACCGAGGCACTTGACAGCACGGCCCCACTCTCCCTTGCAAAATTGGGTGGCCGCACTCAAAAAACAGCCCCTTGGTATAGTGATGAGCTTCGAGTCGCTAAAGCAGCACTAAAGCGGGCTAGAAGGCAGTGGCGAGGGGCTTTTGCCACGGACGCCAAGGAGATCTACCTAACTGAGAGGCGCGCCTATCATGGGCTAATTAGGAAGTCCAAAACGGCACACTATGCCACTAGGAATATGGAAGCTGGGAATTCCACGAAGGAACTGTTTCTGCTATATAAAACTCTTTCGGGTGGGATGCCCTCCACTGCCCCAGATGATTGTTCAGTGGAATCCTGTAATAGGATTGCGGACTTCTTTGCTGGAAAAGTCACGAAAATATACTCGGCCTTCCCTAGCCATCCTACCGCAGGGTCGGAGTTTGTGGAAACCCCGAGGGAATGGGGGGATAGACACATTCTGACCAACTTTGTCACCCCATCCCCGGAGACTCTCTTGAAGATCTGTGGGTCTGTTAAATCAGGCTCCCCTCGGGACCCCACCACGCCTAAACGGCTAGCCGACAGCTTGCCAGTGTTGGAACCGTACATTAGACATCTTTTGGATGTCTCCTTCAGGACCAAGACTGTGCCCAGAGACTGGAAACAGGCAGTGGTGCTACCTCTTCAAAAGAAGCCTAACATCAGCTTCGAAAAATTGGAGAACCTCTGGCCAATCTCCCTCTTACCCTACTTGGCTAAAGTGGCGGAGAAAACGGTAAACACACAACTGATGGATTTCGTGGAAGAGGCTGCCCTCCTGCACGAGACCCAGTTTGGTTTCCGTCCCCGCCACTCGACCGAATCAGCGCTTCTGATGGCAGTGGAGACCTTACGTCAGGAGGTGGATGAGGGCCAGACTATGGCTCTCATCCTACTGGATCTAAGTGCAGCTTTCGACACTGTAGCTCACACCACCTTGCTACAGTGTCTGCATAGCGGTGGGATATCAGGAGCTGCACTTGAATGGATCCAGTCCTTCCTGACAGGGAGAAGCTTTCAGGTTCGCCAGGGAGACTGTTACTCTAGGGAGATTGGCTTGGCCAGGGCATGCCTCAGGGCTCGTCCCTGAGCCCAACCCTATTTAATCTCTATGTCTCCCCGGTGGCGCCCATCGCTGAAAGACATGGTCTGCACATAGTGTCCTGTGCCGATGACACGCAGTTGGTCATCTCCCTTTCGCGCGCGCCCGGTCTTGCGGTGGACAGATTCAGGGCCTGCATACAAGAACTGGCTACCTGGATGTCCACCAACTGTCTTAAGCTAAATGGCAGCAAGACTGAGGTGCTCGTGGTGGGGGGGAGCCCGTCTGTTTGGTCATCGGCATGGTGGCCATCATGTCTAGGGGAGGTCCCTATACCCTGTCAAGAAGCCAGAAACCTGGGAGTGTGGCTTGACGCAGACCTGTCTTTTGGACCTCAGATAGGCCGTGTGGTGGGGGTTTGCTTCAGCATCCTAAAAAGCCTGTGGAAGGTATTAGATCTTCTCTCCACGTGCATGCCCTCGTCACATCGCGCCTGGACTATGGCAATCTGCTTTATCTGGGAGCCACCAGTAAGGCGATCAACCGCCTCCAGGTGCTGCAGAATGCAGCGGCTCGCCTGATTCTGAAGTTCCCCAAGAGATCAGCATCCAAGGCAGCCCTTCAGGCCCTTCATTGGCTCCCAGTAAGGAGCAGGGTCGAGTTTAAGGCCCTTTGCACATGCCACCGCATCTTGGGTGGTAAGGCACCAGCTCCGCTTCAGGGTTTGATCACCCGGTACACGCCAGCGCGCCCTCTGTGATCCTCCTGCGTAGGGCTACTAAAGGTCCCCAGGATAAAAAAGGCACGCATGGGAGGTAGGTCTTTTAGATACCTGCCGCGAAAAGCTGGAATGCCTTGCCACTGGACCTTCGCCTGGAGCCATCTGAACTTGGCTTCAGGAAGAAGTTAAAAACCCACCTCTACACGCAGTAAGCCGGGCTGACCTTGCAGCACGACTCTGCTGATTGCACTCGCCACAGCACGGGGACACGCCATCTGTGCATAACCAGGCGCTTTATAAATTTCCCTTATTATTATTATTATTATCATCATGGGGCACAGGAGTTGGTCGTGACAGGCTGAGTTACCAACGTCGGCAGGATGTGGCTAAGTCTCCGACACAACTGGGGGGTGAGGTTCACAGGCAGCTTCTCGGAATTGGCTCGACCACAAGGAGGAAGGAGGGTTGTGCAAGTTTCAACAGGGACGTGGAACGAAATTCTTCACTAGGTTGCAGAAAGCATGGCAACACAAAATGGAGTCTTGTGAGTCATTTTAAATACAGTTTAACAGCGTGGTAGTTAGAGGTTGGGGAGTTGTTAGTCTGGGGTGAGTTAAGTGTGGGGACCACTTGTGCTCAAGGTTGGAGGTGATAGAAGTAAATTGCAAATGTCGACTCGATCACAGGCCCGATTGCATAGTGTCGAGCTGAGAATCAATGTGTTGGATACTAAGAGGCTCCTGGTTGGGGAGGTGTTGGAGCGAAGAGGAATAGCGGGTGGTTAGAGATGCTGGTATTGGGGAGGATCATCGTCGGGGTATTGGCTGTATTAGGTTGAGAGGGTATGGTGGGTGAGTTAGTCCTATTGATAGGGGTGCAAGTGTGGAGGGCTCTAGAGGGATGGGCAGTGGTGTTGTCGGAATGGTGTTGATGTTTGGGAGCAGTGATGTTGACATAGGGAGATGGGGTGTTTTGGACAACAGACATGCCTGTGGAGAAAGGTGGGTGGGAGTAGGAAAGTTATCATAAGGGAAGATGTCAGAGGGGAGTAATGTGGAGAGATGTGGGTGGGTGGCCGAGTCTAGTTTGTTCTTGAGGTAGATGGAGAGGCTGCTAAAAAGTTCAAGATTGTGATCAGAAGATTGGATGAGAACGGTGCTGTTGTTATAAATGGAAATTGTAGCACTACTGTTGCATAAGGAGGAGGGTGTGAAAGTACGTTTTTGGCCTTGTGGGATTTTCTTGGTACGGATGGCGTTGAGTGAAGAGGAGGGGACTTTCCTCTATTTTGTACGCCAATTAGTTGAGAAGATGAGATCATTCAATAGAGTACCCTTGTTAGGGCAAAAATAGGGGTCCATGATAAGACTTTATTTTTTACGGTTGAGGATTTTGGGCCTGATTCACAGAACTAACTTAAGACAAAATCCTAAACTTACTATAATTTTGGTATTCACAGAAGGCACTTACTCATTTCGGTATTCACAGAAGTTAGGACTACTAACTTTAGGACTCCTAAATGCCTTCTGTGAAAACCGAAAGTCTTAAAATTAGGATTTCTCTCAATTTAGAAGTAGTAAAGTTAGGACTCCTAACTTTAGGAGTCCGAAATGCCTTCTGTGAAGATCGAAAGTCTTAAAATTAGGGGTTTTCTCAGTTTAGTAATAGTAAAGTTAGGAGGCCTAACTTTAGGACTCCTAAACTGAGGAAAATCCTAATTTTAAGACTTTCGGTATTCACAGAAGGCATTTAGGTGTCCTAAAGTTAAGAGTCCTAACTTCTGTGAATACCAAAATGTGTAAGTGTCTTCTGTGAATACGAAAATGGTAGTAAATTTAGGATTTTTTCTTAGGTTAGTTCTGTGAATCGGGCCCTACATGTTTGAGTTTTCTCATAGCGTTTTTAAATAAGTTGGGAGGGCACTTTATTAAGAATGAATCAATACCAGTGGAAGAGTAAAATGGCGTTCAACTTTCGGGCCTCAGTAGGATCCATGCTGGGTGGTGGGAGCAGGAGATATATGGGAAGAATAGGTAGGGGCTTCTAAGGGAGGTATGTCCTTTGGGAAGGATTGTGTGCTGTTTTTAGGAAGGCAGGGTAGTTATATCCTGTGGCTGACTCCGGGACCAATCAGAATAGTCTGATATGGCCAGTGCCAGACTGTGAGACCAGTGTAGTGGAAGAAAGCGGAGTCACATTTTAGTGGCCAGTTGCATGCCTGGATAACTGGAACAGTTATGAAGATGAACAGTAAGAGTGTGCCTTGCAGGAATATTCTACAGGTCAACGAAATATTCCTTATGGTAGGGAAATCAACAAATACTCGGGGTAGAAATACAGGGAAGTGGGTGTAAAGAGGGTCATCCATCAGCTACAATGTTGACATAAATGTGGCAAAACATCATAATATCACGAGCTAGGATGAAGTCATGAGTGGGACATAACAGCATAATATCAATTACGAGAGTACGTCAGAGATAGTATTAATTTCAATTCAGGAAATACAACAGAGCTCCCTTCTTTCTTAAATGGCCGGCTCCTTAGTGGTTTCCGGACAAAGGTTCTCAGGCAGAGGACTGTCCGCTTTCTGTTTCAGGTAGGAAAGAGTCCTATGGCTCTTTTTAGCTTCTGGGCATCATCGCATTAGGGCAGAGGTAGATCTCCTTCACCTTCCAATGTAGGTAGGCAAGTAAATAAGAGTTTGTTTTCAATTTCTACAGTCACAGATGATAGCCAAGTGGGGAAGTCCTCCATTTAGTGAGGGGAAAGGGTAGTAGTGGGAGATGATATCGGACTGAAGGTGCGATGATCAGATGATATCGGACTGAGGGTTTATCATTTGAAAACAGCCTTGTACAAGTATGCATCATTAATAAGTATGCATTATTAATTTAACACTTTCATTCAGTTCTATTCACTTGCTTGTTGAGGGTTTGACCGCGTTGGTGGGCTCAGGTCTGGTTTGTAGCTCAGGATTAGAGTGTTTACCCACTTTATAGTGGTGTTTCATACTCACCATTAATTTGCAAAGCTGGTGGCACGATATGACAAGTGCTATAATGATTTTCTGCCTCTTTAACTATATCCTAGCTGTTTTTGTATTCCCCTGCAGGTTGATTGACAGTGGATTCTCTCTGAATCTTACAGTGGACCTCTGATTGGTTTTGTTTTTTCCCTGTATGAGCACGCTCCTGAGCAGAAGTGATTTACACAGGTCCTGACGAATGCCAATACACCTCTCTGAGGGTACTCATGGCAGAAACATGTTGACCGACGTTAGTGACACACCTAAGCAGTGTTAATCAACCACTACAATGTCCTTCTTTTTAACCGTGACCCAGGCATGCATGAATAAAGTTGTATGGTTAGTTTTAAGCACTTTATGGCTTTTTGCACGCTCTGCATACCTCACCACCTTTTAGTTCACCACAGGGTTTCTACCAACTCTTTCTTCTAAAAAACATCTGCAGAGCTACTCCTTATTAGTGAGGGAGTAGTAGCCCACACTGTGATCAGCTGTCACGATCGAGGAGATGCCTGATGATGAAGCATGCTACCTTTGGTAGGAAGGGAACTCACCCCTAAAAAGGAATATTCCCTTCCAGCTAGGTTGTATTCTCTAAGACCAAGGGGCATATTATCAAGAACAGGCGATAAAATTATAGCCGCTTTATCAGAAGAAAACTGCAGACAAAGCGGAGATAATGGGCTTGATAATATACTCAACGGAATTCCAATTGAAGCCCATGTTAGATGTAAAGACATCTAACATGGGCTTCGATTGGAATTCCATAGAGCATATTATCAAGCCCATTATCGCCGCTTTATCTGTAGTTTATGGGTATTCCTCAGTCGTTATATTCATCACCCAATTCACTTCGGGCCCATTATGGCCCTTTGTCAGGGGTACCCTGCAAATTTAAAAACATATTTATTAGACTCTGACTTCAAATGAACTCACGTTTCTTTAAGTTTAAACAAGTTGTATACTATGTTTAACCGTCAAGAAACGTGAGTTCATTTGAAGTCAGAGTCTAATAAATATGTTTTAAAATGCATTGGGTGATGAATATAACGACTGAGGAATACACATTTTATCTTCCATGCTCTAGAACGAGGCCCGTATCGGCACATCTACAGCATAAAGGGTTCAATGAAAACATGGAGTGTCTTTTATGTGACTGGACAAACCAGATACATATGGAATAAAAGGTTGATGAAAAAGAAATAAACTTTTGGATAAACTGTAACAATTTGTGGCATCCTTGTTATGCGCTAATGAAGGCTGTGCGTCTGGGATGGGGTGTCACTACGCCCCATCTCTCTTCAGTGATAACATCATATCCAACACACAGCGCCATGTATTACTTTTAAATGGAGCTAGTGCATTGTAAATAGGAACTGATGTCTATTGGGAAACATATGATACCCTAACTGTGAAGTGATTTACTCAAATTACTTTCAGTTTACTTATTGTGTTTGTCCTCTTCAAGAGGTTAACATAACTCAATCACAACACAATAAAAACATATTTTAAAAATACCAACAAATAATTCCTTCCAGTATCCTAAGGTTATAGTTTTTTTATTTGAAAATATTTTTATTGCGAAATTATAAAAAGGCACAGGTTACATGGTTATCCAGACCACTTATATGCAAAAGTTGATAACATGCAGGTTCCATGACAATACACAGCCATATTTGGCCCACATGCCGGAGGCTGGGCGGCGTAGGATCAGAGCATGTAGAAAGGAAAAGTTCAGTTGTGCTTTAAGGATATGGAATTATCGTTGTATTTGCTAATTTTCCATTTTTGTGCATTTATACTATTTACCTAAGGTTATAGTTAGTAAATAGTTGAAACCCATTAAATATGCAATAGCAGGCAGGGGGAGAAGGTGGGTGGTGACAATAATAAATCATAAACATCAGTTAAATGTTCAGTCATGAGTGTCACCTGTAAAGCTTTTAGCGGCTTAAATAGACCACACTTCACCTTTTGGCAGGAAGCATACCTTACCTCCGCTAAGGAAGAGCCAGAGGTTGAGTTACTCTTTAATACCTGGGATGAGGCTTAAACGTACGTCATAACCTTTCCCTCGACAATACAAAGTAGAAACAGAAAAAAGACTAGCGTTGATAATTTAGGAGCTTGTGTACACCACATGCACTTTATAAATGGGCAAGGCATTATCTCCATCAGAGTACTGGAACATCTCCAACGATGCACAGGGCATTCCATGGCATGCACAGAACGGGAAATGTAAAAAATTAAAATAAATAAAACGTACCTATCGCCGCTGTGTCTCTCCCTCTTGTTAGGACTCAGCCGGAACAGGAACCACGAAGCACCCAGGATCCCCTGACCAATCACAATGCTGCAATGCAGCGTTGTGATTGGTCTGAGTGCTGTGGTTCGGCACTCAGCCAGAGAATGGAGGCCTGGGCAAGTTCTCCATGCCGGCCATACATTCATGCGCACTTGGAGTGGGAAAACCACTCCTCCCCTGCTTGGAGATCAGAGCAGTCAAGCCCACCCTGGCCGCAAAGCAGCAAAAACAAATAAAATCATAATAACATTCAGTTATTACCATTTTATTTTTCCTTTAGTTTCAGTGCTTAAAAGCAGCAGGGCGACGCGCCTCCGCCTTAGTGAAGGAGCTGCCACTGATGGCATGGCTCATAGTAGGGCTCTGACGCATGGACCGCATTACACCCATACAGAAGGCCCTCCACTATCTGAGAAAACATCACGGTTGAAGTCTCTGCACACAGCTATTGTCATTGCAGTGCCACCCTTCAAGATTATCCAACCCTGCAACCAGCCCACCACCACCGACGACAGCCTCAGACACACAACCAGATCCAACATCTTTGGTGCCTATGGCTCAACCCTCTGGAGCAAGACTTTAACAACATACACCTTTGCAAAACAGCGGATTTCAACCTGGCTGCAGAGTCAGGCTTACCTGTCATTAAGGTAGACGCCTTGCTGGTCGCACCTTAGATAGATTCCACACCCCGCGAACCTCCCAAACCACCTACAAGTTGTTGACAGGAGGCTTAAGGCACATTAAAACGTGGCTAACAAAACAGTGTTTCTCCTTCACAGCCTATCTAATCAAAATATTACCCGGAGAGTGGGTGCAAAGGAAAATGACTGAGAAAGAAGCCCAAATGGAAAGGTACAAGAATAAATAACAAACAAAGCCGTTTGCACTAAATCTATAATATTGTGAATTAAATAATGCAAATAATTCACTAGGCGTTTCTTTCCTAATTTTGCAGGAAGACACTGAACACTGCTGCAGGAGCCCCAGCCGTGCAGCGATACCCTTACACAAGCCACGTGGCGTGCAGCCAGCATGACATTCATGAATCAAGCCAGACATAACAAGGGCCTGGCAGACGGTATCTTGGCAGCTTCACAGCTCGTGTGCGTCAGGCTGTTCAGAAGTCAAACTGTGACTTAGTGCCAGAGGATGTCCAGGGTGTTGTGTAACCCCTGCAATATTTAAGGGCAGTTGGCTGGTTGTACAACATCAAAGGAAGGATATTTCATTTTGCAGGATTTGTAAGTGACAGAAGCATGCACGCCTGGATGTAGGCTCCAAGAGTTGGACACAGTCATCGAGTGATGCAGTGAGAGCTGTTTGGTTGAGGTGTTCGACGTGATTGACAAAGTGAGTTTCTGGAAATGCTCATGCCATTAAAGAGCAGCGAGTCCACCATCTAGGGGCACTGCCCAACTGTAAAGCAGATCCCAAGAAGCTGGCACTACCCGCTGGGTGGGAGGGCACATGGATAGATGTGGGCGCAGACATATTGGTCACAAAGAGAGAGGAACATTATTGAAAGAGGAGCCATGGTTCGGGGTATTTACAACGTGACGCATCTGGGAGATGCGTCACATTGTAAAGCCCTGCGTCAGAAGTAGACGATCCTGCGCAGGGGGGGCGTTCCGGCGCAGGAACGCCTCCTAATAGTGGCTCAGTGAAATCTACAAGATTTCACGCAGTCACTTTTAAGCCCATGCTGCGTCAAAACCCTGTGCCTGCTTGAAGCAGGCGTAAGGATTGACGCAGCATAGTACAGATAGGGCACCCCAGAGCCTTGCGACGCAACTCCAGAAATGTGCCGACTTTACAACACAGATGCGTCACGTTGCAAAGCCCTGTGCCACATGTAGGTGTTCCTGTGCAGGGGGGGGGCCTTCCGGCGCAGGAACGCCTCCTAAAAGTGGCTGAGTGAAATCTACAAGATTTCACGCAGTCACTTTTAAGCCCATGCTGCATCAAAACCCAGCGCCTGTTGAATCAGGCGTAAGGATTGACGCAGGATTGTACAGATAGGGCACCCCGGAGCCTTGCTGGAGCGGTGTCGCGCTTGCAACGCAACTCCAGAAATGCGCCGACTTTACTGCACAGATGCGTCACGCATCTGTCTGTTTTTGCCCCATGGTGCGCCTTATTGTAAATGTGGGTCATCCATGGTGGCAGAGCCCTGACGCACAATAACTGGCGCATCCCTGCTGATATGCAGGGATGCGCCAGTTATTGTAAATCTGCCCCTCAGTATGAACAGTGAAAACCTTTTGTCTGTTTTTCCACACAAATCATTTCCCCGCCCTAGCCTCTTTTTGGTGGGTTTCTTTTTTAAATGAGTGTTTCTTAATAAGCATCTACCCTTCTCCTTTGCTTATTTTGCATTTCAGTAGCAAAATCTATTTTTGCTTTTAATTTATGCCAGTTTTGTCTCAAATATGTAACCATTAAAAATAGTAGCAGAATTATATTTTAGATCAGTATATTATCGGCTTATTTTTTTGTGCCAAGGAGAGGTTTCCAGGAACTCATTCGTTATATGTAAATAGTCCGCCAATAAAAACTTGAAATCAATGTGGTTGTATCACTAGATACAATAGTACCACAGTGCTTCTCGTTCCAATACGGGGGTATGCGTTTGCTCAAAGCAAACCATATTAGGATGATGCAAGTAATAGACCCGCAAAAGAGTGTCAAGCTAAATGTAAGCACAGGAATAGAGAAGGAATCCACCTAAATAATTCACACTGGAAATCATTGGGGATTTTTTAGAAGCCCCCACTCACCACCCTGGGTGGTGACATGCTTCATCATCGGGCCCACTAGGAGAAGCCGAATGCCTCCCTGGTGTGCTACAATGCCAGAATACTGCGGAGCTGGTTTTGTGACAGTGATGTGAAAAACAGTGGTTTAAAAATGTGAAAGAGCCAGTAATCCGCGACACCTATGACCCATGCGGGAAGGTACTGATGCCCAGGACCGGGCGGCAGAGGTACGGCCAAGCGGGAAGAAAATCCGAGACCGGGGAGCCAAGTTATCGTAGACCCCGAGTGGGCCCCTGAAGAGATCCCGAGCCAGGGACTTGCCTGGGCTAGTGAGCCGGCAGGAAGTGAGCCGACCTGGGCGGAGGGCCGCCGGAAGCGCCCACCCGCGACGACAACAGAGGGGGAGACTCCCCGACGTCCTGCAGCAATAGCCAGACATCGAGAGCCCCGAGCGGGACCCCAGGCGCCCCCGCGCTGAGTGGCGGGGAGCGGCCCAGACGACCGGAGGGGACGGGTGAAGACGCTCGGAGCGGCTGAATCCGAAGCGGTGCCCGCCATCTTGAAGACCCGGCCGGGGCCCCGTAAACAGCCGATCTGGAGCAGGCAACACCGGAGGAACGCAGGTACCGTCATCAAGCAGCGGAGCGCCGCCTGATACAGCGAGACACAGCTCCCGGACCCCCCCCCCCCCCCGCTGAGTGGGGGCGCACTGCGAGCACGGTGGGCGCGAGTGTGCACAAGGGCCTCTGTGCAATACTACGCAGCTCACGTGGATCCTTTTCCCCGGACACGGGCCGAGGTACCTAGTGGAGATGTAAACCCTGCAACAGCGGCAGGGGTGTGAGGCAGAGGACTCAAGACCGCACTGTGGGACGGCGCAACAGACATTGGTGGGGCGCAGCAGGAGCGTCTCCACAGCCAGAGACCCGTTGACACCACACGGTTGGGTACTTTGCAGTCCATCGGCCTCACGTATAGCTGACCAGGAGGAACACACGCCGCCACGTAATAAGGCCGGAGGCGAGCCTGAGGTACCACGCCAGGGCTCCGAGAGCCACGACCGAGGGTAGACTGTGCTCCGTGTACATCCAAGATACTGGTAAGACGAGGGGTTGCCCCGGAGGAGTGTAGAGGGCCGGGTATCATCGAACGGGGGTCGGAGTACTCGGCTCCACGACCAAGATGGCCGGCAAGGGGCCGAAAAACAACGCGGCGCAATCCCGCCTTGACCGCTTCGAATACGAGAAACCCGTCACCCCCCCGCCGGACGCCAGGTCACAGACGGGAAAGACAGTGGAGGCGACGGGAGGCAAGAAAGCTACCCTGGATGATGTCATGCGGGCACTCACACAGGTGCAAGCCACGGTGGGGTCAATCTCAGCCGAAATCACACTGATTCGGGCAGATTTCCACAAGATGACGGAGAAAGTGAACACGATGGAAATTGTGACAAAAGCCTTGGTGGAAGATGTGTCGGAACTACAGATTAATATGGAACGTATCTCGAAAGAAAATAAGGAACTGAGAGATAAGCTCGATGACCAGGAAGGACGCTCGAGGCGGAACAACATCCGTATAATAGGTGTGCCAGAATCGGAAGACACGAGGACGATGGACTTATATGTGGAGAACTTAATCAAGCAGCACCTACAACCACTGTTCCCAATAGGCCGCGCGCCTGGGCGCGCGCGCACTTCTCTACCTCCGAGCGCGCAGTCCCATGTGTGGAGCGCGCACAGAAGGTACATCTGCCGAGAGTATTCGCGCTGCCGCTTTTAAAAGGCGCGCGGCGCGAAAAACTGGCATTTCCAGATTGCGGCGAACGGAGTGTGTGCTTTTTCTATTGCCCATTTGTTTGCGATAATGTTTTAATAGTAACGTGAGGCTGCGGGGGAGATTGAGTGCTTTTCTTTAAGTTTCCATGTTAATTGCAGCCTCTTCACGAGCGGCGATTAACATGGATACTTAAATGAAAAAGCACTCAATCCCCCCCATCCGCCCCCCCGCAGCCTCGCTTTGCTGGATTTGAGTACCCTCCTAATTAGGTGAAAGTTTCCGGGAAGGGAAGACCCCTCCCCTTTGCACCTCTTTCAGCAGACAGGAGAAAGAGGCATTTAGGGGTAGAAGTTGCTCTGTAGATTACGGCAAAGGTCAGGCACAATGGCCGGGTAAAGAAGCCAGGAAGGGTTTTTTTGCGAGGACACACTGGGACCACGTTTCCGAGGCAAGGGATAAGAGGTGTTTGGCTGAGGAGTGCTGTCCTGGCTCTTGCTGAAGGTGAGAGAAACGTCAAAATACGGAGCTACCTTGTCACTAACCTACCTCGTTTGGGGAATACATTGTATTTCTTTTCCATCGGTGTCCCTCGTATTTGCGTGTAATTATGTTCCTGTGAGTGTGCAAGTTAGCTCAGGCTTCTAAACGCCCACAGGTTTGGGGCCACCCGGTACTTAGCGGATCAATTTCAGGTTGTTGCATAAACCTGTGTGGCATGGAAGAGGTTAACTGCGCGGCTGCGAGGAGTAGATGTTTATTGTGAGCAATTTGGGTTTGGCCGTTTAGGTACATCAATAAATGCAGGAACGTGCTAAAAGTAAACTTTGGATTTGAAAGCTGCTCGCTGCAATATTTCACTGTTCACAAAATGCCTTTGTAATTTAGGGACCGCTAGTTCCATTGCATAGCTGGCAAGGTTTCAGATTGCCATGTGTGACATTTCCATAATTTCGAGGTAATTATGAGTGACATTTCAACAAATATGAGTGGCATTTTTGTACGAAAAATATCAAAGAATGAAGATTAAGGAAACATTTAAAAATCAGAAACTTGCTTGAAGAATGAGAAACTCTAATATCTTTAAACTGTTGTAAAGCAACAGAAATGTAAGGGCACTAAACTATTAAAAACAGTTACAGCTAATCCTCATGAAATAAATGCAGTGTTTCGAACCTGCGTGGGTCATGTCAGTTGACCAATACTGTGAAAGCCTATACTTTGTACGTTTCTCTTTGTCAAAGAAATATGTCCAGGGTGTTATAAAACCCATGTTTTGCCTAAAATACAACGCTTTTCCAGCTGAGAGGCCTTGAATGAGGCCTGTAGACCTTTTCCCCAGACTCCTATCAGGCAGTGCCTGCCTGTGCCTTCTACAAAGCGTCACATTAACAGAACACACAACAGCAAAACACAGAAGTGCAAAATGGACACAAGAAACTGCAATTTGCTGTACTCATAATCAACTGCATTCTTTGCAAACAAGCAGGTGCGCGATGTGTGCCTATATAATAGTCAGCTGTGAAACGTGACCATAATTAAAGAGGAATGTATAACCGCACTGGCTGTGCGTGGAAGCACATCAAGTCATTAGGATATTAAAATAAAGGTACCTCAGGGGCTACATTGGGCACTTCCAGGTGCGGTGCGTCAATTGGGGCGTAGGGACGTAGCCCCACTAAGCCTCGTGGCGTGCACACACCGCGCCTGCAAAGCAGCACCAACAGGGCATTGCTGTTCTCCTGTTCTCACCTCACGCCCGAATATCGGAGTGCGCGGCGCCAGGAGGTGGGGCTGGGCTGAGCTGCTGCAGCTTGAGTGACAGTTCAATCACTCAGCTGCAGCAGCCAGTAGTGCACAAACTGCGCATGTGTATTTATGGGCATTATTCAGCCCGCGCATGCGCTTACTCTTCCCCCTTAGCGAGGGACCCAAGGGGGGTACTGTTTCATACAGCACCCCCAGGGCCACAGTCCCCAGGGTTGATAGGGGCCAATGGTATCTGTGCCCCCCTTGCCAATCCTGGCGTTGCATGCAGCCCCAGGATTGGTTAGTCCCAATGGTCCACCGCGCAGCAATCCATTATTGGGTGCCGCGCGCGTGGTTGGTGCCATGCCCTATCAAATGCCAGGGTGCAAAGAAGTAAACAAGGGTCAGCCGCCTCCCGTCGCATCCAGTCTCCTGATTTGGAAGTTTCGAATTTGCAAAAGGAAAGAGCGGGGAGAAGTTAGTTCCACCATGTTGCAGAGCAGAGCAGAGGAGACGCACAGGATCGGAGGAGAATGGAGATGCCCGGTAAGTTAATTTTTTTATTGTATTCATTAAATTAAGGGCTAGAAATTGCTGCCACGCACTCAGTCTACTCTAAGTCTAAGGGCCGTCATTAGTAGGGAACTCCATACCCCACTCGGGAGTCTAACTGAAAGAAGCACAATGAGGATTCCTTTACTTTTTTCGCTACACAGACACTGATGTTCGCCACCAATCAGATTGCAGTAGTAGGTGAATGTTCCTGCATATGACTGTGGCGTGGTGAGGTAAGTTTTGCTTGCTTTTGTTTACCCCTCCCATGCGTCATCCCTCTCCCCAACCCCCCCCCCCCCCCCCCCCCCCAACCCCCCACGAGCCACTACTGCTGTTTGGTTGCTGCTTCTGGACAAAAAGGGCCTACGTGCAGTAGTCGTCCATTGTTTCAGTCACATGGACTTTGAATTTGATTAGGCCCGAGTTTGACAATGTTTTGGCTAACTCCTGAGGCAGCAGATCTTCAGAGTTTACAATGTCTGGTGCTTCCTGTCACAGCCGCAGAACTTGCACTTTTTAACGTGATATATAACACATAGCAAATGGCTTTCTGATTATCGCTGCATCGATTGAACGGCTAGTCAGAACACTCTAACTCTTTGGGGCAGTTTAGACCAATTCTCAAGTATTGGGTACCTGCTAACAAATGGTTGTTAACTGGGCTGATTAGTCTTCGGCACAGCATCCTGCACGGCCCTCCTGCATAACGCCAGTGCAATGCACATGACTAAGCTTCAGGTATGCCGGCTTGAGAGCAGAAGAGAGGCAGGCTACTTGAAAATAGAACAGTGTACATATTCACGTGACCCACGAGCGACCAACTGTTTTTATGTGCTTGTGGGTGAGATAAAAGTGGACATCATTAAATGTTTTTCATGGACTTCGGTTTAAGATTGTTCTAGGTAATTGAATGTGTACATATGAGCTCTTTAATGAACTAATTAAAAGTGTGTGTTTGGGCAGATATGCAAATCACAGTGAAAATGTGTCTAACAGTAAGCACTGGGTATTGTGCAAAATAGATTAACCTGCCTGTAGCACAATTTTATAGGAATTAAAAGTAAATTGTTTGAGAGATGTATGTTTGATTTAATTATTTTGACATTTGAATAGCGCATGGATCAATCTAATAGTAGCATGAGAGGCTCACGTTAAAACAATGTTCATTATACAATGTGTATGTTCTTGCTTTACAAAACGTGTTTCTCAAAAAAGGATAATAACGTCCTCTCGCATGAGGCTCCTTCCGTTTTTGTCATTGAGAAAAAAACATATCTAGGCTATGAATAAATATAGACATCTGTGAGGTACTCAGCACTGTTATCTCAAAGTCTGTTATGAAGTACTTTAGTTATACTGAATAAGCAGCTACCTATGTCATTAGCATATTAAATCTCTTCATTGATCTCATAACTACACTTTTGCAATTGCTTTATTACCCCTCTTGCTTTCTTAAATTTGCTTGAAAATGCACCATTTGCCCACTGTATTTAAAAAAATTTCTTGGGGGAGAACCCACGCAAGCGCCCTTTGATGGTTGGACTCGCTATGTTCACTCGCTAGCGGGCACTCATCCCGAACTGTTACCCCCCACCACTTTGAAATGTCACCAGCCACCACTGGGCACTTCCTGTGTTGAGAGCCAGACTGATGCTGACCGGCCTCCACAAACCAACTAAGACCCCGCCCTCTGCAAGGTTGACCCCTGGCATGATTGAGAGTCGCGGGTCCCCAAAAGGATAAGGCAGGCCTCTTGCATATGACAAGTAGGAGCTGCCTCTTAAGTGTACTAGCATTTCTTACTGGTGCGTCTGGCCCACTGAAAATAAAGCTTGGTAGTCTGAGGGAACCTTTTCACAGACACAGGGGTATCTAAAGTCCAGTCTACCTGCTGGCAAGGGCTTCATTTGTTAGCCTGCTGTGGCAGCTCATATCAGGGCGTGGGTGTAGCAAGGAGCTTGTGAAAGGATTGGGAGGCAAGGGGTGGCACGTCATGCAAATTGCAAGGAATATGACTCCAATAGGCTGCCAACCTCAATTGAATAAAACAGATCAATGCACCATGTTTACATCTGTGCACAATGCACCATGTATCCCTAAAAAGGGAAGCACTCTTTGGCAGAGCAATGATTCGTGAAGCTTCCTCCAGCCTCAACCCCCTATGTCCTGTTTTCTTTTATACACCCATGTGTTATCCATGTTAATCGCAGCTCGTGAAGGGGCTGCAATTAATATGGGTACTTAAATAAAAGCACACAATCTCCCCCGAAGCCTTGCTTTACTACCAAAACAATACAGCAAATCTGCAAACAAGGCAGATTAATCTACAAGTACATGGTGTTTTTAAACGTGCTGTATTGTTTTGTTAGTAAAGCGAGGCTGCGGGGGAGATTTTATGCTTTTATTTAAGTATTCATGTTAATTGCAGCCCCTTCACGAGCTGCGATTAACATGAATACTTAAATAAAAGTGCACAATATTCCCCGCAGCCTCGCTTTACTAATAAAAGCATACAGCAAGACCAGGGCCGGCTTTAGCGCTGATGGCTCCCAGTGCGACAATGTTAGCTGGTGCCCCCCCCCCCATGACCACCTTCACCATGGATTCTCTCAGGAGCACCCTTTAACAGCGACCAAGTCCCTTTAACCACTCTCTCTCAGATACATTGAATTAGTTGTATAGCGCCACTCATACCATTAAAGGATGTCAGAGGTACTTTGCATCACACACACATTACACATAGACAATCAAACATACGTGTGTAAATCAGCGTATAGGAAATGCTACATAAGCTAAAGGACTAAAAGTGTAGCAGCCAGATATGTCATCCATACTGGTAGGCCATATAGTTTAGGAGGGTTGGTGTGGAGAAGCACAAACTCTGAGTCGATAAAAAAAGAACCAGCATAGTTGGGAGTTTTTGTTTAATAATAGTCAGCGTCCGGTGCGATCGCACTGCCCTAGAGCCACCTTGCTCAAGGGTCCTGTGACCTCAGTGACTGTCGCGCTAGGGTGTGCTGCTTCATAGGCCTGCCTGCAAGACTGGAGGTGAACTTCGGTATGGATTGTGGTTGACAGGCCTTTACAGTTAACCCAATGTTGCCACTGTTAGGGAAAACATGATGGTGCAAAGACACCAGGGCGTCTAAAGTATAGCAAGGGAATGTGCTCCCTCAGGAGAGTGGTCTAGTGGACTGGTCATGAAGGCTGAACCTGGTTCCCTAGTTCCAAACTCGCCAGCGCTGACCTTAGTGCCACATCCTCTCCTCCACTGAACACCATACTGCCCAGTTGATAGAAACTTGCACTGCCTTCAGCTACACCCCAATTGTGACCCGCTATAAACTCCTGGATGCGACACAATTCAAATTACGCATTAGACGAGAGTAATATGCTGCCTAAAAAAAAAAGTTACAAAATCATGGAGAAACCGAACACTCATAGGAAATGCAAGTTTAAGTAAAGCATGTGAAATGTAAGCAGGAACTACATGGTTACCTTTTCGCTTTTACATTAATTATTTAGAGATCAATGAGTGCTTTTGCCAGCGGCAGAGCAGAAGTGGACATTGTCCTTGTCTTCTCTGGGCGAGTCCTTTTCCTTCTCTACCCGCCTGCCCCGAACTGCCACGAACGCAAGCCTTATCTGTGGGCTGTGGCTATTTCTGCCATCCTGGGACACATGTTTAAAATAAAAAAGCAGGGGAATGGAAGCTATCAAATTAAAGAAGTAGACTCACAGGAAGGCTGTTTGGTGCATGGCTAATTGATGTGTTAAATTCTAGCCTGCCTGCTCAGCGCTGTTCATGAATATTTTATCTCTGACGCATAGCCTTTTAAATTTGAAGTCACAGTTACATGTTCTCATATGTTAGACAATTTTAGCATGCTGGTGCTGCCTCATTGGCAGTGTACCTCAATTGCAGTATTGTTAGAGGGGCGCTAGAATATGTGACTAATGCATTTTAATGCGGTGATGCGGACACTAGCATTAAAAATGTGTTAGTCAAAAGCCTGATGGGGCCCTACCGTAATCCAGCCCTGAAACTGCGAAAAGTAAAATTATATAAGCGTTATTATAATTTTTTTTTTCCTGCTCAAAGAGAGAATTTGTTAAAGTTGTCATGTTAATTGCAGTGCCCACCAAGAGCTGAAATCAACATGAAAACTTGAACAAATGCACACAATCACCCCGCAACCCAGCTCTATTAAGAAAAGAAATGCAGCAACATAGCTGCTAAGGTTTCAACTTGCTATGTGGGACGGTTTCAAACCTGCCTTAACACCGTTCACGTGGATCTGTATGTGAGGAAATGCACTGTCTTTTCACTTTTTTAAGCAAAAGTTTGGAGTGATATTTAGCGCTGCACCCACACGCACACCTGGTTACTGGCGCACACAGCCTTGGAAGCAGCGCACATAGACCTTGCACTGCCGCACACAGAGGAAATAAATTAGAGGGAACATTGCCTACAACCTAAGGGACTCTCAAATTTTTTCACAGTGGAGAGAGCGCACAGGGTCCCTGGAGGGCGCCGACAAACGGGCGCTAACCCCAGGCCGATTATAGCACGACTCTTTAATTTTAGGGATCGAGATGTCATTCTACAGGCGGCAAGAACCTCACCCCCCATTAAGATTCAAAACGCCACGCTAGCCTTTTTTCCGGATTACACGGCGGAGGTCGCGAGGAGGAGGAGAACTTTCTTCGAGGTTAACAAAGAACTACGAGCCAGGGAGATCCCTTACTCAATGCTTTTCCCAGCCAAACTTCGGATTGTGGCCGACAATAAGACTTGGTTTTTCGACACCCTGGAGGCGGCACAGGATTGGCTGGAGGGTTGGCGGACGACGGGCCTCCCTCGTCGCTCCAACAGACAAACCAAAAACCGCACTGGTGGATCCCAGCAGGGCCTGCAATCAACCGGCGAAGAAGCAGAGCCACTTTCGCCTCTGAACGATATTCAGGAGGGGGGCGATGACGGACAACAGTGATCCCCAGATACTGTCCATTTGAACTGAAAGTACCGCGGTCCGAGAATGCCGCCTTGGACACTGGGCTGAGGGCCTCCGCGGCCAAGGAGGGGGCCGCCGACTTCGGAGAGTCCTTCACCCCAGCGAGCAAGTACTATGTTATGGGTTGGGATCAGGCACTCTGCTGAGTTGGGGGGGCGGGCAGTTTGAAGTCCGTTGAGCAGGGGGGCAGGGAGGGGGGGAGTTGGGGATAGGGCAGATGTTGGGGTTTTAGTTTGTTTTCAGGGTCTGGACAGAACACGCAGGGCACAAGCGCGCAGAGTAGAGGTACCATGGCATGGCATTCATGCTCACTACCTGTCCAAGCATGGTGGGAGGAGGTGATATTGTGGGGCAGGCAATCCCGTTGAACCTTATGTCCTGGAATGTGAGGGGTCTGGGAGACAAAATAAAGAGGGGGCTAGTGCTACAGGGCATAAAGAGACTGAATCCCGCTCTGGTCTTACTGCAGGAAACACATTTAACAGGCGCAGCGACACGGGCCCTGGATAGGAAAGGGTACAGTATGGTTGTACACTCTGAATTTACAAAGGGTTCCCGTGGCACGGGGATATTAATGCACCGATCATCAAAATTCATAACCCAATCCACTAAAATCGACACACAGGGGCGCTTCGCGGCGATACATGGGCAGTGGTAGGGGAGGCCGCTCAACGTGGTCTCGGTATATATTCCACCGGCACTGCACGCCACTGCTTTTCCAGAGTTGGGAACCTTCTTACTAGAACTGCCGGAAGGAGATCTCATTATAGGGGGCGACTTCAATGCCGTGGCGCATACCACTATGGACCGCTTCCCTGTACGCACACAAACACCGGGGCCCTCCCGATTGCATGACTTCATGGAAGCACAGGGGTTAGTGGACGTATGGAGGCAATCCCACCCGGACGACCGTCAATACACATATTATTCTGCGGTTCATGACAGCCTATCAAGAATTGACTACCTTCTCACACTGGGGGGGGGCCTCCTCACTGTAGCCGAAGCCCAAATCCGTCCACGAGGGATCTCAGATCACTCCCCTCTGACACTGTCTCTTTCCAGTCATGAACGTACACGCAAACGCATTTACCCTATCTACCCAGGTTACCTTCGTGAACCGACGGTGGCCAAGGCATTAAAAAGGGGCACGAGGTCTTACTTTGCCGAGAATGCAGGGTCAGTGCGTTCCCATGCAACCTTGTGGGAAGCCTACAAGACGGTTCTGCGCGGGCAGGTCGTTTCCGCTATAACACACCATAAGCGCACAATGCGTCAGGCACTGATAGATTTAGAGGGACAACTGGATAGGGCCACACGAGATCATGAGAGAGACCCAACCGGGCATACACAACACGCGCTCCGGCTGTGTCAGCA
Source organism: Lissotriton vulgaris (assembly GCF_964263255.1). Classification (NCBI taxonomy): domain Eukaryota; kingdom Metazoa; phylum Chordata; class Amphibia; order Caudata; family Salamandridae; genus Lissotriton; species Lissotriton vulgaris. The sequence continues at coordinate 266,859,600 of NC_141685.1, forward strand.
GCGTCACGCAGACCATGAGCGCCGCAGGGCGTTGGCCAATATGGCAGTGACGACAAACAGGGTGTACGACATGGGCGACAAGGCGGGAAAACTGTTGGCCTGGTTAGAAAAAAAAAGGGGAGGACAGAGGGCCATACTGCAATTGAGAGACCCGGACGGCGTGGTGCAGACCAGCCCGTCACAAATAGTGGAAGTACTGGCGGACTATTTCCAATCAGTATACTCCCCTGAATTCGAGGTCACCCAGGAAATGGCGGAGGAGTCTCTCGAAGGAATACCTACTAATACTCTGCCACAGGACAAACGGGACGAGCTGGACTCGGACCTGACAACCGAGGAGATACAGGCAGCTATAGCGGCGCTACACCCCGGGAAAGCGCTTGGCCCTAACGGGGTGCCGATTGAGTGGGACAAGACCATGGCGGAGACGCTGTCTACGCCCTTACTCCAAATGTACGAGGAGTGCCGGGAGAAAGGACATCTGCCGCCCGATCAGCGCACGGCCACTGTAATCGCAATACCAAAGCCCGGTAAACCCCCGGAAGAATGCGGATCATACCGCCCAATTTCCCTCCTTAACGCCGAGAGTAAAATTCTGGCGAAACTGTTGGCCACTAGATTGCTGCCACATCTGGCGCACCTAATACACCCGGATCAGTCGGGGTTTATGCCACACCGTAGCACGGCGATGAACCTTCGACGGCTTCACGGTGTAATGGCACGCGCTCCACTACTGGAGGAACAGACGGCAGTGCTATCCTTGGATGCCAAGATGGCGTTCGACATGGTAGAGTGGAGCTATCTCTTTGCGCTTCTGGCACATATGGGTATTGGCGCAAAATTCATATCGTGGGTCAGGTTACTGTACACTGAACCCGTAGCACGGGTGGCGGCCAATGGCCACATCTCGAGGGAGTTCCCGCTGGCGAGAGGCACGAGACAAGGATGCCCGCTCTCACCGCTGCTATTCGCCTTAGTGTTGGAACCCTTGGCGACAGTCATCAGAACCACACGGCTGCTGAAGGGCATTCAGTGGGGAGGTGACTGGGAGGATAGAGTCTCCCTATACGCCGACGACATGTTAGTCTACCTCACGGACCTCGCGCATGGGGTACCGGTCCTGTTGGCCCTGTGTGAGAGACATGGCACGGCGTCGGGGTATAAAATTAACTGGTCGAAATCGGTACTCTACTTGCTGAATGGCACTCCACCGCCCCTGACGGCAGACTGCCCGTTGCTGATAGAAACCTTCTCCTTCAAATACCTAGGGATTCAAATCACACGAGAACATGCGACCTTTCAAGACCTGAACCTTAAGCCACTACTGGATAGGTTCAAGGCAGACGTGCGACACTGGAAGACCCTCCCTTTAACTCTGCTAGGTAGGGCGGCGCTTTTCAAAATGATGGCACTGCCGCGCTTCTTGTATGTCCTAGAAAACACGCCAGCAATGGTTCCACCATCGTTTTTCAGGCAGGTATCGGCGCAATTGTCAGGCCTATTGTGGGGAGATAAACCGGCCAGGGTCGCACAAGTGAAACTGGTAAGGGACTGGTGTAGCGGGGGATAGCGCTCCCACACCTTGAATTGTATTACTGGGCAGCACACCTTAAGGTGATTAACTAATGGATACATGTAGCACAGGATGACCCCGCATACCTAGCTGACAGGAGGCAACTAGGCATGAACACCCTGCTGGCCCCGCTTTATAATAAAGGTCTGTTGACAAAATTGAGAGGCCCGACCAAACACACGGTGTCTAGATGACATAAAGCCCAAAGGCGACTAGCATGGGAGGAGGTGATTACCAAGCTCACACCGCTATGGGATACGAAAGTCCTAGGTAATCTACGACGCAGTAAGGGGTTTGACCAGTGGGACGACATTGGGATCTCTATGGTAGGAGATATGTGGACGAGGGAAGGGGTGATCTCATTTGCGGCCCTGAGGGAACAATACGAAATGGGAATAACTGAAACATATAGATATATACAAATCAGACATGCACTCCTATCTGTACTAGAGCCAGGCACAACGGTCCCAGAATCGGCTCCGTTAGAGGACCGGTTGCTTACAGATTACATGGAAGCGAGTGCTACCTCACTCACCTACCGTAAACTGTTAAATAACCTACCGGACCCACTGGTAAAACTGAAGGAACGCTGGGAAGACGAGATTGGGGAAATGGATGAGGCAAACTGGAATGCAGCATTGGCATCGCCCAGGGAGGCGGGTATATCCACACGCTTTAGACTGGTACAATTTAAAATACTACATAGGGTCTATTATACCCGCACGACACTACACAGAATCCAGAGGGCTGATCACCCATATTGTCTGAGAAATTGTGGGGAGGAGGGTACGCTGTTCCATACGTTGTGGGCCTGCCCCTATATTCAAGACTATTGGCGGCGTGTAACACGCACGGTGGGCCAGACCTTGCGAACCTCATTCACACCTGAACCCAGGGTCTGCCTACTGAATGTGTGGGACCCGACAGACCTGACACCGCATGGGAGGAGATGGGTAGTCATTGGTATGATGCTGGCTAAACGTGACATAGCAATGAACTGGGGGGCGAGCAACACCCCGACCCTGACTCAATGGTGTAGAAACATGGATATGTTAATGATGACCGAAAGAGCAGTTATCAACAGAGGCTTAACCCACGTAAATGGAATAAGATATGGTCTCCATGGAATGTATATAGGGGGGAGCTCTGTGAGCCACTACCTGAAGATGACGATATTGATAGTGAAGGGGAGGATGAGGAGATAGAATGAGAGGGAGGAGTGAGGGGTGGGGGAGGGACATCTGATACGGCGGGAGGCATGAGCCTCACGACTAGATATGATGATAATTCCATAATGGAGATATAACATGTACAATGCTTTGGGAAACTCATACTCTAGCAAATGTCATAATCTATTTCTTGCCAACAGTAACTTGTCGTGACCCTTTGGTTTTAAGTTCTAAAAAAGAAAAATGTTAAATTGAAAAGTTGCATAATTGGGTGGATGCGGCTGAATGTTGAAGCCGCGCAGACAAACGATTACTGGTGAATGTTTAACCTGTATCAGCAACAATAAAAACAAATTTATAAAAATAAAAAAATAAAAATGTCAAAGAGCTGTACCAGAAGAAAAACTTTATTCAGTGGTCAGCCTGACATGGTTAAAATTGTATGTGTTTGGAAATCTACCAAATATTATTTTGGATATTTCCACTTAAAGTGGGGTCGACATGTTTCTGCCCTTATGTGTATAGTTTATTGGGCTTTCTTCAGGACCGTTTAGATGTGTACCTCGGCGGTGTGGGCGCGCTAAGGCCCACCCTTACCTGCGGACGTGAAAGTTAAAATTATGTGAAAAATAAGTGCAAAAAACAAACCAACAAGTAGTGGGATTTACCTCAGAATGTGAGGAACCTGTATAGTTTGTAAATTAAAAGATCCACAAACCATAGGTCTCGGGAGGGGGGTGGAGGCGACAATGGCACACCGCCCGCAACGCCCAACACCCGTTTGGCACCTAGCGTATCCTGCAACCGGACCCCGGTTGACATTTTTAAATCACTGTTTTTCACATCACTGTCACAAAAACCAGCTCCGCAGTATTCTGGTGTTGTAGCACATCAGGGAGGCATTCGGCTTCTCCTGGTGGACCCGATGATGAAGCATGTCACCACCCAGGGTGGTGAGTGAGGGCTTCTAAAAAATCCCCAATGATTTCCAGTGTGAATTATTTAGGTGGATTCCTTCTCTGTTCCTGTGCTTACATTTAGCTTGACACTCTTTTGTTGTTTAACGCATACTGACCTGGGAGACTGAGAGTGTCCCTGTGTTTCCCTCTCTCTCTAATTGTTACTACCGCAAGTAATAGACCTGCAAACTCACATGGTGTCTGCTCCTTTCACATAGTCACTCTGTGGCGAGTCGATTTAACACAGTGAAAAGGAATGTAAGCTGGAAACTCCTGCATAGAGTGGTCTGCTAGCTCATGCAAGAAGGCTCCAAACAGCTGATGTCCTTTGGGGGTTTTGCTACCCTGCCAGGTGACTGGCGACAGCCACCCTTGCTTTTTTTGGAGGGGTGAGGGCAGTGCTTGCCACAATGCCATGAACCCCCGCCATGGCTCTGCCCCCCCCCCCCACCAGACTCCACCTGTTGTTTCACAAGATAGAAAGGGGCATATAAGCAACAACTTGCGATAATTATCGCAAAGTGCGCATAACTCGATTTTTTTATCGCCTCCTATCGCTGGATCTTATCGCGAAGATTGCGCGTTATTACCAACGTTTTTCTCCAGTGTGATAAAAGATCCAGCAATATTGGTGAAATCCAACAAAAACACAAGAAATACAGCGATAAAAAATGTATCGCTAGCGTAAACCTAATAGGCAGAGGTGGATTCAGCCTTAGTATCCACCTCCCATTGAGTATAATGGCTAAGTCAGGTTTTTAGCAGGTGTAGAAATTCCTGTGAAAAACCCAGTTAGCGTGACTTTTTATATCGCTAACCGGGCCCGGGGCCTCATTGCTAATAGGCGTTAGGTCTGTTAGCGGCTGTTTTCGTGGTCTTTTAGTCGGGTACGCCTACTTTGCATGTCATTAGCGATAAATATCTCTGACATGCAAAGCGGCACCCAAAACGGTCGCTTTCGCCAGAAAGCTGTCGTTAACAGCTGTTAGCGACAGCTTGCTGATAGGGCGATAAAACAATTGCTGCTGCAAAAAGTCCCGCGAAAGCATCGATATGACCCTTGCTAGTATGCCTCAAAGTTTTTCTAAGTTGATAGGTATACAATAGCAGTCATTATTTTGCAGCTTGGGGCAGGTTTCCTAGATGCTGCAAAGCGAGCAAGGGCACAGCCCCTGCTTGGACAGACGTTCCCTTCATCTCTCTGGCGTATCTCCCCTGTACTCCATTTCCCTACCCCTTTACCTGTCTTCACTCCATGAACCTCGTCCTCTATGCTACTTAATTGTTTTCATTGGTATATTATGAAATTTGTAACAGATGTAATTTTTGCATACCTTATGTATGTATGTATGTATGTATGTATGTATAACACACTTGTAAAGCGCTTCTGTCACCCAACGGGCATCCTGGCACTGAGATCAAACAGATCCTGAAGCACAGTCAATGCGGTGTCAACAAAAAGAAACTACCCTGACCTAGGGAACAGGTGTGTTTTTAATTCTTTTTTAAAAGAAAGAAGGTCTCCTGAGCATCTGAGCGACAGTGGCAGATCATTCCACAACCTAGATGCCGTGAAGCCAAAAGAGCGGCCACCCAATCGCTTTCTCCGAATCTTAGGAACAACAGCCAAATAGGCAGAGGCAGATCGAAGAGATCTAGTGGGGGTGTACCAGGAGAACATCTCCTGTAAGGGCAGCGGTCCCGATCCATGCAAAGCCAGGAAAACCAGGCATAAAGCCTTGAACTCAATCCGCTGAGGGATGGGAAGCCAATGCAAGTCTCTAAGTGCTTCGGAGGACGAGTCAAAACGTCGACAGGAAAGTGCTAACTTGGCCGCGAAATATTGCACTCGTTGTAGCTTGCCTATCGCCGTAGCAGGTGCCCCCAGAAGCAGTGCATTGCAGTAATCGAGTCTGCTTAAAATGATACTGCGCACTACTTCTGGTCTAGTATGGGCTGGGTGCAGAGGGAGAATCTTCCGTAGGGAGCGCAGCAGACCCATACAGGTAGACACTGTTTTGTCAATGAAACCATCCAGTTGAAGATTAGGTTCCATTGTCACTCCCAGGTTCCGAACCGAGGTAGCTGCTGCTACCGTGCCCTGAAAGGAGGGGGTAGGGGTCGAGGGACCCGGTCCGCTGAGCAATGCAACACCTCAGTCTTGGAGCTGTTAAATTGCAGAGAGTTGTTGCTCAGCCATGTTGCCGTGGTGACCATTCAGTGGTGAATGGTCTCCTGAGACACCGCATTCTCCCCTTCGAAGGAGAAAATGAGCTGGGTGTCATCAGCGTAGTTGGTGACTGAAATGCCAAAAGATTTAATTAGCTTGACCAGGGGGTGGAGGTAGAGATTAAAAAGAATGGGGCTGATGGCCGAGCCCTGGGGTACTCCCTGACCAACCCTTTTGATGGTAGACTTAAAGGGGGGCAGGGCAACCACCTGATGTCTGTTGGCCAAGTATGATACAAGCCAACCCCGGGCCAGACCGTCACACCAGCCTCCTCCAGTCTCCTGGTCTCCTGGTCTCCTGGTCAGGATGGCATGACTGACCGTATCGAACGCTGCCGACATGTCGAGCAGCACTAGAAAGGCTGCTCGTCCATAGTCGGCACGCGAACGAAGGTCACTCAAGACAGTCACCAAAGCTGATTCAGTTCCATGCGCTGGTCTGAAACCAAACTGCGCCGCGTCCAGACAGTCATTAACTTCCAAAAAACTGGACAGGTGTTTCGTGACCAGTTTTTCCAGAATCTTAATCAGGAAGGGAAGTAATGAAATGGGTCTGCAGTTAGCGGGGCATAAGGGGTCCAGTGATTCTTTCTTCAGCAATGGAAAAACAACCGCTAATTTCCAGCTGTCCGGGACCTGGGCAGAGCCAAGAGATTGGCAGCAAATTGCGTGGAGAGGAGGGAACAGCTCTTCCCTAAAAACTTTCCAGAGTTTGTGCGGAAGTACATCGAGAGGAGAACCAGAGGATACACTATCCGCTAGAGCACCAAACTCTGCGAAGGACGGAAGAGGAAAGCTTTCCAGCCTGGCTTTCCCAGCCTCCATCTCAGATGTAGGTGAGTGAGCAGCCCCTGGTGTCATGGGGCTCAAGTTACTCAAGATGGTCGCGATCTTGTCTTCGAAGGCTTTGGCCAGCGAATCGCATAGTAACTGAGAGGCTGCGATAGCTGTGGTAGCACAGGCCGGTCGTGACAGCTCGTTGACAATTTTAAACAAAGCCTGTGCTTTGTTTGAAGCTGACAGTAAAGTCTCCTCCAAAAACCTCGCTTTTGCACACTTAATCTGTGTCTTATAGGCTGCCAACTCCTGTTTGAAGAGAGCCTTATCCGATACCAGATAATGTCTCCTCCATCTCCGCTCTGCTCGTTTGCACTGCTGTTTAAGTTGGAGGAGTTCCCTCGAGAACCATGGTATGGCAGTTTTTGTTCTATCTCGCGTTTTTCTTAGCGGAGCCAACATATCCAAGGAGGTAGTGATTTGCTGGGTAAGGGCATTGTAGCTTTCATCCACATTGTCTGCCAGATGAAAGGCTTCAGAGAGCAGATTTGGGAGAGTTACGCCTCTCAAAACCTGGACCATTGTCTCCCGGTCCTAGCCATTCCCGTGCTACTGGTCTTGGAGTAGCCCATCGGGAGAGCTACGGAGAAGAGGACTAGGGCGTGGTCCATCCAGCATTGCGGAAAGATGTTTCTGACCCTTACCTGACTAGAGTCAGCAAAGACCAAATCCAAAACATGTTCCCTCTGGTGAGTCTTGGAGAGAACCAGCTGCTCCAGATTAAAGCTGCAGCAAGCCTGAGTGAGGTATGTAAAGGCTGAATCCGTTGGCCCATCTGGCCACAGATTAAAATCCCCCAATACCATCAATCTGGCATGGGAGTTGGATAGGTCGTAAATCAGGTCGGTAAGGTCGGAGACAGCGGGTGTGCCGCCAACCGGGGGTCTATAACACAAAAGACCAGTGAATAGTACCCCCCCTGTCCTTTCAGAGAGAAACCCATCAGTTCGTATTCCTTGATTTTCTTAATTTCTAACTGGGAAAAGTCCAGCGAGTCCCTGTAAATCAACCCTACGCCTCCTCCTCTAGCCCCAACACGAGGGTTATGTCTAATCCTGTATCCTGGGGGGCAAGCTTGTCCCAATTCTATACCGCTATCTGTCCTCGTCCATGTTTCTGTCATGAATAAGGCGTCTAACTCATGTTGTTCTATGAGTAGCGCTATCTCTGTTGATGCCTGCACAAGGATCTCACATTTAGCAGACCACAAACCAGAGAATTATGGTTTGTAGCAGTAGTAGAGGGCTGATGTTCACCCAAAAAAACAGGGTTCAGGACTAGAAGTTCTTCTTTCGTGTAAGGTAAGGGCGTGAGGGAGACAGGGGCAGCATTTCCAGCCGCCAGCGCGCCCTGTGCGCGAACGGGAACAAACGGGCTTACCTCCGGCGCGCCTACGACGCGCCCGCTGCGCACCAACGCTGCGCGCTGGGCCCTCCATAACTATTTATCACCGTAGAGTGCGGGAGACCGCCTATGCGATCGTCTAGCCCGCCAACCAAGATGGCACCTAGTCACCGGCCCGCTTTCCCAACCACTCACCCAAGATGGCGGCTAGCGCCGCGATGTAAGCCTCCCAGGTAGCCCTACACACTAAATCCCACAAATGCGGTGAGTTTTCCAAAAATTAAAGTGCAGGTAAGACTCTCTAATTCACCCCCGCCCCCCCCAAATACAGGCGCGACTGCGCACATTACAGCGCTCTGATACCTTCTGGTCTAGCCAGCGCCATATAAAACCCTTTAAATAAATAAATTGTCCTCGTAAATTGTCCTAGACAGCAGTAGATTAGCCAATCGGGTTTTCTCAGCACTAGGAGTACAGAATTGATTTTGGTGAGAAGAGGCCAGGGATTCATTGAAGCTAAGGCTAGGCTTGTTGACCCCATAAACAGCAAAAACCGGTCTGTCTTTTAGAAGGACCGACAAATACACAAATAATTGTAACTAAAAACAATATATGTAATGCCTAGGTTTTGCAAACTGAACATTTAGGGCCCGATTCACAGAATGAACTTAAGACTCAATCCTAAAATTACTACTATTTTGGTATTCACAGAATGCACTTACTAATTTTGGCATTCACAGAATGAATTTACTACTTTTGGTATTCACAGAAGTTAGGATTTTGTCTTAAGACAGACTTAAGACAGACTTAAGACAAAATCCTAACTTCTGTGAATACGAAAAGTAATAAGTTCATTCTGTGAATACCAAAAGTAGTAAGTGCATTCTGTGAATGCCAACAGTAGTAAGTGCATTCTGTGAATACCAAAATAGTAGTAAGTTTAGGATTGAGTCTTAAATTCATTCTGTGAATCGGGCCCTTAATTTTGGTAGTTTAGTCTGCTTTTAAGCACTTCCAGTTCTCATAGACAGGCGAAGTAAGATACTGTCTTACATTTATTAACACTTTGCACTGTGTTTGCATCACAAAAGTGACAAAACCCAGCACAAAGTGTCATGGTGGGATTTACTTTTGCAACAAAACATAATTTTGTTGGAATGTTGCCTAAAGTAAAGCTAAGTTAGCACAATGCTTTGTCATATGGCCCTGCCATTGGCATTCTAATCGGTTTTGACGCAAATCCCAATCTACAAACATTTGTTGACAGGGATTAGAGCCATACAATTAAGCCTCCTTTTCAGTAAACAGGCTTTTTGTTGCAGGATTAACCCCCCACACACTTTCGCCCCCTTATGACTACTAGGCTCTGGTGTAATGACTCTGAAATGCCACAAGCCCTGCTAAGTAGGGCTCAGTGCATGTGATCTGACCTTTGAAATGGTGTATGTTTAATTGGCTTGTTCCCAATTAGCATAACCTGACTTACTTGTAAATCCCTAATATTTGGTACCCAGGGCAGGTGTCTCTCATGGACTGCAGCACTAGTTGTGCCTCACATTAGTACGACAAGATCAAACATGGCTCCCAGTCTGTCAGTGCAGACTGAAAGGGCAGTTTAAAGCTGGTAACTCAGCTTTGCCATTTAAAGTATCGACAAAGCCCAAGCCTCCCTTTTTAATGTATGTAAGCGGCCCCTATGGCAGGTCTAACAACCCCTAAGGTAGGATGTTGTATGTTAAAAAGTGGAAGCTGTACTTGTCCTTGTTGCAGCAGTAAAAACCCTAAATTATCATTTTTACTATGGAAAGGCTAGTAGCCACATTGGCAAGTACAGAGTTATAGCCTGGCATCCCAGCCCTGATAACTTCAGAACGGGACTACTAAGGATGGTACTGTTTTGTATCAAAAGATTGAGGGGTAGATTTACAATGACTTGCGCATCCCTGCATATCAGCAGGGATGCGCCAGTTATTGTGCGTCACTGCTCCGCCACCATGGTGCGCCGCATTGTAAATGCGGCACACCATGGGGCAAAAATGGACAGATGCGTGACGCATCTGCTGCCGTAAAGTTGGCGCATCGCTGGAGTTGGGTCGCAAGCGCGACGCAGCTCCAGCAAGGCTAGGGGGTGCCCTATACTTAAAATGCTGCGTCAATCCTTACGCCTGCTTCAACGCCCCCCCACCCTGCGCCGGAACACCTACAAGTGGCGCAGGGCTTTACAACGGGACGCATCTCCCAGATGCGTCATGATGTAAATACCCTGCAGCATGCATGTCCAGGGCTTTGTGCCGCTGCTGCGTCACAAAAGTGATACAACGGCGGCGTAAAAGAGGCGCAAGGGGCTTGTAAATCTTTACCTCAGTGTATTAAATTCAATTTAAGAGTTACATTTAATGTCTCTGGTGGGCAAAGGGCATCTTTAGAAGTTGCTACTTTAGTTGCCCAAGCTTTCTTTTCCCATTTACTGATATACACAGAGTTTGTCCAGTAGACAGCTTTTTGCCCTCCTGCGGGATGTGTTTATGTCTCCCAGGAAAGGACATAATAAGGGTCTGCCTCGGAAAGAGGTGTTACTTCCCTCCTGCAGGAAGCCACACAGGTGGCGCTCCCGTACTAATGACGGAACTGTTCCGTCACGGCCCTCGGGTGGGCTGAGCTTGTGACGGAACAGTTCCGTCACAGCCCCGCCCGCTCTTTAGAATGTCAACACAGGCGCGGAATTTGTGCCGCGCAGGCACGGCGAGCGGGCCGTGACGGAACCGTTCCGTCACCAGCACAACCCACCCGAAGGCTCGTGACGGAACGTTTCCGTCACGAGCACACAAAGGGTTAAATGCTTTACACTTGTTCCTCTGTCTAAACCTTGCTGCTCGGAGCCATAGCTACCCAGGGTTGAGCTGCGGGTTTTACAAACGAAATCTGCTGGACCTAATGGGGGTTGGCATGTGTATAACATAGTGAGGTTGCACATCCATACCATTTAATACACCCCATATCCTCACACTTCTCAAGACAGGCGTAACAGTGAATGAGTTGGCGCACGTCAGCCTAAAGTGCTCTAGTGCTGTGGGAGAGAAAAACAGCGCCTTATCTTATGGCGCTGTTTTCCTATCACCCTTTGGCACATCACAGCAGAGCAACTCTGGTTGCTGCACTGCATTGTGCCAACACTGAATAAATCTACCTCACAATCTTTTCCTCCCAGATGACAGATGAATACTCCACTGGGCTGAGCAGAGACGTGACTAACAAGGTCTCAAGCCAATGCCTAAAAGAGGTTGGTTGAAAAAGCCAAATGCTGCAAGGAGCAGACACATAAGTCCACTCAACATATAATGCAAGCAGTTGCACTGCCAAAACCAGTGCTTAATGTTGGTGCCGGTGGTTGCTGGTAGAGGCTACCAGCTCTGATTCTTGGGGACTGGTACTGCTTTTTCCTCATCAGTCATTTCCCGATGGAAAAACACACAAAGGGGGAAGGAGGAAGAGAAAGACAGAAAAACGGTCACAAAGCAGGAACCTGCTAGAGCAAGATAAAGGGGAAAGGAGGTGAATTAAAGAGGCCTGAGATCGATTGAAGAGTATGAGTTCAGCACACTGACATTTAATAGCACCGGCTGCGGTTCTTCTGGGCACAGCTTTGGGCACCAGTATTCATTCTTTTAGAAACTAAGCACTGGCCAAACCTAAGATCTAAAAAGAAATACATCAGTTGATACAGATCTGTGCTGGCTCAAATCTAGCTGCTTGAGTCAGCCATGATAAACTAGTGAGATGCACAAAAAGGGCAGGAGGGTAGCAGTGGGTTGGCAGCTACAGGTTGAACATGTTTAACCTGAGAGCCAAAGGTGCTCAAATTCAGGGCTTTACAGATACACGTCAGAGGGTGCTTGAGGTTCCCTTTGATTCACCAACTGTACCATCGGCTGAACCTAAAGGTTACCTTGTTTCAGACGCAGAGTGAGGCTGAAACTTAAGATAAAGTAGAGAACGCCTCAGTCAAAAAGATTTTCTAAAAATACTACCTGTGTGCCTAAAACCTGCAAAAAGTTGTAAAATTGGACTGTAAGGGAATCATGTTAATCAACAGGAAGGACTTGATGTCTATGAAGATTTGCCACAGTCTGAGACTGACTGACTGACTGAAGGTATTTATAGAGCGCACTTATGCCGAGGCATCTTGGCGCTTGGTACAAGATCAAGGCACACAGCTAACTTTAGCCTTGCAGGAAGAGCCTGGTCTTAATAGCTTTCCTAAAGATGGTCCGAGACGGCTGGAGTCGAAGCGAGACGGGAAGAGCGTTCCATAGCTTAGCTGCTAAGAAGGAGAAACATTTTCCACCCCAAGTAACTCGCTTTATCAGTGGGGGAAGAACCAACCCAGAATCCAGTGATATTAGGCAGCGTGATGGAACATACCGGGGGAAGAGTCGTTGTATGTCTTCCGCCCCACCTCAATAGAGGCATAATGCTTAATGCATAATGCTTTAAAATCCACCCTGCGCCTGACTGGCAGCCAATGCAGTTGTTTGATGCTGGCCGAGGTGGAATGATGTTTAGGTAGACCATACAATTGTGGGTTTTTTTTGTAATGCGCTAGAATCGACTCCCGAAGGAGTATCTCTGCGCAGTAGACCGCTGGGGAACCTGTCCTGGCTTTCCCTGTGAGATGGTCCCTACTGGGTATCTCCAAGGTGAAACCAGGCATCCCTGGCGTATGTGGGGGGCCGTTGTGGAGATGAGGCAAGCTAATGCCCAGAGTTGCCGAGTGGGATCCCTGGTTAGAGTAGGCACTAAGGTGAGAATTATCGAGTCCGCTGACCCTGGTCCACGACCCTGCCGCGTCGGGAATCGAACCCTGGTCCCAGGCCGTCCTCTGCTCTCGGGTCTGCCGCCTCTAACCAGTGAGCCACACCACACCACTACAAGACCCTAGCAGCCGCATTTTTAAGTGACTGAAGCTTATTCATCTGTTTCACTCCTGCACCTAAGTAGAGTGCATTACAATAATCTATCCTTGATAGAACAAGAGCGCCAACCACCGTTTCCCTAAGAGAAAATAAAATAAAAGGAAGGATTTTACGTAGTACCTTAAGCGTAAAAAAACAGGTAGAGACCACTTGGTTAGTCTGGGAAGCACAAGTGAGACCTTTATCAATGAGAAAGCCGAGGTTTCTGGCTTTACCCACCGGCGATGGACAGGTGCCGGCTTCGGGGGGCCACCAAGAGTGGCTCCAGAATGAGATGTAGCGGGAATTCCGTTCTCCTACAGAACTGTGCATAGAGACCTGGAACCTCGGTGAATTAGGATGGCCCAATACTCACCTCAGTACCCAAAATCCCCTTACCGAGCTAGCTACAGTGTCTCATTGGTCATAACAAACTCCCAATGCTTAGACAAACCAGAACATGAACTTAGATTACCTCTGGTATCGTGGAACACATGAACACTCTTTCGCTATATAATCATTTCAAACCAGAACGTGGAGTAAATGAGGACACGTGCATATTTGAAATATTTATTTACTAATGCAGGGTTCTCAAATGCAGTATCTTATATATTACAAGCAAACATATTATAAGCAACAAAGTTATCAGCATAGTTACTAGTCCATAAAAGGCGAATGGTGACAGCATACTAAGATGCTGTAATGAATAAGAATTAACAATACCTAATTCTCACCCTCCCTATTTAGCATAGTATATTTATATCTATGAAGGTCTCATTTGGCTTTTAGCAGGCGGGCCCGTACCTCAAAATCTCAGTGGCAGAGGCTCACATCATCTTCCACCAGCTCTCTGTATGCGAAGCACCATCAAGTGTGTTATGTGTGTGTTCAGCACAACAATATAAAACCAGCTTAGAGCCAGATTTTGACAGCAGCATGTGTGTTATGTCTATGGAGGTGCGAAGATCAGACCTCACAACAACACTGTGTCGAGTTATCCTTGGAGCCTTCAGCACTCACTGTGCAGACAGTGTACCAAGCAAAACTGATATCAGAGCAATAATATATTATTTCTCAAGTAAATCACGAAGCTCTTCTGGGTTGAAAGCTAAAACAACAATTATGTGTAGTGTGCAAAATGAAGCAAAAGGAAAAATGGTGTTTAAACATTTAATAAGCTCATGCTAACTTAACACAGTATATAGAAAAAGATTAGCTATATGACACCCCCCCAATGATCCGAGCACGGTCAAAAATCAAGGTAAGGTAAGACCAGAACAGGGGCATAACATGAAAGCAGAGTTCAATAAGAATGAGCTAAGCTAATTTTCAAAAGCAAATATGATGGCCTACACCGGCCAAATGAGATGGGCTAAACCGTTCAACACAAGGCCCCTTTTGTACAAGTCAATAGGCCTGGGGCGTATAAAAAGAATTGTTCGTAAGAAAAAAGGCACCTTCCAAAAAATACAATCAGGTACGTGCTTTAATAAGAAAAGTCTCCAAGGCTTCTCAGGATAGGAATGAATATGCAAAATATGCAGCAACAGCCTCCAACATGAAATCACTGTCATCTTCCAAAAACAGTTCAGCCATCCAATTAAGTAGTGGGAAAGAACATACGTGCTCCTCCAGCACTGGATCCTCTAGTATTATCAGAGGACAACTCGGTGGGTTCTCAAGAAAGCTCTGTGCCAAGAACTCATGCGCCGCTGTGAGTATGTCCCAATGACCCATTAGTCCATGCATCGCTGCCAAGGCCATAATCCTTTCGCCAGAACAAACCAACTCGTGAGCAACTACGGGGCTCATCAGATGATTAAAATCGACGTCAGGAGTCCATCAAGCAGAGACACAAATCAAGGGCCCAGTCAAAATCGCAGCTCAGGCAATGAAACACAAGCTGGACACATGTGAAATAGGAAAATCGAAACGATAATCCAAATGCTGTGCTTAAAGTCGCAAGCGGCAGGGTGCCATAGTAATCAAGCATCCGGTTGCGAAACAGTGGCAGGAGGGGCTCTGCGGCTTCTAACGCAGGACGGGCATCCATGTTTAATAAAACAAAATATCACCAAAACGCCTGCAGCCAATGCTAGCAAAACAGGGAAGCCACCAAACAGACTTGAAAACAAAGAATGAAAGAAGGCAGGGATGACTCCAAATATTTTCTCGAAAGAAGTCACAAGACCACTGCTAACTAATTAAAAAAAGTGAGCAAGGCCAGAAGTGGAGGAGGCATTAAAGATTTGATGAACCAGCTCGCTGAAATGTAACGGCAAATCAGTATTTAAAAGCGCCTGCACCTCTGTGCGCGTGTTAGCTATGTGAAGGACGAATGTTTCTCGGGCTGAACTCAAAAGGGCTCTTATTCTACTCATACCATTGAACTCCACTTTCAAGGTTGGGATGCGCGGCCAGATGGAAACATCTGAATTCCCATGCGCAGGGGGATACAGAATGTTTTTGCAACAGACAACACGTCCTGATACAGTTACCAAATAAGCGATACCTTTAATTAACCCACAACACTTTTTGTTATTCAACAGTAAATAACTACCGTTCGCCAGTAATGTGAAAGTGGGAACGATTGCAGGAACCGGAGTGCCTTTCAAAATACAGGCTACATTAGGCCGGTCCTGATTACAAGAACCATGTAACTGGATGTGTCTGCATATCAATGAATGGTCCAGGGACTCTGTGCATTCCTCCCCATTAAGATACACTTCTTTCTCCTCTTTTAGGCACCTATAAGTAAATGGAAGAGACCATGCCTCATGGAGGAATGAGCTGCCTAACGGTTCATATCTCCCTATCGCAATATATCGCATACAATTAGTAAACTTGTATAAGGCAAATGGTAATGTGATCAATCCGTGGATAAGCCACGTTGCAGCAGTGGCTTCAGCTACAGAGAACGGTAAAGATTCCAACCTCTCAATGTGTAACATGGAAACGGATGCATCACGCATTGAAAGCAGGCGCTGTTTGTCAGTCAAATTAAATGGTACAAAGAGGGAGGACACGTTCATGTAATTCCAGGGCACTCTACCTGCCTTAAGCGTCTGCAGGGTCCACGCAAATTGCATTATAGAATGCAATTGATTTTGACCATGGTACAACACAGACACTTCATCATTAACTATATCAACAACAGACAATACAATATTATTCAACGTGTAGATGCGGGAAGAAAGCATGTTAATACTGTTGTCGACAACTGCAAGCACCTTTTCCAAATTGGCTTGATCAATAGCTCTTAGGCGCTTAGCAGCCTCAATTTGTGAAAGTTTCCAGATTTCATTGTAAACTGCATAAATCCACCGTTTAGATCTACCAGTAGCCGGGCCCTTTATGAAATCATTTAAATCCACATTATCAGTTAACTGGGATAGATGTAGTTTGACTGCAGCTAATGTAGAATGTTGTAGCCAATTCTGACATAATTTGCCCATTGAGTAAGTGGTGACAGTAAGATCATTATCAAAACGGGGATCAGGCCTGACTTGTGTGCAAACCTTCAGTTAAACCCAAAAAGCGACGTTGGCAAGAATCAGAACTTCTGTGCCACATCAGCCAACCCTTCGGATTTAAACCGGATACATTAAAGGATGAATCGTGCAATAATGTTTGCATTTCTCGAATGGAAAACTGTGTGAAATTATTCCAACCGGAATATTCTTCCAAATCAGGAAAAGTAGGGGTATTCAATTTTTTTGAAGTAGCCAATCTAAAGCATGTTGTCTGGAAAATAGTAGAATTTAAAAACAACATATGATTTGGGATGAGACATGCACGGTGCAAAGCCTCAGTGCCTTGTACCTGCCAACTTTTAGAACCCCAAATCGATTTAAGGTCAATGGTTTCCTTCCATAGCTGGTAGCTCTCTACAGCTAACTTGTCTAGAAAGGACTTCGAATACAGTAATTTAGTATCGGTAAGTCTAACTTTCGACATGGACTTCTGTGTCATTTTAAAATAAAAGGACTCAGGATTTGATTGATTAAAGTCTGTAAAATAAGTGTACTTTTTCAAAAATGTACTGGAGCTGCCTTGTAATGGTGCTGGGCAATGTTCCCACTGTGTGTAATTTACAGTACCCCTTCTGGAACTCGTTTTATGCCGAAAATGGTTACCAAAATGTTGAAAGCAAAATAAATCACCATGATTAGCAGATTCCAAATATAAATCTTCAGCATCAAAGGCAGCATAATATTTCAAATCAGAGAATAATGATTCTACGGCCTGAACATCCCAATCATCAGAACGTATGTTTTGTTTCACCACATCCCCCATGTTCACTCTGAGTACCTTAGGGACATTAACACCTTGGCTGCTAGGTGTTTTCCCCTCTTGTGCTGACTTTTCATTATTCCCATTGTTTCATGATGAGCTCAGCTCGTCACCAGCACAGCTCAACCGTGCATCATGACGAGCTGAGCTCGTCATGAGCATGGAAAGGGTTAACCACTTCAGTAGGGCCATGGATTTGAAATTTAACCGCATCCCACACAATCCCATCAAGAACAGGCCAAGCAGTGATGTTAACAAAAATCAAGTCTCTTTTCAGTCTGTGTTCTGTATGTGACGAGGAATGTGGGGGCAAAGTTCCATTTAGGTGACAAATGCAAGTTCTTTCTTCGACATAGTGTCCATCGACGAGACGGAAAAAATAAAACACAAAACCAATTGACATTAAAAGGTAAACTGAAAAAAGTACCTGCCAAATATATGTCCAAGGGGGAATCAAAAAATGTTTTTTAAACAAAGAGGCATAAATTGCACAACATGAGGGTTTTTTAGAAGTTACTGAAACAGAGGCAAAGGAGAACCTGGATTCTGTTGCCAAACGTGTTTGTAAATCAGGCATAGATTAATCCGCTGGATAGGCGTAATCTAGGTCATCAATGTTATTAACGGGAAAAGTGTTTAATAAAGGATTGGAAACAGCAGGCATCTCGAGGGCCACTTCTGGCTCAGCATTAGAAGTAGTGGCCAAAACAGAATTTCTTACAACCGAAGGACAGGAGACTGCCGGTGTCATGCTATGAAGAATCGGCCACCCTGTGTATCTTGACATTGTCAATCGAGATAAACCTGTTTTCTTTACGACCTGGAAGTGGTGGTAAAATGACTGTTCTTGTGCCCTTCACTCCAAGAACGGGAACCGGTGCTCGATAGGAAGAACCAAATTCTTTCTTGTTATCGATCTTCTCTCGAAGCAGTTCTCCAACTTTGGGTAGCCAGCCAAGTACCGGGATCTGAAACGCATCATCCGATGTTGAGGGCAAATGTTCCTTTGCAAGACTGTCTCTGGTCTTTTGTAGATCCTGTAAAACATTGCAATGTTCATCTACGTCAAAGGCCGTGGCTTGGGCCACGCAGTCTAGACCGTCGAGGTCAGGGACATACACCTTGATACCAAAGAACATTTCGTACTGGGTCCGCCCACCCAGAGACCTTCTAGGGAGATTATTTAGAGCACGCTGCACGCCATTGAGGTGGGCCAGCCATTTTCTGCCAGTGCCTATAACTCGTGCTGTCAAAGATTGCTTTAAGTCACGGTTCATTCGTTCCACTACACTATTACCCTCAGGCCTGTATGGAGACAAAAACTTGACTTGGACCCCCAACGAAATCATAGCACCCTTATACGCCTTAGAGGCGAAAGCCGGACCCTGATCCAAATGGAAGGTACCACAGGCAAAAATCCCTACAAAGACACGCAAATCTCTTATGACAGTCCGTGAATCAGCGCTGCGATGAGGCCATACCCACACAAAGTGTGTGCATGAATCAACTGCTACTAAGATGTACTTATACGCAGTATCAGAAGAAAAAGGTGGAGGCTATCTACAAGTCGTTTGCCCAGCTCCCCATTGCGGAGACTAGCTCTATGTCTCTGGTCCATAAACCACTGCTGATCATTCCTAGCCCGACCTTGGATGAATTTCTTGCCCTGACGACTAAAGTCAAATCCGGCTCCCCGGACGATCCCATGAGACCCAATCAATTTCGGGAATTTGCTGAAGGCTGCTATCCTGCTTTGCATGGCCTCATTAACTTATCCTTCAGCTCGGGTAGTGTCCCCAAAGCTTGGAAACAGGCGACGGTGATTCCGATTCTTAAAAAACCCGCCCTTGATCCGACCAAGCCTGAACACTACCGACCCATATCCCTTCTTCCTTGGCCAGCTAAACTGGCAGAAGCTCACGCTAATGCCATACTATCCTCTCATCTGCAGGAAGCTAATATATTGGATAATTCCCAAAATGGATTTCGTGCAGGCCACAGCACAGAGACTGCCCTCCTGGCTGTGGTGGAACACATCAGGCATTTGCTGGATCTGGGTCAGACGGCGGCACTGATCCTATTGGATCTCAGTGCCGCATTCGACACCGTGTCTCACCAGATTCTGCTACACCGCCTGATGGAAGCTGGAGTTGGAGAGGTGGCACTTGAGTGGTTTCGCTCCTTCCTTCAAGATCGAGCCTTTAAGGTTTCCACTCCTCCTTTTGTTTCTGCCCCTCGTCCTATACTCCAGGGTGTCCCCCAAGGGTCGGCCCTAAGCCCTACCTTGTTTAATTTATATGTCCAGCCACTAGCGGAGGTAGCCCATAACTTTGGTCTCTCCTTAGTGTCATACGCCGATGACACGCAGCTGGCGGTGGCACTCAATGGCGACTCCAACATGGATGCCTCTACCTTTCAGTCAGCCCTTAAAGCTCTGGCTGGTTGGTTGGCTGACAATCGGCTTCAACTTAATGCCTCTAAGACCGAGGTCATTATTTTTGGTAGGGAAAGTGAACTATGGGGAGATCAGTGGTGGCCGTCCGATCTTGGCCCTGTCCCCACCCCTGTGGCAGAGGTTAGAAACCTCGGGGTGTGGTTTGACAATAAGCTTTCTTTTGCGTCCCACACAAAACGAGTGGCCGGTACTTGCTTTGGTACTCTGCAGTGTCTCCGACCTATTTTCAAGTTTTTCGACGTAGAGACTAGACAGATTATTGTCCAAGCCCTGGTTCTAACTAGACTGGATTACGCCAGTTCCTTGTTGCTGGGCCTAAACCAGGCTGAGCTATCTCGCCTACAGAGGGTCCAGAATGCGGCGGCTAGGATGCTTGTTGGCCTTCCTAAGTTTGTCTCGGCTCGTCGGACCATTCAGGATCTTCATTGGCTGCCGGTGGGGCAGAGAATTAGGTTTAAAGCTCTCTGCTTAACCTTCAAAATTCTCAAAACTGCCTCCCCTCCTATCCTTGCACAGACCATCCAGCACTATGTTCCCACCAGAGCTCTTCGCTCTGCCGGATCTAATCTGGCTATAGTGCCACGGTTTAAAAAATCAAGGATGGGCGGCCGTTCCTTCTCAGTGATGGCAGCATCCCTCTGGAACTCTCTGCCGGCTTCCTTGCGCTCTATTCCTGAGCTGCTTCCCTTCAGGAAGGCGCTTAAAACCTTCCTTTTTGCAACCACTTAGGCCCACCTTTTGAACTCCCATTACTTTTCTGTCGTGTTGTGTTGTTATTCTCCTAGCGCCGGGACGCCACTTTGCTGCGGCATCCGTGCGCTATATAAAAACCAAATAACATAACATAACATAACATAACAAAAAGGACCGCAGTGATCCAAATAAACGCAACCGAGTGGTTTATTAGATATGTACAACTGTGTCTGAGGCGGACGCGCAGCAGTTGAAGGCTTAATCTGCTGGCAAATGTCACATTGAAGGACATAATTGCGCGTCTGTTTGTACAGTCCCCGCCACCAGAACCGTTGTTGTAGCTGAGTTACAATGGCCGAGACGCCCGCATGCGCAGACGCCACACCTTCATGCGCCAATGTAATTAATGTAGCTATCAGATGTCTCCTTTGCTAATCCCCAGGATTGTATTAATGCTGTAAAGAGGCCCTCCTCTAGATCATCCCAAGTCTGGCACTGATAGTTTGCAGACTGTTAAGGAGATCAAGCGGGGGAAAAAAGATCCGGAGGGGAACTGCTGGGCTGCTGGAACTGGAGACCTGTAATATACAAAGCACGGAATAAGTGGCACTGTACCTGCTATACCAAACAATATCTAAAGAAACTACTCGTTCCTCACCTGTATGTAAGAAACAGGAATGCTTGATATATCAGGTAAAGAAAATGGGCAACTTCTCATCCCCAGGTT
Organism: Lissotriton vulgaris; assembly: GCF_964263255.1. Taxonomy (NCBI): domain Eukaryota; kingdom Metazoa; phylum Chordata; class Amphibia; order Caudata; family Salamandridae; genus Lissotriton; species Lissotriton vulgaris. Next base: position 266,880,831 of record NC_141685.1, read on the forward strand.
CCTACTGAAAAGGAAGAATGACAATCTCACTATTACTAGACTTCTCAGGAATTAACCACGTTGCTATTTTGAAGAAGGATAAAGATACACCTACCCTATTTGGAATGAGGAATACCAGACTGCCCTCTAGTATCGTGGTACGGAATTTTCTCTCTACCTCTCTCCTATTCTTGTCTTCAGATAGTGTTCTTAAATACATTAACACATGCATCAACAGTATATCAGTAGGTGTACATATGCGCTGTCACCTTAGTCTCTTAGAACACCAAGTTCCCTCCAGAACAATGTTATTGCAGTGTACAACTTGAACCAACAAAAAAAAAACGAAAAGCAGCCCAGCAAAAGAACGTAGAAACCAATAACGCTGCTATATCCAATAGCTCCAATAAACCTGTAAATCCGGTATTCGAGAGTTAGACACCGTGCACAAAGCGTTCAATAACTCCAAAGACCAGTTAAGTCTCAAGTTAATTCAACAGTGTGTACTGAGTAAACTTCTCAGAGTTTCCCAGCTGCTGGAACAGACACAAAACTCAAACAAGAAAAACCTGTATGTAGGATCTCCTCGAAGTGGGCTCTTCCGAAGCCACAGCTAGTAATCCATGGGCATGACAAACACAAACACACCCGGAGCAGGCCCCCAGGCCTGGAGATGCAGGCGCTTCCAAAGCCCCAGCCAGCAATCCACGGGAAGGAGCACACAAATACGGGAAATGTTCCTGGGACCAAATGATGCAGGCGCTTCAAAAGCCCCAGCAAGTAATCCACGGGCAAGGAGCGAAACGGGCCTAACACTCCCCCAGGGAATCAAGAACAATAGGAACAACGCTACGCCTACAAACAAAATAATCGGCAGCGCGTCTTCCTGAGATTTACAATATATGCATTTCCTGGCGCATAACGTCATTCCGGCGCGACCCTCAAAGGATCATGGGATTCGTACTTTTTAATCCTGTGATTACTCCAAGAGCAGGCAGTGATCTACCAGCGGCCGGGAATCCTGACAGAACACCCCCCTTCGACACTCACTGACTGTCACCAGGCTTGCCAGGATGCAATCGGTGGAACATCCGCACAAGTCGGGGAGCATGCACAGCCGTAACAGGTTCCCACGAGTCCTTCTCAGGCCCATACCCCTTCCAGGATATCAAATACTGTAGTTTGCCTCGAACTCTTCTAGCATCCAAAATACATCTTACTTCGTATTCAATGTCTTGATGCACTCTCACAGGTAACTGGGGCTTTGCGCCAGGACATTTTGCAGGTTTCAGAAGAGACACATGAAAAAACGGATGTATCCTGAAATGAGGTGGAAGATGCAATTTCACAGCCACAGGGTTTATGTGGCTGATCACTTTATAAGGACCGATAAACCGAGGGTTGAAAACACTGTACTTGCGAAATCGAATGTTCCGAGTGGACAGCCACACCCAATCCCCCTTGTTGTACTCAGGACATGACTTGTGGTGTTTATCTGCCTGTGTCTTATACCTCCTTTTAGCTTTCTCCAGGTTATTCCGTGCTTGTACCACAGTGCTTCGTAGATGAACCAATCGGGATTGCAACGTTGGTATCTTAACCTTAATAGAAGGCAAACTCAAAGGGGCACATCTTGGGTGAAAACCGTAGGTACAGTAAAATGGAGTGTACTGAGTGGAAGAATGAATAGCATCATTGTAAGCCACCTCTGCTGCCCACAGACAATCAACCCATGCTTCAGTGGTGGTATCTACAAAACATCTTAGATATTGCTTAAGTGTTTGATTTAAACGTTCGGTCTGACCGTCTGTTTGGGGATGAAAGCTTGTGGAGAGTGAGGAAGAAATACAAAGTTTCTCACACCAAGCCTTCCAAAACCTTGCAGTAAACTGAGCCCCCCTATCAGAGACTATGTAACGAGGAAGCCCATGCAACCTGACTATATGAATGAGCAAGAGATGAGCTAATTGACTAGCAGTAGGAATTTGTTTACATGCAATGAAATGCCCCAACTTCGTTAAGTAATCCACCACCACTATAATGGCTGTCATACCCTGATCTTTAGGCAGCCCCACCACAAAGTCTACAGAGAACCGTTCCCAAGGAGTCAATGGAGTAGGCATAACCTGAAGAAGCCCCTGTGTGGGACGATGATCACTCTTGGCTTGAGAACAGGTGGTACATTTTTGTACCCATGCAAACACATAAGGGCGAATGGTAGGCCACCAAAATCTTCGCAGCATCTTTTCCAATGTTTTTATTCCTCCAGTATGGCCAGCACAGGGAAGGTTGTGACACCATTCGAACGCCTTTTTACGTAGACTCAGTGTAGGAAGTAGCACCTGTTGGCCTTTCATGGGCAACCCTTGTCTGATTTTCCACTCTGGATGCATTCTAAACCAGGTTTTCCATTCAAAGGTTTGGATCCCTCTCCTGATTTTATGGAGGAAATCTTCAAGGCATATCACCCCCAATACTTTCTTCGGTTCAATGATGCTCCTCTCTGGCGCCATCAGAACAGGGGAGTTGTTTTCTTGTCGAGTCAGAGCGTCCGCCTTCCGATTTTCTCTTCCTGGACGGAAGGTGACTATGAAGTGAAATTCAGCAAAAAACAACATCCATCTGAGTTGCCTGGGGGTAAGATGTCTGGCAGCCCGTACAAATTGTAAATTTCGATGGTCGGTATACACCGTGAGTTGATGAGATGCTCCCATTAACCAATGTCTCCATTCTGTAAACGCGTCTTTTATAGCTAAAAGTTCTTTTTCTGCTATTGTGTAGTTTTGCTCTGCTGTGTTTAATTTGCGCGACATAAATGCAATGGGATGAAGATGACCTGTACTCTCTTTGGGATAGGACCGCCCCTATTGCCATTTCTGAGGCATCTGCTTCCACCACAAACGGAAGGTCAGGGTTGGCATGCTTAAGAACTGGGGCTGTGACGAAGGCTTCCTTCAATTGGTCAAACGCTTTTTGTTCTGCTGAGCTTCACAAGAACGGGGTGTTTTTACGAGTTAACCTTGTGAGTGGAGTTACCATCTCAGAGAAATGCGCTATGAATCTTCTGTAGAAGTTCGCAAATCCTAGGAGGCTTTGAATGTCTTTGATACTTTTAGGTCTAGGCCACTCCACAATCGCATGTACCTTTCTTTCGACCATTACCTGACCCGACGGAGTGAGCATGACCCCTAGAAACTCAACGGTGGTAACATGAAATTCACATTTCGTCAATTTACAGTACAGGTGATTATGCTGTAATGCTTGAAGAACTTGGCATACATGACCCTGGTGTTCCAGCTCTGTGTTCGAGTAAATCAGGATATCTTCTATGTATACCACAACAAAGATGTCTAAAAACTCACGTAGGACTTCGTTAAAAAAAAACTGGAAGGCGGCTGGGGCATTACAGAGCCCAAAGGGCATTACAAGATATTCAAAGAGCCCATACCGCGTCTTAAATGCTGTTTTCCATTCGTCGCCTCGTCTCATCCGAACTAAGTGGTATGCTCCTCTTAAATCCAATTTGGTATAGATTTTGGCGGCTCGTACTTGCTCCAGAAGGACCGGAATTAATGGAAGTGGGTATTGATTCCTGATCGTGATGGCATTTAACGCTCTGAAGTCGATGCAACAACGCAATTCTCCGTTTGCTTTGGGTATAAAGAAAAGCGGAGAGGCCGCTGGGGACCTAGAAGGTCGAATGAATCCTAAATTTAGGAGTTTATCCAGGTATTCTCTGAGATGCGCTGTTTCAGGTTGAGAGAGTGCATATATCCTACCGCATGGAATCACAGATCCTGGTACCAAATCGATTCGGCAGTCGTATTCCCGATGCGGGGTAATACCTCAGCCTTACCCTCACTAAACACTTCAACGTACTCCTGGTAACAACTTGGTAACGATACCTCTTTTTCAGCTGCTGTATTTATGGCATGCATGGTCGCCAAGACAATGAAAGGACGGGGGGATTCAATGTTACAATGTTCTTGACAATAAGTGGAGTGCAAATCCAAAGATTGCTCCGTCCAATGAACTGTAGGTTCGTGTTTCTTCAACCATGGGAGTCCCAATATCACCCCATAATGAGGAGCATAGATGAGATTAAATGAAAGATGTTCTTTATGATAACCTCCATACCAAAGCTCATACTCAGGAGTGTGTTGGTTGATCGGGCCTGATTCCAATTCATGTCCGTCTACTGCGAACACCACTTCAAGGACTTGTTTCAATACCGGGGTTACCTCCAATCTGCGTGCTTCCTCTTTATCCATAAAACAGCCCGTAGCTCCCGAATCCACCATTGCTCTGATTTGTTTTGGGGTTTGGTCGATCCATAACTCCATATCCAAAAAGAACAGACGATTACAAGCATAATCTTCACATGTCACTGAAGGGATAAGTTGCTTGCTTGAGTTACTCCCTTCTGGTGGACTCAAGCACTGGAGTTTTCCGACCCTTTTTCTACTGAGGAAGCAGCCACTTGTCCTGGACGAAAACGACCTCCCTTAGGTTTTATAGGGCATTCACGCAAGAAGTGTCCCTTTTTTCCACAATAAAGACACAACCCGAATTCGCGGCGATGCTCTCTTTCGCTGAGCGTCAATGAAGATCTGACAGCTCCGATTTCCATCGGTTCCATTTTTCCTTCTGACTTTTCTCCACCGTTCTGTTTGTCGCCCAGGGGTAGCGGCCTATCCTTTCTACCATGGTCTCCTTTTCGTTCCCTTAAACGATGGTCCAACCTTAATGCCAAATCGATAAGAGCTGCACATGTTGTGAGTTGGGGGTCGACCTGTGCTATGACATCTTTTAATTTCTCTGTGAGTCCTTGATAGAACAAGACAGTTTGTTTTGCTTCGTGCCACTCCGTTTCTGCTACTAGTCTCCTAAAATGATTCAGGTAAGTGACTAAGTCTGATGATCCCTGTCTAAGCACTAACAATTCCTTGTCTGCTGAAAAGGTTTCTGCTCTCCTGTCGAATGTGTTTTCGAACTCAGCTCGAAACAGATCCCAATCATACAGAATGGGGTCATTGCTCTTCACTATAGGGACTGCCCACTGCGCTGCCTCTCCCCCCAGATAGGATATCAAAAAGGAAACCCTAGCTTGATTGGTCAAAAAGAACTTTGGTTTGCAAGTGAAATGTAACATCACTTGTGTCAAACACTTGCACCTTCTTCCTATCACCTAGAAATCGTTCCGGGGGTGCTAATGGAACAGGGGAGGGCATTTCTACCACCACTGAAGCAGGTTGAGGGGCTCCTACATCAAAAGGGTTTCGCTGTAACGCGTCTACCCTGGCTTGTAACGCGGCCGTTTCCTGCCGTGATGCCGCAAGTTCAGCTTGCACAAGGCCTAAAGCCGCCATCACGTCATCCAAGGAGGACATCCTTTATCAATACAACTGGGGGGATACTAATTCTTAGGCCGATTATTCTGTCAGATGTCTCCTTTGCTAATCCCCAGGATTGTATTGATGCTGTAAAGGAGCCCTCCTCTAGATCATCCCAAGTCTGGCACTGATGGTTCGCAGACTGTTAAGGAGATCAAGCGGGGGAAAAAAGATCCGGAGGGGAACTGCTGGGCTGCTGGAACTGGAGACCTGTAATATACAAAGCACGGAATAAGTGGCACTGTACTTGCTATACCAAACAATATCTAAAGAAACTACTCGTTCCTCACCTGTATGTAAGAAACAGGAATGCTTGATATACCAGGTAAAGAAAATGGGCAACTTCTCACCCCCAGGTTCCTACTGAAAAGGAAGAATGACAATCTCGCTATTACTAGACTTCTCAGGAATTAACCACCTTGCTATTTTGAAGAAGGATAAAGATACACCTACCCTATTTGGAATGAGGAATACCAGACTGCCCTCTAGTATCGTGGTACGGAATTTTCTCTCTACCTCTCTCCTATTCTTGTCTTCAGATAGTGTTCTTAAATACATTAACTCATGCATCAACAGTATATCAGAAGGTGTACATATGCGCTGTCACCTTAGTCTCTTGGAACACCAAGTTCCCTCCAGAACAATGTTATTGCAGTGTACAACTTGAACCAACAAAAAAACGAAAAGCAGCCCAGCAAAAGAACGTAGAAACCAAAAACGCTGCTATATCCAATAGCTCCAATAAACCTGTATATCCAGTCTTCGAGAGTTAGACACCGTGCACAAAGCGTTCAATAACTCTAAAGACCAGTTAAGTCACAAGTTAATTCAACAGTGTGTACTGAGTAAACTTCTCAGAGTTTCCCAGCTACTGGAACAGACACGAAACTCAAACAAGAAAAACCTGTATGTAGGATCTCCTCGAAGTGGGCGCTTCCGAAGCCCCAGCTAGTAATCCATGGGCATGACAAACACAAACACACCCGGAGCAGGCCCCTAGGCCTGGAGATGCAGGCGCTTCCAAAGCCCCAGTCAGCAATCCACGGGAAGGAGCACACGAATACGGGAAATGTTCCTGGGACCAAATGATGCAGGAGCTTCAAAAGCCCCAGCAAGTAATCCACGGGCAAGGAGCAAAACGAGCCTAACACTCCCCCAGGGAATCAAGAACAACAGGAACAACGCTATGCCTACAAACAAAATAATCGGCAGCGCGTCGTCCTGAGATTTACAATATATGCATTTCCTGGCGCATAACGTCATTCCGGCGCGACGCTCATAGGATCATGGGATTCGTAGTTTTTAATCCCGTGATTACTCCAAGAGCAGGCAGTGATCTACCAGCGGCCGGGAATCCTGACAGTAGCCCTGCGATCCAACTTGGGAATCAACCGTTCCCCAACATCAGGAATTTTCACTTAAGGAACCTTATGGGGACTTAAGTGGTATGTGTACTTCGAAGGAAATCCCGCAGGATATTAACCTCCCTTCTCAGTGGCAGCTACAGCTACCAAGATGTCATCATCTATTTTACCTTTGGACCATGTAACTGCTGCAACTAAATATTTTGATACTGCAGATTTCGCCGCTTCATCAGCAAGCGAGCCACCGACAGCGTGAACTCCAACACGCTGATGGCCGAGAGTATGAATCACAAACACAAGTTGCAACTGCTCTTTAAGCTCAGCCACTCGGACCCAGATCATCTTATGTTTTATTGTGCTACCCTTGGAATCACGAAAGTCATTCTGAATCCAAAAGAACAAGTTCTCATTGTAAGACTGGACACAGTAGTAAGAATCACTTACGATAAGTGTTGTCACACCAGGATCAGCGTACTCCAATGCAAGCATCAGAGCACGAAGTTCTGCTAATTTGGCGGTGCAGTCCCTTAGCGTCTGCGTGTGCACGACACTGGACTTGAACTCATCATTCACCATGGCACCGACCACAATGACGCATGCGGAAACGTAGGCATGTTTAGAGCCATGCACAACCTGCGCCGAACCATCATTGTAAATGATGCAATGAAAATCCTCCAAAGGTCGCATTGCTAAAAGAGCTGGATGAACGAATTCATACTGTAAGTACTCCTGCGACCGTAACGAGGTGTCAAAAATAAACGTGGCATCCTGGGATGTCAAGGATGCAGCCCATTGAATCCATCGAGGGTGCAAAGCTTTGGAATTCGGTACACTGGCTTTCGTGACTGCCTCCAAGGCAGGACACGGGGTAACAACCAACATGCGCTTTCCCTGTGACAGGGCACGTTCCTTAAGATCCGCCATCTGCACAGCCGTCAAAACTTTCCCCACAGTAGAAAAGCGCATTTCAGCCGAAGTGTACAAGTGTGACTTATAAGCAATAGGTACTGTGTCTCCTTCATTAAAAGTCAGGTACGTGAAACCCACCGTCCCAGGGATAATTCTTATCACCAGGTTGGTCTGATTATCACGAGTCAGTAAGAATTTAGAAGTGAGCAGATCAGCTTGCAAAGACTGCAGAATAGCTGAATTCTCAGGCAGCCAGCATGATTTGGTAAAGATGGTTGTATAAAAGCATACAAAGGCTTAATAAGCTGGGCATATTCCGGAATGTATGTTCTTCCGAAATTTAAGAAGCCCAGTAAAGATTGCAATTTTTTCAGTGTTGTCGGAGTGCGCAGTTGTGCGCATTTCTCCAGGAAGTGAGGAGCCAAACCTTTTCCTTCATTGTTGAGCTCGTAGCCCAGAAACAACACTGTGTACTCTGCAATGTGCAATTTTGCAAAGTTAAACTTGTAACCCATGTTTGCAAAGGTACAAATTATTCTGTTGACTCGACACAGATGCTCCCAAAGTTCGTCGTCTGTGAGATAAATGTCATCCACATACGAACAAGCATCCGGGTCGATTCTCTCCAAAAGAGAGACAATGCGGGAAGTAAAAATCCCAGGACTATTCTTATAGCCTATAGGCAAACGCCGAAATTGTTTTTTGACACCGCCGCAAGTAAAGGAGGTCCATTGGGAACTTAGACCATCCAATCCATGGGCATAAAAACCCTTGGAAATGTCAAGCGTGGTTTTAAACTGCTTACGCACAAGACTATTCACTAGGGCAGAGCTGTGAGTATTCTGTACTGCACAGTTACGGCAATGCAAGTTTAAATGCCGGTAATCCAATACCAAACGATGCGAACCGTCCGGCTTGTTTACAGTAAGAAGAGGGTTATTCATTGGTGACACACATGTTTCAATTACACCTTGATATTCCAATTGTTCAAGGATTGCCACGACGGACGCCTTTGCTTCACGCCGTATGGGATATTGAAGTTGAGGTTGCAGCTGAGACCGTAAAAGAATCTGGTGGCATGGGGACAATTTATCCCAACCACATTGGTTGCGGTACACAGCCGGCGCTAGAGCCAGAGCCCATTCTTCTGCAAAATGCGGCGCATCCTCTTTCGAGACTTTGTTCGCGAAACTGGGGAGGATTACCTCCTCCCCTCGCGGAGCTGCGAGCACAAAAGGTGGGGGCCAGTCAGCCTCCGAAAGCAAAATGTCATATGTAGACGAAAGATTTTCCCAAAACACCCCTTTAATGGTTCGCTGTATGTCACCCTCGATTAACAGGACAATTTCAAAAAGTCTATCAGGGGGAGCAACTCTTGTATCAGCTGTTTCGATCACAACATAAGTATCAGTCGCTGTCACCTTCAGTAGTGGACGCAGGGCCTCTCTAACTATGGTAATCTCCGCCGCGCTGTCCAGCAAGGTCAGAGCCCACGTCAGATTCCGAAGCCGCGTTCTCACTATCTGTGGCATATCGATGCGCTGTTAAGGCCGCAACTTTCTTCTTTGCAAACTGCAGTCTCTTTGGTGTCGAGCCTTCCTGCCTGTCTGCACCGTTTTTCGGGCGGGGCTGGTCAAGTCCTTGTTGGCCACCCCGACCCCTGCCCCCCCCTCCACCACCGGTAGTCGGGCCGATGAGTCCTGAAAGGAACGAGGAGAGCGTTGATCAGAAACCTGAAATCGATCAGGAGATTTAATCGTCACGCTGTTGCGCAAGTCATAAACTTGTTCCGATTGCGCAGGCAATGGTGACGCAGGACGAGAAACCTGTGTTTGTTGTTGTTGCTGTTGCTTTCCCTGTTTCTGTTTTTTAGGCCAATTCTGTTTCTTGGACTTGGGCTGAACTTCCGTTTCCGAAGCTTGTCCCTGGGGTTGCTTTTTCTCCTTAACAGAAAAAGGCTTAAGACCCTTACTATTGCGACCCATGGTTTTTTATAAGCCGCCACAATAATCTTCGCTAACTGTCGGGGTTTATCGGCATCGGGAAGTGCCGCCAAAGCGTTTGCAACCTGAAAGTTCACTGCATCCCCCTTGACATTAGCAAGGATGAGATCGCAAACCACATCAAAGGTGCCACACAGGCGCATGCCCAATTCAACCGCAGACTCCGGTCCGTGATCATCTTGAACACGTTTAAGGACCGTAGGCAGCACTGCCATGGACGGGGTGTCATAGCACCTTGCATAGACCGCTGCAAAAGTCTTACCCCAGGTCTCACAGTCAACGAGCTCAGGGGCCAAATCTTTCAGCAAACTAAGCGTTAGAATCCGGTGTTTTTCACCAGGAGTCGTATTAGGAAATACAGCTTCCAGCTGGTCAAATTTCTCGGCAAGCCAGAAAGGAAAATCATCCTTATCCTGGGGTTTCTTGCCCATTACGGCATTGACCATGACAGGACTGAGTTTCAAACCACCCGGTCCGGCCGGAAGCACTGCACCCCCCGGGGCTCCACCCGGAAGATTACGGCCCATGTAATGCACTAAGGCTCTAATCACGTCAATAGAGACTACATGTAGTCTACGAAGTTCAGCTAGGTTGCAATTGCCGTGTAGAGGATGAGGAGTAAATCCAGCTAAAACAGGCCAACTTGCGCCTGGAATGGACAAAGGACCTAACCTCGGAGCGGTCAAAGTATGGGGTAGGGCGCCACCAAACCAAAGTCGATGCTGCCAAACATCAATAGGAACCTCCTGTGCCCTGTACGGAGTATACTCATTAGGTACAGCCGTGAGAGTGTATGTGTGGAACACATTAGAATTCGCGTCCACCGCCGGAAATGTCACCCACGAATAAAACAGTTCGTAAGGGTAAGCAGCATCCGCACTCACCCCCATGATCACAGCCGAGCCTTCTAAAGGCACATTGTACACCCGCAAATAATCTCGCACCGCAATGCGACTATGCTGCGAAATGTCCACGGCAGCCATGACAGCACAGGAAACACAAAAAAAAAGTAAACTTTGTAGCACAACTGGGTAGTAATTCAAGGAAACCGTTTTAGAACGATTCAAGCTTGAAAAGACCTATTTCAAAAATAGGTAGGTTTGTTCCGACACCCCCGTTTTCCGGAAACGACAGTGAAGGGGTTAAGGATTGAATGATATACTACTCGAGTGTCACGATATAAGGCCAACAACGTATGGGCGCCATGTAGCAGGAATTCCGTTCTCCTACAGAACTGTGCCTAGAGACCTGGAACCTCGGTGAATTAGGATGGCCCAAAACTCACCTCAGTACCCAAAATCCCCTTACCGAGCTAGCTACAGTGTCTCATTGGTCATAACAAACTCCCAATGCTTAGACAAACCAGTACATGAATTTAGATTACCTCAGGTATCGTGGAACACATGAACACTCTTTCGCTATATAATCATTTCAAACTAGAACGTGGAGTAAATGAGGACACGTGCATATTTGAAATATTTATTTACTAATGTAGGGTTCTCAGACGCAGTATCTTATATAATACAAGCAAACATATTATAAGCAACAAAGTTATCAGCATAGTTACTAGTCCATAAAAGGCGAATGGTGACAGCATACTAAGATGCTGTAATGAATAGAAATTAACAATACCTAATTCTCACCCTCCCTATTTAGCATAGTATATTTATATCTATGAAGGTCTCATTTGGGTTTTAGCAGGGCGAGCCCATACCTCAAAATCTCAGTGACAGAAGATCACATCATCTTCCACCAGCTCTCTGTATGCGAAGCACCATCAAGTGTGTTATGTGTGTGTTCAGCAAAACAATATAAAACCCGCTTAGAGACAGATTTTGGCAGCAGCATGTGTGTTATGTCTATGGAGATGCGAAGATCAGACCTCACAACAACACTGTGTCGAGTTATCCTTGGAGCCTTCAGCACTCACTGTGCAGACAGTGTACCAAGCAAAACTGATATCAGAGCAATAACATATTATTTCTCAAGTAAATCACGAAGCTCTTCTGGGTTGAAAGCTAAAACAACAATTATGTGTCGTGTGCAAAAATGAAGCAAAAGGAAAAATGACATTTAAACATTTAATAAGCTCCTGCTAACTTAACACAGTATATAGAAAAAGATTAGCTATATGACAGAGGGTTGTTTGCCAATTTCCAAGATCTCGGTCTTTTCAGTATTTAGTTTTAAGAAATTTTCCTTCATCCATGACATCACAGAGAAAAGAGCGTCACGGAACCTATCAGCAGACATAGGGTCGTTTTGAGTAACCAACACCAACAACTGAGTGTCATCAGCATAGGTCACAAGACGTAGACCATGACTTTTAATTATTCTTGCCAGTGGGGTTACATAAATATTGAATAGGGTGGGAGATAAGGCAGAGCCCTGAGGGACTCCATCGGTAAGGGTAAACTGCTCTGATCTTAGGTTGGCCCAATAAATTATTTGTTCTCTAGAGTCCAGGAAAGAGGAGAGAAGGGACAGAGCCTTGCCGCTGACTCCCACGGTCCGCAGCCTATTAACTAGCCCTGTATGATTTACAGTGTCAAACGCTGCCGTGAGGTCTAGCAGTATTAGGGCCGACCTACCACCCTCATCCACTACCATTCTGATCTCTTCAGTATCCATGACTAGAGCTGACTCAGTGGAGTGACGAGCTCTGAAACCATGCTGGGTGGAATCGAGTATGTCATTCTCTTCAAGGTAGACAGTCAGTTCTGAATTGATGGCTCTTTCAAGAACCTTAGAGGGCAGAGGTAAACAGGAAATGGGACGATAGTTTTTAGTCTCTAAAGGTTCAAGTGAGGGCTTTTTTAGAATGGGCCTAATACATGCCATTTTCCATCCTTCAGGAAAAGTACCAGTGCTAAGGACTAGATTAAGAAGAGGGGTCAGCAGTGCCCCAACCTCGTTGATAGCTAGATGTAAGATGTGAGGAGGACAGGGGTCAATAGGAGATCCTGATTTAGTTAAGGAGAGTGTGTCTACCACTCTGTTCTCATCTAGACTAGTAAATTGAGATAGGCTGCCATGAACACGCTGTGTTTCCCATCTAGAGAATGGGTCTATGGTATTGGGCACCGCAGAGTTCAAAAGCTCTTCATATACCGTTGTCACCTTTGTTTGATAGAAAACCGCAAGGTTAAGCTTGATCAGGGGTAAACTCAGTGTCTCTTGGGCGACGGGACAGCGCTGTAACTATTTTAAACAGCTCTTTGGGAGAGTTGGTGGCCTCTAAAATTTTAGAAGCAAAATAAGCTGTTTTAGCTGAGAAAATCGCTTCCTTATATTCTTTTAGTGCAAGGCCGCACTTGGTCTTATGCACTAAACTATATGAGGATCGCCAAATGTGTTCCTTCAGCCGACATTTTATTTTAATAGTACTAGCAGCCCGTCCCGACGTTGTCCGGGTATGAATTGCTGCCTGCCAGTAGTATATTGTTTCGTAGGATTTCATTTTGATAGCATTTCTTATCTGTGACAGGCCTGTGAAACGCTCCGATTCACAGTGCACTGCTGATGCACTTAAGAGTGCGCGTTCAGTAGTGTGTGAACTCGAGTTTCCCTACTTTATTTTCCTTGCAATATTATATAGCGCAAACTCGACAACATGGCATGAGCACAATTTACATTACAGAAGAACACATTGATTTGTGGTAGGCACGGGGAGACAAAGCGATTTGCCTGGAATCACAGGATGTTGAGCTGATGCCGAGATTCTAACGTAGCTCCCCATCTCTAAAGTTCGCAATTCTAGAATTTGTGGTGGGAGGTGTGTCTAAAAGTGCATGTCGGTGCTGGGCATCAATGAGAGAGACCTCTGCATTTTTCCAATTGGTGGTGAAAAAATATGAGTATGTTGCTGGAGATGTGGGCCGCCGTGCCACCAATGTACTTACGGGGGAGGGTAAACACCCATTATTCCGCAAATTTCTTTTCGCATACCATCACTCTGCATACTTTCATTACGAAAGTACCATGACTCCGCAATGCCATTATAACGCATGGCATTACATTTTATATGCTTTTACCACGCAAACATTTACAACGAAATTCGTTGTAAATGCATGAATGCTAAAAGCATGTTTTTTAAAAATGTTTGGATAAGGCAAGTATGGGTATAGGGGTATATGTTTTGGGGTACTGAGGTATATGTTTTGGGGTGTTTGGGTATTTTAATGGTTCAGATATAGTTTTGGGTTATGGGGTACAGGGGTATTTTTAGGGTTCATGGCTAGGTTTGGGTTTTGGGGTATAGGGGTATTTTAAGGGTTCAGGGCTGGATGTATGTCGTTACAACGCATACTTTTACTCCGCATACCATTACAACGCGGTATTTACAACGCATACCGCTACAACGCATAGCGCTTTGGGGTGCTGGATAGTGGTAAGTATAATTTACTATTCTAACTCCAGTCCCCGTGGACCCTAGGGAAGGTGTTGGATAGTAAATTAAACTTACCTCTTATCCTAGAGCGCCCCCCAGCGCAATGCGTTGTAACGGTATGCGTTGTAATGCCTGCGTTGTAGTGGTAGTGCGGAGTAAAAATTGCGTTGTAACAGGTGCATACCTTCAGGGCTAGGTTTGGGTTTTGGGGTACAGGGGTATTTTTAGGGTTCAGGGCTAGGTTTGGGTTTTGGGATACAGGGGTATTTTAGGGTTCTGGGCTAGGTTTGGGTTTTGGGGTACAGGGGTATTTTTAGGGTTCAGGGGTAGGTTTGGGTTTTGGGGTACAGGGGTATTTTAAGGGTTATGGGCTAGGTTTGGGTTTTGGGGTACAGGGGTATTTTAGGGTTCAGGGGTAGGTTTGGGTTTTGGGCTACAGGGGTATTTTTAGGGTTCAGGGGTATGTTTGGGTTTTGAGGTACAGGGGTATTTATAGGGTTCAGGGCTAGGTTTTGGTTTTGGGGTACAGGGGTATTTTTAGGGTTTAGGGATAGGTTTGGGTTTTGGGGTACAGGGTAGATTTATAGGGTTAAGATGGGTTAGTGTTTAGGGTGTTGGGGTATTTTATAGAGTAAGGGTGGGTTATGATTATGGGGTGCAGGGGTATTTAAAGTAGGGGTGGGCGGAATTGGCGCGAACTTGGTACAATAAATCCGCAATATTTCGTTCCGTCAAATTTCCAATTATTAAAAGAGAAACCTCATATATTCAAGGTTAAATAACAAGTATTTCTACATGCTAAAATGCATATAGTCATTTCACAAAACTGAAATTAGCTTCCAGCAAGCAGTGAAAGAGGTGATGATTTTGAGATGAAGCCCCTGCAAACCATTATGGGACGAGATTAGCAGTGGGAAGTGAATATTATAGTATTCAAATAATTCTACAAAGAGCTGCAGTTCCCCTGTTCTCCCCAGTTGGAGGTACTAAGGCAAATCCAATAGCATTTAAAATATTATGCATCAAGCTGCAGTTCACCTCATGGTCCCTAGATGTCCCTGATGAGGCAAATGCAATAGCATTTAAAATATTACACATCAAGCTGCAGTTCACCTCATGTCCCTAGATGTCCCTGATGATGCAAATGTAATAGCATTTAAAATATTATTTATCAAGCTGCAGTTCACCTCGCCGTCCCTAGATGTCCCTGATGAGGCAAATGCAATAGCATTTAAAATATTATACATCAAGCTGCAGTTCACCTCGTCGTCCCAAGATGTCCCTGATGAGTAAAATTAAAAAACATTGAAACCCTTTCATGAATGCTAAAAATGATGCTAAGCTTATCCCGTAATGCTTTGCAGGGCCTTTTAGTTGTATTTTTGCCCATAACTGTGCTTGGGATGGTTCTAGGAGAATGGGAACTCCACTGAATTACTATTTAAAGGGAGCAGGAATGTATAGAACCTGGGAAGAAAAAACAACACTCGTGACGGAATGCCCCCAGTGATTGTCACACCCCCAGCACACACCCACAGCACAATGCAGACACGCCCACAAGGGACTACTTTGCTGGCACGGTTCTTTTACATTTTAAATGTATATGGTGGGCGTCTGAATAGCCTATGTCCTTCTGCTGCAACTGCCCTTTCCAACGCTGTATTGGATGTTGTGATTGGTGCTGTGGTTCCTGAGTTTACCTGGCCAAAAGGTGCAAGTTCTCTCTTTATAATAGTAGTATAGATTAGCTCTGCTGAATACCAGGGAGAAGATACCAATCTTTTTGTGGCCGTCTTAGTTATTTCAGGAGCCAGTGGATGGATTGCCTGGCAGATCCAGTTATTATAATCCGTGGCGGCCTGGTTAGGGTCGGCACTATAGGTTAGGTTCAGTTTCAGTTTCAAGCCCGAAATTAGGTCATGTTGATGGACTTTCTTCCAGGCTCGCACCTTGCTACAAGGGGCTCGAAACCTGCATCACATGTTATTGTTAGAGATTTTGATGATGAAATTAACAGCATGGTGATCTGACCAAATTAGGGGCAGCACGCTGGTAACTTCAGTATGGATACTGTTAGTAAAAATGCCATCCAAGGTGTGTCCTGCCTGGTGTGTGGTATCTTGCACAATTTGCTGCAATCCAAAATTGGCCAGCGTATCCATTAAGTTAGAAGTATCCAAGTTGTTTGAAGCCTCAAGATGAAAATTAAAATCTCCCAGCAGTGTGAAGGAGTCCTTATCAAAAAACGACTCCATACGGATTTGTAAGGCAGTAATCTTGGACCAGGAGGTCTATATAATAGAATTCCTTGAAAACATTCAACATTATTTAACTTTATACGTAAATGAACGGCTTCTGCATCCAGTAATAGCTTTGGTGACATTATCACCTTATAACAGGATCGATAAATTAGTGCTAGCCCTCCCCCTTTTTTACCTATCCTATCTAGATTGGTAACAGAATAATCAGCTGGGACAACACAGTTCCAGTCCGGATTACTAGCCTCATTGGCCCTTGTTTCGGTTAAGAAAATCAGGTCAGGGATGTCAAATTGGAGAAAACACTCTAAATCATTCTTGTGTTTCATTATTGACCTCGCGTTGATCAGGACACATCTAATAGATTTGAAACTATTCTTGGATAACGTTTTGAAATGAGCATTAGGGGATTTGGAAGACGTGGGCTGCGTCTCAATGTCCAGCCTCACGTTAGCATGCTGTGAATGTACCGTAGGCCAGTTACTAATGATGAGTTTTGACTTACTGTTACACTGGGTGCAAGATGCATGAAAAGGACAATTGGAGCCTGTTTTAATATGAAAAACCGGGCAATTACCACTATTGAGTCTCAGAAGATCATCACGCGAGTAGTGAAGTGTAGAAATTTGTGCAGGGGTTTTAGCGCTGGTCGCGCTCCGGGCACCGACGGGCGCAGACGGGCTTGCCTTTGGCGCACCGCCGGCGCGCCCGCTGCGCGTTCGTAACATCTGGTATTTTATAGTCGGAAGGGGAGTGCGAGAGTCAAGGACTAGGCCGCCACACGGGCCCGCTCTTACAGCCGGGCACCGTGATCGGGAGTGCAATGAAAAGTAAGGTCAGGTCCTACAAATCTAGCATCGGGTGCGAGCAGTTATTAGGAGCAAGTCGTCTTTTGTACAAATTCTTTAAAACACTTAGCACATTTATCACGAATTCTAAAACATTAATTAGCACATTCAATTAAAAAAAAAAACACGACCGGCAGCAACGCTAGCAATCAGCGCTGAGCCCCGATCTTGCAATGGTGCGCGCTCACCACATCCGGTGCTTTATAGCCGGAAGGGGAGTGCGAGAGTCAAGGACTAGACTGCTACACTGGCCCGCTCTTACAGCTGGGCACCGTGATCGGAAGTGCAATGAAAAGTAAGGTCAGGTCCTACAAATCTAGCATCGGGGGCAAGTAGTTATTAGGAGCAAGTCGTCTTTTGTACAAATTCTTTAAAACACTTTGCACATTTATCACAAATTCTAAAACATTAATTGGAACATTCAATTTTTTTTAAAAACTAAAAGAGAGAGAACGTACAAAGTAGAAAATGGAACACTTGTGTCTTTTCTAAATTACAAAGCAACTATAGAAGATGACCTTGGAAAGGAGTTACTACCAAATAGATGGAAAAGAATAACGCAAACACAAGGAGATGATGGACGGAACGCTGAAACTTTTCAGACACACCCTCAGTCACTGATCTGGGTTGAATCCATCATCATTCTTTAGCTCACTTCGCCACCCCAGTTCAGACCCACCAATATGCAAATCAGTCTTGACCCTGTCCCTCAAGGGAACAGCCAAGCAAGTCTTCCCTGGACCGGAAACAAGCATCCTCAGACCGGTATAGGGTTAACACCCCATATCAGCCAGGCTAGCTTGAATTAATTGGCAAAGTGTCCACGGGACCCATGTCTGGGCCTACTCTGCCAACTTAGGGCGAACAAAGCGAACACAAGGAGAGGATAAATGCACGTCCCCCGCTCACCACTTCATGTATATCACAAGTCCATCAATTGGAGATGCGACAGAGGGGGATAAAGGGTTCTGGACTGGGACGAGGAGGATAGAAATCGGTGTAATGAAGATTACTGGTAACTAATTTAACCATTACGCCCTCATCTTCGTCTTCCTCATCCCAGTCCTTACAGATTGAGTTCATACATACCAAGCAGGGAATAAATGTAAGGTCTTGTACATTCCACGTGAGTACCATCAAGCGGGCAGGATCTGTCAAAGGGTGTGTTGTACTGAGCGGGGGGACAAAAACAGGCTTCTCAGGTGGCATTCTACTTCCCACTCCTATAGAGCCTAGGAGGGGGAGCACTAACAATTTCTGTGCAGATAACTTTGCTGGCAGATGAGGCAGAATCTGGACTCACAAGCAAGGGGATAATATTAACACACAGGTTGTGTGAACTTGGCCCCTGTAGTTCTTCCTCAAGTGAGGATTGTCAATCTACGGCATCCAGTCCCTGTAAGCTTCTCAAGGGTTCATACCTATCCGACAAAGTTAGGGCCAGACCAGAGCTATCAGTTTAGTTTGGATTAGTAATAATGGATGCCTGCAGACCAGACATGGGCTTTTTGATGGGAGGAAAATTAGCGGGCGGGTAGAAGTAATGGAGGGGAGCTATCCTAATCAGTGTTTTAGAGCTACCCTTGAGCTCACAATCTATTAGTGTGTCAACTTTTATGGGATATCTCATGTTGATTATCACACAGTCACCCCCAATATTTTCCCCACCCTTTGACCTGCCCAGCCCACTCTTCTAGCCATGATCATGTTCGGGGATATTCGATTGCCATTCACAATGTTCATGTTACACCAATGTGTAACCTTGTGTACCAAGTCCAGTGCAGTTTCTTTAGTCTCCCGTGTGGTTGACGGGACCCCCACCAAAACTACTGCCAAATGTGCAGCCTCTGGGGGCAGATCTATGAGCTCATAACTGTTAGCCAATAATTAATCAAGGCAATTAGTAGCAGACACATTGCCCCCTTATCAGTGGTGCCCCTTGCGATGGAACTGCTTGGACCGTCTTCCCTAACTGCATCACAGCGGTGTGTTCACAAGATGACTTATTGGTCGTACTCAAGAGCCTGGCCTTTTTGGTTACCCATTGTTCCTGGGGCCCAGTATATTGAGTATTTTGAAAATATTGTGGATCAGAGGGCATCCGAGTTGAACAACCTGGGACCGTTGATTCTTCCACTGCGTATATGCTGTCTACCCCCCTGTCAGGCACCTGTGGCTTGGTGTTCCCGACAGGGCCAGTGTGACCACCTCCCACTGACTCCCCTACAGTTGGGTGGGAGGGTATTAATAGGAGAGCAGCGTTGAGTCTTGCATCCAACCCCTCCAGCTTTTCCCGTATAGGCCTTAAAAGATTTTCAAATAAGGATTCCAATTTAGGTAAAAATAGGTCAATTAAGTTTTTCGGGTCAAACTCAGTTGGAGTTGTCAGTCTTTCAGGCAGAGGATTTCGAGCGGGTCTTTTGCAACTTATTTTCTTCCTCTTAGTAGCGGGGCTGGGCAGGTGATCCTCCACATAGCCATCTCTAGCGTGGAATCTATTATTTCTGTATTAGCCTCGGGGGCAGACATAGGTCTGGGATTGGCTCCTTCTGCTCCACAACCAGTCAATAATAGTTGTGTGGGGGTAGATTTACTTATCTCCAGGGATAGCCTTCTTTCATTAAGAGCTATCTCCTTGGAGATAACACTGGCCGCCCTTGTTAGGAAAGAGTCCATAGTTGTTGTATTGTTACCCCACTTCTTCTCCAGCTGCTGTCTTTCTTTTGACCATAATTGGATGGTTAGCGAATCTTATGTTCTTACTAACTGGGAAGGAGTATAAAAATTACTAAACAAACAGGGGCTTATTTCCCAGGCCCTTGCGCCACTTTTGCTTCATTTTTAACATGGGAAAAGTGACGCAAAATTGGCGCAATGGGCTTGTAAATCTGCCCCACTGTACCTTACGTTTTAGCAACCAGGAGCGTGGAACGTGAAGCCAAGGGACCTGGCCCAGCCCAGCCTCTGACAGGCGCAGCTGGGCTCGCCCTTGGCCCTGGCTTCACCCGCGTGCATCCTGTGCCGCGGGAGCGCAGAGTAGATTATGTGCGCCTCCTGTTACCTACAGGGGACGTGGGCGGCTCCTGCAGCATTGCCTGGCGGGGGCTGTAGTCTCCCCTTTGGTAAAGTGCTGAGTGCAATATACGATGATGGGCTCCCGAGCCCTTGGAGCTACAAGCAGCCTATGAGACCTTACGGTGATAAGCTGCGCTGTATAAAAACCTTTGACAGTGACATTGACATGTGCGCCTCCTGGTGCGAACAAGGGACGTGGGTGGCTTCTGCTGAGTTACCTGGCAGGGCTGTAGTCTCCCCTCCAGCCAAGTCGCTGCCCTGCATATTTTGTGAATAGAAGCACCCCCAACTTCTGCCCAGGATGATGACACTGCCCCAGTTGAGCAGCCTTGGAATTGTGACGGAACTGTATCACGAACTAATCTATGGGCCTGAATTATTGCCTGATGGTCCCATTTACTAAAAGATTGTGTAGTTGCCTTTTTGCCTTTGATAACTGACCCAAAAGATATGAAGAGGGAACTGGAAGACCTAAACTCTTTAGTAAGAGATAGATAAATGGGAAAGGCCCTTATTACATCAAAAGAAGTGGGAACTTCTGAGGTAGGGTCTGAAAAGAAAGGTAATGCCAGCTCATGCGCAAGGTGGAAATTGGACTAGACCCTTGGAACAATTTTAGGGTCCAACTTAAGGACGCTCAGTCTGGAAATAACTCATATAAGGAAATGGAGCCATTAAAACACCCAGTTCAACTAATCCTTTTACAGGTGTAATAGTGAGAAGAAAAAACGTTTATGAGAGAGCCAATGTCTGTTTGCTATAATGAGATCAAGTTGTTAAACCCTCAGAACAATGGAAAGATCCCATGTGGGAATAGGGCTCAGCACTGGTGGTTTCTTCAGTCTGAAACTGCTAAAAAGTCCCACAACAAAAGGAGCGTTATTTGAGGAGCCCAAACCAACTGGAAGAGCTTTAATAGCTGCCCACTATGTGTGCACAGTGGATGAGTGTCAACCCTTCAATAATCCTTTTCAGGATTTCAGTATGTGAAATGGATCCACAGACTGTGTAGTGAGCCCTCTATATACACACCACTTGCAACAGGACGAATAATGCTTCCTACATAAAAAACAATGTCAAAGGTTACCGTGATGCCTAGATGTCTAGAGCAAACATTTTGAAACATTCTATTTCCTCTAGTCATACCTGTTCCATAAGCCAGGCCATCAATCTAAGGTGCTGGACTTGAGGGGGTGGAAGTCAAGGCACTTGAAGCAGATGGTGCTTGAGGGAAAGATAGAGAAAATTCTCTAAAAGATAACCACTTCCATCGTGGCCAGAAAGGGGCAATTAGAAGAACTGTGCTTGTCTCCTCTCAAATCTTCTGCAACACCCTTAGGAGGAGGGTAATTGATGGGTCAGCATAAAGGATGCCAGGTGGCCATGGGATTGATAACACATCCACTGCCCGGGCTCAGGGCTGATAACACATCCACTGCCCGGGCTCAGGGAAAGGTCTTTTGTGAACAGAAAATTAAAAGTATTGTGTTGTGTGGAGATGCAAAACTATCCATTCAGGGGGCTCTCAAATGGGTACATATCTGGTGAACACCCAGGTCAACAGATTATAAAGCACTGAGGATCGAAGGTTCTGACTCAGGCTGTCTGCCCAACAATTCAAACACCCTTGGATATAAACTGCTCCCAATTGTAGCAGGTGGACTTCTACCCAAACAAAGATCTGATCGCCCATTAGCCTCTAAATGTTCATCCAAGTCCTTGCCATTACAATGGGTTGAGCTAAGAGAGGAGGGAGTTGCCACAGAATCAATTCTATTCTTTAAGAGGGAAGGAATACATAGCCCAGGAGAATTTTGAACTGAGCTCCAATGAACAACTTCTTTTGTTAATGTTTGACTTCTGAAAATTGATGATGAACCCCAGTTCCTACTGGGCTCTCGTCACCAATGCCATATCCTTTTGAGCCTTTAAAAGAGAGGAAGCAGAAAGTAACTAATTATCGAGATATGGAAAAATTGAGACACCACATAACTGTAGCTGCGCAACAAAAGGAGCAAGTACCTTGATAAACACCCTGGATGATGTTGATAGACACAACGGCAGAGCTTGAAGTTGGAAGTGTTAGTCTCCTGCTTCAAACCGAAGATACTGGTGACTGGCAGAATTAATTGGGATGTGCCTATATGCGTTCTGCATAGTTAGTAACATTAGGTAATCATCCTGTGAATTAAAAGGAGTGATAGATTGAAGAGAAATCATTCTAAAAGACTCCACAAACACTTGTTTAGGATTTTTAGGTCTAAGACTGGTCTGAGTCTTCCATCTACCTTGGGAACCAAAAAAGGTTGAAGTAGAATGCCTTTCTTTGCTAGTCCACTGGAACCGGAGTAACTGCCTTCGTTTAATTAAGTGTTTGAATTCCCAGAAGCATTGCTTCAACCTTTACGTGATCTTTGGACAATGGGGTAGGTGTGAAAATACAATGCGGAGGGTTCTGTAAGAACGGGATACAAAGATGTATTGACTCTGTCTAGGACCCAGTGATTTGAAATGCAAATTGTCCTCTGATCATGAAACTCCATTAACCTTGTCCAAACTGCCAGATATTAATTTCTGGAACTGTTATTAGACAATGGTGTTGATACGTCCGATTTTTTTCCCAAGCATGGCGCTGGAAACGCTGGCCTGACCCTGAAAGAGACGTTTGTCTTAGGGGGTTCTGTGCTCTGTGTTTGGCTTTGAACTATTTCTTATTGGACTCAAGCCTAAAGTGTTTGAGAATTTCTTGTTTATCGCCCACCTTTTGCACCATCTCGACAAGCTCAGCTCGACCAATTTTGGCCCTGTGAAAGGCAATTTTTGAATAAGAGTCATTTGGCTGGATTACAATTTCCATGATTTCATCCACAACACCCCATGACCTGCTATCATGGCTCTCCTTCTGAGTTTGGATTCCACCTTTTCAACCATGACATCAGGAAGTGTAGCGTATTCCGATCCAAAATTAAATATAGAAGTCATTGACTCTAATATAGTGTTCACCCTTGAGGAAACTCTTTATCGAAATCAAAAATTAAATATCTTTAATTTTAAAAAACTGATTTAGAGACTTATCAGGAGCCTTACACTCTTTAAACAAAATGTATTTTATAACCTCAAGAAGGGGCAAGTCATCATTCCGGTATTATGAAGAAAATAAACTTCCCCCTCTCGTGTATTTTCTATTCATGGAGCGAGTTGGGAAAACAAAAATTTGTGTATCCCTCGTGAAGTTACTTCCTCATAACAGTAACATGAATTAATCGTGTGGTTTTGAAAATGAACCAACATAAAATAGAATGCGCACAAACAAATACACGTGGGAAACTAATTTGCTTATGTTGCAAACCATAATCAACTAATTAAGTGAAATCATTACGTCTATAATTAACGCTATTGCTATAGTCTAACCAAAAGCGGCATGAATATGCTTTTGTCTGTTTGTGGCATAAAAGATGGAGTGGTGAGTAAACCACGCATATATGTTGCTTTACATGCTTAGTATGGTGGGAGGTAAACAGAAGGGTTATATTTAAACAACTAATGTTTAATTGTGTTTGTTTATATAATAGTTCCCGTTCTGGCCCATGCAGCCTAATAAAAAAAATGGACGTTTCTGTGACTCCGAGATTGTGGTGTTGTACGCATGCGCGACTTTTCTCAAAACGAGAGTGAGCTGCCTGTGCCTGTACAGAATGGGTCAAGGACAATGTGTCCTGAAAGCTTGACTGATCGCCAACAAAATGAACATCCGCATCATGAGCATGAGAAAATCCGTTGAAATATCAAATTTAAGGCCACAAGTGAACAGACTATGGCAAAGACAAAGAAGACTTTCATATTTGATGACACCACAATTTTTGAACAATAATTATGCTCATCCACCCCTTGACTTGACCAATCAGAACTGTTAAAGACCCCAAAAGTTTCACATTTTAGATAGATTAGTTAGTGAAAAAGGGAATAAAAGAGGACGTTTGGAATTAAGAAAAAAGCGTCCTTTCCGATTTTCATCTTTGCATCCTGACATGCTGCTGGATTGCTGAATCTTTCCTAAGGCGTAAGGACTTTGAAATCTTTCTGAACTTTAACTTTTTTCCTTGAATGGGTGTGGAGTCCTTTGATGAGATGAACAACTAGAGAGAATAGAGAGATGGTCTTTGGGAACTATTCGGTCCTATGCTGATGCCTGTGTCCTGGGATTGCGGTGATATAATTTTCGCTTATTTTACTAAACTATTGAGCTAATAAATATAAATGTTATGAATTTACTCCTTTTGATTTCTTAGGCTTTTTCTGTTAAATGAATAAAATAAATAAATAGTTAATGCTAGGAGATTTTCTATTTAAATAAAGATTAAATAAATGGAGAATTAAGCTGGTTTTGTTTATCCTTTATTGAATTTTTACTAGCAGATCCATTGACAAAAAATAATGGTGGTGTGTCTGAATATTTTTTCTCGTAAATAAACCATGGTAAAGAGTTTAAACAGCAGATGTACATAATATAAACGTTTAGGTGCATATTTATAATAACTGGCGCATCCCTGCATATCAGCAGGGCTGCCGCAGTTATTGTGCACCACAAGCTCCGCCATCATGGATGCGCCGCATTTACAATACCGCGCACCATGGGGCAAAAACGGCACAGATGCGTGACGCATCAGTGCTATAAAAGTGGCGCATTGCTGGAGTTGCGTTGCAAGCGCGACGCAGCTCCAGCAATGCTCTGGGGCCCTATCTAGTTAATGCTGCGTCAGTCCTTACACCTGCTTCAGGCAGGCGCAGGGTTTTGACGCAGCATGGGCCTCAAAGTGACTGAGTGAAATCTTGTAGATTTCACTCAGCCACTTTTAGGAGGTCGTTCCTGCATTGAAACGCCACCCACGCGCAGGAACGCCTACATGTGGCGCAGGGCTTTACAACGTGACGCATCTCCTAGTACCCGCACCATGGTGCAGAATTCGCGCCGCTGCTGCGTGACAAAAGTGACGCATCGGCGACGTAAATGAGGCGCAAGGGGCTTGCAAATCTGCCCCTTTGGGGAAGATTTATAATAACTGGCGCATCTCTGCATATCAACAGGGATGCACCAGTTATTGTGCACCGCAGCTTCGCCACCCTGGATGCGCTGCATTGACAATGCGGCGCACCATGGGGCTAAAATGGCACAGATACGTGACGCATATGTGCCATAAAGGCGGCTCATTGCTGGAGTTGCCTCGCAAGCGCCACGTAGCTCCAGCAAGGCTCTGGGGGCCCTTTCTCCACAATGCTGCGTCAATCCTTACCCCTGCTTCAAGCAGGCGCAGGGTTTTGATGCAGCATGGGTCCAAAAGTGACTGAGTGAAATCTTGTAGATTTCACTCAGCCACTTTTAGGGGGGGTTCCTGCACAGGAGCACCCCCCCCGCTCCCCCTGCGATGGAACGCCTCCTTCTGGCTCAGGGCTTTACAACGTGACGAATCTCGGTGATGCATCTCGCTGTAAATACCCCACACCATGGCGCATCTTTTGCGCCGCGGCTGCGTCACAAAAGTGACGCAACGGCGGCGTAAAAGAGGCGTAAGGGGCTTGTAAATCTGCCCTTAAGAGTTTAATTTAGAAACTCAGCTATAATCTAGCAGCTCTCCTTCTGATCTTCACCAAATCCTTGAAGTAGGGTGAATGTGTGTATGAGCGACTTGCAGAGTTATGGGCCCCACTGATGAGTAAATGTGTAATTGAGTTTTTCAAAGAAAGGGTGATGGGTTTTAAGAAATTTCTGGAGTAGCGCTGCATCACTTTGATACCAAAAGATTCCCTGAAATGTATTAACAGGTGGCGGAGTTATGAAACCTTGGATGTATTTCTCCTTCTGATCTTCATCTGGATCATCATCCTACTCTTTAAGGTGCTTTGCCCTAGGCTCTGCTAGAGCATAGTCAACAAAACTGTTTATCAACGACTGCAAGTCAGTTCTGGGAATAGGGAGAACTTCCTCCTCCTTCGTCTCCTGTAGCTGTATATTGAGCTACTTTGATATTCCTTTTGAGCTTTCCATTGTGCCTCAGGAAATTGTCTCAGGAAAAAGAATCGCTACAGCAGCGTATTTCTTCATTTTATAAATGCTCGGAAGCAGTATATCGCATCACATCAGAGTCTGTTACCATATACAGTGCTACCTCCTGGTGACTGACATGCCGCCACCATGTCAAGATGCAGAGTGAATGCCTCTCAAACGACAAGCCCGTTCAACGATCTGCATCACTCCAAAGCCCAGATTATGCGTAGGGAGTGCAAGTGACCAGTGTACATTATGATAACCACTGTGCTCAGTGACAGCGGAAAATGGACATATTCACACTTTAAATAAGTAAAAAACAATCGTGGCTTACCTTGTCCGCCAAGGACGGAAAACAAAATCAATCAATCAATCAATCAATCAATCAAAGACATTTATAGAGCGCACTACTTACCCGTAGGGTTTCAAGGCGCTGGGGGGAGGGGGGTGCCGTTACTGCTCGAACAGCCAGGTCTTCAGCTTCTTCCTGAAGGAGAGGTGGTCTTGGGTCAGGCGCAGGTCGGTCGGGAGGGAGTTCCAGGTCGTGGCGGCCAGGTAGGAGAAGGACCTTCCTCCTGTTGTCGCTCTTCGGATGCGGGGGACGGCGGTGAGGGCGTGGTTGGCTGATCGGAGGTGGCGTTTGGGAGCGTAGAAGTTGATTCGGTTGTTGAGGTAGCTCGGGCCTTGGTCGTGTAGGGCTTTGTGTGCGTGGGTGAGGAGGCGGAAGGTGATTCTTTTGTTGACGGGGAGCCAATGCAGGTCTCTCAGATGTCCGGAGATGTGGCTGGTTCGTGGGATGTCGAGGATGAGTCTGGCTGAGGCGTTCTGGATCCGCTGGAGTCTCTTCTGGAGCTTGGCGGTGGTACCGGCGTAGAGGGCGTTGCCGTAGTCCAGTCGGCTGGTGACGAGGGCCTGGGTGACGGTCTTCCTGGTCTCGGTGGGGATCCACCAGAAGATCTTCCGTAGCATGCGGTGGATGTTGAAGCATGCCGAGGAGACGTTGTTGACTTGCCTGGTCATGGAGAGGGAGGAGTCCAGGATGAAGCCCAGGTTGCATGCGTGGTCTGTCGGTTTGGGTGCGGTGCCCAGGGCTGGAGGCCACCAGGAGTCGTCCCAGGCAGAGGGGGAAGAACCCAGGATGAGGACCTCCGTCTTGTCTGAGTTCAGTTTCAGGCGGCTGGTCGTCATCCACTCGGCTACCTCTTTCATCCCTTCGTGCAGGTTGGCTCTGGCGGCGGCGGGGTCGTTGGTCAGGGAGAGGATCAGCTGGGTGTCGTCGGCGTAGGAGATTATGTTCAGGTTGTGTTGGCGTGCGATGGCCGCGAGGGGGATCATGTAGACGTTGAAGAGGGTGGGGCTCAGCGAGGATCCTTGAGGGACGCCGCAGATGACTTCGGTGGCCTCTGACTTGTACGGTGGTAGGCGGACTCTCTGTGTTCTTCCGTCGAGGAAGGAGATGATCCATTCCAGAGCCTTCTCCTGGATTCCGACGTTGCTGAAGCGCTGTACTAGGGTGCGGTGGCAGACAGTGTCGAATGCCGCGGAGAGGTCTAGGAGGATGAGGGCCGCTGTTTCTCCGTTGTCCATCAGGGCTCGGATGTCATCGGTGGCGGCGATGAGGGCGGTCTCGGTGCTGTGGTTGGCTCGGAAGCCAGACTGTGAGGGGTCGAGGGATCCATTGGTCTCAAGGAAGGCGGCCAGCTGCTTGTTGACGGTCTTCTCGATGACTTTGGCTGGAAACGGGAGGAGCGAGATGGGGCGGTAATTCTTGAGTTCGGTGGGGTCCGCTGTGGGTTTCTTGAGTAGAGCGCTGAGTTCGGCGTGCTTCCAGCTCTCAGGGAAGGTGGCGGTGTCGAAGGAGGTGTTGATGATGTCTCGCAGGTGGGGTGCGATGACAGCGTCGGCCTTGTTGAAGATGTGGTGAGGGCAGGGGTCGGTCGGACATCCGGAGTGGACGGAGTTCATCGTGCGGATGGTGTCTTCGGTGCTGATCGGAGTCCAGGCGCGGAGGGTGGTGGTGGGGGGTGGTGGTACGGTCGTGGTGTGCGTTGGTTGGTTGTTGAAGCTGTTGTGTATGTCCGCGATCTTGTTGTGGAAGTATGAGGCGAGGGAGTTGCAGAGGTCTTGCGTTGGGGTGATGTCGTTGTTTCCTGCGCTGGGGTTGGATAGCTCTTTCACGATGTTGAAGAGTTCCTTGCAGTTGTGTGCGTTGTTGTCCAGCCGGTTCTTGAATGCAGTTTTCCCGGCGGCGCGGATCAGCTGGTGGTGCTTCCGGGTGGCAAGCTTGAAGGTGGTCATGTTGTCCGGTGTTGGTTCCCTTCTCCAGACTTTCTCGAGGGCTCGGCAGTTCTTCAGGAAGTGGTGAGCGGTGGAGGAGTATTTCTGAGAAATAATTAACATAGAAGAGTTCAATGTAAACTGGGACCATCTACCCCTGGGTATGGTTCTGTAAGGACCAGAATGAGGAGAACGAAGATGAGGGAGTGATGTGTATAGTGCTTATGGTGTTCATGGAGATGAGAGTGATATCAATGGTGCCGTATGAGAGGACGCCTTACATGCAGAACTAGATGATGATTCTTATTACTGGCTGGTTTGGCTTACCTATACTCGGAAAACATTCATGGGTAATACCTCAGAAACCCTATGGCAGCGGCATCCCTATATGTTTTCTGGCTGCAGCATAACACGCAAGGAGGAGATTGAAAAATATTAAGCTGATAACTGCAAGTCTAGCGGTCATGAAGTAGGGGTCTACCACACTGACATTCCAGGACCAATCATGTGTTTAGTAAGCCTCCCCAACCCCTCTTTGCCTCCTTATCAGTCTTTGAAATTGTGGGAGCCTGTATCGTCCATTTTCTACACAAGAGAGAAACTAGCGGGCTGATTTACAAGCCCCTTGGCCCCTTTTACGCTGTTGTTGCGTCACTTTTGTGACGCAGCGGTGGCGCAAAATATGTGCCATGGTGCGTGGTACTTACATGACGCATCTGGGAGATGCATCACCTTGTAAAGCCCTGCGCCAGAAGTTTTCACATTCACCCCCTTGGTTTTTGCTGGCTCGCCCCTTAATTTGCCTCCTTTATCCTGCAGGGCGGTCAATCCTTATCTGGCCTGTATCCTCCGAGGCTCCTTGGTAAGCATGATTTTGGAACTGACACGGCCCCATCGCCTTCACTAGTTTTAAACGCTGGCGGCACAATTTTTCAACTCACCTTACCGCTCCTGTCGCACATCGCTCCTGACCCCACTGCCTTCACTAATTTTAACCGCTCGCGGCATGTCTTGTCCACTCACCTTCCGGTCGCATACCGATTCTGGACACACGATCCTCCCTTCTCGCACGGTTAGTCACTCCTTGCGGTATTTTACTATTGTTCACGACGGGCTCGCCCACCCAGCATGTGGCCAGTCCGCCTGCCACTAGCACTTGCGCAACTCACCTATGTATTGTAAGTTGTTCCAATTCCGCTTCCTCATGTTTGGAACCACTCGTACTCATGTACAATCATGTCTTCCAGCATTGTCAACCCTTTCCAACGGCAGTTGTGCATTCCTCACTAGGCTGTTTCACTTATTTTATGCACTTTACCGGTATTGCGCAAAACACTGGTCACCCTTAGTCACCTATTGATGTTGTTACTATAGTCTCTGTATATAAATGTATATATTTTTTACCCCCCTTTTTTCTACTTTCAGGCATTTAGAGGCTAAATCATTTAAGGCTTTCATTGTAATTGTCCTGATGATGGACCCCGTGATTTAATAGGGGTCCGAAACGCCGTCGACCTTTTAAAGCACCAAAACTTATAAACGTGATTACTATGTGTTTTAAGGTGCTTTGTTGTTATACTCTGTGCAATTGTATTCATGTCGGAGATACTTGCTTTGCCTTATAAAGTCCTTCTTTGCTTTCTACACCTACCTTTCTACCCGTTCTGTAAGTGCTGGGCACAGGCTTGTGTTCCACACTGGATGACTTGTATTCATGTCGGAGATACTTGCTTTGCCTTATAAAGTCCTTCTTTGCTTTCTACACCTACCTTTCTACCCGTTCTGTAAGTGCTGGGCACAGGCTTGTGTTCCACACTGGATGACTTGTGGAAGGTACTCGTTGTGATTTAACTACATGTACCTTGAGTAAAAACTCTGAAAGACCATTGTCCGGCTGGACATGTCTTTCCAAATATAGATTGACTCTGTCTATATTTTATTTGTTCTTTAATCTCCTGTATGCATGGGACCAATGTTGTTTGAATAAAAGTACGCTCCCCGAGGTCCCTGCTGACTGAAATTGGGGCCCCTTGTTGTTGTAAAATTAACTGCGCCAGAAGGAGGCGTTCTTGCGGGGGGGGGGGGCATTCCGGCGCAGGAACGCCTCCTATAAGTGGCTGAGTGAAATCTACAAGATTTCACTCAGTCACTTTTGGGCCATGCTGCGTCAAAACCCTGCGCCTGCTTAAAGCAGGCGTAAGGATTGACGCAACATTGTAAAAATAGGGCCCCCCAGAGCATTGCTGGAGCTGCGTCACGCAACTCCATCAGTGCGCCTCTTTTATGGCACAGATGCGTGACGCATCTGTGCCGTTTTTGCCCCATGGTGCGCCGCATTGTAAATACGGTGTGTCTATGGTGTCTGCGGCATAGCGCACAATAACTGGCGCATCCCTGCTGATATGAAGGGATGCGCAGGTATTGTAAACCTGCCCCTAGGAGTTCAACCTAGGTCTCTAGGGCCTTTACTTTCAATTTAGGTCTCTTTATCTGTGGATTGCCATTCTGATTTCAGAAACGATCAAATCTTCTTTCTATGCCGTATTGTTGAGGAGATATGACATTTTAAAGATAAAACTGGCTCCAAAGCCGTTATTCACCTTATTAGGTGCGACTTCAAACCAGCTTGTGCAGTGTATCCATCCAGGGGCGGATTGGCAAGGCGGGCATTCGGGAATGGGCCGAAGGGCCGGTACCTGAGTGCCCTCTGTGGGCCGTTTTTTTTCTCCCCTGTCCCAGTCCACAGAGAGTGGACTAGGAAAGGGGAGAAAAAAACCGGCCCACAGAGTGCACGGAGACAGAACTGGGAAAATGAAAGCAGCCTCGCTGTGCGGCCAGACAGCGATTGTCAGCTGTGGGCTCTCCTTCACCCCTACCCTGCCAAGCAATCAAGCTGAGGCTGGGCTGGGGAGGGGTGATTGTTTTCAATAATCGGCCTCCCTAGGGGCAAGGTGTTTCTCAGGCCTTTGAGCCATTTGCACCTCGGCCCCCTGGCGCCCATGCAGTCCAGAAACGGTGTTAGTCTTAACACCTCGCCCACAGCCCTTCACATTCAGGGCATAGTGGGCGAGGAAGAATGGGTCTTGCTGTGGGGGCCTGGTGATGTTTGGAATTTTTTTGTTTTATTTATTTATTTATGCGATTTTATATAGCGCAGACTTTACCCGAAGGTGTCAGAGCGCTTCACACTAGGAACAGCAATAATACATGAGGAGAAAATTATAAGTGGACAAACTACAAAAGCAAACGTTAAGTTACATGAATCAAAAGTGACAATAGTGAGCAAACAAAATACAAGAGGAGCAAACGATACATTACAGGAGGAAAAAGAGATATGTGTGCAGGTTACAAAAGCGTACAAAATACAAGTAGAGGTATAATACTGCAATTAATGGCAGACACTCCAGCACAAGAACAAACGTTACGTAGGCAATGGTGGCACTTGTGCAAGTATCTAAAGCAAACAAAAGTGAGAGGTAGCAAACAGTGTGTTACAAGAGAAAAGTGACGTGTGCAAGTTAGAAAAGGGTACCATACACAGGTACAAGGGTAATACTACAGTAAATGGTAAATACTCAAACTGCCAGAACACACTGGGAAGGCACTTCCCATGCACCAGCTTCAACTCAGCCTCCCCCCTGGCTACCTGGCTACCTTGGATGACCCAGAAAGCTGTGTTTTGTGCCCCCCTGCCAGGACATTTTCCCAAGGCCTGGACGGTTGATTAATTTACTAATTGCAGGGGCCTTACCTCTGTTCATGTGCTCCTGAGCTGAGGTCTGGGGAGGGCTGAGTAGGTTAGTAATAGCAGGGGCTTTGCTGCTTTTCAGGTGCTCCTGTGCTGGAGGGCTGGAATAATTTTGTGACAAAAAGGAGCCTTGCTATTTTTTTTTGTTGCTCAGCAAGTAGGCCATTGTCACCTTGGCCCTGTGTTGTATGCAAGAACAGTATCCTCCCACTTTCATTCCTTGTCTGTGCAAATGGTGTTTCATGAAAGGGCACGCCCCTTGAATGTGGGCCACGCCCCTTAAATATGGGCCACGCCTCTTGAATGTGGGCCACTTTTTTCGTCAGTGCCCGGGCCGAATTGTGATCCCAATCCGACCCTGTATCCATCCAAGTTCCATAGGTGCAACTACTACACATACATGTCACCACTAATCAGTCACCCACCCTCAGCACAGTCTCAAGGTGCTATGAGATTTCCAGCATCAGTGTCTGTGCCACTGGAGATTCGTTTGAGCAGAAACTAGACTTCTATTCTACCATGCCAACCAGTCAAGCAGAAACATTTAAGTAGACACTTGTATGTTGGACAAGTCGCAATATTACCGGACTATGCCGCAGGATCTGTTTGTTGCCTTAGTTGCTATATTTGCACAGAGGCAGTGGTTTGCTAACAGTATTACCACCTATTCTCAGGAAGTACCATCCTCCTTTCTCTCGCAGCGTTTAGTATTATTTTGAGAAAGGGGGAGGGGCACTCATGGTCAAGTCACGTGACCGCCTGCGGGGTCACGCAGGTGACGTGCCTGCGTCCGAGGTCACGCGGAGTTCAGAGGCAGGCCCGAGCCAAGATGTTCGCCTCGCGGGCACCGCTTGCTCCTGGAACCCACCCCCCTCGGAGCCCGCGGGCACACTGGCAAACCCTGACATAAATCTCGCCTCTCGCGCGGGCCACACACCTCGACGGAGATCAATGGCGGCGACTGCGCGCTTTTGATCGGTTTGTGGCGGGAGCTCTCGCCCACAGCTTTCATCTCTCCCCAGATCTCTGCAGGTGCGTAACGGCAAAGAGGGGCCACCGTGCCCCCCCACGGCGCAGCCTGACAACGACACATTCAGCTCCCCGCGCCTCCTACGCACCAGAAACCTGCAAATAGCACGTTGTGGTTTGTAGGTGTCTCCCGCTCATGGGGGCCACAAACATGGGGCAGCCCACCTACAGATAGACACATGCCCGCGACGCCACCCACCGAGGTGGAAGACCTCCGTCTTGTGGCAGGGACAGCCAGCAGTGACGTTCACTAAGGCGTCTGCAAACAGCCAAGCACTGTTAGGAGGGACGACTGGAGAGGATGTCAGTTGGACAGTTAAGAGGTGGTTTCTAATGACTCTTGAAGAGTTGCCACTTAATGCGGCCTTCAGAGCAACGAGTTCAGAGCCCTATAGTAGGGGACCACGGTTAAGCCAGCGGGTGTAGAACGGTACAACGAAGCGAAGGAGGGTGACTGGAGCGGCAATAGATTCAAACTAACTCACCAGATTGACGGTCAACCATAACACTTGAGCCACCACTTCTATGTTTTATGTTAAGTGTTGGAACATACACAGGCCAGAACCGATACACAACTATCAATAGTGCTTGCTTGTTTTATGTTAAGGGTCTGGCAAGTCAGTGGGGCATAGCTCGAGGTCAGTCACAAGGCAATACCCATCATCGACCTACAGCCCAAATCAATGTCGTGATCCCAAGCGAGAACAATCTCCGCAACAATGTGTATTTTTGTATGTCATATATGTTCTATTTTGTACTGTGAAAATCCCAATAAAAATTTACAGCAAAAAAAAAAGAAAATTATCCCGGACTAAAATTTTGATGAGACACCAGGGTGCCAAGTGAAAACCAAGATTTGGTTGGTGTCTTGGCGACATGGAGCCCGGTGTAAATCTTGTGGGCTAGATGTTTAGATATTCAATCCTGGGAGAAGGATCTAGCCTCCTGCACAGCGCATTATCTAGTTTATTGAGCACAGCAGCCCATATCCTCTGGTTTTTATAGACTAGGATAACCAGACTCAATAAACCTACATTTGATGGTGGTGTAGTACTGTTATTTCTTTGAAACACCTTGCCGTTAACAACCAAAGATACAAGACTACGGCCCAAAACTCCACACATTTTAGCACTCCTCTAAAGCTTTCGGTCAGATTTCTCCAGTTCATTTCAACATTATTTCTCACTTTATCTGCTAGTTTACCACTCTTCACCCCAAGTGGGTAAGCTCGGGTGCAAACTATACAAAAGGAAGGACATCCATGTTAAAATAACAATTGCTTTGTACACTGTGTTTATACACATATTACCATCTGTATGGTCTGGTAATATTCTGAAGGCCATATTTATGAAAAAGTGGCACAGCAAGTCACCTTGTGGCGTCCCTTAGACAGGTAAAAAAAGGCTGTATTTAAGACAATACCATGCATTCTTGTCCTTTCCCTTGTGCTGCTGCTCAATGGACTGCCTAGCGCCCACGCATGCACCCTTGCATCAGGGTGCATGCGTTGCATGCAGGATTGTTTTTGCGTAGGAAGGGGCACTTTCCTGCACATAAGCACACGAGAGCCTTTTTTCCTCTTTATATGTGTCTTGCAGAAATCATCACATATACAAAGAGGAAAAAAAAAAGTAGAAATAAAGATATTTCTCCTCGGAAGGTGTATCTTTTTGGTGCTTTCCCAGGTTTATCTGTGTTTTGTAAATTTGGGAATGCGTCAAAATCCATGGATGATGTGTGAAAACACCAATGCAACACCCAGGTATATGCTTCCCTGGCGCAGAGTAATGCAACGCAGCGATTTGCACTGCGTTACATTACTCAGGATTTATGAAGCCACACATTGTGGCCCTGCATGGCTGCTTAAATCTAATTTTTCATTTGAGTCACTCTTGCACCATGTTGTGTGGTGCTCAAGCGACGCAAATCCATACTAATATAATAAAGAGAGAGCCCAAACCTTTGAGGTGGGTTGATCTCAGGAACAAGGGCACCAATCACAACACCCAATACAGTGTTGGAAAGGGCAGTTGCAGCAGAAGGACATAGGCTATGCAGACGCCCACCATATACATTTAAAAAGTAAAAGAACCGTGCCAGAAAAGTAGTCCCTTGTGGGCGTGTCTGCGTTGTGCTGTGGGTTTGTGCTGGGGGGGGGGCGTGACAAATGCTGGGGGCGTGTGGTATGTCCCTTTGGGCTGGACTGTTCCCATGAGGCACAGGGTCAAGTCTGATTTGCATATGGCCATGTCTGAACTGGGGTGGTGTGGAGTGCAAAAAAACGATGTATATAGGACCAGATCTCTGTACTGGGGTGAATGTATGACATTGTTCCGCATTCTGTCCATCAACTGTTTTTGCATTTGTCACCCCGAGTGGGATGGGTAAGCTCAGATGTGAGTCCCATGCTCTCCACACCACTGGAGTCAAGCTATCCTGGCTGAAGACGGCTGACAGCCAAAAATCAGTCCTAGGATGCTTGAGTTCGGTCCAGGAAAGACATGGCTTGGCAGTTCGGCCTGGAATGTTCCCATGAGGCACAGGGTCAAGGCTGATTTGCATATGGCCATGTCTGAACCGGGGTGGTGTGGAGTGCAAACAAAATGATGGATTTAGGCCCAGATCTTTGTATTGGGGTGAATGTATGACATTGTTCTGCATTCTGTCCATCAACTGTTGTTTTTACATTCCGCCCTTCATGCCATGTCTCATATTGTGTCCGGGGTGCACGATGTGTCAAATATATAATTGTTTTTAATTCCCAGGTTCTGTACATTCCAGCTCCGGGTGTCCACCCTGCTCCCTTTAAATACCCCTGTCCACCCTTACTCCTTAAAATACCCCAACACCCTTAAACACTAACCAATCTTAAACCTATAAATATACTCTATACCCCAAAACCCAAACCTATACCTAAATCCTAAAAAATACCCCTGTACCCCAAAAACCAAACCTACCCCTGAACCCTAAAATACCCCTGTACCCCAAAACCCAAACCTATCCCTGAACCCTAAAATACCCCTGCACCCCAAAACCCAAACCTAGCCCTGAACCATAAAAATAACCCTGTACCCCAAAACCCAAATCTACCCCTGAACCCTAAAATACCAGTGTACCCCAAAACCCAATCCTAGCCCTGAACCCTAAAAAAACCCCTGTACCCCCAAACCTAGCCCTCAACCCTTAAAATACCCCTGTACCCCAAAACCACCCCTGAACCCTACAAATACCCCTATAACCCAAAACCCAAACCTAGCCCTGAACCCTAAAAAAACACCTGTACCACAAAACCCAAACCTATCCATGAACACTAAAACTACCCCTGTACCCCATAACCCAAAACTAAATCTGAACCCTTAAAATACCCAAAAACATATACCTCTATACCCATACTTACCTTATCCAAACATTTAAAAAAAACATGCTTTTACCATTCATGCATTTACAACGAATTTCGTTGTAAATGTATGCGTGGTAAAAGCATATAAAATGCAATGCCATGCGTTATAATGGCATTTTCATAATGAAAGTATGCGGAGTGATGGTCTGCGGAAAGAAAGTTGCGGAATAATGGGTGTTTACCTTCCCCCGATAAATACATTGGTGGCACAGCGGCCCACATCTCCAGCAACATACTCATATTTTTTCACCACCGATTTGAAAAATGCACAGGTCTCCCTCATTGATGGCCAGCACCGACGTACACTTTTAGACACACCTCCCGCCACAAGTTCTAGAATTGCGAACTTTAGAGCTGGGGAGCTACGTTCGAATCTCGGCATCAGGTCAACATCCTGTGATTCCAGGCAAATTGCTTTGTCTCCCCGTGCCTACCACAAATTAATGTGTTCTTCTGTAATGTTAGTTGTGCTCATGCCATGTTGTCGAGTTCGCGCTATATAATATTGCAAGGAAAAATAAAGAAGGGAAACTCGAGTTCACACACTACTGAATGCGCACTCTTAAGAGCATCAGCAGTGCACTGTGAATCGGAGCGTTTCGCAGGCCTGTCACAGATAAGAAATGATATCAAAACGAAATCCTACAAAACAATATACTACTGGCCGGCAGCTATTCATACCCGGACAACGTCGGGACGGGCTGCTAGTAGGCTCATAAATATGCCCCTAAGTGTCTGAGTGTACTTTCCTTGCAGTTTTGGGATTTCTCTTTCACTTTGAGAGTTGTGGTGGTTAGGTATCATTGTGTTTAGTCTATGAACATTAGGCTGTCCGATATATTCAGTAAAGGTTTATATTGGTAATTGGAAAGAATGTGATCGTTATTATGGAAGGGATCTTTGGTCATATTCTGTGTGTATGGGTGCATGTGTCGTAGAGGTCTGTCATATATCTTGGTGGCAAAGGTTAAGAGTTGTCAGTTGCTTGGCCTACCGTGACTGCTGCTGTGCATCATTCGTTGTCGAACATTGAGCTTCAGTTCAATGTTGTCTGCGCACACATGGATTCTGATTATGCTAATGTGTTCTGAATGGTTCTAGGTTGAATCTGCGTTTTAGGCACTGGTAGAAGTGGGCGGGATCGAAAGGGCACGGCGTGCCCCTACTTAAAAAAATTATTTCAGTCCGTTCCCCTACTTCTTTCTTTCAAAAGCGCATCCCAGGACGGCAAGAAAAGTCCAACTTTAAAAACTTTAACTTTTTCTTTCAGCTTCCAGGGGCGGCTCGAACTTTTCTGTTGAACTCCAGAGGCTGCAGCAGCCCCTCCCTGAGCTCGCATAGACGGAGGGCAGGCCCATTGTCATTCCGATTGAGGCTGATTATCCCCTTTCGAATGACAATGCGCCGCCTTCTGCCTTTAGCATATCATGCTGAGTTAGTGATTACAGTGGAGCTTTCCCCAGACCGAGTACTGTGGGGAACTTTGGGCAGGAGAAGTGACGGGGCAGGTAGAAGTGACGGGGATGAAGAGGCAACAGGGATGGAGAGGTGACCGTGCAGGAGAAGTGACCGTGCAGGAGAAGTGACCGTGCAGGAGAGGTAACGGGCAGGAGAAGTGACGGGGCAGTAGAAGTGACGGGGCAGTAGAAGTGACGGGGCAGGAGAAGTGACAGGGCAGGAGCGGTGATTAGGCATGTGCAGGAGCGGTAACTGGGTGAACGGACAGGAGCAGTGAACTGATAGGTGCAGTGAAATGGGCAGCAGGGTTGACTGGACAGGAACAGTGAACGGCGGGAGCAGAGCAGGAGCGGTGACGGGGCAGGTAAAGTGATGGGTCAGGAGCAGTAACGGAAAGGAGTGGTGACCGGGCAGGAGAGGTGACAGGGCAGGAGAGGTGACAGGAGAGGTGACGGGGCAGGAGAAGTGACGGGGCAGGAGAGGTGACAGGAGAGGTGACGGGGCAGGAGAAGTGACGGGGCAGGAGAAGGGACGGGGCAGGAGTCGTGATTAGGCATGAGCAGGAGCGATAACCGGGCAGGAGCGGTGAAAGGACAGGAGCAGTGAACAGGGCGGGGACAGTGGACGGGGCGGGGGCAGTGGACGGGGCGGGGGCAGTGGACGGGGCAGGGGCAGTGGACGGGGCAGGGGCAGTGGACGGGGCAGGGGCAGTGGACGGGGCAGGGGCAGTGGACGGGGCAGGGGCGGTGGACGGGGCAGGAGCGGTGGACGGGGCAGGAGCGGTGGACGGGGCAGGAGAAGTGGACGGGGCAGGAGAAGTGGACGGGGCAGGAGAAGTGGACGGGGCAGGAGAAGAGGACGGGGCAGGAGAAGTGGACAGGGCAGGAGAAGTGGACGGGGCAGGAGAAGAGAAGTGGACTGGGCAGGAGAAGAGAAGTGGACGGGGCAGGAGCGGTGAATGGGTAGGAGCGGTGAATGGGTAGGAGCGGTGGACGGGGCAAGAGAGGTGACGGGGCAAGAGAGGTGACGGGGCAAGAGAGGTGACGGGGCAAGAGAGGTGACGGGGCAAGAGAAGTGACGGGGCAGGAGCGGTGACGGGGCAGGAGCGGTGACGGGGGCAGGAGAAGTGACGGGGGCAGGAGAAGTGACGGGGCAGGAGAAGTGACGGGGCAGGAGCAGTGACGGGGCAGGAGCAGTGACGGGGCAGGAGAAGTGATTAGGCATGAGCAGGAGTGGTGAATGGGGAGCGGTGGATGGGGCAGGAGCAGTGACGGGGCAGGAGCAGTGACGGGGCAGGAGCAGTGACGGGGCAGGAGCAGTGACGGGGTAAGAGCGGTGACGGGGCAAGAGCGGTGACGGGGCAGGAGCGGTGACTGGGCAGGAGCGGTGATGACAGGGCAGGACTGGTGACGGGGCAAGAGCGGTGACGGGGGCAGGAGAAGTGACGGGGGCAGGATAAGTGACGGGGCAGGAGAAGTGACGGGGCAGGAGAAGTGACGGGGGCAGGAGAAGTGACGGGGGCAGGAGAAGTGAAGGGGGCAGGAGAAGTGAAGGGGGCAAGAGAAGTGACGGGGGCAGGAGAAGTGACGGGGGCAGGAGAAGTGACGGGGGCAGGAGAAGTGACGGGGGCAGGAGAAGTGACGGGGCAGTAGAATTGACAGGGAAGAAGAGGCAATAGGGATGGAGAGGTGACAGGGTAGGAGAGGTGACCGGGCAGGAGAGGTAACGGGCAGGAGAAGTGAGTGGGCGGGAGCAGTGATTAGGTATGAGCAGGAGTGGTGAATGGGTAGGAGCAGTGAACGGGCAGGAGAGGTGAAGGGGCAGGGGAAATGACAGGGAAGTAGCGGTGACGGGGTAGGAGAAGTGACTTGTACTTCTGTTCCTAGCCTATTTATGTATATACTATTGCATGACATCCCCGGTGTCTGCAAAGCATACCTGTTGCCCCGAATTTTTGTCCTGAATTTCGACCTCCTGTCCTGAATTTTTACACTCACCATCCTGAATTTGCGCCTATGCCATTGTTACTGCTTAAAGTTTGCACGCTTTACATAAATCTGTATTCCCTATGAGTATTTGCTTTTTCCTGAATTAAACCTCACATAAACATGTTTATCCATTGTTTGAATTAAATGACGTTATAAGCTGTAACTGGTCAGTGAAATGCTAAACATACTAAAAATTGGTATGTTTTGAGATTTTTAGCCACACCCCTGACTCCGCCCACCGATCCAATCTTCGGTTATTTCTGCCCACTGATTCTCCACCCACAGTTCCCCTACTTTTTATTCCCCACTTCGACCACTGGTTTTAGGACCGGGGTGTGCAGTTAAAGAGGAAACAGTTTACCACTGTTTTGCTTTAGTATTGAAGTGTTCATGAGAGTGTACAGAGGTCAATCTAACATGATCTGATTTGGTAGAGCAAATTCTAGCTTTACCGAGACAGCACTGAAGAAGATGCACCATTGAGTAGGAAGAGCTTTTGGGTATCCTGTGATAGCCATCTATGTAGCTTACCTGAGCAGCCTTGGATGAAT
Source organism: Lissotriton vulgaris (assembly GCF_964263255.1). Taxonomy (NCBI): domain Eukaryota; kingdom Metazoa; phylum Chordata; class Amphibia; order Caudata; family Salamandridae; genus Lissotriton; species Lissotriton vulgaris. Next base: position 266,921,544 of record NC_141685.1, read on the forward strand.
GTTATATGATCTGTCTAATGTGCTCTGTTAAGTGTGCAATATTACTTCAAGTTGGATAAAGAGGGGGAACCCCAAAGGGAAACAAAGGGAAATTATGCCAAGAGATCCAGCCACCATATAATGAATCTTCATGTAGTGACGAAAATTGTATAATTTACTTTATACCTGTATATAAGTCAGAAGACTATCATGACATATTAAATCGGCAAAACATATTAAAGTTATTAAACTGTTTTTCAAATTTGAAAGAACTCAACTCAAAATCACTCGCTGATGTTTGCTTTATCTCAGATGATAAAGCCAACACAGAGTATGAAATCAAAATAACAACATGGGTATCTCAGAGTGTGGCACTAAAGATACTAAATATTAAAGACTTCCTAACCGACTGGGGAATTAGGCTTAAGGCTCCCTGTTTTCCGTTTTTACGGATTTTTACAGATAAATACAGACAGAAAAAATGTGTTTTCTGTCTGCATTTATTTTTAAAAGTGGATAAATACAGAAAAGTGTACTTCTTCTAAGCGACTCTCCATGCGGTCTTTCATGCATTATAGAGCACCAGCTTAACAGATGGACAGCATATGAAATTAATAAACAGGATGACATTTCTTTAAATAACAGCATATGTCAACATACATTTATGGTATAATACTAGTATTTACCAGTGGATGTATTGTTATGTAAGATTTAACAGCTTAAATAGCTAAAACACGACAGACATCAAAGTATGAGTGTGCTTTTATCAGTTAAATAGATATGGAAACGTAGTTTTACAACTTCATTTATACGCCAAACACAAAATAAATATGGATAAATACAGACGGAAATGGCCAAAAAATAAATAGCATAAAATCAGGAGCCCTAATGATAATCAGACAGCCGGAGAAACTTAAATATCCACATATTTTGAGAACCGCCAACAGACAAACAGAATATGAAAAACCACCATCAAGTACCGGATTTCCATACAAAGGTGCTGAAAATAACATCAGATTTGAGAACTTTCAAATCACTTCAAGGAAAGAACAGGATAATAATGTGATATCTGCTGATGCTCCACGTTTAGGGGAAAGGCAGTATCTATAAGAGGAGGAACTTTGGAGTAAAAAAAGTAAAAGATCCCCCTCTAAGCGGCAACCCTTTCGCTGGCGTATGTCCGCCTGGCAGCTGCAGCGGCCGGAGTACGTGGCGCATTTACGCGAAGAGATCGATCACTTCTGGCGCGAGAACTTGGTGGGGGGTGTCGATGCCATTGTTGTGTGGGAGGCGCTGAAGCCTACGATCCGGGGCATTGATATAGCTTGGTGTGTGGCCGCTCGGCGGGAGCGTCGGGAGGCCATTGTGACTGCCGCGGCCCGCGTGGAGGAGCTGGAGCAACGTGGTCGACTCGGGGGTGACGAGGGCGTCGTGCGACAGCTCCTGCAGGCCCAGCAGACATATTCCTCGGTCCTGTACGAGGAGGCCCGACAGGCGTGGCTCGCCACGCGCAGCAGGGTGTATCAGTGGGGAGATAAGTCCTGCACCATGCTACATAGGCTTTGCCAGGCGACTTTCCAGCCCCTGGAGCTACCCGGCCTTACGGCGGAGGACGGCTCGGTTATGACCGACCCGGGTCGGTTGGCGGCTAGCTTTGCCCGCTACTACGAGGCACAATACGCTCCTCGGGACCCATTGGTGGAGGGCGAGATTGCCTCATACTTGGACGACCTACTCCCGCAGGCAGTCCCGGAGGAGACTAGAATGGCCTTGGAGGCCCCGCTTACGTCCGAGGAACTTGGGGAGGCCCTTGGCCAATTGAATACTGGGAAGGCGCCCGGCCCGAGCGGTTATCCTGCCGAATTCTATAAAAAGTTCCATGTCCAGCTGGGACCCCACTTTCGCAATGCCCTGGAGGCAGCGCGGACTAGAGGCGAGCTGCCACCTGACTGGCGTCATGCCGAGATTGTAGTCTTTTTGAAGCCAGGCAGGGCGCCGGACCGGCACGACTCTTACAGGCCGATCTCCCTCCTCAACATCGAGGCCAAGATTTTGGCGAAAGCCCTGGCGAACCGCCTTCTGCCCCACATCGCCGACCTGGTCCACCCTGACCAGGCCGGGTTCATGCCGCGCAGGGCCACCCGGCATAATATCCGGCGGGCGCAGGCAGCGATCGACGCCATGGGTGCTAGGGATGAACAGGCCGCACTCCTCCTTGCGGACATGGACCGGGCCTTTGATTCAGTGAGTTGGGCGTATTTGTTCACCTTGTTGGCCCGCCTCAATCTAGGGCCTGTCTTCCTGTCCTATATCCGTCTCCTATACACCAATGTTACGGCGTCGGTCCGTGTAGCCGGTGCGGTCTCAGGGCGCTTCCAAATCGGACGTGGTACTCGGCAGGGCTGCCCGCTGTCCCCCTATCTGTTCGCCCTGGCCATGGAGCCCCTGGCGTCGCGGATACGAATGGATGCCCATATGCGTGGCTTTGTATGGCACGATACCCTAACGGATAGGATTGCACTTTACGCAGACGACGTCCTCCTGTTCCTTACCGACCTGCGGCGCTCGGGCCCTCGAGTTTTAGAGATCATGCAGGGGTTTGGCGAAGTCTCAGGGCTCCACCTTAATCTGTCTAAATCGACCCTGTGGGTTTTACATGGCGGAGTGGTTGCCGACCCTTGGGCCGCCGACCTGCGCGTGGCGACGGACGGCCTGAAATATCTGGGTGTCTTCCTCTCGACTTCGCGAGCCGTGGCCTGGACACGCAGTGTCTTGCCGGTGTGGGAACGGGTCCAGGCTGATGTCAAAACGTGGTCCAGGATGCCCCTGACAATCTTTGGGAGGTCGGCCATCTTTAAGATGGTGGCGCTGCCGAGGCTGTTGTACCAACTCCAACACTTCCCGCACCCTATTGGCATGGAGTGGTTCCGCCAGGTGAACTCTGTGCTGAGCCGCTTCCTGTGGGATGGCGGTGCAGCCAGGGTGGCCCTGAGGACGTGCTTTCTGTCCACATACTGTGGTGGTTTGGCCACATCCGACCTCCTCTCCTACTACCAGGCGTCACATCTACTTGTCCTTAATGACTGGTGGTACGGGGATAGGAGTGACCCGGCCTATGCCCTGGAGAGACATCTCATGGGAGATCGTACGCTCCACACCATTCTTTATTCGGCCCGTATACGCCGTGGGTTGCCGTCGGTAACTAAAGTGGTCTTTGCAGTGTGGCGGCAGTCTCTGCGCCGCATGGGTTGGTGGGGCAAGTTAACGGCTGAAACGCCGCTGTGGCACAACGGTTTGCTCCCGGAACTGGCGGCCCTGGCCGGGTTCGAGGGTTGGGAGGCTATTGGAATTACACAACTGGGCCAGGTCGTGTCAGGCGCCACCCTCAAGTCCTTTGAGGAACTCCGTGTGGAGTTCCAGATGCCTCAGTCCCAGTTCTTCCGTTACCTACAGCTGAGGCATGCCCTCGCCCCGAGCATTGCCGGCCTCGACTCCCTGCCGGAGTTCAGTCCGATTGAGGCGAAAGTGTTTATGGGAGACTTGGGCGACAAGAAGGTCTCTAGGATCTATCAGTCACTTGTTACTCACTGCTCATCCACTCTCAGCTCCCTTCGGGAGGCGTGGGAGGTAGACGTGGGCGCCTTGGATGAGGACGATTGGAGGGAGGCGCTGGAGTCCCCGCGCGGCACCGCTATTGCGGTTCGGCTCCGCCTGATACAATTCAAATACCTGCATCGTGCCTATTATACACGTGAACGACTGTGGAAGGCTGGTTTGATTGCGTCATCGGAGTGCCTGCGCTGTGGGGAAGTGCCTGGCTCCCTGCTGCATACGGTGTGGTTGTGTGGTCGCCTGGCTGGATTCTGGAGGGGCGTATGGAGTTGCCTGGCTGAGGTCCTGGGCTGGGATCCTCTTCGAACCCACCGGCTAGGCCTGCTGCACATCATGGAAGGGGTGGGGGGCAACATATATAAGCGTCACCTGTTGCTCCTGGGCCTGGTGGTTGCTAAGCGTGACCTGGCTCGGGCCTGGAAATCTGTGAGGGCCCCCCCCCTGTCTGCGTGGAAGGCTGGGCTGGACTACTTTATGGGTCTTGAAAAACCGGTCTTTGAGGCGCGGGGCTGCCCACGCAAACACTTCAAGATCTGGAAGCGGTGGGCCGACTACCGTGGCCTGTCCTTGGAACCCCCGGCGGAGCAGGAGGAGGACATTTGATCGCAGTGACTCTTCTGGCCCGAATGGCAAAACCCTGGTTGCATTATACCTGCTTCCTCTATGTGTATCGTCTTTGTGTTGCTTCTGTACATGTGTGGCGGGGGGGGGGAGTGTTGGGTACGGGTGGGGGTGTAGTTGGGGTTGGGATGGGTTGTTAGGGCATTTTTAAAGCTGAGCTTCATCGACACTTGCTTCATGGAATACTATGTATGTCACCATTACATTGATACTGTTGTGGGGATCTTGGTGTGTGAAGATACCACATTCTTGATACTCTTTTGCTCAATAAAATTGGTTGTGAGAAAAAAAAGTAAAAGATCTGCAACTTTCTAGTATAATGATAGACATAGACTCTTATGAACTGCCTGATATACAGGAGTTGGGACGCATAACCAGGGATGTGCGAAAAAAATTAATATGTAAAACATTAAAGTTAACACAGTGGAACTTAGATCGTCTACAAGCCAGGAAATATAAACACATGGACTTAATAATTGACAGATATACCTTGCAGGCTCAAGAGTACTTGGGATGTAATCTGACCAGCTACATTAAATGGAAACACCTAAGGTTAAAATAATTCTATATTCCGATAGGGGAGTTTGAAGGGACTTGGAATAAGGATCTTAAAGATACTCGGGGATGTCGGCTTTGTGGAATCGGCAAGGAAACTTATGAACATTTAATATGCATTTGCCAGAGACTGTTGCCAATGCCGAGGTCATATTTACGCCCCATGTTTAATAATGCCACAATAAGAACAACTAAAGAGGCTATACGGTATTGTTTTAGGCTTACAGGGGAAAGTGCAATCAGAAGGATGGTTCAGTTTTTAGAACATGCTTATAAAACATTAAACGACTAGATGGTTTTTATCGGATCTGTATATAGATGCAAAAATAGGTATCACCCCTATGTATATTTTCTTTTTTTATTATACTACGCATGGAAAATGTGATTTCTTAATTCTATTTTGTATGCCTGCTTATTCTCTATTTATTGTAATCAAATGATTAATGCAATAAAGTATTTATACTACTACTACTTGAAGTTGTGAGCTTCGTGATTGCATAGCTGTTCTGTTATCACTGTACATGACATGTACTGACAGTATATTTTCAGTGGATGCAGACACTGCATGACTTAAAATCGGATACTGAGATCATATAGCAATCGTTTAGTTAACACAACGCTCTAAGCATAATGTTATACCTTGCCAGTCCATTTCCTCAGGGCAAGAGTGGTTAAGTTTTGGCTTTGGCTTCTTATGGTACTATCAGCCATGACTCTGACACAACTCTGCCAAGCTATCCTCATGAGGCAAACTAGGTTGGAATGGAGCATGCATATTTTGGTTGCAGTAGAGAAAGTGCAGGTCTTTCTATTACTTTCCCCTTAAAACAATGAGCTACTAGTTACTTGAGGGGGTAGAATCATCAGGCAGGTAATTCAAGACTGCTGGGAATCCTTAAAATATAATATGGAGAGGGAAGCTGTGGGAGAACACGTGCAGGCTGTTGGAGTAAAATCAAACAAGGCAAATGTAATTAATACAGGAGCAGCATAATCCCAAATAAGAACACTACTCAAATGTACAGAGAGTGCAGCAGTGGTACATGCGCAGCTGTGACAGTTCTTACCAAGATGCAGTGAGACTTCATTAATAACTAACCACATGATCACCTAGATGTGACATCACAACTGCGGAGTGATGAGGTACTGTAATTCATATTCTGGTCGGAGGAAAACTTAACAGTGGCCCAACCAGGCTACTTGACTCACCATGCAGAATATCCATATCATCTTGATGCAACTTGAGCGATGCAGTAAACCAATCACTGTGGGAGTACCGTTTAGATGTGGCATGAATGAAACAGCAGACCAATCACCATGGAAGTACCATTCAGTGTGTCATGAACGAAACAGCAGACCCATCACCATGGAAGTACCATCCAATGTGCAGCAGCAGAGTTTTGATAATATAAAAAACTATTGTATGTGAATGCGCTCAGCAGAGGAACAGTCCCAAGATGTTGTTCACCTAGATGGCCCATGAGTGCAGCAACAGGGAGGAGACAGCAGCCAAATCCCAAGACAAGGGTAAGCTAAGTGTGTATTGAGTACAACAGCAGAGCAATCACAATTTAAGGGTCATCCTGCAGCAAACTAAGGGAAGCAGCAGAGCAGATCTGGTCTGGTCTGTCTGGTCGTGCGCTGCTTTAAGTGGCTCCGTTTCTGAACTTAGAATTTTTGAAATATAGCGAAATTGGGAATTTGTTTTTACTGGGGGAAATGTGGAAGCTTTGTTTATAATTGTATTTTGCACAGACTGGTTCCAAACTTTTTATAGAATTTGGAGGAATCGTTTTAAAAAAATTTCATTTTAAACTTTGGAGGCTAACCTCTACCTCCTTTGTGCGGCACTACATTTGGGGGCTGTATTTTTTGAAATACAAATATCTTTTTGGGACACTCTTTGTCCCTGGCGGCCATCTTTGAATTGCCGAGCGCTGACAGAGGTCAGCGTTCCATTGCTTGCACGCTGACCGACCATTGCTGCTATTTAAGAGCCGTGGTCTTGACGTGCAGCGGTTATGCGCAGCAGTCGCCCCAATGTCGCGCCAAAGGCAAGACCGTCTGCGACCGCCCGAGACCAGGACCTATGCCCAAAAACATAAACCTACTACACAATATTCGTCAAAGCCGCTATTTAGCTTGAGAGGTAGGAGGGGCTCAAACTGTAGTTTACTATGTCCTTTAGAGGCTAACTCTCTATGTAGTGGTAACTACGGTTTTAATAATCCTAGTTCAAACATGGATATTAGTCCTATTGTTGAAGTTTTGAGTGAGCAGGAATTGTTACAAAAATCCCTTAGTAATAATAACATTTATAATTTTTGGAGTATTAATTGCCGCTCCCTTCCAAAACATAAGGAGGACATTTTTAATTTTTTAAACAGTGAAGAACCTGACACTATTTTTTTGACAGAAACTTGATTGAATGATTTTTCAGGTCCAGATGTGGTATGCGCCCACCCGGATAACTATACTATAATAAGGAGAGATAGAATCCTCAGGAAAGGTGCAGGGATTGCGATTATTTTTAAAAGAAGCTATTCATGTAAATTGGAAGACTTCCCTCTGGTGGATTGCGAAGCTGCCCTTTTTAAACTTATGCTCTCCCCCCATCTTACTTTATCTGGGGCATTGATCTATCGACCCCCTAGACCGGCTGGTTCTTGAGTGCCCTTACTTTCAGACATGTTGGTGCCTTGGCTACTTAAATTGGCTAATTTCACAGTTTTAGGAGATTTAAACCTTCACTTGGAAAGTACGGAATGTTTAACAAGTAAGGCTCTGATTGCTAATTTATCTGCGCTGAACTTACCTCTTTGCAATGAAGGCCCCACTCACATTGCTGGTCATTTACTGGACCTTATTTTCTCGAACTTGTCTTATATTAATTGTTCTCTTGCACTGCCTTTATGTGGGTCTGACGATTTTGCGGTCAAGTCCATTGAAAATGGCCCCACTGTTACGAGACATACCGGGCCAAACCAGAAACTGGGGCAAACTGGATACAGTAAAATGTAACCATTCTTTGTTAAACTATGCTCCTTGTTTGAATTCTATATCACTGGCTTCCTTGGACAGTATCTATAAATGGATTGCTTCCGCTTCCATTGCCTGCCTTCCACCCTCTGTGAAAAAATTAAATAATCACTGTCTTCCAGCCCCCTGGTTTACAGAGCAGCGGCAGCTGAAAAAAGCAAGTGTAAAGCTATGGAATGAAGGTGGAGAAGGGACTACTCCCCCGAGTCCAAAAGTATTTACAAAGCCACACTGAAAAAATACCATGCCTTATGTAAAGGGGCCCAAGCTGATTAAGTCTCCTCCACTATTTTGGGGGTGAGGAATTGTTCTCGTACCCTATTTTCCATGGTTAAGAAGCTAGCAGGTTCAGGAACGCAACCTAGTCCGCCTGTTCTTGACGAACTACAGTGTAACATGCTTGCTAACTTCTTTATAACTAAAGTTGAACAAATCTACCAGACTTTAGGAGGAATTAATGCTATGAGTCCGGCTTTGCCCGGTCTTGCTCAAGTACCCACTGCAGAGCATTCTGGGTTAAAATTAGAGAAGTGGATTCCTTAGGACAATGGTTCTTTTAAAAATATCTTAGCGAGCATTAAATCAGGTTCTCAGCGACCCTCTCCCAGCGGCAGTGCTCTTACAAATGTAACAGCCTGCTTTAAGAGTTGTTATGGAGCTATTGAATGCCTCTCTTAGCGAGGCAGATATGCCGGCGTTTGGAATGGTCCTGCCCCTGCTGAAGAAGCAAAATGTGAACCCTGCTATGCCGACCAATTTTAGGCCGATTTCCTTGCTCCCGGTGTTTTCCAAAGTTTTGGAAAAACATGTAAACGCCCAGTTATCTATGTTTGTGGAATCTTCTAACTTTCTGTAAACTTCACAATAGGGCTTTAGAGCAGGGTTCTCAACTGAGACTACACTACTGGGCGTTACGGAGATGCTACGCCAGCGGCTGCACGCAGGTGATACAGTGGCCCTTATACTACTAGATCTAAGTGCCGCGTTTGATACGGTCTCTCACACCGTATTAATAAAGTCTTTACAGGCATTGGGCATCTCTGGATTGGCGCTTGGCTGGCTGTCTTCCTTTTTATCGGAACGAACATTCGAAGTCTTTTCCACGAGGGCCACCTCAAAGTCTTACACATCCCTGTTTGGGGTGCCACAGGGCTCAATTTTGAGCCCACTCTTCTTTAACATCTATGTGCAACCCCTGGCAGTGATTGCTGAGGAAGCAGGGTTGGTCGCTTTTTTCATACGCCGATGATACTCAAATCATCTTTTCTCTATCGGCTGATAAGAGACTGTGTCCGTCTGCTCTGCAATTGAGCTTGCGCAATATTGCATCGTGGATTAATTGAATTTGCTCAAGCTCAATGGAGAAAAGACGGAAGTGCTTATTTTTGATAAAAATTCTGAACATTGGGGCCCTCAACATTGGCCAGCTGAAATGGGGCATTTACCCATGCCTTCCTCTCAGGTCCGCAATTTAGGCTTTATTAGTGACAATAAATTGTCAATGAAACAGGCAGTACAAACTGCAGCCACCTGTTTTACCATCCTAAAATGGTTTTAAAAAATCATTTGGATGCTCCCTGTTGATACCCAAAGGACGGTAGTCCAGGCCCTCTTAACATCTCGCCTGGACTATGGTATTGTCCTTTTTCTGGGTTCAAACAGGGATGTATTGCACAAGCTTCAGGTGGTGCAGAACTCTGCTGCCAGATTGCTGCTTTGACTTCCTAGAATGTCCAGTACGACTAATGCCCGGAGAGAATTACACTGGCTCAGGGTGGAACAACGTACTAAATTTAAAGCCCTGTGTTATATGTTTAGAATTAAGATTGTCTCAGCTCCTAAATACCTACAAGATCTGGTACGCCCTTACCATCCTTCTCTCCTGCTTTGCTCCTCCTCATAAGATAAATTTGATGTTCCCAGGATCAAACTAATGAGAATGGGAGGGCGCTCCTTCTCTTTTCTTGGGCCAGCGTTGTGGAATTCTCTACCTGATGTGATGCGGAAGGAGAAGCTGTATTCCAATTTTCGCAAGCAATTAAAAACTTGGCTGTTTAATCAACAATTCTAGTTTCAGATTTTTAGAGTTTCTGTTATGGCCTGCGCTGGGAAACCCTTGGTTGGGTAGCTGTGCGCATTAGAAAAATAAATTAACTTAACAAAACAGATAGCATTGAACGACTCCTCGTCAAGATGAGATATGATTGCAACAACAGATTATTCACGATGTGAAACCTGCCCAGATGCAACATGAGCACAACAGAAGAGCACAAGAAACAGTTCACAGAGTGACTTATCAAATTAACAAGTACAAAGTAAAATCCATCAATCACAGAAGAACCATCATGTGAAATATGCATAGCCCTGAGATAATAACAGAAAAACAAACCTGGGGTCCAGGGGAATAAATTGAGTGTAATGAGAGATAATCAGGTTGAACATGTGACCGCCTCTTTGGTAGGTTAAAGAAAAAGGGCAGTCTCTCCAGGTGTGAATTAAAAATAAAAGCGAAAAGAGACAAGATACTGCAGGATTCGAGTTGCTCTATGTATTCATTTACAATTTAGATTAAAGAGGTCCTCTCACATGGAAAGGGCAGTAGAAGGTGAGGTTTTCCACTTCTTAATAATGTATCTTCGTTCACACTGGGTAAGTGCTGCAAATCGGGGTGTGAACAAGGAGTGTTGCTAAAGGCCCCTCCAGGTCGAAATACGTAGTCATCGCTGAGACTCACACATTGCCACCAATTTACTTGAGCAGAGGACATTCTTTAATAGTGTGTTTAGAAGATGGTCCACATCATCTACAAAAGCTAAATGATCAGGCTGCACCATGACTTCATGGCAAGGGGCTGACCAGATCCTAATCATATGCCCTCAGTATTCCATCCCCATGTAGTCTCAGAAGAAGCTGGTTGGAATATGGGTGCTGGGTGCACTGATCCAGGGGTCTCCAACTTTTTCTGTAGCAAGAGCTACTTATGTTTAATAAAAATCATCCAGAGCTACTAATCCTATTAGTGTTTTAATAATGACCATATAAAAGCCAATTACATTAGTAGCCACTCCATGCAAGGTTGTCAGCAGTGATCACCACAATGCATCATTCAGGACTTTTAACAGTAATGTAAAGAGGTTTTCTTAATTTGGGATGCCTATACCCGAGTAACACAAAAGAGCCATAGATGCAAAGCCGGGCATCAAGGTAATAATATGAGTAGTAAGTCTCCCCGACTCCACATGTTTTATCACTCCTATTAGCTTTAAATGTAGTTAGCAAAATCAGCCATTTTCTCCGTACATCACCTTCAGGACAAAGTTCTAAAAATACACACATTTTCATCTCCAATACAACCTTTTCAATTTTGGTATACTTGTATTAATTAAATCAAGAGAAACCTTCTAATTTAATAGGCTGACCAACACAGAGGAGAGCTGCTAACTGGTAGCTTGAGAGCTACAAGTAGCTCAGAGCTACTCATTGGAGAAGCCTGACGCGACTGATCCCTCTGTAGGAGTTTAGAGTCTACAAATGAAGGTGCCACTAAAGGATTAATATAGGAGTGCCCTGACAAAAGGACAGAGACATCTTGAGGGATTTGGTGGGTAGCGAGGGAAGCATAAAAAAACTCTAAGTGAGAGCATGAAGGGCCAGGAAAAAGAGGCATGAGGGCATTATAAGTATGAGGTTTTGTTCCTGGGAAGCTAGAACATGAGTCACTTTCAAGATGCAGGAAGGGTGAGTCCGAAGACATATCCTTTTCAAATGAAGCTTTATGAAGGGTTCATAGTTGTTGAAGGTCACTTATTTGCCTGGCCCACGGAATACACACTAGGAAGGTTGTCTTTCATAAAAACGTTGTAGGTTGCAAGATATCACTGGTTTGTGCATCAGCCTGGGGAAAACCAGATTGAGGCCTCAGGGTGAATTGTGCCAGAGGGAAGAGGTGCATAAGGCCCATCTGAGCCCTCTTGAGAGCCATGTGAAGGATTTTCCAGTCCTTCTCACCTCCATCCGAGTCTGAAGGCATCATGAAAAATACATGACACCACTCATCATGTAAGCAGATTAATTTTCTTTTCAAATTCGAGCTCCTTACTTTTATACCAGTTTGTGGTAGAGGATCTCCTATCAGCCACCATTAACTTCAGGTTGTATGAAGATAGATGGTAGATATCCGCCCTACCTGGGCTCCCCCTGATCAACTGGAGAAATATCAAATTCTGAGTGGGCCATGGGAAAGGCTTACAGAAACAACCCTTTCCCAGTCCACTTAAAGGCAACCCCATGAAAATAAAGTGCTCTCTCCATCAAAGAAGCAAGTAGATTATACCTGGTGTTGCGGTTGGTCCCAAATGTCTCTGCCTAGACCTCAAATATGTGGTTGGTCACTTACGGCCTAGTCAATGTCAGGCATTAAATATGTTGTTGAGGGCTTCCAGGAGGATCATATACTCATGTTAAAAGTAGATGCCCTTCTAGTCTGTTCGTTCTGGTATTTTTAGTCCCTAAAATATGGGAGATTAATAAGAACATACTTTGTTGTAGTGTCCACTTTTGCACAGCTATAACCAGCCAGCAAAGGTGTAGGGATTAGGTATCCCCTTTTTTCTGGATGTAGATAGGGATCTGATGTTTTATTTGTGAGGACCATCACCTTCTTGAACCTCAACACTGGTAGGAAAGCCTTCAACATGAAAGATCTTTGACAGGTTTATGTGGAGGAATGCATCTGATTTGTCCTACTCCGAACCAATGGAGAGATACCTGCAGTGGAACCGCCGTCCATATTCTGAGGATTCAACTATAACTGTGAGCATCAAATTGAAGTGGCATCCCAGTACTAAGTTGGAACCATGATCAACCACTGAAAGGTCAGAATCGGATTGGCGAGCTTTGACGGGTTGTTTCAGGGTAGTGTCTGCTTTGCCACATGGGGTTACAGGGAGTGTCTTGCCACAGAGAACCCATCCCAGGGTACATTGAGTCTGTGGAACCATCAGGCTATCATAGATTTGCTCGTCCTCAAGAAATTGTCCACTGCCTGCTGATGGCTGTTACCCACTCCGGATTAAGGAAAGCCTTTATCAGCATTTACCAGGCTGGGTGTTGGACACAACCATACAAACTAAATCCTTCTGAAGGGAACTGGGAAGGATTTTGTGTAGTTCAGTGAAAGCGAGCTGAGTTTGTTGTGTTAGGGCTAATGCAAACTTCAGACTCTCTCAAGAAACCAATCGAAAGTGACATTGGTCTTGGCAGGGAGTATGCCAGCAGAACAATACTGGTACGCCAGTGGCATTATTGACATCACATTTCGTCACCCCAGGACCCCTGCTGTCCTCATAAAATTACATTGCAGGTGTTGACAATGGTCATGTCAGTTTTACACTTCCCCCAGAACATTGGCGTTCTACTTCTCGCTCTAAAGTTGAAGTCAAGCTCTCTCCTCTCTCATTCAGTCCCTGCACTTTAGTCAAATTCCTCCCTATGACCAGGCTGTGACACAGTTTAATGGTCGGTGGGAGCCAAGTAATAGCTATGGGCCTACACCTTTTTGCCTGTTCCATAAGATGCAGCACAAACGCATCCTGGTTCCCTTTGGTAAATCAATGTAGTCTGTCATGACTGAGAGCCCCCACTGCTAACAGTGCGAGTGGTGTGTGTGGAATACGGGAAGCACATGGGATCCAAAGCTGGAGCTTCCACGATGTGTATAGCTCTAAGGAGCGTTACAAACAATCTAGGCCCTGAGTGAATGGTCTACTTTGTCCCTCAAGCATGTCCCTCGGCTGCATATTCCTCCTTCAAGGAGCCAGACATTCATGCAAACAGATCGAAAGGCGTAAGAAGCCAAGTGGAGGTGCTCATTCTCATTTCTGTTCAGCATTAGAGCTGGTGCGTCTGATTTCAGCGGGCACCCACGGCACACCATCTTTCTGACTGAGAATGGCAATGAGTTCCACTGGCTGGAGGAGTTCATCCAGATTCCAGAGCAATTTAAGTCAACCGTATAATCTGCAGTGCTCAAGGGAAGTAGCTGGTCGAAGTCACTGTTGGAACAGTCCCCGTATCTGCATCCTTCACCCACCTTTCATAAACTTCTGTAAGAGTTTAGCTACTGTTAAACATCACAAGACCCGAGTATATCTAAATATCAGTCACCCCAGTAGGAAGACCCATAGGCTAACATCAGACATAGGGCCATTGTTATCAGAAATCTAGTGCCAACAGCGAAGATGGAATAACAGATGGGTTACATCTTTATCAAAGTTGGTGCGAGCCTGTTCTACTTTCTTGTATACATTATATTTTACCAGAACTATTTGCTTGCTTGTTAAATAAAGTTCATTTTTTAAAGTTAAGCTCTGACTGGATATTTGCCATCAAGTTTTAGTGTCGTCCTAAATATGAATTTCTAACACCTTCTGCAGTAAGCCCAGGTTTCGTACTCTGGCTATGCAGAGTGCCTATTAGGAGTAACTTTGTTGTGCAACTGGACTAGAATCGTATTTTGGTAAACAATAGTACCCTCACAGTATATTGCCCAGTCCTAGTTATCACTGACTGCCTCAGGACCACATGAAAAGCCCTCAGAACCTCCATGCACAGGTCATGGTTGCTGCATGGAGGTTGGCTCAAAAAAACATTCAAACATAGAATAGGAATCAACTATGTGGTTTGAGCACTGGATAAGTATGGACAGGTCATGTTGTGGTCTGGAAAATTAAATATCTTAACAAAGACTGGACTAACGACATGGGCGCCACTATCATCTGATCAAAAGGTATGCTAACTGCCTCTCCATCCCCCATCATCAGCTCTGGATAAGAAACGCTGAAGCCCGTCAACAGACTCTGACTGGCTGGAAGACCAATTGAGACAAATATACACAAGAGTATTATGGGATGTCTGTCATCTCTATGGACTCAGAAACACCAGGAACAGAGATGAATTCAATTGCTCCCCCACTCAATAATTCTAAATTGTGGGGCACTTTCTGAGTAGTAATCTAACCCCAACTTCCAGTGTTTGTGAATATAGGCTGCCTCTGTGGACTGGTATTCATTTTCACTGTTTTTATCTAACACATTTTATTGATCTTATAAAGGGAGTATAAACCGTGCAATAATGTCTGTGCCAACAGAAAAAGACACATCAAAATCACTGTTATTATTCCCAAATTACTTACAGATACGAAGGTTAACAGCCATCAACTGCTATAATTTATGTTTGTGGCAACACGAAGATAGACCCACCTTATTCATTAGCCCTTCAAACCCCTCCTAACTGAAAGTTATTCCTCCCAACCCAGGGACACCAACCCGCACCATTGATATTTCACGGAGCATCCCCCCTCAGTTCATCAATGTGCAAGGATAAGGCCTCTCTGTTCCTACACAATCTGTTTTGAACAGGCCCAGCGCTCTCCATTTAGGTGGGTAGTACTCCACCAAAGGCATCGAGGTGAGATAGCCTATCAAGGGATCTCGTATTATGAGTGACACCGTTTTTTAGAAGTCTGTTGTAAGTCGTGAGCTTTTCAAGGGCTCTAATTTTTACATTTCCACTATATTAGGATATATGGGGGATCCTTTTTCCATAATGCCACAACTAATCACTTGACATTCTCTAGAATGTGAATGAGTTGACCCTTGTATGTCCGTGCAATGCGGGTTCAATGTCAACTCGCATCAGCACATACTCAGGGATCCTCCCTATTGGTTGCCCCATTGTTTCATCTATGTGACTCAGCCCTTCTTTCCAAACTATCTGGATTTTAAGGCAAGCAAACCATATGTTCCTAACTCAGCTCCACACCTCCAGCACTTGTCTCACGTATGTGGGTATATGGCATGCAGTCTGTGTGAATGTGGATTATTAGATTGTGTGGTTGTGCGATCTTACCCTTAAACACAATTCACAATTCTTTATCAGATCCACACAGGTTTGTTAGCAGAACCTAAGCTCAGTCCTGGATAACTGTGGCTGAGAGCAGTCAGGATTTATCAAAGGAACAAGTGCAAAACATTAAAAAGTACCAAAATAAGAATTTTGAAAAATAAGAAAATACAACACAATAAAAAATCCATCACCAATTCATAAAGATTGGTTGTATTTTTCTCTTTAAATAGACACCTCAACGACAAAACTCCACCAGAGGGTTCCAGAGATATGAATTTTCAAGTAAATAATAAATCACTGCTTGTCACTCAAAGGTAGTAAATCATTGAAATGTACAAGGGTTAACCACAAGTGTGGCTTCCTGAGGGTCATTCTCGCATTTACCCCAGGAGGGCATAAGGCTGTCTCAAAAACAAAAGCTTGTGTACGGCTACTAGAGACACTGGCCCACAAAGCTGCAACTTTCTAAAGTTACCATTTGTACATTTACATTAAAAGCGACTTGAGCAACAAGTCCGGTTTAATGCAACAATTTTGTGTGATACCTTGAGGTATCATATTTAGCAGTCCCACTTGGAAGATAGCACTGCTGAGTTGTAAGCATGCAACTCCATCCTTCTCAATGGGGCTTATAGCCTTTACACTGAAAAAACAAAATGCAGGGTTTTTACTTTCAGGACATGTAAAGTTAATAAAACACATGCCCATCTTTTTAATGTAATGCACCCTGCCTTTAGGGCGCAGTATGCCTGCCTTAGGGGTGACTTAAAAAGGAAGGTTTGGGTTTTGCCATTAGTTTAAATGCAAAGTCGTGTTATCAGTTTTAAACTGCTCTTCCAGCCTGCAATGGTCTGGTGGAAGTCATATATTCCTTTATCACACTTTTGGTGGCACAATGTGTGGTGCAGTCCATGAGGGACACTTAACTTACAGGTCCTGGGTATCCCAGTACCATATACTAGGGACGTATAAGTAAGTTACCTTATGGTAATTGTGGGTACACCAATTCAACGCATACCTTTTAATGGTCAGAGCACTGGCACGGAGGCCTGTTTGGCAGGACTCAGTGCATATTCAGAGCTGAAAAACCTGTAGCATCATTCCCATGGTTACGGGGTGATCATGGATAACGAATAGTTTCTTACCTGTCGGTGTAGTTTTGCAGCTTGAACATCTTTCTGGATTCACTATGCTCTGCATTATTCCGCGGTCTACTGGTTGGGTCCGGAATCGTATTCTTTTCTTTGTTCTTTTTTTTTTGTAGCCCAGGTGGGCGTTGACGTCCCACCTTTTGGTGTCCTTCCTGTGACGTTGGCACGCTTCCTGTGGAAGCTCCCACCCTTGGGCGCATCTTCGGATTCTTTTTTTCTCGTTTGTGTTCGGTTTCCGAATCCAAGGCAATGGTTAAGTAAGTTATTTACCCGCTTTGACTTTTAAGTAGTCTGTTTCAGCATTGTCCTTGTTTTTACTACCTATTTCTCCAGCCTCATCTTTCTGGCGGAGGTGGGTGGGTTCGCTAGTGAATCCAGAAAGATCTTCAAGCTCCAAAACTACACCGACAGGTAAGAAACTATTCGTTTTGCAGCGTGAATCTTTCTGGATTCACTATGCTGTGCATAGACTTTGTAGCGGTTTGTTACTTTTGTGGCGGCTGGGTGGAAGATGAGCGTTGGCTGTTGAATATATGTTGAAGCACTTTATGTCCTACTTGTGCTTCCTTGTTCATTTGTATATCCACACAGTAGTGCTTTGTGAAGGTGTGCACTGAAGCCAATGTTGCCGCCAGGCATATGTCTTGAATGGGTGTGTTAGCCAGGAAGGCTATTGTTGCTCCTTTTATTCCTGGTAGAGTTGGCTCGTGCCCCTTCTGCTAAATCTTGGCCTGCCTACCTGTGGCAGAATTGTATCGTTTGCGCGATCCATCGTGCAATGGTTCCCTTAGTTACTGGTTTTCCCATGAAACTGTTTGCGAATGACACAAAGAACTGTTTTGTTTTCCTGTGTTCCTTAGTTCTTTCTATGTAGTGCATGACTGCCCTTCTGGCGTCCAGAGTGTGCAGTGCCCTTTCTGCGCATGTTGCTGATGTCTGTAAGAAACTAGGAATTTGTATTGTCTGGTTGATGTGGAACCCTGACACCACCTTTGGCATAAAGTGTGGGTCCGTTCTCATCACCACCCTATCATTGTGAATTTGGATGTAGGGTTCTTGTAGCGTTAGCGCTTGTAGTTCGCTCACCCTGCGCAGCAAGGTGATTGCCACTAAGAATGCTGTTTTCATAGTTAGCATTTGAAGGGAGGCCTTATGAATTGGTTCAAAAGGCACTTTCATGAGTTCCGTTAGGACTAAATTAAGGTTCCATGCTGGTGGTGGCAACCTGTTTGACGGTGTGATCTTCTTTGCCCCTTACAGGAATCTCTTTACTATCAGTGATGTAAAAAGCTCTTGCCTGTTTCACCTCTTGTGTAAGCGACTATCCCTGCCTAGTGCACTCTTAACGAGGATGAGCTCAATTTTGCTTTGAGCAGGTGCGTGAGGTATTTAAGCACTGTTGATTCCTTTGTCATCTTTTTGTGTAGCTTTTTCTTTCTGCACCATAGTGTGAACCTCTTCCATTTTGCCACATAGCCCCTTCGTGTGGTGGGCCTTCTTGCCTCTCGTAGTACCCTTAGGGTGCTCTCCGGTAGTTTTAGATGTGCAAATTCTATGTATTCAGGAGCCATGCTGCTAGGCTGAGGCTCTCTGGTTCTGGGTGCAGCACCTCTCTGTTTTGCATGGAGAGTAGATCTTTTCTTTTCCCGAATTTGTGGGGTGTACTCTGTGTCATCTCCATGATCTGCGAGTACCATGTCTGCCTGGCCCATTGGGGTGCGACCAGTATCAGGGTCATGTTGCTGGTTCTGCACTTGCTGAGTACTTTGTGTATCAGAGGAATCGGTGGAAAAGCGTAAGCAAATGTCTTCGACCAGCTTATCCATAGGGCATTCCCCAGGGACCCTTCTGGTTGCCTGGATGCGAAGTTTTGGCATTTTGCATTCTAGCGTGTTGCAAACAGGTCTATTGACGGTGTTCCCCACCTGCCAAACAGCTTCCTTGTTTCCTGTGCATTGAGCTCCCATTCGTGGGATGCTGATGTTTGTCTGCTGAGCTAGTACGCTTCCACATTGTCCTTCCCTGGTAGGTGTATGTCTAGCAGGTCTATTTTGAGAGGGATGGCCCATCTCCATATTTCCTGTGCTAGTTTCGATATCGGGGCTGATTGTGTTCCTCCCTGCATGTTGATGTAGAACATCGCTGTTGTGTTGTCTGTTTATCAACACTCTTTTGTCGTACAGCTTCGCCTGGAAGGCCTTTATTGCGAGGAAAACGGTCTTCAGTTCCAGGTGGTTGATGTTTTTGACCGCATCCGCTGGTGTCCACAGACCCCTCACTCTGTGTGTTTTCATATGTGCTCCCCATCCCTTCTGGGATGTGTCTGTGGTGATGGTCACCGTTGGGGTTAGAGGCCTCCCTTCTGTTATGTTCCCCTTGTTCCACCATGGTATCTCTTCTTGCACTGTGTGCGTTACAACCACTAGATCTTCCCAACGACCTGTAGCTTGTGACCATTGGTCCTGTAGCCATTCCTGGAATGGTCTCATGTGGAGCCGAACATTTGGCACTAGATGTATGCATGAGGCCATCATGCCGATAATTTTGCTTGCCGTCCTCACTGTCAGAGCTCACCCCTTCTGTTAGAGGCGCGTCCCCTTCAGCAGTGCCAGTCTTCTCTTTTTGCTGGGGAACACCTTGCTCTGTAATGTGTTGATCTGTGCTCCCAGGAAGATTTTTACTTGTTCTGGTTTCACTGAGGATTTCCCCCAGTGGATGGAGAATCCAAGGGCCATTAGTGTGCATGTCACTCGCTGTGCGTGCTGTTTGCATGTCTTGTATGAACTTGCTTTTATTAGCCAATCGTCCAAGTAAGGGTAAACGTGGATCCCTTCCCTCCTTAGGTGCTCTGCGACTGCGGCAAAGCACTTTGTGAAGACCCTTGGGGCGGATTTTAGTCCGAAGGCTAGGGTCGAGAACTGGTAGTGATCTTTGTTTATGGTAAATCTCAGCAGATGTTTGTGCCCCCTGTTCATTGGGATGTGGAGGTAGGCATCCTTGAGGTCTATGGTGACCATGAAGTCTCAGCTTTGTATCTGAGGAAGTACCTCTTCTAGGGACGTCATCTTGAATTTGTGCATTTTTATGTATTTGTTTAGGAACCTTAGGTCCAGGATGGGTCTCATTGTTTCGTCCACCTTTGGTACCAGGAAGTAAGTTGAGTACACTCCCCTGTTCCTTTCTCTGTAAGGTACTGGTTCGATAGCCTCCATTTGCAGGAGTTCCTTCGCTTCCTTTTGAAGTAGTTCTAGCTCCTTCTTTGGTAGCACCCTTCTTTTTGGTCTTTTGTTTGGCGGTGTTCTTTCCAACTCTATGCAGTACCCGAACTGAATGATGTTCAGTATCCATTTGTCTGTGGTTATTTTCTTTCACTCCTGGAAGAAGACGTTTATTCTTCCTCCCACTGGTGTTACATGCTCGCAGATGTTTAGTCCGTGCAACTCCTTGTTGTTGTAGCTGTGCTCCACCCTGGGAGTTTTTGCATGGGTGTGCACCTGTTGCGTGACAGAGTCACTTAGAGGTGGGTTGTTGTCCCCCTCTTCTATTCTGTTCACATCCATTTGCCCTCCCACGAAAGGACTGGCCCCTTTGCTGGTATTGCCAGGGTTGCTTCTGTTGCCCTTGTTGTGTTTGGGTGTCGCCCTGGTGGGACTGCTGGAATGCCTGGTGCGACGTGCCTGGCTGGTTTCCCCCTCTCCTGTTAGGTCTCCGTCACGGGTTGCCCCTCCTTGCTCCTCTGCATTGCAAGGCCCCCATGGATCTTGCAGTTTGGTTCTCTTTTTAAGGTCGAGCTGGTGTAACAGCGCAGCTGCGTCCAGCGAAGCATCTTTTGTTGTCCACTTCATGGGAATGTGAGACAGGGGATGGGCATGCGCAGGGGACTCTCCCATGTGAGGGCGCACGTTCACCCACACGCCGTGCACATCTCCTGTCCCACATTGCCAGGAAGCGGATAGCACGCACGCACACACATGCACATGCACACGCGCGCGCACACACACACACACATGCACGCACGTCCCCCTCCCACCCCACTCACAGGTTCACGTGCACACTCACAGCCCCCCTACCCCACTCACGGGCTCACTAGCACACACACACGCAAACCCCCCCACCACCTCACGGGCTCACGCGTACACACAGCCCCCCCCCGACCCCACTCACCGGGTCTATCGGACACCTCTTGTCCCGCGGTGGTGGCGGCTGCACGGGCTTGGTAGGCGGCGGGGGCAGGCACCGGCAATGTGCCTCGAGCCCCCTCCGCTTCTCTCCCCAGACTCATGGCGGCAGTGGTCCAGGCCCAGCAGTAGGCGGGGCTTTCCCTTAGCACGGGAGGGGAGCCCCGCTGGTTTTGTGCGCCTTGGGCTTGTTACAAACGTCACGTTTTCTGCCCAGCGGGACCGTTTGCGCACTCTCAGAAGGGAGCCACCGGTCATACCGTCGCTGTAAAGGTGTGAGCCAATGAAAGGACGCTTGCGGTTCAAACCACGTTTTCGAACCCAATCCGACCTGTCACAGTTGAGCTAATGCGCTGTCATCGAGGGTAGAATTGTGAAAATAAAAACGCATGTTGGCTGGGGTCTTAGCGGCGTTTGGTCGAAAGAGTCATGACGTCAATTGACGTATGCGTTCCCTCATTGGTGGGCGGCCGGGGTCTGGTGGCAGCGGGCCCTGTGATTGGTGTGGCTGTTGTGGTTGAGGGGGAGGCCGGAGCTCATCGCCCGCGCCAGGGCCAGCGCTCGAAGCAGCAGCCGTGCGTTGCGGGGTCGGAGCGCAGGCCACAGACATGCCGCGCAAGAAGCCGTTCACTGTCAAGCAGAAGAAGCAGCTGCAGGACAAGCGCAAGCGCAAGAGAGGAGTGACCAGCCAACCGCATGCCAGCACCCCTGGAGCACTGCCGAAGCTGACCAATGAGAGCCAAGCACCCCTATACACTCTGCAGATGTTGAGCAATGAGAGGCGAGCACACCCACTCCATGCCCAGCCGAGTGCTTGTTGTTAATGCACTTCGACCACTGCCTCACATAAGCCTGTCTATGCTTCATGTAGATTCCAGCCCCACCTACTTCACTAGAACTATCTTCCTTCAGCCTCTCAATGCGGGTATTTAGATCTACTCAAGAATCATCTCTCAGTGCTAGACGATTACTATCTCGTATTGTCCCCAATTTATACATATAAATTTCAACAATTTTTTTTACATATAGGGGTTTGTATTTCCGGCTTTGCTCAATAAACGGATGTTTACGTTCATCTTCAATTTTCAGGCTGTTTGAGTTGCTTTCTACTGCCGCTGATTTCTTTTAAAGAAATTCAGTTACAAATGCTCTGCCTGCAAAATAGATGAAGACAGCTACCTAAGGCCATCAACAGCACGTTACACATTCAAGGTCAATGTCACAATGTTATTCTAGGTGGGGTGGGGTTGGGAGGAGTTGGGCAACAGAGATAGAGTAAAACAATATTGCCACACGCTGTGAAAGAATCGGGCTTAAAAAACAGGACTCATAATTCAATTAAAGATTCATTCGAAAGTGCATAGAAACGCACATGGAAGGTGGAGGAGTGGAATGGAGGCTACAAAATTCATGTGAGATTGTATTATAATTGCATTTATGTAGTGTTTACTACCTCTGACGAGGCGGCTGAGCGCTTTTTCGGCGAGGAGCACACTACTCCGGATTGCGCACCACAGTTGACCACTTTACTCTTTCTCTTGCTAATGCAGGGCTGTGTCAGATATCTTTGGGGAGATGGTGGCTGGTAACAGCCCAGCTGTAGCATGCATTCCTGTTTCTGTTTTATGAAGTCTTCTCTTAATCAGAGTTGCTAAGGAGACAAAGTTTTATCATTTAGGCTCTGTTTTAGGACTGGAAGGAAAGAGCAAAGCCTTCCTATCAATAAAAACGCAATCAGAGTGTCACCCTCTTTTTGCTTCAAATTGCCTGACAAACAAAATGCCTTCTTAGACTTCAATGGGGTCACCCACTTTTGAAACCAAATTCAATTCAATTCAGCGATTTATATAGCGCGCTACATACCCAGAGGGTTTCAAGGCGCTTGGAGAAGGGTGGGGAGTTACTTGTCGAATATCCAGGTTTTAAGTTTTTTCTGAATGCTAGGTGGTTCTGAGTGAGGCGAAGGTGAGTGGGAAGTGAGTTCCAGGTTTTAGCCGCCAGGTAGGAGAAGGATCTTCCTCCCATGGTGGTTTTGTTGATGCGAGGTACAGCAGCAAGGGCTTGGTGGGAGGAGCGTAGCTGGCGGGAGGGCGTGTAGAAGGAAAGTCGTGTGTTGAGGCATTCGGGTCCAAGTTCGTAAAGTGCTTTGTGTGCGTGGGTTAGAAGGCGGAATGCTATCCTCTTATTGATGGGGAGCCAGTGGAGGTTTTTCAGGTGACCAGAAATGTGATCTTTACGCAGAATGTCTAGAATGAGTCTGGCTGATGCGTTCTGGATGCGTTGGGAGTTTTTTCTGAAGTTTTGCGGTGGTACCGGCGTAAAGGGTGTTTCCGTAGTCCAGGCGGCTTGTAACTAGTGCGTGGGTGACCGTTTTTCTAGTTTCAGTGGGGATCCAGCAAAATGTTTTTTTTGAGCATGTGAAGAATATTGAAGCAATTCACTCTAAAAACAAGCATTTGTAATGCAATAGGTCTTGCATTTGCATAAGATGAAGCTATTGGCATAGTAAATGATAATGCTTTTTCGTTATGTTTCAAAAACTAAAACATAAATAAAAGGCATTGTCATTTACAATGCCAATAGCTTAAACGCGAGACCTGTTGCATTGCAAATGCTTGTTCAGTTCGGAGAGCTTTTCACCCACTGGTGCCCCGAACAGTGTCTCACCGTTGAACGGGGTGTTCAGAATGTTGTGTTGCACCTCCGGCTTGAAGCCTGAGATCTTGAGCCAGGCTTGTCTTCTCTCCGTGATGCCCAGCATCATTAGCCTGCTGGACGTGTCAGCTCCGTCATTCTTCCCCTCCTCCACAAGGTGTGAAGCCCCTGTTGGTATTCTTGTGGGAGGTGCTTAAGTAACTGGCCCATCTCGCCCAGGATTTGGTACTGGTGCCTGTTCAGCAGAGAGTTGGAATTCACCATGCCCCAGTGCATTGCTGCATTCCTATCAATTTTTCTGCCCGTCAGGTCCATCCTTCTGCTTTCCTTGTCTGGGGGTGGCCCTGCTGCTTTCCTTGTCTGGGGGTGGCCCTGAAGTAATTGGCACATTCGCTCTATTCCTTGCGGTCGACGCAATGATGGAGTCTGCAGTGACCGATCCCTGAATGTAGGGTGGGTCCTTGGAGGAGTGCTTGTACTTCTCCGTTCAGGGAGTGACGGACTTGCAAGTTGCAGGCTCCTTGAAAGCCTCTCTACCCTGTGCCTTGATGCTTTCGGGTATGGGTAGATACTGCCTCCTAGTTTGTGTTGGTAGCAGTGTTTCCAGGAGGAAATCCGCCTTAGGCTTTTCCTCATCGAGTTTCACCCCCGAGGGGTGTTGCTGCATTTCTGACGACTGCATTGTATATTCCAATGTCATCAGGCGGCAAGGGCTTCGACGGATACGTGTCGACGCCTTCCTCTGGACTCTTGGTGTCGAGGTCCTGCCATTCCAGGTCTAGTCTCCGAGGATGCCGAGCCGAGTGTTGTCCTCTGGTCATCATCTGCCTTCTCCTCGTAGTAGTGGGCTTCCTCCTCTGGATCTTCCAGTGGTTCTGGGGTTTCCGACGCTCCTTCGACGTCGTACTCCTCTTCCTCATCTATCTCGACGACCAATAGCTTTGGTTTCAACGGAATTACAAAGCTCTTCATCCTTTCGTCGAATTCTCTCTCTTGCTGCAGGATGTCCTACATCTCGGCCTCAAGCCGTCTCTTCTTCTTCTCCATTTGGATGGCCTGTTCGGCGTCAAATGGTTCTGCTGTTCTCTTCGGTGGATATGTCGGCGCCGAGATGGGCTTCGGCGCCGAGATGGGCTCCGGGTCCTTTTCTTTCGGCGTCGAATGCTCCCTGTCGGGGACGCTTTTCGACGACCATGGCTGTTCGCCGGTCTTCAGCCCCTGGGAGTCCTTCTCGGAGGATCTGCTGGGCCTGGGTGCAGCCGCGTACGCCGAAGCTTTCGGCGCCGGTGCTTTCGAGGGTTTGCCCTTGTGTTTGAGAGTCTGGTTCAGACCGTCGAGAGTTTTTTGGGGCTTTAGTGGCCGTCGAGTCTCCTACCTTTTTAGGAGTCTTCTTATCGGTCTCTACGACCGTGTAGTCGTTGTCTTCTCCGGCGACGTTGTCTTCCTCGACGTTCGAGAGCCCCAGGTCTCGAAGGGATGGTGGCTGGCTCTTGCCCTGCATGCTAAAGTTAGCTCTTCGCTGGTGCTCTCTAACCCGGAGAGTCTTCGGCGTGAAGGCGGAGCAGGCATTGCAGTCCCTGCTCTCGTGGTTGACCGGTAGGCAGAGGTTGCAAACCGGGTGCTGGTCCTTCTGCCCCTATTTGTGGTGGCAGTTACGGCAGAATTTAAGTGGAGTGTTGTCCATGTCTTGCGTTCAGGGGGCCCCCCTGAGCGCTCATTCTCTGTCGGGCGTCGAAGTTCTCCTTCTCCTTCGTCATCCCCTTCGATGGTGTAGTTTCTTGTCGTCTTCAGCAATCCTCTTCGTCCAAAAAGTGGCTTTTGGCTTCTTTTTTTCTCCAAAAATCTGGAGCCCTCTCGGGAACGATCCAGACCCAACGGCGGAAAAAAGAATCTGAAGATGGCGCCCAAGGGTGGGAGCTTCCGCAGGAAGCGTGCCGACGTCACAGGAAGGACACCAAAAGGTGTGACGTTAACCCCCACCTAGGCTACAAAAAAAAAAAAAAACGAAAGAAAATAAAAGACTAGGATTCCGGACCCAACCACTAGACCGCAGAATAATGCACAGCATAGTGAATCCAGACAGATTCACGCTGCAAAGAGGCATTTCTTCACACGAACTATGGGTTTATATTCTGTATCCCTGTGGGCCACACTCCTAAGCTGTGTCTGTGTACCCTGACAGCATTCACCCCCCACCCACCCACACTCCCCCCAATGAGTGTCGGTGACCTCCCTCCATGGTTCTCGCTCCCATTGTGACTTGTACGGTTTTCCTCAATGTTGAGCATTGAATATATGTTTGAGATCAGACCTTTAGTGAATTAAGATTTAGATAGAACTGCTTCAAAGGCGGTGAATTGTCTGTTGGTTGCCATTTTGTTACACCCAGAGTGAATTTCGGCATATTGCATTCTATCCTGCTCAGTTAGCCTAAACCCATGTTTGCACTCCATACTCTTTACCCTTTGCAAACATGTCTATGACCATAAGACACTCACCCAAGGGCATCTTTCAAACCTTTTCCCTTCCAATGCTGGGGTAAAACTAGGGCTCTGATGCTGGGGGGGTAAACAGTGACGGGTGGGTGTGGCATCTCTTAACTGCCGCTCTGTCACATATCTTGTTCTAGCATAAACATAGAGATTGTGTGATATATGCTCTTTGGGGTGCTATGGCATATCACACAATGTTCTTCTTGACAGTGCCCGTCCAGTGTGTACCCAATGTTTCTTATTGGGGCCATTCAACAATGACCCATGGGATGTGCTGCATAGTAGTACTTTAATAGATCTAGGGACCCAATTCAAGATATGTAGAGCCAACAACTTCTGGCCAGGCCCGACACAATTTGTGCTTTCAGGGAGGGCAGTTATGTCCAGTCCAATTGGTAATTGTCCTTGAGATATTAATACCCATGTGTTCCATCTAAAGGGAGTATACGTTTTGAGAAGTTACATGTCGTGGCAGGGGGTTCATGTTGAGGAGTTCTGATTCATATTTATTACTTTATTTTGAATTCTAATATCTGCACAAATATTTTAAAAGCTTTTATGACATCAGGAAGGATAGTAGCAGGCTAGGCTAGTGTAAAAAGCATATCATATGCAAATAGAATTATTTTATGCTCAGTATGCTCCAAGTTACCTCCCCTAATCGCTGGCAATTTTCGTATGGGTGATAGCAGTGGCTCAGTGACCTGGGTGAACAACAATTGTGATAAGTGTCAGCCCTCCCTGGTCCATTGTCACAAATTAATTTCCTGAGAGGTTATGCGGTTTAACACGTGCTTTGTCTCTCAAGCTGTGGTAATTGGTCAGGATGTTTTCTATCATCACAAGCCCTGTTCTATGTAGGATACCTTCCAGGAAATCCCAGCTCACCCTGTTAAGCAAATTCTCTTCATCTAGCGTGAACTGGGTGGTCAGGATCCAGCTTGAGTTTCACTTTGTCTATTAGGCGGGCTACAAAGAGGCCCCAGGCGCCCACAATCTTCAGCATTTTCTTACATGGGGCAAGTATTGACCGGGCACCCATAATCTTCAACTTCAACAGAGGGAGAGTCAAGGCGATTGCTCTGCTGCTCTCCTACCCAGTCACACAGAGTCCACAAATTCCAAAGCCGCTTGAGCCCTCATCACCGCAAACATGCTGTTGCCTCAAGGGCTTCCCCTTTCAGGAGGTCCATCGAGTTGGGTGTCTCCTCCAGGACAGCTCATCTGTCTCCAGGCCTTCTCAGCGTCTGGCAGGCTCAGTGCTTCAGGCCCAGACTGAGGCCAGCGAGACCCAGACCACACAGCCACAACCTTGCCCTGAAGCTGAGGCACATTCCTTGGGGCCAGTTGCCCCCGCTACTACAGGACTGCTCACCGACAGGTGAAAGCCTCCCCTGCTGCCCTCTAGTGTGCCACCGCAGTACTGACTCAAAGTCACAGTGAGGCTGGAGCAACAGGAACTCAGTCTACTCAGTTGCCATCTTGGGGTGGAGTTCATATTCACCTTTAGATTTGGAGGAGCTCTGTTCACCTGCACAGGGGAAATGAGTGGACCCTAAGCAGGAACATTGGATATACTGCTTCAAGAGTTAGGACTAGACTCCAGCATTGAGGAAGAAAAGCCTGCTGTTGATTACACCTATTGAAAAGTAAGGACCATGCCCTCTGGTCTGAGAGTTGCCTGCACTGAAGAAGCGCTGGACATAGCTGCTGATATGTACTAAAGTGAGGATATACTGCCTACTGGGAGAGGCCTGCCCGAACCTGGAGTGCCACTTCACAGCCGGACATCGAGGGTCGCCTTGGAATGAAGAGCCTCATTGCCATGTTTATCTGCAAGAGTGAAAAGGGTTCCCAGCGCACGGTGTAGCCTCAGCAGTTATTAAGGTAGAGCTCATGAAACCTCAAGAGCAATCCACTAACCTTTGGTGGATTTGCCAACAGTGCTCTTTATTTCCATTAGAAGCCCCACTGACACGCATAGCTTACGATATTCCGTCATCAAAAGAGTAAAGCTCATTCATCACAACGAGCAAATGATCTTTGCTGGTTTTTGGGTTTTAAACGGCTTGATAACTGGGCAGGATTGGAGTTTCCGCCGAGGATGAGGATGCTCGTCATGAGCTTTACCCTTTTGATGGCTGAATTTTGTAAGCTTTGCAAGACAGATACGTAATTGGTCACAAGAAGACAAATTTAAGCAATTCAAGAAAAATAATTTTGAATGTACTAGGTATGAGGCCCTGAAGTAGCAACGTTTGATATTAAAACAGTTCCAAAACATGTGCTGCCCTATGTTCTATCTTCAGTGTTTATGAAATGTCTGAAAAACATTCTGACATATAGACTGAAACGTATTTTCAATACTAGGAGACGTCTGCCAGTGTTCTACTGCTGCTTTCTACAGAATTCTAATGAACAACTAGAGCGCAAATGTTCTGTATTTATGACAAAAGATGTCCTCTTGATGGAAACAAAGTTGTAAGACCTAAAGCATTTCCTTTAGAAATTAACAAAATGAGGGGTTCTTTTTGTCATCTGAATTCTGCTTAGTGTTCTAAAAAGCAAAAAAGGACACTTTCTATAAGCCAAATATCTTTCTCATCCATGTTAATAAAATATTGTGACATGCTGACTGAAACATGTACTTTCAACACAAGCAGAAGCCTCTCAGTCAGCTGCCTAGTGACCAACTCTAGCTTTACCACAAAGTTCTAATTAGCAACTAGAACACTAGCATTTTGTATTCAAGACAAAAGTGGGACATTCCTGACCGCCATTTTGTCGGAGTAGGAGCTGGTTAATTTAAAGCTTATCCTGAAGAGCAGGCTGAAGTAAACGAGCACTGAGATGTTAATGTAGGCATAAAACCAGAGGGCTAAAATGTGAGTGTGGGTTTTACTCATTTGAAGCATAATGTATTTTAAAGGGGCTAAAAATAGTTAAAGAGAGGCATCTACATCGGTTTACTCAGTCTACCCACCTCTGCAGTCACTTAACAACACCCAAATTTTAATATTTTAAAACAGTAACATTTCGATAGAGAAATGTGTGTGTGTGTATGTATACACATAAATAGTCTTTATAGTTAAATATGCTAATCAGATCTTAACTTACACAAGAAAACTTTAGAAATTACCTGACAGAACCAAACATTAAAATGACGTTATAGTTAGGTGTTGTAATACGGTAAAAACCTAACGTTTAAAAACTAAACTAAACTTTGAAAATCACCACTTCTAGTTTACTGACCTAATTGTAACTTGCAACCACGCCATGTACTGCTTACGACCTCCCAGCTGCAGTGATTCACCTTATGGATTCAGACAAGCCATCTCCCACAGATGATGCTTTCTCATAAATATATATATTGACGTCCCCACTAGGACATGATTTCTTCTTGATTTGGTTAAAACTTACGAGGCAGTTCCATAAGATGGAACTGTACCAGATCACTTATCCTGTTGTGTAGTTAGATGAGGATAACCCGTATTTCCTTAAAGTAGTATCACATACATTTTAATCCTTCCTTTGGAGAGAAAAAAGCTGCAAACACATTTTAACATAATTGTGTCACATCTATAAAAAGTGAATGGAATAAACTTAATTTGTTTCACTTTAACATTGTCGGGGTACTTTTAAAATACAGTCTGTCTGTGGTTTTACCAATGCGACAGTGAATTTTCTCCATTTTATCTTGGTGCAAAATCTATGAAATCTTGGCACTTGCAACAATATGTATAGGATGTCAGTGTGTGCTGTGTATCAGTTACATATACTTATTGCAGAAAAGTTAAAGACTCCTTGCTAGTGAGTATAACATCAGAAACAATCCTGGGAGAAGCAGGGAGCCTGGGTGCACAGCGTCCAACCACAAACTAGCATCCAGCCATGTGCCAGGCCACAGTAACAAAATGGCAGAACTTGTGAACACGTGTCCTTTATTGAGAAATACAGGTGGGGCCTGTGAAAGAGTGAAGCCCTGGATAGTGGCCACTGCATTTCTTCTCTTCTGTCACATGTCTGGTATCCTACGTTTTTTTATTTTTATGCTTTGGGTCAAAAGCCAGTCCACTAAATCTCCATCAGTTGTTCACTGCCCACGATGATTTCATTGACTCGTTTGGCTGAAAGAGAAGAACAAACAGCAGACTTGAGTATGGCGATTTTAATCACCCGCTCTCACATCATAACTTTATATTGATATAAACACAGATCATAAAAGTAGAACAAATAAAATCCTAAGACTCCACAATACCCCTACACAATACAGCCGCAAACTCACCCAAAGAATCATCAAATTTTGTAACGAAGATTTCCAAAAATATATCCAACATTTATAGAGCAATCAAATGTAATAAATGACATATTAAAATCGCGAAGTACAGCGCTCTATCCTGTATGGAATGGGCACCGGCCCAGTCACATAGATTTTAACAGCTGCCAATCTATCATTAGTCCCCTTGGGTGTTGTGTGGTAAGCCATGGCCATATAAAGTGACAGTGCGGCTATGCTTAAGGAGCAAAAGAAAGAGAGGGTACATCATTCATAAAGGATGACTACACAATACAAGGAAATGGCCTGAAGCGGCAATTGGACATGAACCAAGGGTTGCACCTAAAAAGTGCACTCTCTCTTGTCAAAGGTTGCTATCATGTGAAAAAGAGAGGACCAACTTGCCCCCATGAGTGCTTCTCCTAGGATGCTCTAGCATCATTTACGTGAACACATTTAGACCGCCAAATGAAGGCTGCCTGGAGGTACCTAGCAAAAGCGAGCACCAGCAGCCTCAAGGTGTCTGTTCTTTGGTTCCTAGTGGCCGCAATGTAACTCCTAACTCCCAAGGCCCTACATAGTGGCAAAAGCCATCTTTTTCTTTGGGAGGCATACGCTGGGCAGAAATGAATGGGGTAAATCTTCAAGAAGGCCCTTTCATGCGGAACACTCACTGGTCTTGTATTTCGCATTTGCCCACTTCGCGAAGAAAGCCATAATAGGTAGGGACTGGTATCCAAATTGTAAAAAAAAAATCTTAGCTAAAGGGGGAGTCATCTCATTGATCGTATCCCCGTTGTCGCGGGGTAACAGCTTAAACTCCAAAGAATTCAGGGTCAGGGTGCCTCTACTACTACCAATGGATTCTTCATATACATCTTGCCAGTAGGCCGATTTAATTACCATTTTGGAGCCAGGGGTGAGGTCTTCTGGTACTGCCCAAAAATATTCCAGTCCCAGTTTCCCAAGCGACGCATGTTGTACATGAGCAATGGCATGGACTAAGTACTAGGTAGGGCTAATAGATCTCTATGGGAATATATATAGGCTCTCAGAGCGAGTGAGGTCCAAATCTTATGCCAGTATTATAAGGGTCTGAGTTCAGCTTTCCAAGTGAGGTTCCTAAGTGCCAGATCAAAGTACAATGGAACTCGTGGCGTACTCTTTAGAAGCACCAATAGCTGCCCAATGAAGCTCTGCTCTGTGTGCCATAGAATGCTACAGTGATTGACATCAGTCAAGGTTCCTTCAGAAGGCTGAATTGTACACACTCAGGTAAAACAGCCTGCCGCCACAGGAATACAGGTTCATGACTAGTCAACCCCTGAGTGAAGGGGAACACCATTATGTGTAAATGAGATTCCCGCCGGACCCTTTTCACATGGACATTTTGCTTGCTTTTCTGTGGTTGAACCATCTCGTTTATTCAGGGTCTCATGTTTGAGGGTTCTGAGTCAAAGAATATTGGTGTCTGGTATTGAGTTTGCCAGCAATACCAGTCCATCCGAAGTGCACGTGCAGATTCCTGAAAGTGTGGCACACATGGAGGCTAGCCGGAATCTCGGATTCCAGTTGGTAGGTCCACTCAAAACCCATCCGTTAGGGGATAATGAGCCCGGAGTTGGGAAGAACCTACAGACCTGGTTTTACCTGGTCCTCTTCCCCAGATGTTCCTAAATCAGGGCTCCATTTCCTCTGCAGTTTACCACCTCTTTGGTGCGGCGGTGGTAAACTGCAGTGGGAGAATGCTGAGGGACAGATGGGGAGGGGAACTTGTTTGGGCCTGACCCACCTCTTCCTGTATGTTGCAGTACCACATGATAGTGGTGTTGTCCGTGAGCATTTGTACCAGCTTCTCTTTGACGGAAGGCAGGAAGGCTTTCAGCTCCAGAACGTTGATGTGGAGCCGGTGGTACTCCATGGCAGACCAAAGGCCTATGATCTCCACCTCTCCCAAATGGCCACCCCAAACGATTCATTTGTCACCACTGTCTGCTCCTGGTGAGAAAGGGAGAGAGGTGTGCTGCTGACCCAGTCGCGGTCCAGCAACCACCACTGCAGATCCTTTGCAGTCCCCTCCGACATAGGAACGTGGTTGGGGAGGTCTCCTTGTTGAAACGACAAATTGTTAACTTGTCCGCATCACAACTTTCCTGAACTACATGAGCCAGGACGGGTCAAACACCAGTGAGGAATGTTGTCACAAAGAGCACAGGCGTAGCGCCCAACAAGCAGCTGGTGTTGACAGATCAGAGGTCCAGGTTGGTAGCAGGGAAATCTTGCTTGCCACACGTTTCCACCTGATTCCCAGTTAGGGGGAGTGGTAGGAAACATGTTGGGATTAGACAGACTCATGGAGGCCTGCACCACAAGACTGTTGGGTGAAGGGTGCTGTGAAAGAAGGCAGTGTAGCCCAGAGCAGGACGATGACACCTGGCAATTTGTCTGTTGATAGGAGGGGCCAGAGCAAGGTTTGGCGCAGGCCCCTAATAAAGTGTCTACCAGCACCTCATTGATTGGAAGAAGAGGATCAGCAGGGCCTCCGTAAGAACATTAGATTTACCTCCATAGTAGGGAGCTGGTGGTCAAGAACATCGACCATCGTATATGCATAACCACAAGCATAAGGAGCAGATTCCTCTGTGGCTGGTCCATGTAGAGATTTTAAAAAGCTGTCTTTAGAGAGGTATAGAGGCCAATGGCCACCTGCAAGTCTCGTACCAATTGTCATCATTTTAGATCGGAGTGAGCTCATCTCCCTAGTCGGTACTGGAATCAGTGCCAAAGAGAGAATGCAGAAAGGGCTGCCTCCTTTTAGGGACTGGTATATCCAGGGGCTAAGAGGTACCTCAGGCGGGATTAGGTGTTACTTCAGTTGAAGTTGGATCAGTGCCAACTTTATGTCGGAGGGGGGGTATTACGAAGAGGGCTGATTTGGTGCTCTACCCACGCGGAGACACCAATTGGGTCCGGCACAGTTCTTGAGGCCAGAAGCGAGGTCGGAAGCCCAAGTTGAACTTGGAGGGTCCAACTGGCACAGGGTGAACCCACCGGCAGTACACTAGATGGAGGGCCTCTAAGCTCCTTGTGGCCTGGAGGCATGCTAGAGGGAGCCGGTAAAAACCAAGAGCGTGGCTGTATGGAACTCTTCGACCTGAAGCATTGTGGCATTTGGCCTCGAAAACTCAGGTTGCGCTGGCACGCGCTGCGAGATTGGCTCCGAAGTCGTCTGATTTTGGGATCGAGATCAGGAGGAGTGGCACCACCCTCACGCCTACCCAGTCGCAGCTCGATCCTAGATACCATAAACATACTTGGTGGGGATCTGTCGCAGACATTTGTTTGCGACAGTCACTTCAGGGCTTGAAACCTGTAGTTTTTGGGTGGGACACTCCTTGCACATAGAGAGAACTTGTATTTGAAAGACACAATGGAAGCTCTGGGTAAACGTCTGGTAGTGTGAAAAGAAACGAACGAATGTTGGCGCACTGGAGTGGCGCTTATATAGGCCATGCACATCATTTCTGTAGCAGAGCGGCGTTTGCGCAGAGCTGCAAGGTGTCACTTTCCTGCATGCAGAGGTACTACTGAAAAGTTTCCACATCCAGTCTGATACCTGGGGAGTATTCAAAAGATGAGGAATCTGTGGCTAGAATTCTCTATCAGAACGGCTAGTTTCTAAACGATATCACATGGTAGTCGAGCTTAGCCTGAGGGGTCTGTCTAAAACTAATGAGAAATGGGAGTTGGGTTTGGGGAGTCATCCGTCTGATGTACAGTGGAGGCACTGCTCTCAGCAAACCCAGAGGCTATCTATTAATGGCTGTCACAGAGCAATTTATTATAAGTTTCAGCATTGGGTCTATTACATCCCGACAGCCTCAGGGACATGAAACTTCACTCAGATGAGTGGTGCGCCCATTGTGTACACTCAGAGTGAGGAAATATAAATTTTATGGTCAAGATATGTTCCCTAACGTGTACCCCACCGTCTCCATGTACCAGCTTAAAGTGCATGTAACTTCCCTCCTGTGCCAGCTATGAAGACGCAAATACATTTGCGTCCAACGTTAACATGTCCTCTTTTAGATCCACCCTGAATGGGTTGAATAGTCCGTTCCTAAGTATGCCATGCCAACGTCTTTTTGTGGTGTACTCTGCACGTTTTTCAGCTCTGGCGAAGTAGGCCTCTGAATTCTGCCATCGAGCTTTTTCCTGCCTTCTGACTCTGAACGCCTCAGCCTGGGCGGCCTCTGTACCCGTGACCTCTGCCTTACTCCCTGTGCGGCTCACGGCGCTTAGCTTAGCCTGCTGCCTGCCAAGACTGTATTCAACCTTCGAATTATCTGTTCCGCTCCTCGAAAATGCATTCCTGCCTACTAGTTTAAGTAAACATTCCCCCAGCTGCAGAGCAAAGGGCCCGGCCTCACTGTCTCCGTGCAAGTAATTCATATCCTCTGTTACCATGGAAGGCCCATGCCCCCTCGCTTCTCATGCAGACACTTAGACGCTTATACACGCACTCACAGTCAGTATAGAATAGCTTCTGCCCCAGAGACCTTTTCCCTCTAGATAATATGGTTCCCAAACATCAGATATCAGATATGATATAGGTACGAGTTGATCTGACATGCCAGACTTCTGTCTCTTTCCGCCAGTGTAAATGTCAAGTCCCCTGCACCCTCCAGCTTCATGTCAGTCACGCGTCATGCAGCTGCGCCCGCATCCAGGCCTAAGATTTCTGCTGACATTACAAGATTCTGCTTTGTTGCCGCCCACTTGTGACACCTACCTGTGACGTTTCTAGCACACACCTCTATGTTCACGCCTAGTTCACGCCTTCTAATTACGTATCACTACCACGTGTGTGTTTTATCTTGTTTCTCTCAGCTGTTACGCCTACTGTATTGGTTTCTATAATGTGACTTAAGTATATAAGCTATGTATTGTCAATAAAATATTGCTCTATCCCTTCCTACACCCCAGTGGTGGTAGGAACATGATATCCGGTCTGGTACCATTCCTTTTTAAGGAATAAAACCCCTAAGAACTCTAACACCACGGACTCTGCCTCTTTCTTTCCGATTGAGTTATTTTTGATTAAGTACTTACCTGCATAGAAATTAGGACGGTAAATCAAATATTTACCACATTATTTTGGCGCCCGAATAGGGACCCCTCCCCCACCCCACGCGCCGGTTGGTGCGTTGCAAGCTCTGTCCCCTGCCATCAGTTAGACGGAACTACGCGTACTGGCAGGATTTCCTGTATCTCCCTCTGGCCCACAGAGGTGACGAAGACTGCGATCAGCACCCAGACGAGGCGGTGAGGAGTGCGGAGGATCCCGACCAGAGCCTAGCCGAAAGAAGCAAGGTCCGAGGTGTCAAGAGGCCCACCAGTTTCCGAAGTATCCACGTGTCGAGTCGAGTCCAGTCCAGTCCGGTCCAGTCCAGTCGAGTTTTCCGAGGCCTTCTGTTTTCCGTGCTTCCCGGTGAGTACCATTGCTGGGACGTATCTAGACGGGTGCATTATTATGTATCCGGTAAAGACGGGTTTGGGTACACAAACACGGTCTGCACTGTTTTAGACAGTGTATCTGTACTGTTTAGCAGTATATCAGTTATTCAAGTTCTTGCACTGCCGTCGACAGTGTATCTGTGCTGTTTAGCAGTACATCCAGTATCTAGGGTAGAGAAATATGTTCAAAATGTTTTTCATGTGATTAATGTCGTGGTATGAGTGACTGTTTAATGTACATTATTGTGTTTTGTGTAACTAGTCCAGAGTTAAGTAGCAAGGATTAAGTATACAGTACTAAGTAAACAAGATGCAGTTTTTCAATAAGTTAAAGCAGATAGGAACTAGGAAAGGGATACTAGAGGAAGAAATTCCTATCCCCCCTAGGGACACGCCTGGAAATTTCATGTACCATAAGCATGGCATAGACGCCATATTGTATCTATATTTATGGGCCGATTATACTAAGCACCTAGAAGAAAGACACAGGTGGCCCGTTACAGGAACATGGGATGCCGAGTGCATCCTTAAGGTAGAAGAAGCACTATGGAGAAAGAAAGCCAGACAATCCCAGAAAGATGCCATAGAACTGTGGCGTAAGGAATCACATAAACGTGCCGAAAAGGAACTCCGTAGAGAAGACAGACTTAGAGAGGCGCCGGATAAAGTCCGAGAAAATGAATTAGTTATTGAAGGGATTCGAGTAAAAGCAGAACAAGTAGACCGTGCACGAAACAATCTTGTAAATGGCATGTACTTAGTGGCCGAGGGTTCGCCTGAAGCCACTTCAGAAATACCGAAAGATCTGCCGCCACCATTGGTTCCAACTAAAGTAAATCACAGGACTACTAAGGACATATTTCTGAATTCCTATCTAAACGATGTAGCACCCGCTTACACTGATTCACGCGCCCCGCCTACTGACGGTGACGGGGACGGAGGTGGCAACCCGCCTCCAGACCATATCCCGCCATTACCGCAACATCAAAGTTCCCCCGTCCGACAGCCTGTCGTCCCTCCACCCCCACCACTTCCCACACCTAAGGTTAAGATACCAAATCCGTTTCTGCCTGATCCTACTAAGAGACAAGTTCAAGTACATATACAGACTCCACAGAGGGATAATGCCCAAGCCTCTGCCCCAGGAGGTGCGACCGGGGGTTACCAGACCCCGCCAGCAACACACAGATTACACCTTAGGGACATGCAGAAGCACCCGACACTCCAATCACCCCGTCTCGACATACTCAAAGAACAGCTTCCAGTTTGCAGATACGATCCAGTACCCGGTAAAGAAGATAGGAGGTTGATAGCATCACTACGCTTACAACAAGCTACAGATTACCTAGTGTTATTCTCAGGGATGACCGATCACCTAGATAGAATATATCATTTTGTCCAGACTGGGGAAAATCCTGAAAGTATTAAGGAGGCCCTGGCACATCAGAAAGTTGACACTAAACCATATATACTACGTTTTTTCATAAATTGCTTAATAAGAGACCGAGACAGGCCAGAGACAGACCAGGATGAAATGGAAGCACTAAACAAGTGGGGCCAAAATATATCCGAAGGAAAACATGATAAAGTGAATTGTATAGCTAGTATGTACAAGAAAATAAGAAAGGCAGTAATAGAAATGCACGAAAAAGAAAAAGAAAATGCCTCCTCCGAGGAGGAGGAAGGACCTGAAGAACCAGAAACAACTACAGATACGATAGCGTATGTAGGTAAGGGAACTTACCTTAGGAAAGGTATTCGTCCAGAAAGCAAGAGAGTTTTTCTCTCTGGCATAACAAAACCGAATTCTCCTGAACATCAGTTTCAAGACACTGATAAAATGCTTCGAGAACGAATGGGGTACCATGTACTCAATTCTATGGATGAACAAGAACTAGCCCGGTCAGCAGTAATATGGGCTGACAATCCTAATATATACAATGATGACACAGTAGCGCAGACATTTCTGAACCTACCCCCAGACGAGCAGAAATTAGCAGGTACATATATGATTCAGCACCTCCTCACGTTATACCGAAATCAACATTCTGATCCAGGTCCCTTACACGATACATTAGAAGCACTACTCATGGATAGATGGAGAGGCCTAAGTACCAAGTTAATTCAAATAATTCTAGAACAACGGCACAGATATAACACTTTCTTAGGCCCACAACATGTTTCCGCTCCGCCCCCAGAAAGGAAAATGTATCATATGGAGCGTCTTGAAAGACAGAACCCATTACGAGAAGTACATCCAGTTATGGGTACCGATAATACCTTGAAATGTGTGTATGTATACGCACCTCTGACCAAGTTAGAACTATTGGAGATGAAGAAACTATTACCCTGTCACGATAAAGACCCTGCAGGTTTTCATAGGGAACTTAAAGACATGTTACTGATGGGAGATTACACATATACTGATGTTATGAAAGTATTAAAGGTATTGTTGCCCACAGGCATCTACGAGAAACTCAAGGAAAGAGAGTGGGAGGTGGGAGACAAAAAGATTATATGGACAGAAATAGAAGACGAGGAAAAACTTCGTACCCCAGGGCTAGGCCTTGGGGAGAAAGCTAAAGCATTACCAGGTTTAATAGTACAGGTCTTGCCAAGATTATTGACAACTAAAAAGGAAGACTGGGACGCAATCTCAGCCTGTAAACAGAAACACGATGAAGATACTAGTGACTTCTATTCCAGATTCGAGAAATGTTTCATTATTAATAGTGGCCTGAAACCAGGTAGCGAATCGTACCCGCATCTTTTTGTAACGAAATTAGTTGAGAATTCCCTGACATCAGTTAAGAACCGGGTATACAAAGTTGAAAGCACACGGCAAGCAAATACGCCATCCCAGATGTTACAAATGTTACAGTATCACCAGAACAGAATTAGAGAAGAACAGGATCATGAACAGAAACGCATGAAAGACACGAAAATGAAAATGTTAGTGGCCCAGTCGGTTCCAGCCGACGGCCAGAGAAAGGGTACGACCCAGACCCAGAATTCAGCGGCTCCCGTTAAGGGGACATGCAACTATTGCAAGCAACCAGGTCACTACGTACATGAATGCCCAGTCCTGAAACATAATATATCAACAGGAAAAACTAAAGAAAGACCGCGTCCGCCTAGACAAGACCAGGTCCAGCAACAGACTTCACAGAAGATCCAGCCCATGCAGAATACACAGCCTATGCATGTTTCACCACATACAGCACAGACAGTAGCGGTACCACAGTCACAGCCACAGCCCATTGCCGCGACTCAGCAAGTCTCACAACAGATGTACCAGTATGCCCAATCTGATTACCCCGATTATCCACGATACACATGAAACAGCCTAGAGAGGGAGGGTGGCTTGCCTCTTATTGAGATTCCTGTAGATCAAGAGGGTCCTTATGTACACAGTCAAGTATTGGGAAAAGACAGAAAGTTTTTAATTGACACAGGGGCAAGTCGCACAACAATCAGCCATGATGAAGTCCCAGGGGCACCCCTCTCAGGCTCACAGAATGTTTCCCTTGGTTTTTCAGGACAACCTATTGTAAATGAGGTATCGAAACCCGTCCCCCTGGCTGTGGGTCCATTATCACGTGTTACAGACCTGTTACTCACGAAATCATGTCCAGAAAACTTGTTAGGAATAAAGACACTGAAGGCTCTAGGAGCCGTGATATGTTGTTCTCCGGAAGGAGTTAGACTCTTTTTGCGAGATTTCAAGGGTCACTATGTATTACGAGAGTTTGATGTCAGATTGAAAAATGTACCGGATCACTTGTGGGCACAAGGCCCCACCGATGTAGGTTGCATGCACATTACACCATACCGTGTTACACTCAAGCCAGGTGTTGTTTTGCCCCGAATCAGACAATACAAGTTACCACCCGATGCTGTAGTGGCTTTACTGGAAATCATTGAAGAGCTCATTGCCCAAGGAGTGGTCGTAGAGACCGACTCCAATATCTGTAATTCCCCTATCATTCCGATTCTTAAACGTACTGATCCCAATGCACCGCCAGTATATCGGCTGGTGATTGATTTACGAGAACTGAATAAATGCATTGTACCACAGTACCCTGTGGTTCCCGACATCTCATCCTTATTGACTGCTATAGATTCAGAAGCAACGTTCTTTACTGTAATTGACCTCAAGAACGCCTTCTTTAGTGTGCCTATTGACCCAGAGAGCCAATATCTCTTCGGATTCAGTTTAAATGGACGAAGTTTCAAATTTTCACGCGCACCTCAAGGATTCACAGAAAGCCCCAGCATCTATAGCCAAGCACTGAAAAGACAACTTGATTGTATCATAATGCCAGTTAATACCGCCTTACTACAATACGTCGATGATCTGCTGATCACCGCACGAAGTGAACCCGAATGTGAGCAAGCATCACTGACAGTTTTACATTTTCTGGCTGACTAGGGACACAAGGTGTCTCCTTCGAAGCTACAATTCTGTGTTCAGCAAGTTGTGTACTTGGGTCACTTGCTGTCCAAAGTGGGGAGACAGCTCACTCCTGACCGTATCCAGTTAATTGTAAATATGCCACAACCCCAGACACAAAAGGAAGTGCGGGCCTTTATAGGCCTCACCTCGTACTGCAGACAATGGATTCCCCAGTATGCATTTCTAGCTAAACCACTCATTCAGTTGACAACACAGGAGGCAGCGACTTCGACTGCCCTTCCTTGGACTCAGGAACATACACAGGCCTTTGAAGAATTAAAGAAAGCTTTATGTCAAGCACCAGTTTTAGCGACACCATGTTACAGCAAACCTTTTACACTTTTTGTTACAGAACGTGATGGTACAGCGTTGTCTGTCCTCACTCAAGACCAAGCAGGTTCACATAAGCCTTGCGCTTATTTTTCAAGTACATTGGATTCAGTAGCCCAGGCACTCCCTGCGTGCTTAAAGTCAGTTGCAGCGACAGCTTTAGCAATCAGACAGAGCGACTCAATTGTTTTAGGACATCCATTAACAGTACAAGTTCCACATTCTGTAGAGGTTCTTTTAAACAGAACTCAGACTCAGCACTTGACTATAGCACGACTGACAGGTTATGAATTGACGCTATTCCAGCCACACATAGAAATCAGGCGCTGCAGCATTCTAAATCCCGCAACATTGTTACCTTCGAGTATGACTAATTCAGCCCCGCATGATTGTATAGAGATCATTAATGCAGTAACCAAGCCTCGACGAGACTTAACAGATGTTCCATTGACAAATCCAGACCTGACACTTTACGTGGATGGTTCATGTATGAGAACAAGTACAGGAGAATTAGTGGCCGCATATGCAGTGACCACGGAAACTGAAGTTAAAGAAACATATCGTATTGATACACTGTCCGCTCAAGCAGCAGAGCTCATTGCTCTGACCCGAGCCTGTATACTAGCCAAGAACAGAAATGTTAACATATACACTGATTCCCGTTATGCTTTCGGAGTTGTACACGACTTCGGAGTGTTATGGCAAGAACGAGGTTTCTTGACCTCTCATGGTGCCAAGATCCAACACGGTCCCCTCATTCAAGCACTGTTAGAAGCAATACATCTGCCTTCAGGCATATCCGTCATGAAGTGTAAAGCACATACTAAAGCTACGGATTCTGTTTCCCAGGGTAATGACCTGGCAGACCAGACAGCAAAGCATACAGCATTGACTCACACCCAGACTACTGATGCTACAAAGACAATAGTACTGACACATTGTATGACAGTTAGGGATCCCACCCTAGATGTAATAGATATTCAGACACATGCTACTCCAGATGAAATAAAGAAATGGACTGAACTAGGAGGGATCCAGACAGATCAAGGTTGGATGACGAAGGGAAAATCTACATGGTTTCTCCCCGACTCTATGGTTCAAGTCATAATAAATACAGCACATAGTCCAGCACATCTAGGAGAGAAAGCGATGTTAGACAGTTTACAGAATCTCTGGTATAACAAACACTTACGAGCAGCAGCAAAACAGAAAGTGCGTACTTGCATGATCTGTTGTCAGTTCAATCCAGGTAAAAGCGTCCCTGTAGAGCAAGGTGGATTTCATCCTCCCGATCACCCTTTTGAAGTCCTCCAGATGGATTATATCCAAATGGACCGTTGTCGAGGATTCAAATATGTCCTCGTAATTGCTTGTGCACTTTCCCGTTGGACCGAAGCATATCCAGTCCCAGATTACACTGCTCCGACCACTGCCAGGCAGCTGGTTCGAGAATTCGTCCCACGGTACGGCTTGCCTCGTGTCGTGTACTCAGATAACGGACAGCCATTCTCATCTGAGCTCATGAAACAGGTTTCCCTGCTGCTAGGATATCAGTGGAGATTCCATTGTGTCCGACATCCCGAAGCCGCTGGCCTTGTAGAAAGGCATAACCAGACACTAAAAACACGCCTTGCTAAAGTTTGTAAAGAGAAAGGGGTCGACTGGATAGTCGCCCTGCCAGTTGCATTGTTCTATATGAGAATGGTCGCCCATTCAAGATCAGGACTATCCCCGTATGAAGTGGTCTTTGGCAGACCACCGAATATGTGGGGGACGCCCATCCCTAAGAAAATAACCGATGTTGATTGTAATATGCTGACAGATTACCTTGCCTCCTTGATGTCTGCACTCCAATCATGTCGTTCACAGGTTGCCGCAG
This sequence comes from Lissotriton vulgaris, assembly GCF_964263255.1. Taxonomy (NCBI): domain Eukaryota; kingdom Metazoa; phylum Chordata; class Amphibia; order Caudata; family Salamandridae; genus Lissotriton; species Lissotriton vulgaris. Next base: position 266,964,189 of record NC_141685.1, read on the forward strand.
CCTTCCCTGACAACACTGATGTAAAGCCACACGATGTCCGCCCCGGGGATACTGTGCTAATTAGGAACTTCGACAGGAAAAGTCCGCTGGAGCCCCGCTGGAAAGAGCCGAAGACCGTCCTTCTTACAACGCGGACCGCTATCAAGGTGGAAGGCCGAAAGGGGTGGATCCACACGAGTCATATTAAAAAATGTAATGAACTGTTGCCAGAAACAGACTCGTCCACCCCCTCCAAAGACTGCATCGAACCTAGTGACTTTAAAATTCCCAAACAAGAGAAAACTCCCCAAGAGGAGTATCGAATGAAACTTCGATCTAGCAAGTCAGACAGTTTAATTGTTTAAGTCCTCCCCTAGGTGAATCGGTTAAATAGTTTCTGACATGTATCCCCTAGATCGAGATAGAGAGAGAGAGAGACAACTCAAGAAACGTACATATTGTAAATCACTCCGCAGTCACTGTATAGTGACATTATTGATTATGTTTTTTCTAAGTCTTCTGATTATTGTTGCCAGTATATTGCTTCCCATATATTACCCTATCTTCAAGCGTGAACAATCTGCTTACAATGTCACTGCCGAACATTCTTTTAGTGAATTACCTCCCCACGAACTATCTTACAGACTTGCGCTGCGCAACAACACATTCATTAGTATGTTACATCACTCCCATCAGACTAACAACGCTACAAACTGCTGGATATGTGGCCGACTCCCTCCCTATCAGAAATACAAGGGAGTTCTGCCCCTCTTTCCGTACCCGTTCACTCACAATGGCTCCTGTGGTGCATGGTTTAGAATAATTAATTCCTTTGATCCTGATATTGCTGTTTTCAAAGGAAACTGGGTTTGGGGAAACTTGAACTTAGTTCTGCTTAACGCCTGTTATCCTGACAAGAAGGGACTACCCATTAGAATAGGAACTGATCTAGAAAATGAAGTATATGGATTAGGTAATTATACAATTAACCTTATGATTCTTACTGTCGAATCCGAAGCTGCACCAGTTCTCCCTGCTATGTCAGTATTACCAGTTACCGGCGACTTATGTGTCAGTAAGAAGGGTTCAGTACACTTAGGTCATAGTAAATGTACTACTGTGGTCGAATTCAGTGACCAAGGCAAATCTTCCTTTAGAGCTACCCGTCATTCCTACTTTGTTTGTGGCCATACTGCATACATACGCTTACCTCCAGATTGGGATGGTACCTGTTACATTGCATTCCTTCTGCCACCTGTTTTTCTAGCCCCCTCCTGATTATCACAGAAATACAAATCTAGTAAAGAATAGACTCCGAAGAGATCTCCCGATTGTCGACTATACTGAAACGGCATGGGAGCAATACACAGATTTCAATAAAGGATTCTTTTTCTTCACCGGCCCCGTCCAAAATAGTAAACTAATACGCAGATTAACTAGAACACTCGACGCAGTAGTGAATGAAACGGCCTCCGCCCTAGGTAACTTAACAGAGGAGCAGTCCGCCATGCGGGTTGTTGTTCTTCAGAATCGTCTTGTTATTGACGTCATCTTGGCAGATAGAGGCGGAGCTTGTAAGGTCATCGGGTCAAGTTGCTGTGTTTTCATTCCAGAAAACGCGCCAACGGTATACCAAGCTATTACACGTCTTCATAAAATTGCAAGTCTGATACATCAGAATCCAGGCACCTGGACTTGGTCCGGTTGGTTCTGGACAACGTTGACCGCTTGGGGATGGAAGATCCTATCCTTCCTAGGCATTGCCCTTGTCATAGTATTCAGTTGCTGCCTGTGCCTACAGTGTGGGCCAGCGATATGTGGACTGTGTGCCACATCGTGTATTGAACATTCCAGTTTTCTCTCAAAACGTGAGAGGAAGAAAGAAGAGCAAATGATGTTACAAGAACAGACTGATCGATTCATGAGGATCGATATATCATGAAGGGTCCGTAGGGAACAAGGAGGGAATGAGGAAATATAAATTTTATGGTCAAGATATGTTCCCTAACGTGTACCCCACCGTCTCCATGTACCAGCTTAAAGTGCATGTAACTTCCCTCCTGTGCCAGCTATGAAGACGCAAATACATTTGCGTCCAACGTTAAGATGTCCTCTTTTAGATCCACCCTGAATGGGTTGAATAGTCCGTTCCTAAGTATGCCATGCCAACGTCTTTTTGTGGTGTACTCTGCACGTTTTTCAGCTCTGGCGAAGTAGGCCTCTGAATTCTGCCATCGAGCTTTTTCCTGCCTTTTGACTCTGAACGCCTCAGCCTGGGCGGCCTCTGTACCCGTGACCTCTGCCTTACTCCCTGTGCGGCTCACGGCGCTTAGCTCAGCCTGCTGCCTGCCAAGACTGTATTCAACCTTCGAATTATCTGTTCCGCTCCTCGAAAATGCATTCCTGCCTACTAGTTTAAGTAAACATTCCCCCAGCTGCAGAGCAAAGGGCCCGGCCTCACTGTCTCCGTGCAAGTAATTCATATCCTCTGTTACCATGGAAGGCCCATGCCCCCTCGCTTCTCATGCAGACACTTAGACGCTTATACACGCACTCACAGTCAGTATAGAATAGCTTCTGCCCCAGAGACCTTTTCCCTCTAGATAATATGGTTCCCAAACATCAGATATCAGATATGATATAGGTACGAGTTGATCTGACATGCCAGACTTCTGTCTCTTTCCGCCAGTGTAAATGTCAAGTCCCCTGCACCCTCCAGCTTCACGTCAGTCACGCGTCATGCAGCTGCGCGCGCATCCAGGCCTCAGATTTCTGCTGACATTACAAGATTCTGCTTTGTTGCCGCCCACTTGTGACACCTACCTGTGACGTTTCTAGCACACACCTCTATGTTCACGCCTAGTTCACGCCTTCTAATTACGTATCACTACCACGTGAGTGTTTTATCTTGTTTCTCTCAGCTGTTACGCCTACTGTATTGGTTTCTATAATGTGACTTAAGTATATAAGCTATGTATTGTCAATAAAATATTGCTCTATCCCTTCCTACACCCCAGTGGTGGTAGGAACATGATATCCGGTCTGGTACCATTCCTTTTTAAGGAATAAAACCCCTAAGAACTCTAACACCACGGACTCTGCCTCTTTCTTTCCGATTGAGTTATTTTTGATTAAGTACTTACCTGCATAGAAATTAGGACGGTAAATCAAATATTTACCACAAGAGGCTGACGTTCTGTACCTGGTGTGGAACTGCCCACTGCTGGCACAATATTAGGTGATGGAGTTTGTTGAGCTGACTTTAGTACAGATGAAGCCAGATCCCATGTGGGCACTGCTGGGATATGACTTCTCAAAGACCTACTGTAAATGTATAGCTATATCCTTGTTATTGGCCAGAGACACTTCACTATGATATGCAGTATGGGCCACCCCCTGTCGCCTCAGATTAGCACAAAAAATGAAAAAAGTCAATAATATACCCTTCTCTTGCCTCCTACGAGGCAGCACACAGACATTTGGCAACCATTATAACCCTTCTTGATCAACCAGAGCCAGTGTGACTGCTTTTTATGTGTTGACTACTATTATACCATTTGCACAGTGAGCCTATGTATGCAAATCAACCATAGCTCACACACTTAGGGGTGTGGGGGTTCGAGGTCGTGCTGTTAGTAAAAGGGAGGTGGTATTGCTGGATTAGAACAGAGTAATTCTCTTCGTCTGTTGCGGAGTATGGTTGAACTCTGATGCCTGTACTTAGAAAACGTGGCACCATTCTCCCCTATCATAGCCTGATGATGAATGTAATTGTTAAACAATATTTGATAAAAGTTTTTAAAAATCATAACTTTTTCGAGTTTTATATAGTGTGAACTTGACCCTAAGGTATCAGGTATCAGAGCGCTTTACATGAGCACCAGTTGTGTTACACAAGGACACATTCATTTTTGTTGGGCACGGGGAGATTCAGTGATTTACCCAGAATCACAGGATGTTGAGTGTCACTGCGGAGACTCGTACCCGGTTCCCCAGATTTGAGATCGACCACCCTAGCCGTTAGCCCACATCCTCTCCTTGAGAACATCTCACATCTTGCACATTTACACTTTCCATATACTTAGCGGGTGCCCTCGGGCACTAAACGTAGGGCTGGTGGCAACTGAAGAGGAAACCGAGCAGAAATTATGGGTTGGAGCTCTTGTCCTTTGGTGATGGTGCATTGTCACCTGAGTGATAGCTCAGGTGTCTGATGCCTAACCTAAGGGTAGACAGAGATAGCTCAGCTATGCGTAGCCTTAATATATTCATGATGGACCCATGAATTGAATAGGCAAGTTATCAGGTCTGCGGAAATTGAGCCCAAGACCCGCTGAGGCAGGAATTGAACCCTGGTCCGGGCCAGACTTCTGCATCAGGGTCTGCCGCTCTAACCATTGAGCCACACTTCTCCACTGAGCCATACCTCTGCCACCAACTGCAAACGCCTCTATGATCAAGTTCTCAGACTGCACCGCAAGACTGATAGAATTTGGTTTGACATATGCCTGGTGTGATTTTCTTCTGGGATGTGTCTATGCATAGGCAGCACACATACACTCACTTTGTGTAGGCATTGAATCCCTGTGTCCTGCCTCTTCTAACTAGTGAAGTTTGGCAGGAAAGTACTTGTGAAGCCTTATTCTGCTGTCACACTAATCCTGGCTCTGTGAAAAGCTGCACAACACTGAAACTGTGTGTAATGGGCCACCAATGCAAAAACACTGCACAATGAACACACTGCTTCGTGCACTCTACAGTGACAACTACCTGGTGTCTCTCTTGTGAGGTTGCTATGATTTGTATAGATATTTAGGAACAGCAATTACAGAGAATAAGGTCATTCGCAAAAGGACTTTAGAGAAATGTGTAACACATGTTGCATGTTACAATGTACATTGCACTTGAGGAATGTAAAAACATTGATATTTTAGTGGGTTTGACACATTATGTGTTGGGGACTTTGGAGAAGAATTGAAAGTAACACGTTTGTTATAATGTATGCTGGCACGAGGTTCCAGTGCTGTTAAAGTGACCTCTTTGCAGGACCCTGCCCATCAGTCTCACGTTCTGCGTGTTCTGGGGCGAGAAGGCATACATACCTCTGTCCTGTGCATGCTCGAACACCATTCACTGCACAGTTATTTCAAGGCAACGACCTTTTTTGCCAGTTCTTTGGGCCCGGAGGCACTCCTTTATTTAATCTCAGAAAGAGTGCAAGATGCACTAGGAATCAAAGCCGGGATTGGCCAGTCCCACATCCTGGCATTAGAAGCATTAACCCAGTAGACTCAATATTCTCAGACAGGTACATGGTCCAGCCTCAAACAAGCACATGTTGAGAAGGCTGAAAACGAAACTTTGGTCAAAAATCAGACTGAAGGCTCTTTCTGAGGATGGAATTAAACATATTTCAAGAGCTGATTGTTATTGTATAGAAGGAATTTTCGGAAAACTGACGAAAGGTCTTTCGTCTTGAACTAACATTGCGAAAACTGGCTCTAAATTTTATTGAAAATTGCGTTTGATCATCTCGGTCAGTGGCCTTTAAACATTATCAATTCAATAAAACATGTTTGTTGTAATGGTATCAGGTTTTTCCAGGATGCTCAAAAAGCACAAGACCTCACTCTATTTCACTGTATTGGCGGGTAGGATTGTTTGAAGTGCTACTCTCGCCTCTGCCCCTCCTTACCTCGAGTCTAGTGGCACCTCTGAAGGAGAGCTGTTGTGTGCGCATTGTTACACTTCCTGAGTGTGCGGCACGCAAAGTATGAGGGAGGGAAACTGAGAACTTGAGGGAGGGAGAGAGAGACGAGAGAGAGAGAGAGAAGGAAGAGTGAGAGAGAAGGAAGAGAGAGAGAGGACGAGAGAGAGAGAGAAGGAAGAGAGAGAGAGAAGGAAGAGAGAGAGAAGGACGAGAGAGAGAGAGAGAGAAGGAAGAGAGAGAGAGGACGAGAGAGAGAGAAGGAAGAGAGAGAGAGAAGGAAGAGAGAGAGAGAGAGAGAAGGACGAGAGAGAGAGAGAGAGAGAGAGATAGAGAGAGAGAGAAGGACGAGAGAGAGAGAGAGATAGAGAGAGAGAAGGAAGAGAGAGAGAGAGAGAGAGAGAGATAGAGAGAGAGAGAAGGAAGAGAGAGAGAGAGAAGGAAGAGAGAGAGAGAAGGACGAGAGAGAGAGGACGAGAGAGAGAGAGAGATAGAGAGAGAGAGAAGGAAGAGAGAGAGAGAGAGAGAGAGAGAAGGACGAGAGAGAGAGAGAGAGAGGACGAGAGAGAGAGGACGAGAGAGAGAGAAGGACGAGAGAGAGAGAGAGAGAGAGAGGACGAGAAAGAGAGAAGGACGAGAGAGAGAGAGAGAGAAGGACGAGAGAGAGAGAGAGAGAAGGACGAGAGAGAGAGAGAGAGGACGAGAGAGAGAGGACGAGAGAGAGAGAGAGAGAGAGAGGACGAGAAAGAGAGAAGGACGAGAGAGAGAGGACGAGAAAGTGGAGAGAAGTGGAGGACGAGAGAGTGGAGAGAGGAGGGCGAGAGGAGGGCGAGAGAGAGGAGACAGAGAGAGAGAGCGAGAAAGAGAGAGTAGGGCGAGGACGAGAGAGAGAGAGAGAGAGAGAGAGGACGAGAGAGAGAGAGAGAGAGAAGGAAGAGAGAGAGAGAAGGACGAGAGAGAGAGAGAGATAGAGAGAGAGAGAGAGAGAGGACGAGAGAGAGAGAAGGAAGAGAGAGAGAAGGACGAGAGAAAGAGAAGGACGAGAGAGAGAGAGAGAGAGAGAGAAGGACGAGAGAGAGAGAGAGAGAGAAGGACGAGAGAGAGAGAGAGGACGAGAAAGAGAGAAGGACGAGAGAGAGAGAGAAGGAAGAGAGAGAGAAGGACGAGAGAGAGAGAGAGAGAGATCGAGAGAGAGAGAGGACGAGAGAGAGAGAGAGAGAGATAGAGAGAGAGAGAAGGAAGAGAGAGAGAGAAGGAAGAGAGAGAGAGAAGGAAGAGAGAGAGAGGACAAGAGAGAGAAGGACGAGAGAGAGAGAGAGGACGAGAAAGAGAGAAGGAGAGAGAGAGAGAGAGAGGACGAGAAAGTGGAGAGAAGAGGAGGACGAGAGAGTGGAGAGAGGAGGGCGAGAGCGAGAGGAGGGCGAGAGAGAGGAGACAGAGAGAGAGAGCGAGAGAGAGAGAGTAGGGCGAGAGAGAGAGGATGACGACAGAGATCGGAACGAGAGAGGACGAGAGAGAGAGTGGAAAGAGAAAGAAAGAGAACGAGAAAGGGGAGAGAGGAGGAGGACGAGAGAGAGGAGACAGAGAGAGAGGAGGGCGACAGAGAGAGAGGAGGGCGACAGAGAGAGGAGGGCGAGAGAGAGTAGGGCGAAGAGGAGGATGAGAGAGAGAGGAGGACGAGAGAGAGGAGGACGAGAGAGAGGAGGACGAGAGCGAGAGGAGGGCGAGAGAGAGAGGAGGACGAGAGAGTGGAGTGAGGAGGGCGAGAGCGAGAGGAGGGCGAGAGAGAGAGAAGGACGAGTGAGAGAGGATGATGAGAGAGAGAGGATGACGAGAGAGAGATCGGAACGAGAGAGGACGAGAGAGAGAGCGGATAGAGAGGACGAGAAAGTGGAGAGAGGAGGACGAGAGAGAGGAGACAGAGAGAGAGGAGACAGAGAGAGAGAGAGGAGGGCGAGAGAGAGGAGGGCGAGAGAGAGAGAGGAGGGCGAGAGAGAGAGAGGAGGGCGAGAGAGAGAGAGGAGGGCGAGAGAGAGGAGGGCGAGAGAGAGAGAGGAGGGCGAGAGAGAGGAGGGCGAGAGAGAGAGAGGAGGACGAGAGAGAGAGAGAGGAGGGCGAGAGAGAGAGAGGAGGGCGAGAGAGAGAGAGGAGGGCGAGAGAGAGAGAGGAGGGCGAGAGAGAGAGAGGAGGGCGAGAGAGAGAGAGAGGAGGGCGAGAGAGAGAGAGGAGGGCGAGAGAGAGAGAGAGCGAAAGAGAGAGGAGGGCGAGAGAGAGGAGACCGAGAGAGAGAGACCCAGTGCAGGTGGTAACCGAGGGCCCCGTGCAGGTGGTACCGGAGGACCCAGTGCAGGTAGTACAGGAGGGCCCAGCGCAGGTGGTACCGGAGGGCTCAGCGCAGGTGGTACCGGAGGGCCCAGCGCAGGTGGTACCGGAGGGCCCAGCGCAGGTGGCACCGGAGGGCCCAGCGCAGGTGGTACCGGAGGGCCCAGAGCAGGTGGTACCGGACGGCCCAGAGCAGGTGGTACCGGAGGGCCCAGCGCAGGTGGTACCAGAGGACCCAGTGCAGGTGGTACCGGAGGGCCCAGCGTAGGTGGTACCGGTGGGCCCAGCGTAGGTGGTAACCGAGGGCCCAGCGAGGTGGTACCGGATGGTCCAGTGCAGGTGGTACCGGATGGTCCAGTGCAGGTGGTACCGGATGGTCCAGTGCAGGTGGTACCGGATGATCCAGTGCAGGAGGGCCCAGTGCGGGTGGTAACGGAGGCCCAGTGCGGGTGGTAACGGAGGGCCCAGTGCGGGTGGTAACGGAGGGCCCAGTGCGGGTGGTAACGGAGGGCCCAGTGCAGGTGGTAACGGAGGGCCCAGTGCAGGTGGTAACGGAGGGCCCAGTGCAGGTGGTAACTGAGGGCACAGTGCCGGATGGCCCAGCGCAGGTGGTACCGGAGGGCCCAGTGCAGGTGGTACCAGATGGCCCGGTGCAGGTGGTACCAGATGGCCCGGTGCAGGTGGTACCAGATGGCCCGGTGCAGGTGGTACCAGATGGCCCGGTGCAGGTGGTACCAGATGGCCCCCGTGCAGGTGGTAACTGAGGGCCCGGTGCAGGTGGTATCTGAGGCCCGTTGCAGGTGGTACCGGAGGGCCCCGTTCAGGTGGTACCGGAGGGCCCGGTGCAGGTGGTATCGGAGGGCCCGTTGCAGGTGGTACCGGAGGGCCCGTTGCAGGTGGTACCGGAAGGCCCAGTGCAGGTGGTACCGGAAGGACCAGTGCAGGTGGTACCGGGGGGCCCTGTGCAGGTGGTACCGGAGGGCCCAGTGCAGGTGGTACCGGAGGGCCCTGTGCAGGTGATACCGGAGGGCCCCGTGCAGGTGAACCCGGAGGGCCCCGTGCAGGTGAACCCGGGGGGCCCCGTGCAGGTGAACCCGGGGGGCCCCGTGCAGGTTAACCCGGAGGGCCCCGTGCAGGTGGTACCCGAGGGCCCTGTGCAGGTGATACCGGAGGGCCCAAGGGCCCCGTGCAGGTGGTACCGGAGGGCCCCATGCAGGTGGTACCGGAGGGCCCAGTGCAGGTGGTACCGGAGGGCCCAGAGCAGGTGGTACCGGAGGGCCCAGAGCAGGTGAACCCAGAGGGCCCAGTGCAGGTGGTACCGAAGGACCCCGTGCAGGTGGTACCGGAGGGCCCCGTGTAGGTGGTACCGGAGGGCCCTGTGTAGGTGGTACCGGAGGGCCCCGTTCAGGTGAACCCGGAGGGCCCGAGGGCCCCGTGCAGGTGGTACCGGAGGGCCCCGTTCAGGTGAACCCGGAGGGCCCAAGGGCCCCGTGCAGGTGGTACCGGAGGGCCCCGTGCAGGTGGTACCGGAGGGCCCAGTGCAGGTGGTACCGGAGGGCCCAGTGCAGGTGGTACCGGAGGGCCCTGTGCAGGTGATACCGGAGGGCCCGAGGGCCCCGTGCAGGTGAACCCGGAGGGCCCCGTGCAGGTGGTACTGGAGGGCCCCGTGCAGGTGAACCCGCAGGGCCCAGTGCAGGTGGTACCGGAGGGCCCCGTGCAGGTGGTACCGGAGGGCCCCGTGCAGGTGGTACCGGAGGGCCCTGTGTAGGTGGTACCGGAGGGCCCTGTGTAGGTGGTACCGGAGGGCCCCGTTCAGGTGAACCCGGAGGGCCCGAGGGCCCCGTGCAGGTGGTACCGGAGGGCCCCGTTCAGGTGAACCCGGAGGGCCCAGGGCCCCGTGCAGGTGGTACCGGAGGGCCCCCGTGCAGGTGGTACCGGAGGGCCCCGTGCAGGTGGTACCGGAGGGCCCAGTGCAGGTGGTACCGGAGGGCCCTGTGCAGGTGGTACCGGAGGGCCCCGTGCAGGTGGTACCGGAGGGCCCCGTGCAGGTGAACCCGCAGGGCCCAGTGCAGGTGGTACGGAGGGCCCCGTGCAGGTGGTACCGGAGGGCCCCGTGCAGGTGGTACCGGAGGGTCCCGTGCAGGTGGTACCGGAGGGCCCCGTGCAGGTGGTACCGGAGGGCCCAGTGCAGGTGGTACCGGAGGGCCCTGTGCAGGTAAACCTGGAGGGCCCGAGGGCCCCGTGCAGGTGGTACCGAAGGACCCCGTGCAGGTGGTACCGGAGGGCCCCGTGTAGGTGGTACCGGAGGGCCCTGTGTAGGTGGTACCGGAGGGCCCCGTTCAGGTGAACCCGGAGGGCCCGAGGGCCCCGTGCAGGTGGTACCGGAGGGCCCCGTTCAGGTGAACCCGGAGGGCCCAAGGGCCCCGTGCAGGTGGTACCGGAGGGCCCCGTGCAGGTGGTACCGGAGGGCCCAGTGCAGGTGGTACCGGAGGGCCCAGTGCAGGTGGTACCGGAGGGCCCTGTGCAGGTGATACCGGAGGGCCCGAGGGCCCCGTGCAGGTGAACCCGGAGGGCCCCGTGCAGGTGGTACTGGAGGGCCCCGTGCAGGTGAACCCGCAGGGCCCAGTGCAGGTGGTACCGGAGGGCCCCGTGCAGGTGGTACCGGAGGGCCCCGTGCAGGTGGTACCGGAGGGCCCTGTGTAGGTGGTACCGGAGGGCCCTGTGTAGGTGGTACCGGAGGGCCCCGTTCAGGTGAACCCGGAGGGCCCGAGGGCCCCGTGCAGGTGGTACCGGAGGGCCCCGTTCAGGTGAACCCGGAGGGCCCAGGGCCCCGTGCAGGTGGTACCGGAGGGCCCCCGTGCAGGTGGTACCGGAGGGCCCCGTGCAGGTGGTACCGGAGGGCCCAGTGCAGGTGGTACCGGAGGGCCCTGTGCAGGTGGTACCGGAGGGCCCCGTGCAGGTGGTACCGGAGGGCCCCGTGCAGGTGAACCCGCAGGGCCCAGTGCAGGTGGTACGGAGGGCCCCGTGCAGGTGGTACCGGAGGGCCCCGTGCAGGTGGTACCGGAGGGTCCCGTGCAGGTGGTACCGGAGGGCCCCGTGCAGGTGGTACCGGAGGGCCCAGTGCAGGTGGTACCGGAGGGCCCTGTGCAGGTAAACCTGGAGGGCCCGAGGGCCCCGTGCAGGTGGTACCGGAGGGCCCCGTGCAGGTGGTACCGGAGGGCCCCGTGCAGGTGGTACCGGAGGGCCCCGTGCAGGTGGTACCGGAGGGCCCCGTGCAGGTGGTACCGGAGGGACCCGTTCAGGTGGTACCGGATGGACCCGTTCAGGTGAACCTGGAGGGCCCGAGGGCCCCGTGCAGGTGGTACCGGAGGGCCCGTGCAGGTGGTACCGGAGGGCCCCGTGCAGGTGGTACGGAGGGCCCCGTGCAGGTGGTACCGGAGGGCCCGTGCAGGTGGTACCGGAGGGCCCCGTGCAGGTGGTACCGGAGGGCCCCGTGCAGGTGGTACCGGAGGGCCCCGTTCAGGTACACCAGTGGAGACCCTCGGGTCCTTGATTGTAGGAGCTTCAGCCGGAACCCAGGAGCAGCAGAGAGCATCCCTCGCCTCCCCCGGGCTCCCGCCCGCCCGCCCTCGGGCAGCTTGTCATCGCTTCATCTAAATGCACAAGTGCCCTCGAGAGAGTGGGGGGGAGCAAACCACTGTGGGGCCTGGGACCAAGACCCACCACGAAGAATCAGCCCTCGGGGCTGCAGCAAACAGGCAGTTTACTTACTCAATTACGCAGACTGTTTTATAAACCCTGTAAAATAAAACAGAAAACAGTCCCTGGCAAAGTATCACTGCTCTATTGTGCCGGCCATGAAAGCGCCTGCTGTGTACCCGAGCTCCCTGCAATAGGGGCGAAGGGAGAGAGAAAGAGAAAAAAAAAAAGAAGGAAACGAAGAGAGGAAAAAACATGAAAAGACTAAGCGAAAAAAGAAGCAAAGAAATTACAAGACCGACAATCCAGGGAAAAGGAACAAAAGGTTTAAAAAAAAAACAACGAAAAGGGAGGAAAAAAGAAAACAATGGATTTGTGAAAAAGGAAAATACAAAGAATGTAAGAAGTGGGAAGAAATACAAGAAATATAAAATATAATGGAAGTAGGAAATGTAGAAATGAAGACAAACAAAGGAGAGAGAGCGAGGGGTATACTGTGAACAGATACTGAGAAGACAACAAAAGAATGAAAATAAAAAGAATTAAAAAAAGTTAAAATAAATGGAAATGAGGCTGGAACCTGGAATGTAGCCCCAGCATTGGCACTTGATTTAAGAGATGACTTCGTTTCATCTCCCTCCAGAGCAGCGTGTACATGGTTGTGATTTTACGCGCCTCCTGCTGGAATGATGACAGTTCTGTCAGAGCCCTCTGATGCTCACTGCACCCAACCACTTCAAATGCCTGCGAGGAAACACCGCCAAGAAACGGCAGGGACATGGACAGAGAGGCAGGACCTCCTTCCAAGATCATGCAAAGGAGGCCCGTGCTTTGACTTTAAACGGCAGGGACATGGACAGAGAGGCAGGACCTCCTTCCAAGAGCATGCAAAGGAGGCCCATGCTTGGACTTTAAACGTCAGGGGCATGGACAGAGAGGCAGGACCTCCTTCCAAGAGCATGCAAAGGAGGCCCATGCTTTGACTTTAAACGGCAGGGACATGGACAGAGAGGCAGGACCGCCTTCCAAGATCATGCAAAGGAGGCCCGTGCTTTGACTTTAAACGGCAGGGACATGGACAGAGAGGCAGGACCTCCTTCCAAGAGCATGCAAAGGAGGCCCATGCTTTGACTTTAAACGGCAGGGACATGGACAGAGAGGCAGGACCTCCTTCCAAGATCATGCAAAGGAGGCCCGTGCTTTGACTTTAAACGGCAGGGACATGGACAGAGAGGCAGGACCTCCTTCCAAGAGCATGCAAAGGAGGCCCGTGCTTTGACTTTAAACGGCAGGGACATGGACAGAGAGGCAGGACCTCCTTCCAAGATCATGCAAAGGAGGCCCGTGCTTTGACTTTAAACGGCAGGGACATGGACAGAGAGGCAGGACCGCCTTCCAAGATCATGCAAAGGAGGCCCGTGCTTTGACTTTAAACGGCAGGGACATGGACAGAGAGGCAGGACCGCCTTCCAAGATCATGCAAAGGAGGCCCATGCTTTGACTTTAAACGGCAGGGACATGGACAGAGAGGCAGGACCTCCTTCCAAGAGCATGCAAAGGAGGCCCATGCTTTGACTTTAAACGTCAGGGACATGGACAGAGAGGCAGGACCTCCTTCCAAGAGCATGCAAAGGAGGCCCATGCTTGGACTTTAAACGTCAGGGGCATGGACAGAGAGGCAGGACCTCCTTCCAAGAGCATGCAAAGGAGGCCCATGCTTTGACTTTAAACGGCAGGGACATGGACAGAGAGGCAGGACCGCCTTCCAAGATCATGCAAAGGAGGCCCGTGCTTTGACTTTAAACGGCAGGGACATGGACAGAGAGGCAGGACCTCCTTCCAAGAGCATGCAAAGGAGGCCCGTGCTTTGACTTTAAACGGCAGGGACATGGACAGAGAGGCAGGACCTCCTTCCAAGATCATGCAAAGGAGGCCCGTGCTTTGACTTTAAACGGCAGGGACATGGACAGAGAGGCAGGACCTCCTTCCAAGATCATGCAAAGGAGGCCCGTGCTTTGACTTTAAACGGCAGGGACATGGACAGAGAGGCAGGACCGCCTTCCAAGATCATGCAAAGGAGGCCCGTGCTTTGACTTTAAACGGCAGGGACATGGACAGAGAGGCAGGACCGCCTTCCAAGATCATGCAAAGGAGGCCCGTGCTTTGACTTTAAACGGCAGGGACATGGACAGAGAGGCAGGACCGCCTTCCAAGATCATGCAAAGGAGGCCCGTGCTTTGACTTTAAACGGCAGGGACATGGACAGAGAGGCAGGACCGCCTTCCAAGATCATGCAAAGGAGGCCCGTGCTTTGACTTTAAACGGCAGGGACATGGACAGAGAGGCAGGACCGCCTTCCAAGATCATGCAAAGGAGGCCCGTGCTTTGACTTTAAACGGCAGGGACATGGACAGAGAGGCAGGACCGCCTTCCAAGAGCATGCAAAGGAGGCCCATGCTTTGATTTGAAACGTCAGGACTGGACTTTTTTCTTTTAAAAACATCAGATTCGTTAAGAGAAAGTAAGATTGTTAATGTGGAGCGGCTCGGAGTGTTCCCATTATTTCAACCAAGAGAGTACATTTTACAAGAAGAAACCATGTTTGAAGCAGATGGAGGGAGAGTCGCTTGTGAATATGGGAGGGCCCTCTGACCCCCCCCCCCCAAACACCCTCCACCCACCGAGGAAGACTATGTACGTCACTGTATTGCAGCATTTATATAGCGCTTACTACTACCCCTATGTGAGGCGCTGAAGCGCTTGCCTACATGGGTAGCACGCTACGCTGCGTGTGTTGTGTGGCTGGAAGGGTGTTTTCCTTGTTTTGGTCCGCGCCATATAAAACTTTATAAATAAATAAATAATAAATATGTGGGCAGTATACAGATTTATTTGTATCTGTACTCCAGTGCTGTATCAGGAGTGCAATGGGCCCTAAGAGAAGCAAGGGCATTGAGCCATCTGGTTGTGTAGTAAACAACACAGTTACTAATTGGGGGGAGTTAAGCCTCTCACACATCTGGGTCCCGCTGTCACTGCACCTGCTGCACCATTGATAGCTACCCCCCTGCTGTGAGCTGATGTTAAATCTCACTTGTTGATCTCAGCACACTGACTGACTCAGATCACTGCAAAACCAAAGCTAGCAATTGGGCTACTCTCAATCAATCAATCAATCAATCAATCAAAGCATTTAAATAGCGCGCTACTCACCCGGAGGGTCTCAAGGCGCTTTGGGAGGGGGGTCCGCTACTGCTCGAACAGCCACTCTGATAAAGAGTTACTAAAACTTGTTTTTTGCTACATTACAGATTTCTACTGAACCTTTTATATCTACGCCCTAAAACTGTAAAACGCTTCGACGCCCATTTGTGCGTTTGGTTTGCACTATTTAAAAACTACATAAATAAAATGTTACAAGAACTTCTCAAACACAGTAGACTTCATAAAAGTAGTCCCCCTGAAAAGGAGAAAACAAGCATTGGCATAGCCAATAGGTGTTGCCTTTGGGACCTTATAAGTGTTTAGCCTTGCAACAGTTGATGTTGTTGCATCAAGGATATTTTGCTTGATAGCTAAAACACTTGTAAGGTCCCAAAGGCGAGACCTAATGGCTATGTCAGTGCTTGTTTTAAGGGGGCCTCGAAACGGGTCTCCATCGGGCTCTGTTTTGTGCCCTGGCACAGGCGGGTCGTTATTTTTTCCCTGACTGCAGTGACAGCGGCACATCGATGTGCGCGTGGTGAGCGTTGTAGGGGAAGGGAAATCCTTTAAAGAGAGTCATTTTCTATCTGGATTTCCCTTCTGGTTTTGAATCTCTGGCGCAGCAACATTGTCGTGGTGTCACCACAAGGGCTAAGCGGAAGTGTTTTCAATATTATATACAAGCCATAGTTGCAGCTTATTTATCTTATGCAACTCGCAACCATTGACAACGGCAATAGTCCTGACTTGTAGGTATGATGCGACTTGTTGTATCATATCTGGACGCAATGACAGAAACAGCTAAATACAAGTCGGGCGGCACACTGTGCTAAACACACATTTTTAGCTTACGTGTTTTAAGCCACGCCCTTAATTACGTTGACCACGCCCTTTGAGAGACCCCCAGTTTTTTCATCCCACTTAAAGCCCTGCACATGTGATCAGACATCAACCACGGTCCAGGTGGGACTCAGAGCTGCATAAGTGAGGGAGAGGGTGTGGCATTATGGCCGGAGCTCTCGACTTTCTACTTGGAGAACCAGTTCGAATCCCAAAGCCTACTCAACATCTACTGCAAACCACTTAACATCCCTGTGCCTAAAATAACATTCAGCTGAATTGTGTAGTGTAACCAGTGACTCTGTAACGCAATCCAATGTCCTTGGCCAGAATTCATGCTACACAAAAACTGCAAAAATGGAGAACAATTAGCCAGATAGCCACTAAAAGTATCATTGCAACACTAGCAGAACTTCCCCTGAAAGCCCACACTATGCACAAATGAAATTATTTGCCATTTTGCTATACTTTTAGGTTATGCATACCGACTGAAGCCTTCGAGTTATACAGGCTTTATCACCCCCCCCGGTCGGATAGGTCGACAGGATAACACGCCTGCTGCTGGAATCTCCTCCGTGCTAAGTGCTTATTCGAGTCTTAGCAGAATATTCTCAGACTGGCTGCTTGGAGGACATCATTGTTGCCCACTCAATCAATACATTTCCCATACAAATTTGTGCAGAGACCACCAGATTTCCGGAAGTCCTTGCTCAGGGTTTGCTAGATTTCACCAAAGTCCGGCCACGACACTTGTAGCCACAATTTTCTGCAATATCTCCTTCTGCGTGTAGGGTAGTTTTTCCTCAAGTGGCTTCAAAGATTAACCCCCAGAATCTCCCCTCAGGATAAACCGAACGTTTGTCTTGCCTCAGGTAGGGGGCGGCCAAGTTCGCCTGAGGTCGGCTGCGCCGAGTTCTGACAGGAAAGAAGAGTAGAAAAGATTAGGTTTTCACTGCAGGCTGGAGCGGCCGCATCAGCTGCTTCGGGAATGGGAACGTCACGCTGGCATCCCAGGGACGTGTCTACCGTAGACAAGCTGCGCCGATCCCATGGAGGGTCTCACGCAGCAAGGACAAGCCCCGCGCCTGCATTCTGTGATGTCCATGAGAGTTTTTTTGTTGTTGCAACATTTGCTTGTCAATTATAGGATTAAATAACGCCAAGTGTACCCCGTGTCAAGTGCTATCATGGCACAGAGAAGTGTTTAACCTTTTATAGAGAACACGTCATGCTTGAAGAGAGTCTAATCATCATTTTGTCCAGAATCTCGCAATCCCGAAAGGCAGAGTTGTTCCCGCAGAAATTCAAACCGGTGATTTCAGAGGTGCTGTTTTCAGGTGCTTAACCCGCTGAGCTATCACCTTGATTGTTTACCAGCTTCGCAGTAATGCTGATGTTTCCGGATCTGAAAAGGAATTTTCTTCCCCAACGGAAGGACAAGGAGCTAAATGAGTCACATGCCTCAAACAAGCGCGGTGCACGCGCATTGAAAGGAATGTCAGGTATACAGCTGGCAACCGGCCGCACTGCTGCTTGCTCGATGCAGCGCATGCGCTGCTCTAGGCTCGACCTAAAAAAGACCCCCTTTTAAATATTCCGCAGGCATGAGATTGGATCCAGAATCCTTTCGAGCAGTACTCCTGCATGCCAGTAGGCGGTGCTGTGCAGCTCTGTGCAAAAGTAATTCTGCTTAGGAAGAGACAAGCGGGGCAGCATAGAATTGCCACCCATGTGTGCTGATGCCAGGTGCGTTCTAGGGTGTCCGTGTTCCCAGAAGCATAGCCAGGAAGCAGATTGGTTTCACCAGTCTGCAGATCTTTAAACTTGGGAATTTTACTGCAGAAAAAGAGTCCAGTTCACAGAATGAGAACTGCAGTTGGATAAAGTAATCACTAGAAAGAGCATTACCAACGGCAATAACTTTTTCTTGTGATGGATACTTCTAACCGCAGATTCCTCACTTTTTGAATACCAATAGATACCAAAGAGGTACCTCCCAGATGGTGGGCAAGTGAGCTGGCTCAGACCATAGGACCAAGTTGGCAAAATGCAATTTTTGACAGATATGACTGCCCACGCAATAGTGCTTGATGAACGTATGGACTGACGCTCATGTGGGAGGCTGATAAATATCCAGAGCAGGCACTCCGTGTCCCAACACATTGGTAGCAACCTTAGCTCTGGTGGAACGAGCCAGCAAGCCTTCTGGAGGCTGCTTCGTAGCCCGTACATAGCAGAATCTGATGTAGAGAACAATCCATCGGGGGCATTTTTTTCCCCTGACAATCAAACAAAGAGCGGATCATCCACCCAGTGTTCAATAGTACAATCAATGTAGAAATTAACACTCTTTAACACCTTGGCTGCTTGAGTTGATCTTCTGCTGTGCTGAAGGTCAATAGAAACGGGTGTGGTCATGACGAGCTCAGCTAGTCATCAGCACACGAGCACTGTGCTGCATGACGAGCTGAGCTCGTAGTGAGCATGGAAGGGGTTAAGGATCCAAATGATCAAGTCTCTCTTCCTCCATAGAGGGAAGAGATGGAGTAAAGAAGGAGGGAATGGCGATAGTCTGCCCGACATGAAACAGAGTGACCACTTCTGGAGGAGAAGAAGCTCATGTCCTCAACATAGATTGTCCGGGATAAATGTAGTGTATGGTCGGTTGACAGAGATAGACTACAGCTCGCTCACATGCTGAGCCAATGTTATGGTAACAAGAAAGACTGTCTACATAATTAGTAGTCGTAATGGACGGCAGTGCATGGCTCAAAGTGGGTGCACATCAAAAAAGTGAAGACTTAATTCAAGTCCCAGTGTGGCGTCACAAAATGCTTATGAGGGAAAAGCAGTTGAACACCTTTTTAAGAAAAACGGGTGATTTAAATAAAGAAGGCAATAGCAAAACAGCTCAAAAAAACTTTAACCATGCCCAAAGCAAGTTCTTGCTAGGCCAGGAATAATACAATTAGCAGCACTTCAGGCAGTTTGGCTTGTAGTGGGTCAATCTGATGGATGCCGCACCATGCCACAAATTTGTCCCTATGGCTGACATATACCGATTTTGTAGAGGGACTCCTCACCAACAAGATGACATCAACAACTTCACAAGGGAGGTCAAATAGAGTTAATGGGGGCTGCTCAATCCCAAAGCAAGACTTGCAATTTGTGCAGGACTCTGCTGCAAAAGAAAGCAGCTTGATCGGAAGACAGATACTCATGCCCAAGAGTTACGGGTTCCACACTCTCCTTGCCCAATCCAGTACCAATAGAAAGACTTGGGCCCTGATCATCTTCAGAACTGTGGGCAGGAGAAGTAGCATCAGGAAGGTATAAACGAGTCCAGAGCTCCACTCTATGCGTAATGAGTCTCCAAGAGTCTTAGGAACTTTATTCTGCCAAAGTGCCAACTATGCTTTCTTTGCTGTGGCAAAAAGATCAAGCAAGAGTTCTACCCATTCTCGGAAGAGGCCCATACCACCTTGGTGTTTAAAGAATCTGCCAGGTGGTATACCACCATGAAAATCCCATGACACTCCAGCCACTTCCAGAGGTGCAACGCCTCTTGGCACAAGGGCCATGGCATCACCTCACCTTGCTTGATGTAGTACAACATGGAAGTGGTGTTGTCCGTGAGCACTTGTACCAATCTCCCTCTGGTAGTGCGCCGGAAGGCTTTTAACACCAGGCGAATTTCCCGCAGCTCCAGAGGATTTATGTGGGACTAAGCCAGAGGCCTCCGATCTCCACCTCTTCCAGATGGCATCCCCAACCCAGAAGTGATGCAATACTGGATAGGGTAAGGCGGTAATACTCTAATCCAGTAGTCACCACAGCAGGTGTTTCACAGTGGCCTCTTACATTTGAATATCATTGGTCTGATCCCCTTGGTGCTGTGCCCCCTGGGACTTCAGGTCCAACTACAAAGCACACATGTGCCATCTGGAATGTGTCACCAGCAGGATGTAGCAGGCCAGTAATCCCAGCAGCCTCAGAGTCATCCTCACTGAGATCCTACACAGAAGCTGAAACATTGGGATCACAGTCCAAATGTCCTAAAATCTCTGCTCTGGAGGAAAGTCCCAAAACTGCATTGTGTTCAGATGATTACCGCTGATGAATGGGAGCATCTGCGAAGGAGCCAGGTGTGACTTTGGCACGATGATAGTGAACCCCAGTGATGGTACGAGAATTGCTGTAATCTGGACGATTACCTGGGGGCAAGCCCGCCTTCAACAGTCAGCCGTCGAGTTTGGGGAAGGCTGTGGCCCCTGGATCACAAAAGTGATGAAGGTGGTCAGAGCATATCTTTGGAGAACACCTGAGGGTCACTGGTAAGGCCAAAGAGGAGCAAAGTGAGCTGAAAATTCTCCTGGCCTACCCTACTGTGGGCCTTCAATATGGGAAGGTGGAAATAAGCATCCTGCTGGTCTAACGCTACCATCCAGTCTCCAGGGCACACAAAACCTGAGCTAGGGTAAACATATTCAATTTGTCCTTTCACAAGAAGGCATCAATAGCTCGAAGGTCTTAAACAGGACAGAAGGCTACTGTCCTTCTCCATAACCAGAAAATAACAGGGGTAACATCCAGTACCTTCTTCTCATGCCGGAACCCTCTCTATGGACTCTTTGGCCTAAGGGCTTGCACTTCCTGCTGCAGAACAGACATCCATCAGCCGTCCTGAAGGTGGTGAAAGGTTGGTGGAGTTTAAAGGAATGAAATGGCATAGCCCCAATAGACAATCTGAAGAACCAACTTGTTCAGAAGGATCACTTGCCACCCTTGCAGAAAATGCCAGATCTTTGTTCCGACAGGATGAGTGTGTCGAGAAGGACACACTATAGTGGTTTTATGACTGACAGCTGGGTGAGAGGGGGACTGAACTGCACGTTGCTCCTACTGTCCTGAGTGTTGCCCCTGGGAGCCATGGCCTTAGCCATGAAATGTTTGGGAGGCTTTCTGGATAGGTGGCATTTCTGTTGTTACGTTGTCCGTATTGATAACCACAATTGGAGCCACAGAGGGGGTGAAATTGCTTGTGAAACTGTCTTACTGGGGCTGTGGCCCAAAGGGTACTGAAGCGGAGGTCCTTCTATGCTTAAAACGTTCCAGGGCTGATACGCTTTCTTGCCAAACATACAGAAGCCATCAAAGGGCATGCTCATCATAGATGCCTGGACATTCCAGAGAAGCCCGCAGACCTCATCCATGCATGGCATCTGAGTGCCTCTATGGTACCCACTGCCCGGCGTGAGTAACCGGTGGTGTCGAACCCTCGGTGGTTGACAACTTTTGCCACATTGTGGATGTCTTGGATGGCTTGATTCAGAGACTACCAGAGATTGGGGACTGCTGGGAAGATTTGTGCCATATTTTGGGATGTTTCTTTGTGAAGCAACCATGCACTTTACAAATCAAATAAAATTCCAAAGTGCAAAGGAGGGACGACCCAGGAGGTAAATGGCCTCTACAGATTGAAGGAGAACATGTGCTTGCAAAAAGTATTGATGCGCTTATATTCACGATCCCGGGTGAGGTGGGTGCAGGGGCAGGGGGGTGGGCGGGGAAGAGATGCTTTAGGGTTTACCTAGTCTGTGGACGCCTGCACTACCAATCTCTAAGGATGTTGAGTAAAAATTTCCAGGTCTCACATACGGTGCAATAGCACCAAGCTATTTTCCTGTTAATTGGTGCCATAGAGCATGGCTTTGCCCATGCGCCCAAACTAGTGTCTGTTAAGATGAAACAACAATAGAGTTTCCGTGTGCGTCTGACCCGGTTGAAAAACCCTCTGCAAGCACACTGGTTTTTACCTCCATTATTAGCAATTGGAGGTCAAATACTTCTGCTGCCCTTTACATGTCTGAGATTATCTTCTTTGGGGCTCAGCCACCTGATATCTGGCATGAATGGTGGCCCCAGGATATGTCTTCCCCTGTGTCGGCCATTTCCACGGTGAAAAATCTAGGAATCAAGCTGGATTCAACTCTTTCTATGAAGGCCCAAGTACACTCGATAGCTGGGGTTTGCTTTGGGTTGTTGAGAATGTTTCGAAATTTCCTCCCATTGCTCTCTATCCCCTACAGGAAGACAGTGGTTCAGACATTGATAATGTCTAGATTGGACTATGTTAATTCCCTGTATCTCGGCCTTCCTGAATATCTTCTGAGCCGACTACAAGTGATCTAGAACGCAGCGGCCAGAGCCATTTTTTTGACAGGATCTAGAACCCATACCACTCAGCTCCTGTCTTCACTTCATTGGTTTCCGGTACGGAAAAGAATTCAGTTTAAAGCCCTGGTTCTGGTTTTTAAAGCCTTCCATAAGATCGGAGCCCATTATCTTAGGGACAGATTCCAGCCTTTTCTTCCTCAGCGCACCCTGAGATCTTCATCTCAACTTCTGATCATTACTCCCAGGGTGCTACTGGCCCGGATAAGGGGTAGAACTTTTCATGCAGTTGCCTCACGGCTGTGGAACAGCCTTCCTACAGCCTTCCTTTTTCTATCAGAGTCCTGATCTCCTTACCTTCAGGCAAAGTCTTAAAACGTGGGTCTTCCAGTTGTGAGTCGTTTGGCAGTGGTTTGTTTTGCTCTTATGTTACGTGACGTACGGTTTAAGCGCCGGGACACTGAGTTTGATGGGTTGCCAGAAGGCTGAGGCCCCGTGGAATAAGGGCGCAGACTGAGCCAAAACAAGTTTGGCTCGGAGTCAGAGACAGAGGTATTACTGAATCCATATCTGGTGGGGCAGAAAGAAAGGAACTGATGTCAGCAAGCATGGGTGGCACTTAGTGTCGGACTGGCCTATAGGGCAATTGGGCAGTGCCTGAAAGAGTGGTCTGGAAATACCAGTGTGTGGGCCATTGCCAGTTTTTTCATTGTTTGTGGGCCTGTTTTATGGCCAGGTGGGCCGTTGATTTCCCTGATATTACCACAAGCATTGCCTGCAGCAAACACAAATGCATGCAATCTCTCAAACCTTGCAAAATACCCATACAGGGTCTCTCTACAAGTTTAAAACTGACCAGATTTGCAAAGCTGGGCCACTTATTTTAGCTATCTGGTTCACTAATGGTTGAAGGCACCCTTATTTTGGTCCCCGGGCCTATTTTGTGTCCCAGTCCGACCCTGTACTTAAATGCAGCTCTGCTTGTCACTTGCGGAGCAGAACAATGTCAGCATGGAGCCGCACAACACCACCTACCGATAAGCAGGAGTACTGCTCGAAAAGTTCCCAGATCTTGTCGGATGCCTGGGGAATATTAACAAGGTGAAGAATCCGCTGTTATGCGGTATCTATCATAATGAGGCATTATAACCACAAAAGACTTTCCAGGGACAAATGGCCTACTCAAACATTGGCTCTGGCATTCCAATCCAAATTTTAATATGAGACTTGTTTATTCTTTTTCTCCTGTTTTTGTTTGTTTAAATATTATGCCTATACTATTAGAAAAACATAGTGCATTTCTCCTACTGGTGGATGGTCTTGGGCATGGGTCGTGAACCCCATACATCGCTGTGAATCTGGACATTTTTTATCTTCAGTATACCCTCACTTATCGGGTGGGCTCTCCGACAAATAGGGAAAGATCTAATATTTTTTGGAAACAGATTTAAAAAGTAAACAATTGCCTAGGCAGCTCCCCCTTACACCTGTCCCATAGCTCATTGTTGTGGAACACACAAAGCAGTCTGGAAACGACAAAATATTTAGCCTTTCCTAGATAATAACTAAGCACCCAGAACAGATGAACAGTACTACATGACAACAGCAGGTGAAATAGAAGCTGCAAAGTAGACGGTGAGATTCAAATGGACCTCAGACATCATGTCAGGAAGAATAGTCTGATGGATCGGAGTACCATTATACCCCCTTTAAGAATGGAAAAGTTTATCTATCGCTACTCTTCTGGTTGACATCACAGTCACAAAGAGATGCTCTGCAAGTCAGATACCACAGTTCACACGTGTGTACAGTCCTAAAAGTAGCTCCCATCAATTTAAAAAGTAGTAAGTTGACCAGAAAGTAGGGACTGCTTTTATTAACAAAGAGATTTTTCTATTTGAATCCTCCAATACACAATAGTTGTTAACAGATGCCCTCAAAAGGAGGCTTGCTACGCTTCTTTCTTGCCTCGATGCTGTGATGAAAGGAAGATCAGATTGAACACAGAGGGAGGTTTTCCAATAATATCAGAGGAAGGGAGAGAAGCTTGGGTGGAGCAAGGGACTTGCTGTGCCGGGCGAAGAAAGAAACAGCAGAAGCTGGAGCTTCAAGCAGGGAGGGACCCTTCTGGCCTAGTGGTGTAACATAAAATGATGAGACTCTCCTGCAAAATGTGAAGAGGGTCCCTTAGTCTCACAGATATTCATTGCTTTTGGGCTCAATGCGGCCCCTGTGAAGAGCTGGGTACTTCCTGCAAAGCAGGAGCTGCAGGGCCTAGGGTTATGCCTCTTGTCTAGCCTACTTGCCCAGCAGTTACTTGTAGGACTCGATGTCCAATGGTGAAACTGGAAAAGGTTTGTAGCCCAAAGATACAACAGTCAGGCTGCCATCAAGCCCGCCTAACGCCGCTGTACTTACTGGACACTTATGCAAGGCCTGCACAAGTCGCACATATGCAGAACAGTGCAAACAACACTTAACTGTGGTGAACTATATTGATTAGTGAATTATAATATACTAAGTAAGCAGTGCCCCGTCCCAAACACCATAGAGAACTGAGCTCAACTGAATGATTTGTGCCCCCTGCAGCCCAATGAAGTGTGCCCCTTGAATGATGTGTTCCCTCGAGCACCTTGGCAAACTGTTATTGTTATTATTGTTATAGTGTTTTGTAAAGCGAGCAGCTACTCAGCAGAGTGTCCCGGCGCTAGGCAGTGGGAGGCCAACCAGGTAACTAGATTATCTGTCAAAGAGCCAGGTTTTTAGTTTCCTCTTGAAAATATCCAGGCTGCGTACTAGGCGAAGGTATTCCAATAGAGTGGTCCCAGGTAGGAAAAGGATCTGCCACCTATCCTAAGGCGATTGATGCTGGGCACTCTTGCAATGTACGCTGAGGCCGAGCGAAGTGTGCGTGTTGGAACGCATGCGCTGATCCTCTCACTGAGATAGGACGCGCCCGTCACGTGCTAGGACTTGTGCATTAGGACCATAGCCTTAAAGACCACCCTCTTTTTAGCCTGGCAGCCAATGAAGGGCCCTCAGGGGAGGGGTCATGTGGGACCTGGGTGGGAGTAAGACTAGCAGACTCGCTGCCGAGTTCTGCACCACCTGCAGTCTGTTAAGAAGATAGTCTGGGAGACCGAGGTACATAGCGTTCCCATATTCGAGTCTCGACGTAATCAGGACCTGCACAACCTTTCTCCTCAGATAGAAGAGGTAGACATTTTCACAACATGCAAAGCAGGCTGAAGCAGGACCCAACTAGGGCTTGAATCTGAGGTTGGAAGGAGAGGGGGCTGCCAATTTTAATCCCTAAGTTCTTCCCGCAGATTTGTGGGGAACCAGGGTGCGAAACAAACTGTACAATACTTATTGATTGGTGCCCCAGGATAAGAGTGAACTGTGCCCTCTGAATGATGAATGCACTCTGGTGAACTGTACCGCACTGAGTGACAGGTACACCAAAGCCAAAGTGAACTTTGCTCAATTGAGTGACTGCTGCCCCTTGCACTGCTGTAAGTTGCCCCACGGAGTGTTCGCACCCCTGGCACTGCAGTCGCTTACGAGCTTTCAATTACCTCTGTCCTCCACATCCTGTTCTACTCAGGAATCCATGACATTGTAAGACTTGTGCTCCTCGTTACCCTCAACTTCCATTTCACTCTGGAAGTAGTCACAATGACAAGGCTCCCCCTCTTCATTGCCATATCGCCCAAACTAGTCTTTCTTTCCCTGCTCCCCACAATTCACCTCACATTCACACCAACCTTTCCACTCCCCTTCTGTCCAAATCCATCAATTAACTCCATAACCAGTTATCATCTCACCTCCTCCACTAACACATCCAGCAGAAACCTGCTGATTACAACAAGAAATGTTCTGCCATTAAGACTTGTTCCACTGACAACACTCCATCCACACACCCCTACGAAACGTTCAACATGTTTTAAATTCCTAAATCAGTTCTCCCCATCACTGGGTTAATTAACTAACTAACCAGAGTCCAATGACATTTGGGGGCAAGTGACTGAAAGTGGATTTAGGTGCAAGTGGAAAGTTTTATAGGAAGGTCGTTGTGTTTGGTATGTATTTTGGCAGTCAATATTTCCGAGTCTATGCCTTTGCAGTTTGTTTTCCTATGATACCACTCCTACCAACGAACACTCCTCCACTACTCAAAAAGCTTACTACAAGCAGCCATCAAGCAACAGCCCCTGTATCACCAAATCTCCTACAGCCATATGCGCCCACCACTGACCTCTTTTTCCCTCATCCACTCAAATCTCCTACAGCCATATACGCCCACCACTGACCTCTTTTTCCCTCATCCACTCAAATCTCCTACAGCCATATACGCCCACCACTGACCTCTTGCTCCCTCATCCACTGAGTATTTTGTGGGTCCAATCAAAGCACCCGTCCAAATACACACTACTGCATTTTCCTCCCGGACGCGAACAAATGAGGGCCATATAGCACTAGGAATTGTTCAGCCTGTTATGAAGAAATTGGCAGTCTAATAGTGACAAGAGACAGTTTGAAGACTAGATGCTATGTTTCTGACAGTTTCATTATTGATGGTGTACTCGTAACAACCCTCGGGACAGTGGTTGATGTACAACAGTGGGAGCGCAATTAGTTTACTTTTTGCTGGAAATACAAGAGCTTGTGTGCTTCGCCTGCAGACAGCCCTGAGGAAGCTCCTTATGTGGGAGCGAAACACATTGGCTGATGATTTCAATTGAATGCTTTTTAAGACGAATAATTTGAAATAAAGAAGTGACTTTTGTAAAAACTTTGGGCGTGTTGGACTTTGTGAGCTGTGCACCCCCATTTCTTATACCAGTTCTCAAACCCTTGACAAAGATATTGGCCTCACTTTTGCCCAACTATTTTTGCTCCATTTCCTAACCAATCCTCGCTCTGTCTCCACTCACTTATGCTGCAAATATTTAGACTGCATCTTTATTTCTTCTTCACGAATGTTATCTCCTCTCGCCAATGACCCAACCCGAATGCGCGCACACAGACTCACATTCTGGCAACCCAAACAACTCAGACCCCTATAGCAAAACAAAAGGAGGCGTCCATCTCAATCCTAGCCTGCCAAGGGAAGAGCCAACATGGGCTGGCTCTACGCCTGGGCTCCAGCTCATATAACGCCCTCGTGAGCACCCTTTCGCCATTCTTCAACTCCCACTGCATGTCTGTACTTTCAGTCCACCCCCTACATGTAATGCTCTAGTCCAACCTGCTGCTTCTTCAGAGAGTAGATACAATCCATTTACAAAGATGGAATCCAGCAGCCCCACACACCTTGGCAACACAAGCCAACTCGTACTGCCTTCACAACAGCTCTTCTCATAGCATAGTCACTCTGCCAACTGTGACTCCCATCCACTCCCAATGGCTTTTAACTTTCACCTGACTCTCTGCATACCATGATAACCTACAATAGCACCCCTGCTGGTGAATCCGTTTCCTACTTCTTAAAAATCATTATTGGAAACAGTTGCTTTCTTCCTCTTAATTTTCCAACAGAGTGCATCATTCCCATCCATAAGCTTGGTAACTACGCCTGTGCTCCATCTGACCCTATCCCAGTCCTGGTCTTCCAGGTTCCAGTCTGGCGTCTCCATCTTTCTTTGGTACACACGTGCTGCAGTTCAAATCCCCAGTGGTCATAGATGACCAGCTCACATAACCAATAACTAACCAGTCCTCTCCATCCACCTACTGACCTGTCTCTTGGTTGCCTTTCTTTCCTTCAGCGTATAGAATTCCTGCTATTTTTATTTGAAAAGTTGTATACAGCGCTGGCTAGACCTGGAGGTATCAGAGTGCTTTACATGAGGAAGGACAATTGATTCAAAGCCTCGTTGCAAAGTTACATCAATAACTCACTTGACCCACCCAACCAATTCACTCCGCTACAATCCGTTCTCTACACACATTCTTCCGTACATTCTTGACCCCTAAAATACTGCTTCTTTATCTAAATCTCAAACCACTCATTACTTTCGCTGTTTTGGGAGTAGTTGGGCATTTGTGCTGCCCTGAAGGTGAGGCAGTTCTGATGGGCTCTCTAAGATGGTGTGATGACATTAAAGAATCTGCGTCTTTAGCACTTGAGATAAGTGCCCTTGTAATAGTGCTTCTATAATACGTATAGGTTGAGTTTTCACATGCAAGTTACTGGTAGCAAGGAAGTCTTACTGTTAGCTTAGGAAGTCAGAGTAGCTGAGAGGGGTGCTGGCCAGCTTCGGGCATTAGGAGCTCTATTGCCATTGGTGGTGTCCGCTGGATCACTGGGTAGCACCAACGAATCGAGGAATTAGATGGGGATTGCTGGATTCTTACAGGGTGAGCCCAGAGGCAGGCAGCATGGGTTTTTCACCAGGAATGGGTCAATCTTTTCTTTGGTGATGCAGAGTCAGAGGCAAAACAGCTGTACCCTCCTTTCATTCCTCTCAAACATACTAACTCTCCTCCCCCTCGACCCTCCTATGGACATGGACGATGCATTGCCTCAAGACGTGGACCCTGCACCTTAGGCCGCTGGCCGGCCCCACATATATCCCTCTTCTATTCTGGTTGCTTAATGATCACGTGCACAGGGTTAGGGTGGGATAAGGGGTGGGCAGTAGTTGGGGATTGGGGGGAGTTCTGGGGGGTTGGTGGGTGGCTGTGTGTTTTGCATATTTTGAAAATTGCTGTATATGAGGGGTTCGATGCTGTGCCATAAATTTGCCTTTTCATACTTGCTGTTGACAGCCCTCCTCATGACTGTGGAGGGCTGTGCCTGCACTTGCTTGACCCTCTAATAAAAATGGTTTTGAAAAAAAAAAAACATACTAACTCTCATACTGTGCAAGCATATTCAGATCGTATATCAGTGCATGTATCAATTTATATACAAACACCAATCCGTCATTTTGATTCTGAATAATCGTTTTCTTGACTTGATTCTTGGGTGAAATTCTCAGATGTGTATTGCTGGCCCACGCACGTTTCGGTGAAAGCAAGATGTTATCACCTTCCTCAGGGTCAAGAAAGTACAGTTTCCATCTTTAAAACAAACTGGAGGTTCTCTGTATGTGTCTTAAAAGAAGTGAGAGACGTATTTTCGTTTCTCAAGGAATGGATAAGTCTGCAGTGATATTTCAAAGCAGTAGACTTGGATAGGGGATTGTGAGTCTTCTCCAAAATATTAGAAGCTTGCAATATTGAATAAAGGATGTGTCAATCTACATGGATGTTACTCAGAATTGGGTTCTTTGTGAATATGCTTGCACAGTATGAGAGTTAGTATGTTTGAGAGGAATGAAAGGTGAGAATGGATGAATGAGAGAATGTTAATGATTTTTCTTATTGATTTTCTTTTTTGGGGGTTATTGAAACAATAATTCATGTTCAGAGAAGTAAAGGAATATGTTTTTCTTTCTTTACCTTGAAATAACATTGGAAATATGTTCTATGTTATGTATCTACCAATGAAAAAATCATTTTTATAAAGAAAAAACATAAAAAACAAAAAAGATACAGAAATATTGGTTTTTGATAAATAAAACACAATGAAAGTTAGTCTTCTCTCTCTTGTGTATCTATGCTGTATAGTAAATACTGTGCTTAGAGCTATTGCCACTCTTTAAATCAGATAGGCCTGACAAGAGGTTGTACTACTTTGTATTTATTTAGCTTCCACCTCCTCTTGGGCCTCAAAGAAACAGGGGTACCATAGCAAAGCTGCTGCGCCCGCCTTGTGTTTGTGCCCAGGTGTAGTCACGCCTCGCAGTTTTGGGTGTGAGTGAATGTCGGCGGTACACGTGGTCGGAGGGCTGAGGTGCCAGGCTCCCTCTCTGGTCACAATGGCTCAAGGGTGGCTTGGGGTGCATCATTCTTTGAGTGGAGAGAGCACGGAGACCCATGAACCAAGAAATGAACATTTGCTAGAGCAGGGTGGGCTGGTACTCACACTTCCCATCAATGCGGATCCCGCTTCCGATTAAACAGTCCCTGATGTCTGCTCCTCTCTCTATCACAGCGCTGCTGCAGATGACGCTTCCTTGGAGAATGCACCTGTGATGGGGCAGAAGGGACAAACACAGACAGCTGGCTTAATATGCAATGGTTGACTGTGAACCAAAGACATAGAAATCTGAGACACTCATACAGGCAGCGCCTAAACAGGCGCCATGACACAGCACATCAACCCAAATACGAGCACATGCACACAGAGACAACTTTCCACGGTCAGACGGCTCAGACACACTTCTGCCACATTTCACCCTTAAATAGGGACATCTGCCACACAGCCATACAGCTATACATCTCCACAGCTACACCTTAACCTACACAGCCAAACAGCTTAGCCACACAATTACACCACTCCACGCTCGCACATGAACATTCCTCCACTATCGCCACTTCCATACACTTCCAACTGCACCAGTCCACGGTCACACCTCTACAACTCTTCACAGCCATAAAGAGCGGTGACACAGCCCAACCATTGGAGATGCACAAGTACACCCTAGCAATGCATTACAGGTCAGTCACACAGCCCCACCACCCCACAGTGACACTACCCCAGGGTGACAGATGTACACCACTCCACACCAAAACAGTTATGTCACACAATTACAGCAATCCAGTCATCCCTCTCCACGGTCACACGAGCACACCACTCTCCAGCCATGCAGCCATGTCACACCACTCCATAGTCATACAGTTACACCCCTCAACTGACAAAAAGGGAAACATAGCCCCTGCCACACACGTCAAACACAAAGAAACACCACTCCGTGGTCACACGGGTAGACTACGCCTCAAACATATGTGTTGGCCACCACTCCACAAAAACGCTGTTACCCACTTCACCACTGCCATACACATCAGATGCAAAACTGCTGCACCCCCCAATCACACAGCTACCCCGGTCACTACATGCATCTACACCACTCCACGGTGACGCATAGCCATCAGTCACGCAACTACAGTACACCAAAGTCACAGAACTTCTATGAATCACAACTACAGGGTGTGTGCATCCTCAGGGGTTAGACCCGGTGATCCATGGTCCTCATGCATTCATACAGGGACCTTTCAATCCCTGGTGGTCCTAATTAAGGCTTCCAAATTTAAGTATAACTGGTTGTAGACTATGATACTGTAGTGGCTAAAAACACAGATGTTCAAAAACAAAAAAATAAAATACATTTAATCTCCACATACAAAATGCCCATTCCTTTCAAAGCTTCCTATCCTGCATTAAGAGCTTGCACCTACCATCTGATCCCACTTTCACGCAGTCCCTTCCTCAAGTGGCGCCTGGTGCGCATTGTGTTATACACCTTGGGGCAAATGTATCAAGCCCATTTCCCATTCGCAAACGGGCCGATTCTCAGATTCGGCCCGTTTGCGAATGGGAAAAGGTCTTTTGGGATGTATCATCCCAAAAGGGCATTGCAAATTAGAGAATCGCACTGGTACCCAGTGTAATGCTTTGAGGTGCGGGGATATACGAGTCCTGGGCTTAAGCATAAGAACCACTCTAGCGGCTGCATTTTGGGCACCTGTAAACGATTGAGCAGACACTCAGGAAGGCCTAGGTACAGGACATTTGCATTATCCAGTCTGGAAGTGACCAATGCCCGGACCACGGTCTTCCTGTAATCTAGTGGTAGAAGGGGAAGAAATGTCTTCAACATACGCAGAGGGCCGAAGCAAGTGCTTACAACCGACTGGACTTTTTTACAGTATTTTGCGCAGAGAGAGTTGGTGACATCCTCAGGCCACCAGTGTCTCCACTTTTCAGAAGGCGGGAAGCCAAAAAAGATGATTTCAGACTTCTCCGGATTACATTACAATTGATTCCTCCTCAGCCACTTAAACACGTTTGTGAGGCATGTTCTAATCTTCTCACCCTCAAAGTCCACTGCCCTATCGCAAGTGAAAAGAAGCAGAGTATCGTCGGCATATGAAAATATTTTTGCCCCACACGCTTCCGCCAGTGGTGCCAGTGGGACATATATAAATTGAAGAGAGTTGGGCTCAATATAGCGCCCTGCGGAATTCTGACTTTCAGACTGGGGATGGAGGCCACAAAGGTAGGAGTCTAAACTTCCTGACTTGTGTCCTCTAGGAAGGAAGAAAGCCATTCTAATGCAGAGCCGCCTATTCCAAGTTTCCGCAGCCAATCCAGGAGCCTATCATGAGGAACAGTATCAAAGGCCTCTGACAGGTCTAATAAAATCAGAATGGCTTTACCCCCTGATATAATTGTATTCACATATTTCTCCAAAACCTTAGAGAAAGACAGTAATAGTGAAATGGGCCTGTAGGTAGCTGATACTTTGAGGTCAGCAGAGGGCTTCTTAAGCAGAAAGAGGATTTTAGCATGTTTCCAAATAGAAGGCATATGGCCGGCAGCTAAAGAGGAATTAAGGACCTTATTAACCACAGGATTTAAGACCGTGGCCACTGCCACCAGCAATTTTGCTGGACAGGGGTCAGCAGGGGAGCCTGACTTAAGACCCTTGAGGATATCTAGGGATACTTCAGGTTACAGCCAAGGAAAGCAGGAGAGCAGGGATTTCTCTTGAGGGATGCTCCACAGCAGGGGCTAAAAGGTCTGCATGATGTGGCTCACTGGTTAGAGGAGGCATACCCTGAAGCTGAGGTCAGACCCGGGACCAGGGTTTGATTCCCGACGCGGCAGGGTCCTGAACCCAATTGTCCACGGACTCGATAATTCTCGCTTCGGTGCCCACTCTAAGCACGAGTTCACACTATGCAGCTCTGGGCAACAAGCTTGCTTAATCTCCACAACGCCCCCCCCCCCCGCGGCGGGATGCCTGGCTTTCACCTTGGGGATGCCCAGCACGGGTGATCTCACAGGGAAAAACCAGGACGGGTTCCCAAGGCAAGCGCTGAGATGCCCAAGGGTACATTGAGCGCTATATAAGAACACACATACATACATACATACATCTGGACACCTCCTAGAGAAGGAATCCTGAATAGTCACGATTTTTTCAGGAAAGAAAGTCGCTAGATGGTTTGTCCATTCAGGAGAAAGAGGGAGTAACCCTGGCAACGGTTGACGGGGCAGAGAAGGCTTTGACGATTTTAAAGATCTCCTTGCTAGAAGATTACATTTTATCTTTCAGATAGCTTTGTTTAGCATCATGGACTTTTGTATAATGGGACTTCAAGGCCAGTTTATACTTGTGTTTATCATCAGGATTAAAGTTTTTTTTTACCATTTTCTTTCTAAGCGTTTACAGGCACTTTTGCTCATTCTCAGCAGATCATTAAACCAGGGTGCTGAAGGTCTGACTTTCTTGGGAGTATGTGTAGTCACTGGAGCTAGCTAATGAGCACTATGCCGCACCCAAGCATCTAGTTGGACTGCATGCCTCTCAGGATTCCCTGATAGCAGGGGAATAGAGGATTCCAATGCCTCCTCTAAAGCTGATGGAGAGACTCGATGGAAAGGTCTGAACGTGCTTATCCTTTTTGTTAGCAGGAGTCTGACAGCCCCTCCCCAAACTATTTTTATTTATTTATTATTATTATTTTAGGTATTTGTTAAGCGCACTATCACCATTGCAGGCATCCTGGCGCTGACTGGATCAGAAGGAGGCATGAAAGTGAAACACAGGAGCGGGAGTTAACAGGCGGTTATCGTGGGGAATAACCAGGTTTTAATCCTTCTCCTGAATGGGAGAAGTTCAGTAATGTGCCTAATATCTGCTGGGAGCGTATTCCAGAGCTTGGCAGCTGCTACCGCGAAGGATCTGCCTCCGGATCTGACTTTCTTGAATCTGAGAACCACAGCCAGCTTGGCCTCAGAGGAGCAAAGTTGCCTAACTGGAGTATACCAGGCAAATTTCGATTGTAGGGAAGCAGGGCCACCCTACAACTGATAAGGCAATGGTCCGACCATACCAGAGGTAGAGGCAGATCCACCTCAAGCTCTAAATTTGAGAAAATCTGGTTGAGAGTGTGCGGCCCATTCTGTGCATAGGATTGGAGACTTAGGGACCAAGATTAAAGACTAAGAGAGTCAGAGAGATGACCTCGGACTCCGTGGGTTTATCTATATGGATGTTGAGATCACCTAACACCAGAAAGTGACTGTATCTAAGGACCTGGGGTGCAATTGCTTCATTATTGGATGTAAAAAATGAGCCCACAGAGCCAGGGGGCCTGTATATAAGGGCACCCGCCAAGGATTGCTGCGTTGACAAGGAGCAGTTAAAACTCCTAGGCATTCCACGTCCTCCAGCTCTCCTAAGGAAATAACGTTGCAGGTATATACATGGTACGCCGTGGGTAATGGATATTAAGAGCTCTCTACATATTAGGCTATGAGTAAAGGGAGTCAGAGCCTTTGAGTCCTATGACTTTCGGAGAGTCAGAGCTCACCCCATGTTTGCCTATGGGTAAGAGAGTCAGAGCTCGCTCCATGTTAGCCTATAGGTAACAGAGTCAGAGCTCGCTCCATGTTAGCCTGTGGGTAACAGAGTCAGAGCTCGCTCCATGTTAGCCTGTGGTGTGGGTAACGGAGAGTCGGAGCTCGCTCCATGTTAGCCTATGGGTAAGAGAGTCGGAGCTCGCTCCATGTTAACCTATGGATAACAGAGTCAGAGCTCGCTCCATGTTAGCCTGTGGGTAACGGAGAGTCGGAGCTCGCTCCATGTTAGCCTATGGGTAAGAGAGTCGGAGCTCGCTCCATGTTAGCCTCTGGGCAAGAGAGTCGGAGCTCGCTCCATGTTAGCCTATGGGTAAGAGAGTCGGAGCTCGCTCTATGTTAACCTATGGATAACAGAGAGTCAGAGCTCGCTCCATGTTAACGTATGGATAACAGAGTCGGAGCTCGCTCCACGTTAGCCTATGGGTAAGAGAGTCGGAGCTCGCTCCATGTTAGCCTCTGGGCAAGAGAGTCGGAGCTCGCTCCATGTTAGCCTATGGGTAAGAGAGTCGGAGCTCGCTCCATGTTAACCTATGGATAACAGAGAGTCAGAGCTCGCTCCATGTTAACGTATGGATAACAGAGAGTCGGAGCTCGCTCCACGTTAGCCTATGGGTAAGAGAGTCGGAGCTCGCTCTATGTTAGCCTTTGGGTAACGGAGAGTCGGAGATCGCTCCATGTTAGCCTTTGGGTAACGGAGAGTCTGAGCTCGCTCCATGTTAGCCTATGGGTAACAGAGTCCAAGTTCACCCTATGTTAGCCTATGGGCAACAGAGTCGGAGCTCGCTCCATGTTAGCCTTTGGGTAACGGAGAGTCGGAGCTCGCTCTATGTTAGCCTACGGGTAAGAGAGTCGGAGCTCGCTCCATGTTAGCCTATGGGTAAGAGAGTCGGAGCTCGCTCCATGTTAGCCTATGGGTAAGAGAGTCGGAGCTCGCTCCATGTTAGCCTATGGGTAAGAGAGTCGGAGCTCGCTCCATGTTAGCCTCTGGGCAAGAGAGTCGGAGCTCGCTCCATGTTAGCCTATGGGTAAGAGAGTCGGAGCTTGCTCCATGTTAACCTATGGATAACAGAGAGTCGGAGCTCGCTCCATGTTAGCCTATGGGTAAGAGAGTCGGAGCTCGCTCTATGTTAGCCTTTGGGTAACGGAGAGTCGGAGATCGCTCCATGTTAGCCTTTGGGTAACGGAGAGTCTGAGCTCGCTCCATGTTAGCCTATGGGTAAGAGAGTCTGAGCTCGCTCCATGTTAGCCTTTGGGTAACAGAGTCCAAGTTCACCCTATGTTAGCCTATGGGCAACAGAGTCGGAGCTCGCTCCATGTTAGCCTTTGGGTAACGGAGAGTCGGAGCTCGCTCTATGTTAGCCTACGGGTAAGAGAGTCGGAGCTCGCTCCATGTTAGCCTTTGGGTAACGGAGAGTCGGAGCTCGCTCTATGTTAGCCTATGGGTAAGAGAGTCGGCGCTCGCTCCATGTTAGCCTTTGGGTAACAGAGAGTCCAAATTCACCCTATGTTAGCCTATGGATAATAGAAAGTCAGAGCTCACCACCTGAAGGTCTGGGAAAGAGGTTCCAGTAAACCTGGGAGGAGGACCCCGAGCCCTCGCCTGCCAAAGGGCAGCTTTCAGGTCAGCCTGTCCTTGAGTCCCGCAGCACTCAGGCCAGAGAGTCACTTAAGTCTTAGGTTCAATCAGTCTGTGGCCTCTCTGCTGAGACTGTCTGCAGGCCGACGCCTTGTGCTGGTGGTCCTGGGTGGGTGGCACTGGCCCTAAGCTCAGCGGACTGACGCTCAGTACACCAGGCCTGTCCAAGGGATCACATCTGACCCCGCCGCCCAGGGCCACGGTGTGACGAGTGACCTCGGGCGACCCGCGCCCGGAACGAGCTGTGCGCGCCCCCGCCGTGGTAATGTGTTTACAACTCTAATTGTTCCCAGGCTTTGTTCGAGGCCGCTGACATCCAGCCACGGATTCTTCTGGGCAAAGCCATGGACAGCAGACCGACACCCAGGCCCTGGGCAACAGAAATATATAAAAAGCCAAAAAAATATGAATGAAACGGAAAAAAATACATCTGGATCCAAACACCTGCAGATCTCACTGAAACCAATCTGGCGGCTGAAAACACTTCACAAAGTGGAAGACAAATAAATACATGCGCGCCCACGCCCCCACCCCAACAGCCCACGGGGGGTGGGGAGGTGGGTCTGCCCTGCGCCCTTCGGAAGGGCCGCAGACACTCGAACATTTAACCTCGCGGAGTGAGCGGGCTGCAGAGCTCGCGGACACCTGCAGCTCGCCTGACTGCCGCAGAAACTAAGAGATGCACTTACCTGTGACTCTCACGGAAACAGATGAAAGCCCCCGCCTGGATACTAATACTGTCAGAACTTCCCAGCCCCCACCCCACAATGGAACACACTACCCCAAGGCTGCCGAAAATGTATGGTGGGTGGCAGTAAATCTCACGGAAATGGAGAGATATTCCCTCCAGGCCTCCTAGTAGGGACAGGGATGTGAGAGCACAAGATCGCGTTTCGAACGCTGCATTCATCATTTGCTCCGCCATTTTGTGGGAGAGACACGTGACACACCTTAGGGCAAGGAAAAGGTTACACACCTGTGACATTAGGTTCGAAGCTTACACGCGCACGGTGTGTACTGCTGCGCACGTTGTATACTGCTCCACACCAGGGGCCTTATTTATGAAGGCCTTGCGCCGCCGGTGAGTCACTTTTAACATGGGAAAAAGTGACGCACCGGTGGCGCAAGGCCTTCATAAATAAGGCCCCTGGTGTGTACTGGGGTGGAGTCTGCACAACTCCTCTTGACAGACTCGAGCTCCTAAATCTCACCCACTGCATGCACTATCTGCCTCGATGATCAGTCTCAGCATTCTTGCGTTGTGACAAGAGGACCGAGATAACCTGAAGGATCATGGGTACACCCAGCAGAGACAGAGACAAGTCCACACCATCCTCGGATACAGACCCCAGCACAGCACCCATCTCAGGGGCTAAACGTAGGGCGCAGAGTAGGGTCACCAAGTGACATAGGTGCAAATTCAGGACGGTGAGTGTAAAAATTCAGGACGAAGGGTCAAAATTCAGGACAAAAGGTCAACATCCAGGGGAAAAATTGGTAACAAAAGGTACGTTTATTACACACATCAGAGGGAGCCGTGCAATAGTATACAAGTAAGTAAATAGGCAACCAACATAAGTACAAGTCAAAATAAGTTTATATTGGGTGTGCACTTCACGTATTTCGGTATGCGCGCAGCTCTGAGCCACTGTGCAGGTCTTTTGTGGTATTTCATATTAGATGACCGCGCTGCTAAACTACCTTGAACTTAAAGCTATTTTGGACAGTGGCATTTGCTGATACTTTCAGTGATACGATGAAAAAATGAATGCAAGGGGGGAGGAGCCTGGCTCGCGAGCAAGATGGCTGCTTGACTCCTCAGCTCCGCTGACCATCTCGCCATTCTCCCGATTTCCGCAACATCCTGATCCTAGTTCTTGTGTTGCTTGCCGGCAGCGGAATCGGGAGGCGGTCCTGATCGTGCTGATGTGCTTCTTTGGTTGATCCCGGCAGGGGAAGCGCCGAAACGCCCTCACCTTCCTCTCCTGCTTCCCGGACGGGACCGGGTCTTTGTCCTTTGCTAGCGTCCGACTCTTCACGGAACGACGGCGGCCATTACCGGCACTACGGAGTCGGCTGGCATGGCGGAGCAGCTGTTCTACACCCTCCGCTTCTCACTCCGCCTGATTCCTAGGCTGTGGGCACTTTAGCGGGGAGGCGCAACGTTGTTTCTCTTTGGCTCGGGAGCGGCTCTGCAGATACATTGTATCCCCGAGTGTCGTGGCGGGCACCATCTTTCCGATTGCTTTCATCTCCTGCAATCGTCGATCCTGGGCTGCTGCAGCAGGCGTCGCCTATTGCCCACGCCGCTTCGACACCGGGAAGAATGGATGGGGCTGCCCTAGTACCCGTGGACTTGTTTTGCCATGCTGAACGTTGGCGGGGTGCCCAGACGCCTGCAGGGGATGACGGTAGCCGATTGCCGGGGCAGCTCCGCATCGAGTTGCCTTGGGTGCAGGATCAAGGTGCGTCCTCTCTCCCTGAGGAGCCATTGCAGCTTAGCGATATCTTGGGCGCCCTAAACACCTTGAAAGCTGCCATGTCTACAGCTGCCTGTAAATTGGGGGATCGGTTGGACGCGATGCTGACTGTAACTTCTCTGCCCTACCAAGGATGCCCTTGAAAGCCGGACACTACGCCATACCCTGTCTCTGGCCTTTGTAGTGCCTCCGCCCTGGTGGCTATTGGTACGCTGGGATTGTCGGACCCCTACATGGCCGCGGTGCCGGCGGGAGCACCTTCACGGAGGTCCAGCGCTTCTGGAGTCACGCTATGGCTGGAGGACCATCACTGTGAAATATACCCTGTGGCTTCTTTACGGAATATTGACGTGACTCATCCCCTTCTTCGAGAACGGCTGCCACTTGCTTGTTTATTGGATCCTGGGGTGACTTGGCCGTGTGTGGCCTTTTCCCCTACCACTGCAGACCACCTGACTATGCGCTGGATGAACTTTAATGGCCGCCTCTTCGTCCTCTTTTGGTCCCTCTGCTCCTTCATCGTCTCCGGACCGCCTGTTGTTCAGTTGGACTGTGTCGCTACACCGTATCGACGGGGACAGGGTTGAGGTCGCCCCGTACCGAGTCAGGACTGTCCTACTTGTACTGCTGGGATGCTGTTGGACTGCTGGGACTGTTTCACGTTGGTATTGTATTGGTTTGAGGGGTCGGGGTACGGGCGGACGGAGTAATACATGTCGGTGACTTTCAGGTATAACCGTGTAGCTGGTTTTTTTATCCAGTTGGACTTAGTCGCTGCATTTACCGTAAGGGGCAAGGCTGAGGGTGTCCTCTCTCAACTCGGAACTGTTTTTCTTGTATTGCTGGGGCGCGGACGGACTGCCGGGGATTTTGCAAATTGATACTGTATTGGTAGTGGGGCTGGGGTAAGGGCGGCCGGAATAATATGTGCGGGTTGTTTTTGATATGGTCTTATGGCCCTCCCCCGGTCTTGTGTGATTAGTATTCCTTTTCTTCATTTTCTTTATGGAACTCTTTCTCTTTTCTCTCCTTACTTGTTTCTACATTTCGGGTTCTCTTTTTGGGGCGACAGACACACTGCTAGGGGGGGGGTAGGCCATAGCCTCTGCATGCGTGTTGGGTGGGGGGTCTTCATTGGTTCGTTTTTGTTTCTATGGGCCTTATTTTTCTCTTTTTGTTTCTCCTTTTCTTTTTGCTTCTTCCTGGGTCAGTGGGTTGGTCTGGTGTTAGGAGGGTAGCGGCTAGCGTGATCCATTCTTTGTGTTTCATCATCCTGTTGTGCTAGCTTTGTGCTGCCAATTTGGCTATGTTTATTGCTTGCTGGATCTCATTGAAAGACGTTGCCCGCTTCTAACATAGATGGTTGTTCTGTACACTGATCCGTTCTAGCTTCTGTATCTCCTTATATAAAAAATCATTTAAATTTAACCTTAACTTCTCCTGACACTCGGTGCACGCTGACCTTAGTGTACCACATGTTGTATGCTCTTATGTACTGACGTGCTGTCGAGTTGACGCATATTTTGCTACACAGCTTAAGAAGTGTCGAGGCCGGCCGGATGGTTATAGGCCCGTATTTGTTCTCTGAAAGTGCAAAATAAAGGTTTTCAAAAAAAAAAATGAATGCAAGAAGGAAGTGTTGGCTGTAGTTTTACATGCAGCTCATGGGGCAGACAAATGTATTGGATCTTTAGGTAGAGAAATGGCACCTGATGGTGAAACATTTTTTGCATTACCTTTTGGATGCAGAACTAAATATGTAAAGAAAGCAGACTTTCTGTAAACCGATAGCATCTCAGATGTTTCCAAATTGTGTATGTTTACTAATCTGTTATGCTTGTGACTTGCTTTCAAAACAGTGGAGGTTTTTGTTGTTGCTTGCATTAGTATAAAAAGTCTGTGAGATTGCACGCCTTCTTACATTCACGTTCACAACATATCACTACCTTGCCTCATTTAAAGAAGGACATCCCAACGGAGAAACTCCAGATAGCCACAAGAAGCAAGCCAGAGAGATGAATGAAGCCCCCTTCATTGATTTCTCTGACTTGCATGGGCATGGCATGGGCAGTGAGCCACCATAGCAATATCGCAAACATCTGGAGATGGGCTCCCACACTTGCAGTTACAGCAGAAAGAAGAAATCTTTCACTTCAGGCAGCGTAACATGAACTCTAGCAATTAACACCCATTTCACATTCAAGCAGCCTTTTTACAGGCGCAGATTAACTACTTGCCCTAACTACTGGCCCGTATTTCCATTTCTTTGAAGCAACCCGGGCCCCCTGGCCGCCACTCCCTCTGAATCACCTCACAGGAGACCCCCCTCGCTTCTGCTGAGCCTTCTGAACATTTGTCCTTTAGCACCGAGGGTAAAATTACGGACAAATGCCGTCCCTGCAAACTTCCTTCAAGGACAAAGGACATTATGGTAAATTCATGGACAGTCCGTGAAAATTACCGACGGTTGGCAGCCTAGCGCAGAGTTATGGTTCCAGAGAGCCAAAATCACAAGGGAGTTACCCTTCAACCAGAAAAGGGATGGGTTACAATGTCAACAAACAGCAGGTTTCCCTTTTCCTCACTTTATCAAGGATAATGATCCTCATGGGTCACTAGACCTTCGTGCGCCCTTCCCACCCAACATGAGTATGGTCAATGCGAGAGTTACCAAATGTACAAAACTATTTTGGGACAATTCTTCAACAAGAGCACATTCTCACACATGAGTTTAAAATTTCAATGATTTATTGAAAAAATGGTTAAAATGTCTGTATTCTATTTGGGTCATGGTGTACATTATTTCCAAATCAGTAATTACAATTAAAAAAACATTTCCATTAAAATCATAAACAAACACAATTTTTTGCAAACAATTCTTTTGGTCACTTTATAGTTAAAAATAAAACAAAAATTGTCGATGCGGCGTTTCGGTGACATACACAATCTTGCACCTTCTTCAGGACTTTGTTCATTACATGTACATCTATTGGCTCCAAATGGAACCTCCAAAGTTCTGTATGGTTAAAAACTCTTCAGGTCCCAAATTTGACAAGCTAGGTGTTATTTCCTTTCCTGGCCAGAAATTTGGTGATCCGAGTGTCTATTTTTCTTGTCTTTGAAAAGCTCTTACAAGAGGGGCTTGCTTACTTCTTCTCTGTAAGGTATATGTAAGCGATGTTGTTTTCACTTAAAGTTCTTTTCTCCTCTTTGGGGTAAAGGGGACGTCTTTTAGTTAAAAAGGTCCAAGCTTCCTGGATATGGATCTTAGTTACATATATTTATTATTAATTGGTGAGCTTTTCTTTGTCTTCCTCTGTAAGTTTTTCTTGATCTTGTACAATTCAATCAAGGCCCACTGTATTGGAAATTTTAACAAATTGTTCCAAATAGTGAATAGGTGGATCTGGCACGATGTCCTCCCTTGTCAGCTTCCTTTCTGCTTTCCGTTCCCCAAAGAGGAGAAAAGAACTTTAAGTGAAAACAACACCGCTTACATATACCTTACAGAGAAGAAGTAAGCAAGCCCCTCTTGTAAGCGCTTTTGGAAGACAAGAAAAATAGACACTCGGATTACCAAATTTCTGGCCAGGAAAGGAAATAACCCCTAGCTTGTCAAATTTGGTACCTAAAGTGTTTTTAACCATACAGAACTTTGGAGGTTCCATCTGGAGCCAATAGATGTACATGTAATGAACAAAGTCCTGAAGAAGGTGCAAGATTGTGTATGTCACCGAAACGCCGCGTCGACAATTTGTTTGTTTTATTTTTAACTATAAAGTGACCAAAAGAATTGTTTGCAAAAAATTGTGTTTGTTTATGATTTTAATGGAAATGTTTTTTTAATTGTAATTACTGATTTGGAAATAATCTACACCATGTCCCAAATATCATGTGTGAGAATGTGCTCTTGTTGAAGAATTGTCCCAAAATAGTTTTGTACATTTGGTAACTCTCGCATTGACCATACTCATGTTTGGTGGGAAGGGCGCACTAAGATCTAGTTACCCATGAGGATCATATCCTTGATAAAGTGAGGAAAAGGGAAACCTGCTGTTTGTTGACATTGTTCCAGAAGGGCTAGCGGGTGAAAAGCAAGAGCTGAACCTGAGACTGAAGGATGCACAACCCAACTTGAGTGTACTGGACCAGAAGTAAATATTTTATCCTGAAAATAAGATTCCAAGCTGGGAGGCTCTGGTAGACTGGTTAGTACTCACAGCAGTACTGCATGGCTCTCCACTTCATGTCACGCCAGCTCGGGTATTCAGATCCAAGTATGCATTTTTGTCCTGGTAAGTTAAACCTGCTGTGAGAAGCATCACCTTACACAAAATGTGTGTGTGGAGACCATCCTGAGGAGGTTACTTGACAGAAGAACCATTCCAAACCGGGTCTGCAATTTGAGGCAATGGATCCACAACCTTGGTCTAGAAGATGTGTATAAATGTGGGACCCAAAGCACCCAACGTTGTTCTAGTTCCAGTAGAGTACCCAAAGAAGTACTGTGCAACCAGGGCTAGTGTCAGCCTGACAGCCAGTAGCCCATAAGTGAGGGAGCATCACTGGAACTATGTATTTTATGCAGGAGGAGCAGTGGGTATGCCTGAAGCAGCTACAATCCTGTCTGTATGCCAGTCTGCGGAGACAGGGAAGGAGTCTGCCAGGAGGAAAGCCTGTCTGGGAGAGAGACCAAGTGTGTCGCCATGACTGAGTGGTTTCCAGAGAGAGGTAACTGCCCGAGAGCGAGCTGGGAGTGACCCATGTGACAGAATGTCTTCCTGGTCTCTTCTCACAGGTTCCTGGCTGGAAATGCTCCACTGTACCTTAGGCCGGGTCAGGGGCTACAACTGCCATGAATTGTAGGCCCGATCAGGGGGTTGCATGTACCTTTGGCCCAGTAAGGGACCTGAACTGCTGTGATCATTGTGAGTCCGAC
This sequence comes from Lissotriton vulgaris, assembly GCF_964263255.1. Classification (NCBI taxonomy): domain Eukaryota; kingdom Metazoa; phylum Chordata; class Amphibia; order Caudata; family Salamandridae; genus Lissotriton; species Lissotriton vulgaris. The sequence goes on from NC_141685.1 coordinate 267,007,650, forward strand.
TGGGGACGCATGAACCTCTGGCCGGGTTGAGTGCTGCAACTGCTGTGCTCATCGTAGGCCCAAATGGGGTTACATCTGTCGTGATCACTGTTGGCACGATTGGAGCTGAAACTGCCATCAGCCCGAGTGTGGCCAAACCACTGCGATCCAACGAGACCCCCACAGCAGGGTCTGTACCCACACTGAACCCGTAGCACCGCAGGACTGAGTTGAGTAAGCCCGAGGACTGACGCAGCCCAAGATTGACTGACCCTGCAGCCTTGATGAATACTCACTCACTGCGGCCTCACCATCAGACGTACGGCAGGGCTGCCCGGGCTGGTGAGAGGAGCGGATAGTAACTTATCAGATACACCACGACAGAAGAAAACTAAAAATGATCTTGAACTGAGTGAACATTTGAGTGAGGTAACTCTAAGAGACGAAAATGGAGCATGAGTGACACTTTATCTGATTACCAGACGGGGGAGACCAAACATAGTAGGGCCACCTGGGGGGGGGGCTAATGAAGGCGAATCAGTGCTGTAGCGCCAGGAAGGATGATCTCATCCTAGGACTGTATCGTTTGTAACAAGTTGGATTATGTGGTATTTATTTCTACTGTGTGATTAAAAGTACTTCCTTTTCCTGAAAAGACACTTACTGACAACGTGACGGCTTGCCCCCACTACACTGAGAGTCAAGTACGGAAAGGCTTGTACTAGGTCCAGATGGCAAAGCCATAGTAAGACAGGCTCTGGGTCTCTAGTGAGAAACAATCTCAACTACCACGGTTAGGGCCCAATAACTCCAGTCTGCCTCCTGGACCCTTTAGCGGGGTCTGACAGTCCTTACCATATGGTAGCAAACTAAACAAACATTGACGGAGTGCCCTCGTACAGTGATTGGTACCTTGACTATTGTCGCCCTATTTCCGCCACCTATAAGCTGTGTGTCAGCCAGAGGTACCCTTTCGTATGTAAAAGCACTGGCTGAACATTTGTTGACGTCTAATACATGTTTCATGGAGTTTCTACTCCACATCACCGCCCTGAGTAAGACTTGGACTGTTCGCCTGCGCTGCCCTGCGGGTGAAGTGGTAAAGGGTGTGTTTGGTGCTCAGTTTTGGGTCCATCAGTAGGGTAAAAGGCTCCTGGTAAAAGGCTCTTGTTGTTATGATTAGAGCCTAGTAACTCCTAGTCAATCTTGGACTCCGCTCCACAAGGGCCACACCGCACCAACAGCCTGTCTCCCTCCTCCATCTAAGCTCACATGGCTGAACTGATTGAAAAGTTGGCAAGTCTGGAACTTCATTCCAGCAGTAGCCCTTTTGCTGGAACATTATTCCTTATCAACAGTCAGTGAAACTAAGATGATCCCAGAGCAGTGTGTTATAAGCTGGAGGCACATCACTGGCTGTTACAAGATTATTAATATCACAAACAAGTTTATTAGTGTATCTTACTGCCCCACCCATGCTCTAGTTTAGAAGAATGCAGAGCACATAAATATTTAAGAAACACTACACCACACATGACAAACGGGACAGCTAATAAATACCCAGGGTCTCAAACACATTTCCACCTGTCACCCTTGACCAAGGGGATGAATGAGTCGAGCGCACAACACTTGACACCCCAGGGCTACTGCAGGCACCCTGAAGCTCACTGCATGGTAGCTCACTTATGGGAGCTGAGGGAGAGCTAGCACTCAAAGTGGAGGGGGGGAATTTATTAGCTAGCACCCAGCTGGCTTATCTGCACCTCGCCGACCACCAGATGCAGGTGGGTATATGTTGTAAAGTACAACCACAGCGAATAGATGTAATCCTAAACAACACTACATCACAACAAATGAACAGCCCTTCTCTACTCCCAGAACACAGCCTCCTGTCCACTCACCTTTGGATAGTAACCATGCCTTTGGCATTGTGGAGTGCTCAACTGCCTTTGGCTTGGTTCACACTATTAATACAGTGCATACATACACAATCAAGACAGCAATTTACAACATTTAGAAGCTAATTTACCCTCATACACCACTAAATTCCTTTCGCATGGGTTGAGGGCAGACAAGACCTGGGCCAGGATGAGCATCTTGAATTTGTCTTTTCGCTGAAAGGCATTGAGAGGGCAAAGGTTTAGAATATGGCGATGGTCTCCGTCCTTCTTCAGCACCCGGAAGTAACAACCAGGAGCTGTCGAAGGTATTTTCATTTATGAGGATTGTATGTCTGCAGAGAAGCCTGTAGGCCTCATCTAGGCATGTTGTCTATGATGGTCCCTAAATAGTCAGTAGTGTCCACTCCACAGCGTATCACAAACTTTGCCGCATCACAGCCGTTTTGAATGGCCTGTGTAAGAGAGGGCCAGAGGACTTCGGGTACGGCAGGCAAAGTCTGGGCTATTAAATCCCAAACTGCGTGGGAGTAGCCGTCTCGGAGACAGCTGGTGAGACTGGTGGAGAAAAACATGCACTTGCCAAAGGACTAAATGCACTTTGAGTCACAGTCCAGTAGAGGTAGGAGAGGCATTCGGGTTAATCCTACTGGTGAACACCTGCACCACTATACTTTCAAAGGTCGGTTGCTGCATCAGAAAAGCCGGGTCGCCCGTAGCAGGGCGATTACTCTGAGCAATTTGTTGGCTTACTTGGTGCTCAGAGCATTGCCATGCCCATGGCCCTAGTATGATATTTGTCATGCCTTCAATAAAAGGCAGAAGCGGCTCTGCATGCGTTTGACGGGGTTGTAGATGTTAGGTCAGTACATTTGTTTTTACTATCATGGTTGGGAGTTTGAGGCAAGCTGACCTTCGCATCATCTCTGCAAAAGGCGCACTATCCTCATTATCAGAGCCATGGTGAGAAATCATCCCTGTGTCTGGAGAAGTGTCCAGACCACTGGCATCCTGTTCCTCAAGCCAATTATTATCGGTGTAGTGACGTACCAGCTCATCCCCATCATTACTTGGGTCGTTATCTGACTCTGTCCCAAAAAGATTGGGGATTACTTGAGCCTGTGCAAGAGGTAAGGGCAATGTGTCAGAATATGATGGATTGCTGGAAGGCTGCAGCCCAGTGGGATCGGTATGAGGCCTTGGTTGAGATGAGTTTGGCTGAGAGAGAGCATGATCTGGTGTGATCCTTTCTCCGTCCATCGCCACCCCCTTTTGTACCACTTTGTTCGCCATAAGTTGGCAGGGTATGCTCAGAAGCGAGTCCCTTGCTCACTTTGCCACTGGATTCAAGCAAGCAGGGCTGAAGACGGCTGAAATGTCGGAAACCGGTCCTCGGTAGCTTGTTTCCGGTCCAGGGAAGGCATGGCTTGCAGTTCAGGCTGGACTGTTCCCATGAGGCACAGGGTCAAGGCTGATTTGCATATGGCCATGTCTGAACTGGGGTGGCAGAGTGGGCTAAAGAACGTTGATGGATTAAACCCAGATCTGTTGACTGGGTGTGAGTGTTTGATTGGTTCAGATGCTCTGTCCATCGCAACCCCTTTTTGTACCACCTTTGTCCGGTGTTGGCATCGATACTTGAGGGTCCGGCGCAGGTCGGGCCCGAGACCGATAACGGCACCCAAACTGATGCAGAATATGCAGTGTGTTCAGAAGTTCTTCCTGGCGCTGAGGACAGACCCACCAGCAGGATCCCAGTTGGAGATCCTCACGGTTCCTTGGGGCCCAGAGAGGCGCACCAGAAAGAGCCTGTAGGATGCCAAGGAGACGCAGAACAGCTTCACAGAAGGACTCTATGCTGCAACGTCACCGATGTGGCCGGAAATTTAGGTAGCCTTTGTACAAGAATCAGAATCAGCTCATAAGGAGATTGAGTTCAGGAACAAGACAGAGAGGCATGTGAACACCCTTGTGCCTTTTTCTGAAGTTTGAGTGTCGGGAAGAGATTGAGTCCGGCTTGGACTTTTTGAGCTTCTTTTTTTAGATTTATCCGATGACTTTGACTATGACAATGATCTGCCACGGGAAAAACTTGGGGATGGGACCAGGACCTTTCTTTCGACCTCAACCAGTCACAAAGTGGACTCTTCAATGCTAAGCGCCAAAAAGCTTTGCCTCAAGGTACCGTACAGCCTTCAGGTTCATCTGCATGCAATTGCTACAGGCCCTGGAATCGTGCTCTGACCCCAATCACCAAAGGCACACCTGATGGGCATCTGCCACAGACACTGGTTTGTAACAGTCCCTACAAGATTTGAACACTGCAGTCTTAGGGGTTGACATTTCCTTTGAACACTGGTATATTTAAGTTTTAGGAGAAAAAGTTGTCTTGTCAAAACAAAGGGGTAGCTCTGGATCCACATCAGGTGGTGAGGAAATAAAGACGCTGACTTTAGAGCGCATTAGAGGCACTAATATGCAGCTCCGAACGTCCCTTCCAGAGCAGAACAATGTCAGCACGGAGCCGCACAACACCACATATTGGCATGTAGGAGTTGTGCTGAAAAGTTTTCCGGATCCCCTCCGAAGACTAGGAGACTATTCGAAAGGTGAGGAATCTATAGTTCGAAGTATCCATCGGAAAAAAGGCCATGCTCCCACTGCTCCTATACTTATTTCAAAACTTTCCTTTCCGACAGACTTCATACTTTTTCCAATAACAAAACTCCTTACTTCGACTGTTTATTTGGAACAATAAAAGATCCAGAGTGTCATGGGCCAAATGTTGTAAATTGACCTTTGAATGTGGTCCGAGTATGGTAGACATGCTAGAATATTATAGAGCTTCCCATGTAATTGTGCTGAACGACTGGCACTTTGGCTCAAACTCTGAGTTATGAGCACGGGGGACAAATACCCACTTCACTGCCTCCACAGGTGCAAGTAGCCGACAGGGCTCTTACCGACGACCAAGGCAGTGCTGGCAATCTGGGATGCACTGCATATGACAGGGTTGAATGGCAAACAGATGGTGGTGACCCCAGTATGATGGTAGCAGGAAAGCCACCTTTTCTGCATGGTGAACCCAGCTTTTTCGCCTATTCCTAGACCCTATATTTTTGCTGGATTTACACATTTGTGCTTTACCCCTGATAGTGTTACAGCAAACAAATGATAGACGGAATGTTGACAATGCAAACATTCTTCCCCAGTCAAAACATCTGGGTTAAATCCATTGTTCTTTTGCCAATTACGACACCCCAGTTTGGACAGCGCCATATGCAAATCAGTCTTGACCCTGTGCCTCATGGGAACATTCCAGAGCCAACTACCAGGCCAGGTCCTCCCTGGACCCGAAACAAGCATCCTGGGACTGGTTTTAGGGCGTGTCACTCTTCTTCAGCCAGGCTAGCTTGAATCCAGTGGCACAGTGATCAAAGGACGCACATCTGGGCATACCCATCCCACTTAAGTCGAAAAGTGTTAGAGCAAACAAATGATGGACAGAATGTTGATAATGCAAACATTCTCCCCCAGTCAAAAGATCTGGGTTAAATCCATCGTTCTTTGCCCACTATGCCACCCCAGTTTGGACCCAGCCATTGTGGTTCCGTGTTCCCGAATTGGGTTCGATAGTCTCGAAACCCGATTTATAAAGATCGTCGGAAATGGATGATTTTGGTCTCTACAGACCGCAAATGGCGAGTGTAACGTGTCTGAGTGTTTTCGTATGAATCGATATATGGGAACACCCTGCATTTGAGGATTTAGTCTGAACCCTTGGGTTCCATTTTGTATGTGGCAGCCATCTTGTGTGGTTGCCCTAACATAGGCCTGATGATTGTGGCCGAATGAGTCCTTGACACGTACGCCTTAGCTGACTTCTGGTTGACCTGGCCGAACTGACTCCTCGCCTGGGGCGAATCCCGCTGAGCCAGTTCCTTGTTCAGCAGCCGGCCTGATAAAGATCAAAGAGCAGGACGTGTCCGATTTTATGGCACACCGTTCCCACTCCTCTATCTCCTTTCCATCTGTTTCTGCCTTTCCTTTACGACATGTTCATCGATCTGGGTTGAAGGTTTTATGATGGGTTTGTCCGGCCTGATCGAACAGGAAACCAAGCATGTGTGCGATCGTTTTTGTGGGCTGGACAACGGAAAGTGGGATTAACTTTGACTATCGTCATTCGTTACTTTTTGAAATGCTACTTGTTCATTGGTCAGTTTGTATGCACCAAATGTAAATTGTGATGTTGCCAGAGACGTAATTTTCGGCATAAAAGACAGAGTTTTATTCATTGATGTGGTGCAGTCTCTGTCGAACTACCCGTGTGTACTTCGTAGACCTCTGTCCCTGGTTGCAGCCAATAAACTTTGGTCTTTGACGTCATCAAGAAGTATCCCGTGTCTCTGTTTGCCAAGACAGGGGAATCCGGGGTCTTTGGGTGTTGCCCTGACACCGCTGGGTTATTGTAATAATATCGGTTCCGAAAAACCCAGTACCTCAATTGGCGCCCACGTGGGGCGACTTCAGCGGTACCGGCCCAAGCCAGAGGTTCGTGAGGAGCTTCATGTGAAAATTCTGGAGGACGGCCAGCCACTTCAGCGACCCCTGTATGTCGACGTGGTTCCGAAGGTCTTTGCCGCGAGGTTTCCCGCGTCCCGACGGTTACGAAGGACTGCTGCCCTGACTGTCGCCCAGTTTTGGAGCCTTAGACAATTGTAGAGTGAGACGATTGACGGGTCTTCTGGTGACGCCATCGACATTTCAGTTAAGTATAAAAGGAGCGTCTCCTAGTTCTTAGTTTGTTTTGTATCCTTTAGTGGATAGCTTTGATTTGGTACCTGCAGGCCCCAAAGCCAAGGGATCGTGTATTCACGAGCTTATCGATTTTAGATTGCCCTTGTTGTTTGAAGCTAGACTAGTGAGCAAGATGCCTGGTTTTAGCAGTCTTAGGAAATTGTTTAGTTGTGGTACTTTGAGGGATTCCCGGTTAGAGGATTCGTGTCCGGTTCCTCCGATCGGAACTCCTACATACGAGTTATATGTGAAACATGGTGTAGGTCCTAGTAGCTACAATGAGATTTGGGTAAAATACACGAAGAATGACGGTGTCCTACAGTGGCCCCGTTATGGTAGTTTTGAGACAGAAGTCTTAGATAACCTTGAAGTGAGGTTGTTCAAGAAGAAAGCCCGGCCGGCAATGTTTGACTCTTTCCGCATATGGCACAAAGAAGCCAAACAGAAAGAAATTAAGTTAACGAAGAAGAATAGAAAGGGTATGTCAATGGTGCAAGCTGCCGTTGCATACAGAGATAATGAAGAAGAGAAAGACAGTGAGCAGATGCTTAGAGTGAGGAAGTTAGCGGTAGACAGATGCTACCCAGTCTTGCCGGCTAAAGATCAGAAAGACGAGAAGGATCTTGTGAAAGACCCTTTGATGTCGCATTTGCTAAATTCACCACCACCTTATGTGCAGAATGCTATGGCACCACAACCACCACCGGTTGTGACTGCGCAAGCACCTATTGCTTTGCCTCCTGTTATTCCTCCGCAGCCAGCTTCTTCGTTGGCTGTTGTTCCTTATGCACAGCCTTCTCAAGGGTTGCCAGCTTTGCCTCTTCCTGCTACTACTGCCTCTATGCCTGTTCCGACTATGGATCCTACTACTACTGCTTCGTCTCTTCTTGTCCTTCCGACTGCTCCTTCTCCTAGACAGCGGATGACCGCTGCCTTTTCTAACTTTCTAACTCCTCCGTTGGGACAGATGGGTATGTCTCCTGTGAGTGAGCGTAGACAGCTACGTAGCCAATTGCCTGATACAGATGAGAGAGTGGTTCTGGATCATATGGCGCGTAGATGGGTGACGTATAAGTCCCAGTATGATCTAGAAGGTATTATGGATGTTTTCCGACAATGGGAAGCACCAAAGCAGCGTTACGTTTTCGAGCTTATGTGTGCGTTCCTCCATGAACAATGGATGGACGAATTGGGTAGAGTTACTGTAGAATTGTCCCGATTACGTTCAGAGTTTGCTAAAGGAACGATTGTGAGTCTGCTCGATGTTGAGAAAGCGGTATCAACGTTATTGTCACTTCGTAGCGATGTCCCTACTGAACGGCTGTTTGAGCCAGATTCATCAGTTAGGAGACATGCGCGTCAGTATCCAATGCGAGAGGTTCCTCCGGTATGGAGACCTGCTGATGCTGCTGCTCATCCACCTGTTGTTGCGCACTTTCAGCGAGTGTGGGTTCATGTTCCATGGAAGCGTGCGGAAGTTCTAGCGCTTAAGCAGACTTTACCAGATCCGAGAAAGAATCCTGCAGGATATTATAAAGAACTTACGCAAACTGAGTTCGTGCGTTATGAATTTGGCGGATATAGATATGTTGTTTGGGAATGTTGTCCCACAGTCCATCTGGAATGTCATTCGACATACAGATCATGATAATGAATTGGGCGATTCGTGGGTGAATCTTGTTGCAGCAAACGATAGACAAGTTGGAGGTGCTAAGCCTGAAGAGGTTATTGCTGAACTTCCTGGTAGAATTATCACTTTCATGAAGACTTTAATGCCTGAGGTCCGTGTTAATTGGGACAAATTGTCAGCTTGTAAGCAGAAGAAAGACGAGTCTGTTTCAGACTTTTTCTCGCGTTTCGGGGAAACTTTTGTTGATCATAGTGGTCAGGATATGGCTACCGAGGGTGGCCAGAGATTATTCGTTGATAAATTCGTGCACAATCTTCTTCCTGAGTTGTGTACTAAGTTGAAGGATTCTGAGAGTGCTTGGCCCGTTTCTACTTCGGCGCAGATTCTTGCTACGGCTCAGTACTACGAAAATAGGCGTAAAGATGAGTTAGAGAAAGCGGATAAGAAGACTAAGGAATTGAAGACTAAAGTTCTTCTACAACAAGCTTATCCACCCCGTGTTAATAATCAGCGTGATTATCAGCAACCTCAACAGTATTCGAGGAACTCGCAAAGAGACAAGACTCCTCAACAACAGCGTATTCAGTATGGGCCTAATCAGTGTGCATATTGTAGAGAAGAGGGCCATTATAAGAACCGTTGTCCAGTTCTGTTGCAACGTGCAAATAGTGCTCCTGGTGTTAGAGCCTAGAGGTGGAGGTCGCGGACAGAACGCGTATCCTTTGCCTCCGCAGACTTCAATGAACAGTTTCGATCAACAGCAGAATTTGTCTGGTAGGTCTACACAGTACTATGTAGATGATTACTATGCTGAAGGCGATGGAGAGCAAGGTAATGATTGTTAGGACAGCCATGGACAAAGAGAGGGAGTTGTTTCAGTTCCGGTAGATCAGAGTGGACCTTACGTGGAAGTGATTGCATCAGGTGTGTCAGAGCCTTTTCTGCTAGACACTGGTGCTACGAAGAGTTCTATTATGCATTCTAAACTCCCTGGCGCACCTTTGTCTGGCTTTAATAATGTTTCTATTGGTTTTTCTGGCGCCCCTGTTATGAATCCGATTTCTGTTCCTTTGCCTCTTTCCGTTGGTCTTCGTAAGTTTGAAGCACCCCTTCTTTTGACTACAGGTTGTAATGAGAACTTGCTAGGCCTTGACTTGTTGAAGAGATTGTATGCGACTTTGTACTGTTCTCCGTCAGGAGTATATCTTACTTTGGGTGAGAATGTGATCTCTCCGATATATCTTGCGAAAGATTGTCTCCCACCTGAATTGTCTTCGTTACCAGATTCATTATGGGCTACGGGTCCAAATGATGTGGGCCTGTTAGACATTCCCCCATATGTTGTGACGTTGAAAGCGAATGCTCAGTTACCACGCATTCCGCAATATCGCATTTCAAATGATGGTGAACAAGCGCTTTTGGCTATCATTTATGATCTGATTGACAAGGGCGTTATTGAAGAGACTCAAGGTAATGTGTGTAATAGTCCGGTTTTGCCTGTCTTGAAGAGAACTGGTCCTTCACAACCTCCTGTATAAAGGTTTGTTATCGACCTTCGTGAAGTGAACAAAATTGTTGTTCCGCAATTCCCTGTTGTGCCAGATATTACTGCGTTACTGACATTGATTCCAGCTTCTGCCACTTGGTTTTCGGTGATTGATTTGAAGAATGCTTTCTTCAGCATCCCGATTGCCATAGAGAGTAGAGATATCTTTGGATTCTCTTTAGGAGGACGAAGTTTCCGCTTTAAGCACGCTCCTCAAGGTTATTGTGAGAGTCCATCAATTTACAGTCAAGCTCTGAAGACGCAACTTGACTTGTTAACTTTACCTGAAGGTGCAGCCATTATTCAGTATGTCGACGATTTGTTGGTCGCTGCTGATACTGAAGATATATGTAAGGATGCCACGGTGTCCTTGTTGTTCCATTTGTCTGCATGCCATCATAAAGTTTCTCTCTCGAAATTGCAATTCTGTCGCCAAGAAGTTACCTATCTAGGTCACCTCTGATCGAAGGAGGGAAGGAAACTGACCCCAGAAAGAATCCAGACTATTGCGAGAATGAGTGTCCCTACGACACAGAGAGAAGTACGTGCGTTTTTGGGTATTACGTCGTACTGCAGACAGTGGATCCCAAATTTTTCCCTTCTAGCGAAACCTTTGATAGCTCTTACAGTTAAGGATACTCCAAATCCGATTCCTTGGACTGAGGAATGCCAAACGAGTTTTTCTGAGTTACGCAATGCGTTGTGTTCGGCTCCTGTGTTGGGTACTCCCGACTACAGCAAGCCTTTCACATTGTATGTCCATGAGAGAGAGGGAGGTGCATTATCGGTTCTGACTCAACAATTTGGCGGGAAGCAACGCCCATGTGCGTACTTTTCGTCAACATTAGATCCTGTAGCTAGAGCGTTGCCGAGTTGCTTGAGAGCAACTGCAGCAGCGGCTGTCTCGATTCGACAGTCTGCTGGTTTAGTTATGTACAATACGCTAGTGGTTATGGTTCCACATGCAGTGAATACCTTGTTGAATCGGACGAAGACACAGCACTTGACTAGTGCTCGGCTGTCAGGGTATGAGCTTACATTGTTAGCAAGCCATGTGCACATCAAGAGGTGCAATACCCTAAATCCGGCTACGTTGTTGCCGATTTCGCTTGAGACAAACGATGATAGCGAAGAGCAACACGATTGTTTCTTGAGAACAGAAGAAGAGACCAAAGGGAGGATAGATTTAAGAGATACTCCTCTTCCTGACTGTAATGATGCTTTGTGGGTTGACGGTTCGTGTTTTAAATTACCAAATGGTGATACCACTGCAGCATGTGCTGTGACGACTTTACATACAGTTGTCAAAGCTGCACGTATCCCACACAATTCCGCGCAAGCGGCTGAATTAATTGCACTTACGAGAGCATGTGTGTTGGCGAAAGGGAAACGAGTGAATGTGTATACTGATAGTCAGTATGCTTTTGGAGTGGCTCATAGCTTTGGACGATTGTGGCGTGAACGTGGATTTTTGACATCGCATGGGACGAAGATCCAGCATGGGCAGCTGGTGAATGAACTTCTTGAATCTCTTTTGTTACCTTTGCAAATAGCGATCATGAAATGCAGTGCCCATAAAAAGATTACGGATGATGTTGGTCGTGGGAATGCATTTGCAGATGAAGTTGCGAAAGAAACTGCTAGGAATGTGACGAGTCGAATGTATGTTGTGGGTCCAACGAGATGGGTTCCAGAGAAGAGCATGTGCGAAGACACTATTGAGAGCGTGAAAGTTATTCAGAGTGAGGCCACAGAGAAAAAGAGTGGCTGTTGGACTGATTTGTCTGAACATCAAAGATGGTTGCAGCCAAACGCGTATGTGCTGCCAGTTGTTACAATGGCGCATGGATTGGCACACATTAGTGTGAAAGGGATTTGCAAGTTGTTGGCTCCGGTTTGGCAGAATGTGGGAATACCCAGATGTGCAGAGAATTTGGTCAAGAATTGTATGGTGTGTTTGATGCATAATCCTGGGAAGGGAACTCCAACACCAGCTGGTCATTTTGCTCTTCCTACGTATCCGTTCGAGGCTTTGCAGCTAGATTTTATCCATATGGAAAGATGCAACAACTTGAAGTATGTGTTAGTGGAGGTTTGCTCTTTTTCTAGATGGGTAGAAGCTTACCCCCTTAAGGACAACACTGCTTTGTCCACTGCGAAAGCTTTGATAAAAGAGTTTTTTCCGAGATTTGGTTTGCCGAGAATCATTTGGAGTGTTAACCGAAGTGAGTTTGTGGGTCAGGTGATGAAGAGAGTGTGTGATGGTCTCGGAATTAAGCAGAAATTCCACGCTGCAAATCATCCCCAATCAGCTGGTTTAGTTGAGTGCTATAATGGCACTCTTAAGCTTAAGTTGGCCAAAATTCAAGAGAGCACTGGTTTACAATGGCCCGATGCTTTGCCATTAGCACTTTTGTCCACCCAAATGACTGTGCACTCACGAATGGGTTTGAGTCCGTATGAGGTAGTGTTTGGTCGCCCGGCGAATATTTGGGGCGTACCAAGACCGACGAGGTTTAGTGACCTCGAATACCCTGTTTTGCTTGATTACTTGCGTGAATTAACAACTAAAATTAGTGTTTTACGCCAACAGGTACATGATACTCTTCCACAAGCTACGGAAGATCCAGGCCACGCCATCGAACCTGGCAACTGGGGTTTTATTAGAAATTTCCAGCGTACGAAGAACAATCAGCCCCGCTGGACTGGACCCTTTCAGGTCCTTTTATCGACAAGATCTGCGGTGCAAGTACGTGGGAAACGCCACTGGATACACGGCTCCCACACGAAGAAAGCACCCTTACCTTTGCCGTATGATAAGTGGGTTCAGGATGGTATCGCAGATTCTGAGACCGAGACAATCCCGAAGTTTGTAACGTTCAGTGATGCTCGTTTGATTGGGACTAACTCAGAACAGGAGAGTGATCGACTTTTGCAAGCATCAGTACCTTCTGCAGACCGATTGGACACTACCGAGCCTCATCTTTTGTTTGCCGATCAAGAGTTACCTGGAAGAAACAGATACAATTTGAGATCGAGAATTAAGGACAAATAAAAAATTAATAAAGTTTTTTTTTTTTTACTGTTTGCAGGTTAAACTCTCCACCAAGGGTCTACTTATTTTTGTTTTTCTGAACGGCCATCCGGTTCTTGCTGCTAGGGTCGCGGTTGCTACCAGTCTTGGAAGTGTAAGCCTGAGACACTAGGTCTTCGGTTCTGTTGGTCCGAGGCAGCTTTCCTGGGTGCAGCAGAGGCACTCTCAAGCAGAATCAACCAACCACCGCGGGCAGCAACTTTAGTTTAGGGTGGATTTCTTTGAGTCGGAGAGACCTGTGCAGACATTGACTTTTAGAGAACGTATATGCAAAATAATGTCGAAGAAATGCTTTTTGATACCCTGCATACTTTTGCCATTAAGTTTCGTAATTTTCATAGTTGGTTATGTAGCATTTGTTTTTGCAATGACGTCTAATTCCACTGTGCAACCTACACCTTCACCTACTGTTTCCTCTCATTCTTTCCACCCTTTACCTGAATATGAGGTAGTCAGACGTAAGGAATTCTCTAATAATTCCTTCATACAGCTTTTGCACCAGCATCAGTTAGTGATTAATACAACGAACTGCTGGATTTGTGGTTTGATGCCTCATACAACCGATAAAGGTATTCCTTATTTGGTTTTGCCTTTTAGTTTGAATGGTTTGATTCGAGCTTATAGAACCATGTTCATATATGCCCACAGTGTCGACCCCTTACGTTCACCGAGAGATAATCCGAAGAATAGTCCTATAGCTAGAGGCATAGTCGACATGATTAAAGGGACTAATGCAGTAGAGACTATTCCGAAAGATGAGAGGCAACCATATAGTGGTTGGAACGTGACTGGATATGGAGTTAGTCTGAGTATTAACCAGCGAGCGAAAAGTCCTCTACCGATCTGGATAGTGCCCCATAAGGGCTACTATTGTCTGCAGGGCAACGGTAAGAATCCAAAGGCTCAGTTAGGGAAGAGCGTTTGCGCTGAGACTTACGTGTTTCCGTCTCAGTCTTCCCCAGCGTTCTTAGCTGCTAAGGGTACCTACTTTGTTTGCTATGACAAAGCGTATACATGGTTGCCCTCTGACTTCTCGGGCACATGTTTTGTTTCCTTTCTGTTACCCCCCACTTTTACAGCTGCGGCAGATTACCACAAGACGAGAATTGCTAGAGGTGTCTTTAACCAAGAAGACACTGCAGGTCAAGAATTGGGTGATTTCTTCAAGGGTTTTCTGCCGTTCTGGGGACCTATGGCTAACAGTAGGAACATTCATCAGCTTACGAGAGTGGTTGAGTCCACCATAGTTGAGACCGCCGGTGCCCTTGGTAACTTGACTGCTGAGCTCCAGTCGGATAGACTTATGACACTTCAGAATAGAGTTGCCCTAGACGTTATCTTGGCAGATCGAGGTGGAGTATGTAGATTGATTCAATCGAGCTGCTGCGTTTTTATTCCCGACAATGCTCCGTCAGTCCTCCAGGCCATTTCCAAATTGCACAAAATCTCCGATTCTGTCCATCTGGACAAAGGGGATTGGTCTTTGATGGGATGGTTATGGGGATTGATATCCACTTGGGGTTGGAAGATTTTGATGGTCATTGGGATGGTCTTAGCGATTCTGTTCATGTTTTGTCTTTGTGTACAGTGTGCTCTGGCTATTTGTGGCCTGTGTGCTACTTTGTGCGTACGGAAAGATGTCCGGAGAGAAATGCATAGTAATAAGATGATGCTACAGCGGCATATCAATGGCCTGATGAATATAGATCCGGATTCAGATTAAAATGGGTCTGGGTTTATTGCCTATGATAGGGCAAAAGGAGGGTCTGTGGTTCCGTGGTCCCGAATTGGGTTCGAGAGTCTCGAAACCCGATTTATAAAGATCGTCGGAAATGGATGATTTTGGTCTCTACAGACCGCAAATGACGAGTGTAACGTGTCTGAGTGTTTTCGTATGAATCGATATATGGGAACACCCTGCATTTGAGGATTTAGTCTGAACCCAAGGGTTTCATTTTGTATGTGGCAGCCATCTTGTGTGGTTGCCCTAACATAGGCCCGATGATTGTGGCCGAATGAGTCCTTGACACGTACGCCTTAGCTGACTTCTGGTTGACCTGGCCGAACTGACTCCTCGCCTGGGGCAAATCCAGCTGAGCCAGTTCCTTGTTCAGCAGCTGGCCTGATAAAGATCAAAGAGCAGGACGTGTCCGATTTTATGGCACACCGTTCCCACTCCTCTATCTCCTTTCCATCTGTTTCTGCCTTTGCTTTACGACATGTTCATCGATCTGGGTTGAAGGTTTTATGATGGGTTTGTCCGGCCTGATCGAACAGGAAACCAAGCATGTGTGCGATCGTTTTTGTGGGCTGGACAACGGAAAGTGGGATTAACTTTGACTATCGTCATTCGTTACTTTTTGAAATGCTACTTGTTCATTGGTCAGTTTGTATGCACCAAATGTAAATTGTGATGTTGCCAGAGGCGTAATTTTCGGCATAAAAGACAGAGTTTTATTCATGGATGTGGTGCAGTCTCTGTCGAACTACCCATGTGTACTTCGTAGACCTCTGTCCCTGGTTGCAGCCAATAAACTTTGGTCTTTGACGTCATCGAGAAGTATCCTGTGTCTCTGTTTGCCAAGACAGGGGAATCCGGGATCTTTGGGTGTTGCCCTGACACCGCTGGGTTATTGTAATAATATCGGTTCCGAAAAACCCAGTACCTCACCATATGCAAATCAGTCTTGACCCTGTGCCTCATGGGACAGTCCAGACCGAACTGCCAGGCTTCAGGCCAAATGTGAGTTGCATGACTGTTGCAGTGTAACCCTGCAGTGCAATGTGTTAAAGTAACCCTTTTTAACAGGTAAAAACCTTCCTTTTGAATATTCAGGAGTCAATCCTATATAAGTCATGTAGCCCACAAGTTAGGCTGCATGGTGTTTAAAAGTGAGACATGTAGAAAAATTAGTTTTACCATGTCCCTACAGTAACAAGACCATAAAGTCTAGCTGCCCTATGTAGAAATCCAGAGTGCAGATTAAAATACTACTGTTAACTCAGGAAAGGGAACAACTAGAACAATAATTACACCACTATTTTTTATAGTTAATAAAAATTAAATTCGATTGAGAGGTTGAATTTAAAAAAAAATAAAATTAAGTAAAAACACTTTTAGAAAGTTACATTTTCCCTTCTAACCAAGCACCCATTAGGGTCAGATGGGCTTCATTAAACAGAAGCAAAGACTCAAATGAGTGCATCCCATATTGCAAAACCTCAATAAGGACATTTTCCTTGATTTCAGCTGTAGGCAGTTGTAGTTCCAGGACCTCAGCAGCTTTTTGGATCACCACAGCAAAGGAGACACTCTTTCCATTGGGGTCTCATGAGACGAATTCAACCCTAAATTAGGGGCAGTACATTTTCAGAAGTGCTGGTACTGTGATTTAACAGTACATTAGTTCTGCAGAGAGGTACTGGCACTGTCAATAGTAAAAATCACAATGAGAAACACTCCTGCAGTCAATCAATCAATCAATAAAAAGGTCTATATTCAGATACAAAGTACAGTACAAATTAAAAAATGCATAGATCCACATTAAAATCCAATACAAATAGAATATTGCAATAGTAAAATTTCCAAATAAAAATAAAAAAGGATTGGACGGGCATACAAAATCTAGCAGCATTCACAGCATAGTGCAAATATAAGCCTAGGCTAAAGTTCAAAATCAGCAGCATATTGTAAATAAAGTGCAGTAAGTGTTTAGCAGCATTGGGAGCATGGTGCAAATATAAATTAATTATAACCACCCATTCCTGGTCGAGCCAATGGTGACAATGACATGATCAAATAAAGTGCTTTGTTTATGGGCAGTATTAACAACGTCGGCATAAGATAACTTTATATGTGGAAAAAGAGGCGATTGTAGATATATTCCACTGAGGGATGTTAAATGCATTTACCACATTAAAATTCGCTCATGGAGGCACGTGAGCGTATGCTGCTTGTAAGAACGCACTAACACGGCAAATCAGATCATCACTTCCAAGCTGTAAAATCTCAAAATGTACAGATTTAAAATCAAAGATAGCCGATGCTTTAAAACACGGAATCAAATACTGCTTAGTGTATTTTACATAAAACTTGCAGAAGAATAAAAAGTGTATCACCGTTTGTTTGCTACCAAGACAATAAGTCTGCTCAAGGTTGTAGCTAAATCCTAAAGGGAAACAAAGTAGATATTTAATACTGCCATCCCTAAGGCGAAAGAGTAAACTCCTTTTCCAACGCCCAATATTCTTCAAGAGGTATTTATGTGGCATATGAGGTTGGGTGCCCGGTACCTCCAGAAGGGTCGTGTACCTAACAACCGATGGTTTTAGGCGCTCGGTATTGTATCTTTCTTTATTGTACAAAGCGAACAGCGCCCCCCTAAGTGATTTTTTGCTTAAACCATCTAGGGCTAGGGGCATAAGAAAATATGTTCCAGCTTCACACTGGCAAGACTGTTCCTGACCGCAGCGAGCCAAGGTATGGAGCCGCCCATGTCACACTTTAAGGCAATCTACGATTATTTCTCTTGTTAAGATTGCTGCAGGGTTCTGACATATTTTTAGCCAGAATATAGCTGGACGGGACCTGATAAAGTCCTCCACAGAGCATACATTCAATTCCCTATGACATATGATGGTTGGAGAAGAAATTTGGGCCCCAGGATTTTTCTACAGAATCTATTTTCTTCTATTTGGATCCCGCTACAATTTGTATATCCACAGACTTAAGCGCCGTAAGTGGCCGTTGGGACACATTGCAGTTTGTAAATCTTGGTTATGGGTAGGACCACCTCTGCTTGTTTTGGCTGCCGGAGGCTCAAAATTGAATTGATCGCTTTTGAGAATTTTCTTCTACTATAAGCCGCATGAGCTTGCCAGGATCCTACCTCCGCAAAAACTAGGCCCAAATAGGGAAAAGTGCTTGTGCATTCAAAGGATTCACTACCAGAAGTTATAGAATTAATGCAGTGTTTTTTCGGGCCACAGGTCATTATATACGATTTCTTAAAGTTGGTACAAAGCTCCAGATTGGCCATGAAGGCCACAAAGCCCGTGACTAAAGTGCGCAGTGCATTGGGTGTGCGGCCCATCAGGACCGCATCGTCTGCGTATAAAAGCGCTGGGAGTAATTTGGCGTTGATTTTGGGGACGCCATTGGTCAATTTAGACAGGGAATTGTGCAGCTCGTTTATATAAAGGATAAAATGTAGGACGCTGTATCATACCGTACCCATTTGCCCAATTCCACGCTGCGTAGGACAATTTGGAATTTGAGGCTTGGCTTTACTCTAGTTTTTCCCCAGACACAAATGATATATCAGTGTGCAAGATAAAAATTGGGTTTTTGTGTTTTTTTTAAAATATGTGATGTTTTTATGGACTGCCCTTTTTATAAGTCTGTCTGCATTGTTTTAAATATCAGAAACGGTCCAAACTCAATGAAATTGCACTTTCACCAGTGTGCGCTATTTTTATGTGACCATGGGAATTGCACGCTTTCTACTTCGATTAAGAAGAGTTTTTGATGTTGGATGTTTTTATATTGTTTTTTTGCGGTTTGTAATCTCATCAAGAATTCTCCAACAGAAAATTCATATCCAGCCTAGGGGACACTTTAAGGGATGACTCCCTCAGGCGTGTTAGGGAAATTTGCCTACACTTCTATTGATCCTATCAAAGTATGCATAGCTTCAATTTCATTGATCCCATCAAGCATAGCTCTGGCCCACTTCCTTTAGCTAACAAGAATTTCATCCCAACATATTGTAGAGATTTTTGTCGGCGTTTCATCAAGGGATAACCTGGTCAGGAACCTGAGGGGTCCGGAGCTAGCCATAGGATGCCATGACATGAGGTTTTAGTTCCCTCCTTATACATTGCACCATGATCCCTATAGGGAGGCTAAGTAAACATTTGAGAGCTGTACTCTCCACTGGCTCCAGATAGGTGTAGATTCCAGGTACAAAACCTCTGCTCCTTACAGGGCAAGAGGGGGATTTTACCTTCGTATGCTTTCATACGAGAGGCAAGTGGCAGCCCCCATGCATCTGGTTGAATTTGACAAAAAACCCCGTTTGTAGCAGAACTCTGGTCTTTATATTTTTCATGTGGGCATCCCATTCAAGGTTCCAAGTAAAGAATCATGATCTTAAATTTTTCTACATTTATTTTCCGAGACTTCTTTTTGCAGTATACTTCAAGTGTTTTTAGTTTCCTTTACAGGCCTAACACCTTATAATCGAGAGGAATCAGGTCATCCACATATAAGAGACTGGGAATGGATATGTGTAGACTCCACCTTTGGTGAAATTACTTCGTTAATTTTAAACTTGGAGGTAAATCAGCCACCAATAAGCAAAAAAGGGCCATGGCCAGGACACAACCATGGCACAAATCATTCTGATTTTTTTTTCCTTGATAGACACCACGACGTATTCAATTTTAACTGTACCCTATTTTCAGTATACAGAGCCTGGGTCGCACACAAAAGATCGTGGGGAATATTTAAGGTACTCGGTTTATACCAGAGTGCTCCCCTATCCACTGTGCTTAAAGCTATGCAGACATATATAAAACAGCCTCTGGTTTACAGCCATCCTATTTGCTGCTTGTTACATGGCCCATTAGCATCCACCTCTTTGCTCCCACCCTCACCCGTGCAACAGTGAGTCCTAAAAGTATCTTTTCTCTTTTCAGCACTGGAGGAAAACGAAAACCACTGCCAGCATGAAAAGTGATGAGAGGAGGCAAAAAGAGGTGAGAAAAAGAGTGAGCGAGAGAGGGTCAGAGAATAAAAACCAGAGAGGGGCACAAAAGATAGGAAAGAGCAAGGGAGAGGGACTGATATAAGAGACACTGATAAATGATACAAATGAGAGAAAGTTAAAACGTGAAAAGGAGTAATAGAAAGGGAATGAATTGCCAGAAATAGAAAGCTGAAAGTATGAGAGCTGAGTGAGGGAGACACAGAGAAGTAAAGGAAAATAATTGAAAACATACCAGAGAGACTCCTTGGACAAGGGAAAGAAAGAAATCAAATGGCAGTGGAAGGTAGGCTAGAAAAGTAGGTGCCTCCCATCAGGGGCGCAACTAGGTCTTAAGGTCGGGGGGGCTAACATGACATACAAAGGGGCGTGGTTAACATGTTAATCAATGGGGGCGGGGCTAAAATGGGTGACAATCCGGATCGGGTAATGCTCAGGCCAAGCTAAGAAAAAGAAATGTCAAATTCTGCATTCGAAACTAGACAACAATCAGTTTCATGAGAATTCAATTGGAGAACAGAGGGTAATGTGAACCATTTATATAACAGACAAGGGATGTGTTCATCTTGCAATAAAGTGTCACTCAAATACGTTAAATTGTCTCACAACGATATTATGTAGATGGTTAAAATTACACCCTTTTTTTCTAATGGAATGCCCATGAAACTGGGTCAAAAGAGCCCAGAACAACATGCTACTCTCTGAAAAACCTAGACTGTTCACAGATATAATTCACACAAAAAAGGGGACTCCATCCACCCCGCAAAGACAGAGAAGGAATTTGAGATTTTGCAATGTGTCCATTTGAAGTGTTGTTACAAACTATAGCACCAACAAACATTCATTTTTTGGCAGCACAGACATTAAAGCATGGTGCTTTAATGTATGGGCAGTGGAAGTAGTGGCGGGTGGGATGCTGTGCAGCAGCACCCCATCATCACCATGCTGGAATTCAGAGGGTGCATGAGAAATAATAAAGCATTTACATTTTGATAATATCATGTTACATTTGCTGTTCTTCAAAAGACAGGTCAATTGCCAGGCTGTTGATACTGCAAAAACACAGAACTTGGTAATTGCATCCCTGTCACAAAGTTCCAGTCCTCACCTCTTCGGCTGGTGCAGCTCCTATTATAATTGCATTTATATAGCGCTCACTAACCCTGATGAGGCGATAAAGCGCTTTTTCGGTGAGTAGCACGCTACTCTAGGACCCATAGAGGATCAGTGGTGAATTAGTATCATGAAATATGAAAGTAATTTGAGCACTGGACATGTTAGTCTGTTATTTGGATTGAGAAGGATAGCGCAGGGATAGAAGAGGGAAAAGGTTTGCATTTATATAGCACTTACTACCCCATATGAGGTGTTGAAGCGCTTTTTGGTGGGTAGCACGCTACTCTGGAATCCAAACAGAATTAGTGGGGACTGATATAGGGAAATATGAAATTAATCTGAGTGGTGGAAATCTTAGTCTTTTATTTGTATTGAAAAGGAATAGTGGAGGGATAGAAAAAGGAAGGGTCTAGAATGTGTTTTTTGGGGGAGTTCATAGCAGTAGGAAGGGGTTTGGGATGGAGGTGGAAGAGTCAGAGGGAAGGGTTTTGAAAGGCTTGTTTGGGAGATCTGAATAGTAAAAGAGGTATGAGATGATGGAAGGAGGGGTAGAGGGGAGAAGAGTATTGGGTTTAGGATGAATGAAAGAGTGTAGGTAGAGAATATACTGATAGAGGTATATGGTTAGAAATAGGTCAGTGCATTGGAGAGAGTAGCAGAGAGAGGTTTGAGATGAGTCAGAGTGGAGGTAGGGAATATATTGCGAGAGATATATGGTGAGATCTAGGGTAGTGCAAAGTAATCAATATAAAGATATGCAAGTACATGAAAGGTATCTAAATGCATAAGGAAGGGAATCTATGTAGAATAAAGTTGCATTTAATAAACTAAGACTTTCAAATGGTGTTGTACTTGTGTGTTTGTGTAAGGTGTTAGATTATTCCGTACCATTACAG
Organism: Lissotriton vulgaris; assembly: GCF_964263255.1. Taxonomy (NCBI): domain Eukaryota; kingdom Metazoa; phylum Chordata; class Amphibia; order Caudata; family Salamandridae; genus Lissotriton; species Lissotriton vulgaris. Next base: position 267,029,376 of record NC_141685.1, read on the forward strand.
ACCACTATCCCGCCTGAAATAAAGGAAAAAGCAAAAAAAACGGTATTTTCACACTATAATTCCTTCCACCAAGCTGAATCGGTTATCAGTTTCATATCTATAGCACCAAGAGGCTCCAGGCGTACATGTTTAACAAATGGCCAAATAATACTAAAGAATGAAGAAAATAACAAAATGAGGCCACAACCAAGCCAAATTGTCTAGTAAACAAAATATGAAATGAAACTAAGAAAAAGTAATGATCCTAGTCTAGACTTATGGCCTGCAAACAAGCCTGGTGTTATATATCAGCTTAACAAATTGGGCCTGGCTTCAGATGGAGGAAATTCTTACTAAGAACCAGTAGCGGTCAGTGGTGGGAGTGCTGCCGGGTGGTGACGTGGGGTGGAAAGGGGCAGGGGGGGGGGGGGGTAGTAAACTATGGAATACAGCCAAATACAGGTAAGTAAACATAAAAATAAATAAAACGAATTTCGTTGCGCGCACTGCATCGCATCGCCAAATGCAATGCAGTTCGTGCAACAAAATTTGTTTTATTTATTTTTATGTTCTTAAATTGTATATTATGATGATGTAACAATTGAATTACTGCACAGTGAATGTTTAAGATTTGCAGGTATTATCGGTCTTTATTGAGATAGAGGGCAAATCGAAGAAAAACGTGAAAATATACAAAAAATCCACAAATAAACTTACGAACCTGATTACAATACACATACCACCAATCCAAACAAAGGACATGGTAGATATATTTGGCCATCATCTGTTGTTACAGTACTGCGGACTACTTTAATAAGGCCAACCTACCCCTTGACTGGATGTATTAGAAATGGGCCCCATATGCTTCAAACAACATCCCAGGGACCCCCCCCCCACCTCTGGCGCCACTGGTCGGGCCACTCAGCAAATAAGGGGGCTTGTTCTGCTTCACATCAGCATCTCATCTCTTGCAAGGACATGCCAGGGGCACCACCGCCTCAAGCCCACTTGCTGAAAATGAGGCTACGATCTGCTTTGCAACAGCATCACTTGCAAGTACCTCCCTTCCATGGTACCACTGTCCAGCCCACTCAGCAGACATGGGGGCAGGTATCTGAGGCATCATTGCTTCAAGCCCACACAGCTGAACTGAGGCCTAGCACGCGCTCCTGACCACCACCTCCATTACACTTTTGGTGTAAGGTGAGGACACACCAGGTGTCGCACAACTTCACAGCCATCATTCTCAACGCAGGATCTCTGCTCTCACTTCACCATGTGACCCTACAGCCCACACAGGAGTGCAGAAACCGAATCCAAGCACCTACATACATCGATGCACAAAAATTGTGGGGTACCACGGCCCATAATGTTATTTCCAACCAAATAACGCCCTCCAGTGGCAAGATTTGTTAAAAATAATAAAATCGGATTGATTATAGAACGGACCAGTCAAGCATTAAATTAGAGTTGCTTTCTTCTCAGCTGGTAGCGCCTTCCTATTAGAAGTTGGGCCACTGTTGCCAGCATCTGGCGACAGTGCAACCCCAGGTACCAACTGTAGGTGCTTCATGCACCCTACCTCAATGTGCCACTTTCATAGCCAGCACGAGCACTGTCACCAGTGCCAAAACCCACTAGGTGCTATATCCGTGCTTACGCACATTCATAGCTCCTCTCCACCCCAACAATCACTTCCAACCAATGAAGGGGCCATAGGACGCAATGAGCAGCACTATCGTGCGCCCCTAATCACTGTGTTCAGTCGGGAAACTGATGTGTGCAAACCTGGGATGTACTGCGCGTACAGAGGCGGGGTCACATGAAGAATGCCCGTACAGGACCCACAGGACGCAAGTGTGGTGCTCTTAACACAGCCCTCTAACATTTACTATTGCAATGTGTCTCCTCTCCTCGTGCAGATCTGCGTATTGAGCAATGCTCCAAGTACAGACTGGATACAAGTAAGGACAGCTCCTGAGAAAACAAGCACTGGCGTTGCCAATAGGTCTCGCAGTAGGAAAGTTTGAGCTATTGGTTTTCTAAATGACATTTTATTTTTTTGTTTTGTCATTTACAATGCCAATAGCTTACACTCGCGTAAATGCGAGACCTATTGCATTGCAAATGCTTGTTATTTTATCTCCCGTTATTCCTAGGTTGCTAAAACGCATTCTCCTTGGGTTCGAGCTGGTACAACTAATCAGGGGCAGGTACATCTGGCGTTCTCACACAGCATGCGGTCACTTGTGTAAAAAGCCTGGAAAAGTAAATAAAAAACGGCGCTGTTTCAGATGGCCCACAAATGTGCACATTACACGCTGATGTTTCTGAGAAAGACTAAAACTTGGGGTGTCATGTCCAACTTCCAGCTCAAACCAGTCCTACAAGGCACCCTGAATAAGAATCCGCCCAGCAGCGGGCTGAAAAGCTTGTAAGAAAAACATATTAATCACAGCTTTTCATTGTACTGCCTGAATTTTACTTTTACGGATATCGAAAAATCTGCCTATCAGAAGAGAAATGAACGTTTGTGTATGTGTGCCCTCCGAGCACCTACTCTAATCAAACCAACAATACAGCACGGCAACGGTAAACACAATGCAGCGCAATTCAAGCCACAATGCCAACTTTAAATTGTATCTCAGTCCCGTTTTGTGACCATTCTTATTGTAACGGTCACTATTTAGCAGAAAATGTAACAGTAGCGATCACACGAACGTGCTAAAAGAGGCTCACACACAAGACAGGAACCCTTGATCACATTTCTACATCACATATAACAAACAAAAAAAGGATTTTGGTTTGGGTATCACCATGAAAGATTAATGCTTTTCAAAGCACAATGGAATTATAGAAGTAAACAAAACGAGAATTTAAGGGCAATGTGAAATATGAACAGTCTCAAACCGAACTCGCATTCATATAGACTCGTCAAAGTCCCTGGAAGCTGTAGTCGCCAAGTAAGAGCGCAACTGTGGGGGGCGCTGCGCCGCCTGTTGAGCTCGGACTACAACCTCCATGGCAGAGACAGGTGCCGTACCACGGGCTGGCTCATCTGTTCATGCTGCCAAGGAGGGTACTTCGATCGTTACTGAGTTAAGCAATGGAGCCTGATCTGAGAGGTGAGAAAGCGTACGCTCCACAAAGCCCCATTGAGCGGCTGTGATTTAATAACTGCGCTCCATCAGCTTCTTATGGACAGTTGTCATTGGTTTAGACTGCTTTTAACATTTCACCTGCAGCGCTAACACGGGCGATGCGTAGGCATTAACAATGTAGAAAAGTCAACAATTATCCAGATGTTGCAGGGGAAAAAATACCAATGGCTACAAATAGATCGGCCTACGTACAACTGGTAGACGAAAAGGAATGCAAGCGTACAACAGCTGGGACACAGTCTGTGTACACATATATTTATAAAAAGACATTCGCAAAAATATTTATAAAAAGAGATTCACAAAACCAGGAGGAGGAGCAGATAGATACCAGTGATGACAAAAATGAGGCACATTTTACACGCAATAACGAACATAAACAGAGAAAAGACATGCATTTTCAGAGGCCTTGGACCGGGCAGCTGGTGTTCTAGTATGCACCGCGCGATATACAAGTAGTTCGTCCATTGAAGAGAAAAAACAAGGAGAAGATATCTAAAGCAGGCCAACACGTACTATAGTGTGAATGGCTGTTTCAAGCGTTGACAGGCCATTTCCAGCGCCTCGTCCGGTGCCTAGACCGTGTACACGGACACTAAAGACAGTTGCACAAAGCTCTGGGAGAAGGTACAGCCTCAAGGTATAATCCAGTGACAGTGTTAGGAGTGCAGATTGCGGGCACAGCTCGGCATGTAGAGCCCGTTAAATGCAAACAGCAAAAAAAACAAGACGGAGGGAAGTCAGAGAAGGGGAGGGGGGGAGGAGAAATGCGACACAGTGTGAAGCAGCAGGGGCCTTGGAAGTGAAGCTAAGCTTCACTTCAAAGGTGTGGGAGGAGTGCTGCTATGGCCTGGGGGAAGCTGGCTGGGGAGGGGGAGGAGAAATGCAAGTAAGGCTGTGTTTGCGGGGAGAGAGAGGGGAGGTGCTGGAGCTGGGGAACAGAGTTTATGGCCCAAATGCGCGTGCCTGTGGCCACGTGAACTCGAAGAAAACCGCACCAAAAAAACCCGTGGTTTCACTAGTATTTTGAGCACTTGAATTCTTGCTCCGCTCAATGCGCATGCGCATTGATAGGTCGCGAGACCTAAAAAAATCAGTTGAGGTGTTCCTCGAAAAGCTGTGTCCAAGATGCGCAGGGCAGGCGGGGCCTCACTTTAGAGGTGGGTCATGAAACACAAGCTCACACAGCAGGACTCTTGGAGCAGAGAGTGCGAAGATGTGCACAGCAGGGGGAAAGGGATGGCCAGTGCAGGTGACGCTTTTCCTTTGTAAAGGAATTCCTGCTGGCGTCCTATCTCCCTGCTGTGCACATCTTCACACTCCATGCTGCACCACACATCAAACGTGCTTAGGTGAAATCCCTACTTCAGGCAAGGAAATCACCTCGGTGGCACCCCGCTGAAAGAAAAAAAAAGGTAGGGGGCAGGGAGGGTCACTGAAACCTTCAGAAGCGGCTGGCTGGGGATGGTTAGAAGGGGTCATTAAATCACAATCTCGGATACTAAAGCATCCGAGAATAAAAGTGGAGCTTTCAATACAAATGAAACTGGAGAAACGGTTTTACATCATTGTAAATCAGGAAAGTGTGTCGGGCTGTCATCTGAACCTTGGCAGCCCGGGCTGAAGATGCCGACGGGGGGGGGGAGGGGGGAAGGGGGGGCTGAAGCCCGTGCAGCCCAATGGGTGTTGTGCGCCTGCCTCCCATAACCAATGGGAATACTAAGAAGTAAGCTGAAAACGGAGTAGTGTTGAGAAAACAAACGTTCAACTAGTTGTGATCATTTAACTTTCAACATTATTAAGGACTGTAAAGATTGATGCATGTAAAATTGGGTTTGATCTTGTGGAACATGAAGAATTCTTATGGCAGTCAATGTTACAAATTATATGTATTTATAATTGCATGTAAGGTAATAAGAGTTAGTAGTAAGGAATATAATAATTGCTAAGCTAGGAGGCCTAGAATGGCAGAGCCCATTCCATTACTGTTCCAGTGACACAGAGTCAAGAAGGGCCTAAGCTCCTCTTCAGAGGAAAGTGAATATTTATGAAGTTTGAGCTGAATTTATCTCACTCATTGGGAGAAGTGCTGATGAACATATGTCTAAGATAGTCATTTCTTGTATGTTTTAGTTTCAGGAAGAATACGTCTGATAGCAAAATACACCAGTTGGTTACAGAGAGAGAGACACAGCTACGTTATGTCCTTTGACCGTTAGATTCAGGACGTTCAGGGTAGGTTGCAAAGACTCCTCTTGTTGGGCCCGATTCACAGAATGAACTTACTACTTTTGGTATTCACAGAATGAACTTACTACTTTTGGTATTCACAGAAGTTAGGATTTTGTCTTAAGTCTGTCTTAAGTTTGTCTTAAGACCCACTTAAGACACAATCCTAACTTCTGTGAATACCAAAAGTAGTAAATTCATTCTGTGAATACCAAAAGTAGTAAGTTCATTCTGTGAATACCAATATAGTAGTAAGTTTAGGATTGAGTCTTAAGTTCATTCTGTGAATCGGGCCCGTTGCCTTTAGAGGCCATTTTTGACCTGCAGACGTGAGTCCAGCATAAGAAACAAGTCGAAATGGTGGCACCCAGTGTTTCAGTTTTCTCTCTTATCCCATTCCCAGTTTTGAATACTCTCTCTCATATTATTGTATTAAATGGCCATAGATTGAAGGTGGTGAGAACCAGAGGCGTGTCGCTCCCGTTGGATCCAGAGGTCAAGGTAAGTGCTTTCCGACAAATGTCTCCTCATCAAAAAGATCGCCCATCATGAGTAACCTGCATTCAGGAAGAAATCTGCCCCCCCCCCCCCCCCCCAATCTGCATGGAGAAAAGTACAATCTCCCACAAGTAGAGGGCTACCTGTGGCCCAGCATCCTCTTAACAACCCCCTCCTACCTTCAGTACAGTCAGTGTAGTAGCTAGCCACCATATATTGGCAATCATATACTCATCCTCCCTTAGTGTGTGTTACTGCCGTCCATACATGACATGTATGTGTCATCTGTAGGCAACAGCCTCTGCTCTTATTGCAACCCATCCTCACCTACATTGTTTTCAAGGTTTAACTTAAAGAGCAATCCATATATCTCCACCCCATGGGTGCAGAGTATCTCTTATAATATAAAGGATACAGAAATTAACCATATCATTCTTCAGCCGATCACCTAATAATGAGTTCAAAGCCACACTTTTTCTTCTATTAAATGACCCCCTCTACTGTAGTTAGATAAAATGTACGCTTCATACAACATTTTAAAAGAGTTTGCAAACAACTCAAACACCATCAGCGGTCCAGTTAACTGCATCTCATACAAAGTTCAAACAGTTTAGAACCCGCTCCACTTCTTTTCCGGTATCAGCCATTGTTTGATACCGCTGCCATATATATATATATATAAATACATATATATATATATATAAAATCCCAATAAAACAAACATCAGGCCAACGTGTTTCGTTCAGAGAAGCATGTGAACTTAGTCAGGGCTCTAATTTTTTAATGTTCTTTAGATTCCTGGTATAATTATTAGTGATAATCTTAAGATTCACTGGTCAAATCAAGCAAAAGTTGCAATTGTGTAGTCACCATATTGCAAAGCCAAATCCGCCAGAAACATATACAGCTGATCCAATGATAAATGGGGCAATCATGTCCCCCATATGATACCTGAATCCATATCACGCACGATCCTCAGTCCCTCTTGTATGTTTATAAGAGTTTGTGCGTGTATATATATATATATATATATATATATATATATATATATATATATATATATATATATATATATGCCACAAAACGTTCCTGAGTGAGAAGAACGGGAGATACCCAACAGGGAATCCGGGAAAGGGATTTATTTTGCATAAAAGAGCGTCGGCATGACGCGTTTCGGACTGTGCCTTTTTCAAATGCCTGCTCCAACACTGCTCACACAACAGTTCCCTTAAAATAGTGCCAGTCGCCCTCCCATGTGGTCGAAATCCAGGTGGGCGGAGTTAGAGTCACAAACGGACCCGCAGCTGCATCGGCAGAACTACGCATCCCAGCATGCACCTCTCACGGCATGTCCGGTAAGTCACTCTGCTCTGCTCATATATGTCTCTCCATGAGTACTGGAATGTCTAAGAGCGCTGTTAGGATCTGTGGTGAACGGAGTTGTGGAAAATGTGTTCCTGTCCCGGGCCCCAAAAGCGCCTTCTACCACGCTGAACACGATCACCTGGGTCTGGAGACATGGAAGTAGTATATATATATATAGGAGCTACAATGGATTCATGTTTCTTGAAAACAACAGTGCAGGAATTAGGATGGAAAATGGTGTAAGTGGTTCATGTGGAATCAAGTGCAACACCTAGTGGTGTGTCCACATTGTTTAAACAGTTTTTAGCTCTCACCTAAGACAGCTCATGCACTGTCTGTTGCAAGATATTTTGCTTGCATACAGTGGACTAAGAGCCCACCCATAGTTTACCTTTGGTTGTCCTCTTTATCACTATTTACTTGCTTCTTTTAAATAGATTTTGCGAGCTTTACTTCCCGATTGTGAGTGTGTCTCGCTCATGGAGCACAGACGCATTACTTTGACCTTATATAGCTCATTGGTTTGGTGCTACTTTTTTCTTTATAGTTAAGTACTCTATGTCCTAGTCCGGTTTTAGGCCCAAATACAGCACCGAATCTGCGTTACTTACAGTAACGGATAACATCAGAATGACCCTAGATAAGGGCCATTCTACGATTCTGGTGCTGCTGGACCTATCTGCGGCGTTCAACACGGTTTCCCATAGTGTCTTGCTCAGAAGATTGGAGAAAGTTGGGCTAAGAGACTCAGCCCTATCCTGGATGGAAAGTTTCTAGTCGGATCGCTCTCAGACTGTTAACGAAGGCCAGTATCAGTCGGCTCCAGTGGGTATGACCAAGGGAGTGCCACAGGGCTCGTGCTTGAGCCCAACTCTTTTTAACATCTATATTGCTCCCTTGGCCAACTTTATGAGGACGTATGGGTTCATCCCCATATCATATGCCATTGATACTCAGCTTCTCTTTCCATTCGATAAATATTCATCCCCGGTACAACTGGCGATCTCTAACGGGATGAGGGCCATTTCGCACTGGATGCGGAATAACTTCCTCCAGTCAATGTAGGAAAATCCTGAAATTATGCTTCTGGGAGAAGCTCCCCTCCTATGGACGCCAGATTGGTGGCAAACAGACTTGGGCCCTCTTCTCTCTCCTAAGCTCATAGTAAAAAACTTGGGGATTCGTCTTGACCATGATCTCAGTGTGAAAGAACATGTTACCCAAACAGCAGGTTCATGCTTTCATGTAATTAGTCTGCTACGTCGAGTCTTCCCCCTGCTTCCTGACTCCGCCCCAAAAACTTTAGTCCAGGCGATGGTCTTAAGTCGCCTGGACTACTGTAATGGTCTGCTGATCTCGGCAAATGATGCCTTGCTCAGCAGACTACAGGTAGTGCAGAACAGGGCAGCTCGGCTGGTCCTCAATGTTCCACCCCGGACCCCCTCACTACTCCTTCTTGCGAAATTACAATGGCTCCCTATCCGTCAACGGATTAAGTTTAAAACATGTTGTATCATCCATAAGGCTTTGGTTAATCTGGGCCCTTCCTATCTCGCCGAAAACTTCCTGCCTTATGCTAGCCCAGATCCCTACGTTCAGGTGCTAAACACCTTCTGGTTGTACCGCGAGTAAGAAGGGCCAGATTGGGAGGTAGAGCTCTCTCATATTGCGGGTCCCACTTATGGAATGAACTTCCGCTCCCTTTAAGACAGTGCTCTGAACACTTGCAGTTCAGGAAAATGCTTAAGACCTTCCTCTTCTGCCATTACTGATTATGACAAATGTGCTGCTATCCCTCCACGGTCCTTCGGGGGGTCGATTCTAGCGCTATACAAACAATTACAAATACACAAAATATAAATATGAGAGGGCATATGTTTTCCAGCTGTCTCCCTGGTGTGCTTCTCTGTCCCACAGGCCCGTGGTTTCTGTGTTGCTCTTCCCCACCTTTTCTTATCTGCCCCCCATTTCTGTGCTTCCCTTCATTCCCATCTCCATGTTGCTCTACCTTGACATGTGCTTCTTTGCCCTCTCACTCCCAATCTCCTTGTTGCACTGTCTCACTGTGTGCTTCTCTGCCTCTCCTGTGTTTTAGTTCCTCAAGTTGCTTCCCTCGCTCTCTATGTTGCTCTGTCTCCCCGTGTGCTTCTTTGATCCCCACTGCCTCAGTTTTGCTCTCTCATGTGTTTCTGTGCTTCCTCCTCGTTGCTTCCCCAGCTGGCGTACCCCATTTATTCCCCTCCTCTGTCCCTTGTTATGTTTCGGCTCCCCTCCCCAGTAGTTTTTTTTAATAGTTAGAAATCCATCTCTCATCGTTAGTTAAAAAATAAGAAACTGAAGCAACTGCACCATTTTGTATGTGCGTCTACAAAATCGAAGCAGCAGCCCACGTCAAAAGATTTGTTCACAATTATTTAGCAGTGCTGTGCAGCATGGCTAAAACCAAGTGTCTCCATGCAGAAGACCACACACAGCTCGTCCTGCAGTGCCTCTAAATAGGAATCCAGACACACTGCTCTGCCACTGCCTTGAGCAAGCCCGGTGTACACACACTCAGTAAGTAAAATGTGTGTGGATATGCGCCCAAACACACAACCTAAATCAAAACCCCTCACATCTGGCCAGCAGTACTTGAGCTGTGTGTCCTGCCAGTGCTCCTCAAGCAGTGGCAGCTGGTATTTACTGCCGGTGGGGAGCCATGTTGCCTGTGGGTTGAGTAAGAGTAAAAAACAAGCATTTACAATGCAATGGTTTCGCCTTTGGAAAAGTTAGAGCTATTGGCATTGTAAATGACAACATTTGTATTTATGTGTTGGTTTTGAAAACAGATAAATAAATTGCCTTGTCATTTACATTGCCATTATGTTAATCTCGGCAGCCACTCTGCACTCCCTAGCACTTCCTAGCAGTCTCTCTGCAGTCCCTAGCACTCCCTAGTCACTCTGCACTCTCTAGCACTCCCTAGTCACTCTGCACTCTCTAGCACTCACTAGTCACTCTGCACTCTCTAGCACTCCCTAGCACTCTGCACTCACTAGTCACTCTGCACTCTCTAGCACTCCCTAGCACTCACTAGTCACTCTGCACTCTCTAGCACTCCCTAGTCACTCTGCACTCTCTAGCACTCCATAGCACTCCCTAGGCACTCTCTAGCACTCCATAGCACTGCAGCCAGCCTTACCGCCCCAGACTGATATCCACTGAAGCGACGAGGAGGTCCGGGCACTCCCTGGGACCCTGGGCCGCTCCGTGCCAGGGGCTGAGGGTGGCGATTAGCGAACGTGCGTTCCACCGGAAATCTTTGAAATAAATCCAGTTTAAAGAAAACGGAGGGTCGGTGGCAGTCAGAACAGAAATTCTATTAAAAAAATATATAACCTGCAACCCACGGGCTGGTCCAAGCTACGAGGGGAGATACGCAGCAGCACGCGTCACCCGAAATAAACCCACGCAGAGAATAAAGTATCCAAGAGAAGAACTGGGCAAAAGCAAGACAAGCTGGTTAAATACAGTAAGACTTGTGCCAATCGGAGGTTTGAAGCCTGGCAACAATGTGATGCAGCCTAGATGAACAAGGCTTCGAGGCGCCTTCGGGCCCGGGAGAGCAGTTGGGAAGCCGGGCACAGCGCGCGAGCCCGACTGGCAGGTCGGTGCCGGGGCGAAGGGGAGTGTGCACTGCCGCGGAGCCGGTGGGGCGGGCCAGATGTCACCTTGAGGGCCCGCTCCGATAGAAGACAAGCGAAAGGACACCGAGAAAACTTTCAGGGAGCCGAGCCTTCCAGCTGGCAAGACGGGCAATTCATTCCAACCTCCCCTGTCTGTCTCCCTCTCGTGTCCTCCTCCTCTCCCCTCCTTTCTGCCCTCCTCCTTCCCTCTTTTCCTCCCCTGCACTGCCCTGCCGCCCCATTTCTGCCCTCTCTACTCCTCTACCCTCCCTGCCTCCTCCCCTTTTTTTCTCCTCTGCCCGCCCATCCTTCACAACATGATACAATCTACTTTATTGGCACGACAAGTCAGACAAGTATTGCCAAAGTAAATACATGACAGACCCCCGCCCTCTCGTCTTTCCCGCCCACGCCCCTGGCGTCTACGTCATGAATATACACATATATACATTCATAGAGCTATACAGTATGTTGACGCCGCCTGCTGCTTTGCCTGCTATTGGCCCGGGTGGCGGTGACGAGAAACACCCCATGCCCTTCGTTGCCGCACAGCGTTCAGTTTCTGCATCATGGCTCTGTTGTGTTATTTATTTTATTATAATTTTTTTCTTCGCATTTCAGGTCATTTGTATGGTGCAGGTGATAATGCTGGCAGGGTGGTTCATCCAGCCCCTGGAACTCCTTCTTTTGGCCCCCCCTCTCTTGGTCCCGCACCTACCCCTTCCACCACGGTCAAAACACTTGGTGTTAAAATAAACAACCAGCTCACTCTCCTTTCACAAATTGGTTCCGTGGTATCCTCCTGTTTCCGCACTATCCGCACTGTTTCCCGTTTCTTTTCCCCCAGGCACTTAAGATCATCATGGCTGCACTAGTGATATCGCGACTGGACTACGCAAACGCTCTCTACCATGGTATCCGCGCGTACAGCCTGCGCAGACTCCAGATTATCCAGAACCAGGCAGCCCGGCTGGTGTACGGCCTTCCTCGCTATCACCATTCCACCCCCCTTCTCAAGGAGCTTCACTGGCTCCCTGTAAAAGAACGTTCCCTTTTTAAGATCGGCTGCATGGCCTTCCAGGCCCGCCAGGGCACTGCCCCCGCTTTCATCTCTTCATTAATTAATCCTTATGTACCTGCAAGAGAACTTCGGTCTTCCTCCAAGTCCCTTCTTCAGATCCCTCGCTTCACACGCAAAAAGTGGGGCGGGGCCAACTTTTCTACCCTGGCTCCAACATTCTGGAACTCTCTTCCCCACCATCTCCGCTCTGCCACCCAGTACCTCCCCTTTCGTAGAGATCTGAAAACGTTCCTCTTCAGCCAGGCCTTCCCCTCTTAAAACTCTCTTAATGTCTCCTCTTATCTTTTCTTCCGGTCTCTCTCCCTCAGTTGCTGATTCCCCTAGCGCCAAGAAACCGCAAGGTGTACGCTGCGCTTTAGAAATATTTTAAATTAGAAATTAGGGTTCACGCAGTCCACGTCATGCTGTATTTTCTTGGGCGGCACTTGCGGCCAATGGAATTTCTTTATTCCGCTCTATTATGTGAGCCCCTGGGTTCATTACATTGGTGGCGCGGAGCTGCACAAAGGTCACATGAGTGTGTCTGCTTGTGAAGCCCACACGGGTTGGGACACCTGACCTGCGCAGCTACTGACCTCTTCCTCTTCCCTTTACATATTAAGGCGGATCTGAAAACTAGTTTCATAACTTGCCCGGCTCCTCCCCGCCCCACCCAGCGCCGGTCGGCAGCCTCTGTCGGAGATGCACAGAAAGGCGGGGTAGTGCGAGAGAGTCCGCGGTGGGGTGTCTGTATTCTAGTCCATGCATCTTGTGACAGTCTTCTCTGGGCGTCCGCATCTCCTGAGCAATCGGCGTGACTCTCCCTACTTGCAGTTAGTTGTAAAACCTACAGTGCACCGAGCTTCACAAGGGGGGTGGGGGGGGGGGGGGGCGGGAAAGACACGGACAGCGGGAGGGGGGGGCGGGAAAGACACAGACAGCGGGAGGGGGCGGGAAAGGAACGGACAGCGGGAGGGGGGGGGGCGGGAAAGGAACGGACAGGAAATTAACCACTCACCTGGACTTCCTCGGCCGGTGGTCGGCCACCAAATGGCCCAAACAAACCTCAACCAGCCAAAAAAAAAGCCCCGCCCGCCGCCGCATGACGTGGCCAAAAGAGAAAAATTCTCGGGAACGCCCCAGAATCTGGTCCGGCCTTGACGGACAGATCCGGCACCCAATGGCTAGCCTCCATTTATGGAGCTAGCCAATGGGAGCCGGGGGACGTTCCTGAAGTCCTTATTGTAATCAATGGATTTCGCCTGCACCGAAAAGCTACGCAGAGCGCAGCCTTCGGCAGGCGAAACCCAAAAACCACTTACCAGTCTGCCGTCGCCGCCTTCTTCTCGCGGTCCTCTTCGCCCACAGGGCAGGAAGCACCTGGCTCCCAGCCTCCTGATAGCGAATTACAACGCTGCAATGCAGTGTTGTGATTGGTCTGAGCGTCTAGGTACGCATGTTCTCCATGCAGGCGGTTATGCAGCCTGCATGGAGGACATACAAAGAGCACACAAAGGTTTGACCGGCCCGAAAAGGCTGGCCAAAGCGTCATGCGCACTAAAATATAATGATAAAAACAATGAGTTCTTCATATTTTATTTTTACCTTTTTGACCTGCTCAGTGGGACAACGCTTCTCTGCCTTAGCAGAGGAGCCGCCAATGACCGCAAGCCTGGCAGTACTAATGTTTGGTTCAGCTCAGGACAGCTTAAAGCACTAAATAGCAAACTAATGTAACAAAATTAGGCTACATCAGGAACACATCTGGTCGCTAGTGAGAAAGTCGTACTTAGGACCCGCAATGTACATCGCAGGTGTGACAGTAGAGTTGTTCAATGAACCAAACAGGATTTATAAAGTGCAGCTAATCACCTGCGAGAGTATCCAGGAGCAGACCAATATCTCTTATTAATCTTCCCCAGACTCTTGGTGCCTCTCTGGCCCTGCCCACCTCCAGATTAGTTGATCCCAGATCCTATGATGATCTGACATAAGGAACAGGAGCGGTATGACATTGTGACCAGGCGCCTATAGGCACAGGTGATCTCCTAGGATAGAAGTTCCTCTTGTACATGAGAGGAATCACTACAGCTCCCTTTAGAGCCATCACAAACACTCTGTGGGGCACAAACTATGCAATTTTTCATGAGTGAAACGGAGTACACCAACAAAGTCAACAACTTCTCTTTGGGGATTGTTCTGGTGATATCGTGCAACACACACACACGCAACACATGCCACACACACACACACACACACACACACACACACACACACACACAGAGCCTGGTGCACATACCCTTCCTCAATGGTGACCGAGTTCATGATGACACAGCTGGTGATTTTCACCTTGTCCTTGATGCCACAGGAAGCGCCCACCACAGACCTCTTGATGGACGTCTTCTCGCCAACTTGAGTGGAATGGCCGATGATGCTGTCCAAACCAATCTGTTGGGTCAGAAGGAACAATCTGGTCAAACTGGTCCCCAAGGCTCCCCTCCCTGTATTCTGTTCTCGAGTCACGCACATACCCCATTACACCACACGCTAGAGCTAGGGGCACAGTGACACACGCTAATGCGTAAACATCATTTAAAGTAAATCTAAAATCAGGGCTGCTGCTATAGAAACACTGCACGCCCGGAGGTTGTTGTAGTGGGGTGATGGTGCTCTAGGGCAGTACGCAAATATTATAGGGTGTTCTTAGGCGTAAGTGTGGTGTAGAAGGGTAGGGAAAACCACCCCTCTCCCTAGATGGTGGTAAACCACAGACAAAGAACTCCAAGGTCCCCTGCACATGCTAGTGGTACATAGATTTAAGTTAGTACAGTAATGAGTGTAGGAAATAAAGAAACAGTTACTAATTATTGTGAAACCCTATTCGTAGGGTTATGTCTGTCAGCCAGCTTTGATTGCGTTGCCGCTGGCCACCTGATCGGGTGAAGCAGCTGGTGAAGTCACCCGCATGTGAGAGGGACGCAGTAACTGCATAGCTAAATACTCGTTTGCATCACAGAATATAGCACAGTAATCATAGGAACTTAGCCCTGAAGAAGTCGCTGTGTACTTCATGGTAGTGACGAAACACGTGTTAGCTAGGCTATGACACTGTACCAAGGAACGCACAACAAAGACAATAAATCCTGGAACCAGACAGAGCAGTGGATGAACAGTGTTTCTTTCTTTCCTACTCTCATTACTGTACTAACAAGTCTATGTACCACTAGCGTGTGCAGGGGACCTTGGATTCTGCTGCTATGGAAAGTCAATCCTACGCGGCCATCGAGGATGCCATTAGCCAGGGGGGCTATATGGCCTCCAAACACCAGTGAACACACAGGGCACTCCTGGCTTTCAAACAGGAACCTGATTATATGATGAGTAAAAAAGGATGCATCAATGGAAGTGATTTGGATAAGCAACATTTAGCAAAGCTGTGATGAGCAACAAATCTAGCATGGTTCACAGGGGTGAGCCTGAAAGATTTAAAATTGCAAAACAATGTTAAAGCCCCACTTCTCCCAGAAGCACTTTTCCGGCCAGTGAAGGGTCATCCCAGCTGGAGGGCGCTCTCCACCCTGCCTTTCGTCTGTACATGACTTGACAGCTACCCCTCGGCTGCCAGGCTTCTCTCTCCTTCATTGCTGTGTACAGAGAGTGCTTTGCTGTTCCCCAGCGAGGGGACAGTAACAGAAATACCCATAAATGCAGAGGTGGTTAACACTACCATTGCCTTTCAGGGGTGAGGAACTTAATAAAATATCTACTTGTCCATGGGGCAGGTTGTTTCATAAAGCTACTTGTCCTGTAACAAAATTCACTTGTCCCTTTTGCGCAAAGTAATGCGGCGACAAATTATGGCAGCTATCTCATTATAGAAGAACTCTGAAATAGCCTCTCTGAATATACCTGGGCTCATACCATAATAGGGTTTGAATACTAGCAAGTGGAGTGGTGTGGCTCACTGGTTAGAGGCGGCAGACCCGGAAGCAGAGAACGGCCCGGGACCAGGGTTCAATTCCCGACGCGGCATGGGGACTGGCCACCGTTCCCTCGGGCATTTCCCCTGAGGATGAAGGGGGCTGCAGCAACTGGAGATCCGTCTCTGAAGATCAAGGTTCACTGTCTGTCTCCAGTAAACCAGGCTTGATGCAGCACCTCAACAGGACAGAGGAGAGGGGGAGACAGAGATGGAGAGAGAATGAGACAGCGAGAGGGGGAGACAGCGAGGGAGACGGAGAGAGCGCGAGTCAAAAAGAGAGAGAAAGAGAATGAACAGAAAGAGGACGGGAGAGCGGCTAGTTTGCACATCGGTGCCACGGCTGCTTCCGGTTCCCAGTGGTGAGCAGCACACAGCAAGCCCCACCTGGGACCGGCTGTGTTAGGGGAGTACACAAGGCTTTAACTACCAGTTTCAAGGGTGTTAGGAGAGCACACCAGGCTATAACCCCTTCGTGCTCATGACGGAGCGGTTCCTTCATGAACCATGGTAGGCGTGTGCTCATGACGGAACCGCTCCGTCATGGCACCCACCCGTGGGGGATGCGCTGGCCCCCCAATGGGCAGCTTATCTGCACCACCAAGCAGGTGTGGCAGCGGAAGAATTTCCATTGCCCCCACAGAATTCCCCCCCCCCCTCGGCCATCCGGTGATGTCAGTGCGCACAGTGCGTGCAGTGCGTGCCAAGGTCTTCAGGAAGGCATGTACAGGTAAGTTTCTGTGCTCCGGTGGGGGCAGATATTCATGCATTGAGGCATCCGGGGAGAGAAAACAGTGTTTCCTCTCGCCTGATGTCTCAATGAAGGGCATTCCTGCCGTACAATCGCGCACAGCGTCGCGATCGTGCAGCAGGAATGCCCCCACTAGACACAAGGGGGTCGTCCGAACCCCGCCTACTGATTAAGTCACCCGCAGCGGAATTCGTGCTGCAGTTAACAGGTTAAAGGAAGCGACCCCTTGGGCAAGGGTCGCTTCCTTAGGGGGCTACATTATTTTAAGACTTATCTCCCCACCCCCCCTTCACCCTTCCCCCCCGGGGACAGATCGCCCGATTTTTTGGGGTGTTTCTGGCCAAATACGAGCAGAAAAGCCCACTAAATAAAATGGAAGCAACCCCTTGGGTAAGGGTTACTTCCAGGGGGCATTTTTTTTAAAATATGTATTCGGCCCCCCTTAGTGTCCTGAGTAAAGTGATACCTCAGTTGTGTGGGTGTCTAATGCAGAATCGGCCAAAAACGTATTTAAATAAAAATTGGACGCTTCGAACTCTCGGTGCTATACAGTTATTCCCTATGTTTTGGGCTCTTCCAGTCACAGGCCCTTGCCCCACCCACACAAGTGCGGTATCATTTTACTCGGGAGACTCAGGGGAACGTTGTGGGGTAGGACATTTGTGCCGGCACAGTGATTCCACACAAAAATATGTGGAAAATGTGGTTTTTCAGCTAAATTTGAGGTTTGTATGGCATTCTAGATAGGAAAACGTTAGGGGGATCCACGCAAGCCATACCTCATTGGACTCCCTGGGTGTCATGTTTTCAGAAATGTTTGTGTTTGGTACTTTCCCTAGATGACCGGCGAGCCTGGGGCCAAAACCCCAGGTTTACCCCCCAAACTAGGTAGTTTTGTTTTAGGTAATTTTGAAGTCTCCACAGTACTATTTGGGCCATTTGCTGTTGCAGCCACTTTGCCTATCCACACAAGTGAGGTACCATTTTTGTCAGGATACGTGGGGGAAAGCTGGGTGGGAGGAAATTTGTGGATCCACGCAGATTCCAGAACTTTCCACCACATAAATTTGAAAAAAACTGATTTTTTAAGCAAAATTTGAGGTTTGTAGGGGATTCTGGGTAGGAGAATGTTGGAGGACCCACGCAAGCCATACCTCACTGGACTCTCCCTGGTGTCTAGTTTCCAGAAATGTGTAGGTTTGGTAGGTTCCCCTAGATAGCGGCGGAGCCCTGGACCAAAAACTCATGGGACCCCCGGTGCAAAACCAAGTTGGATTGTGATAGGTAATTTTGATGTCGCCTCAATAGGTTTGGACCCTTGCCTGTAGCGGGTACCTGACTCACCCACGCAATTAAGGTATCATTTCCTCGAAAGACTTTGGGGAACACGGGGTGGGTGGAATTTTGTGAATGCATGCAGATTCCAGAATTTTCCTCCACAGAAATGTGAGTAAAATGTGTTTTCTTGGACAATTATTTAGGTTTTCAGAGGATTCCGGGTAACAGAACCTGGCGAGAACCAGTCAAGTCACCCCATCCTGGATTCTTCTGGGTGTCTAGTTTAAAAAAATGTATAGATTTGTTAGGTTTCCCTAGGTGCGGCAGAGCTAGGGTTCAAAAACTATAGCAAGGCACTTTGCAAAAAAAAAGTCATTTTTCACTGTGAAAATGTGGTGTGTTTGAAAAATGACCTATAATTCTCATGCTAGTATGGGTACTCCCAATTTCGGAAATGTGCAAATATCTGTTTCTAAACTATATTTTGTTCCCATTTCAGAAATACATAGGTGTCTTTCATACTGATTTTTCCATGTATACATTTTCCCCAAATAATTGCTATATACCCGGTACATAATAAAAAACCATTGCAAGATGCTGCTCAGTAATTGGCTCTGGGTTTCAACGGGTTCTTAGTGAACCTACAAGTCCTATAAATCCCCACAACCAAGAAGGCCAGCGGAAGTAACAGTATACTGCTTTCAAACAGTCATAATTAGAAGAAGTTACAGGTGAAAACGTTGACACAAATGGCTGTTTTTTTCAACTAATTTAAAAATGTTCTTATATTTAACTGTTAGTTTCTATAAAGAAACCTTGAAGGATCTACACAAATGACCCCTTGCTGAATTCCGAATGTTGTCTACTTTTCTAAAATGTATAGCTTTCCAGGATCTATTATTGCTTTCATACCCATTTCTACCATTAACTGGAAGGAGGTTGAAAGCACAAAAATAGGCTACTTCCCCGATAAATGCCAAAAACTGTGTAAAAAATGTTTTTCGGATAAAAGTCTGCTTGTCCCTGAAAGCATGGTGATTTCAGCACCACAACCATTTTTTGATACCATTTGCAGGGAAAAAACTAGATGCTTTCATCTGTAGCCCTTTTTAAAAAAAAAAATTGTCGCTGTATTTTGGCTAATTTCTGGGTCCCCTCCACGGGAATCCATAAACCCTGGGTACCTTTATACAATCCCCATGATGTTGGAAAATAAAGGACCCAAATTTGGAGTGGATACCTTATGTGGTCAAAAAGTTAAGCCTAAGAGTGAACTACTCAAAATAGCCAAAAAAAGGCTTTGCACAGGGGGGAGAAAAAAAGACCTAGCAGCGAAGGGGTTAACTACCAGCCCAAAGGGCCAGAATCACACTCACCATGAACCTGTCACCAATGAGGGCTGAGGGGTGGACGAGAGGCTCCTCTGGACACAGCTGGCTCAGCAGTTTAGGAACCTATGACAGGAAAGAGAGTAAACCTGCAGTTAGGACAACATATTCAGAACAGCAACCGCTCAAATAGAAAATGATCCAGCACACAACGCAGGGGCGTTCAGTGGAAATCTGGGGGTCGGGGCAAGAGAAAGGCCAGGTTTATAGAAAGACAACTCAAGATGAATTTACAAATAATTATTCAAAGGGCACTCGCGCTGGCTCCTAAGTTGGTGACATTTTACCTCGGATGCGCTGAAGTAATGTTACAGTTTATGCAGTAAGTTCATTGGCATCTTATACCTGGTCTGTGCCTTAAATGACCCCAAAAAACAAATTACTGCTTCCATTTCATCTCATACAGGCTAAACGCCCCCAACCAACCAATTACTGGTTCCATTCCCTCTCATACAGGTTTGTAGGCTTTGTCCCAACTCATATCTCTAAATGCCTGATTTGGAGTCTGGGGTGAAAATCCCTTTCTGTGAATAAACATCCGTTTGCCCAGGGATCACAATTGCATTTCTAAATCCTCCAGTGGATGTCCAGCCAGTGGACATCTGAATGCCCAAATTACGCACTGCGGGAAGTTAACAGTTCTGAAAAAACCGGAGCCAAGCACCCTTTTTCCTCACCAGAGAGACATTAATTTGGGCATTCAGATGTCACCACTGGCTGGAAATCCACTGGAGGATTTAGAAATGCAAGTTGCAAAGGGAGAAAACTACGAGTCCCAGAAACCTGTTGTCATGAACAAGCCCACTGGAGGGTGTGACTCACCTGTGGTTGTTCAAGTAGGAAAAAGTAAAGAGACTCTGTTTCTCCCCTGTCCAACCAGCTGACATTGCCCGGAGCCCGTGAACAAGGAGCAGGAGCTCCGAAACGCATAGGGCCATTCACTTTCAAAAATGCTGCGAGGTCCGGAAAATGAAATAAAAAGAAGCTGTCTGAATGTACAGTCTCCCTCTGTTGCTTTATGTGCGTCTTCACCTGATGGACAACCCTTTTAGTGAATATATATATATATATATATCAGGAACACTCCAAACTTCAGCATGCAAGTAAGGCACTGACTCCGTGAAATTGATGATCCCAAATAAGTTTTATTCACTCATTAGGCTGCTTGACGCGTTTCGGCGGGAAGCACCCGCCTTGTTCACAACATCTTAACAGACTGGTTACATTTATACCCCTCTGTCATTGCATTACATCATGCGTGTTTCACTCTTGTTTTTTGGCTATTTGGCACATTCTAGCTTGTTTTACATTATTTCGACATGGTCCCCATGGCAACCTCGGGTGACGCCTAAGTAAGCTTGACATAGAAAAGTTACTTTCACTTTCACCATCCCGAATCACGTCACCCTCCCTCTCACGTTATCTTGTTTCTATAGAAACCTTCCGGCACTCTCAGCCCAGTGATTTTCCTCCCTTTTGCTCGACGTGCGGCGCGCTGCCCCCGTATTGATGACAGACGTTCGCGCGCTCCTGTCTTTCCATTCCCCTCAGTGCTGGTGAGTGTTATTTAGTATCGCCCATTGGCAATTAATCTAATCACTGTGTCGGGTACTGGGTGCTATTGGTGGCGTTTGAGGCAGATTTGTTACCACTTAGTAGGTAAGCGCTTGCTACGATTCGTTTATATACTGTCTCGTTCGTGCCGGGTGCGGGAGGGACTAAGTTAAAGTTGCACTCCGGTGGTTTGGGATGTCTTATCGCATAGTTTGCGTTTAGTGATACGTGTCTGCTAGGGGAGCCTTGGGGGACTATCTGTAGTTGCAAAGCATACCTTCGTTTGTGGTGCACCCCCGCCGTAGCGCTACGTTATGTGCCCAGGTCTGACAATTAAATTATATCAATTCATATCAGCATTGCTGTATGTGTTCGTCAAAACCTGGTCGCCTTTTACTACTATAGTCGTCTCCTAGTGGACAGGCGTTCCGACGTGTATAATTGTTTGCGCTGTGCGTTGCTCATATCCTTTATAAGGCATGCACTATTGTATATGTAATTACAGATAACATTTCTAGTCATATTAATCACACATGTAACATTATGGATATTTTACATACACATTCTTTTTTTTTTTTTTTTGGAAACCTTTATTGTGCATCAAATCAGAACAAATACGGGCCTACAACCGTCCGGCCGGCCACGGAAGCAGTAAAGCACCAATGCAACGTTACAGCGACACAGTAATATCTCTCATGAAAGCAAGCAGTAAAAAGGGTTACACTGTAGTAATCGTATTACCATGCCTCAGAATCCGTGAAGGTTAATTTTAAAAGTTTCCATCGCTACCATTAAAAGCAGGTCATATTACTCCGTACTAATACAATTAAAGGAAAAGAAACAAGGTCCGTGTAGGTGGGACTACCTATAGACACCTTTATCAATCAGCACAGTTTGCAACTTGCAGGTCCCAACCAGAGGATGGCCACAGAATATACACACCCCTAAAGAGGACGCGACTTCTCAACTAATACCACGCTACCACCCATCCCCCAATATGCCTAACACGGGCCAAGAGAGAAGAGAAAAAGCATATAATAGCAAAAAAGGCACCATAGAAAACAAAAAACCATGAACTAAAAATACCCCCCCACCCTACACACATGCAGAGGCTACGGCCTACCCCCCCCCCCCTAGCAGAGTGCTTGTCTCCCCATAACCCGAAATATAGCGAGAAAGAGAAAATTGAGAGGGAGAAAAAGACAGAGAGAAAGGAAGAAAGAAGAAAGAGCACAGTTCACCTAGAGAAGAGGTCCGTCAGGACAAAGAAAGAAAGGAACGTAAATCACAAAAGCCCGGGGGAGGGCCATAAGAACTTGTCCAATACTGTCGAATTACATCATTTTGGCCACCCTCGCCCCGACTCCACCACCAATACAGTACCAACATACGAGATCCGCCAACAGTCCATCAGTGTCCCAGCAGTACCAGGAAGACAGTTCCGAAGGGAGAAAGGATACCCTCAACCTTGCCCCGTACGATAGGATGCAACGACGCAGTCCAACTGGATCGAAGACGACCCAGGTGAAAGAAGGAGGTGAAGGGGCCCTGTCAGGATAGAAGAATGGTCCCAAACGAACATCCCGCCCGTTGCCGAGAAAACGGTAATGTCACACGAAGCGTTGCAAGGTGCGGGGTCACCCCGTACAGTCAGTCCCAACAGTCGCCACCAGTCCAGGGAAGGGAATCGCATTTCGCTAGCCGCCATTAAGAGATCTTCAGAAAATGGTGCCCGATACCATCTCACCATCCGGAAAACAGTTGCAAACATTTCAGGGCTACCTCGGGGTGCTTCCTCCAGCACGCTAGCAGGATCAGAGTTCCGCGCCGTCGCCATGTCAGCAGAGACTGGGGCAGAGGGGCCACAAGGATGTTTCTCCGGGTGTGGCGTAGCGGCCTGATGCTGCGAATCTTCACGTACAGGCAGGGGGGCCGCGGACAATATCGCGTCCATCCGACCCGCCAGTTCCCCAGCGACGGTGCGTAGGTCAGCCCTCAAGGCGGACAGGGCGCTCAGGATATCGCAGAGCCGCAATGGCACCGAGGGTAGAAAGGGCGCAGCATCGTCCTCCAGACGGTGCAAGTGCGTGCATTGTCGCGCCATCGGTCGGTAACTCTCCTTGCCAGCAGTCCCAAGTAGCTTCAGCTGGTCCATGGTGAAGGGAGCCCGGACTGGAAGGGCGCAGGGCAATAGTTATATTCACCCCGCAGCAAAGCTGAAACAGAGCCAGTCCCGGGTGTTTACCTCTGGGGAATGAAATCAGGCTGCAAGATGGCGCTCGTCCCAGCCCTGCAGCGATACAAAGTAGCGGCGGAAGCAATGCCGGTCACAAAGAACGCTACAATGTTACTCCTGGGCCGTCCGTGCGCAGGCCGGAGAAAGCGGCAAGCAGGGCTCCTGAATCTCGAAGTTACTGCGGGACACGGCCGCCAGCTCCGTCCCGCAGCCCACGGTGATCTTCGTTGCACTCGGGCCAGGCGCACCTCAGGAACAAAGACCCCGAGCCTGCCTCGCCGAGTCCGGGGGAGGTGAGGGCATTGCGGCGCTTCTACTACCGGGATCCGACCTCAAGACACAGCGGCAGGATCAGGCTGCCCTCCCGGTTCCGCCAGCGCCGAGCATTCCAGGAATTGCGTGCAGGATGTCGCGGAAACCGGGAGAGCAGTTCAAAGGCAAGCGGAGCCGAGGAGTCAGGCGGCCATCATGGTCGCTGGCCAGGCTCCTCCCTACATACACATTCTTAATAGTAATTCTTCATCTCATGTTTTTGTGTGTGTATAACAGGTGATTCCGCTAAGAATGCTGCCTAGCAACCTGAAACTGCTCTCGGGGTAGTGATTGTGCTCTTATATACAGTGATAATTGAATTAAAACTGAACAAAAGATGTTTTTCCTGGAAGGGAGAGAATTCTATTGCGGAAGAGGTCTGACTTAACCTATTCAAGCCTGGGCCCTGGTCTCATACTTACAGGTGTACACTTAGAGCTTCGTCAGAGTTGAGGCCATTAGGTATTTTTGAATTAAGTAGAATAATATACCTGGATTCCAATCTTCTCAAACTCTGGAGGCGATTACCACCTCTGATATTTTTGGGGACATTGTCAATGACAAAGTATGTTAGTACTCCTATGTCACCTGCATGGGTCGTATTGATGTGCCTGGCCACAGGGTAGGCCGGGTCATCATTGGTGACTGCGCGAAGATGCTGGAGGACTCTTACATGCACAGGGTGAATGGTACTCCCCACATATCGTTTTCCACAGATGCAAGTTAACACATAAACTGCGTAATCCGTTTTACAGTTGTATTTATCTCGGATCTTGTATGGTTTCTTTCTAAAGGGCACCTCTACCTTGGTAGTGTTTACACCGTGTTTACACGCTTTACACTTGGTACATTTGCTGAACCCCTTAATTTTAGAAAGCCAATCGCCAGATTTTTTGATTGAGGGTGCATTGCAGACTAGGTGATCCCTCATGGATTTTGCCTTCCTGAATGCTATCATTGGCCTATTGCCACATAGTTCTGCAATTATAGGGTCTTTCCTCACTAATGGCCAATGTTTCGTCAGTATTTTCCTGACCTGGTTGTGATATGCATTAAATCCTGTTATTAGTCTAGGGGGTTCCCTTTTAGGGGTTTGCCCTGTTTGATCTTGTCTCTGAGTGAACAGGAGATCTTTCCTATTGGTCTTACTACATTTTGAGTCTGCTTTACTGCACGTATTTTTGGCTGTACCCTCTCTGTTTTAGTCTCGTGAACAGGTTCTCTTTCTCCTCATTTAGCCCAGTTTTAGTGCTGCAATTTCTCGTCATCCGTAAGCACTCCGCATAGGGAATTGATTCCTTGAGGTTTTGCGGGTGGAAGCTTTGTGCGTGAAGCACTGAGTTTCCAGCAGTTGGCTTTCGATATGTTCTTGTCTGGATTTTCCCCTGTTCTATGTAGAGTTCTACATCTAGGAATTGTATTGAGGTGGTGTCAGTGGTACAGGTAAATCTCAAGTTGAGTGCATTTTCGTTTAGTTCTAATGCAAACAATTCTGCTTCTTCTTTAGGGCCTTTCCACAGTATAAAAATATCATCGATGTACCGCTTGTACATGACCACATTTTTAGATAATGTGGTCTGGTGTTTAGCAGTTAGTACCTGTTCCTCCCACCAGCCCATGTGTAGGTTCGCATAGCTGGGGGAGAAACAGGTCCCCAAAGCTGATCCTTGTATTTGCCTGTAGTGGAGTCTGTTGAAGATGAAGTTATTATTAGTTAGACACCACTCTGTCATCTCTAACAGCATTTTAGTGTGATTATACAGTGTGATTGGTCTCTGCCCTAAAAAGTGATTTACTGCTCGTAGCCCGTCAAGCTATCCAGGCTGAAGAAGGCTGATCGCCAGAAACCGGTCCTTGGATGCTGGATTCCGGTCTGGGAAAGACATGGCTTGGTAGTTCGGACTGGACTGTTCCCATGAGGCACAGGGTCAGAGGTGATTTGCATATAGCCAGTGTCTAACCCAGCGTGGTGTGGAGTGCAAAAAAACGATGGATTTAGGCCCAGATCCTTGTACTGGGGTGAATGTATGACATTGTTCTACATTCTGTCCATCAACTGTGTTTTTTGCAATTTTCACACCGAGTGTGCTGGGTATACTCAGACGTGAGTCCCAGGCTCTCCACACCACTGGAGTCAAGCTATCCAGGCTGAAGAAGGCTGATAGCCAGAAACCGGTCCTTGGATGCTTGATTCCGGTCTGGGAAAGACATGGCTTGGTAGTTCGGACTGGACTGTTCCCATGAGGCACAGGGTCAGAGCTGATTTGCATATAGCCAGTGTCTAACCCTTGGTGGTGGAGTGCAAAAAAATGATGGATTTAGGCCCAGATCCTTGTACTGGGGTGAATGTATGACATTGTTCTACATTCTGTCCATCAATTGTGTTTTTTTCAATTTTCACCCCGAGTGTGCTGTGTATACTCAGACGTGAGTCCCAGGCTCTCCACACCACTGGAGTCAAGCTATCCAGGCTGAAGAAGGCTGATAGCCAGAAACCGGTCCTTGGATGCTGGATTCCGGTCTGGGAAAGACATGGCTTGGTAGTTCGGACTGGACTGTTCCCATGAGGCACAGGGCAGAGCTGATTTGCATATAGCCAGTGTCTAACCCAGCGTGGTGTGGAGTGCAAAAAAAACGATGGATTTAGGCCCAGATCCTTGTACTGGGGTGAATGTATGACATTGTTCTACATTCTGTCCATCAACTGTGTTTTTTGCAATTTTCACCTCGAGTGTGCTGGGTATACTCAGACGTGAGTCCCAGGCTCTCCACACCACTGGAGTCAAGCTATCCAGGCTGAAGAAGGCTGATAGCCAGAAACCGGTCCTTGGATGCTTGATTCCGGTCTGGGAAAGACATGGCTTGGTAGTTCGGACTGGACTGGTCCCATGAGGCACAGGGTCAGAGCTGATTTGCATATAGCCAGTGTCTAACCCAGGGTGGTGTGGAGTGCAAAAAAAGATGGATTTAGGCCCAGATCCTTGTACTGGGGTGAATGTATGACATTGTTCTACATTCTGTCCATCAACTGTGTTTTTTGCAATTTTTACCCCCCCCCCCCCCCAATCAAGGCAACTTAATAGGAACATGCACAGCTTCATGGTCCATTGCAGTCTGAGAGTATCACCACAGACTGAGAAGGCATCTCAGGTCTAAGTCCGAGGGTAGCTTATTCCTAGATCATATAAAGTGTAGTAGAGTTTTACACATAAATACAACTCATGGAACATTACGCCTCAGAATAAATCAGGATGAGCAATCAAATACGCTGTTAGGGGCTCCAAAAATCTTTAGGGCGGGAGGATTCCGGCAACTCTTCCTCATACACCTGTAGCTGGTCCCTACAATAGACCAGCTCCTTGAGCCACAATTTTATAGTAATGAGAATAAACAATGGTCCAGAACCTATTTCTTTCTAATCCAATTCAATCAGTATATGTCTAACTTACCGGATGACCATAAGTCGAGTCGAAACGTCGACAATAACTTTCCTACCTTGGACCCACATTTGCAAAATAGTGCACACATTTGACATGATTGTCTGTATTTAATGTATGCTGACATCAGGTGTTATTGATTATTACTTTGTGGGCCAGGTTGTTTTGATACAGAAAATTGTGAGACCGTAATTATAGAATTCCAGTGTAAATATAATTTTTGTCTATTCATTATCTTGAATTTCCTTTCTTTCTTTATTCACTGTACACACTTTTGATCACTTCTTTTGTGCACGCTCTTGTGGGCAACCACTCTTTTATTCAAAAACAAAAAATATTTTGTGATAACCAATTAATTGATTAGAGACAATGAATTAAATACTGTACTCTGATTTGATATATCGTTGTTGTAGTGATATTTCTTGTTTGTGTGAATTAACTAAGTTGATATATGTGTTGGAGCGTATTCTGTAGGAATGCCCATGAACAATCAATTGCATAAACATATACTGATTGAATTGGATTAGAAAGAAATAGGTTCTGGATCATTGTTTATTCTCATTGCATTATACCCAGGTCCGTATCCTTTTGGGTTGCCCCATTTCATTAATGGTTACAATTTTATAGTAGCCACCGCCCGTTTTGCAAGCAAAGTGGAAACCGCCACCAGGCGTCTATAAGCCGACTTCAGTTGTTTCACATGCTCCAGAAGACACAACTCAGGCATGCAGGCCACAGGCTCCAGCACCACTCCCGACAATATACGAGTTACTTCAATCCAGAATGCAAACACCCTCCCACACAGCCAGGCAACATGATAAAAATCTGCATCCACTGAACCACACCGCACACAGCTCGCCATGTCTCTCAAGCCATACTCATGAAGTTGTAGAGGTGAATAATATACTTGATGTAGAAATTTGAAGTGAATAATCCTAAGGTTGCAGTTGGCTGAAAGTCGGCCTGTGAGTTGACTGTACGCCGTCCATACCTCCATCGAGATTGGACTTCCCATTGCGACCTGCCAGTGCTGACGCGACGGGTGATCCTCAAACTTGTGTTGTCGTTGGGAAGCAGAGTACAGCCTAGTAATAAGCCCCTTGCGGCTCTCCCCTGCCAGCAGGCCGAAGAGTTGCAGACTCCTGCGGGTAGTTCGGATACACATCCTGAACAGCCTGTCGGACTCTGACATGCGTGAAGCGAAACATAAAATTACGATTCACTCTACTTTGGGCCTCACCAAGGGTTTTGAAGCGGCCTTCCTTATACAGATCTCCCATCCGCACAATACCAGACTCCGCTAGCTCCTCTAAAGCAACGGGCTCCTGAGCAGCAGAGATCCCCCTATGAGAGGCAATGGGCAGAAGAGGTGCATACAAATACGGGAGCTGCAACTTGGTAGCTAAAGCCCGCCACGCCCAAGACGTGCACAAAGGGGGGTTTATTTCCTGGCGGGGTCCACCCGAGCCACCTGATCGAACCATAGCCTGCACCGGAATGGGGAAGACCGCATCCTCTTCAATAGCAACATGTGGCTGAAAGCGCTGCGGGAAATGCCACAAATGAGCAAAATCAGTTTGCGCCCAGATGCTTCAAAACCACCCCGATCAAAAGGCTGCGTCAGAAGATCCCAGCGACACCGAGGTTTTTTTGCCCCCCCCCAGACAAAAGGTGAGCAGTGCCGTCTGCAATGTTTGGAATAGCGCTACATTCAACTTAATAGTTATATTGATAAAAAAGTACAACATCTTGGGCAGGAACTCCATTTTTATTACAGCGATCCTGTCCACCAGCGACAAAGGAAGACGAGCCCATCGCTCCGCCTGCTCTGTTATTTGCATAATGGCGCGTCCATAGTTCTCGGTGACCACACCAGCTGGATCCCTGGGGATCCACATCCCAAAGTTCTTCACGGGCTCAGAGGACCAGGTCAGCGGAAAATCTAGCTCAACTTCCCTCGTATTCGCAGTTATAGGAAAAACTACAGATTTGGACCAATTAATGTTTAGCCCAGAAAACCTCGCAAATTTGACATATTTCCTCAATAATGGCGATAAATATACAGATGGTTCCCGGACATAGAGCAGCATATCGTCCGTGTACAGCGGGACAATCAGCCGTCGCTGTCGGAACCTCAAAGCCGCAGCAGAGTGTATTAGGCGGAGCTTGCAAGCAAGAGGCTCCAACATCAGGGAGAAGAGCATGGGTGAGATGGGACATCCCTGCCGTGTACCTTGTGCTATAGGGAATAAGGACAAGACCCTGCCATTGACCCGCACCCGGGCGACCGCTTCACTAGACAGAACCCGAAGCCACTGCACAAAAAAGGGGGGGGAACCCCATCCTACTCAGGACCGTAAACATATATGACCAATATACAGAATCAAACGCTTTTTCTGCATCCAGTAACACGGCAACGGCCTGAAAGTCGGGTTCAAAATAATGCAGCGTGGAAAACAATGTGCGCAAATTATACATAGTGGATCTCTCCGTGACAAAGCCGGATTGATCTGGCAACACCAGCAACGGTATCAGAGGTTGGAGCCTAGTTGCTATCATTTTCGCTAATGTTTTGCTGTCAATATTAATGATAGAAAGTGGCCTATAGTATCCGCACTGGTTACTTGGTTTGTCCGGTTTCAGCAAGGTGACCAGCAGGGCCTCCCGGAGCGAAGGTGGCAGAGTCCCATTATTGTACGCTTCCGCGTAAACCTCCAGCAGCCGTGGAGCCAATACTTGCACAAAAGCCTTGTAAAATTCACTTGGTAGACCATCCGGTCCAGCGGCTTTACAAGTGAGCAAGGCCATTATAGCGTCCCAAACATCCTTCTCACCAAAGGGCTGTACCAAGTATTCGCAATGGGCTTTAGACAACCACCCCAATGCCACATCATCAAGATAATCAAGCGTTTCCGCCGATGAAGGAGACATCCTAGCAGCGTAAAGATCCTTATAGAATTTTAACACTATATCACACAGCTCCTCCGTCGAGTAGCGGGGGGTACCAGTGTCATCAATAAGCTTATTTATAGGCTCCTCACTACGGGGCTCCGCAAACTTCTGGGCGAGGGTGCAGCCAGGCCTCCCACCTTCCCCATAATTCCGAGCCACTCGACGCAGAGAGCAATGCCGCAGCTCCTGAACTACAGTGCCATTATGATCAGTGACGAGATCACGGATTCGAACCAGCTTATCTGCAGTGGGAGCAGTATCATATGATCGCTCCAGGGAATTAATGTCCGCTGCCAGTCTACGTATCCGGCGCCTGATATCCCTCATAACTCCAGCTTGCGCTCCTATACAGGCTCCCCTAATGGTGACCTTAAAGGCCTACCATAGGACCCCTGCGCTATCTACTGTGCCTTCATTTTCTTTAAAGTAATTTCCAATCGCCTTCCCTATAGTGTGCTTAAACACCGGGTCTTTAAGTTCTGATGGTTGGAGCCTCCACGCGAACTGTGGCACACTATATTCAGGCAATATCAACTCCATGAGCACAAGGGAATGATCAGACAGAGTGCGGGCTACATGAGAGACACTCTTGACCTAGTGCCCCACCTCCCCTGAAACCAACCAATAGTCAATACGTGACCATGAGGCATGAACCGAAGACACAGATGTACTTTCACAGACATCTGGGTGACACAGGCGCCAAACATTGTACACCTGTCCAGCATCAAGGAGACCCCACACCACTTCTGATGCTCTTTTTTGCCTGACCTCACCAGACTCAAACCGATCTTTAGAAACATCCAAATATAAGTTGAAATCCCCTACCCAGATAATCTCTGCAGAAAGGTTTAGCAGTATCCTGCGCCACACATCCAGAAAAAAGGCAGAGTCATCCACATTAGGCCCATATATGTTCACCAAAAGCACACTTACACCACCCAATCTGCCATGCAAAATCACAAGTCTTCCGCTATAATCCGTTTCAGTTTTTATTTCAGTGAAAGGGACTCCCTACTTTACTAGCGTTAGTACCCTCTCACATACGATGAGTATGAGGAAGACGCACGCACACAGGCCCATTGCGCACTCACATTCCTCACCGATTCAGCAGTCAAATGTGTTTCCTGAAGGAAGGCAACATTCACATCCAAGCGATCCAGACTTGCAAACACCATCCTGAACTTCAGCGGCGTGTTCAGGCCTCGGACTTTCCATGTGAGACATTTAATAGAGCTACCCATCTCATAACGGCATTAAGATGAGATAAGGATTAGTTACTTACCTGTAATCCTAATTCTCTTCCAGGGTATCCTCATCAAAGTCATAAGCATTAGAATATTCCCGCCCATGCGCGGGACCCGGGAAACACTATATTATATGTGCCCCACATATATATAAATAATATATATATAAAAAACAAGCAATAGCAGCCAAATCACATTAGAGCTGAAATATGCTGTGAAGAATTTCCACCATACATGTATATAATAAGCATTAGAAACATGAGAAACAACACCAAAGATTGTTTAGAAATTGTTTTAATGCTCAGAAAGCAGTAGAAATTCTCATAACTCACTGGAAGCATAAGAAGCTCCCAGGCTGCATTGCAAACACACAGTCTAAAAAGACTGAAAAGCCAACCTGTAGCTGAATAGCAAAAAACTGACACTGCGCCTTTAAGGCACTCATGACCACCTGTATCCCATCATGCCCCAGGGGTGATAGTTAGGTCAGTTGTTCTTTTCGGAGACTGAAAAACAAACCCAATAACAAATAGGTTAACAATATCTCCTTATGAAAGAGTATCCTTTGCCCGGGGAGGCGGGAGCGTTGCTTATGACTTTGATGAGGATACCCCTGGAAGAGAACTAGGATTACAGGTAAGTAACTAATCCTTCTCTTCCAGGGGATCCTCATCAATAGTCATAAGCATTAGAATAGAATAGCGAGCCTCTCCTCATCCCTGCGGGCAAAGGAATGATAAGACAGAAATCTCATCAATAAGCCTGAGTAGACTATAGACTACCCAAACAGATTCCTCAAGGAGGCTTGCCCTACTTGAGTATCGGTCCTTGAATCAGATTCGAGACAGTAATGCCTCGTAAAGGTATGCACTGATTTCCAGGTTGCAGCCTTGCATATCTCCGACATGGGAACGTCATGCAAGAAAGCCACTGTAGCCGCCTTCCCTCTAGTGGAATGCGCTTTTGGAGACATCAACAAAGGTTTGCCTGCTAGTTGATAGGACAACTTAATGCAAGAGACAATCCACCTGGAAATGGACCTCTTTGCTGCTGGAAAGCCAGTTCTCATTGAGCCATAGTTCACAAACAGTTGGTCCGTTTTCCTAATCCCTTTAGTCTTTTCCAAATAAAACTTAAGCACTCTTTTAAGATCTAAGGAGTGAAGTGACCGCTCGGCCGGGGTCGTAGGATTTGGAAAAAAGGAAGGGAGGGAAATAGACCGATTTATATGAAAATCAGAGATGACCTTAGGCAAGAAGGATGGGTGAGCCCTTCGGACTACTCTGTTATGGTGGAATACAGTATAAGGTTCCTTTGCACAGAGCGCTTGTATCTCACTGACTCTGCGCGCAGAGGTAATTGCCACCAAAAAAGCTGCCTTCCAAGAGAGATGTTGTAAGGAAGCCTTGTGGATGGGCTCGAAAGGTGGAGACATTAACCTTGACAGAACTAGGTTCAATTCCCACGGAGGAGAAGGATTTCACACAGGGGGATACACTTTCTTCAATCCCTGGAGGAAATCCTAGACCACTGGAACCTGAAAGAAAGACACCTGATCAGGTGACTTTCTGTAAGCCACAATAGCTGACAAATGCACTCTAATTGAAGCGTACTTTAAACCAGCTGTTGCGAGGGAAAGGAGGTATGGTAAGATGACGTCCTCCTGCCCCTTAGTCGGATCCAAATGATGATCTCTACACCACAAGTAAAACCTTTTCCACTTGAAGGCATAGGATGCTCTCGTGGACGGCCTCCTTTAAAATGTTCATGCATTCTGGAGGCAGGTTCAAATGTCCGTATTGCAGGACCTCAGGAGCCATGCCGTTAGGTTCAATGATGGGAGGTTGGGATGCATTATCCTCCCGTTCATTTTGCTCAACAGGTCCGGCCTGCAAGGGAGTCGTTTGTGTGGACACACGGACAGATGTAGAAGGTCCGGATACCACCACTGCCGAGGCCAGTCTGGAGCAATCAGGATCATTACCATGTTCGTCCTGAGGAGCTTGGAAAACCACTCTCTGGATCAGTGCCAGGGGAGGAAACGCGTATGCGAACATCCCTGCCCAATCCAACAGAAGAGCGTTCCCCTGCGTCCCTGGCCTGTGGAACCTGGACGCGAAGGAGTGGCATTTGGTGTTTTCGTCGTCTGCAAACAAGTCTATGGATGGACGTCCCCAGCAACGAAAAAGCTCTTCTACTACTTCGTCGCTTAGCACCCAGTCTGGCTGATCTTCGAAGTGCCTGCTGAGTGCGTCTGCCTTGACGTTCAACTCGCCCGGAAGGTGCACCGCCACTACTGTGAGACCTCGAGCGAGAAGCCAATGCCATATTGCCTGAGCCTCTCGAGACAGTGGGCGAGATTTTGTGCCTCCTTGCTTGTTCAGATGTAACATGGTTGTCGTATTGTCCGTCTGAACCAGGACTGAGCTGGATTTGATCGCTGGCAAGAAAGCTTTGAGAGCAAGGAATACCGCTCTGAGTTCCAGCATGTTGATGTGGTATGTCTGCTCCTGCGCAGACCACTGGCCTTGAATCTGAAGCGGACCCATGTGTGCTCCCCAGCCTTGCAGGGAGGCATCTGTCACTATAGATTGGGACGGAATGGGTTGGTGAAACGGCACTCCCACCATCACATTGCTTCTCCGAGTCCACAAAATGATGGACTCTTTTGTCGCCTGGGAAAGATTGATTCGATCCTCCCAACGTCCTGTTGCTTGGTCCCACTGATCCTCCAGAGCCTGTTGCAGAGGACGCATTCTCAGCCTGGCGTTTGGGATGAGAAAGATGCAGGATGCCATGGACCCCAGTAGAGATGCTACTTGCCGTGCTGTTGGAGGCCGAGACTCTAGCAGAATCCCACATTTCTGTTTCATGGAAGAAAGTCTCTCCTTCGAAGGAAAAGCTTTTCCCGCGCTTGTGTCCAGAACGGAGCCTAGGTAGTGGATGGATTGCGTAGGCCGCTGGACTGACTTCTCCAGGTTCACATGGAGGCCGAGCCTGTGAAGTTGGTGCAGGCACAGTTGCAGATCTTACGTCACCCGTACCGGAGATGGACCCTTTAGGAGCCAGTCGTCCAGGTATGGGTAAATGAAGAGACCCTTCTTGTGAAGAAAAGCCGCCACCACTGCCATGCATTTGGTGAAGACTCGTGGTGCGGACTTGAGACCGAAGGGTAACTCCTTGTACTGGTAGTGTTTGTTTCCCACAACAAACCTTAGGTACTTGCGATGTTGTTGCGCAATCGGGATGTGAAAGTACGCATCTTGCAGATCCACCGAACACATACAATCTCCGGCTTGCAGATGAGGACATATCTGGTGAAGCGCTAACGTGCGGAACTTTTCCTTGACGATAACCTTGTTTAGGAGTCGTAGGTCGAGTATTGGTCTGAACTTGCCCTCCTGATCTTTTTTGGGGACAAGGAAATATCTGGAGTAAACTCCTTTTCCTCTTAGAGCGAGAGGAACTTCCTCTATCGCTCTTTTTTGCAGCAGGATTTTTACCTCTCGTCGGAGCAAGCTTAGTTGGTGAGGGCAAGAGCTCTTCGGAGGGAAGCTCTTTGGAAGAGCACGGAAACGTATCCTGTATCTCTTGTGATGCTGACCCACTCTGCCAGGTGTTGTTAAGCACTTCCTCCCACTGGAGTGGGCAACGGCGTCAGAGGAAGCCACTGTTCAGGCCTTTCCTCCTCTCGTGGTGTTGGAGGACTGTTGGTGACCTCCTCTTCCTCTGCTGGGCTTGCCACGAAACTGGGGTTTCCCTTGAGTTTTGTTTTGGGACCACTGAGGGGTTTGAACCCTCTGTTGAGCCCCTCTCCCCCTGTTGGTCTTGAAGCGGCGCTTGAATTCCTTTTTCTTCTCCAAGCCCACCGCCTTTACCGTGTCCAGCTCAGTCTTCATTCGGGTCATCTCTTCGTCCGCATGTTCACCGAAGAGAGCGGAACCCGAAAAGGGAAGATTTAGAATCCGATGCCGAGCATCCGGTTTCAGACCTGTAAGGCGCAACCAGGCCGATCTTCTGGCACAAACTCCATGGGAATAGGAATGAGCCGAAAGCACCGCCCCATCCGCGGCCGTGCTTATCATCTGGTTCGCCACCAGACACCCCTCCGTAACAGTTTCTTCAAAGTCTTGCTGGTCCTCTTTCGGTAGCTTGGATTTGAATCTTTCCATCGAGTCCCATAAGGCTCTGTCATACCGACCCAGGAGCGCAGCTGCACTGGCGACCTTAAGAGTGGAAGCAGCAGAGTTGCAAACCTTTCGACCCCAGGAGTCTTGGGTTTTGCTGTCCTTATCCGGCGGGACTGAAGAGAAACCAGCAACCGCATGTGTCTTCCTCGCCGCCGCCACAATGACAGAGTCTGCTGGAGGGTCAGATTTCACAAACACCGGGTCAGAAGCTGCCGGTTTGTACTTCTTCTGAATGCGTGCCGGGACTGCTCTGATTGCAGCTGGGGTTAGGAAAACCTCCTTGACAGGGTCCATAATCCCCGGAACTAAAGGCAGCAGAGGTCTGGAGATGGCCTTCTTGTGTAAGGTTTCAAAAATGACTTTCGTCGTTACTTGAGGGACAGACATTTCGATGTTCAGTTTAAGCACACCTCTTTGCTGAACATCCAGATACGTGCCAATATCATCCACTGGGGAGGACCTGGACGTTGGACTGTCCGTCAAAGTCGGGGAGCAGTCCCTCTTGGACGATCTGGTAGAAGAGGTTGAAGAAGTAGACGGAGTACGTCTATGTCTACGGTGAGCACCGAGTCTTCGCTCCCGCGACCTCCTTGAATGCTCCTCCCGTCAAGGGGAGCGAGATATGATCCGTTCTCTCGTCCGATGTTCCTTTCTAGGAGATCGGGATGCCCTGGGAGATCTGGCTGGTGATCTCACGGGAGATCTGCCCCGAGGAGATCGAGACCTTTTCCGACCTTCCATTCTAGGTTCCCTTGTAGGAGAACGGGATCTTCTTGGCGCTTTGGTGGGTAGTGTCACAGAGGATGTGCGCCTGGGAGGGCTACGCTTGTCCATCTCCTCCACCAGGTTTTGGAGAGGAGACCTGTGGTCTGGGCTGGCATATTCCTGCATACGATTGGTAGGCCCAGCATCTCGCCAATGGTCCAAGGATCTGTACCATCTAGGTGACAGACTGATGAGCCCTGTCGAAGGATCTGAACTACGCTCAGGAGTTCTGTGTATAGGGCTTCTGGACCTTGAATGCTCAGTAGAGGAGCCAGAGGACCGATAAGATGAATGGTGAGAAGCAGATTCGGTCACCATGATCGTATCTGAGTGTCTCGACGTTGAGCGTTCTTTTCTCGCCGTCGAACGCCTTCGAGGAGTCGGAGGATCAAACAATCTCGACCCCGAATGTCCATGAGAGGTTCTGTAGTCTCTCGACGTCGAGCAGCGATGAGTAGCCATCGACGGAGCCCTCTGCTTCGACGTCGAACGGCGGTGTCCGGCCACCGACGGAGACCTCTGCCTCGACGTCGACCGACGATGTCCTGTCGCCGACGAAAGCTTCTCTCTCGACGTCGAACGGCCTCGTCCTGTCGTCGATGGAGCTTTCTGCCTCGACGTCGAACGGCGATGGCCGGCCGTCGACGGCGATCGCTGCCTCGACGTCGAATGCCTGTGCGACGACGGCGGAGGGGTATTGGGCACCCTCGACGCCGAGCGCTGATGCTGCACTGACGGAGACTGCGTCCTCGACGCCGATCGACGAGCCACTGTCGACGGCGGAGGGGTCTTGGTCCTCGACGCCGATAGCCGCTTCTTGGACGACGGCGGAGGGGTCACACTTCTCGACGCCGGTCGTCGCCTGGTTGACGACGGCGAAGTGACCTCCCTCGACGCCGGTCGTCGCCTGGTTGACGACGGCGGAGGGGTAATGGATCTCGACGCCGACCGTCGCCCGGTTGACGGCGGCGGAGTAGCCTTCCTCGACGCCGATCGTCGCCCGGTTGACGACGGCGGAGGGGATTTTGACGACGGAGCTGGTTCTTTCGACGTCGTCGACGTACCTGGTCTTCTTCTCGACCGCGAGCCCGCCGTCGACGGTAGTTTCGAAGAGGAAAACTCCACCTGTGGATCTTTTCTCAGCGCTGAGCTCGACGCTGAAGTTGAAGGGTATGAAGACTTCTTTTTTGAAGATGTACGAGTCTTCTTGGAGCCCTTCTTCACTGGAGATCTCCCTCTTAAAGCTCTGTGAGCCAGGCCATAAATTTGAATTCTGTCCCTGTCCTTGAGAGGTCTTCCTGACAGGTTCTCACAATGTGGACAGGTGCCTGGATCATGATCTTCAGGCAGGCAAAGGATACAGACGTCGTGGCTGTCTGATTTTGCCTTCTTGTTGCCACAAGAAGGGCATTTATCAAAGAGTGAAGGCATTCTCAGAGGAAAATGCTCACCAAACTGCTGAAAACAAGCAGTATCTTACTTGACTAGAGCAAAAGTTGACAAAAAGAAGTATTTTTCTGTCAAAAACCAGAAAAATAGTGGAGCTGTGTAACCAGGGTCCTTCACTGAAGGAGCCGGAAAGAACAACTGACCTAACTGTCACCCCGGGGCATGATGGGATATAGGGGGTCATGAGTGCCTTAAAGGCACAGTGTCAGTTTTTTGCTATTCAGCTACAGGTTGGCTTTTCAGTCTTTTTAGACTGTGTGTTTGCAATGCAGCCTGGGAGCTTCTTATGCTTCCAGTGAGTTATGAGAATTTCTACTGCTTTCTGAGCATTAAAACAATTTCTAAACAATCTTTGGTGTTGTTTCTCATGTTTCTAATGCTTATTATATACATGTATGGTGGAAATTCTTCACAGCATATTTCAGCTCTAATGTGATTTGGCTGCTATTGCTTGTTTTTTATATATATATTATTTATATATATATGTGTATATGTATATGTGGGGCACATATAATATAGTGTTTCCGGGGTCCCGCGCATGGGCGGGAATATTCTAATGCTTATGACTATTGATGAGGATCCCCTAGAAGAGAATGATTGATGAATTCGAAGCAATGCGACCACAAGCAGCAGTAAATATAGAACAGCACCACCGGACACCTGAGAAAGAACAGGAATCCTCCCCCACCCCATCCTCAAACCCAACTGCACCCACCCACCACTCACTTTAGCACCCCAACCATGCCAAAGCCATCCCAAAACCCCATCCAACCCCCCCCCCCACCAAAACAGAAAACTGTGTTTGGGGAACACCCATAAGGAGGGCACAGGTGCGCAGCCCTCCCACAAAGTAGGAGTTGACAGAGCGGACAATGACCGAGCGTCCCAACCCAATCCGACAAACTATACAGAGACAATAGAGTGTAATAGCCCACTAAAGCAGGAACACAGTGTAGCTCGGGCCCTTGTTAAAATAAGGTGCTCACTTGCGAGCCGAGCTGGAGAAAACGGAAGCCCCACACAACAGCCACTCCATTTATCAAATAAGGGGAAAAAACGATTAAGCCACCCATCTCATGTCAACTGTTGGATGATCCACACTCACACTTACTCAAAAACACAACACCTCGGCTAAATAGCAATGGCACAAACATTTTCCGATTAATAGGATAACATGACAGCATGGAGGCACATACGGAACCCAGCCCAGGCAGGGAGTCTCGAAGAAGAAGTCACAGTGCATCCCAAAAAAGACCCCTCAGCATTCAGTGTCCCCCAACCCCTCCTCATCAGGCTCTACAGCAGAGTCACGCTTCCTGCGTTTCAGCTTTTGCGCATAGTCCATTGCAGCTTTTGGAGAAGAGAAAAGCTTATTATTGGCCGCAGCTCCAATACGAAGTCAGGCCGGATACATCATGGCGTACAGGACCCCCACGCTACGCAGAAACTGCTTCAAAGCTTCAAACTCCCTCCGTGCAGCCTGAACTGCGACTGTGAAATCTGGGAAGAAAGCAAGCGTATTTCCCTGGTTTTCTATAGTTCCCTTCTCCTTCGCCAGGCGCAAAATGGTGTCCCGGTCCCTATAGTTTAAAATCCTAGCTATTATGGGGCGGGGGGGAGCCCCCGGGACAGGACGACCAACCAAAGAACGGTGTGCCCACTACACAATGAACCTATTTGATAGCTGTTCCATGCCAAAAATATCTGTGATAAGGCGCTCCATGTAAGTCTCCATCCTGCCCACATTCGTGGACTCCGGCAGCCACGTGACCCGGTTGTTATTGCGCCGGGACCGCGCCTCTAAATCCTCATTCTTCGCCTGGATAAGGGATAGCACTTTTTCCATATTTAATGTCCATCTTCCACCGTCGAGACCCTTTGCTCCACTTCCCCCATGCGTGCGCTCTGCTTCTCCAATTGAGAAGACATATGATCCAGCCTATGATTGACATCCGCCATTGCCCCTTCAATTGATTGCGAAGTCCGCTGCATGGCTACCAGAGTAGCCTCCAAAATGGGGGGCCCGTCAGACGACGCGTCCGCCTCAGAGTCCGAGGCAGCCTTCTGTGGGGTCTTGGGTGCCCGTCTGGACTCAAAAGTGAGTTTAGATTGATGTCTGTCTGCCCGCCCCATGGTCACAGACCAAACCGCAGGTGCCAATATGAGACACAGCAAGGGACAGTACACATAGGTCACTAGGCCCTCCCGCACACACCACCGCCAGATAAAGGTGGGTGGCACCACAGTTCCACCCGTGGCTCCAAAGTATCACACAGGGCCTACCACCAGCTCCAGCTGTTAGATACCACCAGATCTGCTTCCCATCCACTAAGGTACTCCCTTAGCCAGACCTCACACGATCCAGCCGGAGCGCTAGGCCGCAGGTGCAGTGAAGGCCCCAAACTGCCAATTCTGAGGGCAGTGTGATAGTCAGTGCAGCACAGACAACAGCTCACAGTTTCCGTATACCCCTCACCATCCGGGCTCCTTAAGGCAGTGTGCAGCAGAGAGCAGTGGAAACTACTGCCCCACTAGCTGTCCGCTCTATGTTGAAGAAAACCTTGCCGCCAATGGAACTGCCGTAAATTCCAGGGCCGGGCCACTCCACACACTCAGGGCCAGATATCGCCAGCAGTAAAGGGCACCAACAGGTACTCCCGCCGTCGCTAATTGCAGGGCAGCTGTCCCCAGTCAGCTCCGCACATACGGCGACTCCAGAGGCTCCCTCCAGGCCACAGACGCCCCTCTGCCTCGTGCACAGCCCCCCGCCAAACACAGCAAGCCGGGCAGGCCCCAATCTCAGGCCCGACCCACCTCCGCAGTCCGGGCCTCAGAGCCGACCGACCAACTCACCGCGTCCGACGCCGACAGGTTCCTCAGTTCAGGATTGCTGGGCCCGCACCTCCGCCGCCGCAGATCTTCAGCGTCGGCCACGGACCCCCACCGGTAGCACCCCCTGCGCAGCAGACAGCTGCGGGACGAATCCTCCTCCAGGTCGGGCAGTCCCCGGCGCCGCTTCAACGCACAGCCAC
Organism: Lissotriton vulgaris; assembly: GCF_964263255.1. NCBI lineage: Eukaryota > Metazoa > Chordata > Amphibia > Caudata > Salamandridae > Lissotriton > Lissotriton vulgaris. The sequence goes on from NC_141685.1 coordinate 267,069,897, forward strand.
CGTCCAGCTAGGCACACCGCAGTCTTCGCAGCAGCCCCAGCCGCCAACAGCCCGACGGGGGCCAAGCCAGAAGTCCACGAGGCCCAGGGAAGCACCACGGTCAGCAGCCACCATTACTAGGCCGAACGGCAGGGCAGGGGGAGACGTCCCGGCTCACAGTAGCAGGTAGGAGAGTGCGGCCACAAGGTGCACCAGGCCGTACAGCAGTAGATTTGAAACCCACACAAGGCTTTTTGCACCGTTAGGGGTGCGGGATGCAGTAGATAATGGATGGATGTGTTCTCGGTCAGGCAGAACCTCACAGCAGTGCGGCCATTTTGCTGTGCGCCCCCACCCAGCATAATGTAATGACTTTAAAGACATCACTGATGACCCTAGAAGTACTTTCGTTGATTGGTGGTGGAATTTTTCATGTCAACATGTGATGTGCTTTCGGTACAAGATCACAGCGTCTCAAACCCCACTCGGTGGTGTCTGGTAAACCAGGCAAATCTGGAGTTAAGCCAATTAAATACATTATCAATGAGTCCTTCAAGATCAAAACTGCCAGGAAATTCTAGATATCACAAGTTTTTAGGAGGCCCTAATATTTCCACCATTTCAATCTAATTTAATGTGTTTGGAGAGAGACGCTGAAACCAGGAGCCTAACATGATGATAACAATGTGATGGAGTAAAACCGTACTTGAATATGTAGATTGGGCTACCCAATCAAATGAAACCACCTCCACGGAAGTAATCAGCTGTGCACTAGGTTCCTCTAGGCTCGGGTTTCCAGACACAGGGACTGATCCAGAATTTACCAGGCAGTCTCTACCCCTACTACGACGTTACCACCTGTTCCTTTACCACGCAAGTCGTTACAAAGACGTGCCGGGGGAAGGCCTGGACTTTGGAATAGTATAAATTACTATTCCAACTCCAGTCTACGCAACAGTAGGGAAGGTGTTGGACTTAAATCAACACCAGTCCAACAACACGCCCTCTAATGACATGCGTGGTAACGTCACAGTCGGGGTAGTGATTTTTTTGCAAAGGTGTATTGTGGTAATGACTGAGTGGTAAAGGATGTTTACCCAATCCGGGTGCATGGCCCATGACTCAATACCAGGCTATGAGCAGATCTCAGAAACTTTCCCAAACTGGATGTATTGGAAAAAAAAACATGCCCCCTCTCGCCCTCTTCAGAGCTCTGGAGACTACCCCACCCACCTCCACTGCAAGGGAAGAGCTTAAAGAACCGCAAAGACCCACAGGGTGAGTCACGAAGTGATGCCAACCTCACAATAGTTCCTTTCCATCCTTTATCGAGGAAAGAGATACAAATCTTCAAGAGCTTCCTGTCCTTCTAGTAAAAAGTGGCTCTTGTCACAAGCCAGCACTTCAGAACCCTTTAAGGAAGAGTTACTAGATTCCTTGACTTTTCTGCAGCTTAACCATAAATAAGACACGCCATACTTTTGTGTTTGCCTGCAACAACGCAGCCTAAACTGTAATATGTCTATTTTTGTATGTATTTCACCTTAAGACAGTTGTAAATAATACATCAATGAGATGCTTCGAAGATTCACGGCCTCAAGTATTTACCAAGCCATGTTCAACCAATCAGATTGTGAAGAACTTTTGAAATCCTATAACAGCTGTCTGCCGGCACTCCTCAGGTCTGTGGGTCTTGTCAAGTAGGTGAACTGATAACCAGTGGTCAGCAAGAGTATCACACTGAAGGACGGTCGAGCACGGTACATGCGAATGCACCATGGTGGGCAGTGACGCATCAGGAGGACTTCAGGGTCCATCTCTTTCAATACAGAGCCTCAAATGGTATGGTAACAGAATACTGTGTTCAGACTGTCTATCGCCTGACATAAATATTGTGTCCTACAAATATAGCCCCAATGGAGTTAATTCATGAAACCCTTTAAAGAGCGCCAATTCAGTACTCGACATCGTTGGCATTTTCTATATTGTCTGAAGTGAATGGGATCTATGGGCGGTAGTCACGGTCCATCAGTAGACTTCACTGGCAGGCAGCCCTCGTGTTATGTTATGTTATACTGATTTGCATAGTCACTAATCACACTAGAGGGTTGTCCAGGCGCTTGGGCAGCTGTGTGTGGCCCCAAGGTGCTTATATGAATAGCCAGGTCTTCAGCTTTTTGCAGAACTCAAGAAGTGAGCAGGAGGATCTGAAGTGTTAAGGGAGGTCGTTGCATGTCTTGGGTGTCATGTAGGAGAAGGAGAGACCTCCAGTTTTGTAGCACAAAGGTTTGTGCATAACTCCTATATGAATCGTTCTAGCCTATGCCACTCTCACCAAGCACATCCTGCCCCTCCGTTCCTCTTTACTATATATTCCTGCTCTCACCAGTTCCTCCACATACTGCTCCTCCCAGTTCATGAATGTACAGATCCTCTGGTCAGTTCCTTCCCAAAGTTTCGTCAGTTTATGCATATGCCCATGGTTCTCAGCAGTTCATGCACATGCTACTCTTCCCAGTTCCTGCATGTACAGTTTGTTAACAAACGTTTCCTTAGTTCTTGCATAGGCCCACAGCTCTCATCAGTTTCCTGCATGTGCCCCTCTTCCCTCCAGTATCAGCATGCACTTGCCCTCTCCCCAGGTTATGCATGCACCTGCCCTCCATACTTAAATGCTCTTCCTCTCTTCAGGTCCTTCATGTACCTCATGTTTACTCTGTTCCAGCATGTAATGCCTCTCGCCTAAGTTCCAACACATACCTCTCTCTCAACAGTCCTTGCATGTACCATCTGTGACGTCTCCATTTCTGCATGTCCCTATTCTTTCCTCAGTTCCTGCATGTACATCTCTTAATAGTACCTGCATACACTTCCCTTTCCTCAGTTCTTGCCTGTACCTCTCTTCTCATTAGTCCCTGCATGTGCCGCCACTCTCTGCTGGTTCTGTATGCAGCTCCCCCTCTTTGACTGAGCGTACTTTCTCTTTCCCCACCTACTGCATATAACTCACCTCTCTTCTCATCAGTCCCTGTATGCACCTGTTCCAGAGTGTACTTCCTCACTCCTTAGTTCATGCATGTATTAGTTCCTGCAGGTACCTGTGCTCTCATCTGTTCCTGCATGAGCCTTCCCTCCCCATTCCCGCTACTGTGTGTACTACTCTTTCTTCTGTTCATGCATGTACTTTCCACTCAACTCCTGCGTGTACCTCTCCTCAGTTCCTGCCTGTACCTCTCTTCTCATCAGTCCGTGCATGTTACTGCCACTGTCCATTGATTCTGCATGCACTCCTCCATCCTTTTACTGAGTGTACCTCCTCTTTCCTCAGCTTCTGCATGTACCCCCTCCTCTCTTCTCATCAGCTCCTGCGTGTACCTCTACACCCCCCCTCAGTTCCTTCAGGTACCTCTGCTCTCAGCCGTTCCAGGATGAACCTCCCAGCTCCTGCGTGTACCTCCTCTCTCAGTTCATGCACGTACTTCCTGCTCCTCAGCTCCTGCGTGTACCTCTCCTTTGTTCCTGCACGTACCTCTCCTCTCTTTAGTTCCTACATGTACAACCAGCCTCCTCTGGTTCTGTCTGCACCTCCACTCTTTTCACCGAGTGTACGTCCTCTCCTCAGATCTTGCATGTACCTCCCCATCTACAGTTCCTGCAGGTAGCTCTGCTCTCAGTCATTCCTGCATGTCCCTCTCCTCAGTTTCTGTAGTTACCGATGTTCTCTGCGCTCCTGCATGAGCCTCCCCTCACCTTCCCACTCCTGCGTGTACCTCCTCTCTGTTCAGTCCCTGCATGTACCTCTCGCTCCTTAGTTCTGCATGTACCGCTCGCTCCTCAGTTCCTGCATGTACCTCTCTCTCCTCAGTTCCTGCAGGTACCTCTGCTATCTGCGATTCCTGCATGAGTCTCCCCTCACATTCCCGCTCCTGCGTGTACCTCTACTCTGTTATCAGTTCCTGCAGGTACCTCTCCTCATCAGTTCCTGCATGTACTGCCACTCTTCTCTGGTTCTGTATGAACCTCCCCTCTTTTCCAGAGTGTACCTCCTCTCTCCTCAGATCTTGCATGTACTTCCACCTCCTCAGTTCCTGCAGGTACCTCTGCTATCTGCTGTTCCTGCATGAGGCCCCCCCTCACCTTCCTGCTCCTGCGTGTACCTCTTCTCTCATCGGTTCCTGCAGGTACCTCTCCTCATCAGTTCCTGAAGGTACCTCTCCTCATCAGTTCCTGCATGTACCTCTCTCCCCTCAGTTCTTGCATGTACCTCTCTCCCCTCAGTTCCTGCAGGTACCTCTCCTCATCGGTTCCTGCAGGTACCTCTCCTCAGTTCCTTCAGGTAGCTCTTCACTAATCAGTTCCTGCAGGTACTGCCACTTTCAGCTCATCCTGTATGCACCCGCCTTCTTTCCTCAGCTCCTGCATGCACTACCCTGTCTCAGTTCCTGCAGGTACCTCCCCATCCCTGCGTGTACCTCTCCTCTCTAATCAGTACCATGTGCGCTCGTCTAGACTCTTGTTATCTTCCGGGGTCACCAGTGACGGTGAAGACATAGTCAGGCACCTGTCTGTTGGCTTCGATGTAAAGTCCCAGGTTGTTGACCCGGAAGCAGAGTCCCTCCTTCATGATGTGCACGTAGCAGCGCAGCTTCCCGCCGTGGTAGGCCTCCTGCATATCCCCGCCGTGGTCATTCCAGCAGGACTTGTCCTGCGCGTCCGCCAGCAGTGGGTCCTCCTCGATGAAACTGCAGATGTCTGTGGAGGAAGGTGCAGAGGGTTATAATCAATCACGTTTGGGCATGCGTGTGCAGACTCTGCTGCAAAGCGCGTGCCCTCAGACTCTGCTGCAAAGCGCGTGCCCTCAGACTCTGCTGCAAAGCGCGTGCCCTCAGACTCTGCTGCAAAGCGAGTGCCCTCAGACTCTGCTGCAAAGCGAGTGCCCTCAGACTCTGCTGCAAAGCGCGTGCCCTCAGACTCTGCTGCAAAGCGCGTGCCCTCAGACTCTGCTGCAAAGCGCGTGCCCTCAGACTCTGCTGCAAAGCGCGTGCCCTCAGACTCTGCTGCAAAGCGCGTGCGCTCAGACTCTGCTGCAAAGCGCGTGCGCTCAGACTCTGCTGCAAAGCGCGTGCGCTCAGACTCTGCTGCAAAGCGCGTGCGCTCAGACTCTGCTGCAAAGCGCGTGCGCTCAGACTCTGCTGCATGTGCCCATCCAGGCGTCCTGAAGAATACGAACAAAACAAAGGATTTTTTTCAAAACAGCATCTCTTTATTGGCACCCAATACATTTAGGGTTTGTATTATTAGCCCTTCGTCAGGGGTTACTGCAATGAAAACTTTTCAAACAGTGACACATCGTTACTATATTTTCCTTCATTCAACATTTACAATTCTTTATATTTGCAATTGATTAGTTGTGTAAAACAATATCACCGTCCATGCCACCAAAACCGCCCCAAGTAAGTCACCAACCCTTAGCTCAAACCACGTCCTGCATTTATCTCTTGAACTACTGGTCCCATAATTCACTCTAAACAAACCTTAATGAGCCAAGAAATAACAGAAAGTAACATTAAGACAATACCATAAAAAAGCTCTGTGCAAAAAACTCCACAATTGCAAATATTTTATCAATCTATATAATCCGTGTGCTCATCCTCAATTGAGTGCAAAGGGAGCAAAGTCCAAATGACAATCAATAAGGTCTTGAGCATCTTGACCCAATAGCAGCCCTCAAGAAACTTGTGACTATAAAAAGGGTATGGCCATTAGGCAAAAGCTGCAAGTGCATAAGCGCTACATGGGCTTGCATAAACTTCATAGATTTAAAAAAAAGGCCGGAGGAATTGTGTAATAATGATGTTCCATGGGTAGAGGTGATGAAGTAGACGTAGCCGAGTACTGTCTTTGTAAGTTATTTACTAAGTCCATAACATCAGTGGTAGCAGCCCCACCAGGAGCAGTCTGCCTGCTGCTCAGCCTGTCAACACACACCAGGCACCCAAGCATTCCACTCATGCCCAAGATACTACAAATTGTCTCCTGGGGTGACTAAAATATTTACATAGGAGGTGAAAGTGCAGGGTATCCTGTGGAGACCGAAGGTCGCAGCCACAGGGCCCTCTTGCTTTTGAGGTGAGAAAACCTGATGGGGACGCCAGGAGATGGTGAATCTAAATCAAGTTACAAAAAACCTGTTGTAGGGATAGAGAGATAGTTCTCCATACCCTGCACTTATTTCAGCAAGGCACGCCCTCTCACCGCTGGTTTCAAAAGCTTGATGTTTTCAAGATGGGCAGCAACATGTTTAAAAAGCAACGCCTTTACTATGACGTGGTACAATTAAAAGCCTTGGCATCTATCTGCCTCCAGAGTAGGCACCTTCCCTGATCTGTTGTAGATAATATTCCCAGCGGCGTGCGAGAGTGTTCCACTGGCGCCCCAGCCCCAGCCCCACAAACTCCAGAGTCAAGGGATTGTGATCACTGAAGGGGCTGAGTCAATTGTTAAAAGTAAAAGGGGGCCACCCCAAATTAGCTGAAATAAAAATGAAATCAATAATCGCTGCACTCCCCCTCCCTTTATAAGTGGGGGGGTTTGAGACTTAGACGGGTAATCATCTTGTCTAGGATAAATGCTTGGTTGTGGGTATGTAGGAAGCTATTAATTTCAGCGCCTTCTGGTGAGTGCTCCATATGCTTACCCTTAGCAATTGTACAGGTTTGGTTGCTATGCAATGAATGTAATTAATTTGGGCACAGGTGACAATTAAAACCCCCTACCAGAATTAGATTCTCTTTGGGTGAGACCCTCCCCCATTATTGAGTCAATAACACCACTTAAGGCTGGGAGGTTGTAGGACCCTCGATTCCTCCTTTTATTTCCATTTCCATTTCATTGCATTTGTATTGTGCATAAATCACCTGAAGGTCTCAGAGCGCTAGCAGGCAAAGGAACCTCATGTCCATCGAACCCAGGAGAGTAGAGGGAGCTCATCTGGCTAAAAAATACAAGGTTTTAGCTGTCTTCGGAACTTCACATGATCAGGCTCTAGCCTGATCTGAATGGGGAGAGAGTTCCAGGCTTCTGGGGCGGTTTTACTGAAAGCTCTGTCACCATTTCTGACTGTCCGAACTCAAGGTACAGAGAGAAGGGCCTTGCTGGAAGAGCGTAGCGTTCTGACTGGGACGTGGGCCTTGAGCTTGTGTTCAAGATAGACAGGTCCATGACCATTTACAGATTTGTGGACTAGGCAGCATAATTTAAACTTTATGCGCTTTTGAATGGGTAGCCAGTGCAGAGTCTGGAGGCAGGGGGCTGAGGGGGTGCGAGGGGGTAGATCAAGTACTAGCCTAGCGGCAGTGTTTTGAAGGACCTGCAGTCGATTCAGTAGTGTTGAGTTGATGGCTGAGAAAAGAGCATTTCCATAGTCTATCCTGTTAATAACAAGTCCTTGGACTAGGGGCATACGTGCTGAAAGTGGGATCCATTTAAAGATCTTCCTCAGACTGCGCATCAGGCCGTAACTGTTGCCCACGGTTTTTCTGATGTGTTCAGACATGGTTAACTTGTCATCCATGATTACTCCAAGATTCCTGACAGAGGGCTTGGGGACTGGACAGGGACCGAGGGAAGCTGGCCACCAGTCTGGCGACCAGATTTTGTCGGCTTTGCCGAACAGCATGACCTCTGTCTTTCCTGCGTTCATCATAAGGTAATTCCTGGTCATCCATTCTTGTATGCTGACTGTAGGAAGGTAGATACCCGACTATGGTTACCCCCGACTTTTTTCCTGGTGTTTTGCTGGTTTTCCGACTTAGTTGACCTGGGGCCCTGCCAATCAGGACCCCAGGCCTACTGCTCTCTCTCTAAAATGGATTCCATGTACCTTAGGTACATTTCCAATTGGGACTGGGCCACCTTGTCAGACCCTGTAACTCAGGGCATCGGTGTACCCAAGGCCTACCAGGGGCTGAAGCATGTATTATGCCACCCCTGGATGGCCATCTAAATCTGACACAACTGGCTGCGCGACAGCTGGGGCAACGTGGCGTACTGGCTCGTTGCTGTAGGTATAGTATCCCTATATCTAACCTTAAAATGGACACCCGAGTTCCTATCAGTCACTCCTATGGCAGGCCTTGACAATCCTGAAGGCAGAGTGCGTGGAACCGTGTGAATTGGGCTCTGGCACGAGCCGAGCCCGGTTGCAGCTTGCGGAACCAAGACCCAATGGCTGTTCCATGATAACGCGTACCATATCGGTAACTTCGGTATCGCGTTATCAAGACATGTCGAGTAAGGTGTCATACGAATCGGGATGCTGCCCCCTCACCAATGCTGGCGACGAGGTTAGCATTCCACCCTTCTAGAGGGACACGACATGTACGTAACTGTGAACCCCAGTTAAAGTTAACTGAAGCCTCAGCTCCACAAAATGGATGCTGCCACCACAGACACGAGTCTGACCTCCTGCTGCTGGGAGACCTTCCAGCGAGGAGAGCTTGGACAAAGGGTTTCCTGTCAGGGGCGGTGTTCGCACCATCCCAGACAGGGTATTGTGTATCCTGGGTAGGCAGGGCTTTACAGGAAGGTGACTGCGGAGTGGCACCCCGGTGCTCACTACGCATCTGCTGGCTAGAACCAGTTCCAGGGGCACACCAGCCCCTGACCTAGGGAAAGCCCGGCATGGGAGAGGGGTGTAACTACCCCCCTTCCTGGTCCCACCCCTAGGGCAGGACCTAGTCACGTACCCACCCCTTTCTTTAGGATAAAGGCAGGAGCGGGGACCCTTCCAAATTAGATCATCTTTGAATCAAGAACTACTTTCTATGAAAGGACATTCGAGACTCTTCTCAAGATTTCTCCCTTGTGGCTAAGGAGTAGTCACCCTGCATCCGCAGGCACCATCTAAGAACTCTGCGGTTTGCTGCAAGTCCTTCCTCAGGAATCCGACGACCCAGCTCGACGAGAACCGGCTTCCCTGGCACCTCTGACCTCTACCCACATCGTCAGCTCAGCTGAGATCTGTGGGTGCGACGAGACCTCGAGGGACCGGCCATCATCAAAACCTGCACGCTTTCTTAATCCAGCACGACCACCGAAGGAATCCTCTGGTGAGTGCTCTGGGGTCCGAGAAGCCCCGAGCCTGAGCAGCTCCAGCACCGAAGTGCAGCCTCCCAACATCTCCACGATCTGCGTGGGGCCCTTCTGCTCGCCGCTCAGCCCGTTGTCCGATCACTAGCCGCTGGCTTGTGACCTTCTTGACGACATCCGACAACCAACGCTGCTGGTCTGGTTGCTCCAGACCGGCCTTTGCTCCCTTTTACGAGAGGAGCACCCCGGACCCTCCTGGTCCACTCAAGACGCCACTTTAGGCCCACCACGTGGCCCTGAAATCTGCCAAGGCTTGTTGCCCCAACTCTGGGCCCAGCGACGCCGACAGCATCAACCTTTGTGGGACAGCTCGCACCTCCATCCTGGTCGCCGACAACGCCTCCTGGTCCGTGAGACTGCAGAGCCTAGCGTCGCCCACTCACCTAGTCGAGGTGACGGCCATCCGGTGCCTTCCTGGTACCCTCTGACTACTGGCTAGTAGTACGAACTTGGTCCCCTCTGCTTTCAGGTATCATCGATCTCTGATCCAGGCTTGGATCTCTACAAACTATTCTTCACTGGTCGCCGGCCAGCAACTCCTTCCTTCCGGCTCCTGGCTCGTCAGCGAAGACCCCCGACGCCTGTAAGACTTGTGCAGCCGCAGCCCTTGTGGCTAGGTAACTCCGGCATTTCGGTGCCCGCATAGCCTCCTTACTTAAGGGTCCTGAGTCCCTCGCTTCCGACTTGCCTTATCGGGTCCGCCCGAGACCACTAAACTTTCCGTGCCATCGGGCATTTGTATTGATTGTGCACTTGAAGTATTTTCCTAAGAGTTTTGTTCTGTGCTTAGTACCCTGTCCTCATAAAGAGTACAGGGCTGTTGTGATTCTAATAAATATACTGTTTATTTTCATAACACTTGTGTGGTGTCCTTTCACTTGGTGTTCAAGGGGTATGTGATGGTATAACAGCTGGCTTAACACGCCCTCTAGAGTTTAGCCCGAAGACTGCTCGTATCCACGCTACTAGGATAGCTGGTCTAAGGTTGACTTACAACCAATCATCATAAGGGTCGTTTGGACCGATGCATAGTGGTCACTAGAATAGTGAACACTGCATATCGGGCCAACTTCTCACACTGACCATACAGTTTTTGAACCTCATTTTTGTATCATCAGGGTTCTGATTGATGTTGATGAGGATTTGAGTATCGTCGGCATAAGATACGGTTCCAAAACCATGTGCTCTGATGACCTTCGCTAGGGGGGAGACATATATTAAAAAGGGTCGGGCTCAATATGGATCCCTGTGGAACACCCTTGTCATTTTCATAAAAAATGGAAGAGTGCGAGCCTATCTGGATCCTGGACCGCCTGTTGCCGAGATAGCTTGTCAGCCATTGAAGTGCGGCGCCTTCGACACCAACCTCCGCAAGGCGCTCTAACAGAACGCGATGCGAGTTGGTGTTGAAGGCCGCAGAAAGGTCCAGCAAGATCAATATAGCCGATTGTTTGGAGTCCAAGGACAGTCTTATATTGTCCACGACCTCAAGCAGAGCCGTTTCAGTGCTGTGGAAAGCCCTGAATCTGGATTGGGAAGGATCAAGGAGTTTGTTGCACTCAAGGTGGGTGATGATAAGCTGTTCATTTATTAGAGCCTCCATAATTTTTCCAAACAGTGGTAGAAGGGAGATTGGTCGATAATTGACTAGTTGATCCGGGTAGGCTTTTTAAAAATAGGCCTGATTACTGCCTCCTTCCAGTGCTTAGGGACGGAACAGTGAAGTAGCGATTGATTGAAGATGTTAGTTAGGACAGGGATCAGTGCTGGGGAGATTTTGGATATAACTTACGGGGAGGCAGGATCTCCCGGGGCTCCAGACTTCATTTTCAGCATAGTTTGGTTCACCTCGTTTTCTAGAAAGGGTGAAAACTCTCTTAGCGTGACAGTATGATGTTTGAGGTCGTTGTACCCATTGGCGTCTGGGGCAGTGGTCTGATCTGTTGTCGTAGGCTGGGGAAAGCGTTTGTGAATGTCATTGACTTTCTCATGAAAGTAAGAGGCTACAGATTCTACCCAGTCCTTGGTATCAGGGGGCACCAGCTGCGATCCTGTTGGATTTGTGAATTCCTTAACGATGTTAAAGAGTTCTCTTTGTGAGTTGGCTGCTGATGCGATCCTGTTGCCTAGATAGTATTTTTTCTGCCTCAGCTATTTCCTTCATATACTGCCGATGTGCAGCTTTATATGTTTCCCTGTCTTGGACACTTTTTGTGTGTCGCCATTTCCTTTCTGCCATCCTGGTAGAGTATTTTATTTGCTTCAGCTCTGGCGTAAACCAAGGTGAATTGTTTTTGGGAGGTTTAGATTCTCGTGTAGGAGCTATGTCATCTAATGCGAGAGTGATTGCCGATTCAAATTTCATGGCAGCTAGGCTAGGGTTAGTGCTCTTAGAGATGGTAGGAGGAGAAAAATTGGCGGCAAAGGCAGCCAGGGTGATCTTATTCCATGGCCTGCTCTTTTTCATCTTGGTCAGACAAGTTGCCAAGGCCTGGGTACCGTTTATGGCAAATTTTATAATGAAATGGTCTGACCAAAAGACTGGGTCGGTCTGTGTGATCACTACCTTCGAAGAGTTGGTACATACAAGGTCAAGAGTATGGCCGGCTACGTGGGTTGGACCTGTTGGGAGTAGGCGTAACTGTAGAGCATCCAGGTTGGTAATTAGGTCTATGGTATGAGGATCAAGGGCTTGCTCGAGATGGTAATTACCATCTCCTAGCAAAAGAAAATTTCCCGTGGCGAGAGCATAGGGCGCTATTGCTTCCACTAAGTTCTCCGGGAAATGAGTCTTGGATCCAGGGGGCCTATAAATAAGAGCTATCTTCCATGATTCTTTATTGCCCACAGTCATAGTGGCAATGAGCATCTCGCCCCAACATTCGAGGTAGGAGTCATGTATATAGATTTTTATAGATGCCTTGTGGATTATGGCATCCATGGCGGTCAAGCCTATGTATTGTGTATGCTGAGGGCAGAGCTACTGCAATGTCTGGCGCGATGACTCCTGCAGCCAGGTTTCCGTTACAAACAGCGCGTCTGGTTTAACAGAATCCAGGAGTGCCCAGATTTGTACTGAGTGCTTAGCCATTGATCTAGCATTGCAGTATAGACAGACTAGATCAGACTGAGGTTTAGAGTCATGGTCTGTATGGCGGGATTTTTGTGTTGGTACTTTGATTATAGTTGGTTTTGCTTGAGAGCTAGGGAGCTCGGCTGTAAAGATAGGTCGTTTGACAGGATTAAGACTGTGTAGTTCTAAGCTTGTGTACCTGATATTGCCCACTTTGCAGTGCTGTCCGTGAAAGGCAAAAAGGCAGGGGCGGCGGACGGACGGGCAAGGTCCCTGGCGTCTGAAGTCGGCCGGGAGCGGACGGGCGCAGACGGGCTTGCCTTAGGCGTGCCGCTGCGCACGTCCGCTCGGCGCACTGGGCTTTGTAGGGCCAGTGGGCGGGACCTGCAAGCGTGGGACTGAGGCTAGGACGCTAACCCTGTTTGTTCCAGGGAAAGCGGCACCTCCAAGGTGGTGTAATCCCCTCCGCACAAGCCGCGACGGAACAGGGGGCACCGTAACCAGGTAAGCAGCCGATAGATAGAGCACAGTGCTACAAGGGATGCGTTAGTAATCAACGATGTGCAAAATAGCAATTTTAGAAGCTACAACAATTAGGGCTATACAACAGCAAAAGAGTTAAAAAGATTGTTATTATTTTTAAAATACAGCGTGAGCAGCCTCGATCCTCAAAGGAGTCGGATCTGAGGGTTTATTTATTTATTATTACATTTGTTAAGCGCGCAGCTACCCGGAGGTTTCCCGGCGCTAGAGCAAACTGATCGGTGAAAGGAGGGAGGAACATTAGTTGTTAAAAAGCCAGGTTTTTATTCCCTTACGGAATTTCAGAAAGCACGATTCCGTGCGCAAGGATTGAGGAAGAGAATTCCATAAGGATGGGGCCAACAGAGCAAACGAGCGGCCACCCATTTTGGCTCTGTTGATGCGCGGAATTTTAAATTTGTTATGCGATGAGGACCTAAGTGTGCGGGGGGGAACATATTGCTGAACTAGAGCAGCAAGATAGCGCGGGGCTCTATCAGTCATGATTTTATACATGTAGCAGAGTGCTTTAAAGTGCACTCTGCTTTCAATGCGCAACCAGTGCAGGTTCCGCCTGTGGTGGGTGACCGAGGATCTGGCAGGAAGGTGACAAATCAGGCGGACTGCCATATTCTGAACCACCTGGTATTTTCTGGTTACCTCTTTGGCAGCACCTAAGAGCAGGATGTTCCCATAGTCCAGGCGTGAGATGACAAGGGCCTGGACGACGGTCCTCAAGGTGTCTGTAGGCAGCATCCATGTGATCTTTCTCAGCCACCTGATGATGGTAGTACAGGTGGCTGCAACTTTCACAACATGATGTTTGAAAGTAAGTTGGTTGTCGAAGATCACACCGAGATTGCGAGCAGACACTGATGGAGTGGGTAGAGGACCCATCTCCGGAGGCCAATGGTGTGGGCCCCAGAGAGAGGTGTCGGGGCCAAACAGGAGCAGCTCTGTTTTATCCCCGTTAAGCTTCAGTTTGTGCTTCAACATCCAGTCCGATATATGCTTCAGTCCAATTTGGAGAGAGGAGGAAGGGAGGTTTTTATTAGTAGACAGGGAATAGATGACTTGAGTGTCATCAGCGTAGGAATAAATTGTGAGGCCAGCCTGTTCAGCCAGGAACGCAAGAGGCCTTACGTACAGGTTGAAAAAAGGGGACTAAGGATGGAACCCTGGGGAACACCGTGAGAGGAAGGGAGGGTGGATGAAGCAGAAGAAGAGGAAAAAACCTGAAACGTGCGATCAGACAAAAAGTTAGCAATCCAGGCCAGGGCGGTACCACCGACACCTACTGCCTCCAGGGTGGATAATAAGATGGAATGGGAGACGGTGTCAAAAGCGGCACTCAAGTCAAGCAAGATGAGTGCCACCGTCTCGCCATTATCCACTTGGCGTCTGATGGTTTCTGACACGCCAAGGAGGGTAGTTTCCGTGGAGAAACCAGCCCTGAACCCGGATTGAGAACAATGGAGAAAATTGGTGGATTCAACAAAAGAACTAAGTAAAGAATTAACATGTTTCTCCAAAATCTTGGAGAAGCAAGAAAGCAATGAAATAGGGCGAAAGTTGGAAGGATTGTTGGGGTCAGCGTTGGCCTTCTTTAATAATGGAACCACCATAGCGTGCTTCCATTCCTTAGGGACAGTCGCTTCTACCAAGGAGGCGTTGAGGACATCCAAAATAATGTGGAGTGGAACTGGGTCGAGGGAGCACAGAACTTGAGGGGGGAGAGGGTCAAGGGGAGAGCTGGATTTGATGTTCTGGAGGTACTTTTTTAGAAATGCGGGGGAAATGGGATCCCAAGAAAGCAGTTGGGAAGTGGTAGGCAGGGAACAGAGAGGGGTATCCAGGGGAGGGCGTCCGCTCGGCGCACTGGGCTTTGTAGGGCCAGTGGCGGGACCTGCAAGCGTGGGACTGAGGCTAGGACGCTAAACCTCTTTGTTCCAGGGAAAGCGGCACCTCCTAAATGGTGTAATCCCCTCCGCACAAACGGCACAAGCCGCAACGGAACAGGGGGCACCGAACCAGGTAAGCAGCTGATAGTTAGAGCACAGTGCTACAAGGGATGCGTTAGTAATCAACGAAGTGCAAAATAGCAATTTTAGAAGCTACAACAATTAGGGCTATACAACAGCAAAAGAGTTAAAAAGATTGGTATTATTTTTAAAATACAGCGTGAGCAGCCTCGATCCTCAAAGGAGTCGGATCTGAGGGTTTCTTGCCTGCGTGCGTCCGCTCGGCGCACTGGGCTTTGTAGGGCCAGTGGGCGGGACCTGCAAGCGTGGGACTGAGACTAGGACGCTAACCCCGTTTGTTCCAGGGAAAGCGGCACCTCCAAGATGGTGTAATCCCCGCCGCACAAACGGCACAAGCCGCGACGGAACAGGGGGCACCGTAACCAGGTAAGCAGCTGATAGATAGAGCACAGTGCTACAAGGGATGCGTTAGTAATCAACGATGTGCAAAATAGCAATTTTAGAAGCTACAACAATTAGGGCTATACAACAGCAAAAGAGTTAAAAAGATTGTTATTATTTTTAAAATACAGCGTGAGCAGCCTCGTTCCTCAAAGGAGTCGGATCTGAAGGTTTCTTGCCTGCCATTATAAAAGTTAATTATTATCAAGGGGAGAGATCTTCAGACTAACACTTTAAGGCCCTAGAACACTTTGGAGTCCCACTTCAATAACGTCACTGAGCCAAAATGCTCGAGGGCTACAAAAATGATCAACCCCCCACTTGCTCTACCCACACTAGCACCCAAGCAGGGGAAAATAAGGTTTTGAACCCCTCTAGAAAGAAATTGTTCTTTACATCCCATGTTTCTTGAAAACAAATAATGTTGAAGGACTTAATAAACAGTAGCCACCTCGCATCTAAAAACTCTGCAGACAGGCCTGCCACATTCCATGAGACGAGACTTATGTCCTTCCCTATACCCTGTGTGGGTCCTAGGTAGGGAGTTGTAGGCCCAGTCCGGGGATCAATGCCCCCAAAGGCAAGGTGCTCTGAACTTGCATGGGGTATGGGGTAACAAGTTACCTGGGGGGGTGAGCAAATCCTCAGGAGCTACCAAGCCTAATGGAGGCAACCCACGGTATTGGCTCTGGAATGTGCCACTAATATAAATGCACCAAAGGTAGGTGAACTTCAGGAGAGGTGCTCTGAGCTTGAGGGGCATATGAGGTGACAAGTTATCTTTTTTGGGGAGTGGGGGGGCGACCTCAGAATCTTCCAAACCTTATGGACGCAACCCATGATAATGGCCCTGGGATGTGCCACTAAAGTCACCCTCCGAAAGTCAACCCAGATCGTTAAGATCCGCCATAGGAGCATAACGATTTCAGTGCGCCTGATACCCATCTGGTTTTTTGTTTCAACAAAATGGGGTGACCCTGTGTCCCTCAGAACCTGGGTATATGTAATTAACAAACAAATGGTTCTGTCGGGTATAGACAATTTCTTTGGAGTGGGCTGTAAACAGCTCCAACGCACACAAACAAGCAAAAACTCTCTGATAGTCAAAGTTTTTATATTATTAAAAACAGATAGAAGAAAAAGAAATACAGTGGGAATTACTTCATTCCACTACATTACAAACAATAACTTAAAATTACGTGAATAGTGACTGTGGTGATTCAGGTGACAAGTGCAACAATTGATTGGTGACACTTATTTACAAAACCATATTATTTACAATAAAATTTCAAACAAAGGACCGGGGGAAGTTTTTAAACGATGTGGTTTCTGTCGTTTTAAGGGGCCAGTTTTGTATTAGTAAAAGTTCCAAGGAAAATCAGTGGTTAATGTCCATATTCCTGGAGTTCACTTGGCCAATGTTAGAGCGTCGACGTTTCGACCCTGGATGCGCCCCAGTTGGTGGTCGCGGCGGGTCTTTATCAAGTACGAGCTTTTCCCATGGACAGCTCGGTTGGCGTGCAAATCCAGATCGCCATTTGACTACATCGCGGAGTATTGATCGCTGATGTTACTAGATCAAGGGTTGACCAACGGGCTACCCTCTGGAAGAAATCACGCCTTGACCGACCCCTCCCCCCGCTGTCTTGATAAAGACCCGCCGCGACCACCAACTGGGGCGCATCTAGGGTCGAAACGTCGACGCTCTAACATTGGCCAAGTGAACTCCAGGAATATGGACATTAACCACTGATTTTCCTTGGAACTTTTACTAATACAAAACTGGCCCCTTAAAACAACAGAAACCACATCGTTTAAAAACTTCCCCCGGTCCTTTGTTTGAAATTTTATTGTAAATAATATGGTTTTGTAAATAAGTGTCACCAATCAATTGTTGCACTTGTCACCTGAATCACCACAGTCACTATTCACGTAATTTTAAGTTATTGTTTGTAATGTAGTGGAATGAAGTAATTCCCACTGTATTTCTTTTTCTTCTATCTGTTTTTAATAATATAAAAACTTTGACTATCAGAGAGTTTTTGCTTGTTTGTGTGCGTTGGAGCTGTTTACAGCCCACTCCAAAGAAATTGTCTATACCCGACAGAACCATTTGTTTGATACCCATCTGGGGCACGATCTCTGCCACCATGGGCTAGGGGCTGAGCTAATCTTAAATCGTGCAAAGCGGGTCTGTAAAAGAAGCCCAGCTGTAGTGGTTTAATGTCA
Source organism: Lissotriton vulgaris (assembly GCF_964263255.1). Classification (NCBI taxonomy): domain Eukaryota; kingdom Metazoa; phylum Chordata; class Amphibia; order Caudata; family Salamandridae; genus Lissotriton; species Lissotriton vulgaris. The sequence goes on from NC_141685.1 coordinate 267,087,273, forward strand.
GTATTACGTAGATAGGACTGGGAAAACCCCCTTAGGATATCATAAGCCAATTCTGGGTATCTAAAGCTACCAATCACGCAATCACCCTTAAAAGATTTCCGCAAGGACCCTATCCAAGAGACCCTTCAATGCCATCAGGATGTTCTTGTGGTCTGTGGAGTTCTGTCTTGTGCATTTGCCTAACCAGTGTAGACCTTATTGATCAATTTGCCAGTGGTTTCCTGATTAAAGGCGGCAAGCCCGGGGACCCCAGTCACAACTACACTACAAGGACAGCAGGCTGGGGGAAGGTTAATTACTGGTAACCCAGGAGTAAGAGTGACGGAGCCATGAGACTCAGCGACGGGTGCAGGAGTGCATGCCGGGAGCGCAGGCTGACAAGGGGTGGATCATTAAAAATGGGTGAAAATCAAGGGGTCAAAAATTAACATTCGGACTTGTGGCGACCAAGGGCATGGGATCTCCAGTGCGAGGCTGACTACTACTTGAGGTCAGTGGGGGACGTGTCGGAGATGGTGAATAGAGGCTTAGGACGTGGAGATGGAGAAACATTATTGAGGGAGGACAGAATTCTCTCTGATCCATCTAGCATTTCTCTAGAGTCTGCTGACAGTTTTTCAAGTCTGTCCCAAAGTAAGGCCAATAACGAATTTGCTACTTACCAGTATGCATCTGTTCTTGGCATGTAGGGCTGCTGACATTCATATCTGTGCATAGATCGCCGCCTAGTGTTGGGTCCGGATGATTGCACAATGTTGTCCTGGAAGAGTCTTCGAAGTATCACGAGATAGGTGGCTCCTCCCCTGAACTACAGTGCGCATGGGCATCGACTCCATCCTCAGATTGTTTTTAGCCATTGCGGCCAAGATGGAGTGAAACTAAGTGAATGATGACCATGCTATAAGTATATGTGAATCCTGCAGCTGCTACAGACGCCGGGGAGGAGGGTGGGCGATATGAATGTCAGCAGCCCTACATGCCAAGAACAGATGCATACTGGTAAGTAGCATATTCGGTTCGAGGCATGTGGGCTCCTGAATTCATATCTGTGCATAGAATACATAGCAGTCCCTCCATTAACGGCGGCCGCCCGTGCCAGCTGCAGCAGTTTGGAAAAGTGTTTTGAGAACAGCCTGCCATACAGCTGCCTGCTGTTTGGAGTGCACATCAACACAGTAATGTTTTGTACATGTGTGTGTGGTAGACCATGTGGCTGCTCTACATATGTCTTCCAAAGGAATATTTCCAAGGAAAGCCATGGAGGCCCCCAACTTTCTGGTGGAGTGGGCCCTTTGTGGAATGGTGAGAGTACGCTTGGCTTTCAGATAGCAGATCTGAATGCATTTAACAATCCACCTAGCTATACCAGCTTTGGAAATTGGGTTACCTTTGTGTTGTGGCGCAAAGGCAACAAAGAGTTGTTTAGTCTTTCTAAAATCCTTGATCCTATCGATGTAATACATCAGGGCCCTTTTGACGTCAAGGGTGTGGAGCATTCTCTCCGCCAATGACACAGGATTTTGGAAGAAAACAGGCAACTCAATAGTCTGGTTGATATGGAATTGAGACACTACCTTAGGAAGGAATTTAGGGTTAGTGCGAAGCACCACCCTGTTGGAATGAATTTGAATAAATGGCTCTTGGATAGTTAGGGCCTGGAGCTCACTAACTCGTGGCAGCGATGTAATTGCTACAAGGAAAGCCACTTTCCACGTCACGAATTGAATCTCGCAGGAATGCAGTGGTTCAAAGGGAGGACCCATCAGCCGGAGGACCACATTGAGGTTCCACTCCGGAGCTGGTGGAGTCCGTGGAGGGATGACTCGTTTGAGTCCTTCTAGAAAGACTTTAATGGCAGGCACCCTGAAAAGTGAGAGGTGCTGCCTGTTCTGGAGATAAGCGGCCATCGCGGATAGGTGTATGCGAATGGAAGCACAGGCCAGATTACATTTGTACAGGTGGAAAAGATAACAAATGATGTTATGAATAGATGCATCTAGCGGGACAATGTTGTGGTCTGCACAATAAATGACAAACCGCTTCCACCACCTTGCCGCATAGCATGCTCTTGTGGTGGGCTTCCTCGCCTCCCGGATGATGTCCATACAGTCGGGAGGCAAGTTCAGGTAGCCAAACTCCAAGACCTCATGAGCCAGATCGCCAGGTTGAGCTGTCGCTGATCTGGATGCTGAATGTCGCCATGGCTCTGCGTCAGAAGGCTGGGTGTGAGACGTAGCCTTTGATGCGGTACCACGGACAGTTCCAGAAACGTGGTGTACCATGGTTGGCGAGCCCACGTTGGAGCAACCAGGATGAGAGTCATCGAGTGCAGCCTGAGCTTGCGTTCCACCAGCGGTATCAGAGGTGCTGGGGGAAAAGCGTACACAAATTTGCCTGACCAGTTCATCCATATCGCATTGCCCTGCGACTGTGGGAACCTGGCGGCGAAGCTTTGGCATTTTGCGTTCTCCCTTGTGGCGAACAGGTCTATCTCTGGATGACCCCACCTTTGGAAGTACGGTTGGAGTACTGATGGATGTATCTCCCACTCGTGCATTTAGTGGCTGTACCTGCTGAGCAGGTCAGCCATCTGATTGTCCTTGCCCGGGAGGTGTTCTGCCATGACGAAGATGTTCCTCTGAATGGCCCACTTCCACATGCTCTGAGCCAGATGAGACAGCTGCGGAGAGTGTGTTCCTCCCTGCTTTTGAATGTAGTACATGGCCTTCATGTTGTCCGTCCGGATCAACACGACCTTGTTGCACAGATGTACTTTGAAGGCTTTTAGTGCCATGAAGATCGCCATCAGTTCCAGAACATTGATGTGCATCTTCCTTTGCTGCGGTGTCCATAGTCCCTGCACAGTGTAATGGAGTACATGAGCTCCCCATCCCTGGAGAGAAGCGTCCGTCGTCAGGATGATCTGTGGCACGGGCTCTTGGAACGGTCGACCCTTGCAAAGGTTTTGTGGATTCCACCAATGCAGAGAGTTGTATGCCCGACCGCTCACCAACACTAGGCCTTTCAACTGCCCGTGAGCCTGAGTCCACTGACGTGCTAAGCACTCCTGAAGCGGACGCATATGTAGTCTCGCGTGCGGGACTATGGAGATGCAGGAGGCCATCATGCCTATCAACTGCATGAACACTCTTGCTGGAAGCGAGTGTTGAGGTCTGAACTTCTGTATCAGCGACTGAATGCTGCTGACCCTCACCGAATTTGGCTGTGCTGTGGCTGCCAGAGTGTTTATGGTCGCACCCAGATACTGCCGTATGTGGGCGGGTTGGAGGTGGGATTTTGGGTAATTCAGTGAGAATCCCAGATCGTGCAGGAGGTGAATGGTGTGGGACATGTGGGCGGCACACTGCTGGGCTGACTTCGCCTGGATGAGCCAGTCGTCCAGATAAGGGTAGATGTTAGAACTGGGGGTCTCTAGTTGGCAGAGGTAGGTACCAGTGTCCAAATAGGGACCCTTGCTTCTAGTCAGGACAAGGAGATAACCCTCTCAGATAACCCCTGCTCGCCCTCAAGGTAGCTTGGCCGGAGCAGTCTAGGCTAACCAGAGGCAATGCGTTAAGTATTTGTACCAACACTCACAGTAACACAGTGAAAACACCACAAACTGATTCCACAACAGTTTAGGAAAATAAAGATATTTATTCTAAACTACACAAGACCAAAAACGTCAAAAATCCAACATACACAGGTCAAGGTTACGGTTTCAAATGAGTTCTTCAGGTTGTAATCAAAGTTCTTTACGTTGGGATCCAATGATCCACAGAGGCGTGAAAAGTTCACAGTTGCGTCACGTTTACTCACAGTACCTTTTGGATGCAACAAAGTTCCACAAGTAGGAAGCTGGTGCGGTGGAAACAAGCGGTGCGTTACTCCTGAGACCCTGGGGAGGCGATGCGACAGCCCCGCTGCAGCAGCGGGCGTGCGGCGACAAATCCGGTCTGTAAGGGGAGGAAGGCAGCTTGCGTAGATTCCGGTGCGTAGGTTCCGTGGGAAGTCTGTTCTCGGCAAGGCACGATGCGATGATCTCGTAGGGGCTGCGACGATCTCCGGGGCGACGATGCGCAGACCAGCGGTGACCCTCTCTCTCGCAGCTCCTCGATGTGATGACTTTCTGCGACGAGGTTCGCAGCGACGTGATGCGGTCCGCAAGCAAGCGGTGCGGCGATCTCACCCAGACGACAGGCTCTGCGACGACACTCGCAGCGATGTTCGATTCTCCCGCACCGTTCTGGTGCGTCCCGCAAACGAAGGGTGCAACGGCCTCGGCAGCGATGTCAGGTGCTGCGCCGATCTCGACCTTCGTAGCGGCGGGAAACTTCTCGCACTGTCGGGGATGCGCTCCGCAAGCGAGCGATGCGACACTTCTCAAGCTTCACAAGTTTCTCAGCTTAGTCTCAAGCTTCCCAGCTCAGGTTCAACTTCTAGAGGCCCCACAACTGGATCAAGCGCTCTACGAAGGACAGAACTCTCTCAGCAGAGTTCAGGGAGACTGGGGGTGAAGTCCTTTTGTTCCTGGGACTTCGGAAACAGGGAGCCAGCTCTTCTCGGGCCCTTGGAGATTCCTTACAAGACAGGGGACACAGCTCACAGCAAAGTCCTTCCCCTCTCCTTGGCAGCAAAGCAACAGCAGGTCAGTCCAGCAGAGCAACAGCGGGACAATCTTCCTTCTTCCACGTCAGCTTTCTCCTTGGCAGAGGTTCCTTCTTGCTTTCCAGGATGATCTAATTTTCTGTTGTCAGGGGTCCTGTACTTATACCCCTAAAGTCTTTGTTCTCTCTGTGCATGTGGGCCCTGAGCCCGGTCTGAACCAGTTCTGGGTGGATCCTGAGCACCTTAATGTGTTGGCTGCGTCTTTCCTTTCAGAGTGAGGGGCAGAGTCCTCCGCCGCCCCGCAGGAGGTGGAGCCAGCATTGTGGCAGGCAGGCACAGCCCTATTCAGCCCAGGTGCCAACTCCTCCCACCACTCAGGTCGCAATCGTTCCATTCAGCCTAGTGCTGACTCATCCAGCCTCGGGGCTTTCCCCGGCTCCTGTCACTCGCAACCCAGACAGCCAATACACAAACAGTCTCAGGCACACAGAAGGGTCAGACAAGAGAACAGCAACCTTCTAAAAGTGCTGTCCTCAAACACAGGATCTAAAAACCACCTTTCCTAAAAGATGCGTTATTAAATTCTGAGTTCAGGGATACTAAATACTTATGTCCTATCTTGCTCCTATGGGAAGAAATGCCGTGAACCACTGTAGCCGGCATCCCCCATGTTAACCTATGGAGCGAGATAGCCTTACAATAGTGAATAACGAAAAGGGCGGTAATTCACTACCAGAGCATGGTACCTGCACCAGTACATGCTCTACCTTTTATATACACGGCACCCTGCCCAGGGGGGTACCTTGGGCCTTCCATAGGGGTGACTGATGTGCACGAAAAGGGAAGGGTTGGCCTGGTCAGCGGGGACGCGGACCAGGAGGACATGGCAGTTCTAAACTGCCCGTAGGCGCTGCAGTGGCAGGCCCGAGACACCATTTTAGAGCTACTCCTGTGGGTGGCACAATCAGTGCTGCAGGCCCACTAGTAGCATTCGTCATCACCGGCCCTGGCACACCCTGTGCACTTTACAAGGGACTTCGTGGTGATACGAATATGCCAAACATGGATATCCAATCATGATAACAATTTACATAGGGAGCACTTACACTCTGGCACTGATCAGCAGCGGCAGAGTGTCCAAAGCATCTAAACCAGCAAAACGAATCCAGCACAGCATCAAAAAATACAGGAGGCAGAGGCAAAAAGATAGGGGTAATCACGCCAAAAGATGTCAGGTCTAACAGTAGACATGGATGTTCGGTCTCCTGAGGTGCGCCGCCACAGTCGCCAGGCACTTTGTGAACACCCTGGGTGCCGTGGTGACTCCGAAAGGCAAAACTTCGAACTGGTAGTGCTGGTTTTGTATGGTGAATCGGAGGTATTTCCTGTGTGAAGGGTGCAGTGGAATGTGAAAGTACGCATCCTTGAGGTCCAAAGTTGCGAGAAAATCCCCCTGACTGAGCAACGGGAGCACTTGCTGCAGGGTCAGCATATGGAAGTGCTCCGACAAGATGTAGTGGTTGAGTGGCCTGAGAGACCCGTCCTTCTTTGGTATTAAGAAGTACAGGGAGTAGACCCCTGTGCCTCTTTCCTGCACAGGCACGAGTTCTATTGCTCCCTTTTGCAGCATGACGGTGACCTCCTGCTGCAATAAGTGCAAATGCTCGGCCGACATAGGACGGTGTCTTGGGGGCATGTTGGGTGGAGTGGATGTTAACTCCAGGCAATAACCGTATTGTACAAGTTTTCTGACCCACCTGTCTGTGGTGATGGACTTCCAGACTGGCAGGAACTGCTGGAGTCTCCCCCCGACCGGTGTTGTGAGGTCGGGGGGCAGTGACAAGGCGTCACTGTTTGTTGGTGGCAGAGGATCTGGAGTTGTTGTTTCCACGACCTCTGCCCTTGGCGCTGTTACCACGATATCCACCTCGACTCTTGTTGGTGTATGTGGACTGAGTGTTGCCCTTGTAGTACTGCGTGGACTGGGAGAGCTGGCCTCTGGAAACGCCTCTAGTGCTTGAGCGACGAAAAGACCCACCCCGAAACTGCTGGGACTGTAAGGCACCCATGGATTTAGCAGTTTCCGTGTCCTTTTTAATTTTTTCGAGGGTGGTGTCAACCTCCGGGCCAAACAAGTGATCTGGATTCACTGTTTGATTAAGGATGGTGGTTTGGATTTCCGGCTTAGATCCAGAGATTCTCAGCCAGGCATGTCGTCGCAGCATAACACTAGTGTTGACAGCCCTGGCTGCGGTATCAGCCGTGTCCAGAGCGCACTTAATCAAAGCATTAGAGATCAGCTTCCCTTCCTGAATCAGCATCTCAGCCGCCTCCTTGTATTCATCAGGCAGGTGCTACAACAGGGTCTCCAGTGTGTCATAGTGTGCCCTGTCATACCTCGCCAGAAGCGCTTGTGTATTTGAAATGCGCCAGATGTTGGCGGCCTGTGCTGCTACCCTCTTCCCCGATGCCTCAAAGACCTTGGATTCTTTGTCTGGGGGAGGAGCATCACCCGTAGTCTGAGAATTAGCCCTCTTCTGGGCATTCGAGACGACAAGGGAGTCCAGAGGCAACTGTCCTTTGATGTAGGTAGGATCAGTAGGCGCCGACTTGTATTTCTTTTCAATCCTAGGGTTTATCACCCTCGCCCTGGTAGGTTCTTTGAAGATCTCGCCAGCATGTTTCAAAACACCTTTTAGCATAGGCAGAGTCTTGACAGTTCTTTCTGAGACTGAGAAGGTATCAAAAAGGAAGTCGACATCAACAGGGTGATCATGGAGCTGGACGTTGTGATTGTTAGCTGCCCGTTCAATGAGGGCATTGAAGGCTGCAGTCTCTTCTGTAGGAGACGTTTTTGCAGAAAACAGTTTAGGGTCTTGTCCTGCTTGAGGATCACCTGGGTCAGCACCAGCGGCCCAGGGTGCGTTGGTATCCTCAGGGTCTGTATAGACAGGATAACTGTACTCATCCTCATCTCCCTCCCCAGCATCCACATAAGAGTTAGTGGGTGAAACATTATGAGCCTGTGGAGAGAGTGGTTCCACCAAGACGGGAGTGAAAGCAGAGTCCTTCTTTTTCTTGAGAGGGATCTTGTAGGACTCCATTGGACGTTCTGGGGCGATTTTCCGCTTGAGGAGGGAAAGCCTGCCCGTTTCGGCATCAATGAAGTGTTCCTGATGCTCTTCCACTGAATGTCGTCGAGGCTGTGGGCCGGGTACCACCGTTGACGACTTTGGCGCCGAGGAAACCTTCTCGGGAACGCTGGCGACCGCCTTAGGAGCGAAAGCCTTCGGCGCCGTCTTCGGCGGCAACGTAAAATGGATGGGCGTGGGCGCCTTATGTGGCTTCTCAACCGGTGTCAGAGGCGGAGGATCCTTCGGCCCGACCGATAAGGGTCTTATCCCTGATGCGCTGTAGGGAGCCCGTCACCTTCTTGGTGAACGCGGCAGATGGGCGCGCCGGTTCGACGGAACCCTTCGAGGCCTCACCTGGAGTCGATTCTCGGGGTGCGCTGCCCTTGGCCCTGTCCTGTTGACGCGGAGTCACGAGAACCTTCGGGTCATGCAGTCCTTTCTTCGGGTCACTGAGAGCTTTCTTCAGGTCGCCGAGAGCTTTCTTCGGGTCGCCGAGGGCTTTGCTGGTGTCGACCGTCTTCGTCTCGACGCCCTTGACTTGAGCCTTCGGCTCGACACCACCCTTTGGCTTCTTCGGCGCCGAGGGCTTCGAGGCCTTGGAGCCGATCAAAGCGATGCGCGCTTTCGGTTTCAAGGACGGCACGTGCGCAGGTTCTTGTGTCGAGACCGTAGGTTTCACTTTCGGTTTTGATTTGCCAGGGTGCGGCTCAACAGCAATGTCCATGGCCGAGCCCGAAGGCGGGGCCGTAGAACCCATAGTAAGATCTTGGGTAAGGCCCGATAGCAATCCCTCGACCTGAGCCTTATGAATTGGCACGTCCCCAGAGTCAGTTTGAGGAAGCTCTTCGTCCGAGCTATCCTCCGTGGCCCCGAGGGCCCCGTCGTCGTCTCCTACCTCGTCGACGACTTCTTCGGCCTCGAACATCTCAGCATCCGCGTTGTAGCCGTAGTCGACGTCCGACGCGGGGTTCGACTCACTAATGTCCTGGATAGATTCGTCCTCGACATCCCCTGCATCAAAGATGTGCACAGGCGCCGGCGCAGCATGCTGGGCCTCCTGGCGCGCAGCTCGTCGAAGCTTAAGCGTCTTCTTGGACCTGAAGCGTGAGCAAGCCATACACTTGGCTTCATCGTGGTCCGGTGACAGACACTTGTTGCACACCGGGTGGACGTCGATGTGGGGATACTTCGAGTTGCAGACGGGACATCTCTTAAATGGACTACGTTCCATGATGAACGGTCGATAGGGTCTGAAGCGTCGACTGGGCCTTCCGCGTCGAAAGCACGCGGGTGTAGGATATCCGGCTCGGGACCGAGCTGGAAGAACTAAGACCGAACGCAAGACTATACCGACGTAGTAGACTAAAGACCTTTTGGCCTTAAGAAGTTTTCATATCGATTTCCGACAAGAGGGAATTCAAAGACATCCGAACCCAATGGCAGAAAAAAACAATCTGAGGATGGAGTCGATACCCATGCGCACTGTAGTCCAGGGGAGGAGCCACCTATCTCGTGATACTTCGAAGACTCTTCCAGGACAACAATGTGCAATCATCCGGACCCAACACTAGGCGGCGATCTATGCACAGATATGAATTCACCAGCCCACATGCCTCGAACACCAGTAAGAGAGGCTATGATTTTTTGCATTGCAAGAGCCCAAAAGTCCTCCATATCCTTGGGGATGTTTCTTGAGTGTTCACTCTGAGACCCCGTCTGTGTGTCTGGCTGTTCATCGATTTTTTGGGACTTGCACTTCCCATTTAGGAGCTGGAGGTAACATCAAGACTGCGGTAGAAGATGAAGCTGGAGTGGCCCTACTAGTAGAGGAACCAGAGGAAGGATCCTCAGCAACCGGGATGAATCCGGAGCCATCTGAGTCTATCTGCAAAGCATCAAGCACAGGTCCCAGAACGTTTGATGCATCCAACTGTGGGGCCTCCACAGGCAATGATAAGGAAAGGTCTCCAGGGCCTACTGAGAGCCTCTCCTCAACCCAGTCAATTTCTTTTGAGATGGCCCCCATCGCTTTGGCCAAGAAGTAGTCAATGGTTGAGTGATTTGGGCCTGTGGATGTTGTGACGGGCATGGCTTTCCTTTTTCCCATAATCACTACATGTTTGGAGACAACAGGCTTAAAAAAAAAAGCAACGGGGCAGTCCTTACAGAACCACACGAAAGAGGATAAACCACAGTGGAACAGTTACCAGCAGGAGAAGATTATTGGTCATGGTAGCAAGATCATTTCCGTTGATGTTTCTCAGATCACAAGACCATTGTTTGGTCTTATGAGGTTGACCTTGTCCAATCAACACCATTTCCATAATGCAAAAGGAGATTAGGAGATGATCTGACCAATCGCACAGTGATATGTAATCTAGTTGAATTATGTTATCTTTGGCTATGATTAGATCCAGGATGGAGCCTTTGTTATTTGTAGGTATGTTGAAAGAGTGGGTGAAGTTCAGGTCTATGAGGAAAGTCTTGATGGTGCATATTAAAGGATCATTTTCGTCGTTCCAGTGTAAGTTGAAAATGTAGAAAGGTATTTTGATTAGGGAATCTCACAGAGTACTGTAGTAGGCGAGGGTTTTGATGTTACACCCACCCACTCACCCTCCTCCCCCTCTTTTCAGAAAACGTGCAGTGTTCAGCCCACTTAGGAAGCGTTGTATACGGTTTTGTCAAATGTAAAGTAAATTGTTAAAAAAGCAATGTCTGTATTACTGATGGCTGACTTGTGGGACACTTACGCTCATTACAGTATGCCTAAACTGGTCATGGTGACTATAGGCCTAATTAGTTCATTGGGAATAGTTATGTCAGAAACATAGATCGGATTGGTTTCTGATGAAAATGTATGACATTGTGAAAAACATGTATTAAAGCCAACAGGCCTTAAAGGCTGGATTGTTATTACACTTTGCTACAGCCCTCAGCCAGGTATTTTGTTATATGAAAGCTCAGTGTACCATAGTAGACAAGAGTTCTGTTTACCCCTGTGATAACCTGTTTTTATGGAATTTCTTTGTTCTCTTTAGGTCTGGCTTGACAGTGTAGCTGTTACAGCGAGCCTATGTTAAAAAAACAAGCATTTGCAATGCAATAGGTCTCGCATTAGGAAAGTTTGAGCTATTGGTCTTGTAAATGACAATTTTTTTATTTATGTGTTGGTTTTGAAAATAGCGAAATTAATAGCTTTGTCATTTACAAAGCCAATAGTTTTAACTTTTGCAAATGTGACACCTATAGCATTTGTAATGCAATATGTGTTGTATTTACGTGACTTGGATGTATTGATATTACAAATAACAATGGATTTTATTTTTTTTAATAATTAATACTTAAATAAAAGTTATTGTAATTTGTAATGGCAATAGCTTAAACTTTTGTAAACAACTTTTGTGATTATGTTCAGTGTATTTTATTGTGACGAAAATCCAAGAACAGAAGTAAAATATTAACATCTTTTTGTGACATTTGTAATAAAGCTTGAAACATTGAAGAACTTATTTGAACCATTTGATAGATAGAGTGAGGGCGATACATAGATAGAGTGAGGGCGATAGACAGATAGAGTGAGGGCGATACATAGATAGAGTGAGGGCGATACATAGAGTGAGGGCGATAGATAGATAGAGTGAGGGCGATAGATAGATAGAGTGAGGGCGATAGATAGATAGAGTGAGGGCGATAGATAGATAGAGTGAGGGCGATAGATAGATAGAGTGAGGGCGATAGATAGATAGAGTGAGGGCGATAGACAGATAGAGTGAGGGCGATAGACAGATAGAGTGAGGGCGATAGACAGATAGAGTGAGGGCGATAGACAGATAGAGTGAGGGCGATAGACAGATAGAGTGAGGGCGATAGACAGATAGAGTGAGGGCGATACATAGATAGAGTGAGGGCGATCAATAGAGTGAGGGCGATACATAGATAGAGTGAGGGCGATACATAGATAGAGTGAGGGCGATACATAGAGTGAGGGCGATACATAGAGTGAGGGCGATAGATAGAGTGAGGGCGATAGATAGAGTGAGGGCGATAGATAGAGTGAGGGCGATAGATAGATAGAGTGAGGGCGATAGATAGAGTGAGGGCGATAGATAGATAGAGTGAGGGCGATAGATAGATAGAGTGAGGGCGATAGATAGATAGAGTGAGGGCGATAGATAGAGTGAGGGCGATAGATAGATAGAGTGAGGGCGATAGATAGATAGAGTGAGGGCGATAGATAGATAGAGTGAGGGCGATAGATAGATAGAGTGAGGGCGATAGATAGATAGAGTGAGGGCGATAGATAGATAGAGTGAGGGCGATAGATAGAGTGAGGGCGATAGATAGAGTGAGGGCGATAGATAGAGTGAGGGCGATAGATAGAGTGAGGGCGATAGATAGAGTGAGGGCGATAGATAGAGTGAGGGCGATAGATAGAGTGAGGGCGATAGATAGAGTGAGGGCGATAGATAGAGTGAGGGCGATAGATAGAGTGAGGGCGATAGATAGAGTGAGGGCGATAGACAGAGTGAGGGCGATAGACAGATAGAGTGAGGGCGATAGACAGATAGAGTGAGGGCGATAGATAGATAGAGTGAGGGCGATACATAGATAGAGTGAGGGCGATACATAGATAGAGTGAGGGCGATACATAGATAGAGTGAGGGCGATACATAGATAGAGTGAGGGTGATACATAGATAGAGTGAGGGCGATACATAGATAGAGTGAGGGCGATACATAGATAGAGTGAGGGCGATACATAGATAGAGTGAGGGCGATAGATAGAGTGAGGGTTATAGATAGAGTGAGGGCTATAGATAGAGTGAGGGCTATAGATAGAGGGCGATAGATGGATAGGATGAGTAAATGGATGGATGGGATGATGGATAGATGGAGGGCCAGAGAGCAGACAGAGTAGATGTATATTGCTTATTGGCTATGCGGATGGTTTTTGTAGTTTGAACAAAGGGTACCAGATGTGGTGGCTTTGTTGGTGCAGCTTATTGACATCTAGATGGATACTGTAGAAAGAGCAGACAAACTGTCTGGAAGGATACTACATACTGGATGAACAGATAGATGGCTGGATAGATGGAAAGACGGACGGACGAATACATGGATGGATGAATGGACGGACGGACCGGAAGAAGGACGGATGGATGGATGGACGGACGTACTGATGGCTGGATGGATGGATGGATGGATGGACGGACGGACACCACATTGGATCGATCCTACATATTGCACGCATGGTTGGATGGATGAACTGATGGCGTGAGGGATAGATATTGTTGATTGAAGAGCTGGTCAGGCAGAATGGGTAAAGCATGTTTAATGGATGATTGAATGATGGATTGATATAAATTGCAGAATGGCTGAGCAGACATACTAGACTACGGTTTGTTTGGCTGCATGGGTGGATATTGCAGACTGGGCGGAACAATGACAAACACTGGAATGAGACTGCATGCTGGATGAATGCATGAATGTGAACACCAATACATCTATGACAGACGGTCAGAAACACTTGACGGATGAACATTTGTATGGATGTAGGTGTGAATGGATGGACAAAGGGGTAAATGGGCGGATGAATGGATTGAATGGATGGGTGGATAGATGGACAGACAGATGGGGCACATGTCGCTTTGTCGCTGTAGTTTTCCCGCATAGCGCTGGTGTCCCCCACATACACTTGCTGTGATCCCACGTGCGGCACGGTTGGCGCCTCGCACGGTCTGGAAACACGCAGGTGCCTTGATCTCACCCGGCGCATCAAGGCGCCTCAGCTTTGAAGTGAGCACAGGGGCAGGCGTAGGGCTTGTGAGCAGGCCGACGCCCCTCCCTGCAGCAGTCTCGCAGACTCGACCTGCCTGCACCGCGTCTCCGCTCTGAGGTCAGGCGCTTCGAGGAGGCTCGGCGGCTGCGGGTGCTTTAAGGTGACGAAACATTTTTATGTCAGTGATAAAGGGCCGGACCACGCCCAGCTAACGGGGCACGATGAGCAGAGGGACTCGTCTCTGAACACCCGCGCATGGCAGTCACTCCTTAGAACGCCAAGGGAGGTTACTTGTCGCCTGAAATTTTCTTGTTCAGTTAAACCAGCCAGCGCCTGGAGGTAGTTCACTTTTCATATTTAGTGATACTTGCGCCTCTCGCTCCTCCGTTTAGTAACAACGTCCTCACTATCTTTGTCTCTTACACACGGCATCGGCTGTCTCACCATCCTGGTGTTTACTTCCACGGTCAGCGCATCCAAGTACTCAGTCCTTCAATTTGTTCCTCGTGCCCTCGCTCCAGCTATCCACTCCCTTCCTTACTCAGCCCATGCTCACTCGCTCCCTTGCTCGCTAACCTCATGTACTCAATCACTGATTCGCTCACTCACGCCATACACTCACTCCTTCACTCGCTTACTCAGTCGCTTCCCTAGCCTACTCGCCATGCATTCACTCACTCTCAGTCGGTAGCTCAGTTAGTCAAACCACTCGCAGACCTGAAAACAATTATTGGATAATTTTACAGAGAGCGCCTTTTCAATTTGGTTCTGGTGTCTGACCGGACAAATGGCCCTCTTCTCCCAGAAGCTCCTAGTTCCAGTTTACTCTGTTTCTCACCGGATGACCTCCGACTCTCGGGCCCAGCCCGGTGCCAGCTCACAAGGGCCACAAGGCGCTGCCTCGTCGGCCAGCATCCGAAAGGCACCCCTTTAATCCTCGGGGCTGATCTGGGTCGGATCAGGCTACAGCGCAATCTGACCGTGCTAGCATGGTTAGTCCGGCAGGGCCACGTGCGCGAAACCTTCCATGGGGCGGGACGCGCCCACGGAGAGAAGCAGTGCTGGTGACGCGGGGCTCTCATGCCCGAGGGAGAGCCCCGCGGAGGCTGAAGAAGTTTAGAATGGCGGTAAGTGGGGCTTGGGTGGGGGTGCGCTTGTATGTGGCGGCGGCGGCGTCTCTGTATGTGTGTGTGCGTGCGTGTGTGTAGGTGCGCTCCTGTGTGTGTGCGGCGGGGGGTGCTGGTGAGTGGGGGGAAGCAGGGGGGGGTGCGCGCGTGTGTGTGCCTTCCTGCCTGCGTGTGCATGTGTGTATGTGTGTTCAGGGAATCTGTGGCAGGGGATGTGCACGGCGCCGGGCTGGGCGTGCGCGCACCGCGATGCACGTTACAAGCAGCCAAGGCGCCAAAGCACGCCCACGAGGTCAAATCTCCGGCAGGAGAAGCGCGTGTCAGTCTGCTGTCCACATTCCCCCAAAAGTGATAACATAAGTTGTCGAGCTCTAGACAGCAAAGCTTTGCTTTGCTTTCGTCTGGGCTCGACCTAAAAAGGTTAAGACATAAATCTGCCTCTGCCTGCATGTTGATTTTGTCTGCCTTAAGCATCTCATTGGACTCTTAAGAAGTAGTTATAATGCTTGTAACTGGTAGGGGAATTGGTGCTGGTGCACTGTGACTGCAGAATCCATTCCAAAATCCTGTAGGAAGGGATTTTCATGAGGTAACCGCATGGCCGATCCAGTAGGGAGGAGTTTCACAACGTAAACTCTGACAGATGCAATAGGAACAGGTTTAGGTTACGTACTCGCTGACAAATGGAACATGAGGGACTTTTACATTGTGAACTCCGAGACAAATGCAATAGTGGTGGGCTCCCTGGAATACAGACCATGAATGGGTATGGGTATTACATGGTAAACACTAGACGAAGGGGCTTTACAACTGGAATTATCTGACAAATACAACTGGAATGGGTTACACACTATGATCTCTCTTACAAATGGAACAGGAAGGGGTTTAAGAGACCTGTCCCTTTTTAGGTTTGGTCGCAGTACATACTTTGTGTATCCAGAGAGAGACTTAATGTTTATTTCAAAGTATACTGTGGGTCTGCTTACAATGTTTGATGCTTCTCTTTAGTTAGATACCACATGGCTATGCTTATGTTGATTTTAAAGCCAATTCGTTTGCTTTACTCGCCAGTTACTATGGTTTCAAAGGCAGTAGGCCACTCGTTTTATATTGTGAATTACTTACAAAACCAATTGGCTTAACGTTGTTGATTGTGAAAAGCTTTGTTTTGCAAAAGACTTATTTATTGGCACTGCTAGTGTTTAGGGTTAGAACCTGCAGGTGCACACATTGTCATATTGTACCTTGCAGAAAATGAGAAAAAACTAGAATTACAGGGGTAGTTGCCAAGTGTGATATTTCTTTATGGTATGCAATCTGCATACACCCTGGCTATCCCGCAATGGGTTTCAATGTGTACTCCCATCAGAAATCTTGCAAATGTTTGTACTTTTGTGTAGATTATTAACTGGTATGTTCATTTAAGTATGTCTCAGTTTTACATAAAAAGCACTGGCTGAGCCTTCATTTGTTGTTAGATTTGTACATAGCTGAGTTCTACATTTCTAAACCACTGCACCTCCCTGAGTGAGGTTTGGATTGCTCTTTCTCCGTACCCTGACCGTCCCCAGTTTAAGAGTCAAGGGTAAGGAGACCCCAGGACAACTGAGATTAAAGACACCTTTTGCCATAGCCAAGGTCCAGTAACTTAAGACTGCCCGAGAACCTCCCGAACCACGTTCCTCAAATACAATAGGATGGGGTTTTAATTTGTGAACGTCCTGAAAATTTCAACAGCAATGAGTTATACTTTGTGAACTCTCTTACAAATGCAATAGGAATGAGTTCGCCTAGTGAACTTCTTGCCAACCAACAAATGAAGGGGTGTTACTTCCTGGACTCTAACAAATTCAGCACGATTAGTATTACACTGTGTATTCTCTGACCAGTGACCAGACCAGTGCAATAAGAAGAAGTTTTATATTGTGATCTATACAACAGGAAGTGGTTATGTACTGTGAACTCTATGAAAAACACCCTGTACCTCTCAAAGAGCTGTCTCTGCACAGGGTAACTACAGTCGCAGCTCTTGAGAAGTCCGGGGTACCAACGGACAGAGCGGTGCCTCACATCCTGAGCTGTTGCCAGGTGAGGTGAGGTGTTTACTCATAACCAACGGATGTTATTAACATATTGTACACCATCGAAACGGAGACAACTGTTTTTTGTAGGTTGTATTCGTTTCAATCACATTACCATTGTGCAATGCCCCCATCACTCAAAAAACGATAGTGCTTTACATCAGGTGGATTTGAGTAGATCCTACAACTGAATAGTATCTATAAAAACATCTCTGAGCTCCTCCCTCACAGTGAGGGGGTTGTAGCCCTTGGCTGCACTAGGTGTTGCAGCCAAGAGGAGATCCCAGATGATGAAGCATGTCACTTCGGTGAGTGATTTGATTCCGTCCTTATAAAAGGACTCCCCCATGTATGAATAGGAGCCTTTTGCTTGTACTGTGTGTTCTTTATGCTGGTCTAAGCTTGCCAGACCCATGGATAATTGGTTATTCTGCACAATAGACCTCCCACCCAGGACTGTCTCTGCACAAGGCACCTCACCCAGGGGTGTTGCCGCACTAGGTACTCCCAAAGAGCGGTCTCTGCACAAGGCACCTTCCCATGGGTTGTCTCCGTACAAAGCACCTCACACAGGGCTGTCTCCGCACAAAGCACCTCAGACAGGGCTGTTTGCACAAGGCACCTCACACAGGGCTGTTTGCACAAGGCACCTCCCACAGGGCTGTCTCTGCACAATGCACCTCACACAGGGCTGTCTCCGCACAATGCACCTCACACAGGCACAGAGGAGACGTGCACTCACCCAGAGGCTTCTGTTCCTTCTTCTTGGCCTCCTGCTCCTTGTTCTCTTGGTTAGCCCGTGATGAAGCAGCCGAGGAGAACTGCTTCCGAACAAGATATGGAACCAGCTCTCTGCGGATGGATGAGAAGGACCTGAGGACAGAAGAGTGGTATGATTGGTAATCACAACATTGCGCCATGACGCTGTGTGAAGTGTAGTGTTGTGCCCTGCAGGAGGCCCCATCTACAGGGACCTCCACTTACATTGGGTGTACAGCAAACCTCTTCAGTTCCAGGACAGCGATTATAGAGCCCCAGGAAAAATTATATTTTGCCACATGGGACAGAATCCCGTTTGAGACCATGTTTTATAATCTTGGGCCCAAACGCGAAACGTGAAAAAGGATTACAAATGTAAGCTGTTTAAATCTATGCCTATGAAAAAATTGAACTATAAATGTTGAATTTTATTTCAGATTTTAAACTATTTTATTGAGTTTTATAGACAAGACATTAGCATTTCTGTTCCAAGGTTTGCCAATCGTAGTTTGTACAACAGTGTTAACAGTCACTTCGAAACATATGCTTAGCTAACCCCACCTTACGTGGTTTAGTGAGAGCAAGAAAAAAGATGAAAGAAAAAACAAGGAGAGAAAGGAGTGAAAGAAGGGCACAATGAAGGTTCTGTAATTGTGAGGCTTATAAACGCGTGACTAGTCGCCACATCACTGGCTTGCTTATGGCGCGATAGGGAGACACGTCGGTCCAACCGCTCCGTAGGGCCATAGTATTTGCGCACATTTACATTCTTTTTACCGCACTTAACGGGGGCAGGGGGGGGGGGGGGTGTCGCCAGGGAGGATTGGTTTCATGGAGGTTCGTAGAAGTCAAGGTATGTGTTGAGTGAGTTCCACATCTCTCTGGTTGCTGGTTTCCAGGACGAGTTATGTAGTGCAATATTGTCCGCACCTCTGAGGTGCGTAATCCAGTTGAACCAGCCCTTGTATGAGGTCTTACTTGTGTCCTTCCAATTGGCTAGGACCATTTTCCCCGCTGCGGTCAGCAGCAGGTCAAGTAGGTCCTTGTCATGCTCAGATCTTAGTTCTGTGGTCATAAATGCGGTGGCGAAGGAGGAGAATTCAGTTGTTAGTGTAAAGCCCAGTACCCTGTTTATAAACCCAAAGATTTTCTCCCAGTAAGACAATTAAATACTTGGAAAAACAAACACTGGACGAACAAGAGTTGGCAACACTATGGACTTCTGCCTCACGCAATAAAATCTCACTGGTGCTCTCACAGACAAAATTCTGGCTACTCCATAAGGCTTTTTAGACCCCGGCACGCTTGTTCTCGCTAGGTCTCAGGTACAACGAGAAATGCTGGAACTGCAGCAAGGAAAAAGGGGATCTAGCACACCTTATCTACCAATGCCCAACTCTCAAAACCTACTGGGTTGAATTTTATTTTAACACTAGAGTATAATTGTTACCAGCACTCCTTTTTCTTCATTAACATTTTTCTTTAAGTGAGACAGTCTCACATTTTTTTTTCTATTGTAAAACATGGTGATTGAAGGACGATTATTTCCTCAAATGACGAAAATAGAAACATTTTTCTTTTAAATTTGGCAGTTCAAACGGCCCGTTGTTTTGCCTTTGGAGGACACAATTCCTTAACTCTCCTTACAGCATGATTTATTGCTGCAATGGTACAAGAATTTGGGAGGAGGGGTGACTTACATTTAATTCCTGGTTCTAAGTTAAGGCTTTTTCGTGCATTATATTTAAGGACTAATGTTTTTACTTACTTGCTTTTTATTCAGCTTTTAGAAATTTCAGTAGCAAACTAGTTTTCTGGTCCTACCTTTCTCTTTAAAGAAACAGGTGGACCCTAAATAAGAACAAGCATTGGCATAGGCAATAGGTCTCGCTTTTGGGACCTTATAAGTATTTAGTTATGCAGCACAATATCCTTGGGGCAACAACATCAACTGTTGCATGGCTAAACACTTATAAGGTCCCAAAGGCGAGACCTATTGGCCATGCCAATGCTTGTTATAGGGAGCAGCCGAAGGGAGCAATTGTGCAGTTGCTCAAAAGGAACACAGATTTGGAAAGTGAGAACCAAATTAAGGTCCCCCTAAGGCATAATGAAGGGGCAGGAAGGAACATATGTACAAGGCCTTTCAGGAATCTATTTACAATGGGTGATTTCAATAAGGAGGGTTGGTCTGGCAGCCTCGGGGATGCAAACAAAGGCAACAAATACTCCCTTAGGGTACCCAGAGCCCTGCTTGGCAAGGGTCGAAATAAAAAGCAAAACATCAGAAAGGAAAGCAGAAAAAGGGTCAATAGTCTCTTTTTGCACAATATATTACAAATTTCTTCCATCGGCATGCATATACTGTTTTGGTGGAGGGATGCCTGGCTGCAGAATAACATTACAGACTTCGAGAGGAAGGTCGAAAGCCATCAACTTCCTTCACTCAATTTCCATGCAAGAAGGCGTAGTGTTGACAGGTTCTGGTAGAGGACCCTCTCCTGCAGCTGCGACAGAAGATCCTCCTGAAGGGGCAGCCTGATCGGAGGTTCGATGCTCATATACAGAAGCTGGGGATACCAGACACTCCGTGCCCAATCCGGAGCCACAAGAATGACTTGGCCAGATCATTCATTAACTTCTTGATAACTCTGGGCAGGAGTGGTATGGGGGAACGGTGTACAGGAGGCCTGAGTGCCACTCAAGATGAAAAGCATCTCTGATCAAGAGCCGCCTTGAAAACTTCAGCGTGCAGAACTGCGGACACTGCAGGTTCTCTGCGTTCTATCCAAGGCTCTCCAAATTGCTGAAGATACCTTGCGCCACCTCAGGATGAAGACACCATTCCTGATCCTAAAGGCATCAAATGCTGAGTTTGTCTGCCCTGGCGTTCGGAGAACCTGCCAGGTGTTGAACCACCAGGGATACGCCCTGCTGTTCTAGCCATGTCCAAAGACGCAGGGCCTCTTGGCAAACGGTCACGACCCCACCCTGCCCTGTTTGTTGCAGTACCACATGGCGGTGATGTTGTCCATGAAAACCTGCACTAGCTTTTCCTTGATGGAGGGTAGAAAGGCTTTCAATGCCAAATCGCAGAGCTCCAGCAAGTTGATGTGGAGTCCCGATTCCGCCTGTGACCAGAGCCCTCTGATCTCCACCTCTCCCAGATGGCCACCCCATCCCAGAAGTGACAATTTACTACTGTGAAATTTGGCTGTGGAAGGAAGAGGGTTCTGCCTCTGAGCCAATTGTGGTTTGTCATCCATCACTGCAGGTCCTGTGCAGTTCCCTCAGAGATCTGGACGATGTTTGAGAGATTCCTCTGATGCTGCGCTCACTGGAACTTCAGGTCCCACATATGCCATCTGGCATATGTCACAAGCAGGGAGCAGGAGGCCATGAGGCCCAGCAGCCTCAGAGTCATTCTCACCGGAATCCAGGATTGAGGCTGAAACATCAGTATCATAGCCTGAATAACCTGGTCTCGCCGCTTGGGAGGATAGGCCTGAAAATGCGCTGTGTCCAGAACAGCTCTGATGAAAGAGAGCGTCTGAGAGGGAGTCAGGTGTGACTTTGGTACGTTCATAGTGAACCCCAGCGAATGCAGGAGGTTCGCCGTAGTCTGGAGGTAGAAGACAACAGCCTGGGGTGAGCCCGCCTTCATCAGTCAATCGTCGAGAAAGGGGGGAAGAGTGACACCCCAGATCTGCGCTGAACTGCCGCGACCACCGGCATCACTTTAGTGAACACCAGAGGTGTGCTGGTAAGGCCAAAGGGGAGCACAGTGAATTGAAAGTGCTTGTGGCCCACCGTAAACCGCAGGTAGCGCTGATGATCCAGCAGGACAGGAATGTGAAAATGGGCATCTTGCAAGTCCAACGCTACAATACAGTCTCCTGTGCCTAGGGCAGACAAGACCTGAATCAGAGAGAGCATCTTGAACTTTTCTTTTTTGAGGCAGTAGTTGAGAGCCTGCAGACTTAGGATAGGGCGCAGGCCCTTTTCCTTCTTTGGGACCAAAAAGTAGCAGGATTAACCGCCACAGCCTACTTCTGGTGCAGAACCCTCTCTATGGCTCCCTTGGCCAAGAGAGTCATGACTTCCTTCTGAAGCAAAGTCAGGTGATCCTCAAACAGTCGGTCGTAAGTTGGAGGCCTGGATGAAGAGGTAGTAGCCCCTTCAGCCTATCTGAAGAACCCACCTGTCCAACGTGATGTTTTGTCAGTGGTGAAGGTGATAGATGATCCAGCCACCAACTGGCCGTCCATGATCTTGAAGGGTCGGGCTAAGATGGTTTGGAAGCTGGGGTGGACTGACCCGACATTTGGCCGCCCGACCCACAGGGTCGGAACGAGCTGCGCCCACGGATGCACAAAGGCTGCTGAACTTGCGCTGCTTTGTAGCTGGGGTATGGCTTGCATGACTGAAACCACTTCCATAGCCACAACTGACAGCAGGCAGGGACGTGTGCCCACTGAGAGACCCAAGGACTTGGCCGTAGCCCGCGAGTCCGGGCCGGACTGGGTACAGCAACTATCCCTGGCAGATTGCTTCTCAACCAGCCCTGAGAGCGGGGATGGCATGTGCTAGCAAGAAGCACTGCTCCTGCTTTTGTTACAGGGGGCCGATATTGGAGCACTGCCGCAAAACCGGCCCCCAGTGACAAAACCGGCGACCACGGGAACGAAACCGGCCACCACAGGTACAAAACCGACCCTCACCCCTCTGGCCCATTGGGGAAATGATAGGTGCCTGTTCGGCCAGTCTGACTCTGCCGTGAGTCTTTAAAGCGCTCCAGGGCCATGTCTGCTTTGTCTCTGAAGTGACAGGGGCCATCAAAGGGCATGCCCAACGGGGACGCCTGGACCGCCCCAGAAAAGCCACAAGTTCTAAGCCAGGCGTGGTGTCCAACAGCCACCGTTAATGACATTGCTCTGCCCAGCGTGTTGGTCCTGTCAAGTCCACAACGAATGGTGAACTTTGCAGCATCTCTCCGGTCTGATATTGCTTGGGAGAGGATGTCTCCGGGACCTGTGGCAACACTTGCGCAACCGTTTCCGACAGGGAGTGGGAGTAAGAGGCCCAATAGGCATGAGGTGTTCACCAACCGCAATGCAAGACTGGCGAAGACATTTTCTTGCCCTAACTTTCCAGCCTCTTGGATTCCCTGTGTGGCAGTGTGGAAGGGAACACACCTTGAGAAGTAGAGGCTTGGAGCACAAAGCTCTCAGGGGTAGGGTGGTTGGTGAGAAAATGTGGGTGGCCCGGTGCAGAGCGATGCCAGCTGGCGATTGTCCAGTCACAGGAGCCTCTGTGCTGTGCTTGGACCAGGTTCCCAGACGGAAATCGGTTAAAGCCTCAATGAATGGCAGGAGCGTTTCGGAGGAGGAGACACCCGGCTGCAGGACCTCTGTCAATATGTTCATCTTGACTTCGACCGAAGGGAGCTGATGGTCTGGGGTTCAGGCAGTCTTGTAAAAGGTCCAGCGACCCTCCCAATCTTCCTCGACTCCTAGCCCTTGAAAATAAGGCAGAGGAACTGACCTAGGACCCAAGGGTGCTGTCTGCTCCAGAATCTACGTTGGTAGGTGCAAATCCGGCTCGTCAGTGAATAGAATGGGGCTGTCGCTCCTGGGGGCAACTGAGGTGTCGGGGCCAGCGCCGGGGAAGGTCGCAGAGGTTCGGCTGGCATCGGTCCGGATCCACGACCGGATCTACTGGGGTGCATTGGAGCTGGAGCTGCCGAAGCAAAACCAGATGGAGCCCCCTCTGTGCCTCCAGGTCATAAAGGGGCACGGGAAGGGTCAGGCCGCCCAAATATGAGGCACATAGCATCATAGAACTCTTTGAGGTGGGCGGGGGTCACTCAGACTCCCGGGAGCCGGGGAAACGTGGAGCCAACCCAGGCACAGGTTCAGCAGAATAAGGCCTAGATCACTGAGACTCTTAACACATCCGCCGACAGACCGGGAGAAGTCGAAGCACACTTTCACTTCTCCTGTTTCTTATGCGTCTTACCTGGCCGACCCGAAAACTTTGAGTGGGAGGACGAGGACTTAAAACTCCCAGAGCAGTGCCCGAACCTTCCTCGCGATCGAGAAAGAGACCTCTGGGGCAAATAACACAGTGCTAAGCTCCAGGCCGCAAGCAGCTTTAGGGACCGCTCCTTCAAACCTTTCGGGCCCATGGCTTGGTAGTCAGAGCATGATTTTGAGTCGTGGTCACGGTTCAGGCACCAAAAGGCAAATCAGGTGTGGATCCGTCTCCAATATAGCACGATGGCAGATGCCGCACGGTTTGAATTGAGAAGTCTCTTTGACATGTTGGAAAAACCTACACACCAAAAAATCGTTGACAAAATGTTGAAAAAAGCCTGTCAAAAAGTGGGTAGCTCTCTTCATGGATCTGCGCAGGCTGGCTCGAAAAGAACGGACGTCAGTGCACCGAGGTGGCACCTATATAGTTCACACGGACGACGTCACACGGAGCTGACCGATGCCGCCTAACGGCATGGAAGGGTATTGCTCGATTAAAATTCTTCAGGATCCAGTATGATGCCTGTGAAACTCTAAGGTAAGGAATCTGTTGCTAGATGTCTCAACCAGATGCACATGGTAAGTACCACAGGGAGAGTCCTGTAGTTCCACAGGAAGCGCCTGAGTAAAGAGTGAAGATGGGGGAAAAGGATTTAGGTAAGGCATAAGGGTTGTTCTGTAGTGGATATAAAAGGCGGCGGACCACCCTAGGACGGCGGCCCACGTTTGAACATCCACTGCAGTCTGTCCAACAGCAGCTGGATATTCATCACCCATGCCAGCACGGCGCCATGTGTGACAAACACACCTAAATATTTTAATCCCCGACCAGCCACTGGTATATCAGCCACGCAACGTAAATCTGGGGATGGGGTACTGGATGTAAAAATAGTAGACTTGGATAAGCTGAGGACAAGGCCAGATGTCTCCCCAAATATCTGCAGTATTCATGGACCAGAATCCTCAGGATGTGAAAAAAGATCGCCACATCGTTCACGTAAAGGGCAATGCGGTCCGACAATACTGGGTTCATATCGAACCCCAAGACCTACGCATCGATGCGCAGCCACTCCGCAAGAGGCTCTATTGCTATCATGAATAGCAGAGACAATAGAGGGCATCCCTGCTGTGTACCCCAACTGAGTACCCTTCTAGAGGATGGTCAGGAGGACACTGTACCTCTGTTCTTTTCGAGATAGCATCCCAAGGAGTCCCCAAAGTTGGAAATGAGCTTGACGTTTCAATGAGACCATGCCAAAAGGTGCCAGCGCAAAGGGGGTCAGGGGTCGACCAGATCGCAGTGCGAGTAATTGAACAAATTTGGTGTGCTAATTCGATGTTTGGAATAATACAAGGAGGCGATGCCAGTGGTGAACCTGTTTTCTAGCATTTCTGCCATCACTCTGTGTGTTTGATGTAACTAAGTGGCCAAGAAATGTCCAGACAGGGGTCCCTTGCTTGATGACACACAGGATTACAGCCACACCTCACTAACAAGAGCTGACAAGGCTGGACCGGGTCTGGATTGGCTTGTGGTCCCACCAGCAGGGCACTTCGACTGACGGTTCGGGAAGGATTGTTTTCATGAGGCGGAGGGTGGGTACTGATTTGCATAAGGCTGCCTCTGTCTAGATTGGCATAGTTGGAGAAGATTGAAGGGTTGCAATCAGCAGCGCCTCGTCCTAATGGACTGAGGGGCTATGTCCCCTCACCTTTTGGCCACTATAAAGAATATCCTTCAGGCTGAGCAAAGGTCAGCCTGACAAACACTCTTTGCTTTCAGGTCAGGCAGCCAGGAGCCAGACATGCGCTAAGTGCACAGGCTGCTAGCTGCCGGAGCAGAACTTTGCCAGGCTAAAGAAGACACAGTTCCTGTGGGCGTGACATCTTCAGCCTGGTGAAGCGCCTTGAGGCCCTCCACCTTGTGATGAGGGGGAGCATCACTGATTGCCTCGGACCTGGACACTTCAGTTTTAAGCATGGAAGTGCCCAGGGCTGAGTGTCAATCATTGGCACATCGTTACAGAGTGGGGTTGGGTCAGCAGTTTCACTGACCCCATCCCACTCTGGGACGAGCGAAGCACTGCGCCCTTTCCATAAAATCATACTTGCATGCGTAGTTTTACCTCGGAGATCCCTGGAGGGTTGGGTCTGCTGCCTTCCCTCATTGGTTGACCTAAGGTGGTCAATGAAGGAAGGCAGCAGTCCCAACCCTCCAGGGAGGTTAGCCACTGAGGGAAGGCAGCAGTCCCAACCCTCCAGGGAGGTCAGCCACTGAGAGAAGGCAGCAGTCCCAACCCTCCAGGGAGGTCAGCCACTGAGGGAAGGCAGCAGTCCCAACCCTCCAGGGAGGTCAGCCACTGAGAGAAGGCAGCAGTCCCAACCCTCCAGGGAGGTCAGCCACTGAGGGAAGGCAGCAGTCCCAACCCTCCAGGGAGGTCAGCCACTGAGAGAATGCAGCAGTCCCAACCCTCCAGGGAGGTCAGCCACTGAGAGAAGGCAGCAGTCCCAACCCTCCAGGGAGGTCAGCCACTGAGGGAAGGCAGCAGTCCCAACCCTCCAGGGAGGTCAGCCACTGAGGGAAGGCAGCAGTCCCAACCCTCCAGGGAGGTCAGCCACTGAGGGAAGGCAGCAGTCCCAACCCTCCAGGGAGGTCAGCCACTGAGAGAAGGCAGCAGTCCCAACCCTCCAGGGAGGTCAGCCACTGAGAGAAGGCAGCAGTCCCAACCCTCCAGGGAGGTCAGCCACTGAAGGAAGGCAGCAGTCCCAACCCTCCAGGGAGGTCAGCCACTGAGGGAAGGCAGCAGTCCCAACCCGAGGCAGAACTGTGCAGGTAAGTATGATTTTATTTTTAATGTTTGGTGCGTGCGTGTATGAATATTTGGGAGTGAGTGTTGTGAATGGATGTGTGTGTGTGCGTGTGTGTACGTGTGTGTGTGCGTGCGTGTGTGTGGGTGCGTGCATGTGTGTGTGTGTGTGTGTGTGTGTGCGACCAGCGAGCATGTGTGAGTGAGTGAGCATGTGAGTGAGTGTGCATGTGCGCGTCTGTGCCCCCCCCCCCCCACCGCGCCCCCCGCACCCCCCCCCCCCCCTCCCACTGGTTGCACTTCCACCCAGAGCTATTGCCAGCAGTTACATTATTTCCTTATTTCCAAGCAGTCCTCCCGTCACTTTTGTGTGTTTGAAATCTTTTAAGGTTACAAAAGAAAGGCCTGAGCCTAGAATGGAGAAAAGATTTGCCCAGGATCACACATTGTTAAAGAACGAACGGCACAGAAAGGAATCCCTGGTCTGCGGCGCATGCGCTGTGGACACGCCTCGAGTGCGCGCGCCTGGGCCCCTCTGCTCCTCGCTGACCCCCCCATGACCACAAGGGAAGTATTCATTATGTTTGTATATATGGGAAGACATCTCTTCGAGAGGTGAGCATTCCGGGCATGTGGCTGGCACATGTTAAATCTCAGGTGTTTACGCACAGAGCGGGCCTAGTGTTTGTTTTCGGAGGCGGGGACCACCGTGCGAGGTGCCCCCCTGGCAGCTCTCCCTCCCGGCCCGTGCCAGCTGGGCGTGCCAGCAGACGCAGGTGACAGTGCGCCTGATGAAAGGGAGTTTGGAGAAGCAGTGACTGGTTTAGTCTGGGCCGCACCATAATATAAACCTGCAGCTGGCCCAGGGCTACCAGCCCTCGCCCCCTCCGCCCGGCGAGCGCGCGCGGCTCCCGAGGGGCCCTATTAGGGGCTCGCACTTTGTATTCTCCAGCAGGATACCTGCTGCCGGCAAACACTCGAAAACACAAATTACACAAGACGGAGAGCCAACTTGAATATCATGAGACTACAAAGAACACACGGGTGCAGCGTGTAGAGTCCAGAAACGACACTAGACACGAGGTTCTGGCCAGGGCTTTAAGTGGGCCGGGTCTTGCCGGTATTCAGCACCGGCCGTTCTAAAAAGCAGGTGCCGAGACGGGTCCCTATCGGGCTCCCACCATCAGGGTGAAAACCAAATCTTAGCTCTGCAGCAGCGCCACCCTTCACAGCCTTTGGTGCAACTTCAAAGACACATGGCAAACAAAATAAGGGACCCAGCCACTTGCTACGTGGAGTTCTAGCTGTCCTGTTCGCTCACTTAGAACCCTCACCCACCAGGGTTACCCCTGGGTGCTATGCTTCATCATAGGGTCCTTCCCGTTCCGCTACGGAGCGAGGCGTGCTGCGACCAGACGGACTACGCAGGAGCACTGGCAGAAATGACTATGTGAGGCACAATGTTCTGCTGGGGAGGAGTGAGGTAGAGGAAGTGTATGATTAAAAAACCTGGCTAGTGGGTGATGCTACTTTTATGGTTACCCCCAGTCGGTATGATTAAAAAATACGAAAAAAACATCGCACTACATGAGATAATAATTAGCCCAAATCCTAACGGTCGAGATGTTTCTAGCCTAGCCCTACGGCTATTCTTCAGGACCTAGTGTTCTCTAATGCTGTACCTAGTTCCACTCCTATAGTTGGTCTACTAAAACCAACTGTGATACAGTCCGCAATCGAACAATTATACTCAGGTGCTGTACAAAATCTATACCATCTGTTAATCCTACTGTGATTATTCTGAAATGAGAAAGCAAAAAAACAACAGTTATAATGTCTCTACTTTAGTTCATGATAGGGCTATATGAATATATACAGATCAACAAGAGAGAGAGGACTAGATAAGCTAGCCTGTATCCCCAGTTTATATATATAAATCAATAAAGGCTAGCTAGTTTAAGGGAAATATTTTGGAGACTCAGGTACGTCAGCAGTAACAATATGTGGAAAAAACACTGTTTTCCTTTGAAAGCCCTCACCCACCGACCTAGTCGGTGGCATGCTTCATCATCGGGCCCACCACAGTGGCACCGAATGTGCCCCGGGTGTGCTTCAACGCCAGGTGACTGCGGAGCTGGTATTTTGCTGAGTGTGCAGTGAAGGGGTGTGAAGGTGAAAAATTAAAATGCTATCCAGGAGGTCCCAGCACCCGAGGGTTTAGCAATATTTAATAAACTGGGCCTCTGTTAGCAGGTTAAAAAGGCAATAGGACGTTTTAAGGGAGAGTTACAATGACCTCCAGCGTCCAGTGTGGTCTACATGTTTCAGCCAGTGCCTTTTGTTATAAGCTGGCTTTCCTCAGGACCAAAGAGGGTGAAAGGTGCAAATTACAATAAACTATATTAAGTGAGTGTTGTTATTTTCTCTATGTGTCGCGCACGCTAAGGCGCTGTAACTGTTAGAGGGGGATTCCCTCAAGCTTTTTCTGTTATTTCAATGTAAAAAGCCTCATGGGTCGCCTGGCAGAGAAAGAGACCGAGTAGTTCGGTCTGGTTCCTCCTGGGACCTATTCGTCCATCCGCGGCGCCCGAAATGCGTTGAAGCACACCCGGGGCACATTCGGTGCCACTGTGGTGGGCCCGATGATGAAGCATGCCACCGACTAGGTCGGTGGGTGAGGGCTTTCAAAGGAAAACAGTGTTTTTTCCACATATTGTTACTGCTGACGTACCTGAGTCTCCAAAATATTTCCCTTAAACTAGCTAGCCTTTATTGATTTATATAGGGCTATATGAATACCTTACGGGTATTCCACAAAGTGAGCGAACAGGAATAACTAGGAACTGCACGTCGCAAGTGGCTGCTGGGTCCCTTATTTTGTTCTCCATGTGCCACAGTCCAAATATATCCTCTAACTCCATAACCTTTTGTCTATACCCAACTTCAAAGACTGCATTATAGTTCTTTCATAGTCTCATCATTTCAAAACGTAGGTATTTTCAATATGCTATACTGTAACAAAGCCATGGTTGTTGCTTATTTATGTTATGCAACTAACAACCATTGACAAAGCCAAAAGTAGTGGCTTGTTAAATGTAATTTGTAAGTTAATTGTAATGTTACTTGCTGTATTATATATCTGGATGTAATGAAAGGAGCAGCAAAATACCAGTTAGGCGGCACACTATGCTAAGCACAGATTTTCAGTATATATGTTTTAAAGCCACGCCCCTAATTACATCAGTCACGCCCCCTTGAGAGAGCCCCCCAGTTTTTTCATCCCACTTGAAGACCTGGATCTGGCTCTCAGGTTTATTCTCTTCAGGATGAAACCCCACCAGAGGGCTTCGCCTCTCCTCTCAAGGCGCCTGCAGGGACTTCAAAGAGGTCACCGCTTTTCAAACAAGTCACCCTCTAAAACTGTTTATTCCTCATTCACCGGGTTGGGATCACCCTCTCATATGTTCACCCTCATTTTGAGGAGACGGGTTGAGAGGCGTGCTGCCCCCTGCCAGAAATCGCAGCCTACCACAGTGGGAGCGGGGCTTGCAGAAGGTGATGGGGCTCAGCAGGGTCCATACATGAAATGACCTCTGCAGACGTCACAACAGCTTCTCTGTGCCTTTTCTTGAGGTGGGAAGGGTCGTTCCTGGAGGTCCAAACAACAGCGAGGAGAGGAGGTGGACTAACCGCAGGGCGTTAACCTCAAATCTGGGGAACCAGGTTCGAGTCTCGGCCAGGACGCGCAACATCATGTGATTCTGGGCAAATCACTTAATCTCCTCGTGCCCAACAAAAATGAATGTATCCTCATGTAACGCAACTGGTGCTCGTGCAAAGCGCTCTGATACCCAATACCTTAGGGTCAAGTTCGCACTAGATAAAACCGTAAAAAAAAAAAAGGAGGGCACTGACAGATGTATTAAAAACTAAAAATGGCAACTGATGAACAATCCCAAGTGCATATAACGGGGGTTAAGCATCGCATGACTTGTAAGATGCATAATGATCTTCACTAATAACACTTCTTACTGTTTCCAAGTAAGGCAAGTCCCTAAGCAGCGCCATGTGTAAACACGTTTGTCGTGCAGGAGACTTTTGTGCATTTAGGTACAACTCGTTATCGTGTTTTGAAGACAGGAGCTGCCCCTACAAAGTTCACTAATGACCAAGGGTGTAACACAGGTCCCTGCAGCCCATGCGGTGTAGGGGAGGGCCCGACTCTTGCAGGGGACCCAAACTCTTTCAGGGGATACCAGCTCTTCTAGGAGCCCCCACTCCTATACCAATAAGAGTATTCTGTTAGATATAGTAAACATGGGGAGCCCGGTTTCATATTCTACGGGGGTGGGCAGAATTTTGCATTACGCTATTAATTCAATGAACAACATTTGTACAGTGTAACACGGTCACCCCTAAGGGTATCTGGGCGTTTTGTCTCTGTTGAAGAGCCGGGCCTCGAGTCTCTTTCTGAGGTCTGCCAGCAAGGATGCTGTACGGAGCTGGAGGGGAAGGTTGTTCCAGGTCTTGGCAGCGATGCAGGAGAAAGAGCAGCCGCCGCTGTGGCGTTTGCGTGAGTACACGAGGGCGAGTGAAGAGTAGCGCAGGTGTCTCACGAGTTGGAGGAAGTTCAGTCGATGTTTGATGTAAGCAGGTCCTAGGTCATGGAGGGCTTTGTAGGCATGCATGACAATCTTGAACTAGTATCTCTTCTAGATGGGGAGCCAGTGGAGGTCTCTCAGGTGGGGGGAGATGAGGGTTAGTTTGGGGAGGTCTTGGATGAGTCTGGCTGCAGCGTTCTGCATGGTCTGAAGTCTTTGGAGGACCTGGGTGGAGATGCCGGCGTAGAGGGCATTGCCGTAGTTGAGGCGGCTGGTGACGAGAGCCTGAGAGACTGTCTTTCTCGTGTTGGTTGGGATCCATCTGAAGATTTTGCGGAGCATGCGAAGTGTGTGGAAGCAGGAGGCGGCGACAGCGTTGACTTGTCATTTCATGTTCAGATGGCTGTTAAGGTGATGCAGAGGTTGCTTGCAAGTTTGGTCGGTGTGGGAGTAGGTCTGAGTTCTCAGACAACCAGCAGTGGTCCTATGAGGAGGTGTTCTTCTCAAAGATCAGTACTTCAGTTTTGTCGGAGTTGAGTTGGAGGCAGTTGTCTCACATCCATTTGGCTACATTGATCATAACATTGCAAAAGTTGGTTTTGGAGGTTGTAGGGGTCCTCAGTGAGTGAGAGGATCAGTTACTGGCAATGACCCGCCTTTCTGGAGAATCCAAGAAGACCTCGGTGCCATTACATGTGTTTGCCACGCCAGGCCCAGGCCAAGCGACTGGCACTGATGAGGAGTGGGAAAAAGAAGAGAATTAAGGAGTTCTCAACTCCTGTTCACTCTGTCATATATGGTCCTTCCACTTGATCCAACAGAAAAGGCCTCTTCTTTCGAGGTATGAATGACCAGGCACACTACCTATAGTGTAAAAGAACAATAACACATCTGATTGCAGAGAGACGGTCCGTCCTATCTTGGGAACCTTAAAAACTCTACCAAACAACCAAAATGGATTATGTACAAACCTTGTTGGAAGATGCCTGATTAGCAACCTAAGCAAAACCAAAGGGGATGATGGACGGAGCGTTGAACATTGCAAGCACTCACCCCCAGTCCCCGGTCCCAGGATGCTTTTTTCCGGTCCAGGGAAGACCTGGCTTGGCAGTTCGGCGCTGGACCGTTCCCATGAGGCACAGGGTCAGACTGATTTGCATATGGCCATGTCTGAACTGGGGTGGTGGAGTGAGCTAAAGAATGATGCTGGATTAAACCCAGATCAGTTGACTGGGGGTGAGTGTTTGATTTGCTTAAACGCTCCGTCCATCATCCCCTTTGGTATCGCTTTGATTAGCAACCTGGCAACCTGTTTCCTGCAATCTGTTATCCTTGGATCTGAGGATCAAGCAAAGTTGGCAGGGTCAATCAATTAAGGTCCAGACTTGTTCAGCAAAAGGGCAAATATCTATAGCCTGCTGAGGGCAGCAAGCACTGCTGGCGCTACCATAAGGCGATGTGAGGCCGTATGATGTCACTAGCTGGGGCAGCAGGAGGTGCAAGTTTGTAGCTGGGACCTGCAAATATGGCCCTTTTCCTGTGGATGAGTAGAAGGGAGCATGACACTGGCACCACGTAATTTTGTTTGCGAAACTAAAATACTCGTACAGTTCCTGGCATGGGAGATGGTGCTCTAGGTACAAGGATTCAGAAAAGGGGGTGGTGATGAACAGAGTGTCTGAATTAAGCAGACCACTCTTACCCAGTCCAAAGATCAGGGCTTGATCCATCACCGTTTTTTAGCTCACTGCACCATCCCAGCTCAGAACCTGGCTACATGCAAATTAGTCTGTCCCTGCCCCAGTGCATCATGAAGCTGCAGTACCACTAGTCGTTACTAGGTGTCCCTCATAAGTCAAATGCAAAAGCATTGAAATTATTAAATCAAGCTGCAGTTCAACTAGTCGTTGCTAGGTGTCCCTCAAGTCAAATGCTTTTGCATTTGACTCATGAGGGACACCTAGTAACGACTAGTGGTACTGCAGCTTCATGAAAGGGTTTCAATGCTTTTGCATTTGACTCGTGAGGGACATCTAGTAATGACTAGCAACTACGCCCACCCTTACTTAAAACGTCTCAGCTCAGATCACCCACTGGCATTTTCCACAAGCCAGATCAGGGAACATAGTCAGATGCTTGCCAGCCCTACTGATTTAACCATCAAGCTATTGCCTTTCTTAGCGAAGCCTACATCAATCTGCTTTGGGGAAGATATGAATTGAGGTTAAAGCCTGAAGAGAATTACAGGACACTGGAGGGATGGACTGACAACACTGTGCTGGCAGATTTGCTGGTAAATATCTCTGTATTTTATTTTATTACATTTTATATAGCGCGAACTAGATCCCGAGGGATATCAGAGCGCTTTACAAAATGATGAAAGGAAGAGTACTACTCCAGTAAAGAATGCCAAGCAGTTCTAGTCACAAAAATCACATACAAGTGATACACAAGTGTTGTTGGAGCTGGACACAGTGCTCAAAAGTCAATTTATATCTGCTCATGTCATCTAAGTCGAAGGCAAAACTGACGTTCCTGTGATATAGCTCCAATGTCATGTGATGCTATTATAAGGCCATGGGTCTTACAATTTTCTGCCACAGGTTATTGACAAGTACGTAGTTAGAGGGAATCAGTGGCGAAGTCCTTGACTCTTAAAAAAGAGCGAATATACTCAAACGTTCCAATTCTGCCTCAGACTCTCTGTGTTATGCTTGTTTTACTGAAATGAACATTTGCTGAGCCACTGTGTAAATAATATGTGGGTCCAGGGGAAGGAGCCGGCCCGGGATGGCAAAAGACACACAATTGATGCACAGAATGCAGAACAAATCAAAACATTCACCACCAGTCAAGAGATCTGGGTTAAATCCATAATTCTTTTGCTCACCATGCCACCCCAATTTAGACCTGGCCATATGCAAATCAGTCTTAACCCTGTGCCTCATGGGAAGAGTCCAGCCCAAACTGTCAAGCCAGGTCCTCCCTGGACCGGAAACAAGCATCCTAGGACCGGTTTCGGGGTTTCACCCCTCTTCAGCCAGGATAGCTTGATTCCAGTGGCACAGTGAGCCCAGGACCCACATCTGGGCATACCTGGCGCACTTAGGGAGAGTATGCAAAAGACACACAATTGATGGGCGAATGCAGAACAAATCAAAACATGGATGGGGATGTGGCCGGGAGAAGGAGCTGACCCGGGATGGGGCATGGGGCTAGGGGAAGAAAGCGGCGCGGGGTGCCCAGGTGGGCAGGACCCGCGTGAGGGCCTAGGGAAGCAGGACCCACGGGGTCCAGAGAAGCAGGACCTACAGGGGTCCAGAGAAGCAGGACCCGCGAGGGGGCCCAGGGAAGCAGAACACACGGGGGTCCAGAGAAGCAGGACCCGCGTGGGGGGCCAGGGAAGCAGCATATGCGAGGGGGCCAGGGAAGCAGGGCCCACGGGGGTCCAGAGAAGCAGGACCCGCGAGGGGGGCCAGGGAAGCAGCATCTGCGAGGGGGCCAGGGAAGCAGGACCCGCGAGGGGGGCAAGGGAAGCAGCACACGCAAGAGGGCCCAGGGAAGCAGGACACGCAAGAGGGCCCAGGGAAGATGAGCTAACGCCCAGGCCCGGGGGCCTAGCGAGCTGAGCGCCAGCGTAAGTGGGGGTGGGGGGGATTGAGGCCATGGAAGCTGAGGGCGCACAGGGGGAGGGGGACAGGGAAGTTGAGGGCCCGCGCGGGCCCAAGAAGGCTGAGCATGCATGATGGGGCCAGGGAGCTGAGCGCCACCAGGGGGTGGGGTTGAGGCCATGGAGGCTGAGAGCGCAGGAGGGCCAGGGAAGCTAAGCGTGCGCCTAGGACTAAGGAAGCTGAGCGTGCGTGGGGGGCCCAGGGGGTCATGGAAGCTGGACACGCAGGAGAAGTGGGAGGCGTGGTAGCTAGTAGATGCAGGAGGTGTTAAGAGTCCACACAAATAAGAGGTAGGATACCAGGTAAGTAGGGCATCATTATAGGGCCAAGAGAAGCAACAGCTGTAGGGTCAGAAAACCACCAGGCGGTAAAAGGTGTGGGTCCCTGAGAAGCAGGAAATGTGGCGTTAAAGGAAGCTGAAGGTATGGGGGCCACGGTGAAGTGGTGTGGGGCTGGGTGATGCAGGTGGTGTATTGGACACTGTATAAAGGAGTTGTGGAGAAAAGAGATGCTGGAGGAAGCAGGAGGTGTGGAACTCATGGATGTAGGGTTAGTCAACAGGTGGTGCATAGGGCCAGGGACCGAGATACCAGCTACGCAGAGGCTCTTTGGGGACCAGGATACAAGTAAAAACATTTGTAGTCTGTTATACCATGTGTAGTGATGCGTGAGGACCCAAAAAGGTATATGGGACCACGCATGTGGTGTGGGGCCCAGGTACACCAAAGACGTGGGGGGACTATAGGATGCTGGAACTATAGAGTCTAGGGACTCCAGAAGCGCACAACCCAGGAGTGAGTCCCATGGCGTATGTAACGTGGACTCAGGAAGTGCAAAAGGGCCTAGGTTGCAGATGTAGGGACTCTGGAAGTTTGAAGGAACCTGGAACTCGAGTTCTGTCTGGCCTTAGACTTAGAAGGAGCCTAAGTTGGATTATAGAGGTGTGAAAAGCCTAGGTCCAGGTTGTGTCGGCCCAAAGCACCAAGGACATGTGAAGGGGTTAGGACCCACATGGTGAGGGATATCTGGGTTGGAATCCATGGCTCTAGCAATGCAGGGTGGTCTAGAATGGTAGTGATATGGGGCTTCTGGTATGAGACTTGGGAACTCAGAAAATGTCGCGAGGACTGGGAAGCAGGTTGTGTGAAATTACTTGTGTGGATTTTGGGAACTGAGTAGGTGCTGATGCAAAGGGGATACGGGTATTCTAGGTTCAGACACTGGAGGTGGGGAGGAGCGCAGGGTGAATAGGATGTGGTTCCCTGTGACTCAGAAGTACAAAGGAGTCCAAGGCACCCATAGGGTGCTGTGTGTGTGGGATTTAGGTGTACTGTGGAGGTGTGTAGCGGCCAAAAACAATTATGTATGGGACTTAGGAGGCAAGGAGGAGGATGCAGGTCAATCAATCAATCAATTGAAACATTTGTAGAGCGCGCTACTCACCCGTGAGGGTCTCAAGGCGCTGAGGTGGTGGGGGAAAGCAGCTACTGGTCGAACTGCCAGGTCTTGAACAGTCTCCTGCAGGTCAAGAGGTCCTGTGTCTGATGCAGGTGGGCTGGGAGGGTGTTCCATGTCTTGGTGGAGAGGTGGGAGAAAGATCTGCCGCTGGTGGTCGTTCGGAGGATGCGTGGGACGAGGGTGAGGTCAGCGGAGCGAAGCTGTTGGTTCGGGGTGTAGAAGGATAGTTTGTCGAGGTATGCTGGTCCGGCGTTGTGGAGTACCTTGTGAGCGTGGGTGAGGAGCTTGAAGGTGATCCGCTTGTTGACCGGGGGCCAATGCAGATCTCACAGGTGGGTGGTGATGTGGTTGTGGCGAGGAAGTCAGAGGATGAGGCATGCGGAGGTGTTCTGTTGCGTTCGGAGTCTCTTCTGGAGTGTAGCCGTGGTTCCTGCGTAAAGGGGGTTGCCGTAGTCCAGCCAGCTGCTGACGAGTGCCTGGGTGACCGTTCTTCTAGTTTCGGTGTGGATCCATCTTTAGATCTTGTGGAGCATGCAAAGGGTGTTGAAGAAGGAGGAAACAGCGTTGACTTACTGGGTCATAGAGAGCGTTGAGTCCAGAATGAACCCCAGGTTGCGTGCGTGGTTAGTGGGTGTCAGGGGAGCTCCCAGCGTGGTCGGCCACCAGGAGTCGTCCCATGAAGTGGGGGAGGATCCGAGGATGAGGACTTCTGTCTTGTCTGAGTTCAGTTTCCGCCGGCTAGTCTTCATCCATTCTGCGACGGCCTTCATTCCCTTGTGGAGGTTGGATTTGGCGGTGGCCGGTTTCTTAGTGAGGGAAAGGATCAGCTGGGTGTCATCGGAGTATGAGATGATGTTGAGGTGGTTAGCTCGGACGATGGAGGCGAGCGGTGCCATGTACATGTTGAAAAGGGTCTGGCTGAGTGATGATCCTTGGCTTAGATGCCGGCGGACAAGTACCGACAGACAGAGCGGTGCTTCATTCTTTCCCTGAGCCGCAGCCAGGAGGGGTGAGGTCTCCATTTCTTATGACACTGTGAATCACACAGTTCATATGAATAGGACGAAGGAGGGACACCCAATACATCAGGTGATCTCGTATTTTATCGTATAAATATTCCTTAAATAATAAAGGAATCACACGTCATTTTTTGTATTTCACATTTTCCAGTAGCGATAATCACATAGGTCCTGACGAAAGCAAGGACAACGCTGTCCAATAGTTGATGAAACATGTCAACTGTTTTTTACTTCTAGGCAGATATATCGACACACTGCCTGTGATTTTTTAACATTGGAGGAGTGGGTAGCACCAGAATAAACTTTTCCAGTACTCCCTCACCTAATTTTAATATACACCTTCTTTTCACATTTCTTGCACTGCAACATTAGTCACCTCGCTCTCTTCCTTAATTCTGATTGAGAGTAATAGGACTCATTTGACACCTAGCTTGGTAGATGAGGTTTGTCTCCATCCTTTCCTCATTTTTCAAAGATGGGTGCGCCATCCTTTGGTTAAAAAGGGATCCCAAATGATGAATGGAGGTTCTGTATGGTGACTGATGGGTACCTTCTGTTGACCCTAGGTCAAGGTTTGACACACTTACCTTTGATTTGAGGATTTGTAGTGTTTTTTGCTAGGCATCTCTATCACTTTTAGGCTTCTAATTAAGACCCTTTGACACTTGTGTATTTTTCAGTTACGTAAGGGAACGTGTCAAAGCTAGGTCTTTAAAACTCCCTCAGGCCCCAACCCCACCGTAGTGTTTTTCTTGATCCTTGGGGTACGCCACAGGTGTTCATGGTGGCTTCGGATCGGAAAGGGGGAGGCGGACTCTCTGGGTTCTGCCAGTGAGGAAGGAGGTGATCCAGTCCAGGGTCTTGTCTCGGATCCCTGCGTCGTGAAGACGTGTGCGCAGGGTGTGGTGTCAGACGGTGTCGAAGACGGCCGAGAGGTCCAGGAGGATGAGGGCCGCGGTTTCGCCGTTGTCCAGTAGAGTCCTGATATCGTCAGTGGCGGCGATGATGGTGGTTTCGGTGCTGTGATTGCTGCGGAAGCCGGATTGGGAGGAATCCAGGACGTTGTTGTCCTCCAGGAAGTGGGTCAGTTGTCCGTTGCCAGTCTTCTCAATGACTTTTGACGGGAATAGGAGCAGGGAGATGTGTCGAAGGTTCTTGAGGTCCTTTGGGTCCGCCTTGGGTTTCTTGAGTAGGGTGTTGATCTTGGCGTGTTTCCAGCTCTTTGGGAAGTTGGCGGTCTCGAAGGAGCTGTTGATGATCTTTCGGAGTTGGGATGCGCTGATGGAGCTTGCCTTGTTGAAGATGTGGTGGGGGCAGGGGTCGGAGGGTGAGCCGGAGTGTATGGTGTTCATGGTTTTGATGGTGTTTTCATCGTTGACGTTGTGCCAGGAAAGCAGAAGGTTGGTGTATTTGGTGGGTGTTGAGTCGGGGGTGTCGGCGTCTGTCGTCGGCGTCTGGGTGTCGAAGCTGTTGTGGATGTCTGCGATCTTGCAGTGGAAGAAGGTGGCCAGGGAGTCGCAGAGTTGTATCGCCGTCTTGTGACGGCAGTATGTCATTGGAGCTGAGGGTGGCGAGTTCTTTCACAATGTTCGAGAGCTCTTTGCTGTTGTGTGCGTTCTTGTCGATGCGTTTCTTGAAGGAGGTTCTTTTGGCAGATCGGATGAGTTTGTGGTGTTTGGGTCAGGCGTTCATGAGGGCTGCATGGCTGTCTGGTGATTGCGTCATTGCTTCTCAAATCTTCGGCAGGTGTGCTTGGAGTTCTGGAGTTCGGCGTTGAACCAGAAGGCTCTAAGGTCGGTGCGCCTGTAAGAAGGTTTCCTGATCGGGGCAAGAGTGTTGGCGCAGTCGTTGATCCATTGTCTGAAGTTGTGAGCTGCTGCGTCGGTCTCCGAGGGCTCAGGTGGAGGGTCTCGGTGAGTGTGGTGATGAGCTGGTCTTCAGTGACTTTTTTCCAGCTGCGGTGTGGGATACTTTGCGGTTGGTTGTGTGCAGTGTGTTTCTTGAAGGAGAAGTGGATGCAGTGGTGGTCGGTCCAGTGGAGTTCGTGGTGTGACTGAAGGAGACATAGTCGCTGGCGGAGAAGATGGGGTCAAGCGTGTGTCCGGCGGAGTGGGTGGGTGTTGTGACGAGTTGTTTGAGTCCGAGGTTGTCGATCAGCATTGTGGAGTTGCTGTCGTTGGTGTTCTCGAGGTGAAGGTTCAGGTCTCTGAGGAGGATGTAGTCTGTGGAGGCGAGGGCGTGCGTGCTCATGAGGTCGGTGATGGATTCGCTGAACTTTGGTCGGGTTCCGGGGGTCTATAGACGAGGGTTCCTCTGAGGGTCGTGTTGGGATCGGTGCAGATCTGGAAGTGTAGGTGTTCGGCCAAGCTGAGGTGGTCTTCGGTGTTTGTTGAGATTCTGATGGCGTTCCTGTGGATGATGGCGATTCCTCCTCCTAGTTTGTTGTAGTTTCGGTCCCTGCGTGTGATCTTGTAGCTGTCCGGGATGGCTTTGGCTATGTCAGGCACCGAGGAGGTGTTCATCCAGGTCTACGCCAGGAAGGTGACGTCCGGGGCGGAGGTGACGAGCAGGCCCCAGATTTCGACGGCGTGCTTGTGGACTGAGCGGGTGTTGAGTAGTATGCAGCTGAGATAGTTGTGGTCTGCAGTGTTGGGACAGGCAGGACGCGCCGGTGTGCGCTGGCTTGTGTAGCTGCCGTTTCGGCACGTTAAGGGTCCATGAGTGAGCTTCGGGGTGGCCTGGAAGCAGGTGGTATTATGGCCGGCGTTGAGTGCGTGGAGGGTGTTAGCGTCGTAGCAGCATCTAGTCTTGTGGTGGTCGTGTGGGCCAGGGTGTTCTGGTGCTGGGCGCAGTCGAGGCACGGACAGGCGTAGACCGGCTTGCCTTAGGCACGCCTTCGGCGCTCCAGCGGCGCAACGGCACAGCGGTCGCCATAAGTAGGGAAGGGGGACGGGACAAGAGATGGGGAGGCGGGAGCAAAGGCTGTGTCGGAGGCTGGGCCACTGGGGCAGCAGCGGCGGGAAGGGTTACACAGACAGATCGGGACTGAAGGAGTCAAGCTAATACATTCACAGTGACAGGCTACAGTAGTACAAATACAATAATGCAGATGAAAATACAGTGATAAAAAATACAATACGGCCACAGGGGGATCAGGGGCGAAGGTGAAGAACGGTGGCAGCAGCGAAGTACAGGGCTGGTGCAAACCCTGCTCAGGGGAGGCACCGATCTGGGGCTGATCGACGCTGTGACAGAGCTGCTGGATAAAGTGTTGGCCTGGCTCGGGGTCCAGGTATCACAGGTGGCGTGGGAACTGTGTGTACTCAAATGAGGCAGAGATCTAAGATGCTGTTGGTGTGGTACCCTGGCGCTTGGAGGCATGAAGGAGCCTAGAGTCCACATGAAGGTGATGTAGGTCAGGAGACTCTGGAGGTGTAGGAAGCATGGAGAGGCATGTAAGATGCAGGCGACGTGTGCCCTGGGATAAAGAAGGCTATAGGAGAACTTGGGCCCACAACCAAGTTGTAAGAGGCCGAGGGACTAGGAAGGCTTAGAGGGGCCATTAGGACGCAGTAGATGTGGGGCCCAAGAAGTCAGGAGGCGGGGTGAGGCCTAGGGACCACATGCAAGTTGTATGGGACCTCGGGACGCAGTAATCATGGAGGCGCCTATAGGACACATGTGGTGTGTGTCTGAGGGGAGCGAGGTGTGGGACTCGGGGGCTTGGTTGGCATGGTGGGGCCTAATGGCCACACCCAGGTGGTGTTGGCCCAGGACCGGTAGAAGGGAAGGTGCAGGTGGTGAGGGTCCAAGGACATGGGAGGCGCGGAGCTGACAGTAGGATGCAGGTGGGGTGGGGCTGAGTGAAGTACTGTGTGGGCCCAGGGACACAGAAGCTATGGGGGGGCTCAAGGGCTAAAAAAAGCATTGTGTGGCACCAGGCACGCTGACTGTGTGGAGAGTCCTGGGGCCAAACACATCTGGTGTGAGCCCAAGGTCTCAGGTGGCTTGGAGCAGCCAAAACGATGGAGTAGTGTGGGGCCCGAGGATTCAGATGCAGTGGAAGGGGCCCATAAGGACTCAAACGCAGGAGTTGCGCTGCCGGCATCTCGGGTTCCCTGGAGGCACGAGAATCGGGTAGCAGGAGGGGGCCCAGGACTCCAGCGACACGGATGGGGCCCGGGGTCTCGAGATGCACGGAGGGGCCCAGGGACTCGAGCGACATGGGGGGAGGGGCAGGCTCCACATGCAGCTGCTGCGTGTCCGGGGATTCTGGGGCCCTGTAGGACGCAGACATTGTGAGCCCGGGTCCTTGGGAGCTGACTGGGCCTGTCTGGCCAAAACGCGGGGACACCAGAGGCTTGCAGGGGGCGTGGGATGCAGGTGGTGCAGGGCGCATCTCGCTTCTTGGCGCGCTCTAAAAAGCCCGACTGTCGAAGCATCCCTCGTAACCACAAGCTCTGAAGCGAGGCATGGCGGCCGCCTCCTCGCAGCCCCAACCCCGAGGGGTGTAAATACCATCTCTGGAGACGGAGAGGAGAATAAATAAACAGCATTCCTACACATGCTGTACCAGGAAAGGGGCCCGCTCCCTGTTTACACTCGGTGCAGTGAGGGGGCCCCGGCCCGGCCGTGAGGCGCAGGCCCCCGAGGAGACGCCTGCCAGGGCCTTTGTTTGGTTTGAGCGCGCGTTTACCACCGACATCTGGGCAGCGCCGCGGCAACTAGCTGGAGGTATGCGGCAAACACGCAGGGGGTATGTGAAACGGGGTGCAGCCTAGCTGGTGCAGACGGCGGCCTGCTTCCGCCTCGCAGCGCCTTTCTCTTCAGGCGCGCGTGGCGCCTTGAAGCAAGGTGGAGGCCGGTCGGTGCAGGCCTGCTCCAAGCACGGGGGCATGTGAAGCGGGGTGCAGCCTGGCTGGTCCAGACGGCGGCCTGCTTCCGCCTTGCAGCGCTTTTCTCTTGAAGACGCGCGTGGCGCCTTGAAGCAGGGTGGAGGCCGGTGTTTGCTGGCCGCAGAGGTAGAACAGCACCTTCACCAGGGCACGAGTGGAACTGCTGTTCTGGGTCCCTCTAGGCTGACTTCTGGCATTTACCACAAAAAAACAAAAATATCGGGCAATAATGCGGAGATAAAGGGAGAAGTCTTGAAGTGCCCCCAGGGGTGGCCTGGCTGTGAAAGATGGCGCCCTTTGTTCTAAGAGGGGATGCTTCTTAACAGAACAGCAGAGCATCATGGGACTGGATCCCCCTGGACTGGAGGAGACCCCTCAGACTTCAGGGGCTCTTGACTCCCAGAGCAGGGAGGCCCTCGGTGCCTCCAGGGTAGCCCTTCTTCCTGGCTGGGTTGTGGGGCCGACTCTTCTAGGAGTCAGTGAATGGTCGTTCTACGGAAAAGGTTCCCTGAAGATCCGGGGTCGTTTTTCAGTGAGGCCGTAAGTTTTTCCACTTAAAAAAACTTTTTTTTAAAACTTGAAAAAAAGGCGCGAGTTACATAATAATGCATGAATACGTGTAGCATGACAATCCGAGCTCTCCGATTGCAGGGAGCGTGCCCACCAAACTCGCTCAGAGCAGGAATCTCGGAGACTGCCCCAAATTACTGCAGTGGCGAGATCAGGTGCGATGCATGTACTCCACCGACGCTCTCCCTGTATTTCCATTGGCCAGCCGGAAGAGAAGGCGCTGCATCCCCGCACACATGCTCTCGCCAGAGGTAGCTTTATTCGGGTTCGCACACTGATCACCTCAGCGGAGATTGCATCACAGGCCTTTGGCTCTACAGCTTGGTTGACGCTATACAATCCATACCTTGGCCTGGCAGTGACATTACAGTACAGCACATGGAACAGTGTGGACCCAAAGTAGAGGAAATGATTGTGTGGCTTCGGACTCCGATGACGTCATGTTATTAATGACACAAATGAGTGAGTTTTGATTACCTCCCTAGCCTTCCTAACGCTGAGTCAGTCAGTCCCTCCAGCAACATCTCGAGGCATGCCTTTGTAAACACTGTGCAGCCTTCCTAACACTGTGTCAGTCCCTCCCTCCAGCAGCATCTCGAGGCATGCCTTTGTAAACACTGTGCAGCCTTCCTAACACTGTGTCAGTCCCTCCCTCCAGCAGCATCTCGAGGCATGCCTTTGTAAAAACTGTGCACCCTTCCTAACACTGTGTCAGTAAGTCCCTCCAGAAGCATCTCGAGACATGCCTTTGTATACACTGTGCAGCCCTCCTAACACTGTGTCAGTTCCTCCCTCCAGCAGCACCTCGAGGCATGACTTTGTAAACACTGTGCAGCCTTCCTAACACTGTCAGTCAAGTCGCTCCAGCAGCACCTCGAGGCATGCCTTTGTAAACAAAGTGCAGCCCTCCTAACACTGCCAGTCCCTCCCTCCAGCAGCACCTCGAGGCGTGCCTTTCGTAAACACTGTGCAGCCTCTTTAATACTGAGTAACTCAGTACGTATAGCAGCATCTCAAAGCATGCCTTTGTAAACACTGTGCAGCCTTCTTAACACTGTGTCAGTACCTCCCTCCAGCATCATCTCGAGGCATGCCTTTGTAACCACTGTGCAGCCTTCCTAATACTGTGTCAGTCCCTCCCTCCAGCAGAACCTCGAGGCATGCCTTTGTAAACACTGTGCAGCCTTCCTAACACTGTTAGTCCCTCCCTCCAGCAGCACCTCGAGGCATGCATTTGTAAACACCGTGAAGCCTTCCTAACACTGTCAGTCCCTCCCTCCAGCAGCACCTCGAGGCATGCCTTTGTAAACACTGTGCAGCCTTCCTGACACTGTGCCAGTCAGT
This sequence comes from Lissotriton vulgaris, assembly GCF_964263255.1. NCBI lineage: Eukaryota > Metazoa > Chordata > Amphibia > Caudata > Salamandridae > Lissotriton > Lissotriton vulgaris. The sequence continues at coordinate 267,131,163 of NC_141685.1, forward strand.
CCCTCCAAAAGCATCTTGAGGCATGCCTTTGTAAACACTGTGCAGCCTTCCTAACACTGTGTTAGTCCCTCCCTCCAGCAGCACCTCGAGGCATGCCTTTGTAAACACCGTGAAGCCTTCCTAACACTGTGCCAGTCAGTCCCTCCAGAAGCATCTTGAGGCATGCCTTTGTAAACACTGTGAAGCCTTCCTAACACTGTGCCAGTCCCTCCAGCGGCACCTCGAGGCATGCCTTTGTGAACACTGTGCAGCCTTCCTAAAACAGTGTCAGTCCCTCCCTCCAGCAGCACCTCGAGGCATGCATTTGTAAACACCGTGCAGCCTTCCTAATACTGTGTCAGTCCCTCCCTCCAGCAGCACCTCGAGGCATGCCTTTGCAAACACTGTGCAGCCTTCCTAATACTGTGTCAGTCCCTCCCTCCAGCAGCACCTCGAGGCATGCCTTTGCAAACACTGTGCAGCCTTCCTAATACTGTGTCAGTCCCTCCCTCCAGCAGCACCTCGAGGCATGCCTTTGCAAACACTGTGCAGCCTTCCTAATACTGCGTCAGTCTCTCCCTCCAGCAGCACCTCGAGGCATGTCTTTGTAAACACTGTGCAGCCTTCCTAACACTGTGTTAGTCCCTCCCTCCAGCAGCACCTCGAGGCAAGCCTTTGCAAACACTGTTCAGCCTTCCTAATACTGTGTCAGTCCCTCCCTCCAGAAGCACCTCGAGGCATGCCTTTGTAAACACCGTGAAGCCTTCCTAACACTGTGCCAGTCAGTCCCTCCAGAAGCATCTCGAGGCATGCCTTTGTAAACACTGTGAAGCCTTCCTAACATTGTGTCAGTCCCTCCCCCATCAGCACCTCGAGGCATGCATTTGTAAACACTGTGCAGCCTTCCTGACACTGTGCCAGTCAGTCCCTCCAGAAGCATCTCGAGGCATGCATTTGTAAACACTGTGCAGTCAGTACATATAGCAGCATTTTGAGGCATTCCTTTGTAAACACTGTGCAGCCTTCCTAACACTGTGTCAGTCCCTACCTCCAGCATCACCTCGAGGCATGCCTTTGTAAACACTATGCAGCCTTCTTAACACTGTGTCAGTACCTCCCTCCAGCATCATCTCGAGGCATGCCTTTGTAAACACTGTGCAGCCCTCCTAACACTGTGTTAGTCCCTCCCTCCAGCGGCACCTCGAGGCATGCCTTTGCAAACACTGTGCAGCCTTCCTAATACTGTCAGTCCCTCCCTCCAGAAGCACCTCGAGGCATGCATTTGTGAACACGTGAAGCCTTCCTAACACTGTGCCAGTCCCTCCAGCGGCACCTCGAGGCATGCCTTTGTGAACACTGTGCAGCCTTCCTAAAACAGTGTCAGTCCCTCCCTCCAGCAGCACCTCGAGGCATGCCTTTCTGAACACTGTGCAGCCTTCCTGACACTGTGTCAGTCCCTCCAGCGGCACCTCGAGACATGCCTTTCTGAACACTGTGCAGGCTTCCTGACACTGTGTCAGTCCCTCCCTCCAGCTGCACCTCGAGGCATGCCTTTGTAAACACTGTGCAGACTTCCGAGATTTCATGGTAAATCTCCTCTTCCAGGGAGCTGGAATTTACCTGGTAAAATCCATCGTTTCCACACCTAGATGGACGCAGCATTGCCAACCAGGAGTAGCCCGCTGCCTAAATCAACAGGGTTGCAAGAATGTAGTTATTTCAGTTTCAAGTTAAACAACTATTTCCCTTTTGCCACATTGGGGGTGGGGGTTAAAGGGATGCCCATTGCTTAATAATTCATTTTCGAACAAAGCTGACCCCCATCGTGAAAGGATGGGCTGAAATATCACACCGAACAATCCTGCAACAAAAATAACTTCGATTTGGTAAGAGACCTGGGCCCAAAAAAAACAACTGCCTGCTCTTGGTGAGACTCAGCCCTCTGGACTAGTGTGCTGAGAATCTTGATTATTTACTTTTTTACTTTCAATGGCGCTTTTTAAAAAAATGTGTTTTTTCCCGAAAGTGAAGACTGAGATTTTATTATAAATCAGAACCCCCAGGACTGTCTGTGAAGCTGGAGGATGCCAACCATAGCCCCATGCTCTAACATCATAGACATAGCACGTTGCTTCCTTACATCCGACCTCTAACCTCAAGATGACGGATGCAGCCCCAGCCTCTCTCACAGTGCTTCATCTCTTAATCTGATGTAATCATATATAAATGATGTGATATAACAACTCATTATCTGATCCCTTATGAGTCAATGAGGCAGGCATGTACTATATGGCATGGCCTGTGGAATCTTGCAGCAAAGTGGAGAGCAAAGATACAGGTTATGCAAGGACTGCTTAAATAACCATTCAATACTACCCAGACAGGCCCACTGCTAGACACAACATTCTTGGTGTGGTATTCCTTCAAAGTTTTTGCCCGCATTCCTTGAGTTTGCTGAATTCGTTTTAGTTGGTTCTCTGCCCCTTACCACTACTAATGTGCTTGTGTTCTCTCCTTCAAACATGGTAAAATTGGCCTACACCTAATTGGCATACATAATTTAGTTATAAGTCCCTAGTAAATGGTACTACATGTTCCCAGGGCCTGTAAATGAAATACTGATATTGGGACTGCAACACTCATTGTCCACCCACTAAAGTAACACTTTAAAAACATGTCGGAGGCCCGCCATTGCACCCTGAAGTGCAGTTTTAAACTGCCATTTCAACCTGGCAAAATAAACCTTTTGCCAGGCCGAAACCTTCATTTTTAGGTCTCGCCTGAGTCCGCTTGCGCATTGCTCCGGCGAGATTATAGTAAGGGGAAAAGAACAGTCTACCAAAACGGCGGATTAGACACAGTTCATGTGATCTATGCGCGTGCACAACGCCAACCACGTCACACACCACCATTTGTCTGTGCCTCGCATCAGACTTCAAAGGCTGCTGCTACCCCCCCAATCAGACTTCGAAGGAATGCGCTCCCGCTCCCCCGCCACAGCAATGCCGAGAGCTTGTGTCCGCCTGCTCTCCCGTGTGCTTGCACCTTCCTTCCTTCCTTGGCCCTGGGTGTTTTCCGTGTTCTCCCATTCAGTGCCTTCTCGACCCCGTACTTGATTGCTGTCAAAGCCCCATCCGCCTGCTCTCCCGTGTGCTTGCATCTTCCTTCCTTATCCCTGAGTGTTTTCCATGTTCTCCCATTCAGTGCCTTCTCGACCCCCTACTGATTGCTGTCCAAGCCTCAGCCCTTGCTGCCTCTATCATTATACACCCTCCCTGTGTTTTCCTGTTTCCCCTTGCTTTTTCCCGCCTCCATTATTCTGTGCTTTGATAAACTGAACGCGCTTTGTAGCACTCAACCCTGAGTTTTCTTAGCTTCAGTCTCTGTACTGCTGCACCACATCACTCAGGAACACCACCACATCACTCAGGAGCACCACAACATCACTCAGGGGCACCACCACATCACTCAGGGGCACCACCACATCACTCAGGGGCACCACCACATCACTCAGGGGCACCACCACATCACTCAGGGGCACCACCACATCACTCAGGGACACCACCACATCACTCAGGGGCACCCCTCACAGGCACCACCACATGACTCCGGGACACCACCACATCACTCAGGGGCACCGCTCACGGGCACCACCACATGACTCAGGGACACCACCACATCACTCGGGGACTCCACCTCCACATCACTCGGGGACTCCACCACCACATCACTCGGGGACTCCACCACCACATCACTCGGGGACTCCACCACCACATCACTCGGGGACTCCACCACCACATCACTCGGGGACTCCACCACCACATCACTCGGGGACTCCACCACCACATCACTCGGGGACTCCACCACCACATCACTCGGGGACACCACCACCACATCACCCGGGGACACCACCACCACATCACCCGGGGACACCACCACCACATCACTCGGGGACACGACCACCACCACATCACTCGGGGACACCACCACATCACTCGGGGGCACCACCACATCACTCGGGGGCACCACTACATCACTCGGGGGCACCACCACATCACTTGGGGGCACCACCACATCACTCGGGGACACCACCACATCACTCTGGGACATCACTCTGGGACTCCACCACATCACTCTGGGACACCACCACATCACTCGGGGACACCACCACATCACTCGGGGACACCACTACATCACTCGGGGACACCACCACATCACTCGGGGACACCACCACATCACTCTAATACACCACCACATCACTCAGCACAACCACATCATCACTCAGCACCACAACAGCACTGTCCTTGCTTGCTACCAATAAGCATTGATATAGCCAATAGGACTCGCATTTGCAAAGTGTAAGTTATTGGCTTTGTGAATAACAATGCTATTAATTTATATATTTTCAAAGCCAACACATATTAAAAAAATGTGTCATTTACAATACTCATAGCTCACACTTTCCTAATGCGAGACCTATTGCATTGCAAATGCTTGTTAATAATTATGAGTCATCCCTAAGGTAGGCCTTAAAGGCTAATAGGGCAGGGTGAGCTGTATTTTAAAAGTAGGACACATGACATTTTACAGCAACACCGGACGGACCCGGAGCGAAGCAGGGTGAGCGAAGTCCGTGCTGTGGGCAGAAACCTTGCCACAGCGCCAGCATTACCACAGGCTGTTGGTCCCCCACCCCGCCACCGCGACAGGAGAACTACGCGGTCGCCGAGCGGGGGGACTACAACCCCCACCATTCCTTGCGGCCTGACCACGACCCCTCCCGAGGACGAGGCTCCTTACGCATCGCGGAACGCGCGCGAACGGCGCCGGACGAAGCCCGGACAAAGGGCGGACAGTCTGTGACAGTCCGGGACTGTCCGAGGCTGGGCGGGGCCGTCCCCCTTTGATCTCCTTCGCCAAGGTACTTTGTTGTGCTAAGTGTAATTGATAATCCAATACTGTGTTGGAACTGTGACTGTTTTGCCTTCTATACTAAGGACCATTTTTTAAATTCATTTAACCTAGCCCGGTTGCTATACATGAAAGCTTTGTCTCCTAGATATTTGTTTTGATTTCATATTTTTAATTGGCCACATTAGTTTTCTCTTGGTCTCTTGGAGCATCCTAACACAATGTCTAAACAAAAGGCTCCTAAGAACCCTTCTATAATAGCCACCATGGATAACTACCTAGTGAAAGTGGTTAGCCAAATAAATAAGGAGCGAAGGATGTCGTTAGGGAAGGAGATTCCTCCTATTAATTGTCCTACCCTCCCTGATCCTAATATTATAGCACTTACGGATGACCATCCAGATTTTGTCACCATTGATATCTCTGTGGGAACTACAGGCCAACCCGAAAATGGTCCTGATATTTCTGTTCTTCCGTCTGTATCCCCCAGTGTTTCGCCTGCCCATAGTTCACCGGCTCCTAGAGCTTTAAGAGCCTGCAGGAAGGCTCCCATTACACGAGGGGGGTACCGTACTCGTAATAAAAAAAGAGGAGAGACTGTATCAAAAATCTTTTCTGGGGTTGAGGAATCGACCATTAAGAATGCCGCACCCTTTATGAGTTCTGACCAGTTTGATCTTTTAATAAGTATTTTTCATTCTAAGGTTGATAAGATTATTAAACCCTTGGTGGACAAACTAGATCAGCTCTCATTTGAAGTAAATAGATTAGGTGGGTTGCTTGACGCCCAGATAGCTTTGTCAGGAAAGTCGAGGCCCATCAATGTTGACCTAGCTTCTCCCATACTACCTGCAAATTCTCCAACTGGGAGCGGAATAATTAAAGAAGTAGTATTGCCGGCCGCATTACCTACAAACCTACCCTCCATCTCCCTTCAGAGTAAGTCTAATGTTAATGAGCAGGGTCCACCAAAACCAACAAGATGGAAACGCCCTGTGAATCTACCACCAGCCTGTGCCCCCTATGTGTCCGTTTTGACTAATGTCCCTTTCTATGAGACTGATCCAGCTAGACCCCAACCTGAATCTCATGATTCGTTACAAAATAGAACGGTCTCATGGCTACATAATAATTGTGGCTTTCCAATTACTTATGCAGACCAAATTCTAACCACCAGAAGGGTTGACTGGATAGGTACGTCTAGTAAAACATGTAGGGGTGATTTATTTATTTATTTATTTATATTCTTATAGCGCGCCTGAATCAGCCCCGAAGGGGTATCTCCGCGCGTAGCTTCTGTAAGGGTTGAGAAACATATTAGGGGATGACAGTGTAGGGAAGCAGAAGTAAATTAATCTAGGGTGAATAGGTGTGTTTTTAATTTTTTCCTAAAAGAGAGGAGATTAAGAATTTGTCTCAACTGTGGAGGCAGGGAGTTCCATAGCAAGGGGCCTTTGAGTGAGGGTGCCCGACCTCCCTGTCTTGCTCTGGTCACTCTGGGCACCTGCATCAACATGGTGTTACTGGAGCGCAGGGCTCCGTCCAGGAGAGTAAGGGACAAAGATGTCTCTTAGGTATTTGGGACCAGACCCATAAATACACTTATGCATTATGCAACATAGTTTGAAGTTGACGCGTTTTCTCACCGGGAGCCAGTGAAGGTGAGAAAGGAGTGGGCGTGAAGGGGTTCGGGGGGGGGGGGCGGGGGGGGGGGGGGCATTCAAGATGAGTCTTGCTGCAGTGTTCTGCACCACCTGCAATCTGCACAGTTGTTCTTGATTGGCAGAGATGAGTAGACCATTGCAATAGTCTACCCGTCCGATAACCAGTGCTTGTACCAGCGTTTTCCTGTGGATGTCGGGCAGGAAGGGGAAAATGCGTCGTAGGAGTCCAATTACTCGGAAACACGTTCCCGTAACTTGACTGACATGGTCTTTTAATATCAATGTTTGGTCTAGGCGCACTCCCAAATTTTTGATGGTCTGTTTTGGCGCAGGGACAGGTCCTAGCTCAAGTGGCCACCAGTCCGGGGACCAGAGCAAGGTGGCCCCTCCAAACAACATGACTTCGGTTTTAGTCACATTGCATTGGAGGAAGTTCTGGGCCATCCAACCTGCCACAGCTCTCATACCATTTTGAAAGGATTGCATGACTGCAGGTGTGATGGTTTGGAAGGGAAACAACAGCTGGGTGTCATCAGCGTAGGAGATTGGGGAGAACCCGTAAGATCTTATGATGTCCGCCAAGGGGGCCACATATACGTTAAATAACGTGGGGCTCAGGCATGAGCCCTGTGGCACTCCCTTGGTGAGCTTCCTACAGATAGATTTGAGGGAGCCTAATTTGACACCTTGTTGCCTATCTGCAAGAAAGCTTTCAAGCCACGCAAGGGCGGTCCCTTTTACGCCCACCTCCCTTAAGCGGCCGAGAAGGATTTTGTGCGACACCGTGTCGAAGGCAGCGGACAAATCCAATAGCACCAGAATCACTGAACTCCCCCTGTCAAGTGACATCCTGATGTTATCAGTTACTGACAGGAGGGCTGATTCGGTGCTATCGTTTGGCCTAAAACCAGATTGGGAGTGGTCTAGGCCGCCCGCTGCCTCGATGTAATTGGACAGGTGCGCGTTGACATGTTTCTCGGCCAGCTTGCTTAAATATGGTAGGAGGGAGATGGGCCGTAGGTTGGAGAGCTCCGTCCAGGGGAGAACATTTCCCTAGGCACTAAAGGGAATGAAACGCGTTGGCTGTGCCGTTGTATTTTAAAAGGAAAATAAAGAATACATTAAAGAAAAGAACAGAAGATTCACACACTTAATGAACTTTTTTGTGCTATTGACTCCATTGAGTGCACCTCTCTATCCTTTTGTATTATCACTAAGCTCTTTGGATTCCAATGACTGACTTGCCCGGACAGGGGTTAGTGTCCCGTGTCAGCCGACTATTGCCCAGGCCCCTATCACGTGTGTTTTTCCACCTGACCCCGAACCCAATGCGATGGAAAACCAGAGCGAATAAAGATGTATTGGCCCTGGAGCTCTAGGGGACTGTATGAATGAGTCATCCGAGGTATCTGTAGGTAATACTGTCCCTCTGATTAATCCCAGCACGATTATACCGACCGGCATCTCTATTGTAAGCTGGAATGTAGCCGGGCTAAAGTCCAAACAGGACACTTTGTGTTGGAAGGATTTTATTAACTCCCATGATATTTTGTGTTTCCAGGAAACTTGGTGCCAGGAAGATGTGTATTTTGAGGGGTTTATAACGTTTAACCTACAGGCAGTTAGCTCTGGATCAGGGCGAGCAAAAGGTGGTCTCATAATTTTGGTCTCTATTAGCAGAAATATTAGGATCGTGAAATACTCAAACGTGGGACCTTATGCGCAGTTACTGTGGCTCCAGAATGATCAAGGTCAACAAGTCCTTCTAATTAACTACTATAATAATATTTTTGATGATAGTAGGATATCCGTTGTTAAAAATTTAGCCAGTGCTATTGATGAATTAATGGACCAATGTAATGTTTCTTTTGATTTTATATGGCTAGGAAATTTTAATATTTCTTTATGTGAATTGACCTTTCAGAAAGCATGTGGGGTTGTTAATAACGCCGGTGATGTGGACCTCCACTTCAGGCATAATAGCTATGGAGAAATACTGTATAAATGTATTAGTAATTATGACCTTGAAATTTTGGACTTTGCCAAAGATGCTAATGGGATGACCATCCCTACTTTCAAAAACTGGAGGACAAGTTCGGTGATAGACCATGTTGTTGTGTCTTCGACTGTTACCCCCTTATGTGAAACCCACAGGATTGAAGTTACATCTTTGAGCGACCATAACTATATTATCCGAGAATGTGCGCTATGGAGTAAGAGTCCTGTAGTTGTGGGCCATATCATCGCCAACATAGAACCCCATAGACCCAATGGTGTTAGAGTCAAATGGGTTGGGGATAGAGCAGAAGAACTAATTGGACACATTGTTTCTGATTGCTTAACTGACATCTTATCAATCCTTGAAAACAACCCTGGGTCAGAATGTGTTTTAACTGCTTTTAAAAATATTAACATATTAATCGATGCAATGTTTACTAGACCAATTAGAGAAAAAAATAGCCATGGACATAGTTGGTTTGACCATACCTGCACCAGGCTACTAACTGAGCTAAAGAAGGTCTTGGCCATAAAACCTAGGAACACTACTTTAATAATCGAACGAAGAGCAGAATACCAATCAGCATTAAAAAAGAGGAAAAGCGAGTTACAGCAGGAAGCGTGGGAATCACTAAATCAAGCGGTAGAGATCCACAACAATACTTTATTCTGGGCTACAGTTAATTCTCCCTTCCTGAGAGACGATAACTCCCCGGTATTGAGCTCTAATGTTCCTAGTGATTGCTGGGTAACGCATTTCTCCAACATATTTGGTTCAAACAGTGGTTTAGTAACCACCCCATGTAATTGGCCTATATTACCTTTAAATTTTACCATAGCCGAGGTCGAGTCAGGAATTCGTGCAAGCAAGGGGGGAAAGGCCCAAGGACCCGACGGGGTTCCAATAGACGTTTATAAAGCAGCCCCGGAGATCTGGAGCCCCCTCCTTGCGAATGTGTTTAATGCAGCAGTTTGCACTGAAGCTCCGAAAACATGGGGGGAATCGATCATTATCCCTATATTTAAAAAAGGCAATCGGTCAGAAGCAAAGAATTATCCCCCTATCTCCCTTTTGGACTCCTCTGTAAAGGTTATGAGCAGAGTTATGCTAGCAAGGCTCGAGGAGTGGGTTGAAGATAAGGTAATTTTGTCCAAAAGCCAGTTTTGTTTTAGGAAAGGTAGGGGCACTCTGGACCAATGCCTGAACCGTGACCTCATAATTGGGAAATATGTTGAAGCCAAAGGCGGCTCTTTATATTTATGTTTTGCTGATCTAAGCAGCACCTTTGATATGGTTGATCACAGAATTTTATGGCCCACTTTGCTGCGGATGGGTGCCCCTGAGGGTATTATTTTCTTCCTTGCCAGGCTGTACCAAAAACTGCAAACCTGTGTGCGCTTTGGAACCAAGGGAGAATGTACCCCCAAATTCAGTGTACGACGTGGCATAAGACAAGGCTGTGTTTTAGCTCAGTTACTGTTTATTTTATTTACTAATGAGATTGATGTAATTTTAAAAGGTGTTCAAGCAGACGCTCCCAGTCATAAAGGTGTGTCATTGCCGGTGTTATTATATGCTGATGACGCCGTGCTTCTTTCTAGGACCCCCTTGGGACTACAAAGACTGATGGATAGATTTTCACTGTTTATCAGGGAAAGGAAACTACTCATCAATAAGGATAAGACCCATACCATGACATGCGGGGCATAAAATAGGAAACATACTGCTTTTTTTATTGATGGTAACAAGGTGCAATCAGTTAACTTTTCCTGTTATCTAGGAATAACCTTCTCCCATGATAGAAGGTGGTCTAATGAATTTAATAATGTCAGCAATAAAATGGCAAAAAGTGCCCATGGAATTTTTAAATTTGCGGCTAAAATTGGGGATAGACGAACAAGAGATATGCTGCAAATATACCAAGCAAGATGTGCCAGTATTGCATTATATGGGGCGGCCATTTGGGGCCAAGTAGTGCCCACAAATTGCAGCTCGACGAGAATTCCTTTTTAAAAAAAACTCTTGTGTCTGCGCTCCTCAGCCGCCACTGTATTGACCCATTGGGAACTAAACATTAATTATCTGAGTGATCTCTTAGCCTTAAGACCACTAATGTTATGGCGTTTGATCTGGCTCCAGGATGAAAAGACTCTAAACAGATCTATAATTGAAGATTGTCTTTCACTGGATATGTATAGGAAAATCCCGTGGATAAGATATGTTGTAGATTGTTACTTACAAATCTTCAACCTTGATGTTTTGACCAATCCGAAGGCTGCACTTGATATTTCGAAATCAGAAATGAAAGCAATCTTCATGGAGAATATGGTAACCAAGAAGACTTCTTTGAGTCGGTCTATGACAACAGTTTCCTTGTATAATAAATATTCTTTCACCAAAGGTTTTCCACCCTACCTTGTGCTGGTAACGAGGTCCGCGCACAAATTTGTTCTAACCAGACTCAGGTTCGGAATTGTGCATGAGTTAGTGGCATTGCCTAACATCAAGCAACACCCCAAAGGACCATGTCAGTGTGATGGTATATCGACACAGAGCACCTTGCACTTTCTACTTTTATGTAAATTGTACCAGAATTTTCGCATTCTATATTTAAAGCCTCTATTCGTCAAATATGGGGTACGTACAGTGGATGCGGCAATGAGTCTTATCTGTAACATGAAACCTGCAGAGATTTGTTTTTATACTGCAACGTTCTTAATCAAATCCATCAGTATACGTAAAAGTATGATATTTTAGCAAATTGGTCTTTACTGTATCATAGCTTTTTTTTATAATAATTTTTTTACGTTTTCTGTATATGTATTTTTAATATGTGCTTTTATGGTCAATTCTTTTGTACCGAATAAAGCTTCATGAACTGAACTGACATTTTACATATCCTGACAGTGAAAAACTCCTATGATCGTTTTTCATTGTAGTGAAGACTATCTCTCCCATTGTCTAATACTGGGTTACCTTATTACTTTTAATGCATGCTAACTTTAGATTGGAAGCAGATAGAGATATGCTGCTTATACACAAATTAATTGTGAATTAAAATTCACTTCAATAGTGAAGTTGGTTTATAAGTCACTATTCTGGAAATGCCAATTTTTTAAAAAGTGGCATTTTGTTGTCCCAGCCAACTGTGCTTTTTGCCAGTGTCCTGGGTCACATGACTGTGCTGTTGGGGTTTATGTATTATTTCCATACAGTGAGACAAAAAGGGCTTAGGTGTGGACCGGATGAGCCACCCTGCAGGGTGGCTGAGAGGGACTTGTCTACAGCACACACAAAGAAACCAGACACTAGGCCGCCTGCCCTGTCTTTTGTCACCCCAACAGTTTGGAGGGTTGTCTAGGGAAAGGAGAAGAACTTTCCAGAACCAGTGTTAGGTGTAGGATAGGGATTCCCTCCAACACAAAGGCTGGCAACAGGTATAAATCATGGACCTGTAGAGCCACTCTTCAGAACCTTCCTGGACCTGTGGAAGATTCTGCTGCCAGAGGGTCCTGAACTTGGGCAGGGGCATCTCAGAGGACTGCCCTTGTGCTTGAAAGACTGTAGTTCTGTCTGAAAAGGTCTTACTCCCAGGCTACCCAGAGCGACTCCAAGGGCCAGTCGGCTGGCCTCCTATGTGAGCCACAGGGACATGAGAAGCTTCAGAGTTCTCCCTGCATCTACCAGCTGCACATGGACCTGCCTGGACCCTCCTGAGCCCTGCTGTTTGCCTCTGCTGGAGTGCGTCCTGATTCCCAGGAGGTGCCCTCAGGCCCTGGACACTTGGCTGGCATCTATGGAAGTTCCTCCATTAAGAAAACATGAAAATCCTGAGGTTTGGTTTCCTCACAACTAAAAACGAGCCGATTTGTGCCAAAACTCTGCTGTCCGCAACGACTGCCAACGCAAAACTCCATTCGTAAAGACCTGAAAAGGGAGACCAGCACTTGGTGCTACAGCAACGACAGTCTGTACAAACCACCAACATGAAGCTCCAGCGACGACGATCAGATCATGAAACAGCAACAATCATCCACAATGATTGATCTGCTCTTTGCGGTCTCCTCTAATACAAGTGGAACTTTTTGCTCTGGACTTGAAAAAGTAACTCTTTAGAGGGACTATACTGGCCTTTGTATCCGACTCACGCTCCATCGCAGTCAACTCTAACATGTGACTTTCCCCTGGTCTAGAGCGACCAGATAATGTGAGTGGCGCTTTGTGCTTTTGGGTGCTATTTTCGCTAAATACTTTCAAATTAAGTACCTCTGGTTGTCCTGATTGGATTTTTGTTGTTCTGGTATTATTTTCTTAGTTAAAATTTACTCTATTTTCTAAATTGGATAGAGATGTTCTTGTGTTGTGTTTTCACTTTACTACTGTTTGTGTGCTACATAAATACTTTACACATTGCCTCTAAATTAATCTTTTCTGTTTTTGTGCCATGCTACCAGAGGGTTAAGCACAGGTTAATTTAGTGACTTTTGTTGTTTACACTGACAAGAATTGTGGCTTTTGCCAGAGTGGCGCTTCCACCCCTCTCAACAAATAAACCAATTTCTTAAACCGCGAAGACCAAAGACATCTTCCACAAAGTGTTGACCACCAGAAGACTAACATAGTTCACACTGCAGACCCCAAATAGTCACAAATCCTCAGCAGCTTAATCCTAAAATGATAAAACTGATGAATATAACATGGTGCATCCCGCCAAATTCTCCTGACAGGACAGGTCACAAAGGCAATCTTATAAAGTAGGAATGTAACATTTAATCCAGGCAGCTCTCTGCTTCCCCCACCCGCTTTCTTTAAACCTGCTACCTCTTGGGAATCGATTAGATCCCAGAGTGGACAACCTCCAGACATAACCAGCATAGAAACTCGGATTAAGAACGTAAAAGAAAACTAAAAACACAATAAAGGGATCTACAGGGCTCCCAGCATATCACAAATGAACACACAGCTTGCTTGTAACTCACACTTCCTCATCCATCACAACGCCAAGAGCTGCGTCCCTTAACACAGCTAACCGCAGCACAGTGGCCATCACGCACAATATATGGAAACACTTACCAAATAGGCCTAAAGCAAATATAAACACTTTCTATCACAACCCCAGGCAGTGTAGTTTGCTACCCCTGTTGACAATTCAGCGCCCTACACAGGAGGGGTAAGCATTATACAAGTACCAGCATACAATACATGAGGATGGTCAATGCTGTAGTTTTAGAAAATATAACTCCTTTCCACTGAACTTTCAGAAGATTAAAAGGGTCATGACATGCGTTTGACCCGGAGTATCCTGTTTGGAGGTGGGACGAAGACTGGTTTGCGCCTGGTCGGTCTCTTTCTTTAATGTTGCAAACAAGCTAAAAACGAAGGAATGGAAGGCGTCCCAGAATAAACACCGGTGGCTGAGATGAATTCAAGCATTCCACATATAACCTTTTGCTTTATAGATAGAGGAAGATAGATAGACTGACGGATGAGAGGATAGCTAAGGGAAGAGAGACAGATGTACTAGCTAAGGGGTGCTTTACTATACAATTCTTAGTGACCATCTACAGTTTTTATAGTGCCTTCAAACAGGTAGTGTAATGTACATATACCGTTAAAATGTCACCAGTGTGTGGAGCCCGTCCATCTGGGGGCACAGAACAAGTGCCACCCCCTGACCACCCACCTGCTCCCCGACTCACCCGTTCTCCACCAGGAAGTCCACCACGTATTTCTTCAGGCAGTACAGGTGGGCGTCCACCAGATCAGTCCGGATGTGGATCCTGGGATGCCTGCAAAGTTGGAAAACACAAAGAATGAGTGCGTGACATTAGAGGGTCTTCACCCAATGCTGCCACCACTGGCCCGTCCATCGACACAGGGGTGGTGGGTCCAGCCCCAGGCTCCTGAAAACCAGACATAAGATCAGTGATGGAAGTGGTGGGCAGGTTATACATTCCCAGTACCAACCCCTGAAATGCATTAACTTCCTGGGGCAGTCAGTAAGGAGGGCGTCACAATACAGCTTTTGTCTTTATTTCTCCCAGAAAGTAAAAGCGGAACCCTTCAAATAAGGGTGTCAATGAAAAGGCGTCATGCTATGGTCAGCCACACTTTATAAAACAAAATACAAGTTATGGACCCACATTATTGTTGATGCGGAGGGGGGGGGGGGGGGGGGGGTGGACTGTATTGATTTTTAACATTGTAGTATTCTTAAGTTTGGAGGTCTAATCACGATCACCATCAAGGCTTGCCTTTTTACTGATATGTGGCTATTTGCAAGCACAGGGAAGGACCCCAGGGACAGGGTAGGTCAGGATGGTACTGTGGGCACTTACCATCAATCCTACCTGCCATCTTTCTAAATGTTGCCACCCAAACGGACACAGATACAAGTACCCTGATGTAGCTGTGTACACATTTTCTAGTCGAACTGTTACTGTTATTCACTGAACTGTTCAGTTAAACAAATCAGTAAGTTGGTCAGTCAGATGGTGGGATGCCTACCTTTCCAGGGGGTGAGACCCCGCTCTCTTGCCCGCAGCCCACCCAGGCGCATGCTGTGTTTGACTCTCAAATAAACGTCTCTAGATGACCTAACCATAACCAGAAATCTAACTCTTATCACTCGCCCTGATCCGAACAACACAGAACTAGACCTTTTCCTCAATCACAGCACTAACCCTAACTTTTACTCAGTGGTAAACCTCTCCCTTTAGACAATTTCCTTAAGTGCAACACTAACCCATACGAGCTTATGTCTTTTTTTTTTTAACTAATACCCCTCTCAATGTTCGTTTTTTCACTAATCCTGTTAAAAACCATTATATCTGAACAAAATGAAATTCTAACCAAATGAATTATGAGCGTGCCTCTGACCTTGTGTGTGCTTTGCTTTTGAGTGTGCTTTGGGTTTTGGGTGAACATTGGATTTTGGGTGTACCTTAAATTTTGAGTGTGCTTCGGATTTTGAGTGTGCTTCCGATTTTGAGTGTGCTTCCGATTTTGAGTGTGCTTCGGATTTTGAGTGTGCCTTGGGTTTCGAGTGTGCCTTGGGTTTCGAGTGTGCCTTGGGTTTCGAGTGTGCCTTGGGTTTCGAGTGTGCCTTGGGTTTCGAGTGTGCCTTGGGTTTCGAGTGTGCCTTGGATTTTGAGAGTGCCTTAGATTTTGTGTGCATTAGATTTTGAGTTTGCCTTGGATTTTGAGAGTACTGGACCCTGAGATCCTCCCCCAGAAAAAAAACTGATCTCTCTTAAATTTTGCATGGTCAGATGGGGCAGACGCTACTTCTCTGTGGTGGCTGCCAAGCTCTGGAACACCCTTCCCCCCCGCTGTCTCCAATGTGGAATCCTTTCTGGTGTTTAGAAAGTTGCTGAAAACATGGCTTTTCTCAACATAGTTGGCTGATCTGTGCCTCCCTTCCCCTCTCTGTCTGCCTAGCGCCTTGACACCCGCGGATATTAGAGTGCTTGATACATTTCTATCCTATTTTGAGTGTTCTTTGGATTTTGAGTTGCTTTAGATTATGAGTGACCTTTGGATTTTGAGTGTGCTTTGGATTTTGAGTGTGCTTTGGATTTTGAGTATGCTCTGGATTTTGAGTATGCTCTGGATTTTGAGTATGCTCTCGATTTTGAGGGTGCCTTTGGATTTTGAGAGTGCCTTTGGATTTTGAGGGTGCCTTTGGATTTTGAGGGTGCCTTTGGATTTTGAGGGTGCCTTTGGATTTTGAGGGTGCCTTTGATTTTAAGTGTGCTTTGGATTTTGATTTTGAGTGTGCTTTGGATTTTGAGCTTGCTTTAGATTTTGAGAGGACTTTGGATTTCGAGTGTAATTTTGAGTGTGCCTGTGATTTTGAAGGTGCCTTTGATTTTGAGTGTGCCTTGGGTTTGGAGTGTGCTGTGGATTTTCAGTGTGGTTTGGATTGTGTGTGTACCTTTTTTTTAGCCTTTCCTCTGATTTTGAGCAAGCTTTTGATTGTGCCTTGAATTTTTAGTGTGCTTTCAATTTCGTGTGCCTTTGATTTTTGATTATGCATAACTTGAAGACTTCCCTGTTTTCAGTGTTTTGCCCATGAACATGTGTTGCTGCACTTGTTGATAAGGTGTAGCATTTTTTAACTTCTTCGAGCATTTCCCCTTAAGCAGGATGCGCTGTTTGTGGTTAAAACCTGTGTACGCTATGCTTGCTATATTTTCCACAATGGATGAATGACCAACACCCATGAAGGAAAGGATACACCAAATGAATGCACCTTTGTATGAAAAATATCTCTTACAGCCCTGCGAAAGCTGTTTTGGTGACAACTGGGAGTGAAGGTATGTACGGCCAAATGTTCAAGCATTTCAACCAGCCTGATTCGCAAAAATGCTTTTTCAAATGTACAACATTTACAAAATGCAATTCAGTAACTTGTTACTGAAGCGCAATTTGAATTTGCGATTCGGTATTTGGAAGGTGCATGTTTAGGGCATCCCTTCCAAATACCGAATGAGTAAGGAATGTATTACTGTTTTGCAACGAAATTCCGGTCACAAAGCAGTAATACTTTACCACCAGTTTAAAAGTGGTGGAAACCCAATCATAAATGGGAAAAGGTCCCCTCAGCAAAAACAGGCTGCATCTGAAAAAAAAAATTGCTTTATTAACAAGCAATCACAGAAATGGTAGTCTGCAGACTCCATCATCTCCGAGATGAGAGCGATTCCTAATGGGTCGCATATTGCGACCTACCTTATTAATATTCATGAGGTAGGAAGATGTGTGACCTACCAGGAACCACTATTTGGAAATAAAAAGTTTCAAACATTAGGAACACAGAGTTTCTAATTGCGATTCGGAGATAATCGCATTTAGAACATTGGTATTCCTAATGTTAATACCACTGGTCCATAGAACTTCAAAGTCGATTTTCAGAGCTTCTGGTAACAATTCTCAAAAAAAAATGTTGTAGTCTTATTTTGACTAACCACAGATTACCTCTTGAAAGAGGCAAGGAGAAAGACAATGCCAGAAGGCTGACACTGCTCTCTGGACCTCGAGGTGGACATTCGGCCAGGCATGTCTGGCTGAGACGCCCCCTGCGGCCAAGTCAGGTCCAGGCAGTTACCTGCACTAACGAAAGCAAGGAAACCAGCCCCCCTGGCCCTCCTATACATACCTGTGGGCCCCTCCGGCCCGGTGCCACTGCACCTGCTGCACTGCCCCCTGGCTCTACCACCCTGGCCATGCAGGGGGCGAGTGTGAAGCTGTGCAGAGACGCGCGTGGAAGCGAGAAGTCCATACTGACTGGCAGAGGCCCAGCACTGACCTCAACCACTGGGTGGTCCCTGCCCACTCAGCACGAGGGGAAAGTATTCTGGGCGAACAGAATGGAATGTAAAATATAATGATACAGCGCGGAGACCGCGTTTACTCGACGGGCCCCACGCCCAGAAGCCTGGCCAAGCCGCAATAAACAGTGTGGGGAACAATGCAGTGGCCGAGCGCTGATCCTGTCCCTCTGAGGGCACAGCACGCCTCGAGGCCTGCCCCTCTTCTCATGCAGGGTCCTCCCCTGCTTCGTTTTTGTAGGTTTTTTTTTGCTTGTGGACTTGCAGCACAATTTTTTTTAATTCATCCGAATTTACAGAAATTCAGGGCTGAAACACAAACCACAAAATACAATATCTTGTTTTAAAATTAAACGAAGCAGATTTTATATGCTTCTCAGCTGTTGGGAAAGTTCTGAAAATGGGAAGAATAAAAACATTTTCCACTTCATTTACCTAGATCTTCCCTTAGCAGAGGCCTAAGCTAAAGTAGAGATGTTTGCAACCTTCCCCGTATTGCCTGAGCCCTGTGAAAAGCCTGAATGTCTCATACACTCCACTGCGGAAGAAAAACCTTGAACGCCACTGCGTCCAGAACGCCACCAATGAATGGAAGTCTCTCGAGGGGTTCAGGTGCGACTTCAGTTCATTGATGGTGGAACGCAATGACGACAGGAGTTTGCCCATCGACCTTCGACAATAAGCCTGCATTCTTCACATACCCATCGAGGTGCGGGAACACATGTCCTCCTGTCCTCTGGAGATGGGCAGCGATCTCTACCATCACTTTTGTAAACTCCAGAGGGACTGAAGGGGAGCACAGTACATGGAAAGAGTTACGAACCTACCTTCAACCGTAGGTAATGAATGGCTTCAGGCTGCATGGCGGCCTGTACACATGATGTTAAGTCCAAGGACGCCTTCCAGACTCCTGTGGACAGGCTGATAGGATCCGAGTCAGAGGGAGTGTTTTCAACCTGTCCTTCCTCAGAAAGTCATTCAGTTGGTGGAGGATCTTTGGAACGAGGAGGTACCATAAGCAGCATGCATGAATCTTTTTGCTCGATGGCACCCTTGGACAGCAGAAGGTGGACCTCCGGCATCAGGATTGCAAAGTGCTCCTCCGAAAGTCCCACCAGAGACAGTTGGGGTCAGGAAGAGAAGGAGAGTAGGGCGCAGCCCCTTGTAACACGTTTGAAGACCTAGCTGTCTCATGTCGAAATGACATATTCTGGCTCTTACTGGCCATGCATGAGTCTGAGAGAGTAAAATAAAGTGGCCTGGTAGCAGCCGCAGTATGGGAGGATACGTTTGGGGATTGCTGCCCCTGCTGGTTTGCATGGCTTCTACTGGTGCCACGTCTACAGCCTGTTGCAGGGCAGGGTGGAAAGGTTATTGTCTGCAAAATAGCTCTGTGGAGTAGCCTCTGGATTTTCTATATCGGTGGAGAAATTATTCAGCTGGTATCAATAGTTCCATGGACTGTGCTGTGGCATGGGTGTCCTTGATTCATTTAATCGCTGAATCCACCTTTTCTCCAAGCAGCCTGAGCTATCAAGCGGCATGTCCACTAGGGATGCTTCACGTCTCCAGAAAACCCAGTTGATCTCATCTAGGCATGCCTTCTGACAATGCTAGTGCAAACCTTGACCCTTTTTAGGCAGGTCGCTCCACACGCCGCACAGCACCACCTGTGTGCCCGTGACCTCAGCTCAGCTGCCGCTGAAGTTCGAGGCCCTCCTCCACACGCAGGCTCCCACCTGCGCCTCATGCCTGGTGGCCAGTGGTAGGCCAAAGGTTTGCTCTTGTTCGTGTTCTCTTTCATTTGCTTCACTAGTTTTATTGTATTATCTTGTCATTTCTCCTTCCCTCCTGTGCCATTACTGGGCCCTTCTGCCTTTTTTGCCCTTTTGCCTTTGTGTTCCGAGTAATTTGCTTTACTAGTTTTTATTGTATCATTTTGTTATTTCTCCTTCCCTCTTGTGCCATTACTGTGTCCTTTTACCTTGTTGCCCTTTTTGCGTTCTTTAACCTTCGCCGTTCCGCACACCCGTTTTCCCGCCGCTGTGTCTCCTGGGGCCCGGCCCGCGCTCTCCCATTCCTCCACTCCCACCTGCTCCTCCCTCCCACCTCCCCTTCTTATGCGGCCACTGCGCGGTGAGGAGAGCGACCCTTGACCCTTTTTAGGCAGGTCGCTCCCCACGCTGCAGAGCACCACCTGTGTGCCCGTGACCGCAGCCCAGCTGCCGCTGCTGCTGACGAAGTTCGAGGCCCTCCTCGCAGGCTACCACCTGCGCCTCATCCCTGGTGGCCAGTGGTAGGCCAAAGGTTTGCTCTTGCTTGTGTTCTCTTTAATTTGATCACTAGTTTTATTGTATTATTTTTTTATTTCTCCTTCCCTCCTGTGCCATTACTGTGCCCTTCTGCCTTTTTTGCCCTTTTGCCTTCCTGTTCTCTGCAATTTGCTTACTAGTTTTTATTTTATTTCTCCTTCCCTCTTGTGCCAGTACGGTGTCCTTTTACCTGGTTGCCCTTTTTGCCTTCTGTACCCCTCGCCATTTCTCACACCCGTTCTCCCGCCGTCCCGTTTTCCCTCCGCTGCGTCCCCTGCGGCCCGCCCCGACTCTCCCATTCGTCCACTCCCACCTCCCAGCTGCTCCTCCCTCCCACCTCCCCTTCTTATGGCGGCCCCTGCGCGGTGAGGAGAGCAACCCGTGACCCTTTTTAGGCAGGTCGCTCCCCACGCCGCACAGCACCACCTGTGTGCCCGTGACCGCAGCCCAGCTGCCGCTGCTGCTGACGAAGTTCAAGGCCCTCCTCCACCCGTAGGCTACCACCTGTGCCTCATCCCTGGTGGCCAGTGGTAGGCCAAAGGTTTGCTCTTGCCTGTGTTCTCTTTAATTTGCTTCACTAGTTTTATTGTATTATCTTGTTTTTTTATTTCTCCTTCCCTCATGTACCATTACTGTGCCCTTCTGCCTTTTTTGTCCTTTTGCCTTAGTGTTCTCTGTAATTTGCTTTACTGGTTATTATTGTGTTATTTCTCCTTCCCTCTTGTGCCATTACTGTACCCTTTTATCTTGTTGCCCTTTTTGCCTTCTGTACCCCTCGCCGTTCCTAACACCCGTTCTCCCGCCGTCCTGTTTTCCTGCCGGTGTGTCCCCTGCGGCCCCGCCCACCCACTCTCCAATTCATCCACTCCCACCGCCCAGCTGCTCCTCCCTCCCACGTCCCCTTCTTATTGCGGCCGCTGCGTGGCTGCTGTGCGGGCGCTCCACTGGCGCGCCTAAGGCAAGCCTGTCTGCGCCCGTCCCCGCCTGGACCGTGCCAGCACCAGAACCCCTAGCCCCGGCGAACGCCACGACACTCGGCGCCGCTACAATGCCAGCACCTTCCATGCACTCAATATTGGATGATCACACACCTGCTTCCTGGCCTCTCCGAAACGCACACAAGGACCCTTCTACTGCCGGAACTGCAGCTTCACCAGCATCCGATCTGCAAATCCACCCACCGGGGAAGAACCCAACTACCTCAGATGCATCATTCTCAACACCGGCTCTGCTCGCAAACACGCCGTTGAACTCTGGAACCTACTCGACTCAACCTCCCCAGACGTCGCCTTCTTGACGGAGACCTGGCTGAGCCCCTCCTCGGCACCCGACATCGCCATAGCCATCCCTAACGGCTACAAGATCAACCGCAGGGACCGCACTAACGGAGTAGAAGGAGGAATCGTCATTGTCCACAGGAACAGTCTCAGAGCCTCAACCAACATCAACGACACCCTCAGCACCGCTGAACACCTGCACTTCCAGATCCACACTGACCCCTACAGCACCGTCAGAGGAACCCTCGTCTAAAGACCCCCCCGGGCCCGACCACAGTTCATCAATTCCATCGCCGACTTCGCCGGTACATACGCCCTCGCCTCCACAGACTACATCCTTCTCGGGGAACTGAACTTAAATCCCTAGAACAACAACGACCGCAACTCCACCACCCTGATAGACAACCTCGCCAACCTCAGACTCAGACAACTCGTCACCACACCCACCCACTCCGCTGGCCCCACTCTTGACCCCATCTTCTCTGCAAGCTCCCACGTCTCCTTCAACCACACCACCGAACTCCACTGAACCGACCATCGCTGCATCCGCTTCACCTTCCGGAAACTCACCATGCACCACCGCACCCAACAGATCCCCCTCCGCTGCTGGAGCAAAGTCACCGAAGACCAGCTATCACCACCTTCGACCGGAGCCCACCCGCCGACTCCGAAACTGCCCCCGCAACCTCAGACAATGGATCGACGACTGCGCCAACACCCTCGCCCCGATCAAGAAACTCTCAAACAGACACACCAGCAAGAAAGCCAGCTGGTTCACCGAAGACCTCCAGGCCTCCAAGCAAACCTGCCGTAAGCTAGAGAAGAAATGGCACTGTGAACAGACACCGGTAAGCTACGCAGCCCACAAGAACGTCACCTGCACAACACCATCACCTCATCAGATACGCCAAAAGATCCTCCTTCAAAGATCGCCTAGACAACAACGCACATAACAGCAAAGAGCTCTTCAACATCATGAATGTACTCTCCAACCCCAGCTCTGACACCAACGACATCCCACCTTCGCAAGACCTGTGCGACTCACTTGCCACCACCTTCCATTGCAAGATCGCAGACATGCATGACCGCTTCAATGGCACGACTGCCCCGACAACCACTGAGACCTCCGTCCCCACGGCCACCATCCGCACCGACCCCCTTCTCTCCTGGACCAACATAAACAACGAGACACCATCAAATTCATGAACACCATCCACTCCGGATCTCCGTCAGACCCATGCCCACACCACATTTTCAACAAAGCCAGCACCACCATCGCACCCCCTCTCTAGAAAGCCATCAACATCTCCTTCGTGACCGCAACCTTCCCGGAGAGCTGGAAGCGCCCAGAGATCAACGCCTTACTCTAAAAACCCAAGGCTGACCCCAAGAACTTCCTGTCCATCTCCCTGCTCCCGTTCTAGGCGTATGTCATCGGGAAGACCGTCAACAGACAACTGACCCACTACCTCGAGGAGAACAGCATCCTGGACCCATCCCAGTCTGGGTTCCGCAGCAACCACAGCACCGAAACTGCCTCATCGCCGCCACCGATGATATCAGTGCCCTGCTGGACTTCAGAGAAACCGTGGCCCTCATCCCCCTGGGCCTATCAGCCGCCTTCGACACTGTCTGCCACCGCACCCTACGCACATGCCTCCACGACGCTGGGATCCAAGACAAGGCTCCGGACTGTACCACCTCTTTTCACTCTGGCAGAACCCAGAGCGTCTGCCTCCCCCCTTTCCGCTCCCAAGCCACCAAGATCATCTGTGGCGTACCCCAGGGCTCATCCCGACATTGTTCAACATCTACAGGGCACCGCTCGCCCACATCGCCCGACTGCATGACCTCAACATCATCTCCTATGCCGACGACACCCAGCTGATCCTCTTCCTCACCAAAGACCCCCTCACCGCCAAAACCAACCTCCAAGAAAGAATGAAAGCCGTCGCCGAGTGGATGAAGAACAGCCGACTGAAGCTAAACTCGGACAAGACTGAAGTCCTCATCCTGGACTCCACCCCCTCTGCCTGGAACGACTCCTGGTGGCCGAAAGCACTGGGAACAGCTCCAACACCCACCGACCATGCACGCAACCTAGGGTTCATCCTCAACTCTACTCTCTCCATGACAAAGCAGGTCAACATCTTCTCGTCCTCCTGCTTCAACACCCACTGCATGCTCCGCAAGATCTACAGGTGGATTCCCACCCAAACAAGAACGGTAACCCAGGCCCTCGTCAGCAGCAGGCTGGACTACGGAAACGCCCTCTACGCAAGAGCCTCGGCCAAACTCCTGAAACTACTTCAACGCATTCAAAACACCTCTGCACGCCTGATCCTCTACATCCCTCACCGCAGCCACATCACACCCCACCTGAGAGACCTGCACTGGCTCCCCAACAAGAGGATCACCTTCAAGCTCCTCACCCATGCACACAAGGCACTCCACAACACCGAAACAGCATACCTCAACAGACAACTCAGCTTCTACACCCCCAACCGCCAGCTCCGCCGACCTCGCCCTCGCCACAGTCCACCGTATCTGAAGAGCAACTTCCGGCGGCAGATCGTTTTCCCACCTCGCCGCCAAAACCTGGAACACCCTCCCCATCCTCCTACGCAGACCCAGGACCTGTTAACCTTCAGAAGACTCCTCAAGATCTAGCTATTCAAGCAGTAGCAACACCCCCCACCCCCTCAGCGCCTTGAAACCCTCATGGGTAAGTAGTGCACTTTACAAGTGTTCTGATTGATTGATTGATTGTCAGGGCTCAGGCCTCTTGTACAGTATCTTGGGACTGGGGACAGGATTGTGGTGGTGCATGTCATTTCTGATAAAGTCTGGCCTTTTCAGACGATCCCTTACTCTTCAAAGCTGATACAAACACGGTGTATCTCTTGTTGCATTTCCCCTTTACTGTTTATAGTGACGTGTCCGGAACAAGCCTTTGCTTGGCTTACTGTTCCGGTTCTGTGACTGCCCCTTTTGCTCATCAAGACACCGACTGATCTGTTACTTTGTTTCTAGATCCTCTGCAACTTCTTGAATCCTGACCGCGTTCCCAGCGCGGATCCTCTGCAACTTCTTGAATATTGACTGTGCTCCAGGCGCGGATCCTCAACAGCTTCTTGAATCCTGACCGCCTTCCAAGCACGGAATTTCCAACAACTGCATCTGTATGACCCCTTATAAAAGCTGAGGCTTGTATCTTTGGATTCCTACCTTCCCTGCGCTCCTGTTCCTCATATTCCTTTAGCAGAGCCCGGTAGACGTTTTCTTACTCTTTTCCTTATAGAAGTTACCCCACTCAAGTGTGGCCGAACTCTGACCCAAGTGAGCCAACACTTCCCTTTCTTCCCTGGGCTTGCCACTTCAATGATTGCGGAGCACTCTGCTTCAGAGCGCATGGTTGTACAAATACGGCTGGAACACACGTCTCTTGGGTGCTCCATTTATTCAGCTGTGAAGAAGACCCTTTCATGAAGCTTTTGCATTTGACTCGTGAGGGACATCTAGTAACGACTAGTGGAACTGCAGCTTGATGTAAGAATAATTTCAATTCATTTGCATTTGACTTGTGAGGGACATCTAGTAACAACTAGTTGAACTGCAGCTCTTTGTAGAATTATTTTGATATTGGATACAATAATATTCACTGCCAACTGCTAATCTTGTCCCATAATACTTTGCAGGGCCTTTGGTTGGAATTTTTTTGCCAATAACTGTGCTGGGGGTGTCCCTAAGAGGATTGGACCACCACTGAATCGTTCAATAAGATGTGCTTTTTGTTTTCAAGGCATCTGTTTGGTTCTCTCCCTAGGTTAGGGAGGATCCCCAAATCATCACCTCTCTCACTGCTTGCTAATTTTTCAGTTTCACTTTTGTGAAAGTACTGTATGCTTTTTAGCATATAAAGATAGAGATACTTATTTTGGCACTGTGCATGATGCCATTTGCAAATATTGCACTGTGCAGACAAGTACAAAGTGCCATCAGTTACGCACTACACAACTTTGTGTACTACGTGTAGTTCAAAGTATACTACATGCAGCTACGTGTAGTGCTACTACACAAACTACGCCCAGGGTTAATGTTGATAACATACTACTGGGGGTGGTGACTTTAATCTTACTCTAGATCCCACGGCGGATACAACAGGATCGGGCCACATTAAGAAACCACATGCGCTGCAGGGCCTCACCTCGCTACTAGATTCCGAACTACTGACAGATCCCTGGAGGGCTCAACACCCAACTGACCAAAACTATTCCTTCTATTCAGCCCCACATGCTTCCTGGTCGCGAATAGACCATTGGCACCTTACACCCAGATTCCTACTGGCAGTGCAGACAATCGATTATTTGCTTCGCACGCTATCAGACCACTCTCCAGTTCTTCTCGTGATGGAACTGTCCATGATACCGCAACCACACAATCTGTGGAGATTCCCAAAAGAAGCCCTGTTAGGCTTGGTTTTCCATGCTGAAGTGGGAAAGGCCATTCGGGAATTCTTTCAGTTAAACGAGGGCACAGTGACTCTACAATCTACACTGTGGGACACCTTTAAGGCTTATTTAAGAGGGGTATGTATATCCAAACATGCCAAGGTGCTACGTTCCATACGCAGAGATCTAGAAGTTGTGAAAGAGAAACTTAGAGACATAGATACAACTGCACACGCGACCGCTTCCCCCCTAACACTGCATGACCGAACGACATTACTGACTGAGTTCACTGACCTAGCGACTTCCAAAGTAAAATATCTGGACAGATATGCTAAGGCTCGAACATACGGAGAGCGGGAGAGACCTGACAGAACACTCGCTAGATTACTTGACCCTCAATACTAATCAGCATACATTACGCAACTAGATGTGGACAATGATGTCACTCTGACACTGGGGAACGAAATAACTGCCGCCTTTCTACCTTACTCCCTTATACAAAAAACACTATCCCCCTGTTGGACAGGCTCTTGCAGATTATCTGCAGGAAGTGGCCATGGTGTGGATAGCGAAGGGGCAATGCAATTCTTTGCCACCCCAATAGATGAAGACGAAATGAAACAAGCAATCAGGGACCTCGCCGGAAATCGAGCCCCTGGCTCGGATGGCCTAACGGGAGAATTTTACAACGCATATCAGGTTGTACTAGCCCCCCCATCTGCTGGAAGTGTATGATGAGGCCCTGTACAAGGGATCTCTCTCCCACAATGCAGGAAGCTATAGTTACACTCCTGCTCAAGCCTGGTAAAACACCCCTCAGTTGCACATCCTATAGGCCACTATCGCTACTTAACCAAGACTACAAAATCTTGGCCAAAGTTCTAGCTACCCGCATCTTACTATTAGTTGATAAAATCATATGCCCCTTTCAGCCAGGATTTGTCCCCGGCCGCTCCACTGCAGTAAATCTGCGTGCCATATTTGCTGTTTTTAAACATTCCCATTGCACTCACCACAAAATTTTTCAATACACTATCTTTTGTTACGTTAATTCGGGTTTTATAAAGCGCACAGCTACTCTACTGAGTGTCCCGGCGCTAGGTGAATGAAGACTAGCAAGAAAAGGGGAAAAAGAAAAATGGGAAGCAAAAAGCTCAGTTATTGCTGGAATAACCATGTCTTGAGAGCCTTCCGGAAAGGGAGCAGATCCTGTAAAAGTCTCAGAGCAGGTGGTAGATTGTTCCATAGCTTAGCCACTTGGAACTGAAAAGAGCGTCCTCCTATTCGGGAGCACTTGACCACCGGAGTGCACACTAACGCCAATAAGGGGGATAGAAGAGCCCGTTGAGGGTAGTAGAATTGAAGGGCCCCCAGAACCTTGCAAAGTCTTAAAAGCCAGAACGAGGGCCTTAAACTGTATCTGCGTGCGGATCGGTAACCAGTGAAGAGAGCTCAGATGTTCCGCCATCCTGTTCCTCGGGCCAAGTAAAAGAATAGCTCTGGCTGCCGCATTTTGCACCACCTGAAGGCAGGTGAGTAGGTATTCTGGGAGGCCAAGATACAGTATATTTACATAATCCAGCCTAGAGCCAATCAGGGCCTGGACCACAGTTTTCCTGTGTGGGATCTGAAGTAGAGGCAAAAATTGTTTAAGCATTTTCAGGAAGCCAAAACACTGACCGGCCACATTCACAAAAAGTTGTCCAGTTTTACACCTAGATTTTTTACGGACAATACCGCGTTAGCTGGAGGGTGCATATCCTGAGGCCACCAACTCTACCACATGTTGTTCGATGGGCCACCAAAGAAAATGACTTCAGACTTGTTGGGATTACATTTAAGTTCATTCTGTTGAAACCAAGAAAACACTGCCCAAAGACAGGTCTTAATAGCTTCTCCCTCAAACTCTGAATCTTTGTCGCATGTAAAAAGTAATTGAGTATCATCGGAATACGATACTATTTTAGCCCCATGCGACTCGACTAAGCTCGCCAGGGGAGACATGTACAGATTGAATAAAGTAGGGCCGAGGACTGAACCCTGAGGAACCCCCACCTCCAAAGGGGGAATGAGTGCAGAGAAGGGGGGGGGGGGGGCAGATAGTCTGTTTGCGCCCTGACAAAAAAGAGGCAAACCATTTGAGTACCGTCCCTTCAAAGCAAGACTCCTGGAGTCTCAATAGGAGTCTGCTATAAAGGACGGTATCAAAGGCTGTAGAGATCCAGCAATATCAACATAGCCTTTCCGCCTCTATCTAAAATGGCCTTAATGGACTCTGAAATTTCCAGGAGTGCCGTTTCGGTGCTAAAGTTTGGACGAAACCCTGATTGACTCAGGTGCTAAACATTGTTTGTCTCTAAAAAGGCAGAGGAAACTGAATTAACATATTTTTCCAATACTTTGGAGAAGGCAGGCAGGAGAGATATGGGCCTATAATTAGCAGGCGTCTCAAGATCCATGTTAGTTTTTTTTTTAGAAGGGGAAGTATATGTGCTTCCTTCCAGTTACCGGGAACACACCCCTGCTGCAAGGATGAGTTCAGTACCGGATTCACTTAAGAATTTATAGGCATAGCTATAGCTATAGCTGCCAAGATAGACAGACGCAGAGCAGGGATCAGATGGGGCACCTGATTTCAGGTTCTTCAGAATGTTTAATGAAGTCGCCAGCGGCAGAGGAGGGAACTCTGTAAGGAGAGGAGCAACGAAACAAGAGGGAGGATGAGACGGGTCCCTTTCCATATTGTCTACCCCAGCGGAGGTAGAAAAGGTGTCCTGAATTTCTCGGATTTTCTCAGCAAAGAAAGTGGCTATATGATCCACCCAAAGTGCAGAAGGGGAAAAGGTCCTGGTTATTGCCTTCGGGGAAGTAAATTCCTTTATTATTTTGAAAATCTCTTTATTGGTATTTCCCACTGCATCTATTCTCGATGAGAAGAATGATTTTTATGGACTTTACTTACAACTCATATGGGCAGGGAAACAGCCACGTATAGGTTGGGGTACCCTAGTCATGCCATATGACCAAGGGGGATTTGGAGTCCCTGATTTTTATTTATATTATCTCGTCACACAAATCTGGTCACAGTGCTTGAATTTTTCATGACCTTGTTGATCCTAAACCCTCCATGACTGTCCTGTTGAACCAAGTCAGTGTAGAAGTTCCTTGCCTTTCTATTTTACTACTGATCCAAAGGAGACGGATCGTAGACAGATGTGAAAAGTTACCCCCGGCCTCCCCCCAAAAATCTATGTGCACATAGGTCTTCCCACACCCTCCTATGGAGATAATTTTCATTTATTAAAGGGAACATATAGAAACCTGATGCAGAGGTCTAGCCCGGGACCAGGGCTCAATTCCCCGCCTCGGCGGGTCTTGGGCTCAAAAATTCCACGGACCTGATAATTCTCGCCTTGGTGCCTATTCCAATCATGGAGTCCCACTCTGCAACTCTGGGCAATAGCTTGCTTAATCTCCACAACGGCCCCCACAACGCTAAGGATGCCTGGCCTCCACCTTGGGGGTGCCCAGGAGTGGACGCCTCACAGGGAAAGCCAGGATGGGTTCCACAGCGGTATTCGTACAAGCGCCTTGAGACCCTTGCGGGTGAGTAGTGCGCTATACAAGTATCAATTTACATTTTACATTTACATTATAAAGCAACAAAGGAACATTGTTTACGTACATTGATATAGTCTGTTGTGGGTAACATATAGAGAAAGTGACAGGTATGATGTATGGTACCTTAACAATGATAAAACAATAAATACATCACTTCTCAAATTCCATATTCCACTATACTAACTCACCACTAATCCTTTAGGAGTTCCAGAGTAGTGTGCTACTTGCCAAAAAAAGAGTTAAAACACCCCCATTAGTGTTACAAGCGTTATATAAATGCAAACCTTTTTTCCCTTTTCTACCCCTCCCCAACCTTCTTCAATCCAAATAACTGACTAACATATCCACCACTCAAATTACTTCATATTTCACTATACTCATTTTCAACACTAATCCTTTATGGGTTCCGGAGTAGCGTGCTACTCGCCAGAAAAACGCTTCAACACCCATCAGGAGTAACAGGTGCTATATGAATGCAAACCTTTCTTCCCCTTCTATCCCACCACTATCCTTCTCACTCCAAATAAGTGACTAATATCCACCACTGAAATGACTTTCATATATCACCATACTAATTCACCACTAATCGTTTATGGGTTTCCGGAGTAGCGTGCTTCAACACCCCATCAGGGGTAACAAGCGCTATATAAATACAAACCTTTTTTCCTCTTCTATCCTTCTGCTATCCTTCTAAATCCAAATACCTGACTGACCTATCCACCACTTAAAATATACTTGCATGTTTCACTATACTAATTCAACAAGAATCCTCTGTGGGTCCCGGAGTAGCGTGCTACTCGCTGAAAAAAGCGCTTCGACGCCTCGTCAGGGGTAGTAAGCGCTATACAAATGCAATTACAATACAATAAGATATTGTCTTATTGCTGCGAACAAACATGTTATGCGTCAAATAATCACCGCCATAAATTATTACACTTTAAATACTTACACTGTGCATACATACATCACGCCATACCTTCTAGCCTAAATGGATTC
The DNA here is from genome assembly GCF_964263255.1 of Lissotriton vulgaris. NCBI lineage: Eukaryota > Metazoa > Chordata > Amphibia > Caudata > Salamandridae > Lissotriton > Lissotriton vulgaris. Next base: position 267,161,705 of record NC_141685.1, read on the forward strand.
TAACGTCTCGCGTGCATGTGCCAGGTGTGCTGCAGCTTGTGCTGATTTTTCACATCTGGCTTGGAATTGCGGGTCCATTCTGGCATATTGGGGAGAGGTTTTCCAACACTTATCCCTAATGATTGAGCATACATTACACCCTACACCACCGATTGCACTGCTGGGATAGTCCAGCCTCTGAAGAAAGGTATAAGGCGGTTTGCTGCAATTGCCTTACTGATTGCGAAACGTCAAGTCTCCTTACACTGGGGTAGAACACAAGCACCAATAGTGATGGCCTGGCTCTGAGGCTTTAGTCCATGAGTGAAATATATGCTACATTACAGCTGCCGACCTCGCACCCACGAGATATTTGGCAGCCACTAAAACATTACTTACAGGCATACCCCCAGGAAACTGACTGGCGCTCCCACAGGAATAACGGGTTATGGGTCTCGACCTGCACAATAAAGGGAGGCTGAGCTACGACAGGTTACCCTCTTTCGTCAATGAAACTACCCGGGAAGGAGAAAGGAGCGAGATACATTGGTAATGTAAAAGGGTCCACTTTTAACTCACAGCGAGACTAATATGTAATGGATGTTGCCTGACTGGGGATATATGTACCCACCCTCTATTCACAGTGTATAATGGTAAATAGAATTTATTACAAATATGATAAACCTCAAATACAAGAAGAAATGTGAGACGGACTGTATAGACGCGCTATCTTGCTGAGATGATCATCATTGATATTAGGAAAACACTCTGTACCCTGTTTTATCATTGGGTAACTTTATTTGTTATCAATGCATAATTTTGAAAGATTTGAGACCATGTATCTTTATGGACACTTACACGTATCAATGTTAACAAAAAAATCTCAATAAAGAAAAGCACCCCCCCCCCCCCCCCCCCCCCCCCAAAAAAAACTATCATCCAAATATTATCAGTTTCTCTGGGAGCCAAACACCAAGCAAAAGACATGGGCAAGAGACAACAATGTGGAACTTCAGGTGGGACTGGGGGTTACGGGCGTGGTTTGTAAGCAACACAGAGCGTGGAAGGGGGCGATATCAATGAGGACGATGATGATGGAAGCAACATGGGGGCGCAGGTGTGGAGAAGCAACATAGAGGGTGTGGAAAGGAAGCAAACTAACGTGGAGAGAGCGCAATGATCAGCTGGAATGGTAAAAGTAAACGGGTGAGAGAATAAAGGGAGCAGGTAGGGGAGAAGCACACACAGAGCGCAACAAGGAGAGTGGAGCGTGGAACAGAAGCGCACTAGGGAGACAGCTGGAAAACACATGCCCTCATATGGAGTGTTTTGGGCACTGGAAGGACAGAAGTAATGCGTTAATGCTCCAGGAGAGGGAAAAGACAAGAAGTAAAGTCCACACAAGTGACCAAATAAGAAGCAAGCAGATCCAACTATCCTCCAAAAATCCTTCGCTTCTCTGGGAGTCAAACGCCAAGCAAGAGATGTGGGCGAGGGACAGCAGTGTGGAGCACCTGGGGGAGCTAAGGGGGTGGCAATACGGAGGGCAGGGAATGGGCGGAATCACAGAAGACAGGGTGGAGGAAGCAACACAGGGACGGGGTGGGGAGAAGCAAGATGGAGGGTGTGGGAAGGAGGCAAACTAACGGGAGACAGCGCAATGTGGAGTTAAAATAGGAAAAGTAAATGGGCGAGAGAGCAACGGGAGAAGGTAGGGGAGAAGGATGCAGGCAAAAGAATGTGAGCAACACAGAGAGTCTAAGAGAAGCACACTTTGAGCAAATGAAGGACAGAAGTAATAAGCTCATTCTCCAGCAGAAGGAAAAGACCAGAAGAAGGAGGAAGATCCATAGAAGTGACCAAATAAGAACCAAGCAAAAGTGTCAATGAAGCCAAACAATGGGAATCTCTAGGGCTCCTCTAAGCTAACAATATATCTCACAAGAGTGAGCGCATGCACTGTCGAGTAGGCGAGACTTAAAAAGTGCAACGTGTAACTCAATAAAAGAAAAATATGTTAATAACATTTTTGAGTTTTTACAACAAAAGGCGTGAAAAACAAAAGGCTGCAAAAAACACTGGATTGCCTTGGTGAACTTCATCTTTGACCACTTTCTCTGTTTCTACACATTGGGGGGGGGGGGGGGGGGTGCTCAATAAGGTGAGGGCCCCCAAGTCGCCCATATCTCAGATATTCGTAGGGCTTGGGCTGAATGGTGCGCCCAGAATAACCCACCCATCCCCCCTATTGGCGCCGCAGGGGACTGCGGGGGCCTGATTTACACCTCCATCCATCACCGCACACAGCTGGGGTGGGCACCAGGACCCCTCCGGAGCCCCGGGCCTACAGGTGCTGCGCAGCTTGACCCTGTAATCACGGAGCGTCCCTCGGAGGGCGGGGATGCGGCTCGCGCCGGCAAAGAATACGAAGAGGCTGCGCGCGACCTTTAAACTCCTCGACCTGTGACCCCGGGCGGCCCCGTCTCCCGGCCTGCGCGCGCAGCATTCCTCTGGCCCCGCGTTTCCGAAGGCCGTTTGCCGGTTTTAAATTCGGGAATATGAGGGCGTGCGCGGCGCCCTGCGTGGATACTGATGCCTCGGAGGGAGGGCCCAGAGCTGCCGGCCGCGTGTCTCCAGTTCAGAGGGTGGGCGCACAAGAGGGCGCCCTCGGTGGGTCAGGGGCTCGGACAATGGCGACTGCCCCGCATCGGACTAGATTGCTCGGCGCCTGGGTTCAGTCCTGGCAGCCGTGTGGCTCACTGGATGGCTCAGGGGTTGTCTGGATAGATCTGGCTGTGACTGGCCACATTCTGGAAGCCCTGTTCCTCCTGGAGAGGTTCATGGCCTCTGCGCCGAGTCGGCTGTAATATGTTAAGTTTAGTTGTGTTGTACCTTTAACCCCTTCGCTGGGGCGAAGGGGGAGTAGCAGAGCGGCGGCCGCATGCTCGTGACGGAGCCGCACCGTCACAAGCCGCGGTTGCGCTGTGCTCATGACGGAGCGGTTCCGTCATGGCCCCGCCCGCTCAATAGAACGCGCCGCGCAGGCGCGGCAGCAGGGCCATAACGGAACCGCTCCGTCATGAGCACAGCTCAGCCGATGCTCATGACGGAGGGGCTCCGTCATGAGCATGCAAGGGGTTAAAATGTAGAGTCTGTTTATTAGAATTCGAGGATGTCATTTGGAACTTTCCATTGGTCAGATCTCTACTGGCCAGCTTACTGACTGCAACTCTCTTGTGGGCTCCTTCTCATGGAATCTATGTATTCAATAAACTTGAAGATAAAAGTCTTCTTTACCCCGTACTACATTTTATTGGTACCAGGAGTGGGTTTTTAAAGGAAAATATTTATATATATTTTTTTTGCTGGCAAAATCGAACTTTATATTAAGGAGCCCACCGGATATTTCTTCATTACCGACTCACTCAACATTTCTCTTCGATCTTCCATTTGCCTGGATTCAAGGTCGGTCAAATTTTCTTGAACTGCTACTTTATTAAGGAAGTTCTACCTTCTTTCAAAATTTTCAACAGTTGGTTTTCATTTCAAACGTCGTATACCTGCCTCGAGGGAGACGTTCCAGTCCTCCCGAACCTTGGCGATCTTCTTCCTGTGTTCCTGCGCCATCCTTGCCGGAATCCCAAGGTACGCTGGGAAGACGGTGTGACGTCATACGCAAGCGGCGTACGCAAGCGGCGGCCATCTTGGGATCTGGCTACAACACTGCATCTCGTCGGAGATTTCACTGAGTGGTTCCATCACAGGATTTCGATCAACAGAGGCCTACGGTAATTTCAGAGACTGCGCCCTGCTTTTCATCAACGCCTGATATCTTATGTACATTTTTCAAACTGTGAGTCCAGGTGAATTATATTCATGGTTTCATCAGTGATTCACACACCTATTTGGGTTGCAATGTGAACTTGACTTCATTTTGACTTCAATTTTCAATTTAAATCTTTATTCGGCACTTAAAAAAGACACCATATAAGTACATAAACAATACATACATTTTTTATATATATAAAAACAAGTTTAAAAATGAGTTTAAGAAAAGTAGGCTAAAATTAATTTCATTTACAAAGAAGAAGGGAAAATTTCCATACTTAGGTCTCTGTTTTAAGGAGCATTACAGTCGGTTATTTCTCTGGTATTCCTTAACCGCATTGCCACCCTGATGAAACTTACTGTACAAAACAACGTATGAGCATCTGAGGCTTCCTGGAGAAACCTCAGGGCCGTTTTTGCTTGTCTAAGTTTAGTTTCTTTCAGGATCCCTACTAATAACTTACGTCTGGGAACAGAATAAAAGGGACATAGCAGAACAAAGTGAAGGGTATCCTGCGGAGACCTAGCGTCGCAGCCGCAGGTACCCTTCGCCTCCAGTGTTAAAGTAAATCCAGAGGGGACGGCAAGTAGATGGTGTAACATATTTAGTCTAAATCGGGACATATAGAATCGGTCCTGGGCGTTATGCATCACAGCAAGGTATGGTTCCATTCCTTGTTTCTTTGTCAATAAGCTGTAAGATAAAACAGTAGGCTTACACCTTTCCACCTCGGCCCTAGTCATAAGTGTCCATTCTGTAAAAAGTTTTTTAACCATTGTTTTATTCTGGCCGTTTAAAGATTCTGGTGCAGTGAAAAAGTTTTTGCAGCCGATTGCCTCAAGAGAATCCTTTACATACTTCAGCCATGGATTATAGGCCCCTCTGTCACGTTTCAAACAGTCTTTTAGGATTTGTCTTGTGAGGTCAGATTCTGGATTAATCCAGATTTTAATCCAGGCGAGAAGGGGTCTATTTTTGATACGATCTTCAATGTAGGGCTCCCCTACTTCCTCATGGATGATATAGGCCGGGGTACTCTGGGGCAATTTCAAGATTCTTTTAAGGAACTTGTTTTCTTCCACCTGAATCTGCTGCAATTGTTTATCTATAAAACCCCATACTTCTACTCCATAGGTGACCTTGGCACAACATACCGATCTATACAGGTTTAGAATTTGCTCTGGAGACCATCTGCCCAGTCTTTTCCCGTAACCCATGATGGCCCCCGATGACGCTGCCAGTTTCGCTGCGTGTTTGTCCGTCAAGGGTTTAAAGTTTAACTGTTCATCGAACAGTACACCAAGGTACGAGAAAGTCTTAACCTGTCCAATCTTATGTGACCCATTTTTGTAGGTAAACTTCCTTTTTTCTTTGACTCCTGCTGACATGACATACGATTTTTCCAGATTTGCCGATAGGTCAAGTTTAGCCATGTATTCGACAAAGCCATCGATCAGCTTCTGAAGCCCCAGGGGTGTTCTGGCTAGCAACACCGCGTCATCCGCTTAGAGTAATACGGGCACCGCTCGGTGTCCTATTTGGGGTGAGTACACACGCAATTTGAGTAGTTCTTTGTCCAGCAGATTAATATAGAGAACAGAAAAGGCGCCAAGATGCAACCCTGCCTCACTCCACTCGTACATAAAAAGGGCTCAGTCCTGCTTCCCTCTTGGTTGTATCAAACTGTTGCGGATGTGTTCCAGTGTAGGGCTTTTAGGAGGTCTACTAATGATTGTTCCACTCCTAAGTTTAACAATAAGGTCCAAAGTTTTTCTCTATTTACACGGTCAAAGGCCGCCGAGAGGTCCATAAACCCCATGTATACAGGCCCCTTGCCAGCGATGGTATATTTGGCTGTCAGGAGGTAGAGATTCAAGCATTGATCGGTGGTAGATCTGCCCTCCCTGAACCCATATTGTATGTCTGTCAGGACCTGGTTCTCCTCCGCCCATTCCTGCAAACGATTTAGAATAACACGGCCCAGTACCTTGGCCGTCACGTCCATGAGGGATATAGGACGGTAACATTGTGGGTCATCACGATTCTTTTTTTTTATAAATTGGGACTATGGTTGCCGTTGACCAGGAACGAGGCAGCCCTGCCACCACTGCCTCGTTCAGAACCCTCGTGAGCAGTGGAGCCCACAGATCTATATTGCTCAGGTAGAGGTCGGGGGTATACCATCAGGGCCGGGTGCTTTGTTTTTACTCCGTCCTGCATTGCCAGTTCCACTTCTGCCAGGGAAAAGTCCATTCGTGTAGTTGGATTTAACCTTGAACCTTCACCCTGGGTTAGTTGTCCTGTATGGTTATAGAGGCTCTGGAAATGGGTCTGCCATTGTTCTGGTAAAATGGTATTTATTATTTTGGGTACTCCTGGGTCCTGGAAACATGGTGTATTAATGACTTTCCAGACTCCCGAAATATCTCCCCTTTCTGCCGTCTCCCTTAAGTCCTCCCACTCTTGTATTTGTAAGCTCTTTTTGCGGGATCTCAGGGCTTTTTTGTATTCTAATCTGTACTGTGCAATTTTAGGGTTATCCCTAGGGCGAGCCTTGAGGCTAAGTTTAAGGTTTTTGTGCGCCTTAGTACAGTCTAGGTCAAACCAACGCGGGGTAAGAGCTACTTTACTGCCTTTGGAGGTCTTTAGTAGATTATCTACCTGACGTGCAATTTCTTCAAATGCATTGACCACCCTTGCTCCCCCCATGCTGGGATCAAGGCGTATATTTATAGCGTTTTGCCCTTCTGTTATTAATCTTCTGTAGAATTTAACTCCATCTTTCTTGGCCCACTTGATCCTCCTCCCCTGGTCCAACGCCTTTTCTATAATGTCTGTTCTGTGTGAAGGTTTTTAAAAAAAATTAAAGCCTTTTAGTGCTAAGATCAGGGGTTTGTGATTGCTAAAAATGCTTGTGTCAATAGCCATGCTGCTGATACTTCTTTTTATGAAAGGGGAAACCAAAATGAAGTCAATGTACGAATGGCAGCCTCTGCCTTTGAATGTTGGGTTAGGGTCTCCATTTCTGCCTAGCTCTATCAGGTCCATTTTGACTTAATTTATTACATTTCGGTGATTTGCACACCTTACACAAATATTTCCATTTGACTGATGCGATTCACTCTTCAGTGATTCGCACACCTTATATGTTGAGTTGATCTTTACATCCAATTGGTCATTAATTAGACAGCGCATATAGTGTGGTTAACATACTTACCTCTTGTTAACGAAGTTCTTTTTCAGGCTTACAAAGATAAGGAAATTTCTTAAATACAGTGCTACAGTTAATATAGTGGTGGTATTGTTATAGAACAATTTAAAGTGAGTGGAGTTATTGTGCATTACTCTTATAGGTGATATAATTTATTTTTTTTTTTAAATATAATGGCTGCTATCCAGGGAGTCATTCCACCTTCACCTTTTCTTCAAAAACCAGGTAAGCCAGAATTAATTCACACTGAGACAAAAGAAGAACATTTGGTGATACTCAATAAAGTTCTCAAGACACTTCAAGACAAAGGAATGACAGTCAAAGCAAACAAATGCAAACTTTTGGTAAATTAAGTTGAATATTTAGGCCACACATTTTCTGATAAAGGGATCAAACCAAAATGTTCTAACATATAAGCCATCCAAAATGCTCCACACCCTAAGGACAAAGATTCACTAAGGTCTATTTTAGGACTTTGTCAATATTATGCAAGATTCGTGCCGGGTTATGCACAACTAGTTCGACCTATGAGGAACTTACTTAAGAAAGGTGTGAAATAGTTTGGGATGAGAACAATAACACTGTTTTTACAAATGTTAAATCATTAGTTATATCAGCTCCCACATTACCTTTTATCTCTAATGCCAAATCCTTTGTATCAGTGGATGCCAGTCAACAGGGCTTGGGGGCAGTATTTGGTTAGTGGGTGGACAGTAAAGAGAACACTATAGCTTTTGCCTCCTGCTCTCTTACTTCCACTGAGTGTAATTACAGCACTATGTTGTTATGTTATGTTATTTGTTTTTTTTATAGCGCTCGGCTACTCCATAGAGTGTCCCGGCGCTTTTATTGACGAACCAGTAAAAGATAAAAACACAACACAGTAAAAAAACAGATCAAAAATAAAAAGAACAGGAGCCACCTAAAGGGCAAAAAGCCAAGCACTATTGAGAGGGAGGCTTTAGCAATAGTTTGGGCTGTCCAGAAATTCAAAACATATATTTGGGGTAGACAGTGTGATATTTTCACTGATAATAAACCGCTGGTTTCATTACTTTCTGGTAATGGTTTAGGGAAGTCATCAGCAAGATTGGTAAGACTCTTGTCCAAGCTACAAGAATATAATTTAAATGTCAAGTACATTCAAGGGGGAAAGAACATTAGAGCAGATTTCCTTTCTCAAATTCTGCCACCTGATTGTAGCGAAGGTGAAACTGATGTTAACAAAGATTGTGTGGTTGGTATCGTTGATGTGGTTTCTAAATCTCAGGGGGCCATTTCACAAGAAGAATGGTTATCTGCAATGGAGGCTGATGACACTCTCAAGCAAGTTGAGAAATTTATCAAGAGTAAATGGCCCATCATTAAACACTCTAACAATGAGATCAGACAATATTCTCAAGTTAGTGAACAATTATCTCTTGAAAATGGGATCTGCATTAGAAATGGTTTGTTTGTACCACCCAGTTCGCTAAGAGAGAAAATTAATACATTTGGACATGAGCGCCATCTAGGCATTTCTGCAACATGTAAAAGAATTAAAGATGTTTATTGGTGGCCGGGAATTGACAAACAGGTCACATCTTTCATTAACAAGTGCCCTAGTTGTGTTGTATCAGATAACCCCAGGAGAACTTACAAAAAGCCTTTATTGCTGGTTCCATTCCCAAAATCCCCTTGGGAGAAAATTGCATTGGAAGTTGGTGGAATAAAAACAATGTTAAGTTAGAGACAACCAAGTTAACATTTTCAACGATGTTTATGCCTACAAAAGGTCGGACCGCCACCAGGGAACCGCCGTTCCCTGGAGGTGGCGGGGAGGTCAGAAGACGCAATTTGCTTGGTGGGACCGCTGCAGTCCCGCCAAGCATATTACGGGTTTCCTCTCCGCCAGCGGTGACTTGGAGGTTTCTACTCCATATCAACCCTGGTGAGAAAAAAACAAAGAGGGCCCCCTGCGCCTACTCCACTTGGACATGCAAACGGGGTGGGGGGCAAAATGCGCTTCCCCTGTGTGCATGCACAAGAGTTCCTGAACAGCATGGACTTCTCAGTCCATGCCATGCAGGAACCTTGTGAGGAGTTACCATTGCAGTGCCCTTCTCAAAGGCACGGTGGCCTCTGAAAGAGGCACCGCCCTGGGAACGATGCACCGCCTGCTCGCCAGACTACAAATAACTTTTAATCTGCCGGGCGCAGCGAGTCTCGGCAGGGCGGGGGTGCAGCGCTGGAGGTACGGTTTGCCCCCACACTGCCGAAAATCGTAATCAGGGCCCACGTATTTGGTCACAGGGTCGGGAACAGTGATAGCTGCTGGAGGACGGCTACTACATGGCTCAGGGTTGGGTACAAGTATATCTGACTAGGTGGCTCAGTGTTGAAGTACAGTGCTGGAAGCCCAGTGCTTCAATAGACTCGCAGGCTGGGCGCAGTGGTGGCTGTCCTGTGTCTCATTGGAGAGCTCAGGAACAACTAGGACTCCCTTGTGCCTCACTGGATGGCTCATGGGTCGGGCACAGTGCTGGCAGCCCTGTGTTTCAGTGGATAGCTCAAAAGTTTTGCACAAATGGTGGCTGCCCTGTGTGCCATGGGATGGTTCAGGCATAACTGTGCCTCACTGAAGGGTTCATGGGTTGGGCAACCGTGCTGGCAGTCATATGTTTCAATGGATAGTTCAGATGTTTTGCACAAATTGTGGCTGCCCTGTGTATCATTGGATAGCTCAGGGGATTAGCAAAGTGGTGCTCCCGTATCTCAATGGATAGCTCACAGTTTGGCCAGGGAGCTGGCAACCCTGTGTCTCAGTGGATGGCTCAGAAGTTGGGCACAGTGATGGCTGCCCTGTATCTCAAAGGAAAGCATGAGGATTGGGCACTAGGGTTGGGTACCTTTCCAACTGACACCAGTTGTTCACATGGGCACCTCCAGGTCACAAAAAGATCCACATCACTTACAGTGTTTCCCATGGTTCCATGCGGTCTCCTGTCAACTTCAACCTTTACGTGGATTCACCAATATGCTGATGATACACAGCTCTAATTGAAAGTCTCTCCTGCTTCATACATCCAACGCTTCAAACGTTGCCTGAATATCATCCAGGCCTCAATGCCCAGCACCTAGCTAAAGCTTAACCCAATCAAGACAGATTTCCTTTTACTTGCCAGGAAAGACACATAAGTTACAGTATGAACCTGTCTCAATGATATGAACCTTGATGACTTTGAAGCCCAACTCTCACCAAATGCCAAGTCTCTTGGATTCACCTCAAGGAACACTCTGCCAAAACAAAGATGGGCTGGTACCAGCTCTCTCTTCTAAAGAAAGTCAAACTGTTTATACCAGAAAGTGACTTCAAACGCTCTGTTGAAGCCCTTGCACTGTCCCATCTGGATGATGGTAATGCCCCACTCCATGGCCTTCAAAACTCCATTCTGGCATCCCTTAGCGGCATCCTACTAGCTGCAGCAAGTCTCATCCAGGGTCTGAAAAATACAATCAACACCCCTATCCTGATGGAACTCCATTGGCTTCCTTTGCCAGCTTGCAGCATCTTTAAAACAAGCTGCATCATTTGCAAACCCACCATAACCAACACCCCACTTATCTTGCATACAAGCTCAGCATCGCTCTATGCACCCCAGCAGCTAGGATACAAACAGACTTCAGCCAAGAAGGGTAAAAAAATAATAATAATAAACAATACAAACGTCATTTAACATCTATGCACCCAGGTCGTGGAACAACATCCCAGTATCCATCAGGATCACCCCAACACTGGTCCAATTTAGGAAAGAGCTTATGATGCACCTATTTAAAGAACACTACATCACAATGCAATAATGTAAGCAACCTCTTCTATCACTCATTGACTTTAATCTTGCTCTGACCCTGCACAGTGCTCTGCTGCCTTTTGGCCAGGGCTAGGTGAACGCTATAGAAATACCATACACATACATAGAGTGCTGGCAGCCCTGTGTCTCATTGGATGGCTCGGGTTGGGCTCAGAGGCAGCAGTCATGTGTCTCAATGGATGGCTCTGGTTGGGCACAGTGACAGCTGGCCTGTGTGTCATTGGATGGCTCTGAGTTGGGCACAGTGGCAGCAGCCCTGAGTCTCAATAGACCGCTCAAGATTGGGTACAGTGGGAGGAGCACTGTGTCTCATTGGATGGTTCGGCACGGTGATAGCAGCCCTGAGTCTCAATAAACAGCTCTGGATTGGGTACAGTGGGAGGAGCACTGGGTCTCATTGGATAGCTTGGGTTGGGCACAGTGACAGCAGCCCCGAGTCTCGATAGAAAGCTCAGGTTTAGGGTACCGTGGGAGGAGCATTGTGTCTCATTGGATGGTTCGGCACAGTGACAGCAGCCCTGAGTCTCAATAAACAGCTCTGGATTGGGTACAGTGGGAGGAGCACGGTCATTGGATGGCTCGGGTTGGGCACAGTGGCAGCAGCCCTGAGTCTCATTGGATGGCTCAGGTTTGGGTACAGTGGGAGGAGCCCTGTGTCTCATTGGATGGCTCGGGTTGGGCACAGTGACAGCAGCCCTGAGTCTCAATAAACAGCTCTGGATTGGGTACAGTGGGAGGAGCACTGGGTCAATGGATGTCTCGGGTTGGGCACAGTGGCAGCAGCCCTGAGTCTCGTTGGATGGCTCGGGTTGGGCACAGTGGCAGCAGCTCTGAGTCTCAATAGACAGCTCAGGAGTGGGTACAGTGGGAGCAGCCCTGTGTCTCATTTGGAAGCTCAGGCTTAATTAGTAAAACATTGTGTTTGGCCAAAAATGTTGCTACGAAGCTGCGGCTGACACCAGGAACATCAGGTGAGCCTTATACCAGTGCTGTGTAGTCTTGATGTACCTCATGGCTCTTTCATCCCTCGCCAGGCACTCCCGGCCCCTTTATTACACTCCTGCATGTGCCATAACACCCCTTCTTTATCCCTTTGTCACTGTTTTTTCGTCTTTCTTTTACTCCTTATTTCCTCTTTTTGTGTTCGTCTCTCGTTTGCTCTGTGTGAAGGTCTGATGGCGAAAACTAAGTGCCAGTCCCCAAAAACAGGTGCCAGTGGGACGGGTCCCACCGGCTCAAATTAAACACTGCTCACAAGGCCGTGCATGTTTCGAGTTTAGGATTTGGTAAATGGTTTAGGAGATGCTCCTGACAGGTGGGCTGGGGTTTCCTCTCAGTGCGTGTGCATGGTGGGGTCTTGGGAGGGGCACAGGGATCAGGAAAGAGGCGTCCTGACAATGGGGGGAAGGGGGGAGTAGGTTGGGGTCGGGACAGGAGTTTCCGGACAGTGGCTGGAGGTTAGGAGAGGAATTTCTGAAGAGTGGGAGGTGGGGTTAGGAGAGGAGCTCCCTGGAAGTGGTAGATGAGATTAGGAGAGCGGTTCCCTGTCAGTGGGAGGAGGTAAAGCGATTAGGAGAGGACCTCTTTGTCAGTGGGAGGTAGAGACCGGGGTTAGGGAAGGAGTTTCCAGACCATTTCCTGATTGTGGGAGGCAGGGGATGCACTTCCTGAAAGGTGGCTGTGGTAGTTAGGGGATTAGGAGAACAGCTTCCGGCCCGCGGAGGGGGGTAGGAGGAGATGTGTCAAAGGAAGGGTCTACTGACAGAGGGTGGCGCTGGGTGTTAGGGGAGAAGCCTCCTGTCAGCGGGGGTGGGGTGGGGTGGGTGGCGTAGGCAGAGCAAGAAGCAAAATGAGTACAAAGAACCCCCATTCGCCACCCTGCTGAGTGGGTCAGAGGTCGGCGGACAGCTTGTCGGGCAGGGCTGGGAGACCCTGGGAGTCAACATGTTCCTAGGCGGGCGCAGACGTTTGCGCCTTCTGCAGTATACACCTGCGTACGGTATAGTACAGCGGGCACTGAGACTGCACCTCTGCCTGCCGTGCACGGTGTGTACAAGGCGGGCACTGAGACACTGCACCTCTGCCTGCAGTGCACGGTGTGTACGAGGCAGGCACTGAGACACTGCACCTCTGCCAGCAGTGCACGGTGTGTACAAGGCGGGCACTGAGACACTGCACCTCTGCCTGCAGTGCACGGTGCGTACGAGGGGGGCACGGAGACACTGCACCTCTGCCTGCCGTGCACGGTGTGTACAAGGCGGGCACCGAGACACTGCACCTCTGCCTGCAGTGCACGGTGTGTACAAGGCGGGCACTGAGACACTGCACCTCTGCCTGCAGTGCACGGTGTGTACGAGGCAGGCACTGAGACACTGCACCTCTGCCAGCAGTGCACGGTGTGTACAAGGCGGGCACTGAGACACTGCACCTCTGCCTGCAGTGCACGGTGTGTACGAGGGGGGCACGGAGACACTGCACCTCTGCCTGCCGTGCACGGTGTGTACAAGGCGGGCACCGAGACACTGCACCTCTGCCTGCAGTGCACGGCGTCTACAAGGCGGGCACCAAGACACTGCACCTCTGCCTTTAGTGCACGGTGTGTACAAGGCAGGCACTGAGACACTGCACCTCTGCCTTTAGTGCACGGTCTGTACAAGGCAGGCACTGAGACACTGCACCTCTGCCTGCAGTGCACGGTGTGTACAAGGCGGGCACTGAGACACTGCACCTCTGCCTTTAGTGCACGGTGTGTACAAGGCAGGCACTGAGGCACTGCACCTCTGCCTTTAGTGCACGGTCTGTACAAGGCAGGCACTGAGACACTGCACCTCTGCCTGCAGTGCACGGTCTGTACAAGGCAGGCACTGAGACACTGCACCTCTGCCTGCAGTGCACAGTGTGTACAAGGCGGGCACCAAGACACTGCCACCTCTGCCTTTAGTGCACAGTGTGTACAAGGTAGGCACCGAGACACTGCACCTCTGCCTGCAGTGCACGGTGTGTATGAGGCGGGCACTGAGACACTGCACCTCCGCCTGCAGTGCACAGTGTGCACAAGGCAGGCACTGAGACACTGCACCTCTGCCTGCAGTGCACGGCGTCTACAAGGCGGGCACTGAGACACTGCCCCTCTGCCTGCAGTGCACGGTGTGTACAAGGCAGGCACTGAGACACTGCACCTCTGCCTTTAGTGCACGGTGTGTACAAGGCAGGCACTGAGACACTGCACCTCTGCCTTTTAGTGCACGGTCTGTACAAGGCAGGCACTGAGACACTGCACCTCTGCCTGCAGTGCACGGTCTGTACAAGGCAGGCACAGAGACACTGCACCTCTGCCTGCAGTGCAAGGTGTGTACAAGGCGGGCACCGAGCCACTGCCACATCTGCCTTTGGTGCACGGTGTGTACAAGGCAGGCACTGAGACACTGCACCTCTGCCTGCAGTGCAAGGTGTGTACGAGGCAAGCACGGAGACACTGAACCTCTGCCTGCAGTGCACAGTGTGTACGAGGCAGGCACGGAGACACTGCACCTCTGCCTGCAGTGCACGGTGTGTACGAGGCGGGCACGGGGACACCACCTCTGCCTGCAGTGCACGGTGTCTACGAGGCGGGCACGGAGACACTGCACCTCTGCCTGCAGTGCACGGTGTGTACAAGGCGGGCACTGAGACACTCCACCTCTGCCTGCAGTGCACGGTGTATACAAGGCGGGCACTGAGACACTGCCACCTCTGCCTGCAGTGCACTGTGTGTACGAGTCGTGCACTGAGACACTGCACGTCTGCCTGCAGTGCACGGTGTGTACAAGGAGGGCACGGAGACACTGCACCTCTGCCTGCTGTGCACGGTGTGTACAAGGCGGGCACTGAGACACTGCACCTCTGCCTGCCGTGCACGGTGTGTACAAGGCGGGCTTTGAGACACTGCGCCTCTGCCTGCCGTGCACAGTGTGTACAAGGCGGGCTTTGAGACACTGCGCCTCTGCCTGCAGTGCACGGTGTGTACAAGGTGGGCACTGAGACACTGCACCTCTACCTGCAGTGCACGGTGTGTACAAGGCAGGCACTGAGAAACTGCACCTCTGCCTGAAGTGCACAGTGTGTACGAGGCGGGCACGGAGACACTGCACCTCTGCCTGCAGGGCACGGTGTGTACGAGGCGGGCACGGAGACACTGCACCTCTGCCTGCAGTGCACGGTGTGTAGAAGGCGGGCACTGAGACACTGCACCTCTGCCTGCAGTGCACGGTGTGTACAAGGCAGGCACTGAGACACTGCACCTCTGCCTTTAGTGCACGGTGTGTACAAGGCAGGCACTGAGACACTGCACCTCTGCCTTTTAGTGCACGGTCTGTACAAGGCAGGCACTGAGACACTGCACTTCTGCCTGCAGTGCACAGTGTGTACGAGGCGGGCACGGAGACACTGCACCTCTGCCTGCAGTGCACGGTGTGTACGAGGCAGGCACAGAGAGACTGCACCTCTGCCTGCAGTGCACGGCGTGTACAAGGCAGGCACAGAGACACTGCACCTCTACCTGCAGTGCACGGTGTGTACAAGGCAGGCACTGAGACACTGCACCTCTGCCTGCAGTGCACGGTGTGTACAAGGCAGGCACAGAGACACTGCACCTCTGCCTGCAGTGCACGGCGTGTACAAGGCAGGCACAGAGAAACTGCCACCTCTGCCTGCAGTGCACGTGGTGTATAAAGCAGGCACAGAGAAACTGCACCTCTGCCTGCAGTGCACGGTGTCTACGAGGCGGGCACGGATACACTGCACCTCTGCCTGCCGTGCACGGTGTCTACGAGGCGGGCACCAAGACACTGCACCTCTGCCTGCGGTGCACGGTGTCTACGAGGCGGGCACTGACACATCTAACGTACAGGTATGTACATATACACCCAGTGCACGCAGAGAACAACCGCTTCTGACCCCCGGGGAACTTCTCATCCTGGCTGCAGTCATTTTAAGTGCGTCGCTACTTCAGAATTACCAGTGTTGTAATGTGGGCTGTAGTGTGAGTGTAAATACCCGGGACCTGCGCTCCCACCTGCACAGGTACTTCCACGGGTACCCTCGCAACCCTCCGTGCTCTGCCTTACTCTCTCTGGAAAATAAGCTAGATTCTCTTATCACCTCCATCTCCCAGCTTACAGCTGCAATTTCACTTTCAAGCGCTAAGATTTCCACCTTTCCTTGCACCTCTACTCCTCCCCAACTTCCCACGAGATGCACCTCGCCCCCTCACCTCAATATAGCCAAGCTCAACCTGTTGTCTGCAAACCTCGTTAACTTGCACAAGCCTTTGAACGCTGCCCTTCTTCAACCTGCATATCCTAGCAACCTTACTATCTACACTATTCCGACCATCTCCTCTGTCAGAACCAAGCATCCACCTAAACCCTCCCGAGCACCCCCGCACAAGCACAACATCCCGATCACCCTTCAGAGCCCAAGGGCCCTCGTCACCAAAACAGTCCTGACAGAGCTGCGCTGTCTGCTCTACAACTGCAGATCTGCAGTAAAACACAAACTTGAAATCTCAGATACCATCACCCATCACAATATTGACATGCTCTTCCTCACAGAGACCTGGTTCAAAGATACCTCGCACTCTATTTTTGATCTTCTATTACCTTGAGGCTATTCTATACTTAGGAATGACAGAACTGACAGCACGGGGGGAGGTGTTGCAGTCATCTTTAGAAACTCCCTTCAACTTAAGGCCTTTCCTATCAGTTCCTCCCACACCTTTGAATGCCTTTCTCTTGAGTTACAAGTGCACCACCGTTCACCCCTCAGATTCCATGTCATTTACCGCCCGCCTCGTAGTGGCCCCTAGTTTTTGGAGGAACTCACTGACTTCATCAGTGACCAATACTCGCGAAGTGACAATCAGATTTTCGTGGGTGACTTCAATCTCCACTGGGGCTTACCGCAAGACTCTTCTGCAAACTCCCTGGCCACCTTCCTCTCTGCAAATGATCTCATCCAATACTGCACAGAATCAACACAATCTAAGGGCTCAATCTTGGGCCTTGTTATTTCTAAAGCAGGCATGCTTTCTATCACTACCCCCATTCATGTAGATTGGTCTGACCACCTCCTCATCCCATTCTCTATTCAACTATCACACTCTATAACTCTTGGCCAACCCAAGAGGGCTATCTCCTGGTTCCGCGATGCTAAAAATATTGATGTCAGTCCCCTCTGTGAATCAGCTTTGTTATCACTTCCAAGGCTAGACCCGAACTTAGATGTTGACGAACTCTCCTCCCAATGCCTCACAGTTCTTGCAGTTGAAATCAATAACGTCGCTCCACTCAAAAGCAAAAGGTTAATTCCCACCCCTTCAGCACCTTGGTTCAACAAATCCCTCTATGAAGAAAGGAAGCAGCTAAGATTCCTGGAGAAACAATGGAGGCAAGTGCCCTCCACCGATAACTTGTCCACGCTTCGCTCCGGAAGATCCAAGTACCACAAGCACATCTACCTTGGGAAAGCGGAGCACTTCAAAACCCTCCTGGACTCAGCCAAAAATAGACCCAAAAAACTATTCGATCTCATCAAGATTCCGGACTGCTCTCCCCCGTCCTCCAAGTTGGAGGATTCTGCAAAGAGAGCAGCGGATTTCGCTATGTTCTTCGATGAAAAAGTGAAATCACTTGTGGATCAGGTCGCTCATCCTACCCCTCCAGAGGAGTGCAAATCCTTAGCCATTTGGCAGAACTTTGACCCCATATCTGAAAATGCCCTTCTCAAGTGCATCCGCGAAACAAAGCCCTCCAACCATCATCTGGACCCCATCCCCAGTGCCATTGCCATTGACTTTTATACCCTTTCCCTCTCCTACTGGACCACTCTGGTCAACCTCTCCCTCTATCAAGGCTCCCTTCCTGTCTCCTTCAAAACTGGGCAGGTCACCCCGCTGCTTAAAAAACCAACTGCTAATGCGTCTGACCTTAACTTCTGCCCCATCACTAACCTTCCCTTTCTTGCGAAGTTTACAGAAAGATGTGTAGCGAAACAACTCTCTCGTCATATCAAGGACAATGATCTTCTTGACAATTTCCAGTCTTCATTCAAAACTGCAGCACTGAAACAGCCCTATTGCAAGTGGTTGAGGACGTGCTGAGGATCCTCGACTCGGGGGGGGGGGGGGGGGGGGGGGTCCTGTCTTCTAATTCTCCTTGACCTTTCTGCAGCCTTTGACACTGTCAACCACAAAACCCTCCTCAACATTCTTCAACAGAGAATGGGCATGGAGGGCACTGTGCTTAACTGGTTTGACTCCTTCTTCTCTGATAGATCCCGATATGATCAAAATAGCGAACAGTCTTTCATCTCCTGTGGCATTAGGTCAGGGTGTTCCTCAAGGCTCTATACTTGCACCCACATTGTTCAATCTCTATTTAGAACCACTAGGAAATCTCCTAAGTAAATCCGGGATCCACTATCATCTCTAAGCAGACGACACTCAAATCTACCTCAAGGTTGCCTCCACTCACGATCTCTCTATCCTAAGCTCTACTCTCGACTCCATTCAAAACTGGATGTTTACTCATTAACTGATTCTTAATCCCTCCAAAACTGAATTCCTCCTCTTCTCCTCCTCAATCTCTCCTCCCCCGGTGCAATCATGGATGGATCAGTTGAATCTACTAACACTAAACCCATCATTGCCGACAGCGCAAAATCCCTTGGTGTCATACTTGACAAAAAACTCAATCTAATCCCCCACATCAATTCCATTGCAAAGTCTGCTCGATACCATCTGCGCCTTCTTTGGGGAATCAGTCGCTTCTTCCCGGAGCAGAACCTTATAACCCTGGTGCAATCGCTGGTCCTCTCCAGACTGGACTACTGCAATTCTCTTCTTACTGGCCTCCCCAAATCCCACTTGTCCCCCCTTAAATCTGTTTTCCATTCAGCAGCTCGTTTCATTTATGGGGCCAAAAGAAGCGACCACATCACACAGATGTTATCCACCCTCTGCTGGCTTTCCATCGAGGCTAGAGCTCGTATCACCCACAAAGCCTTGCACTCCTCCTCTCCTCGCTACCTGGCAAATAAACTGAAACTCTCTCGAGGATCTAGACTATCACGTAATGCCGAAAATCTTTTGCTTGAACCTCCCACTTTCAAGAAGGAAAGAACGATGGCCCAATCCTTTTCAGGCAACGCGGTGAGAATCTGGAACTCCCTTCTGCCGCAGCTCTAGACCACCGCCTTCTCCCAGGCCTTCAAAACGGACCTCAAAGTTCTCCTCTTCCAAAGACACCTCTAAAAGTAATCCACGTCCACTCTATTATCTGAAGGAAGACCTCCCTTTACTGAAAATTCTATTCTCCTTGACTACGGAAGTGCCTTCCCAGTGTGTTCTTGTGGTTGGAGTGTTTAACATTCACTGCTGTTTTATCCTTGTACTTGTGTTTGGTACTTTTTTGTAACTTGCACACACCACTTTTCCCTTGTAACACACAGTATGCTACCTCTCACGTTTTGTTTGCCTTTGATACTTGCACAAGTGCCACCATTGCCTACGTTACACTTATTCTTGTGCCTGAGTGTCTAGCATATTTTGCAGTATTATACCTCTAATTGTACTTTGTTTTCAGCACACTTGTCACTTTTTCCTCCTGTGCACTTTTTGCTACCATGTATTTTGTTTGCTCACAATTGTCACTTTTACCTCATGTAACTTAACGTCTGCTTTTGTAATCTGTTCACGTGTAATGTTCTCCTCATGTATCAGTTCTGTTCCTTTTGTGAAGCGCTCTGACGCCTTCGGGTAAGGTCCGCGCTATATAAAAACGCATAAATAAATAAATCTGCACGTTGTATTATTATCCTGTTTGCTAAGCGCCGCTCAGAGACGCGGTCTGCACACCACGGTGTCCCCGCCGCAGCGGCCACTTCCAGGGCACAGCCTCGGCACTCGCTCGCAGCGCAGATGTGTCCAGACCAGCTCACCTACAGACCCAGACCAGCAGATGTGTCCAGACCAGCTCACCTACAGAGACCCAGACCAGCAGATGTGTCCAGACCATACACACGCAAGGATTGACCAAGTGTGCCACGAGCGCACTACCGGTCCCTGTCATGAACACACGTGGGCTGCATGCCCCCGCTCCGACAACCCCCTGCACACAGGAGACGCCGGGGTGTCCCAGGACTCTTCTACCACCTGCCCTCTACACATGAAGAATCACGGGCGGCGGCGAGCTCTGCGCCTCCCGTATCTCAGGTGTTTGGAAGCAGGTACTTTGTTTTCTACTGATGCATTCTGGTTATTGAAGTCTTTATATATTTCAATTGTAATTATTAAAGTAAGGGTGAAAGGCTCAAAAGTCCAAGCGGAGTAGACAGATGCAAGAATGTTAGCCACTGACATATCAGGTCAGTGGCAGTGCTGACAATATGGCAGGGTCCTGGATCTCCTAGGCCTATGCTGGACACCCCTTGTTTACTGTCTACAAATGAACACCTCAGCAGTCACACACATCTTTCCATGGCATGCTACGACGATGCCAGGCGTGGAGGACAGGGTCTCCACCATGGATTACTCTACCGCAGAAGCTTTTGAATTTCTGAGACAGAACAGACCTCTGGATAGCTTTGGTCCTCACTATCAGTTTAGTGTTTACTTCCAAACGTTTAAGTGTTTCCTCACTCTTCTAAATGTCACAGCCGGAAAAGGTGCTGCTTGCTTCCACTCGAAGAAAAACCTCTCTCAGGATGTTGTTATAATATCAAGGCGCAGTGCCCTCCAAGCGGTTAATACCATGGGGTCTTTCATAGTTTTAGGATATATGTACCCTTAATAAGGGTGCAGGAGAATCTGTCCACGCCCAGTAATCGAACTCTGGCCATAGCTCTGAATCTGGGATTAGCCTGAAATAGCACTCAGATAACGCAGATCGACAGTTGGCAACCTGTACCGTCTATAACCCAAGGAAAGATTGCCTACATTTATTTCCTGATTTGTGGCCCAAAATACTTCTGAATGTCCTGAAATACACATTTCTGCACACCATCAGTGCTCCCTCCTTGCAACCTTGTTTAATAGAAAATCAGATTTCTAAAGCTTCATATGAGCTACCACAAACTAGCGTGTTCCGTGTGCAAGCCGGGGATAGATGTGTGGGCAGCAACCTTCTGCGGTCTCTCCAAATGGTATATGAAGGTCAGGCAGGTCAGGCTTTTTTTCACCTATGGAGAAGGATTTAGAATTGGTTGGGCATCCGACGGCCTACCATCCAGTGGAAATGGCACTATGTCTAGAGCAGAAATCAAATCAAATTTCAAAGCTTTATTTGACAGCAAGTCATAAAAGCAATTATACATCCTACACTACACAATAAATACTACAATATTAAATTCATTAATTTTTTTTAAACTCATTAAACCATAGTGCTGTCATGTTGCAATTAAGAAGGCAATTTATGTATGCTTTTTGGAAGGCGGTAACTGAGTGCCTGACGATCATGACTTCAGTTGAGATTAAACTTGATGTGCGGCTCTGTCTGTTGGGTATAGCCTCTGGGGTAGCAGCACAATCACGCCGACTAGTTGTACTGGCGCTCCAATTAGCCAAGAGGAGAGTCGCTATGGGATGGGGGGGAAGGAGGGCACCAGACTTGCAACTATGGCTGAAGGATATGGCTTACTGCAGAGACCAACTGCACTGTTATTATGAGGATCTGCCGGAGAGATCTCGCCCGCGAGACATATGGGCTCCATTCACACTGTATGTCTTATCTCTAGACGACTCAGATAGCGAAAGGAGTGCGATTGTTGAATTACCGGAACATGATCATGTATCGGATTGAATGTTGTTTGGAAACGGTGGGGATGGCTGCGTTGTGCAATGTGCTCGCGATGTAGAGCTTTAGGTGTACTGGACATTTGCTAAGTTGGATGGAATAGGCCAGACCGCCATCTGCTGCCCAGCTGTGATCCGAGTATAAGATGTGAGATTTGCAATGCGTTCTCTATGATGGCCACGCCCTCTGGGCCGCTGTCTGCACCAGCTAAACCTTGAGAGTTGTATCTGTCCACATAGTGCGGCTCACTAAGACCAGGAGTGGGGGGGTGGGAGGGAGTTGGGATTGTTAGTTAATTGACCCTGTTCTACAAAATCAGAAAATGAGACCGAGATCACATGAGGGCTAACGGCCGACATCACAGTGTGCTTTGATCGCTGCAATTGGACCATATATGGTGCCTACAGGAACTCGGTCTGGGACTGCGATTGTACCAATGAACTGTATTACTGAGATCCACTGTGACTGTATGGTGCACTGATTGCGGCCGGCCCTGACAGTGGGTTGTAGGCGCTCCGCTGTGTTTATTCATGATGTGCAATAAAGGTCTACCAAAAAAAAAAAAAAAAAAAAAAAAAAAAAAGAAGGCAATTTATACATGATAATTAAAAATAGTTCAATAAAACATGAATTTTTAAAAGCTGATCTACATAAAACGGTGTCAGTTGATTCATCGAGCAGTGTCTAACTGTTGTAAAGTGCGGGTGCGTATAGTCCATGCCCAACCTAAAAATTTTGCAACAGGAATCGCCAAGCGGGGTGTGCAATCCGATTCCAGCATTCTTAACGCCTCTATACACCTACGTGTGCCCAAGTTTAAACACACAGGTTTTATCCACTCCCGTCGTGGGCTTACATAAAGGGGAAAAACAAACAGTCGGCGGCCTTCGACACCGTCCCGCATGAGGCCCTCTTGAGAAGACTTCACGAGATCGGTCTCAGAGGGACGGTGTTGAGCTGGCTGAGATCTTTCCTAGCGGGTCGCCGTCAAGTGGTCTGGGCCCCCCCGTACTCTGCTGAAGTTCCGCCCATGGATGTCGGAGTCCCGCAAGGGTCGGTGTTGAGCCCGACCCTTTTTAACATCTTCATGACTCCATTGGCGGCGCTGGCGGAGTCAATGGGTGCCCAGATCATATCATACGCTGACGACACCCAGCTACTCTTCACCTGCAAGAAGGGCACGGAGTTTGACGGGGAGAGCATCCGTGGTTGCCTTGGGGCTGTCTTCAACTGGTTTCAGCGAAGCAGCCTCAAATGCAACCCTGATAAATCTGAGGTGCTCTTCTTCGGATGTCCGGCAGAGCCGCCCTGGCAGGAATGGTGGCCAGTGAGCATGTCCCCCCCTTCCTCCTCTTCTTCGGTTGCAAAAAACCTGGGGGTTAAAATTGATAACACCCTTGCTTTGAAAACGCAGATCACAGGCCTCACAGGTACCTGTTTTGGTCTGCTAAAAATGATTCGTAAATTCCTTCCTATGCTCCCCGCTGCCCATAGGAAGTTGACAGTACAAGCTCTGATTTGTTCCAGGCTTGACTATTCTAACATCCTCTACCTGGGCTTGCCGGATTATCTTTTGCACAAACTCCAGGTTGTGCAAAACTCTGCGGCTAGAGCCATCTTTGGCCTACCCCGGCAAGCCAGAGCCTCTGAGTTGCTAGTCTCCCTGCACTGGCTTCCGATTAAAAAACGAATCATATTCAAAGCTCTTACACTGGCCCACAAGGCACTCCATCTGGTAGGGGCTTCTTACATTAGGAAACGGCTTTCCTTTTACAAGCCCACCAGATCTCTCCGGTCGGAAAATCTTGGCTTGGCAATGGTGCCTCCCATTAAGAAAGCCAGAATTGGTGGACGTTCCTTTAAACATCTTGCCCCCAGACTATGGAACTCTCTTCCCGTTGGTCTCCGCCACATCTCCAATTTGTTTGCCTTTAGAAAGGCCCTGAAAACGTGGCTTTTTAATCAATAATACTGTTATGTCTGTTATCCTTCTTCTTTTTCAGTAATGGGTCAGAAAGCGCCGGGACACTCCTTGGAGTAGCCGTGCGCTATATAAGTCACCCATTAACATAACATAACATATATGAGCAATATTCTCAATCGAGTCTTTACAATGGGGACATCTGTCGTCCTGGATAGCTGACCATTTGCGGGTAAACGCCTTTAAAGGAAGGGTCCCGATTCTAAATTGAAAATACAATTTTCTGTCAAACGGCCTTTCAATAATGTCCCAGTATGGCTCACAAGATGGTAAGGGTTTGATATCCAAAAAACGTCCTGTTAAATTTGTGTTGGATTCAATACTATAAGCGGACGACCATACCATTTCCCAATACATTTTTTTCAATGTTACTTTTGATGGAAAGCTTTCAGCGATGGGGGGGTTCCATAGGTGGTCTAGTTCCAGCTTAATAAGCAACCCTCTTATTTCCTTTAACCACGGGATCGAATGGGAGCGATCTGCCCTGATAATATCCTTTAGGGCAGTGGCGTAATGCACAAGTTCAGGGGTAGTCATGATGCGTCTCCAGTATAATAAGGGTCGCAGCCGTGCCAAATCCTCAATGTTTTTCCTGCCAAGGTCGTATGCCAGTGGAACGGTTGGAGTACTTTGGGGAACCCCAACAAGACGGCGTAAAAACCTGTTTTCCGCCAGTTTTAGTTGTTTCAAATTGGAGAATCCCCATAGTTCCGAACCGTATAAAGAGGCACTGATCACCTTCATGTTATAGATTTCTAAAGCAGGGGTGATTGGCTTAGTCAATGAGGCTTTATGTTTAAGAGCCACTACACCCGCCAGCTGGTGGAATTTTAAAACAGCCATGTCGATGTGGTTTCTCCAACTCATATTACACTGGAGGGATATTCCTAGGTACGTGAAAGCCTCAAACTGTTCTAGGGGAGTACCATTAAAATTAATTGAACCCTTGAAAGTGTTCCGCTGATTCAAGCACATGAACTTGGTTTTGGAGGTGTTTATCTCAAGTCCACGTGTTTGACAGAACTTGCGTTAACTGCCTTCTGGAGCCCACTCAGTGTTCGAGAAACTATGAGCGTGTCGTCAGCAAACATGAGGACTGGCACGTGTGCCCCTGCTAGAACAGGAGCATCGGTGGGAGAACGGCTTGGATGGTCTACAATGCCATTGATGTAAATAGAAAACAGTGTGGGTGCCAGAACACAGCCCTGCCGGACCCCGCGTTCAACAGGGAATGAGTCTGTCACCTCACCCTGAGCCCCCCACCTGATTCTAGCATAATTGTTCTCATGTAAGCGGACAAGAAGCATCAACAGTTCCGGGGCCAACCCAGCTTCGTCAAGTACCCTCCAAAGTTTAGAACAAGGGACTAGATCAAAAGCCGATTTTAAATCTACGAAAACAGTGTAAAGAGTCCCATTTGTTAGCATCATGTTCCTCCAGTATAGAGCTATGAAAAAAAAGACCTGATCAACTGAACTTGTACAGGGACAGAAACCAGCTTGATAAGCGGATAAAATATATTTTTCTTCTATCCAAGTTTGCAGTTTGTTTTGGACTAGTCGACCTATTAACTTTTGGGCAGAGTCTATAAGACTGATAGGTCTGTAATTACTAGGTAATGATTTATTTCCCTTTTTAAAAACTGGAATTATTTATGCACCCTTCCATGAGGTCGGTATAGGTGCACCCCTGGCCACAGAATTAGCTAGCCACTCAAAGTACTGACACCAAGATAATCGATCGCTTAAAAACACATCAGCAGGTATGGCATCCATTCCTGGGGCTCGGCCCCCTATCACGCAGTCTAGCGCTATGCTAACATCTTTTTTAGTAAATAGCTGACATTGGTAAAAAACTGTAGGAGGTAGTATACACACTCCTTCCGCTAGATCACGAGCGTATTGTGGTTTGAAGAAGTCTACCCACTGGTTTTTGGCAACATTGTTTTGCGGGGGTTGTGCCACCCCCCCTCTATCCCACTTGACCAAGGCCCAAAATTGGCTTGGATTCTTAGCATCACATGCGGATTTAAGATCACGCCAGTGGGCCTCATCCCACTGTTTCCTGGCCTCTTTTTGTGCCTTCCTATATATATCCCTCGCCTTTCTCATACCTAAGATGTTCTTATTTCTAAGTTCGGTGCTGAGATTCTGGCGGGCTACTCTACAGGACTTGTCATACCATCCCATTTTGGGTAATTTTTTATGAACATTATCTGATTTTGTGGGCTTTTTGAAAAACTCATGAAGCTTGGCAAAAAAGTTCGTATGAGCCTCAAGCATAATTTCAGGGAAATTTTGATTTGTAGCATATGAATTTATCTTACCCACTTCTTCAACCACCACTTTTTTAAGCTCCTCCAACCTCTCAATTAATCTACCCCATGTTATGTGGCGCAGGTTATTCGAGGCTACAATGTCTAAGGTGACTTTGCCACCCCCATGATTTGGTTCTCTTAACTCCATATTTGCTTTAAAGACCATACAGAGAGGGTTGTGGTCACTCTCCATCCTGTTTTTTACAACCATATCAGTCAGCCTGTGCCATTCTCTAATATCCACTAGGAAGTAGTCTATTCGGCTAGAGAACCTACCATTGTCAAATGTTTTGTTCCCCTGGCGATCTGAAGGGGTACGTCCATTTGCTGCCCTGAGTCCTCTTGCTAGGCATAAGGCCTTCAGTTGGATGGCCGCCGCTGTCCATCTTCTGACTACGGGTAATTCTAGCTGGGGGACACCCCACTTGCTATCCTCCTCTTCTGCTAGGATTTGATCTTCTTGGCCTAGCGGTTCAAATGTGGTGTTGACATCACCCCCTACAATAAAAGACAGCTGTGTTGGGAGTGCCTCGAGCTCAAGGTCAAGAGCGGCGATTACTTCTGATGTTTGACCTCCCGCTACTCCCCTGGCATAGATGTTGAATATAACCACCCCCTGACTGTTAGCCCATGTAAGGTTAACTGACAAAATTTCATCTAGTGGAGAACTCCTTTGCTGGATTCTACAGCATAATGTTTGGCGGACCCAAATTATCAGGCCCCCTGATGGACGACCCTTTGGATTTTTTGTGGCTGGAATTTGGAAATTAAGAAACCCTAGATGATGTACTGGGGTCACTGACCATGTTTCCTGGAACAGTAGAATGTCAAATTGGTCTATAAAGTTTCACCATTCAGGTGATGACAACTTATTAGTAATTCCAGCAATATTCCAGGAAAGAAAAGACAACCCTGCCTCCTCTACTTCATCTGCTATTAAACATAAGGGGGCCTGAGTTGTTAATATACCTTGGGTTTCATCTTCCAACCCTGGTTCTGATTCTATATTAGTACAATGATAACCTAATAGTTCGGGTGAAGGTGCTTCTGGACCAGGAACAAAACGTGGTACTGTCAAGGTGTGGACAGACTGTAACTCGGAGTGTTTATTCTCCTTTCTATTTACTAAAATAATTTGATTATCTACCCTTTTTCCTGGGGTCAAGGAAGTAACATTTACAGGACCAATCCCCTCGTCTATGGGAATATATGTTCTTTTGAGCTCAGCTAGTTCATTGAACACTACACTGTCTGCCCTCTCAAGTCAATCGCATTCGTTCAAGTCTGACAGTGCCGCAAATCTATTTTCGAGACTGATTCCCCATTCGCTGAGTTGGGGACCCCTGCCCTCACTTATTTGATACCCGATTCCACTTTGTCGTTAATATACTTGGATTCCCTATGCTGCCTCTACGGTAGAAAAAATCTAGAGTTAGCGGGATGATGTCAGTGCTCCTGCGTTGTGGGGGAAATACATTTCTCAAGACATCAGGGAGTACTTCTGGACTTAGAAAATGCAAAACTACACAATCTCCTTTACATTTTTTCACACTATTCCCTATCCAGTCCACCCTTCTTGCCATAGTAATTTCCCCCGCTAGCTGCTGTTTACCCCATGGGGATATCATCATTATTAGATAACCAGTGAAATGCTTTACTGATCAGGGAAGATGTAATGTAATGTAAATGTAATGTAATGTAAATTGATACTTGTATAGCGTACTACTTACCCGCAAGGGTCTCAAGGCGCTTGTACGAATACCGCTGTGGAACCCATCCTGTCTTTCCCTGTGAGGCGTCCACTCCTGGGCACCCCCAGGGTGAAGGCCAGGCATCCTTAGCGTTGTGGGGGCCGTTGTGGAGATTAAGCAAGCTATTGCCCAGAGTTGCAGAGTGGGACTCTATGATTAGAATAGGCACTGAGGCGAGAATTATCAGGTCCGTGGAATTTTTGAGCCCAAGACCCGCCAAGGGGGGGAATTGAACCCTGGTCCCGGGCTAGACCTCTGCATCAGGGTCTGCCGCTCTAACCATTGAGCCACACTTCTCCACATGTAGATTCCACTTGACCCGGTTTTAAGGGAGGCACATTGACCAAGACCAGGACAAGGGGGGGGAGGCCTCTACAATGAGTTGGACCGGGCCTTTCTCTATGCCCGTCCCAGTGGGTTTTAATGTAAGGTCTTCATTGACTGTTACCTGCACATCGTTAAGTACTGGGTGCTGGATAGGGGGAGGGTTTAATACCACTTTATCCCTACCCCCTGGCCCAACCCCAGGGACATTCACAGTTGGTTCAACTCTGTTTGAAACTAGAATTGGTATATTACCCACCTCCCCCACAGTCTTGTTTATGAGTTCCCCTACCCTATTCACCTCTGCTGTTAGTTGGTCGATTTTGGCTACCAACGGTTTAATAATGCATTTGATCTTGGAATCAATCATACTCACTAGTTTTTTTAATTTGATCATCCTCCAATATCTCCTTCCCACCATACTCCCCAATTGCCTCTTTTGTAGCCATATTTTTGGGTGGAGAGGCAGTCCTTTTCCTACTAGAGCGTAACCCACCACATTTACTCTGGCCCTTTCTACATGCTCTGACTGCTCTAGTTACAGGCACGGACACAGGGGAGGGGGAATTATCTTCGATCATGTTTGACTGGTCTAAGGAATCATTGTCTAGATTAACAACAGTGGGTATGTTTTGGTCAGAATTGTCATCAGGGGGAAACACAATATCTGGAGCATCACTACTATGCACCTGTATCGGGACTTCTACCAGGATGGGTTCTGGCAGAGAGCTCTGTGTGGGGGTAATGGGTGGAGAACTCAAGCCCAGTGATATCCTTCTCGTGGTGTTGATTTTACTCACAACCTGCACTAGGTAATTGTCCATTGTATTAGAAACAAGAGGATTTTTGCTTAGACATGTTACACACAGCGAGATAGTAGCAAGCTTGCACTGGTAACCCTCGGGCAAACAATGAATAGCGATTGCTAATAGAACAAAAGCACAAAAGTACCACAAAAATATTGACAACAGTAAGTCTTACTATAAGGATACCACAGATGGGCCACGACAACGACAGACAAGGATCCTGGCCCAGCCCAGTCAAGGTCAGTCTTGGACTGTCTCAGACTGTCCGCCCTTTGTCCGGGCTTCGTCCGGGCGCTCCTGCGATGCGGGTCTGAGCTTCAATTTGAAGCGCCTCCTTGCGCATAGTGGTGGGCGGCGGCGGCTTCCAGCCGCAGGTGTGTCTGGTCCTGGTGGTCCCCTCCCGTACTGCGGCCGTGCAGCTGACATAGGGCAAACGGCTGCAGGGGGAGACCACGGGGCCAACAATGCAGGAGCTGGGGCTTGACGCGGGACAACTATAGCCCAGAAGAGATCTGCTGCGTGTCCGGGAAAGGTTAGGCAAAAGGAAACACCCGCTCCACCGGGCTGAGCTTCAATTTGAAGCTCATCCTGGCGCGTAGTGGTGGGCGGCGGCGGCTTCCTGCCGCAGGTTTGTCTGGTTCTGGTGGTCCCCTCCCGTACTGCGGCCGTGCAGCTGACACAGGGCAAACGGCGGCAGGGGGAAACCACGGGGCCAACAATGCAGGAGCTGGGGCTTGACGCGGGAAAACTATAGCCCAGAAGAGATCTGCTGCGTGTCCGGGAAAGGTTAGGCAAAAGGAAATCAATACATGCACCCCAGAATGCGGATATACTTGATGGCACCTTGAAGATCATGCTTGCTTTGGATAATCCAGCAATTGCTGAAACTCAAGACACAAGCTGGAATTCCATCTGTCTTAATTGGGAGAAAGCAACGACCACCCCCTCACAAATAATGCAGAGGTATATTCGAAACTCCAACTTTGCAAAGGGAAGCCAAGGTTTTCAACAATTTATAACACACATACCCGATTTAACACTTTAAAAAAATGGCTCTCCGTGGAATTGGAATGCATTTTGCAGAAAAAAAATTTGTTCTTAATCTGCACAATGACTGTACATAGAAATGTCCTGCATAAGGTAAACTTGCAGAGCAATTATCCAGCCTGCATTGGTTCGAAGAGTGAAATTACCTCTTTATTGCTTTCCTGAAGTGCAGATGCAGAGGCAGGGGCCAAAAAAGAGAAGGCACAGCCACCAAGGCAAATTCTGAGAAAATCAGGAGGCCGTAAGTGTAAGTGACTGACGGATCTGACCAGTCTTGTAGGCCAGTAACCGATCGGATGTTTGGTAATAAATCCTGGAACCTTTCCACAGACTGACTATACCCAAGGCAAAGCACAGGAAGCCAATTTATTAATCTGAAAATAAGAGTAGCGTCTTCACTTTGAATATCCCGAAGACTGGAAGTTAATGAGGACCGAATAATCAAGACCAGATTCAGCGAGGGCTGTAACAGTTCATCGACTTCTTACAGGCTAGGGTGACCACCTCCCTCCAGGTCTTTGGGGACACGGTTTCCAGTCCTGCACGGTTGTATAATAACACAATGCCTTCTGGGTATTGTAGTCTTGTTTTGCTTCCACTGATGCACTTAGAGGAACAGCTGAAATCAGTGGTTCGTGGATGAAAAGTCCAGGACTAGAGACAGGAGGCTGTACGTAATGACCTGGAGCCAGGTGTTTTTCAAAAGGCACCCAATTGATGGTCAGGGACCTTTTACAAGAACAGTTGTCCCTAACAAAAAGATAACTGCTAAAAATAGTATTTATATAGAAATACCAGGATGTCTATATTTAGTAGTCCAACTGGACCAATTCATTTGTTATGAAAAAAAAATAAACATACAAGTGGCGATATGTACAACATGGAAAGGAAAAAAATCAGACATTACATCAATTACATCAATCGGGCCAGCAAACAATATACTTTGACGCACTCAAGCACATTAAAATATAATAATATGGTTGTTTTTAAGAGCGTTTAGAAGTTGAGGACGTTTCGATCCCTTCAACACATTATTGGGATCATCTTCAGGACTAAGGAATGGGTGCCTGAGTCAATTTAGGGCGTTGTCCACAGAAGGTGCCTGGGTGGTCCTCCTGTAACATATATCCAAGGTGATTGGCAATGGGGGCACTATCTGCTAAACAAGGGCGATCAGGGGGAATGCTGAGGCATTTAGTCTGGGATAGAGCCAATCGATTCGGAGCGACCGCGAATTGCGTGATGGTGAAGAAACTCCAGAGAAATTAGCAGCATCAGGTGGCCACAATAAAGAGTCTTCATACAGAAGGCACAAGAAGATGTGACCACAACTGTGAGAAGTTGGCCCGATATGCAGCGTTCGCTATTCTAGCGACCGCTATGTATCGTTCCAAACGACCCTTATGATGATTGGTTGTAAGTCAACCTATAGACCAGCTATCCTAGTAGCGTGGATACGAGCAGTCTAAGGCTAAAGACTCGAGAGGGCGTGTTAAGCCAGCTGTTTACCACACATGTACCCCTTGAACACCAAGTGAAAGGACACCACACAAGTGTTATGAAAATAAACAGGATATTTATTAAGATTCACAACAGCCCTGTACTCTTTATGAGGACAGGGTATTAAGCACAAACCAAATCTCTTAGGAAAATACTTCAAGTGCACAATTAAAACAAGTGTCCGAGGACACGGAAAGTTTAGAGGTCTCGGGCGGACCCGATAAGGCAAGTCGGAAGCGAGGGACTCAGGACCCTAGAGTAAAGAGGCTATGCAGGCACCGAAATGCCGAGTTACCTAGCCACGAGGGCTGCGGCTGCACAAGTCTTACAGGCGTCGGGGGTCTTCGCTGACGAGCCAGGAGCCGGAAGAAAAGGAGTTGCTGGCTGGCGACCAGTGATGAATAGTTCGTAGAGATCCAAGCCTGGATCAGTGATCGGTGATACCTGAAAGCAGAGGGGACCAAGTTCGTACTACTAGCCAGTAGTCAGAGGGTACCAGGAGGGCACCGGTTGGCCGTCACCTCGACCAGGTGAGTGGGCGACGCTAGGCTCTGCAGTCTCACGGACCAGGAGGCGTTGTCGGCGACCAGGATGGAGGTGCGAGCTGTCCCACGAAGGATGATGCTGTCGGCGTCGCTGGGCCCAGGATTGGGGCAACAAGCCTTGGCAGATCTCAGGGCCACGTGGTAGGCCTAAGATGGCGTCTTGAATGGACCAGGAGGGTCCGGGGTGCTCCTCTCGGAAAAGGGAGCAGGGGCCGGTCTAGAGCAACCAGACCAGCAGCGTTGGTTATCGGATGTCGTCACAGGAGGACACAAGCCAGCGGCTAGTGACCGGACAACGTGTTGAGCAGCGAGCAGAAGGGCCCCACGCAGATCGTGGAGATGCTGGGAGACTGCACTTCGGTGCTGGAGCGGCTCAGGGTCGGGGCTTCTCGGACCCCAGAGCACTCACCAGGGAATTACTTCGATGGTCGTGCTGGTTAAGAGCGTGCAGGTTCTGATGATGGCCGGTCCCTCGAGGTCTCGTCGCACCCACAGATCACAGCTGAGCTGATGACGTGGGTAGAGGTCAGAGGTGCCAGGGAAGCCGGTTCTCATCGAGCTGGGCAGTCGGATCCTTGAGGAAGGACTTGCAGCAAACCGCAGAGTTCTTAGATGGTGCCCGCTGATGCAGGGTGACTACTCCTTAGTCACAAGGGAGAAATGTTGAGAAGAGTCTCAAATGTCCTTTCGTAGAAAGTAGTTCTTGATTCAAAGATGATCTAATTTGGAAGGGTCCCCGCTCCGGCCTTTATCCTACAGAAAGGGGTGGGTACATGACTAGGTCCTGCCCTAAGGGTGGGACCAGGAAGGGGGGTAGTTACACCCCTCTCCCCTGCCGGACTTTCCCCAGGCCAGGGCTGGCGCCCCTGGAACTGGTTCTGACCGGCAGATGCGTAGTGAGCACCGGGGTGCCACTCCGCAGTCACCTTCTCGCAAAAGCCCTACCTACCCAGAATACACAAACCCTGTCTGGGACGGTGCGAACACCGCCCTTGACAGGAAACCCTTTGTCCAAGCGCTCCTCGCTGGAAGGACTCCCAGCAGCAGGAGGTCAGACTCGTGTCTGTGGTGGCAGCATCCATCTTGTGGAGCTGAGGCTTTAGTTAACTTTAACCGGGGTTCACAGTTACGTACATGTCGTGTCCCTCTAGAAGGGCGGAATGCTAACCTCGTCGCCAGAATTGGTGAGGGGGCAGCATCCCGATTCGTATGACACCTTACTCGACATGCCTTGATAACGCGACACCGAAGTTACCGATGTGGTACGCGTTATCATGGAACAGCCATTGGGTCTTTGTTCCGCAAGCTGCAACCGGGCTCGGCTCGGGCCAGAACCCAGTTCACACGAGCCCACGCACTCTGCCTTCAGGATTGTCAAGGCCTGCCATAGGAGTGACTGATAGGAACTCGGGTGTCCATTGTACGGTTAGAAATAGGGCTACTATATCTAAAGCAAAGGGTGATTACACGACTTTGCCCCAGCTGTCATGCAGCCAGTGGTGTCAAATTTGGGGGGCCAGCCAGGGGTGGCATAATACATGCTGCAGCCCCTGGCGGCCCTGGGTACACCTATGCCCTGAGTTACAGGGTCTGATAGGGTGGCCCAGTACCAATTGGAAATGCACCTAGGGTACATGGAATCCATTTTACAGAGAGAGCAGTAGGCCTGGGGTCCTGATTGGCAGGATCCCAGGTCGACTATGTCCAAAACCAGCTAAAACACAGGGCAAAAAGTTGGGGGCAACCATAGTCAGGAGGTACCTTCCTACAACAACCACCTGGTAATCCATCTGTAGGGCTGAATCTCAGTTCACGCCTAAACTTTTCACTAAGTCACAGGGTTCAGGACGGTTACCAAAGTTCACTGGACAGAAAGACGAGTGTATAAGTTACAGTTCATACCGCTGAGCAGGTTCTCTGTCTTTGCTGCATAAAGCTTGAGCCAGTGGCAACCTCTCTATTCTGGTACAGAAAAAAGATACCACTTCCAGGGTAGGTCGTTGGAGCCTCGAATGCTCAGCCTAAAAAGAAGCAGAGTGTCATCCGCATAACTACACAGATAGACGAGGCCTGCAGGATGGGGCTGGTCACTGGGGTGCGTCACGGGTGGTCCTACTGCCCGAGGAAAGAAAAGGACCCCTTGCCACCAGCCGGTCTCTCTCATAGGAAGGCGGTGGCCCATTCCGATGCCCACATCCTCAAGTTCGTGAATAAGTGGTGCATGGTCAACAGTGTCAAATGCAGCAGAGAGATCGAGCAGTATCAAGTCAATGGTGCTGGGCACATCAGGTGCCGGGTGAAGCCCATCTCAGACAGCCATGGCAACAACATCAGGCCGGGGTTGGGCTCAAAAACCCACGTGGGCCTCATCCGATATTTCACTAGAAACCAGAAATAACCAGAACTGCCTGGGTACATGAGGCTCGAGAAGAGTGCCCGCTGCTGAGGTCAGAGTGACAGGGCGGTCGTTGGAAGCACCCAGCGGATCCATGCCAGGCCCTCTCAGGAGAGGGATTATAGGGTACTGCCAACCTGGAGAGAAGCTGGTGGCACGGAGAGGACAGACAGGAGTTGAGAGGGGGAGAAACACAAAAGAAGAAACCTTGCATCCAACACTGCCGGATGGCAGGTATGCTGGGCCGCTGGATGCATGCAGTAGTGCATAACCAAACTGTGCAGGGGAGTACCAGATTATGTGGCAAAACAAGGCAAATTATGGTCTACTGGCCGTCTTGTGGCAATATTATTCCACTGTGTTATCACATTAACACGTCTTAATAATCATCTTATTAGCACCATTTGAAACCTGAAAACAGCACTCGGCGACCGGAGAGACTTTTTGTTGAAATAAGCAAATTATGCAGCAAGTGGTTAATTATGCGGCGTGTGGTTAAATCATAATCATGTGAAAAACGTCACTGCCACAGAATAACATAATTCCAGCGGTGGCGGGGATGCTCTGAGCTGCGAGGATGAGGGGGTACAGCACAAACTGCGTATTACACCCCCAGGCAGCGCCTATGCAGTGACTGGCATGTCCACGCGTATCTCCGGGAAGACGGCCCTGCCACACATGCCAATAGTCGTGTGACGGTGAAACGAGCACACCATGGGTAGCTAAGTGCACAATATAGCTCAGCGGGTTAGACACCCACCCGCTGAATCATTTGAATCTGGAAGGGGGGGGGGGGGGGGGGTAACTCTGCCTCTGTTCCTACAGCGGCCAAATGAGGCGGGTAATGAAAGCACCTGCTGTTTCATCGTGAAGAGACAGCTCGGCTTGTGGTGTGTGCCTTACAAAACGGGCAGTAGCAGTACTCGAGCGGCGAGGGAGTAGGGCTTCTTTACCGCACACCTTACCCATGCGCCCTGTGCGCAACCAGCATCTGCCCCATGTGCCCCACCGGGCCTGTCCGAGCACAGAGCAGGCATTGGGGTGTTTGGAGGGGGCGCTCGCGCATGCGCGGTGCATTCCGGCCAGGACGTGCCGGGGCCAGCGTGTGCGTGGTGCTTGGACCCCGCTCCATTACCTCTCAGGCCCATAAATCAGGCTCGGCCTCCAGGGCGTCCCTGGGCTTCCAGAGGCGCTGTGAATGGAGGCCCTTCTTCCACTCTCCGGCCAGGGCGGGAGGAATGCGGCCCACCTCGGGCAGATGGAGATTCCAGCCACATCTGGAGAACCGGCCCTCTGGCAATGCAGCTCTGCGGGTTAGCGTGCCTGCTGCAGGGGTCTGTGCAAACTGAGTCAGAGGCGCTTCCCACACGGGGAGAGGGCGCCCTCTGGTAAAGCAGCTCTGCGGGTTAGCGTGCCTGCTGCAGAGGCCTGTGCAAACTGTGAGTCAGAGGCGCTTCCCACAGGGGGAGAGGGCGCCCCCTGCTGGTAAAGCAGCTCTGCGATAGCGTACCTGCTGCAGGGGCCTGTGCAAACTGAGTCAGAGGCGCTTCCCACAGGGGGAGAGGGTGCCCCCTGCTGGTAAAGCAGCTCTGCGGGTTAGCGTACCTGCTGCAGGGGTCTGTGCAAACTGAGTCAGAGGAGCTTCCCACAGGGGGAGAGGGCGCCATTGCTGGTAAAACAGCTCTGCGGGTTAACGTGCCTGCTGCAGAGGCCTGTGCAAACTGTACGTCAGTTTCTTTCCAAGGGCGAGAGCGCGCCCTCAAGTAACACAGCACCTGGGGTTACAGTACCTGCTGAAGAGATGTGAGTAAAATGAACGTTAGGGCCTCTAACCTTAAGAGGAACGAGCCCACCAGTAAGCAGCATAGTGGGTTAGTGTGCCTGCTGCAGAGGTCTGTGTGGCCCGCAGGGCAGCAGTGTAGGTAAGAGGTGCTGTACCACGCGGTGCACTATTCCGACCGCCTTTCTACCCAAGATCGATACATTTAGTTGAATAGCTCTGAGTAGTAAAGTCATTAAGTAGCAGTGGCCCTTCCATTTATGGCCTGCCCTATACTGCCAATGCCATGCTGCCTTTGGCCTTTTCACCCTAGTCTCCCAGAGTCCCCTCTGACATGGAGGGCACCAGGCGGGAGGAGGGGCTGGAAGCAAAGCTAAGGGGTGTATCAGGCGAATCCCTGCCAGCCAGCCGCCAGTGCTTCGTAGAACACCTCCTTCGACACCGCTACCTTCCCGGAGAGCTGGAAGCACGCCGAACTCAGCGCTCTACTAAAGAAGCCATCAGCTGACCTCAAGAACTACCGCCCCATCTCGCTGCTCCCGTTCCCTGCAAAAGTCATCGAGAAGACCATCAACAAGCAGCTGGCCGCCTTCCTCGAGACAAACGGATCCCTCGACCTCTCGCAGTCTGGCTTCCGGGCCAACCACAGCACCGAGACCGCCCTGATCGCAGCCACCGATGACATCCGTGCACTGCTTGACAACAAAGAAACAGCAGCCCTCATCCTCCTAGACCTCTCCGCGGCCTTCGACACGGTCTGCCACCGTACACTAGTGCAGCGACTCAGCAACGTCGGAATCCAGGAGAAGGCACTGTAGTGGATCATCTCCTTCCTCGCCGGAAGGACACAGAGAGTCCGCCTCCCCCCGTTCAGATCAAAAGCCACTGAAGTCATCTGCGGCGTTCCTCAAGGCTCCTCGCTCAGTCCAACCCTCTTCAACGTCTAAATGAGCCCCCTCGCAGACATCGCACGCCAGCACAACCTCAACATCATCTCCTACGCCGACGACACCCAGCTGATCCTCTCCCTCACCAATGACCCCGCCACCGCCAGAGCCAACCTTCACAAAGGGATGAAAGAGGTAGCCTAATGGATGAAGAACAGCCGCCTGAAACTGAACTCTGACAAGACGGAAGTCCTCATCCTGGGATCCTCACCCTCCGCCTGGGACGACTCCTGGTGGCCCCCCGCCCTAGGCAGCGCACCCAAACCAACAGACCACGCACGCAACCTGGGCTTCATCCTGGACTCCTCCCTCTCCATGACCAGACAAGTCAACGCCGTCTCATCATCGTGCTTCAACATCCTACGAATGCTTCGAAAGATCTTCCGGTGGATCCCCACCGAGACCAGGAAGACCGTCACCCAGGCCCTCGTCACCAGCCGTCTAGACTACGGCAACTCCCTCTACGCCGGAACCACCGCCAAACTCCAGAAGAGACTCCAGCGGATCCAGAACGCCTCAGCACGACTCATCCTGGACATCCCCCGTCGCCGCCACATCTCCGGACACCTGAGAGACCTGCACTGGCTCCCGGTCAACAAGAGAATCACCTTCCGACTCCTCACCCACGCACACAAAGCCCTACACAACCAAGGCCCAGGATACCTCAACAGCCGCCTCAACTTCCACGCTCCCAAATGCCAGCTTCGATCGACCGGCCACGCTCTCGCCGCCGTCCCCCGCATCCGAAGAGCCACCACAGGGGGACGGTCCTTCTCCTACCTCGCCGCCAAGACATGGAAAACCCTCCCGACCCACCTCCGCCTGACCCAGGACCACCTCGCCTTCAGGAAGCAACTCAAGACCTGGCTGTTCGAGCAGTAGCGGACCCCCCCTCCCCTAGCTCCTTGAGACCCTCTGGGTGAGTAGTGCGCTATATATATATATATATATATATATATATATATATATATATATATATATATATATATATATATTACGTCTCACAAAGCCCACTTAGGAGAGCCCACGCAGATAGCAATATTTCGTTTTTATTGGGAAGTTGCAGCACAGCAAAAGCAAGTCTGTTCCAGAAGAATTACACAGCCTGACGCGTTTCATGCTTCACACAGCATTTCTTCAGAGGCTAGAGTCCTTGTGAAGTGAAGCATACTGCAGGCAGATTAGCCGTTTGGGAGGCAACAAGACACAACATGGTGAGAGCGGGATTCTTTTCCAGAACCACTTGGTTTTTAATTCTTGTCCAAAGTTTGTCGAGTGCAAGCAACTCACTGGAGTTTTATTGTCGGCACTACAACAACCAGCAGGCCAAGCGAGAGCCAACGCCCACTGGGGCAGCTGGTGAGACTATTTTTGTAATGCCGAGTGCTTCACTTAACAAGGACTCTAGCCTCTGAAGAAATGCTGTGTG
The DNA here is from genome assembly GCF_964263255.1 of Lissotriton vulgaris. Lineage (NCBI taxonomy): Eukaryota > Metazoa > Chordata > Amphibia > Caudata > Salamandridae > Lissotriton > Lissotriton vulgaris. The sequence continues at coordinate 267,200,226 of NC_141685.1, forward strand.
AAGCATGAAACGCGTCAGGCTGTGTAATTCTTCTGGAACAGACTTGCTTTTGCTGTGCTGCAACTTCCCAATAAAACGAAATATTGCTATCTGCGTGGGCTCTCCTAAGTGGGCTTTGTGAGACGTAAGTATATATATATATATCGAAGCTCCAAAAATCCTGAGAATGCCCAGCCGGGTCACAGGAAAGAAAAAGCACTCGCAAGCACGGCACAGCTCGTTTCACAGGGCAAGTTATTAAAGACAGACGCGTTTCGGGAGAGCCCTCCCTTTCTCAATGGTTTCATCTTACAAGACGGGCGCAGCGCCATTATGAATGTTTACAAACTCATATGAAAACAAACAAAGGACTGATACTTTTTCGCAGCAAGAGGCGCCATCTTAGAATGTGCTAATTTGACATGTATTATACTGTTTTGCTTATCAGAAAACCACAAACAAAATAATGCCGTGTATCGGCTATCCTATTGTCAAAAAGAAAAACCCCAATACTATTCATATATAGTATATCACAAGTTTGTCGAGTGCAAGCAACTCACTGGAGTTTTATTGTCGGCACTACAACAACCAGCAGGCCAAGCGAGAGCCAACGCCCACTGGGGCAGCTGGTGAGACTATTTTTGTAATGCCGAGTGCTTCACTTAACAAGGACTCTAGCCTCTGAAGAAATGCTGTGTGAAGCATGAAACGCGTCAGGCTGTGTAATTCTTCTGGAACAGACTTGCTTTTGCTGTGCTGCAACTTCCCAATAAAACGAAATATTGCTATCTGCGTGGGCTCTCCTAAGTGGGCTTTGTGAGACGTAAGTATATATATATATATATATATATATATATATATATATATGATTTGATTGATTGATTAATGGATTGTGGGGCTAAGGCAGAGTAGGCTTGTAGGGACTCAATGACCCGAACCGTAGCAGCCTAGCAGACAACAACAGGCAACGCCTGATCAGCAAACAGGCCTTCCATGCGAGTGCCCGGCCGCCCTCCAGCCCCACAGACTCTCCCTGCTCAGCCTGGCCACCAAGACTCCCCCCCCCCCCCCCCCACCCCCCCATAGGTACCATTCGGTTTACGTCCATTGGGCAATCCAGATACAGACCCAGAGGGGTTACCGCGGGCAGCGACATGCACCAGAAAAGGCCTCCTCGCCAAATGCACCCGTGAGACCATCACCAGTCCACGGGAGACTGGAGTAGTTCGGGTTCTCCTTCAGGAGTAAATCGTCAAAAAGTCACCAGATATGGTATCCCGTGAAGTGTCGAAAAACGCGCCTTGGATATTTGGAGATCTGTTGATAAACAAGAACTATATAACGCCTTCCTCAGGCCCTGATCTCATCTAGGCGCCACCCCGCCCCCCTCACCTAATCCAGACTCTTGACGTAGGACTGTGAGTAAAATATACATCCAGCAAGAAAAGAAACGCCTGTGCGTGCCCTACTCCGTGGACAACGCTAGCAGTAAGAAGCAGACACTCCCCAACCTCGAGGCGCTTCCAGAGGTCTGACCCTTCCAGCCAAACGCAGCGCAGTCTCTGATTGGAGGAAAGAAGCAATCATCACCCCCTCCCTTGAAGAAACCCACAGAAGACTCCCACGCCCCCAGAAGTTACAAGATAACTCCGAGAATACACAGAACACAAAATCAGCCCAAGTGACAATCGGGATTTAGACCGCCCTGAAGACCACTGCGAGGCACAGTCTGCTCTGACCTATCAGAGAGGCCCTGGGCGCTAGAGGTGGGCGAGCCAATGCATGAACGGAGACAAGGCTCTGAGATATATATAACCACGAGTAAATCAAGTACATGAAGTTCAAAAAAGACGGACCTACATTGATGAACTCACCATCTGATCAGACTGGAAGAGAGGGAGGAAAGAATGAGGTTCTCACTTTCTAGGATCAACGTGTTACTGATAAAGGAAACCAAGGCGAAAGGAAACCAATCTATCCAGCAGTGGACCATATGATGACCAACCGGTAGAATCATGGCACACCGCTGCTGGTCAACAGGTAGAAGGGATGACACACCGCTGCTGGTCAACAGGTAGAAGGGATGGCACACCGCTGCTGGTCAACAGGTAGAAGGGATGGCACACCGCTGCTGGTCAACAAGTAGAACGGCTGGGACACCGCTGCTTCTCAACAGGCGGAATGGATGGCACTCCGCTGCTGGTCAACAGGTAGAATGGATGGCACACCACTGCTGGTCAACAGGTAGAACGGCTGGGACACCGCTGCTGGTCAACAGGTGGAATGGATGGCACTCTGCTGCTGGTCAACAGGTAGAACGGATGGCACTCCGCTGCTGGTCAACAGGAGAAGGGATGGCACACCGCTGCTGGTCAACAGGTAGAACGGATGGGACACCACAGCTGGTCAACAGGTAGAACGGATGGGACACCGCTGCTGGTCAACAGGTAGAACGGATGGGACACCGCTGCTGGTCAACAGGTAGAACGGATGGGACACCGCTGATGCTCAACAGGTAGAACGGATGGGACACCGCTGCTGGTCAACAGGTAGATCGGCTGGGACACCGCTGCTGGTCAACAGGTAGAACAGCTGGGACACCGCTGCTGGTCAACAGGTAGAACGGATGGGACACCACTGCTGGTCAACAGGTAGAACGGATGGGACACCACTGCTTGTCAACAGGTAGAACGGATGGGACACCGCTGCTGGTCAACAGGTAGAACGGATGGGACACCGCTGCTGGTCAACAGGTAGAACGGATGGGACACCGCTGCTGGTCAACAGGTAGAACGGCTGGCACACCACTGCTGGTCAACAGGTAGAACGGATGGGACACCACTGCTGGTCAACAGGTAGAACGGATGGGACACCGCTGCTGGTCAACAGGTAGAACGGCTGGGACACCACTGCTGGTCAACAGGTAGAACGGATGGGACACCACTGCTGGTCAACAGGTAGAACGGATGGGACACCGCTGCTGGTCAACAGGTAGAACGGCTGGGACACCACTGTTGGTCAACAGGTAGAACGTGCTGGTCAACAGGTAGAACGGATGGCACACCACTGCTGGTCAACAGGTAGAACGGATGGCACTCCGCTGCTGGTCAACAGGTAGAACGGATGGCACACCACTGCTGGTCAACAGGTAAAACGGATAGCACTCCGCTGCTGGTCAACAGGTAGAACGGATGGCAATCCGCTGCTGGTCAACAGGTAGAAGGGATGGCACACCACTGCTGGTCAACAGGTAGAACGGATGGCACTCCGCTGCTGATCAACAGGTAGAACGGATGGCACACCACTGCTGTCCAGCCAGGACTGGAAGCACCTGAGGTCAGGGGTACTGGGAAGGATCCTAAAGGATAATGAAAAACTAGACTCCATCATGCTTTCTACTCTCGGATACGTTAGCAGATGTATTAAAAACAGCGGCCATCTCGTAAAGTTATGTATTGCAAAAAAAAGGATGAAAAAAGGTTGGGCTGATAAGACTCCAGCGGGGTCCGAATATCCTGCGAACCCTCAAAACCCGATGAATGTTTAGATAATGAGTACTGTTTGCTTCTTCCAGGCCTCAAATCTCAATATGAGGCACACAATGCACTAGGTAAGAGATTAAAGATGAGCTACTAAGTCCACACCTAGGAGGAATCAGCAAAAACATTTTGCTTGTATCACCTTATACGTGTTTTTAGAAAGCTAGATTGAAAGCTTCGGGTGGAATCTAGAATCAAATGGCAAACACTTAGCATTATGCACAAAGCAAACTGGGCTAACGTTCTGGCTACAGCTAAACATTGTCTTGTAGCTACGTGCTAGCCGTGAGCTTGCGGTTGGCTACCCCTTTCTTAACGCTCTCTTCATAAGACTTAAACACAAGATTTAGGATTTGAACACAGGGCAATATCCAGGCCCGAGCCACCGGAATACCCTCAGCCCTTGGGTCCAAGCAGAATGCAACCATCCTCCATTCAGGAAGTTCCTGGAAAACAAATTTCAGAGCAGATCTGAACTAGATCCAAAATCGCCAAGAGAAGCAACTGAAGCATGAAGGAGCTAGGATCTCCCCTACAGCCGGCTCTAGGCTAGATGCTTTTAGTTAACATTTCGCTTGCCTGACTAAGCCTACTCAAAATTCTCCAAATGGATTAAAGAGACGAAGGAGGCCTCAGCCTCTCTCCAACCGAAATCAAACACCCTCTGTCCGAATATGTGACGCTACAACGCCACAAATTTCATTGGGGTAGGTAACAACGCAGACGTTACATCGTCCACGTTGTTACCACGCATGGCATTAATAACGCAAGTCATTTCTATGACTTGCACTAGATGGCGCGCTGGACTTAGGAATAGTATAAATTACTATTCCTACTCCAGTTAGCGCAACAGCAGGGAATGTGTTGGAATTAAAATCCAACACATTCCCTGGTGTTGCGCGCCATCTAGTGCAAGTCGTAGAAACGACTTGCGATGTAATGCCATGCGTGGTAACAACGCGGACGATGTAACATCTGCCTTTTTACCAACACGCGTGGTACTCACAGTGTTGTAAACGCGGTCTACCCTCTGTCCTAAATCCAGTCCCAGCGTAGTCTTAAGCTGGGGTATCTAGAGGCTGCAGCCTGCCAAGCTAGAGGCTCGACTACCAGATTTCACATGGACTCTAAACAAATCTGTGTTACACGAAGATAGAAGACAAGCTAGACAGGCCCATAGATAGCCCAATTCATCCTTTCTGTCAGTTCTAAGAATTCCTTTAAGGTCCTTTAAAAATTGACGAAACCAGTTGACCTGCATCAGGTTATTAGGGGTGGCATTCTCTCCCAGATGCCTCCTTGGTCTGTCTCTTTTTTAGCAAGATTCTTTCTTTCCATGTTCAACTGGCGGAGGAAATTTCTGAACTTCAGCAAATGCAGAATGTTTTCTTAGTGCTCAGATGTCCAATTTTGTCCCTTTTCACCTCCTCGCCATACAGACCAGAGCAAAGTCAAGTCCACACCTACCGTAGTCCTATGTCCTTCACTGTTTTCTTAGCAGGTCAATCCATCTGTAGTAGCTTTGTTGGACACCATTCTTAATGGCGCCAACAAGTGAATTGTTGTACCTGAAGCCTTGAAAGATGCAGTGGTTGTCCCCATAATTTCCCTTCTAACGGCTGCTGACAAATTGTTGGAAGGTCATGTGGTTTTCCCAAGAGTCAAGACTTCCTGTATGATGCCCAGTTTGGCTGCCCCTCAATCTGTCTTTGTTGTAGCTATAGTAAATTTTTGGATGATTGCTAATGTCAACAGTATCAATAGTTTGATACCACTAAACCTCTCGGCTGCATCTGGCACCACCAACTATGGAACCCATGGCTACACAAGTTATATGGAAATGGCCCTGCAATAGCTGCCTTTTTTTCGGTCTCGCCTAGCAATGTAGCGCATGCGCTGCTCCCCTTGGCAAGCCCTGTAGTCGTCGCTTTTGCTAAACACACAAGATGATGGACGGAATGTTGCACAATGGCAAAACGTTCACCCCCAGTCACAGATCTGGGTTTTAATCCATTGTTATTTTGCTCACCAAGCCACCCCAGTTTAGACAAGGCCATATGCAAATCAGTCTTGACCCCGTGCCTCATGGGAAGAGTCCAGACCGAACTGCCAAGCCATGTCTTCCCTGGACAGGAATCAAGCATCCTAGGACCAGTTTCTGGCTATCAGCCGTCTTCAGGCAGGATAGCTTGATTCCAGTGGCGTATTGAGCACGGGGCCCACGTCTGGGCATACCCTTCTCACATAGGGTGAACAGCAAAACACACAAGATGATGGCCGGAATGTTGCACAATGGCAAACATTCACCCCCAGTCACAGTTCTGGGTTTAATCCATCGTTATTTTGCTCACCACGCCACCCCAGTTCAGACATGGCCATATGCAAATCAGTCTTGACCCTGTGCCTCATGGGAACAGTCCAGACCGAACTGCCAAGCCATGTCTTCCCTGGACCGGAATCAAGTATCCTAGGACCGGTTTCTTGCTATCAGCCGTCTTCAGCCAGGATAGCTTGACTCCAGTGGCGTAGTGAGCACGGGACCCACGTCTGGGAATACCCTTCCCACATAGTGGGAACTGCAAAACATACAAGATGATGGACGGAATGTTGCTAGCGCAGGGAGGCAGGAGATGGCACGCGCCCGGACAGAGAGTTGGAGCCATTGGCATTGTAAATGACAATGCCTTTTATTTATGAGTCTGAAAAACCTGCAAGCTGTCCGTAAACAAGCACTTTGTACTTATAGCCCTTGCTTATGAGAAGCAAAGTAGGCAGTCTCTTTTACTGACAGCCTGGCTTCTCGTAAGCAAGGACTATACGTACAAAGTTGGTGTTTATGCACTGCTTGCATGTTATCAAAACAAATTAATAAAAGGCATTGTCATTTACAATGACAATAGCTCCAACTCTCGCAAATGCGAGACCTATTGCATTGCAAATGCTTGTTTCTTATATAACCGGAACCAATGTGTCTCTCTCTGCCGCCATTAAACTCGATCCGTGAAGTTGTCCAGGGCACAACTCTCTTCCCTTATATTCATTACCTGGGATGAGCCGCAAATGAGGCTTGTCCACTCCCATAGCCAAGTAAAGCCACTGCTGAAAGATTTCCATTGGATTCCTATTCAGTCCACTATGGATTCTGGAATCTCTGTACAGTTAGTAAGTGGATCTAGAGCACACCCCTCCTTGTCCTTCTTAGCACCCATCTGCAACCATCTTCAAAATCCTTGAGGTTCTCCACTCTGGACCATTTGAATGCCCCTCCACTCCTTGCAGCCAGCTAGGTGGCACAGTCTTCTTTGTACTGGGCTCTCGTCAGAACTCCTTGCCCCTTTCTTTGGGGCTGGTCTCAGAGCTAATCAATCCCATAAAATGTTGCTGTTTCCTACCGCTTTAGCTTAGAACACGTTTTGTTTTCCGTGTCTGCTTTCAGTAGGGTGGCAATACAAAAGGTACAATGTTCAAGTGAGAGAAGGGAGCAGAAGAAAGTACCTCAAAAGTCATTTTGTGATGGACTAGTAATGAAATCCTGTAGAAGCATGTGAAATATTGCTGAGGGGGTAAGAACCAACGAGTGAGGCGAAAAATACAAAGCCACTTTGGAGGACAAGCCACGAGCAAGAGAGACACAAATTAGATTAATGTAGGGTAGGAAGCAAGACCAAAAGGAAATTTACACACAGGCAAGAGAAAAGTAGCACAGGTGTAATCAAGAAGAAGAGGAGAGTAACTGCAATAAATAATTATAAGTGGAAAGTGATTATCTCAAATACAGTTAGAAGGAACTAGTTTGGAAACTTCTTTCAAAAATAAGGTAGAGATATTTTACGTGAGAACAAGTTAATTATCTTCGGCAATGCTCTTTATGATGGATATTCATTCTATGCACAGATTCCTCACTTTTTGAATTCCCCAAGCACTAGACTGGATCCTGAAGCTATTCCAGCAGTTTCTCCTGACAGGTGGCGCTATCTGGCTCATTGGTGGCTACGCCCCGACTCTAGACCAGAGATTACTCACCTTTTGAGCAGATACCAAAGCAGTACCTTCCAAAAGGTAGAGGGTCTAAGCAATGGACTTCACACCAGCGAATCTTGCTGAACCACATGGGAAAAATGGACCTCGCTCGGTGAAAGTGTGGACTGATGCCCACGTAGACACCTGGCTGATGCTCAACAGTGGAACACTGCTGACTAAGATTATAGTGGTAGCCTTAGTGCCTTGGGCCTATGGGGTCTTAGGAAGAACCTTCTTGGCTAACGCAAAGCACATTTTTATACAGAGACCAAGCCATATGGACAGGGTCTGATTCTGCCCCTCCATTTCTGCTCTTCACATCAGAGAACTCAGCAATAAGCTAGTTCTCACTCTGTGGTCCTTGGCTCAGTTGAAGTAAAAGCTGAGGGCTCTCTTGGGGTCCAACCGATGAAGACTGTCCACCTCTTTTGAAGCAAGTGGGAAGCATTATAAAATTGCTCAACATGGAAGGGCAATACAGTCTTGGGTAGAAAAAATTCCAGGGTCCAAAGCATAAACTTATCCAGAAAGAGAGTGGTGCATAGTGGCAATATCGAACGCACCTGCAGCTCACTGTGCGCAGAAGTAATCGCAATGAGGTTGAGGTTGATAATCTTATGAGTCAAAAGTCTCAATGTGTAGCTGTGCATAGTCTAGAAAGATGTGCATATTAAGGATAGAACCAAGTTAAGACCCCACTGCGGTATAAGAAAAGGTGCAGGGGGAAACATCTATGTAAACCATTTTAAGAAATGCATCACAACTGGCGAAGTAAACAGGAGGGCTGATTAGGCAAACACAGAAAAGCAGAGAGAGATAACAAATACCCTTAAGCAGTGCCCATGGTAAGGCCATGCTGGGCTAAAGACAGGACAAAACAAGCATTGGCATGGCCAATAGGTCTCGCCTTTGGGACCATATAAATGGTTAGGTATGCAGCACAGAAGCCGTGTGTTTACAAACATTAGAAAGAAGACAGAGCAACTAGGGTTTTCACGGAGGAATAAATGCTTTATTCTGTAATAGGGAATCAAACCGAACCGGTCATTTAGGTTTATATGAAAATCTGCATCAAGCTGTAGTGTTGAGGATTAAATTACTCTTCTGATGCGTTACTCTAGCTAGTTTATAAATAAAAAAAAAGATAAACCGCATTTACTATTTAAACACTGCACATTATTTGAAACGCTGCTATTAAACAGATATGAATGTATAAAACCAGAAAAGGGCAATGCTGCTTTTAATTAAAGATATTTATATTAGACACCCACAGAATGTTAATCATTTTATACTGAAAAAATAAACTGCCTCGTGCTCAACAGATAGTTGCACCAACTCCGTAGTTGTGTTGAAAGAAACAAACAAGCACTCCAGTGCATCGGCGTGTGCTCTCACCCATGGACACCAAAGCATTCTCACTCAAACGCACTGGTCATTTTAAGCATACAGCTGTGAAAGGGTTTTAAGGTTTTTAAATTTACTCAGCGTATTCTCATCTGTAAACTTTTTTGAATAGATTACAAAGTAACAGTACAAAGCTATAGGTGTTACCTGTTCCATTTACCTCATGTTTTGAGTAGGTAGCAGCAACTTTATTGCTGAAGGATACATATATACATCTTTTGATTTCCCAGGGGTTAATAACTGTGACGGCGTCTATCTATAACACTGTCTCTGGTATAAAGAAACTAGGACTTGTGTTTCCTTGAACGTGCAAGGCCCAAAATGTCCTAATTGATAAAATACTAATAAGTAAGAAATCACTGAAATTGGCATTCACGTTTTCCGCTTCTGAGAAATGCATATACGGGGCAGGGACTGCCTGGCTTAAGACGAAAGTTGAGCGAACGAGAGTGAAAGCGGCTGGCTAGGCGACCGCGAGCCGGCTAACAAGCGTCAAATTACAAACATATGGCCAAATGAAAATAGCTGTTTTCAAGCACTCATGCTTGTGCTGGCATTTCGGGAGCGAGCTGCAGTACACGGGCCATCTGTTTTCAATTAGCTTGAGCGCAGCTGCTCGCTCCCGCAAGGTAGATGCCAGGACAAGCACGAGTGCTTAACCTTTTCGCTGCTGATGACGAGCTCAGCTCGTCATCAGCCACGGTGGTCGTGTGCGGATGACGAGCTGAGCTCGTCATGTAACGCAGCTTTTTCAAATTTGCAGCACACAGCGGGGAAAAGCCGCCGCAGCGATGCGGTTAAAAAGAGCTGACCAATTTCTAAAGGTCATCTCCTAGAGCAGTGCATGTGCGCTGCCTAGGAGAGACCTAAAGAAGCACTGAAGGCAATTTAGCCTGCAACAGATCAACGCAGTGGTACCATAAATAATAAATAGCAGCAGGTCATGTGACCGCACCTCTCTGGAAAGGATGAATGGATTTTCTACCAAAGTCTGGACGCAAACAGAAAGAAGTGGGACAGGGGTTGCCATAAATGTAAGGGTGCAACCTTGATTGATAGCCTGCAGAACGGAGGGGTCTGAGGTAACTACGCTCCAGTTGGATAAGTAGAAATGTACACTGCACTCCACTGGGCATCAGTGACTCCCTTTGGGGGAACAAAGTGTTTGGCAGCAGCGGAAGGGGAAGTCAAGTACTGGCCATGGTTCTTTTTGTCCCAGTCCTCAACTGCCATCATACTCCCTCGAGCCCCAAGAGGACTGAGCAGGTTGCCGGACAAGCTGGGATGGATGCCTCTGTCGATCAGCCAGACCCAGAGAGTAACCCCTAAACGTCCGGCAGTGGTGGTGAAACTAGGGGGCTCGCTCACAAGTCGCAGCACAGGAATCTCTGAGCGGCTCTAGAGCTGAATCCCCTTGTCTTGAGCCAGCCTGTAGCCATTAAAGAACAGGCAGGAGGAATGCCTGCACGTCCACAGAGAAACTCTTAGCAAACATCCAGGTGATTTGTTAAATGACCACACTAGTGCTCATAGCACAGTCTATACAGTTTGTGGTGTTGAGACCAGCCGGCGTCCTGCCCATCATGGACAATATGGGTGGAAAGTATTCTGAAACTCTTGAGAGAGTCGCCAAGACCTTCTCGCCACATCCCAGAGGGTGTAGGTGTGTCTGCCCAGTTCACAGATAGCGAGTAGAAAGCCAAGCTGATAGAGGCAAACACCCTCTTGTCAAGTGCGTCAATGGTCTTCCGTGCTCCAACGAGCAGAGTAGTAAGATAGGCTTTCAGGTTTATCTTGCTGGCCGAAGCCTGCACCATAAGACTGTCCGGTTACGAATGCTGAGTAAAGACTGAGTCAATCAGTACCAGGATTCATGGGGCCAAAAGGCGCTGCAGGATGTTATGGGATTGTTCAGCAGATTTGCAGCACCATCTCTTTAAATAGCTATAATTGCTGCAGGGTTGCAGTGGCATGCGAAATTCAGGGTGCACCAGCTCCTGCTGCAAAATGGGTAGGTATGGGACGAACCGTGCAGACAGGCCTATAGAGTGCTGACTGGACCACCCCTACCTACTATGGGAGCGACAAGGGGAGTGTAGGAGGAGGCCTCCCATCTGGAGTTCTTGTGTTTCCATCAGGAGTTGTCCTCCATCTTTGCCTTTCACTTACCCAAGGACAGGGTTCAGGATTGGGGCTTCGAACGAGAACGAATCCACAACTTTTAGTGCCATGGGCTTCATTTCTCATGATTGCCACACAGCTTTCCATTCGGTGGCCTGATGGCCTTCAAAAGCATCAGGAACCACTTTTTGCACAACTGCAAATCGTCCTTTGATCCACGGCACCAATGGCAAACTTTATGTGGGTCTGTGTCTGAAATCTGCTTCCTGCAGGTCTGGCACAGCTTCAAGTACTGCTTTATGGGGGAGAAATCCCTATCACACTATTTGGAGGTAGGTAAGGCACCAACAAAGTTCGGAAGATGTGCTCTGGATTAACGCTGAAGAAAGCAGAAAAGGGTACTGGCATCACCCCAGTTAGGTGGCACCTATGGTTGCACAGCTTCACTTCCAAAGGCAGGATTAAGTGGCCACGGAGTCTATGGCATCCCCTTCTGGCGTGTGGGAGAAACTGCTGGAAAAGATTCGGGATCCAGCCTGGCACCTGGGAAATTCAAAAGGTGAGGAATCTGCTGTCAAGACTTTCGATCAGAAGTGGTGGTGTGTAAAACACGAGCACGTGAGCTTCCAATTTGATTTGATTGATTTTTATTTTTGTCAAGCGCGATGAATGCTCAGAGGCATCTTGGCGCCAGCGTCCACAAGGGCTGCTGTGCTGAGGACTCCTAATCAAAAGTGTCTATAAAGGAAGAGAAAAAAGCCATGTTTTGAGATGCTTTCTAAAATGCTGCAGACTTGGTTGGCGCCTCAAGTCCCAGGGCATTCCGTTCCATAACTGGGAAGTGGCGTGAGCAAAACTTCTGCCACCCTAGGAGGCATTGTTAATTTTAGGATCCAACATTGTCTTAGAGCCTAATGAGCTTAGACATCTTTTGGGGGGAATACCACAAAAAAATGTTCTTAAGGTAGTCTGGGCCTACATGGTAGAGGGCTTTACATGCACTGCAAAGTGCTTTGAAGGCCACTCTCTTTTTGATGGGGAGCCAGTGGAGCTCCTCCAATGCTTTTGAGGCCGATTCAAACTTCTTGATGTTGTTACGGAGGCATACTGCTGTATTCGGTAGCCTCTGAAGTTTCTTTTGAAGGCCTCGCGGCATGCCCAAATATTGCACAGTGCAATAATCCATCCTCAACCGTACAAGAGAGACAGGGACTGTTTTCTGAATTCTGTTTGGGGATATTTTCAGCTTACTGGTCAGTTAGAGAGGAGTGTCTATGTTTAAGACTGTGTGACTCATGGAGAACGATTTAGCTTCAATGGGAAGCCATTAGAGCCTTTGTAAGAGGGGAGTGATGTGATCAAACATGTTTGCTTTCAAAGACAAAGCAAGCAGCCACATGCAAAACTCCTCTCAATGGAGAGGGGAGCTTCTGGTTGGATATTTACTAGGGAGCAGCCATAATCAAGTATATGAAATATGGTCTAATCCCACAAAGTAATCTCAAGTGGAAACACACTCTTAGCCATAACACTAATGTGTGACTGAGGATTCCATCTTTTGTCAACAATAAAGCAGAGGGATTTTGAGCAATCAGTGATCACAAGTAATGTTAAAAGCATTGATATGTTTAACAGCAGTTGGGTCAGAACAGTGGGCCGTCCCCGAGAGTCCGTCTTCACGTCAATATACGTCATTGCACTGATGCGTTTCTGACAGAATGCGAGGTGGGGTAGATATGGAGTTAAGGTGAGCGGTGCGGTTGGCCCCAAATTTGGCCAGGACTCTGACAGTTCAGCTGCTTCTTGCCTGAATGACTTAGTAGTCCCTGGGCGCAGGAAGCACTCACTCCTGACCCTGCACGTCAGAACATGGCATTCTGGAGTCCAATTAAACCAATCCAGCCTTGAAACAACTTAGAGGTCCATGCAGGAAACCAAACACATGCTTGTGCTTCCATTCTGCAGTGGCTGCGTCAGGCGTACCGCATGGAAACATTTCAGTCTGTAGCTGGCTCGAGAGGCGAGATGGAGGCAGTGGGGTAGGTAGAGTGGCAAACCGCCCCATGTTTGGGGGGTACGACCTGCTGCTGAGTGGTCTGTTGGACTGCCCACAATGAGCAGCTGCAGGATGCCAAATGTCCTGCTTTTTGTCACTCACTGGGCAAGCAAGGGAGGAGGATTGGAGCTTCTAGATGGGACGTGTCCAGATGCCTGGCTGGGAGTCCAACCCTCACTCCTTAAGACACATATGTCCTGTAAAAAATGAGCCAGTCCATGTCTGGCCGGGTGGAGCTGCAGCACAGCAGAGGCCTTGGACAATCCAGGTTCAGGAGCAGCTTCAGAGATGCAAATATAGAATGTGGCCGCTCGCCTTTAAACCTAAATAATGAGCAGTGGCTGAGATGAATCCAAGCATTCCATGCAACACTTTTTTGTATTGTTCTCTGTGACACCCTATCTGTGAAGGGTATACCCACGTAGGGGCCCTATGCTCACTGTGCCACCGGTACCAAGCTGCACCCGACTGAAGAAGCCCAAATAGGCAGAAAACGCTCTTGTCTTGCTTGTGTTCCAGTTTAAGGAGACCTGACCTGGCAGTTCAGTCTGGACTGTTCTGATTGGAATAGGATAAAGACTGGTTTGTTTATAACTGCTTCCAAACTCAGGTGGCATGGTGGGCACAATATCAATGGACTGGGAAGTGGTCGTAGTGATTGGCAGTGGCCAAGATTCGATTAATCGTGCCATCGATTGCTTTTTCTTGTATTCTTCACCTGCATTTAAACCGCCCTGAATGTGCGAATGAAACCAGGCTGGTGTCCGTCACTGGGAATATGCCTCTGGTGTTTATTGCTTACATCAAGCCTGTTTCAGACCGGACAAAGGCACAGGGAGACCATCATATGCCCAAGACCAAACCTTTTGTTAAAGCAGGATTTCAAGACTGAAACTTGCTTCAAAGGCTATAAATTTACCACTGTATTTGATTTTAGTGAATATATTGAGACCGGCCCCCACAGATAATATCCAGTACCGTTTATTTTAAAAGCAGACTCACAAGCAGCTTTTAGACTGATTCTAAATACTCCCAACCTTTCCAAAAGGGGAGCAGAGGAATATGTTCAAAAAGTTTGCCTCAGAGCAAACCATTTGGCCGAATGGAGAGACTGCGATTAAAACCAATCTCTCCTGGTTCCATGGTTTACAATTAACCCACTAAACACCAAGGGTGGTGCAGTGATTTTGATGGCAAGGCTCTTCCCAGAGAAATGTCATTGTGTTGTGGGCCCAGCCCAGTTTAACCCCTTTGCCGTGGGGCTAATTCCCCCGCGGTGCTGGGGGGAGGGGTGGCGCGCGCAGGGCCGCAGTGCTCGTGACGAGCTCAGCTCGTCACGCTGCACAGTGGCGCTGTGCTCATGACGAGCTGAGCTCGTCACGACCACGCCCGTTTCCGTGAAGTGTTCAGCACACTAGGGGAATTAGCCCCACGTGCGAGCGCCGTGGCGGTCATGACGAGCTCAGCTCGTCATGAGCACAGCGCCACCGTGCCTCATGACGAGCTGAGCTCGTCATGAGCACGGAAGAGGTTAATACACATTGTTTATTTCCAGAATATTGAGGCAAAGAGGTAAAGCCGAGATTTGATATGAAGCAACCTGGATCCGTGGCAACAACATATCCACTGGCACACATCGAGGTCTGCTGTCTCCCCACATTGTTAGGGGTTCAATCAATCAATCAACTCAGATTTGTAGAGCACGCTGGTATCGTTCTGTTTTCCTGCATTTCAGCTCCTAACGCTGCATTGTCCTTTATTTATTTAATTGCTAGCGCTGCACTGTCGCTCCATAGCGCTTAACTGTACTTTCTGAATTGCGCTGCACTGTCGAATTAATTAATTATATGTGCCGCACTGTCGCCTTATTTATTTAATTAGCAGCGCGACGTCTCTGAGGCAGTAACTCAGACTTTTCAGCCGATTTGTGCGTGTAAGGCTCGTTTCACGCTGTGCATTTGCTGCCCCTGGCTGTGCTCGCCTTTGACCCTCCATTTTGTGTTTTGGTTTTTCCCCTGGTCCGCCCCTCCTCCCGCCACCGCCTCCTCCCAGCTGCTGCCCCTCCCACCCACGAATAATACCCTTCCTCGCTCCCGAGCTCCCTGTGACCGCCTGGACCCTCATTCAGTCCGGTTGCTCCCCCACGCCACAGCTGAGCTACACGCTGGTATCGTTCTGTTTTCCTGCATTTCAGCTCCTAACGCTGCATTGTCCTTTATTTATTTAATTGCTAGCGCTGCACTGTCGCTCCATAGCGCTTATCTGTACTTTCTGAATTGCGCTGCACTGTCGAATTAATTAATTATATGTGCCGCACTGTCGCCTTATTTATTTAATTAGCAGCGCGACATCTCTGAGGCAGTAACTCAGACTTTTCAGCTGATTTGTGCGTGTAAGGCTCGTTTCACGCTGTGCATTTGCTGCCCCTGGCTGTGCTCGCCTTTGACCCTCCATTTTGTGTTTTGGTTTTTCCCCTGGTCCGCCCCTCCTCCCGCCACCGCCTCCTCCCAGCTGCTGCCCCTCCCACGCTCCGCCCCCTCCACCATCCATTTATGACCAATGACCTAACGCGCAGCGTTCACGCGCAGCGACCGCGCCCAATTCGCGCCGAAGGTGCGCCAAAGGTAAGCCCGTCTACGCCCGTCCGCGCCTGGACCGCGCCCAGCGCCATAGCCCCTGGTCCTCGTAATGTCCACCCCTCCCGCATTACCTACAATGCCTCCACCCTCCTAGCCCTTAACCCCGGCCGTTTCCCCAACTGCGTCCAAGCTGCCCCTGGACACACCCATGGACCCTTTTCCTGCAACTCCTGCAAGTTCGACAGCACCAAGAACAACTCCACATCTACGAACTCAAAACAGATATCCGATCCCAAACACCTACAATGCATCCTGCTCAACACCCGCTCGGTCCACAGACACGCCATTGACCTATGGAATCTACTCGACACCATCTCTCCGGACGTCGCCTTCCTAACAGAAACATGGATGAATGCCTCCTCAGCCCCAGACATCACCATTGCCATCCCGGAAGGCTATAAGATCATTCGCAAGGACCATACCGGCCACACAGGAGGAGGCATCGCTATCGTCCATAAGAAATCCATCCGCATCTCAACCAGCTCAGACGTCAATCTCGCCAACTCTGAACACCTTCACTTCCAGATCCACATCGACCCCAAGACCACACTCAGAGGCACCCTCCTTTACAGGCCACCAGGACCCCGCGCACAGTTTAGTGAAGACATCACGGACTTCATCACTCCACACGCACTCCCCTCCGAGGACTACATCCTTTTGGGAGACCTCAACTTTCACCTTGAAAAGAACAACGACCGCAACACCACCACCCTTTTGAACAACCTCGCAAACCTCGGACTTAAACAACTCATCACTACCCCCACCCACATCGCAGGTCACACACTCGACCCTATCTTCACCTCCAGCAAACATGTCTCCTTCAGCCACACCACAGCTCTCCTTTGGACTGACCACAGCTGCGTTAACTTCACCTACAACAAGCCCACATCCAACAACCACCCCCAACCCACTCTGCAAAGAAACTGGAACAAAATCACCATCGACCAGATCTCTTCATCGCTTCTTCAAAAGCCCCCCGCCCACTCCTCAAACCCAGACCAAGCAGCCACCAACCTCACCCAATGGCTATCCAACAGCGCCGACATCCTAGCACCACTGAAAAAACGACAAATCAAACTAGGCAGCAAGAAGGCCTCCTGGTTCAACGATGACCTTAAGAAATCCAAGAAACTCTGTCGCTCCCTCGAGAAGACCTGGAAAAAAGACCCAACCACCAGCACCAAGGACGCCTTCAAAAACGCCACCCGCATACACCACCAACTAATCCAAAATGCCAAGAAAGCAGCCTTCAAGGACCGTCTAGATAACAACGCCCACAACAGCAAGGAATTATTCAACATCGTCAAGGAATTTACCAACCCCTCAGCCAACTCCAACGACATCACCCCCTCTCAAGCCCTCTGCGACTCCCTAGCCTCATTCTTCCACAACAAAATTGCAGACATCCACAACAGCTTCGACAACCAACCCGGAGACCAAACCACCCAATCCCCTGCAGGACCCCCACCCCCCCTGAACATCCTCAATAACTGGAAGCCAATCTCCACTGAGGACACCATCCGTCTGATGAACTCTATCCACTCAGGATCCCTCACTGACCCTTGCCCTCACCACATCTTCAACAAAGCAGACTCCATTATTGCACCGCACCTCCGAGACGTCATCAACTGCTCCCTCAACTCCGCAACCTTCCCGGAAAGCTGGAAACATGCCGAACTCAGCGCCCTCCTGAAGAAACCCACAGCTGACCCCACCAAACTCAAGAACTACCGCCCTATCTCACTCCTTCCATTCCCGGCCAAAGTCATCGAGAAAGCTGTCAATAACCAGCTCGCCGCATTCCTCGAAACAAACAAATCCCTCGACTCCTCACAGTCCGGCTTCCGAGCCAAGCACAGCACAGAAACCGCCCTCATCGCAGCAACAGACGACATTCGAACTCTACTGGACAATGGAGACACAGTCGCCCTCATCCTCCTCGACCTCTCCGCAGCCTTCGACACAGTCTGCCATAGCACCCTTCTACAGCGCCTCAAAATCATCGGAATCCAAGGAAAAGCACTGGAATGGATCACCTCGTTCCTCTCCGGAAGAACCCAGAGAGTCCGCCTTCCACCATTCAAGTCAGAGGCTACTGAAGTCATCTGCGGCGTACCTCAAGGGTCCTCACTCAGTCCCACCCTCTTCAACGTTTACATGAGCCCCCTCGCGGCCATCGCACGCCAACATAACCTCAACATCATCTCCTACGCCGACGACACTCAACTGATCCTATCACTCACCAGAGACCCTAACACGGCCAAAACCAACCTACACGAAGGAATGAAAAAAGTAGCCGAGTGGATGAAGCACAGCCGTCTGAAACTGAACTCAGACAAAACAGAAGTCCTCATCTTAGGTACCTCCCCCTCCGCCTGGGACGACTCTTGGTGGCCAGAGGCCCTTGGAAAAGCACCCATCCCGACGGACCACGCACGGAACCTGGGCGTCATTCTGGACTCCTCACTCTCGATGAACAGACAAGTCAACGCCGTTTCTTCATCTTGCTTCAACATTCTTCGCATGCTCAAAAAAACATTCCGCTGGATCCCTACCGAAACTAGAAAAACAGTCACCCACGCTCTGGTCACGAGCCGACTGGACTACGGAAACACCCTCTACCCCGGCACCACCGCAAAACTCCAGAACAAGCATTTACAATGCAATAGGTCTCGCAGCATTAAACTTTGAGTTATTGGCATTGTGTATGACAATGCCAATAGTTATAACTTTTGCAAATGTAACACCTATAGCATTTGTAAAGCAATATGTGTTGTATTTACGTGACTTAGATGTATTGATATTACAAATAACAATGGGTTTTAATTTTTTTTTAAAAATAATACTTAAATAAAAGTTATTGTAATTGTGTCGGTGGAAGGGTGAAGTGAGTCGTGTCCCTGAGTAATGTGGTGGTGTAAATGACAATGCCTTAACAATGTCTTCACTGGGACTTAATGCAGCGTGCCTTCACACATAAGAGGCAGTATTTGTTTCCTCAGTAATGAACCATTACCTCAGAAGCTACTGCGGTTTGTGTGCACACCTTCGGGACAGGGAGCTCGAACCAGGGCCTACTGCAGCCTACCCAACTCCTGACAATGGCCCAGACACCCCTCCCTCTGCACTTGCTCATTCCCATGCAGCCACGAATGTCTCTGCCAATTGGGGGACACCAGAGTCGCCGTTCTTTGGCTTCCTGTTTTCAAAGTAGTCAGACAGACTGTCATCATCAAGTAACTCAGTGCGACTGACTAACAGGCCCCAGGATCCTAGTTGTCTTTGTGTTACCTGGTAGGGCCTGGCGAATTTTGACTCATAACTAGCTTTAACAAGTTTGAACTATTGACATTGTAAATAGCAATGCTTTTTATTTTTGTTTTCAAAATATAAATAAAAGGCGTTGTCATTTACAATGCCAATAGCTTATGCTAGTGTAAATGCGAGACCTATAGCATTGCAATGATAATATGATGCCAGGTTCCCGGAGCCAAAGGTCACCGCAAACCTGTGAGCAGCAATCCTCTCGTGGTTCTACTCTTTCTTATCCATTATAACACATGGTTTGCGGCACTCCTTTCTGTAATAGCAGGTGAAATATTTTTTTGCAAAACCATGTGTAATTTTGATGTTACATTTTTGAATGCTAGCTTCAACTATTGCAATCGGCGTTAATACAGTTTTAACTTTCTGCAGTGCAAATATTCTTTTCAAGCAATGAAGATGATGGAAACATAAATATTAGCAATGACTCCCATCAGCGAGGACCATGTAGTTGTTTTCAAACGGGTCTGACCGTCACCATAGTGTCCCACCTCAGCACACATAATGGAATTAGTGCGTCTGAAAAACGCTGAATACGAAGTAGCACAGTGAGAAGACACTGCTGTGTAGCAGTTCAGAATAAATGTGATCATGATAGTGTGGCGCCCTAAGGAGTCTAAAAATATATTTTTATGAGGTAGCATTATAAACTTATATCTCACTGTAGGCGAGGCAGCGAGAGCAGCAATTCCGTGGCCAGCCTCCGCTTACGGTCAACTTGGATTTACGGCCCGACTTTTTAACCGGTGTACAGTTTCAGGAGTGAGTTAAAAAAACAAACCCATGTGATTCAATTGGGGGGGTAGGTGAAGGAGGCCCCCCTCCATTACTGTGGTGCAAGAAGCAGCGAGCTGCGCAAGATTGCACCTCTCAGTGAGCAGACATAGAATGTAAATACATAAAAAGAACCGGACTCCTAAGTCTAAATTTAACCGGAGCCGACCCCCCTCAAAACAAATGCGTGCAGCTACAATACTAAGATGAGGCTGCGGCGGACGGCTCAATGATTATTAATAAAATGTTACCTACGACGCGGTGCCTCCTGAAGCGGCCACCATGGGTGAAGTTGAGTAAACACGTCACGCCGATGAAGGGAAACGCACGAATGTGCGCAAAAAGCTGTTCAAAACAAGGAAACAAACCTGCTCCTGTACTCCCCAGCTGGTCATGTGGTGCGCGTGAGGAAAACTACCGTGGGGCGGGACTTCCGTTTCCTGCTGGAAGCTCGCGCCCACGGAGTGCCTGGCCAGGAGAGGAGCAGTGGTGGCGGCTGAAGTCCGGAATGGCGGTAAGTGGGCTGGGGGAGTAAGAGGGGGAGGGGTATAGGACACTCGGTGCACTTGTGGGTGTGTGTGTGCGCGCGTGTGTGTATGCGACGGCGGGGTTGGGTTCTCTGTATGTGTGGGTGTGTGCGTGCATGGGCGCTCGTGTGTGTGTGTGTGTGTCTCTGTGTATGCGCATGCGTGTATGGTGTTTGGAGCTTCCCAGGAGACAGCAGCTGAGCGCGTTCCCCGCTCAAATCGCCTCCTTGAAGAGGCAATGCGCGTGGCCAGCACTGTCTCCTGGGAAGCAGAGTCCATAACAATAGATCTCGGCGAGTACAGTGCTTACGCACTGTATCGCTACGAGACCTAAAAAACTACAACGCATCCAGAACGCCTCAGCCAGGCTCATATTAGACATCCCGCGTAAAGAACACATCTCTGATCACCTGAAAAACCTCCACTGGCTCCCCGTCAATAAGAGGATCACTTTCCGGCTCCTTACCCACGCACACAAAGCACTCTACGAAATCGGACCAGAATGCTTCAACACACGACTATCCTTCTACACCCCCTCCCGCCAGCTACGATCCTCCAACCAAGCCCTTGCCATTGTACCTCGCATCAACAAAACCACCATGGGAGGTAGATCCTTCTCCTACCTAGCAGCTAAAACTTGGAACTCACTTCCCACTCACCTTCGCCTTACTCAGAACCACCTAGCATTCAGAAAGCAACTCAAAACGTGGATATTCGACAAGTAACTCCCCACCCTTCTTCAAGCGCCTTGAGACCCTCTGGGTATGTAGCGCGCTATACAAATCTTCTGACTTGACTTGACTTGACTTGCTGCCATCAGTGGAAGAGCCAGGTTTGGAATCCCTTTCTGAATTCCGGGAGAGATGATGATGTTTGGAGGTGGAGGGGAAAGTCGCTCCAGGATGTGGCAGCGAGGTAGTGGATGGAGCGTCCTCCTTCAGTCAAGGTTTGTTCCTAGTGCCCACCACCATACTGAACTGTTTGTAAGGTGGTGCCTGCCCAGTCAGACCCCCTCAGAGATCACCTCTTGAATGGCTCCCCACAAATCACTCGCCGCCACCGCCGAGAGTCAGCAGATCTTACCTGTCAGGACACCGAGTAAGGCAGAGGACTTTGCCCACACCAGCCGCCACCGCCAAGAGTCGAGGAACACCGGACTCCGCGCCGCCGCTCCGGGAGACTGCAAATCCCGGCAGGCACCGCGGCGGCGCGTCAGAGTGACGCGGCAGCGCCCTGTGAGCGCGCAAACAGGCGTTCATAAGGAGGAACACCCCGGCAGAGCGGGGGAGACCACAAATCACTCGCCGCCACCGCCGAGAGTCAGCAGATCTTACCTGTCAGGACACCGAGTAAGGCAGAGGACTTTGCCCACACCAGCCGCCACCGCCAAGAGTCGAGGAACACCGGACTCCGCGCCGCCGCTCCGGGAGACTGCAAATCCCGGCAGGCACCGCGGCGGCGCGTCAGAGTGACGCGGCAGCGCCCTGTGAGCGCGCAAACAGGCGTTCATAAGGAGGAACACCCCGGCAGAGCGGGGGAGACCACAAATCACTCGCCGCCACCGCCGAGAGTCAGCAGATCTTACCTGTCAGGACACCGAGTAAGGCAGAGGACTTTGCCCACACCAGCCGCCACCGCCAAGAGTCGAGGAACACCGGACTCCGCGCCGCCGCTCCGGGAGACTGCAAATCCCGGCAGGCACCGCGGCGGCGCGTCAGAGTGACGCGGCAGCGCCCTGTGAGCGCGCAAACAGGCGTTCATAAGGAGGAACACCCCGGCAGAGCGGGGGAGACCACAAATCACTCGCCGCCACCGCCGAGAGTCAGCAGATCTTACCTGTCAGGACACCGAGTAAGGCAGAGGACTTTGCCCACACCAGCCGCCACCGCCAAGAGTCGAGGAACACCGGACTCCGCGCCGCCGCTCCGGGAGACTGCAAATCCCGGCAGGCACCGCGGCGGCGCGTCAGAGTGACGCGGCAGCGCCCTGTGAGCGCGCAAACAGGCGTTCATAAGGAGGAACACCCCGGCAGAGCGGGGGAGACCACAAATCACTCGCCGCCACCGCCGAGAGTCAGCAGATCTTACCTGTCAGGACACCGAGTAAGGCAGAGGACTTTGCCCACACCAGCCGCCACCGCCAAGAGTCGAGGAACACCGGACTCCGCGCCGCCGCTCCGGGAGACTGCAAATCCCGGCAGGCACCGCGGCGGCGCGTCAGAGTGACGCGGCAGCGCCCTGTGAGCGCGCAAACAGGCGTTCATAAGGAGGAACACCCCGGCAGAGCGGGGGAGACCACAAATCACTCGCCGCCACCGCCGAGAGTCAGCAGATCTTACCTGTCAGGACACCGAGTAAGGCAGAGGACTTTGCCCACACCAGCCGCCACCGCCAAGAGTCGAGGAACACCGGACTCCGCGCCGCCGCTCCGGGAGACTGCAAATCCCGGCAGGCACCGCGGCGGCGCGTCAGAGTGACGCGGCAGCGCCCTGTGAGCGCGCAAACAGGCGTTCATAAGGAGGAACACCCCCGCGTCGCGGGACGCGAGCGGGACGCCCGGGGCGAAGCCCGGGCAAAGGGCGGGCCCTCTACGGCCCTCATCGGCAGGAGGAGGCAGGGGCAGGGCCCAACCCCCTGGACCACCAGAGACGCGCCTACAAGTAAGACCTTGTTGCTGTATTGTTTGCGAACTGTGTGACATCGATATGGCGACAAAAAAGAAACCTGTTGCTCTGCCCACTAACACCATGGATAATTACGTCGTGCAAACGGTTAAGAAAATAAATGAACAAAGAAGGGAATCACTTGGGTTAAGCCAGTCACCAGACTTGCGTGGGTTAAGCCCTACTTTGCCTCAGTCAGCAGAGGATAGCCCCTTTGTGCTGGTGGAAAATAGGGTCTCGCCAAATATATCATCTAGGATTGAGACTGACAGCCAGCCATTGATTATGCTAGCATCTCCCGTTACTCTGGAGGTAGACTCTGACAACGTTACTGACTCAGACCCAGAAACTGTATCTGGTCCTGTGGAGGACGACCCACCATTAATTGAGCATACACCACGGCCGGTGCGCGCCTGTGTGAAGAACCAACGGAAACAGGGCGGACAAAGGCCAAGAGTAAAAAGAAAAAGAATATTATCCCCTGGTCCCTCTAGAGCTCCACAAAAGGCTGTAGGGGAAGGGATTACAAGAAATAGTGGAGATGATGATATGTTTACTAAACTGCTCGAGGTTGTTGAGGGTAAACTTTTTGAAATTGTAAAACCTCTGATCTCCAAAATAGATAAATTACAGGCAGAAGTAAAACGACTTGGGGGCGTGCAAGCAAAGTTAACTGAGGAAATAGGTAGTCTTAATACTCTATTATCAACAATAGATACTACTGCAAGGGCTAATCAAGCTGGGGAAGGGCCATCTGGTGTGACGACTAATGTAGTGCATATACCTGCCCCGATAGTTCATCATAATACTGCAACTACAGTAGAGTGCCCATTGATAGGAAATGCACCCCAAGCACAAGTCCATGGAACAGACCCCCTGCAGTTTATCGAGGAAGCCTCACCTGTCGTACTGGTGTTAGCGAATGTACCTGTGCCGGATGACGGTGTCACCGAGTCATCTAGCTCATTGTGTAGTAAGGCCCTTCACTGGCTCTCTGGTAACATGAGGTTAGCGCCTGGTGGGATACAGCAACTGGCGCATGATATCAAATCAGCCAAACGTGTTCCCTGGATAGGGAATCGCCCCAAAAGATTTAAAGGGGACTGTGTGGTGGTAACGTTTGCCCACCCTGACGTACTTCCTAATGTCCTAACACATATTCTCCCACCCCAGCGTAGAAGAGGTACGGTGGTACCCCTAACATTAAAGTTCTTCTATGGGGAACAACAAAATGTAACTCTACCGAAAACACCAGCATTAGGGTGGGATAATCATTTGAATATGCGAAATCGCTGGGCACTCCCCCTAGTACCAAGCACGCTACTACATAATAGGTATGATGCCCTGTCTGGTCTTAATAATTGCGATTGACAAGAGGTCAGACATGAGCCTGCTGAAGGGGGTGTTGGATCTGATTTGCATCAGTCCCCAAATATAACTGCTACTACTGTTAGTATACAGCCTAAGCATGTGGGTCTACCCTGCAATACCTTAGCAGGGCCAACAACATCCCGCCTTATTGCCAGCTGGAATATTGCAGGACTAGCCTCTAAATTAGAAGTATTGGGGTGGTTAGAACTTATTAGAACATTTGATATCATATGCTTTCAAGAGACCTGGTGCCTAAATTTTGAGGGCCTTGATGGCTTTGTAGCTTACGAGTTACCAGCAACGGCTACTAGCTCAGGTAGGGCTAAAGGTGGTTTGTTAATCCTGACCTCAGTAAAAATGCGAACAAGGGTGAAGGAGCACATCACTGTGGGTAATAACTCTCAACTGTTGTGGCTAGTTGATGAGGCACACAAAAACATTTTGTTGATCAATATGTATAATAATGTTTTTGATGCCAGTAGATATAAGGTTATTTTAGATTTAGACATCGCAATCAAACAATTGATGAAAGTTTCCAATACAGTTTTTGAGTTCATATATGTGGGAGATTTTAATATTTCTGTTTGTCCTCTCTCTAACCACAAGTTGTGTGGCATTCTGAATCGTGTTGGAGAGCCAGCTACGCATTTCCAACATAATATCTATGGAGATACCCTGAACTCCTTCCTACTAGATTATGATATGGAAATCCTAGAGATTGAACAGGATGGGAAGGGTGATAGTTTGCCAACTTTTGTGGGGAGAGGGGCAAACACTGTAATTGATTTTATTTGCATGTCTTCCGAATTAGCCCATTTTAGTTCTGATGTCAAGGTTGTTGATTACTTGGTTAGTGACCATAACTGTCTTGTTATCGAAACTAGGTTTTGGAAAGCTTGTACAATTCCAGATAGCAGCCCTATTACAAACATTGAGGTACATAGGCCGAATGGATTCAGGATTAGGTGGGTTGGAGATAGAGCAGAAGTAACTTCTGACTGCATTATCTCACACTGCTTATCCGATATTACATCAATTATCGATGAGAAACCAAACCTGGAGGCCTGCACTTTTCATTTTATGAAAATCAATGTTTTTATTAGTAGTAAGTTCTCTAGGCTGACTGGAAATTTTAATAATAAAGCTAGGGGATGGTTCAACAACGCCTGCACTGTAGCATTGAAGTTACTGAAAAACGAACTATCCAACAAACCTAGAGACAAAACAGTCGTAGCCAAGCTTAGATCCGATTATAACCTGGCCCTTAAGCAAAGGAAAAATGAATTACGTGAGGAAGCCTGGGAGCGGCTGGATCTGGCGGCTGCATCGAATAACTGTACCCTTTTTTGGGCAGTAGTAAATAGCCCTTTTTTAAAAGACGATAAACTTCCCGTGTTAACCTCAAACGTGGGTAAGGAGTCGTGGGTACAGCACTTCTCCGGTATTTTTAACTCTAACACGGTAACGTTGCCGACAAGTTGCTCTTGGCCAGTACTTGATTTAGACATCACCTTACAGGAGGTCCTAAGTTGTATTAGGGCTAGCAAGGGCGGTAAGGCCCAGGGACCCGACGGTGTCCCAGTCGACATGTACAAATTTGCACCTGAGACTTGGGGACCAGTATTGGTCAAAGTTTTTAATGCTGCTGTTCGCTATACTTTCCCGTGCACCTGGTCTGAATCCATAATAGTCCCGATCCATAAGAAAGGGGACCGGGGAAATGTTAAAAACTACCGGCCAATCTCATTGCTGGATTCGTCTGTCAAAATTATGAGTCGTGTACTCCTCGTCCGATTAGAAGAGTGGGCTGAGTCTAATCAGATAATGACAGATTGTCAATATGGGTTCAGGAAAGGCAGAGGCTGCATTGAACAATGCTTAAACCTGGAGCTCCTGATAGGGAAATACACCCGAGCTAAAAATGGTTCGCTCTATCTATGTTTCGCTGACCTGAGCAGCGCTTTTGACCTGGTGGACCACGCCATATTGTGGACTACATTGCTAGAAATGGGAGCACCTAGGGAAATTATATACTTTTTGGCCCGTCTATACGAGAGGCTTAGCTCGTGCGTCCGTTATGGGCCCTCGGGCGAATGCACAGATAAATTTAGGGTCAGGAGAGGTATTAGACAAGGGTGTGTTTTGGCCCCTTTGCTTTTCACTTTGTTTATTAATGAAATTGATTCGATCCTAAAAGAGGTACCAGCGGACGCCCCTAGAGTAAACACAAGTCCCATCCCCGTGTTACTCTATGCGGACGACGCTGTGTTGCTCTCCAGGACCCCTCGGGGCTTACAGCTTCTGATAGATAAATTTGTGGCCTTTATCGAAAGGAGAAAGCTGATCATTAATAAGAGCAAGACTTATGTGATGGAGTGTGGAGCTAGTAAAGTCAAAACTAAAAAGCCCTATAGGTATCTCATCGATGGTCAAGAGGTACAGTGCGTGGAAAACTTTTGCTACCTAGGGGTCAACTTTTCTAAAAATGGCCGCTGGGACACCGAGCATAAGGTGGTGCGTGATAAAATGGCCAGGAGTGCAAATGGAATATTTGCCTTTGCAAGTAAATTAGGTAATAGAAGACCTAAAGCTATGCTTAAGATTTTCGAAGCCAGGTGTCTATCTGCTGCCCTCTACGGAGCAGGGGTATGGGGAGTATCCAGGGCAGAATCTTTGCAGGTAGAAGAGAATACATTTCTGAAAAAATTATTGTGTCTCCCGACTTCTACTGCTAATAGTCTGGTTCATAAAGAATTAGGACTATGTCATCTAAATGATTTACTATTATTGAGACCTTTGATGTTGTGGCGTTCTGTTTGGATTAAAGACGAAGTTGCATTTAATAGGACCATCATTGAGGATTGCCTTCGTCTTGACTATTTTCTCAGAATCCCTTGGATTAAATACATTATTGAATCCTTTTCTAATGTGTTTGGGTTTGACGTTGCTTCAGATCATTGCACTGCTTCGGATCTCTCTAAAAAGAGCCTGAAATCAATTTTCTTAAATCATTGTGCAGAAAGACGGGCCACGGATGATCTGAAGCTTTCTACCTGTGTACGTTATAACCATTTGAATGAATTTGTGGGCCTACATCCATACCTCACCCAGGTAACTAAAGGGCAACATAGGTTTGTTCTTACCAGGTTGAGGATGGGTACGGCCCATCTATTGGTTGCATTTCCTGAGATTAAAACACGCCCCACAGGTCCATGTCGGTGTGACAATATTTCAGAACAAAGCACAGAGCACTTTCTACTTACTTGTAACTTGTATAGCGAATGTCGTAAATTCTTTTTAAAACCTTTATTTATTAAATTCGGAGCCAGAACTGTTAAAGCGGCAATGAAATTACTTTTTAATATGAATCATCCTGACATCTGTTTTTATACAGCCAGTTATCTACTCAGGGCCATTAGTTATAGGAAAAGCATGATTTTTTAACACTTTTTATACAACATTTTACTTATTCTAAATCTTTTTAAATGTCTTATTCAATTTATTATATGTACTCTACTGTATTTTCTTTCTTAGTGATTGCGATTGTCTTGAACATTTTTAGCATGTTTTCTGTATGTATGTACTTTTATGGACATGATTTACATGTTTCCGAATAAAGTTTACTGAATTGAATTGAATGGCTCCCCAGGGAATCACCACCACCGGACACACGGCCACCTCTACAGGGCGAACACCCACCACAGCTCCATGTCTACATTGCTTTATATCCGCACTCGCGCCAAGGAACAGCACAGAAACAGCCAAGGAGCAGCAGAAACAGCCAAAGAGCAGCAGAAACAGCCAAGGAGCAGCAGAAACAGCCAAGGGGCAGCACAAACAGCCAAGGAGCAGCACAAACAGCCAAGGAGCAGCAGAAACAGCCAAGGAGCAGCAGAAACATAAATGGGGCAGCAAAAACAGCTAAAGAGCAGCAGAAACAGACAGGGAGCAGCAGAAACAGCCAAGGAGCAGCAGAAACAGCCAAGGAGCAGCAGAAACAGCCAAGGAGCAGCAGAAACAGCCAAGGAGCAGCAGAAACAGCCAAGGAGCAGCAGAAACAGCCAAGGGGCAGCAGAAACAGCCAAGGGGCAGCAGAAACAGCCAAGGAGCAGCAGAAACAGCCAAGGGGCAGCAGAAACAGACAGGGAGCAGCAGAAACAGCCAAGGAGCAGCAGAAACAGCCAAGGAGCAGCAGAAACAGCCAAGGAGCAGCAGAAACAGCCAAGGAGCAACACAAACAGCCAAGGAGCAGCAGAAACATAAATGGGGCAGCAAAAACAGCTAAAGAGCAGCAGAAACAGACAGGGACCAGCAGAAACAGCCAAGGAGCAGCAGAAACAGACAGGGAGCAGCAGAAACAGCCAAGGAGCAGCAGAAACAGCCCGAAGAAAGGGATGCGATCCACTGAGCAGACCGGTTGAAGTTCTAATCCCAGTGCCACGTCTTCACAACTCTGTGTGATCCTGGAACAATCACTGCATCTGCCTGATCGATCAAAACTGTGAGCGCTTTGAAGCAGTCTAAACACTGGCATCAAGCGCTAGAAACATGGGCGGAAGGCACTGCACATTGCCCCCAACACTGCCCGAATTCAGGGCAAATCCCTGCAAGGAAGGGCCCCAGAGTGCTGATCTTGTAATTATTGTCCGCGGACACTGTTCCAGGGGTTCTTTTCCAATGCACGTTACAGTCCATGCGTTCATTAAAGTACTTTTACTCTCTGGAACGTTCTCCTTGTTACATGCGCGAGTTCCGGAAATATCCGTCCCTAACATTCCGAGTGCGACGGACAATAATAGCGGGCGCCGTCCACGGCCGCACCTCGGGGCCCTGGAAACGCCACCGGGCCCGAGATCCGGGGTGCTTCTAGGCGCAGGGGCTTGGACTCCACACTGACGTGGCTCATGTGTCAGCTGCAGCCTGAGGCTTGGGGTCTAAACCCCACTCTTTCCACTGAATGTCACTGTGATTCTGAGCCAATCGCTTCATCTCCCTCTACCGATTTCCCAGAGATGCATACACATGTGAGCGCCTCGAAATGGGCTGACGCTTGCATTAGGCGCTATATACACTGGGCACTATATACAGTACGGGACACTTGCAAGCACTCCTTCGGTGTGGGACTGAGGGAATAGGCATGACCCAGCAGGGCGGGGCTGAAGAGCACTGGAACGCCTGCATTAGGCGCTATATAAAATACTGGATATTTGGATGCGCCCCTTCTGAGGGGTGGGGGAGGGGGGAGGTAATAAGCGCCCATACATTACACTGGACATGTGTACGCCCCCATCTGTGGGGCTGAGAGAACAGGCATAAGGCTGCGGGGCTGAAGCGCACAGGAACGCCTGCATAAGGCGCTATAAACATTACTGGACATCTGTAAGCACCCCATCTGTGGGGCTGAGGGAGCAGGCATGGCGCTGCAGGGCACCGGAAGCACGTGTGTGGTCCAGGCCAGGAGGCTGCGCTGCAGGTCAAGGAGAGGAGCTCTGGGTGGTCCCGGTACCGGAATGGCTGCAGGGACGGAGGTGCGCCGAGGGCTGTGTGGGCCACAGCACTAGAATAGCACAGGTAGCCAAAAGTAACTATTGGGAAGGAGGGCGGCGCCGTGGGTGGTCGTGGTGCAGGGGTGGCAGCGGACGGCACAGCTCACTCTGGATACCCGTCTGAGGGTGAGCGGGCAGGCTCGAGGTGAAACAAAGAGTGCTGCGAAGGCTGGTGGACATCTGTACAGCTGCTATGGGGGGCGTGTGTGTGCGTGTGTCTCTCCAGAGGCCTTGAATGTGGAATCTGAGCTGTGTGTGAGTGGGTGGCAGGACTGGAGCAGCCCGGGGTCCTCAAAGGATGATCAGAGCTGCGTCAGCAGGGGTGGGTGTGTGCTGTGGAAGAGGGTCCCTCATGTGAGGCAGGGTTCAGAGCTGTGGGCTCTTTGCAGTACTGGAAGATGCAGGCTCCTGACTAACCCCACTATCCAAGGATACTCCACCCTGCGAAATATTAGGACATCAACAGCAGTAGTGGTCCAAAGTATAATTGAGCATTTTTTCCATTGTAGACTTTTAGTTTACAGCACCGAGCACTTTATCCTGGTTTCACTCGATTCGATCTACGGTACTAGTCTTCTTTTAGATCAACAACCCACTTCTATCCTTTTAAACTTGTTTTATTGTAAATGTAAATGAGACTCATGTTAATTAATGCATTAATATAATAATTTGAGTACATTTGATGAGATTTATGTTAATTAATGCATTGATATAATCGTCCTTGCACATTGTGTATATTGGTGGATGTGCCACCCTTTTATGATTTAAACGAAATCAAATAAAAGTAATTTATCTCTATCCAAGGATGGCGAGAATCCTTGTCTCCCTGAACTGAAGTGCAGCACTGTGGAGAATGCCCAATCACGGAGCTTTATCCTTGATTATTGTTCTGGCCTTCACGACAAGTCTCGGCCATGGGCAACAGTGCTTGCCAGCAGCGAATGCGGCTCTGGGGGCGTCAAGCAGCTCACTGCGGAGGCCCAGCTGTTGGTTCTTTCCAGACTACATTATGGGAGCTCACCTCTCTCTGGTCTCCCTCAAGGACATTTGGCACCCAGGAGCAGGGCTTGACTCTGTCGCCCATTGTGATACAGGCCACAAGAAATGCAATCGCCTTTTTCCTATTCTCTGGACTCTGTAATGGCTTCCCAATGAGGCAAGAACCAAATTTAAGATCGGAGCACCGCTCAAAGTCATCCACGACTCCACACCTGATCTGGTGGAAGAACGGAGAGTCTCAAGACCCCAACTAGAAGAATGACGTCATCCTTCTTACTCGAACCCCTGACTTTCAGGCAGGAACACTGTATGAAACAGCCACAGCGTGGTAGGGTACAAGGCAATGGAGCTCTCGCCCACCAGCCCTTTGCACAACCTCTCGTCTCATCACATGTGCAAGGGTACTCAAAATCATCCTATTTGAGAGACACTTTCGTTAAAGCAAGGATTGTTGCATTGCCCCTGCCCAGCCTAGTGCTGCCTGTTTGCTCTTTCTGTTATCAGGATGATTTATATTTGTTTTATTATGATTGTTGTCCATGTATTCCTTTTGTGGTGTTGTTCATATGCAGATATGAACTGCCTATTCCTTTTTAGGTCTCACTCTTGCGATGTCTCTTCTTTAGACATGCTGTATTCAGGATATGGGCATAAAAGCTCCACCTTGCTTATTGATTGGCTCCTGTCCC
The DNA here is from genome assembly GCF_964263255.1 of Lissotriton vulgaris. Lineage (NCBI taxonomy): Eukaryota > Metazoa > Chordata > Amphibia > Caudata > Salamandridae > Lissotriton > Lissotriton vulgaris. Next base: position 267,231,876 of record NC_141685.1, read on the forward strand.
GGTCCTTTGTAAATGGTGGCTTTTCATTGGTCAACAGGCTTAGTAGTCCCTCCTTAGTACCGCCTTGTCCATTCTTGTAACCTCCCTGTTAAATGTGTTGTTACTCCCAATGTGTTAACCACATGGCTGCTGCGGGGATTTTTGCCCTGTGCTGCAAATTGCCATTTTGCTGTTTCCATGACGAGCTCAGCTCGTCATCAGCACACGACACCCGTGGGTGATGACGAGCTGAGCTCGTCATCAGCAGCGAAAGGGTTAATAACAACCCCAGAGCACTATTTTCTTTAAAGGGGCTTCAGGCAGGACACACAATTGGTCCTGAGCTAGGCTGACAGTGGCTACTTTACTCTCTAGCACATCCCACATCTATATGAGACCTTCTATACATTTCACTTCATTAGCTCCACACAAAGTACAACCTAATCCTGAATTAATATAATAATGATTTTGTCACATTTCAAAGCTACTAATTGTATGTATGGACACAGCTATTTGAATGTACTTGTGCTACTGTCTTGCACGCAATGCATTTTGGGTAGGGTGGATTTACCATATCTTCTGCAGTGCCATATGTTATGTTATTTGGAATTTATAAAGCGCACGACTACTCCTAAGAGTGACCCGGCGCTGAGAAAAAGGCCACCATAACAGCTGACAGGAATGCACCCTAACCACAGAACCGGAAAAGCCTACAGATGAAAAAGCCATGTCTTCAGATTCCGCCTAAAGGCCAATAGGTCCGGGATCTGTCGCAAAGGGGGAGGAAGGCTGTGCTAATACTTGAAAAGATCTCCCCTCCCCACCCAGGAACGCATTATCTTCGGAGTCAAGATCAAGCGCAGGGTAGAGGACCTTAGAGAACGCTGAGGCCGTATAAGGCTGAAATCTTTCCCTTAGATATGGGGCCCCAATCTTATGGAAAGCTTTGAAGACCAGGACTAAGGCTTTAAAGTGGATTATTTTTCGCACTGGAAGCTAATGAAGTGCGGACAAGAGTTGAGAGGTATGTGTCCTGGGTTTGGTTAAGAAGATGGCCCTAGCTGCCATGTTCTGAATGATCTGCAGACGGCCAAGTAGGTACTCTGGAAGTCCCAAATACAAGGAATTGACGTAATACAGTTTTAACATCACTAGGGCCTGGACAACTGTTTTACGAAGAGAGACTGGTAGTAAGGGAATAAAGTTTTCAGCATTTTCAACGTCCCAAAGCAGGCGCCTGCCATTGATTGGACTTGCGCTTTCATAGAAAGTGCAGAATCCAATTTGACCCACAGATTTTTCGCCGTAGTGACCTCAGACGAGGGGTGGGCGGGGACATGTCTTGCGGCCACCAGGAATGCCAGGCTTCGTGTGGACGAGGGCCAAAGAAAATACTCTGATTTATCCGAGTTGCATTTTAGTTGGTTACAACTAAACCACGAGAAAACTTCAGAGAGGCAGTTATTTATCCTGGTCCCATTGAAGTCAAAGCCCTTCTCGCACGTGAACAACAGTTGAGTGTCGTCCGCGTATGACACTATTTTTGCGCCATGCTTCTCGGCGAGAAGGGCAAGGGGGGCCACATACAAATTAAATAATGAGGAGCTCAGAATAGATCCCAGCGGAACGCCCACTTTCAAGGGTGGGATTTCTGCGGAAAAAGGAGGTGCCCAGACTGTTTGAGAGCAGTTGCTGAGAAAGGATGTAAACCATTTCAATATCGTGCCTCCAAACCCGCCTCCCTCAAGTATTTGCAGAAGTCTCCTGTGGGGGGACGGTATCGAAGGCCGCAGAGAGGTCCAGCAACATCAAAACCGCGTTGCCTCCTCTATCTAACGTGGCTTTAATAATCTCGGCAACTTCTAGCAAGGGAATTTCAGTGCTGAAGTTGGCTCAAAAGCCAGATTGACTAGGATGTAGGAGAAGGTTGACCTCAACAAAATTTGTGATAACTTCGTTCACGTATTTCTCCAAAACCGTGGAGGAAAAGGACAGGAGGGAGATAGGCCTGTAATTGCTGGTGACCTCAGGGTCTGCCGTGGGTTTCTTTAAAAGGGGGAGGATTTTGGCATTTTTCCAAATTTGTGGCATAAGCCCCTCCCGCAATACAGTATTTAAAATCGAATTAACAGCCGGGTTGATCACTTCAGCTATGGAAGACAAAACTTTTGCTGGACAGGGGTCAGATGGTGAACCTGACTTGAGGTTTTTCATAAGAGAAAGAGATTGCTCAAGACCAATCTTTGGGAACTGCAAAAGTTGGGAATCCATGCTGCAACAAGGGTGTGGATCACGGACTTCCTCCAACTCTGACGGTTGGTTAGCGAAGGAGTCCTGAATACTTAAAAATGTTCCCATGGAAGAAGCTAGCCATACGCTTGGTCCAATCACTTGTGGGGACGAAAGGGCGGCTAATAGATGAGGGAGACTAGAAACTTTTTACAATAGTAAAAAGTTCTCTACTTTTGTTGGCTGCCTGTTGAATTTTAGTGGCAAGGAAAGATTTTTTTCTCCTCTCGAACTTTCTTAAAGTGTTATTTTAATGCTTGATTATAGATGGCTTTGTCCGAGGGACTGTAGTTGCTACGCTATACTCTTTCCAGATGTTTACATGAGCTTTGCTTTTTTTTTTAAGTATCCGTGAACCAGGGAGCTGAGGTCCTGGTAAATTTGGCTGCTTTTACAGTAGAGGGGGCAAGTTCCTGCGCCTGCTGGTTAAGCCTGTCCTCTAGGGATAGTACATCCCGCTCGGGCTGACCACTGAGGTGGACAGGGCATTGGTGCAGGGCACTCTGTATTGCCTCCGGCGAGATCAGGTGAAAAGGTCCGAAACTACTGCGGGTGAGAGATTTACCCAGAGGGAACAGTTTGTCAGGTTCCTTGATAATAATAACGTTTATCAGGTAATGGTCGGACAGGTTAGAGCGAGGGGAGCCGCAATTTCAATCCTAGCTGAGGAGAAGACCTGGTCTAAGGTGTGCCCTTTATCATGCTTGGGTAAATTAAGATACGGGTAAGGTTAAAAATGTCTAAAGATTCGTACAATTTTATAATTTCTGGATCTAGAGCGTTATCTATATAGATATTGAAATCGCCCAGAACCAGGCATTGGCTATGATTGGCCGTAATAAATGCAGACTCATGGCTGATAGACTCTAGGAATTTACCCGCCGGGTCCAGGAGTGCGATAAATCAAAGCCCCTGCAATGGACTGATGTGCCGAGACGGTCAGCAGGAAGCCCAAGCTTTCCGCACTTTCCAGATCTGGCAACAGTAAAGGGGTACAGCCAAAAAAGCTCCTGAAGATTAGGGATTATCTGCCCCCCCCTACCCATAGTATGGTCCTTCCTTAGGATCAGGTAGCCAGGGGGGTGGCATTAGCAATAGTAGGGTAGGAGGCTTCAGTTAGCCATGTTTCCATCAGAAACACTAGGTCTGGGTTATGGTCGGCTAGTAAATCATATAATTGAAGCTCATGTTTTTTTTGCGGAGCCTGTATTTAATAAACAAGCCTTTAACTGTTTGCCAGCAACTCCTGCGCAGACGTATGTGTGCAGGGGGCAGGTGTAACATCAAATAACCCCAGGTTAGGTGAGGCTACCCAGTTGCAATCTTTACAGCCGGGAGAGGGATTACTCCCAGGTAAGTGATAGTGAGGTCTACACAACATACGCCTACAAATATCAAGAAGGCACTGTATGCTGTACCTGATCTTAAGAAGCTGTTCTAATGACAAACTGGCAGCAATTACGGCCCCGGCCGCCTCCGGGACGCTAATGGGCGCAGACAGGCTCTGCCTTTGGCGCGCACGCGCAGCGTCTCGCTTTGATGAGGCCAGCATGAGAGCAGCGTGGAACAACTAGACCGGACCGTCTAGAAAACATGGCGGTGACGGTCGGAAGCACCACAACTCAGGGTTCGATTCCCCCTCCGGTAAATTTTAGTAAATAAAAATTCCCACACAGGTAAATACCACAAAGTAGTCCCATGGGACCTCTTTTGGCCACATATGGCACTGCACCCTGCAACATGGCTAGGTCAACCATCGACATTTATAATGCCAATAACGCCAACTCCAACAAATGCGAGACTGATTGCATTTCGAATGAAATAGGTCTTGCATTTGTTAAAGTTAGAGCTGTTGGCATTAAAAATGATAATGATTTTTACTTTTGCCTTTTATACCAATGGCAATAGTGCTATTCAAATATAATAAAGCCACTGCAAATAAAAAAAGAGAGTAAAAAACATTGTTATTTTTAACGCCAACAGCTCTAACTTTAACAAATGTGAGACCTATTGCATTGCAAATGCTTGTTTTTCAGCTCTAATCAGCTGTTTGGTGTTTGTTATCCAGAACAGGTCCTGCACTCTTGTAAAGCACTTCGGGTAAAGTCCGCGCTACATAAAAACGCATAAATATATAAATAAAGGGGCACGGGGCCCCTAGTGTCCGGGAAGGGAGGGATGTGTGCTGGGGGCCCGCCTTCCTTCCTCGCCCCCAGGGAGGGGGTCGCCGCTGTCCCCCATGGAGGAGGGGGCCCCAGCCCCCGCGCGCGCGCAGCCCCGTGTTTGCACAGGCCGAGTCTGATGAGATAATGGCGGCAGAGTGTGTCGCAGTGATTTATTTGTACTTCCTGGGAAGGCCTGCACCTGGGTGTGAGCAGATGGGCCACCCAGGAAGCGCAGACGGAGAATACTGAGACCTGTCTGCGCGGCTGGAAGAAACAGGCCCCCCCGAAAACACAATCTGGGCAGGAAATGCGTCCACATACAGACCTGCAGACAGGTGGCGGGTTTACAGTCCGGCCTGGTATGAGTGATGAGGCCTCAGGCCACCGAGAAACACAGACTCCAACTCCCGAAAGAGGTGGACACAGGCCCGCCGAGGCAGGGTGAGAGGACCACAGGCTAGCCTACAGGACGACAGCAGACTGACCTAAGGGGATGACAGCAGACTGACCTAAGGGGGAGACAGCAGACTGGACTAAGGGGGATGACAGCAGACTGACCTAAGGGGATGACAGCAGACTGACCTAAGGGGGAGACAGCAGACTGACCTCAGGAGAGAGGCCAGCAGACTGGACTAAGGGGGAGCCAGCAGACTGGACTAAGGGGGAGACAGCAGACTGACCTGAGGGCGAGACAGCAGACCCACCTGAGGGGGAGACAGCAGACTGGCCTGAGGAGAGAGGCCAGCAGACTGGACTAAGGGGGAGACAGCAGACTGACCTAAGGGGGAGACAGCAGACTGACCTAAGGGGGAGACAGCAGACTGACCTAAGGGGGAGACAGCAGACTGGACTAAGGGGGAGACAGCAGACTGGACTAAGGGGGAGACCGCGCACTGGCAGAGTGGCCTCAGGAGAGAGGAAAGCACTGGCCTCAGGAGAGAAGACAGTGCACTGGCCTCAGGAGAGAGGACAGCGCACTGGCCTCAGGAGAGAGGACAGCAGAGTGGCCTCAGGAGAGAGGAAAGCACTGGCCTCAGGAGAGAAGACAGCGCACTGGCCTCAGGAGAGAAGACAGCAGAGTGGCCTCAGGAGAGAGGAAAGCACTGGCCTCAGGAGAGAAGACAGCGCACTGGCCTCAGGAGAGAAGACAGCGCACTGGCCTCAGGAGAGAGGACAGCGCACTGGCCTCAGGAGAGAGGACAGCGCACTGGCCTCAGGAGAGAGGACAGCGCACTGGCCTCAGGAGAGAGGACAGCGCACTGGCCTCATGAGAGAGGACAGCAGAGTGGCCTCAGGAGAGAGGAAAGCACTGGCCTCAGGAGAGAAGGCAGCGCACTGGCCTCAGGAGAGAAGACAGCGCACTGGCCTCAGGAGAGAAGACCAGGCACTGGCCTCAGGAGAGAAGACCAGGCACTGGCCTCAGGAGAGAGGACAGCGCACTGGCCTCAGGAGAGAGGATAGCGCACTGGCCTCAGGAGAGAGGACAGCGCACTGGCCTCAGGAGAGAGGACAGCGCACTGGCCTCAGGAGAGAGGACAGCGCACTGGCCTCAGGAGAGAGGAAAGCACTGGCCTCAGGAGAGAAGACAGCGCACTGGCCTCAGGAGAGACGACAGCGCACTGGCCTCAGAAGAGGACAGCACACTGGCCTCAGGAGAGGACAGCGCACTGGCCTCAGGAGAGGACAGCGCACTGGCCTCAGGAGAGGACAGCGCACTGGCCTCAGGAGAGAAGACAGCGCACTGGCCTCAGGAGAGAAGACAGCGCACTGGCCTCAGGAGAGAAGACAGCGCACTGGCCTCAGGAGAGAAGACAGCGCACTGGCCTCAGGAGAGAAGACAAGGCACTGGCCTCAGGAGAGAAGACAAGGCACTGGCCTCAGGAGAGAAGACAAGGCACTGGCCTCAGGAGAGAAGACAAGGCACTGGCCTCAGGAGAGAAGACAAGGCACTGGCCTCAGGAGAGAAGACAAGGCACTGGCCTCAGGAGAGAAGTCAAGGCACTGGCCTCAGGAGAGAGGACAAGGCACTGGCCTCAGGAGAGAGGACAAGGCACTGGCCTCAGGAGAGAGGACAAGGCACTGGCCACAGGAGAGAAGACAGCGCACTGGCCTCAGGAGAGAAGACAGCGCACTGGCCCCAGGAGAGAAGACAGAGCACTGGCCTTAAGAGAGAAGACCAGGCACTGGCCTCAGGAGAGAGGACAAGGCACTGGCCTCAGGAGAGAGGACAAGGCACTGGCCTCAGGAGAGAGGACAAGGCACTGGCCTCAGGAGAGAGGACAAGGCACTGGCCACAGGAGAGAAGACAGCGCACTGGCCTCAGGAGAGAAGACAGCGCACTGGCCTCAGGAGAGAAGACAGCGCACTGGCCCCAGGAGAGAAGACAGAGCACTGGCCTTAAGAGAGAAGACCAGGCACTGGCCTCAGGAGAGAAGACAGCGCACTGGCCTCAGGAGAGAAGACATCGCACTGGCCTCAAGAGAGAAGACAGCGCACTGGCCTCAGGAGAGAAGACAGCGCACTGGCTTCAGGAGAGAGGACAGCGCACTGGCCTCAGGAGAGAGGACAGCGCACTGGCCTCAGGAGAGAGGACAGCGCACTGGCCTCATAAGAGAGGACAGCAGAGTGGCCTCAGGAGAGAGGACAGCGCACTCGCCTCAGTAGAGAGGTCCAGGCACCGGCCAAAGGAGAGAGGACAGCTTACTGGGCTTAGGAGAGAAGACAGCGCACTTGCCTCAGGAGAGAGGATGGAAGACTGACCTAAGGAGAGGGCACAGCAGACCTGCCTCAGGAGAGAGGACTGGAGACTGGCCTCAGTAGAGAGGACAGTGCAGTGGCCTCAGGAGAGAGGACAGCGCAGGAGAGAGGACAGCGCACTGGCCTCAGGAGAGAGGTCCAGGCACCGGCCAAAGGAGAGAGGACAGCGCACTGGCCTTTGGAGAGAGGACAGCACACTGGCCTCAGGAGAGAGGATAAAAGACTGACCGAAGAAGAGGGCACAGCAGACCCGCCTCAGGAGAGAGGACTGGGGACTTGCCTCAGGAGAGAGGATAGCGCACTGGCCGCAGGAGAGAGGACAGCGCACTGGCCTCAGGAGAGAAGACCAGGCACTGGCATTCAGGAGAGAGGACAGCAGAGTGGCCTCAGGAGAGAGGACAGCAGAGTGGCCTCAGGAGAGAGGACAGCGCACTGGCCTCAGGAGAGAGGACAGCGCACTGGCCTCAGGAGAGAGGACAGCAGAGTGGCCTCAGGAGAGAGGACAGCAGAGTGGCCTCAGGAGAGAGGACAGCAGAGTGGCCTCAGGAGAGAGGACAGCGCACTGGCCTCAGGAGAGAAGACGGCGCACTGGCGTCAGGAGAGAGGACAGCACACTGGCCTCAGGAGAGAGGACAGCGCACTGGCCTCAGGAGAGAGGACAGCAGAGTGGCCTCAGGAGAGAGGACAGCAGAGTGGCCTCAGGAGAGAGGACAGCGCACTGGCCTCAGGAGAGAAGACGGCGCACTGGCCTCAGGAGAGAGGACAGCGAACTGGCCTCAGGAGAGAAGACAGCGAACTGGCCTCAGGAGAGAAGACAGCGAACTGGCCTCAGGAGAGAAGACAGCGCACTGGCCTCAGGAGAGAGGACAGCGCACTGGCCTCAGGAGAGAGGACAGCGCACTGGCCTCAGGAGAGAGGACAGCGCACTCGCCTCAGTAGAGAGGTCCAGGCACTGGCCAAAGGAGAGAGGACAGCTTACAGGGCTTAGGAGAGAAGACAGCGCACTGGCCTCAGGAGAGAGGACAGCACACTGGCCTCAGGAGAGAGGACAGCGCACTGGCCTCAGGAGGGAGGACAGCAGAGTGGCCTCAGGAGAGAGGACAGTGCACTGGCCTCAGGATAGAGGACAGCGCACTGGCCTCAGGAGAGAGGACAGCAGAGTGGCCTCAGGAGAGAGGTTCTAAATTAGGCATCCTCTGGGAGTATTAAAAAAATGTACAACTTCCTCAAGATTCCTTCACAAACAACACAAACATTCATTAATCCACTATTCAACATTCACGCAAGGGTAACACTGTAAATACCAATAGTCCACTTGTTGGCACAGAAAACTACAGTTAATGCATTGATATGCTGACTTTATTAAAAATTATAATGCAAGATTAAAAACATTTCATCTGAAAAACAGGTATAAATCACTAAAAGCAACAAATTCACAAAAATTATCATTTGAGACACAACACAAGAGATGATAAAGACATTACATTTTTGTCATTGGGTACCACAACCGCTACCAAAAGACTGTACAAAAACACCCCAATGTTTCAAAATTTATCAGCATTTGGGGCGAATTGAGAGCGGTGAGTTTATGGTGGACAGGCGTTGATGCATTTCGAAGGTTTAGTAATAGTTGGACCTTCTTTATCAAGACTACATGGAATAGTACTCTCGTGATTAAAACATTAGTATATGCTTTATTGATTGAAAGCTTTGTTATGTATTTGGGCTGTGTTTCTTCATGCCCAGTTCTAAAATACGCTCCCCATTCTGTATTTACCTATGGTCAAGTAATGGAGTCTAACCATTAGCCAGAATCCCTGGTTGTACGGTTGTTTCCCTTAAAAAACAAATCCTTAATTCACATTTTCTTATTTGTTAATTTGTTCCTAGGGTCCTTTTGTTTCTGTGGCCCTCTCAGAACTCGTACAGGGAGCCGGTGTGCCTTCAATATATCATGTGGCGGCCTCAGGAGAGAGGACAGTGCACCGGCCTCAAGAGAGAGGTCAGCCGACTGGCCTAAGGGGGAAACAGCAGACCGGTCTAAGGAAAAAGGACAGCAAACGGAACTAAGAAGAAATGAAATGAAATGAAATGAAATGAAAAGATAATTTATAAAGCATGATTGCTGCCCTGGGGCGTCCAAGCGCTACAAGAGAGTGGCATCAACTGCTGAACCGTCGTCGTGGAGAACTAGTAGCATATATTAACCCCTTCAGCGCGGCGCAAATTTTCGCGCTGTGTTGAAGGTTCTAATGAGCCTATCGGCTCATGACGGAACGGTTCCGTCATGAGCACAGCTCAACAGACGCTCATGACGGAACCGTTCCGTCATGAGCATGGAAGGGGTTAAAGAGAAAAGTTTTTAGTTGCTTACGAAAGGAAAGCAAATTGGGGTTGGCCCTGATCTGGAGCGGAAGCGGATTCCACAATTTGGCGGCATTGTAAGAAAATAGCCTACCACCTGCTCTGGTTCTCTTAACTCAGGGAACTGTGGCCAGAAAGGCCTGGCTTGAGCGGAGTTGTTTGCTAGGGTGGTAAGGTGTAATCAGTCTACGGCTGATTGCTGGAACAGTCTCCCAATAAGCCTGGTGAGAGATGCACATTCCTTTCAAGTAAATTCATTCCCGCACCGGGAGCCAATGTAGGCTCCTAAGCCCAGGCTTTGCTGACAATCTGCGGGCGGGCAGCGCAGTTCTGAATAATCTGCAGTTTCCGTTGTGTATACTCCGGTGGACCTAGGTACAGGACGTTACTAAAATCTAACCGGGACTGGATCAGACCTTGAATATCTATCTGTTTAGCTTCCCTAGGCAAAAGTGGAAGAACTTTTTTCAGCATCCTGAGAAGACCAAAGCAAATTGCTGATAGCTTGGTTGCCTGGGTGTTAAAGGTCAGGGATTTTTCCAACCATACCCCCAGACTTTTTATATTGTCTTTGGGTGTGGGTGGTATGCCCAGACTGGGGGGCCATGGAAGGTCGATGTTAGATAGAGTAGCAGGATCAAGAAGCATCAGCTCCGTTTTGTCTCCGTTAAGCTTGAGGCAGGATGTCGTCATCCAGTTTTTTACTTCCTCCAGACATTTTATCAGGCCGCTCAATGCTGGCTGGCCATCTTCATGTGCGAGGGAGACCACTAGCTGAGTGTTGTCCGCATATGTAATGATCTTAATACCAAATGTACGGACGACCTCAGCCAGTGGTCTCATATAGACGTTAAATAACGCAGGGCTCAGAGATGAACCCTGCGGAACCCCGCAATTTAGTGGTTTGCTGGAGGAGACCATATCTCCCTCAAAGACCTGAAAAGTCCTGTTACTCAAGAAAGACTTAAGCCAGATTATTGCCCTTCCTGATATTCCCAACTCAGAAAGACGACACAGTAGCGTGTCATGATTGACCGTGTCGAATGCTGCATTCAGATCAAGGAGGATCACTGCCACTGATCCCCCTTGATCCAAGATCCTTCTGGTTTCCTCGGTGACTGCCAACAGCAGACTGGCTTCAGGAGAGAGGACAGCAGACCGGTCTCAGGAGAGAGGACAGCAGACTGGCCTCAGGAGAGAGGGCAGCAGACTGGCCTCAGGAGAGAGGGCAGCAGACTGGCCAAAGGGGGAAACAGCAGACTGGTCTAAGGAAAGAGGACAGCAAACGGAACTAAGAAGAGCGGATAGCAGACCGGTCTAAGGAGAGAGGATAGTAGACTGGGCTCAGGAGAGAGGGCAGAAGACTGGCCTCAAGAGAGAGGGCAGCAGACTGGCCTCAAGAGAGAGGCCAGCAGACTGGCCTCAGGAGAGAGGGCAGCAGACTGGCCTCAGGAGAGAGGGCAGCAGAGTGCCCTCAGGAGAGAGGGCAGCAGAGTGGCCTCAGGAGAGAGGGCAGCAGAGTGGCCTCAGGAGAGAGGGCAGCAGAGTGGCCTCAAGAGAGAGGGCAGCAGAGTGGCCTCAAGAGAGAGGGCAGCAGAGTGGCCTCAGGAGAGAGGACAGCAGACTGGCCTCAGGAGAGAGGACAGCAGACTGGCCTCAGGAGAGAGGACAGCAGACTGGCCTCAGGAGAGAGGACAGCAGACTGGCCTCAGGAGAGAGGACTGGCCTCAGGAGAGAGGGCAGCAGACTGGCCTCAGGAGAGAGGACAGCAGACTGGCCTCAGGAGAGAGGACTGGCCTCAGGAGAGAGGGCAGCAGACTGGCCTCAGGAGAGAGGGAAGCAGACTGGCCAAAGGGGGAAACAGCAGACCGGTCTAAGGAAAGAGGACAGAAAACGGAACTAAGAAGAGCGGATAGCAGACCGGTCTAAGGAGAGAGGATAGTAGGCTGGCCTCAAGAGAGAGGGCAGCAGACTGGCCTCTGGAGAGAGGGCAGCAGACTGGCCTCAAGAGAGAGGGCAGCAGACTGGCCTCAAGAGAGAGGGCAGCAGACTGGCCTCAAGAGAGAGGGCAGCAGACTGGCCTCAAGAGAGAGGGCAGCAGACTGGCCTCAAGAGAGAGGGCAGCAGACTGGCCCCAGGACAGAGGGCAGCAGACTGGCCCCAAGAGAGAGGACAGCAGACTGGCCTCAGGAGAGAGGACAGCAGACTGGCCTCAGGAGAGAGGACAGCAGACTGGCCTCATGAGAGAGGACAGCAGACTGGCCTCATGAGAGAGGACAGCAGACTGGCCTCAGGAGAGAGGGCAGCAGACTGGCCTCAGGAGAGAGGGAAGCAGACTGGCCAAAGGGGGAAACAGTAGACCGGTCTAAGGAAAGAGGACAGCAAACGGAACTAAGAAGAGCGGATAGCAGACCGGTCTAAGGAGAGAGGATAGTAGACTGGCCTCAGTAGAGAGGGCAGCAGACTGGCCTCAGGAGAGAGGGCAGCAGACTGGCCAAAGGGGGAAACAGTAGACCGGTCTAAGGAAAGAGGACAGCAAACGGAACTAAGAAGAGCGGATAGCAGACCGGTCTAAGGAGAGAGGATAGTAGGCTGGCCTCTGGAGAGAGGGCAGCAGACTGGCCTCTGGAGAGAGGGCAGCAGACTGGCCTCAGGAGAGAGGGCAGCAGAGTGGCCTCAAGAGAGAGGACAGCAGACTGGCCTCAAGAGAGAGGGCAGCAGACTGGCCTCAAGAGAGAGGGCAGCAGACTGGCCTCAAGAGAGAGGGCAGCAGACTGGCCTCAAGAGACCGTGACCCCCTCCTACCGGCTATCATCGACGCTGGCCACGCCCACCTGCAGGCCACGCCCCCTTCCCGCCCTTGAAGCCGCCTATATCAATGTGCAATGTCAGAACGCGCAGCGGACGAGCGCAGCGGGCGCGCCGTTTGCGCGCCGAAGTCGCGCCTAAGGCAAGCCCGTCTGCACCCGTCCGCGGCCGGACGGGGCCAGGGGCACGACACCATGCCAAAGTCATATCATACTCCTCTAAGGAACTTACCACCCTTCAAGGCCATTGGCCACTTTCGGGTACCGTCTGTAGGCTCATCACCTCATTGGGGCTTGCCCCTCCTTTCCCTCCAACACTACATCCTTCGTTGCCGGCTCCTCCGCTACTTTGTTCCTCCCCACCTAACCCCCTCCCCTACCATTCCGTCACTATCTGTTCTCTTACTCAACACCAGGTCAGCGGTCAAGCACCACCATGAGCTGTTTGTCCTACTCGATTCAGAGAAGCCTGACTTACTGCTCTTGACCGAAACCTGGTTTTGTGATTCTTCCCTCCCCGTTCTCTTGGCTACCCTTCCCCCCTCCTACGTTGCCCTTCGTGCCGACCGCCCGGCGGGCAGGGTTGGTGGTGGTGTGGCGTTAATCGCTCGGTCTGAATTGAACTTTCAAACACTTCCCTCTTCCCCCATCCCCCCCACAGATTTCCTGGTTGTTCGTTCCCTTTTCTTCTCTCCCCCGATTACCTGCCTCCTAATGTATCGCCCACCCCAGTCTTCGTCCCTATTCCTACCGGCATTTCAAGACCTGCTGGCCAATCTGGTGGTCAACTATGCTTCGGTCTTGGTGCTAGGAGATTTCAATTACTGGCCCTCAGACCCACTTGAGTGTACTGCCTCGAAAGAATTCACAGAATCCCTTCTCTCCCTTAACTTTCTACCGCACATAACTGTCCCCACTCATTCTCACGGGCACATACTTGACCAGGTTTGGTCCCTCAACCTTCCAGTGTCTTCGGTAACTGTCTCTCCCTGTCCCTGGTCCGATCATGCTCTTATCTCTTTCTCCATCTCCCTAAACCCGGTATCCAAAGCTCCGCATGCCAAAAATACCTGGGCCCGGAATTGGAACAGATTGGATCTTCCCTCCTTGACCTCCCTGCTTCGCAACTCCACTCCGACCCTATCTGGTATTCCATCCGTCTCTCAAGCCAACGCCATTAATACCTGGCTGGCTGGAGGCTGTGACTCAGTGGCTCCCCTTCGTCGCATTTCCATCCGTCGACCTAAGGATTCCAACAGGTGGTTTAACGACCACCTTAAAGAGCTTAAACTGCTCACCCGACAGGCTGAGAGGCAATGGAGGAAAAATTACTGTCCCTTACTCAAAACCCTTTTTCTCACATCACTGGCCAAATACAAAACTGCAATTCTTGCTGCCAAAACCACCTACTTTTCAACAAAAATAATGTCAGCCGAAAATAAACCCAGAGAAATTTTCGGTATAGTGAATGACTTGGCCTTTTCAGATAGAACTTCACCCCAAATCCCTCCTTCCCAGCTTCTATGCGATCAACTTAACACCTATTTCTTGGATAAGATCGTAACCATCAAGGCCAACATCCCCCCTCCCTCGCCTGCCTTTGTTGATCCCTCCCCTCCCACCGTTCAATGCCATCTTACCTCCATTCCCCCCCTCACTCAGGAAACATTTCTGGAGATACTTCCCAAAGTGAAGTCGGGTTCCCCGGCAGATGTCTGTCCGGCACGAATCCTGCAACAAATCTACTCCTGTTGTCCTGAACCCCCCATTACTCTCCTCAATAGCTCCCTAGCACAGGGAGTAGTGACCCCTGCGCTCAAAGCAGCCACCATAGTGCCCATCTTGAAAAAACCTGGCGCGGACCCGTCCATCTCAGCCAACTACCGCCCCATTTCCCTGCTGCCATATTTGGGCAAGGTGCTGGAACGCCATGTCACCGCAGTTCTCAGCGCCCATGTAGAGGCTAATGGGGGACTGGCATCCCGCCAGGCCGGCTTCCGTCCTAGGCATTCGACTGAATCAGTTGTGGTCTCAGTCCTAGACAACCTCAGGAAGGGTATGGATGATAACAAACACCAGGCACTGGTCCTCCTCGATCTCTCCGCCGCCTTTGACACGGTGGACCATACCATCTTACTCTCCTGTGTCAAGGCGGCTGGAATCGGGGGATCAGCTCTGGTCTGGCTCTCCTCCTTTCTGAGGGACCGCACCCAGGCGGTCCGGTTAGGAGACTTTACTACCACCCCACTTCCTGTCACTTGTGGTGTCCCCCAGGGTTCCTCTCTCTCTCCTTTACTTTTCAACCTTTATATCTTTCCTCTTATTTTCGCACTCCAGCAGCTGGAGGTCACCGTGTACAATTATGCGGATGACCTCCAGCTCATCTTTGACCTATCTTCCTCCCCTCTCTCTGTCTCTAATTTCCAGTCAATCATGACATTCATCAGGGACTGGATGAACCACAACCATCTTAAGCTGAACCCGGACAAAACCGAGTTGGTTCTCACCGGTGGTTCATCCAGCCCCTGGAACTCCCTGTTCTGGCCCTCCTCTCTTGGTCCCGCACCCTCACCCTCAACCACGGTCAAAACACTGGGTGTCAAAATGAACAACCAGCTCACCCTCCACTCTCAAATTGGTTCTGTGGTCTCCTCCTGTTTCCTCACTCTTCGAACCATCCGCACTGTTTCCCGCTTTTTCTCCCCACAGGCACTTAAGTTGATCATGGCCGCCCTGGTGATATCGCGGCTGGACTATGCCAACGCCCTCCATCATGGCATTCCAGCATACAGCCTGCGGAGACTCCAGATGATCCAGAACCAGGCGGCCCAGTGGGTCTATGGTCTCCCACGCTATCACCACTCCACACCTCTTCTCAGGGAGCTTCACTGGCTTCCTATAAAGGAACGCTCCCTCTTTAAGACCGGCTGCATGGTCTTCCAGGCCCGTCAAGGCACTGCCCCCGCCTTCATTTCTTCATTAATAAAAGAATACGGTCCCGCCAGAGAGCTTCGCTCTTCTTCCAAGTCTCTCCTTCAGATCCCACGTTTCAAACGTAAAAAGTGGGGTGGGACCAACTTCTCTACCCTGGCTCCCACATTTTGGAACTCCCTCCCTGACCATCTCCGTTCTGCCACTCACTATCTTTCCTTCCGCAAGGATCTAAAAATGTTCCTTTTCAATCAGGCCTTCTCCGTGCAACCCCCCCCCCCCCCGCCTCTTTTCCTCAGGCTCCATGTTTTTGTCCTCAGTTGCCGAACCTCCTACCAGCGCCAAGAAACCGTACGGTGCACGCTGCGCTTTATAAATGTTTTAAATTAGAAATTAGAAGAGAGAGGGCAGCAGACTGGCCCCAGGACAGAGGGCAGCAGACTGGCCTCAGGAGAGAAGACAGCGCACTGGCCTCAGGAGAGAGGACAGCGCACTGGCCTCAGGAGAGAGGAAAGCAGGCTGGCCTCAGGAGAGAGGACAGCAGACTGGCCTCAGGAGAGAGGACAGCAGACTGGCCTCAGGAGAGAGGACAGCAGACTGGCCTCAGGAGAGATGGCAGCAGACTGGCCTCAGGAGAGATGGCAGCAGACTGGTCTCAGGAGAAAGGACAGCAGACTGGCCTCATGACAGAGGACAGCAGACTGGCCTCAGGAGAGAGGGCAGCAGACTGGCCTCAGGAGAAAGGACAGCAGACTGGCCTAAGGAGAGAGGGCAGCAGACTGGCCAAAGGGGAAAACAGCAGACTGGCCAAAGGGGAACACAGCAGACCAGTCTAAGGAAGGAGGACAGCAAATGAAACTCAGAAGAGTGGATAGCAGACCGGTCTAAGGAGAGAGGATAGTAGACTGGCCTCAGTAGAGAGGGCAGCAGACTGGTCTCAAGAGAGAGGACAGAAGACTGGCCTCAGGAGAGAGGACAGCAGAGTGGCCTCCGGAGAGAGGACAGCAGAGTGGCCTCAGGAGAAAGGACACCAGACTGGCCTCAGGAGAGAGGACAGCAGAGTGGTCTCAGGAGAGAGAGCAGCAGACTGGCCTCAGGAGAAAGGACACCAGACTGGCCTCAGGAGAGAGGGCAGCAGACTGGCCTCAGGAGAGAGGGCAGCAAACTGGCCTAAGGGAGAAACAGCAGACTGGCCAAAGGGGGAAACAGCATACCGGTCTAAGGAGAGAGGATAGTAGACTGGCCTCAGTAGAGAGGGCAGCAGACTGGCCTCAGTAGAGAGAGGGCAGCAGACTGGCCTAAGGGAGAAATAGCAGAGTGGCCTCAGTAGAGAGCACAGCAAGCTGGCGTCAGGAGAGAGGAGCAGACTGGCCTCAGGAGAGAGAGCAGCAGACTGGCCTCAGGAGAGAGAGCAGCAGACAGGCCTCAGGAGAGAGGGCAGCAGACTGGCCTCAGGAGAGAGGGCAGCAGACTGGCCTCAGGAGAGAGGGCAGCAGACTGGCCTAAGGGAGAAATAGCAGAGTGGCCTCAGTAGAGAGCACAGCAAGCTGGCCTCAGGAGAGAGGAGCAGACTGGCCTCAGGAGAGAGAGCAGCAGACTGGCCTCAGGAGAGAGAGCAGCAGACTGGCCGCAGGAGAGAGGGCAGCAGACTGGCCTAAGGGTAGAGGGCAGCAGACTGGCCTAAGGGTAGAGGGCAGCGGACTGGCCTAAGGGGAGAGGGCAGCAGACTGGTCAAATGAGAAAGACATCAGACTGGCCTAGGAAAAAATAGCAGACTGGCGAAGGAGAGAGGACAGCAAACTGGTCTAAAATAGGGGGGTGTAGACTAGACTAGGGAGATAGGCAGCAGGCTGGCCGAAGGACAGAAGGATGGACAGGCTTAAGGAGATAGGCAGCAGACTGGCCCTAAGGACAGAGGAATGCAGACTGGCCTAAGAAAAGAGGCTGCAGACTGGTCTAAGCAGAAAGGGCAGCAGACTGGCCTGAGTAGAAACGACACAGCAGACTAGCCTAAAAGAGGGGGGCAGTAGACTGGACCAAAAGAGAGGTGTGGAGAGCAGACTGGCTGAAGAAGAGGGAACAACAGCCTGACCCAAAGAGATAGGTCAGCGGACTAGCCTAAGGAAAGAGGCAGCCGAGCAGTCTAAGATGAGAGGAAGGAGACTGGTCTTAGGAAGGGGCAGGGGGTGGTATACTGGGCTAAGGAGAGAGGGGACCCATAATCTGGGCAACGGTTGTAGGACAGCAGACTGGCCAAGGAAAAAGAGCGGAATCACATGAAGACCTAAGGATGGAGGGCAGCAGACTGACATAAGCTAGCCTAGAGAGGAAGGATAGCCGACTGGCTTAAGGAGAGGGGAGAGCCTCAGACTGGCCTAAGAAGGGAGGCAGCAGACTGGCTTAAGGAGCGAGAAGACTTAGACTGTCCGAAGCAGACTTTCTAAACAGAGAGTAAGGAACACAATCTAAACTGAGGGAGAGCTACAGTTTCGACCAGTAATCAATTTGTAAAATAACAAAAAAATAATAAGTGTCAGGACCCTTGGCGGGAGGCCACTGCAGCTTGCATCAATCTTTGCCCCCACTAGCACTACAATACAGTACCAACATAACTAACCATCATACTCATACAAGTGTGACGATTCAGACTTTAAAAATACATTAAAAATGACTAGTACATGCCACCCTGCTATTTGTATCATTTCGGGTGGTAGGCATTAGTATTTTTAACGAAGATGTAATTGATTATTAAACAACTGTTGTTGTGCTCCTTGACAAAATCAGATAAACAGCGACACCAGGTGCGATTCTGTTAAAGAGCCGGTGTTGACAAAGTCCTGGTGCTGAGCACTGGAAACCACAGGCTCAAATTAAGCATCAGATGGAAACCACAGCTCAAATTAAGCACCAGAAACCACTGGCTCAAATTAAACATTGGTCTCACCTAAGGAGAGAGGACCGGCGGCTGACCGAAGGACAGCAGACTGGCAAGGGAAGAGAGGCCAGTCAGCTGTTCAAATGAGAGAGACAGCAAGAGGCTAAAGGAGGAGAAATGCCACCTGGGCTTAAGGTAGGGCGGCCACAAACTGTTGAAGAGTGAGTGCCGTCCATGCCCAGTTTTAAGGACATGGACCGATAAACCGGCCTACGTGGGAATGGAGAGTGGTCTAAACAGGAAGTACCATGAGCTAACCTAAAGAGGGCGTGATGACCCAAGGATAATTTGAGTCTAAGGGGCAGGATGGGCATGCTTAAGGAGGAAAACCCTCAAAATGGCTTAGGACAGAGGGAGGAAAGCAGAGTGGCCTGTAATGAGAAGACTGTATGAGGGCCAGGTGGCCTAAGGATGGAAGCTGGTCCACAGCTTGGCCTCCAGAAGCTGTCTGCTGTATGGCCAAAGAAGAGGGGATGACTAGATGGCCTGGGGAGAGTTGGTGGTCCAAAGCCTGGCATCAAGAGCTGACTGCAGGATGGTTAAAGGATGGCAAGATGTGGTTGGTAGACCACAGCCTAGCCTCAAGAGAATGACTCCAGGATGGTCAAGATGGTTGCGTTGGATGGGCGTGGGGAGTTGGTACATCGCAGGTTGACCACAAGCAGCAGAAGCACGAGGGCCTACACGAGGTACGGGTACAAAGGGGTAATGTAATAACAGATGGATCACTGCACATAGTCCTCAAGAGGGAGAATTAGGAACTGGCAAAAGGAGAAGGAAAAGAACAACCGAATTACTGACTGTAAGCTGGCATACACAAAGAGGACCTGGGGAAGGATCTCACAGCAAGAGAGAAGGTCACAGTTAATATTACAAAACATGTAAAAAAGACAAAAACAAAAAAAGGCCTGGGAGAGAAATGGGCAACAATGGCACCAATCAAGCAGGCCCCAACTCGCCTGGGCATGTGATCCCACACTGCCTCCATTGAAGAGCGCCCTAGACACAGCTGCCATAAAAGAAGATACAGCTACACAACTCCCACGCAAACACGCCTGCACCTATTGTGTCTGCAGGTCAGCCTCATCTCAAGTTCGTGTGAATCACCTCCAAAGCATAAGAGCCAGTGCATCATCTCCCTGGCACAGAGCCAGCTGAGGAGGGCAATACAACAAGTGCCTATGACGCCTCCTGGCTTGAAATGATGAATAGCATCCCTTCACACATCAGCCTCAACCTTTCCCTGGTGCAATTCAGAAAGGATCTGCCACCAGTGAGGAGCCCTGGCTGCCCATCCTGAAGGCCCATCAGTAGGAGGACCTTCCCCGGTTACGTAAACAACCATCCCTCGTTCCCGCTCTCCTGGTCTGTACACAGCACTGGATGGTTCTCCTCCCTACCCGAGGCTCCCTGGCTGGGTGGACACCACAGAAGAATCCCTAACAGGGGCAAGGAGGGCTGGGTGAAGAGCAGACCCCTAACTTCCGGGTTTCATTGGAGACCTATCAGCCGTGTGATAGGTCTGCTACAATGCGGCTCCATGTTTTTAATGGAAAGAACTTTTCCTCTACAGGCATGTAGTTCTTCACTTAGGCTGTTTACCGCTGTCCCAGGGAGGGGCCAGGCAGGAAACCGGAGATGACGAGCACAGCAACAGCACGGTTTTATAGCGCCAACACCAGACAAACTGCAAACAGAGCATGAAAGCCAAGGGCGCAGCAGGTTTTCGATTCCAGGCAGACAGCTGCTGTGGCACAATAAACATGGCGGGGTGTAGTTACAAGCAGACTGCACGTGCAGCGCAGGGGACACAGCACACCTTCGGCCCTCTGATCTCTATGGTGCGCTTCAAGGGTTCGCACTTCGAAGTTTTATCCTTATTTTGGCATCAATAGACATCCTGAGACACCAAAACCATGCGCAGAGAGAGCTCCTAGGGAGGCTGCCTGCTGGAGGCAGGAGGCAGCACAATGACAGAGATGGAAGGAATAATAAAGGCTACTTTTCCTAACTCAATTGCAATTGCCTGCAACTCGAAATTAGGAAACGTTCTCGAACAAGTTGTGAAGACCCGCCTCACCTATGCACAAAAGGAACAAGGCCACACTGGCACCGAGAGGCGCTGCCTCCTGCCTGGTCCTCTTCAGTCATTTTGTTGGGAGAAGAGCTAGCACAGAGAGGTATTGGCTCCTGCCTAGTCCACCTCCAGTAGTTCTCGTGGAAGGCGCACTGACACCGAGAGACGCTGCCTCCTGCCTAGTCCATCTCCAGTAGTATGGCCAAGAGAAGTGCTGGCATGGAGAGGCACTGCCTCTTGCAGGATCCATGTCTAATCAGCCACCAACAGTAGTACTGCCTAGCCCCGCCATGTCTAATCAGCCACCAAGAGTAGTACTGCCTAGCCCCGCCATGTCTAATCAGCCACCAACAGTTGTACTGCCTAGCCCCACAATGTCTAATCAGCCACCAACAGTAGTATTGCCTAGCCCCGCCATGTCTAATCAGCCACCAACAGTAGTATTGCCTAGCCCCGCCATGTCTAATCAGCCACCAACAGTTGTACTGCCTAGCCCCGCCATGTCTAATCAGCCACCAACAGTTGTACTGCCTTGCACCGCCATGTCTAATCAGCCACCAACAGTTGTACTGCCTAGCCCAGCCATGTCTAATCAGCCACCAAGAGTAGTACTGCCTAGCCCCACCATGTCTAATCAGCCACCAACAGTTGTACTGCCTAGCCCGCCAAGTCTAATCCGCCACCAAAAGTAGTACTGCTGAGCCCCACCATGTCTAATCAGCCACCAACAGTTGTACTGCCTTGCCCTGCCATGTCTAATCAGCCACCAAAAGTAGTACTGCTAAGCCCCACCATGTCTAATCAGCCACCAACAGTAGTACTGCCTAGCCCCACAATGTCTAATCAGCCACCAACAGTTGTACTGCCGAGCCGCGCCATGTCTAATCAGCCACCAACAGTTGTACTGCCGAGCCGCGCCATGTCTAATCAGCCACCAACAGTAGTACTGCCTAGCCCCGCCATGTCTAATCAGCCACCAACAGTAGTACTGCCTAGCCCGCCATGTCTAATCAGCCACCAACAGTTGTACTGCCTAGCCCCGCCATGTCTAATCAGCCACCAACAGTTGTACTGCCTAGCCCCGCCATGTCTAATCAGCCACCAACAGTTGTACTGCCTAGCCCAGCCATGTTTAATCAGCCACCAACAGTTGTACTGCCTAGCCCACCAAGTCTAATTCGCCACCAAAAGTAGTACTGCTGAGCCCCACCATGTCTAATCAGCCACCAACAGTTGTACTGCCGAGCCGCGCCATGCCTAATCAGCCACCAACAGTTGTACTGCCTTGCCCTGCCATGTCTAATCAGCCACCAAAAGTAGTACTGCTGAGCCCCACCATGTCTAATCAGCCACCAACAGTTGTACTGCCGAGCCGCGCCATGTCTAATCAGCCACCAACAGTTGTACTGCCTTGCCCAGCCATGTCTAATCAGCCACCAACAGTTGTACTGCCGAGCCGCGCCATGTCTAATCAGCCACCAACAGTTGTACTGCCTTGCCCTGCCACGTCTAATCAGCCACCAACAGTAGTACTGCCTAGCCCCACAATGTCTAATCAGCCACCAACAGTAGTACTGCCTAGCCCCACAATGTCTAATCAGCCACCAACAGTAGTACTGCTTAGCCCCTAGATGCTAGGCTCATGAGAATGTTGGACATTCTAAGTCTAGGTACTTTTCGTTATCTTTGCATGTACTCGTCCTACTGCAGAATCTGTAAAGCGCTATGATACCCTTGTTGGTCATGTTCGCGCTATATAAAACTTTCTAAAAAAAAAAATAGCTCCGCCATGTCTAATCAGCCACCAACAGTTGTACTGCCGAGCCGCGCCAGGTCTAATCAGCCACCAACAGTTGTACTGCCTAGCCCACCAAGTCTAATCCGCCACCAACAGTAGTACTGCCGAGCCCCACCATGTCTAATCAGCCACCAAAAGTAGTACTGCCTAGCCCGCCATGTCTAATCAGCCACCAACAGTAGTACTGTCTAGGCTGCCATGTCTAATCAGCCACCAAAAGTAGTACAGTTGAGCCCCGCCATGTCTAATCAGCCACCAACAGTAGCACTGTCTAGCCTGCCATGTCTAATCAGCCACCAAAAGTAGTACAGTTGAGCCCCGCCATGTCTAATCAGCCACCAAGAGTAGTAATGCGGAGCCCCGCCATGTCTAATCAGCAATCAACAGCAGTACCGGTCTAGCAAAGTGGCGATGTTTAGGCAACTTCAGGACATTGAATAGACACATGATCCCCTGAAGGTGAAAGGGTCAACATATGACAGATGGGGATATTCCTTTCTTACTTGCTAGATGATAGCTGGAATCACACTCTGTTCATCTGAGGCACCAACATGCAGTAACACCTTGAGTGAGGTGTGTGTGCCTGCTCTCCTCAGATGGCTGAAAGGCAGTCTTTGCCCCCCCACCCCCCGCCCTCTCTCAGCGCAGCACATCTGTTTACCTGAAGGAGTTATGATCAGCAGGAGTAAACTGGTCTAGGGTTTGGAGTGATATGCTGCCAGGAGCAGGGATGGACTGGAAGACACAGGAAGATACAACCTTCAAAGCCACACCTAAACGCCAACAAAAGCACCTACACCAAGCTTTGTTTGTATGTCCTCTGTGCCCGCAAGCCAAAACAAACAAGCAGGTGGAAACAAAATGCAAAATTTAAATAATAAATGTAAAAAAATCATTAATTGTGCATGCTTGAACCCAGGGGAAGGGCAGACTTGTTTTCGGGCCTCTTGGAAAATCATAAGTTCTCTCTGAGTCAGAGCAATGTTCTGGCCACAATGTGTTTTTTAGAATGTACCAAAAGGTCACCCACAGGGATACAGAAGTACAAAAGTACCCCACTAAGCACAATGCCACCATCTGGCCAGTTTCCCAATGTCAGGCAGGAAGTGAACACCCTGAGTTCAAAGGTCAGGACGATGTGTGACTCTTCCTGATGGCGTCTGGGAGTTTGTGCCGGACGGTCTCAGTTTCAGAGACTCCACACCCCAGGTGAACACTCTATAAACCGTACGTCAGTGGTTCTCAACCTTTTGATTCCGGGGGACGCCAGATTAATCATTAATGGAAACACCCCCTCCACCCCGAAACATTATTGGAATCCGGGGCCTCCCACTGAGACATGGCTGCTAGCCCAGGGCCCCTGCCTATGCATGGTCCATGATTTGAACCGCAAAACAATACACAATAAAACAATCATGGAAATACACAAACAACACATTTTATTTAATTCTCAAACATATATATAAAAAAAAATAATTTTAATATAAAGGTTGGAGATTTTCTAAATTCAATTGAGGCCACTCATCGTCATCCTGTATTTTGTTTGATGCGCCTCCACTGCTCCCACAAATCATTCTGAGGATACTAATTTAACTTTCAATCTCCAGTTTGTAATTCCTTCACATTTAGAGTAGGTCTTAACATTTTCAATTGTACATTTAGCCTCTTTATTTATATACATTTTATAAATCTGTTATTATTTCATTTTCGAAGTAGTCGCAGACCATCTGAGGAGGCTTCGCGGACCCCTATATTTCCCCGGACCAGAGTTAGGGAACCACTGCGGTAAACCATTGAAGAAGAAAAAGCTCAACTTTGCGCGATGTTACAACTATGGCAGGGAGCTTTGGACTTTCAGCATCACAGGTGATTTCCAGAGCCATGTTTCTGATAGCTGTCCTTTTTTGTTTTTTTGTGGTTTCGTATAGCGCGGACGCAACCTGAAGGTATCGGAGCGCTTTACATGAGCACCAGTTTGTTACAGACCGACACACTCATTTTGTTAGGCACGGGGAGGGCAGATGAAGTGATTGGCCCAGAATCATATGATGTTTAGCGTCCCTGCAATGACTCGAACCCAGTTCCCCAGCTTCGCGGTCGACCGCCCTGGCGGTAGTTAAATGGCGGTGGCAAACGACATGCTTTTGATAGGCCCAGGCCCAAGAGCATGTCCATGCTAGACCCAAAGTAAAGGAAGCACCTGCCGAAACCCAAAGCTGTCAATATTACCCAACCACGAATTCCAAAAGCCATGAGGTGTCTCTTCTGTTCAATCATGGCACAACCCGGTCCGTCCAGCATAATGGATAAGGGCTGCTATTCTTTTATGCAGGCAAATGGAGGTTGGGAGCACCGTCATTTGACAGAGTAAAACCAGTCTAATATTCTCTCCAAGGAAGCGATTGTGCCATTGGTGCTAGCCAATGCACAGACTTCAGTGAGCTGGGAAGCAAGATACTCAGTTTACCAAAAACGCAGACGCCGCACTAACCTGTTTCAGAATAGTGGCAGTGAGATACATGCACCACAGTCAGCGATACTTACTTATTGTATTTGCACTGCTATAGCTTTCCTTTTTTATGCCAAATTAAGTAAGTCTTATTTAAAGTTTGGGTGTTTTAGAAACTATTGACCAATCTATAAAGACATTTTGTTGTTGCAAACTCTGCACCATGGTTTGTGGTTCCAAAATGGGTTTTGGTACATATTAAACCCATTTTGAGAGCTGGAAAAGCATTTCCGACTCTCAAAATAGGTTTAGTGACCCACACCAAATCTGCCTAAAAGGTGCGTTACCTCTAAATTCTGATTGGGTACGATGCGTATCAAAGTGGTTTGCAACTGAAATTCTATGTTCAGCACTTACATGGAAGAGGTCAGCCAGTGCGTTTCCGCCACATTGTACAGTGCGCCTATCTGTGGCATCACTAATGCTTACATAGACAGAAAAAACACAGAAGGCTAACTTATATCTGACCCATTTCGTTTTTGGTGTTAAAAAGCCAGTTTTTAAAGTCAGAGAAGCGGAATTGATGCTTTGATTTCCAGGCAGGAGAAAGGAGCTTTGCTACGCCGCAATTCTCAGCATGCTGTACCACCATCCCCATGTTTACACACCAGGAAATGAGCATCACTTCACTACTAGTTTGTGGAAAACACTTTTTATTGAATTATTTTGGTCACTTGTATCCCACCCGAAAACACAATGTACCACCCCAGTAACTGCACCCACATGTCGTAAGGGATGAGCACACTTTGATAGGTTGGTGCTTCCGGGGAGGAACTGGAGATGACGTCAAACAGTGGGCCTGATCCCAAGTGCTATTTGCAGTTGTTTGTGCACTGGAGCCAGGGTGTCTAAAGTGTGTGAGTGTTTCTCACTTTGCAAATCATGCGACTGGTTCACACCAGTGATTTGAAGGTAGAATTAATGCCATAACCAAATCTCCCATTGGGATTCCCAACCTTGGGATAATAATTGATATCTTCCTGGCTACCAGTGTGAAGGCGTAGAAAGCTGCATGTATAGCGCGTCGGGTGCATCCGATCCATCATGGCTTCTTAGGTGGTTGGTCGGTGCCTAAAGAATGTTACTGATAACCCAAGCAACACACAGACCTAGCCAGTACGGACACTTCCTCGTAAGGAGGATGGGCTGATGAGGTGGGAGCAGATATGGTGGCTCTCCAACCATGGACCAGAGTCTGCTAAGTTAGGTAGACGTAGGAGGTGGATACTCTGGCATGTCGGAGAGATGGTTACAGTAGAGAGTTGGGTGGAGTCAACAACCAGGCGCTATAAAGCGGAGAACGAGATTCAGTTCAGAATGAGGCACAGTATGGACATACCCAAGGTGGAGCATCAGGCAAAGTTAAACGTGGGAAGGATGTGGCAGAGGACACTGTCGGGTGGAGAGTCCAGTACATCATAGAATCTGGTAAAGCAAAGAGACTCAGATTGTGGGAATGATCGAGAGTCAAATGCGGGTCAGTCGTTACAGTAGAGACTCGGGTGATGGAGCGGAGGAGACTTGGGCACAGTAGAGCATCAAGCACAGGTGATAAAGACTGGAAGCTTTGAGTGTCAGGTGAGATTGGGAATCAGGTGAGTTGAGAGCTCAGGAGGATGTACATGCTTCGGTCTGGCATTCTGTAAACTGCTGGCCTGGACCAGGAGCCAGGGGGAAGCGGGTGAGTCGCATGTGAGTGAGCCTACAGTCTGAGCATACAGCGCCTTTGCCTTACACATGCAGAATCTGGTAGCGGCACTGTGATTCGAGGGCTGAAGGACTGCAGCCCCGGTGGGCCTGACAGAGGCTTCTGTAAGACTTAGGAATGTGCTACAAGTGATCTTTTAAAGCAGAATTTATTTCCTTAGCAGGACTCGTCCCATGAGGCACAGAAGCTCAGTGCAGATGTTCTTGCCAGCCCTCCTGAAGGACGAGCTTCAGCCAGCTCCCTCCGCATTAGTATAAGTTACAGATTTATGAAGTGCAGGAGGAATTGAACGATTCCGCTTTGTTGAAAGGAGTCAGAGCGCGGAGCTTGGCCAAGTCGGCTGCTCATCTGCAGGATTCCACCCACAGACCAAGCAAAACGACATGGCGGCGACAGAGCGGGAAGGCTGGTGGTGTGGGCTGCAGGGCAAGGTTCCAGAATGGAAGGCAGATGAAGCAAACCAACAATAGGGAGGAAAAACAAAAGACTGAATACAACAGAGGGAGGACCACCAGAGGCCGAGCTGCTGAGACACAGGCTAGCTGCCAACAGGCACTGTGCGGAGGGACGAGATTTAGGGGCTCACCGGCATCCAGGCGTGAAAAGCAGGAGGTCTGCCAGAGGACGAAGGCATGTCATCCTCGCATCCCGCAGTGCGGTCCACTCTGCCCTGCCAAGTGCCAGTAGGGGACCATGCTGCCTTGGCACACAACCAGAGTGGTGCAGCCCTAATAAAACCATGACGGGTGGCATACAGCCAGTAGAGAGCCACCCAAGTCACGCACAAGTAAAGCATGCATACCCAGATGCACAACTCATCTTCTTTCACGTTCTCAGAGAAGTGTTTGGGGGCAAAGTTCTCATGTTTCTGGTCAAAAGTATAATCTTCTCAACCAGGTCTCTATACACATTGGTGCAGTACAATACTGTGCAAGGGAAAATAGTTAGACGGTGGTGGGTGGGGGTGCTTTCCTCTCTTATGGTTTAAATCTGGTTTTATTGTTACAGCTTCTGCTCATCACAACAATGAACTTGCCATCATGGAAGGTTCAGTCCCCTCGAAATCACATACAAAGAGAGTAACTTTTAAACAATAACACCCCTCCCCCCACCACCCACCACCCAATATCCCTTCCTCTTCCCTTCTCGGGTACCAGTAGCAATATGAAGATACAGGTCAGTTCCCTAAATTCTTGAGACAGCAGGGCCCTGGGCAGAGAGAGCAAGGGTGAGTTACTCCATTCCCAGAATGAACCAGAGGCCCTGAAGCCACCCTAGGTGTGTCGTGTAGTGGCGGTTCCTCTCAGCGTTAGGATGGTTTGATGGTCAGCACCAGGGCTATGAATGGTTGCCAGGGAGTTCTATACGTCTCACCCTGGGTAGGGAGCGGAAGAGTGAGCTTCTCCATTCCCAGAACGGACCAGAGGCCCTGAAGTCACTCTAGGTGTGTCGTGTAGTGGCGGTTCCCCACAGCGTTAGGGTGGTATGATGGGCCGCCCCCAGGGCTACGCTAATGTGACGCCCGACGGCGTGATGTGAGTGGGTAAGGGCATTAGGGAGTCCTAGCAGGGTACATGACGGGAACCTGGGGAGCTGGGTGTCGATATCATCCAGGACAGAATCCCAGAATGAGGTCACCTTTAGGAAGTCCCAGAGGATGTGAGTGAGGGTGCTCTGAGCCCCGCATTGTCGCCAGCAACACTCGCTACGAGTCGGGTTACCCTTGTGAAGCCCAATAGGAGTTGAATTCAAGTAGGTGGCAATCTTCACAGCCGTTTCAGTGCTGGATGCATTATAGGCAGCGTTTCTTGCTCTACAAAAGACATCATGCCTGCTTTCCTCTTTCAACTGCCATAAGAAAATGTTGCTCTCCGCTACGACATGACCATATTTACAGTAAACTTGGCATGAATGTCGAACTTAATCTAAAATCTGGATTTTTGCAATTTAATAGTTTAATGGCTTGAAATGTTAGCATTCGAAAAAAGGTGCAGCATAGGCTTGAAAGGGTTAACACTAAAGATATTTATTGATTTGTTTACAACTTTAGCACCATTTGACGAATAAGCATGACATGTGGTAGACACTTGCAGGCTGAGGCAGGGCTACTCTTGATAGTTTCATATTCTTTCAGGTTCATTAACGTGAGGTCCGGTTAAAATAAGTGAGGGGGAAACATTTTTTTCATGTGTTAATAAGTCTGACACTCTGTGACGAATCTGCACAACATCTGTCAGAAGTTTAGAAGGATTACTTTTTCACTGGTGTGTCAGGGTTTCTGGCACTGTTTCAAAGGTGGGCATAATAAAAATCTAATTTCAAATAACTTGGGTACTGTTTGATCAATGTTTATCAAATGTGACAGGCAGTTAACAAGTTACAGTGGGGGCAGGTGTTTAAGGTTTCGTGCTGATCAATGAATGGCCGGGCAAAATGTAAGGGGGGGAGGAGAACATTTTTGAGTTCATAAATACTTTTGATGATTCTGCACACAATTAGGTAGCTTGTGGAATTTTCAATTTCATGCAAGTCCATGGGGCAGATTTAAAGTATTCACTTGCTAACAAAGTTGGCACAGATTGATGAAACCAAGCAAAAGTTGGACGGCACTTACCAGGCTTAGCTTTCTGTTACAATACCCAGTTTTGAAAAGTTCCAGCAGGGTGGAGGGGCGAGAGGGCAGGGGCTTGTGGGGAAGGGGGCAATAAAGTTTGATTAACTAATAACTTTGGAACAGATTGATGAATCTGCATGACATTTGGCAAAAAGAAAGGTAGGGCCCATGCAAGGCCAGGCAGACCCTTTGGCCAACCACAGTGCTCACAGCCAAATGAGGCTGGGCACAGGGCCTGGCTGAAGGGCAAGCACAGCATCTAAAGGCTGGTGAATGCAGCCTGTCATCAGAAAAGACATTTCTTGAAAATGGTTAGCGATTAGTTGTGCATCAGCAAACCCCAAACTAAAAACGCTCTGGAATGTGCTAATTAGGCAGAGAAGGATTCACACCACAATCCTACCCTACGTCACGAGCCTTGATATTGTTGGTAGTGATGTCCAATGTAACTCCTCATTTAGCCCACTTCACGGGTCTTTGCGAAGAAGATAAATCTTTGCTCATTGAAAATCAGTCTCTATAATATATCATCTTTCTGATTCTCTCGATCGCTAGGCATTTAATTTCTTTATCTGTATGTTCTACTCAATAAATGCTCACCTAAAGGCGTGAACTCTCCCTTTAGTCTGAGTGCACATCTATGTTCTATTTTACTACACCTAACTTCTGTGGTAGTTAGTGCAATGTAGATTGTTTCACAAGGAACACAGATCTGCAATCAGACTGAAGACGTTGTATATTTAGCACTCTCCCTAATTGTTGGGGGGTGGACTGTAGGTGTTTGAATATTAGATAAGGAGTGTGACCAGGATCTTGATAAAAAGGCGGGCCTCTAAGTATTCACTTTAATACTAAAAGAGATTATGAAAGATGTGTAACCTTATTTAAGAAAAGCAATAGTTGTATGATTGATTTATGCAGATTAAGGCATTCTTGGCATCTCTGCTACCCTGTGACTTTCTTTTCAAGAGAATGGATTACCAACAGGCCTACCATTAGTTTTTTTTTAAAGTACAGCGGAGCCCCTCAAACATGGCTACCCCCCACCCTGCCAATATTCTGGTGGCAGTTCAGGCTGCAAGCTTTGTGCCTACGGGGGAGAGAGGGAAGTGGACAAAGTACTTAATAGAGTCAAGTCAGAAATGATTGTAATACCCTTATCAAGGGAAGAAGGAAGAGAGGAAAGCAAATTTGGGAGAAGGACCCAGTGGCTTCGAGAGGGCTTTTCCACCTTTCAGAAAAATATCTAGCATTCCTTTTTAACTGGTATTTGAGAGAGGTTGATAAAAACAACCAAATGAAAAAAGAAGCGAAGCAGTATCAAGAGTGAAAAATAAACTAATGAATTATGACAACCTAAGACAAACAGCACCTGTCTATTAGAAACACAAATTTACCTAACACAGCAGAAACAAGACACAATAAATAATGCAGTTCAAATTGTACTCAATTAAAGGTAGACACTTTTGTCTGAATAATACGTTTTGTTTTGCTCTTGATCTTTATCTAGCCACACCACAGCCCAAATCAAATGTCTAACTGTGCTTGTATTAGTTTACAGGGCTCTGAACCATTCAGGGATAACTATATTAAAGTCTACCCACTTAAAAAAGTAATAGATCCTGCTAACTCGATAACACACATTCTCATCCAAATGCCTTCTATCAAAAACTGAGCATTGTGGAGCAATCTGTGGACAGATTAGCATTGAGAAAACCTCATCTCTGGCAGCTTGGGTTCGAGCCTACTTGAACACGTGTGTTGGGGTACCGTATGTCCTTGACAAGGTTGGAAATATCCGCTCATGTAAATTAGCCAACCTGAAGTAACCAACAATATAAGAAAATGTGTCACTCATTTCCATACATAGTGGAATATCAAGTCCTCAAAGCCACTATTAGATGTTTTTACCAAATCTGAGTCACTTATTGTGCGGCTACGAAATACTTACTTAAGAAGGGTGGGGTAAAGATGGGTGGAGGCAAAGCTCAAGGGGTCATGGAAAGCTGGATTCCAAACATTCCTTCAAATGAATGTACTTGAAAAGTGCCCTGCCAGTAAAACCACCCCCCTTTTCTGAATAGTAAAACCATGTAGGCACAAAGGTGGAATGGTGTGAGTTGGCCAATATGGTCAATGCACTGCTGCAGTCAGGGTTGCCGCAATTGGTCAGTGATACTGAGGGAATATCACACATCATCCCAAATGTGAGTTTCATAAGAAATAGTTCAACTCCCAGTCCCAAAAGCATTGAAGGATATCTAATGCCTTTAGGATTTTTCAGTGTGCGTGGCCTTCAGCTCGATTTACTTACAATCGTTCGGAAAAAGTAGGTGGAAGAAAGTATGTCTGGCCCCATTCTCAGAAGCTAGCTACCCTTTAATACTGCCTTACATCAGATTGAGTTAAGTACCCGTCACATGCTCAATCTACGATGATAAGCCTGGTGTAGTTATTTCAACATCCAAATGAAGGAGATGATAACAGGCTGAAGCCTCCTAAACAAGTAATGGAGAATACGCCAAGTAATGGCCCAAAACAGTGGTAGAATTGTAGTATGGCCATCTTGAGGAGCTAAATCCACCAGAGGAGCGATAAGGGCAAAACATGTCAGTGTACGTTCTAATGCACCCCTGAGTATGGAACCAATGATGGATTCCTTTGTGGGTGCCAGAAACATTTAGCAAAGAGGAAAAAACAAAGAACTAACACATACAAAGAACAAGATGAAGCATGCAAACACTCCCCTTTGTTTCACTTCATCATGAGGAAGGAAAATGCCTGGCCGCCATTTCCTCCTTTTCTATGAGCTTCATAACACCACCTCAGGTTTGTGCGGCTACCACCCCGTCCCAGGTGCCACCTCTACCCCGTGCTTACTTTTGTAGGATGGACTTCTTCATCACCAGTTCCTCCTCCATGTCGGCCTCGTTGGACATGTAAAGCAGTCGCTTCCCTGAGTTGTCCACGCCAATGAAGTCACGCTCCTCCACTAGAAGAGATGAGAGACAAGAGCCGGTGTGATGGGCAAGCTGGTGGTCTTTCATCAATAACACAAGGACATGTCTTTTATTTTAATGTCTTTTCATACACAGGCATGTACAGCATCTCGCTGAAGCAGAGTTCATGCACGCAAAGGAGCATTGGTGCATTCCAATGCAATCTACATCAAGGAGGGCAAGGCAGAGACCACTAAGTCAGGGGCTACCACATCATAGTGGGTGGGTTGGAGTACGCACTAGAAATACATACAATGTTTTGATGGATGTGGGAACCGTGCATGGAGAAAGAACAAAAACACAAGACATTGTTACATAATGCCCAAACACAAAGTCATCCTCAGGTCTCTGTACAGTCATACTGTTGCTAAAAAAATCTAAGCCGTACTGGCAAAGAAACCCAGACTGACAATTCGATGGTTTGCTAGTCAGCCTCAGTCTCTGCTTCGAGTAACTCACAAGACTAAAACCCCTTCAGGCCCTCTGGCCCTAGAACCTCTTGGGATGGGACTGCATATCAGCTCTATGCACGTGCGGTCAGTTTGTTTCTTGCATCGAAAGGGCCCTCCTTCTGGACCTGAACTTGACAGCACCAGTGCAGATGGATCTCAGGCCAGGCTCCAGACCACACACCACAGACTCAAACAAGGAGCACACTTCTTTTCCTACGTGGTATCTTGGCTGTGGAATACTCTCCACGAGTACCTATGCACCTCAAGCAATCATTCATCTTTAGAAAAATAATGAAAACATATCTTTGCCAAGAAGCTAAACTTAGAAAGGCAGATAACAGCACCAGGACGCGTGCTAATAAAATAAGAAAAATTAACATTAACATCAGTGGAGGGGCTTATGGGGGCACAATCAGTTTTCTTTGGGGGCGTGGCCTGCTGGCCAATATGGAGGATCCCACATTCCCTACTATCTGACAGAATCCTAAGTCATCAGCAGTCTGAGTGGGTGGTGAGACAGTAGCCCCCCAGGCTGCTGCCTAAAACGCAGAGAGTAATTGCCTGTCCCTGGTGTGGCCGGTAGAGTGAGAGCACTTCCTCCAAGCACACAATGGCTCACAAGATGGCGGCCGAACGGTGGGATCCAAGAAAGCTGTAGAGATAGCTGTGTGGAGTGGTAGGCCCAGCAGACACCAAGTGTATGTGAAGGCTGGGGTACCTGCTCAGGAAGCGTGGGCCCTCAGAGGCTCTCTTTCCTTCCTGTCCCTGGTCCAGCGTCCCGGCAGGAGATGGAGAGTGATGCTGGAGCCTGATGAGTGGCTGGCATGGAGATAGGGCAGAACAGAGCATTCTGGTAGAGGCAGCAGGCCCCAAGAGGAATAAAGAGCCAGGTGGGTCTGGTGGGAGGTGCAGGCACCTGCCGCAAAGCAGATTCTGCTGACAGCTTGCACCCTGGTGCTTGGGCGAGGAGTCTTATACGGGAGCAGTGTAGGGGCCTTTTCCCCCTCTTGGCTTCTGATTCTTGCACCTAGTGACCTGTATTGGCATGGCAGATATGGAAAATGCTGCGGGGTAAACCATGATCCTTGTGAGGGCTCGACTGGCAAGGACAAGGTGTGACAGACTGGACAGTGGTATGTCAGAGCCCAGTGGAAGCAACCCAAACTGTTACTTCAAGTGGCAAATGCAAAAATTGGGTCCAATGCCTTAACACCTTGTGCGGGGGGGGGCATCTCTCTTTTTTTGTCAGTTTGGGGACCTATAGGGTCACATAGGGCCATAGCAAATTAAGCTCTGCAGAGTCACGGATGAGGGAGTAACACAGACTGGAAGTGGAGACGGGGGGCTCCTTGCTCCCTGTGGACACAAAGGCCTGGAACAGGGCTGGAGGGGTCACGTTGAGCCACACCTAGTCCGTACAATTTATAAGAGCAGGCAGCCTGAGTAATTGCTTTGCATAATGTGTAAAGTGCTCTGATATCTTCGGGTCTAGCTAGCGCAATATAAAATTCTAAAATAAATAAATTAGAGCCACAGTGGAGCTTTAGACCAGCGTGAT
The DNA here is from genome assembly GCF_964263255.1 of Lissotriton vulgaris. Classification (NCBI taxonomy): domain Eukaryota; kingdom Metazoa; phylum Chordata; class Amphibia; order Caudata; family Salamandridae; genus Lissotriton; species Lissotriton vulgaris. Next base: position 267,265,818 of record NC_141685.1, read on the forward strand.
GGTCAAATGCTGCTCCTGGAGTGGGGAGGGGAACTTGATTGAGAAGTTGGCCCTCTGGGCTGTTTGTATTTCAAATGGACAACCCACAAAGCCTCAAAACGGCAGGAGACAAGAATGCCCAATGACAAGCAAAAGTGCGGAACCTCATTGGTCACCCCCAAAAGGGTGAGATGGGGAGTGCCAAAGGACAATTAGCCTCAGCTGAAACAGTCCTGCAAGCCCTTAAAGAATCCAGGTCAGCGCTAGTGGACAAAATGGATGAAATCAGAGTGGATGTAGCCCGGATACACCAGGATCTTTGTAAAACCCTTAAAAGAGTTACTAAAGCTCATTGGTGGAAGATAAGTGCCAAACAATTCAAGCAGCAATGGCCCATTTGGCTGGGATGTCCAGAAGCCTGGATAACAGAGTTGAGGAGGCAGAAGGGAGGACAAGGAAAAACAAAATCAGCATTGTAGGCATACCTGAGAGGGTAGAGGGTTCATCAGTAGCTCAATTATTAATGACATGACTCAAAACCCTGGCTTCCACTTAGCACGCCACTGAGGCCTATCATTGCCTTCGTTCTCAGTTATGAAAACAGAGACATTATAGTATGATAGGCATGGCCTAGACGAACTATGTTTGAAAATAGTAAAATCCTATTGTTCCTGGACTACACATGCTCAGTGTAGCAACACCGCTGCTCCTTTCTAGTTGTCAAGCAAAAACTCAAAGCCATGTACCTGGACTATGTACTCGTGTTCCAGGCTAAGCTCCGGGTCACCTTCCACAGTCGAATGTGTTTTTAAAAAAAAAATCAAAACTCTGGAGACAGACTGGGTCGAGGAGAGAGGACCAGGGTCCAGCAGACCAATCTGGGACCCTCCCTGACGGTGGCAGAGCTACTGTTCCCCAAATGTACAGATCCCAGCAGCATGGGTGGAGGGGTAAAAAACAGTCTCCGTCTGAACGGAGATGTGGAAATGAGGGACTTGAATGGGAAGGATTTAGGAGAAGAGGTTGGGCCAGAGGATCTACAGACACTTGAAAAAATATATTGGCCTCGGTGGATCAGTTGGTATCGCTAACAAAGGCCATGAAAGGAGGGACGGCGACATTTTGAAGTCTCAAAGATAGCGATTAAGCAAAGTTTCATAAGGGGGTGATACAGCAGGTGACCTTCTAGTTAATCCCCCACACAGTTTTGGTTTGAAAGTTAATAACTCTTTGTGTGGGGTGATAGTTGCTACAGGCAAAGAAATATAGATTGGAGGGGTGCTTGAGGGAGGTGGACAGAGAGAGTACTATCGGAGGGGGCTGAACAACACACCTTTCAAGAGTTGGGGAAGCGGGTAGTTTCAAGCACACACACGCATGGGAAAAATGGAGAGGGTTTGGGTGGGATGACACTGAGGTTGTTCTTCTTTATAAGCACAGTACATTGGGTCACACATGATGAAGAAATGCCAACATGGTCCAACTGACAGGACAAGGATGAACAGATGCATAAATCCCAAACCTCCCAATCAGTGATCCCAACAGGACAGAGGAACGAGCTGAGGGTCCTCTCCTGGAATGTTAATTGTCCAGCAAATCAAAAGAGGTGTGGTGACAAAAAACATCAGTGGCAAACTTGCCGGTCAAGTATTGCTCTAAAAGACCGATTTATTGGGAAGCAACTGTAAATGTTTAGGGGCCAACATACATCATTAGGGTGGAGGGTTCACAAAGGGTTCTAGAAAGTAGCCATTCTAGTGAGAAAGAGCCCCCCTAATTTCAGATCGTTAAGAGGTAGATTGATCCAAATGGATGTTATGTAGGAGTACAAGGTAAATTGGGAAGACAGGCATTACTGACATTGAATGTATATGCACTTCTCACAATCCAACAAATGGTGTTAGACATAACAGAACCCATATTAACATAGGCAAATGGTATGGGATCTTGATAGAACATTCACCTCGCAGACCCCTCATACAGCCACATGCTTTTAGCACAATTTGCTCATGCACTTGGCCTAGCTGACATTTGGAGAGACAAACAATATTTGTTCCTATCAGGTGCCCATGAGACACTCTCCTTGGACTATAGTTTCAATCCAACAGGTGCAATCACCTCCGTACAGAAGGTGAAATACTTGGCTAGAGGCCTATCTGGCCATTCCCATCTTAAGATCAGACGGGGAAAAACTAGACAACCACAGGATGAACAACTGGCAGTCAGCTACTTGGGAACTCAACGATAAAGAGATAGCAACTAGACTTCAAGTGGACTCTACACTGAATTTTGAACAACACATAGGGCATGGGTACTCACAAGCTTTCACTCGGAGGCCAAATTTACAGTGTGGTTTGTCGCTGAGGGCCGCAACGGTGGGGACGGTGGCTGTGGGGGAGTGGGGAGGGGCTAGATTAAAAAAAAATAACTGTGACCATGAGGTCGAACACAGGTCCCTCCTGGGGATGCCTTCGTCCATTGAGCCACCAGACCCGGCATACACACCTCTCTCTCTCTTCCTCCGTCTTCCTCTCTCTCTCTCCCGGTGTCTCCCTCCCTCTCTGTCTCCCTCCCTCTGTCAGTCTGTCTGTCTCAGTCTGTCTGTCTCAGTCGGTCTCCTTCCCTCTCTCTCCCTCCCTCTCCGTCTCCCTCCCTCTCCGTCTCCCTCCCTCCCTCTCCGTCTGCTTCCCTCTCCGTCTGCCTCCCTCTCCCTCCCTCTGCCTCCCTCTCCCTCTCCCTCTCCCTCTGCCTCCCTCTCCCTCTCCCTCTGCCTCCCTCTCCCTCTCCCTCTGCCTCCCTCTCCCTTTCCCTCTGCCTCCCTCTCCCTCTCCCTCTGCCTCCCTCTCCCTCTGCCTCCCTCCCCCTCTGCCTCCCTCCCCCTCTGCCTCCCTCCCCCTCTGCCTCCGTCCCCCTCTGCCTCCGTCCCCCTCTGCCTCCGTCCCCCTCTGCCTCCGTCCCCCTCTGCCTCCGTCCCCCTCTGTCTCCGTCCCCCTCTGTCTCCGTCCCCCTCTGTCTCCGTCCCCCTCTGTCTCCGTCCCCCTCTGTCTCCGTCCCCCTCTGTCTCCGTCCCCCTCTGTCTCCGTCCCCCTCTGTCTCCGTCCCCCTCTGTCTCCGTCCCCCTCTGTCTCCGTCCCCCTCTGTCTCCGTCCCCCTCTGTCTCCGTCTCCCTCTGTCTCCGTCTCCCTCTGTCTCCGTCTCCCTCTGTCTCCGTCTCCCTCTGTCTCCGTCTCCCTCTGTCTCCGTCTCCCTCTGTCTCCGTCTCCCTCTGTCTCCGTCTCCCTCTGTCTCCGTCTCCCTCTGTCTCCGTCTCCCTCTGTCTCCGTCTCCCTCTGTCTCCGTCTCCCTGTCTCCGTCTCCCTCTGTCTCCGTCTCCCTGTCTCCGTCTCCCTCTGTCTCCGTCTTCCTCTGTCTTGGTCTCTGTCTCCCTCTGCCTCAGTCTCCCTCTGCCTCAGTCTCCCTCTGCCTCAGTCTCCCTCTGCCTCCGTCTCCCTCTGCCTCCGTCTCCCTCTCCCTCTGCCTCTGTCTCCCTCTCCCTCTCACTATGTCTCCCTCCCTCTCTCTAGGTCTTCCTCCCTATGTCTCCCTCCCTCTGTCACCCTATGTCACCTCACCCTGCAGGTGTGTAAGCCCAGGCTGAGACAGCTTCCCGGGCACACACACAGCTGCACCCGATTCCTTCATAGGTCTTTAAAGACCATTTACATTTTAGAGGATTTTTTGTAAATTCACCTCTTCTTAGCTCCCCTGCATCTCCGCTCTATCACTGGATGCGCCTGGCCCCCACAGAGCAGAGCCTCTCGGAGTCGTGCTGCTGCAACCGGCAGTATTTACGGACACTCTTTAAACATTTTTTTTAAAACACAGGTACAATGTCTACAAGGTCCGCAGGCCGCCAAGGAAGGGCCGTACTAGGAGTAGCCGTGACATAGGGCTGTGGAATCCCCATCAATACTTTAGGAGCATATAAATCGTACACAGAATATCGTACCTCAAAAAAGCAACGAAAGGCAATGCAAATTGCAGTTTTAGATGAAGAGATACTGAAGATTATACACAGAATCGCAGGATAATATTTGGCATCTAACCGCTTCGATGCAGCCGGAATTCCCGCGCTGTGCGGGAAAATTTCACACGTGCGCGGTTTGGACGGCCCCCGGTCGTCCTCTGAACACTCCCACCGAGACAGCTGGGGGTCGTCCGATGCACGAAAGCGGTTATAAGCCAGACAGGAAGAATACCACAATGTAACCCACAATGCAACTAAGCAGCATTTTCTCTCCCTGCAGAGAAACTATATGATGTTGGAGACAAAACATATTGCCTCATAGCTTAGGTGGTTAAGAAAGAGGAGGAATTTATGCAGTGAAGAATACATTAATGCTTTCCTGGGGTGAAGGCTAGCGGTACTATCACTAGGGGAGGATAGTAGGGACTTATTAGAATAAGATATTTCACTGACGGAGATATCAAATGTCCTGGAGCAAATGCAGACTGGCAAGGCTTGGAGATTTAATAGAATCCCGGTGGAATTCTATAAACAAATATCACCATTGTTGGGTCCATTCCTCCAAAATATGTTTAATGAGGCAAAAGAGTCAGGCTACTAGCATCAGCAGGGTCCTTCAGCGACTAGAGAAATGATACAAGAATTTTCCTGGTATCCTGTTCTGTCCCTTTCAAGTTTACCCTGTGGAAAACCTGTAAAGCAGGATTTGGTACTTCAGTCAAAGGAAGCCTACAGCCGCCTCCATATTTGGTTGAATTTAGAGGAACCCGTCCTGCCTATTCAGTAGGGGTGGGCGTAGTTGGCGGAATACTACTATGCAGAATTCCATGAAGTTGAATAATGAATTCCGCAACTATGCTCCGTCTGACTCCTAATTAATTAAACAGAGACCTCATATACTTTTGGTAAAACAACAAGTGTCTGTCTTTACATGCTAAAATGCATATTTTCACAAAAGTGAATATTAAAATTTAGCAAGCAGTGAGAGGTGATGATTTTGGGATCCTCCCTAACCTAGGAAGAGAACCAAGCAGATGCCTTGAAAACAAAGAGCACATCTTGCTGAACGAGTCGGTAGTGGTCCCATCCTCTTACGACCACCCCAAGTACAGTTATGGGCAAAAATACAATCCCAACTAAAGGCCCTGCAAAGCATTATGGGACAAGATTAGCAGTGGGCAGTGAATATTAAAGTATCCAATATCAAAATAATTCTACAAAGAGCTGCAGTTCAACTAGTCGTTACTAGGTGTCCCTCACGAGTCAAATGCAAAAGCATCGAAACCCTTTCATGAAGCTGCAGTTCCACTAGTCGTTACTAGGTGTCCCTCATGAGTCAAATGCTTTGGGACACCTAGCAATATTCACTGGCCACTGCTAATCTCGTCCCATAATGCTTTGCAGGGCCTTTGCTTGGGATTGTATTTTTGCCCGAAACTGTGTCTAGCGTGGTCCTAGGAGGATGGGACCACCACTAAATCGTTCAGCATGATATGCTCTTTGTGTTCAAGGCATCTACTTGGTCCTCCCCCTAGGTTAGGGGAGACCCCAAAATCATCACCTCTATCATTGCCTGATATTTTTCATTTTCCAAGTTCACTTTTGGGAGTTGTTTATATGCTTTTTAGGATGTAAAGTTGCTTTATCAAAGCATTTGTGGGTGCAGTTTAGTAGCTGACTCCGCCAATGCATAGTTAACAAATGTAGTTAACAAATCTCCGCAGAGTTCATTGCCCAGGGTTACTATTCAATTCAGCCTATTGCTTGCTCCTGGGACCTATTTTTCCCTTTTTCACACCTATTCAAAGTGAATAACTGGTTGGGATCAGGCAAAGACTTATGCTTATTAGCTGCCTAAAAGTTCAGGCAGGCAAAGGGTAACTTTCTGAAACGTACTTCTACATAAAATTTGAGAGAAAGTTGACTTCACCACTGACCTTGATTTTTAATAACAATTAAAGAGTAGTTGTTTTATTATTTTTCTAGCTGTTCTCTATCCCAAGTTGGCAGTATTAATACTGTACTCTGCATATAGGACATATGGACTTGCCACGGTGAAAATAGTCTTTTGGGCCTCGTCACTACAGAGACAAGGTAATATTCATTGTCTACATGTCCAACATTTTAAATATAATTCCCCTCCCTTGTGAGCTACAAGGCTTACTTCGGAGTGACAGACTAACATTTAAAAGGGAGGTTTTTACCTGTTTTTTACCTTAATTGTTATTTAACAGATTGTATTTCAGGTTACACTGCAGCAGCGAGGCTACACAGAGTAGGCCTGTAGGTATGTTTGCACTGCTACTGTAGTAGATGGCGCAATAGGTGCATTTTAACTTCCATGCTATGTGCGCACTTTTTTTTATTATGAATTTCAGTTAACACAACACAAAACCAATTATACATTGTCAATACAAGGGTACAGTTCAGGCTATTGTTACCGGGTGCATCATGCCCATCATATTTAGACCACATTGAATTAAATTTATTCATAAGTGTTTTTTCAAGACATTCCATAAGGTTGCACGTCAATAGCAATGTACAGTCATTCAAAATTTCGCAATTATTCTAGCATTGCCACCCCGTCCCCACCTTCTGTGTGAGCAATTAGCGCACCCCCATCTCCTGCTCTCTCCAATACTCCTGTTTCTTTACCCACAAGGTACTGCTGGCCTAGCCTGTGGAGGTAGAGCCAAAGGTGCACTTTTCACAGCATATAACAGGGACTTATAGGCAAGTTAAAAGTTCCAATCAGGAATAAGCCAATCGAAGAACAAAAGCGGAGCATAAGCACTTTACTACTGGTTAGCAAGGGTAAAGTGCACCGAGTTCTAAAACCAGAAAAAATATAGGGTCCAGAAAAAGGCTAAGAAAAGTCTGAAGTTATCACACAGAAAATGGAAATTTCGTGCATAAGGTATGCCAAAACGACGTTCTCGAATACCTGAATTGGACATAACTCCTACCGATCGTGAAGAGATTTGGGCTCGGTTTGAATTTTGGAAATGGGTAGTCTTATTCCATAAATCGCAAACAGCGCCGGTGAATGTCAATGTAGTGCCTTCAAGGCATTCAAGCTGGAGAATGGCACTAGGCAGAGGTACCCACTGTTACCTCGGTTGTTTCAAATCTATATAACATTGGTAGGAGGGAACGGCAAGAGGCATGGCTCACAACAATAAGGTTTTGTGGCGAGTCGGGCCAGTCCACTACCAACGCTTTTGGTGGTTTGGTTTCTTGGACGGCCCTGCTATTTCAAAAGGGCTACCAAGCTGCCCAATCGATCTTGGGGTGAGAGCACTTCGGAAACTGTTGTCCGCTAATTGTGTCAAACCCTAGAGGCAAATTTCATACTAGATGCCCAGCCTGGAGGGAAATGGGCAGTATTGGGAGGGAAATGGGCAGCATGCAGCTTCAGGCTCAGAAAGAATACTTCAGATCCACACAGGTCGCTCGTCATAGGGTTGCTCTTCAAAGTACAGGCTACAGAAGGAAAGTCCTTATTATTTTCTAGGGCGTCGCGGTTCTCACTTGAAGAGGTAACATGAAACTCAAAAACCAAGGCAGTCCTGTCCATGTGGGAGAAGCACAGTGAATAGGAGAACAGTCTCAAACATGAAATAAAATTATTAGCTAGAGGAAATTTTGTGAAATCTATTGCCTCAAATCTCTTCAGAAACTAACGGAAGGGCACATATGTGAACCAAAACGGGGGTACAAAACGAGGTGCGTACAAACAACATTGAAGAGAAACCTAAAAGCCACCAAAAAGAGAAGAGAAAGTTGCACTCAAACCTTGAATTCTTCCAAACAGTTCACTTTCCTAGCAACTAAGTGGAAACACCTAAAATGTAATCAAATATATAATCAAATCAGAATCCTTCAGGGATGCTGACATACAATAAACAGCGTCATCTTAAAGATCCCTCATGAACATTTGCTACAAGCTAATTCCAATCACCATACACCACAACACGACCAAGGATTGAGGAACATCATGTCCTTGTCACAAAGTTTCTTTTTGTTCTTTTTTCTTCTCTGTTTTGCTTCAATGCTGGTGATTTGTAATGTTATTATTAATCTCATATGATTTAAGAGAGTTGGAGAGAGATTGCATCTGAGCTTCCAAGTTGTGGACATTGCTAAGATATAGGAATGTTCCACTGCACAGTATAATAACAAGATGGAGGAGAATGTGTGTGTTTTGAAAAGAAATGTCAATAGAAAAATATTTTAAAAATGAACAATGTGGTCTGTGGAAGAAAGACGCTGCTTATCAAGGGCCGCTGGCCACAGCATCAGAGTCGTACAGAGATCCAGAAATGATGGGTCCAGGTCTGAGCTACCAGAATCACATGGGCCATGCAATGCTTGATGTTCTTGTATAATCTAGCAATTGAGGGGTAGGATAGAAGGCTGGCCGATTCATCTTTCCTGATTAAAGAGAGCCTGTCACACAGGGTAATGTTGGCTTTTTCCCCAATGAGGAGTAGTAAAGATCGTGCTTACTTGGACAAGCATATCTAACCCGGACACCTTCAGAGGTCAAAAAAGTCCACATGAACACTCAGGTACTGTGCAGTCCACCTAGACTAACAAGACGCAAGTGACAACCTTCTATGGCAGCCAAGAGTTCATTTACCATCTCGGAGTGCAAAACTCAACCCTAACCTGGTATGAACCAAGCAATGAGAAGCCTGAAGGGGCGGTGAAATAAGCAAGAGTTCCAAAAAGATAATATTAAGCGTGAATTGATTAACATCTTATTGTTTTTGACCCAACAGTTGTTCAAACATCTGGCATGCCACAGAGCTCAGAGCTCAATCGGGTGTCATTAAGGAATTAACAGCACTCTCCAACATTTTTTGCTCATGTGGCTTTTAGTTTGCTTATTTTGACAAGCACAGATCACGTAATTACATTAATTATTCAGCTTTTGGTAAGAAAATATAGAAATATTCAGCAAAAGACGAATATGAGAATTTTGTCCATCTTCGGATTAATACCTAAGCAAAGCTGAACTTTCAATAGATGACAGAGTTGATATGGCTTTAGATTCTTTTGTTGATCATAAACCTCAGATGAACCCGTCCTGAAGATGGAAACATCTGTAACTGGAATAACTTTGTCGCCAACATCAACAGCGGTGGGAAACCAAGAAAGTAACTCCATCATCACGTGAAGGATGCTCCATTTGTGCACGTCTTTACTGATATGCCATAAGAACTACCAATGGGAGGTGTGAGGAGGTCTTCCAACAAAGCTGCAAAAGGACTTAAAGGGAAGCTGAAGGTTGTGCCCTAGGGGCAGCTTCCAGACAACACTTCTGTCACAGAGATAACTACAAGTGCTTAGAATTATTCTGTCCCCAAAGCACCTGGCTCTGATGCCGAAGAGAAGAATGAATGTTTGAGTGGTCCTGCTGGCGGCTCTGGCAGATCACAACCTAGCCCACCTTCCAGGCTGTGTTAGACTCACTCCGCCGTATACACTGGATGGAACCCAGATCTACTTACCTGTGCAAAACCCCTGCCAGTGGGCACTCTGCACTGGCATCACCCACTGAAGGTTTCACACCCTTTCTAGGACATGGAAGGGTAGCTCAGATAGATATCTTGGTTTCTGTTATTAGGATGGCAGGTGAGGCTCCAAAGCTGTAAAGATTGTACTGGTGCCAGCAAAGCCCTGCCCCCGTCCAAAGCCACAGATTCTTCTGTCTGTTCTCACACAGCAAATAATTCAGTTAAGTGGTCTGCGTGTGCGCGGCTGAGAAACTGCAAAACAGTGCCTTGGCATGCCCCTGCAGCTACCCTGCCAACCTATGTGTGTGTGTGTGAGCGTGTGTGTGTGTGTGCAGCATACTTTGTGTGCTTAAAATGCACGTTAGCCATGGACAGCCGTCGCCAGCTCCTTTCCCGCTCTACTTGCCTGGGAGTGCAATGTCGCATTATTTCCAGAGCCGCGGAGCTCTGGCGCTTCCACAGCCTCCTGCGCTTCAGCCCCTTCACCCTTAATCGTTACCAATAAAGCACAGGTACAGACTGGCAAGCGTCGCGGGTCACCGCCAGAGTGCTTAAAGGACACGAGCATGGATTCTATGTCAGGACCGGAGGCTTCAGATTATGCTTTTCTCTCTTCGCTGTTTATTAACACAACATCGCACAGCAGCCAGAAAAGCATCAAAACGTGAAAAATGTTTAGTATTCCAACACAGGAATATCAGAAAAACATCGTAATAACATTGTTTAATAACTACAAGTCCCATGAGATCAACATTAGGCAGTCCTTCTTTAGTGTCCATAAATCCCAATATAAGGCGTCCAACCAACGAACTCCTCCTCTTTCTTCGCTGCTTCGCAGCCAGTTAAGTGCTATTCTCCCTCTCTTGCACATTTTGTGTTTGTTGAGGTTTTTTGTGTTTTCTCTTATTCTATTTGCATTGACTGTTGCTTTGGGGGGGGTCTGTGGGGTTTTTCCCTTCCAGAGCCCCTTCCATCGCGGGGGCACCTTCGCCCCTCACGCGATGTCCCCGTGCATTCCGCGGTGTCGAGTTCGCCGATAGAGGGCGCCTTTGCGGGCGCCGTTGCGTCTCGCCTGCCCGCGCGCAGCTTTCGTCTCACTGATTGGAGCCGCGCTGGGGAGTCGACATCGCAGGTGCCCTGCTGCCGCCTAACCCTGACGCCCTCTTGGGTTGTACTGTCCCGTGCTTGAACGCCCCGGTGGGGTCTGTACTAGTGGTTGTAACCACGTTGCCGCCTGCGGGCGATTTTTCAGCACCTTTTTCTACATCAGCTTCCGCTGGGGTGTTCCCCGCTCGAGCGCGCTGGGAGGCGGTGCGGCCCGGTCTCTGGAGAGAGGGTCGGCGCGCTGTGTAGGCTGGTGCTGCCTTTTGATTGCCCGGTTCCACCGGCCTACAACCCTTGCCAACCTTTGGTTGGCCCACAAGTGGCTGTCTGTGTACGCCATTGGAACCCTCAGTTTCCAATTTCTTCTCTACTGCGTGGTGGACGCCATGGTTGAGGGGTACTACGTCGATGAGGAGGAGTCTCACCAGTACCTCCAAGACGACGCGTTCTATGCGGCTGTGGACCAGTCGATTTACCGGTGCGTGCAGGAAATCGTTGGGCCTATGGAGGACAGACTTTCAGCCCGCATTGTCGTGGAATGTGCCAAGTTGGCACCGGCCCTAGGGGGGTTCCCCGCCAACGACCCTAGCCAGCCTCCTGCGGCCAAAAAGCCACGTGGGGACGCGGGTCCCAGTGGTTCACAAGGTGTGGACAAGGACGCCTTCGAGCGCCTACGCGACGCTTTCCTGGCTAAGGCGTCGGGGTCGGCCTCCGAGGCGCCTCCACCTCAGACCCCTTCAACACCGGCGGACGTTGTCCCAGCCTCCCCGGGGGGGGTTTCCCCCACGGATACAGACGACGACGACGACGACGACGACGACTAGGACTCCGTGCGGTCATGGCGACCGGCGTCCAATTCGACGGAGTTGCCCAAAGACACTTCGGGCATGCTGGACCCAGACAAAATCATGCACCCGCGGTCGGCCAACTGGGCGCCTGGTGACAAGGTGGCGCAGTTTGTAGCGGGCCGCCTCCGCAAGCCCTTGGAGAAGGAGGCGCGCAGCTGTTTGAGGGGCGAATGTCCCCGCCCGACTTTGGATGGGAAGGTGGCCATGACGCCGGAGCTCGATGGAAAAATGGCCACCTTCATGGCGAAGTTCGTCAAGGACCCCCGGAAGGGGATCGACCGTTCCTGGCGCTCCTGCCAGGACAAGCTCTTGGACACCATTGGCCCCCTCACCAAGATTCTCGATATGGCCGAGGAAGCCAAGGTGTCGGGCAGCGCCATTTGCCCGGAAGTACTGTCCAACTGGGCGCAGCTGGCCGTTATCTTCCTGGGGAATGCCAACTGTGCCCTTTCGACCGAACGGCGTCGGTCGCTGCTGATAAAACTGGATCCCAAGTTGGGCGACTTGGCTTCGTCGGAAGCTGGCGCTGTTGCCCAAGGTGAGCTCTTTGGCGAGCCATTCATAAAAGAACTGGGGAAGTTTGTTTCCACCTTCACCTCCCTGGACAAGGCCCAGTCAACCATCAAGCGGGTCTTCCACTAGCGTTTTTCCCGGGGGGGCTGGTCGTGGTAGGGGCCTCACGACCGGCCGTGGTGGTCAGCAACAGCCCGGAAAAGGGCATGGCTCCGGCAGAGGAGGCTACATCTCCTCCGCGAATTACAACAACTTTTACCCCACCAGAGGTCAGCTTTTCAGAGGACGCGGAAACTTCCGGAACGACTCCGGCGGCAACAATTCACACGGTGAGTGTTATCCCTGCGGATCAGGTTGTTATTGGGGGGAGGTTGGCGCGTTTCCCCAGGCGTGGGAGGCTATTACAGCGGACTCATGGGTCCTTCAGACCGTGCGGGGGTTCCGCATAGAGTTTTACGACCAGCCGTGCCAGGTAGAGCCTCCTCGGCCCATAACGTTTTCTCAATCGGACGCGCTCTTGATCGACGAAGAAGTCTCGGCGCTGCTGCGCAAAGGGGCTATTTGTCGAACAACGCGCCACCCCCGGGGTTTCCTGAGCAATATTTTCCTTGTGGAAAAGGTGGACGGGGCAGACGACCAGTCATCAACCTAAAGGAGTTCAATGGCTGGGTGGTGTACAACCACTTCAAGATGGAGGGCAACCATCTTTTGAGGGACGTTTTGCTCCCGAACGACTGGATGGTCCGTCTGGACCTCAAGGATGCGTATCTGGTGGTTCCGATTTACCCCCCCGCATCGTCGTTTCCTTCAGTTTTGCTGGAAGGATATGGTGTTCGAGTTCAAGGCCCTTCCGTTTGGTCTTTCCTCGGCCCCTTGGTGCTTTACAAAAATTCTGCACCCGGCCATCGAAACCCTGCGGAGTCAGGGGATTCGGCTGATCGTCTATCTGGACGACATCTTGCTGTTGGGCCAGGACCCGGGCAAGTTGGCCGCTCATCTGTCTCAGACAGTCTCCCTGTTACAAGGTCTGGGGTTTATTGTCAACAGGGAGAAGTCGGTTTTCACACCCGCCCAGCAAATGGTGTTCCTGGGCTTTGTGGTGGACTCGGTGAAATCGACGCTCAGTTTGCCGTCCAGGAAGATGGCCAAAATCAAGCATGTGCTTCGGCAAACTATCTCCAAATCGCACACCTCCCTCCGGCAGGTGGCCAGAGTAGTAGGCCTTCTCTCATCGTCCATTCAGGCGATATTCCCGGGCCCTCTTCACTATCGGGCTCTTCAGCGACTGAAAGCGCATCATTTGCGCAGAGGGCTCTCTTACGACCGCTTGATTCCCCTGTCGGTAGAGGTCAAAGAGGAAATGTCTTGGTGGCTCGCCCACATGGAAGCGTGGAACGGCCGTGCGATTTTCGGGTCCGTTCCGGACTTGGTGATCGAGTCCGACGCCAGCAGGTCTGGCTGGGGCGCCCGCTGCGGGGATTTCTCCACAGGCGGCGCTTGGTCGTCCGACGAACAGCGACTTCACATCAACTGCTTGGAACTTCTAGCAGGTTCGTTCGCCGTCCGTTGCTGGACGAGGGATTCAGTGAAGTCATGCGTCCTTCTGCGGATGGACAACGTATCAGCGGTTCGGTATGTGAACCACTTAGGGGGCCCGCGATCAAGAGCCCTTGCGGACCTGGCGAAAGACTTTTGGGATTATTGTCTCGCCCATCAAGTCTCGGTTACGGCAGAATACCTGCCGGGTCGGGCCAATCAGGTGGCGGATTGGCACTCGAGATATCTCCGAGACTCCAGCCTGTGGAAGATGGATGTTCAAGTGTTCCGCTGGCTGGCGGCATGCTGGGGACCGTTTTCCATAGACCTGTTTGCGTCCCGTCTGGACTTCCAGCTCCCGAGGTTCTTCAGCTGGAGACCGGACCCCTTGGTGGAGGAGACGGATGTGTTCCTCCAAGACTGGAGTCAGGAACGGCCGTATGCCTTCCCGCCTTTCTCCATGATAGTGCGGGCCGCGGCCCAGATTCGCCGTCAGATGGCGGACGTGGTGATGGTGACGCCCGTGTGGAGGTCGCAAGCGTGGTTTCCAGTTCTTCTGGAACTTTCCTGGGATTCTCCAATCCTACTCCACCGGCTTCCTCGTCTTCTCCTCAATCCAGACGGGGTCCCTCACCATCTCCTCCAGGGTTCTCTCCGCCTCATGGCATGGAGGCTTTCAGGCGACGTTGGTCGCTCCCTGGCCTTTCGAACTCAGCTCAGCACTTTTTGTCCAAGGCCTGGACAGGCAGCATTGCCAAGAGGTATAGATCGGCTTGGACCAGGTGGGTTCGTTGGTGTCTTCGACGGGATTTGGATCCCATGGTCGCAGGCCTCGTTCCTATCCTGAATTTTCTTGCAGAACTCTCTACTGCCGGCTTAGCATACCGGACGATTAATACGATTCGTTCTGCCATATCAGCGGCTCATGTGCAGCTGGATGGAGTGGCGGTCGGGGAGCACCCCCTGGTGTGCCGACTCCTTAGGGGAGTGCGTCTGGCTTTACCGCCGGAACCACGGTATTCAGTCCTGTGGGATGTCAACGTGGTGTTGAACCTTTTTCTTTCCTGGCAGCCTAACAAGTATCTTTCCTTAAAAGAACTGTCTGCTAAACTGGCGATGCTCCTGTGCTTAGTGTCTTGTCGCAGGGTGTCTGATGTGCGTGCCCTGGATGTCACGGCGAGAGCGTTCTCCCCGGATGGGGTGACCTTTACCGTGGGCCGACGCACGAAATCGGCTACAAGGTCTATTTCCTATCCAGCATTTGCTGATGCCCCTAAGTTGGTGGCTCGCCCACATGGAAGCGTGGAACGGCCGTGCGATTTTCGGGTCCGTTCCGGACTTGGTGATCGAGTCCGACGCCAGCAGGTCTGGCTGGGGCGCCCGCTGCGGGGATTTCTCCACAGGCGGCGCTTGGTCGTCCGACGAACAGCGACTTCACATCAACTGCTTGGAACTTCTAGCAGGTTCGTTCGCCGTCCGTTGCTGGACGAGGGATTCAGTGAAGTCATGCGTCCTTCTGCGGATGGACAACGTATCAGCGGTTCGGTATGTGAACCACTTAGGGGGCCCGCGATCAAGAGCCCTTGCGGACCTGGCGAAAGACTTTTGGGATTATTGTCTCGCCCATCAAGTCTCGGTTACAGCAGAATACCTGCCGGGTCGGGCCAATCAGGTGGCGGATTGGCACTCGAGATATCTCCGAGACTCCAGCCTGTGGAAGATGGATGTTCAAGTGTTCCGCTGGCTGGCGGCATGCTGGGGACCGTTTTCCATAGACCTGTTTGCGTCCCGTCTGGACTTCCAGCTCCCGAGGTTCTTCAGCTGGAGACCGGACCCCTTGGTGGAGGAGACGGATGTGTTCCTCCAAGACTGGAGTCAGGAACGGCCGTATGCCTTCCCGCCTTTCTCCATGATAGTGCGGGCCGCGGCCCAGATTCGCCGTCAGATGGCGGACGTGGTGATGGTGACGCCCGTGTGGAGGTCGCAAGCGTGGTTTCCAGTTCTTCTGGAACTTTCCTGGGATTCTCCAATCCTACTCCACCGGCTTCCTCGTCTTCTCCTCAATCCAGACGGGGTCCCTCACCATCTCCTCCAGGGTTCTCTCCGCCTCATGGCATGGAGGCTTTCAGGCGACGTTGGTCGCTCCCTGGCCTTTTGAACTCAGCTCAGCACTTTTTGTCCAAGGCCTGGACAGGCAGCATTGCCAAGAGGTATAGATCGGCTTGGACCAGGTGGGTTCGTTGGTGTCTTCGACGGGATTTGGATCCCATGGTCGCAGGCCTCGTTCCTATCCTGAATTTTCTTGCAGAACTCTCTACTGCCGGCTTAGCATACCGGACGATTAATACGATTCGTTCTGCCATATCAGCGGCTCATGTGCAGCTGGATGGAGTGGCGGTCGGGGAGCACCCCCTGGTGTGCCGACTCCTTAGGGGAGTGCGTCTGGCTTTACCGCCGGAACCACGGTATTCAGTCCTGTGGGATGTCAACGTGGTGTTGAACCTTTTTCTTTCCTGGCAGCCTAACAAGTATCTTTCCTTAAAAGAACTGTCTGCTAAACTGGCGATGCTCCTGTGCTTAGTGTCTTGTCGCAGGGTGTCTGATGTGCGTGCCCTGGATGTCACGGCGAGAGCGTTCTCCCCGGATGGGGTGACCTTTACCGTGGGCCGACGCACGAAATCGGCTACAAGGTCTATTTCCTATCCAGCATTTGCTGATGCCCCTAAGTTGTGTGTGGTACAGTGTTTGAAAACCTACGAGGATGTCACAACGGAACTTCGCCCTCCGGGCCAGCAGCAGTTACTGATTGCGCTGCGCAAACCGCACAAGGCTGTCTCTTCCCCCACTATAGCCCGGTGGGTGCGTTGGGTGATGCAGGAAGCTGGTATTGATACGAGGCAGTTCGGAGCTCACTCAGCAAGAGGGGCCATGGCCTCTAAAGCATTTGCCCTTGGGGCGCGATTAGAAGACCTCATGCGCGCTGCGGACTGGTCTTCGGATTCCACCTTCAAAAGGTTCTATTTTAAGCCAGTAGTGGATATTGCTAGTTTGGTGGTGGACAAGCTTTAAACAAGCATAATCTGAAGCCTCCGGTCCTGACATAGAATAGAAATTTGCCTAGCGTAGTAACGGTAAGTTTCAATTCTATTAAGGACACGGAGGCGAAGATTATCCCACCCATACCTCCTGCGGAGATCCCGCCCGTACTGGAGTAAGTAATCCGTTTTCCGACTTGCAGTATGGTTACTGTTTTCGTGGGTTGCATATCGATTGACTTGATGCTCTGCTTTGTTGATTTGCCTTCAAGTTTAGCGGGTATGGCTTAGCTCACGCGGTTCTTTTTTCCGCCAGGAAATGGTGCGAAACGAGATGCTTGAGACTTTGGCCTGACTCGCCACGAAGAAAGAGGAGGAGTTCGTTGGTTGGACGCCTTATATTGGGATTTATGGACACTAAAGAAGGACTGCCTAATGTTGATCTCATGGGACTTGTAGTTATTAAACAATGTTATTACGATGTTTTTCTGATATTCCTGTGTTGGGAATACTAAAAAAAAATCACGTTTTGATGCTTTTCTGGCTGCTGTGCGATGTTGTGTTAATAAACAGCGAAGAGAGAAAAGCATAATCCTCGCCTCCGTGTCCTTAATAGAATTGAAACTTACCGTTACTACGCTAGGCAAATTTCGATTCTATAGGAGGAAGCCTCTGAACTTAGTAACATTTTAGGAGAAGCAAACCAAACCGACGAACTACGATCGTTTTGGAAGCATTCTTTCCAGCAAAAGAACAAAAATTCAGCTCAAATATCTGAAAATCTATGCAATCCACTCAAAAAAACACCGAGAAACAAGAATGTGCCACAGTTTCCTCTCATCGTAACAAGCATTTAAATAAAGATGTCGGACTTGATGAGGATGTAGAAACAAGTGAGTCTGCGGGAGGGGCGAGCATGCGTCTTTTGGGGCTTATTTACAAGCCGGCCCCTTGCGCCGCCGGTGCGGTCACTTTTTCCCACGTTAAAAGTGACGCACCGGCGGCGCAAGGGGCTCGTAAATAAGCCCCTTGGTCTTTACCTGCAGTCTTAGCCGTGCACTGCCGGTCCGGTCGGGTGGATGGGCTGCGCCAGAACACTAGAAATGGAGCAGTCCTGCTTCTTTATTTATCGTCACCTTTGTACTGTGGCTGCTGTTCGAGGACAAACCAGGCCCACACACACTGCAATCGATGCACTAAATGTGCCCCAGATTGTGAGTCAGCTTCCGTTGTATTTGTGGCTGTGTAAAAATGGAATTTAGCACGGTCTGCAGCAAATATATCTGAAATCCGAAATATGTGCTTACTTTTGGCGCCTACCGAAGATGGCTGCTCACGAGAACGTCGCCTGCGAAGGCAGGGTCAGGGATATTTTTCAAGAACTCTTTTCAGGCAATGTTGAAGTGAATGTATCCTTTAG
Source organism: Lissotriton vulgaris (assembly GCF_964263255.1). Lineage (NCBI taxonomy): Eukaryota > Metazoa > Chordata > Amphibia > Caudata > Salamandridae > Lissotriton > Lissotriton vulgaris. Next base: position 267,283,781 of record NC_141685.1, read on the forward strand.
AGGCACACCCCGAGATGCCACTAAACTGTGTGAGGTAAGAAAATAAGTCCAGTAAAGACAAAATACTAACATTTTACCAAAAAGAAGCCCAATTCTGCAAAGAATTAGGCTTGGTGACAATCTAACTTTAGGAACGAACAGGAGATTCGAACACAATGCCCCATGAACCACTTACAGCAGATATTTTACAGCCTCACGTTAATGTACTGCTCACACCTTTCATGAGGAAACCAAGTACGTGTGATGAGAATGTGCTACTCATGGAAGAACAGTAAACTTAGAATAACAACCAAATATTAGCATTTCAGAACAACATGCACAATTCACAGTTGCTTAGCACGAACAATGATCCTGACAGAAAATAGATCATAGTGGACGTGACACATGCCCCTATCGCTTGGGGGGGGGTGAAGGACTGGGTTCTTTAAGACCCAGCGGTGCCAGGGCACAACACCTGAAACCTTCGTGGGTAACCTGCTCCGGCGTACGAATCACAGAGACACGGGACACTTCCTTCGGCGTCAAAGATTCAAGGTTTATTTGCTGCAGGGAACACAGAAATCACGACAAGTACAACTCGTGCAACTTGGGGAGACTGCTTCAAATTGGTTCTGTGGATCGCTCCTTTTATACAGTTTTTACCCATAGGACAACATGGTACACAAAGGTTTACAACCCGGTTCCCACCATTTTCCCCCAGAGGGGTCGCTTTGGTCACTTTGATACACATAAAGTCCGGAACATAAGTGCGGAAACATTTGGCGGTTCCCAACTGTAAAAACCCATCTTCCCAACATTAGTGCATTCCAATCGGCAGTAAACCAGATCGAAATAGGAACAAAGACAGGTGCAGAGGAAGACGGAGACAGTGGGGAGATCGGAAAGGGTGTAAAAGGGGAGGTATCGGGAAACACGAGATACAGGCATCAAAGGGACGTGCCTAATGAGATGCACGGCTGAGACAATAAACCGGCACGGCGAGATGGGCCTCGAGCAGGGCCATCTGCCTTACAGCATCATCCCCCTCGTCATAAAGACACTTTCAAAGAACATGTGTCTTCCGCAAATATCTTGGGAGTCCCAGGGTCGCGAAGCGGACATCGTCCGTTCGCTGGCTACTTTGAGGGCAAGAGACAAAATGGATGCCGTATCTAAGATGGAACCCGTGGGTACAGATGAAAAACCCACATAACAAACGAACGGTTTAAGTTAGCACAGCGAAACTGCGCACACTTACTAAACTCGTCATTTGCGGTTCATAGATACCAGACTCGACCATATTCGTGCGGGTCGAAAACACCACTTATAATTGTCACGGAACCTCAGACGCTCCTTTTGCCCTCATGTAGGCAAGCACTAGTCGGAATCATATTCGATATTCATCAGACCATTGAGATGTTGCTGTAGCATAGCTCTGTCCAACCGAGTACCCCTGGTAACAGGTGGCTGTCTCATACACGTTGTAGCACAGAGGCCACATAAGGCAGGACCACACTGCACACAAAGGCAACACGTGAACAGGAACACCACAACGACTCCGATGATCATCAGAATCTTCCAACCCCAAGTCGACATCAGGCCCCAAAACCATCCAAGTAGCGTCCAATCCCCTACATCCACGTGTATGGATTCGGAGATCTTATGCAACCTCGAGATGGCTTGATAGACAGTTGGAGCGTTATCTGGAATAAAAATGCAGCAGCTCGAATGGATCACCTTACATACCCCACCTCGATCTGCTAAGATGACATCTAAAACCATACGGTTTTGTAACGTCATAAGTCTATCCGCCTGCAGTTCAGTGGTGATATTACCAAGGGCACTGGCAGTAATATTAGCTGTCGATTCTACCACTCGAGTCAACTGTCTCAGGTTCCTACTATTAACCATAGGTCCCCAAAACGGGAGGAAACCCTTGAAAAAGTCTCCTGCCTCTTGACCGGCAGTAGCCTCTTCGCTAATTACGCCTCGCACAACTCTAGTCTTATGATAATCGGCATCTACAGTAAACGTCGGAGGCAACAGATTTGCAATGAAGCATGAGCCCATGAAGTCAGCGGGCAACCATGCGTATGCACGATCATAGCAGATAAAGTATGTACCCTTGGCAGCCAGAAACACAGGGGACGAGAACATTGGCAGAATGTAATTTTCAGTGCAAGCACTCGCTCCAAGTCGGGCTTGCGATCTTCGGCCACGACCCATGAGACAAAAATTACCAGTGTGGGGTACGACCCATATTGGAGGCGAGCTTTTAAGCTGCTTTTCGCTGGTGAACGCACTATATTCACCTCTACTTAGGACCCTATAGGCTTGTACCTCTTCTTCGGGAATAAGCGAGGGATCATAGATATCGCTATCTAAATCCTCTATTGCTATCGACAAAGGTTTTTGATACGAGGTAGGACCAGAGTAGGGAGAACGTGGTTCTCGAATGGGGTGGAAACCCAGTGCGCTTCGAAACATTGTCTGAAATGCTCGAGCAGACCCTTGGGAACTATACGGTAACACCAGATATGGAATTCCCTTATCCGTAGTATGTGGCATCAACCCACACACCCAACAATTAGTAGTGTTAACCACTAACTGATGCTGATGAAGGAGCTGAATAAAGGAATTGTTGCGGAATTCTACACGTCTAGCCTGTTCGTGTTCGGGTAACATATGAAAGGAATGAGGAGAAACAGTGGAGGTAAGTTTAGGATCAGGAGTAGGAGTAGGTGTAGCAGAAGGTAAGAAGTAAGACATCGTGTAATACACCCCACCCACCAATAATGCAGAAGCAGTCAAAAACAATACGAACAGTTGGAATCTAAAACATTTGGTACGACTGAGTTGCTGCAGCTTGAATCTATGAGCCTGAGCTCCTTCCAAATCATTCAGCTTCGAGAATGCCATTCCCTACGACCGTCCGCAACGTTTCTTGACGCACTTCGTTCTGTGTAGCAAAGTCAATCCCTAGGAGTTCCCAGGAACCGACGGCCTTTAACCTAGCGTCAAGACCTACTATCCAGAAGGAAGTACGCGCGCGGCCCTACGGCCTTTAATACACAATATATACATATATATATGAAAAACAATGTCTCTCAGCTGAGGAAGCAAAAAGTGTAAGGAACGAAGCTCAATGAATATGTACAAAATAATTACAATGGTACGAATGTTCAAAACTGATCACGGAAAACGGGATAATGCAGTTGTCAATATAGCAAAGCAGGATCTTTTATTAGTCTTTAGTGCTAGATCGCAAAAAGTATCGAGTTTTCCCAGGACGTGTCTGTTCGTCAAACAAAGGATCCGTTGAGGGGACAGCGTCCTGTTGATCAGCTGAATGTTTTGATCTTGAGTCTTTTGCTGACAATTGTTCGACAGTGTCTCTCTGCTGCACTGAGGATTCTCCGACAGGTTGTGCGTCGCTAAAAGGTACAAACGCCGGCAATCCTTCGGTTTCAGTTGATGCAATGCCTTTCCTCACCCACGAGTCTGCTGGCAACGGGATGGGGACTTTCTTGGTGTGCGTGGCGTGCACCCAATTCTTCCGCCCCTCAAGACGAACTGCAGTTCTCGTGGCAAGGAGGACCTGATAGGGTCCAGTAAACCTCGGGTCCAAGTTGTTCTTGCGCGAAAAGTTCCGCGTCACCACCCAGTCTCCGGGCTGGAGCTGGTGGCCTGGACCCTCCGTCTGCGTCGGCAATGCTTCGTGAACCTGTTGGTGAATTAACCTCAGTTTAGCAGTCAAGTCATGAAGATAATCAATCAACATTGGGTACTCAAGATCACGAAAAATGCCTGGCCTAGGAACCCCCCACACATTCGCAGGACGACCGAACACTATTTCATAGGGACTAAGCCCTACTCGGGAGTGTACAGTCGCCCTAGTTGACAGTAATGCTAAAGGTAAAGCGTCAGGCCACGAAAGACCAGTCGTAGCCTGAATCTTCGCTAGCTTTAGCTTAAGGGTGCCGTTATACCCTTCAACCAAACCAGCTGACTGGGGATGATTGGCGCTGTGGAATTTCTGATTAATTCCAAGGCCCTTACACACACTCTTCATCACACTACCCACAAACTCACTTCCGTTATCTGACCACACGACTCTAGGCATTCCATACCGAGGAAAATATTCCTTCAGTAGGATTTTCGCAGTAGACAAAGCAGTATTGTCTTTGAGAGGATAAGCCTCGATCCATCGGGAGAATGCGCACACCACAACCAAAACGTATTTCAGGTTATTGCATCGCTCCATATGGATGAAGTCCAATTGAATCACCTCAAAGGGGCATGAAGGGGGAGCAAAACTGCCAGGAGGAGTTGGGGTTCCTTTGCCAGGATTGTACATCATACACACCATACAATTCTTCACCAAACGTTCAGCACATTTCGTGATACCATCATTCTTCCACACAGGAGACAACAATTTGCAAATACCTTTTGAGCTAATATGTGCTAACCCATGCGCCATAGTCACAACGGCCAGCACATACGCATCCGGTAACATCCATCTCTTCTGATCAGACAAATCAATCCAACAACCATTCGCATCCAACTTTCCCGTACTTTCTTTCCACTTCGTCTTTTCAGTGTCGGTGGCTTCATTCTGAATTGCTTTCACACTCTCGATAGTGTCCTCACACATACTCGATTCTGCAGGCCACCTAACCGAACTCGTCACATACATTCGAGTGCTAAGGTTCCGGGCAGTCTCCTTAGCAGTTTCATCCGCAAACGCATTACCACGACCAACATCATCCGTCACCTTACGATGCGCACTACATTTAACAATCGCAACTTGCTTAGGCAACGTCAGTGCATCCAAGAGATCATTCACAAGCTGTCCATGCTGAATCTTCGTACCATGCGACGTCAAGAAACCTCTCTCTCTCCACAATTGTCCAAAACTATGTGCAACGCCAAACGCATATTGGCTGTCGGTAAACACATTCACACGTTTCCCTTTCGCTAACACACACGCTCTAGTAAGAGCAATCAGGTCTGCAGCTTGGGCAGAATTCTGATTTAATCTTGCAGTCTCAACAACAGTATTCAACGTTACAACAGCATAAGCAGTAGTCACATCGCCATTCGGCAACTTAAAGCATGACCCATCCACATACAATGTACCATCCGGATCTTCCAATGGGGTGTTTTTAAGGTCCACTCGACCTTTTGTTTCTTCTTCGGTCCTCAAGTAGCAATCATGTTCTGCTACTTCATCTGACTCTGTGTTAATTGGTAACAGAGTTGCCGGGTTCAGAACATTACAACGTTTTATTTGAATGTGGCTTGCCAACAGCGTCAACTCGTACCCAGACAACCTTGCACTCGTCAAGTGCTGAGTTTTCGTCCGATTCAAAAGAGTATCGACTGCATGCGGAACCATCACCGTAAGCATATTATCCATGACCAATCCTGCTGATTGTCGGATGGAGACCGCGGCTGCCGCTGTTGCTCGTAAACAACTCGGCAATGCTCTAGCTACCGGGTCCAAGGTCGAGGAAAAATATGCACATGGACGTTGCTTACCACCAAAAGGTTGCGTTTAGACACTCAAAGCACAACCTTCTCTCTCGTGAACATATAATGTAAACGGCTTGCTATAGTCAGGAGTACCTAACACAGGAGCCGAACATAATGAATCACGCAGTTCAGAAAAACTTTTCTGACAGTCTTCCGTCCATGGCAAAGGAGTCGAAACATCCTTGCACGTAAGAGCCACTAATGGTTTCGCTAGCAATGAAAAATTAGGAATCCATTGCCTGCAGTACGACGTGATACCTAGAAAGGCACGCACATCTCTTTGGGTTGTTGGCACAGCCATTCGCGCAATCGCTGCAATTCTCTCTGGGGTCAACCTCCTTCCCTCCTTTGACAATAAGTGACCTAGATAGGTTACTTCTTGACAACAATATTGGAGTTTAGTAGGTGACACCTTGTGGTTTAACTCACAGAGATGTTGCAGCAACGACACCGTAGCAATTTTGCAAATGTCCTGAGTATCAGCAGCCACCAATAAGTCGTCGACGTATTGGATTAAGGCCGCACCAGCCGGCAACCTAAACGCATCCAGTTGACCCTTCAAGGCTTGACTGTAAATCGATGGACTTTCACAGTAGCCCTGAGGAGCGCGTTTGAACCGGAAGCTGCGTCCACCAAGAGAGAAACCGAAAAGGTCCCTGCTCTCCTCGGCAATCGGGATGCTGAAAAACGCATTTTTCAAGTCAATCACCGAGAACCATGATGCAGAAGCTGGAATCAGAGTCAGTAGCGCCGTGATGTCAGGCACAACGGGGAATTGAGGAACCACAATTTTATTCACCTCCCGTAAATCGATAACAAAACGATACACAGGCGGTTTTGAAGGATCTGTACGTTTAAGAATGGGCAGTACAGGGCTGTTGCACACGTTTCCCCGAGTCTCTTCAATAACATCTTTCTCGATCAAATCATAGATGATCGCTAACAGTGCTCGTTCACCATCAAGGGAGATACGATATTGGGGAATACGTGGCAATCGCACATTAGATTTCAACTGAACAACATATGGTGAGATATCAAGTAGGCCCACATCGTTTGGACCCGTTGCCCACAAAGACGCAGGAAGAGAACTCAATTCCGGTGGGAGCTTGTCGAGAGACAAGTACATAGGAGAGACAACCCTCTCTCCTAACGTAAGCTGTACACCCGCAGGAGAACAATACAAAGTCGCATACAAACGTTTAAGCAAATCCAGGCCCAAAAGATTTTCACCACAACCCGTGGTTAAAATCAACGGAGCTTCGAGCTCACGAGGCCCAATTTTAAGGGGCAATGGGCACGAAACTGGATTGCTAACGGGGGCGCCAGAGAATCCAACGGAAACATTTGTTAAGCCAGACAAAGGTGCGCCAGGGAGTTTCGAATGCTTAATGGAACTTTTCGCTGCACCAGTGTCCAACAGAAAAGGCTCAACGACGCCCGATGTAGCAACTGCGACGTAAGGCCCTCTCTGATCAACCGGAACTGATACCACTCCCTCTCCTTGTCTATGGCTGTCCTAGTAATTACTGTCGTCAGTTCCCTGATCGACGTAATAATCGTCTACATTGTACTGCGCAGATCGTCCTTGCGACGATCCACGTTGATCGAAACAATTATCGGAATTTGATGAGTTATCTGAGCGATCGTTCTGAGCACCACGACCTCTACCACGTGATGCCTGCTGCGAACCACCACGACCACCTCTCGATGAGTTACCACTATTACGTTCGTTTAGAACAGGACAATTGAATTTAATGTGACCCTCTTGTCTACAATAAGCACATTGATTGTACCCTAACGAAGATCTTTGGGAAGAGGAGTCATTACGAGTTTGAGATCGGTTCGATTGCGGCTGCGATCTATTCTGTTGCGAATTAGTCTGATTTGAACGTGGAGGATACGCTTGCTGAAGCAACACTTTAGTTTTTAGCTCTTTCGTCTTTTTATCAGCACGGTCGCTCTCCTCTTTCTCTCTATTCTCATAATATTGTGCCGTAGCCAATATCTGAGCTGAGGTGGAAACGGCCCATGCACTTTCTGAATTCTTCAATTTATTGCTCAAATCGGGCAATAAGTTCGAAACAAATTTATCCACGAACAACCTTTGACCACCCTCAGTGCTCATATCCTGGCCACTATGGTCGATGAATGCCTCCTCGAACCTCGTAAAGAAGTCGGAAACACTCTCGTCCTTCTTCTGCTTACAAGCTGACAATTTGTCCCAATTTACCCTCATAGCTGGCATAAGAGTCTTCATTAATGTTATAATTCTTTGAGGAAGGTCAGTAATCAGCTGCTCGGGTTTAGCACCACCAACTTGTCGAGCATCCGCCGCTACAATGGCAGCCCAAGCACCACCTAATTCATTTGCGTGATTTTCCTGACGAATCTTAGCCCATACCGGTTGCGGTACGACATTGCCGAACAACATATCGATATCGGCAAGATTCATTACTGTAGCATCTACAAGCTGCGATAATTCTTTGTAATACCCTGCAGGATTCTTGCGAGGGTCAGGCAAAGATTGCTTCACCTGTAACACTTCCGATCTTTTCCATGGGAGATGTATCCATACTCTCTGGAAAAACGGCGGGATCGGAGGGTTAGCTGCAGGATTACCTGGCATCCAAACTGGCGGAACTTCCCGCATAGGATACTGACCAGACTCATCTGTCTGTCTTTCGACATCCTCAACAAACAAGGCTTGAGGTATAGGAGTGGGACGAAAAGATAGCAACCGTTCAACAGCACGTCGAACATTAGTATCCACTATCAGCCCAGTCGAGAACTGAAGCTGTAGATCAGACAAAGCGGTCAGCACCTCGTCAGGTGCGTCGGCCGATATCTGATCACGAAGGACCTTACACATTTCCTCGAACACAAATCTTTGGGTTGGTATATTGAACTGACAAAATGTGTCGAGTACAACACGCGGTGGATTTCTAAGGGGGTGCGTCATCCAACCCATCGCCATATTATATAGCGAAGCACGTTCCCTATTACCAGGAAGCTGACTACGTCTCTGAGGACCATCTGAACCAGCGGACCCAAGAACAGGTCCGAGCGAATGAAAGAAGCTAGCCGCAAGAGGAGAATTACGACTACGAGTAGAGGGAGAAGTATAGGACGCAGGACTAACAAGTGAAGGAGTAGAAACAGAAACAACAGCAGGGGTTAACAAAGCAGGAGCAGTAGCGTGAGCAGGAGTATGTGGAAGCGGAGGAGCAGTAGGAATAGAAACAGACGAAGGAGCAGGAACAATCGGAAGAACGGGTGCAGGTTGAGGAACAGGCAAAGGAAGAATAGGTGCAGGAACAGGTACAGGGGGAATCACAGGGGCTGTGGTACCCTGTACGTACGGAGGTGGCGATTTCATAAGATAGGAAATTAAAGGATCCTCAACTGACTCATCCTTCTTCTCCGGCTCCGTAGGCAAAGTAGGATAGCATTTATCTATAGTCATACGCTGTAATCTGTCAAACACTTCCTTTTCCCTAACCTCCTTATCATGCTGAAACTGCTCTGCTTTCTTTACAATGGTACCAGCACTATCTCTCTGATTTCGTTTAGTCTGTCTGATTTCTTTCTGTCGGGCTTCTTTACGCCACAACCGAAAGGCATCAAACATGGCCGGCCTTGACTTTTTCGCGAACAATTTAACCTCTAGATTATCTAAGATCGGGGCCTCGAAGCTACCATGTGGTGGCCAGCGAAGGTCACCATCTTTCTTCGTATATTTGATCCAGTATTCATTAAAAGTAATCGGGCCTAACCCATGTTTGCTATACAGTTCATACGGGGGAGTTCCAACCGGAGGTATCGGACACGAGTCCTCCAGTCGGGAATCCGTACCACAAGGCCTGAAACAACTAAACAAAATACTGCGACCAGGCATCTTGCACACTAGCCGAGTTTCACAAACTTCAAGGGTTACGGGATTTACCAAGTCCCAGCAAAGAACAAAACCCTTGGTTTTTGGCGGCTGCAGTCGTCAAACAACACAACAAAGTACGCTAGCAAAGTGTCACCGACAAAAACACTCACACAGCGTTAACAACAAAAACACTCGCTAAAGTGTCAACAACCAAGAACTCTGGGAGCGACCCACAAATACTTAACTCAAAGATCGATGGCGTCTCCAGGAAGGCCCGTCAATCGTCTCGCTCTACCAAGGTCTACGCCAGGCGCCAAAACAGGTCTACAGTCAGGGCAGCAGTCCGTCGCAGCCGTCAGGAGGCGGGAATCTTCGCGGGAAAAGTCTTCGGGCCACTTATTTCGACAACAGGATCGATGAAGCGGAGTGCACCTTCCCTCGGAGATTTCACACGAAGTTCCTCACGATCGTCGGGCTTGGACCGGTACCACTGATGCAGCCCCACGTTGGGCGCCAACTGAAGGACTGGGTTCTTTAAGACCCAGCGGTGCCAGGGCACAACACCTGAAACCTTCGTGGGTAACCTGCTCCGGCGTACGAATCACAGAGACACGGGACACTTCCTTCGGCGTCAAAGATTCAAGGTTTATTTGCTGCAGGGAACACAGAAATCACGACAAGTACAACTCGTGCAACTTGGGGAGACTGCTTCAAATTGGTTCTGTGGATCGCTCCTTTTATACAGTTTTTACCCATAGGACAACATGGTACACAAAGGTTTACAACCCGGTTCCCACCATTTTCCCCCAGAGGGGTCGCTTTGGTCACTTTGATACACATAAGGTCCGGAACATAAGTGCGGAAACATTTGGCGGTTCCCAACTGTAAAAACCCATCTTCCCAACATTAGTGCATTCCAATCGGCAGTAAACCAGATCGAAATAGGAACAAAGACAGGTGCAGAGGAAGACGGAGACAGTGGGGAGATCGGAAAGGGTGTAAAAGGGGAGGTATCGGGAAACACGAGATACAGGCATCAAAGGGACGTGCCTAATGAGATGCACGGCTGAGACAATAAACCGGCACGGCGAGATGGGCCTCGAGCAGGGCCATCTGCCTTACAGCATCATCCCCCTCGTCATAAAGACACTTTCAAAGAACATGTGTCTTCCGCAAATATCTTGGGAGTCCCAGGGTCGCGAAGCGGACATCGTCCGTTCGCTGGCTACTTTGAGGGCAAGAGACAAAATGGATGCCGTATCTAAGATGGAACCCGTGGGTACAGATGAAAAACCCACATAACAAACGAACGGTTTAAGTTAGCACAGCGAAACTGCGCACACTTACTAAACTCGTCATTTGCGGTTCATAGATACCAGACTCGACCATATTCGTGCGAGTCGAAAACACCACTTATAATTGTCACGGAACCTCAGGGGCGAGAACTTCAAAGAATTAAAAGTGGTTTTTGGACCTTTTTGAATGTTTGGGGTGGGGTGGGAACTGAATCTTTATGCAACAAAGGAGGTCAGGAAGAGCTAAGGCAGTGCTGCACTAGACATCAGTGTCCTGTCCCGAGTGTGGAAGGAGAGGCCCTAGAAGAGGTAGGAGCATGGTCTCCGGGGCAGATCAAACATGGACTCGCGGCCCACAGTGACCAATTGCAGAGGGCTCCCTCACGACAGAAAAAGATCTGGCTTGACTGCGGGGAGGAGGTGGGCCTGATGCATGGAAGCAGGCAGCATATGGGCAACAACTTTGAGAATTTTCTAAGGGGATGGGAGAAATAGCGAGGAGGCTCTTTCTTGTGGTCTTTGTCCAGTGAAAAGAGAGGTGGGTGTTGACCCTGCAAATACATAGTGGGCGGGCCAAGCAGTGCAGTCTATGATGGCGGACAGCTGCACTTGGCAGTCGAAGAGAACTCCCAAGTCCCTAGAATAGGATGTCGTGCCTGAGAACTAGGACATTTAATGTGCAAACTGATACAACCATGACCATCTGCTTCCATAACAGCACTCAGAAGCCACACAACAGCCAACGAGAGTCCATTTCCTATGGTAATAGAAAGAACGGTGCTAAAGTGTGCCTTCTTCCCTCGAAAGCTTACACAAATACACGTACCCATAGCAGAAGGTGGGACACACCTCCTGGCGGCGCTCACAGAAACATATACCACACTGGCACAAGGGGTGAGCTGGAACGTCCCGCCCTTCAGAGCATGTATGTCACACTATGCTTCCTCCTTACCAGGCTTTCGTTTTCCTTTCTGTCCTGGCACCGGCTCAGTAGTTTCGTGTCCTTTTTGCATCAACATGGAAAGAGTAGCATCATGTGCTCGGAAGAGGTCAACCACCTCGTGCAACGCAACATCGGTGATGAGGTCACAACTCACCACCAACACATCGCTCTGCAAAGGAAGAGAGGAAACACAACGTATTAGATGTTGCCAGGAAGGACAAGTCCTGCACCTGCACTTCATAAGGAGCGGCTGCACCTCCCCTATGGTGGAGGAGCTTTGCCCCGCCAGCAGCGGCGGCTGAAAAACTTGAAAAGAAAAAACGATAATAAAGCATGCCTATTCTCGTTTTATTTTACTCCTACCGCGGAATCTAGGGGCAGAGCCATGGGGATGACAGTTAAGAGAGGGTGTGGTAGGTGAATTGTTGTCAGTGGGCAGGGTGGTTTAGCCGCCCATCTCAGGCCAGCCAAGCCGTCATGCGCACTACAGCGGCTTCCAACCCGAGCTGGGTTGCCGGGTTGGAGACAGCAGGTGCAGCCTCCCAGTGTCCTTGGGAGTGCAAATCGAGGGCACTCGGGCCAATACTGAGGCTGTTCTCATGCTGTGAGCGCAGTGTCAGGATTGGCCGCAGGATGGTCTCGGAGCCTCTGTCTGCATTGGAGCCAGAAAAGCGCAATGTGGCGCGATTCAGGTAAGTTGTTTTTTTTATTTGATTTTTAGTTTTGTGCCTCCCCTTCCCTGCCACTTTGCCCCACCTGCCACTTTGCCCCGCTGCAGACAACGACTGTTATCATTGATAACGGCTGCTGAACCCCATGCTGTACAAGAAGCAAGAAACCATGCTAGCCTTGGTCTTACCGCATAAACACCTGTAACACTAGTTCTCCCATAGAGATGTGCATGATCTCATGTGTCAGTCTGCAGCAACCCAAGTCAGGGTAAAAAAATATTTTCTCGCTTTTTTAAACTCTTGTCTTCCCTATGAGGACTTGACTGAAATGTGCCTAAAGAAATGGAGGGGAAGTCTAATTAGAGCTTACATCTGGAGTTCTTTCCACACTATCTGCATGGCCCAAAGCTATTGATGGCACCTTTCTTCTATTTGTTCCTTCTCCTGAAGGATTATGTGTTGATACTAATCACAAGGCTCCCAGGTCCGAGGGCATGCATTACAGGGAAGTAACCTTTTTGGTGCTCACATCAGGAGTTACTACTGGTGGTCGAGGAAAACCGACTTTGTCACGAGTTTGAACACTTCCGTATGACTTGTGTAACACTGCATCTTCCATTCTTATTTTTTATTTTTTTTAAACGCAGTAATCAATTGACAGATTTTTTAGGGGGAAATTCTATCTGCTAACACAGGCCCGTTTTGCTACTGGTGCGTCACACCTCTAGTGCCAGTGCTACTGTAAAGGTTAAATATTGGTTATAAAAATGTTATTAAAAAAATGCTTCATGGCAAAAATGCCAATCGAAAGGGCTGCATCAAAGTACATGGAAAAGAAGACCTCAATTCCTTCTCTGGGCAGGATTCTGTCTAGTGCTGTAATGTTAGATCATTACAATTCTCTAGATGACAGTTTTACTCATTCATAATAAATTTCCAGAACTACCAGATTTTTGGGAATGATGTTGAGAAAGTCCTTTGGTCTACACGATTGCTTTCGACATTTCCACAACAGAACCGGACAACCCCCTGGTCGGGGGCCAAAGCACAGGAAAATGACCAGACTCTCAGTTACCTGACTGAGGGTCACATAGCCACGTTGATTATTGAAATATGACGTTAATTTTACATGGATTTTTTAATGTATAGAGCAATTACTTTTTATAGTAACAGCATTGTAGTAGATACAATTGTTTTATTCCAATAATCACTGTACCACTATCATTAAGCATAGTTCGCTCAATATAAATGAAATGTATAAATAATATTTTGGTAAACTTAAATGCCATTTGCTCGGGGACCATTTTTTATTTCCCTTCGTGAAAGACCTCCGTTCTTACATTAGGTATCCCAAGATTTTCTTCACAAAATACAGGGGTTATGCCTCACTTATGATCACTGGCTGGCTAGCCTTGATGCCGAGAGTTTATACACGAGCATGAGACACTCTGACGGTTTGAGAGCTTGCCAATATTTTTTGAAAACCCGCAACATACATCTCTCCTTGACACATGCACGATACTCTCCATGATTGAGATCTGTTTAACTGGGAATGTCTTCATGTTTTCCAATTAGTATTTTAAACAATTACAAGGCACATCCATGGGCACCTGCTTTGCCCCGGCTATGCCAACCTGGTGGTTGACTGGTGGGAACAACAGGAGCTCTGGGGCAACAAGAATGAACTTTGGATCAACAATGTGAGCATTTGGCTCCTATATATTGATGACATTTTCTTTGTCTGGGACGGGAACGAATCAGACCTGAAATCTTTAGTTAACACACTAAATGACAACAACATGAACCTCAAATCTACCATGCACCACAGTAAAACCAGTATCGTTTTTTTAGATCTCAAGTTGGTGGCTAACAATGGTATCATTCAAACAGAATTATACAGAAAAGAGACTGCAGGTAACTATCTTACATGCTTTGAGCTGTCATCCCCCGAATTTTAGATGGGGAGTCCCCTTTAGAGAATTCCTAAGGGCCAAAAGACACTGGCACCGCTGAAAGTTACCAACGCACCAAGCAGGAGATGACATGTCGTTTCTGTAGGAAGGTACCTCCTGACTATGGTTGCCCCCAACTTTTTGCCCTGTGTTTTAGCTGGTTTTTGACATAGTCGACCTGGGACCCTGCCAATCAGGACCCCAGGCCTACTGCTCTCTCTGTAAAATGGATTCCATGTACCTTAGGTACATTTCCAATTGGTACTGGGCCACCTTATCAGACCCTGTAACTCAGGGCATAGGTGTACCCAGGGCCTACCAGGGGCTGAAGCATGTATTATGCCACCCCTGGCTGGCCTCCTAAATTTGACACAACTGGCTGCATGACAGCTGGGGCAAAGTCGTGTAATCACCCTTTGCTGTAGATATAGTATACCTATATCTAACCCTAAAAATGGACACACAGATTCCTATCAGTCACTCCTATGGCAGGCCTTGACAATCCTGAAGACAGAGTGCTTGGAATCATGTGAGATGGTGCTCTGGCATGAGCTGAGCCTGTCTACAGCTTGCGGAACCAAGTCCTAATAGCTGTTCCATGATATCGCATACCATATACTCTTAAGTGCATTATAATCCTCGTGGTTAAATGCTATCTTTGGTATTGCTTTATCAAAACATGTCGAGTAAGAAGTCATACGAATTGGAATACTAACCCCTCGCCAATTCTGGCGACGGGGTTAGCATTCCACCCTTCTAGAGGGACACGACATGTATGTAACCGTGAACCCCGGTTAAAGTTAAACGAAGCCTCAGCTCCACAAAATGGATGCTGCCACCACAGACACGAGTCTGACCCCCTGCAGCTGGGAGTCCTACCAGCGAGGGGAGCCTGGACAAAGGGTTTCCTGTCAGGGGCGGTGCTAGCACCGTCCCAGACATGGTTTTGTGTATCCTGGGTAGGCAGGGCTTTTCAGGAAGGTGACTGCTGAGTGGCACCCCGGTGCTCACTACGCATAGGCCGGTCAGAACCAGTTCCAGGGGCACACCAGCCCCTGGCCTGGGGAAAGTCCGGCATGGGAGAGGGGTGTAACCACCCCCCTCCTAGTCCCACCCATAGGCAGGACCTAGTCACCGGGTCAGCCCCCTTTTTTAGTATAAAGATGGGAGCGGGCCCCCTGTTCAAATTAGATCATCTTTGGAATCAAGACCCGACTTTCTGCGAAAGACATCAAGATTTCCTTCTTCAAGATTCTCCCTTGTGGCTAAGGAGTAGTCACCCTGCATCCGCAGGCACCATCCTAAGAACACTGCGGTCTGCTGCAAGTCCTTCTTCACGAATCCGATGACCCAGCTCGACGAGACCCGGCTTCCCTGGCACCTCTGACCTCTACTCACCTCTACAGCAAAGCTGAGAACTGTGAGTGCGACGAGACCTCGAGGGACCGACGATCGCCAAGACTGCACGACTTCTTTGCAACAAGCCCACCGTGTGCTCCACTGGTGAGTGCTTTGGGGTCCGAGAAGCCCCAACCCTGAGCAGCTCCAGCACCGAAGATCAGCCCTCCAGCATCTCCACGATCTGCGTGGGGCCCTTCTGCTTTTGCGTGCTCACCGCGCTGTGTGGCTACTAGCCGGCTGGCTTGTGGCCTTCTTCACGACGCCCGACGACATCACTGCTGCTGGTCTGGTTGCTCCAGACTGGCCCTTGCTTCCTTCTTCAAGAGAGGCACCCCGACCCTCCTGGTCCACTCCAGACGCCATTTTGAGTCCACCGCGTGGGCTTGAATTTGCCAAGGCTTTGTTGCCCAATCCTGGGTCCAGCGACGCCGACAGCTTCATCCATCGTGGGACAGCTCGCTCCACCATCCTGGTCGCCGACAACGCCTCCTGGTCCGTGAGATCTGCGAGCACAGCGTCACCCACTCACCTAGTCGAGGTGGCTACCATCCGGTGCCCTCCTGGTGCCCACTGACTACTGGCTAGTAGTCACGAACTTGGTCCCCTCTGCTTTCAGGTGTCATCTTCCTTCGATCCAGGCTTGGATCCATCGAACTTTCTTCACTGGTCGCCTGCCAGCAACTTCTTTCTTCCAGGCTCCTGGTCCGGCAACGAGGATTCCCGACGTCTTTTGAGACCTATGCAGCTGCAGCCCCTGGGCTAGGTAACTTCGGCATTTCGGTGCCCCAGCATAGCCTCACTATCCAAGGGTCAGGATCCACTTTCGTTTTCTCCCTACCAGGTCGGGTTCGCCCGAGAACACTAACTTTGTCATTACTAGCTACCATAGACTTTGTCCCGCATCACGCGTGAGAGTGCACACCCTGCACCCAAGTCCCCTAGGCCTCCTGTAAGTAATCTGAAGGTTCTATAGTCAAGACCTAGCGATTCCAAAGCCTATTAGTACTGTACTTACCCGCTAGTAATTTCGCATTCCACTTTCAGAGTATATGGTTTTCCGTGCCCCTCGGGCATTTGTATATACTGTGCTAACTTAAGTATTTTCGTAAGAGTTTTGTTTTGTGCTTAGTACCCTGTCCTCATAAAGAGTACAGGGCTGTTGTGATTCTTAATAAATATCTTGTTTATTTTCATAACACTTGTGTGGTGTCCTTTCACTGGGTATTCAAGGGGTATATGTGTGGTAAACAGCTGGCTTAACACGCCCTCTCGAGTCTTTAGCCTTAGACTGCTCGTATCCATGCTACTAGGATAGCTGGTCTATAAGGTTGACTTACAACCAATCATCAATAAGGGTTGCTGGACTGATACATAGTGTTCACTAGAATAGTGAGCACTGCATATCAGGCCACCTTCTCACATTGGTGAGCAGCGGTTGGGATTTGAGCTTGCTGTTTTACCACACGTATCCTAAGGATATCTTGTTGAAAGATCACATAAGTACTGTTAGGTACATATAACTTAGCTTAGAATACTCTGAGTTCTACTGAACCAGCTGTTGCAGCTCCTCAAGGCTTAGCACACCTTGGTTGCAACTCTTAGCAAGGGATCAGTAGGCAAACACATAGTGTAGGTAGGTGCATCACTTACACCACACTAGAAACAGTATGTCAGACAAAGGAGGAAACTCTGAGTCTCCCCTTGTGTCAGTGGACCCTCCACAGGTCCTCCCTTCCAGATATACTGTTCTTAGCTTCCATGAGTTACGACAGGTGTGTACCTCTAGGAAGATAAAACAGGGGTCTAACCCCACAACTTCCTTTCTGATTGGTCTCTTAGAGACTTATGATGCCAGAAAAGCTGAGAAACTTCTTAGCTCTTCTAATCCAGATGGAAGCATGCCTCCCCTTGAGGGAACCAGAGGAGACCCTGACCTAATCCACCTCTCAGCTGAGACTGAAGAGGGGGAGGAGGATGAGGATCCCTCTGGGGATGAGGCAGATAAGGGACAGGTAGAAGTCAGCAGACTAACCAGGTCCAACTTAAGCAGACATGAGATTGGTACTGGGGGACCCCTGGGGCCACTCTCAGGTCAGCTTAACATTGGGAATGGACGAGCCAGATCTCTATCAAGAGGCTCTGGCAGATCTATTCAAACCAATGGCTCTCAAAGCTCTTCTCACAGAGGGATGACTTCCCCTCAGAGGAGAGTGTATGAAGCTAAAGAAAGGGCAGTCAATCTGAGGATTGAAAGGGAAGAACTTGCCCTGGCCAAACAGAGGCTTGCCTTTGCTAGAGAGCAACAGTTAAGTGGGGTAGTCCCCACTGGTGGCAGCAATGTACCTAGCAATAGGGAAAGGAGTTTTGATACAAAGCACCTGAATAAGATAGTGCCCCCCTTTAAACAAGGGGATGACATCCACAAATGGATTACTGCTTTGGAGAGGGCCTGCACTGTGCAGGGTGTTCCCCAGAGTCAGTGGGCAGCTACCTTGTGGCTCTCCTTTGAAGGTAAAGGTAGAGATAAGCTCCTCACTACTAGAGTGGAGGATGCTAACAATTATCAAGCCCTGAAGAATACACTGGTTGATGGGTTTGGTTTAACCACTGAGCAGTACAGGATGCTGTTCAGAGACACCCA
The DNA here is from genome assembly GCF_964263255.1 of Lissotriton vulgaris. NCBI lineage: Eukaryota > Metazoa > Chordata > Amphibia > Caudata > Salamandridae > Lissotriton > Lissotriton vulgaris. The sequence continues at coordinate 267,302,072 of NC_141685.1, forward strand.
GAAAACTCAGTCTCAGGATTGGACTGACTTTGTTGATTGTGCCACTAAGGCTTTTGAAGGCTGGCTACTGGGTAGTAAGGTTACTGATTTTAAAGGATTGTACAATCTAATTATGAGGGAGCAAATCTTAAGTAATTGTCAGAACCAGCTATTACACCAGCACCTGGTAGACTCTGATCTGACCTCTCCACAGGAATTGGGTAAGAGGGCAGACAAATGGGTCAGAACCAGGGTCAGGCCTAAGAACCAGGGTGGTGACCAAAAGAAGGAATCAACCAAGCCTCAAGAGAAGGGTGGGGATAAATCCACAGAGAAGACTTCCCAAGGGCCCCAAAACTCCAACAAGGGTGGTGGGTCCCAGAACACTTCTCCCAGAACCCAAAAGAAACCTTATTGCCATACCTGTAAACAGGTGGGCCATTACAAAAGTGATATCAGTTGCCCTAAAAATAGCAATAAGGAAAACATACCCCCAGGTAATACTCCCAGACCTCCTGTTACCACTAGTGGTAATCCCCCAGGTGGTTTGAGTGCCCCCAAGAATGTGGTGGGCATTACTTTGGGAAACCAGGTGGACTATGGCCTAGCCAGGTTCCCTGAAACAACTCTTGTCTGTGAGACTGGCTTGGGGTTTGCCAACTTCACTACTGGTTCCCACATTTTGGGAAAGTATAGACAGGAGCCCCTTATCAATGATCAGAAAGTTGAGGCATACAGAGACACAGGGGCCAGCATCACCATGGTGATTGACCATCTGGTCCCCTCTGCTCAACTGACCCCTGGTTTCACTTACCAGGTGACAGACGTTCATGGAGTGAAGAGAAGGCATCCCATGGCAGTAATTGAACTCAGCTGGGGTAATGTCACAGGGCCCATGAGAGTGGCAGTGACAGACACCCTACCTGTAGATTGCTTACTGGGGAATGACCTGGAAATCTCAACATGGGCTGAGGTGGAGCAAGAAACTCACTTCAGAATGATAGGCCTACCCAGAAAGGTTAGTGGGGCAGTAATAACTACAGCCCCAGTCCAAGCACCATTCCTCCCTGAAAAGGTTGGAAGAGCAGTGGTAGCCACTGCCCAGGCTCAGACAGACTTTCCTGAACAGGATAGGAAGGCTGTGACAGTCACAGCCCAAACACAAACTGAGTGCCCTCCTGAAAAGGTTGGCAAGGCTGTAATGGTCTCAGCCTTTACTCAAACAGATGATAGTGTTGTGAAGCCTGAAACAATGGATCACTCCACTCAGACAGAGAGCATTGAGGAGGAAGAGAGATCTCCCTCCCACCAGACTTTAGGCAAGGATCAGCCTCCTCAGGGAACTGATCTGACCCCTTGTGAAGGAACTGCCCCAGAGGTAGTCAGGCCTAGCCTGGCAGAGCCCCTGATGTCAGTGGACCCTTCCCAGGTGGGACCCAGTCTGGAGCAGGTAACCTGCCCCTCTCTACCCTGCCTCAGTCAGCCCAGGGCTGAAGAGGTCAGGGAGGCCAGTGTTGGACCCCAAAGGGCCCCCTGTCCAAAAGAACTCCTTAATCAGCAGATTAGGATCACTGAAGCTGGTAAACCTAGCCAAGTGAAAATAAATCAGACTCCTGAGGGATCCCCCTTAAAAGTAGTTAGGGACCTCCCACAGTTGGACACTGTTGGGCACAGCCAAACATGGGGCCTAAAAACCCCAGACCTGACCTGTCCCTCCAGTAAGCCAAACAGAGGGACTCAGCCTCCAGCTTTAGGTAGCCAGAGGCTGACCCTGAGAGCTCAGAGTATCTCAGCTAAAGAAAGAAAGGCACACATGATGGATGGTGATTGGAGGAAGTTGAGCCCAAAGGTAGAGGAGACTCACTTCAGCACTCCATCCCAGCATCAGCCTTTTTCTTTCCCAAGACACACCAAAGACAGAGATTCCCTATGGTGGAGACCCTCAGATACCCTTAGGGTGAGGGGTTGCCTAGTGGACCATGACACAGGGGGAAACCAAGCCAGAGCTGGTCCTTCCTTATATGGCCACTTAGGTAATAGAGGCTTACCTGGACAAGGATAGCCTTATCTCCTTTCGTTTGGGGGGGGGGGGGTTGTGTAGGAAGGTACCTCCTGACTATGGTTGCCCCCAAATTTTTGCCCTATGTTTTAGCTGGTTTTTGACATAGTCGACCTGGGACCCTGCCAATCAGGACCCCAGGCCTACTGCTCTCTCTGTAAAATGGATTCCATGTACCTTAGGTACATTTCCAATTGGTACTGGGCCACCTTATCAGACCCTGTAACTCAGGGCATAGGTGTACCCAGGGCCTACCAGGGGCTGAAGCATGTATTATGCCACCCCTGGCTGGCCTCCTAAATTTGACACAACTGGCTGCATGACAGCTGGGGCAAAGTCGTGTAATCACCCTTTGCTGTAGATATAGTATACCTATATCTAACCCTATATATGGACACACAGATTCCTATCAGTCACTCCTATGGCAGGCCTTGACAATCCTGAAGGCAGAGTGCTTGGAATCATGTGAGATGGTGCTCTGGCATGAGCTGAGCCTGTCTACAGCTTGCGGAACCAAGTCCTAATAGCTGTTCCATGATATCGCATACCATATACTTTTAAGTGCATTATAATCCTCGCGGTTAAATGCTATCTTTGGTATTGCTTTATCAAAACATGTCGAGTAAGGTGTCATACGAATTGGAATACTAACCCCTCGCCAATTCTGGCGACGGGGTTAGCATTCCACCCTTCTAGAGGGACACGACATGTATGTAACCGTGAACCCCGGTTAAAGTTAAACGAAGCCTCAGCTCCACAAAATGGATGCTGCCACCACAGACACGAGTCTGACCCCCTGCAGCTGGGAGTCCTTCCAGCGAGGGGAGCCTGGACAAAGGGTTTCCTGTCAGGGGCGGTGCTAGCACCGTCCCAGACATGGTTTTGTGTATCCTGGGTAGGCAGGGCTTTTCAGGAAGGTGACTGCTGAGTGGCACCCCGGTGCTCACTACGCATAGGCCGGTCAGAACCAGTTCCAGGGGCACACCAGCCCCTGGCCTGGGGAAAGTCCGGCATGGGAGAGGGGTGTAACCACCCCCCTCCTAGTCCCACCCATAGGCAGGACCTAGTCACCGGGTCAGCCCCCTTTTTTAGTATAAAGATGGGAGCGGGACCCCTGTTCAAATTAGATCATCTTTGGAATCAAGACCCGACTTTCTGCGAAAGACATCAAGATTTCCTTCTTCAAGATTCTCCCTTGTGGCTAAGGAGTAGTCACCCTGCATCCGCAGGCACCATCCTAAGAACACTGCGGTCTGCTGCAAGTCCTTCTTCACGAATCCGACGACCCAGCTCGACGAGACCCGGCTTCCCTGGCACCTCTGACCTCTACTCACCTCTACAGCAAAGCTGAGAACTGTGAGTGCGACGAGACCTCGAGGGACCGACGATCGCCAAGACTGCACGACTTCTTTGCAACAAGCCCACCGTGTGCTCCACTGGTGAGTGCTTTGGGGTCCGAGAAGCCCCAACCCTGAGCAGCTCCAGCACCGAAGATCAGCCCTCCAGCATCTCCACGATCTGCGTGGGGCCCTTCTGCTTTTGCGTGCTCACCTCGCTGTGTGGCTACTAGCCGGCTGGCTTGTGGCCTTCTTCACGACGCCCGACGACATCACTGCTGCTGGTCTGGTTGCTCCAGACTGGCCCTTGCTTCCTTCTTCAAGAGAGGCACCCCGGACCCTCCTGGTCCACTCCAGACGCCATTTTGAGTCCACCGCGTGGGCTTGAATTTGCCAAGGCTTTGTTGCCCAATCCTGGGTCCAGCGACGCCGACAGCTTCATCCATCGTGGGACAGCTCGCTCCTCCATCCTGGTCGCCGACAACGCCTCCTGGTCCGTGAGATCTGCGAGCACAGCGTCACCCACTCACCTAGTCGAGGTGGCTACCATCCGGTGCCCTCCTGGTGCCCACTGACTACTGGCTAGTAGTCACGAACTTGGTCCCCTCTGCTTTCAGGTGTCATCTTCCTTCGATCCAGGCTTGGATCCATCGAACTTTCTTCACTGGTCGCCTGCCAGCAACTTCTTTCTTCCAGGCTCCTGGTCCGGCAACGAGGGTTCCCGACGTCTTTTGAGACCTATGCAGCTGCAGCCCCTGGGCTAGGTAACTTCGGCATTTCGGTGCCCCAGCATAGCCTCACTATCCAAGGGTCAGGATCCACTTTCGTTTTCTCCCTACCAGGTCGTGTTCGCCCGAGAACACTAACTTTGTCATTACTAGCTACCATAGACTTTGTCCCGCATCACGCGTGAGAGTGCACACTCTGCACCCGAGTCCCCTAGGCCTCCTGTAAGTAATCTGAAGGTTCTATAGTCAAGACCTAGCGATTCCAAAGCCTATTAGTACTGTACTTACCTGCTAGTAATTTCGCATTCCACTTTCAGAGTATATGGTTTTCCGTGCCCCTCAGGCATTTGTATATACTGTGCTAACTTAAGTATTTTCGTAAGAGTTTTGTTTTGTGCTTAGTACCCTGTCCTCATAAAGAGTACAGGGCTGTTGTGATTCTTAATAAATATCTTGTTTATTTTCATAACACTTGTGTGGTGTCCTTTCACTGGGTATTCAAGGGGTATATGTGTGGTAAACAGCTGGCTTAACACGCCCTCTCGAGTCTTTAGCCTTAGACTGCTCGTATCCATGCTACTAGGATAGCTGGTCTATAAGGTTGACTTACAACCAATCATCAATAAGGGTTGCTGGACTGATACATAGTGTTCACTAGAATAGTGAGCACTGCATATCAGGCCACCTTCTCACAGTTTCCATGCCAAAAAATATCCAGGTAGAGCACTTAAACAGGCTGATGAGAAAATAGGGAAAGTGAAAAGAGAGGAAGCCCTATTCCAATAACCATGTTCTAGAACGAAGAAAGAAGGACAGGATGAGCCCATAAGACCCATTACTGAATTCAACAGCCAAGTAGGGCAGCTCAGGAAGATCTTTTAGTCTAGATAGGATATACATAGACAGGATCCCATAGACAGGAACCCGCAGTTGGACACACTCCATCTGTAACATTTCAGAAAAATCTATTACTGAGAGATCTATTAGTCAAAGTCATCTTCTTCCCAAAGAAATAAACTGGCCGAAAACGCTGCAACTGTAAGGCATGTAAGTTTAGCGAAAACGTCATGGAGGTTACACTGAAAAGAATCCACAGGACATGGAGGATCCCAAAATTCATCACATGTGGCACTGATTTCGTGATCTACGCTATCAAGCGTCCGTGTAATCTCTGGTACATAGATTTCACTACCTTTCCCGTCAACTAATGTGTACTTGAACACCTTAGAGCTATTACAAATAGGGATTTCAGCTACAGCACAGCCAAACATTTTAATGAGCATCATGAGAGTGACTGTACGAAAGCCAGATTCTTTTGTCTAGACAATGTCCCAAAAAATCAAAGAGGAAGCAACTGCATATCTGCCCTACGCAGATTAGAATCTCATTTTATTCTACAGACTGGCAGTATGTTCCCTAATGGTATGAATAATTGTACTCACACTTATAAACCAGTGATGAGGTCTCCCTGTTAGAACTTTATCACCTGTCATTGTACTAGTCATTTTCTTTTGAGTTTTCATTTATTCTTTCTAGAGCATGTGGTCTCACTTTGCACAAATGTTGAAGAGTAACTCTTCATATGGGTCTTTGATTGCATATGAAAGACATTATTTGAGACATTAAGGACATAGTTCACTAGAATGTTTCATGTATTTTAATGATGTTCTATGTTCTCTCCTTTAGGGACTACAATATGATGCTGTCATGAACATATCACACATTTTGATATAAAGCTACTGCACTGGAGCAGAACGGCGTTCTAGGTATCAACGACTGCTCCATAGTCACTATTGTCTGTGGATGCAATGACTGCATGAAGTTGGCACTTTTAAGAGGTATCACAGTGTGGTACAGCACTAAGACCGGAGAGGCCAACACAATCTGAATATGCTTGAAGACAGATATATTAGCTACTTTATCAAATGTGTATTTGAATTTGGGTACTACACCATCATTTTTTGTCTGCTTCACTAGAAGCGCCTGCAATCGCCTTAGAGAACTTTGTCACCATTATCTCACAACATTATATGAATTAGAAGAAGAACTGCAAAGTAATGAACTTTGTCCATTGTAACGGTGACTGCGCTATATAAAAGCCTGTAACATATTACCATTAGTGAATGAAAATGTGAATTCACCCATGTTCCGATTGTAATTTACTTTTATCTATTGTTTAGCACTCTCTTGTATATATGTATGTCAACGTTTTGAAAAAACATAAGAAAAATAGCAAAAGAAAAAATAAGTAAAACAAGTAAAAAAAAGTGAAATAATTATGCTGCGTTGTGCGGGCCACCAGATTTGTTCACCTTTTAAGGAGCACCATGATCACCTGTTAGGATCATGTGACCAAGACCACAGCTGTGGTCGAAACTCGTCTGTTTGTCTTCCTGAATAAATAAGTACTATCAACACTCACAACTGGTGTGGCTCATGGATCTTTGCTGCAACGCAGATATATATATATATATATGTATATATATATATATATGTATATCACGTCCAAACAACTGTACATTTGCCTTGCCGTGTCTCTAAGTTCATAAGTTCATCTATGTATAACCAAGACATTGTTTGTTTCCTGCCTTTAGAGTCTTTCTGGTACAATTTCAGGACAATGTCTTACTAATATCTTTATGTTGTCTCCATCATGAAAGGGTATTGGCTCATCTGGTTTCTCTTATTTGGAATATGCAGCTGTTTTGTGTTTAGTTTAGTTATTTGTGCTTATTGCACTATGAAGTAGGGGCCAACTATCTGGGAGATACCAGATAGATAAAGGTGCTGCAGTTTGGAAACTATGTTGCAGTAGACGTAGGCAAGAATGTATTGTATCCACACAGGTGTGAAATTAGTTGGAAGTATTTCAATTAATAAGTGGAGGGTTTGGGAAAATTATGTCACACATATTTGGTATCATGGAAATGGGTTGCTAAACAGCCACTTGGCCTTTGAATGTCTTTGGGGACAAATAAAATCTTTTGAGCCCGATAGATAGATAGATAGATAGATAGATAGATAGATAGATAGATAGATAGATAGATAGATAGATAGATAGATAGATAGATAGATAGATAGATAGATAGATAGATAGATAGATAGATAGATAGATAGATAGATAGATAGATAGATAGATAGATAGATAGATAGATAGATAGAGTGAGGGCGATAGATAGATAGATAGATAGATAGATAGATGGATAGATAGATAGATAGATAGATAGATAGATAGATAGATAGATAGATAGATAGATAGAGTGGAGGCGATAGATAGATATATAGATAGATAGATAGATAGATAGATAGATAGATAGATAGAAAGATAGATAGATAGATAGATAAATAGATAGATAGATAGATAGATAGATAGATAGATAGATAGATAGATAGATAGATAGATAGATAGATAGATAGATAGATAGATAGATAGATAGATAGATAGATAGATGAATTTGTCAACTTCCGCCACTTTATGCAAAGTGTTCTGGAACTCTCAGGACTCGCACGCTCTGCTCAAAATGAATACATTACTTAATAAACAAATAAGCGCTTCAATGCATATATCAGTCGTTCATCGACGGGCCAGCTTGTCATCCGCTTGGGATGGTTAAATGAGTAGCGTCGAGGAGAGAAATACCATCAAATGTTAGTACAGCGCTTAGGAGAACACTGTATTCGAAGCGCTATAAAGAGATTCTCGTTACCTCATTAGATCTCCCACTCCCAGCTGTTTTACTGTCTCCGTGTCCGGGCAGCCCCATTTGTGTGAGCATTGAATACGCATAGGGGTTATTTTAGCAGGGGCGGTTTCTCCTTGAGGGCGTCGGGGCTCCGCCCCCTTAACTTTAGCTGGCACTCGTCAAAAAAGCAAAGTGTGTTGTGTTTCACTGTTTTGTGTTAGAGACACAGTGAACACACACAGCCTAAAAATGCATGATAGTTTCTTATTTTTTATTTCAGGGTCGGGGGTGCGCACACACTACCTGCGATGATTCATTCTGCAGCGAGGCTGATGCTGAGTGGCAATGTCTACAGCTTTTGCCGGGCTGACGATCTCACAGCCCTGGGGCTTGTGATGTCATCAGCTCGGCAAAAGCATGGAGTTGCGGACCAGTCTCCACCCCCTGATGCCGTGGGGATGAAATCAGCCCTGGGCGTTTTGCAGTGAAGCCCTGTAATCCCGGGGCTTCACGTCAATCAGGGAATGGAGAATTGGTCACACCACCCATTCCCAACTCGTCACTGTGACGAGTTGGGAAAGGGTGGGGTTAAGGCTGTAAACAGACTGGAAGCTGAGAAATCGAGTCTGCGCAGACTCGAGATGGCTGTTTCCAGTGATTCACACGTGGGTTGGTTTCAGAGCAGACAGAAACCAACTTGTGGTCGGACATAGGTCTCGTAATGAGCAGGCGAGTTTAGTTGTTTCAGGTATTTGTTTTATTATTGTTTAAAAAAAAAAAGTTTCGTTCATTGTGGCCTCACATGACATCTACCCCTTTTCACACTCTCTTCTTCCTCCCACATTCCAGCGCCTGTTGAAAAATGACGAGTCCCCCCCCCCCCTCCCCTTGCTGTTCACTCGCTCCTTTCTTTTCACACTGGCCCTCCTGCACACATTGCCTGCCAGCTCCGTGATAATCTGCGGTATTTTCTGCAATGGCCCGGTTTTAGCACTCAGTAATTACATATTGCTGTGGGTGCCAGAGGGTGTCCTAGTTCACACACCTATATCATGGGCCTTGGAACACGTGTAAAATCACAGCAGCTCACTGATGGACTACTGACTGTTCGTGAACTCCCTGACATAATCAGTCATTATCAATTTTATTTAGGAGTTTTATAATGCACGTTGTGTTGGTTATTTTTTCCTTATTTTAGAGAATTTATGTAATATATCTACATAATTAGGTGTCTCTTTCACTTATCAAATAAATAAGACAAAAAAGCAGTGTGTGTCTGAACAGTAAGTAAAAAGTACACCCAATGACAATTTGAGATAACAAAGTAGGGTTTTGAGAGCCCTTTGGAACTTCATCAGGATGAGCAGCTGTTTGATATTCCCTGGTGACGAATTCAAAAAGTCAAGCACATATATAGAAAATGTATGGTCCCCTATCTTTGGATTCCAGAACATGGACTGTTTAATAACTGCCTGATCAAAGAGTCATTATAGGAAGACCCCACTGAAGTTTTCCCATAAGTACAAAAAACAGACAGGTTTGGTCAATATATGGAAACCAGACACTAGTGATACAAGGCCACCTTCCAAAATGCTATCCTGTTTTGTTTCAAAACCATTCTTGCTGCAATTTATCTGCAAAGTAAAGTTGTTTACCCTAGCACTCCTTGACACCTTCCAATATGGTAATAGCGTAATATCGCAGCTACGGGTTATTATTCTGGGTCAAATATACTACAACGTGGCCAGAAATAGGCGCCTAAAGGGTTTTCTCCAAAGTCATCCAGAACAATTAGTTTCTAAAGTTGCCTACAGACATGGGCTGAGGTAGAGAAGAAAACCCATGCAGCTCACTGATGGACTGTTCGTGAACTCCCTGACATAGTTTCTTAATCTTTGACAAGCAGTAGGTGTAACAGTTCAATCCCTTTGTTGTTTGGTTGTTTCTACATTCAATTGGATGCAATATTAATACTTCCCTAGTGATTTCCTTGGTTTTCTCGCCAATGATGAAATTAGCATTTGAATTTTCTAATTTCTACTCCCCTTATTTAATTTCGTTCATTAACATGGCTTTCACTGTGCACCACAGCTTGCAAACAACACTTCACCCTCTGAGTTTATGTATGCATGTACTTTGCATTTCAATAGGCAAAAGCAAAAGCCAATACCCTGACTGGTTTTCATTATTATTAGAGCTTTCTTTCAATTTAACTGTGAACTTAAACGAATAACCAGTGATATGGCTGCTGTGGAAGGCCTTCAGTGGTGTAGTTGTCGGCAAGGACTTTTTGGAAAACTCTTGGAAGCTCTTGTGTCACTTGTGATATTTTAAGGAGGAGGTAAAGTTTCAGAGGAATAACGTAACCACTAGAGTACAATTTTGTCCATGCCAAAAGTGTTCACTGGCACATTAGATTATTTTTTTTTAAATCTACTTTATCGAATACATAAAGCATGTCTACGAGGATACTTACTCTGGTCATTGTGGAAAGCAGTTGTTATTTAATGCTTAGTAATGTATTTTCGGTACCGCTACACAGTCTTAACCTTGACTGAAAGTCACTGCGGAGGTTATTTGTTTCCAAATAATTTGATAATTGTGAGCTAACAGCAGTTCTGAGGATTTTAGTGCTATGTGATGAAGGGACATAGGTCTATAGTTGGGTAAAGTTTGATTCATGGGCAGTCAGTTTCTGAATAAGCTGCGTAAATATGACATCCAAGCGTTTGAGGGACAATCCCCAGTAACGTGTGTAGATCAGTTTGATAACAGACTAGAACAATTTGATGTTTTTTCGGCACAGGGATCTGTGGTTGAGGAAACAGTTTGAGATTATTCAAGGTCTTGTTGAGTGCATCTCCAGAAACAGCTGCAGACATATTCATGGTTGGTTACTGATTACCTAAGACCTTCCAGGGATTTGTGTGTTAGACCTAGATTAACAACCTGAGCATTGGTGTTTTGCTGCTGAAGATGGGCATCCGGCCAGCATAACTCTTTTGTGGGAGTTGCACATGTGTATAAGTGTGGGTTTTAAACTTTTTTTAATACATTTGAAATAGCTGTATAAAAAACATATTAACTTTTCACTTCAAATTTGGGAGTATGGCCTTTTAGCTGTATATAACTGATTTGTAGGCATACTCATTGATCTAACGTGCAGTTTCAGAGGCAGGGCAGTACAATATTTCCCCGCAACTTCCTCTTTGTTTCAAGACTGAAAAGACTTCTGGGAATTATTTGTTGTGCCGTGCTTGGGCTGCTTTAGGGTTCTAAAACTGTGTGCACAAGCTGGCTGCAAGCTCAGTGATAATGCTGCAAAGAGAGAGACTGTTGCATTTACTATAAGGTGGTCATGCCGGTTACATTTTGGCATGAACTAAAAGTCTGGCGCTTTAATCTCCCTGTGCCTATCTGAATCTCCTCTTCTTTCTTGTTTACATGTAAGTAGGTGAAACGGAAAAGGTATACTGTGATTTAATACTAGGTTACTTCAAAGAACGCCATTGATTAATTCCCCAGCACTGTTTTGCTTGGCTTCACTCTTAAAATTCGGATTGTGCTAGTGGCAAAAAAGCTTTGGGAAAGCCAAAATGTCTGCCCTTAATGTGATAAATCATACAGCCAGTTCTTCATAGCAGTTTGCATGTATTACCACGTTAATTGAAGAGCTGGCGGCATTGCTTTTCATGTTTGCATGTATGCTTGTGTTGGAACACAAATCTTTCCTTTTGTACTCAGACGTGGGGCTTGTTGTTCTGGTTTACTATTTATTTCGCTCGTATTTTATAGAATATGATTTATTTCCATAACTAAACATATACTCAGAAGTGGCTGCTCATCTCATGGCTCCGGGTTCTGTCGTGAGTCTAGAGTATTTCTTTCTCTATGCAGTGACTATCCTCTTTCCAATCAGAGCCCCAAAGTGAATGGCACTGATAGTTGGACTTCTCTGGACTAGTGTGGCTGGAAGTCAAAATGTTATCCATTGCTGTATTTTTACTGTGTTTTAACAAAGATTTTTTTTTAGTAATGAAACTATTCTGTGTCCCTGTTGGCCTGCATTTTTTACAGAAAATGTGTGCCACTAGTAATTCCGAACATCTAGTGAAGAGTGGGCACACGAGGTGCATACCCAGTATTGTACCTGCCATTGTCTGCATTTGACAGGTAAAAAAAGGCATGGTGCCCGGGGCTGTCATTCTGTTCTCTTTCATAGAACCGCTTAACAGCAGGCCTTCTGGCAAATCACAGCACAAGTATGTGTCTGCTGTCTCTAGTCTACAACCCTCAGGGTGAGGTAATTTTACCAAACCCAGCACGGGCCACGCACACCTTCACGGATCAATTACGATTAAGTTGGACTCATCACCCCACCTTGGACATAACTGTTCAGTCTGGGGTCCGAAAAAAATTAATTGCAAATGTTTTTCTGTTCCTTTAAAAGAAAATTGGTTTTCCCCCTTTTTTTTAAATGACTTGTGCAAAGCAGATTTTATAGAGAAAAATTTGCCAGACAGAGCTGTGTGTTTTTTTCATGATGCTTGTAACGCCGTGTCTGCTCGCTGTTTTGATAATGTATTGCAGTGGTTGCTCGGTTCAGTCCTGCACAGTGCTCTTCCGACCCCCATGGGACAGATCTCTTTCCAGCCTTCTCCAAGGACTGCAATAATGTGCTGGGACATCCCAGGCTCCTTACGCTAATCAGGTTACAAATAGTGCTCTGTTAGCTCTGAACCTTGCTTACCCCAATCAATCACATGATACATATAGCTTATAAGGGAACAATTTTAAATCTCACAGCTCCTGATACTCTTGCTACATCATTATCATCGCCCTCCTTCATTCACGTGCAGCTCTAAAGGAGCTGGTGCAATAAACCCACGACATCTGGGCCACTGCACTAACCCCAACAGGTAAACCTCAATAGTGGGATCAATAGAGGGATCCGAAAAGTGACGTCTATGTGTGTATTCATGTATGTATTTCATTTTGAACTGCCCTCTGTACTAGATGCGTCTTCTATGAGCTGCACTTAATAGCAATGACTAGGCTTTTTGTTGGAGGGGCTAACATTACGGTAATGCCCAAGAGAAAGATTGTAGGCACATCCTGGACAAATAGCTTAGCGTATTATGTGGCATCTTTTTTAACTGTTGCCTATGTGGAACCCTCAGAGAATAAACACCAGTGATGATTCCAACTAATAAAAGTCACACCACCCCGGGATTGCAGGGGGCCACGGAGTCTCAAATGGACTTAAATGTGTAGCGTGCTTTCCGAATTTAGAAGCACACCTTTCCTTGGGGCTCAAGCTTACATTGGGCATTTACCATAAGAAGCATCCTTCTTTGGATTTAATTGACTACACGTCCCAGAATACCTTACGTACAGGCTCATAGAAGAGCAGATGCATATCAGAGTATGATGAGATTTAAATGAGGAGGTGTGGCCCGTATTGCTTCTTTCGACCGATGTGCCTCTATATATATATTTACCGGAGAGAGCCCAGCAGGGATTAGGGCTGGTGAATCCGCCAGGCTTTTGATGTGAATTGCTGGGAAAGGGATAATTCCTGCAATGCGGGAAGCATCAGTCCCCTGGTAATTTGTTAAAACACCATAATCACTTTTAGGCGGCATCTGCTTGCACAAGTTTTGACACGTCTAACACTAGAAAACACCATTAGGATTTCAAAGCGGTTTTTAAAATTATTATTATTGCTGCATTTTCGCTTCTTTTTAAGGATATATTGTTATAAAAACACGTGTAATTTCCCAGTAGGATGCTTTTGAATTAGCTTTTGGGCACATCTAGGTGGGAGCAAATGTCCTGAATACTGTTTAACTTTTTTTTTTAAGTTGTGGGGTTGCGTGCCTTAAGAACAGCATCAGCAAGAATAAGCAATTTGAACTCCAAGCTATCGGAGCTTCCTGGAGGCTCTTTTGGTTATACACCACATTTCTACCCACATGTGCCTCTGTCATTGTTTTAAAGTGTGCACAACTCTGCAAAATAAGACAGGGGTGGGCTACCCTGTGGATGGGATGGTGGGGGTGGTGTCATCTCTAAGAGTAACTCTTATTCTAAAAGTGGTGCGGGCCCTTGGCAGAGTTGGATAGTTAGATGCGGCCTGGCTCCACATTTCATCCTTGTGAGGTTTATAACGTAAATATAACTGTGTAAGACATTAAAATGCATGGAGGGTTGCTGTGTGGGTTAATGAATGTGAGGTTAGAAAGTTAGCAAATTCCTGGCTCAAAATCCCATTTTACTGCGTTTGTTGACTAACAATAACACATAAATTTGGGAAATACTGTGGGGAACTAAAGCATGGCCTAAGAAAGGCCTGTGTGCCTGGGCAAAAGCCGAGGTGATCCCATTTAAAGTATGTATTTTTATCTTGTTTTAAAACAAAATACAGTGCACACCCTCTGGGAGAAACTGGACCAATACATGCTTAATATCTTCCCTGGCCTTGCCCGTGAAAAGCTCCCACTGCTTCTCCTGGGTTGCTTCCAATTTCATTCCCACATCCAACGAGTGTTCCAGAGAGCTAGGCTCACAGTAGAGTATTTATGTGGCCTGTTGGTGTCTCAGAAGGCTTTGCCGTATCTGTCCTCTATCTCGGTGGAGGGGATTGGGGAGGATAGGTAGGGAGGCTATCTCATATGGAGTGATAACAGGCTGAATTCGCCTCGAGGTGCCCCACTGCACTGCCCAGGGATGGGTGTTTCAAGCCATGACGCACTTTTGAATCAGAAAAACACAGCACTAGCCAGCAGCAGCAAATTTTTCCGCTTTTATCATTTACAATGCTTTCTGTGTAATTTAAGGTGCACAGAAAGGAACTGTTTTCTACACTACAAATTCTGATTAATAAAATTTGTTCTGACCAAGTTTTCTTAAGGTCTAGTAAACAGTTACTTTTTGGTCCGTGGAATTTTAATGCGCATCAACTGTATCGTGTAAACACATTTGGATTTGCAATATTTAAATTCGCCTGCAGTGCAAATTGTTATAGTTATTTTTATATGTCAGTAGTAATTATGTGGTCCATTGTTAGGGCAAGGCCCCATCCTATAAACCATGTTTTGGTCCACCGTCGAAAGCATTTGAATTTTCCAGCTCTATTACCTGTGGCTTGTAAATAGATTTGGGCAGTCGCTATTCAAATTTGTCAGCCATAACAGCGGGTAGCAGCCAGTATTTTCATTGGCATAGCCTGTTATGAAGCTCTGTGGTTATACTGAATAACCAGCTACCTCTGTTATATGACAGCTCTTCAATAATGTAATACCTGCACTTTCACAATTGCTTTATTAACCTTCCTGCTTTCTCAAATTTGCTTGAAAATGCACCATTTTTCCACAATTTTTTCAAAATTTTCTCGGGGGGAATTCCCCCCGAACCCTCCTTAGGGGGTTCGGGCTCGCTCGCTACGCTCGCTCGCTACGGTGCAGTATGATTATCAGTTTCCGCCTCACCACTTTCAAATGTCACCAGCCGCCACTGTATTTTAGCACAATTTACGGGCGAGTGGGTGCAATGCTTTATTGAAGCTTCAGCCGAAAACATTAGTGTTTTCTCACATCAATTTTCACCCTTAAAGGAGTGGTCACCCGACTACTCTGCTAGCACCTTTTCCATGTACATGTATGACAAGTTCACCAAACCTCACAGGTAGGAGGGGGTAAAGTGCATGTGTGTTTGTGTGCGTGTTGGGGGGTGGGGTATGAGGTGCTGGGTAGGCCCATCAAAAAGTCTGGCCGCCATATGCTCCAAGCGTTGACTGCACTTATGTAAATAAACACCACGGATGGTGTGGGAGAGAGACGGGGTGTTTGAGAGCGTGGGGGCTGCTTTGAGGTACATGCCAGAGGCTTTTGTGTCAAGTGAGACGGAGAGATTTGACAGATATGATGAAAAGAGGAATGTTTGGGGAGAACAGAAAAGAAAATTGACATCTGAAACTCCATTGGAGTCAAAAGGAACGAGCACTGTGACTGGCAGAGAGAGTCAGCAGTGAAAAGAGACTGTGCGACTGGCAGAGTCTGTCTCGAGGTGTCACACCGAGACTCACCGTCCCCGGACAGACGTCAGGAGTCTGGCAACGGTGTTAAGAGACAGTGCCTACATGTCAAGGTGTCACACCGAGTCTCACCCTCCCCGGGGAGACGTCAGGAGTCTGGCAATTGTGTTAAGAAACAGTGCCTCAAGGTGTCACACCGAGTCTCACCCTCCCCGGGGAGACGTCTGGAGTCTGGCAATCGTGTTAAGAGACGGTGCCTACATGTCAAGGTGTCACACCGAGTCTCACCCTCCCCGGGGAGACGTCTGAAGTCCGGCAATGGTGTTAAAAGACAGTTCGACTGGCTCAGAGTGTCTGTGTCTCAAGATGTCACATCGAGGCTAGGCTGAGGCAACATTGCGCTCAAGCCTGACTGAGCTGCGCCACGGTCGGCCGGCCTCGGCGGCCCGTCCGGCAGGGGCCCTCCATGGGGCCTAACACGGGCCGTGCCCCCTGGACCTGTCCCAAGGCCCCCCTGGCCCGCTCATAAAGCCCCACTGTCTGCTAGGCCGCATCCCCGGCTTTTCCAGAAGTCGGGCCCAGGCGTAGCGCCCGCAGTGAGAAAATAAACATGGCTGCGCCCTGCCCAGATGTGTTTTCCTTCCCGCTCCATCGTCTGCTGCCGAGGGAAAGAAAATAAATGCCCCGTCCGGCCTGTGTGTGCGCACAGTCTTCGACTTCCACCATTGGGGGGGGGGGTCACTGGTTTGTGTCTGAGGCCTACAGCCCCAGGCGGGCAGCACCGACCCCGGAGCCACCGTGTGGGGCCACGAGGGGCCCGCGGGGCTATCGGACACCTCAACTCCTCCTCACAGTCAGCCCTAGGACTAGTCTCTGGAAACTGCCCCAATGAAGCTGAAATACCAGGATATATGATTATAGACTCTAATAATAATAATAAAAACATTTTGACAACTTGTTGCAACCAGAAGCCTCCGAACTTGTCCCCTTGATCAGTCAAGCCAAGCCTAGAAGAGGTCTTGGAGGAGCCCAGCTCTTCTGGAAGGGTTTGGAGACAGACTGCACGTGGCTGCAGGGATTTCCTACTTGGTGGTTGGTTATTGGGAGACCACGTGGTGTGATGATGACCAAAAAACCTGATAGCGTCTCGGCCTCGACATTTCATCCATGTCAGCACGTGGAGAAGACGACAAGAAGTCTGTACAACATGGAAAGGCGAACATTCTCACAACCTGAGCGTGCCCCGTCACAGGCCTGGCCGCACAATGACCCTGCATTCTGTGGATGCACGGGTTCCCCCCCCCCCCCCCCCCCTCTGGACACCTGCTAGTTACCCCATGTAAGGCAGAAAATAGGAGGAAAGGACGTTTAAATCAAGGTTAACAACGGGGACATTTGCCTACATAGATAATATTCAATTCGAATTTTTCTTTTTAGATCCTGTGTGCCGTTAACGTAGCTGAACAATTCTATGCAAATATGAATTGGCCAAAACGTATAGGCCTTTCCTAAACTACCACTGCACAGCCCAGCTGAAATAATTTCTAACCCACGGTGCCATCACATGGTAACACCAACTGTATGGGAACCAGTTGCAACCACTGAGGACTTTATAAAGAACCCTGTGTACGGAAACCAGCTGCCACCAATGAGGACCTTGTGACGGTGTCTGTGTCGCAGGATAAAACCGACTGTACGGAAACCAGCTGCCACCAATGAGAACCTTATGACGGTGCCTGCGTCGCAGGATAAAACCAACTGTACGCAAACCAGTTGCCACCAACGAGGACCTTATGACGGTGCCTGCATCGCAGGATAAACCAGACTGTACGGAAACCAGCTGCCACCAATGAGGACCTAATGACAATGTCTGCGTCGCAGGATAAACCAGACTGTACAGAAACCAGCTGCCACCAACGAGGACCTAATGACGGTGCCTGAGTCGCAGGATAAACCAGACTGTACACAAACCAGCTTCCACCAAAGAGGACCTTATGACGGTGTCCGCATCGCAGGATAAAATCAAATTTACGCAAACCAGCTGCCACCAATGAGGACCTTATGACAGTGCCTGCATCGCAGGATAAACCCGACTGTACGCAAACCAGCTGCCACCAATGAGGACCTTATGATGGTGCCTGCGTCGCAGGATAAACCCGACTGTACAGAAACCAGCTGCCACCAATGAGGACCTAATGACAATGTCTGCGTCGCAGGATAAACCAGACTGTACAGAAACCAGCTGCCACCAACGAGGACCTAATGACGGTGCCTGAGTCGCAGGATAAACCAGACTGTACACAAACCAGCTGCCACCAAAGAGGACCTTATGATGGTGTCCGCATCGCAGGATAAAATCAAATTTACGCAAACCAGCTGCCACCAATGAGGACCTTATGACAGTGCCTGCATCGCAGGATAAACCCGACTGTACGCAAACCAGCTGCCACCAATGAGGACCTTATGACGGTGCCTGCGTCGCAGGATAAACCCGACTGTACAGAAACCAGCTGCCACCAATGAGGACCTAATGACAGTATCTGCGTTGCAGGATAAACCCAACAGTACGGAAACCAACTGCCACCAATGAGGACCTTGTGACGGTGCATGAGTCGCAGGATAAACCCGACTGTACGCAAACCAGCTGCCACCCATGAGGACCTTATGACAGTGCCTGCATCGCAGGATAAACCCGACTGTACGCAAACCAGCTGCCACCAATGAGGACCTTATGACGGTGCCTGCGTCGCAGGATAAACCCGACTGTACAGAAACCAGCTGCCATCAATGAGGACCTTATGACGGTGCCTGCGTTGCAGGATAAACCCAACAGTACGGAAACCAGCTGCCACCAATGAGGACCTAATGACAGTATCTGCGTTGCAGGATAAACCCAACAGTACGGAAGCCAGCTGCCACCAATGAGGACCTTATGACGGTGTCTGTATCACAGGATAAACCCAACTGTACGGAAACCAGCTGCCACCAATGAGGACCTAATGACAGTATCTGCGTTGCAGGATAAACCCAACAGTACGGAAACCAGCTGCCACCAATGAGGACCATATGACGGTGTCTGTATCACAGGATAAACCCAACTGTACGGAAACCAGCTGCCACCAATGAGGACCTTATGACGGTGTCTATCACAGGATAAACCCAACTGTACGGAAACCAGCTGCCACCAATAAGGACCTTATGACGGTGTCCGCATCGCAGGATAAAATCAACTGTACGGAATCCAGCTACCACTAATGAGAGCCTTATGATTGTGTTTGCATCACAGGATAGAACTAGGACTTTATGGTGGTATTTGCATCACAGGATACAACTAACTGTACAACAGCAGCTGCCATCAATGAGGACTTTATGATAGTGTCTGAACCAACCAGAAACCATTAGATAACCCTACGAAACATACCAATGAAAGGCTCATATGCTCATTGAATAAGAATAGGAAAAATATCTGCTAAAACACAGGAACACAGGTCCGCTCAAGTCATCTTACCAGTGATAAAAATAAGCTTCTATGTCACAGGAAGTTCAGACAGGGATAACAGGTGCACCCGTCAACCTTTACCGTGGCAGGGCACCGCCTCATTAGAACCTCTAACGAGGCGCGTAGAAGGCTTTAGTGACACAATCTTGGACACAGGGGTTGACGTCCCTCGAAGCCCTCTCAAGCCTCGCAGACGTCCAGTCGCCACTGGGTTACCAGTCGCACGGTATTGCGGTACTAGGGGAATCCCTACTTGTGTAATAACTTGCATTCTGTGCAACCAAGCTGCACTCTAATGACTCTCCCACGTCCAGTAAACTTGGGGGCAATTTTGAGCTCCGGATCTAGGTACTTGGGGCCGCATGGTTGCGAGAAGCAAGATTCGAAGATCTGGGCTCAGGAGTGGACTTCTCCATGAGCAGGCACTAGCCCTTCTCCTTTGCTAGTGATGGAGCGAGCTTCAGAAAAGATTTTATTCTGGCTCGTGATATTAAACTCTCATAACTTGTATTAACATATTAATGAGTTATTGCATGGTTTGTTGAACTAAACCAATCTAGAGTAAAATTCCACCTCATTACATGGGATTAACGTTATGTGCTTTATGTTGCATTTGCAAGTATGTTTATAATAAATAATTAACGTTGTTCTGTTCGTCCTATTGTCTTTGTCAACATTAATGCGGCTGATTAATTAATGGCATGTGCTCATTTTATATGTGCTTTCGTCTATGTTGTGTCTGTTTATCTTTTTCAGATATATGAAGAATCCTGCTGGACGTTATGAAGAATGGTAGATTTCAAAGT
This sequence comes from Lissotriton vulgaris, assembly GCF_964263255.1. Taxonomy (NCBI): domain Eukaryota; kingdom Metazoa; phylum Chordata; class Amphibia; order Caudata; family Salamandridae; genus Lissotriton; species Lissotriton vulgaris. The sequence continues at coordinate 267,322,198 of NC_141685.1, forward strand.
GCTGCTTTTCTTTGTGCTTTTGCTAGGTGACATATACTAATGGGTTAACATTAGCTATGGCGGGTGGGAAACAGAAAGACTCTCATTACCTGAATTAATTTCTCTTTTGTGTTTGTTTAAATACAAGCTCGAGTGAGATGCTTGAGGCCTGTGGTTTTCGGAGAATATTGGTTAGCCTGACTGAGACGAGCCAAGCACAGCCATGATGGAAAAGCCTTTTCTTTCCATAAAGACATTTCTTGAATAAACTGAAGTCCAAACAAAAGCTACTGTGAGTGATGTGCTCTGAAAAGTTATTTTTCCAAGGCTAAGGAAGTGACAAGTGACGGAATGGCCGAGCTATGGAGGAAACTGTGAACTGATTTCAGTTAAAGTATCAATTCCTCGGAAGCTGGTGTCGTTTCATGAAAAAGGACAATGGCAAATGACGTTTTGGTGTTTAAAGAAGTGGCCTCACGATGGTCTCACGATGAGCAACCAATCAGGTTGCTGAAAGACTTTTAAAATATCGTTTTTAGTTAGATTAGTGAGTCAGAAAGGTATAAAAACTGAGCCCTTTGAGTGGAGCGGGGCTGACTGTTCCGGAGGGCGAAGTGCTGTCCGATTTTTTGGGACACGTAAGATCAACTTAATGCATAATAAATGTCTTTTCTTTTCCAGGTCAGAAAGCTTAATTTAGGGAAATAGGGTTACGTTTGCTTTAATTCATGATTTTGAGCAATTTTGATATTCCAGACTTTTGTGCCATTAAACTAAATAAAGATTACTGATTTAATAAAAATGTTTGCAGGAAATAAAATGAGCTATTAAAGTGATATTAAAATGTATGCTTTATCTTAAAAATAAAAGACTTAAAACGTCAAGCTGGTCTTGATTAATTTAGTCGTTACCAATAGCTGATTCATTGGCCATAGTGGCTTAATTAAATGTTTATAAATTGTCTATGGATAAAATGTTTACTGCAGTTGTATATATTGTACATATAAAATTCAGACAGTTTTGATCAATTAGGCCACATGATTCAGTTGCTCAATCTTCTGTCTCAGTTATATGGGCCTATGCGATATATTAGTATGGTGAGTATTAGGTAGTGGATAGTGTTGTTGAGACGGAATTTCTATAGGGGCGCTGGATCAATTTCTCTGGTAGCAGAGGATGGTTGCTATGGTAACTGACATGTTACATGTTAATCACATAGGATACATGTCTAAAACATGTTGTTAAGTTTGTTCACTTGTTGTATGTAGTCGAAAGGATTTTTCCTGCAGTGTGAAAAATTCCTGGTTGTTTGCCGGCAAAAGAGTAGTGTGACAGGTGAAGTTACACTGTGCATTTGTTTTGTTTCAAAATTGTGGTATAGAATATATCGCAAGTGTTGCGGACGTACAACACAAGTTTAGGGACCTTAGATATGACTGGTTAAATGCATAGTGAGGATCGTCTATGAAATTGTAGCATTAAGCATAGGGACCTGGTGAGCCCGTTTTAAAACTTTCTGTGAAAAGAGTAATAGAACTATTTGAGCTTGAGTGAAGGGTAAGGAGGCGTCGTCTATTCTTATTAGCGTTTGAGGATTTCTGTGGTTGGTTAAAGTCCTGCCAGGATTTCGAGTGTGCGTGATCAGGGTTTTCCGTTTTGAATGCGTGAACGATTTTGTGAAAATAGCGTCGTCTATTTCATGCGAGAGGAATTCTGAATGTCTGGAAAAACTATTACTTTACTTAGCGAAACAGACAAGTGGTTTGTTTATTTGTAGTTACTCATTGAAATTCATTGAAAAGCATTGTTTTAAAATGGTGCTGTGAAAAGGTTTTGTAAAGGAGGGGTGAAATTACGGAGTAACACACAGCGAGGCAGTATACGTCATTCGGTTCGCGCTGTGATTGGCTAACATACGTCACAGCAAGCGCACTGATTGGTTCACGTGACAGTGACGAGCTGATAGCTGATTGGTCTGCTCTGAATACTGCATTTCTATTGGTTGAGCAAGGTGGTGACGTAGCTTAACCTGATTGGCTTGTTGGTGTCTTTCGCGCACGGATTGGCTGAAGTGGCGGAACATCAAGAAAACATTACGATTTTTTGGGAATAAGCGATTTTGATTTAAATCATGAGTTATTGGTATGATACAGAGAAAACAAAGCCTTCATGGTTTCAGAAAATGAAGAATTTATTTAAACCCGACAAGAAAATTGAAACGCGTGGTGGAAAATTACTTCATAAGTATAAAACACCCGCAGCCTATATGGAAGGCGACTATGGTTATCATACTGTAATTTGGTTTGAAAATTGGATGCATTACACAAAGAATGACGGCGTATTAGCATGGCCGGAAGATGGGTCATTTAATATGAAAGTTTTGAGGAATCTGAGAGAAAAAATGATGGATCTTGTGCCAAAGCCTAGACCTACACAATTTGAAGCTTTAGTTGAATGGGAAGTTGAAATGATGGAACTAGAACGTGAAAGTAAATGTTCAATACCTAGAAATTCAAAGCAGATTTTAAATAGAGAAACGGATGAAGATAAAGTGAGACGCTGGAGAAAAGCAGACATGTATGATGGTCTGTACCCAGTGAGAATAATGATCACTGAAGATCCAGGTCAAAAGAAAATTCAACAGAAAAGTAGACTTGATGAGGAATTAGATGATGCAGTTTTGGAAGACATTTATTCTACTAAATGCAAACCGCCACCTTATCAGGCAGATTCTCAATCTACCCCGAGAGTTTCTACAGGAACTTCTCCAAGTGCACCTGCTAGGGAAGCTGATGAAGGTTCACCCAGATTTTTAAAATTACCTGAAAGAGTAGGGTCAATAAATAATTCGAGTACACCTAGAGAAAACAGAATTCCAGAACAGAGAAATAATTTTACGAGAAACCAAGAAAGACTTCTTGCTGATATGCCAGAAATTTCTAGTTATAATAGAGCTAAAGAAGATTTAATTCAACAATTAACAAAAAGCATGGAAGCAGTGACAGTACCAGTAACAATTGGTCCTGTAGTACCAGTTTTTGATCAAGGGGAGAATAGACATTCAGCTCCGACAGTTCCATTGAACGCAGGAATTCAAAAGGTGGCTGAGAAATTTTATTCGGACCTTTCGGAAATTCATAGAGAAAAATCTACAATGCCAAACTTAACTTTCAATCAAAGTTTAACAGGTTGTCAAACACCATCTGTTGCAGAATCTGATTCAGGGCCTTCAGGAAGGAGCCTGAATAAAATAGATCTAATGCAAAGTGCATTATCTCCAGAAGCTCCTGAATTTAAAAAGCTTGATGTTGCAAAATTAAAGGCTGATTTGGAAGAATTAATGATTGGCACAATTGGTACTGACAGTTTAAAATTGTATCAAGATGATGAACTTCTTTTTATTTGTAAGAGTATTCAATGGAAAACGAAAAACAGGTATGAGCAACTGGAAGAAATGGCTGCTGAATTAGAAATTGATTTAAACAAACAGAAACATTACAGAGTGGATTTTTCAGAGAAAGATATTGATAACCTCAACACTTCTGAAAGAATAACCCATATTAAAGAACTGATAGTTTTTCTCAAAATATTAGGTGAATTAGGCAAATGGAGAATAAAGTGGTCAAAGAATAAAGAACAGGACAAAAGGGTCAGAGGTGAGACAGTTTCAGAATTTCCAATGAGGGAAATAGCAGGTGGGGGATATGTGCATGTCCCTTGGTCAAGACAGGATATTCTATTGTTTACCAATGATTTTCCTCGGCTGAGAGAAAAGCCTGTGGAATGGTATCGACAGGTGGACAGATTTATCAAAGTGTCAAAAGTTCTGTGGATTGATCTGGATGGATTCTTTGACATTGTTGTCCCATCAGATCTTTGGACAGAATGCAAAATTTCTGTGAGTTGGCCCAAGGAAGAACCTGCTCGAGACACAATTACAGGTGCCCCATCAAAAGATGTCATGGAAATGTACAATAAAGTGCTTTATTGGCTGAAAGGAAAAATTCCCCCGAAAGAAGTAGATTGGGTTAAAATTGACAGAACAAATCAAGAGCCAAAGGAGTCAGTACATTCATTTTATGAAAGGTTACTGTTAATTTTTCATAGCCACTGTATTGTTTAAAGACTGAGTGAAAAAGACATGAGTCACTTTATTTACAGATTTGTTTATGGCCCGAGACCTGAAATAAGTGACATGATTAAAAATGGAATCGTGGGTTGGCAATCACTTTCAGTTGATGACATCCTGAGAAAGGCAAAATATTGCAGTGATGAGATAGATGCCAAACAGAAAAACCTTAAGGAAAAGGCCATGTGGGCACAAGTGAAGGTAGCAGAACAACAGCAGATGGCCTTTGAAAATAAAAATATGCAGCAGAATCAAGGCAAATTTAGAAATAATTTTAATAGCAAACCTAAATTTAATGTAAATGTTGAAGAGCTAAAACAGAAGCTCCAATGTTTTAATTGCGGCGAAATTGGACACTGGAAGCGTGAGTGTAAAAATCAGCACAGAAATTTAAAAAATGCATCATTGAATTCACAGATGCAGAGTGAGATAAATCAGCAGCAACAGCTACAGCAACAGTTAAACGAGTTAAGTCAGCAGCGACAGCTACAGAGACAGGTAGCGAATCAGCAGAGCCAGATTCCACAAGCACCATTTCCAAACAGTGTAAATGCTCAAAGGTTTACACCAGAAACAGGTTTCTGTGAAGGTAATCAGGTAAACGGTTTGTCAAAAGCGAATGTGTCAAATGCTTCTCAACAATTTTGGTTGAAAAATAATGAAGTGAGTGATTCATCAGAAGATTTCTCATGACGGTGCCTGAGCGAGGAGGAAGAGTGTGTGCTTGGACCCACTCTTGAGGTAGACCAGGCTGGTCCATTTGTGAATGGTAAAGTGAATGATGTGGATGTCACTTTTCTTGTGGACACAGGTGCTACCCGTTCTACTGTTAGATCAGCAGAAATTGAAAACCTTCCTCTCTCTGGTGAGTCCATCCAAGTTGTAGGTGTAGCAAATCAGCAGATTAAAACAAGTCTAACAGAGCCTGTAAAAGTTGAAATTGGAAATTACAAAGATAAACACAGGTTTCTAGTTTGTGGCAGTAGTCCTGTAAATTTGTTCGGTCGTGATATTTTGTGCAAGATGAATTGCAAAATATATTGCTCACCGGATGGAATGGAGTTACAAACTTCAGAGGTAGATGGTCTTTACAAATTGGCAATGTTGATGGTTGAAGTGGAAAGTAAATTATTACTTCCTGTTTTTGATAAGAATAATTTGCCTGAAGAACTCAAAAAGTCAGTCAAACCAGAAATTTGGGATCTAACTGGAAATGACATGGGCCTTATGAAACATGTGGATCCAGTAAAAATTACTGTAAAACTAGGAATAGATTTCCTAAATGTTCCTCAATATAAAATGAAAGCTGAAACAATTGAGGGAGTCATTCCAGTGATTGAGAAATTCATTAGTCAAGGCGTTCTAAAAGAAATTGAGAGTAGCCCATGTAATTCACCGATTATGGGTATCAAAAAGCCAAATGGAACTTACAGTATTGTTCAGGATTTAAGGAAAATTAACCAAATTGTTGTTCCTTGCTGCCCAATTGTTCCAAACCCTGCGGTAATTCTTTACCAGATTCCGCACGATGCAGAATGGTATACGGCCATTCACCTATGTAATGCCTTCTTTACAGTTCCACTGCACCCAGAGAGCCAACAAATTTTTGCATTTAGGTTCCAGAACCGCATTTTAGCATGGTGTCGTATCCCACAGGGGTATACTGAGAGTCCATCTATCTTTAATCAGTTATTAAAGAAATCTTTGGAAGATCTGATTTTACCTGGAAATTCAACATTGGTCCAGTATATTGATGACTTGCTCGTAGCTGCAAAGACACGAGAAAATTGTGTAACTGACACCATTACCCTTTTAAACAGATTGGCAGATGAAGGACATAAAGTGTCACCTGCAAAGTTACAGTTTTGCAAACAAGAGGTAAAATATCTTGGTCATAGAATTGCAAAGGGAATCAGACAAGTGACTATAGAAAGAATTAAAATGAATCAAGCAATACAGCCCCCGACAACACAAAGACAGGTCAGAATGTTTCTGGGAATGGTTGGTTACTGTCGTCAGTGGATTAGTGGATTTTCAATAATTGCAAAACCACTGCAAAGATTGACAAAAGCAGACCTAAAAGATCCGATCAGACTAACAAAAACTGAATTGGAGGCTTTTGAACAGTTGAAAAAGAGTTTGTGTGAAGCTCCAGTTTTGGGAATGCCAGACTATGAAAAAGAATTTGAGTTGTACTGTAGTGAAAGGGAAGGTTGTGCACCGTCAGTCCTGATCCAGAGACATGGAAAACTGAGAAAGCCAATTGCTTATTTCTCAGCTGTTTTGGACCCTGTTGCAAAAGCCTTTCCAGGTTGCTTAAAAGCAGTGTAAGTCTTGAACAAAGTGAGGGTATTATTATGGGATTTCCTGTAAAAGTATATGTACCTCATTCCGTTGAAATTCTTCTTACTAGAAGCAAAACTCAGCATTTAACAAGTAACAGATTGACAAACGAGAAAACAATTCTGGGATCAGATAATGTTTCTATTGCAAGATGTGTGAATTTAAATCCTTCCACGTTATTGCCGGATGGTGTTGTTACTGAGGTTAATAATGAAATTGACATTGATCACGAGTGCCTGGATGTTGTAGATTACTGCACAAAACCACGGCAGGATATAAAAGATGTTCCTTTACCTGAATCTGATTTGGTTTACTTTGTTGATGGTTCTTGTTTAAGAACAGATGAGGGCACTCTGAGAGCAGCTTATTCAGTATGTACTGTCTCAGATGTTGTAGAGGGTTCACCTCTTGATGGAATCCGTTCAGCTCAAATTGCAGAATTTCTTAGTCTAATTCGAGATTGTAAAAGAGCAAAAGGCAAAAAGGTTACCATAGTGACTGATAGTCAGTATGGGTACGGCGTAGTTCATGACTATGGTCAACTCTGGTCTCAAAGAGGTTATTTGACTTCTGCGGGAACGCCGATCCGAAATGCAAAATTGATCAAAAGATTGATTGATGGCATTCAGTTACCAGAAAAGATTGCGGTTGTGAAATGTGCAGAACATGAAAGATTTCCTTATCCATACCAGACCCAAGACAAAAAATGAACCCAACCGGCAAGCAACATTATGGGGCCTGCCACCAGTCATCGGACACTACCCATGTGGGAATTGCACGGCGTGCAGAAAATAAATGTAGGGAGGGTCGAATAGGGCTATATTTAACGACCAGAACCACTCATGCCCTAAGAGAAACTATCAACAAACAAAAGAGAGGCCTGGTCAGAAACCTGCAAGTGTGCCGCAACTGGACTAGTGTCCCAAAACCATTAGTAGCACTAGAAGTGATAGCCCAAGCCTGTTGGAAAAATTCCCATCAGCCCACCCATGTGGTGGAATGTCGTCATATGGGAGATGTCACCAATCCAATTCACAAACAGTGCACCTTAATCATGGCGCAGAGATGGATGGATTAACATGGTGTAAATACAGACCACTGGGCTTCACTGGTGATGCTAATGGGGTGCAGTGCAAAAAATAAAAGTGATAAATGTGAGGATAAAATTGACTCCAAGGGCCAAAATCTATTTTAATCAGTATGGCGCTCGGGTCAAGATTAAAATTCTGCCAAATAGTTTGAAATAATAACTACATGTGGGCAGAGTAAGTGCCCTCTCACCAAAAAATACAAATCTATCACCTTATCTGACACCTTCAGGTGGGAAATGAGAGGCCACACAAATTGCAATAGCTTGAACTGTATTTACCTGATCATATGTCCGTGTAACCTATATTATATAGGCATGACAACACGCAATGTAAAGACCAGGATATCCGAACACCGAAGCAATTTCAGGTGTAAAAAGAGTAACACCAAAATGTGCAAGCATTTCCTAGAAATGCAACATACAGCTGACTCTCTTCAATGGCTTGTCCTCGAAGCCAGTCCCCAGACATCTAAGGAAGGACTGTTCTACAAAGAACAACGTTGGATTCACAGATTGTCCTCCAACAGCAAGGGCCTAAATGAAGATATACCCTGGGCAAGCCTCTGAAATGACCATTATAGTGAATACACCACCTACACTATACTGATTCAACCATATACTGCTCCCTCAATAATTGAGATAATAGTCTTGGCACTAAACTACCCCAATCACATATCCCCCTATATATCCTAAAGATATCCACTCCGTTAGTAGATCTAAGATACAAATAGTTTAAAACCATTCCAAAATGGCTGATATTTTATGAATATAATTTTCCAGTACAGATATGAGCATTTACTGCAAAACTCAGAAAGATAGCTTTATTCTTTCTGTCTGGTCTACATGCCAACATGAGGTAGAAAAAAACGATTAATTCCCCTGACTGCAGTGCGATAATATGGCAAAACTAACAGATTAATATTGGCACTGCTCTGAACTTACCCGTAATAATTAATTATTTTAATAATTATTATATTAATGTAAGGTTCATGCCCAACATTGTAGGTTCCCTTTCAATATACACACAGATACCTAATCGTACAGGCACCTAGTAGTTTCTGTGTATAAACATATAGTAACCATCATCCACTACAAGATGGCTGCCATTACTGCTAACCAATGGGGTCCACGTTAACTTCCCTTAAAAACAATTCCAACCCCTCCCACTGCCTCCACCCGGTTCCAGCGGCGATGGGTAGGTGCTTGACACGAAGTTCAGGCATTCATCAAGTAAGTGACATGGAATGCGCTCCCCTTTTTTTAAAATTAACACACAGTGATGACTGGCCGTGATTTTAAGGCTCACGCCGTGTTATCCAAATAGATGCGCGTTATGAGAACGTGCTGGCCGACCTTCTTGCCAAACACGATATAGAGCAAAAACCCTGAAAGAGAGATTAGCAGCTTGTACACACACGCGGTCGTACCCGATCGTTACAACAACAGCGTTACAACAACAGCGCGTCCGCGTGTATATTTTACACGGGCGGACGTTTGTTTAAAGAGGAACTCGAGCGGAAAGTTTACCGCAGTAACCAAGTAGACAACAGGTTCCGCCGATTTCCGCATTGTTAATTTAAACGGGCGGGCGCTTGTTTGTCTATTTATAGAAGAATCCGAGCGGGATTATGCACCCGAATTTTAACTATTAAATACAACGGATTCCGGGTTTGCAATTTGGTTACTGAACCCGATTATGAACATACTCCCTCGCTTGAGCGGGACCCGGTTGAAACCCTTCTGTAAACACAGAATGCTCAAATGTCCACCAAGGGACATAGGCCAGACAATATTTTTTGGGGCAGTTTCTTTGAGACACACACAGAGACTATGCCCCTGGGTTGGAAACCACAACAGACAGAGCCTTATTTTAACTATGACAAGAAATACTCCATCTGTTCCATAACCTGCATAATCATTCTACCTAATGGAGTTACCTACCACCTAACCCCATTTCTGACCTACAACATCACCCCTCAAAACACTTAGTCCTAAACACATTTTCTTATGTTGAACATGCCTGGCAGCAACACACAATCTTTGAGTACTACTGCAAAATAAGCCTGTATGTATTTATGTATTTCATTGACCTTAGATTGTGAACATCACTAGGCTACTATTGTCTTTGTAAATACTACTGAGATCTTTCCCCCTATATATAGCATTGTGGTGGAAGATCTCCTGAAGCTTTACCCGCTGGACACTGTTGTTGTCTGATTGTTTTTAACCTTAGGTGAGTCATGAATAACTGCGTGCAACAAATACCAAATTGGTATTTTCTTTTTAACACAAGATTTTGTTTTTATTCTTCACACGTCACTCCCACTGAATTCCCACTGTTGAGAGTGCTTGACACACTTGTGTAACTATGCTACGCCACGCATGAATCACAGCATGCGTTACACACAAGTATCACAGTCTGTAATGCAATGTGTTATAACTTGTTCGCGATATGTTTCTTTATCCCTCCTTTTTGCCTCCAACAGGTATTAACAATCGCAACCTGAAGAAGGGTAATATAGTCCCCCTTTTTTCACCCACTAGGATGGTAGCCATATGAGCTTACATACACCATACCATGTGACAATAGAGTAGATAGTTACATATACTCTTAGATACTTGCTAAATTAGTCCCCCTGGTCCTGAAGAATCGCTCAATAAATTTTAGAGTAGCGAGAAACATGTCGACCGGACTCTAACACATTCCACAAGTCAACGCCGTTTCATCATCTTGCTACAACATTCTTCGTATGCTCAAAAAAACATTTCGCTGGCTCCCCACCGAAACTAGAAAAACGGTCACCCACGCACTGGTCACGAGCCGCCTGGACTACGGTAACATCCTATACGCCGGCACCACCGCAAAACTTCAGAAAAACTCCAACGCATCCAGAACGCATCAGCCAGACTCATACTAGACATCCCGCGCAAAGACCACATTTCTAGTCACCTGAAAAACCTCCACTGGCTCCCCGTCAATAAGAGGATAACATTCCGCCTCCTAACCCACGCACACAAAGCACTCTACGAACTTGGACCTGAATGCCTCAACACACGACTCTCCTACACCCCCAAAACCATTAGTAGCACTAGAAGTGATAGCCCAAGCCTGTTGGAAAAATTCCCATCAGCCCACCCATGTGGTGGAATGTCGTCATATGGGAGATGTCACCAATCCAATTCACAAACAGTGCACCTTAATCATGGCGCAGAGATGGATGGATTAACATGGTGTAAATACAGACCACTGGGCTTCACTGGTGATGCCAATGGGGTGCAGTGCAAAAAATAAAAGTGATAAATGTGAGGATAAAATTGACTCCAAGGGCCAAAATCTATTTTAATCAGTATGGCGCTCGGGTCAAGATTAAAATTCTGCCAAATAGTTTGAAATAATAACTACATGTGGGCAGAGTAAGTGCCCTCTCACCAAAAAATACAAATCTATCACCTTATCTGACACCTTCAGGTGGGAAATGAGAGGCCACACAAATTGCAATAGCTTGAACTGTATTTACCTGATCATATGTCCGTGTAACCTATATTATATAGGCATGACAACACGCAATGTAAAGACCAGGATATCCGAACACCGAAGCAATTTCAGGTGTAAAAAGAGTAACACCAAAATGTGCAAGCATTTCCTAGAAATGCAACATACAGCTGACTCTCTTCAATGGCTTGTCCTCGAAGCCAGTCCCCAGACATCTAAGGAAGGACTGTTCTACAAAGAACAACGTTGGATTCACAGATTGTCCTCCAACAGCAAGGGCCTAAAGGAAGATATACCCTGGGCAAGCCTCTGAAATGACCATTATAGTGAATACACCACCTACACTATACTGATTCAACCATATACTGCTCCCTCAATAATTGAGATAATAGTCTTGGCACTAAACTACCCCAATCACATATCCCCCTATATATCCTAAAGATATCCACTCCGTTAGTAGATCTAAGATACAAATAGTTTAAAACCATTCCAAAATGGCTGATATTTTATGAATATAATTTTCCAGTACAGATATGAGCATTTACTGCAAAACTCAGAAAGATAGCTTTATTCTTTCTGTCTGGTCTACATGCCAACATGAGGTAGAAAAAAACGATTAATTCCCCTGACTGCAGTGCGATAATATGGCAAAACTAACAGATTAATATTGGCACTGCTCTGAACTTACCCGTAATAATTAATTATTTTAATAATTATTATATTAATGTAAGGTTCATGCCCAACATTGTAGGTTCCCTTTCAATATACACACAGATACCTAATCGTACAGGCACCTAGTAGTTTCTGTGTATAAACATATAGTAACCATCATCCACTACAAGATGGCTGCCATTACTGCTAACCAATGGGGTCCACGTTAACTTCCCTTAAAAACAATTCCAACCCCTCCCACTGCCTCCACCCGGTTCCAGCGGCGATGGGTAGGTGCTTGACACGAAGTTCAGGCATTCATCAAGTAAGTGACATGGAATGCGCTCCCCTTTTTTTAAAATTAACACACAGTGATGACTGGCCGTGATTTTAAGGCTCACGCCGTGTTATCCAAATAGATGCGCGTTATGAGAACGTGCTGGCCGACCTTCTTGCCAAACACGATATAGAGCAAAAACCCTGAAAGAGAGATTAGCAGCGTGTACACACACGCGGTCGTACCCGATCGTTACAACAACAGCGTTACAACAACAGCGCGTCCGCGTGTATATTTTACACGGGCGGACGTTTGTTTAAAGAGGAACTCGAGCGGAAAGTTTACCGCAGTAACCAAGTAGACAACAGGTTCCGCCGATTTCCGCATTGTTAATTTAAACGGGCGGGCGCTTGTTTGTCTATTTATAGAAGAATCCGAGCGGGATTATGCACCCGAATTTTAACTATTAAATACAACGGATTCCGGGTTTGCAATTTGGTTACTGAACCCGATTATGAACATACTCCCTCGCTTGAGCGGGACCCGGTTGAAACCCTTCTGTAAACACAGAATGCTCAAATGTCCACCAAGGGACATAGGCCAGACAATATTTTTTGGGGCAGTTTCTTTGAGACACACACAGAGACTATGCCCCTGGGTTTCTGATTCTGATGATCAACAAGAAAATCGACATCAAGAAAATTTAAATGTGAATGAGGCATTGAATGAAAGAGATCTGGAAATTGAGACTCTAGACCAAGAAAATGGTGAAAATCTGCTAGAAAAAGAATCTCAAGCGGAAAAAGAAGATTCAGAAGCAGAAAATTCTGAGCAAGACGATAATCTAGTCCAGGAGAGTATTGAAAAGCAGAAGAGTAGCTCTGTAAGCGGGGACAAGAATTCTGAAACTGGGAAGCTAAAGGTGATCCCTGAAGAAGAGGAAGAATTACCAAGTACCAGCTATAAGGATGATGTTCCTAATGGAGTGAAGCTGCCGAGTAAAGAAGTTCCTAGGTACAGATTTGAAGTCTCAGAAACAGATACAGATGGGAGTGACGAAGAATCTGAGATAAGAAAATTCAGAAAAAGAGCTTGGAAAGCTGAAAGCAACGAAACTGTGCCAAAGAAGAAAATCTTGAGGAAAGGAGATATTTGGCCAGAAGAAAACCTAAAATTCAAATTAGTAAAGAAATCAAAAGAACAAATCAATGACATTTCTAGTCAGGAATGTGACTCTCATAAGAAAAACAAGAAAAATAAGAAAATTGAAGTAATCAGTCGTAAAACAAAGAGAGTGATTAAGCCAAATCAAAAATATAAGTCCCCAGAATGGACATATATTATAATTCCGCCAATTGTTGAGGTCGGAAGTAGCAGTCAGGAAGATTTAGAAGAAGCTAGTGACAACGATTGAAGCTGTAAAATTTTAAATTAGGGCTTTATTTCCTGGCATAAGGCTGAAGAAAATGTGGTTGGTGACACAAGGTCGAAGAAATTGTGTTAGCTGGAAAAACACAAGTACATGTGACGCAAGATCGAAGAAAAGCTGATATAGGATTTCTTTAAAAAAAAAAATGTTTAAAGGGGAGATATTTTAGTTTTATTACCAATATTACTTACATTATTCATACATTTTAAAATTTTTGTTTTGACTTTTGTTTATTAATTTAAAAATGCCTAGCTCTGATACTTCAAGGTGCTCAATTTTGAGAAGATGTTGCAAAATGTCTTCAATTTGTGTGGTTCTTTTTTTTTTTTCAAAACTGGTTTTATTGAATCGCAGAAATAAACCTCCACAGTGCTCCGAGCCCCGGAGGGACTGTGACTACAATCATGGGTCATCTTGTGCGATACATTTAATGAAAAAAAAAAAAGTGCCCTTCCCCTCCACCCCCCTAACTACCCAGCCCCCCCCCCCCCCCCAGTCCTGCAACACTCAGTCTCCCAACACTGCTATGAAGAGCATACAATCCAATATGGAAAGAGTCGAGCCTCAATATGCCCTCTACATCTGCCCCTCCTCGCTCCGTGGCGGAGGCGGGGGCTCCAGCCACAATCCCCTATAGTCCGCCCACCTCTTCCATATCTTATAATGTTTTGTGGGACAGCCCCTGGCCTCGAACACCGGCCTCTCCAGTCCCATGCAGAAGTCCAGGCCTTTCTTCCACCCGATCACCTTCCTTCCAGGCCTGAGCCACATCACGTTTGGCCAGCGTGAGACCCAATAATAACAAGTGCCGTTTGTACACATTCCCACCTACCCCTTCAAGCACATGGAGCAGGCCTAATTTCGCCGTGCGAGGGAGCTCCCACCCGAGCACCTCCGACAAACAGTCCCACACACCCTTCCAGAACCGCGCCAGGCCACCACATTCCCACACTGTATGCAACAGGGTACCAAGCTCATGACCGCATCGCAAGCATGCAGGGGACTCAATCAACCCTGCCTTCCACAATCTCTCTCTGGTGTAGTATGTACGGTGCAAGTATTTCAATTGTTTTAGCCGTAGACGGATTGCTATTGCTGCACCCCTGGGGGACTCAAGAGCCTCCCGCCAGTCCTCCTCCTCTAGTTCTCCCACGTCTCGCTCCCATCGATCTCTTAGAGGCTGTAGGTCCAATGAGCAGTGTGTCACTAATGTTTGGTATATTTTGGAAATTTTACGGTACTCCAAGTCCCCCATAAAGACTTTTGCTTCTATCGGGCTGAATTCGGGTAGCGTGGCCAAGCCCTCCAGCGCAGGTGCCAAAGCATGTCTAAACTGTAAGTAGCGAAAAAACTGGGTGCGGGGCATATCAAATTCTGCACTAAGATCCTGAAAGGTCTTAAGCGTGGTGCCTCGAAGGACCTGGCCTAGAGTGGAAATTCCTATCAAGTCCCAACTCTTGAATCCCGAAAGGGACATCAGAGCCGGCAGTTGCCCGTTATGCCAGAGCGGGGTCTCCCCAGTCAACTTACCCCACCATCCCATGCAGCGCAGCGCCTGCCGCCATATCTGGAACACTACTTGCGTTGCTCTAGGCAGTCTCTTTCGCAGCTGGGGTGAGTATAAGACCGTGTGGAGGGAATCAGGCTCCATCAGGAAGCGCTCCAGGGCATACGCCGGGTCCCCCCCGTCGGAGTACCACCAGTCATTCAGGACCACCAGATGCGAAGCCTGGTAATACGACAGAATATCCGAGGTCACTAATCCCCCGCAATATGTGGATAGAAAGCAGGTTCACAGCGCTACTCTAGCCGCGCCACCGCCCCACAAAAAGCGACCAAGAGCCGAGTTGACCAGCCGGAACCACTGCGGCGGAACCGGGAACGGGTGGTTTTGTAGTTGATATAACATTCTGGGAAGGGCCACCATCTTGAAGATGGCTGACCTCCCATAAATATTAAGAGGCATGCGGGACCAGCATTTAATTTCCTGTTGCACTTTGTCCCACACAGGAACCACGTTGCGCTCCCAGGCTATAGTCGGCACAGTTGTCAGGAACACTCCTAAATATTTGAGGCCCCCGACCGCTCGCTGCAAAGTCGAGGCCCACGACCCGACCTCGAAGTGATTACCCAAAGTCCATAAAGTGGATTTCTGCGGTCTCAAGTAGAGCCCGGAGACCTCGCCAAAGATTCTCATGATGTCTAGGACCCGCGGCCCAGAGCGATTCACATTGGTAAGGAAGAACAGGACATCATCAGCATAAAGCGCGATTCTGTCCGACGGTCCCGCCTGCCACTCAAACCCCGTCAGCTGTACATCAATCCGGACCCACGCCGCCAGCGGCTCCATTGCCAGAGCAAACAAGTAAGGCGAGAGGGGGCACCCCTGCCGGGTGCCACGTCCTATCGGGAAGGCGGCCGATACCTCCCCCGCCACCCTCACAGAGGCCGTCAGATCGGTATAAAGAAGCTTGACATAAGACAAAAAGTGGGGCCCCAAGTTGAGGCACGGAAGGAGGGCAAATAAGTAGGTCCAGCTCAGGGAATCGAAGGCTCTGTCGATATCAGCTAGCAGCAGGGCCGCTTGGCTCCCGGTCCTACTCATCGCTTCCACAGCTACATGGGCTCGCCTAATATTGTGCCGCCTCGCCCTGCGGGGCATGAATCCGGCTTGGTCCAGATGGACCAACTCTGATATATAGGAAAGAAGGCGATTCGCGAGTGCTTTAGCAAGTATTTTGGCCTCTATGTTTAGGAGTGAGATCGGCAGATAGGACTCGTGGCGCTCCGGGGGTCGGCCGGGTTTGCAGAAGACAACAATCTCTGCATGCCTCCAGTCGCCGGCAGCAGGCCCTCCTCTCGCGCCGCCTCCAGGGCGGCTTTGTAGTGCGGGCCCAACTGTAGATGGTAGCGTTTAAAGAACTCACTCGGGAAACCGTTGGGCCCGGGAGCCTTACCAGCATTAAGTTCCCCCAATGCTGTGCCCAATTCATCCGCCGAAAGCGGGGCCTCAAGGAGCTCTCGCACTTCATCAGAGAGCGCGCGGGGCGGGAGATCAGCTATAAATTTATCAACGTCAAGGGCCGAGAGAAGGTCCCTCGAGGCGCACTGTGCTGCAAAGTAGCCAGCGAAGCTATCCGCAAGCACCTTGGGAGCCGTAATGGAGGCCCCGGTGTCATCTCGAAGACCCGGCAGGTCCTGTGCCTCAAACACCCTCTGGCAGAGCCTATGAAGCATGGTGCTGGACTTGTCGCCCCATTGATAAATCCTACTCCTGGTCGCCAGCCAGATCTGGCGGGCCTCGTCTAGCTGGAGAGAGGCGTACGTCTGTTGCGCCAGCAAAAGTTGCCCTACGTCTTCTAAGCGGTTCGCCACCCCACATTGAGTTTCTAACCGCTCCACCTCCGCCGCCGCCCGCACCAATTCCTCCCGTCGTTTGCGCCGTGCTGCCGCACACCATGTTATGTCCACCCCGCGCAGCGTGGGCTTCATAGCCTCCTAAACCGCCCGTGGATCAGAAACCGAGCCCAGATTCTCTTCCCAGTACCGGGCAATAGCCACCTCTAAATGTTGTTGATATGCCTCTTGTTGCAAATGCCAGGCGGAGAGTCTCCCCTGTCAAGGGCGACCTCTACAACCACAGGGGAGTGATCTGACAGTCCCCGCGGCCGAATAGCCGCTGAGACCACCCTGGAGATGACCGCCGCAGGAACAAAAACGTGATCTAGTCGCGAAAAGGAGCGGTGGACCGCTGAGACGTAAGTATATTCTCTCTCGTGCGGATGGAGATATCGCCATGAGTCTACCCAGTTCAAACTATTTACCATGTCGTACAATTTAGTGGGGGTATCAACAGCGGGATCTCCCCTAAGTCTGAGGCGATCAAGCCGACACTGCATGACATCGTTCCAGTCTCCCCCAATCACCGCAAGACTCTCAGGGATCTCTGCCCATATTGTGAAGAGTTTTTCGATAAGGGCCCACTGCAGCGGGGTGGAGCATAGATGCTCCCTAGGACCACGGAGTCTGAGCCTACCATCCCATGTACAAAAACATATCGGCCCTGGGGGTCTATCCAGTGTTTGGTGTGTGAAAAAGCCAGCCTACGATGTATCAGCAAAGCCACCCCCCTGGAACCCCTCTCGAAGCCCGCATGGTAAACCTGATCATAACCATATCTCTGTAGGCTCAGTGCTTTGTTACCCATGAGGTGTGTTTCTTGCAGCATCATGACATCGACATTCTCTTTCTTCCCCTGTCGCAACACCGCTCCCCGCTTAATCTTGTCTAGCACACCCCTCACATTCCAGCTCATCACTCTAATGAGGGCACCTAGTTGCGCCCGCCTCGGGTTTTCAGCCCCCATCTAAGCGCCAGTGAATTCGTACAGCAGGCAAGAGGCTCAGCAAACGTGAACACCACAGCAGCATCTTTCGAGACAATCGTGAGCAGGACCCCCCTCCCCCCCCACCTCCCTCAGGCCCCGACCCCTACCCCAACTGCAATCAACATCCCACAACTCCCCCCCCCCGCCCCCACCCCATACCTCAATGAACAATGAAGTACCTGTCGCGGTGAAGCTCAGCTCCCGTCCCCAACGTGAGACAGACCGCCTACCCCACCAATGGACCCCCATCGCAACCCAGAACCCCTTAACAACTAAACCAACAGAGGGGCCAAGTCCGCTCTCTTTAGGCTGTCCCCCCCACCCGAGTCCCGAAACTGTAAAGTTACTTGTACAAGGATGTCCTTTGCTTCGATCCGCCACAGCTGTTCACAACAGGGGGGAGCAAGTCAACTCCCCATTAATCACAATAGAGCCATCGCCTGGCAGTGTGGAAGCTAAGACGCCGGATCCTGAGAGTCTGAAGCCCCAGTAGTTTCCACTGCCAAATCCCCTGCGGAAGAGTTTCTTTGAGCGGGACCTCCAATTACTTCTGCTGCGCGACCTCCGCGGAGACCGAGGGGGCCTGGTCGTGGAAGAGTCCGAATCCCGACCCGGGGGGGTGTGCACTCGAATGCGGATTGTCTCGTCAGTCCAGGCGAAGACCTCCTCCGGAGTATTGAAGAACAGAGTCCTGGATTGGAACACCACCCGCAGGCGGGCCGGATAGAGCAGGGCGTATTGGATGTGCAGACCCCGCAGCTTCGCTTTAGCTTCAGTGAAGGATTGGCACTGCTTCTGCACTAGCTTAGTGTAGTCCGGAAAAATTAGGATCTTATGGTTGTCATAGAGCAGAGGGTCCTTCAGACGGGCTTGGCGCAGAATCATGTCACGGTCGTGATAGTTAAGGAGTTTGGCTATCACAGGCCGAAGGGGTTCTCCCACCGGTGGCTTCTGTGTCAGCGCCCTGTGTGCCTGTTCGACAATGGCGCAGCCCGATAGTGTTTCTGGCGGCATCCAACTGCCTATCCACGTGGTCAGGAAGGCCTCCATGTCACCCTTCTCGCAATCTTCTGGAAAACCCACAAACCGTAGGTTATTCCGTCGGGCGCGCCCTTCCGCATCCTCTGCCCTCAGAGTAAGGCCCCTCTGGATGCCCTCCATGTTAGCCACCTTCTTCTTAAGGGTCGCGACATCGTCCTCCACCCCAGTGATCCTCGTTTCGGCCTCCGATATGCGGGCCACCGCATTGCGCAGCTCCTGGCGCAGCAGCGTTACGTCCGCTCCAACCGCCCCAATTTTTGCATCCAACATGTCCCGGGATTGCGTTATCGCCGCCATGAGAGCAGCATTGTCAGGGACCGGCGCAGGGGGACCCCCAGCCGCCCGGCCCCCCCCGGCGGGCCTGTAAATTTGTCTATGGTGCCCTGTTTGGAGGTGTGGCCGCTGTTTCCTCCCCTCGTCATGGCTGCCAAGAAATGCGAAGGTGAGGTCCAAGATGCTAACTGTAGGGGTGACAAGATGCAAGAGGCCCCTCCTTGGCCGAGACTCGCCACTGCCCTAGGCACCACACCGCTGCGTTCCGACCGCACCGTCACCAGGTATGTCTCTCTCCAACAGCCAGCTGGTGGGCCTAAGCCAGAATAAAGTCTACGTGTGTCACTCCGCAGGGCACCACTGGCCCGCAGTCCCACTCCACCAAGGCCACCTATAGCCCCCACGGGACCAATCCACCGCAAGGAAGTATGCCGCTAGGCCCTCGTCTCCCCCACCGTGTAGCGGGATCCGTCCTATGGCCCCGCAGCAGGTCAGTGCCCGGGGGGGGCTGAAAGTACAGTGCACCACGGGGGGGGAACGCCGGTTCTACACCCCTCTGCCAAGTGTCCCACCCCCCCCCCACTCGAGCAGCACTTCAGGACTCCCCTCTGCCGCAGGAGGAGGCACACGGGGTGGGGGGGGGAGAAAGGCTAAATCGCGTCTACAGGGGAGGAGGGAGGGGGCACTTCACCGCCTCAAAGAGCGGCCGCCACAGCCCCGCGGCAGCCCGCCCAGCAGCCGATCCGGCCCGTGAGCCAGGTGATAGCGTGGGGCCTCCAGTAGATCGTCCACGTCCCCCCCCCCCCGAAGCGCGACCCAGGTACCTCCTCCGCCTCCGTGGTCGTGGTGACAGGGACCGGCTCCTTCCTCTGCGGCTCGCCGGCCGCGTCCCACTTCCGGTCCGCTTGTTCGCGGAAGAGAGCCCCGGCCTCACTCGTGGTCACAGGCCCCTCCACGCCGGGGCCCAAGACACCGCGCAGCAAGCCTCTGCAGCCTTCAGTCGGTCACCACGGCTCCGCCGCCGGGTCCGGTGGGCGAATCCGTCAGTCCGGGTTGTTTCGGGCGGGGGAACCAGAGGATATCTGCAGGATAATAGCGTGGCGGGACGGAGCTCTCTCAGGCTGCGTCCGCCATGGTCGCCGCCTCGTCCACGCCCCCTGTGTGGTTCTTTTAATACTGGTTTGGTTAATTTTAGCTGTAGTTTACCCTTTTAGTGTTGATAAGCAGAGATTTAAGGCTAACATGACAAGTAAGGCAGAGTCTAAGCAGGAAAAACATGCAGGCAAGACTAACAGAGTTATTGAGCATAATCCAGAGATCCATCAAGATAGATCTGTTGGAGATTTTTCTAGTAATTCATTTTCTAGGCTTTTATCTGAATATGTTAAAGTGATGAATGTAAAGGATTGCTATGTCTGTGTGAAGCTTCCTGCTTCTGTTTCAGAGGGGGTTACCTATAATATGTTACCTCTCACTTATGGCATCACTTGCAGTGTGATCGCTAGCTTGTTTTATCAAACAGGTCGATTGGAGTACTATTACTCAGACTTTGATGAGGTTTTTGCTAACCTCAAAGTTGTAAATAGTTTAAACAAAGTTAAGCCTGCGAAGCAGATGAGAGAATTCTTTTTGGTGACTAATGAGATTAATTATGAATATGCTTATAGAAACAATTTAACATGCAAGATGAGAGCTGAGGAAAAGACTTTCCTGAATATGGTTGAGGAGAGAAGGGCAATTTACAAGAGGAACGAAGTTCTTAAACATGTCAAGTCAAAGTTCTGGCAAATGGAGGACGCTAAGCTTAATGGTGTTAACACAAATGCAGCCATACACATTGATGAACCAGTTAGTGGTAAATTTTGCATTAGAAGAGAATACGCTTTATGATAACTTTTTCGTAGGTGCTAGTCAATGTGAGGATACTTATCTTATCATAGGGGGATGGGGATTTAAAGGTGGAAAAGATCCAATTTTCCCTGGAATTTATTTTATCTGTGGCAACAAGGCGTATTTTAGCCTCCCAGATCATTGGTATGGGACGTGCTACCTTGGATTCGTTTTTCCAAAGATTTTTCATGTTGACAGAAATGAGAAAGGTACTTTTGAATTTGGTGAACACCTGAACAGATTTAAGAGGGAAGGTTTTACAGAAGTCTTGGGAGACATTTTTGGTGCAATCATTCCCATGGTAGGAATTACCATGAATTCAATCAAAATTAGAGAGGTTTCCACTATTGTAGACAGATGGTCTACAGATACTGCAAGTGGTTTTCAATTGGTTAACACAGAACTTGTTGCTACTAGAAGCATGGTTATGCAGAATCGTCTTGCATTAGACATTCTGCTTGCAAAAGAGTGAGGAGTCTGTGGGGTTTTACATGTCCAGCATTGTTGTACATATATTCCTGACAAGAGTCGGAATATTGAGACACTTATTAAAAACATTACTGAATTTCACGAAGGAATAGAACTCCTGGAAGAAGAAAATTTCACTGAACGATTAGGCAAAAGAATTGAGGCAATTAAAGAATGGTTTTCAGAAATTGGTGGTTCAATCATTGGCAAAGTGCTCTGTCCAGTAATTGTCATTATTATGGTGATACTTCTGCTAAAAATTTGTTGCATGATTCACAAAAGGAAGAAACATCAGAGAGAAAAGAGGAGGATTTATAAACTTAGAAAGGAACAAGAGAAGGAATATGAGTTGGAGGAGATGCGGAGAGTTCAATATGAGAGCAATCAGCAAACAGCTGAGACAGGGGTTTAGGGAGACTAATATTGAGAAATCAAAATGTGATTTCTCTAAATTGGGTTCAAAATTTTCCAAATTTTGGGTGTTGTTTGGTGATTTTGAAATCACCAGATGAGGGAGTTGATGGAGCGAGCTTCAGTAAAGATTTTATACTGGCTCGTGATATTAAACTCTCATAACTTGTATTAACATATTAATGAGCTATTGCATGGTTTGTTGAACTAAACCAATCTAGAGTAAAATTCCACCTCATTACATGGGATTAACGTTATGTGCTTTATGTTGCATTTGCAAGTATGTTTATAATAAATAATTAACGTTGTTCTGTTCGTCCTATTGTCTTTGTCAACATTAATGCGGCTGATTAATTAATGGCATGTGCTCATTTTATATGTGCTTTCGTCTATGTTGTGTCTGTTTATCTTTTTCAGATATATGCAGAATCCTGCTGGACGTTATGAAGAATGGTAGATTTCAAAGTGCTGCTTTTCTTTGTGCTTTTGCTAGGTGACATATACTAATGGGTTAACATTAGCTATGGCGGGTGGCAAACAGAAAGACTTTCATTACCTGAATTAATTTCTCTTTTGTCTTTGTTTAAATACTAGCTCTAGTGAGATGCTGGAGGCCTGTGGTTTTCGGAGAATATTCGTTTTGCAGCGTGAATCTTTCTTGATTCACTATGCTGTGCATTATTCCGCGATCTGGTGGTTGGGTCCGGATTCGTAGTCTTTTTTCTCTTTTTTTTTTGTAGCCCAGGTGGGCGTCGACGTCCCACCATTTGGTGCACCTTCGTGACGTCGGCACGCTTCCTGCGGAAGCTCCCACCCTTGGGCGCCATCTTCAGATTCTTTTTTCCGCCGTTGGGTCTGGATCGTCGCAGAAAGCTCCGGAGAAATTTCAGGAGAAAAGAAGGAAATACACCAAGTTTTTGGAGAGAAAAGGACCATGGAAAGTCGGAGAAGAAGACCTCCTAGAACCAGAACGAAGAAAGAAGAGAAAACCTCGTGATCTTCGACGTCCGAGGAGAAAGCGCGCGCAGGGGGCCCCCTGAGCGGGCACATGGACAACACTCCATTCAAGTTCTGCCGTAATTGCCACCACAAGTACGCGCAGAAGGACCAGCACCCGGTCTGCAACCTCTGCCTGCCGATCGACCACTCCAGCGAGGATTGCAACGCCTGTTCAATCTTCACGCCGAAGACTTTGAGAGTTCGAGAGAGACAGAGGGTGGCCCACCACACGATGCAAGGGAAAGGGACCACGCCGACCCTCTACCAGCTGGGTGCCTCCTCCGACGAAGAGGAGAACATCGCCGAGGGACCAGATGACTTCACGGTCGTAGAGACCGATGTGAGACCTTCAAAAAAGGTAGGAGAGTCTACGACCCCGAAAACCCAGACAGGGCCTAGAAAGCCTGAGGGAGAACCCCGAAAAACAGAGGCTAAGTCCTCGAAAGGAGCACCGGAGCCGAAAGTTTCGACGTCCGAAGCAGCATCCTCCGAAAGGCCCAGCGGATCCTTCGAAAAGGACTCCCAGATGGCGAAGACCAGCGAAAAGCAAAGGTCGTTGAAGCAGACCCTCGAGAAGGGAACCTCGAGCGAGAAGACGCTCAGAATGACCTCGACGTCGAAGGTAACGTCGAAAAGACCAGCCGAAAAGCTCGACGCCGAGCAAGCGGCAGAGATGGAGAAAAAGAGAAGAAGGCTCGAGGCCGAAATGGAGAGTATGCTCCAGAGGAAGAGAGACTTCGACGAAAGAATGAAGAACTACTCAATTCCCTCGAAGACCGCTGCGACCGCCGAAGAGGTAGAGTTGCAGGAGGATTTCGAGACCGAGGAGCCGCCGAAAACTCCAAACCCCACAGATGAAGGGGAAGAGGAAGACTTCTACCGCTCGGAAGGAGATTACCTCCACGAGAGCTACTACTCAGAATCCTTGGCGTCGCTAGAGGAAGAATGGCAGGATCTCGACGCCGATAACCCCGAGGAACCTGTGGAGACGTACCCTTCGAGGCCTTCGCCGCCAGACGACATCGGGACTTACTATGAGGTCGTCAAAAAGGCTGCAACAGTCTACAATGTTAAATTGGAGGAGGAACAGACGAAAGCAGACTTCCTGCTAGAAACTTTGCTCCTCTCGCAGACGAAAAGCAGTTTCCTACCCATGCTGAAGAGCGTCACGGCCCAAGGGACTGAAGCCTTCAAGGAACCGGCTACATGCAGGTCAGTGACCCCGAGGACGGAGAAGAAATACAAGTTCTCCTCCGATGACCCCCCTTATATCAAGGGCACCGTGGCAGCCGACTCTATTATCGCGGCAACGGCCAGGAGAAGGGCCAACGTGCCAACCACATCTGGGCCACCACCTGATAAAGAAAGCAGGAGGATGGATCTCACTGGAAAAATAGAAAGAAATGCGGCTATGCATTGGAGGATGGCGAACTCCAATGCACTCCTGAATAGACACCAGTACCAGCACTGGGATGAGATGAACCAGTTGCTGAAACACATGCCTGAGGAGTACAGGCAGAGGGCAGCCCTCCTCGTGGAGGGGGGAAAGGACATAGCGAACGCATGCCTGAAGACCACCCTAGACGGGGCAGAAACATCAAGCAGACTGATGGCCATAGGTATCACTGAGAGAAGGCAGGCCTGGCTCAGAATATCAGGCTTCAAGGCAGAAGTACAGAGCAACATCCTAAACACCCCCTTCAACGGGGAGACGCTGTTCGGGGCATCAGTGGATGACAAACTGGCTCAGCTGAAGAAAGACAATGAGACAGCCAAAGCGATGGGAGCCCTACAATTCAGGGGGATGCGGAGAGGCACCCCCACAAGGAGACCAAATGGTAGAGGTGGGAACCAGCAATCACATTCGCAACAGTCACACCACCATGGTCAACAGAGTGACAATCAATGGCACCAAGGTCAACAGAGGCAGAATTGGAACTCCCAGAACAGGGGCCAGTCCTTTCGAGGGAGAGGAAACGGACGGGGCCAGAGACGGAGAGGGGCTGATCAACCCCCCCAAAAGTGACTCCTTGAAGAAGGAGGCGCTCACCCACCCAAACTCTCCGGGGGGAGAGCACCAACAGCTAGGGAGAGACTCGCACGGACACGGCTCAAGAGAACACACAACTCCAGTAGGGGGAAGGTTGAGATTTTTCCTACACGAGTAGAGAAAGATAACCACAGACAAGTGGATACTAAACATTATACAGCACGGATACTGCATAGAGTTGGAAAGATATCCACCAAACAGAAAGCCAAGGAGGAGGGGTCACAAAGGCAAAGAACTGCGGTTGCTCCAAGGGGAAGCTCAAGAACTGCTCCTCAAAGAGGCCATAGAACCAGTCCCACACAGAGAACGGAACAAGGGGGTATACTCAAACTACTTCCTAGTGCCAAAGGTGGACGAAAGCCTGAGGCCCATCCTGGACCTACGGTTCCTGAACACCTACGTAAAGACTCAAAAGTTCAAGATGACTTCCCTGCAAGAGGTCATTCCACAAATAAGGGCCGGGGACTACTTGTCCACCATAGACCTAAAAGACGCATACCTGCACATCCCCATGAACAGGAAACACAAACACATGTTAAGATTCAAGGTGAACGAAGACCACTACCAGTTCACAACCCTGGCTTTCGGACTCAAGTCAGCGCCAAGGGTCTTTACCAAATGCCTTGCGGCGGTGGCCGCACACCTACGAAGGGAGGGTATACATGTGTATCCCTACCTGGACGACTGGCTCGTGAAAGCAAGCTCTTACACGAGGTGCAAACTTCACGCAGAACAGGTCACAAGAACGCTCACGAACCTGGGCTTCTCCATCCACTGGGGAAAGTGCTCCATGGACCCAGAACAGGTGAAAATCTTCCTGGGAGCCCAGATCAACACGGTCGAATGCAGAGTAACACCCAGCGAGAAGAGAACTCTCAGCCTGCTGAGGGAGAAACGTCACTACCAGAGGGGGCAAGTTCTGACAGTGAGGATGGTGAGCAAGATCTTGGGGATGATGGCGTCATGCATCCACCTGGTCCCCAATGTTCGTCTAAAGATGAGACCACTACAGGAGTGGCTGCAACAGCAATGGTCACAAGCAGAGGGGAGTTGGGAAGATCTAGTGGTTGTTACGCACAATGTGCAGGAGGAGATGAAATGGTGGACAAAGGAGAATATAACAATGGGGAAACCTCCAACGCCACCGGACCCAACTGTGACCATTACCACAGACGCATCCCAGAAAGGATGGGGTGCACACATGAACAGGCTCAGAGTGAGGGGCCTGTGGAACCCAGGAGATGCAGTCAAGCACATCAACTACCTGGAACTGAAAACCGTGTTGATGGCCCTCAGGGCCTTCCAAAAACACCGTTACAAAAAAAGTGTGATGATACAGACAGACAACACCACAACGATGTTTTACATCAACAAGCAAGGGGGGACTCAGTCATTCCCCCTGTCGAGCTTGGCTCAGGAAATCTGGAGATGGGCAATCCCACTCAGGATAGACCTGCTTGCCATACACCTGCCAGGGAAGGACAATGTGGAGGCGGATTGGCTCAGCAGGCAAGCGTCGGTGTCCCAGGAATGGGAGCTGAACAGCCAGGAGACAGAAACTGTTCAGGAGGTGGGGCACACCATCAATAGACCTGTTTGCAACACGCCAGAATGCAAAATGCCAACACTTTGCATCGAGGGAACAAGAACCGATGTCCCAGGGGAATGCCCTATGGATAAGCTGGTCAAAGAAATTTGCCTACGCTTTTCCACCGACGCCACTGATCCCCAGAGTCCTGAACAAGTGCAGGTCGAGCAACAGGACTCATCCTGGTGGCTCCCCAATGGGCGAGGCAGACTTGGTACTCTCAGATTATGGAGATGTCGCAGGGCCAAGCACACAAGTTCCCAAAAAGAAGAGACCTTCTCTCCATGGAAGGGGGACAAGTTCTACACCCAGAACCAGAAAGCCTCAGCCTGTCAGCGTGGCTCCTGAGGACTTCGAGTTCGCACATCTAAAACTACCAGAGAGCACCCTTCAGGTGCTGAGAGAAGCAAGGAGACCCAGCACACGGAAGTGCTATGGGGAAAAATGGAAGAGGTTCATGCAGTGGTGCCATAGGAAGAACCTGCAGAGAAAGCTGACGAGAGAGTCTACAGTACTTGGATACCTCACGCACCTGATCAAAGCTAAACTAAGCTTGTCCTCGCTGAGGGTTCACCTGGCAGCGATTGTGGCATACACAAGAGGAGAGACTGGGAGAAGTTTCTTCACTTCGAGTAGTGAAAAGATTCCTGGAAGGAGCAAAGAGAATAGCGCCACCCAAGAGGATGCCGCCGCCGGCATGGAACTTAAACGTAGTACTGACAACTCATGAAGCCACCGTTTGAACCCATACACAAAGCATCACTACAAATGCTGACAATGAAGACAGCTTTTCTAGTAGCAATAACATCGCTATGCAGAGTAAGCGAGCTACAAGCTTTGACGCTGCAAGAACCGTACATACAGATACACAGTGACAGGGTCGTGATGAGGACAGACCCGCATTTCATGCCCAAGGTAGTGTCTAAATTCCACATGAACCAGAGTATCCAGATACCTAGCTTCTTCCAGAAGCCCACGTCAAGCGCGGAGAGGGCGCTCCACACTCTGGACGCAAGGCGAGCAGTAATGCACTATATAGAGAGGACGAAAGGACACAGGAAGACGAAACAATTCTTTGTGTCTTTCGCAAGGAGTTGCCTGGGTAGACCAGTGACTAAGAACACCATAGCAAGATGGATTGCCAAAACAATACAACTCTGCCACAAGCAAGCTGGAGAGGAGCTCACTGAGGGGCCACAAGCCCACTCAACCAGAAAGAAAGGGGCAACGATCGCCTTTCTGGCAAACACGCCCATCCAAGACATATGCCTGGCGGCAACATGGGCTTCAGTGCACACTTTCACTAAACACTATTGCGTAGATGTGCAGATGAACAAGGAAGCACAAGTGGGCCAAAGAGTGCTTCAACATATCTTTAACAACCAACGCTCATCTTCCACCCAGCCGCCACATGAGTGACAAAACCGCTACGAAATCTATGCACAGCATAGTGAATCCAGAAAGATTCACGCTGCAAAACGAATAGTTTCTTACCTGTCGGTGTAGTTTTGCAGCTTGAAGATCTTTCTGGATTCACTAGCGAACCCACCCACCTCCGCCAGAAAGATGAGGCTGGAGAAGGTGGAAGGACATAGAGTAAGATAGGAATGTTTAACAAGACAATATACATGAAGAAGTTTACGTTGAAGGAAAGTTTAATACACATAGCCATGGATTCACCACAGAGACAGAGAGAAAAAAGAATCCGAAGATGGCACCCAAGGGTGGGAGCTTCCGCAGGAAGCGTGCCGACGTCACGAAGGTGCACCAAATGGTGGGACGTCGACGCCCACCTGGGCTACAAAAAAAAAAAAAGAGAAAAAAGACCATGAATCCGGACCCAACCACCAGATCGCGGAATAATGCACAGCATAGTGAATCCAGAAAGATCTTCAAGCTGCAAAACTACACCGACAGGTAAGAAACTATTGGTTAGCCTGACTGAGACGAGCCAAGCACAGCCATGATGGAAAAGCCTTTTCTTTCCATAAAGACATTTCTTGAATAAACTGAAGTCCAAACAAAAGCTACTGTGCGTGATGTGCTCTGAAAAGTTATTTTTCCAAGGCTAAGGAAGTGACAAGTGACAGAATGGCCGAGCTATGGAGGAAACTGTGAACTGATTTCAGTTAAAGTATCAATTCCTCGGAAGCTGGTGTCGTTTCATGAAAAAGGACAATGGCAAAAGACGTTTTGGTGTTTAAAGAAGTGGCCTCACGATGGTCTGACGATGAGCAACCAATCAGGTTGCTGAAACACTTTTAAAATATTGTTTTTAGTTAGATTAGTGAGTCAGAAAGGTATAAAAACTGAGCCCTTTGAGTGGAGCGGGGCTGACTGTTCCGGAGGGCGAAGTGCTTTCCGATTTCCTGGGACACGTAAGATCAACTTAATGCATAATAAATGTCTTTTCTTTTCCAGGTCAGAAAGCTTAATTTAGGGAAATAGGGTTATGTTTGCTTTAATTCATGATTTTGAGCAATTTTGATATGCCAGACTTTTGTGCCATTAATCTAAATAAAGAATACTGATTTAATAAAAATGTTTGCAGGAAATAAAATGAGCTATTAAAGTGATATTAAAATGTATGCTTTATCTTAAAAATAAAAGACTTAAAACGTCAAGCTGGTCTTGATTAATTTAGTCGTTACCAATAGCTGATTCATTGGCCATAGTGGCTTAATTAAATGTTTATAAATTGTCTATGGATAAAATGTTTCCTGCAGTTGTATATATTGTACATATAAAATTCAGACAGTTTTGATCAATTAGGCCACATGATTCAGTTGCTCAATCTTTTGTCTCAGTTATATGGGCCTATGTGATATAATAGTATGGTGAGTATTAGGTAGTGGATAGTGTTGTTGAGACGGAATTTCTATAGGGGCGCTGGATCACTAGCCACCAGGTTCAGCAGGTGCAGTCTTCTTCAGTGTAGCTTCTCTTCGCTATGTCCTTGGTGCAGCAGGGCAGTCTTTCTTTTGTCCTCTTCTCTAATCCAACGAGATGAGTTCTGGGTGCCTTTTGATCCCTTGAAAATGCCTTTAGGGTGTGATGCAGTCATTAGCCATTGAGCTAATATGATGACCATTTCCTGTGAAGTGTGGTATCTGGCTGACCCAGAATTCTCTATTCTGCCCACTTCCAATATAACAGAACCCCTCTCTTGCCGTGCAGAGCTCCTTACCCCAAACCAGAGGTGTGGCTACCAAGGGGGCTACACGCCTCTGAATAAACGGTTTCACAACTGGTTTCTCCTCTCTGTCCCCAGTGCCGGCCTGTCTTCCTAAATAACAGAGCAGTCCCTCACCCAAGTGTTTCTCATTTGCTGTTCAAAGGAGGCTTCTCTTTTGTATCTCGCATTTTGTGCCAAAACCTGTGTGGTTTCCTGCCAGAGAGAGGCAACATCTCTCCCCCTCGCAGGATTCTACTGTGTTTTTTCCTGGGAACCGTTTGCACATCTCCCCAGGAGGACAGAACGCTGTCTCAGGGACAGACCCAGGAGACTTTGGGCAACAAAGTGGGAACTTTCCAAAAGTTGCACACTGCAACAAGTTGAAATTGGGATAGACAAACATGGTTTACAAGAGCATCCCCAAAAATGTGGCACAAATTCAAGTAAATTAAACTCAGGCAGCCTCAATGTGCCGGAGGGTGAAAACGTTTGATTACATTACTCCTATGGTGAAGAACTTACGCAGTTCCCAGTCAAGTTTAGGAAGATGTTTAAGCTGATGTACTCCACACACAAACTCTTGTGTCACACAACAACCTGACCAGGGTATTTTACTGTTTAGTTCTAGCAGGGAGGGTATAAATACAATTTGAACCAGTAAAAAGTAATGAGGAGTGAACATTTTGTCAAGTAAGAGTACTTTTAAATAAAGAGTGGCTTGGGGCAGGGTGCTTCTAAGGACACTGATCTCAGTGTGGGCACCGTTACTCCCTACTGCTTGGCTGCATATTGTTACTCAGATCTTGTTGTTCCAGTATCCTCTTAATTTTAGGGAGCAAACCAATCTTAAATGTTGCTCAAGTAGAGTCATGATGCCTGCAGATCATGACCACTTCGATGCAGATTGCCTTACCGAGAGCTGGACCACAATGGTCCAGAAAGGAGTGCACTTTATAGGTCTTTGAAGTGACTAAGGTCAAGGGCTATAGGCTGCAGAACACTAAAGAAAGAAGAAATACTACCTTTCAGCACCTTAAACGATCATAGAGGTGTGTTCATAACTGGTTCTGGCGGGCCAGCTCTATACCAGATTTTTTGCATCGTTGCCGGCTATGCAAATAACAGTTTCTTTTGGATTTAATGAATACATATTTATCTTATGTGGGTATCCTACAAATCTAGCAAGTATCCTGC
This sequence comes from Lissotriton vulgaris, assembly GCF_964263255.1. Classification (NCBI taxonomy): domain Eukaryota; kingdom Metazoa; phylum Chordata; class Amphibia; order Caudata; family Salamandridae; genus Lissotriton; species Lissotriton vulgaris. The sequence continues at coordinate 267,353,065 of NC_141685.1, forward strand.
CCTCACAGACCTACCCGAACACCCATGCATTAGAGGCTAATAGATGCAAAGGACAGACGGCTTGTCTTTTAGGAACCAGGTTTACCAAGTTCAGCAGATCAGGTAGAGGCGTAGTAAAGTATCTGCTCATCTTCCATGCAAGCGAAAAAGAAAAACAAGGGAGACCCTACTCACAACGGAACCAGGGTAACGTGTATATCCAACGAACAATGGCTCCTGTGGCATAACAACTTGTACAATTTATATTTAGTACAACAGCTCAATGGCGTTTTTTAATTACCATAGAAAAAGGGGCTTGGCAAAGAAAAAGGCACACTCATACCAGATTCTGAAAAATGCTTTTGTAATTTACATAAGGCAGTTATAACAACGACATATATACAAACAAAGAAGTGCAATGTGTCCCCAGTGATATTGTGAGCGAAAACAACAACCACATAGACAATAGGTGAGCTGTACAATTTTTCGACTATGAATATTTACAAGAGGGAAATGACCAAACGCAACAATAAATCAATTTGTCATCAGTGACTATCTACAATCATAGAGCACTGTGTTTTAAGGGTTCATTCCCTATGGCGTCGACGGCGTTTCGACCTATTAGATGAAGGTCTCGTCAGGACTAGACAGTGAGGGACATCTATAAAGAGAAGTGAAAAAGTGTATAAGTGTGTGTATAGTCGTATTAATTAATAAAAGTATATGAATTAAATTCCAATGGGATGTACCTCGTGGTGTCTTTTATTACAACCCATGCGTGATAAAGTAATACTAGAAACAACTTACAGTGAACCCAGCCGGGCACTGTCAAGAAGCAAGGAAAAAGAGGTATTAATGATGTCACATTTACTGAGACATACGCAAAAAAGTGCAAAAACGTCATGTTCAAGAACTTACCACTGTCATGGAGTCGTGTGGTACTCCTATATGAGGGCTTATGGTCAGTGCCGATGTAACAGGGAGATACCTGACAATACAAGTGCACAAATTACTTAAAGCGCGTCTTAAATGCTAAACAGAGGCTCTAATACCGCTGTGGATGTCGGTCAGGGTCTAGAAATAGGTTCATACCTGTTTCGAAGGATAAACCGCTCGGTAGCGTTTTCCCGGTCGTCTGTAGAATGACAGAATCTGTTCCGGGTATTGACGTCATCACGCTTTTAACGTGATGCGTGCGGTGCGCGCGCAAGCAGAGAAGGGCTGTTTATAAACAATGAAAGATTTTCTGCTTCGGTCCTATTTACATAATCGTAGTTGTAATATATACAATAACGCACAATATATTATCCCTGATTGCACATGCAGTTAAGGAAGAAATATGTCTCATGTTTACAACGTGATGTGTGCAAAATCAGACAGGGGCTGTTTATAATTGTGGAAGGACGTCCTGCCTCGATCCTATTTACATAGTCATACTATAATATTGATCAAATTTAAACATATTGTAGTGTATGACGATTTTTACAAAGCACTCAATATGTTACAAACAATATAGCTCCAATAGCAGTTTGCAATCATCAAGGGAATATACATTTATCCAAAGCAGAAACAATCATAAGCGCCCCATATTTCGTCTCAGAATTGTTGTATGCCTAAATCATTGCTATACATTAATACACATTATCAGTGACATACCACAATACCCCTCATTTCAGAAGTTCTTAATCAGAAATGCTCAAGTTTACCAGATCTCATCAGGTCATCAGGGTCGAGACAAAGCCCCTCCATTCATCTGCAGAATTTAACCCATCCTTAATTGAATTGATTCTATCAATCCAATGGCACTCACGTCGTAGCAATATCTGTGAAATATCACCACCTCTTTCAGGTACTGTCACAGTGTCTACCACCTGCCATTTCATCTGGTCTGCAGAGTGATTTTTCTCTAAGAAATGCCCTACCAGTGGTGCTGTTAAAACTGCTTTTCTTATGCGGCTGCGATGTTGGCCTATTCTCGCTTTCACTGGTTGTTGTGTCTGCCCAATGTATGGTAAACCGCAAGGGCACCAGATGCAGTACACGACATTACGTGTGTTACAGTTTGAGAAAAACTTCAGTATGTGTTCATGACTACCATGTTTAAAGGAGTTTGTCTTCTCTGTCAGAGGGCAAATTACACAATTGCCACAAGGGTGATGGCCCAAGATGGGTGGGAGATTCCATGATGTTTCTAATGTGCCACCTCTCCTAGTACTTTTCTCCGTAGATGACCTCACCAAGTGATCTTTCAAATTTTTCCCTCTTTTGTAGGCAAATAAAGGTACATCAATTTGAGGGTCAATACTTTTTATGATATTCCAATTTTTTATAATTTTCTGACGGATCTTATTAGTGTGAATACCAAAAGTGGTGACACATACAATTTTCTCATATTTCTCTCTTTGGTCTAGTAACCAATAGTTCCTCCCGGGGGCAGTACCAGGCACGTTTAAGTGATTTTCTCACTATTTTATTCGGGTAGCCTCTCTTTAGTAATTTGTTCCTTAGTATTTCTGCTTCTTTTAGATAGTCATCTCGCCGAGCACAATTCCGACGGATCCTTAAAAATTGCCCAAAGGGCAAACCGTCTCTCAGTGCTCTAGGGTGTTGGCTCCTATATGACAGCAATGTATTTTTCTCGGTTGGTTTTCTATGAAGAGATGTATAAAGTTTACCCTCATCATGTTGGATACTCAAGTCAAGGAATGGGATCTTATCTTTTTGCAATGTAGATGTAAAGATCAAGTGTGTTTGAGCAGTGTTTGAATACAAAACAAATCTCTCAAAATCCTCTTCGTTCCCTCTCCAAATAAGAAAAATGTCATCAATATACCTATACCAGCAATTGATGCTGGTATGGTAAGGATTATGATCACTTAGGACAAGTTCATTCTCTATGCTGTTCATGTAGAGATTAGCTAAATTTGGAGCAAAAACTGCCCCCATGCTCGTGCCACTACATTGTTCGTAATATTGGCCACTGGATACAAAATAATTCCTTTGCAGTGCTACTTCAAGTAATGCAATTATAAAGGAGGTGGGCACAATAAAAGGTCTTGGTCTAGTATCAAGTAGATGTTTTATGCAACCAATACTTTCGACTTGGGGGATGTTAGTGTAGAGTGATGATATATCTAGAGTGGCTAGCCAGTCTGTATCTTTATCAAATGCCATGTCTTCTACTAGATTTATCATGTGCATTGTATCACGCACATAACTAGCTTGTAGCGGAACGTAGTCTCTTATGAAGAAATCGATGTATTTACCGATTGGCTCTAAAATCGAACCACACCCTGACAGGATGGGTCTTCCTGGGGGGTGTGTCACACTTTTGTGCACCTTAGGGAGGGTGTATAGGACTGGGGTTCTTGGATTTGAAGAATTTAAAAACTCAAACTCTTTCTTAGTTATAAACCCTTGGTCTAGTCCCTCTTTAGTGATGGTCACAATTCTCTCACAAATCTCAGTTACAGGGTTATGCTGGAGTTTCTTATAATGCTTCTCTTCAGAGATTTGTTTATTTATTTCGATGTCATAGTCAGTTCTTTCCTGGATGACTATACCTCCACCCTTGTCTGCGGGTTTGAATATTATTGAGGTATTTCTTTTCAAATTCTCAAGTGCTTGACGTTCTAACAACGAGATGTTGTATGGTGTAAATTGTCTGCTGTTTTTTAGGGTATCTACTTCTTCCAAAATCAATTTTTCGAAAGTGAGTATCTCTGGAGGCATCATACTGTTTGTGGGATAAAAGGTAGAAGGCAATTTTAAACCAGTAGTAGATTCATGGCTAATAAAATCGCGATTTTTAAAGAATATTTTTAGGCGAATTTTCCTGAAGAACTGGAATAATTCAGATTTTAGGTTGAAATAGTTACTCCTTTCTGTGATGACAAATGAAAGACCTTTACTTAGCAGGGAGATTTCGGAAGATGACAATGTATGTTTAGACAAATTAAAGATAGGTATTACCTCCATATTGTCTGTAAGATCAGATGTATTGGGAAAAGTAGATATTACATCCATATTGTCTGTAAGAATGGATACAGGATCTAATATGGTTGGGGCCCCCATTGATAGTGCTTGTTTCTTGTTTGGCGTTCTCCTGAGTATTGATGCCAGACTCTTTTCTTGTTGGTCTTCCCTCCTTTGTCTAAAAAAGGTTGGCCCTGATGATTAAAGTTACTAGGCCCAGCTTGACCGTCAGAGTCACTCGAACCTCCTGAAGATTCGGAAAAAGTTACCGGCTGGTTTTTCCTAAACCGGCCCCAAGTATTTTGTCTATTTTGATTAGGAAACGTTGTAAAATAATCTTCCTTTAAATAAGGAAAAGCTCTCTCCTTGCTGTAAAATTTAATGTCCTTCGTCACTTTGTCTGCCTTTTTTTTCAACTCAAAAGTGTTGAACTCGTCTATGGTTTTGTTTAATTTATCCAAAAGTATTTTGGCCTCAGCGACCCCGTTGTCGCGCAAAAGTTCTTTTTCTAATTCCTCTATTTCTTTAAGCTCTGCTTTTGAATGTTCTATTGCAGTCTCGACACCGAGAACCATCAAGTGCCTCGAGCATGTAACAGAAATACCACAGAAGCTACCTTTAAATTTAGGATCTTCCCTAAAGATGCCTGGCACGTTCCTTATCTGAAGACCTTGTGGAATTATGCCTGCACGTAAATAATCAGTGAGCATACGAGCATGTAATTCTGTTCGTACGTGCTTCTTCTTTGCTTTCTCTAACTTCTCAATCAGTACTTGTCTTGGGCTACTAGTATTCACGGGTAGATTTGAAAACAGGGAAGGTCCACTTGTTATTTTCGTAATATATTCTTCTGTATATAGTGGTGCATCTTTCTCTGCCATCCCCAATTCTATATGAACAATCACCCTATTGGTGTATAGGAAAGGGAAAAACTCCAACAAAGTGGATAAATCCCTTGCGGTGTAGCCACCGCACAAAAATGCGAAAAAGAAAAACAAGGGAGACCCTACTCACAACGGAACCAGGGTAACGTGTATATCCAACGAACAATGGTTCCTGTGGCATAACAACTTGTACAATTTATATTTAGTACAACAGCTCAATGGCGTTTTTTAATTATCATAGAAAAAGGGGCTTGGCAAAGAAAAAGGCACACTCATACCAGATTCTGAAAAATGCTTTTGTAATTTACATAAGGCAGTTATAACAACGACATATATACAAACAAAGAAGTGCAATGTGTCCCCAGTGATATTGTGAGCGAAAACAACAACCACATAGACAATAGGTGAGCTGTACAATTTTTCGACTATGAATATTTACAAGAGGGAAATGACCAAACGCAACAATAAATCAATTTGTCATCAGTGACTATCTACAATCATAGAGCACTGTGTTTTAAGGGTTCATTCCCTATGGCGTCGACGGCGTTTCGACCTATTAGATGAAGGTCTCGTCAGGACTAGACAGTGAGGGACATCTATAAAGAGAAGTGAAAAAGTGTATAAGTGTGTGTATAGTCGTATTAATTAATAAAAGTATATGAATTAAATTCCAATGGGATGTACCTCGTGGTGTCTTTTATTACAACCCATGCGTGATAAAGTAATACTAGAAACAACTTACAGTGAACCCCTCACTGTCTAGTCCTGACGAGACCTTCATCTAATAGGTCGAAACGCCGTCGACGCCATAGGGAATGAACCCTTAAAACACAGTGCTCTATGATTGTAGATAGTCACTGATGACAAATTGATTTATTGTTGCGTTTGGTCATTTCCCTCTTGTAAATATTCATAGTCGAAAAATTGTACAGCTCACCTATTGTCTATGTGGTTGTTGTTTTCGCTCACAATATCACTGGGGACACATTGCACTTCTTTGTTTGTATATATGTCGTTGTTATAACTGCCTTATGTAAATTACAAAAGCATTTTTCAGAATCTGGTATGAGTGTGCCTTTTTCTTTGCCAAGCCCCTTTTTCTATGATAATTAAAAAACGCCATTGAGCTGTTGTACTAAATATAAATTGTACAAGTTGTTATGCCACAGGAACCATTGTTCGTTGGATATACATCTTCCATGCAAGAGCACCGGAGCCAGGATTGTTTATGACAGGGAAATGGAACGTTAATTAGAAATGTAGTAAATGGTAGCTTTCCTCCGAAATGTGCAGAGCTCGTCTGCGCATCCAGCTTCAGCACCTTATCTTAGTTCTTTGTTTGAAACGAAACAATCATACACAAAACCTAGAAGCAAATGACAATCTTACGCTTGGATTTCGTTTAGAAGCAAACACATGGCGCAGCAAGGAGCCAGATGCAACAGTCATGCACACCATAACACAACCAACCATGCAATGACATGGGCACACACAAGGGGGCTCAGCAAATGTGCTTGAGTAGGTGGAAATTCACCAGATTGGAGCCTACTGAAGAAATCCTTGGAGACAACTGTACTGAACAGTCATGGAACCATGGAGGACCTGGAGAATTCAAGTCAGGATACGCATCTGCTCTGAGAAGGGACAACTGAAAAAAAATGCTCTCGGAGTCCGCCAGAACTATGAGATTAAGGGTAAAACCACGGAGACATGGATTGCGCTGCAAAGTCACGAGAACGGACTCATCATAGGAGACTTCTAAGTTCAGTAACCGGTTACCAGGCTCTGAGAAATTAGACATCTATACAAGGTGTTTGAAAGGGTATACAGTGCATTTGATCAAATAAATTGTTTTCTGTCTGCAGAAAGCGATCTCTTCCAGCTCTAACATTCAAGTGGGACAGAGATGTGGTCTCGAATCCCCCTGCCACCTGGACAGGACCGGCCTTCATGACCCTGGTTCCAGAAGATTGCACCAGCGCACTGACCTCATGTCTTCGGAAGGGAGGTTTTCAGCAGAGGAAGCCAAGCGCTTCACCGTGCTGTCCAGGACTGCACAGATGAACAGTTCCCCTCCCCAAAGCAGCAGGCGCGCACAAGACCACCACTGTGACATCACACTTTCCACTGCTCAGGCCCAGAAGTTGTGCATACCAACTCTCAGCAGGAGAAGGATTTTCGCTCACACTTAGCAGGCGTCTTCGCAAACCAAGCATGACCCTTCCCCTTGCGGAGACGGGGAGCCTAGGGGACCACCTTGAGATACTGAGCCAGGGTTGACCATACCATACAAGCCCATACGGTCTCTCCCCGCGGAGTCCAGCAGAATACTGCACCAGAAGCTGGGTCGTCTGGAGATCCATTCAAGCAACATGAGATACTATCAGGGCCTATTGCTGAAAGTGCGTAGCGGGTGTCCAGCAATGATTGGCGGAGAAAGATTCAATGCTTTTGTGCCATCAGAGCACACTGGTAGGACTTAAGATTTATTGGCCAGCTGGGTTGTTTCCCCCATTGTAAACGCAACCTTGAAGCCCTTTTTGCAGCATATATTTATTTATTAAGAGTTTTATATAGCGCTGGCTAGACCCGGAGGCATCAGAGCGCTTTACAGAGTATCAGTACTACAAAGTTACAAAACAGTTACATAATAATTACTTTTAAAAAAAGAAGCAGACACGTGTTAAGGAACTGGGAATACTCGAGGATGGCAAAAAGAAGACTGATGAAGAGGCAACAAGAGGAATAACAGTAAAGTATAGGTTTAAGCAGCGGCAAGAAACAGCCCGAGGGCAGAGGAAGAAAGAGGGGGAGCGCAGAGAGGAAAGGGTGAGGGAAGCAGGTAAGGACAGGGAGGAGAGAGGGAAACCAAACAGAAAAGGCATCAAAGATGTCAATGAAAACTGAGCAACCGCGAGTAACACGAAAAATAAATAAACATTTTTCACAGAAAATATAACGTAAATGGCAACTCATAAGTGGCAGGAAAGGGGTCAGGGATAGGAGTAAAAGAATAGGTGAGGGAGAAGGGAATCTGAGGGGGAATGAGTAAAGGCAGTTGGGTGAAAAGAGAAAACGATTCAGTCACTTGAAGGCGGGAGAAAGAAAACGATAGAGGATCGTCAGTTAGATAATGGAGGCAAGGGGGAAAGGACAGAGGTCGAAAACAAGATGGTGGGTCAGGGTCCTGGGAATTGACGGTGGCTAGTAACAAAATGGCGGGCAGAGCAAAATTCAAAGAGTCAAACAGTCCTTGTATGCCAAGCCAGGGAGCAGGATGAAAGAGCAAGGACAGATGCAGATCCAAGAGGGTAAAAGGTATAAGCAGCATGAGATGCTGTTGAGTTTTTGTATTGTACGTTTTTAGATAGCGGAAGCTCATTTACGGTCCATATGGGAATGAGGAATACTACAAAGGTGAGCACTTCGGATCATTTCACTTCCCAGGTTTTGGAATATATATGATTCAGATGTGAGGACACTTTAAATGGCCTCATCATCAGCAAGCAATTTATAGCACTCCGACTTCCATTTTCAAACAGATCCCTGCATGTCAAGGGTTATTTGGAACTGGGTTAGCCAATCAGCATCCTGCGTGCATAATGCTAATTCAGAGAGATGTTCCAGTGACTCCATGTAGCCGGGAGGTGAAGACCTGTGCAAAGGCATAGCCTGCGTAGCTGCTAGACGCCAACGCTGCACAATTGGGTGCTCCATAGATAAATATGTGTGTAGGGTATAAAGCACTTCAGATCGCCCGCTATGCGCAGTAGTGATTGCATGCGCCGTGTGGTATAAGAGCAGCTCCACGTAGGGGCATGCGGCCTCCGGGCCCATGCCTTTTTGCCAGTCATCAGAATAATTCTAATTCTTCAACACATCCAGGACCACAAGAGCACTGAGTAACGACAGAGATCATGACACCCCCTTCCCGTGGTTTCAGGTGCATTTGGAACTGTTGAGCGCAGCATTACAGAGGCCTAAGGGCCCAGGTGCAGAGGGAAGCAAGGGTGCAGGTGCAGAGGGAAGCAAGGGCACAGGTGCAGAGGGAAGCAGGGGCCCAGGTGCAGAGGGAAGCAGGGGCCCAGGTGCAGAGGGAAGCAGGGGCACAGGTGCAGAGGGAAGCAGGGGCACAGGTGCAGAGGGAAGCAGGGGCACAGGTGCAGAGGGAATCAGGGGCACAGGTGCAGAGGGAAGCAGGGGCACAGGTGCAGAGGGAAGCAGGGGCACAGGTGCAGAGGGAAGCAGGGGCACAGGTGCAGAGGGAAGCAGGGGCACAGGTGCAGAGGGAATCAGGGGCACAGGTGCAGAGGGAATCAGGGGCACAGGTGCAGAGGGAAGCAGGGGCACAGGTGCAGAGGGAAGCAGGGGCCCAGGTGCAGAGGGAAGCAGGGGCCCAGGTGCAGAGGGAAGCAGGGGCCCGGGTGCAGAGGGAAGCAGGGGCCCGGGTGCAGAGGGAAGCAGGGGCCTGGGTGCAGAGGGAAGAAGGGGCACAGGTGCAGAGGGAAGCAGGGACACTGAAGCAAGGAGAGCCAGGGGCTCAGAGGAAGGGGAGCAAAGGAGAAGGACACTTTGGGGCAGAGTGGCAAAAAAGGTGCACAAGTGTCACCAATCAACAGATATCTATCCGCGCGCCTTTGCAGGTGTGAAGCCCACATTGCTGTGCCGTCAGAGGTGGTTCTTCCACACATAGGAACCAGCACAGGTCCTTAAATAACAGTGAACCTCACATGGGACAGGTACTGCAAATCCCGCCAGCGGCAGAATGATGCACAGAAGGTGAGAGGCTGGCACTCAGGTGCCCCTCTCTCAGAGTTCTGTGCAGTTAAAACTATAAACGTGTTCGCCTGCACTGCCATCAGGGTGATTGCTCACAAGCATAACAACATTCCAGGCTCATTCTCCGTCCCACACGGCAGGGTGCCCCTGCCACCTCACTGCCAAGCCTGAAGCCCTTAATTACTCCACCACACTCTGTGGCGAGACTTCAGAGGACCCGGCTACCTAGAAAAACTCCCCTGAACGCCTCCTGCTCGGCTACACACTGGCAGTGCCTCGAAGCTAAAGCGACTAATAAACAGCGCCTAATTTATGACTGTGGGAACATACAAGCTGATCCCAAAATAAACCATCTTCAAGGGGATAGCTCGCCCTGTGGCATATATTGTCTGCCTTTATTAAATGTGTGGTCAGCTGTGGGGAGCGCAGAACAACGCCATTTATGGGCTGTTTATTCACACAACGATGTAGATGTCAACAAATGGAGACAGCGCATTGAACGTAGCAGGATGGCTTAGGACTGAGAGATCCTGTCTGGATCACTGAACGAACCAGGGTGCAGAAATGTTAGTGGGGAGATGGTCTTTGAAGCCCTGGAGGTTGCCTGCCAAGGTTTAATGCACCCTACTTAGTCCAAACTACTAGTGTGTAAGGCCATCCATCAATATAAACCCAGGAGCACCCCTACAAAAGACACGGGCCTGAGGTTAAAAGAAATTCTAGAACTGGAAATAAAATGTTTTCATTCATCGAAATAGATCGGTTTTGTTCTCTTCCCGTTAAAAAATAAAATATGAAAACTGTTATGAAGGAAACACGGCAGACGGGATGAGCAAGCACAGGTAAGGGACTTTATTGTCTTCACTGCTTGGAGCGGACTCCTCCCTTCGCTGGTCAGCAAACAACTGACCAACAGAGAATATTCGCCTTCAAAAGGCTACCTGGAATCTCATGGCCATGAGATTGCACTTGCCTAGAAGCGCAAGACTGAGGTATCTATGTGCGAGGTACTTTCACACAATAAGAGAAGCTCAATACAACACATCCCCTTCCAAAGAATATAATATTAACCAAATATTCCAGAACATTAAAGAGAAAAATGTGCACTGCAATATAGTGATCAAAAAACTGGAAACTGTAAAGAAAAACAATACAAAGAAAATGAAAACATTACTATGAAAAATGGAAGTAAGAACAACAAACCAATATAGTCCAAAGGACTTAACATAAAAATATGAAAGAATAATTGCATGTACACAACATCAACGAACACAGTCTTGTAACCACCCTGGTGGCCTATGGCGCCTCACACTCCTCTCTTACATGGAACACGATAAATAGGTGCATCTGTGAAGGAAGATGAAGAAACATTCATACTCACCCCCCAAACCCCCCCCCCTTTCTTCCTGGAAATTGGAACACATACCACCTATCACAAAGTCATCATCTTTCATCAGCATATAATCACTGCACTCCTCCACGCTTCTCACGGGACAATAGCCACCTTTTTGATAAAATGCAACCAGGCGTCAATTCTACCGTTCAGCTTTCTCCAACAGGACATATTGATACACTCGCACAACTTTGAATGGCCCATTACATTTCGACAAATCTCTTGTTATTCTGCCTGTTTTGATCTTCACCCACTCTCAGCAATCGCACTGTTCGAATCCAATCAACCTTCCTGTCACTCATCTTCTAATCACCACCACTTGCCACCCACTCCGTCATCCAGGAATGCACCAACATGGTCCCCAGAAGTCTTCCCCTTATCAATTCAAAGGGCGATTTCGGAGTCGCCTCCTGCTCAGTGGTGCAGTAAGCCCACACCATCTCTTCCATAGCTCTCCCTACATCTTGTCCTGCACCCAGAGACACTTCGATCACACCCTTCACCAATCTGCTCGCTCTGGTAACAATGCCATTTCCCTGTTGATTGTAAAGAGAGATGCAATGGTGTATGACACCCTGTTCTTGAAAAAACTCCCCCATTTCATGAGAAACTAATTGCGTGCCCTTGTCTTCTTCCCCAAAAAAATTTTTTCAACATGCAAATAGTGGCCTTTAGATAATCTGCTTCATAAATTTCACACAGAACCACCTTGAGTACACATCAACACCCAGCAAAACAAACCTACACTCACTGTGTAGCTCAGACATGGGACCAATACAATCGATGCACACACTGTGCCATGCTTTGCCAGGATTTATATGTCCCATAAAATATTGAGCACCAACTCTAAGCTTTTTTTCTACTTTCGTACAAATACCACACTTCTCAACCCAAGCAGTGACTTGATCCTCCAAATCTTGCCACCAAAATCGTGCTTTGAGCCGACATTTTGCAAACTTTGGCCCAAATGGCCCTCAGGAGCTATGCCTGTAAGGTTAGACCTCAAACCCAATGATGGCACAAATCTATCACCTCTCAACAACACTATCCCTGCATAAAGACAACTCCTCCGAAATCTTCACTAAAGGCCGGCCCGAGACGGACACACAACTCTCCCTTCTTTTCCCTGAACCCACCAACTAAATAACCTCCTTAAGACCACCAGCGTCCATCTCCCAAAACCACTCGTCAGCTAAAAAAAGCACCAGCCTCTTCCATCACAGAATCCTTTACAGAAGCAACTGCCCCTTCATTCTCAACAAACACAGCTGGACTATCAACCATTTGTCAATCCACAAACTTCTGGACAGTCAGCCAGGGTATTTCTCCAACCCAGATTGTGCACGATAGTGTAGCGATACTCCTGGAGTCTGGCAGCTAGTCTTGCCAACCTCGCTGAGCCTTTACCAACCCCACCTGTTAAAAGTATCCTGGTTTGTGATCAGATCTCAAGAGAAATTGTGTACCACACACATATGCCTGTAATATTTCACACCCCAGGCAGAAGCCAGTGCCTCTCTCTCGATAACCGAGTAGTTACTTTCAGCCCTTGTTAAAGTCCTTGAGGCAAAGGCTACAGTCTTTTCACAACCACCATGTTTCTGGGAGAGGACAGCTCCCACACTTGTTGCACTTCCATCAACAATTATAAATGACTTCATCTTTAATCAAAATGGTACTAAGATCCTTGCCTCACAAATCACTTTTAAAAAAAATCAATTTGAAGCACTCCTCTTGTTCTTGTGCCCACGTAAAACTCTGCCCTTTTTTAAGTAACACTCTCAAACTTTCCATTTTGTCCGCAAACCGCTGTACAAACTTAGAATAGTACTCAATAAGACCCATAAATAATCTTAACTGGTCCTTGTCTTGGGGTTTAGGGGTCAATTCCATAGCTTTCAACTGATTTTTCTTTAGTCTTACCCCATCAGTTGACAGCCTATACTCCAAGTATTCGAACCTGCTCCTGCAAAAAAAAAGCACTTGCCCTTATGCAATGTGAGACTCACTTCTGCAAGTCTATGCAAAGCCTGTTTTAAAACAATATATTAGGCAAGAGAAACATCTGGCACAATATTCTAGTTTAGAGATCTTAAATCCACACAGAACCTTAAACGTCCGTCAGCTTTTTTCATGATCACTACGAGTGACACCAATTGGATGCTACAACAGGTTCTAGGATTCCATTTAGCAACATTTCATGAAAGAGTTTCTGGACATCTTCCCGAACAATAACTGGTACCATCCTTACACTATGTTTAACCGGTACAGCTCCCTTCTTGAGGACAATTTTGTGAACATAGCCCCCCAACAGACCCAGCTTGTCATCAAATACATGTTTAACAGAATCCAAAATATTGCACACAGATTCGCCCTCCAATACCATTACCTGTGAAGGAGCTCTTGAGTTCATCTTCACCTCCTACATTCAAAACTCTTTCAGTCCTATTGGATTCACATGAGGAGGTTTCCACCACTGCAACTACCTTGCCATGACAGGAAGTCTTGCACATTCGACAAAATGACTCACTGGTCCACAACTCTTAAACTCCTTGTTATTAGCAAAACATAATTTCAAGTCAGAGGCATGACTTAGACTTCCACACCGAAAGTAACTCCAATATGGCAATGAGATTACACTTGCCTAGAAGCGCAAGACTGGGGTGCCTATACGCGAGGTACTTTCACACAATAAGAGAAGCTCAATACAACACTAACAAAAAAACTTTGGGCGACCACGCCGAGACCTTTAAAAACATGCAGACGTTTCCAGGCAGGGGCGCCCCAGGAGTGGAGAGCAGGAGGATGTAGAGGGCGGTACATCCACGATTAACTTCTGAAATAAAAGAAAAGAACACAACAACCTCAGGCCTCGAACCGTCTCCATCTCATGAGTCACATTGAGTGTGTACCACTCCTATGCCTCCTCTGCCACCAGGAGCAACAGGTGTGAGGCGCAAATACGAGCCAGGATAAAGTCACTAGTCTTCGCCGGATAGAAGTAGTTGTGTTTATCATCCAATGACCACACAGGTAGCCAGGACCTGCCGGAGGGGACTCGTTAGCAGGAATGCTTAGGCTGAAATCAGGATATAGACTCTAGGCCTGTGTTATCTTGGACAGGCCCTGACCCACTTGATACTTGGTTACGTGAACTGTGTTTGGTTTAGCCCACTTTACCCAGCTACAATGAACAGACAAACAGTGACTGAAGAACCGGGTTTTAGAACCCAGCGGCGCCAGGGATAACGCCGAATGTCTTCGGATTCCCCTGCCTCGGTAAACAGAGACGCGGGACACTTCTTGATGACGTCAAAGACCAAATTTTATTGGCTGCAACCAGGAACAGAGGTCTACGAAGCACAACACGGGTGGTTCGCTAGAGACTGCACAAATTCAATGAGCGGAGCATGGTCTTTTATGCCAAAAATCACATTCTGGCATCAATTACGTACAAACTGACCAATGGAGAAACGACATTTCAAACATATCGCATGACGACAATCCCACTTTCCGTTGTCCAGCCCACCAGAAATGACCAAGCACATTCCAATATCCTGTTCGATCAGGCCGGACAAACCCATCATAAAACCTCAACATAAATCAGTGATTAGGCCATAAAGGAAGGAACAGAAATAGATGAGAAGCAAGATAGAAGGGTGGGTGCAGTGTACCATAAACTCAGCAATGTCCTGCTCTTTGATCTTTATCTGACCAGCTGCTTAACAAGGAACTGGCTCAGCGAGGTCAGCCTCGGGCAAGGGAGTCAGTTCGGCCAGGTCAAACAAGAGTCAGCTAAGGTGTACGTGTCCCAAGGACTCGTTCGGCCATAGTCATCGGCCTATGTGAGGGCAACCACACAAAATGGCTGCCGCACACAAAATGGAACCCGAGGGTTCAAACGAAATCCCTGAATACGTAGTGTTGTCATCGATCGATTATGACGAAAACACTCCTACACACCGCACTCGTGATTTGTGGTCCGCTGATACCAAAATCGTCTATATCCGATGACCTTTATTGCACGGGTTCAGAATCTACGAACCACGGACCCTCGAACTACGGAACCACAGACCTCCTTTTGCCCTTACATAGGCAATAAACCCAAACCCATGTCAGTCTGAATCTAGGTCTATATTCATCAGATCATCGATATGTTGCTGTAGCATCATCCTAGTACTTAGCAACTCTCTCTGGACTGGTCTTCTCGCACACGAAGTAGCACAGAGGCCACAAATAGCAGGAGCGCACTGTACGCAGAGACAGAACAGGAAAAGGATAGCTAAGATCATCCCAATGAACATCAGAATCTTCCATCCCCATGTGGATATCAATCCCCAAAACCATTCCATCAACGACCAATCTCCCTTGTCTATATGTACAGACTCGGAGATCTTATGTAGTCTGGAAATGGCCTGGAAGACTGTCGGAGCGTTGTCTGGAATGAAAACGCAGCAGCTCGATTGAATCAATTTACACACTCCACCTCTATCTGCTAGTAGGACATCAAGAGCAACTCTATTCTGAAGTGTCATAAGTCGATCCGACTGGAGCTCAGCAGTCAAGTTACTAAGGGCACCGGCAGTTTCAACTACGGTGGAATCAACCACTCTCGTCAATTGGCGAACGTTTGTACTGTTAGCCATCGGTCCCCAGAACAGCAGAAAACCCTTAAAGAAATCTTCCAACTCTTGCCCTGCGGTATCTTCCTTGCTAAAGACACCTCTAGCAACTCTCATCTTATGGTAATCTGCCGCAGCTGAAAAAGTGGGAGGCAACAGGAAAGAAACAAAACATGTGTCCGAGAAGTCAGGGGGCAACCATGTGTACGCTTTGTCGTAGCAGATGAAATAGGTACCCCTAGCTGCTAGAAACGCTGGGGAAGTCTGAGACGCAAATACATAAGTCTCAGTGCAGACACTCTTCCCTAACTGAGCTTTCGGATTCTTGCCATTATCTTGCAAACAATAGCGACCCTGATGGGGCACTATCCAAATCGGTGGAGAACTTTTCGCTCGCTGGTTAACACTCATCTCTCGGAATCGTCTCATACAAACTAGTTCCTTTAATCATGTCGACTATACCCTTGGCCAGAGCACTATTCTTTGGATTATCTTTCGCAGAACGTTGGGGATAGACACTATGGGCATAAATGAACATCGTTCTATGTGCCCAAATAGAACCATTAAGGCTGAAAGGCAAAACCAAGTACGGAATACCTTTATCGGTCGTATGGGGTATTAGGTCACAAATCCAACAATTTGTATTGTTCATAACTAGCTGGTGTTGGTGCAAAAGTTGAATAAAGGAATTGTTAGCAAATTCCAATCTTCTAACTATTTCATGTTCGGGCAGAGGGTGAAAAGAATGAGAAGAAATAGTAGGAGTAGGTATAGGTTGCACAGTGGGCACAAACGTCACTTTAAAAGAGAATATCACATAACCAATTAAAAATATCATTAAACTCAGCAACATAAATAAACAGTATTAAAAATCGTTTTAGAGTCATCAGTTTGCAAACTTTGCTCTTAAAGCTTATTGTCTCAACAGGTCTCTCCATCCCGAAAAACTCCATCCTCACAAAAATGCTGCTCGCTGTGGTAGGGTGTTCTTTGCTAAGGAATGCCTCTGTCAGCCCAGGGCAACTCCCTTAGGCCAACCAGAACCATCGACCTAGTGTCTCCGGCTTGCACTCCAAAGACTTCGGCAACCGCGACCCTACAGCTGAACCCGGATGGCGGTTCGAAAAACAAAAATCAAAGTAGTTCCTCGGAGGAGAGTTAACCTGCAAACAAAAAAATCATAAAAAGACTTTATTTTATTAATCCAGTGACTCTCTGTCGCAAATTATAATGCTCTTTGCCAGGCAATGTTTGTTCACGGAACAAGAGTTCAGGCTCAGTAGTGTTCAAACGGTTCACTGGAGGCACAGCTTCTTGAAGAAGATCGTCACTTTCTTGCTCAGTGTTTGTTCGAATCAGACGGGAATCGCTGAATGGCAGAAAACGAGGCACGGTCTCAGTCTCAGAATCTGGAAGTCCCTTCTAGACCCACCGGTCGTACGGCAGGGGCAAAGGAGCCCTTTTGCAGTGTACGCCGTGGATCCAATTCTTTTTACCGTGCACTCGTACTGCGGAACGGGTAGATAACAACACGAGGTAGGGTCCTGTCCAGCGCGGCTGCTCGTTCTTGCTCCGCTGAAAATTCTTAATCAGGATCCAGCTACCAGGTTCGATGGCGTGACCTGGATCTTCAGAAGCCTGTGGCAGAGTATCGTGAACCTGTTGATGCAAAACACGCAATTTAGCCGTCAATTCATACAAGTAATCAAGCAACACAGGATGTTCAATCTCACTGAATTTTGTTGGCCTTGGCAAACCCCAAATGTTCGCCGGGCGGCCAAAGACAACTTCATACGGACTCAAACCCATTCGCGAATGCACAGTCATTCTAGTGGACAAAAGGGCTAGGGTCAAGGCATCTGGCCATTGTAAACCAGAGCTCGCTTGAATTTTGGCTAACTTTAATTTAAGAGTGCCGTTATAGCACTCGACTAGACCAGCTGATTGGGGGTGATTGGCAGCGTGGAACTTCTGCCTAATTCCTAACCCATCACACACTCTCTTCATCACTTGACCCACAAATTCACTCCCATTGTCACTCCAGATCATTCTCGGCAATCCATACCTAGGGAAGAACTCTTTGATAAGGGCTTTCGCTGTGGACAAGGCAGTATTGTCCTTCAAAGGGTAAGCTTCCACCCATCTAGAAAAAGAGCAAACAACCACTAACACGTACTTTAGGTTGTTGCACCTCTCCATGTGGATAAAATCTAGCTGCAAGCCTCAAACGGATACGTTGGAGGAGCAAAATGACCAGCTGGAGTTGGAATTCCCTTACCAGGATTGTACATCAAACACACCAAACAGTTCTTAACCAGATTCTCTGCACATTTAGGAATTCCAGCATTCTGCCAAACCGGAGCCAACAACTTGCAAATCCCTTTCACGCTGATATGTGCCATTCCATGAGCCATTGTAACCACTGGAAGCACATATGCATCAGGTAACAACCATCTCTGATGTTCTGACAAATCAATCCAACAACCATTCGAATCCAATCTACCCTTACTCTCTCTCCATTCATTCAACTCTTTCTCTGTAGCTTCAGTTTGGATGGATTTCACACTCTCAATCGTATCTTCACACATGCTTCTATCTGGAACCCATCTCGCTGGACCTGCAACATACATTCGGCTCATCACATTTCTCGCAGTTTCTTTCGCATCTTCATCTGCAAACGCATTACCGCGACCAACATCATCCGTAACTTTCTTATGCGCACTGCATTTCACAATCGCTACTTGCAATGGCAAAGTAAGTGATTCAAGGAGTTCATTCACCAACTGTCCATGCTGGATTTTCGTCCCATGCGAAGTCAGGAACCCACGCTCTCTCCACCAACGCCCAAAACTATGGGCCACACCAAACGCATACTGGCTGTCAGTGTACACAGTCACTCGTTTTCCTTTCGCCAACACACATGCTCTGGTTAATGCAATCAACTCTGCTGCTTGCGCTGAATTATGTGGGATTCATGCAGCTTCAACAATCGTATGCAAAGTCGTAACAGCATATGCCGCAGTCGTATCACCATTCGGAAGCTTAAAGCACGAACCATCAACCCACAAAGTACCATCACATTCTGGAAGAGGAGTATCCCTAAGGTCTATCCTCCCTTTCGTTTTGTTTCTCAGTTCTAAGGAAACAATCATGCTGTTCTGTGTCATCTGACTCGATCGAAATCGGCAACAACGTGGCTGGATTCAACGTGTTGCATCTCTTAATATGCACATGACTCGCTAACAAGGTCAATTCGTAACCAGACAATTGAGTACTAGTTAAGTGCTGTGTCTTGGTACGATTCAACAAGGTATCCACTGCATGTGGAACCATCACAATCAGTGTATTGTCCATAACCAAACCAGCAGACTGTCGAATCGAAACAGCCGCTGCTGCTGTAGCTCTCAAACAACTCGGCAACGCTCTAGCTACCGGATCCAAGGTCGACGAAAAATAAGCACATGGACGCTGCTTATCACCAAACTGTTGAGTCAAGACTGACAATGCACATCCCTCTCTCTCGTGGACATACAATGTGAAAGGCTTACTGTAGTCGGGAGTACCCAACACAGGAGCCGAACACAACGCATCACGTAATTCTGAAAAGCTCTTCTGACATTCGTCAGTCCAAGTAATAGGATGTGGAGTATCCTTAACAGTAAGAGCTATCAATAGTTTCGCTAACAACGAAAAATTAGGGATCCACTGTCTCCAGTACGACGTAATACCCAAGAAAGCACGTACTTCTCTCTGTGTGGTAGGCACACTCATTTTCGCAATAGCTTGAATTCTTTCTGGGGTCAGTTTCCTTCCCTCCTTCGATAAGAGGTGACCTAAGTAGGTAACTTCTTGTCGACAATATTGCAACTTCGAAAGAGAAACCTTATGATGGAAATCAGACAAATGACGTAACGACGACAAAGTAGCCTCTCTACAAATCTCTTCATTGTCAGCAGCAACTAACAAATCGTCAACGTACTGAATAAGAGCAGCACCATCAGGTAAAACCAACAAATCAAGTTGCGTCTTTAAAGCTTGACTAGAGATCGACGGACTCTCGTAATAGCCTTGAGGAGCGCGCTTAAAGCGGAAACTTCGTCCTCCTAAAGAGAATCCAAAGATATCTCTACTTTCCACGGCAATCGGGATGCTGAAGAAAGCATTCTTTAAGTCAATCACCGAAAACCACGTGGCTGTAGCCGGGATTAAAGTCAACAAAGCGGTGATATCAGGCACAACAGGAAATTGCGGAACAACAATCTTATTCACTTCCCGAAGATCGATCACAAACCTATATACAGGAGGCTGTGAAGAATCAGTTCTCTTTAGAACGGGCAAAACCGGGCTATTGCACACATTACCTCTTGTTTCCTCAATCACACCCTTTTCAATCAGATCCTAGATGATCGCCAAAAGTGCTCGTTCACCGTCACTCGAGATATGATACTGTGGAATGCGTGGTAACCTAGCATTCGCTTTCAACGTCACAACATATGGCGGAATCTCTAAAAGGCCTATATCGTTCGGACCAGTAGCCCAAAGGGAATCAGGGAGAGAAGACAATTCCGGTGGAAGTCGATTTTTAGATATATACATCGGAGAGATCACTCTCTTACCCAATGTAAGATGTACTCCTGACGGAGAACAATATAGCGTTGCATACAATCTTTTTAACAAGCCCAATCCCAACAAGTTCTCACCACAACCGGTCGTCAGAATGAGGGGTGCTTCGAATTCACAAGGTCCAACAGAAATAGACAACGGACTAGAAATCGGATTCGTAACTGGGGCGCCAGAAAAACCTACTGAAACATTCTTTAAGACAGACAAAGGTGCGCCAGGGAGTTTAGAGTGCATAATAGAACTCTTCGCAGCACCAGTATCCAACAGAAAAGGCTCTGACACACCTGATGCAATCACTTCAACATAGGGTCCACTCTGATCTACTGGAACTGAAACAACTCCCTCTCTTTGTCTATGGCTGTCCTAACAATCATTACCGTCCACATTCTCACCTTCAGCATAATAATCGTCCGCATAGTACTGTGGCGTCCTACCAGACGCACCATTCTGCTGATCAAAACTATTCATAGAATTCTGTGGAGGCAAAGGACGCGCATTTTGACCACGACCTCTACCTCTAGGCGCTTGTTGAACACCTCGATCTCTCACACCAGAAGCACCATTCGTGCGCTGTAACAGAACCGGACAACTACTCTTGAAATGGCTCTCTTCTTTGCAATACGCACACTGATTAGGACCAACGGGAAAACGTGGTTGAGAATACTCGTACCTTTGCGAGTTTCTCGAATATGGCCGATTCTGCTGATAATCGCGCTGATTATTACGGGGCGGATAAGCTTGCTGTAGAAGAACTTTAGTCTTCAATTCCTTAGTCTTCCTATCCGCTTTCCCTATCTCATCCTTATTCCTATTTTCATAGTACTGGGAAGTAGCTAAAATCTGCGCTGACGTGGAAACAGCCCAAGCACTCTCAGAATCTTTTAACCTAATACACAATTCCGAAAGCAAATTATGAACAAATTTGTCGACGAACAATCTCTGACCACCTTCAGTACTCATGTCCTGACCACTGTGGTCTACAAAGGTCTCTTCGAACCGCGTGAAAAAGTCGGACACAGTTTCGTCTTTCCTCTGCTTGCATGCAGACAACTTGTCCCAATTAACACGCACTTCAGGCATTAGAGTTTTCATATAATTAATAATCCTAACAGGAAGGTCAGTAATCAAATCCTCAGGCTTAGCACCACCTACTTGTCTATTATCGGCATCTCTAAGATTATTCCATGTCTCACCCAATTCTTGCGCATGATCCGTATGACGAATCTTACCCCAAATAGGCTGTGGAACAACATTCCCAAACAACATATCTATGTCAGCTAGATTCATGATACATGAACTCACAGTCTGAGGTAGCTCCTTATAGTACCCTGCTGGATTTTTGCGCGGATCAGGCAAAGCCTGCTTAAGCGCTAAGACTTCAGCACGCTTCCAAGGAACATGTACCCAAACACGCTGAAAGTGTGCAGCAATAGGTGGATTAACAGTTGCATCAGCAGGTCTCCAAACTGGACGAACCTCACGCATCGGATATTGACGCGCCTTTCTCCTAACTGATGAATCAGGCTCAAACAATCGGTCAGAAGGAGATGCATTACGTAATGACAACAACGTCCCAACTGCTTTCTCAACCTCGAGACTCACAACAGTCCCTTTCGCAAACTCGGAACGTATACGATACAACTCAGGAGGAGTTTGACCTACTTCACTATCTTCCCATTGTTCATGAAGGAACGAACACATCATATCGAAAACGTACCGTTGTTTCGGTGCTTCCCATTGATGGAAAACATCCATAACACCCTCAAGATCATACTGCGTAGGATACGTAATCCATTTACGCGCCATGTGATCCAACACTGTCCTTTCATCAATATTAGGCAACTGACTACGCGATTGTCTACACTCGACAACAGGAGACATACCCAAGGAACCCATCAAAGGAGAAAAGATACTAGCAACTGCATCAGTCATTCTCTGTCGAGCAGAAGGAGAAGAAACCAAAGTCGGAACAATAACAGGAGGAGTATACAAGACAGATGTAGGAGTAGCAGACGAAGGAGGTAGCAAAGGCGGTGGCCCTTGAGAAGGCTGCACCAAAGGAATAGGAACCAACGGAAAAGGAGCTGGCTGTTGAAGAATCGCAGGTGGCAACTGGCGGCGGAGGTGGCGTAGCATTTTGTGCATAAGGGGGTGGCGAACTCAATAGATGCGACATTAAAGGATCTTTCACAAGATCTTTCTTCTCTTCTTGCTCTTTAGGTGGCAAAGCTGGGTAGCACTTATCTACCGCTAATTTACGGATTCTAAGCATCTGTTCGTTCTCTTGTTCTTCCTCATTATCCCTAAACTGTATAGCAGCTTGCACCATTGACATACCTCGTTCTTGTTTATTCTTCTTCGCTAACTGAATTTCTTTCTGTTTGGCTTCCTTTCGCCATAAGCGGAAAGAGTCAAACATCGCCGGCCGGGCTTTCTTCTTAAACAGTTTAACTTCGAGATTGTCTAAAATCTCTGTTTCAAAGCTACCATAACGGGGCCACTGTAGGACACCGTCTTTCCTCGTGTATTTTACCCATATTTCATTATACGCGATGGGGCCCACTCCATGTTTTACGTAGAGCTCATAGGTCGGAGTTCCAATCGGAGGAACCGGACACGAATCCTCCAATCGGGAATCCCTAGTACAACCAAAACCAAAGATCTTTCCAAATCTGCTAAGACCAGGCATCTTCGCTCACTAGTCTAGCTTCAAACTTCAAGGGAAATCTGAAAACGATAGCCTCGTGAAAACACGAGTCCCTCGGCTTTGGGGCCTGCAGGTACCAAATCAAAGCGATCCCGAAGGATACCCAAACAAAACTAAGAACTGGGAGACGCTCCACTCATACTGAACTGAAATGTCGATGACGTCACCAGAAGACCCGTCTATTGTCTCGCTCTACAAATCGTCTAATGGCTCCAAGACAGGGCGACAGTCAGGGCAGCAGTCCTTCGTAGCCGCCGGAAAGCGGGGAACCTCGCAGCAAAGACTTTCGGACCACGACGACATACAGGGGTCGATGAAGTGGCAGGCCTTCCTCCAGAATTTCCACACGAAGCTCCTCACAATCTTCAGGCTTGGACTGGTACTGCTGAAGTCGCCCCACGTGGGCGCCAACTGAAGAACCGGGTTTTAGAACCCAGCGGCGTCAGGGATAACGCTCGATGTCTTCGGATTCCCCTGCCTCGCAAACAGAGACGCGGGACACTTCTTGATGACGTCAAAGACCAAATTTTATTGGCTGCAACCAGGAACAGAGGTCTACGAAGCACAACACGGGTGGTT
Source organism: Lissotriton vulgaris (assembly GCF_964263255.1). Lineage (NCBI taxonomy): Eukaryota > Metazoa > Chordata > Amphibia > Caudata > Salamandridae > Lissotriton > Lissotriton vulgaris. Next base: position 267,376,606 of record NC_141685.1, read on the forward strand.
CGCTAGAGACTGCACAAATTCAATGAGCGGAGCATGGTCTTTTATGCCAAAAATCACATTCCAGGCTAGCATCAATTACGTACAAACTGACCAATGGAGAAACGACATTTCAAACATATCGCATGACGACAATCCCACTTTCCGTTGTCCAGCCCACCAGAAGTGACCAAGCACATTCCAATATCCTGTTCGATCAGGCCGGACAAACCCATCATAAAACCTCAACCCAAATCAGTGATTAGGCCATAAAGGAAGGAACAGAAATAGATGAGAAGCAAGATAGAAGGGTGGGTGCAGTGTACCATAAACTCAGCAATGTCCTGCTCTTTGATCTTTATCTGACCAGCTGCTTAACAAGGAACTGGCTCAGCAAGGTCAGCCTCGGGCAAGTGAGTCAGTTCGGCCAGGTCAAACAAGAGTCAGCTAAGGTGTACGTGTCCCAAGGACTCGTTCGGCCATAGTCATCGGCCTATGTGAGGGCAACCACACAAATGGCTGCCGCACACAAAATGGAACCCGAGGGTTCAAACGAAATCCCTGAATACGTAGTGTTCTCATCGATCGATTATGACGAAAACACTCGTACACACCGCACTTGTGATTTGCGGTCCGCTGATACCAAACTCGTCTATATCCGACGACCTTCATTGCACGGGTTCAGAATCTACGAACCACGGACCCTCGAACTACGCGCCAGTGGGATGGACAACTGTGATGCACAGAGAACGAGAGCCCTGTTCCATTCATGGCTCTTTACCTGGCATCTATGATTTCACCCCTCAACTGTGACGTGTAAAGTTAGTGGAACTCGTCTCAAGTTGGGTAAACTTGATGTTTGCACTCGAACACTGAAAAAGAGAAGCCTTATGTCGAAGATGTCAGGCCAGCCTGGATTCTGCCAGGGTGTGCACAGAGGAGCATCACAAACTGCCTGAAGTAAAAACCACTATGGTCGGCCCTTCTGTAGTGATACAGAAGTCCGTGCTATACTTTGCAGCATCCATTATCTAATACTCTGTCCAGGCCCTGTTAATCTGGTGCTCCTTTCGCAGTGTGGTGACCTCCTTTACCTGGTTAGATCACCGAGATATCCCAGTTCCATTACTTTCTTGCCTGTGCTAACAGATCTTATTCTGTATATATGTGCCCATCGGTATTGACACAGATCTGCTTCTTGGCCTGAAGCGAATTCATCTTTGAGTATAACTATAGTGAACCATTTTATAGAATTCTCCACTTGTGACAGACCTCTTTGTGTATTGTTCTTGCTTTTGTCTACATTGTTATGCCACATAATGGGGTTAGTTTTTAAACTGCTCTCATGCTCTTTAACCTTGTATGCATATAAACCATCACTAAATAAACAAACAAGCAACCAGTTAACTTTGTAGGTCTCTGGTCAGATGTTGGCAAGAACAAGCCAACCTGCCTTTTTAGAATTATACACATCCACCAGTTCCATCTCATTGTGCCACGACCTGGCATCAAACCATCAAGCATGTGGTGTAGTGCCACATTGCCATTTTATTTGCCCTTTCAAGATTGACAGCCCTGACCTGGCTAGATCTCCAAAGAGGGGTAAGGGAGAAAGGCTAGAGTTGATACATCTGCAGCAGATTCTCCCTGCCTATTAAAAGCACTAAATGAAGAGAATGCATAATGCTGGCAGCCGAAGGCTCTTCTAAGAATGCCCACCATTGTAGCAGGGGTACTGAGGCAAAATCTGTTCGCTCTAGTCTATATGACAAGGAACTATATTCGCTCTAGCATATTGGACCAGGCCCAACCTCCTTCTGTTGTTAGGACCAGAACCCACTCATGGTAGAAAACTAACCCTCGACTAGAACTTCCACATCTGAATCATCCTCTTGAAAGGCGTGTGTTCTAAAGCAGCCACAAAGCAATAACATAGCATTCTAGCACAATATACCCTATCAATATATAGATCTATTCTAGTGCACGGTGCGCTGCGGACAGTTCCGCTGGAGAAGCGGGAATCAAAAAGAAGTGTATCCGTCAGTCTACGAACTTCTTGTTACCAAAGAGTCTCCAATAAAGGCATTGGCATTCTATCAAAACTTATTTTAGCTTTAAAGCTTATTTTTAGAGAGCATTCATGGTACATCGTCACAGACTTCCATGAGTGCAAAAATGTCTAGGGCATATAATTGTCAGGCTTTGTGTCTACTCACCAGAGCAATAAACAAAACAAGTGCCCCAATGCAGAGAAGGAGGTCAGGCCTTAAAGTTGATAGGCCAAGGTTGACAAAATGTAAACTTTTAAAGTATCCCTATAGGCGAAATGACTGTTACTACTCCTAAGTAACCCGGTCCTGTCAGGATCGAGAGCACTTCATACCCTAAACAAATTCAGGAATAAATCCAGATTGGGAGCAAACCTGGGTAAAAGCAGTGGGGTTTATCTCTGATCATACATTGGAGACAAAGATTTGGCTCGCCAAGCACACGTGCTAATCCACACCGAATAGTCAAATATTTAGACAAACAAATCAACACAGAACTTCAAATATTAAGGCATATTGATAACCAAAAGACCAGAAATTGTTTAGTTAAAAATATACAACCTATACAGTATTTACCAGATACCCAACACTACTCCACCCTCCATCTTGAGGATTAGCCGAAAAATATTTAAAAAATTGATACATTTCCCCAAATATTCAATACATCCTCCAGGAATGCCCCTTTATTCCCTATCCACCTTAAACACCTCAACCTCTCAGTTGTGATCCTTCATATTGCAGTGCGGTATCACATGTGTAGCCATGGTCAAATGTTGCAAATTTGCTTATGAGAAAGGGCTTGGAATGGAAGACCCTCTATCTCTTTACCGAGCAGTGCAACTACAGTCATTAGCGACTGGTGATACGGACTGTCCACAGGGCCAGCTTACTGAACAGAATGGTGGGCACTAGGAGATGTCTTCCTTTTACATTAGTTCTATAGAAGTAAACACCCGCACACCCTTCTCCTGCTCACTGGGGGGACACTCAACACCTGGAAAGCCTCACTGTCACAAACACAATAGCATGACAAAATTATCAGAGGAACCCTGTTGTGGGTAGGCAACGATATTCCCAGGTGACTGCCATGAAGAGCTTTCAGGATTGGGACCTTATGGGTGTTTCAAACCATGACAACATAGCAAAACCAAATATAATGAAATCTTTTAATAGCGTAAGGGATTTAGTCAAGAAAAAAAGTAATTCTTCCACTATCTGAAGCTGAGAAGCACCATTATGCGACATCTCATTGGTCTTCCAAATATCCCTGAATTCAACTCGCTTGAAAATGAATTAGTTTAGAAATAACTAATAATAACCTTCCACAAGACATTTAATAAACTATGAATCACCTGGGGGTGGGTCAAACAGACGACAAAGACAGTTTTTTTTTACTTCATGGCACCAAGAGAAGCCAGAATATCCACCACCGGCTAACAGTACAAATTTCTCCACCGCATCTGCTTGAAACCACTATGGTGGATGCAGCGTAGCCAGACCCATTAACTTTGAGATGCAGGTCTGAGATGGCCAACTTCCTGCATACAACTTCAACATGTAGGGTTATCCACTCCTTCTAATACACTACAAGTGATGAGGCATCAGACAGACTTAAACCCCAAAATGGCCCCTTTCAAATATTGTAGATGAGGGAATCAAACATCACTAAAAGGCAATACTGAGATAGGGTCTGACCCTGGGTAAGAGGGCCATAGCTAAGAACCGCAGAAACGCATCCGTCCCTAGGATAAACAAAATGGAAGGCTGGACTAGACACTTGCTGTACATTGGAACTGCCTGTTTGTGCAGCAAGGTGATGCCCCCAAAAGCATACAGAGATTTGAGAAAGATGGCAACAATACTGGGAGGGTGAGGACTGATACCACTAGGAGACAGGTCAAAGGGCTGTAAGAAGCAAATTGCTTTATTCAACACTGTCCTTCAGGTTAAAAATAAGACATGGTTTTGTGTACATAAATATGTGACATGCTGATAAGTGTGATTCTTTTCTGTAATGTAAATAGCATTATTTGCCATAAGGTTTGTGTGTAATTGTTGCTTCAACATTATAAAATCGAATAGAAAGACGAGATAAAAAGAGAAAACTCTTAAAGTGGAGAGCAAGCCCCTTTCCCCCCGAGGAGTGCTAGCACTAGGTGCTGGGCCAATCTCAAATCAGGCACCCCAAGACTCTGATTATTCAAGAAAGGACTGTCTCTCCGAAATCTTTCCGCAACATACAATAAAAAACAGAAATAGGTAGGAAAACTATGATTTAACATCAGACAATGAAACAACATGCTTACAAACCTTGATATTAGGACAACAAACAAAACCGCAATGTATTGGGTTCAGTCCATTTCAAGCCTGCATCTCATAAAAGAGCATCATAGACTGCCATAGAGTGGCCTGTTTTAAGTTAAATATTAAGAGTTCATGTCTGCTAGAGGATGAGGTTGTACCTTGATTTTCTGGTGAATGTGCCTTAGTGAGTCCGCTGTTCCCATATCACCGGCCGTATCGTCCGGGATGCACACGATGTCCAGTCGCATCTTGGTGTCGGGGCTCCACATCTTCTGCACCTCCTTAGTGGTGACTACAATAACCTCTGTGAGGGAGAGCAGAACACCCATGAAAATGAAAGCAAGTAGTACACAAGATACCTCTGAAACTCCTGCAAGTGCAGACCTACTCATAAGAAGGGCAGCCAACAGGTTGGACAGCACTGTACAGTCACTTGAATGGTCCAGTACAAAGGATGTAGTGGCTTCGTCAACAGAGAAGAATTGTTGTTTTTCTTGTAGGAGACAACTAAAAGTCCTTATATAAAAAATTGTATTTCAACCACTATAGAAGTGAGTGGAAGCCATCTCAAGGGCCGCCGCAAGCCAAAAGCACCCACTGCACAGGTCAACGTGCACCAAGCACGTTTGGCCCCAGAAAAACCTTGGCCTATCTATGGATAGCCTGTTAAACCACACATGAAATAGAATAGCGGAAGTGTAGCGAATAGACTGTGATGTAATAGAATTTTGTGATTTTAAAGTGGAGAGTGGGAATGTGTCAACTGAATAATGTTCTTGCTTGGGTAGGTTTTTCTGTACCTGAGCTGTAGTATATGTAACAGAAGACTTATGTTCATCATACCATAGTTCAACTTCAGTCATATCTCTCATGCCTTTCTACCAACCGCGCTGAATAAGTGGTGACATTAGCCACAAAGCAGACTTACATTTATAAAATGTAATTCATCTTGACAGTGCTTGGTGCTAGACTACAGAAGACCTTAGAAAACATGAGGGTGTGTATGGCACTGCACTCTGGAACCTCGTCCTGAGAAGGTTTAATTTTGTACGGTGTCAGAGGTTTAGGAAGACCAGTGGTTTTACCTGGTGTAGAATAAATAACTGCAGTTGGATCTATGACACAAAAAGAGGCGATGGACCATATATAGTTGTTGTTTGTACCGTGTAGGGCGGATAGCCCACTCTTCGTTGCCTTGGTATATATTTTTCAGCTACTAGCAATCTTTAAATCAGTTTCCATCGTGGTATTGTGCTGCGAGCCTGCGAATAAATGTTTGCATCAATGGCAAAAGGTAGTGGCACTTCAGAAATGTAATCTAGCTGAGGCAGACTCAAAGGCAAAATAAGGAAGAATCAGTGGGATTTCAGGCAGAGCCATACACAGGACTTAGTCGGCCAATCTTTCAGAGACACTCAGCTGCTTGAAATATCTAGCTTCTACGTAAATATGAGGACATTAATCATAACAGAGCTCCGCATCAAGCGGTTTACTTTTTCATTTCAAACAGAAATCCAAAAGCAAGATTTTCTTCATAAAAATAAAAAGGAAAATGCTCCCAAAATACTCCCCTCGCCTTGGGAGTCACAAGACGAGGGGGGCATTTAGCAGTTTTCATTGCCCATTACTGCCACGGTTTCCCGGTGATGTCGGGCAGTGAACACTGACCTATAATTCCACCCATCTAAATTAGGGGAGCAGATGTACAGGTCTGCCTTCAACGGCTCTTACCCGTAGGGCTGTCGGAGGAATTTTCTCACTAAAGCAAAGTCCGCTTGCATCTAAATCCGGCAGGCAGATAACGTTCCTGGCGGTAAGGACGCTCCTTCACACTTGAGACAGAAAGTCCATACTTCCAAGAATGAAATCAGGTCCTTTGTCTTCAAAATTCGAATGGACCGACTGCAAATGAATGCAACATAAGTGAGTACTGCTTCTTTCTATTGACTTGTATTACAGACGGTTGGTTTATGCCTCTCTTAAAGCAGTTTGTTTTTCATTTCCATTGATCTTAAGTTGGTGGTTGAGAAGAGCGTGGACTGATAGCTATAATTTGGTTTGGCCATTGTCTCTTGTGGCACAATACAAATTTGGATCCCTAAATAGTTGAGGGGTACCCTGTCAAGTAATAACCCCCGTTTCTCTAACCAGAGCAGTGGTCTGATAATGCATGCTGACCTACCATGAAGTTTGAAATGGAATGGAATGTAGATTTATAAGGCACTCGATTGCCCGGATGCGTCTTGGGGCACCCACTACTCATGGATGTGAGAAAAGAACCAGAGGTTTTTAATAAGGGATCAGTCAGGTGTTGAGGAAACCTATTGACAGAACAGCCATGTCTGCATAGCTTTCCTGAATTGGGGAAGACCTGTTGTTTCCTTCAGTTTCAGAGGAAGGGTGTTCCAAAGTTTGGCAGCGCAGATTAAAAAGCTTCTGCCTCCCTAATGGGATTTCCTGAATCTGCGAACAATTACATTCTTGGCTGCTGACCAGTGCAAATGCCTGGAAAGGATAAACCAGGAGAAACTGAGATAGTCGGGCCAGAGCTGTGAAGTGCTTTGAAAGCAATGCACAAGACCTTGAATCCAATGCGCCTCTCAATAGGCAGCCAATGTAGCTCTTTGAGGGTCGGTGATGCCGACGGATGCCAGGGAATCCCTAGCAGTAGTCAAGCAGCCGCTTTCTGCAGGACCTGCAGTTTGTTTAGCATGAGTGGCTCCTCTGTAATGGCAGAGGAGAGTCGCCCCACAGCCCATGCTGGCAGACGATAAATAAAATGGTAATAACCCATCATGTTATAATTTTTTTTATGCTGTCTGTCTGAGCTCCGCAATAAGTATTGGGCGGGGCCGGTCAAGTCAAGGAGGCGGAGTAGTGTGCAGGTATAACTGCGCATGTGTGTTTGGCCGGCCATCCTAGGCCAGCCAAACACAGATGTACACTTCTGTTTCTCCAACCCAGCTGTCTTACTTCCGGGTTGGAGAAAAGCCACTGGCTCCAATTCAATGTCTGAGCGGCAAATGAGGCCGCTCAGACCAATACTGACGCTGCTCTCATGGAACCTGGATTGGGTGTGCAGCCTGTGTCATGAGGGCCCATCACCTTCTGGCCCGACAAGAGGAGCAGCCAGGCGGCCATCAGAGGGAGCAGAGTGGCACGCAAGCCTTATTTTTTTTGCTTTTATATTATTCCCACCCCCCAAACCCCTGCCCTTCCCTGCAGCCGCCGTACCACTTTAGATAGGCTGAGGCCGCCACTATTGTTTAGAAGTCTTTGCTGCATATTGGTGTAGAGCGCATTGCAATAACCCAATTTGGATAGCACAAGGGCAATGACAACGGGCATCTGCAGCTCCTTGGGATTAAGTGCAAGTATTTTCTGAGCATCTTTAAGTTAAAAAGGTTGGACTCAGGGAAGACCCTTGCAGCACTCCACACAAAAGGAAACAAGCGTTTACAATGCAATAGGTCTCGCAGCATTAAAGTTTGAGTTATTGGTATTGTGTATGACAATGCCAATAGTTTTAACTTTCGAAAATGTGACATCTATAGCATTTCTATTGCAATTTGTGTTGTATTTACGTGACTTAGATGTATTGATATTACAAATAACAATGGCTTTTAATGTTTTTAAATAATTAACCAGCAGAACAAGCAGCAATCTGAGGACACCCATCCCATGCACCACTGCAACCGGCGGGGAAATTGGATAGATGGAAGATAGCACCCCACCCCTGCCCCAATAGAATTACCCCCCACATCCTTTAACAAGTGACACCTTTGACAGCAACCCTCTTTATGTGCACCAGTCACTCTCGCCCTCAAACTAAGGTGCAAAACTGCCACCCCAAAAATGAAATGGACACAACACCCATGGGCACTCACCTGCCAACGGCCGTAGGATAGCAGCAGCACAGAGAGTGGGATAGCGGTGCCGGACATGGCGTGCGTGGAGGGCATGCTGTACTCGGAGTTGTAAAAAACCTCAAGCTTCAACACGGGCGTCGAGGAGGGTCGGGGCGCCGCACTAAGTATTTGGTGCACTGGCCCAGGTACATCACCCACACCCAGACGATGATCAGCCGCCGGCCCACGTAGGGGTCCACGTTCCAGATCCAGAAGGGAAAAATTAGATACAGAAGAGCTGGTTGCCCAGCTCTGTGCCCAGGGTGAACAAGTAGTACAGCGCCCGGTTACTGATCTCGAAAGGCTGGCCTTCCTCCCCGGTTAGAGAGTTCCTGCGCTGTCCTTTACCCCAAATCCGGTCCTTGGGTGGCCTGTGCTGCAGCTCCTGGTGCTCCCGTCCATTTGCTACGATTTCTTCCGCCCCGGAGTGCTTCTCCTACCCCACACAGCCGCTGGAAGCGCGCCACCATGTCCGGGTGCTGCAAGTCCTCGCAGAGCTGCCGCAGCCTCTTCAGCGTCCCCATGTTTCAAATCACGGGGCCCGGGCTCGGCGCCGCAGCTGATAACGGCTATCTCCCCTCCGGCCTGAGCCTGTATCTGGCTGCGGGGGAAGGCTGAGTCGGGGCCGCCCAGCACCTGGAGGCAGTCAGCGCTGCTCGGCCTCCGCCCCTGAGAGGAGGAGCCGCGATACGACGGAATACAGGGCACTCGAGAGCAGCAGCGCAGGCCTTGCGTTACAACTGCTGACTGACTGGGAAACTCGTGAGCCGAAGCGGCCGTCTGAGCCAAAGTCAACCATGTACACACCACTCCCAGCAGGCTCCGAGGGGCAGCGCTCAGGGAACCAAACCACACCTGCAAATGTGAGAACCCACCCTACTGACAGGCGCGAGACAGAGGCCAGTCAGCCACACAGCGGTCGGTCTTTGCTGCCAGAGGGAAGCCGCTGTGACAGCAGTCACGAGACCGAGTGCTTCCTCCTGGTCAGCACGAAGGCGGCTTCCTGTCGCCTATTAGAGAACCCCCTCCGTTTCAAAGGCTTCTTGTGCAACCGTAATTAAACGAAGAGCAGATAGAAGATGTGTTGTAATGGCTACAGCGGCAGACTTAGAAGCTGGGGGTTTAGTCTTGGCGGGAGGCGCAGGCTACCTGTGATTCTGGGCAAATCACTTAAATCTCTCCGCGCCTAAAATGAAACATGTCCCCTGTCTGTCTGTAATGCAATTGGTTGCTGCTAATGTTAAAGTGCTTCGATACCCTGGGTCGAGTTCGCGCTATAAGAACGAACGTGTGAAGTGGCGGCGGCAAGGGGGGGGCGGGGTCTCTGTATGTGTGTGTGCGTGCGTGTGTGTAGGTGTGCTCGTGTGTGTGCGCATGCGTAAGGGGGAGGTGTGGCTGTGTGGTACAGCTTTCCAGGAGAGGAGACAGGAGCTAGGCACAGCGAGCGCGTTCGCGTGCGCGTGGCTCGCTCAATTCCGAGCGCGTGGCCAGCTCCTGTCCCCTCTCCTGGGAAGCAGAGTTGCTCACAATAGGTCTCTGGCGAGACCGCGCTTACGCGCGGTTCAACGCCAGGAGACCTAAAAAGGAGTGGACACAAATTAGTCCACAGTAAGGAATTGATCCTATTCCAATAAAGTATTTTAAGAGAGCGAGTGACACTTCTGAGTCCCATGGAGAGGAGACGGTCAATCAAAAGTTTATAATTGGCCATGTCAAATGCTGCAGAGAGGGCCAAAAGAATGTGAAGACAGCGTTTCCTCCTTTTTCTAGGGTACATTTTGACCATGGTGTCAAGAGGTATAAGTCTTGATAACATTTATTGCAAATTTGGGATACAGGATTTCATTCACAAGAAAGCCTCTATTTATAGGTTCGTCTGTGTGGGTGCTTGACCAAATTAAATAACTTATTGTCATTTCCTTTGATCAGATTTTGACATCCTAACAATTATTTTCATTGTCAATTTGTAGTCACTTTATGTACAGATCCTTGAGGAGACACTTGTGATGTCATATGTGGCCTTCTCTAACCCAGATAGGCCAAACAGGTGCTCAGTATCCTCCACTTCGAAGGAGATTACTCTCACCACAGGCAATAGACACCCATTTATGAGGATTTTCTGTGGAAATAAGCAGGGTTTGGAAGACCACATTGTTCTATGACAGAGGGTGACTCCCTGATGCGGGGACAGGAAATAGAGCAAGTCTTCAAGGGTGTATTTGACAAGGTCATTCCAAATGTTCACAATGATGGTGCCCAGCATGACTTAATATTGCTGCGCTACCACTGGCACATGAAGACTGATTTAAAGGCTGGAGCATTGCAAAGGCTGATTTCAGGCATAGTTTCAGACTAGGACCAACTCAAGCCTTTAATTGACTAGTTGTTGCCAGCTAACTAGATCCTGTTTGGTTTGCGGTTGCTTCCTCATGAATTAAAGGTGGTCTTTTTTCGTGGTCACACTACAATTTGTTTCGAAGCATTTAGTTGATTATATAATTAATTTAGTAACTGTAAATTCTGTATTTTACAGTCAATGGTATTGAAAGGCTCTTGCCTTCACCGCCTCATGGCAGTGTCTGTGAGCCTGATTTCTACTTGGTACCAGGTCAGGCTTTTGAGGTGTATCACCAGATTCTGTGACCAGACTATGATACTCTGCTTCCCTCGCTCACAACGCCACCGCAGCTCATTCTTTACTCAGCTGGCAAAGCACACTCATCATTCTGTGTCCAACATGAAGTTCCACAAGAATACCACAGATCATACTCATCTGGCCACCACATCAGCACAAGGTCTCACCTTCAAACCCGGCTCTCTCCAGCATGTTGATGGGGTACCAGATTAGCGGCTTGCTGCCCACCAGAAGGAGTGGTTTTGGGATGCTGGAGGTGAGATCCATCATTCGAGAGCCCCCTCCCACGGCCATGATCACTGCCTGCAGTTCCATCATTCAAGCCTGCAAAGTTAAGCAAATGTGCACCAGTTTATTTACAACAATAGTTCGGGTGACCATGTTTACTTAGCCAGATTTCGGCCTACTTTGCTGTTTTTTTACTTTATTGCATTACACAACAATGAACTTGATACAACTAAGAAACCTACAATTAACAGCCAATAATAGTGCAGCCAGCATGCAAAGTGCAGAAGAGTAGGTCTATGTTAGGCTTTAAGAACAGTAAGTAGGTTTAAATCACAGAAAATATAAACAAGCATTTGCAATGCAATAGGTCTCGCATTAGGAAAGTTTGAGCTATTGGTATTGTAAACAACAAATTTTTAGGTCGACCTCTGCCAATGCGCTTGCGCATTGCAGATGTCGATCTTTTGTAGCTGAAGCCAACTCTTTGAACCAAGCGCGGATTCGGATTACATGCAGTTCATGTGTCCGTGCACGCGCTTCAGACCCGCCACAGCAATGCCGAGAGCTTCACACTTCAAAGGTTCCCTCCCACCCTTCCGACTTCAGGCATTCAAACGTGAATTCTTCCCAGTGCGCAATGCCGAGGGCTTGTTTCTTGTGTAGCGCTACGAGTACAAATTTATATTCAGTTGAACAAAAGCAGATCCACTGATGGCAACAATCTGTGAAGTTGAAAGGCTGCATTTAGGAGAACCTGCCACCAAGTGGCCAAAACTAGTAATAAAAATGTCAACATAAATCCAGCAGTGCTCTTTTTAGGCTTACTCGAAGAGTGCTTTCAAATTAATTAATATACGGCTAGGGCTAGACAAAACCCTGCCTCACACACACTGCGCTGCCTCACACACACTGCGCTGCCTCACACACACACACACACACTGCGCTGCCTCACACACACACACACACTGCGCTGCCTCACACACACACACACTGCCCTGCCTCACACAAACACACTGCGCTGTTACAAACTGCACTGTGAGACACACACTGCCCTGCCTCACACACACACTGCCCTGCCTCACACACACACTGCCCTGCCTCACACACACACTGCGCTGCCTCTCACACACACACACACAGCGCTGCCTCACACACACACTGCGCTGTTACAAACTGCACTGTGAGACACACACTGCACTGCCTCACACACACACACTGCCCTGCATCACACACACACACACTGCCCTGCCTCACACACACACACACACACTGCCCTGCCTCACACACACACACACACACTGCGCTGCCTCACACACACACACACTGCGCTGCCTCACACACACACACACTGCGCTGCCTCACACACACACACACTGCGCTGCCTCACACACACACACACACAGCGCTGCCTCACACACACACACACACACTGCGCTGCCTCACACACACACACACTGCGCTGCCTCACACACACACACACAGCGCTGCCTCACACACACACACACACAGCGCTGCCTCACACACACACACACACAGCGCTGCCTCACACACACACACACACACACTGCGCTGCCTCCCACACACACACACTGCGCTGCCTCCCACACACACGCACTGCGCTGCCTCACACACACACACACTGCGCTGCCTCACACACACACACACACTGCGCTGCCTCATACACACACTGCGCTGCCTCACAAACACACACTGCGCTGCCTCACACACACACACACTGCCCTGCATCACACACACACTGCCCTGCCTCACACACACACTGCGCTGCCTCACACACACACTGCGCTGCCTCACACACACACACACACACTGCCCTGCATCACACACACACTGCCCTGCCTCACACACACACTGCCCTGCCTCACACACACACACACTGCGCTGCCTCACACACACACACTGCGCTGCCTCACACACACACACACACTGCGCTGCCTCACACACACACACACACACACTGCGCTGCCTCACACACACACACACACACACTGCGCTGCCCCACACACACACACACTACGCTGCCTCACACACACACACACTGCGCTGCCTCACCCATACACACACTGCGCTGCCTCACACACACACTGCGCTGCCTCACACACACACTGCGCTGCCTCACACACGCTGCGCTGCCTCACACACACTGCGCTGCCTCACACACACACACACACACACTGCGCTGCCTCACACACACACACTGCGCTGCCTCACACACACACACTGCGCTGCCTCACACACACACACACACTGCGCTGCCTCACACACACACACACTGCGCTGCCTCACACACACACACACTGCGCTGCCTCACACACACACTGCCTCACACACACACTGCGCTGCCTCACACACACACACTGCACTGCCTCACACACACACTGCGCTGCCTCACACACACACACACACACACTGCGCTGCCTCACCCACACACACACTGCGCTGCCTCACCCACACACACACTGCGCTGCCTCACCCACACACACACTGCGCTGCCTCACCCACACACACACTGCGCTGCCTCACACACACACTGCGCTGCCTCACACACACTGCGCTGCCTCACACACACTGCGCTGCCTCACACACACTGCGCTGCCTCACACACACACACACTGCGCTGCCTCACACACACACACACACTGCGCTGCCTCACACACACACACACACTGCACTGCCTCACACACACACTGCGCTGCCTCACACACACACACACTGCGCTGCCTCACACACACACACACACTGCGCTGCCTCACACACACACACACTGCGCTGCCTCACACACACACACACACTGCGCTGCCTCACACACACACACACTGCGCTGCCTCACACACACACTGCGCTGCCTCACACACACACTGCGCTGCCTCACACACACACTGCGCTGCCTCACACACACACTGCCCTGCCTCACACACACACTGCGCTGCCTCTCACACACACACACACAGCGCTGCCTCACACACACACTGCGCTGTTACAAACTGCACTGTGAGACACACACTGCGCTGCCTCACACACACACACACAGCGCTGCCTCACACACACACAGCGCTGCCTCACACACACACACACACACACTGCGCTGCCTCCCACACACACACACTGCGCTGCCTCCCACACACACGCACTGCGCTGCCTCACACACACACACACTGCGCTGCCTCACACACACACACACACTGCGCTGCCTCATACACACACTGCGCTGCCTCACAAACACACACTGCGCTGCCTCACACACACACACACTGCCCTGCATCACACACACACTGCCCTGCCTCACACACACACTGCGCTGCCTCACACACACACTGCGCTGCCTCACACACACACACACTGCGCTGCCTCACACACACACACACTGCGCTGCCTCATACACACACTGCGCTGCCTCACAAACACACACTGCGCTGCCTCACACACACACACACTGCCCTGCATCACACACACACTGCCCTGCCTCACACACACACTGCGCTGCCTCACACACACACTGCGCTGCCTCACACACACACACACTGCCCTGCATCACACACACACTGCCCTGCCTCACACACACACTGCCCTGCCTCACACACACACACACTGCGCTGCCTCACACACACACACACTGCGCTGCCTCACACACACACTGCGCTGCCTCACACACACACACACTGCGCTGCCTCACACACACACACACACTGCGCTGCCTCACACACACACACACTGCGCTGCCTCACACACACACACACACTGCGCTGCCTCACACACACACACACTGCGCTGCCTCACACACACACTGCGCTGCCTCACACACACACTGCGCTGCCTCACACACACACTGCGCTGCCTCACACACACACTGCCCTGCCTCACACACACACTGCGCTGCCTCTCACACACACACACACAGCGCTGCCTCACACACACACTGCGCTGTTACAAACTGCACTGTGAGACACACACTGCGCTGCCTCACACACACACACACAGCGCTGCCTCACACACACACACACAGCGCTGCCTCACACACACACACACACACTGCGCTGCCTCCCACACACACACACTGCGCTGCCTCCCACACACACGCACTGCGCTGCCTCACACACACACTGCGCTGCCTCACACACACTGCGCTGCCTCACACACACTGCGCTGCCTCACACACACTGCGCTGCCTCACACACACTGCGCTGCCTCACA
The DNA here is from genome assembly GCF_964263255.1 of Lissotriton vulgaris. Lineage (NCBI taxonomy): Eukaryota > Metazoa > Chordata > Amphibia > Caudata > Salamandridae > Lissotriton > Lissotriton vulgaris. The sequence continues at coordinate 267,391,914 of NC_141685.1, forward strand.
CACACTGCGCTGCCTCACACACACTGCGCTGCCTCACACACACTGCGCTGCCTCACACACACACAGCAATGTATCACACTGCGCAATCACACACTGCGGTGTACATACATATATATATATATATACACACACATCTGCATAACACTATAAATACAAATATACATGCATGCATACATATATGCATACATATGCATCTTATGTACATAACGGTTTGAAAACACATAACACTCAGTGCCATACAATTACACGCCTCATACTTACACTCTACTCAATGCAACATAAATACACTACATATAATCACACACAGTTCCACATAATTATATGCTACATAATTACAGTGATCTCAATGCAACATGCACCCCAAATACCACTCAGTACCACATAATTACATACCACATATTTACTATACTGAATGCAACATACACTCCACACAATACTACTCAATGCAACATACTGATATAATACATAATTACACTGCCTCAATCCAACATACACTACAAATAATACCACTCAGTGCCACATAATTACACACCTCATGTTTACACACAACTCAATGCAACATAAATACACTCCACATCATACCACACAGTGCCACCTAATTATATGCTACATCATACCACTGCACTCAATGCGCAATGCACACCAAATAACACTCTGTGCCACATAATTACCCGCCACATTATTATATACTACTAAATACAACACACACTCCACACAATACCACTCAGTGCAACATATTTATATGCTACATAATTACACTACACTCAATGCAACATACACTCCAAATAATACCACTCAATGCCACATTATTACATGCCACATAATTACACTCTACTGAATCCAACACACACTCCACACCATACCACTCAGTGCCACATAATTATATGCTACATAATTACACTTCAATCAATCCAACAGAAATGCACTCCACATATTAACACTCAGTGCCACATAATTACATACCACAAATTTACACTCTACTCAATAAAACTTAAATACACCCCTAATACCACTCAGTGCCACACACTTACAAGCCACATTATTACACTCTACTCAATACAACATAAACACTACCACAATAATACCACTCGGTACCACCAAATTACACTCCACATATTTACACTCTACTCAATGCAACATACATGCACTCAACATAAAGCCACTCTGTACCGCATAATTACACATCACACATTTACTGTACTCTATAAAAGATACATACACTCCACATACATGTCACATTTGCAAAAGTTTAAACTATTGGCATTATAAATGCCTGCTCTATTAATTTATCTATTTTCTAAAACAACACATAAATAAAAAAAATTCAATTAACAATTCGAATAGCTCACACTTTCCTAATGCGAGACCGACTGCATTGCAAATGCTTGTTTATTTATGTGTTGGTTTTTAAAATAGCGAAATTAATAGCTTTGTCATTTACAATGCCAATAGTTATAACTTTCGCAAATGTGACACCTATAGCATTTGTAATGCAATATGTGTTGTATTTACGTGACTTAGATGTATTGCTATTACAAATAACAATGGCTTTTAATTTTTGTTTAATAATTAATACTTAAATAAAAGTTATTGTAATTTATAATGGCAATAGCTTAAACTTTTGTAAATAACTTGTGTGAAGATTATGTTCAGTGTATTTTATTGTGACAAAAATCCAAGAACAGAAGTGAAATATTAACATCTTTTTGTGACATTTGTAATGAAGCTCGAAACATTGAGAGGACATATTTGAACCAGTTGTTGTTGAATGGTTGCACAGATTGGTGTTGTGGTGGCGACGAGTGATGCTGTAGCGTTCAGTGATGCTGTTGTAGCGCATAGTGATGTTGTGGTGCCCTGAGTGATGCTGTGGTGGTGCTGAGTGATGCTGTGGTGGTGCTGAGTGATGCTGTGGTGATGTGATAGAGTGAGTGCGATAGATAGATAGATAGACAGATAGAGTGAGTGCGATAGATAGATAGATAGATAGATAGATAGATAGAGTGAGGGCGATAGATAGATAGATAGAGTGAGGGCGATAGATAGATAGATAGAGTGAGGGCGATAGATAGATAGAGTGAGGGCGATAGATAGAGGGAGGGCGATAGATAGATAGAGGGAGGGCGATAGAGATAGAGGGAGGGCGATAGAGATAGAGGGAGGGCGATAGATAGAGGGAGGGCGATAGAGATAGAGGGAGGGCGATAGAGATAGAGGGAGGGCGATAGATAGAGGGAGGGCGATAGATAGATAGAGGGAGGGCGATAGATAGATAGAGGGAGGGCGATAGATAGATAGAGGGAGGGCGATAGATAGATAGAGTGAGGGCGATAGAGATAGAGGGAGGGCGATAGAGATAGAGGGAGGGCGATAGAGATAGAGGGAGGGCGATAGAGATAGAGGGAGGGCGATAGATAGATAGAGGGAGGGCGATAGAGATAGAGGGAGGGCGATAGATAGAGGGAGGGCGATAGAGATAGAGGGAGGGCGATAGAGATAGAGGGAGGGCGATAGATAGAGGGAGGGCGATAGATAGATAGAGGGAGGGCGATAGATAGATAGAGGGAGGGCGATAGATAGATAGAGGGAGGGCGATAGATAGATAGAGTGAGGGCGATAGAGATAGAGGGAGGGCGATAGAGATAGAGGGAGGGCGATAGAGATAGAGGGAGGGCGATAGATAGAGGGAGGGCGATAGAGATAGAGGGAGGGCGATAGAGATAGAGGGAGGGCGATAGATAGAGGGAGGGCGATAGATAGATAGAGGGAGGGCGATAGATAGATAGAGGGAGGGCGATAGATAGATAGAGGGAGGGCGATAGATAGATAGAGTGAGGGCGATAGAGATAGAGGGAGGGCGATAGAGATAGAGGGAGGGCGATAGAGATAGAGGGAGGGCGATAGAGATAGAGGGAGGGCGATAGATAGATAGAGGGAGGGCGATAGATAGATAGAGGGAGGGCGATAGATAGATAGAGGGAGGGCGATAGATAGATAGAGGGAGGGCGATAGATAGAGGGAGGGAGGGCGATAGATAGATAGAGGAAGGGCGATAGATAGATAGAGGGAGGGCGATAGATAGATAGAGGGAGGGCGATAGATAGATAGAGGGAGGGCGATAGATAGATAGAGGGAGGGCGATAGATAGATAGAGGGAGGGCGATAGAGGGAGGGCGATAGATAGAGGGAGGGCGATAGATAGATAGAGGGAGGGCGATAGATAGATAGAGGGAGGGCGATAGATAGATAGAGGGAGGGCGATAGATAGAGGGAGGGCGATAGATAGAGGGAGGGCGATAGATAGAGGGAGGGCGATAGATAGAGGGAGGGCGATAGATAGATAGAGGGAGGGCGATAGATAGATAGAGGGAGGGCGATAGATAGATAGAGGGAGGGCGATAGATAGATAGAGGGAGGGCGATAGATAGAGGGAGGGCGATAGAGATAGAGGGAGGGCGATAGATAGAGGGAGGGCGATAGATAGAGGGAGGGCGATAGATAGAGGGAGGGCGATAGATAGAGGGAGGGCGATAGATAGATAGAGGGAGGGCGATAGATAGTACCAAGGTGAAACACTTCTGCATGTTAAATAAATTCACTTTTTTCAAATTTGAAACAACTTTATCATATTTGTGCATGATGTTTGTTGCATGATCTACTTGGCACATCTTTTGTTGGCTGATCCCACTGTCATGGTCAAGCCAAGACCCTTGAATAGGAAATTATAAAAGGGGCGGAGGTCCCAGCACATACACCTCCCCTGAAGCTACATCCCCGACTGCCTGAATATATCTAAATTCATGCTTTAAATGTATCACTTTCATAAATGCCTCCCAATGTAGTGATATAATCTGAAGTAACAAGGTAAAACTCTTCGGCGTGTTAAAATAATACATATTTTTTCAATTTGCAGTGACTTTATCATGCTATTTGTTGCATGGCTTACTTGGCACATATTTTCTTGGCTGATGTGGTGGTCATTGTCAGGCCAGGAACCGACTGGGAAATTATCGGAGATTAGTTCACTCCATACACCCCTCCACCCCTGTGTATTTTTTACAAGAGATGATAGCAACTTTCCCCCACTCCTGTGTTTGCATGGGCAAGTACCATCAGGTTCTACCTGTTGAAAAGTGTCTGTGTAAAAAGGGCGAAAAACTGTTTGCCTAGATTATTCACACAGTTATAAATCAGATGCAAACCAGCAGTACAGACGTGGCATAAATGTTATTCACGCCGGGGTGTGTTTGCACTGGCTAATTATAGCTGGATTTACCTGCCCCCTCGGATGTCATGCATACCTCCGCTCTATAAATACGTCTGTTGTAAGCATTGATCAGCCCTCGGAGAAGCCCCTCTCGCGGCTGAGAACAGTTTGCATGTGCGGTGCCAGCACTTGTTTACATGCTTTAATGGGAGGGGGTGCTGCAGCACAGAGGGTGTCCCGATTAATTAGGTTATTAAACACGTTATTACACTTGAGAGCCGCATATAAAGACCAATGTCAACGCCTGTCTAGTTGCCTTGAATGCAGCCGCCCTGTGTGGCGTTTCCTGAATCGTGTTAAAGGTCAGCCTATTGGGTGCCACAGAGACAAATCAACTGACGTAAACAAAAGAGGAGGAGGGTCCCAAACACGACAAGAGACAAAGTACCGGATTGACATGTAAACCCGGATCATCCTGTGACTAAGGTCGGCAAAAACAAAAACAAAAACAAATATCAGCAGTGGAATTAGAATGCGTCACAGGTTTGGAGGGCGCCCATTGCCCGTTCTTTCGAGACCGCTTCAGAGAGTTCGGTGCGTTTTGGCGCGGAGCAAGCTGCAAGGAGGCTTCACGTAAAACAGGTTCTCGTCAGATGCCCACAAGGTCAATAGAGTTCCTATATTTATTTAGGCAGTAATTATATTATTCCTAATGATTACCGTCGCACAGAAATACGTGAGAGTGTGTGCCGTTTCCACGTCTGAAAAACATACGTCATCGAGCCAGAATGGCCACATTTTGTTAACATTCTGAAGCAGTGATGCAGCTGATCCTGTCGAAGCTGTCAGACGGGACACAGGCACGGAATGAAAACAAAGCCAGAAACGTAGGAGGAGAGAATATTGCACAAATATTGGAGTAAGTTGAGAATAAAAGACATAAAAACATGGCAGCTAAGATTACATTTTAATATGTAAGTGGGACAGCAAAAATGAGCCTCATCCACGAACAATAGTTTCCCTCTAGTAAGACAAGGATTAAAGCATAACAAGCTCTCGGCATTGGGTGGCGGGGGCGGGAGAGCGGCTTAGACACTTTAGTGAGGCAGCGCTGTTCAGCAAAACAAGCTCTGGCATTGCGCGGAGGGGGGCAGGGAGCGGCTTCCTTTGAAGCCTGAGGCCGAGGCTCAGACAAATGGTGTGGGATGTGGCTGGCGAAGTGCACACACCTGGCTCACATGAACTGTACCCGATCTGCAGTTTGGGTAGACTTTTGAAAGCCTCACTATAATCTCGCCAAACAAGCATTGCTAAAGCAATGCTGTAGACGAGACCTAAAAAATCTATACTACTATTATAAAGAGAGAACTGTGTCCTTTGAGCAAGGTAAACTCGAAAGGTACACCACCAATCGCAACACCCAATACAGCGTTGGAAAGGGCAGTTGCAGCAGAAGGACACAGGCTAGGCAGACGCCCACCATATACATTTAAAAAGTAAAAGAACCGTGCCAGCAAAGTAGTCCCTTGTGGGCGTGTCTGTGTTGTGCTGTGGGCTTGTGCTGGGGGCGTGACAAATGCTGGGGGCGTGTGGTACGTTCCGCCCTTCGGGCTGGACTGTTCCCATGAGGCACAGGGTCAAGGCTGATTTGCATATGGCCATGTCTGAACTGGGGTGGTGTGGAGTGCAAAAAAACGATGGATTTAGGCCCAGATCTCTCTACTGGCGTGAATGTATGACATTGTTCTGCATTCTGTCCATCAACTGTTGTTTTTGCATTTGTCACCCCGAGTGGGATGGGTATGCTGAGACGTGAGTCCCATGCTCTCCACACCACTGGAGTCAAGCTAACCTGGCTGAAGACAGCTGATAGCCAGAAACTGGTGAAAGAAATGGCTTTGGCAGTTCAACCTGGAATGTTTCCATGAGGCACAGGGTCAAGGTAGACTTGAACTGGGGGTGGCGTGGAGTGCAAAATAAATGATGGATCTATCGGGATGAATTTATGGCATTGTTCTGCATTCTGTCCATCAACTGTTGTTTTTACATTCTGCCCTTCATGCCATGTCTCATAATGTGTGCTGGGGGTGTGGGCGTGTGCGGGGCTCGCGTTGTGTCAAATATTTCATTGTTTTTTCTTCCCAGGTTCTGTACATGCCAGCTCCGCGTGTCCACCCTGCTCCCTTTAAATACCCCTGCACCCCATAATCAAAACCCACCCTTACTCCTTAAAATACCCCAACACCCTTAAAAACGAACCCATCTTAACCCTATAAATATACCGTGTACCCCAAAACCCAAACCTATACCTAAATCCTAAAAATACCCCAAAAACCAAACCTACCCCTGAACCCTAAAATACCCCTGTACCCCATAACCCAAACCTAGCCCTGAACCCTTAAAATACCCCTGTACCACAAAACCCAAACCTACCCCTGAACCCTAAAAATACCCCTGCGCCCCAAAACCCGAACCTAGCCCTGAACCATAAAAATAACCCTGTACCCCAAAACCCAAACCTACCTCCGAACCCTAAAATACCCCTGTACCCCAAAACCCAAACCTAGCCCTGAACCCTAAATATACCCCGTACCCCAAACCTAGCCCTGAACCCTTAAAATACCCCTGTACCCCAAAACCCCAAACTACCCCAGAACCCTAAAAATACCCCTATACCCCAAAACCCAAACCTAGCCCTGAACCCTAAAAATACGCCTGTACCCCAAAACCCATACCTATCCCTAAACGTTAAAACTACCCCTGTACCCCATAACCCAAAACTATATCTGAATCCTTAAAATACCCAAACACCCCAAAACATATACCTCAGTACCCCAAAAACATACATCCCTATACCCATACTTACCTTATCCAAACATTAAAAATAAAACATGCTTTTACCATTCATGCATTTACAACAAATTTCGTTGTAAATGTATGCGTGGTTAAAGAATATAAAATGTAATGCCATGCGTTATAATGGCATTGCGAAGTCATGGGGCCTCATTTATGAGGCCTTGCGTCAGTTTTGCGCTGCTGCTGCGTCACTTTTTGTGACGCATCGGCGGCGTAAAACATGCGCCTTGTTGTGCCATATTTAAAAAGTGACGCATCTAGGTAGATGCGTCACTTTTTAAACCCCTGCGCCACATTATACCTGCGTCAGGTATAATGTATGCAGAGGGGGCGTTCCCCCGCAAAAAGCCTCGTAATAGCGACGCAGTGAAATCTATGAGATTTCACTGCGTCACTTTTAGGACGCTGTTGCGTCAAAATCTTGCGCCTGCCTCACAGCAGGCGTAAGACTGACGCAAGCCCTTTCACATGGGGCTTTCCCCATGTGAAAGGACGCATTGCTGGAGTTGCGTCACTTTTGTGTCACACTCCAGCAATGCGTCACTTTTGCGCTTACAGATACGTCAGAAATACTGACGTATCTGTAACTCCTTGCGACCTGATGCGTCATACATTAAATATGACGCATCAGGAATTTCGCAAGGAGTGCGCAGTGAAAAGTGACGCATCGCTGTTTACACGCAGCGATGCGTCACTTTTCATAAATGAGGCCCCTGGTACTTTCATAATGAAAGTATGCAGAGTGATGGTCTGCGGAAAGAAAGTTGCTGAATAATGGGTGTTTACCCTCCTCCTGTAAGTACATTGGTGGCACGGCGGCCCCCATCTCCAGCAATATACTCATATTTTTTCTCCACCGATTTGAAAAATGCACAGTTTCTCTCATTGATGGCCAGCACCGACATACACTTTTAGACACACCTTCCGCCACAAGTTCTAGAATTGCGAACTTCAGAGCTGGGGAGCTACGTTCGAATCTCGGCATCAGCTCAACATCCTGTGATTCCAGGCAAATTGCTTTGTCTCTCCGTGCCTACCACAAATCAATGTGTTCTTCTGTAATGTAAAATGTGCTCATGCCATGTTGTCGAGTTCACGCTATAGAATATTGCAAGGAAAAATAAAGTAGGGAAACTCGAGTTCACACACTACTGAATGCACACTCTTAAGTGCATCAGCAGTGCACTGTGAATCGGAGCGTTTCACAGGCCTGTCAGAGATAAGAAATGCTATCAAAACGAAATTGTACAAAACAATATACACCTGGCTGGCAGCAATTCATAACCGGACAACGTCGGGACGGGCTGCTAGTATGTAATAACGCAAAACAGACGATGAAGGCATAGGATCCTACAGAAGTATTAAGGTTTGAGATGAGGGCATGTCAGATAGTGGAACTTTGCAGTTCACATGGGATTACAAGATGTTCTTCTAGGACTAACTGAAAATAGAGATAAAAGGGGATAAGAAAGGAAGCCTGATAATCTGTGGACATTCCATGACTGTGAGAAAAGCCTCAAGGAAGGTTCAAATGAGTCATAGATCAGAGTATGTAAGAAACTACTTATGTCCCCGAAGCAAAAAGGTGGTTTGGCTTGCCCTACGTACACTACCACTGGGCAGCACACCTGCGAGTTAATCTGGAGTGGTCTGTTTGGTCCTCTAAAAACACTGGATCCACACAGAAAGGGCCCTGGCTGCACAACGATTGTGCACCCTTGCAGGGAGAACTATGGCTGCTCATGGAAGATGTATATTTCTCACATTACGAAAACTCTGAACAAGATATTGGTACGGGCGGGTCTGACCACATTCCCTCTCCATACACCATAACCAACAATTCACCTTTGCCTTGGACAAATCCAGTGCATCAGATGGAGTAAGGGAGAATACTTACTTACCTTTTTTATGGGAGTGGCAATCAAATCCTTTCTAGACTTCCAAAAATGATTTGGGTTTACTGAGCAGGGCCGTCTCATCTATGCACAAAGAAGTCATTGGAGATTGCAACCTAACAGTGTGGCCGTAGTGACTAAGCAATATACAGCACCTGAAAAATATTTATACTCTTTTGATATTACCAGAGGTCAGGTTCCGACCCTGTATAAGTCAGTGAATAATGGTATGCACAGACTGTCAGGATTCAGCCCTGTAACAGCGTTGGGCGGCAAGGAACTACAATTCCCAGGATTCCGGTGTGCTGACAGGAAGTGATAAATCCTGTCATGACGCGCGAGAGGTTGCGCGTAATTCTTCCTGTGTTGATTCTTCGTCGGGTTGGCGAAGCATGTCCTGGTCCTGGAGAGCAAGTGCGGAGCTGAGGGGAGCTGTGGTGGAGCTTCGGCGGGTCCGTGAGTAACGGAGTGGTTGCGGCAGAGGCGCCGCCTCTCTCTCGGTTGCTGGTTTTCTGCTGGCGGGCTTTTGCCGCTTGGCGGATTGTTCTCTTCGGTACAGCGGGTTACAGCGTGCTGATTGCCGCGTAACGCCGTATGTGCGAATACTTGTTGGATTAGGGGTGAACATTACAGCGGGTTACTGCGTGCTGAAGAGGCAGCGTAACGCCGTCTGTTGCTTTGGGTGGGATAGGTGTTCCATGGACATTACAGCGGGTTACTGCGTGCGGCTGCAGCGTAACACCATCTGTTACTTGGGATCCATACTAACAGATACTAGTGCGGGGCTAGGCGGTGGTCGCAACCGCAAGTCACCATAATTACGGATTTTCCTTTTGATTACACTTTATGTTTATGCTGTGAGATAAACAGCGTTGGGTTTCTTTGATTTTCGAACCATTTACTTTCCTAGGTAGGGGGTATCCTATTGACTATTTCCAATGAAGGTTTCTGGATCACTGCTTGGGTAGCCTTCAGTTCAGGGATCTTTCTATCCTTGCCTTTCTGCCTTCGGATTCATTTGTTTCCTGGAGGTTTTCAGTCCTTTGAAGCTCATAGGAATTCCAGCAAGGGTAGGGGTTTTGGTAAAGCATTTAATAGAGAATCCATTCATGATTGTATATACACGGATACATGATTCTGCTTTTCTATGGTGTTTTGTTCTATACGTTTGCAGATGACAGACAGGTATTTTAGACATATGTGCTTTAGCGAGAATTGAAGAGAGTAGACTGTTTGACATTATCTCATGGTTGTGTTTATTTCATTTCAGAGCCTTTGTCCCTGCTGACCCCTCCCCTACCTGGTGTCCCTCGGTGGATAACTCGAAGACCCTGGGGGGAAACCCCGTGTCAGGGTACTTGGTGATGTCAGGAGATGGTCAGGAGATGGTCCTTTATTCTACTGCGTCTGAATCCTGCGAAGCTAATCCTGACGCAGACCTGAGAAATGGAGACACCCCACTCAATGGGAACAAGAACTTGGCACATAATATGAACAGAAGGTGTGGGATAGGTGCTTTGGGATGTAACACAGGGAATGTGCTGTCTGCTTCATAGAGAAACAGAATATAAGATTTGCATGAGATGGTACAGAACACTGGACAGACTGTGCCATATGTATCCCACTGCATCAGATACATGTTAGCAATCTGAAGACAGTGCGGGCAATATAATTATTATATGGTGGAGATGTAAAACAATCCAGATTTTCTGGAAAGAGGTGCTCAGACATTTTTTTTCCCCCAAAAACCTTTATTGTACCTTTGGATTTACATAGTGGTAGGCCTACAACCCAATGGGCTGGCCGCCATCTCATTCTTTCTTTCATCATGCAGTAACTTTGAGCTGGGATTTAAAGTTATATTAATACAATTCTTATAACTGCTTCAAAGAACAGGTACTGGATAATTCACTTTTTTTTTGTTTTTGCCAATCATTACAGGTTTTTTGGTTTTCTCTTTTTCAAAAACAACAACAATAAAGCCAAAACAAAACTCAAGGAAACACATTACGGTCATTCAGTGTCAATTCTCGGTCACTTCAGCTAGGTAGGGAAGCGTCCCCTTATCGTTCCTTCCATCCGACTCCCCCCATCCTACCCCAAAACCCGGAATCACCAACGCTCAAGCATCCCGGGACGCTACTCCCTTAGCATCTCCCCCTATCTAACTCTCAAGTCTATTCTGTAAAGCTCGGTTTCTTCCGTTGCCCGTGGCACCCCTTCTCTTGGATCCTGTGTGGTCTATTATTCCTCATCCCCTTCCTCATCTGACAAGTCCTGATCTTCTTCCGGCAAGGGGTCACAGATCTCCCCTCTATACACATTCCATTTGGTCCAGATTTTGTTCCATTTCCCCGGACAGGCTCTGTTAGAGTACACCGCCCTCTCTGTCACCATAACCCTATCCATGTTGAGGCACCATTGTGTCTTTGTTGGCACTTCCGCCGCTCCCCATCTCTGTGCTATGTCACGTTTAGCTACTATCATGCCCACCGTGACCCAGGTTTGACCATTTCTGGATACGTCTGTTGCCTCCCACACATTTAGGAGGCACCTCCGTGGGTCGGAAGCAACGAGATCTCCAGTGTCTGTGATATTGTTTGTATTATTTGTTTCCAAAACTCTTGGATGTGGGGGCACTCCCATATCGTGTGAAAAAAGGTGCCCTCCTCCCCGCACCCGCGAAGACAGTAAGGGTGTTGTGCTCTGTTAATACGGTGTAACATAGTTCTAGTGTAGTATACCCTATGTAAAACTTTCAGTTGTACAAGTCGCAGCCGTGCGGAGATGCCCACTTCTTTAGGTGACGCCATCGCCTCATTCCAGTCCTGTTCGTCCATCTCACTGGTATCCCCCACCCATTTCTCCTTCAACCGGTTCATAGGGTCCGGTAGGTTGTTAAGTAGTTTACGGTAAGTAAGTGAGGTCGCCCTCTCTATCATATAGTCAGTGGGAAGTCGGTCCTCAAGTGGGGATGAGTCCGGCAACTCAGTGTCCGGGGGTATGGCAGCGAGTAACGCATGTTGTATCTGAATATATCTGTATAGTTCCCTCTCTCCCAAGTCGTATAGCTCTCTCAGTCTGTCGAAAGGCACTACACTGTCCCTTTCCCACAGATCCCCAACTGTAGATATTCCTATAGTATCCCAGTGGGAGAAGCCTCTACTGCTTCTCAAGTTACCCAATGCTCGGGAGTCCCACAGTGGTGTAAGCCTCGTTATTCTCCCCTTCCATATAACGGGGATAGTAGAGTATTTGTGCCCAGTTGCGCCCTATCTGCCTGAAATGCTGGCTCGGTTTGCGGAGTATGTATCCATTGGTTGATGGGTTTCAATTGTGCCGCCCAGTAATACAATTTCAGATTAGGCAACGCGATTCCACCGTCATACCATCCCCTGTGCAGTTTGGCTTGCGCTATGCGTGGCGGGAGATGTCCCCACATTAGATTTGATACTAATGCCGCTACTTTCTGAAAGAATCTAGGAGCCACCGGATACGGGGTATTTTCGAGTACATACAAAAAACGGGGCAAGGACTTCATTTTGTATAGGGCAGCCCTCCCCAGCAGCGTTAAAGGCAGCCCCGCCCAAAACTTAACATCCTGTTTAAGTCGTTCCATGGGAGGCCCCAGATTTTTATTCATGAACTCCGCTGGGTCCCTCGTGACATGGATACCTAAGTATTTGAAGGAGGACCCCGCTGTCTTCAGAGGGCATTCTCGACTCAGCGCTGGATTCGGACCCTTCAGGACGTACATCTCCGATTTGCCCCAGTTGAACGTATACCCCGATATTTTACCATAACTGTCGCAGATGTGTAAAAGTGCCGGCACCATTTGTTCTGGGTCTGTCAAGTAAACCAGCATATCGTCCACATAGAGGGAGAGCCGGTCCTCCCATCCCCCTGCCCAGCGTATTCCCTTTAGTAGTGGTGTGGTCCTTATTAAGGTGGCCAGTGGTTCCAATGAAAGTGCGAAAAGCAACGGCGAGAGTGGGCAACCTTGACGAGTGCCCCTCCCAGAGGGAACGTTCGTGAGATATGGCCGTTAGCCACCACCTGTGCTACCGGGTCAGCGTACAATAACCTAACCCATGCAGTAATCTTGGGACCAAAACCCAAACAAGACAGAACCTCAAACAAGTAGTTCCACTCTACTAGGTCGAAGGCCATCTTGGCATCCAGTGCCAATATTACTGCTTGTGTTGCGAGCGAGTCCGCCTTTGCCAACACCCCGTGTAGCCTACGTAGATTTAGCGCAGTTTTTCTGTGTGGCATAAATCCAGATTGGTCTGGATGTATAAGACGGGTCAAATGAGGCAGAAGTCTGGTCGCCAAAAGTTTGGCGAGGATTTTGACTTCCGCATTTAGTAGCGAGATGGGGCGGTAGGAGGGGCATTCCTCCGGTGGTTTCCCTGGCTTGGGGATGGCTACTATAGTGACTAGTCTCTGATCCGGCGGAAGTCTCCCCTTCTCTAAACATTCCTTGTACATGGCTAGTAGATGTTTACTTAGTGTCTCAGGCGTTGATTGATACCATTCAATAGGTATGCCGTTCGGACCTAGCGCCTTGCCCGGGTTCAGTGCTGTAATCGCCAGTTGGATCTCATCCGCAGTTATGTCCGCATCTAACTCTGTTGCCACCTTCACAGGAAGTGTCTGTACCTCAATCCGCTCCAACGCCGCTCTAGCCATTTCTGGTGTCACTACTCGCTCAGGGGTATATACCCCTTCAAAGTAGGTCGCAAGCGCCTCTACTATTTGTTCAGGGCTTGTGTGCACCTCCCCCCGTTCGTCCCTCACTCGTTGGACACCTCTTGAGCTGCCTCCCCTCTTATTTAGCCATGCCAGCATCTTACCTGCCTTGTCCCCTACTTCATAAACCCTGTTCAGCATGTCAGATATATGTCCCTTCACTTGACCCCGTAAATGGTCCGTGTAGAGCTGCTGTTGAAGTGTAAGCGTATGTGCCGTAGCCGGTGTGGGGTGCCTTTCATGTGCTGTTGACAATTCTTGCAATTTTAGTTCCAGTTTAGTTAATTCCAAAGCCTTTTCCTTTTTGTGGCCTGTGATCGAGTTAATGGCTTGCCCCCTTAACACTGTCTTATATGCCTCCCACATTACCTCTGAGGAGCGTACTGAGTCTACACTTTCTGTGAAATATTGTGTCGTCACTTTAAGAGTCTTGCGAACTTGGGTGATCTTAAGATATGTAGCATGTATCGGGTATATACGTTTGCGCGACTTCTCCTGAGTGGTAAGCACTAGGGTGATCGGGGAGTGGTCTGAAATACCCCTAGGTGAATTTCCATGGTTTCTATGTGTTGGATGCCATTGCCGAGGGCCAGAAAGTGGTCAATTCTCGACAGGCTGCCGTGCACTGTGGAGTGGAAGGTGTATTGCTGAGCCTGGGGGTGGATATGCCTCCATATGTCGACTAAACCCACGGCTGATCGAAATCGCTGGAACCGGGAGGGTCCCCCAGTGGGAGCCGCCGCCGGAAACCTGTCTAGCTGTGTATCAACAATGGCATTAAAGTCACCCCCCAGAACAACATCTCCCTCAGGTAGGGTCAGCAAAAAGTCGGCTAGTTTCGGGAGCTGCACCGAGTGAAGCGCTGGGGGTATGTATACTGAAACCAAATTGAGGAGCCTTCCTTCCCACTGTCCTTGCAGGGCCGCGAAGCACCCCTGGTCGTCAGTCTTAGTTTGCAATGGAATGAACTTTTAGGCTTTTTGTAGTAGGATACCAGTTCCCCTAGACCCTGACGTAAACTCTGAATGGACTACCATTTTGTACCCTCTCCTATCCAGGGCCTTGGAAGCCCCCCCGTTAAATGCGTCTCCTGTAGTAGTGCTATATTCGGTTTCTGCCTTTTCAGTGCAGTCAACACTAGTCCTCGCTTTACCTTATCTCCTAGCCCTCTCACATTCCACGTCAGTAAACGTAGGGACAGGCCTCGTGAGTTCAGTTCAACCCCTGCCGTACTCATTGTTGGGTTGTCTATCATTCACGGTTTTAAAGTCATTGGTGTGTCTAACCTGCTTCGTGTCCCGAATGCCATCTCCACCCCTGTTCCGTAGACTGCATAGTGTCCTCACATAAGAGCTAGATCTGCTTTGTACATACCGAACTTTTGTTGCAACTCTCAAGTATCGTACCTTATTCCTCGACCATCTCTGTGTATTCCGAACAATGTCAAAACAACTCCCCCCCCTAACCCCCCCTCCCTGCCCCCCTGCTTATCGGACTTCCAACTGCCCGCCTCCCCAACTGAGCAGAGTGCTTAACCCATCCCAAACCCAGAGTACTTGCGTGTAGGGGGGAGAGCGTCCCCCCGAGCAGGCGGCATCCCTGCTCACAACCAGGGCAATCCAAGCCAGCGTCCATGTGCAGCTATAACCTTAGTTCCAATAACAAGAGGCAGCGTTCATTCTTGTCCCTCCTAATCCGGGTCATTCTTCTCCATCTGCGTCTGTGAGATCCTGAGTCGGAGATCGTCCCGGTCCCCTCTGCCTGACGTTTGTGACCCTGTCCGACTGTCGTCGCGATGCCCCTGATTCGGCCTATGAGTCTTCCGTGGCCGGTCCGTAGTGTGCCATCCCTCAAGCCAGTCCCGAGCCGCATCAGGGGAGTCAAAGAACCAGACCTTTTTATCAGCTACCACTCGGAGCCTGGCCGGGAAGAGCATAGAATAGGGCAGTTCCTTCTCTCTTAATGTTTTCTTAACTTCAAGAAAAGTTCGCCATCTCCGCGAGACTTCTGCCGTGTAGTCCGGGAAAAAGGACACCCTGGAGATCTGGATCCGGATGGCATGAGCCACCCTAGCCGGTTGCAAAATGGCGTCCCGGTCTCTAAAGTTAAAGAGTCTTGTCAGTATCGGTCTCGGTGGGCCACCTGTCTTCGTCTTTCCCCCTGGCACCCTGTGAGCCCTTTCAACTGAGAAGAAGTGAGAGAGGCCTTTGGGCTGCAGTTGATTCTTGATCATGTCCTCCACGTAAAGGTCCATTGCTCCCGTAGTTTCTGACTCTGGTACGCCCAAAATTCGGACGTTGTTCCTTCGTGAGCGTCCTTCTTGGTCATCCAGCTTTTCTTTAAGTAGTTTGTTATCCACTCGCAATTTACCCATTTGGAGTTGTAGTTCCGAAACATCCTCAATTAAGGATTTGGTCACCACTTCGACCTGTTTAACCCTCTCGTTCATCTTCTGAAGGTCCGCACGTATCAGGGTAACTTCAGTCGCCGTGGCCCCTACTGTTTCCTGCACCCGAGCCAGTGCCGCCAGGACATCGTCTAGAGTTGCTTTCTTTGATCCTTCTGCGTCCGCCATTTTCCCGGCGGGTCTACGTTGCTCCTACGGGGGCGTTTGCTTTTCGTAGGCGAATTTGTCAAGTTTGGCCTGTGTGGAGTTGTTTCTGGGGCCTCTGTTCGCCATGTTACACAGCCAGAGATTGGCCTGTTTGTCAACAGGGGAGCGTTATTTGTCCAAGGAATGGATTCCGCACGTGTCTCTTGGGTGGTACCTGTGTAGACGTCGTGGCAGCCACTGAGGAGATTGTGATACAGGTCTCCCCGTGTGGGTTCTTGTTAACTGGTTCACCTACTGATGATTACGCAGGTTCGGGTAGGCTCCTGTGCACGCGGTTTGCTTTCAGGGTACTTCTTCTATCCTATCCCAAGTGCCATGCAGCGTGCACCCCTTTCTGCTGTCTCTGATCGGTGTCGCAGTAGGACTTCCCTTCTGAGCACCTGAGGACATGCAATTGCTTTGGTCGGCTTAATGTGGGCCTGCCACGCCTGCCCCCGGAATTGTCCAATATATGGGCCTAGTACACGCCCGGAGCATTCGTTCACCGGAAGGTTCTTCGTGTCAGCCCATCCAGCTGTCCGGTGCTGCCTCTATCCCAGCAATGGGGGGCGGGGAGGGCTAGGTCCTTGCGGAGCACCGCTCCCTGTTGATGACTTTCCCCAGTGGTCTGCGGGGGTCACTTATCGCCCCTCCCCTCCCCTCGGCGGTCTTCACCCAGACCCGTAACTTCAGGCATGTTCGCACAGGGGGGTCTCGTACCTGCTTCGCATGGGTCCAGTCGTCGGGACAGGTCCGCTGCTTACAATGGCTGCCCCGCCTCCGGAGCCGCGGTGTCTTCCGCTGCTTCTTCCGTGTGCCGTTTATGGCCGTGTCCGCTATATTCTCCCTCCGCCAGCCGGTATGTGCACCTTGGTGGCCGTTCTTTCGTTTTCCGCCGACTCGGACGGAGGTCCGGGACTTCCGGGTGGTTGCAGCCGCCGATGCTCAGCTTCCGCCCGGTCACATTCCGCCCGCCTCCACGCTGCTTCAAGGTGGACAGTAGGACCCTCCTCGCTCTCCTCCGTTCCGCCGATTGTCAGGCCGCCGCTGCCTCAAATTTGCCACATTTGGTGCCGCACGGTCACCAGACCCAGTCCGCCCCGACTGATTGAGAAATTTACCGGAGTATGGTTGCGGATTAATGTGGGATGCCGCCTTGCCGCGGGAGCCTCCCTAAGCTGCGGCCGCCATCGTTGGCTGCTAGCCACGCCCCCCGTGCTCAGACATTTTGATAGCATTGAGGTAATATCTATACCTCAAGATCAGGAGTTTGTTCTACTGCACCTGGGAACATTTGTTTCAATGAGAAGGAAGGGGCTGAAATGGGTGATGGTTTGCCAGATGAATGGGGTGGCAAAGCGCCTTATATCGAAGTCCTGGAAAAGAGGGACCTGCCGCCAGCCTTCTTGTGGGTGGTAGAGATGTGACAAACCATTATCTTGGAAAACTTATCGCATGACATGCAGCAATCTCATAGGACGTTTGATGATATTTGGGGACTTGTTCTTCCACACTTTATGTTGCAACTTCTGTTGCGAGACTTTGTGACTAAAATGAGTGCCCTGGGTCTCTTTGAAGTGTGACTCCTTGTGCTTTCAACTCGTGATACTGATGTGTTTCAGTTTAGACAGTGGCCTTGTGGAAAATGTTCAGAATTGGCAGTACTGACATACTAGGTAGCGTGGCTGGCGGTAGTTAAATGTCGGAGACAGGGTGTTCTCTTTGGGACAGCGTCTGGGGAGCGTAAACTGATTTCTCAAGTACTTTTGTTGGTGCCATGTCGAAACGTATTCGGAAGATGTAAAGTACTGGACCTGCTTATTCATATTGAGATGTACTGGCTCAGAAGGTTTTGTGGTATGGCCTAAAAAAAAAGCAACGTTATTTACAAAAAAAAAAAAAAAGAGAGTAATAACTAAGACAAGTCTGCTTCGTTGGTTCCGCTTGTGTGGGGGAGGGGTTAGACAGTTAAACTAATAGGAAAGAGAGTTAAATACTCATAAATTGGCCAGACTACATTAGAAAAAGGAATCATGGAACGTATTCATGCTCGAGTTATTCTAATTGCGACAACATAATTAAACATGAGATAGCTCCCCACAAGTCTACGTTGTGGAGGCTCGGAGGTCGGGAAGAATTGGACGCTTGGTCATAGTCGATTCAGCTGGCGACGGGAGGACTGAAATATTTGGGGGTATTCATAAACGCATGTGCCTGCAGTACAGGTGTGGGAGCGAGTACGTGATGATATTAAGACCTGGTCCCGCATGCCACTGACTATCTATGACAGATGAGCCATATTTAAGATGGTCGCACTTTATCAGTTACAGAACCGCCCATATCCGATCCCCCCGCTGGTTCAGGCAGGAAATGCGGCTCTTGGGCAGTTCTTGTGGGAGGGGGGCAAGATATGTGTGGCCCTGCGGACTTGCTTTTTATCCATCTACTGTGGGGGACTGGCATCGTCGGATATCCTGTCATTATCAGGCATCTCATTTGCTTGTATTGAACGAATGGTGGTATGGCAATCGGGAGGACACGGCATACGCAGTAGAAAGGCGGCTCCTGGGAGACCACTCGCTGCACAAGGTATTATACTCAGCATCACTGCGGGGGTCATTACCCTTGGCAACGAAGGTTGTGGTTCAGATCTGGAGGCAGGCATTGCGTAGGATGGGGTGGTGGAACACACTAACACAGGAGACTTCCCTCTGGGATAATGGGCGGTTGCCACAACTAGCTGCCATGCAGGGATTCCAGGGCTGGGATCATATAGGGATATCGGTCTTGGGGGATGTCATGAGGGCTCCAGTACTGAAATCCTTCCATGACCTTCGGGCGGAATTTCATATGCCAAAGTCCCTTTTCTTCAAGAATCTACAATTTCGACATGCTCTATAACCCAGTCTAGCGGGATTGGAGTCTTTGGCTAAGTTTAGCCCCCTGGAGGCCAAGGTTTGTATGGGAGAACTCCAGGACCGTAAGATCTCCAGGATATATCAAACCCTGATAATCCACTGCTCCTCCACACTACAGAAACTCCGGGGAGGATTAGGAGGGGAATTTAGGTCCCTTTGAGGAAGAGGATAGGGTGGAGGCCCTGATTGCCCCACGAGGAGCGGCCATAGCGGTGCGCCTGGTCCAGTTTAAATGCATACATAGGCATGCGTTTATGGAGGGCGGGGTTGATTGCCTCCCCTGTATGTCTCAGATGTAACCGGGAGGAAGGTATGTTGATTCACACGGTTTGGCAGCTTCTCTCCCTAGATCGTTTTTGGAGGGGGGGGTTTACAACTGACTATCGGAGGTGCTGGGATCTTCCCCGCTCGCCAAAACTAGAACTACTACACGTCATGGAGTGGATAGGTGGCAACGTTTACAAATGCCATTTATTGTTGTTGGGACTTACATTAGCCAAAAGGGACATAGCGAGGGCGTGGAAAGCACCAAGGCACCCTGACTTAGCCACATGGAAGAATGGCCTGGACTTTTGCATGGGCCTGGAGAAACCCATATTCACTGCCAGGGGGTGCCCCCTAAAACACTTTAAAATATGGAAAGGTGGGAAGACTATTGGGGTTTGCTCCTAGACCTGGTTCTGGTAGAACGGGTCCCGTATGTATAAGTCGACGGCTCATAGGGGAGGAGTCCGGGAGAGGGGTGGGCGTTGGAACCCTGGTGGGTAGCTCTACTTTAACATTAGAATGGTTCTGTTTAGAGTGGGTGTATAGTGTGAACGGTGGAGGGGTTGGGAGGGAGGGGGAGTTAGATTTTTATTGTATTACCTTTAATTTTTATTGGGTATCATTCTGCAAAATGTCAAAGTCAATATTACATGTTCCGATGGTACAGACATCCCTGGGGTACAGTGCCCTGCAGGATATGTGCCACTTGACAAATTAAATTTGTTTAAAAAAAAAAAACGTGATAGTACTACACTCACACATGGGTGAACACATTTCATCAAAAGCTTTGCCACTTGTGATTCGACACATTGCATACTTCTACTGAAATGTCCTTTTGGTTTAACAACACTAATCCTGATGGGTTCCAGAGGAGCGTGCTACTTGCGCTTCAAAACCCCCTCAGGGGTAGCAAGAGCTATATAAATACAAACCTCTTTCCCTCTTCTATCCCACCACCTAACCTTCTCTACCGAAATAACTGAATAACATATCCACTACTCAAATTACTTCATATTTTACTATACTAATTTTCAACACTAATCCTTTATGGGTTCCGGAGTGGCGTGCTACTCGCCAGAAAAGCGTTTTAACACCCATCAGGGGTAACAAGTGCTATATGAATGCAAACCTTTCATACCTTTTATCCCTCCTCTATCCTTCTCACTCCAAATAACTGACTAATATCCACCACTGAAATTACTTCATATTGCACCATATTAATTCACCACTAATCCTTTATGGGCTTCCTGAATAACGTGCGTCAACAAGCGCTATATAAATACAAACCTTTTTCCTCCTCTATCCTTCTGCTATCATTCCAAATCCAAATAACTGACTAACCTTTCCACCACTTAAAATGTACTTGCATGTTTCACTATACTAATTCAACACTAATCCTCTATGGGTCCTGGAGTAGCGTGCTACTGCCGAAAAAGCGCTTCGACGCCTCGTCAGGAGTAGTAAGCGCTATATAAATGCAATTACAATACAATACAATGTATTGGAAAAACAGGAGAACTGAAGTTACAATTAAAAAAAGGCAACAGGAACATCTCTACTGAAAATATGAAATCATCAGTAGCCGTACACTTGAAAGAATATGTTCACAGCACATAACTAAATTTTCAGGTTTTAGAACTAGTTCTCCATTTACAGAAGAGAGAGTTGAGGCAAGTAGATGTTACAAAGAAAAGCCTACCTCATTAGTCATAGTCATAAGTTCTTGTATAGCGCACGATTCACCAGAAAGGTCTCAAGGCGCTTAGCAGAAAGAGACGACAACCATGAGTTAAAGACAGTGACACTAGTTCATCGGGGAAGAGCCATGTTTTCAGACCTTTCCGAAAGGCTGAATGGTTAGATAGGGACGACAGATGGAGGGGCAGTTTGTTCCAGAGTAGGACAGCCATTTATCGTGGTCCTGGCCCTTGGCTGGACCAGAAGGCATTTAGAGCTAGATCTTAAAACTCTGGAGGGGTTGTACCAGACCAGTTTCTTTGCTAGGTAGGAGGGACCAGTTCCCATAAGGAGCTTATGGACGATACTGAGTATCTTGAAGTGGCTTTTTAGGCGCACAGAGAGCCAGCGTAAATCCTTAAGACTAGGCAAAGAGGGTGACCTAGGGGACAGGCCAAGTACCAAACGAGCTGGGGTGTTCTGAACAGTTTGTAGCTTGGTCAGCAGACACTCATTAAAGGAGGCAAACAGGGCATTACCATAGTCTAAACGACTGATAATGAGCCCCTGAATCAAGGGCTTCCTAGATTCGAGGGGGAGCCATTTGAATATTTTACGCAGCTTGCGCAATATGCCATAGCGGGTACGAGACACTAGATTGATGTGGGACTTCATAGAAAGGGTGGGTTCAAGCATGATTCCCAGGTCACGTACCACTTCTTTGGGCTCTGGGCAGAGTCCCATTTCTTGCGGCCACCAATCTTGTGTCCATATCTGCTTGGCCTTACCAAACAGCATTATTTCTGTCTTGCTGTAATTCAGTTGGAGAGTGTTGGCATTCATCCAGTCCCTAATCGCAATCAAACATTTCTGGAATCTAGAACGAGTATCAAGAAAATCCAAACTGCAGGTAATCAACACCTGAGTGTCGTCCGCGTAAGACACTGTGGAAAACCCAAATGATTTTATAATATTGGCCAAAGGGGTGAGATACAGATTGAAAAGCAGGGGACTTAAGATTGATCCCTGGGGAACTCCTACAGAAAGGGGGATCTTACTGGATTCCAGGGTATCCACCTTTACGTATGTGTGCCGGCCTGCCAGATAGCTCTCAAACCAAGCACGGGCTTTACCTCTGACACCAATCTCCCACAGTCGTTGATGAAGAATGCTGTGGGAGACGGTGTCAAAGGCAGCCGATAGATCCAATAGAATAAGGACGGCAGACTCACCTCTGTCAAGAGTGAGGCGAATGTTGTCCACTACCTCCATTACTGCGGTGTCGGTCCCGTGGGCAGCACAGAACCCTGACTGCGAGGGATCAAGGAGTCCCTGTTCCTCAATGAAAGCAGAGACTCGCTTGTTGACCAGATGTTCCAGTACCTTTCCAAAGTAAGGCAGAAGCGAGATTGGCCTGTAATTGGACAGGATAGTGGGGTCACTGTTAGGTTTTTTAAGAATAGGTTTGATCTGAGCCACCTTCCAACAACTGGGGAACGAGGCCAGATCAAACGAGGCATTAAAGATGTTGGTGAGGGGGCCGATCAGTGACGGAAAGATCTGATTACACTTACGCGGGGCCAAAGAATCAGTGGGGGAGCCAGATTTCACCTTCAAGAGGGTTTCTAACACTTCCGCAGTAGTGGTGGGCTCAAATTCCACAATGGAAGGGGACTTGCTGTGGGCAGGGGTAGAGAGGTGGCATGGAGGGGCCTCTCCGATTTGAGGGATATCAAGTTTAGGGGCAGCAAATGTGGAATAGATTGTCTTAATTTTGTTAACAATGTAAACTGCAAGTGAGTTAACCCACTGTGCAGTGGGCAGAAATGCTGACTGCTCCACCTGCGGAGAGGTAAACACATTGACTATTTTATATAATTCTTTGCTCGAGTGGGCGGCTTTATTGATCCTATGGGTGAGGTAGGCGGATTTAGCAGCCTTTATGTTTTTCAGGTAATTGGAGTGGATCCGTTTATAGTTCAGGCGATTTTCAGGCGTTCCAGTCTTTCTCCACAGCCTTTCCGCCGATCTACTGGCGAATTTGTCAGCTTTGAGTTTCTCCGTAAACCACGGTGATGCTATTGATTTTACCTTGACAGTGGTTTCAGGTATAATAGTGTCCAAAGTACCCTGCGGTTGAATTGATGTTAGTAATGTGATAATTAGGGGCTATAAAAGCCGATGAGAATGCTTCTGAGGTCAACTTACACCATGGCCGTATTAATTTGGTGTCTGAGCAATTAAAGGTCCTGGAGTCAGTTGGTTTGCAAAAGCTAAACTTTACAAGAT
Organism: Lissotriton vulgaris; assembly: GCF_964263255.1. NCBI lineage: Eukaryota > Metazoa > Chordata > Amphibia > Caudata > Salamandridae > Lissotriton > Lissotriton vulgaris. Next base: position 267,415,368 of record NC_141685.1, read on the forward strand.
GGTGATCAGTCCAGGCCATGGGTAGTGGAGGCTCACACTTAAGGCTGGGGAGGTTGGTGAAAATTAAATCTAGGGTGTGCCCCGCCGGGTGTGTGGGTCCAGTAACTCTTTGAGATAAGGAAAGGGTGTCTAAAGTTGAGAATAGGTGGCAGGTATCTTCATTGTGGACAAGTTCTGCATGGTAATTAAATCTCCTACCAAAATAAAATTATCTGTGGCCAATACATGAGAAGCTATGATGTCAAGGAGAACATTAACAAACTTAGTTTTGTCTCTCGGAGGTCTATAGACTAGGGCGGCCCTCCCCAGTGACATTTTATTATACATGATGTTAACTATTGTTATTTCAAGCAAAGGATTGACGAAGGATTCGAGCAGGGTAATGGAGATAGGGGATCTGGCCGCCACAGCAACACCTCCGCCTCTCCTACCTTCTCTATCTTGCCTGATAAGAGGATAGTCCAGGGGGAAGGCAATAGCCACATCATGCGAGGCTTGGCTCTGTAGCCAGGTTTCCGTGAAGAAACAGATGTCAGGTCGCTCAGTGTCTAAAAGGCTCCATACCTCCAGGGCGTGCTTGGGGATTGATCTAGTATTGAGATATAAAGCGGATATCTGAATAGATCCTTTGGTCGTATCCGAGTTCATAGAAACAAAGCGATCAAGGCTAGGTAAGGACACAATAGAGGCAGTAGTTTTGCTGATAGTGTCCTTCAGTGTGCTCGGTATAGCACAAATTTTATGGAAAGTAGTCAAATGTTTGGGATTGAGGGCGAATAGTTCCTCTCGAGAGTAACAAAGCATGATGGCTGGTAGAAAGGCTTATCGCTAAGCAGCTGAGGAAATAGGCAGGAATCAAGGCGGCAGGCGGCGTCCTGACGCGGACGGGCTTGCCTTCGGCGCGCCGCTGCGTGCGTCCGCGCTGTGGAGGGGAAGATGTAGGAGGAAGGGGCGGGGACAGCTCTGATGACGCTGCTGAGTGTTCCGTTGCCAAGTGTCCCTCCGCAACAACCGGCACAAGCTGTGGCGGACCGGGGACAAGCAGATGGATCACGGAAGGGGTAAAAGTCGATTGCAGTAGTATTCACTGCAATTTACAAGATAAAAACGGTAATTTAAAAACATGCAAGCATGGCGCCTAGAACTGGCACAGAGTGCAAGCAAGAACAAAGCCCCAAAGTAAAGATGAATATTTACAGTTTTAATTCACTGCAAGACTGGAGATATTCACAGAGTCTCTTCCACACAATTCTAACACGCGCATCAGCCACCTTACAACAAGGGTGCCGCTCTAGCTGCGTGCGTCCGCGCTGTGGAGGGGAAGATGTAGGAGGAAGGGGCGGGGACAGCTCTGATGACGCTGCTGAGTGTTCCGTTGCTAAGTGTCCCTCCGCAACAACCGGCACAAGCCGTGGCGGACCGGGGACAAGCAGATGGATCACGGAAGGGGTAAAAGTCGATTGCAGTAGTATTCACGGCAATTTACGAAATAAACGCGCGTCAGCCACCTTATAACAAGGGTGCCGCTCTGGACACTTTGATTCAGTAACACCTATGGGTTTATATGAGATATTAAAAAACTGAAAAATAAAGGGATGCACTCGAGACACAGAGGGGGACCTTACAAGCTCCTCCGCCATTTCAACCAAGAGAAACCCTTAAAACGACATTGTTTAGCCACTTTGAAACGGTGAGTGATATTGATGATGTGGGCAAACGGGTGTGACATCATCATATATGCCACCTGCGTCAAGCAGCGGATACCCGATTTCCAACTCCAGTGCAAGTTAATGGGTAATTTAAATTCCCTAATTTTTTTTTTTTTTTAGTCCCTCTTTGGTGTTCTCATATGTTGACACATAATCAGACCCTCCAGGATATTTGCCGCGAAATCGGCACTTTAGTAAAAATGCCGCGATTTTTACAAAAGTGCCCGCGAAATCGGCACTTTTCGTAGAAATCGCGGCATTTTTACAAAAGCCGCTATATCCTGGGGGGGTCTGACTTACTTTGTTTATTGGGGCGGGCGGGAAGGACACAGAAGCACAAAAGAATGACATTCCGGCCTTAATGGGGCATTAGCAGCTCACTCAGCTCACAATCGATAGAAGCGCACAGACCGACCTGGGACTGCAGGTGGCCAGAGGCCGGGGGCAGCTATCTTCCGGAGGGGGCGGGGCAGAGAGCGGTCCAGTCGCTCGAGGCTCCCTCCCATAAAACGATAGGGAGTCCTCCCTCACTCGTGGATTCCGGGTTGGTGGTAGCAGCCCGGCGCCATTATTTGAGAGACGCTGCATTACGGCAGACTGGACTACAATTGCTCACCTAATTTTTAAACTTGCATTTTGATCTTGCTATGTGCTTTTAAACAGTTACTGTGTGTTATGCGGTGACTGCAACGGTGTATCGATTTGTGTGCAGGGCGGCTGATTCATAGCGCTATTTGCACCCTTACCTCAACAGCGGCCCCTCTGCCTTGGTCCATCGCGGCTTCTGCCGATTGTGTGGAGGGCGGCTCACCTACCGCGGCTCCTAGTGCCGGGCTGGTGGTGGGAACGGGCGCCATATTGGGAGGAGCCAGAGAGCGCAGGGACCTGTGGCAGCGGTCCAGTCGCTCGAGGCTCCCTCACATAAAACGTAATGTGGTGGAGGGAGCGCAGCGGACGAGCGCAGTGGGCGCGACGGAGGCGCGCCGGAGTCGCGCTAGAGTCAAGCTCGTCTGCGCTCGTCCGCGAGCGTCCGGGACTAGGGGCTAAGGACTCTGTGTGTCCTCTGGTGTATACATCTGCTGAATTACTAGCGCTGAGACCTTCTATCATGAAGTGCCCCCCCGTACCCCTCAACGCGGTGAAGCGGACATTTCGCCTAGGCATCAGTAATCCCATCAACCTAACTACGGACTCTGCCTCTACTTACGCGGTTTCGGAAAGCACGCCAGGTACCACTTGTAATTTTAGATGTGTTTATTTAAACACTCGTTCCATGACCAAACATCAGACAGATATCTTTCTGTTACTATCCGACACTAAACCGGATTTACTCCGGTTGACCGAAACATGGCTTACACCGGATTCATTACCGGACATCTTAGCTGCCTTGCCTGCTGATTATTATATTATCTCCGTGTTACGACCGGCAGGTAAAATTGGGGGCGGGGTGGCCATCATCTCCAATAAGAAACATCAACTTAGACAACTCCCCTCCTTAGATATTTCTAATGTGGAGAATATTGTTGCCAAATTGGATACTGTCAATGGGACACTTGTGGTGGTTTTACTATACCGCCCGCCCCAAACTATGGTTATGTTCCCTGCTATTCTTGCGGAGCAATTGGCCATGTTAGCTACTAATAATTCAAAACTGCTCCTGGTCGGGGATTTAAATCTCTGGTTTGATAACATCCTATCAGATCCCCAAGCAGCTGAGACTAGGGACCTTCTGAGTGATCTGAATTTAATACATATAGATACTCAGACCCATCAAAAGGGCCACAGTCTCGATCAACTTTGGTCATTGAATCTAGCTATTGATTTTATTGATATTAAACCTTGTAGCTGGTCTGATCATTTTACTATTAGTTTCTCATTTTGTGTTGTGAAAGCTCTTCAATTTAAGCTGAAGGCTACCAGTCAGACTCGGAAATGGTCCTCGTTGGACATGTCAGCTTTTTTAAATTTATTAAAGTCTACTCTGCCAGAGCAGAGCTCAGATGTGGAGATAGCCGATTGTAGGCTTCAAGACTGGCTAAACTCGGCCATTAATGTTTGTGTTCCCCTCACTCGCTTTGATAACTCACGCGGCGCGGACGCGCATAAGTGGTTCACACCGGAGCTGAGGAAACTAAAACTTGAAGTGAGGCAGCAAGAAAGAACATGGCGCTCCAATTATTGTCCTCAAGCAAGGATCGCTTACTGTTCCACTCGCAAAGCCTACCAAAAAACGTTGCACACTCACAAAACTGCTTATTTCTCCTCTAAAATACTTAACGCCACCAATAAGTCGAAAGAAATTTTCAGGATTGTGACTGAGTTGTGCAATGATGAGAGAACTTCTCCCCCGGTTGTCCCCTCACAATTGCTCTGCAACTCGCTGAATGACTACTTTATTGACAAAATAGTGCTGATTAAGGACACTCTATCCAAGCTTCCAGTTTGTGCCCCGATAGACAACACTTTTTTAAATCCTCTTACCTTGCACTCCTTCCCTTTAATCACTCACCAAACCCTTCAAGACTTGCTCACTAGAGTTAAATCAGGATCTCCTCAGGATGCCTGCCCTCCCCAAGTAATGAGAGAAATTGGTCGGGCACTCCCAAGTAGCCTGATTCCACTGCTCAATAACTCCCTCGTGTCAGGGAATGTTCCTAATAGTTTTAAACAGGCCTTATTGATTCCTTTGAAAAAGAAACCTGGTATTGACTCCTCAGACCTTTCTAATTATAGACCAATATCGTTACTGCCTTACTTATCCAAAATATTGGAGGCGCATGTAACCAACTGCCTATCAAGTTTTGTGGAAGCCTCTGGGTATTTACAACCCAACCAGGCAGGCTTCCGGCCTGGTCACTCCACTGAGGCAGTGATATTGGCCGTTCAGAATACTTTAAGGTCTAATGCAGACAGGGACTTGCACCAGGCTTTGGTGCTATTGGACCTGTCTGCGGCGTTCGACACGGTTGACTATACCATCTTGGTCAACCGTGTCGAACAGGCCGGTCTTCGGGACTCGGCCTTGGCCTGGCTCAAGTCCTTTATTTCTGGACGTACCCAATCGGTTCGACTAGGTTCCTTCACAGCCCCTAAAAAAATTTCCTTTTGTGGGGTTCCTCAAGGATCCTCCTTGTCCCCTTTATTATTTAATTTGTATATGCGGCCACTGTTATTCTCTCTACGAGAGTTTAAGGTTGATGTATATAACTATGCAGACGACCTGCAGCTGGTCTTTGTGCTAAACTTCCACAATGCTGCCGAGGAATTTCGAGCAACCATGTCTTTTATCCAGAGGTGGATGTCTCTAAACCACCTTAAGTTAAATCCGGGAAAAACGGAGCTCATTCTACCTGGGAAGAGTGAGATCAGTTGGAGTCCTAGTTTTTGGCCAACGGACATGGGCTCGCCTCCAAAAAAATCCCGCACAGTAAAAAGTTTGGGAGTGACTCTTAGTGAGGACCTTACCTTGGTGAGTCAAGTCGGAACTGTGGTCTCCTCGGGGTTTTTTCAATTGAGGAAGATCAAGAAAATAGCACATCTTCTTACAGGTCTGGCTTTAATTCAGACAGTTAGTGCTCTAGTCCTGTCCCACATTGATTTCTCAAATGGCCTCTATCTGGGGGCGCCTATTGGCCAACTTAAAAGATTGCAATACTTGCAAAATCAAGCTGCGAGACTTATTTGCAAAGTCCCTAAGTGGGAATCAATCAGACATGGACTAGAGACCTTGCACTGGCTGCCTGTGGAACAAAGAGCCACTTTCAAGGTGGGTTGCATTGTGTTTAAGGCTCTGGAGGGTAAGGGTCCTATGTTCCTTAGATCACTACTGCGCAAATATATACCTGCGCGCAGTTTGAGATCAATCCACAAAGACCTACTCGAGGTCCCTCGTTTCAAAAAGAAACGTCAGGGAGGCAGCAGTTTTCAATTTTTAGCCTCCTCATTGTGGAATTCCCTCCCTTTGACTCTGCGACATAGCAAGGACCTCCTTGCTTTTAGGAAGGCATTTAAAACTTTTCTTTTTTCCCAGGCCTATTGTAAACAGTGATTGTATCTCTTTTATGTACTGTTATGTTTGACTCTCTCACCAGCGCCAAGAAGCCCCTGGGCGTATGCGCGCTTAACAAATAATAAATAACATAACATAACAGAGAGCAAGAGGTGTCTGCTGGAGGGGGGCGGCGTGCTTTCCAGTGTGTGTGTGCCCTGTGTACAGACTGCGCTCCTGTGATGTGGGGTGCGTATGGACACCGCTGCAGGGCGGGCCGGGGGCTGCAGGTGGCCAGAGGCTGGGGGGCATCGATCTTCCAGAGGGTGGGGGGGGGGGGGAAGGGTGGGGGGGGAGGGGAGTAGAGACAAGGTGAGGGTGTCTGCTGAAGAGAAGCGTCGTGCCTTGCAGTGTGTGTGTGTCTGCCCTGTGTACAGACTGCGCTGCCTGTGAAGTGGGGTGAGCGTGAACACCGCTGCAGGGCGGGCCGGGGGGCTCAAAGTGGACACCCGACCCCCACACCTTGAAGACAAGCCTCAGTGTAATCCCGACATTCCTCTCGGTAATGAGCTCTGGAGCGGGGGGGGGTCTCGGGAGGGAAATGAAACAAACGCGAGGATTGTGATGGGATTGGATTCCCAGCAGGAAGCGGGGGCTCGCACACCTCCACCGCCCACCATACGGCAGAGAACCCACAGCACTGAACTCCTCTTGCTTCACAGATAAAATTGGCAGTAAACCTAGGTATGACATGCAAAGGCAGGTAATGAGCTTCAAAAGGAAATACGCTCATTATGGATAATGAAAGTGAAAGGTGGAGAAAAGTAGAGAGGAGTGAGCAGGAGAGAAAGAGGGAGGGTGAATGAGCGAGAAATAGGGTGAGAGAGGAAGGGGAAGAAAGACAGTGTCTGGAAGAACGAAAGTATGAGAGTTAGAGAGAAGAGAGGGCTAGGAAGGGAGAGAGGGCGACAAGAGAGAACTAGAGAGGCAGGGTGCTAGAGAGATAAGAAGATGGAAAGAGAGAGGGACGGGGGGAGAAGAGACTGGGCTGATGAGAGAGATATCGATAAGGAGAGAAAGATGTGTGTGTGTGTGTGAGAGAGAGGATGAGTGAATGAGGCACAGAAAGGAGGGGGCATGAGAAACAGAAAGCTGAATGGGACAGTGGAAAGAGTGAATTAGGAAGGAAGATAGAGGAGCTAAAAGCGGCAAAACACAACTAAGAGGGAGAATTGGGAGGCAGAAAGAGTGTAAGGAAGGGCGGGTGACGGATGGGGTCACTGGAGGCCGCTTTATGAAGGTCCAGAGCCAAATGAAATGTCGCAAAATTGCCGCTAAATTTCCATATTTGTGCCGCTAAATTTCCATTTTTGTGCCGCTAAATTTGCTAATCCATGCCGCTATATCCTGGGGGGTCTGCATAATCATCACTGCTACACCTCCCAAGCAAGTCCAGTTAAAACTGCCACCTGATAGGTGTGGAGATGCCAAGTATAGCCAAGACAGGTTCTACGACCAAGGGAATGTCCCCTTGCCAGGGACTCTGCTTGTTGTAGTCTTTAATTGAAACTCAAATAAGTGCTGTCAATCAGCGGTGTAAATAGATTTGGACTAAATGTATGTGCTTGCAGCTCATTATATGAGAAATGTGCATAGCACCCGTGAGTAAGAAATTACAATTATAATCTTAACCATCATTTTCCTTGCTGTATTGTGTCAGATAATTTTAATCAATTTCACTAGACGTTTATAAAGCAGAAATTATTTCCTGCATTCTAGATAAATCTAGTAGGCCATGTGCCCAGTACATTAGATGGCCAAGACGCTAGTGTCGATCCACAACCCTAGTTTTGAAGAAAAGGGCTGTTGAGTGCTCACCAAGAGAACACGCGTTCTTCTACATTTGCCAGCGTTCAGGAGACATAAAGAGGACGCAGGATGGCAACTACTTCTCAAACAAATGGCAAGGTTATGAGCAGACTCAATATGCCTGATGATCTTCTGAAGGTCCTTCATGTAAATGGATGTACACTGACTGGGGAGTCTCGCCTTGCTCTTGAAGCACCAGCTGCAGTTCTTTGCCTCTAACCTAACAAAGCCTGTTGTGCTGACTGCAAATTCTGGACTACACTAGTAGCTTCTCCATGACAAGGCATGTCTGATACATTTATCCAAAATTACCAATTTCCAAGTTTATGGATAACGCCATATGCCCCTATGCATATTTCACAGAACTGTTGAGCATTATACAGGAGTCGATATGGATACGGGTGGTGGATAAGTGCAAGGAAGTCACTCTTCAAGTGTGTTCCCCATTATTTGCAGATATTCCAGGCGGGAGAGGGCTGGTAATTTATTTTAAGTGAAATCAATACAAATCAATAAAGGAGTCTTATTTGAACCTCACCAAGATGTTACTGTTGAGTATGAAAGGGGATAGTACATAGAAGTGGAATTTGAATGTGGGCCTTTTGATGACTGCACTCATTTGGGTCTCGAACAGTAGCGTAGTCAATAATTTTACACATGGGTCATAGACCTTAAAACTGAGGCTGCTGCTGTCCAATGAACAGTGGAAAGGTGAAGGGAATAAGGATGGCAGTGCATATTTCAATTGAGACTTTCTCCGTTTAGCCATGACGAAGGCTCCACTGTTAAATTAGGAATAGGCAGTTGGATATGTCATCCTTTCCGGTCCTTCCCTATTCCAAAGCAATTGTGCATTTCATTATGATACATTGGTATGAGATACCATTATTTTAGCACGCGCTCTGATCTTATATTGGTTGTTGTTAACAGTGAGAGTGAGCTGTACTGTGGGGTTCCTGTGAGGGAATGAATTATTGGGAAGCAAATAAATACTCAAATTATTGGTGTGTCAGGAGACCCCATTTGGGATTTTATTGGTTCTTGAAAGGGATGTGTGTCAATGTTTGGAAAATCAGAATGGTCTCTCTGCCATTACTGAAGGCCATCAGTAGATCCTTTGTGGTGTGTATAAGGTACCTCTGTCGTCTACCAGGTTTAAACCCTGATATTCTGTCATACAACACGTTTGATTGTCCATATTGAGCTGGAGTTGGCAAGACAATAGACCGTCTCCCAATGTGCAGCACATAGAACACTAAACTTTAAGGCCCAGCAATTGCCACATTTCATACACCTGAAATCAAATGACGTTCTTAGTGACTTTCAGTCAGGATTCAGACTCTGCCTGTGTATAGAATCAGCGCTACTAAATATCAAGAAAGAGTTGCTCAAAACCCAGGACCAAGACTTTCCCTGTGCCTCAGACCTCTCGGCTGCTTTTCACATCATCAGGTGCTCCTCGACAGTCTGTCACACTGAGCCAGGATCAGCAGAACGGCAATGACTTTGCCTACCTCCTTACTAGCAAACTGTAATCACTGCAGGTCGCTCCCTCTGCCACCGCTCAGACCCCCCGTGTACCGCTACTACCGCTCCTGTTGTCTGCTGCCTTGCAGACTGGTCTGTTGCTCGGTTTTTACTGCTCCCTGTTGTCTGTTTTTGTGGCTGTTTTTTTGGCTTCCCCCTCATTTCCTCTTGTGCCCCTGTTATTTCTTTTGTTTAGTTGTGCCGCTGTGCCCGTCTCTCCCCCCCTGCCCCCTCTTGCCTTCTGTGACACTCTTTTCCCACCCCTCGCATCTCCCGCGGCCCCGCCCCCTCGCTTCCCATTGGCAGTCCCGCTCCCGCTTCCCAGCTGCTCCTCCCTTCCTCTGCCCCTCTTATGGAAGCCGCGCAGCGGCCGCGCCGCTGGGGCGCCTAAGGCAAGCCCGTCTGCGCCCGTCCACGCCCAGCGCCAGGACCCCTGGCCCCCGACGTTGCCAGCCACCCCCACGGAGCTACGACGCCGCCACCCTCCGCGCACTCAACACAGGCCGGACCCCGCCTGCCACCGAGCCACCCCGAAACGCACCCACGGACCCTTCACCTGCCAAGCCTGCAAATTCACCTGCCTCCTGACCTGCACCGCACCCGCCAGACCAGGCACCAGCAGCAGCCACCTCAAGTGCATCCTGCTCAACACCCGCTCCGTCCACAGGCACGCCGTCGAACTCTGGAACCTCCTCGACACAACAGCGCCGGACGTCGCCTTCCTCACTGAAACTTGGATGAACGCCTCCTTAGACCCCCGACATCGCCATAGCCATCCGAATGGCTACAAAATCACCCGGAGGGACCGCGCCAACCAAACCGCAGGAGGCATCGCCATCGTCCACAGAAACACCATCCGCATCACGACTAACTCCGACGACACCCTCACCGCCGCCGAACACCTTCACTTCCAGATACACACCGACCCCAAGACCACCCTCAGAGGCACCCTCATCTACAGACCCCCGGGACCACGCACACAATTCAGCGAAGCCATCGCAGACTTCATCAGCCCGCTTGCCCTCACCTCCTCAGACTACATCCTCCTAGGGGACCTCAACTTCCACCTGGAAAACAACAATGACAACAACACCAGCACCCTGCTGGACAACCTCGGACTCAAACAACTGGTGAACACCCCCACCCACTACGCCGGCCACACGCTTGACCCAGTCTTCTCCTCCAACAACCACATCTCCTTCAGGCCACTCCACCGAACTACACTGGACAGATCACAGCTGCGTCCACTTCAACTTCATAAAAACCACAACCCACCACCACCCGCAACAGGCTCCCCGAAGATGCTGGAGCAAGATCACCACCGACCAGCTCACCACCTCGCTGAGCCAGAACCCTCCCACCACTACTACGGACTACAACGAAGCAGCCCGCAACCTCACACAGTGGCTCACCAACTGTCCCGATGCCCTTGCACCACTGAAGAATCCTCCCAGCAGACCCGGCAGCAAGAAAGCCTCGTGGTTCACCAACGACTTCAAGAACTCCAAGAAATCCTGCCGCACCCTCGAGAAAGCCTGGCGGCACGACCAGTCAACAGAAAATATGACAGCCCTCAAGAACGCCATCCGCAAACATCACCAGCTGATCCGCACCACCAAAAGGACAGCATTCAGAGAACGACTGGACAACAACACCCACAACAGCAAGGAACTCTTCAGCATCGTCAAAGAGCTCTCCAACCCCAGCGCCAGCAACAACGACATCACGCCCTCGCAAGACCTCTGCGATTCACTCGCCTCGTTCTTCCACTACAAGATCGCCGACATACACAACAGCTTCGGCGCCCAGACCACGCACCCAACCACCAAACCAACGCTCCCCACCACCACCCTCTGCACCTGGACCCCCGTCAGCACTGACGACACCACCCACGTGATGAACACCATCCACTACGGCTCCCCAGCCGACCCCTGTCCACACCACATCTTTAACCCCTTCAATGCTGATGAGGGCCCCCAGCCATCGTGCACTACGGTGGGCGTGTGCTGATGACGGCTGGGGGCCGTCATAAACCCGCCCACTCGCGATTCTGCCGCACAGGCGCAGGATCGCAGCCATGCCCAAGGGGTTAACAAAGCCGACTTCATCATCGCACCCCAACTCCGGAACATCATTAACAACTCCTTTGCATCTGCCACCTTTCCAGAGAGCTGGAAGCATGCAGAAATCAGCGCCCTCCTGAAGAAACCCACTGCGGACCCCACGGACCTCAAGAACTTCCGCCCCATCTCGCTTCTCCCTTTCCCCGCTAAAGTCATCGACCGTCAACAAACAGCTGACCGCCTTCCTCGAGACAAACGGCTCCCTCGACCCATCGCAGTCCGGCTTCCGAGCTAATCACAGCACCGAGACCGCCCTCATCGCAGCCACCGACGACATCAGGTCCCTGCTCGACAACGGGGAAACTGCTGCCCTCATCCTCCTCGACCTATCGGCTGCATTCGACACAGTGACACAGTCTGCCACCGCACACTAACAACCCGCCTCCACCACGCCGGGATCCAAGGAAAAGCTTTGGAATGGATCACCTCCTTCCTCTCCGACAGAACTCAGAGAGTCCGCCTCCCTCCCTTCCGCTCAGCGGCCACCAAGATCATCTGCGGCGTTCCTCAAGGCTCCTCGCTCAGTCCCACCCTCTTCAACATGAGCCCCCTCGCGGCCATCGCACGCCAACACAACCTAAACATCATCTCCTACGCTGACGACACTTAGCTGATCCTCTCCCTCACCAACGACCCCGCCACCGCCAGAGCCAGCCTCCAGGAAGGAATGAGAGACGTTGCGGAATGGATGAAGCTCAGCCGTCTGAAGCTGAACTCAGACAAGAAGAAAGTCCTCATCCTCGGACCATCCCCCTCTGCCTGGGACGACTCCTGGTCTGCACTGGGCACCACCCCCATTCCCACAGACCACGCACGCAACCTGGGTTTCATCCTGGACTCCTCCCTAACGATGACCAAGCAAGTCAACTCCGTCTCGTCATCATGTTTCAACACCCCGCGCATGCTCCGAAAGATCTTCCGGTAGATCCCCACCGAAACCAGAAAGACGGTCACCCAGGCCCTCGTCACCACCTGACTGGACTACGGGAACGCCCTCTATGCTGGAACCACAGCCAAACTACAGAAAAGACTCCAACGCATACACAACGCTTCTGCACGACTCATCCTGGACATCCCCCGTCACAGCCACATCTCTGCCCACCTGCGAGACCTGCACTGGCTGCCCGTCAGCAAGAGGCTCGCGTTCAGGCTCCTCACCCACGCACAGAAGGATCTCCACGACATGGGCCCCAAATACCTCATCAACCGCCTCACGTTCTACACACCCACCCGCCAGCTCCGATCCGCCAGCCTCGCCTTCGCCACCGTCCCACGGATTCGCAGAACCACCACCGGAGGAAGATCTTTCTCCTACCTGGCGGCCAAGACATGGAACTCCCTCCCCACCCACCTACGGCTGACCCAGGACCATCTCTCCTTTAGGAAGCAACTCAAGACCTGGCTCTTCGAGCAGTAGCAGCAATCTCCCCTCAGCCCCCCCACTCCCTCCAGCGCCTTGAGACCCTAGCGGGTAAGTAGCACGCTCTATAAATGTGTTTGATTGATTGATTGATTGACTGTCAACAATGCAAATTAAACGTTTATAAGAATTCACTACCACCATCCTGCATGCCCATGAGAACAGCAGATGAAACCAAGCTTCATCTTAGCTAATATATATATATATTGTGTGTAACCTCCCAAATTATCAAAATGCCCATCATAAGTTTACCACTGAAAGCAGAAATACTAGCTACACTTGGTCAGAAAACAGAAACACTGCTCCTGGAGGCTTTTAGAACAGCCTCCCTGCCTTAATCGTGGCTTGAGTGTCTGGCTCCACTGATACAGCCAGTGGGAAAAGCTGTAAACGTGGAGCGCTGTTCAACAGTGAACTTTCCTTCAAAGCCCAAATGAACAGCCTCCGAAACATTGTTTCACAACTTACTCCAGCAGCTCTCTAAAAGAATTGCTACGATCGCCACAATCATTCTCTCCAGTCTTAATCGGTGCACGTCTCTATAACTACCTCATTAATAAATCACCCTATAAAGCCAGAGTGCAGACCCATGCTGCTCGCCATCTGTTTGGTCTGAAACGTCACATCCATATCACACCTGCCCTGAAGACTGGGTTCCAGTAAAGAACACAATGTAAATCACTCAGTATCATTCACAAAGTACTGAAAGGCAGATCACTGGGCGATCTAAAGAGGTTTGTCCATAACCTTCCAAAAGAGAAGATCGACGTCTGCTAATCGTAACCCACTTACCACAGGATGACTCGTTAATGTGACATTGGAGGCAAGCTTCTACATGTGCAAGCCCAGGTTAAACAGGATTACTTTAGAAGCCATCCCAGAGTCATTGCATGATCTTCCAACTACCTTAGAAGTCATTTACACGTCATCAGACATCATGAAGCTCTTGAAGTCATCAGCAAGCTGCAGAAGCTCAGCCTGATGATTTGAGGATGACTTGAAAATGAGTATCTGATGAATTTAGAAGGTGTCATTTTTCGTGATGATTAAAGGATGACTTGAAAAGGAGTACCTGATGACTCTAGTAGGCGTCATTATTCGTGATGATTTAACCCCTTCGCTGCTCATGATGAGCTCACCTCGTCATGAGGCACACTGGAGCTGTGCTAGCTCGTCATGATGCATGGACTAGAGCAATTTCCAGCACAGGAGGGGAATTGCCTTAGCAGCCAAGGTGTTAAGGAGGACTTGAAAATTAGTATCTGCTGACTTCAGAAGGTGTCATTATTCCTGATGATCTGAGGACTTGTAAATGACTCTCCGATAACTTTACAAGATGACATTGTTCCTGATGACTTTGGGGTGATTTGAAAATAAGCATCTGAATACTTCAAAAGGTACTATTGTGTTTTCAATAAGATGTTTTTGCGTCTGGTGATTTTAACAAGAATTGTTTGTCTGTTTAACCCCGTCGCTGCGGCGGCTATTCCGTCGCAGCACTAAGGGGGTGGGGCCGCCGCGAGCCGGTTCCGTGCTTGTGCCAGAACCGCTCCGTCACGGCTCGCGGGTGAGCTGTGCTTGTGACGGAACGGTTCCGTCACGGCCCGCCCGTTTTTTAGAACGTCAGCGCAGGCGCGGAATTCCTGCCGCGCAGGCGCGGCGGCAGGGCCGTGACGGAACCGTTCGGTCACCAGCACAGCCCATCCGTGGCTCATGACGGAACGGTTCCGTCACGAGCATGGAAGAGGTTAAAGAGCACGTCCACCACTTTGGTTTCAGCTTTCCAGAAAAATGCAAACTGTTGGATGATTGCACAATGAATTGCAGATAAACCTCTGACCTCCTGCAGCTGGGAGCCCCAAAACCCAAACACACCCTGAACCCCCAAATTAACCCTTGCACCCCAAACCCAAACACACCCTAAACCCTAAATTTAACCCTGGCACCCCAAAACCCAAACACACCCTGAACCCCAATATTAACCATTGCACCCCAAAACCCAAACACACCCTAAACCCTAAAATTAACCCTGGCACCCCAAAACCCAAACACACCCTGAGCCCCCAAATTAACCCTTGCACCCCAAACCCAAACACACCCTAAACCCTAAAATTAACCCTGGCACCCCAAAACCCAAACACACCCTGAACCCCCAAATTAACCCTTGCACACCAAACCCAAACACACCCTAAACCCTAATATTATCCCTTGTACCCTAAAACCCAAACACACCCTAAACCCTAAAATGAACCCTCGCACCCCAAACCGAAACATGCTCTAAACCCTTAAATTACACCTGGCCCCCCAAAACACAAACCCACCCTCAACCCTAAAATGACCATGTACGCCCTAAAATCCAAAAGCCCTACAAACCCCCAAACTTTTTATGAATGCGGAATGCCGGGAGGCGCTGCTGTGATATGATACTTTCTGTACCCCCAGGCTGCACTTCCTACATAGAGTAATTCCATAAACACATAGTTTAGTGGAATCCGATTGTTAGACTCTTTAAACAACTGCGGACAGACCTGCTCATGGCCCGGGGAATAGAGTCTTGCAAAGGAAAACAAGCTTTGTCGTCATTCTGACTGCCGAATTCACTCCATCACCATACTAAAATACATTTTAAAAAAGCACAGCTGCCTCGAACACAATGCCAAAATCACCTACTGTAAACCATCTGTCTCCCGGCTGGCTGGGACTCGAACCACAGGTCCTGAATGGAGAGCAGCTCTCGCACGTTTTCATATACCGGAAGCCGGTGGGACCTCTAGCAAAAGCCTACGCACATCGGGAGCGCCGGGAGTGACGTCATTGTTCTGCGGCAGAACGAAGACTAGCGTAAAGTGCAATGGCCATTAAAGGGACAGGTGGATTAGCATCGGTCTCTTTATTTTTCCAACTCCACTTCCTTCATCGATTCCAGCGTATACTCAGGTAAGTGCTGCAGCTGTTAAAAAAGAGCAGCATCGATCCTCCGCTCTCGGTCCCAGCTGCTCAATTTCCGTCCCAGACCAGCTTCCTAGTTTTTCGGAAAGCACGAGTTTTCATTAAGGGGGAAAATTCAGACGCAGCTCCCTGCATGTGTCTGCTTCGTACGTGTTATAATTAATGCCTGCGTTGCAATGTGTGTGTATTATGTGTGTTTGATGTTTGTCTGTATCAGCCAGCCTACTTGTTTAATATGCACCTTTTGTGTTTGAGCATGTGTATTTTTGTGTATGTGTGACGTAGTGCGTGCTTTTGTAAGTTGTGGAAAATTGCAAAAAGCCTAAAAAATGTGTTTTACAGCAAGTTCTTCGCCGTAAGGAAAAGTAAATTACTGCCCGTGTATTGTAGGTCCCATGTTGGTTCCAAGTGCACCTGCGTGTGTTCAAGATTCTCGACCAAATGGAACAGTTTTCGATCTACTGAAAAGTTGTCAATCAAAGAAGGCTAAACACATTTATTTATGTGAATATTGTATATTGTTGAGCATTACTTGTGTCATTGCAACTTGTAGTGAGCTTTCATTACTAAATGAATGTGTGCTCTATTGTTGAATCCTGGTCACGTTACTTTACAGCTAGACGGGAGATTTAAGGTACCGTGGGTAAAGTATATAAAGGACAGCCTAACGGCAATTGGCCGACAGGATCTGTTTTATGCCCCAAACACAATCAGAAAATCTGATGTGAACTTGGTTAAGAATGCCATAGTTTTGTTAAGATGTACCGATAGAGAAGAGGCAGAGATACAGAAGGTCAGTGTTAGGAAACATCTACTGTTAAAAACATGCTTGCAAACAGAACCTTACCTGACATGGCCTATGTCTAACTATGAACGGTTTCTGCTAACAAGGTTCCGCTTTGACCTCTATCACCTCCTATTGGCATTCCCAAGTGGTGCTCAGCGGGGCGATGTGTTGCCAGCTTGTGGCTGCGACGGAAAGTCTCCTCAAGATCTGGCACACTTCCTTTTTATTTGCCCTTATTACTCTACTCCACGGAAATTATACCTTAAACCGTGCCTCAAAAAAATGAGCTTCACACAAATTAAACCCGCCCTTTATTACTTACAACTACTGAATATTGACTGTACTTTGTTTATATGTAATTTTTTTTAAAAAGCCATCTGCTTCAGGAAAAGCATGGATGGCTAACCATGCTATAAAATAGTGCTGGTGCTTTTTAAGATTACAGTTATTTATATTTTTAACCATATATTACCCATGCTCCTATTGTCTGATATATTGTACTGTTTACTGTGTCATTATTTGCCATATGAAAATGAATTGTGTGTAATGTTTTTAACTGCGTGTTTTTAAAATGAACTTTTATGATTGTAAAACCTACAATCGAATAAAGATTTTTTTGACTTGACTTTTGACTACTGCCCGTGTATTGTAGGTCCCATGTTGGTTCCAAGTGCACCTGCGTGTGTTCAAGATTCTCGACCAAATGGAACAGTTTTCGATCTACTGAAAAGTTGTCAATCAAAGAAGGCTAAACACATTTATTTATGTGAATATTGTATATTGTTGAGCATTACTTGTGTCATTGCAACTTGTAGTGAGCTTTCATTACTAAATGAATGTGTGCTCTATTGTTGAATCCTGGTCACGTTCCCCAAGCTGTGTAGTGTGCAGAGCAGCAAATCTTCTAAAACACTGGCAGTTTTCATGGATGCGTTTCAAAGCATAAGGATAAATGCTTCAAATAACTTAGCCGTTGTAATGCTGGTTCCTTATTTTGTTTGCTATTTGTGTAATTGAAAGGCCTGGTTGCCTGTGGCAATTGAGGTTTACGCCCTATTTAGGAAACCTAGTCCGACGCATTCCAACATCTTGCAATATCTACTTTCGCAAAACAGGCTATCATTCTGGTTTCGTTCCATGTGCATGCAATGTTTTTAACTAGTTTTGCTAAGATCTCCGTAAAAATGAAGCAGGTCTTGTTACATCTGCCACTATCGATCCCAGCCATATATTATCCAGTTACAACCTGACCTACTGCTAAAGTGCAGGGGGATCGAGCCCTGAGGTAAATCACATTTCTCTCTCTCTCTCTCTCTCTCTCTCGCTCTCTCTCTCCTTGCACGCTCTCTCGCTTCTAGCATTAAGGTGAAAGCACGCACAAGTTGCAGTAACGCGTGCCTTCCCCATTGATTGAGATCTTATAAGGGGTTTCCCCATGCCCTCTTCTCGTTTGAACTGCGGGTACTGCATGTGTCAACGAGGTATGGGATCCCTTTATGTTAAATTGCATCTCTTACCAAACACCTCTGGCAAAACACTTATAAGGTCCCAGAGGGGAGACCTATTGGCTATGCCAATGCTTTTGCTTTATGTATTTGCCATTGTAATGCCGTTTGTTTCATTTATAAAGCCATTACATATTGCACAATTAACGTACAATACTACTAGCAAAGCTAATATCTTTAGCTTAATAAAAGGTGAAACCTATTGCATTTTTAACGCTTGTCCTTTCATGTTGGGGGTGCCGGTGGGCAGAGGGTAGCAGGCATCTGACTCTCTATGCATCTGTGGGGATAGGTAACTTGATTTCCCGTCACAAACCCAGTGTGAAAGTTCACTTATTGATAGTTCTTCTATTTCTCTCATAATGCCTCTACTTTGCTATTACTATTTGTCCTGAGCAGCAAGACCTAAGCATACACTCTGGCTCTCCGAAAATAAAGTTGATTATTAAGTTATTTCTTCAATGGCCTTCGGTGCATGCCCAAACACTACTTTGTAGTCCAAAATCTAGGCATATTAGATAGAAATTGCACCAGGTCAGTGTACTTTTTGGGGTGCTTTTCTCCAATTAAATCTGTTAATCAGTTTGATATGCTTTGTATTTTACCTCTGAAACTTGAACCACACACAAACTAATTCCTGATTTTTATATCTAGCAGGACATAATCATGGCTTCATTCAACGTCCTGTTTTTCACTTGAGATCATTCTGTGTGTGTTCGAAAAGATGGTGACTTCCTGCTTTTGGACAATCCCGGGGAAGTTCTTTGTAAATGGCTGGTCGAAAATGTAGATGAAGCTGGTCGGTCAATCACCAAAGAGAGAGATTTTAAAGCTACGATTCTGTTCCAATCATCTGGTAAGCCCAATAAGTAAACCTTTATAATTAGTTTGCAACTGCAGGATAACGGTACAAATTACCAACCTGTTTCAGTAAAAACCTACTTTGTGATTAATTAATCCAATAATGGACAGTAAAAATGAACATGCATGTCCCCACATATGCCTTGGATTGCTTTCCAGAGACATATGTAACACTTATGAAAAGGACTGAAACGTTTAGCTTGTGGCACTACTATAAGGCAGCCATTTTTGGATAAACTATTTTTATTTAGGCAACTTTTTTTCAGGAGGTTCAAGTTCAGGCATACAATGTGTACTGTCTATTAAGGAAAACTTAGTTACTTGGTTATGGATAGATTGTACATTTGTCCTTTATTATCAATACCTCTTTATTATATATTATGGCTAGAGAGTGAATATATATTGCAAGTGGTCAATGTGTTCTTTTCTGTTTTGACGTTTATATGTAAATATTTTTTTTTTCTCTTGCTTTTTTTAGTGAAGAAACAGTGTCTAATGAATCAGGATAATTTTCAAGAGATAATTGCAAGCTTTTCTGGCACAGCAGAGGGTCTAAAACAGGTGTTACTTCAAAGGGCACTGGAGAAAAAGCAGATGTTAATGGACTGTTGCAATCGGGGAAGCGCTGGTAGACTTAAGAGGGTGTTACGCGAACTATAAGAGAAAGAAATTGCAGAGAAAAGATGCAAGGACAAAAAAGCCAAGCAGTGGACTGGATTATATAAGAGTTGGTAACAAAGCTCATGCTGAAAGCACAACTTCTCAGCCTGGTGATGCAAGTTTGCAGATGAATTTGCAGAAACTTGAAAACCTGGCCCTTTTAGCAGGGGTGGCTAGTGTCCTTCATCAAAAATCCACAACTAAAAATGACGCATCAGACCGTGAAAATGAACTTGTCTTGGAGTCGCCGCTTAAATCCAAATATCATGGACAAAAATATGCCCCCCTTTCACCACGTCATCCTAGAGCAGGGGTACTCATAGTACGACCCGGCAAGCCTTCCCTGGCGTCCCGCGGACCTTGCA
The DNA here is from genome assembly GCF_964263255.1 of Lissotriton vulgaris. Lineage (NCBI taxonomy): Eukaryota > Metazoa > Chordata > Amphibia > Caudata > Salamandridae > Lissotriton > Lissotriton vulgaris. The sequence continues at coordinate 267,435,131 of NC_141685.1, forward strand.
CCCATCATACCAGTGTTCATTTAAAAAAAAAAAAGTGTGTCTGCAAACTAAGTTACAGCAGCGCGACTCCTAGACTCTGCTGCTCTGTGGGGGCCGGCCGGGGGATTCCTGCCATAGTTGGAGTGGAGCTGCAGGGGCGCTAAGAGGTGAACAAGACAGCCTCATTACCATGCTAATGTTCTTTAAAGACCTGTTAATGTGCTCAGTGCGGCTATGTGTGTGTGCTCCGAAGCTGTCTCAGCCCGGGCTGACACGGAGGCAGGGTGAGATGACAGAGGAAGAGGGAAAGAAAAGGAGACTAAGTGAGGAAGGGAAAGGGAGAACAGGTGAGGGAGTAAGAGAGGGAGGGAGGGTGGAAGCAGGGCTCAAGTCGCGGTACCACGCGGGTGGACAGTGTCCCCAACTTATTTTACCGGGAGCTCGATAACTGGAGCAAATGGAGCAGCACATTCACTATTTGGCCTCTCTGGGGTGAGATTGGAGCTCATTCAGAACGCTGCTCACGCGCTGGCTTCTCTGATGCAATCGCATCTAAGGGGTGAGCGAGAGGAGGTAATGAATCTGATGGTGCAAGCCACCTTTCATGACATCACTTCCTGTTGTGACGTCAGCGTCCCCCCACTTCTTTTTTTAGGACTTGTGCCCTGGGTGGAAGGGAAAGGGAGGGAAAGGGACTGACAGTGAGGGAGTGAGGGATGGAAAGGGAGATCGGGTGAGGGAGGGAAAGGGAGGGAGGAAGGGAGACAGAGGGAGGGAAAGGGAGACAGAGTGATGGAGTGAGGGAGGGAAAGGGAGTAAGGGAGGGAAAGGGAGACAGAGCTAGGGAGGGAAAGGGAGACAGAGTGATGGAGTGAGGGAGGGAAAGGGAGTGAGGGAGTAAGGGAGGAAAAGGGAGACAGAGGGAGGGAAAGGGAGACAGAGGGAAAGGGAGACAGAGCGAGGGAGGGAAAGGGAGACAGAGCGAGGGAGGGAAAGGGAGACAGAGTGAGGGAGGGAAAGGGAGACAGAGCGAGGGAGGGAAAGGGAGACAGAGCGAGGGAGGGAAAGGGAGACAGAGTGAGGGAGGGAAAGGGAGACAGAGTGAGGAGTGAGCGAGGGAAATGGATGCAGGGAAAGGGAGGGCGGGTAAGGGATGGAGGGAAAGGGAGGGAGAGAAACGGAGTGACAGAGTGAGGAAGTGACGGAGGGAAAGGGAGACGGAGTGAGGGAGTGAGGTAGGGAAAGAGATTCCGGGTGAGTGAGGGAAAGGGAGACCGGATGAGGGAGTGAGAGAGGGAAAGGGAGGGAGGGAAAGGGAGTGACAGAGTGAGGGGGTGAGAGAAGGAAAGGGAGACTGAGTGAGGGAGTGAGAGAGGGAAAGGGAGACAGAGGGAGGGAAACAGGGGGAGGGGGACAGAGTAAGGGAGAGTGAGAGGGAGGGAGAAGGAGGGAGGGAGACAGAGAGAGTAAGAGAGAGAGAGAGATGTGTGTATGCCGGGTCTGGTGGCTCAGTAGATGAAGGTGTCCGCTGCAGGGACCAGTGATCAACCTCATGGTCAGTTTTTTTTTGTTGCTCTAGCCCCGCCCCCTCCCCCACTGACCCCGCCCCCACTGGTGCGGCCCTCTGACACAAACCACAGTGTACATTTGGCCCCCGAGAGAAAGTTTGTGAGTACCCATGTCCTAGAGTAATCAACACTCATTCTGAAAATACAATGGGGCCATTCTGATGTAATCAATAGCCATCCTGAAGCTGTCATGGGATCATTCCAGAGTAATCCACTTCCATCCTGGAGTGGTTATAGGATCATCCTGGAATAATTGACAGTCCTCCTTAAATTAGTTAGAACCCATCTGGAATAATTCTCCTTAATCCGGAAGTGGTAATCGCTCCCTGCCAGTAGAAGTCATCAGAACACCATCCTACTGTAGTTTTTGTGATGAGTCTAGGTTCGTCATTACATTTACATTTTTTGTCCTACAGGCATACTTCAGGATGGCTTGGGATGACTTCCCCAGATAATTGCAGGAATAGCCTGACAGTAATCATCAGATGAGTCCAGAATGACTCCAGGATGATCTTCCTTTTTGACATGGGAGGGTCAGTCTGTGAAAATTTTTCCCGCTGAATCTCAAACTGGAAAGATATTTCTTCTAATTCAATGGTGGCAAAAAGCCCACTTCTTCAAGGAGGCTGATTCACAGCCTGCATCTTGGTGCAAGACTATTTCTCTTTCTTCGACCCAGGTCTAGTATTAGACACCTGAAACCGGACTAGTAGGTCAGTGCTCCTTGAATGCTGTTGGAACCCAAGAACAGATCATGAGCCTCTGGTGACATGGAGCACGTGGGCACACAACACAACATACCAAACTTAAGTAGCAGCATCACCTACACGTGGATGAATATGACATTACAGTAGTTCTCACACTGCAGGGCGTGAAAGAAGCGTTCATTCATAGAACAATACACAAATTGTTCCAGCACTAAACAACAAGGAAACGGCTATATTGCCGGGCTACAGGAGAAGAACATCTACCCTACGCTGCAAGAGAAAAAATACCTTCATTACTAAACTTGTAGTTGAAGAAATCCAAAGTCCATATATTACTGCAAAGGAGCAAGTCAAATTACACTGAAGGCAAAATACAAAGGGGGGGACGAGAGAAGTGGCAAACCTACAGTACAAGAGAGCAGGTGTGACAAAGCATCACAGAGACTTGTGATAGATAGCAAGGGGGCAGGAGAGCAAATCAAACCATGATACCACCACCGGCATAACGTGCAGTGATGCTGACACTCGCACTGTCTGGAGTCCTCAGACCATCAGAAACAGCTCGAGAAGCACGACAGCCCCAGCCTCAGTTGCTGTGCAGCACCAGCATCATGGAAAGGATGCTGCTGCCGGGTCAGCACACCGCATGCGTGCAAAAGCGGCGGCCATACTGAAACCGAATGCTTCACTTCTGAATACGAGAGTCTAACTGTCACTGTGAAAAATATATGATTTATAGGTTAGTGTGCTATGCTAAGACTATTGTACACAATCAAGTCAAGACTATTGTACACGTTTTTATAGATTAGAGTTAAGATTTTTTCTAAAGTTTCATAATTGTATTTAAGGTAAAGAATGCATTTTATAATTCAATCGATGAATCCGTTTCTTTACACTTTAATTATATTTCTAATAACTCTCTATTTTTTTGATATTCTGAAAGAGTCTTCGGTTATTCATTATTTCAACACGGCGCCTCACCAGTGTAAGAGGGCCGCCAGATGTTAACCCTGCAGAGCGCAGTTTCCAGAGTTTCATGTTTTCTTGTCCTTCTTCTGTGTTGATGGCATTTCCTAATGTCTACTGTGAGTTCGAAGCCCTACCTAACAAAAGCCACGGACCCTCGGGGGATACCTTTCTACGCCCCGGGGGTACAATCGTGCCCCTTCGGGGTACCGACGTTTTACATAGTTTCCTATCTTCTTACTTGAAATGCCCATTGTGGGGATGGGAACAGACTCACGGACATGGGTGCTGCGGGTAGGGGTGGTTTTATTGTTTTGAACACTTTTTTCCGCTGTATGGCTTTTCTGTAGAAGGGTAAAGGTATCTCTTTGTCTGCCTCGGCTCCGGCGGATCGTCTATCCCGGTACCTCCTGGGACTTGTAGTCCGGATGTTAGGCGCGTCGTCCTCCAGATCGATGTCCAGTTTGGAGCATGTAAATAAGGAAAAGGAGAGCGGTCTTAGCGCAGTGTCCTATTGCGCTCACAGTGCATCAAGGGGGGGGGGGGAAGTGAGGGTCACACGTGCACAACAACTGACGGGTCTCGTGTAGGGGCCGTGAGGGGAAAGGGTAGTGCAGGGGATGCTCGAGTGCAGTCCTCACGGAGGTTTAGCCCACCTGGGTCCCGCCCAGCCCGCAAAGTGTGACCGTACCTGGGAGAGCCACACTTCCCTGGTTGAAGTGTGGCTGGGCGAAGCGCCTTCTCGGGGGCCACCCGGCTTGTCGCTGCAGTCGGTCCTTCTCCCTCGGGTCTCTCCTCCGTCCCGCTCTGCCTTCGTCTCGAGGTTCCGGTCCTTCCCGTTGTTCTCGCTCGACCACTCTGGTCTCTCTCCTCCAGACTTGCCTCCCGTCTCTCCTCCGATGGTCTTGTCTCCTCTCTTCCTCCAGTCTCCTTGTGGCCCTCCTGCTCTCCACTCCTCGCCGTCTCCAATCCTCCACTCCTCGCCGTCACTCTCCTCGCCACTCCAAACGCCGCCTCCTCCTCCGGGTGATGAACACACCTCTGTGGGTGTCTCGGGATGTTTTACCTGGCCGGCGTGGGCGTGGCTTGGCTCGGGATACGCCAGTTAAAGAAACAGTGTTCCTCCGGGTGTTTGTACTCGAGTCCCGGGGTAACCACGTCGTCGACCTTCCAATTCTTGGGGTGCTGTTTGAAGAAAGGTAGATTGTCAATGTGCTTAGCGTCCCCATGTGCAGCAACCCCGTCACACCCCTGTTAGCAAATTAAGCCTCCACCACAACCAGACAGTACCGAGTTTCGGAACACGGCTTTTGCGTGCCTGGGAGTAATTCGTTTTAGCGGAAATGTACGTGTTTTTGCCTACAGTCCATTTGTCCCTTAATTTGCCGAGCTTCATTTTGAGAACGCGTGTCCACTGTTATATTAACAAGTTTTGTTTAGTACGTTTCATCCCACTTTCTTCTAGTTTCCATCTGACTCCTTTCGTCTATCGTCGAGACTCCTCCGTGCGTTAGGGTTTTTGTTGTAATCTTCCATTTCTATTATAGAGTTTAGAGCCCTGTGTTGTGATGTTCTATATTCTACCTATGTGCAGATGTTCTCTTCCCTGGCAGTTGCTGTTGGACTGGCCAAGGGGAGAGCCACACTTTTCTTACTCAGGATTTATTCCTACAATAAATCTTCCTGCAACTCATACTTTATTTGTACTGGTATTTTTATTACCACAACATTTTTGGTGACGTTTTGGCCAGTTTTCTTCATTATCCTGGGTAAGAGTGGCGAGACCTACGCGATTGAAACTTCTGCAAGCATATTTTTGCACTATTTATGCTTATTTCCTCCATCTTCTGCTTTAATCGACCTGCCGTGAGTAACTTTTTGGGCAAAATATCTATATTCATCAAGGTTAAAAGTTGTGCCATTACCTATGTGCTCGAGCTTATTTAGAATGGTGCTATCTGGAGCCACGCAGCGAGTGTGTTTCGAATGATGCTGTTTGGAGCTGCGCAGAGCCCGTACGTCACTGTCTCTTCATTGAGTGTGCGCAACTGACCACAAAAACAACACGTTCACCGCGCTGTCAGTACAAGGCCAACTAACCTTGGAAACAAACGTCAAAATACGTGGCGGCCATTTTGTTTTTTCAGAATTTGTCGGAACTCCGTGTTTCTCACTTTCACACACCGATCTTTAAGTCATCAAATGAAGGACCCTTACAAGTTTTAAAAAGACTAACAGGTATCAAACAAAGAATTATTACATGAACAAGTGGGAATACTTGGCAGTAAAATGAGTAATTTTTACCTTCTTGTGATTATTGAACTTTGGATTGTTTGTTTACATTTTTCTTTTATATTACTCACCTGCCTATTTGTTCATTATGGACACTCATGGACACTCAGAGTCCTACTGTTGCTCATAGTTCTACTGTTGCGCCTGTCCAATATGTTATGGAGAGCCAGAGCTCAATTATAACTCCTCCAATTTTTCTAGCTTCTCCTGGACCTTTGTTAATAGAGTGGGAGGATTGGTTACCTATGTTTGAGAACTACCTGGATGCTTTAGATGGTTCAAAATTTACCGCTGCAAGGAAGAAAGCTTTACTTCTGAATAACATAGGCAAGGAAGGTCAACGCATTTTTAAGTACTTGCCTATAGCTACCTTACCAACTGGCAATGCTATTGAAGATGTTTACCGTGAAGCTAAAAAACGTCTTGAAGTAAGGTTTGCGAAAGAAATTAACATTGTTATGAATCGCTACCAATTTTATACTCACAGGCAGGAAGAAAATCAATCTATAGATGAATTTGTATCCAAACTCAGGGAGTTGTCTCTTAAATGCAAATTTGAAGCAATGACAGACGAGTTAGTGAGAGATCAACTTATAGTACAATGCAGATGTAAAAAAACGCAGGAACGACTTTGGGTTGCTAAGAATCCTTCATTGAAAGACGCTATAGACATAGCTAAAGTGTTAGAACACTCTCAATATTGTATGCGGGAGTTGAACAAGAAAGGAGGTGGCAGTGGAATCGTCTCATCTGTGTCCAATACAGATACAGATGTAGCAGCTATTTCAAGATCAGGAAGATTTTCCCAAAGAGGAAGACCGCAAGTTAGATCTTGCTTTAGGTGTGGAAACCCATCTCACAATGCTGACTTTCGTAAATGTCCTGCTTTAGACAGGAACTGTCTGAAATGTGGACGCAAAGGTCACTTTTCTAACATGTGTAGGAAATCTTTTAAACGTGTGGCAGTCATTGATGAGGATAATGATCAAATAACTCATAATGCTTATTTTTCTGGTGCTACTGATGATTTTTCTCCACAGGTTGATCGTATTTTGATCCCAGTGATGATCTGGATAATCAGAGTCGTAGAAAGAATAGACCTAAAGCAAGTTTTAAGATTAACAATGTTCTTGTAGATTTAATGGTTGATTGTGGTTCACTGTATACCATTATTCCTAAACATACTTATAAGTTATGGCCTGATTGTGCTCTGTTGGCTAAAGATATAAATCCAGGAGGGTATCAAGGGGAAACGATAAACATTATTGGTTACATGAAATCTGTGATTGAGTTCAAAGACAGATCTGTTGTGGGAAAAGTTTATGTAGCTAGTGACGGTCCACCCATCTTAGGTTGGGTGCACCAATTTGATCTTTCCATTATTGTAAATCCGAGAGCTCCAACTCAAGTTATGGTTGTGGATGATTTGCCCCTAGATAAGATTTTAGAGGAAAACAAAGATGTATTTAAAGATGAGTTAGGGTGTTTTAACCCCTTCCGTGCGGGGCGTATTTTCCGCCTGTGCTGACTGCGCCTTGCGCGGGCGGAGTCATGACGGAACGGTTCCGTCATCAGCACAGCTCACCCGTAGCTGATGACGGAACCGTTCTGTCATCAGCATGGAAGGGGTTAAGGGATATGTACACAAAATAATTCTAAAACCCAATGCTGTCCCTATACAGCATAAGGCAAGAAGAACACCTTTAGTGGCTAGGGAAGCTGTTAAGGAGATGCTTCAGGAGATGCTTACTTCTGGGGTGATTGAGCCTGTTGAGAGCTCATCGTGGGTTTCTCCTGTGGTGATCACAGAGAAATCAATGGCAAATTCAGATTTTGCATTGACCTCAGGTCTCTCAGGTCTCTCAATCAGAGTGTAGTTGTCGATACTTTTCCACTCCCAAATATAAATGAGCTTATTTTAGCGTTGAGTGGTGGTAAATTTTTCTCAAAGTTAGATTTGAAGAACGCCTACCACCAGATCAAATTACATGCAGACTCTAAACCCCTTACTGCCTTTATCACCACGGAGGGTGTGTATCAATGTACCAGAATGCCTTTTGGCCTTTGCTCTGCTGCTAGCATCTTTCAAAGAATGATGAATGTACTGTTCAAGGGTGTAAGAAACATTGTCTTTTTTCAAGATGATATTCTTGTATTTGGTAACACAATTGCCCAGCATAATTTTACCCTTCGTGAGGCTTTGTCAAAGATTAGAGAGTCAGGGTTGACACTTAGACGCAACAAGTGCAAGTTCCTAGTGGACAAAGTAGACTATTTAGGGTATGAGATTTCTGATGTAGGAGTAAAACCCAAAAGGAATCTAGTTGATGCCATTAGGTTAGCTCCTGTCCCTTCGGACAAGGATAAGCTTAGGTCCTTCCTAGGATTAGTGGAATATTATTCTAAATTCGTTAAGGATTTCTCCTCCAAGACAACTGCCTTAAGGGACTTGATGAAGAAGGGTGTTAGTTTCTCTTGGGGTATTTCACAGCAAGCCTCTTTTGAAAACCTAAAAAAAGACATCTGTGAGGCAGGGATTCTCACACCTTTCGATACCAAACGTCACATAGTTCTTACTGTAGATGCGAGTGCAACAGGTTTAGGTGCTGTCTTGGCACAAATTCATAGTGGTCAAGAAAAGACTGTAGCATTCGCATCAAGAAGTTTAACGAGTTCGGAGAAAAACTACTCTGTGATAGAACGTGAAACCTTGGCTGCTGCTTGGGCTTGTAAATATTTCAGGCCCTATCTGTGGGGGTCGAAGTTTACCTTGAGGTCTGATCATAAACCTCTGGTTAAAGTATTGTTACCTGGGGGGGATGCTAAGTGTTCTGCAAGGTTGGCTAGGTTAGCTTCTCGCCTGCAGGAATATTGTTACAACATTGAGTACATTTAGGGGTGGAAAAACACTCAAGCAGATTGCTTATCAAGACTGTCATTGGATTGGAAGACAGTTGATGAGGTGGCTGTGCTGAAGAAACAGAATGAGGGTGCTGTTGCGTTTGTGCAAGATGTGTTGAGTATATGTTAACCACGAGCATTAACTAAGAGTGAGTGGATTGACGCTATGTCAGCAGGTTGTTCTATGGCTGAGCTAAAGAAAATAATACTCACGGGTTGTAAAAGAGAAAGCACAGTTTCAGTTACCAACAGACCGTTTGTTAAGGTTTTTAGACGAACTTTCTGTATTTGATGATACAGTGATTATGCGTGGTGACTTATTCGTCCCACCAATTTCTTTGAGAAATAGTTTAATTATGTTGGCTCATGAAGGACATCTAGGCCAAACAAGAACTAAGCAGAGATTAAGAACAAATTGGTGGTGGCCTGGCATGGATGCAGAGGTGAATGCATGGATCACTAAGTGTGAGGTCTGCAGGGAGAGTGATAAACGCTTGAAAGTTGGTGTCCAAGCTTCCTCTGGACACATTTCTGATCCGGGTCAACCATGGCATACCATATGCTTAGATTTCATAGGACCAATGAATAGTTTAAAAGAAAATTTGCGTTTTGGTATTGTGGTGGTTGATGTGCATACAAGATGGATGATTGTTAAATTCACCAAAGACATTACTACTTCCACCACTATTCGTGCTTTAAAATGCATTTGGAGAGAAGAGGGCATACCGCTAGTTCTTTTAACGGACAATGGTACACAACTGACATCAGATGAAATGCAGAAATTTCTTTCAAGTTGTGGCATCAGACATAGCCGTACCTCCCTGTACAACCCACAGGGTAATGGTATTGTTGAAAGGGCTAACCGTGTAATTAAAGGTGCCATACAGATGGCAACTTCTAGTGGGCAGGACGTGGATTCTGTTGTTTCAGAGATGCTGTGGGCTCATCGCTCTAGTGTACATAGCGTTACAGGCAAGACTCCATTTGAAATGATGCGTGGGAGATTACCCAATACTAAACTTGTACCAACTTGGATGGGAGACATTATTTCTGGCAAAGATGTCTCTGCTAATTCATCCCCAGTTGTATCTCAAGATCGCATTGTTGGCAGGACCAATTATAGTAGGAGAATTTGCTCAGGAGATCTGGTTAAAATACGCTCTGGCAGGCCCACTTCTTCTACTAAATTTCTTGGACCTTTTAGGGTTAGGGTCACTTTGCCATATGGAGTAATTCTGGATAATGGTGAGAAGTGGAATTATAGAAGGGTTGCCTTGTACCAGAAGGAAAATGGTGTTAATGGTCCTAATTCTTCACCTCGTGACATTCCTGTCAGTAACACCTTCTTATCTATGTCAGATGATGATTTTCTTCAAAATTCCCAAACTGTGAGTTCTTCTCGTTTTAATGTGCAAGGAGGGGGTGATGCTCCTGCTCCTCTTCCTTCTGCTCCTTCTGATTCTTCTTGTTCTCGTCAGGGACGATTGTTTAGAAACTGTCATCCGCCGAGCTACTTGAAAGATTATGTTTGTAAATAGAATGTGAATTACAAAATGTGTATTTTCTTTTCCCTCACTCCCTTTTGCTTTTTCTTTAATTCTTTTGGTGTTTTTTATATAAGAGAAGAGGATGTGTTGTAATCTTCCATTTCTATTATAGAGTTTAGAGCCCTGTGTTGTGATGTTCTATATTCTACCTATGTGCAGATGTTCTCTTCCCTGGCAGTTGCTGTTGGACTGGCCAAGGGGAGAGCCACACTTTTCTTACTCAGGATTTATTCCTACAATAAATCTTCCTGCAACTCATACTTTATTTGTACTGGTATTTTTATTACCACAACAGTTTTACATTGTGACAAAACACTTTAAATGTTTCATTTGCTGAGCATGCAAGCGAAAATCGTGTTTTCACCATACTTATTTGAAGTATTAGGTTTAACTCTCACTCTGGATAAACATTGATTCATTTCAGGGGTATTATTTGGGTATCAGATTTTAAGAATGTATCTCAATCACACACTCCGGGGCAGTGACTTTCAAACATTGAAGATCTGAAAACAGGTTTGAACTCTTCATTTGCAAGGCTACATACATATATGATCATCTATATAGTATGACCTCCACCCTGAGCCAGCCTGCCCTCCTCCTACTTCCAACTCTCTCTCTCTTCTACTGGGAGAATGCAGCTGACATCCTACGCTATCCAAAAGAACAAGACGCATTACTTAAGTTGGTTCAGATATTGAGGGGCTTGTGGAAATGAGAGCATCCATTTCAGTTCATTACTTAAGTTGGTTCAGACTTTTGAGGGGCTTGTGGAAATGAGAGCATCCATTTCAGTTCATTACTTAAGTTGGTTCAGACTTTTGAGGGGTTTGTGGAAATGAGAGCATCCATTTCAGTTCATTACTTGAGTTGGTTCAGACTTTTGAGGGGCTTGTGGAAATGAGAGCATCCATTTCAGTTCATTTCTTAAGTTGGTTCAGACTTTTGAGGGTGTGATAACAGAAGTAAGTCTGTGGGTAATTATCAAGTTTATTTCAACAGCCCCACACCAGGTGCGGTGCGTAGGTAAGTCAACGATAATGACAATTGGCAGTTGGGAGTTGGAGAGGGATGGATGGGAGGGTGGAATGTTGGGGAACCAATGGGAAGGGAGAGGGGACAGTGGGCATTCTCGTGCAGGAGAGCAGGGACGTCACCGTCTCACGCTGGAGGCACGAGAGGTTGAGATAATGCGATACAACACATCTTCCTCTCTTGAGTGTTTACCAAAATAACTAGCATACTGTTATGTACATTGGGAACTGAATGTTTCTCAATCACAAACAAAATCCTCATAATGTTTGGGTTTATTTATGGTTCTCCCAAGCCTTCCCATGACTCTGTGGGGAACAGACACACTTTCAGAGTCGGAGTGAGAATCATTACCAGTCCTACCAAACCTACCACTGAGACCGTGGCCGTGCGACCTGACTTCAGAGTCAGTGTGAGTCACCGTCGCTACTCCGATAGGAAATCGGGACGCAAGGACTGACTTGAACAGACTGGTCAGAAGAGTGACTATCAGCGGAGTCAGTGATGGGTGGAACATCGTGTGTAACTACATTTCTAGACATGGAACTATGCTCTAAACCTGTCACATCAAAATCAACCCACAAATCTCTGCAGTATGAGTTATGTTGACGTTGATTATGTACATTGGCTTCAAGATGACACCTTTCCCATCACTAAGTCTGGCAGCATTGTTATAAAGTTTGTGGATGCGGAAAGGAGCGGAGAATCTACTTTCTCCTTTTCTTACTTTTTTTTTTCCAAGCGAACTTTGACCAGGTCCCCCACTTTGAATGCATGTTCTTTGGCACCATGTTTGGAGCCGTGCCATGTTTTGTAGTATATCTGCGCTATGATGTTGTTTCTGATGACCTCTGGTGACCATTCCAGTTGTTTTGAAGCTGGCATCCAACCTAGGTCAATACTCAGGGGCTGTCTGCTTCTCATGAGAACGAAAGGTGCAGTACAGGTGCTGGCACAAGGGAAGATCCTGAAGGCCCAGATGAGTTTGAAAACGACTTCTTCCCAGTTGAGGTTGGCATTTCTTGACAATTGTATGTGTCCTTTCAAAACTCGATTGAAGCGTTCTGTGAGGCCATTGCCTTCAGGATGATAAACTGAGGTGGTGTGATGGGTGATGTATGTATGTATGGCACATTTGTAAAGCGCAACTGTCACCCTGATACAATTTCTTTCAAGGAAAGATGTAAAAGTGTTAGAAGAAAATTGGGGACCATTGTCGGTGAGGATATACTTGGGTAGCCCTTCGCTCAAGAACAGCTTGTCTAAGAAAGAAATGACTGTTGAGCTGTCCATTTCCGAGACAATTTCAATCTCTGGCCACTTAGAGAAATGATCTATGACAACCAAGATATACTTGATCTCTCTGTCGTGTCCTTCAATGGGTCAAGCGATGTCTAAGCCTAATTTCTCCCATGCCATCATGGGGGGTTTGAGAGAGGAGTGGGGAACTCTAGATGTTAGAGTTTTATCCGAATTAGAGCACTCCACACAATTTATTTTGATTTCGATTTGCTTGTCAATACCAGGCCACCAATAACTGGTCCTGACCCTTTGCTTAGTCTTTGAAATTCCAAGATGACCAATGTGGCACAGTTTCAGAATTTTGTCTCTGAGTGTGATGGGGGCTATAGCTTTGCCAACCCTGTACAACACACTATTTTCACAACTGAGTTTGTTTCTTATTTCCCAATAAACCTTTGCATTTTCTTGAAGATGGCGTTTCTCAGGCCAGGAAGTGTTGACAAATCGACAAATGTCTTGGAGTGCAGAGTCACGAGACATGTGTTGTTCCCATTCCTCCGCAGAGATTCCATCAAGGTCAGTGTTGAATAGCAGTGCCACCTTTTCATCCTCAACTTGGGTATCCAAATCGTCGTGTGGAAGGGGTAGTCTGCTCAGGAAATCCGCCACTTTGTTTTTGATTCCAGGCCAATATTCAGCTGTGTAGTTGAAATCCAATAATTTGATAGACATTTTGCTTAACCTTGGTGAAGCCTTTTGCAAACCAGAGGCAGAGAGGATCTTGATTAAGGGTTTGTGATCCGTGCGTAGATGTATATTATATCCCAGAATGTAAGCTCTGAAGTAATTGAGCGCCATGAACAGGCCAACATCTCGCGTTCGATTACTGAGTATTTCTCCTCAGCAGGGGTGAGTGATCTCAAAGCAAAAGCTACAACCCATTCATTGTTCGAAGTGTCTTTCTGCGCTAGCACAGCACCCAGACCTCTCTTGCTAGCATCAGTGGTGACAAAGATTTGTGCTTTGGGGTCGAACCCTTTAAGAAAGGGTGCATTACCTATTTCTTTCTTGATGGTGTCAAAGGTGTTCTGACAATCCGTGGACCACTCAAACTTTGTTCTATTCTTTAGTAGTTGTCTTAGATTGTACATTTTTTCTGAAAAATTTCTAATGAACTTCGAGTAATATTCGGTTAGACAGAGGAAGGCTCTAACCTCTTCTTTGCAGGAAGGACAAGGAGAGTTAAGAATGGCATCGACTAAGCCTTGTTTGGGTTTGATACCTTCATGACTGATCGTGTGCCCTAGATATACTACCTTGTTCCTGGACAGTTTACATTTGTTTAACTCAACAGTTAATCCATGCATTTTCAATTTGTTAAAAACTTGCCTAAGGCGTGTGTCATGTTCCAATTGGTTCCTACCCATGACCAGGATGTCGTCTTGGAAAAACCTGATACCATCTACCTCCTCAACGATAGAAGTCATGACTCTTTGGAAGAGCCCAGCGGCCGAGGCCAAACCAAAAGGTACCCTGGTAAAGCGGTAACATCCAAATGGGGTGATAAAAGTGGTGTATTTCTTGCTGTCCACGTTTAGGGGTATTTGGTGATACGCAGATTTTAAGTCAATGATAGAGAAAACAAGCATATCATTGGTAGCATTAAACATTTCACAAATGCGTGGAAGCGGGTACTGATCAACAATTATGTTTTTGTTAAGATCCCTAAGATCAATGCAGAGTCTGATTTTTCCATGCAGACGTTTAACCACCCCTAAGGGAGAAACCCATTCTGCAGACTCCACTTCCTCTATTATTCCGTCTTTGACTAATCTGTTCAGCTCAAGTTGAACATCATTTCTTACTGAAACTGGCAAATGTCTAACCTTGTGAATGCAAGGGATGGCAGAGTCTTTTAATTCAATGTTATGCTGAAAACTGTTAGGAAGACCAACCTTACCAGAGAACACTTCTGGAAATCCTTTGTGGATGGTGGACGACTCAACTGACAAAACAGGGTCAGCACTATTGGGGTTGAGAATTATGCCTAGATCAGCTTGATCACTCCTTTCTTAGCAACAAAGAGTCTACAAACTGCCTTTCTGTTTTTGAATTCAAACTTTAATTCACGAGTTCCTAAAAACTCAATGTTGTTGCCTGTGTAACTTCTAGCAATGATGTTTGATTTTTCAAGCGATGTTCCAATTTTACAGTTGTTTCCAAACATTTTCATTTATTATAGTGAAAGGAGACCCTTAATCAGCCATAACGTTAACTGTCACCCCACCTAATTTGACATCACACATGGTTTTTTTTTTCTTAGTGGGTGTGAGTTCCAGAACATCGTATTCAATGGAGAAAACGTAATTTATTGCTATCAGAATCAGAGTACTCAGAATTTTCCTCCGTAGAGTCACTCTCCTCTTGAATGTGTTTGACATGTTTGCTTTGACTGAAAGATTTTCTATTGCATGCTTTAGCAATGTGACCAGTCAAACCGCAAGAGGTGCATTCCTGAAATCTGGCAGGACATTTCACGGAATCAGCTAAATGGGAGGGAGACCCACAGCGAAAACACTTAAGTTCAGAGAAATCTTTGTTCTTAATGCTGTGACTCTTCTCAATTCTATGTTTAGATTTCAAATGTTCACCTTCCTTGTGATGATGATGGGAGATTTCACGAGTATTAACTTTCTTCCTCATTTTTTTAGCATTGGATAAGTTGATGGCATTAACTAACGCAGGCTCATCTAACACTGCTTTGGCACATCTGCCAGTAAGCTCTGCCTTTTTAACCAAAGCAACAACTTCCTTTAAAGAGGATTCCCCATTCACCCAGAGTTTGTCCTGAATATTTGGATTGCTGGCATGCATGACTATTTGATCACAAACAAATTCCTCTTGCAGTTGCCCAAATCTGCAGGTAAGGGCTAAATTTTTCAAAGCAGCTACGTAGTCGTCAATGCTTTCATCTTTACCCTGTTTCCTCCCAGAAAATTTGTAACGGTCAACAGCAACACAAACAATGGGCGAGAAATGGGCATCAAGATCATCTAACGCATGTTGATAAACATTGCCACCTTCCCTTACCTTTTTTTCAATGTTGTTGTATGTTTTAACACCCCCAAGACAAGGACAGTGGGTAACCGGACTATGTCATTCTCACCTTTCTCTTTTTATTGTTCTCCCCCCCCCCTCCGCTGCAATGCATATGTATTTCCCATGCTGTATTTTTTTTCTCTGTAGTTTGCTTCCGTACTGCCGGCCTACTATGTAATGTAATGTTCTTTCTGTTTTTTACTGTATGTATGTAAAGCGCTCTGATACCTACGGGTCAAGCTAGCGCTATATAAAACTTTTAAAATAAATAAATAAATAGACAGTACAAAGACACCTTTTTTTTCTTTTCAGGTGTGAAATCCTCATCTTCAACAGTCTCAATGTAATTTGTAAAATACTCTTTCCACGGCATGCATGGTGCACCTTTGAGTGGTAGAAAAGCTTGCAGCTGCGTTAAATTCAAGGAACTCAGGGCACACATGACCAATTAATATTGCAGAAGGAGTTACACCAACTAACACAAACAACGAGGGTTTGTGGAAATGAGAGCATCCATTTCAGTTCATTACTTAAGCTGGTTCAGACTTTTGAGGGGCTTGTGGAAATGAGAGCATCCATTTCAGTTCTGCTCTGCGGGATGCCTTGACAATTGTCCGAAAGCGGGAAATGTATTTAAGAAAAGCATCAGGACCCTGGCACTGTCAGGGAAAACACGGGTTGTTTTGTCACCCTAACGAGCATACCATATTTAACAAAGTAGTGTTAAGCATAATCTCTGCCGTACTGCATTATTTTTCCGGATGTTAAAGCATGTTTATCATGTTAGAGAAATAGCTCAGGGAGTTGAACTTTAGTGACTTGTCACAACAAATACTGACATGTAGGATGAACAGGTGTCCCCATGTCAGAGACACCAATTTTCCATTCCTGGGCTTTGCTTTTTGTTGTGATGGAAACACCAGACTGCTTTGAAGGTGAATAAGCCTTTAATACACGATGCAAGCGTGAATCCCCCCTTCGACAGCCACAGAGTAACTGACAAAGATAGAATTAATACAGTACCAAAAATCCTTAAGAACTAAGGTGATAAAACATTCTAAATGTTAAAGGCAAACAACAATACATGAGCACACAGTACCACACATCCCCTCCCTTTCTACTTAAACACTAAACAAAGAATGATACAACTAGTGGCATAACGAAATTTGAGGGGGCCCCCTGCAAAGAATATGGAGGGGGCCCCCCAACCTCCAGATTCAGGAGCTCTCAGGTCAGGGGCCTGTTGCGCATGCACCAGTGGCGGCTGGTGGATCCTAAAAGTGGTGGATCAAAAATCTGAGATCCAAGTTGAAGGAGCAAGTGAGTACAGCAAGCACACCAATGTGAAAGATGAGTGTTCGGGGTTGGCCTTCCCAAGAGGGTCCTTTAACCACTCAAATTAAAGCAATAAATAAATTCAGTCATTAGTCTCCAAAACATCAGCTTGTCGGTTTAAGAAAGCAGATACGTTTTGCTATTAAATACTAACTTTGCATTCTTGAAAAATAATTTAAATTCCCTAAATCAAGAAGTTATCTTTTCAATTATTGTCATGAACCACTGCAACACATGGATAGATTCTGCCTTGAATATCTATGTGTCATAGTTGCATGTCATATGCGCCAATCTTATGCCAAAAATTGCCACCATTATGCTGAAGCTAGCATGAGTGGTGTGCACCATCACCAATCAGACAGGAATTACCACTATTATGCCAGGGCCCGCATTTTACCCGGTTTGGGCACCATTATACCATGGGTGAGCACATTGGGCCAATATGTATCACCATTATGGCAGGGCCAACATTATGTCATGTTATTTTATTTATTAAGTACACAATCATGGAACATTGCTGGTGTTGAAATGGGGCAGCTCTGTAGAATCTCACTAGTGGCCGTGACACGCTCCCCTCTTTACCTAGTGATAGTTTTTTCTACACAAAGGCATGTCTCATGCACTATGGAAAAGAGAGAACAAGATATGAACAGCTTCCTTGTTTGTCTCTAACAGATCCACCAACCACTCCTCCAATGCAGTCCAACACTCCTCCGCAAACTCCTTCCAGGACTGGTGGGACAACTTTCCCCTGCCCCTGAACACTAACCCGTCCCCCTCTTCCTGGGAATTAGGCACCATCTCCTGGGCTCTGGGAGTGGGACTCCCTGCACTGGATCTCACCCTCACTGGTGAATCCAGACCACAAAAACCACTCTCAGGGGACAACCTACCCTCCTGAGCTATTCTCTCCCTGGCGAAGACCCTCTTGGCCATCCTCTCTTGCGCTAGGACCATTTCCGTCTCTAGCCTCTGCTCTTCCACCCTCAGCTGCGCTAACTCATTGGCATGCCTAAGCTTCGCCAGCGCCAGTCGATGTTCCCTTTCTTCCCTTCTATCTACCCACTCTTCAGGGGACCGGGGAATGGGATGGGACAGTGCCCCCGGGACTGGACCCAGTGCGGGACTCCCTATCTATGGCTTCCTCATCAGCTACTGGCGTCTCCGCCCTATCAATCTCTTCCTCATCATTGGGGTACCACCCTCCAGGGTTGTGGATTGGGAGCCCTCCCTCTGGTCTCTACCAAACCCACCCTTCAAATACGCGGAGGGGTAATCAGACAGGTCTCCCAGGGTAACTCCAAGGGTTCCCCCCTCTTAAGAGCTTCGTAGAGGAACAACTTCTTTTTAATGTTGCCTGCTGGGGGTATTCCTCTCTCCTTGAAGAAATACAAAACTTCCTGCTCGGTGTACTCCATGAGGTCGTCCTCATTATAAACCAACCCCATCGTGACAAGGTACACCCGGGACACACCACCCACAGTATCACAAGGGGACACAATTCCAAAAACACTCTTCAGGAGGAAGCAATAATGATAAAGAAACCACAATAATCAGCCAAACAATAATCCCCCAAAACTCTGATTACTTCTCAGTGCTCTATTTGCAGTGTAACCCGTGGCCGCTGTGGTACTGCGCAAACACAAGTCCTATCCCACCGCTCGCCAACGATGTTAGAAATGGGGTTACCAATTCTACAGGGGGTAGCATGGAGCAGAGCGGGCAGGCCAAACTTCAGAGGACATGTGTGAAGCATTCACGCAGTACCCACAGGTGACACACCAGGCACACCACAAAAGAGACACGACACTGCTTCTGGTTGGAAAAATAATAAGTGTTGTATTATCTCCAACCTGCAAAACACGACAATAGCAGTAATCACAATAGAGCAGAGCAAAGTATACCAGGGGGATTATTTACAAGGAAAAATGGGAGAAATGAGAAAAAGGGTTAAGGAAATCCATTAGTGTCTAGCTGAAATAAAAAGAATGCCAGGAAATGCATAAAACATAGGATCAATATTGCAGGGCAAACTCAGACCTTCATTCTTGGCCTCACCTAGAAGTAAGCTGTAAGCGTGAAGTAAAGCATTAGACATAAAATACACATTAGGTATGAAGGCATCTCCTGCATGGCATCTGCATCCACTGCAACCAAAGAAACATTGAGCATACAACATTACATCGGGCCTAGAAAGGCATATTCACATGTACCATAGGCACCAATAACTCTTTGGAGCTCCCTGGGGTAAGTAAGTACACCATCAAATCACCCTTAGGTGCAAAACCTTAACTTCAGGCCTATACTTAACACCAGGCAGGAATCCATGAGCACCTCCTGCAAGAAAATGGAATAACAGCCGCGCAATTTTAATATCAGGCCTGGCCCTTAACATCAGGCTCCATCACCTAGAAAGAACATAGAAGCCTAACCTTGGCATTCACATGGGGCCTCAACCTGAGCACCTGGGGCATATATCTCCCTACACATTAGGCATACACAGGTAACAGAGAACCACTAGGCCTCAGAACATTATGCAGGACCTTAGCTCTGGGAAATAATAGTGCTTAGAGTACACAAAGGCGCTTTGGGGGCAGGAATATAACGCTTCCCCAGCGCTTCAAAGTTACAGCGCTTAACAAGCAGCTTCTCACAGCACAGCGCTTCCATAGGGCCACAGCTTCACGAGGATAGCGCTTAGCAGGTACAGCGCTTGGCAGGCACACATCCGAAGGGGGTGGGCAGCCCCAGCAGCAGGCCCAGGGTAACTCTTCTCCAGGGGGGTCCAGTCCACGACACTCCTTCCCTTCCGGGCGCTTCTTGGCGCAGCGCTTGTGTGGTGCAAGGTCCCAACAACTCCAGGGACCTAGGGGGCCCTCCTCCTTCAGGGTCCCGGGGGACAGAGCATTAGGCACTACTGGGCCAGGTCAGCAGTAGTGGGGGCATCTTCAAAACAGGGTGGTAGGCTTTCCCCCATCCCCACTGCAGCGTGGCCCTCCTCCTACACAGCAGCCTGAACTCCTGAAGTGGGGCTCACAAGCCCTGGGGACAGTAGGGGGTCCTAGATGGGGCCCAGCACACAGGCCCAAGTGGCGGTAACCCCTTGCAGCAGGTCCCCTCGCATTCCTGTCCCAGCTCTGTCTCTGCACATGGTGGCACATCCCCCTTACTTATACCCTCCTCCCAGACAGTGCAAGAGCCTTCTAGAATGTTGTGGCAAACTGGTCTAAACTGACTCAGGGGGAGGAGTAGAGCACCCTGGGTGCCAGGCTTTCCCTCCAAAAGCTAGGGGTGGCTGGATACCTAACAACTAGACTGCTAACCTCCTGCAGTCAGGTGGCACAACGCACAGCTTTGGCAGCCATTTCAGATACAGCAGTTCAACAGGGTACATTTTACACAATGGGGGAATTAACAAGTGCTCACACCATTGCATGACACTACAGATTAACATGGCGTCTCACACCACACATGGCCTATAAAGTAACCTTTACCATGGGGGAGACATCCTACATTAGGGGGGCGAAAACCGAAATTTTTTGGGAAAAGGGGCCAAGTCCAACAACGCCCTGTAGTATTTCATTGTCTCTCATTTACCACTGTCCACCTACTGTATATTCACCCTTTATTTCATTGTCTCCCATACCCCACTGTCAACCCACGGTATTTACACTCTGTAGTATTTCATTGTCGCTCATACACCATTGTCCACCTACTGTATTTACACCATGTAGTATTTCATTGTCTCATACACCGCTGTCCACCTACTGTATTTACACTGTGTAGTATTTCATTGTCTCTCATTCACCATTGTTCACCTACAGTATTTACAGCCTGTATTTCATTGTCTCAGTCTCACCGTGCCTGTGTCTGGGGAAGAGGGCCACCACCACACAGTCCAACCTCTTGCCTGCAGGAACAGGCAGAAAGAGAAACTCTTCCAGCTCCTGCTGGCAGCAACGGAGATGCTGCCAGTGCAGCGAGCCCACTGGGGCAGCCCGGGGCAGCACGCGTCTGTGCGAGGCAGCACGGGGCTGCGCAGCATATCAAAGCCAGCGGCCAGAGCCACTCGCTGTAAATCATGAGCTCTGCAAGTGAGCACCTCTATGTGTCCTGGAAGGCAATTTGGCAGCCCAAAAAGTGAAATGTGGTAGCCCCAGAATGACAGGGGCACCACCAACAATTACCAAAGAGCATGGCGGGCCGGCAGGAGTTCAGCTGCTCCCCCCAAAGGGAAGCCCACAAGATAGTGACCCTAAGTGTGAGGTGTGACAGGAAGGAAGGCCACCCTAGGCTTCTTATGTTGGTTTAAGCACTTCTCACGCTGGATCATGTGTTCTATAGATGGGCGTGCAGTGCCCTCGAAGCTGAGTTTATGGCTGCAGGCTCTGTGGCTTAAAGGTTGTCAAGAAAGACATAGACATGTTGTGTTGCAAATGCATTATGTAAAAGTATTCTCCATGCTCTGATGCAATGCTTTAGTCAAAGATGTCAACACTGCTTAACTTGAAGTGGCGCTAATACTGACAGTCATTTATACTCCCCAGAAGCTGCATTGCCTTATTAATGATGCTGTGGGCACCTTATTGCAACGCCTCGTTACTTATAAGTGCAGAAGTGGATGTCATGCTTTATTGTTGATAGCGCAGAGAAACATTCGTCCAAGTGAATACAAAAAAGTACAATGAAAATAAACATGAAACAAAGCTTTGGACCCATCCCGAGGCCTGCAGTGTGGAATCTCTGGTCTTCAGATATACTACAGGCGCTGCAATAGGGCTGGCACGCGCACACCTGGGAATCTACTAAAGTCCCTCCGTCCTCTCCTCGTGATGTCTCTGTCACTCAACAAACATAAGAACAACTGTGCACACCATAGGAGACCCCTATGCGGGCCACCGACTCGCTTAAGACTAAGCCTCATAGCTAATCGATTACCTCTGGAGAGCGGGGTTGAAGGTCACGGTAGCAGCATTGGGGGACATACAACACGTATCCCTGGCCACTTCAGTAAGAATACACATAAAAACATACATGTCACAGTACACACCACCAGTTCAAATCTCCAGGAAACATCACCAGTGCTTAATAATTTGCAAAAACATAAGTGCCAGGGCCCTCCTCGGGGCACTCTGCAACTTGCAGCATCCATTGCCCCCACCAGCGTTGTCAGAGTCAGGACCAACACAACAACAAACCATCACACCCTACAAGCATGACAATGCAGACTCCTCCAGGCCCCAAAGCTAGAAGAATGACACGGGTGGCAAGCATTTGGCCATTTTTAATGTATGTTGAATTCATAAACAACTGTTCTTTTGATCGTCTGTAAATTAGACAGACAGCGCCATAGTGTGGAAGAGTGCCATAAGCACGAATGTTGACAATTTAGTGCCGGCGCCGAGCACAGGAAACCACTGGCCCAAATTAAGCACTGCACATCACCTATCACTTGCTCATCTCAGGAACAACAAACCTACAACAAACACACGTTAGAATTATCACCGGTACACAACACATATCTGTTACCAGTCTCAGAAAAAACATATATACAACATACATGTATTTTTAAATTACCACCAGTACACAACACGTATCACTTGCCCATCACAGGAACAATAGACATTCAACATACATGTGTCAGAATTGACAGCAGTACCCAACAAGTATCACTTGTCATCACAAGAACAAATGCATACAACATACATGTTTCAGAATTACCATCAGTACACAACACGTATCACTTACTCATTTCAGGAAAAACATACATGTCAGACCAACCTCCAATACCCAACTGAATCACTTGCTCATCTCAGGAACAACATAAATACAAGATGTGTGTGTTAGAAATACTGCCAGTACACCACACATACCTCTCGGCCACCTCAGGCTCTTGACACACAAAGAGGTGAGCAGGGGAGGAACAGTGTTGATTCTTGCACTGACACATTCGATTCCATGAATTTGGGACCGACCACGTTCGCCCTGGGCAGAACGAGTTTTGGGGGTCCCCCCCTACACCCTCCCCTCCAAATTCTATCCTCCATACGTACCCAGCATGTGCATGTGCCCTGTGGGGACTGCTGTCCCTGGGGCCCCTAGCCCCATCCGTGTTCCGGGCCTGGCTCATGGCTCTGACTGAAGAGAAACAATGTAATTTGTTACATTGTTTCTCTTCAGTCCTGGGTCAGAGCGAGGGGCTCGTAGCAGGCTGCAGACTGCAGCTGCTGCTTTAGAGCCTGTCTCTCTCACAGCTCTCTGCAGATGAGCTGAGGGGGGCCCCTTCATGTACTGGACACTGGGGGCCCCCCTGCACCTTGGGGGCTGCGGGTTGTTTGTTACACCCCTGGATACAACGCATAAAAGAACGGGGGGGGGGGGGGAAACGTAAACATAAGATTAAAGAACTTTGCACATAATCCTCCAAACAACAAGGAGGTCTAAGGCTTCTAGAATTCCATGTCAAAATTGCATAAATATATGAATCAAGAAGTTTGCATATAATGCTCCAAATAGCATGTTGGTTTGATTGGGATTCCGTGTTTTTCTCATACCTAAGGGAGGTAGAGTATCGTTAAAGACATGTTCCCTTCCATCCACTCGTCCATTCTCACCATGACTTCTCACGCCGACCCCTGAACTGACCAACTCTTTAATTCAGCTTATAACTGTTGAGTCCCCCTGGGGTTTTTTCCTCAATTTTGCTATCAGTTCCTCCTCTTTGTTATAGAGCCACTTTGCGCTTATTTCACTTACCTGTCAAACACTTCCTTAGCCTTCAATGGACCCCAAAATTAGGATAATCCTTTACTCACTCTTCCATGCTTTATTTTTACCCAGTCACCAGCGTTTATCAGACCTTTGTTTGTCGTTTTCTTTAATTTTCACTCTTTTCGTGGCTTTTTTTGGACAACCATGCCTGAGTAAACTTAGGACCCGGCCTTCTTCCTCACATATTTTTCAACTGGAGAAATATTGGTCACACAATGTGCTGTGGTGCTATGGGCTCAAATCATGTCATTTACCATCACCATAACATCTCTTTCGCTTTGGTTCGCCATAGATATGGCACTCTTCACTAAGCGTCATGGAACCATCCAGGAGGTAAGCGAGAAGCAGACGCTGACTGCTAGTGGACTGCGAAGCAAACGAGGAACAGTTTAACAACAACACGAGGGGGTAACCGGAAGTACCATTGAGTTCCCGGTAAACGCTAGAAGTGGGGCAGAAATATGTACAGTGAAACGGATCGCCAGGAAGCGGCCCAAAATGCCTTCAAAAAAATATCACAAAACAGCAGCACCAAGAAGGTTGGTGAAACCAAAACAGTATCCACATTAGCGAAGCAATTTAATAGCCTAGAAAGATTGTTTTAACGCGAAGTAAGAAAATGGTGGGAGGCCACCTCACTACAAAATTATGTGGAAGTAAATAGAGTTTCGAGGGGGCTGCGCATATATACGGTCCCCGCGTATGAGAACCCGGACCCTCAATTGTTAGAAGAATGATCGGAGTTCACAGCGATCTCATGTCAAGGAATGTTAAAGATTTTGATAAAATTCGCGTGGAGCGATCATGAAAAAGCGCGTAATGATATTACGGAACTAGAAAAAGAAATCTCAGCGAATGAGGATAAAAATAAACAGGATGAATATCGTGTGGCAATGGGCAAAAGACTTAAATTATATGAGGACAAAATCAGACAAAGGAAACAAGAGAAATATGAGCGTGATGAGCGCGACTATGAAATGGGCAGAGTCCTAACTTTTGCGAAAAGATATGATGCCCCAATTCGAGCTTTGGTAAACAAAACGGGCAAAACCCAAGGCAGTGAACAAGGAGATACGACAGAATCAGAACTGTCTGAAACAGAACAGGCAAGAAGAAAAGCGAGCACCTCTGGGGCACCAGGCATGCATAAACTTCCTTTTCACGAGGAGTTCGAAATATTGAGACAGTCAAGACAAAAAGGGGGAAGAGGCAAACCCCCGGATCAACAAAGAAACGACCAACGCGGAGGGGGGGCGAGTGGCGCAAAAAGCAACTTCTCGCCACCATTGACCAGAAGCAGAAGCAAGAGATATAACAAACGACGATAAAAACTATGGAATGACTCGAGAACAATCTGACAATAATCAACTTGACTCCAAGATTGTTGACAAAGGAAGAGGAACATGTATTAAAGTTAGGACTGTCATTTTGCCCGGACAAAAAACTAGAATATACACAGACTAAAATTGACCTGTTCAAATTTGCCCGCAAGTTAAAGCTGCATAAATTCTATAAATTGTGTCCCAAAAAGGAGATTAAGAAAACATCAACCCCAAATGCAATGGATATTTTGCAAGATAGAGATTTACCGGCATTACAAGCACTGAATGTGTTGGAAGCGGAATGTGCGAGCCAAGACAGAGGGAACAATTCAACCAGCACGGGAATAGATCAAGTAGGAGGAAACAGTCCTTTTAGACCGGCATCCACCTTCATTCCCCAAATGTCGAATGACAATATCGATGTGTTTATGGAAACAGTATCCAAAGAATTGCTATAGTGGAGAAAGAAAGATGGCTATATAACGGCAAACAAAAGAAACAAATTGTCTATGAAACATTGGGAGGCTATTAAGAACATTCAAGAAGATACCAGCATTATCGTAAAACCGTCCGAAAAGGGAGGAAACGTTGTACAACAGACTTATGCAGCATACAATGAGGAAGCAGAGAGACAATTATCGGATAACAACTGCTACAAAAAAATAGGGAAGCAGGTGTATTTGAAAAGTATCACGGACTGCCATCAGATGCTTCGGAAATGGTACGACAAAGGCTTGCTGGAAACAGAAGAGTATTTATACTTGAGGTGTGTGAACCCCATGACGCAAGTTTTTATCATTTACCAAAAGTACATAAGAACAATGAGAAGCCCCCGGGACGGCCAATCGTGAGTGCACAAGGAAGCCTACTAGAACATTTGTCTGTGTATATTGATTATTTCTTAACTGATTTTGTTAAAACTCTACGCAGCTACATCAGGGATACCAAGGACTTTTTAACACACATAGAAAATGTGGTGTGGAGAGAAGGTGACTGTATGTTGGTGATGGATATAGCTAGTCTATATACAAACATAGGCCACGCAGAAGGACTGAAAGCCATAGAAAGTTTCTTGGTGACAAGATCAGCAAAATTCTCTGAGCATAACAAGATGTTGTTAGAGTTTTTGTCTTTTAACCTAGAGAACAATATTTTCCTTTACCAGGACCAGTATTACCAACAATTAACTGGGGTGGCTATGGGCACGTTACTCCCTGAGTTTTGCGAACCTTTTCGTAGGGTGGTGGGAGGAGCGGGTGGCCTGGGCCGACACCAATGGGGAATGGACACAGAACATCGTAGCCTGGTATAGGTATATTGATGATCTCTTCCTGGTTTGGAGGGGATCGATAGAGTCAGCAACCCAATATGTGAACAAATTAAATGAAAACGAGTACAATTTGAGGTTTACAGCGGAGGTGAGCTGTACTAATGTGAATTTTCTGGATTTGGAGGTTGTAGTAAGGGATGGGAAACTAAACACCAGGCTGTATCGTAAACCTACAGCCGGGAACTCAATACTACACTCTACAAGCAGTCATCCCCCTAGGTTAATCCAAAGTATCCCCTATGGAGAATTACTAAGGATAAAAAGAAATTGTACCACAGGTGAAGATTTCAAGTGTAATGCTGAAGCTAGCATTGCCAGGTTTAAAGCCAGGGGTTATGAAAGCAATGCCCTAAAGGTGGATTTTGACAAAGTACAGAACAAATCCAGAGTGGAACTGCTCAAAGATAAAGTAACAGGAAAGTCAGAAAAAGCCAACACATTCAGGATGATAACGACCTATTCTAGTGGAGCTGCTAGACTACGTATGATCCTTAGAAAAAACTGGAATCTGATAAAGACGGAGCCAGTGATTGGCATGGATCTACCTACCCGTCCAATGGTAACTTTTAGACGGGCTAGGGCCCTAAAGGACACACTGACCAAGAGTCATTTATCACGACCGTTGTCAAAACCATTTGGCGACCTCCCACTGGGTTTTTACCCATGTGGTAGGTGTAAAACCTGCAAAAATAGCAGGAAGATTACGACATACAAAGTGGGGGACAACATGAGGATGATTAAAAAGTTCCTGACTTGTACAACACCCTATACCGTATATTGTTTAATCTGCCCTTGCGGATTACGGTATATAGGGAGCACTATCCACCAAACGAAAATTCGCATACTTGAACACTTACGTGCCATCAATAAAGGAGATGCTAATTATCCAGTAGCTAGGCACTTTCAAAAGTATCATGAAAGCAATAAGGATTTAATGTCATATTTTGCCTTAGATCATGTTCCCATGAGCGTAAGAGGAGGAGATAGATTAATGAGATTACGCAGATTAGAATCCAGGTACATTATAGATCTCTGTACCAAGGCACCAGAAGGTTTGAATAGTCATGAGGAACTAACAGTACACTTGGGATAAAGGGCTCTTTATCCCAACAGTGTGACATGTTTATAGTAGTAGCTACTTAACAGAAATTTATAGGCTTAAAATTCTATTGATGCAGGTTGTACTCGATATATGATACTAATGGTTTGGGTTGTTTAGACAAACACTGCACTTTATTCGCTGAGTTGGGTTATGAAATGGTTTATGTGGAAAACTAAAATGAACTGTGAGTGAAATCTCAAGAGAGAAAATGTAAATAATGGAACGATGAGTTAATATGTATTGGGAAATGCACGTTTATTAGTATAAATTTTATATATTATCTGGTGGGGACAAATGCAAAGGTTAGCCCATACAGGGCCTTATGAATAAGTAAATGCACCGGAGTTAGCCCATACAGGGCGAGATGAAACAATGGACTCTTAGAATGTATTGACACACAAGTGCAAATACAATTGATTATATGAACAGTAGAATCCAAAAGTTCTGCCTTATATATGTATTACACAATGTTAAAAAATGGCGCCTATATTTACATTTGCTCATACACTGATGCATTGGTCCTTTGTTGATGTTTCTTATTTTTAAAAGTGTTCACGGGGTAATTGAGATAAAATAATGGCCGTGTTTGGCGCGCCCTCGTACCACAGAGGAAGGCGTATGCCGAAACGCGTCTGGTGCGTTTGAAAGTCTAATAAATATCTATGACTTTCCCCCCGCGAGTGCTGTCTCTCTTTTGGAACTAGAAGTAGACAAGGAGCTTGATATATTGCGGTAGCACCCCCGCATGCAGCACCCGTGTACGAGTGTGTGAGTTTGGTGCAACAGGAGCGACATATATATATCGGGGTGTTGCTATGGGGGCATGCTTCTCCCCTAGCTACGCGTGTTTACATGTGGGCTGGTGGGAGAAGCATGTCCTTGGGCGGCCTCTTGGCGAGCTGACTTCAACAGAAACTGGCATTGTCAACATGTGGCGATTCATAGATGATGTTTTTATTATTTGGCAAGGCTGTGAAAGTTCGGCAAAAGAGTTTGTGAACACTATCAATAATAATGCTTTGAACTTAGAATTCACAGCCACCATCAGTGACTCTAAAGTGAATTTCCTTCATGTTGAAATATACATCCTGAACAACTTAATCATGACCAAGATGCATAGAAAGGTTACGGCAGGTAACTCTATTTTACATGCCCAGAGTAATCACCCCCAACACTTGATTAAAAGCATTCCTTATGGAGAGTTTTTAAGAATTCAAAGAATCTGCAATAATGAGGTGGATTTGAATATTTGTCTTGAGGAATCCTTTCAAAGGTTTTTAGTTAGGGGTTATGATAGAAACGAACTCATTAGATCTTTGAAATTGGTGATGACTAAAACGCCAACTGTCCCTTCTGTGTCGACGGTCCCTTCCACTATATTGGAGGAAACCGGAGTAAAGGACACTGATAAATCTAAAATTAGACTCATCA
Source organism: Lissotriton vulgaris (assembly GCF_964263255.1). Classification (NCBI taxonomy): domain Eukaryota; kingdom Metazoa; phylum Chordata; class Amphibia; order Caudata; family Salamandridae; genus Lissotriton; species Lissotriton vulgaris. The sequence goes on from NC_141685.1 coordinate 267,463,752, forward strand.
CCACGTATAATTGCCAGGAACATAAAATCAAACAGATTGTTCAATCCAACTGGCCAATCCTCATGATTGATATTACTTTAGCACCATTATTGTTGTAAGAGTATCCATCTATAACCTTTCGTAGAGCCCCCTCTGAGGGATGTGCTAGTCAAATCTAGCCCCGAAGTCACTATTAAATCTAATTGGTTATCCAATAGATCTGGTTTCTTCAAATGCAGCTCTTGCAGAGCATGCAAATTCGGAGCTAACACTACAGAGTATAAACCAGCATTCTCTGAGACTATTAGCAAGATTAACAACCTTTACACTTGTAAAACTGATTATGCGGTTTATGTATTACAATGTACTTGCAGTCTACAGTACGTTGGGAGCACAAAGTTACAGGTGTTTAACCGCATTTTACAACATTTACGTGCAATAGTCAACTCCGATCCAAGTTATCCTGTCGCGTGTCATTTCAAATTAGTTCATAATAACAACCTGAATGATTTGAAATATTTTGTAATTGACGCAGTCCCCATATCTAAGAGAGGAGGGGATAGGGAGAAAAGACTTCGACAATTGGAGAGCCATTATATAGTGCTTCTTAATAGCAAAATCCCGAATGGGCTCAACATGGGTGAGGACCTCCATAACTTTTTATAACCTGTTAATTTTAGTGAAAAACCATATTTTTATCTGTGTATTCATATCCATGGTTAATGTGAAGGTCTATAACTCAATCTCTCCTCATATATGCAATGGTCATTTAATTAGCTTTTAGATCTTAGCTTTTTAATACCTTATTTTTAGCATTATTTATGAAATTCTGGTTTTACTGTTTTTATGGTTTTACCTAAATTTTGGAATGCTTTGAGGACTATATAACCAGTCATTGTTTAATCTTGATACACTAGGATGAATGAATTCCATTATGGTTTCAGAATTATGAGTTTGTTCGACCAGGACCTGATAGTTGATCCTATATATTTATCCTTAAGCTGTCAAACAGATTGAGAACTACCAGTCGATTTCTATCACTATTGCACTTTTTTAAGCACTTTTCACTTTATCTGCTGCTATTACTGTTTACATTCTTGGTAATATTGCTCGTTAACATTTAAGAATATGCTTATCACTTTATTTATTAGCACTTACTTGCTTTGTGTGGGTGGTTTTTTAAATACTGCATAGAATAATTGTCCATCGCTATAGAATTATACTACTTGTACATACTTTCATCTTGTTGATTTAGGGCACTTGCCCTCTATAACTGTAACTAGCAGCCCGTCCCGACGTTGTCCGGGTAGGCTTTGCTAGAGTACTCACCCGCATCGCCGCTCCTCCCCCACCTGCTTTGCCGCTTCTCCCTCTCCCTCAACTTGCAGAGTACCCATCCACCGGGACTTCCTCTGTTTGCTGCCAATTACTCTTGGGTTTGCAATATAGAGTCCCTCCCACTGGTGCCTGAACTCTGCCTCCGAGCGCCAGTATTATAGCAAAAACCAGCTGTGATTACTGAGTAAGTTCGGGGCCCCTTCCCACTCAAACCGGGACCTCCTCTGCTTGCTGCCAATTACTCTTGGGTTTGCAATATAGAGTCCCTCCCACTGGTGCCTGAACTCTGCCTCCGAGCGCCAGTATTATAGCAAAAACCAGCTTTCATTACTGAGTACGTTCGGGGCCCCTTCCCACTCACACCGAGTCCGGGTATTTCTGCCAATAAGTCAAATTACCTCCCCGCATGTCGGGTGTAGCATCGCCGCTCCTCCGCCACCTCCCACTGGTGCCTGAACTCTGCCTACGAGCACCAGTATTATAGCAAAAACCAGCTTTGATGACTGAGTACGTTCAGGGCCCCTTCCCACTCACACCGTGTCCAGGTATTTCTGCCAATAAGTCAAATTACCTCCCCGCATGTCGGGTGTAGCATCGCCGCTCCTTCCCCACCTGCTTTGCCGCTTTTCCCCGCGCTGGTCACTCCAATGTTGGGTCCCGGTCCCGCGCTGCCGCTCCTCCCCGCATGTCGGGTGTGGGTCCCTTGCTCCTTCCAGCGCTCCCACCAGCATCGCCGCTCCTCCCCGCGCTGGGCACTCCAATGTTGTGTGCCGGTCCCACGCCGCCGCTCCTCCCCGCATGTCGGGTGTGGGTCCCTTGCTCCTTCCTGCGCTCCGGTCCGGACAGCGAACGTCGCGTTGACGTGACATCACACCCACACGCCATTGCGCCTCTCTCAAGCGTTGTGACGACGCCGTACGCCGCGTGCAATCACTCTATGCATACGCCCATACAGACTACTTTTCCCCTAACGTTCCCCCCCTAATGTATATGGTGTGGTGCTCTATAGCCTATGTCCATCTCCTTGACCTCCCCTTTCCAACGCTGTATTGGGTGTTGTGATTGGTGGTGTACTTTTCGAGTTTACCTGGCTCAAAGGACACAGTTCTCTCTTTATAATAGTAGTATAGATGAAGATAAATGTTGCTATAACACATTTTTTCTTTCCTCTGAAACCATGTTGTCAAAGTTTAAAGTATATATCTTTAAGACAGCATTCAGTGAAAGCAGACTAGGTTAAATTTTCAGATGAAGTATGTTTTCAATGTCTATGATTGTTAATAGGTGGAGCTATTCGTGATGCATAGAGTATTTAAACCACCTGTGTCTCTGGGTAGATTATGTGATCAAGTCCGGTTTTGCCGGACGAAACGCGTCATGCTGCTGCCCATTTTGGAATAAAGCACATTTTTTTCACACTTCGCTGTGGTCTGTACCTGCTTTTGTGCTGGTGTTCGTATGAATCCCCGTGCTGCAGGATTGTGGATTTCGATATATATATATATATGTATATATATATATATATACTAGCAGCCCGTCCCGACGTTGTCCGGGAGCAAAAGGCTGCTTCTGGGCCCCCGCCCGCCCAACGTTAAAGCTGCTTCAGGGCCCCGCCTGCCCGACGTTAAGGCTGCTTCAGGGCCCCTGAGCAGTGGGAGTCTTTCTTACCTGCTCCTGAGTTCTCCGCTCAGCCGCTCCTTGCCGGTCGTCACCCCACCCTCCCCGACGTTAAGGCTGCTTCAGGGCCCCGCCCGCCCTGACGTTAAGCCTGCTTCAGGGCCCCTGAGCAGTGGGAGTCTTTCTTACCTGCTCCTGAGTTCCCCGCTCTGCCGCTCCTCACCGGTCGTCACCGCTCCTCCCCGCTTGTTCGCCAGTCCTCTCCGCTCCTCCCCACGCTCACGTCCCCCGCTCTTCCTCTTGCTCCTGTACGTCGCTCCTCCCCGCGCTCGTGATATCAGCACGCACGTCTCGGCCGGCGCTTCTTCCTAGAGACTACTTTTTTTTATATTAATTTTTTAAAGAACGTTTTTTTTTTTTTAATATAGCCTATGTCCATCTGCTTGCCCTGACGTTTTCAAAGATGTTTTGGGTGTTTGGATTGGTGGTGTAGTTTTCGAGTTTACCTGGCTCAAAGGACACACTTCTCTCTTTATAATAGTAGTATAGGTAATCCCCCCTAGAAGTTATACACTGTGGTCACTATAGTCGCTGAAATTTCATTACTTTCTCAGTGGTGAAGGGAAGATCAAATATTTCTTACAAACACCTATGGGTATTGTCTTGGGAGAGCAGTGTGAATGAGGGAGGTGTTATGTTTTGAATATGTGAAATCATGGTCTGAGGGTTTTTTCGTATGAGGCTTTACAGAAAGATGTTAACAGGATATTATAACACATCCTAGCTTTCTTTTCTGTGAACATTTTTTATTTGATTAAGAACATCGAAACATGGCTTATGCCTCAGTGATATGTAGTCATCATGTTCCGTTCCGTTGCTTATTTTGTTCTGCTGTTTACATGGCTACTGAGAATGCAAAATAATGAAATCAGAGCTGTGTGAATAATAACTGCGTCAGCCCCGTGCTGAGGTGCATCATCAGAGCTGAGTGAATAATAACTGCGTCAGCCCCGTGCTGAGGCGCATCATCAGAGCTGTGTGAATAATAACAGCTGTGAGCCTGTGCCTAAGGTGCATCATCAGAGCTGTGTGAATAATAACTGTGTCAGACCCGTGCGTGAGGTGCATCATCAGAGCTGTGTGAATAATAACAGCTGTGAGAAACAGCATACTCTTGCACACACTCTCGCTGCTCACCAATTCAAAGTTTGCTAAAAAATTATGCAACGCATTGTCATACACAATGCCAATAACTCAAACTTTAATGCTGCGAGACCTATTGCATTGTAATTGCTTGTTTTGTTGTTGTTATTCTGCTTCAAAGTACTGTCACTGTTGTACTGGGAACACAGAGTTCAATAGCTATTTTGTGAAAGTGTGTTAGAGTTTCAAAATCGGCAAATGTGACCTGTTTAATGAAGATGCTATTTTCTGGAAGGGTCTTTCCTTCTTTTACGTTTTGTATCCCTTGAATAATGTTTCCGTTTCGTTTTTCCAATTCTGTGCGCAAGTACTGCGGCTGTTCCAGTGATTAGGGCCAGTTGTGTTAACTGTGGAAATCGTATTTTTTTGGTTAAGCTTTTAATATTGTCCGCAACATCCGTAATTAGTCGTAGTTTTGGGAGGAAAGTCTTGTGAATGTTCGGTAAGAAATGGCCGCTTCTTTTGTTCCGGTTAATCCCACAGGGAACGTTGTTGGCGAATGGTTAAAGAGTTGTTATTTATTTTCACTGAAGTCGTGTGTGTGTGTTAATTATTGTGGGTTGTGGTTGGTGTACTGTGTGAAGCAAAGCGATGATAGGTGGTTCTCTTTTGTAACCCTGCCCCCAGTGTCACGTCATGGTTATTGAATCCGCGACGATGGAAGGCACGGCCATTTTTTCATGTGTGTTAATTATTGTGCGTTGTGATTGGTGTACTGTGTGAAGCAAAGCAATGATAGGTGGTTGTCATTTGTAATCCTGCCCCCTTTGTCACGTCATTGTTATTGAATCCGCGACGATGGAAGGCACGCTCATTTTTTCATGAAATCCGACGAATGCGTCAATGTTGTCAGGGTAACGCCGACGAATGTGCGTATGTTGATGTTCGTATATTTGTGATACCGCGCACCTCTGTTGTTAGATTTTGAAAAGTGAGTTATAAAGTCATTGAAAGCACATTCCCGCTATGTATGTAGTTGGAAGTGTGTGGTGAAGTGTGTAGCTTGCACAGTGAAATGTGGTAACGCCGACGAATGTGCGTATGTTGATGTTAATATATTTGTGATCCTGCGCACCTCTGTTGTCGGATTTGCAAATGCGCGTTATAAATCCAGTGAAAGCGCAATTCAGTGAAAGCGCATTCCCGCTATCTGTACAGATCGAAGTGTGTGGTTAAGTCGCTTTGCCTATGTTTGTTCTTCGCCCTGTAAATGCCAGCATTTGTCCTTTGACACGCCCACATTCTTCTTCCACACGACCGCCAACATTTGTTCTTTGACACGCCCACGTCCACGTTCTTCTTACACAGGACCACTCCCACGCTAACGCCCACAAGGGACTACTTTTCCACTTTTGGCGTTTTTGCTTTTTTAATGTATATGGTGTAGACATCTATAGCCTATGTCCTTCTGCTACATCTCCCCTTTCAAATGGTGTAGTGATTGGTGCAGTACTTTTTGAGATTACCTGACTCAAAGGTTTGTGTTCTCTCTTTATAATAGTAGTATAGATGAACTCAAGAAACTCCATTTTGCCGGGGGCCCCCCAATCCTGCAGGGCGGGCTCAACAACCAGGAATGGAGATCCTGGAAACTTGCGTTTTAAGCCACCGAAAGAATGAGCCCAACACCGTCTTCTAGAGAAGCTGACTTTATTCGTCTGCATCGCGGGTCAAAAGAACACTCTTCAGTCCTTACGCATTTCGGCGTGGTCTCTGCCTTGATCACAGGTGAGTGCTTTAGTAATCTCCAAGTGGTCACGTGCCTTTAGTTTGACACTGCAAATCCCAGAGTGCACTAAGGTATTCAGTTGTAACGTGCATAGATAAATACCTCATTTCTCGTAGCATCAGTGGCTTACATGTTATCTCCTGTCAGGTACTGTCTCTTTCAAAAGTGCAATCCGTATTTCATTTCAGCTGGATAGTGCTAATGAATGTCTCAAAACAGCATAGTGCATTGCAAATGTCCCGCAATGCGTAGTAATGCTTTTCACACGGTGTTGCCAAAGAGAGGATTTTACCTCTCTCATCTCCCTTTCTTCAACTAATGCCGCCGCATTGCTCCGAAAGTCCCTTTGTGCCGGCGTGCATTAGAGAGCGGATCATGCCCCCTCGTTAAATATGAACTCAAGAAACTCCATTTTGCCGGGGGCCCCCAATCCTGCAGGGCGGGCTCAACAACCAGGAATGGAGATCCTGGAAACTTGCGTTTTAAGCCACAGAAAGAATGAGCCCAACACCGTCTTCTAGAGAAGCTGACTTTATTCGTCTGCATCGCGGGTCAAAAGAACACTCCGGTCCTTACGCGTTTCGGCGTGGTCTCCGCCTTGATCACAGGTGAGTGCTTTAGTAATCTCCAAGTGGTCACGTGCCTTTAGTTTGACACTGCAAATCCCAGAGTGCACTAAGGTATTCAGTTGTAACGTGCATAGATAAATACCTCATTTCTCGAAGCATCAGTGGCTTACATGTTATCTCCTGTCACGTACTGTGTCTTTCAAAAGTGCAATCCGTATTTCATTTCAGCTGGATAGTGCTAATGAATGTCTCAAAACAGCATAGTGCATTGTAAATGTCCCGCAATGCGTAGTAATGCTTTTTACGCGGTGTTGCCAAAGAGAGGATTTTACCTCTCTCATCTCCCTTTCTTCAACTAATGTTATATATACACACACACACATAAAAATATCTATGTGTGTGTGTGTGTGTATATATATATATATATATATATATATATATATATATATATATATATATATATATTTATATATATATATATCCAATAAACAGTTGTTCGTATTATCGTTAAAACAACACACTGCAGCCCATATTCGTTATCTCAATGAAATTTAATCCGGCTCAATCACCCGACGCGTTTCGCAGCCTCCACTGCTTGTTCACGGGTACGGGTGCCATATTCACTCAATAAAGTTATATTGAAATATAACACCATGTGACAGTTTTTAGAAACAACAAGTGAAAACAGACTTTGAAAGCGTATATCATGCTCATAAAGTGGTACAAATTAATTCATAAATTACTTTCTTCAGTAACCAAAGTATATACATATTCATTTAGTTTTCAACATGTGCCGAGAAGTCAATTAGCAATGCCGGTCACCTTTTGATTACCGCTTATACTCGATCTTGTTTGGTAACAAGTATAATAAGACATCTACCTTATAATCGGTTCTTTCAAGTGTTGCTCACTTCATTCTGCCCAAGTGGGTACATCTCATAATTAAATGCAAAATATTTCATCTTTATACATGATATAATATCGGGGACTCAAACCCACGTCTTTCAACATCCATTATTTCTAAAAGGTTCACTGTACCATGCTCCTGCTTAGTAAGCCATGGAGACATGGTGCTTTCCGGGAGATACAATCAATACATACTTCTCAATTCCTTACCCGCCCTAGTGGGCAATTGTTCATTTAAATCAGTGGTGCTCCTAAATGTATCAACAGGTATTACTGGACTCATTAGCCGCAATGTTTTTAAATACCAGTGTACAACTGCACTGTTAATTTAATCACAGGCGTTGTTGCTGTGTTCCGCCCTAGTGGGCTTAAAACAAATCAATTGTCCATAACCTATTTGTGACAACTCTCAAAAATTAAATCAATTTTTGACCTAACATAGTTGTTTTGATTATGTGGTTACATTAAATAGTTGTCGCCAGTAATAAATCTTACTCAGCAAGCTAAGTCATCTACAACCTTACGCCCAAGTGGGCCATTACACAAAACAGGTGAAATTTAAATCAAATATTCTCAAGCTTTATATACGATAGTTATACTTTGGCTCTTTAACTTTCCTTAGTATTCTTCAATGGACCACAGAGCATCTGCAATTAAAACAAAGAATGTATCAATCAAAATCTCATAATAACAGTGATGATAATATGCACACACCAATTAATGGATAAAAAAGTGAATCCGCTAAAATCATTAATCCTCTTCAGTTTTCATTTCATAAACACGACAGACAATTACTTATTTCATTAACCCAAATGTATGGCCAGTGCCTCGTCTCCATTATGGCCAGATGGTTGTAACGTATGATATTTGATTATCATTTTTGATTCCAATCTTCACAGTTCCTTAAGCTTATCACCCCCTCTTTCCTGTCTTGGAATACAATCCAAAACGATAAATGACAGGAGGCTTGTATTTTGCCTGTGTTCAGCAAAAAAGTGACGTGCAATTGGATATTGCTTATCATGGTGGGTGATAGCCCAGATGTTCCAAGACTCTTTTTTTGGCCTTGTGAATAGTGCTACCAATGTAGTACTTATTGCATGGACATCTGAGGGCATATACCGCGTACTCTGTCTCACATGATAGATATTTTGTAATCCTGAGCGCACTACAATCTCCTGACAATTTTACTGTCTTACAACGGGAGCTGTATTTACAGGCCTTGCACCTGCCACATACATAGAACCCTTGTACAACTCCATTTGATTTCTTAATTATTTTTGGTAGTAACGCCGGACACATCAGATCTTTCAAAGATTGTGCTTTCCTGTATGTAATCTGCGGAGAGTCACCAATACATTTTTCTAGATCTGAGTCTGTTTGTAATATACTCCAGTGTTTAGCTAAACATTTTCTCTGATCCAACCATTTATTGCTAAAGGTGGTGATAAACCTAATCGTGTCTGTTTCCACTTTTTCTAATGATTTATCTTTGATTGTTAATAATTCATTTCTGTTCCTCATATTTGCCTTTTTACATGCTGTTTTTATACATTCTTCACTGTAGCCTCTTTCCCTGAAGCGTTTGGTCATGACATTTATGTCTGTTTCATAACTTTCTGGGGTACTACAATTTCTTTTTGCCCGTAAGAGCTCCCCATACGGTATGCTCTGAACTAGGTTTTAAGGGTGGCAACTTCGAGCATGTAACATGCTGTTGCCAGCAGTACTTTTGCGATGCAGGGTGGTTTCAAGTTTACCATTACATACTTCAAGCATCATATCCAAGAATTTCATCGAACTCGAATTTATTTGACTTGTAAAGGATAATTTCAAATTGTTATTGTTCAGTGTAGTAACAAACTCATCAGCTTCACTTAGTGTACCCTCCTAGATGCAAAACATTTTGTCAATATATCTTGACCAAACCTTTACATTTTTCTGATACATGTCAAGCACATGGACCACCTGCTCCTCCCACCAGCCTAGGTAGAGACACGCAAAGCTGGGGGCGAAGCAGGTTCCCATTGCTGTTCCGAGTACTTGACGGTAAATCACATTGTCAAAAAGGAAAAAATTATTGCTAAGGCAAGTGAGCATCATCTCTAATATCATCTCTGTATGTAACAAATATGACAGAGATCTTTCTCCAAGAAAGTGTCTACACGCTCGAATTCCCATGTGGAATATTAGTAAATAGACTTGTTATGTCTAAACACATCATCATATACTTGTCATTCCATTATATGTTTTGTATTTTACGCAAGAAATCCCCTGTATTTTTAACAAAAGATGGCAACTTTTTTACCAAAGGCTGCAGAAAATTGTCCACATACCTTGAAGTATTCTGTACTTCCTCTCGAGGAGACAATAGGCCTCCCTGGGGGTTTGTCTCTATCTTTGTGAATTTTCAGTAACAGATAAAGGACTGGCATTTTCGGGAATTTACATAGAAGGAAATTATACTCATCTTGTTCCAGTAATCCTCTTTCTTTCCACTCATACAGTTTTGACTGATACTCAATATTAGCTGTTTCGTATACAGCCTTTGTGGTGATCTCATATTGTGAGGTGACACTCAGTTGCCTTACACCCTCCTCAACATATCGGTCCCTTGCCCACACCACCACATTACCCCCTTTATCAGATTTTTTGATGACAATGGTGGTATCATCTTTCAAAGTTATTATTGCAACACTTTGTTGAGCTGTAAGATTGTTGCAACCTTGTCTGGGGACATATATCAATTTTGTGAAACCCTTTACCACTCCCTTTTCAAAAATATCGAGGGCTTCATTGTGGATTTGTGGGAGGAAGATAGATTTAGGGTTAAATTGACTCTTACAACTCAAATCTAACATAATGTTGTCATTTATCAAATTTAAGTAGGGGTCTGGGTTAAAATCCTGCTGACCCCCCAGTTCATTAACCGCATGCAACATTTCAATGTCATTAATGCGAAGGCTACTTACAGTGTTCCTATTTTCACTGGTATTTTCATTGTTAGATACTTTAGTTGCGAACCATTTCTTGAGTCTCAATTTTTCTAGTAAACTGAAACAAATCAATTCTTGATTGGGGTTGGCAAACCCCCCTGTGGCCCGCCGTGACTGAGTCGGCACTGGTTTTGCTTTCGTGTATGTATGTGTATATATATATATATATATATATATATATATATATATACACACACAAAAAAGGAAGCAGGAAACGCTGAGTATAGGATTAGCACAGTGCTATCCACGCTGAGCTAGAGAGTGACCAAGTCTGATCAAGAATCAGACATTTGAGGTGCTGGTGATGTTGAAGGGTGCTGCATAGAAAGGAGCTGCTCGTCACCTAAACTTTTGAACTACTCATAGCTACCTATTTCCTTTTTTTCATAATTTATGCAGCACTCTAAGCCTGAAAGGGTATTGTTTTGACTTATACTGGGTGCTCTCTTGTGTCTGGACAAAGCTATACCACTCTGCTGAGCTCTAACTAGTGTGAAACATGTGTCAGGGATTGCTTTTATTCATTCCATGTTAGCTTAGATGGTATTTTACCAATCCAAAACTGTAATATTGTGCCTGGATTGGTAAAAAGCTTTTGTCATTTTTGAGCTCGAAGTGGATGGCACTAGCTAATGCTATGCTTAATGACTTATCTGTAAAAATATCAAAAGGTTTTGTCACTTTCTAGCTTGGTGTGGATGGCACTGTGCTAATCGTATGCTTAAAAACTGCTATAGAAACAGACATTAAAGGAGAGCGGGATTTAGTCGTGAATTATAAATATGATATATCTATATCTATCTATCTATCTCTCTATGTATATGTATATGTATATATATATATATATATATATATATATATATATATATATATATATATATATACATATATATATATATATATATATATATATATATATATATATATATATATATATATATATATATATATATATTTAGTAGTTATAGTTAGGACCATGTTTTTATGGGAAAAGCATTTTTTGACTCGCCTATATCTTTCCTGCTATTTGATGAATCTTCAAAAAATGAAATTTTCCCTGAAACACTTTGTTTAGGGGATTCTTGTTGTGCGTGGAAGTTTCGGGGCTATTTGTCAAGCGGGGGCTGAGAAAAAGGGTGGGGGGGGTCAATAAAAGTGTGTTTCCCATGTTGAATTCCTATAGACTCTTTAGACACGGCTGCAGCCGAAATCACTGGACGGAATTACACCAAATTTGGCAGAAAGTTAGAGTTTGGTTTGCAGATTACGTATTTTGTTAATTGGTGTAAATCCGTTCAGTAGTTTGTGAGATATTAAAGGAGATCCAAATTCTTATATCAATCTTGAAGCCTTCACGAATAAGGATGAGCTTGTGCAGAGATCTGAAGAGCTCAGATTGGCTGCCAACACTTCAACCAGGAAGTGTTGGGCAGCCGTCTTGGGACTCTGCTTCAGCCAAGTCCCAAAAATGTGAAATAAAAGAGGGCAGATTAAGACTACCCTAGCCTGACAAGCCTTGGTCTTGGGGTCCCAGATAGACCCCGCCATGGGTAAAAAGCACTATTTAAAAAAAAAATTGGCCACGAATTTGTGAACTTCACAGCAAAACGCGGTTCCCCCTTCCCCATTTGTTTGTGGCTGGCCTGTGGGCCATAATCGGCCCGGGGATGGGAGCCGCATGGCCCACCTCCCCTCCCCCATTAAATTATGGTGACCCCTGGGGACGGGGGTCCCCCGGGACACTGACATTACAGCACCCCTCCCCCATTTTAGAGGGAGGAAAAGGGAAAACAAAGGGCAGGAAAACAAGCAGAACAGGCAACACACAGGGCAGAAAAATTAGCACAAGAGGCTAAACAGAGGACAGAAAAGCAAGCAGAAAAGACAAACCACAGGGCAGAAAAACATGCAGAAAAGGCCAAACAGAGGACAGAAAAACAAGCAGAAAAGTCAAAACAAAGCAGAAGAGGGCTAAACAGAGGGCAGAAAAATGAGCAGGAAAAGCAAATACAGAGCAGAAAATGCAAAACAGAGAGCACTCAGACACTCACACACCCACTCAGAGACACACACCCACTTACAGACCCAATAAGACCCTCATACACCCACTCACAATCCCACTCTGAGACTCATGTACCCACTCACAAACCTACTCAGACACATGTACTCACTCACAGATCCACTTAGACACTCATGTACCAACTCAAAGACCCACTCAGATACTTACGCACCTACTCACAGATCCACTCAGACTCATGCACTAACTCACAGACCCCTAAGAAACTCATGCACCTATTTACAGACCCACTTAGAGACTTATGCACCAACTCACAGACCTACTGAGACACTCACACACCCTTTCACAGACCCACTGAGACACTCATACACCCACTCGCAGACCCACTTAGACAGAGACTCACGCACTCACTCACACACTCACTCGCAGACCCACTCAGAGACTCATAAACTCACTCACAGACCCACTCACACACTTACACCCACTCAAAGACTCACGTACAGACTCACAGACCCACTTACAAATCCACTCAGTCACTCATGCAGTCACTCACAGACGGACTTGCACACTCATGGAGGCACTCACAAATTCATTCAGACACTATCACAGCTACTCACAGACCCACTGAAACACTCACTCAGACACTCGTGTACCCAGTTAGAGACCCACTCAGAGACTCATGCACCCACTCACAGGCCCATTCAGACACTCATGCACTCACTCACAGACTAGGTCACACACACATGGAGGCACTCGCAAACCCACTCAGACACTCTCACAACTACTTACAGACCCACTCAGACACTAATGCACCCACTCAGACACCCACTCACTGAAGCACACATTAACAGACCCACTCAGATACTCATGTGCCCACTCAAATACCCAGGGAAACACTTATGTAGCCACTCCCAGGCCCACTCAGACACTCTTCCCCCCATTGAGACACTCACTCACAGATCCGCTGAAAAACTCATACACTCAGTCACACACTCACTCTCAAGGTTACAGGGCACAGTTAAGAAATATAATTAAAAACCTTAGAAATTGACTTAAAACACCAAAGATTACAGAGGCGCTATAGTTAGGAAATATAATTTAAAAAGACGTCAAAATTCACTGAAAAAAAACAAAGGTAACAGGATCGTTATAGTTAGAAAATCGAATTTAAACAAGGACACCTTCATTTGTGTAGGCACAGGGAGATTAAGGGATTTGCCAAGAATCAAGGATGTTAAGCAAACACCGAAACTCCATCCGCTTTCCCAGCTCCATAGTTGGCACATCGTCTCCCTAGCCTCTGCATCAGTTCTACAATTTGTGATTATGGGCCAATCACTTAGAGCCAAATTATGAGGCTGGCGGTCTGAAGACTGCCACACTTGTGGTGGCTTGGCATTGGTAGTCAAGCCACCGCTGCACCGGCAGTCCGATCGCCCTATTACGACTTGGGCAGTCGGGCCATAATCGGACCACTGGCTCAGCTGGGGAACTACCGTTTCTTGGGGGTGGCGCGACGATCAGGGGCTATGTAATATGCAGGTGGTGCTGCTGCTGGACCGCCATGCAAATTACAAGTTTCAGGACAGCCAGTGGTTTCATGGAAGTCTTTCCGCCATTAAAAGGCTTGCTGTGCTAAACTAAATGGGGCCCGACAGGGCCCCGTGCCCCCTCAGCCTAGAGATGCATTTAGGGGAGCACAACATGTACCCCTCTGTATGCATGCACCCAGGTTCCTGCATGACTTTCGAGTCCATGCCGTGTGTTGTTCCCACTGCGGTGCCTCTTTCAAAGGCACCGTTGCCTTTGAAAGAAGCACTACAGCGGGATCGCCATGCCTCCCGCCCACCAGACCACAAAATTGGTCGAAATTTGGCAGGCGGCAGCAACCTTAAGTGGAGGGGTGGCGCGGCAATGGGCACCGGCACGCAACCGCTCCACCAAAAGTTGTAATTCGGCCCTTTATCTCCCTGTGGTGCCCGGATACACTGGTGGTTGCCCGTCCACCTCCCACCCATTTCTGCATACCCCTCTGAACTCTGTTGCACAGATCCCCATCTCTGGTATTCACATTTTGTGTATGTAGTTTTATGTAGGGCCAACACGACCCGAAGGTATTCGGCTGGGCCTTGGGGGTGGCGGTCCCTGGCTCAAAATCAGCCTTTGGAGGGGGACACGCGTGCCCCTTCCCGCCATTAAAATAAAAAAATAAACCACCCAGGACCTGGCCAACCTAGGGGGCACATAGAAAACAAGTGCGGGAGACCATGCATGTTTTTCTCTTACATTTCTGACTATATATATGTTACACATAAAATAATATATGTGATCAATCATTCATATCTACATACATACATATACATATAAGCTATGAATGTAGCCATATACTGGTTCTAACAAAATCTGTCTTCCATGTTCATTCCACGTGACCTATTGAATTGGTAGCACTTGCACTTTAAATTCAGCAGAAGCACTACGTCACGCTGTCATGTGATCAAGGCTCTGTGGAGACGAAACGTTATGGCGGCAGCACTTTAAATAAATAATTGGCATCTACAATACAGGGTCCGTGTCTGTTCCTGTACGCTGGACGGAATTAAGGCTCCAGTGTGTGAGAGACGTAGTTGTTTATACATATAATCATATTAAACATGTTTACATACATGCTGCACATTTGTGTTTTGAGTATGGTGGTCATGTAGGAAAGAGTCAACTCTTGAGTAGTCTTCTAAAGATATGATAGTTAACCATGGATCTTATGTAAATGTAAATGTAAATGTACAGGTATTTATATAGCGCAAACCACCCACATCGCAGGCATCTAAGCGCTTGCTTAGGGAACCCGTCCTGGTATTCCCCTGTGAGATAACCCCGGCAGGGTATCCACAAGGTGAAAGCCAGGCATCCCGCCGCGAGGGGCCGTTGTGGAGATTAAGCAAGCTATTGCCCAGAGTCGCAGAGTGTGAACCCGTGAGTCGAGTAGGCACCGGAGCGAGAATTATCGAGTCCGTGGAATTATTGAGCCCAAGCCCCGTCGAGGCGGGGAATTGAACCCTGGTCCAGGGCCGATCTCAGCTTCCGGGTCTGCCACCTCTAACCCCTGAGCCACACTCCTTAACATGTTTGGAGTTAAGGAATTCCATGGTTTGGCTACTTGAACAGAGAAAGATGTACCACCCATAGTTGTTTCATGTATGCTGTGGTTTTGAGGCGTGGCGCCGATCTGGAGCACAGGTTCCTTTGTTGGGAGTATTTGGTGATTTTATTCCTGATGAAAAGTGGTCCTGTTCCATGTAATGCTTTGTGGTGATACAAAGCGGCTTGATGTAGGATCTTCTGGCAACTGGTAACCAATGTAGGGCCCTCAAGGCAGGTGAGATGTCGGCTTGTGGCTTTACAATTAGGAGTAGCCTGACAGCAGGGTTCTGAATTCATTGTAGTCTTTTCATAGTTGATAAAGATGATATGTGGTAAAGGCCATTGGCTTAATCTAGTTTAGGCAGTAGAGGAGAGATAATAGCTTGGATCTTGTGTGGAAACCCTAGGTGAGGGAAGATGCGTTACAGAGTATTCATAGCAATGAAGCTTAATCTTGCTAAAATATCCACTTGGGCATTCCTTGATAGCTTGGACTCCATGGTAATTTCAAGATTTCTTACTTACTTGGATACTTTTGGAGGTGGACCTAGAACGTCAGGCCAGGCGCAAAGTGGGTCATCATTTTTTCAATAGCCACATGTGAGTATATAGTTATATTTATTAGTTTAGCTAATAATGTGTTATATATTCGCTTTTTACTTGATTTATTTTGTTTCTAATATTATTTTAGAAAATTTGTAAAATCATTAAAATATTATTTATGTGTGGTAAAACACAGTTTATATTTAGATTTAGTGTTTTAGTATCCAGTATAAATAAATAAAACAAATTTAAATTTGTTTATTTTAATAATTTAATTAGGTTACATATTTATGTTGGATATTTATATATATATATATATATATATATATATATATATATATTTGTTAATTTGTAATTATTTATTTTACTATTTATATTTAAAATTAAATATTTTAACAATAGTTTTTATTCAAAAAATGTTCAATAATATATATGTATATATATTTGTATATATATATATATATATATAATATGCACATAATTAAAACAGTAATTTAAATTATTTATTGAACATTATAGTAATTTTAAATAATAAATTACTTTAAATACATTACTTTAAAGTCGATATTTATTAAGAAATAAATATTTGTACCCGTTTCTGGTGTATATTATTGTCAACTTTATCCCGTTTCTGGTGTATATTCTTGTCAACTTTATTTTTGACAAAACAGTTTGTAAGTTTTCAATATAAGTACACAGACACAATAGTTTTGACAACATTAATGTTCACATTGTTGCGTCAGTGAACCATATTTTGAATATGTTGAACTTGTGTGATTACATACTGAGATGGGGGTATCGGATTGAGGCACTATGTATGTTTGTGTGGTAATGTATATATAATTGTTAGTTGGTGGTATTATGGTATATTTGTTCATGCTTATCATAGTTTGACTGACTAGTTTTTCTTTATGTTTGCATTTATCATTGGATGTTTGGTGTGTACTGGTGGAATGTTTATATTACATGGGAGTGTTTCGAAATCATGGAAGGTGCGTTGCAGTATGATATTAAATGCTTTACCTTTTCATGTGCTGGTGCATGTGTGCTAGTGAGATAGTGGATGTCTATCTATGTTAGTTTTGGCTAGTGGTTAATGTCGGATGCATTCTGTCTCAATGTTGCTGCATGTGTTTAAAACAGTAATGAAACGGTGGGAGGAGCAACGCTAGCAACCAAGATGGCCGCTTAGGCTCCTCCCCGACCTCCGTATCCTGCCAGAAGCTCCTGTCGATAATCCTGATTTTACACCCGACCTCCGTGTAGATGAACCGATGCTCACTCCGATGGTGCAATTCCGCAAACTTAATTCGCTTGGGTGACGGAGCTGCGTCGAGTTGAAGTTTGCGGCCTTATCCAGCAGGAGAGCCGGGGCCTCGAGTTTTGATCTGGCCGTGTCGAAGTTGAACAACATCGGCCGTGAGTGGCAGTCAGGGTCCGGTCCACCGAGGTGGAGGTTTTTTCTTTGCCGGATTTCGACGGCGCTCATCTTGCCTGACCAACATTGAGGGAGGAGTGACGTGGCACGACAGTGGTCGGGGGTGGAGGTCCCTGATCCGCGGACCCGGTGGGGCCCGGCCGGTGTTCGGTGATTCGCGGTCTTTGCTCTCGAAGCGAGATACATATTGTTGCCGCAGAAACTGACCAGTCCCCTCTGACATCGTCCGTTCCGCTCCTGTTGTTCCCCCCGAAGAAGCCAGCTCCCCGGGGGAAGTGAACATGATCGTTGCTGAGCGTGGAGAAATGGACCGGACGGAGAGTGAGCCGTCGCTAAAGACGATATTGGCAGCCATCGGGGCATTTCATTCCCATGTGGATGCCCTGATTCACAAAATGATGACGGGCTTATTGGTGATGGAGTGCGTGGAACCGGACCCGGTTACATCTCAAGTATTACCGCCAGCTATGATTTTGGCTACGGCCATCTTGAATCTGAATGAGAACCCCGTGCGACAAGAGGAGCAGCATCCCTTGGTTGATCTGCTGGAAAATCCTGAACCCAGTGTTTTGAACATATTGGCATACCTACCATCATCGCTGACTTTGGGAGAATCGATTTGCGTTCCCTTCCCGGAGAATCTTGGGGGTGATTGTCCTTGGACTTCTGTTCCATCCTTTCCCTTTTTGGTGACTTTCCGATCTCGGAGAAAACTACACTGGGAGTATCCGTCCATGAAGGAGTGTTCCTGTGCTGCTGAAGTTTCTTGGCAACCTGCTGACTTTGAATTGTATTGTACTGCATTTATTCAGACTCTTTTTTCACTTTGGTTCTCCTGCTGAAGTAATGGGAGGGGTTCACATAATGGTTCAGAAGGGCCAGGGCTGAGAGTGATCGACTGTAGTTGGTATTACGGCCTTAATGGATGTAGATTTCGTGGCTGTTGGTCTCGCGGGAGGTTGGGCGGTGCATCATGGCTCCCCCTAATTTCTCTTTTGTTGATTATAGATATTATTGACTTTTCATCATAGGGGGTGCCTGTCTCTGGCAGGGGGAAAGGGGACCGGGAGCTTATATGGAAATGCCCTCCCCACAGTTTCTCTTTTCTACTTTTAGAATTTAGTTAGTTGGGGCGACAGGCACACTGCTAGTGGGGGTTAGGCGATAGCCGTTGCAGGGGTGCAGGGTGGGGGGTTGGGTTTTTTGTTTTCTTTCTTCGCTAATATGGTTTCCCTTTTTTTCAAATCTCTTTTTAAGTTTTTCCTATACTAGCAATATTGTCGAAATATCCTTCTTCTGTTTTTTGAATTCCAGTGTCTGGTTGCCATGATTCTTCTGCTGTTTTGATTTTATGGGTGGGAGGGTCCTGAGGGTCCGCATTTAAATTGTCCATTGATTGTAAGGTTGCTAGTCTTATTCCGTATTCCTTACTGTTGGCCTCTCAGGGATTCTCCTGTTGCTCCATGTTTATCCTGTTGTCAATCCTGTTCACCCTTTTATCAACACCATATGGCACCGGATATGTCTGTTCCTTTTTCTTGTTTAAAATAATAAAAAGATTTATAAAAAAAAAAACAGTAATGAAACAAGTGGTCTGTGACTGCGTTAGAGAAGAATAAATTATAATTTATCATGTGTGTGTAGCTTAAATAAGTCAAACACTGGTAAAAAAATACCAAAAATAAATTCAACAATATACCCTGCTGTCTAAGATAGCATTGTTCCAAATGTACAGTCAATGTAAAATACTAAAGCGCGAAAGAATTGTTTAAGTTCAGTATATTTAATTTCATATACTTGAAACAGATCAAAATTAATTTGACAAAAGGAAGGTACAAAGGTTGCTCAAAGGAAGAGAGAAGAATGGTTGTGCTTGTGATGGGTAGGGAAAAGTGAATAGTCACAAATATTCAGAGTTTGTACATGCTTACGGCTTTGGCAATGGACTGGTAAAGAGGCCAGTACAGAAAGGCCTGTTCCAAACAAATCATTTATAAAAAAATGTATATACTTTTTGTAAATGCATAAATGCAGCATCAAGCAAAGGGGATGGGATGTGATACAAGCCGTTAGTGGGTGGGGTGTGTCGACGTTTCGACTTGGCTTGTGCATAGAGGGTGACTTAAACCTCCGCTGCGAGTCTTCCTCAGGACGAAGGGAGGCGGGGGAAGTTAGAGGTGAAAGATCAACTCTGTGTTAATTGGCACCTACTAACAGACTCGAGAAAGAATTAAGTGACGATATAGTACTGACCTAATCATGGTGCCACAAAGGCATCTCAGGTACAACACTGGAGGTTGAGTACTTAATGGCTCTGTCGGGTTTTCTGTGGAAAACCAAATCTAAAATTAGTATGCAAGTTCAAGTTCAAGTTCAGCAATTTGTATAGCGCACTACTCACCCAGAGGGTCTCAAGGCGCTTGAGGGAGGGTGTGTGCATTACTTATCGAATAGCCAGGTTTTTAGCTGTTTTCTGAAGGAGAGGTGGTTCTGTGTAAGGCGAAGGTGAGTGGGGAGAGAATTCCAGGTTTTGGCCGCTAAGTAGGAGAAGGATCTTCCTCCCATGGTGGATCTATAGATGCGCGGAATTGCGGCGAGGGCTTGATTGGATGATCGTAGTTGGCGGCTGTGTGTGTAGAAGGACAATCGTGTGTTGAGGCATTTGGGTCCTAGGTCGTAGAGGGCCTTGTGTGCGTGGGTGAGGAGGCGGAACGTTATTTTCTTGTTGACGGGGAGCCAGTGGAGGTCTTTCAGGTGATCGGAGATGTGAGCTTGACGGGGGATGTCCAATATGAGTCTGGCTGAGGCGTTTTGGATGCGTTGGAGTTTTTTCTGTAGTTTGGCTGTGGTTCCGGCGTAGAGGGTATTTCCATAATCCAGTCGGCTAGTGACCAGTGCGTGGGTGACTGTCTTTCTTGTTTCGGTGGGGATCCAACTGAAGATTTTTTTGAGCATGCGAAGGACGTTGAAGCATGAAGATGAGACGGCGTTGACTTGTCTGGTCATCGAGAGGGAGGAGTCTAGGATGAAGCCCAGGTTACGTGCGTGATCTGTAGGAATGGGTGCTGTACCCAGGGCCGGTGGCCACCATGAGTCGTCCCAGGCAGAGGGGGATGATCCTAAGATGAGGACTTCCGTTTTGTCCGAGTTTAGTTTTAAACGGCTGTTTTTCATCCATTCGGCTACTTCTTTCATTCCTTCATGTAGATTGGTCTTGGCGATGTTTGGGTCTTTGGTGAAGGAAGAGGATCAGCTGGGTGTCGTCTGCGTAGGAGATGATGTTGAGGTTGTGTTGTCGCGCGATGGATGCGAGGGGACTCATGTAAACGTTTAAGAGGGTGGGACTGAGTGATGATCCTTGTGGTACGCCGCAAATGACTTCGGTGGCCTCTGATTTAAATGGGGGGAGGCGGACTCTCTGGGTTCTCCTGGCGAGGAACGAGATGATCCAGTCCAAAGCTTTTCCTTGTATTCCGACGTTGCTGAGGCGTTGTATGAGGGTGCTATGACAGACTGTGTCGAAGGCGGCGGAGAGGTCAAGTAGGATGAGGGCAGCTGTTTCTCCTTTGTCCAGTAGCATTCGGATGTCGTCTGTAGCTGCGATGAGGGCGGTTTCGGTGCTGTGTTTGGCTCGGAAGCCGGACTGTGAGGGGTCGAGGGGATTGTTGGATTCAAGGAAGGAGGCGAGCTGACTATTGACGGCTTTCTCAATGACTTTGGCAGGGAATGGGAGGAGTGAGATGGGGCAGTAGTTCTTAAGTTCAGAGGGGTCTGCTGTGGGTTTCTTCAGAAGGGCGCTGAGTTCGGCATGTTTCCAGTTTTCTGGGAAGGTAGCGGAGTTGAAGGAACAGTTGATGACATCGCGGAGGTGGGGTGCGATGATGGAGTCTGCTTTGTTGAAAATGTGGTGGGGACATGGGTCGGTTGGCGATCCTGAGTGGATGGAGTTCATCAGGTGGATGGTGTCTTCAGTAGTGATTGGGTTCCAGGCGCAAAGGTTGTGAGAGTGCTGTTTTGGTTCGGAGGTGGGTGGAGTGGACTGTTCTTCGGACTGGTTTTCAAAGCTGTTATGTATGTCGGCGATTTTGTTGTGGAAGAAAGAGGATAAAGAGTCGCAGAGGTCTTGGGAGGGAGTGATGTTGTTTGTGCTGGCGGTGGGGTTGGTAAATTCTTTGACGATGTTGAATAGTTCCTTGCTGTTGTGGGCGTTGTTGTCGAGTCGATCCTTGAATGCTGATTTCTTGGTGGATCGGATCAATTGGTGGTGTTTGCGGGTGGCGTCCTTGAAGGTGGTCAGGTTGTCAGTGGTTGGGTTTTTTCTCCAGGTTTTCTTGAGAGTACGACATAACTTCTTGGATTTCTTAAGGTCATCATTGAACCAGGGGGCCTTTTTGCTGCCTTGTTTGATCTGGTGGTTTTTCAAGGGTGCTAATTCGTTAGCGCTGTGGGGGGTGATCCATTGTGTGAGTTTGGTGGCAGCTTGGTTTGGGTCCGATGATATGGCAGGTGGGTTTTGGTTAAGCGATGTGAAGAGTTGGTCGGTAGTGATTTTGTTCCAGTTTCTTTGAGGAATAGGTTGTGGGGGGTTGTGGGTCGAGGTCTTCTTGTAGCTGAAGTGAACGCAGCTGTGGTCCGTCCAATGGAGAGCTGTGGTGTGATCGAAGGAGATGTGTTTGCTGGAGGTGAAGATTGGGTCGAGCGTGTGTCCGGCAAGATGGGTGGGGGTGTCAACAAGTTGTTTGAGTCCGAGATTGGCCAGGTTGTCCAGAAGGGTGGTGGTGTTGCTGTCGTTTTTCTTTTCCAGGTGGAAGTTGAGGTCTCCCAGTAGAATGTAGTCCTCGGAGGGGAGGGCATGTGGGCTGATGAAGTCAGTGATGTCTTCGTTGAATTGTGTGCGGGTTCCTGGTGGTCTGTAGATGAGGGTGCCTCTAAGTGTGGTACTGGGGTCCTTGTGGATCTGGAAGTGAAGGTGTTCGGCGGTAGCGAGGTTATCGTCGGAGCTGGTCGTGATTCGGATGGTGTTCTTATGGACGATGGCGATGCCTCCTCCTGTTTGGTTGTTGCGGTCTTTTCGGATGATCTTGTAAGCGTCCGGGATGGCTATGGCGATGTCGGGCGCTGATGAGGCGTTCATCCAGGTTTCTGTAAGGAAGGCGACGTCCGGCGATGCAGTGTCGAGTAGGTCCCAGAGTTCAGTGGCGTGTCTGTGGACCGAGCGGGTGTTCAGCAGGATGCACTTCAGTTGGTTAGGGTCGGAGCTGTGTTTGGAGTTTGTGGATTTGGTGTGGGTCCTGATGCAGGTGAACTTGCAGGAGTGGCAGGCGAAGGGCCCATGGGTGTGACCTGGGGCAGCTTCGCAGCATTGTGGTGTGCGTCCGGGGTTAAGGGTAAAGAGGGTAGCGGCATCATACGTTATACGGGTGGAGTGGGTTTTGAGAGGAACAGGGGGTCTGGCGCTGGGCGCGGTCCAGGCGCGGACGGGCGTAGACGGGCTTACCTTTGGCGCACCTTCGGCGCGCATGGGGCGCGACCGCTGCGCGTGAACGCTGCGCGGAAAGGCATCTGTCATATGTGGATAGTGGGAGGGGGAGGGGCGAGGGAGGAGCAGCTGGGAGGCGGTAGCGGGGTGGAGGTCCGGGCAGGGAGGCACAACAACAACAACAAAATGGCTGCAGGCCAAAAGCGAAAATGAACGCAATGCACAAATCACAATTCAACCTACTGTTAACGCTATGCTCAAAGGAAATTATTCAGCTTAAGGCAGACAGTCACAAAACAATGTTGATGGAAGCGCGCTTTTGAAATATAGCGCTACGATCAATATTTAGACAGAGAGCAGCAGGCAGGCACAAATGCGCGTTTGACAAATAAAGCGCTAGGCTGCAATAATTAATTGCAAGCAGTTAACAATGTCAATGCGGCTAGGGCAGTCTGGCAATGCAAAGCTCTACGATACTGCTACAGTGCTGGGAGCTGCGTGGGGAGCGACCGCTTCTGAAGGTTTCAGGACGGTCACAGCGTCAATGCAGCCAGGTAAGGCCTATAGTATCAGTGGGAGGGAGGAGCAGCTGGGAGGCGGTAGCTGGGTGGAGGTCCGGGCAGGGAGGCACAACAACAACAACAAAATGGCTGCAGGCCAAAAGCGAAACTGGATTGGGGCAGCAGCTAAAATGAACGCAATGCGCAAATCATAATTCAACCTACTGTTAACGCTATGCTCAAAGGAAATTATTCAGCTTAAGGCAGACAGTCACAAAACAATGTTGATGGAAGCGCGCTTTTGAAATATAGCGTTGCGATCAATATTTAGACAGAGAGCAGCAGGCAGGCACAAATGCGCGTTTGACAAATAAAGCGCTACGCTGCAATAATTAATGGCAAGCAGTTAACAATGTCAGTGCGGCTAGGGCAGTCTGGCAATGCAAAGCTCTACGATACCGCTACAGTGCTGGGAGCTGCGTAGGGAGCGACCGCTTCTGAAGGTTTCAGGACGGTCATAATTTTTTTTATAAATGATCTGTTTGGGACAGGCCTTTCTGTACTGGTCTCTTTACCAGTCCATTGCCAAAGCCATAAAAATGTATAAACTCTGAATATTTGTGACTATTCACTTTTCCCTACCCATCACAAGCACACCCATTCTTCTCTCTTCCTTTGAGCAACCTTTGTACCTTCCTTTTATCAAATTAATTTTGATCTGTTTCAAGTAAATGAAATTAAATATACTAAACTTAAACAATTCTTTGGCGCTTTCGTGTTTTACATTGACTGTACGTTTGGAACAATGCTATCTTAGACAGCAGGGTATGTTGTTACATATATTTTTGGTATTGTTTACCAGTGTTTGACTAATTTAAGATACACACGCACATGATAAATTATAATTTATTCTTCTCTAAAGCAGTCACGGACCACTTTTTTCATTACTGCATTGTACCCAGGTCTTGTGACGTTTATTGGGTTACCACATTAATTTGTAATGGGCATGTGTTTAAAACAACATTTTATTTTGGTACGATTATTGAAGGTTAATGTTTGAAGGAGAGACATGTTTCTGTAGATGTGGTTGCAGTATTATTACATGGTTTGTTCATTTACAAATTAGGTAGATTACTATTTCTGCAATGAGTTTATCATTAGTTGTAACTAGTTAAGTGAAACACTTAGGGGTATATTCACAAGAACGTGTGCTAAACATCACCAAAAAATGCTAACGCAACTTTACACATCGCAGCCGATCGCGGGAAAATAACCCTGTGTCAACGTGGAATTCACAACAAGACTGTGCCATGTGATAGTCTGCCGAAACTGCGGCCAATGTCCGCGATACAACCACCTCGACGAAGATAAAAACACAAACCACAACACAAAAAATCATGCGATGAGCCCATTCGCGATGAGGAAAGCAGGGATAAGCACCGCCAGGCACGGGACACACACGGAAGGCGGGAATAAGCACAACAAAAGCCTTAAAAAGAAAGACAAAGCAAACAGAAAACAACAGCCAAGCACAATGGAGTCAACATGAGCCAGTAAACAACCCCACAAGCCCCATTGGCAACAAAACTTGTACATGTCAGGCCATATTGGACAAGGTGAATGCAGCCTGAGAGCGGAGGAGGATAATGGAAGAAAACCAGAATATCCGGATTGATGCGAAACACATAAACAAGCAGAAACACGCCAACAACAAGAAGGCAGCAATGCACACCGGAAGTGGGAGTCCAGCGCCAAACCTGGAGCTGGGTGACATGGAGGAAATTGTGTCCACCACATAATTCTAGAGATGGTGGCAGGACCCGGGGACCGGAAACTGCCCAAAACAACAGACACAACAGAAACAGGGAGAGGAACCAGCAGGGACTAGGGGGACGGGGGCAGATGGGTACAATGGCACACATGCACAATTAAGCACAGCACAACTACAGACAAACCATGCCCAAGAGTAACAACACCAACCAAGAGCACAAGTCACTCAACCCGGCAATATCACACCACTGAACAAGCACAGAAATGAAAACCACACTGCCTGAAAGGGAGAAGGGTGAGCCAAATCAGAGCTGCAGGGACAACTCACACACAATGCAGCACACACATAAGCAGAGCACCCTAACATCAAACACAATAGGGTACAAACACCAACATTTGCACAACCGAACACAGGACACAAGTGCACCGCCTGTGGCCGGTAGCCGGCCATACCATCTGTCAAAGCACGAAACAGGGACATGATAACGCACAAGTACAAACCCACAGTGCTGATGGGGTAGCAATGCACGTATGGCAGGGAGCCAGAGAGTCTGACACACCCACATTGGCATACAAATCAAGACACAACACAGTTGGAGACAAGTGAATGTGCGGAAACCTTATCAACAAGTGCGTGTCAGTATGGCCAAGAGAAGTGCCATGATATGCAGACCAATGCAGCCGCGTGCCTGAATGAGAAAGGTAGGAAAGCGCCCATGTCCACCTCGGGGGAGTCCATCACCAACACAAGTCAGTGCCAACCCACATTGGTTGTCCGCGTCTGGATCTTGAGTCCAAATCAATGCAGCCATGTCCACTGTCGTCTTGTCTTGAGGCATGTGACCAGATTCCCAACATGCAACCAGGCGTCGAGACACGTGCAATGGGTCACATCCAGTTGTGCTGCAGGTACCTGTCACTCGTCCATGAACTCGAGTGCAGCAGGCCTGGTGTACGCAGGTCCAACCCACTACGCATGCACATGCAGGGGGGGACGTAACGTGCAACATTTCCGCGTTCTGCCCCACAGCCTGTGAGGACATGGTAGCGTCCACTGATCACTACACTCCATGCACCAGCAGTTGATCTCCACATGGCCATTTCCGTGGTTTGCACTCTGTGGTCTGTCCGGCATCTCCACGCCACACCTGGCGTTGGGTAGGTTCACATTCCTTAGTTACTTGACGCTCTCGCACATGCCTGCTCCATGCCTCTCCACACATCCTGCTATTGTGTGTCTTTGGTGCCATGCCGTGGCTGGGTTGTGGGCATGGCAAGGCCAGATTCCCAATGAAGTCGTGTTGTTATTTCTGGTCAGTTGGCATGTTGTGTGCCATGTTTGATATAGTTATACTGCATTCCCATTGGCAGTGCCGTGAGCTGCCTGACTGTGGGCTGGAGGTGTGTGGTGTGTTTATTTTGGACTTACCAACGCATTTCCATGTGTGCCATCCGGGGAGCTCTGGGTGATGTTGGGCTGTCGGGAGATGTGAGTATCATGCACTTTGCCTGGGGAGTTGGCCACAACATTTTTGAGGCATCCCGGGCGGTCCACTATTGCCTGCACATTCATGGTATGCGTATGTTTTCTGTTGTGATAGTTGTGTACAGTGTGGGCAGGGGGCACGAGGGGTACATGTGTGCAGTTGATTGTCCCTGACACGTGAGGGAATCCAGCTATGGCATAGGGGCCTTTCTTGGTCTCCAGCTTCTCCTGCGCAGTGTGGGTGACGTGGGCGTGCTGGGTACCAGGCTGATGTTGGCATCCAGGACAGGTATGATGACATTGGATGGGGCTGGCTGTTTAACTCCTCCAACTCTGGCAATTTTGGGTTGCATGGTACCAGAGGCCGGCATGAACAGAGCAGCCGGCAGTTTTGTCTGCGGAGGGATGTTGTTTGTCCGCTGGGTTGGGACCGTCAGCAGGTGGGGGATGTGGGTCAGGATGCGGGGATGGTTGTACTTTTGGGCCTGTAGTGGCCAATGTCCTCTTCTGGCATTGGATCTGAGCGGCAGGTGCGTTTCAGGTGGGTCCGCTGTCTTTGTGTACGCTGCCTCTGTGGTGTTCCCTGGGGAGAGGGGGATGGGACAGGTCCTGGGAGTGGTGGCGGGCCTGGGGTGGTTGCGGTGGGAGTTGGGGCCCTCATGGTTATCCGCGTTGCATGATCATTGTCTTCATGGCATCTGTGGGTCTTCAGGAGTGGCTCTTGGCTGGGCTTCCTTTTATGCAGGTGTTAATTCCCTGCTGCTTCAGCGGCTTATCGCCTGTTTTTGGTTTGCATCGCAGATCTGGCAGTTCGTTGTGAAAGTGGTGTTGTGGTTTTTTGTGTGTTTTTGCACGGGAACACCTACTCTGCATCTCATTAGGGTTAGTTGGTGGTGTCCACCGTGGAGATACATTTTGGGGCAGGTATCGCGGGAATACGGGTGATGTCTGCAGTTTGCACCAGCTTGTGAATGGGGTGTTAAATCTATCTCCACTTTTGATGCGTTAAGGTGGAGATAAATCAGAGATAAGTCCTTGTGAATATCCCCCTCAGTGAATATTAACACTCATAAGTATAATTTTCTTAAATGGAGATGAGAAGGGTATTAGTATCATTGGATGTTGTCCTCTGTGATCTTATCAGTGATGTCATCAATGGTGTAATTAGGTATGCCTTTGATAATGTCATTTAACATGTCTCGACTGATGTCATATGATGTCATAAATATTGCATGACAGGAATGCTAGTTATGGTTACTATGCTTAACCATAACAGGAGAATAAAAACTGGAGCCATAACTGTTTTGACAGTGCAGCTGTCATCAGATGTAACGTGATCAGCCTGGGTGTTCTATAGAGATGGGTTTTGACTCCATCAGTATGTTGGTAGCCAGAAGTATTGTTTAGGCAGAAGTTGTTTGCTTCCAGAGAAAAAAGTACTTCCACTCCACAAAGCTGTGATTATTACTGTAATTATTTTGCCTTTTTATCCAGCTGCCTGAGCTAGCAGCAGTACAGCCTCATAAGCTTGAACTTTCTGGGGCACACACATGGTATTGCAATGTTAACGTGTCTTAGATAGGTAGATAATTGATACGTTTGATTTTCTATGGCGATTTAGAAAAGGGGGTGGTGATGAACAGAGTGTCTGAGTTAAACAGACCACTCTTACCCAGTCCAAAGATCAGGGCTTGATCCATCACCGTTATTTATCTCACTGCCCCATCCCAGCTCAGAACCTGGCTATATGCAAATCAGTCTGTCCCTGGCCCAGTGCATCATGGGAACAGGGCAGACTAAACTACCAAGCCAATTCTTCACCAGAAAGGAGACAAGCTACCGGGGACCGGTTTCTGGCATTTCAGCCTTCTTCGGCCCGGCTTGCTTGAATCCTGATGGAGCAGTGAGAAAGGGACTCATGTCTGAGTATACCCTGCCACACCTATAGTGGCCAAAAACGATTTAGAAAAGGGGGTGGTGATGAACAGAGTGTCTGAGTTAAACAGACCACTCTTACCCAGTCCAAAGATCAGGGCTTGATCCATCACCGTTATTTATCTCACTGCCCCATCCCAGCTCAGAACCTGGCTATATGCAAATCAGTCTGTCCCTGGCCCAGTGCATCATGGGAACAGGGCAGACTAAACTACCAAGCCAATTCTTCACCAGAAAGGAGACAAGCTACCGGGGACCGGTTTCTGGCATTTCAGCCTTCTTCGGCCCAGCTTGCTTGAATCCTGATGGAGCAGTGAGAAAGGGACTCATGTCTGAGTATACCCTGCCACACCTATAGTGGCCAAAAACGATTTAGAAAAGGGGGTGGTGATGAACAGAGTGTCTGAGTTAAACAGACCACTCTTACCCAGTCCAAAGATCAGGGCTTGATCCATCACCGTTATTTATCTCACTGCCCCATCCCAGCTCAGAACCTGGCTATATGCAAATCAGTCTGTCCCTGGCCCAGTGCATCATGGGAACAGGGCAGACTAAACTACCAAGCCAATTCTTCACCAGAAAGGAGACAAGCTACCGGGGACCGGTTTCTGGCATTTCAGCCTTCTTCGGCCCGGCTTGCTTGAATCCTGATGGAGCAGTGAGAAAGGGACTCATGTCTGAGTATACCCTGCCACACCTATAGTGGCCAAAAACGATTTAGAAAAGGGGGTGGTGATGAACAGAGTGTCTGAGTTAAACAGACCACTCTTACCCAGTCCAAAGATCAGGGCTTGATCCATCACCGTTATTTATCTCACTGCCCCATCCCAGCTCAGAACCTGGCTATATGCAAATCAGTCTGTCCCTGGCCCAGTGCATCATGGGAACAGGGCAGACTAAACTACCAAGCCAATTCTTCACCAGAAAGGAGACAAGCTACCGGGGACCGGTTTCTGGCATTTCAGCCTTCTTCGGCCCGGCTTGCTTGAATCCTGATGGAGCAGTGAGAAAGGGACTCATGTCTGAGTATACCCTGCCACACCTATAGTGGCCAAAAACGAGTTAAAAAACGGTGTTGGATCTAGCCCTGATCTCTTGACTGGGTGAGAGCTTTCTGCTTAATTCAGAGACTCTGTCCCTCACCACCCCTTGTTGTAAATGATTTTCTATGGCAGCACAGATGGAAGAGGGCAGTCAGTAGGAATGTATTGCACTCCCACCACCCTCCCCTTCCATCATTAACTTTAGAATTCTGAGTGGCTGTCACCTGACCTTAAATTATCAACTAAAAAGAGCTTTCAGAGTACTATTACACTTTGATTTATTTCTAACTATAACATCCTTGGTGTAATTCCGGTAAGATATTGTTTCTATATGAAGGAGCAAAGACCTCTGTGGGCATTAAAATGGGCAAATATCATTTTTGGGAACCCCCCTTTTTTTAGCCCCCACTTGACAGACCTGCCCAAAATTTGCCATTAGGAACTCACTGTAGATGTACTGTAAAAAAAAAACAAGTTTTATGTAGATTTGCTTAACAATTACAAAGTTATCACCGCCTTTGTCTTATATTTACAAAGTAATGCATCTAAGCAGATGTGTCACTTTGTAAAGCCCTGCTCTACATTAAGCCTGCGTCAAGTATAATGTATGCAGGGTGGGCGTTCCCCTGCAAAAAAAGCTCATAGAAGTGTTGCAGTGAAATCTATGAGATTTCACTGCTACACTTCTAGGACGCCACTGCATCAAATCCTTACGCCTGCCTTACAGCAGGTGTAAGACTGACGCAGGCCCTTTCACATGGAGCTTGCCCCATGTGAAAGGACACATTGCTGGAGTTGCCTCTGTTTTAAGACACACCCCAGCAATGCGTCATTATTGTGCCGACAGATACATCAAGATTCCTGACGTATATGTCAATCCTTGCGACATGGAACTCCGTACAGTAAATACGGCGCATCCATGGTGTCACAAGTAGGGCGCACTGAAAAGGTTTGCATCGCTGTTTTACCTCAGCGATGCAACACTTTTCATAAATTAGGCCCTTAGCATGTTCAGCTCACTCTAAGGGCCCAATTACGATGTCGCACGGACCTGAGTTCGTCTGACATCGTTTGGGAACTAGGATCGAACGACCTCCTGTCGTAGGTCCCAACCCAGCAATTAGGATGCGACAGAACAATGTTCGGTCGCATTCCTGTTCTTTACAATGGGAGGATGCCTTCCAACCAGAGCTGAGGAGCAGGCAGGCACTGCCATTGGGTGCAGGGATCAACAGTGGAGCACCATAGGTGCACCCTAGGCCGCCATCCGGAGACCTTGCACCCATGTGGGCCCTGCTGGGGGCCCCCAAAGTTGGATTCCCACAGCCGTTCTGTGTCAGAAAGGCCGGCACAGAAAGGCTGTTGGAATCTGCCATTGTAATCCTTCGGGCTGAAAGAGCAGCCCGAGGGATTAATGGAGGTTTTCCGAACGGCATCCGGGCTTTCCGAGCCCTGTGGAGGCCATTCGGAAATCTGGTTCGGATTCTCGGAAATCTGGTTCGGATTCCTTTCCGGCCGACCCCATCAAAAGGGGCAAAGTTAAGAGGGATGCAAAATCACTGATTTACTTATATCTTTGGTGATGTGTCATGGCTTAATGTATTGATTTACAGGCAGATCCATTAAGACCACAGTTGTATGTTCATTAGCTATAATGAATCTGCAGGGTATTTGAAAGGCTGTGAGCAAGTTGAACCCAGTGCAGGCATACCAGATTTCAACAATCTGGTAAGGCAGCAACAATAAAGAGGGCCAAAGGTACTGCACAGCAGGTGTTGACCAGACCCTACGTAATGCCTGTGGGGCTCAAGGCCATGCACTGCTGAACTTGGTGAAGAGACTAGCCTTTTTCTAGGCTGTGTGCCCAACCTGCCACATGCTGCCAACGCCTGCTTTTCACAGCCTTCAGTGGTGCATAGCACAAAATGGCCGTAGTGCCAGTTGCGCCCGGCATGGCTCATGGATGGGGGGGCGGGTGGGCATGGGGATGTTCCAGGCGGCGGGGGGGGGTCAAGTGGGGTCCACAATTGCAGGAGGGAGCACAATAAAAATGAAAATAAATCACTTATCTTGCCGCCGCCGGGTGCAGCGTCTCTGCTCCTGCTCCAACTTCAGGAACAGGAAGCAGGCAGCCAGGCTTCTTCCCCTAAGCCAATCACAAAGCTGCAATGCAGCATTGTGATTGGACTGAGCGCCGTGACACTGCACTCAGCCAGGAGCTGGAGAGATGGGCATGCTCTCCATGAAGGCATGAATGGTTTGGGCGGCCCCAGAGGGCTGACCAAACAGCCATCGCATACTTAGGAGTGGGCAAACCATTCCTCCCCTGCCCTGATCAATTAGCAGAGAAGCTCGCCCGCCTGCTCGCCCGCAAAGGAAACATAAAATGATAGTAACTGAAAGTTATTATAATTTTTTGTATGTGCTTCTAGCACTGCGTGAAAGCAGTGGGGCGTCACTCCTTTGCCATAGTATAGTGCCTGGCATGTGCTAATAACAATGGTGCTGGCTAATGAATCGCCATGATATCTGACAGGCTGTTAGCAAGTTAAACCCAGTGCAGGAATCTCGGATTTCAAGCAGATCCACTCAGGGTTTCTTTCTGTAGCAGAGAGCAAAGATTCATATGGAAGCTAGGCAAATTAAACCCGGTGCAGAAATCTCAGGTTTCAGGCTGATTCGATCAGGGTTTCATTCTGTAGCAGAGAGCACAGATTCATATGGTAGTTAATACAGAAAATGCTGTTTTTTTAACCAACCCATAACATGTTTCTCCCATGACAGATTTGCATGAAAAATATACCAACAAAAGGAAAAAGAGGGAGAGTTATGGAACACTCTTATTCCCCGGTTCAGTCTATTTAAACAAGAAAAGAGTGTCCTCTGGTGTTTGAAAGACCACAAACAGGAGCAGAAGAACATAAAACTGGCCTCATTTAGGTCAGTTAAGAAAGCTCTCACTCACCACCTGGTGGTGACATGCTTCATCATTGGGCCCCACTAAAGAGGCCGAGTGCCTCTTTAGTGTGCTTCGACGCCAGGTCTACTGCGGAGCAGGTTTTGTGAGTTCGGGCGTGCAATGAAAGTAAATTATATTGTAGTGAGGGGATTAAAAAATGTCTAAAGAGGCACTCGGCCTCTTTAATGGGGCCCAATGATGAAGCATGTCACCACCAGGTGGTAAGTGAGGGCTTTCTTAACTGACCTAAGTGAGGCCAGTTTTATGTTCTTCTGCTCCTGTTTGTGGTCTTTCAAACACCAGAGGACACTCTTTTCTTGTTTAAATAGATGTGCATGAAAGTCAAAATATCAAGGTTAAGCTAAATACGGTAAGTGACTGCCAATGTTACTGACACATGAAGTAGTTTTTGCTCTCTCTTTTAATTTTCTCACCCCACCCCTTGTTAATGGAACTACACAAAACGTGCCACACGCACAGAAGACTGCATATGTTAAATGTCAAATGATGCCGCAGTTATAAGCGAATGAGCAGTTTTTGGACAACCACATTAAATAATGCACCCCCAATGATGAATCTGCACACATTTAAAAATACCAAGAATAACCTAAGCATTTTAAGCATCTGTCAAAGTTTGGGCAAATTGATTAAACAATGCTAAATTTATAGGCAAACCACAAATAGCCAACTGTCAAAATATCTCTAAAATGTAACCTCTTCATGCACACATCAGACCACTTTCTAAATAATAATTTCTCCAAAACTATTGATTAGATTTACACTAAACCAAGCAGAGGCATGTCCTTTATAAGGTTCTACTTGCATGCCAAGTTTGGTGTAATCCGCTTCATCCATTTTGAGTACCCCAAAGGAGGTTACAGTAGAAATGTCACTTTTGGGAGCCCCCCTTTTTTTGCTCCCTGTTTGACAAATATGCATGAAACTTGCTATGAGGAGCTAAACAGTGATGTACTTGTTTCTTGGAAAGTTTTGTGCACATTAATCGAGCGGTGACAAAGTTAGCGAGAACTAAAAATGCCTTTTCAGTGGAAACTCTGACCTAACCATTCCTACGCAGACACAGACGCTGTCACCGCCTGTGTAATATATGTTTGTTGAATGTTTTGATTACAAACTCCTGGCTTACAACTACATCTGTCAGACCTTCCGAAGAGATTCTAGCAGGAAATATTACAGTGCAAATTCTCTATCCTAGAGTTTGTCAAAGGGGGTTATCAGCACCAAAATCCTTGCCTACTGATGTCATTTGTGAGATTCCTTGTAATAAAATCCATGTCTGCAGGAATTAACAATCCATCCTTAACCACTTTAGTGTGGAGGATGATTGTTCATGTTGAGTGCACTAACTAATCAATGTGGAGGTCATGAACCTACTTAAGTCGGAAAATCTTTCGTTTTTCTCTAAAAGCTTGAGTTGGGAGGAAAAAAATTCTCTCACATTAGGAGGAAAATCTAGTCTTTTTGGGTACAAAAACATATTTGGATTCATGGAAGTAACACCATTGCGAACCCTTTGGTGTCTACTTTCAAGAAAGGTTTGGGGTTGGTGGGTTTCTCTCAGTGGCGGCTCTAGCCCGGGCGCAAATACAGCAGCTATTTCCATCTGCACAATATGTGAATTTGAAAGGAAAACTATTGATGGCTTTTTGTTTAGTGGCCTTTCCTGTCACTGGTGAAATAGGCTCACACACAAAAGAAGTATCATTATTATCTGGAGAAGTGGGAAAACAGAGAAAGTAGTCAATACTATGTCAGGACGGAGGCGAGGATTATGCAGTCCTTTCTTCTCTTTATTATAATAGCAATTCAAAGAAAAAACCAATCAACACATATTAACTGAACCACAACTCCCATGAGCACATGGGGCACAGTGTCCATAGTAACCACCAGCCAATCATGATGCCGTCCGTTGTATAATTAGCCATGACGTCCCTTCCTCTTCCTCTTTCTTCTCTGCTCGTCAGATAAGTCACCCCTTTTTAGGGCTCGCCTGCTGTGCGCATGCGCATAGCTGGCGAAGCTCTATAGGGGCTTAAACAGTGTTTAACCAAGCACGATTCTACTGGCGATTCCACGCAGTGCATGTGCTTTTTAGGTCATTGCGCAAGCCCTAAAAAGCGCGTGCACAATGCCACCAGCCGCCTGCCTGCCTGGCATTACCATATCAAAGGCAGCCCAGCCTCCCCTCCCACAAGCTTCTCAGCGTGCGCTCATCCCCTAATTATTCACGGCCGGCCGTACTTTCAGGTCTCTTTTCATGCTCTCTGATGATTGTTTATTTTGTATAGGTATACTTAGGACTCGTTTCTTTCAAACCCTTTGTCGAGCTTTACAGTTGCTGAACATCTTTTATTATTCCTTATGGGGTAATACTGCCACATCCACAGCACTTTGTCATGTCTCTTTCTCGTGTTATTTTGATTCACCGTATATTTACTCTTGCCTCCACCTTTGTGTTGTGTGTACAGCACGTTAATTGGCCTTCCAGCATTTGGCAGACCAAGCCTTCAAATTCACACGTAGCTGCTAATCCAGGAAGCGCTGCCCCGACCAGCTCCATTAACACTTGAACTCCTGTCTTGAACAAAACGTGCAGCTTTACACTGCAGCATTTCTTCCTATAACGAAATGACCCACTGAGTTTTAAATGACATCTTGAAATGCGCCTAATACTTGGTGTGCTGTTGAATCCCTACAGATTAACCCTTCCTTGTCTCTGTCATGTCCTGTCACCTGCCGTTCCCAGACCTGTAGTCACATTTGTGTTTCATTGCATCAATAACATTAGTGTTTTGTTTCTTGTAACTGTCAGCGTGAACTCTTTTTTAGTACGTAGACTGACAATAATATAACTCACGGGGATCAATTTGTAAATAAGATAAAAAACTATTAATAATTGTAACAGACGAAAGTTTTTCTAGGAAGGCCACTGCTGGCGCCGTCGAATACTTAGATTACTTGATTCCCGCACATGTCACTTTGTCCCACGGCCTGTGCTTACTGCCTGTAGTCCATTCTTACAGCTTCCATCTCCACCCATGCACCCACCACCCAGCTCCACCGATGCCCCCACCACACAGCTCCACCGATGCCCCTACCACACAGCTCCACCGATGCCCCCACCACACAGCTCCACCGATGCACCCACCACACAGCTCCACTGATGCACCCACCACACAGCTCCACCCATGCACCCACCACCCAGCTCCACCGATGCCCCCACCACACAGCTCCACCCACCACCCAGCTCCACCGATGCCCCCACCATACAGCTCCACCGATGCCC
Source organism: Lissotriton vulgaris (assembly GCF_964263255.1). Taxonomy (NCBI): domain Eukaryota; kingdom Metazoa; phylum Chordata; class Amphibia; order Caudata; family Salamandridae; genus Lissotriton; species Lissotriton vulgaris. Next base: position 267,499,704 of record NC_141685.1, read on the forward strand.
CCACCACACAGCTCCACCGATGCCCCCACCACACAGCTCCACCGATGCACCCACCACACAGCTCCACTGATGCACCCACCACACAGCTCCACCGATGCACCCACCACACAGCTCCACCGATGCACCCACCACACAGCTCCACCGATGCACCCACCACACAGCTCCACCGATGCACCCACCACAAGGCTCCACTGATGCAACCACCACACAGCTCCACCAAGACAGCTCCACCGATGCACCCAACACCCAGCTCCACCGATGCCCCCACCACACAGCTCAACCGACACAGCTCCACCGATGCACCCACCACACAGCTCCACCGATGCACCCACCACACAGCTCCACCGATGCACCCACCACACAGCTCCACCGATGCACCCACCACACAGCCCCACCGATGCACCCACGACAAAGCTCCACCGAGGCACCCACCATACAGCTCCACCGATGCACCCACCACACAGCTCCACCGATGCACCAACCACACAGCTCCATCGATGCAACCACCACACAGCTCCACCGATGCACCCACCACCCAGCTCCACCGATGCACCCACCACCCAGCTCCAACAATGCCCCCACCACACAGCTCCACCGATGCACCCACCACACAGCTCCACCGATGCACCCATCGCACAGCTCCATCGATGTGCCCACCGCACAGCTCCATCGATGCACCCACCGCACAGCTCCACCGAGGCACCCACCACACAGCTCCACCGATGCACCCACCACAAAGCTCCACCGATGCACCCACCACACAGCTTCACCGATGCACCCAACACACAGCTTCACCGATGCACCCACCACACAGCTCCACCGATGCACCCACCACACAGCTCCACCGATGCACCCACCACACAGCTCCACTGATGCAACCACCACCCAGCTCCACCGATGCACCCACCACCCAGCTCCACCGATGCACCAACCACACAGCTCCACTGATGCAACCACCACACAGCTCCACCAACACAGCTCCACCGATGCACCCACCACCCAGCTCCACCGATGCCCCCACCACACAGCTCCACCGATGCCCCCACCACACAGCTCCACCGATGCACCCACCACACAGCTCCACCGATACGCCCACCACACAGCTCCACCGATGCACCCACCACACAGCTCCACCGATGCACCCACCACACAGCTCCACCGATGCACCCACCACACAGCTCCACCGATGCACCCACCACACAGCTCCACTGATGCAACTACCACACAGCTCCACCAACACAGCTCCACCGATGCACCCAGCTCCACCGATACAGCTCCACCGATGTACCCACCACACAGCTCCACCGATGTACCCACCACACAGCTCCACCGAGGCACCCACCACACAGCTCCACCGAGGCACTCACCACACAGCTCCACCGAGGCACCCACCACACAGCTCCACCGATGCACCCACCACACAGCTCCACCGATGCACCCACCACACAACTCCACAGTTGCACCCACCACACAACTCCACCGAAGCACCCAACACACAGCTCCGCAGATGCACCCACCACACAGCTCCACTGATGCAACCACCACACAGCTCCACCAACACAGCTCCACCGATGCACCCAACACCACCGATGCCCCCACCACACAGCTCAACCGACACAGCTCCACCGATGCACCCACCACACAGCTCCACTGATGCACCCACCACACAGCTCTACCGATGCACCCACCATACAGCTCCACCGATGCCCCTACTACACAGCTCCACCGATGCCCCCACCACACAGCTCCACCGATGCCCCCACCACACAGCTCCACCGATGCACCCACCACACAGCTCCACCGATGCACCCACCACACAGCTCCACCGATGCACCCAGCTCCAACAATGCCCCCACCTCACAGCTCCACCGATGCACCCACCAACCCCCCCATACAGGAGGCGGAGGAACTATGCTGCACCCAACCCCTGCCACCGGCGGTTGGTCGCGCGCTTTCACAGGCACAGGACACGGTACTGGCACCTCTGCGGGAGAGAGTGGATGCCCTCACCCAAAGCATCCCTGGGGTGTTTGGTAACGCAGTGCCTGCTGACCGCGGATCCAAAGGTGCGCAGGGAGGAGGGAAAAAGTCAGTGAAGCGTCACACGGGGCACGTGGAGGAGTTCGATCGCTTGAGGGACTCCTTCCGCAAGAGTGCGCGAACGCTTAAAAATGTACCCTGCCGGGAGGGATTCTACCCCGGAGACGATGGCGACGAGGTCGCCCCGGACTCTGACCAGGAGGATGGTTTCCCCTTGGAGTAGAGGGTGTTACCGAGGATGATGTCTCCTCGGAGGAAGAGGATGTGTACACAGGGCGGCCCTGGCACCTGGCGTCTCATTCTTCGGGATCTGTGGAAGGGGACGACAAGACCCCAGGCATGTTTGAACCGACAGAAATCTACCACCCTAGATCGTCGGAATGGATCCCTGACCCCAAAGTAGCAGCGTATGTGGCGGGTAAAGTGCGCCAACCCCTAGAAAAAGAGGTTAGAACCCGCATGCGGGGTGAGTGCCCTCGCCCAAAGCTGGAAGGCAGAGTGGCGGCCACACCAGACATCGATGAGAAGCTCTATGCGTTCTTCGCTAAATTTATGAAGGACCCTAGGAAGGGCAAAGATCGATCCTGGCGCAACTGCCAGGATAAGCTCCTGGACGCCGTGGGCCCCATGACCCAGATTATCCAGTTAGCCGAGAGGACCAACGTATCGGGGACGGCGATGTCCACGGAGGTCGTGGCAGGTTGGGCACAGCGAGCCCTATGCTTCCTGGGTAACGCAAACTGCGCGTTGGCGGCAGAGCGGAGGAGATCCCTCCTCATCAAGATAGATCCTAAACTTGGAGATTTGGCCACTTCGGAGGCAGGGCCTATTGCATAAGGCAAACTGTTTGGCGAACCCTTTATTAAGGAGTTAAATAAGTTAGTCACAACCTTCTCTGCTTTAGACAGAGCACAGTTGTCCATCAAGAAGATTTTTCCTGGACGGGTTTTTGCAGGGGCCGGAAGAGGACGGGGTCGCTCCTCCGGCCGCCAATTCCAGCAAGGCCCTAATAACAAGAACCAGCAGCGCTGTAACAACGGCTGGAACGACGGTCGCCGGGGGAACGGCAGAGGCTATCACGGCGGAGCCAATGCACCGGGAGGCCCATCCGGTGAGTGTTACCCTTTTTTCCCCATCCGTTCTGGGGGGAGGTTACGGGATCATCTCCACAACTGGTACAAAATCTCCTCAGACCCTTGGGTGCTCCAGACGGTCAGGGGCTTCCGGATAGAGTTCTATGGCACTCCCCGTCAGAGGGTTCGCTCTCGCCCCTTGGTGTCATACCCGATGTTTCCGGATCAACCAAAACTGTGTGTAGTGCGCTGCCTCAAGGCGTATGAGGACATGACGGCGGAGTACCGCCCTCCAGGGGAACGGCAGCTTCTCATTGCACTGCAGAAGCCATTTAAGGCGGTTTTGGCTCCATCCATCGCTAGGTGGGTCTGTTGGATCATGACTGAAGCGGGGGTGGACGTGACCAGATTTGGAGCTCACTCCACAAGAGGAGCAATGGCCTCTAAAGCCATTCAGGTGGGCGGTAGGCTGGAGGACATCATGGCAGCAGCGGATTGGTCCTCGGATTCCAATTTCAAAAAGTTTTACTTCAAGCCCATCAATGGCGCGGCAGAACTTGTGGTGGATAAGCTTTGAAACTGCATAATCCTCGCCTCCGTCCTGACCTAGAATGAAAAATTTCCTAGCTAACGTAACGGAAAGTTTCAATTCTATTAAGGACTAGGAGGCGAGGATTATCCCTCCCGAGATTTGCTGGTCTCGACCCACCCGTACGCCTTCGTACTTCAGTAAGTAATGATTTACGATTTATTTCACTGCTATGCTTATGCAATGAGATGAGTTGGAACAGGATATTGATGTGTATACATATTCTAGAACTCTAAAATGTTCACGTTGCTAGGCTGTGCTGATTCTCATAAATGCTGTGTACTGCCTCTCTTTGCTTTCTTTCTTGAAAGAAGAGCTGGATAACGTTTATCTTGTTTGGTTTAGGACAAGACCAGACGGATTGAGGAGCGTTTCTGGGCCTCTTTCCTCACAGAGAAGAAGAGGAAGAGGAAGGGACGTCATGGCTAATTATACAACGGACGGCATCATGATTGGCTGGTGGTTACTATGGACACTGTGCCCCATGTGCTCATGGGAGTTGTGGTTCAGTTAATATGCGTTGATTTTTTTTTTAATTGCTATTATAATAAAGAGAAGAAAGGACTGCATAATCCTCGACTCCTAGTCCTTAATAGAATTGAGACTTTCCGTTACGTTAGCTAGGAAATGTTTAATTTGTTATTACCAATTGTTTTCCCTCCATGTTTTTTGTTTCCAAATGTAAGCAGTGTGCAGGAAAGAACACATTTTGCAAAATGCCCTCTGAATTACCTAACGGTTTGGGTAAACTCAAATGCAGAGTTGTCCTACTGGGGGTGACAAATGCAAAAAGAACAATTGATGGAGAGAATGTTGCACAATGTCAAACATTCACCCCAGAACAGAGATCTGGGGCTAAATCCATTGTTTTTTGCTCCCCATGCCTTTCCAGTTCAGATCCAGCTATATGCAAATCAGTCTTGAACCTGTTCCCAATGGGAACAGTCTAGCTCGAACCGCCAGGCCGGGTCCTCCCTGAACTGGAAACAAGCATCCTGGGACCAGTTTTGGGGTTTCGCCCCTCGCCAGCCAAGCTAGCTTGACTCCAGTGGCATGGAGAGCACGGGACCCTTGTCTGGGCATCCCAGTCTCACTCTGGGTGACAAATGAAAAAAGAACAATTGATGGACAGAATGTTGCACAATGTCAAATATTCACCCCAGTTCAGAGATCTGGGCCTAACTACATAGTTTTTTTGCTCCCCATGCCTTCCCGTTTCAGACCCAGCCATATGCTAATCAGTCTTGACCCTGTTTGCATCATTCAGCATTCCATCTATGATTTGTTGCAGTTACACTTTTTGCCCTAAGTGGGACGGATATGCCCAGACGTTGGTCCCTTGCTCTCTGTGCCCCTGGATCCAAGCTATCCTGGCTGATGAGCGGTGACATAGCTCAAAACCGGTCCCAGGATCCTTGTTTCCTGTCCAGGGAGAACTGAGCTTGGCAGTTCAGGCTGGACTGTTCCTAACAGGAATAGGGTCTACTGATTTGCATATGGCTGGGTCTGAACTGGGATGGCGAAGTGGGCAAAAGAGCGATCGATTTAACCCAGATCTCTTGACTTGGGGAGAATGTTAGAATCATTCAGCATTCCGTCCACCATTTTTTGCAGTTACACTGGCCACTTATGAGGCATCAAAGAAGAGTGATAATGATGCCAGCAAATGGTACGAAATGGGCAGGCTCCAAGCCTTTTACAGTAAACAATATCCCTTGCAAGCGAAAGCGCATGTCAGCCCAGGTGAGGCCTAAAATTAGGATTTTCTTTTTTAAACTGCGTGTTTCTGAAGGCCGGAAAGAGGGCAACATAGCACAGCAAACCTTCCGTTGATGCCACTCTTGCAAAAAAACACATACCTTCTGGCACAGCACAATTTTTCTAAGAAATCAAAAATAAATGTGCTACATTTTGGCTATATTCTTGGTTTCCTCTGGGGATGTAGACAAATCCTGGGTACCTTTACAATCCCCAAAATTTGTTAAAAAGGATGCAAATTCAACTAAGATATCATTTGTTCAAATAAACTAATGATACTAACTTTCTTAAACATAAAAAAGGATTCAGTGCTGGGGGAGGGTTGGGTGGAAGCATTGGTTGAAGTAGGGGTAAGTATAAGCTCTTATGAGTTTAAAGGTCTTTTGGTTTTAACATGCTCATAATACATAAATCAGTCCTACTGCCTTTTGACATAACGTTTCATAATAAATAGATCACCTGTGGCATCTGAATGAACTTTTTGAAATGAAACAATCAGGTATGTGTAGCCTTTATCAGAACCTTGTCACGATAATCAACTCAGGCCTACTCTACTCACCATAGGGCAACCAGCAGGTATACAGTTATACAATCAAAATATATGCACAATTATAGTTGTCAAATGAATATAAAATCGTTCATAAGGGGGAATAAGAAGGATTATGTTTCAAGTGCTGGACACAACGGGCCCATCTTCTCTCATAAGGCCCCATTCACAGAATGAACTTAAGACTCAATCCTAAACTTACTACTTTTGGTATTCACAGAAGTTAGGATTTTGTCTTAAGTTTGTCTTAAGACAGACTTAAGACAAAATCCTAACTTCTGTTTATACCAAAAGTAGTAAGTGCGTTCTGTGAATACCAAAATAGTAGTAAGTTTAGGATTGAGTCTTAAGTTCATTCTGTGAATCTGGCCCATTAAGTCTTGAAAAAGTAAGGGTGATTTCTTCCTGTAGCTGCCGTGTTGCTTAACACTTCTAAATATCACATAGAAGCAATGGATTTCTCCTTGAAGGGTCAATGATTGGAGGATATAGCCAGGTGGCATAAACAACCTCCAGGCAGACAGGATACCCAAAGTAAGAATTGTAGAGGAACCTATCACTCATAAGCCAGGCTGGAGTAGATGAGGACCAGATCCAGCTGGAAAAGGTTCCAGGAGATGGAGCAGGATTCCAGGAGCAAGGAACCAGGAGGGAGTCACTCAACTGCAGTTACTGTAGCATTTACAACACATAGAATGGCAGGTTCATGCCCCTTAAATAGAGGAAACCAGAAGGTAGAAGAATCAAGAAATAACACATGGGAAATGGTTCCTCAATGATGGATTGACATTGTGCCATTAATAGATAGTACATAGGAAGCTATATCAGCTTGAGTAAAAAAATAAAACTCCCAGGGGCATATTAGCAAGAACCTTGTTAAAATGATCGCCGTTTTAGCAGCAGGAAACTGCTACTAAAATGATGATAGTGGGCTTGCTAATATGCGTTATAGAATTCCAATAGAAGCCCAGGTTAGATGCGCAGGACATATAACCTGGGCTTCTATTGGAATTCTATAGCGCATATTAGCAAGCCCAGTATCGCCGTTTTAGCGGCCGTTTCCTGCCGCTAAAAGAGCGATAATTTTAACGAGGTTCTTCCTAATATGCCCCCCAGTGTATTGTCATGAGACTCGAAAGAAGATGTCTTGTGACAGTGAAGGCAGTTTAGGGTGTTTTAGCAGAGACACTAGAATTATGGTGGCATAAGAATTATGTGGCTGATAAGAAAAGAACACCAGGTAAGTGGAACCTTGATTCCTCACAAAATGCTGAGAGAACATGCATACTGTTTCTGTGCCCTATGTTGAACTGCTATGTACGATCCTGCCATCCAAGCGCAAACACTGGAACCCCACTACCTCATGGCATGGACGGGGAGACAAAGAGGATTGCTGGTTCTGTACGTTTGAACTATGGAATGCTGGGTCACCAACACCAAAACCGTTGCCTACTATGGAAATTATTGAGAGTCCCTATAACAAAATACCTGACTACTGACATTGGCCCTTTATTAACAACTAGCAGCCTGTCCCGAAATTGTCCGGGTATGAATTGCTGCCAATATATTGTTTTGTAGGATTTCGTTTTGATAGCATTTCTTATCTGTGACAGGCCTGTGAAACGCTTCGATTCACAGTTCACTGCTAATGCACTTAAGAGTGCGCTTTCAGTAGTGTGTGAACTCGAGTTTCCCTACTTTATTTTTCCATGCAATATTATATAGCGCGAACTCGACAACATGGCATGAGCACAATTTACATTACAGAAGAACACATTCATTTGTGGTAAGCACGGGGAGACAAAGCGATTTGCCTGGATTCACAGGATGTTGAGCTGATGCCGAGATTCGAACGTAGCTCCCAGTTCTAAAGTTCGCAATTCTAGAAATTATGGCGGGAGGTGTGTCTAAAAGTGTATGTCGGTGCTGGCCATCAATGAGAGAGACGTGCATTTTTCAAATCGGTGGTGAAAAAATATGAGTATGTTGCTGGATATGTGGGCCGCTGTGCCAACAATGAACTTACCGGGGAGGGTTAACACCCATTATTCCGCAACTTTCTTTCCGCATACCCTCACTCCGCATACTTTCATTACGAAAGTACCATGACTCCGCAATGCCATTATAACGCATGGCATCACATTTTATATGCTTTTACCACGCATACATTTACAACGAAAGTCGTTGTAAATGCATGAATGGTAAAAGCATGTTTTTTTAATGTTTGGATAAGGTAAGTATGGGTATAGGGGTATATATTTTGGGGTACTGAGGTATATGTTTTGGGGTGTTTGGGTATTTTAAGTGTTCAGATATAGTTTTGGGTTATGGGGTATAGGGGTAGTTTTAGGGTTTAGGGATAGGTATGGGTTTTGGGGTACAGGGGTATTTTTAGGGTTCAGGGCTAGGTTTGGGTTTTGAAGTATAGGGGTATTTTAGGGTTATGGGGTAGGTTTGGGTTTTGGGGTACAGGGGTATTTTAAGGGTTCAGGGCTAGGTTTGGGTTTTGAGGTACAGGGGTATTTTTTAGGGCTCAGGGCTAGGTTTGGTGTTGGGGTACAGGGGTCTTTTAAGGGTTCAGGGCTAGGTTTGGGCTTTGGGGTACAGGGTTATTTTAGGGTTCAGGGGTAGGTTTGGGTTTTGGGGTACAGGGGTATTTTTATGGTTCGGGGTAGATTTGGGTTTAGGGGTACAGGGGTATTTTAAGGGTTCGGGGGTGCGTTTGGGTTTTGAGGTAAAGGGGTATTTATAGGGTTCAGGGCTAGGTTTGGGTTTTCGGGTACAGGGGTATTTTTAGGGTTTAGGGATAGGTTTGGGTTTTGGAGTATATAAGTATCAGTATAGGGGTATATATTTTGGGGTACTGAGGTATATGTTTTGGGGTGTTTGGGTATTTTAAGTGTTCAGATATAGTTTTGGGTTATGGGGTACAGGGGTATTTTTAAGGTTCAGGGCTAGGTTTGGGTTTTGAAGTATAGGGGTATTTTAGGGTTATGGGGTAGGTTTGGGTTTTGGGGTATAGGGATATTTTTAGGGTTCAGGGCTAGGTTTGGTTTTGGGGTACAGGGGTATTTTAAGGGTTCTGGGCTAGGTTTGGGCTTTGGGGTACAGGGGTATTTTAGGGTTTATTGGTAGGTTTGGGTTTTGGGGTACAGGGGTATTTTTAGGGTTCGGGGTAGATTTGAGTTTTGGGGTACAGGGGTATTTTAAGGGTTCAGGGGTACGTTTGAGTTTTGAGGTACAGGGGTATTTATAGGGTTCAGGGCTAGGTTTGGGTTTTCGGGTACAGGGGTATTTTTAGGGTTTAGGTTTGGGTTTTGGAGTACAGGGTATATACATAGGGTTAAGATGGGTTAGTGTTTAAGGGTTTTGGGGTATTTTAAGGAGTACGGGTGGGTTATGATTATGGGGTGCAGTGGTATTTAAAGGGAGCAGGGTGGACACCCGGTGCTGGAATGTACAGAACCTGGGAAGAAAAAACAATGAAAAATTTGGCACAACGCTCGCTTTTTTTTCCCCGTAATCCCGCGCCCCGCACACACCCACAGCACACGATATGAGACATGGCATGAAGGGCGGAACGTAAAAACAACAGTTGATGGACGGAATGCAGAACAATGTCATACATTCCCCTCAGTACAGAGATCTGGGCCTAAATCCATCGTTTTTCCCCACTCTGCCACCCGAGTTCAGACATGGACATATGCAAATCAGCCTTGACCCTGTGCCTGATTGGAACAGTCCAGCCCGAACTGCCAAGCCATGTCTTTCCTGGACCGGAATCGCACATCTTAGGACTGGTTTCTGGCTATCAGCCATCATCAGCAAGGATCTCTTGACTCCAGTGGTGTGGAGAGCATGGGACTCATGTCTGAGCATATCCATCCCACTCGGGGTGACAAATGCAACAAGCACTGGCGTTGCCAATAGGTCTTGCATTAGGAAAGTTTGAGCTATTGGTCTTGTAAATGACCATTTTTTTATTTATGTGTTGTTTTTGAAAATAGCTAAATTAATAGCTTTGTCATTTACAATCCCAATAGTTATAACTTTCGCAAATGTGACACCTATAGCATTTGTAATGCAACATGTTTTAGGGGGAGGTGTGTGTAAAAAAAGTAAACGCATTTCAATTTAAATGGCACCGACTGACATTGTCCCATTAAAAAAAGGATTATTGCTGAAGCGTTTTGGAAACGCATTGTTCATGTGAGGTTTTGGACTTTGTAAAAAAAAGGAAATGGCACCTACTGACATTGTCCTAATTAGGGAGAAGTGTGTGTAAAAAGAGTAAACGCATTTCAATTTAAATGGCACCGACTGACATTGTCCGAATAAAAACAGGATTACTGCTGAAGCGTTTTAGAAACGCATTGTTCCTGTGAGGTTTATGAGTTGGTAAAACAAGTTGCTGTTACTTAACACATTATGATTTAGGCCATGGAGAGGAGCAGGGTGTGTGTGCCGACTTGGTTGCCGATTTCACATAGCAAGCCTGCCCTGTACCGGCGAAATGCATGTCAGCAGCCTGCGAGATCTGCGGAAAAAGAAGAGCTGTTTTCTCTCCTGTCGAGCTTGGAATTCCTGCCTACATTGTCCCCCACAGCGGGGCTCTCCATTTGTCTCCTCCTGTTTCACAGCTTGAGCTCAGTACGCCATCGTTCATCCCCCTTTATGTGGCTCTGAGCTATCATAAAGAGCTGAAAAGAATTAATTTGCAAGAAAACAAATGTCTCCTAACAATTTAAGAAAACTTGAGGGATAAAACACGTGTGCGCAAGTGTGAGTCTGCCCACAGTGCAACTGAAGCGCATCTCATCTTGAATTGCATGCGTTGCCTCCCAGGGCCGAGGGCGTTTGTTGCTTAATTGCCTCGATGTTAATCCCTCTCTCTGCCTGTGAAGCCATAACAAAAAAGTATGTGTTCAAATTGACTCCTCTCGACTGAAAAATAATTTATACTTATCAGTTAAAAAATGTTTTTTAAATATCCTTCAAACCGCTTTTTTAAATATCCTTCAACCCGCTTTATATACAAGGTACTCAATTATTTAGAGCAAAATGTGAGCAGTACAGTGTTCCACAGATGGGTAAACTCAGTTACACAGCACACAACCTCTGCTCGTTGAAGACTGAGGGCTCTTCTTCCTAAAATACTTTGCAGTTGGAAAGAGCTGAAATTATGAAATTTGCGTACATTTGCATTGACGCTTTTTAGTTCTGCTAATTTTGTTGACAAGCCACCCTTTCTTAGTTTAAAATGAAGGCAAAGGTTTGCTAAAATAGACGATGCTGCTCGGTCGATATGTGACTCAAGTGTATCCTCTGAAAGAAGGAACCATTTTCGTTGTGTTAAACGTGAATGCATGATTAATACAATAGTTATAGTTTAACTCTTTTTGTAAAGCGCCTTTATAGCAGTTTCTAGGTGCCAATTACAGATTTTTATTGTTATTCTACTGAACGCAATGGTGCTTATTTTATTGACCTTCGGATTCATTTATGCACAATTGTTACTCTTTTAATGGAAGTGAAATCAACTGATCGCATATATTTAAACTTAACGTTACTCATGGGTAATTATTTTAAACTGGTAGAATTACTAATGCTACTAGAAGTTTTTTTGATTAGCTGCCAAAAAAAGAAGGGAGGAAATGGTAGAGGAGAAGACTCGAAAACACTGGAAAGAATAGTGAGAAAAGAAAAAAAAAGGCTGCACGAAAAGAAGGGCATTAGAAAACAAGAACAAACGGGGCCATCGTCAGGAAATCGACGTAAACAAGCAAAAGCAAATGGTGGGGGGGCTGAAGGAGGAGGGGGTGCGAGGGATGACTGAGGATGGGGTAGCAGGGGAGGGAACACGGCCTGGGGGCATAGGGGAGGAGAAGCCGCAGAGCGTACGCTGGGCGAAGCCCTTTGATGTGCTGTGAGCGGCCGGGAATGAATGATTAGGGGAGGAGAAGCGGGAAACTGAAAAAGTACGGCCGGCCTGCGGCCGGCCATGAATATTTAGGGGAGGAGAAGCCCTGGCCGTGAATGCGCTTGCATGTTTGCTCACGTGATTCACGTGAACTGCAAGAAAAACGCGGGGCTGAAAGCCCTTGGTTTGAAGAGGATTTTGCCGACATGAATTCTCGCTCCGTTCAATGTGCTTGCGCGCATTGATAGGTCGCGAGACCTAAAAACAACAGTTGATGGACAGAATGCAGAACAATGTCATACATTCACCCCAGTACAGCGATCTGGGCATAAATCCATCGTTTTTTTGCACTCCACACCACCTCAGTTCAGACATGGCCATATGCAAATCAGCCATGACCCTGTGCCTCATGGGAACAGTCCAGCCCGAAGGGCGGAACGTACCACACGCCCCCAGTGTTTGTCACGCCCACAGCACACGCCCACAGCACAACGCAGACACGCCCACAAGGGACTACTTTGCTGGCACGGTTCTTTTACCTTTTAAATGTATATGGTGGGCGTCTGCATAGCCTATGTCCTTCTGCTGCAACTGCCCTTTCCAACGCTGTATTGGGTGTTGTGATTGGTGCTGTGGTTCCTGAGATTACCCGCCTCAAAGGTTTGGGCTCTCTCTTTATTATATTAGTAAGGATTCATTCTTGAACACCAGTTTTCGTTAACACACGGTTTTCACAAGAAGCAGGTCAAGCCTGCAAGTTTTGTAGCAACGTTACATAATAAACAGAAAAAAACCTATGGAAAGTGACATCATCTATCCCAGTGCACCAACAAGGCCTGTAGCTTTTACCATTGGCTTGTCCTGTAACCTACACAGTCAATATACAACCCTCCTCAAAAGAAAGGCCATAATAAGGTTTACCACAGTGAAACTTTCTGACACTCAGAGATTGTCAGCAGGGATGACCAATTCCAGAACCTTTGCCTGCTACAGTAATCTGTGAGATTTCATGTAACACAATACCTGCATGTAACACAGTGCAGTAACACTCCACTGTCAGAGGCCTAGTGGCTTTATCAAATGCTTTTCACAAAATATAGGACATGACTGTTGCCTGCATCGGTAACTTATCATAATAAACAAATCAGAACTATCTCCTTTATCACTGGCTTGTCCACATAACCAACTCCGCCCTACCACATTGACTGTAAGCCTCTTCACAAGGCATCAGGCATAGAGCTATACAATTACAAATATAAGCAAAATTACAATGAACAAATCAAAGAACTATCATGTCTAAGAGGGCCTACCTGCAATTATCATAGGGCAAATCTTCTAATCCCTATGTTTTATTGGCGTGGGTAACCAACAACAAAACCGTTGCCTATTACAGTATTCTGTAAGATTCCATACAACATAATAATTCTCTGCGGGCTTTAATAGAGTAACAATCCACTCTAAAATGACAGTTCATATTAACGTAGTATCTTCACAATAAATATGTTGGGCTTATTGGCTATATCTTAAAAACAGCCTTGATCATTGGCTTGTCACCAAAATCAACACTGTCCTCCTGTATTTAGCGTCAGTTTTCCCACAATGCAAAAAGTACAATGCTCTACTCATTGGAATCAAGATGTGGGCAGAGTCGAAGCACCTCTCTCATTGATACTTCTTAAAACCATTGTTCTGTTGAGCACATAAATCAGGTGACAGCTAGGCTGTCATGCCAGACCTAAAAAGAGTTTCTGAATTTCATAAGATGTCTGAAGACTTACCTCTCTGTCCTGATCTCTATGTTAGATCTCAAGTCCTGCACCTTTCGAGCATTTCCTTGATACCGAAGAACCAACACCAACCGCCCGATTCATCAAAGAAAATAGCACTCGCAAAGGGCCAGATTCTAAGAATCTGGCCCTTTGCGAGAGCGATTTTTGCATTTGGGATTCAGCATCCCAAATGTAAAAATCGCTAATTGCGATCTCGCAATTTTGCGAGGAATTACATTTAAGGAATCTCTATTTGAGATTCCTTAAATGCAATTCAACATCCAATTTCATTTTGCGAATTCGCAATTTCTTGCCGCAATTTACCGCGAGGTCAGACCTCGTGGTAAATTGCGAAAACTCAGAAAAAATGCATTTAAATGCATTTTTCTGAGTTGCATGTTACACACACAAATGTCCTTTGGACATGTGTGTGTGCAACACCTGAGTAAAATTTCATTTGAGGGGTGCTACAGGGTGTCCTTTGGACACCCATGGCACCCTTCAAATCGCTATCTTATTTGCGATTAGCAAATTGCTAATCGCAAATAAGGAATACTCCCCATTCATTCCTATGGGCCTTTTGGCCCATAGGAATGAATGGCGAGTTATTCCTTATTTGCGATTAGCAATTTGCTAATCGCAAATAAGGAATATGTAGGAATCGCATTTCTTCATGCAATTTCTACATGAATCCCGTTATGCGAGTCCTTAATAGCGATTCGCTATGAATCGCTTTTAGGGCCTCGCAAAACGGGAGTATGATGAATAAGGCTGTTAGTTCTCACTTCTGTTGCATACATTTTGTTATCCCGTGAATGCTTTCCCATCGTACCTACAGTGTACACTTTGATAATTGGCCTCAAACTAGCACCTGTAAGCTCTTTGACTCATCTTCAAGTACTTCAGCTTTGTGTGCAGTCTCTACATCCTTCCACTCAATGCCTTCTGTGGCAGCTGCCCACTGCTGTTCTTGTTTTTACAAATCCCTAGATACATTGTTGTTGCATGCTTATGTAAGTATATTTGTGAGCTGGTACGGCTACACATGTATTAAATGGTATTCTTGAAACCATCTGGAAAATAAGAAAAAACAATTGTAATGTTTAAGGACACAATGGTATATTAGTATATCATGTATTAAATTAATTACATAAATGAATGAATATTTATTGTGAAACAACACACTTTTGAAAATGATATGTCCCGAAACATATCCACTATCACAGAAAACATAGACCCAAACAGCTGATGAACCATGTAAGAAATTAGGTTAATGGTTGAGGGGGTGTGAGCAATATCTACAATTCTCAGGTGGGGGGTGATTTTTTTGGGGAAAATGTGTTTTTATTGCAGAGTCATAAGATACATAATCAGTTTTCGGACATCCCCGCCTCTGATCGCTGCAGTTCACAGGTCGGTAAATAGACATTGCACAGCCATTTAGCCCACAACCCGGAGGCTGGGCGGCGTTAGTTAGGGAACTGCCAAAAACATAAAGGTGAAATACAATGGTGTCTATTCGGCAAGATAGTCTTGCATCTGCTTTTCTGTATCTCCCTGTCCCTCGTTCACAACATTCAACTGGTCATAAACCCCAATAGGTAATTGTAGGCGTCAGTGCTAGCGCAACTCAATTGCCCCTGTCTATCCCCTCTATCCCCCTCTGAGGAGTCTCCCCGCGTGCTAAGCGCAGCGTGTCTTACCTCAGGTTAGCTAGCACAGTAATCTGCTATTCATCACAGCGGTCAACATATGACTCATGAAGCATTCAGTTACTCCTTATACCCTCATTAGAACCCCAACTAACCCCCCCCTATCCCTCCCCCTTAACTGCTGCTGGTGTGGGCCTATTGCACACATACATAACCACAATCAGAAGAGACCTGACGGATCAATACTCATCTACTGTTGTATCTCATGGAACTCTATTCAACGCTCTCCCTACCTAGTCCTCCTCCTCTGCCTGATAGTTCTTGAGCGCTCGCACTAGCTAATCCCATGCCCGTGCCATTTCCAAACTCTTTTCATTTGCTGTACGGGTGGCCTGCCTTAGTCTGACAGTACTTTCGCTACGGGCCCATTTATGCAATTCACTCGCCCATCTCCTACTAGATGGACCCTCCTTCGACTTCCAGTGCCAGGTTATTTCCCTCTGGGCTAAGATAAGGCCCAAATCAATGAAATTGCTAGTGATTTTTGTTTTGGGCGTGTGAGGAAACCACAGCAACAGGCATGTCGCCATGTCATATTCCACCTGTCGATCAGTAACTGCATTAAGAAGCTCCCCCACCTCAGACCAGTACAGGCCCAGTTTCGGACAGTCCCACAGCATATGATCCAGTTCCACACCAGGCATCAGACATCTAGGGCACGCTGCGTCCTGCACTTGGAAATACCTCCGGATCTTTCCCGGGGTAAGGTAAGCTCTGTGCACCACGAAGAAATGCACTTGCTGAAACCGAGCATTTCTGCTCCCCTTCCACGTCCTCCTCAGAATGTGACACAATGTCGTGTCCGGTATGGGCTTTCCCACACTCGCCTCCCATTTTTGTTTCAGTACCGTCAGTGGTTCCAAACCCTTGTTCAACATTTGAGAATGTAGGCAGGTGACCGCTTTAAATGTTCCCGCCGCCATTACCAAATATTGGCAAGCCATGGTTGTTGGTGGCTCTGACTGCCCAGTCTTCCTGTGTTTCCGTATCACTGTAGTTACAGCTGCATATAACAGGAAACTTCCATCAGGAAGGCCAAATTGATCTTGCACCACCCTGAATAGCATCAACTCGCCCTCAGCATACAGGTCGCCTATCATGTGAAGTCCCAACTCCTCCCAGTCCATGAGTGGGGACCAGTCCCCTCCGTGTGGCAACGCCGTTAACATACCCAGACTGATTTCAGGTGCGTACGGGTGTGCTACCCCTGCTCTCTTTTGACTTCTGTTCCAGCATAATCGCAGGGTCTTCTCCTCTAGCGTTAAATCCCGTACATCAAGCTTTTGCTGCATGATGATATACGAGAGGACATGCCTCTGTATCCCCATCCCTCGGGGCTGGACAGGGCCCCTAAACTCCTTTGCAACATTTTGTGTAAGGATCTGCAGTTGCGCTGCTAAATAATAAAGTTCAAAATTAGGAACTGCCATACCCCCCTCCGCTTTTGGCCTCATTAGCGTAGTCAGTGCTACTCGTCGTCTCCCGTGCCCCACAAAAAATCAGTGATCAGTGTTCTCAGCTCCCGAAAGATCCGTTGAGGGATCCATATCGGCAGCGTACGGAAATAATAGAGCAGCCGAGGTAAAGCCACCATCTTAAGCAGCGCCACTCTCCCCTGTACAGAAAGGGGAAGAGTTGCCCAGAACGCCATATCAGGGCTCTTATACAACATCCTATGTTCCCTTCCAACATGTTGTCAACACCATGATAAATACGGACTCCCAGATAGGTAAAACACGATCGTTCCCATATAATGTCCCCAGTTAGTTGTGGTCGGGGCACATCCGCTCGCATCGGGAAGATGCACGTTTTACTCCAATTAACCCAAAGGCCCGACAGTTTCCCAAAATTCGACAACATGTCAATTGCTCCCCGCAGCGCCGCGTCCTCCAAGACAGGTCATCCGCATACAACGATATGTATTGCGGGATCCCGCCACATACAAGACCACTATATGCCATCCCCGTCCTAGCCTGGACCGCCAGAGGCTCAATCGCCAATGCGAACAGCAAGGGGGAAAGTGAACACCCCTGCCTCGTTCCTCTCTGTACCGGGTACGCGGAAGATTTTACTAACCCTAGTCGCACCCTGGCAGTCGCTGAGGAATATAAGACTTTTGTCCAGCGTCCAAACCGATCACCTAAGCCGAACTTCTCCAGCACCTTAGCGAGATACCCCCATTCCAGTCTATCGAAAGCCTTTTCTATATCTACGGACAACACTGCCGGCATCAGTTCCACGCCCAGGTCGCTCCCTAGCACCCGTAGGAGGCGGCGGATATTAGTCGAGGTATTCCTGGTCGGAATAAACCCAGCTGGATCCTCATGGACCAGTGTGGTCATGTGCGGTAGCAGTCTAGCGGCCAGTATGCGACTCAGAATTTTATAGTCCACTGTCAACATGGACAACGGTCTATAGGAGGTCACATCACTACCTTCTCTCCCAGGTTTTAACAGGGGGACAACCAGCGCTTCTCTCATCGACCTGAGCAGGTGGCCCCGCTCCGCAGCTTCAGATTAGACCACGAACAAGTGAGGTGCCAAAATGTCAATATATTTTGCGTAAAATTCTATTGGTAGGCCATCCACTCCCGGCGTCTTGTTTCGAGCCATCTGCTTGATCGCAGCCCTAATCTCAGTCAACGTTATGTCGTGACCCAGAGTCTTAGCACTGTCTTCATCCAATTGCGGGAGATGAATCTCTGCTAGATAGCCCTCTATGTCTGAATCCTCAGCTTCCAGGTGACTTTGATAGAGGGTCGTTTAGTAACCCAAGAAGCGCGTGAGGACCGCAGTCTGGGAATAGACCATGTCTCCCGTCGCCTCACGCACACTCATAATTGGGCAACCTCTGGGCACCGGGTTCGCCAGTCTCGCTAGGAGCGTGCCCACCTTATCCCCTTCAGCATGAACCTTCGCTGCATACTGTCTATAATCATAGCTCCGTAATCTCTTCGTTTCCGCTGCGACTTGCTCCCTTGCCTCCGTTAGCTGCGTTTGCAGCGTCGGTTGCTCTGGTCGCTGCTTCTCCAAGTCCCTCAGTGCCCCCTCTGCCCTTTCCACATCCGCAAGTACTACCGTCCTCTCACCCGAGTATTTGCCAATGCACAGCCCTCTCAGCACTACCTTGAATGCGTCCCATTCCACTGCTCTAGAGGAGGCCGTCCCTCTGTTGTCGGTGAAGTAATGTTCAATGCCATCGCGAATTGCAGCACAAAAAACCTGATCCTCAAGGGTCTCCGGACGCAATCTCCAAGTGGGGATCGCAGTCCTCACATGCTGCCAGCTAAGAAACACCAATTGGGGATTGTGATCGGAAATGGTCCTAGCTAAATATTCAGAGTGTGTCGCCAGGGCAGCTATTGAGTCGCTCCACAAGATGGTGTCAATCCTAACGTGCAGTTCGTGGAGTGCGGAAAAGAAGGAGTAGTTCCTACCATTGGGGTGTTGCCCCCGCCATACATCAGTGAGGTCCCACCTCCCCTGCCAGTCCGACCTCTGCGTAGCAAGCCTACGTACCGGTGAATCAGTCAGTGTGAGGAAATATGAATTTTTATGATCAATTGTGTCCCCTATCTTAGACCCCAACGACTCCGTGTACGCGCTACAAGTACATGTATGTTCCCTCCACTTCCAGCTATGAAGACGCAAATACATTTGCGTCCAACGTTAACATGTCCTTTTTCAGATCCACCATGAATGGGTCGAATATTCCGTTCCTAAGTATGCCTTGCCAACGTCTTTATTTGGTGTACTTTACACGTTTTTCAGCTCTGGTGAAGTAGGCCCTGAATTCTGCCATCGAGCTTTCCCTGCCTTCTGCCTCTGAATGTGTCAGCCGGGGCCTGCATCTGTATCCGTGACCTTTGGCTTACTCCCTGCGCGGCTAGCGGTGCCTGGCTCATCCTGCCGGCCTGCCAAGACTGTATTCAACCTTCAAGTTATCTGCTCCGCTCCTCGAAAAATACATTCCTGTCTAGTAGTTCAAGTAAACATCCTTCCAGCTGCAGAGCAAAGGGCCCAGCCTCACTGTCTCCGTGCAAGTAATTCATAGCTCCTGTTACCATGGTAGGCCCATGCCCCCTCGCATCTCATGCAGACACGTAGGCGCTTATACACGCACTCACAGTTAGTATAGAATAGCCTCTGTCCGAGAGACCTTTCCTTCCAGATAATATAGTTCCTTAAACACGAGATATTAGATACGAATTGGGATTAGGTTGACATCCCAGACTTCTGTCTCCTCATGTAGGGCTAAATGTCAAGTCCCCTTCACCCTCCAGTTACACGTCAATCACACGTCATGCTGCCTGCGCGCGCATCTCTGCCATGTATTTCTGCTGACACTGCAGGATTCTCTTATGGATCCACCCACTTGTGACATTTTCTTAATGACGTTTCTAGTACACGCCTTCATGCACGCCTATTGTAACGCCTTTTCATTACGTATGTGTACTCTTATCTCTCCTCTCAGCTGTTACGCCTACTGCATCTGTCTCTACTGTAATGCATTGACTATATATACGATTAACTGTCAATAAAGTATTGTCTGTCAGTCCCTTCCCGAACCTACGTGGTGACGGAATGGTATGCCACCTTGGTTCGAACCAATACCAATTCCTTTTTAAGGAATAAAACCCCTTTATAAACCTCAAATATCACGGATTTTGCCTCTTCTTTTTGACTGAGTTATTCTTATTGAACTTTACCACATAAATTAAGTATAGGTAATTTAAATTTACCACATAATTGGCGCCCGAATAGGGACCCCTCCCCCACCCCACGCGCCGGAGGTGCGTTGCAGGCCTAGCCCCTGCCACAGCCGGACGGACAACTACGCGTACCCGCAGGATTTCCTGTATCTCC
The DNA here is from genome assembly GCF_964263255.1 of Lissotriton vulgaris. Classification (NCBI taxonomy): domain Eukaryota; kingdom Metazoa; phylum Chordata; class Amphibia; order Caudata; family Salamandridae; genus Lissotriton; species Lissotriton vulgaris. The sequence continues at coordinate 267,519,977 of NC_141685.1, forward strand.
CTCAGGCTAACGGAGGTGACTGAGGCTGCGATCAACACCCAGACGAGGCGGTGAGGAGTGCGGAGGATCCCGACCAGAGCCTAGCTGAGAGAGCAAGATCCGAGGTATGCAGAGGCCCACCAGGTTCCGAAGTTCCGAAGCATCTGCGTCACGAGTCGAGTCCGGTCCAGTCCAGTCCAGTTTCCGAGGCCTTCCGTTCCGTGCTTCCCGGTGAGTACCATTGCTGGGGACGCATCTAGACGTGCGCATTAAATTGTGCCGGTCAAGACGGGTTTGGGTACACAGACCTGGTATGCACTGTTTAGCAGTGTATCTGTACTGTTTAGCAGTATATCCTGTCTACACTGTTTAGCGGTGTATCTGTACTGTTTAGCAGTACATCCAGTATCATGTCGTTAGTTAGTTTTATTCTAATCATTGTTGTTCGTTTTATAATGTTTTAATGTGTTTTCAAAAGTCGTGGTATGAGTGATTGTTCGATTTTCATTATTGTGATTATTGTGTTGATTGTGTTCATATCTAAGTAAGGATCAAGTAGCCTGATTTTTAAGATGCCGTTATTCTCCAAATTAAGACAGATAAAAACTAGAAAAGGGATACTCGAGGAAGCCGTTCCCATTCCACCTAGGGACACTCCAGGGTACTTTATGTACCACAAGCATGGCCTAGATGCCGTTTTATATCTCGATTCATGGGTGGACTACACCAAGGATCTAGCAGAGAATCAGAGATGGCCCGCTGCTGGGACATGGGATGCAGATTGCATCATGAGAGTAGAAGAAGCATTATGGAAAAAGAAAGCCAGACAGTCACAGAAAGATGCCATTGAATTATGGCGTAAAGAATCGCATAGGCGTACAGAAAAAGCACACAGAAAAGAAGAGAAAAGTAGAGAGGATTCAGACAAGGCCCGAGAAAACGTATTAGTTGAGGAAGGTATCCGAGTAAAAATAGAGCAAGTAGATAGACAACGAAACACCCTTATGAATGGTATGTATCCTCTTCTGGCCGAGGGTTTACCTAAGGCCAACCCGGAAGTACCAAAAGATCTGCCACCTCCAATACTCCCAACTAAAATACATCATAAAACCGCAAAGGATATTTTCCTGTCTTCCTATCTAGACGATGTAGCCCCCGAATATGTTAATACCGCACCGCCCCGCACACCTCCTACTGGCGGCGCTCGACCCCGAGATAGTCAACCCCCACCTCCGCGACAAACTACTCCTCCTCCCGTTCCAACCCTTCCGGCTGTCCTTCCACCTCTTCCTGCACCTATTCCTCCTACTTTACACCCAACGAATCCCTTCGGATCCGGCGCCTCAGGAGGCGCGTCAGGAGGGGCGATAGGTTTCCAAACCCCACCACCAACACATAGGTGGACTTATAGGGATTTAGCACAGCAACGTACACCTCAAGCAGCCGATTTTGACATATATAAAGAACGTCTTGCAGATTGTAGATATGATCCAGTACCCGGTAAAAAGAATGATGACAGAATGATGCTCGCATCAGTACGACTGCGACGAGTTACAAACTTTTTATTGACACTACCTGGAATGGTTGATCATCTAGATAGAATATATCATTTTGTTCAAACAGGGATAGGCCCTGAAAGTATTGGCGAGGCCATGGCTTACCAAAAAGTTGATACTCAAGGCAAAATATTACGGTTTTTCATAAACTGCCTAATAAGAGAAGTGGACAGGCTGGGTGCAAACCCGGAGGAAATAAAAGCACTTCATAGATGGGGTCAGAATATAGCAGACGGGAATCATGATAAACAGGCTTGTATAGAAAATATGTACCGAAGGATCAGAAATGCAGTAATAAAGATACATGAAAGAAGACAGCCAGCACCAGAAATAGATTCAGACAAACTTGAATCCTCGGGGGAGGAGGACGCACCAGAAGAGACAGGAGGACAAGCACAAATCCCAGTTAGAGAAATGATAGCTTATGTAGGTAAAGGAAGATCCTATAATAATTCAATGCGTCCAGTACGTCCAGAAAGTAAAAGAATTTTTCAGGAAGCCATGTCTAATCCGAGAACGCCTGAACACTTATTCCAAGCCACTGACAACAGACTTCGAGAACGAATGGGGTACCATGTACTCGATTCTATGGACGAACAAGAATTAGCTAGGTCAGCAGTACAATGGGCTGACAATTCTGAGAAATATAGTGATGATGCGTTAGCACACACATTTTTGAATATGACACCAAGCGAGCAGCGTTTAGCTGGTACATACATGATACAACACCTACTCCTATTGTATAGAAGCCAACACTCTGATCCAGGTCCCCTGCCTGATATATTAGCAGAACTACTCATGAATAAATGGAGAGGTCTAGGTACCGATCTAATTAAAGTAATTCTAGAACATCGGCACAGATATAGTGCCTTCCTGTGTCCACAGCCTGATTCAACACACTCCATGGAAAGAAAAATGTATTACATAGACAGACAGAATCCGTTACGAGAAGTGCACCCAGTCCAGAATGCTGATAATACGCTTCGACGCGTGTTTGTGTACACGCCCATAACTAAAATAGAATTATTGGAAATGAAAAAATTAGTACCTAGCCATGACAAAGATCCTGCAGGTTTTCATCGTGAAATAAAAGACATGTTACTCATGGGTGATTACACTTATCCTGACCTTATGAAAATATTGAAAGTACTACTGCCTGCTGGTATTTACGAGAAACTCAAAGAAAAAGAATGGGAAGTGGGAAATGCAAAGATTGATTGGGCTGCATTAGAAAACGAAGAAAATACCCGAATTGCAGGCCTAGGGCTTGGAGACAAAGTTAAAGCGTTACCAGGATTGTTAGTACAAGTATTGCCACGTTTATTAAGTACGAAAAAGGAAGACTGGGGTGCAATCTCAGCCTGCAAACAGAAACCCGATGAAGACACTAGTGATTTTTATTCTCGATTTGAAAAATGTTTTGGTATTAACAGCGGTCTGAAAGCAAGTAGCGAATCATATCCACATCTTTTTGTAACAAAATTACTCGAGAATTCACTACCCCAGGTTAAGAACAGAGTACTACAATTCGAGAGTACTTGGCAAGCTAATACCCCGTCACAAATGTTACAAATGTTACAGTATCACCAGAATAGAATTAGAGAAGAACAAGAACACGAACAAAGACGTATGAAAGACACGAAAATGAAAATGTTAGTTGCCCAGTCAGTTCCAGCTGACGGTCACAAGAAGGGTGCAACCCAGCCCAGTAATTCAACGGCTCCTGTTAAAGGGGTATGTAACTATTGTAAACAGCCAGGTCATTATATAAACGATTGTGCAGTTCTGAAACACAATATCTCCACGGGTAAGACCAAGGAGAGACCACGTCCACCCAGACAAGATCAAGCCCAACAACAAGTACCCCAGAATATACAGCATATACCGCCTATGCCAGCTTCACAACAGACCGTAGCAGTACCACAGTCACAGCCTATTGCCGCAACACAAAACACGACACAACAGATGTACCAGTATGCACAAAATGACTACCCCGATTACCAGCGATACACATGAAACAGCCTAGAGAGGGAGGTTGGCTTGCCTCTTATTGAGGTTCCTGTAGATCAAGAGGGTCCTTATGTACACAGTCAAGTATTAGGGAAAGACAAAGTTTTTAATTGATACAGGGGCAAGCAGAACAACGATTAGTCACGATGAGGTTCCAGGGGCACCCCTCTCAGGCTCACAGAATGTTTCCCTTGGATTTTCAGGAAAACCTATTATTAACGAAGTATCACAACCTCTTCCTCTTGCAGTTGGTCCTCTGACACGGACTACAGATTTATTGCTTACAAAATCATGCCCAGGAAACTTGCTAGGTATAAAGACACTGAAAGCTCTAGGAGCTATAATATGCTGTTCTCCGGAAGGAGTACGATTATTCTTGCGAGATTTTAAAGGTCACTATGTATTGAAAGACATGGATCACCGATTACAGAATGTCCCTGCACATTTGTGGGCACAAGGCCCCACTGATGTAGGTTGTATGCACATCACACCATATCGAGTCACACTCAAAGCAGGAATGGTATTACCACGAATTCGGCAATACAAGTTACCCCCAGATGCTGTAGTGGCTTTACTGAAAATCATTGACGAGCTCATGACACAAGGAGTGGTCGTAGAGACCGACTCCAATGTATGTAATTCTCCTATCATTCCAGTTCTTAAACGTACTGATCCAAATGCACCACCAGTTTATCGATTAGTTATTGATCTGCGCGAATTGAATAAATGCATTGTACCACAGTACCCCGTGGTTCCAGATATCTCTTCATTACTGACAGCTATCGATCCAGAAGCAACGTTCTTTACTGTAATTGACCTCAAGAACGCCTTCTTTAGCGTCCCAATCGATCCGGAAAGCCAATACTTGTTCGGATTCTGTTTAAATGGACGAAGTTTCAAATTTACACGCGCACCTCAAGGATTCACAGAAAGCCCCAGCATCTATAGCCAAGCACTGAAAAGACAACTTGACAGTATCCACATGCCTGTTAACACCGCCCTACTTCAGTATGTCGATGATCTGCTGATCACCGCCCGAAGCGAACCCGAATGTGAAAAAGCATCACTTACGGTTTTAAATTTTCTGGCTGACAAGGGGCACAAGGTATCCCCTTCGAAGCTGCAATTCTGTGTTCAGCAAGTTGTGTACCTTGGTCACTTGCTGTCCAAAGTGGGGAGACAGCTCACACCTGATCGCATCCAGTTAATTGTAAACATGTCACCACCCAAGACACAAAAGGAGGTGCGGGCCTTTATAGGCCTCACTTCGTACTGTAGACAATGGATTCCCCAATATGCATTTCTAGCAAAACCACTCATTCAGTTGACAACCCAGGAGGCAGCGTCTTCGACTGTCCTCCCTTGGACTCAAGAACATACACAAGCTTTTGAAGACTTAAAGAAAGCCTTATGCCAAGCACCTGTTTTAGCGACACCATGTTACAGTAAGCCTTTTACACTTTTTGTCACAGAACGTGAAGGTACTGCCTTGTCAGTACTCACTCAGGAACAAGCAGGTTCACACAAACCGTGTGCTTACTTCTCTAGCACATTGGATCCAGTAGCCCAGGCTCTGCCTGCGTGCTTGAAATCAGTTGCAGCGACAGCTTTAGCAATCAGACAAAGCGATTCCATAGTGCTAGGACATCAATTGACAGTGCAAGTTCCACATTCCGTGGAAGTTCTTTTAAACCGTACACAGACCCAACACTTGACTATAGCAAGACTGACAGGTTATGAATTGACATTGTTTCAGCCACACATAGAAATCAGACGCTGTAGTACATTAAATCCTGCCACACTTTTGCCATTAAGTGGCGTAGACCCATTGGCACATGATTGTATTGAAGTCATTACTATTACAACGAAACCCAGACAAGACTTGACAGACGTCCCATTACCAGATCCAGACCTGACACTTTATGTGGATGGTTCATGTATGAGAACAAGTACAGGTGAATTAGTGGCCGCCTACGCAGTCACGACAGACACTGAAGTTATTGAAACCAATTGTATCGACACCCTGTCAGCTCAAGCAGCAGAGCTCATCGCTCTGACACAAGCCTGTATTCAAGCCAAAAATAAGAAAGTTAACATATACACTGATTCACGTTATGCATTCGGAGTCGTTCACGACTTCGGAGTCCTCTGGCGAGAGAGAGGTTACTTAACTTCTCACGGTGCCAATATTCAACACGGTCCCCTCATTCAAGCCCTGTTAGATGCAATACACCTGCCTACTGCAATATCTATCATGAAGTGTAAAGCACATACAAAAGTCACCGATATCATCTCCCAGGGTAACGACCTGGCAGACCGAATAGCTAAGCAAACTGCCCAGAATCAAACTCATGTAACTGACGTGACAAAGACAATAGTTCCGACATCGACACATTGCATGACAGTCAGGGATCCCGCACATGATGTAATTGACATACAGACACATGCTACACCAGATGAAATCAAGAAATGGACTGAACTAGGAGGGATCCAAACAGATCAGGGATGGATGACGAAGGGAAAATCTACATGGTTTCTACCCGACTCTATGGTTCAAGTCATCATTAACACGATACATAGTCCAGCACACCTAGGAGAAAAAGCCATGCTAGACAGTATTCAACACATATGGTTCAATAAAAACTTACGAGCAGCAGCCAAACAGAAAGTGCGTACTTGCATGATTTGTTGTCAGTTCAATCCAGGTAAAAGCATTCCCGTAGAGCAAGGTGGATTTCAGCCTCCCGATCACCCTTTTGAAGTCCCCCAGATGGATTATATCCAGATGGAACGGTGTCGAGGATTCAAATATGTCCTCGTAGTCGTATGTGCACTTTCCCGATGGACAGAAGCATATCCAGTCCCAGATTACACTGCTCCGACCACTGCCAAGCAGCTGGTTCGCGAATTCTTCCCACGGTATAGTTTGCCCCGTATCGTGTACTCAGATAACGGTCAGCCATTCTCATCCGAGCTTGTGAAACACATTACACTCCTGTTAGGCTACCAATGGAAATTCCATTGTGTCCGGCATCCCGAGGCAGCAGGTCTCGTGGAGCGTCATAATCAGACTCTGAAAATCCGACTTTCAAAAATCTGCAGAGAGAAAGGCGTTGACTGGGTAGTAGCTTTGCCAGTCGCCCTTTTTTATATGAGGATGGTAGCGCATTCTCGAACCGGGCTATCCCCGTATGAGGTGGTCTTCGGTAGGCCACCAAATATGTGGGGGACGCCCATACCTCGTAAAATAACAGATGTTGACTGTATTATGCTGACAGATTACCTTGCTTCCTTGATGTCTGCACTACAATCTTGTCGTTCACAGGTAGCTGCAGCCTTTCCTGACAACACCGAGGTGAAGCCCCATGAAGTGGTTCCCGGGGATTTTGTTTTTGTTCGCAATTTTGATCGGAGAAGTCCGCTGGAACCCCGCTGGCAAACCCCGAAATTGGTTCTTCTGACGACGAGGACCGCCGTGAAGGTTGAGGGCAGAAAAGGGTGGCTGCACTCAAGCCACGTTAAGAAGTTTTACGGACTCCCTTCGGACTTGGACTCTAAGCCCTGCTCTCCTCCACAGACTGACTCAAAACTCCCCCTGGTTGAGAAAACAGCCTCCGAGGAATATAGACTGAAACTACGGTCTAGCAAGTCAGACAGTTTAATTGTTTAAGTCCTCCCCTAGGTGAATCGGTTAAATTAGTCTCTGACATGTATCCCCTAGACCGAGATAGAGAGAGAGATAGACAGATACAGCTCAAGAAACGTGCATATTGTAAATCACTTCGTAGTCACTGTATAGTGACATTATTGATTATGTTTTTTCTGAGTCTGCTGATTATTGCTGCAAGTATATTACTACATATCTATTACCCTATTTTCAAGCGTGCACATTCTGCTTTCAATGTTACTGCCGAACATTCTTTTAGCGAATTACCTCCGCATGAATTGTCTTACAGACTTGCGCTGCGCAACAACACATTCATTAGTATGTTACATCACTCCCATCTGACCAATAACGCTACAAATTGTTGGATATGTGGCCGACTCCCTCCCTTTCAGAAATACAAGGGAGTTCTGCCCCTCTTTCCGTACCCGTTCACACACAATGGCTCATGTGGTGCATGGTTTAGACTGATTAATTCTTTAGATTCTGATACTATAGTTTATGAAGGAAATTGGGTTTGGGGAAACCTGAATTTAGTTTTGCTTAAAGCCTGCTACCCTAACAAGGAGGGACTTCCCACAAGGACAGGAACTGATCTAGAAAATGAAGTTTATGGATTAGGTAACTTTACCATTAACCTTATGATTTTGAATGTTGAATCCGAAGCTGGACCAGTTTTGCCTGCTATGTCAGTATTACCAGTCGCAGGTGAATTATGTGTCAGAAAAAATGGTTCAGTACACTTAGGTCATAGTAAATGTACTACTGTAGTCGAATTCAGTGATCAAGGCAAGTCTACATTCAGAGCTACTCGTCATTCCTACTTCATTTGTGGTCATACCGCATATATACGTTTACCTCTAGATTGGGATGGTACCTGTTACATTGCATTCCTTCTGCCACCTGTTTTCCTAGCCCCTCCTGATTATCATAGAAATAGTAATCTAGTAAACCATAGACTCCGAAGAGATCTCCCGATTGTCGATTACACTGAAACGGCATGGGAGCAATACACAGACTTCAATAAAGGTTTCTTTCCCTACTTAGGTGCTGTCTTTAGGTTTAAAGTATTTTATTAAGGCACAAAAACACGGGGAGGGGAGCAGGAGGTCAAGCAAACATACAGTACAAGAAGCGGAACGTTGCAGCGAGTCAGAAGAAAAGCAGGGAGGCAGGAAGCCCCAGAGGGTAACAAGGCAAAGACATAAGGCAATAAGGCATTGTGAACGACCCCCCTGTAGACCCCCACTCCCTAGGCAAGGCCGAGCCCGAATAGCACCCCGCAACACAGTAAAGGAGAAGCATACCGTTCCACCAACCCCCCGCCCCCAGAAAAGAAGAAGAAAGAAAAGCAAAGGAGGAGAAGAAAGAAAACAATACCCCAACATCCCCGTCCGAAAGTCAGCATTAGAAGCATATAACCTCTCTTCCCGCCCCCAACCCCCGGCCCCCGATCCGCACATTCACTCCGCCGCAGCTGCCGGCGGCGTCAGCCTAAGGAGGCGCAAATACCGTGGACACGTGAGCTCGTGAAATTCCGTGGACAGCAGTGCCAAAAAGGGGTGCCAGAGCTCCTCAAACTGGTCAACATTCCCAGCCACCGTTAGCGACATCTTCTCCATGCCCAGTACCTGCCAGAGCCTATGCAGCCAACCAGTGATAGAGGGGGCAGTAGGGGTGCGCCAGAGTACCAGTATGTTCTGAACGGCGGAGCCTAGCGCAATCGCAATCTGCCTGCCCCTGCGGGATTTCAGCGGGTACATCAAGTCATTGGGGAGGCCTAGCAAGACATACGCGGGGAAGCGCGGAAGCTCGATCTCAAAATGCCTATCCACCTCATCTAAGACTTCCTTCCAATAGGCCGACAGCACCGGGCACTCCCAGAGAATGTGCGTGAGGGTGCCCTCCTGTCCGCAGCCGTGCCAGCAACCTTTATCGCCGATTTTGCGCATCTCATAGAGCCGCTCCGGGGTGTAGTACCAATAGGTGGACACTTTAGTGAAGGTTTCCGTCAGCCCAGTGTGGTACGCAGAGTGCCTCGCCCGATACGCAATCCTGTCCCACTCCTTGTGACTTAGGGTCCTGCCCAGTTCCCTGTGCCAGCGCTCCCTCCCTGGGTTATGGTAATGAAACGGCGGGGGTTGGAGAAACTTATACAAATCAGTGATGAGCTTGGCGTCCGAGGTCCGGGTTACCAACCATCGCTCGTAGGGCGTAATCGAACGGGCAGCGGCGTCACGCACTGGGGGTTGAAGAGCCCAGTGGCGGACCTGCATGTAACGCAGTCTGTCCCCTTCCGTCAGGCCAAACTCCTGTCGGAGCTGCTGGAAGGGGAGCACGCCCTCCGGCCCGTAGATCTGGAAAAGCGCCCTGCAACCCGCGCTCACCCAGTGGGAAAAGGCTCCCGGCTCCAGACCCGGGGTAAAGTCCGGATTGCCAGCAATGGGAGTGAACGGCGATGGAAAAGTGGTGAGCTCACGCAGCTCACACACCGCGTCCCACACTCTTAGCGGGACCCGGGTGATAAAGGAGGCGTAGAGATTAGGCGGGCGGTGAGTGCGCCGCAGGAACGGGACCTCCTGGAGGGTACGGCCTGCAACTGCCTGGTCTTGAAAGAGCCAGTGTTTGTCCGATTCCCACCGGCTCCACTCCACCAAATACCGGAGCTGCGCCGCCTGAAAGTACTTCCGGAGGTCCGGGACTCCGAGACCCCCCGCCTCCGGGGCAAGCATGGAGAGGACCCGCTTCATCCGAGGTTTACGGCCCTGCCACACAAAGCGGGAGATGTCTGCCTGCGTCTGCCGTATCCAACCCACGGGGGGCTGGAGAGGCAGAGCGCGGAAAAGATACAGGATCTGAGGCAGTATCGTCATCTTCACCGCCGCGATACGGCCCAACCACGAGAGTAGGCCCTTGTTCCATCGGCCGAGTTCCTCTTTGATCTTTTTGCCCAGAGAGGAATAGTTAGCTGCGACCATGGCAGGCAGGGAGGGAGCAAGCAAAATTCCCAGGTAAGGCACCATGGAGGAGGACCACTGCAGAGGAAAGAGACTCTGAAGGTCCCGCCTGGTGTCGGCAGAGAGCGACACATCCAGTGCAGCCGACTTAGTCATATTCATTTTAAAGCCCGCCACACGGGCAAAAGCGTCCAGTTCCTGGACGCAGGCAGGGAGCGACCGCTTGGGGTCATCCAGGGTCAGCAAGACATCGTCCGCGTATAAGCTGACAGTGTGCGTGTATTGCCCCATCTTCACCCCAATAGCGTCCGGGTTATCGCGAATCCTCTGTGCAAACGGCTCCATATAAAGGGCAAAGAGGAGCGGCGAGAGGGGGCAACCCTGTCTCGTGCCGCGCTCAATGGCAAAGCTGTTGGAGCTGTGTCCATTGACACGCACTGACGCTGATGGTCTCCTATAGCAGTTAAAGACCATAGTGCGGAACTTCTCGCCGATCCCCAGTTTCCCAAGGACCAGCTCGAGATATGGCCAATGAACCCTATCAAAGGCCTTCTCCGCGTCGACCGATAGCAGCATCCGCTCCCCCGGGACGCGTGAGGCCTTTTCCAACACGTGCGTCACCCTCTTTGTGTTGTCGACCGTCTGCCTACCGGGTACAAAACCGGCCTGGTCCGCCTCCACCAAACCTGGTAGGTGTAGACCCAATCTGGCCGCCAAGATTCCGGTGTAAAGCTTGAGGTCCACATTTAGGAGCGAGATGGGCCGGTACGAGCCGCACAGGGTCCGGTCCTTCCCCGGCTTGGGGATAACCGACACAGTCGCTGAGAGAAGGTCCGGTGGGATGGCTCCCGGCTCGGAGAAGGAGTTGAACAAGCGAGCCAGTAGAGGCGCGACAGTGGGACAGAAGGTCTTGTAAAACAAGGCCGTATAGCCATCCGGGCCCGGGGCTTTACCATGCTTTAGCCGTGCAATCGCGGAGATGACCTCCTCCACGTGAATGTCCCTCTCTAGGTGGTCCGCCTGGGAGGGGTCCAGGGCCGGGAGGGTCACGGATTCCAAATAGGCCTCAGCCTCTCCCGGTGGGGAAGGCTCTGCAGCGTACAGCACCTCGTAAAAGGACTGAAAGGTATCTGCCACCTCCGCGTCACCGGAAACCGGGATCCCATCCACTCCCACCAGCTCCTTCACCACATTGCGTTGCTGCGCAGCCCTGAGCCTATGGGCCAGGAGCTTACCGCACCTGTCTCCGCCGGTGTAAAAGGCATGCTTCAGGCGCAGCGCGGCATACTCCGCCCGATCTAGATCCAACGCAGAGAGGAGTTTCCGTGCCGCCTTCAGCTGCTTCCAGACACGAGGAGCCCCTGTTCGGCGGTGAACCTGCTCAAGCTCCCTAACCTGCGCTGTCAGTTCCTCCCTCTTGCGTTGGCGTTCCCTGTTTTCCGCCGAGGAAATGGAGATAAACTCCCCCCTGACGACCGCTTTCAAAGCCGCCCACTGCGTTGCCAGGGACGTGGCAGAGTTGTTATTGTGGGTTAGGTAGTCCTGGATGACCTCCTCCACTCGCTTCACAACCGATTTCTTATGGAGAAGCGTGTCCCGAAGCCGCCACATCCCCCTAGAGGGGGGGGCCGCCGGCCAAGCAAAGATCCCGGAAACCGGTGCGTGGTCGGACAGGGACAAGACCCCGATGTCTGCCGCTGTGGCGGCCGAACGAAGCGGTCCGCTCACCAAGAGGTAATCCAACCGTGAATACGTGCGGTGCGCGTGGGAGAAATAGGAGTAGTCCCTATCGGTGGGGTGCATGGCGCGCCAGAGGTCATGCAGGTCCATTTCCGCAAGCTGGTCCTGTACCGCCCTAGAAAGCTCCCCTGTCTGCGGAAAGCGCTGGGCAGACCTATCCAGGGTGGAGTCGAAGTCCATATTCAGGTCTCCCCCCAAGATGATATGGCGATCGGGCGAGGCAGTAACGTCCACCAACATTGATTCCAGGAAGCGATCCTGGTGGTCATTTGGGCTGTATACCGAACCAACCATAAAGGTAACACCTCCCAAACGCATGCGATACACCAGAAGCCTCCCCTTCTGCTCAGCATGTTTATGCAACACCTCCCCCCTGAAGGAGCTGGCTAGAAGAATGGCCACCCCAGCAGTCTTAGTCGCAGCAGAGGAAAAGAGTTGCGTGGGGAACTTGGCAGAGCGCAACCTATGGCAATCTTTGGAAAGTAAATGGGTTTCCTGCAGGAGGCAGATATCCGCCTGCGACCCCTCCAACAGGGAAAGGATCGCCCTACGCTTCACGGGGTTATTCAGACCCTTAACATTAAGGGTCACTACTTTCAGGGCCTCCAGGGAAACAACGCGCTATACAGCGAGCGAGGGATCAGCGGAGGGGGCGCGCGGGGCAGGGGCGCAGGGAAGGCCAGAGGCAGCATCACACATGGTCGGACAGCTTCGGACGGGACCCCCCCCACACCAAACCAACAGGTAAACCCCCCCAGAACCATCCCATAGCAACCAACCAAAACAAAAAACAGGAAACAACACCCCATAGTCTCAGTCTAGCCCAGGTGGGCGAGTCTGCAGAAAACAGTCAAGTGGACGTCCAGCCACACGCCTCCCCCCTCGCCCCCCCAGCCCCCAGCCCCAGCTCAGCATCGTTAAAGCTAAGAGTCTCTCCCCCCGGAGAAAAGTTAGGCCGTTAGGGCCACACCAGTAGATTCAGGCAAGTTCCTGGCCGCAGTCCTCAGGGCCTCCTCCATGTCTGCTCTGATGGTGGGCGAGTCTGGACGACTCGCCGTCGCTGACGGTTGGCGTCTCCTCGATCTCCGTCGGCCCCGCCGTTCGGGGCGCCGCCATGCGGGTGTAGCCCCTTCCTCCTCCGTAGCAGTAAGGCCCAGTACTCCACAGACATCTTGTAAAGAGCGCAGCTGATGCAGCACCCCATTCCATCGAAAGATAAGACGGAAGGGGTGACCCCAGGAATAGTCTCATGCTCTCGCAGAAAGTCCGTAGCGATGCGGAAAGACCTGCGCTTCTGCAGTGTGATGGCGGACAGGTCCTGATAGAGCGCCACAGGTCTTTCTCGGAAGGTCAGCGGTTGCTTCCTGCGGGCCTCCGTCATGATGCGCTCTTTTAGGGGGAAATCCGGCAGGAATGCCAGGATATCAGGCGGGGGCGCCGATGACTGGCGCTGGCGGCCCACCCTGTGTGCTCTGTCAATGCGGATCGGGAAATCCGCTCCTTCCTCCAAGATGTCGCGGAACAGGTCCTGCAGATAGGCCACTAGGTCCGCACCTTCATCCGCGGATGGAACCCCTCGCACCCGGATGTTATTCCGCCTGGACCTGTTCTCGAGGTCCTCCGAGTGGGCCTGGAGCTCGACACATTGCTCCCGAAGGCGGAGGACGTCCTGCTGGAGATGAGTTATCTCTTCATCGCAACGTTGGGCCGCCGTCTCCACAGTATCGACCCGCTCACCCAGGCCTTCGACTTCCCTGCGCACCTCCCGGACCTCTCCAGCCACTTCGGTCTTAAGAGTTTGAAATTCCTCCTTGAGGGAGCTGAATAAGTCCTCCATGAAGGACCTCGTGACTGGTGGCTCGCCCACGGTTGCGTCTGTTGATGCCCGGGAGGCCCCCGGGGACGGCTGCGCCCTGTCGCGTAGTTGCTGGGACCTGCCGAGCATTTCCGGCAAAGTGCGATCTCCTCGTGCCGCGCCACGTCTCCCAGCCATCTTGGCCCCCGGTGAAGCCTAGGGTCAGTTGCCGTAGGCGAGCGCCACCGCTCGCGGGCACCAGATGTGAGGCCCTCGTCGGGGACAAGGGTAGTGCGTCACAGGCGACAAAATGGCGGCCCGGGCCTGGGCAAGACGACCCCCGGGCCAGCAGGGCAGGCAGCAACGTCCAAAGTGTAGGCCTCCAGCCTCGTACTCCCAGGGGGGGGCAGCAGATGAGTCGGTACCAGGACGAGCCGAGGCTCCCGTGTGAGAAGGGCGCGGGCAAGGGCCACTGGGCTCAGCTACACAAAGACAAGATGGCGGGAGGGTGGAACCCAAAAAGGCAGCCCGGGCCAGCAAGTCCGTGGGTAACCCTCAAACGGCAACGGGTCCGGAAAGTGCGAAATCGATGTCTCCCTTCACCACCAGTTGATTGCCCGGCTCGGGCACTGCTCGAACTCCGCCATCCAGTGCCTCCAGGCGCGGAGTTCGCAAGTCAGCACTCCTCGAAACTCAGAGTAGGGGGAAGATCGCCGGCGCAGGGCTGGGGTTCGTCGCCCAGCAATGGTGCTTGCCACCAGGGCACCGGCCAGGAAGCCACCACACTCCGCGGAGTCCGTCTAGTCCGCTCCCCCGGGATCTCCGGCTTTCAGCTTTTCAGCACTCGGCCCAGCCGAGGCGCGCGGACAGCGCCGCAATACGCTCCGCCTCCCGGCTCTTCACCTCGGGGCGACCCGGGCTCCACTCCTCGGAGCGGTCTTCGAATAAACTTTCCGGGGACTTCCCCCGGGGCCACAGAAGTCAAAGTGGTCTCAAAATGTGCCCCACGAACTCCGGCACAGTTCTCTCACCCGCAGTGCAGCCGCGGGGGAGAGAAGCGCAGGAATCGGGGCTCGGGCTGAGCTGGGCCGGAGGAGCTACGGGAGGAAGCGTCCGCTCACCCCGCCATCTTGGCCACGCCCCTAGGTGCTGTCTTTAATAGTAAACTGATACGCAAATTAACTAGAACCCTCGAAGCAGTAGTGAATGAAACTACTTCTGCCCTAGGCAACTTAACAGAGGAACAGTCTGCGATGTGGGTTGTTGTTCTTCAAAATCGTCTCGTCCTTGACGTCATTCTGGCCGATAGGGGCGGAGCCTGTAACGTCATCGGGTCAAGCTGCTGTGTTTTCATTCCAGAAAACGCGCCATCCGTATACAAAGCTATAACCCGTCTTCATAAGATTGCGAGTTTGATACATCAGAATCCAGGCACCTGGACTTGGTCCGGTTGGTTCTGGACCACCTTGACCGCCTGGGGATGGAAGGTCCTATCTTTCCTAGGCATTGCCCTTCTCGTAATATTCAGTTGCTGCCTATGTCTGCAATGTGGGCCAGCGATTTGCGGCCTGTGTGCCACATCATGTATTCCACATTCAAGTTCCCATTCAAAACGCCATAAGAAGAAAGAAGAGCAAATGATGTTACGTGAACAGATTGATCGATTCATGAGGATCGATATATCATGAAGGGTCCGTAGGGGACAAGGAGGGAATGAGGAAATATGAATTTTTATGATCAATTGTGTCCCCTATCTTAGACCCCAACGACTCCGTGTACGCGCTACAAGTACATGTATGTTCCCTCCACTTCCAGCTATGAAGACGCAAATACATTTGCGTCCAACGTTAACATGTCCTTTTTCAGATCCACCATGAATGGGTCGAATATTCCGTTCCTAAGTATGCCTTGCCAACGTCTTTATGTGGTGTACTTTACACGTTTTTCAGCTCTGGTGAAGTAGGCCCTGAATTCTGCCATCGAGCTTTCCCTGCCTTCTGCCTCTGAATGTGTCAGCCGGGGCCTGCATCTGTATCCGTGACCTTTGGCTTACTCCCTGCGCGGCTAGCGGTGCCTGGCTCATCCTGCCGGCCTGCCAAGACTGTATTCAACCTTCAAGTTATCTGCTCCGCTCCTCGAAAAATACATTCCTGTCTAGTAGTTCAAGTAAACATCCTTCCAGCTGCAGAGCAAAGGGCCCGGCCTCACTGTCTCCGTGCAAGTAATTCATAGCTCCTGTTACCATGGTAGGCCCATGCCCCCTCGCATCTCATGCAGACACGTAGACGCTTATATTTATTTATTTATTTATTTATTTATTTATTTATTTATGCGATTTTATATAGCGCGAACTTTACCCGAAGGTGTCAGAGCGCTTTACATAGGACCCAGTTTCAAACATAAGGACTGACGGTACAAAAAGAATTTGCAAATTTTTGACTTACATAAGAACCAGTTGAAAACATACGGACTTAGAATTACATGCGTTATAAAAAGGTACAAACAGAAAAAAATTGCAAATGTACAAGAGATAAAGTCACACAAGGAGGAGATACAGATGGATATACTCTAGGCATATACTAGTGAAATCTCCATCTACTTAGGGAGGGGATACACATGGATATACTCTAAGAGTCACATAGGAATGGTAGAGAGCAGAGCGGACTCCTGCATAAACTAGTGATTAGAGTTATCTCTATATACATAGGGGAGGGGTAGGACTGGATATACTCTAAGAGTCACATAGGAATGGAAGAGAGCACAACGGTCTACTGCAAATACTAGTGATTAGAGTTATCTCTATATACATAGGGAGGGGATACACCTGGATATACTCTAAGAGTCACATAGCAATGGAAGAGAGCACAACAGTCTACTGTATATACTAGTGATTAGAGTTATATCTATCTACATAGGGAGGGGATACACATGGATATACTCTAAAGGTCACATCTACTGCATATACTAGTGATTAGAGTTATCTCTATATACATAGGGAGGGGGTACACATGGATATACTCTAAAAGTCACATCTACTGCATATACTAGTGATTAGAGTTATCTCTATATACATAGGGAGGGGATACACATGGATATACTCTAAAAGTCACATCTACTGCATATACTAGTGATTCGCACTCACAGTTAGTATAGAATAGCCTCTGTCCGAGAGACCTTTCCTTCCAGATAATATAGTTCCTTAAACACGAGATATTAGATACGAATTGGGATTAGGTTGATCTGACATCCCAGACTTCTGTCTCCTCATTTAGGGCTAAATGTCAAGTCCCCTTCACCCTCCAGTTACACGTCACTCACACGTCATGCTGCCTGCGCGCGCATCTCTGCCATGTATTTCTGCTGACACTGCAGGATTCTCTTATGGATCCACCCACTTGTGACATTTTCTTAATGACGTTTCTAGTACACGCCTTCATGCACGCCTATTGTAACGCCTTTTCATTACGTATGTGTACTCTTATCTCTCCTCTCAGCTGTTACGCCTACTGCATCTGTCTCTACTGTAATGCATTGACTATATATACGATTAACTGTCAATAAAGTATTGTCTGTCAGTCCCTTCCCGAACCTACGTGGTGACGGAATGGTATGCCACCTTGGTTCGAACCAATACCAATTCCTTTTTAAGGAATAAAACCCCTTTATAAACCTCAAATATCACGGATTTTGCCTCTTCTTTTTGACTGAGTTATTCTTATTGAACTTTACCACATAAATTAAGTATAGGTAATTTAAATTTATCACAAGTGGTGGATGTGATGTGTCTAAAACTACATCTGTGACCGAATTGAAGTCCCCCCCAGTATCACCTGTCCCGCCAGATAGTGTGCTAAAGACCCTGAGATTTTATCTAGGAAGCGGGCCTGATCTGTGTTCGGGGCATACACACTACATAACACCACATCTCGGCCCCACAGCTTCCCTTCTACTTCTACGTATCTACCCTCTGGGTCAACAACCTGGTTCGTGGCCTGGAAAGGGATCCCGGCCCTCACCCATATCAGGACCCCTCTGGCAAACGCAGAGTAGGTCGTGCCAAACACTTGACCCCGCCATCGCCGCTGCAAGGCGGTTCCCTCCTGCTTAGTAAAATGGGTCTCCTGAAGCAGCGCTATCTGTATCCCACGTCGCACCAAATACGCATGCACCTTATGGCATCTGGACATGGTCCGTAGTCCACGTACGTTCCATGTAATACACTTCAAATCAGGTAACCCCCCCATTGCAATTGTCCCTCAGCATCTCTATGGTCATGCCTCGCCTGCCCACACCAAAACAACTCTGTTCCCAATGTACAACCCCCTGCGTAACTCCCACAACCCGCCCCCCCAGAACAGGACCCAATAATAAACTATTAGCCCCCATCCAAACTTCCGCAACAAAACACACAATTCTATCCTGCAGTAGCCACTATATGGTGCCTTAAGGGCAGTGAGAGGGTGGTTCAGGCCCAACGGGCGGCAGGTTTCGCCCCCACCCCCGGCCCCAGATCCCTTGCGATAGTGCATCACAGTAACAACAGTATTAAACATTACCATGGCCATCAGCTCTGCTAGGATCAGTTCTCAGGAGGCTGTCTTCCGAAAGGGTCATTCATCCAACATTCCCTCCGCTGTTCGGGGGGTGACCATCGGGCCCCTGGCGCTGTCTGTGTCCTAGAACTCTGTGCCCGATTTCCCCCTGTCATCGTCAGAAACCGATCCCACCGTCGATCCACCTTGTTGCGATCCAGTTATCACCGCTGTCGCCGCCAGAGCTCCCCGTTTATCAGCAGCCACTTGGGTGCTCCGTTGCGTCTGCTGGTTTTTATTCCGCTTGCGGAGGCGTTGTGATTTACGCATCTGTATTGGAACTCGGCGGTCCTCGGTCTCCTCTACCTTTGCGATCCGTGCCTTCTCTATAGGATTTGAGCCAAGTCCATGCATCCTCAGGCGTTAGGAAAAATTGTGTTGAGCCATCCAGGATCACTCTCAGTTTGGCTGGGAAAATCAGAGAGTATTGGATCCCCTCATCCCGGAGTTCCTTCTTGATAGTTAAATAGGAGGCCCTGCGCTTTTGTATCTCCTGGGTATAGTCCGGGAATATCGTGAATTTGAATTTGAATTTAAAATTACTTTTAGAGCGCACGTATACCAGCGGTTTCTTGGTGCTGACCGTACCATTCCCCACTTTAAAAGGCCCGGCCGAGCGTGCCCTCTGGATCAGCAGGTCCCGGTCTTTGTAATGAAAAACTTTGGCCACTATAGGTCGGGGAGGGCGACCAGGCAAAGGCGGTTTGGCTGGGACTCTGTGCGCCCTCTCAAGGGAGAAGAAAGGGGACAATCCTTCCGGAGCAACATCCGTCTTGAACCAGTTCTCCAGATATGCGATCATATCAGCTCCCTCCGATTTCTGGGGCAGGCCTACCACCCGGACCCTGCTGCGCCTATTGTGACTTTCAGCGTCTTCGGCCCTTTTTTCCAGACTCGCCAGGCGGTCCAGCACATCACCCAACTTGCGTTCCACAGTGACCACCGCTGGTTTGAGGTCTTGAATGACCAGTTCATTCTCTCTAACCCTATCTGCCAGTTTCGAGTGGTCTGCTCTCAGGAGTCCCAGTCCCGTTGCGACCTGCGTTATGTCCTGGTGTAAGGAGTCTTTCGTCGCCGCTATGGCCTCCAGGATTTTATCAAGGCGTTTATTCAGCCGCTGTTCCTATGTCGTGCCCTCAGGCCCCTCATTATCATCATGGCCGTCTTCCTGCCCCCCATCGTCCACCGTTCTCGGCTTCGGTTTCATCCTGCAGCAGTATGCGACCACCAATACTACTGAAAGCCCCCCGTCCGTTCAGTCGCACCTAGCCAACTCCAAGGCGACCCAATGGTCGATCGATACAGAACCAACCGGATCTGGACAACACTCGGGTCCCTACCTCCATTAGTTTGCACCACTCCGGGGCTCCCAGCTCTGCACAAGGGGTATCCGCTGCTGTTTCTGCACTATCCACAGCCAGTCCCGAGCCCCCACGAATCACTCAAGGTCGGATGTGGGCTGCGTATCGTCCAGATGGGCAGTGGGCACACTCAGGTGTTTATACAGGTCTCCAGCCTTTCCCTGCTGCTCCTGCCACAGGACCTATATCGTCGAGCGCGACGGCCCTCAGTCATCTTTCAAGCCCTCACTTGTCCTCCCAGGCTTAGCCCCAGGTGGTCGTCCCCACAGCCAGATGCGTCATGACCGGATTAGAGATTGTGCATCCCTGGCAAGTGCTGGCCGTTCGCGTTCAGGTGCCGGTGAGTCATAGAGTCCCTTCCGCCAGAGTCCTCTCGTTCTTGCCCACGTGGTGCCTCCCAGGGGGTTATGTCAGGAACTATTATGGGCCCAAGGTACTCACGATCCACACAGGCATGAAGTGCCAACAGGTCGAAAGAAACAAGCACTGTCAGTATGCATAGGACAGCATTCACTCGGCGTTTCTATCAATAGCAAGGCTCAGCATGAATATAGCCGCGTAGCGCTCACAGCGCCTCCAGGTACCGTCGTCCCAATGCCTTCAGCTGTGCCTCTACTCTCCCCACCGGCGCGGCGCTGCGGACCTGCTCCCGCCCCCGCCTCCGTAGCACCGGGCGCAGGCCCACACCACCACACCCACCAGGGCCGCAGAGGGGAGACGTCCGCCAGCCGCTCGTTGTCCGTGTTGCGTCCTCCTTCTGTCTCCGTACGCCGCTATACTCGGCAGGGTGTCGGGGACCCTCTGAAGTCCCGTCAATCGATGTGCCACAGCCTCAGCGCTTTCCCTCGTGTTGGCACCCCCATAGACCCCGGACCTCCACGATCCAGTTACCGCTCAGGTGTCGTACTTCCCCGCCCAGTGTCCGCGGTATCCGTAGACCATCGAAATATCCTCCGGTTGCAGGCTTAGGTGCGTTGTGCTCCCCGAGCAATCCTCCCGGCAGACGCCATCTTAGAGCACCAGGAAGATCCCCCTCCTCCGCGCAGAGTCCGCTCCAGTTATTTCCCCACACCAAGTCCGCTGATCATTCCGCCTGGACCGCAGGCCGCTCTCAGCTCCGCGCTCTCGTCGCTCTCTGGTTCGAGTACTCTAAGGACCTTGCAGTGAGCCTCTCAGCGTTAGTCGCTCCGAGCCTCCGATGATCGCCGCCATTTTGCCGTCTGCCCCTCGGCTCCTCCGGCACTTCAACCGGTTCCCGTGTCACCTCGGAGCCCCCCGGTGCAGCAATGCCGGTCGCGGAATCTGCTCCAGGTACTCAGATTTATGCTCCGCTACTGTGAACTAAATACAGGAGGTTTTAACAGGATAAAAGCCGGGATCGGGCGCGGAGCTATCGGCTCACGCTGCCTCTCCCATCGGCGCCCAAGCCACGCCCCCTCAGTTGGGGGGGGTGATGTGGCTGTGACGTGGGGTGTTGAGGATCAGGCGGGCGAGGCGTTTTGGATGCGCTGTAGTCGTTGTAGGTGCTTGGCCGGGATTCCCGCATAGAGTGCGTTGCCATAGTCCAGCCTGCTGCTGATTAGGGCTTGGGTCACTGTTCTTCTGGTTTCGGTCAGGATCCACTTGTAGATCCTACGGAGCATGCTGAGGGTGTTGTAGCAGGATAAGGAGATGGCGTTGACCTGCTTCGACATGGAGAGAGATGATTCGAGGATGAATCCTAGGTTACGTGCGTGGTCCGTGGGTGTTGGTGCTGTTCCCAGTGTGGTCGACCACCAGGAGTCGTCCCAGGCAGAAGGGGTAGGGCCGAGGATGATGAACTCCGTCTTGTCCGAGTTCAGTTTCATCATCCATCATCCATTCGGCGACGGCCTTCATTCCCTCATGGAGGTTGGTTTCGGTGGTGTGCGGGTCCTTGGTGAGGGAGAGGATGAGCTGGGTGTCGTCGGCGTAGGAGATTATGTTCAATTCATGCTGGCGGGCCACTTGTGCGAGGGGGGCCATGTAGACATTGAACAGGGTCGGGCTGAGGGATGAGCCCTGGGGTACACCGCAGATGATGTCGATGGCTTCGGATCGGAAGGGCGGGAGGCGGACTATCTGGGTTCTGCCGGAGAGGAAGGATGTGGTCCAGTCCAGGGCCTTGTCCTGGATTCCGGCTTCCTGGAGGCGTGTCCTTAGTGTGCGGTGGCAGACCGTGTCGAAGGTGGCGGACAGGTCCAGGAGGATGGGGGCTGATGTTTCGCCGTTGTCTAGTTGGCGCCTGATGTCGTCTGGGGCCGCGATGAGGGCTGTCTCGGTGCTGTGGTTTTGTCTGAATCCGGACTGGGATGGGTCTAAGATGTTGTTGTCCTCTAGGTGGCGGGCTAGTTGCATGTTGGCGATTTTCTCGATGACCTTCGCCGGAAAAGGGAGCAGGGAGATGGGCCGGAAGTTCTTGAGGTCCTTGGGGTCAGCCTTGGGCTTCTTGAAGAGGGCGTTGATTTCTGCGTGCTTCCAGCTTTCTGGCAATGCCACTGTCTCGAAGGAGGTGTTGATGATCTTCCGTAGTTGGGGTGCCATGGCTGTGTCTGATTGTTGAAAACGTGGTGTGGGCAGGGGACTAACGGTGATCCTGAGTGGATGGAGTTCATGACCTTGCGTGTCTCGTCGTCGTTGACCTGGGCCCAGGAGGTCAGGTGGTTGGTGCAAGTAGTGTTCATGGGGGGGGGGGGCGGGGTGTTGAAGCTGTCGTGGCTGTCAGCGATCTTGCGATGGAAGAAGGTAGCCAGAGAGTGGAACAGATCTTGCACCCTCTTCACCACCCCCTTTTGTACTGCTTTTGGCCGCCATAAGTGTGGCAGGGTATGCTCAGACGTGAGTCCCTTGCTCACTTTGCCACTGGATTCAAGCAAGCCGGGCTGAAGACGGCTGGAATGCCAGAAACCGGTCCTCGGAAGCTTGTTTCCGGTCCAGGGAAGACATGGCTTGGCAGTTCGGGCTGGACTGTTCCCATGAGGCACAGGGTCAGACTGATTTGCATATAGCCATGTCTGAACTGGGGTGGCGGAGTGGGCTAAAGAACGGTGATGGATTAAACCCAGATCTTTTGACTGGGTGTGAGTGTTTGATTGATTCAGATGCTCCGTCCATCACCACCCCCTTTTGTACCGCTTTTGGCCGCCGTAACTGTGGCAGGGTATGCTCAGACGTGAGTCCCTTGCTCACTTTGCCACTGGATTCAAGCAAGCCGGGCTGAAGATGGCTGGAATGCCAGAAAACGGTCCTCGGAAGCTTGTTTCCGGTCCAGGGAAGACATGGCTTGGCAGTTCGGGCTGGACTGTTCCCATGAGGCACAGGGTCAGACTGATTTGCATATAGCCATGTCTGAACTGGGGTGGCGGAGTGGGCTAAAGAACGGTGATGGATTAAACCCAGATCTTTTGACTGGGTGTGAGTGTTTGATTGATTCAGATGCTCCGTCCATCACCACCCCCTTTTGGGAAACATCACTTGCAACGCAACTTTTACAACGAGATACTATTACAACGCAACTTTTACATCGCAAAAACTTTTACAACGCATGTATTTACAACAAATGTTTTTACAACGCAGGTACCTTTACAACGCATACCATTACAACGTAAGTATTGGTAAGTATATAATTATATTTTAAATGTTATATGTTTGG
Source organism: Lissotriton vulgaris (assembly GCF_964263255.1). Taxonomy (NCBI): domain Eukaryota; kingdom Metazoa; phylum Chordata; class Amphibia; order Caudata; family Salamandridae; genus Lissotriton; species Lissotriton vulgaris. The sequence goes on from NC_141685.1 coordinate 267,543,301, forward strand.
GGTAAAGGGGTATTTTTAGGGTTCAGGGTCAGTTTTGGGTTTTTGGGTAAAGGGGTATTTTTGGGGTTCAGGGTCAGTTTTTAGTTTTTGGGTAAAGGGGTATTTTTGGGGTTCAGGGTCAGTTTTTAGTTTTTGGGTAAAGGGGTATTTTTGGGGTTCAGGGTCAGTTTTTAGTTTTTGGGTAAAGGGGTATTTTTGGGGTTCAGGGTCAGTTTTTAGTTTTTGGGTGAAGGGGTATTTTTAGGGTTCAGGGTCAGTTTTTAGTTTTTGGGTAAAGGGGTATTTTTGGGGTTCAGGGTCAGTTTTTAGTTTTTGGGTAAAGGGGTATTTTTGGGGTTCAGGGTCAGTTTTTAGTTTTTGGGTAAAGGGGTATTTTTGGGGTTCAGGGTCAGTTTTTAGTTTTTGGGTAAAGGGGTATTTTTAGGGTTCAGGGTCAGTTTTTAGTTTTTGGGTAAAGGGGTATTTTTGGGGTTCAGGATCAGTTTTTAGTTTCTGGGTAAAGGGGTATTTTTGGGGTTCAGGGTCAGTTTTTAGTTTTTGGGTAAAGGGGTATTTTTAGGGTTCAGGGTGACTTTTTAGTTTTTGGGTAAAGGGGTATTTTTGGGGTTTAGGGTCAGTTTTTGGGTAAAGGGGTATTTTTGGGGTTCAGGGTCAGTTTTTAGTTTTTGGGTAAAGGAGTATTTTTGGGGTTCAGGGTCAGTTTTTAGTTTTTGGGTAAAGGGGTATTTTCGGGGTTTAGGGTCAGTTTTGGGTTTTGGGGGTACAGGGGTACAGGGTAAAAATAAATTAAAATTAAATTTAAATTAAATTACATTAAATTATATTTTTTTAAATTAATTTCGATTATAAAATTAATATATATTTAACAATACTTACGTTGTAATGGTATGCGTTGTAAAGGTACCTGCGTTGTAAAAACATTCGTTGTAAATACATGCGTTGTAAAAGTTTTTGCGTTGTAAAAAATGCGATGTAAAAGCATGCGTTGTAATAACATGCGTTGTATCGACATAGATCCCCCCCTTTTGTACCGCTTTTGGCCGCCATAACTGTGGCAGGGTATGCTCAGACGTGAGTCCCTTGCTCACTTTGCCACTGGATTCAAGCAAGCCGGGCTGAAGACGGCTGGAATGCCAGAAAACGGTCCTCGGAAGCTTGTTTCCGGTCCAGGGAAGACATGGCTTGGCAGTCCGGGCTGGACTGTTCCCATGAGGCACAGGGTCAGACTGATTTGCATATAGCCATGTCTGAACTGGGGTGGCGGAGTGGGCTAAAGAACGGTGATGGATTAAACCCAGATCTTTTGACTGGGTGTGAGTGTTTGATTGATTCAGATGCTCCGTCCATCACCACCCCCTTTTGTACCGCTTTTGGCCGCCATAAGTGTGGGAGGGTATGCTCAGACGTGAGTCCCTTGTTCACTTTGCCACTGGATTCAAGCAAGCCGGGCTGAAGACGGCTGGAATGCCAGAAACTGGTCCTCGGAAGCCTGTTTCCGTTCCAGGGAAGACATGGCTTGGCAGTTCGGGTTGGACTGTTCCCATGAGGCACAGGGTCAGACTGATTTGCATATAGCCATGTCTGAACTGGGGTGGCGGAGTGGGCTAAAGAAAGTTGATGGATTAAACCTAGATCTTTTGACTGGGTGTGAGTGTTTGATTGATTCAGATGCTCCGTCTATCACCACCCCCTTTTGTACCGCTTTTGGCCGCCATAAGTGTGGCAGGGTATGCTCAGATGTGAGTCCCTTGCTCACTTTGCCACTGGATTCAAGCAAGCCGGGCTGAAGACGGCTGGAATGCCAGAAACCGGTTCTCGGAAGCTTGTTTCCGGTCCAGGGAAGACATGGCCTGGCAGTTCGGGCTGGACTGTTCCCATGAGCCACAGGGTCAGACTGATTTGCATATAGCCATGTCTGAACTGGGGTGGCGGAGTGGGCTAAAGAACGGTGATGGATTAAATCCATATCATTTGACTGGGTGTGAGGGTTTGATTGATTCAGATGCTCCGTCCATCACCACCCCCTTTTGTACTGCTTTTGGCCGCCATAAGTGTGGCAGGGTATGCTCAGACGTGAGTCCCTTGCTCACTTTGCCACTGGATTCAAGCAAGCCCGGCTGAAGACGGCTGGAATGCCAGAAACCGGTCCTCGGAAGCTTGTTTCCGGTCCAGGGAAGACATGGCTTGGCAGTTCGGGCTGGACTGTTCCCATGAGGCACAGGGTCAGACTGATTTGCATATAGTCATGTCTTAACTGGGGTGGCGGAGTGGGCTAAAGAACGGTGATGGATTAAACCCAGATCTTTTGACTGGGTGTGAGTGTTTGATTGATTCAGATGCTCCGTCCATCACCACCCCCTTTTGTACCGCTTTTGGCCGCCATAAGTGTGGCGCAGGGTATGCTCAGACGTGAGTCCCTTGCTCACTTTGCCACTGGATTCAAGCAAGCCGGGCTGAAGACGGCTGGAATGCCAGAAACCGGTCCTCGGAAGCTTGTTTCCGGTCCAGGGAAGACATGGCTTGGCAGTTCGGGCTGGACTGTTCCCATGAGGCACAGGGTCAGACTGATTTGCATATAGCCATGTCTGAACTGGGGTGGCGGAGTGGGCTAAAGAGCGGTGATGGATTAAACCCAGATCTTTTGACTGGGTGTGAGTGTTTGATTGATTCAGATGCTCCGTCCATCACCACCCCCTTTATTACCGCTTTTGGCCGCCATAACTGTGGCAGGGTATGCTCAGACGTGAGTCCCTTGCTCACTTTGCCACTGGATTCAAGCAAGCCGGGCTGAAGACGGCTGGAATGCCAGAAACCGGTCCTTGGAAGCTTGTTTCCGGTCCAGGGAAGACATGGCTTGGCAGTTCGGGCTGGACTGTTCCCATGAGGCATAGGGTCAGACTGATTTGCATATAGCCATGTCTGAACTGGGGTGGCGGAGTGGGCTAAAGAACGGTGATGGATTAAACCCAGATCTTTTGACTGGGTGTGAGTGTTTGATTGATTCAGATGCTCCGTCCATCACCACCCCCTTTTGTACCACAGATCTTGCGAGGGCAGGATGTCGTTGGTGTTGGCGCTGGGGTTGGAAAGTTCCTTCACTATGCTGAATAGCTCTTGGCTGTCGTGTGCGTTGTTGTCCAGGCAGGCTTTGAAGGAGGATCTCTTGGCTGTTCTGATGAGTTGGTGATGTTTGCGGGTGGCGTCCTTGTGGGCAGTGTGGCTGTCTGGTGTGCGATTGTGGAGCCATTTCTTTTCCAGTTTCCGGCGTGTACGTTTGGAGGTCTGGAGCTCTTCACTGAACCAGGTGGCTTTCTTGCTGGTGTGGTTGTGGGAGGGTTTCTTGAGCGGGGCGAGGGTGTTGGTGCAGTCGTCGATCCACTGTCTGAGGTTGCGGGCAGCGGCGTCTGGGTTGGTTAGGTCGGTAGGAGGGTTCTGGGCGAGGGTGGAGGGTGGAGGTCAGCTGGTCTTTGGTGACTTTGCTCCAGCATCGGCGTGACAGTTGTTTGGTGCGGTGGTGTGTGGTTTGTTTCTTGAAGGTGAAATGGATGCAGCGGTGGTCGGTCCAGTGGAGTTCGGTGGTGTGGTTGAAGGCGACGTGGGTGCTTGTGGAGAAGACGGGTTCAAGCGTGTGGCCGGCGGCGTGGGTGGGTTCGGTGACGAGTTGTTTGAGGCCGAGGTCGGCGAGGTTATCGATCAGGGTGGTGGAGTTGGAGTCGGTGTTGTTCTCGAGGTGGAAGTTCAGGTCCCCGTAGTCCGCAGAGGTGAGTGCGTGGGTGCTGGCGAGGTCGGCTATGGAGTCGCTGAACAGAGTTCCGAGTCTGGGGGGTCTGTAGATGAGTGTTCCTCTGAGGGTGGTGTTGGGGTCGGTGTGGATCCGGAAGTGTAGGTGTTCAGAGTTGTTGAGGGTGTCGTCAGCGTGGGTGTAGACCTAAAGGGTGGACTTGTGAACGATGGCTAGACCTCCTCCAATTCCGTTGGTGCGATCCCTGCGGGTGATCTTGTAGCCGTCCGGGATGGCTACGGCGATGTTGGGTGCCGAGGAGTCATTCCACCAGGTTTTAGTCAGGAACGCAACGTTGGGGGCGGAGGTGTCGAGCAGGTCCCAGAGCTCGACAGTGTGTCTGCGTGCAGAGCAGGTGTTGAGGAGTATGCAGCGGAGGTGGTTGGGTCCTGTCCTTGGCGGCTTGGCGGTTTTGTCGCAGGTGAATTTGCAGGTGTGGCAGGAAAAGGGTCCTTGGGTGCGTTTCGGGGTGGCCTGGAAGCAGCTGTGGTCTCTGCCGCGGTTGAGAGCATGGAGGGTGTTGGCGTCGTATCGGAGTCTGGCGTTGTGGCGTCCGCAGGGTCCAGGGGTTCTGGCGCTGGGCGCGGTCCAGGATCGGACAGGCGCAGACATACTTGCCTTTGGCGCGCCAGCGGCGTGCCCGCTGCACAGCTGTGCAGCGGCTTCCATATAAGGCGAGTAGGGAGGGAGGAGCAGCTCAATCAATCAATCAAAGACATTTATAGAGCGCACTACTTACCCGTAGGGTCTCAAGGCGCTGGGGGGAGGGGGTGCCGTTACTGCTCGAACAGCCAGGTCTTCAACTTCTTCCTGAAGGAGAGGTGGTCTTGGGTCAGGCGCAGGTCGGTCGGGAGGGAGTTCCAGGTCTTGGCGGCCAGGTAGGAGAAGGACCTTCCTCCTGTTGTCGCTCTTCGGATGCGGGGGACGGCGGCGAGGGCGTGGTTGGCTGATCGGAGGTGGCGTTTGGGAGCGTAGAAGTTGATTCGGTTGTTGAGGTAGCTCGGGCCTTGGTCGTGTAGGGCTTTGTGTGCGTGGGTGAGGAGGCGGAAGGTGATTCTTTTGTTGACGGGGAGCCAATGCAGGTCTCTCAGATGTCCGGAGATATGGCTGGTTCGTGGGATGTCGAGGATGAGTCTGGCTGAGGCGTTCTGGATCCGCTGGAGTCTCTTCTGGAGCTTGGCGGTGGTACCGGCGTAGAGGGCGTTGCCGTAGTCCAGTCGACTGGTGACGAGGGCCTGGGTGACGGTCTTCCTGGTCTCGGTGGGGATCCACCAGAAGATCTTCCGTAGCATGCGTAGGATGTTGAAGCATGCCGAGGAGACGGTGTTGACTTGCCTGGTCATGGAGAGGGAGGAGTCCAGGATGAAGCCCAGGTTGCGTGCGTGGTCTGTCGGTTTGGGTGCGGTGCCCAGGGCGGGAGGCCACCAGGAGTCGTCCCAGGCGGAGGGCGAGGAGCCCAGGATGAGGACCTCCGTCTTGTCTGAGTTCAGTTTCAGGCGGCTGGTCGTCATCCACTCGGCTACCTCTTTCATCCCTTCGTGCAGATTGGCTCTGGCGGCGGCGGGGTCGTTGGTCAGGGAGAGGATCAGCTGGGCGTCGTCGGCGTAGGAGATTATGTTGAGGTTGTGTTGGCGTGCGATGGCCGCGAGGGGGCTCATGTAGACGTTGAAGAGGGTGGGGCTCAGCGAGGATCCTTGAGGGACGCCGCAGATGACTTCGGTGGCCTCTGACTTGTACGGTGGTAGGCGGACTCTCTGTGTTCTTCCGTCGGCGAAGGAGATGATCCATTCCAGAGCCTTCTCCTGGATTCCGACATTGCTGAGGCGCTGTACTAGGGTGCGGTGGCAGACAGTGTCGAATGCCGCGGAGAGGTCTAGGAGGATGAGGGCCGCCGTTTCTCCGTTGTCCATCAGGGTTCGGATGTCATCGGTGGCGGCGATGAGGGCGGTCTCGGTGCTGTGGTTGGCTCGGAAGCCAGACTGTGAGGGGTCGACGGATCCATTCGTCTCAAGGAAGGCGGCCAGCTGCTTGTTGACGGTCTTCTCGATGACTTTGGCTGGAAACGGGAGGAGCGAGATGGGGCGGTAATTCTTGAGTTCGGTGGGGTCCGCTGTGGGTTTCTTGAGTAGAGCGCTGAGGCGGGAGCGGGGTGGCGAGGGTGCGGGGCCGCAGGGGGCAGTGGCTGGAAAAAGCGAGATACAGAAGAAAAAAAGGGGGGAGGGGTAGGAGCGAGCTGGACAGAAAGACGAGGGCAGAAGAGCAACTAAATTAGTTTACACAAAACCAGGAGAATTAAGCAGAAAGGAGCACAACAGTAAAAGCGCAGCTACTGTACAACCAAGGGCGTAGCGGCAGAAATGGGCGAACCGGGTCACAGCAGGAGCGAACTCACGCTCGGGGGCAGCGGGGCTGACACACAGGTGGAGCTGTGCGGCAGTAGTGGAGCGACCTGACCTGCAAGCAGGGTCAGGGGTCACCTTATGTTTTGGATGTGGGGCGTTGCACCACACAGTGGCGTTTCCAAGGAGCGATGTGGGTCCTGCGTCGAGTTGCGCTGAGCTGCGTCAGTTCGGATGAGGAGCTGCTTGGGCTGTGAGACGAGGTACTAGCGAAGTTGCGTCGCACTATGTTGGTTTCGATGGGGAGCTGCGAAGGCTGTGATGTGAGATCCTGCATTGAGCTGCGTCATGCTGCGTCATTTTTGATGAGGAGCTACGAGGGCAGCGTCAGTTTACGCCGCACTGAGTTGGCTCTGATGGAGACCACAGCTGGGCTGGCAGAGCCCCTTTATCCCCACTTCCAAGGGTCCAGGACTGGGGGCAAACCAGTTGGTGGGGTTAGGACTCACAGTAGGCAGATTCATGTGCAGGGTTCAAGCGTGTTGGAGCCCTTGGAGTCACTATGGTGGTCTGGTGTTCAAGATACACGTCCAGCCTTTCTTACTCGGGCACCATGGTAGCAGAGCAGTCTTTCTTGCAGGTAGAACATCAGGGCTGCAGAGCAGTTGGGCAGTCCTTCTTGCAGTAAGGCAGCAGAGCAGGGCTTCTTCTGAGTCTTCCACAGGTCCAGAGGGGATCTGAGGCCACTTTGAGGTGGACAAAGCTTCTGGAGAGTCAGGAATTTCCTGCCTCCCTGGCCTGGTCCCAGTCTGTATGGGGGCACAATAGGCTAGTGTGAACTCCTTTGTGTGTCAGCTGAGCCAATACCATTGAAGTGCAAGTGTGGTAGTAGACAGAGCTGCCTCCTCATTTAGCCAGGATGGCTCATCCTGCCAATGCCCAATGTCAGATGCGCTAACCTGAGATACACTCAACCCAGCAGGAGTAATGTTCATGCTTGTCCTACCACGCACCTCACTGCAATACGAACAGCATTTCTGGTGGCACGTGTCACAATGAAGGGAATGGGACAAAATAATAAAGAAACAAGATCTGGTCCATTGGGTCACTGGACACCATTGTCTGTGGTTGCCGTGTAGGTATTGCCCTTGACGTAATACTAGGTGGTTGTTGAGGATGTGGTGCACACTATGATATACACTTAAACAGAAATACTCACAGATCATCACACCAAATGCATGCACTCCTCTGGACATCCCACCACACTCAATTCAGTATCTGCATTACCTTTTTACACAACCAGATCAGCAGGTAGTCTAGGATCTTGGCTCAGGAGGACGGCAGGCTGTTGCCTTCAGTAATGTCACTGAATAAGTACTTGAAGGAATGGAGCCCTTGTCCAATCCGAAATTCCTGTAAGGCACCTGACAAATGTGCCCCGCAATAGTGAACTGCGTAGACCTGAAGCAGGTAAACCTTCATGTTACTTGCCCGTCCAAATCTCCCTAGCAGCTATCTCTAAACATTGCAGCAAGCTGGGCATGAAAGCTGAGGGCAGTGTCATACGAGCTAGCAGTTGTAGTCCTGTATTCACTGACTTGTTACCTTTGCCGAGAACTGCTGTGGCGAGATTCTATTGTAAGGCATCAAAGATGCCCCCTTGAGGGTGTGTGACTGGTGGTGCAACTTACTGTACAGTTTCAGATGCACCGATGTCCACTACAGGTCCGAGCCACAGGGTGACGTGCTAACATCCACTACAGACTCATGACACAGGATGACGATCTCCACTGCAGACTTGTGACAGAAAAAGAGGCGCCAATGTTATCTGCAGGCTTGTGACTCAAGATCCACTAGATGCCGTTATCATGAAGTCCAATGCCCACCGGATCTGCTCTAAAGATGTGACCGAGCCCGCACTGATTCCTGATTGCCTAGCAACCTGGTGCAGGCGGGGAGTTCATTTATGGTCCTGGTCCAATTAAGATGGCTGTTGAGTGGGTGACTCATTTCTTGGCTGTATAATCACCAGGCTCATAGCATGACTTCTGGGTCACTCTATTCCAGATTGTATAACCATCAGGCCCAGAACATAACGTAATGTTGTCAACACAATAAGTACACACAAACTATATGGGATGAGAGCACACACACAATCAAATACACACGTGAAACGCACACAGATATGCCTCACGGGGGCACATGGATTATAAATGTGGGGTTATGCAGAGCACATCCTCCAAGATTGCACAGCGCCTGTCCAATGATGCACATCATGATAAGCATCATATATGGTAGTGTATGTCCCCATGATACCCACACCCTCTGTTGTGACCCTGTCTGGGAGGAATACACAAAGGCCAGCTGGCAACTACACCTAGTCAAGTGACCCAGGAGCAGGCTACAGACACCAAATAGTTAGAACAAGAAAATGTCAACTTTCTAAAAATTGAATTTTCAGAATTGTGACTTAAAATCCGACTTTACCATTAAAGAGGGTTTTAAATTACAATTTATTAAAGACCAAACTCGACCTCCCTACCTACTCCAAATCAAAAGTTATCACTTATTAAATGGGATAAATTAACCCAATGTTATCAATGGGAGTGATAGCCTTGCAGTAGTGAAAAACAAGCTTAGGAGTTTTTCACTACCAGGACATGTAAAACCTAGAGGTACATGTCCAACTTTTTTAATACACTGCAGCCTGCCCTATGGGCTGTTTAGGTCCTACCGTAGAGGTGACTGGTAAAAGGTTTATTTGCTTAGGTCGAAACAGCAGTTTAAAACTTTGCTTACAGGCTGCAATGCAGACCTGAGGCATGTTTAAAAGGCTACTTAAATGGGTAGCACAATTAGTGCAGCAGGCCCTAAAGTGGCATCCAATTTACAGGCCCTGTCTACATGCAGTACCACCTTACAAGTAAATTAAATGTGCCACTTGTGTGTAAGCCAATGTTACCATTTTTAAATGAGAGAGTTAAAGCACTTTAGCACTGGTTAGCAGGGTAAAGTGCACAGAGTTCTGAAATCCAATAAAAATGGGTTCTGTAAACAGGAGCATGAGGGCAGAAGGTTTGTGGAAGACCCTGCACAGAGGGCCAGGTCCAATAAACCATCACATATAGATAGGTACATTAGTAGATGGCAAGCTTGTTTCTATCACAACTTACACTGAAACTTCTGCTACTGTCACAGAAACCACACCACACTACTGAGTGCTAGAGACAATTCTAGAAGACAAGTACTGCATCATTAGAACTCAGTTGGTACTACAACATTATCTGATTATCACTTGTTCGAAAAATCTATGCTAAGCATACAAGGAAAACAACATAGGGCCACTTGTGAGCTCAATCGAACGATTAAAGAAGTTCAGAAAATAATAGCTGAGTCCAATAATATATCAAGTACTGGTATGTCTGATATTAGTCAGGCAGTGAATTACCTATGCCAGGAAATACATGTAGACTCACATGGAAATTGGCAAAGACACAGACATACCGATATGTGCCTACAGGTTTAAGGGCGACCTGTAAAGAGATTCACAAATGCTACTACTACAGTGTGCGGATGCGCATCTAATATGTAGGTAGAAATGGTGTAGCAAAGTAGCCAGAACGCTATCTCAAATTACAGTCAGTCTGTAGGACAATCAAACAGTCAATGTCACTAACAGATCTAAAAATGGAAATCCAGAAAGTGAAAAAGAGTCTATTGTTAGTAGTTTGTCTGTAACAACTGAGCCTTGCACTAGTAAAGTAACTATACGTCAAAGTGCGCAGAGAGAGTTAACAGCAAGTGCTTTTGAAAAGTCTACTACTAGAAGTTCAAAATGGAAACAAGTTCTATATCTTTGCAAATGGCATATTGTTGTTATTATTTGTGACACCAGTCCTGCATGCACGGCCTTCAGCATTTCTGGGTGCATGTCTTGGGGTGTGGGTATAATCGTGTTTTCATCCTCATCCTCTAATTCGCCTTGCATTATTTTGACTGGCATGCCTTTCCCTATTGCTATATTGTGCAACATAGTACATGTGGCTATCATTTTGCAACAAGTTGAGTGGGCCTACTACAGTGCTCCCAAGCTCTTAAGCACACATCCAAACCTCCCTTTAAGTAATACAATTGCCCTTTCAGTGACTCATCTTGTCTTGCTGGAAATACAGCGATAATCGCACAACTTTTGCTGATAGGGCTTACACATACTTAGCCATGATATCCACCTTCCATAGGATATCATGGCTAAGTCAGTTTCAAAGCATGCGTAAGGAAAGTAGTGATAACAGAAGTTATCGCTAATTTTCTTGTCGTTATGTATCTTTGCGGGAGACTTGATAATAGGAGAAATGTTGCTTAGCAACTTTTTTCCCGTTATTCTGGGGAGGAACGCCCACTTTGCATCTCATTAGAGATGCAAAGCTGGGCGATAAGGGAAAGGGCGAAGAAGCATGGATTCACACATTAGCATGTCCTTGCCAATAGGGCATTAAAATTATCGCCGCTTTTCATCCGAAAACGGACGCTAAAGCTGAAATAATTTTAACTCCGGCCCTGGCAGATATGCCCCTTTGTGTCTTATATCTTGGATTGAAGAAAGGTGTTACTATCTAAGAGTGTGAGGAATATGCACTGCCACCACCTGTCAGACTATCCATATGTTCTTTCCTAACATACTTTAATGTATAAAATGATATAGTTCCGTTGAATTTGTATCCTCACCAAGTAACCAGCCATCACCAAACTCTCCTGAAGCCAGCCTGTTATCTAGAAACACATGTATAGCCTTTCTCATGCCGTCCGACGTCATGGTGGGCGTGTGCGGAGGACTGCCGGGGGCGGTCCGATCTGCGCACGCATCAGATTCGGCCGGACCCCGGCGGAATATACGCCGCAGCAAAGCGGCTAAACATGCATGGGCGTCCGCAGGGGAGGGCAAGGGGGGGCACTTGCCCCCCCCCCCTGGAACACCGGTCCGTCACTATTGACAGCCCTCACAGTGGTGTTTGTCTGCAGGGCCGTCAATTTTAAAAGCGTGAGAAAGCGGTTGCAATGACGGTCCTGCTTGATGAGCGGGAAATCTGCTGCTGATGGGCAAGAGAGAAGGTCCGGGCCTGGCTGCTACCACAGCCTAAAGCAGAGGCGCACCTAGAGTCAAATTTCGGGGAGGGGGGCACATTTTTCAAGCTAAGGAAGAGTGGAGCTGCAGCCAGGGGCCCTAGGAAGGGGTGAAAACCATCAAAGCCTTATTAACGCCCCAGAGATGCAATGGGTGTGTCTGCCTGTTTTTTGCGAGATCAATTGGAAAGTCCTTCTGTGCACTCGTGATTTATTCGTACTCAAGCTATATTCCTTTCTTTTGTTGGTGCTACTACATCCTGGTACCTACTCTTTAGGTGTCCTTTCGTATACTATATCGTGTGTGGTGCAGACACTTCTGTTCCGATGGATGTGTGCACTTTTCAGCGAACATTAAAGTTTCATCAATTTCTTTTCCATGGTAATAATCAGTTTTAACTCTTTTTCAGTTGTCAACAAAATATTTTAATTCATATTTTGGTTTCCATTGTTAACTGTTGTTATACGTTCTTTAATATATCAATTATTTCTATAATGAAATAATGGATATATTAAAAACACAGTTAACAATGAAAACCAAAATATGAATTAAAATATTTTGTTGACAACTGAAAAAGAGTTCAAACTGATCAGAAGTGTCTGCACCACACACGATATGCCTGTTTTTTGCACCATAAGCACTAGTATTACAGAAGGGTCTGCATATGAGATGGATTAAAGAGTTTACGCCTTGAGCTTCAACGGGGCAGTCCCTCATGTTCATTGCAGTATCGAGTGTAGCCCCTGGACCACTGTCTATACTCACTGTCGCCTGCCATGATTCACGAAGGGAAAACTGTCCCACAGGGACAACTTTTCTTTTCTCAATCATGTACCAACTGCAGCTCAGTGTTGGTATCAGATCAACGGTTTGCGAATGCCATTGCATTTGAAAACCATTGATATATGTCATTGTAAATTGCAATTTGAAGATAGCACCCTTTCCAGTGCCCCTCCAAATTCCAATATGAAGTAAGATGCAGAACCCATTTTGTCAATCATGAAGGTTATACACAACTCTAAAAAGAGGTTTTGCAGTAGCAACCACTGTGATGCTGCAAATTGTAAGCTTTATGACCACAACATCCTTTTGTATTTGAGGGCCCTAGTTATTGAGATAAAGCAGGATGTGCAGTGAAAGGAATGACATTACAGTAGTGCCTTTAATGCTCTGGAAATGCTAGGATTTCCAATCTACCTCTCTACCTCTCTCTACCTCTCTCTCTCTCTCTACCTCTCTCTACCTCTCTCTCTCTACCTCTCTCTACCTCTCTACCTCTCCCTCTCTACCTCTCTCTCTCTCTCTACCTCTCTCTCTCCACCTCTCTCTCTCTCTCTACCTCTCTACCACTACCTCTCTCTCTACCTCTCTCTCTCTACCTCTCTCTCTCTACCTCTCTCTCTACGTCTCTCTCTCTATGTCTCTCTTTACCTCTACCTCTACCTACCTCTCTACACCTCTCTCTACCTCTCGCTATCTCTCTCTCTCTACCTCTGTCTCTCTCTACCTCTCTCTCTACCTCTCTCTCTACCTCTCTCTCTCTACCTCTCCATCTCTCTCTGCCTCTCTCTCTCCACCTCTCTCTCTCTACCTGTCTACCACTACCTCTCTACCTCTACCTCTCTCTCTCTCTCTACCTCTCTCTCTCTCTCTACCTCTCTCTCTACCTCTACCTCTCTCTCTCTCTACCTCTCTCTCTCTCTACCTCTCTCTCTCTACCTCTACCTCTCTCTCTCTACCTCTACCTCTCTCTCTACCTCTTGCTCTACCTCTCTCTCCCTACCTCTCTCTCTCCCTACCTCTACCTCTCTCTCCCTACCTCTACCTCTCTCTCTCTACTTCTTTCTACCTCTCTCTCTCTCTCTCTCTCTCTCTCTCTCGACCTCTACCTCTCTCTCTCTACCTCTCTCTATCTTTACTGCTCTCTCATTACCTCTACCTTTCTCTCTACCTCTATCTACCTCTCTCTCTCCCTACCTCTACCTCTCTCACTCTACCCCTCTCTCTCTACCTCTCTCTCTACTACTCTCTCTAACCCTCTCTCTACCTCTCTACCCCTCTCTACTTCTCTCTCTACTCTCTCTCTTCCTCTCCCTCTCTACCCCTCTCTCTCTCTACCTCTCTCTCTCCCTCTACCACTCTCTCTCTACCTCTACCTCTACCTCTCTCCCTCTACCTCTCCCTCTCCCTCTACCTCTCTCCCTCTCTCCCTCTACCTCTCTCTCTCCCTACCTCTACCTCTCTCTCTCTACCTCTCTCTCTACCTCTATTACTCTACCTCTCTCTCTCTCTCTCTCTCTCTACCTCTCTCTCTACCTCTCTCTCTCTCTACTACTTTCTCTCTCTCGCTCTACCTGTACGTCTCTCTCTACCTCTCTCTACTGCTCTCTCTCTCTCCCCCCCCCTCTCTCTCTCTCTCTCTCTCTCTACCTCTCTCTCTACCCCTCTTTCTCTCTCTGCCTCTCTACCTCTACCTCTCTCTCTACCTCTCTCTCTCTCTCTCCCTACCTCTACCTCTACCTCTCTCTCTACCTCTCTCTCTCTCCCTACCGCTACCTCTCTCTCTACCTCTCTCTACCTCTCTACCTCTACCTCTCTCTCTACCTCTCTCCCTCTCTCTCTCTCCCTACCTCTACCTCTACCTCTCTCTCTCTACCTCTCTCTCTACCTCTCTCTCTACCTCTTTATCTCTTTACCTCTCTCACCCTCTCTAACTCTCCCACTCTCTCTCTACCTCTACCTCTCTACCTCTACCTCTCTCTCTACCTCTCTCCCTCTACCTCTCTCTCTCGCTCTACCTCTCCCTCTATCTCTATAGCTCTCTCTCTACCTTTACACCTCTATCTCTCTCTCTACCTCTCTCTCCCTACCTCTACCTCTACCTCTTTCTACCTCTCTACCTCTCTCTCTCTACCTCTCTCTACCTCTCTCTCTCTACTTCTCTCTACCTCTGTCTCTCTACCTCTCTTCACCTCTCTCTCTCTCTACCTCTCTACACCTGTCTACCTCTCAACCAGTTGAATTCCGGGAAGCCCAAACCATCAGTATTTCAAATCTGTGCATGAAACGTGGGTAGGATGAGCCGTGCAGCTCAGAAAGGGATGTTCTTTTTACATCATTTGTATTTAATAGAATTGGGAAGCAGGAGAGCAGTCTCACAGTTGAGATAGGGATTAACATACACTGGTGACAGCTTTTGAATTTGCTTTAAAACCATTCAAAGATGGCTGCAGCATCTACATGTGATGTGGTGGACTAAGTGGCAGCCGGAGCCATATAGCACTGCTTGTCATTTAAAAAAAAAAAACAGCATTGACGTAGCCAATAGGTCTCCCCTTTGGGACCTTATAAATGTTTAGTTGTCTAGTACAATATCCTTGGTGCAACAACTTCAAGTGTTGCATGGCTAAACACTTAGAAAGGTCCCAAAGGCGAGACCTATTAGCTATGCCAATGCTTGTTTGTTTTTTCCTCTGTTTCATTGTGGTTGCTAGGTAATCTGCTGTGAAGCCTCACATGATTTTTCTCCCACCCCATGGGTTTCTTTGTTTATTTAAGCTCTTTATCTTATTAGATTTTTTTATTTGTGTATTTAATACTTGTGCTCAATCATGATGAAGTAAAAATGTTGCCCTCCCCTGGAAAAATTTCTGCGGACGCCCATGTAAACATGTATGGCTCGTGTGTTTCCTGGAAAGCAAGCTACAATTACTATGATGATGAATGAGACATTGCATCCACCTGGACATCTGGAGAGTGGTGACTTGTCTTTCAAAGTTAGTCTGATTCAGAAGGTGGACAGATAAAGATGTGTGCTCCATCCGCGCATCCTATTACATTTGTAAATGTTGCAATAGAATAAAAACCCACCAAAGAGGAAACAAATATGGATATTTTCGTTTTAAGCATTACATCTATAAAGTTCTTCAATACTGAGAGTGAGTACTCGGGGATTTGCCCCACAGAAACTGCTATTGTATACTGCTAACTCTCAGATGCACGGAGGTGACGGCTACATACAACTTCCATATGTAGAGGGTAGCTACACTAGGCTGGGTGGACCACTCTACAATTCAGATATTAAACTTAACATCACCTTCTTACTAAACTGCACCTACCATACACATCCACACCTGTTCAAGGAAAGAAACCCTCTGCCTAAAAAGCCTTTTATCTTCTGCTGAGCTCTTAGAATGCGCTTCCTCCTCACCATAGCACAGAGTGCTGACATTATGAAAGATTGCAATTCATTCGGAGTGAGCTTTTTATACCTAGTGGCTGATTATATCTGGTTCAAGTTGGTGTTTAACCTGCATGTGTAATTCTCTGTGTTTGTGGCCATTGGCAAATTGTGAATGCTTAGTACATTCAATTTGTGATTCGGTTATTGAGATTCACAATTTGAAAATGCAAAAAAAAAAAACTGTGTAAAAGAAATTGGTAAATATTTGGTTTGCTATGCAATTTTCGTGAAGCTACGTTATGTGGCTCATGATGAGTCAAAAAAGGCCTATGTAATGGTCACAAAACATTTTGCAAATGGTTTGCGAGTAGTTAATGCTTCGTACATCAGGCCCTTAAATTCTTTGGGGCAGATTTACAAGCCCCCTGCGCCGACTTTACGCTGCTGTTGCATCACTTCTGTGACACAGCGGCGCGTAAACAATGCGCCACTATGCAACATATTTACAATGTGCCGCATCTACGGAGATGCGCCACGTTGTATAGCCCTGCGCTACATTATACCTGCGTCAGGTATAATGTATGCAGGGTGGGCGTGCCGTTGCAAGGAAGTCTCTTAAACGTGACGCAGTGAAATCTACCAGATTTCACGAAGTCACTTTTACGACGCCTCTGCGTCAAAACCTTGCGCCTGCTCGGAGCAGGAGTAAGGAGTGACCCAACATGTTAGGAACAGGCATTCCTAACCATTGCTGGAGTTGCGTAGTACCTGCGACACAACTCCAACAATGCGCTTCCCTTACACCAAGATGCGTGACGCATCTGTTTATCCTTGCACTACGGTGCGCCGCATTGTAAATGCGGCACATCCATGGTGGCGCAAGGCTATTTTTGAGTCATGCAAGTTAACTGGCGCATCCCTGCTAATATGCATTACTTCCTGTAAATGTACATTCAGTTTTCTAAATGTAAATTATGTGGTGTAAAGTCTACATTTAGGTTAAAAGTTACATTCATTAGGATGAACCTGCATTCGTTTTTCCATCTTTACTTTAATTGAAGCGAATAGACATTTGATCAGGCTCAGTTCCATGTGTGAGAGGTAGTTACTGAAGTGCACATTGCACCAGCCTCTTAATAGCATGCCCATATCATGCTGATGGGACAGTAACCGAGCTTGCAATAGTAATGGCTTTGCGGATTGCTGCAGACTTCATATACTTCGGATATTGACTGACCATGGTTGAGTACGTTCGGAGCTCTCCTCACTATAGCTAATTCTCGAATCCATCTAATATGTTTTCCCAAATGGCTGCGGTAATCTTTACACTTTCGACTGTGCACTCGGTCTGGGCTGATACAGGACCTTGTGTACGGAGAAGAGATGACAGGCAGCGAAGGAGTTTGCTGACTGTAGCAGCATCACAGGCGGCTGGCTCCTTGGTCAGTGTTGGCCTGGCTTCTCACGTGGTCTCTTCTGTTTACCCTGCAGAGTTCCAGGGATGTGTTGCTGGTTGCTTGCCCAAGGGTATACAAGGAGAGCACAGGGCTTGCTTTCTCTGCCCCTGGACTCTAGCTATGCTTTGTGCG
Source organism: Lissotriton vulgaris (assembly GCF_964263255.1). Classification (NCBI taxonomy): domain Eukaryota; kingdom Metazoa; phylum Chordata; class Amphibia; order Caudata; family Salamandridae; genus Lissotriton; species Lissotriton vulgaris. The sequence continues at coordinate 267,560,315 of NC_141685.1, forward strand.
GTTGTGCCATTTGCATTCCACTAAGACTGGGGAGAAGCTAGAATCAGCAGATTCATTGACAGAAATGCACTCCTGGGGCTGTACAAATTAAGCTTCTCGGCTGGTAGACCGTCCCTAAACATTGTAAGTGTTAGAATAACAGCATCAGAATATTAAAGCTTATTCTGGCATTTATAGAAATCCAGTGTATTGATTTCCTGAGATGGGAAATGTGATCCAATTTTTTCTGCCAAAAAATCATCCAAATGGAAGCGTTTAATGGCTGTTGTTGGGAGAGAGACAGAGATGTCCCCTCCATCAATGTAGAGAACGTGCCCCCCTGCATCGGATTCATTATGGTAAGCTGTAGCTTTTTGACTCCTACTTCAGCAAATACATTGATCTTCAATAAGGACTGCGACCCAACCTAGGCGTTTGTGGTCAGAGGGGCACACCATGTTCTTTCTAATAAATGCTAGAATAAGCTCTAAAATACTGATGCTGGTATTGAAACAGACTGAGCAGGCCTCAAGTCAGCCCTCTACAAATACCGCCAACACCTAAAAGACACAAAAAAAGGTGTCCTGGCAGACCGCATCGAAGCTAGATCCAACTACAGCAAGGAAGTCTTCAGCATTGCCAGAGAGTTCTCCTGCCCGTCAGCCACCGAGAATGCGATCCCTCCTTCCGAGGAACTCTGCGACACCCTGGAGGACTCCTTCCACAACAAGATATCCACCATCGACAGACACTTCAAACTCCACCTCCTCATACCAACCGATGCCACCCACAACCACCCGATCACAGCTTGAGAACAGCTGACCACACGGAGAACCACAGCCATCATGAACTCCATCCACTCCGGAAAACCCAGGGACCCCTGCCCCTACCACTTCTTCAACCTCAGGAGCAAGGAAATCAGCAGCAAACTCACCTCCATTCTCAACACGTCCATCACCATGGCCGCCTGGGATATTTATGCTGAAAGGGGGAATGATTTTCAATGTTATGTTTTTGATTGGCACATGTTTATCTTTGCAGTTTTGGGGAATTTACGGTGCCTTTTTGATTCATGTGCTGTGCTACGTTTGTAGCTGTAAGGCTGTTTGAGGGAGGTTGAAAGTAACCGTCTGAATTTGACTCGGACTTATGTTGTGTGTCATGAATTAAAAGTGGAGTCTGGGGGACAGATAGGGGAAGTAGTGTTTAGTTCCCATCTGTATGTTGTGAATTCATATACTTATTGTGTGGATTCTTGTGTGCAAATGCAGGGAGGGGGCTCCCCTGTCTCAAGTCTGCTGTATGGTGTTACCAGCTTGTGCTTATGGGGCACATGGGGGTTGATGTGCAGTACCCCATTTGCTGGTATTGCAAAATTGGGATGTGTAGTAACCTGTCGTGTGAGAAAGAATGGAGGAGTGTTGCACCCTGTGGCGTGCAAAACTGGGGAAGAGTAGTAAGTACCCTGTTGCAGGAGTAACCATTGGGTGCATTATGTGTGATACTCTTTGTAAGTGGAAAAAAGGAGTACCCTGTCTTGAGAGGAAATGCTTGAGTGTGCCCTGGGATCCGCTGCTACTGTGTAATGTGAAGTTTTGGCTGGTATGTGTTACTGGAGGCAGAATACATGTGTGAGCTTCAGTGTCTTATCAGAGTATTGTGTTTTACCTATATATGCTCTCGGACCTGTCATCATTTTCTACAAAGGGTAGGATTTGAAAGGTGCGTGAAAATGAAAGCAGTGGCAGGGGGGTTTTGACTTGGTTTCAGTGGGCATAAGTTTAGGGTCTCATAGGTGAGTGTATCGCAGTCCTGGTACTATAAGGCGTTGGGGAGAGGAGTTGGCCTAACGGCTAGAGCGGTCGACATCGAATCAGGGGAACTGGGATCAAGTCTCGGCCATGATGCTAAACATCCTGTGATTCTGGGCAAATCACTTAATCTGCCTGTGCCCAACAAAAATGAACGTGTCCTCATGTAATGCAACTGGTGCTAAGTAAAGCACTCTGATACCCGATTCCTTCAGGTCAAGTTTACGCTATATAAAACTCTGTAACAAATAAAAATTAAAAATATGGCGTTGGTAAATGTATTGATGTGGACTGGTGTTGTGGAGGAGTAGTGGACTACACCAGTGTTTGAATGCTGCATGTTCTAATGTTGTGTGCTCAATTGTTTGTGGACCCGCAATGGAGGCTGTTATCATTGTGTGCAGGAGGTGTCTGATGATTGTGTAAGTTCCACAGGGCGTGGTGCTAGGTGCAGACTTAGGTGCTTCCTTCCATCCACCGCAGTCACATTGGATTGGCCCGCTAGTGAGACTGAGTGTTAAGTGTGTAACAGTGCTGGGCTCCAATTTTGTGTGAGTGAGAGTTGTGTGATGGAGTGGATTGTCCTTGTGGGCATGTGTGTTTTGCTTGTGGAAGATGGAGGTGTGTGCATTCGTCTTGTCTCTTACATTGGTGTGGCATTTCTCCTATGTGTGAGGAAATAGGATATTGTAATGACAAGGCATGGCTGGTTTGTTCTCTGTGTAATGTAAGGGGATGATGCAGTGGTGTGGGGTGTCTCTGTATGCAGAGGCTGATGGGTCATTCTGTAGACTGTTGAATGTCACTGTGCATGGGATGTTGGTGTCTTTGTGCTGGAGGGGCACCCTCCCAGAACCATACCTGCCAACTCACATGGTGCCACCGTGTGTCACATGACTTTGGCTCCCTTCACAAGGTCACCCGGTGAGGAGCCAAAATCACACGGTGGCGGAGAAAACAAGCTGAAAACCACTATAAACAGTGGATTGCCAGCTCATTCTCGGAGGTTGTCACAAGCTGAGGCCCATTAAAAGATGTGAAAACACCGCAGGATATCGGCGACAGCCTCGCTGACCCTTTGTTTTATTTTTAGGGGGAGGGAGCGGGGGACCTGGTGATGGCCTGTGCGCCTCTTAGATAGCTCTCAGCACCAGGACCCACCACCTTCAAGGCCCTGCCCCCTCCTAACACATTAAAGGTATGCCCCTCAGTACAAAACAAATCGTCACTGAGCTCCGCCTCGCCATGCTGTGCCTTGGTCAGGGTGGCCACTTTCCCGGTGCAGAACATTCCTCCCCTGCCAGGCGACAGACAGACTGGTGGAGCATGCACCCATCCTCTTTCTCTCTCTTTGTCCTTCTCATCCCTTTGGTCCATCCTGCCTTTTCCTATCTCACTAGGCCTCCCAGATATTCAGATTTTCTTAATGTGGAAATGTCAATATTGAGCCTCCAATACAGATCACCCGAGGCAGGCAGGTACAAGCGGAAATATACATTGACCTAGTACAATACCACGCATACGTCGGTAGGTATAGGGGACAGACACCCTACTGGATCATGATATTGTATAGTTAGTGTCTGGGCAGCTTCTGTCAGGTTCCAAGTGACACACTGCAAACACTCAGGTTGGGCTTTCTGACTTCATTGGCAGCACCATGACAAGGGCAGAAAAAACCGTGATCATCGGACAGACACAAGAATACATAGTGGGTGTGGTTAGGGGCATGGCAATGCATAAGGTAGTCTCAGAATGGGACCACCACTACCTTCATTTGTCAGCCAATCACATTCTGACTCTGTTCATTTCTCATTTGACCCAGGCCTACTAATTCTAGCCAGGACTAGCATTAACATAAGAAGACAGCACTCTTAGTGGCAATGCCAAATTACTACAAAAGGCCCAAACTTTGCCTTTTTCCAATTTAAGGGAAATGCTTGTGCTACCAAAAAGCAATTTTTTTTTTTTTTTTAATTTTTGGAAGACCTTTATTTATAGAAAGTCGTACATACAGCCTAACAAAAAGCCCGAGGGCAGTACATTTCAACACGACAACGGGCATAGGATCAATTACAGAGGCATTGAGGTCTAATTTTCAAGGTTTTTTCTGAAGGATAGACAGGATCAGGATATCACAGAACAATGAGATAGTTCCAGCTTCGTAGGAGCAGGATAGACCAATATACAATGCAACAAGTTGCCAGAATCGCTGCTGTCCACAAATAAGAAAAATGTCTAAACCCAGAAAAGAAAGAAAAAAGAAAAAGAATAGAAGGCCCATAGAACCAAAAATAAAGAAACAAACCCCCCCCCCCCATCCACACCCCACCCTGCAGCTGGCTACGGCCTACCCCCCCCCCTAGCAGTGTGCCTGTCGCCCCACAAAAGGAGTCCCGAAAGATAGAGAGTAAGAAAGAGTGTCCTAATCTATAACTCCCATTAAATAAGAGAAGCGGGGAGGAGCCCACCACCCGTCCCCCGGCTTCACCCTGGCATAAGTCCAATAACAGCACACAATAGAAAATCCGGTGACAGTAAGCATTTCGGGCAAAACAATTGAAAAGCACAAAGGCGGCACATAGCGCGATCAAGAGCATCAACACGCCACCCACATGCCTGGGTCAGCAACGAAGAAACTGCCAAGCTATGAATAGAAGCGTTCATCCCTGTCCGGTTTTCTCTTTTCCACCACTGCGAACCCTGGCAACCCAGGGGAACGTAGACGATAAGGCGAGAGAGCCAGTCCGATACAAGCACTTAAGCGCACCAGGCACAAGCAGATCCAGTGATCCCAGGATAAGTTCAAAGTACACAGTTCCCATGTTGTAAGGCGTAGCCGGGCCAGGGGAGAGAGTCTCAGTGTTCAGCCCTTCCTGGAGCGGAACCCGGAGAACGGGGGGCATGACATGAGGAGAGCACTTCCGTCGCGGTCGCAATCCCCTGATTACATGCCGTCCCGGAGAAACACCATCCACAGCGTAAGACATCTCAGGACTTGGGGTATCGGAACCGTCTCCATCGCATGCGGCAGCCATCTTGTTGCTGGCGGACATGGAGGAAGGAGAGTCACTGTGAACCTGCGTGGCAGCCATTTTGAAGCAACTCAGGTCACACACTATGCCGTCCACCTTGCTGGCCAGAGCTCGAGCAGAATACACAATATCATGGCGAAGGGAAACAACAGCCGCCAATAAATCACCATAGCCCTGCACACCTCCATTTGCCCCTCCAAACATGGCCCGCTGCTCCACACGTCCGCGATCACACTGTTGCATAGGCATCTCAAGGCTGCAATCCAATACGCCCTCCATAGTCTTCAGTAGGGACGCCGCGAGTCAGGCTAGACTACACGCAAAGGGTCGTCAGTACCCTGGGTGGGAAGGAGCGGCAGGCAGAACCGGGATATGGCCATAAGCATCGTCCCTTAGAGATGCCGCCCCATCCGATAGTAAGGGAGCGGGAAACCCGGGAGCCACCCGCCGTTAGCGGGAAAGTGCACAAACAGTCTCTGGGCAGTCAATAATCCGGGCTCATGCGGACGGGTGATTTACACAATCAAACTGACAGGCACACGCATCTCTGTACCTACAGTCCAGTGGGGCGTACGGTGCAGGCTCATCCGTTGCGCGGCAAAAAGTTCTGACCGGGTCGTCCCAAACGCTGAAACCCGATGTTGTTCGCCTGGCAGCCGGTCACAGCTTCCACTCGAGGTCCCGGCCTCGGAGCTACTGCAGGCCGCAAACTGCAGTCGGACGGTTCGCCCACTTGCGATGCAGTGCGAGCTTCGGGATTTCGGCACAAGTCGTCGGAGCCCGTCTGCTTCCGCGGTGTGCCGTCTTGGTGCAGGATCGCCGACAGGATAGTTGAAAAGGAGGTGATGGTCCCCGGAGCCGAGGGACTACGCATCCGACCTGGACTCCTTCTTGGCTCCTCCCAAAAAGCTATTTTGATAACATTTCTGAAAATCCCTCCTCTCTATATGCCTTTAGTTTTACTATGGCTGATTCACAGAACTAACTTAAGACAAAATCCTAAACTTACTACTTTTGGTATTCAGAGAAGTTAGGATTTTGTCTTAAGACAGACTTAAGACAGACTTAAGACAGAAGCCTAACTAAAGTCTGTCTTAAGTCTGTCTTAAGTCTGTCTTAAGACAAAATCCTAACTTCTGTGAATACCAAAAGTAGTAAGTTTAGGATTTTGTCTTAAGTTACTTCTGTGAATCGGGCCCACTGTTCCTAAAACCACCAGTGAGCGACCACAGCCCGCCCGGCTGCACTACAACTGTCCTTTATTTCTGCACCAACACTGGTCCTCTGAGTCTTTTGACTACCGAGATGGTACTGTGTGTAATACAAGCAACACACATGACGAATTAATACATATTTCATGTTCTATTCTTTTCCACTTTGCCAAAAAAGCCTACGTGCTCCTTGTCACCTTCACCCAGCTTTGGGAGTTGCAGAGTTAAACTGGTAACATCACATTTAACATAACCTATAACTTGCTCTGTATTTTACAGAAATCCGAAAAAAAATATTGCGATGATAGTTGTTTTAGGCTGAGATTTTGCAAAAATTTGGATCTGAAATTTTAAAATGCAATGGGCCCCATTCACAGAATGAACTTAAGACTCAATCCTAAACTTACTACTATTTTGGTATTCACAGAATGCACTTACTACGTTTGGTATTCACAGAATGAACTTACTACTTATGGTATTCACAGAAGTTAGGATTTTGTCTTAAGTCTGTCTTAAGTCGGTCTTAATTCTGTCTTAAGTTTGTCTTAATTCTGTCTTAAGTTTGTCTTAAGACAAACTTAAGACAAAATCCTAACTTCTGTGAATACCAAAAGTAGTAAGTGCATTCTGTCAATACCAAAATAGTAGTAAGTTTAGGATTGAGTCTTAAGTTCATTCTGTGAATCGGGCCCAATGGGTTTGCAAAGGTTTATCGCTGTAGAGGGTGTCATAAAATCATCCTTTGGTAACCATGAAAATAGTGAAAATATCCCTTTCCTCCTAAACCAAGCCTTGGCTGGAACTCAGGAAGAGTTTTACTTTCTGAGTCGCTTAGAGTTCAGACCACCAAAAAACGGACACCCACAGATAATAGTGGTGAGCCTGAGCCAAGCCAACTTCTGGTTTAATGACGCGTTCCTTCGAAAAACATGAAGAAGGCTGCCTTCTCCAAATGTAGCATGCGGCCGCCACACAAGCCCATACCTCTAATCTTCTATCAAGCTCTTTGCAGCATTGCCAACTTCAGCAGGCCAGCCAGCAATCCCACTTTTGGAAAAGATTGCAGCGTTTTGAAGACAGACCACTTATTTAGACAAAAAGAGTTATACATTTTCCACTTTGGGACTCCCAAACAAATCTGTTGCCAAATTGGAAGTCAATTGTAGGTTGAAAAATTACTGTGGTTGGAATTTCCGAACGGTATTGTTTTTGCTTGAAAATGTACAATGTATTAATCAAAGCGTTACTACTAACATGAAATGCCTCTATTGTTAATCTCGTCCATAGACCCCCAGCACTGTAGGCCTGGCTGCCTCTTCAGGTGGGCCTTCTTTCACAGGAGCGAAGTCCAGTTCTTCAACTCTGCCCTCAGTCAAATGCTGAACTCACCCCTTGGTATTAGGCATTTAGAGGTAGGTGGTAACAGGGCATCTGACGCAAAATTGGCCGCTACTCTGTCTGCTAACGAGTCTTATCCCCATCACCATAGTTGCCAACATTGGGAAAAAAAATCCAGGAACACTTTCCAGCAAACCTATCAATTACTTACTTGAAACTTTACCACACCCCCTGACCTGAAGCTCTGCCTACTCCGCCCAACCCACATAATTAGGATAATTTAACTCCCCCTACTTAGCATAGTGCAGATTAAAGGGTCTACTCCAGTGCTTTAAATGGAACAAAATAAGTGCAGGTACTCATTAAATTGAGCTAGGGGCGTGGCAGTGGGCGGGGTTAGACATGATGATACAAAACACTTCTGTTGAGTATTCATTTTGTCCTTGATAGTTGTCTCAAACTTTTCATATGTGTAGAGAAGGGGATTTACACCAGTTGCAGGACATACCATATATGTCAGAAATGTATGAAAATAAACAAAATGTGCTAATTTGTTACATAAAATGAATGACAAACACCACATGTTAATATTTCCTTGTGTCACAATATTTGCAGCTTCTTATTGTCATACTGTTCCTACTTACTTGCATTTAATGCAGTCCTTTTATATTCAAGAGTACACACACATACACACAAAATAAGTATTCCACGCATTTCTTTTAAAATACCTCCTGAGTCTCCCGATTCTCTTCGCTCTGATTTAATTTCTCTCTCACATACAAACAAGCACACAAACACTATCAATTTTACATCTCAAACCTCTCGATTCCTCCCCCTCACATGTCACCCATTGTTATCTAACTCCGTCCCTCTCTCTTCACCCCAATTGTATCCTATCATTCTCTACCATCACTCTCTCTATTTCTCCGTGCCTCTCTTACTCTTTCCATTGCAGTCTCAATCTCTTCCCTATCTCTATCTGCGCTTACCCCTTCTATGTATCTTTTTCCCCCTTAAACTCTTCTCTGCTTCTTCTATCCCTGCCCCTTCACTCTTCGCCTTCTCTCACACCATTCTCCATCCTCTCCCCTCAGCAGAAGGCCCTACAGACGGTAAGCTTTCAGTGGCAGACAGTGAGCACTGCTGATTCGTGAACATGTGCAGTGTCCAGCAGGGTAGATGCCAGGGACAGTACAATACTGGCTTCGGATGGGAAGGTCAGTATTCCACCTCTCACCTCACCTAGGCATGAGGGAGTCCGTCTAGGTAATCCCCACCACCTCATCCTTGCCATCAAGGACTCAATGTCACACCAGGCAGTCGGGTGGGGCTTGATTTGCAGGGGCAAGTGAGTCAGGGGAAAGACACTTAGGCCCCTGAGAGGCCAAGGGGTGAAAATGGCCCTTGTTACCTGGGTTCTTATGTGGCGACTCCTGAGAAGGCTCCCCCCCCCCCCCCCCACTTGCCCCCCAACCCATTCAGTCTGCACACATCAGTGTGCCCCAGGTAGAAAATGGCCCTTACACTATCTTACAAGACGTCCCAGCATGGAGGCTCGGCAGGGGGCTGTTGAGGACAATGAGAACTTTTATCTGGGTGGGGAGGGAGCAGAGGCCCACATGCCACAGCAGCAGGCCGCCGTTCAGGCCCCATCTTGCCACAGCTGAATGACACAGACAAACAGCAAAACGGCAAACATGCTGCTAAAAAAAACAGGAACACAAGCTGGCCCTCAGCACCGGCCCAGTGCCAACCTTGTCAATTCGACCCTGAGTACTGGTACTCTGCTTGGCAGTGGAGAAGTGCCGGTACTCCGCTTGGTAAAAAGAAGAAGTGCCGGTACTCAGTACCGGTGAGTACCGGCCCATTTAAAGCACTGGTCTACTCAATAAAGAGAGAATTGCAGGGAATTCCAAACTTAAAGCCAAAGTAGCTAAATTGGAAACATTCTCGAATTAACCTGCATGGGAGAATTTTTCCAACTCGGCTACTTTGGTCTCAAGTTTGAAATTCCCATCACAATTCCCTGCAATTCTCTCCGACGTGCAATTGCCAGGACCGTCCCAAGATAGTGAATTACCCGGGACAGTCTACAACTTACTGGCACTGTCCCGGCAAAATCGGGACAATTGGCAGCTATGATTCACATAGAGTGCAGGGGATTGTGCTATTCTCATAGACTGAGCCACCACTGGCTCTTTGGTCTTGAAAACTATTTTGCAGAGTAACCCCTGGCTCCAGTGGTGTTGAGGAGGGTCTGCCCTCTTTAAGACTGATTTAATCCACACTGTTCCAGTCAGTATTTTTACATACCTGGGATCAGGCACCAAACTGTGATCCTGTGAGTGAAAAATGCTCAAATGTCCCTCACACAGTCAAAGAAAACTCCCAGTGTGTCAGATTATTTTCTGCTTTACTAAAACAATTCCCAAGTCATCAGGAGGACAGCTGACAGGAGGGAACTTTACTAGGCCAGCTAGACTGTTAGCCGGTCTGGTGGCAGTGGTGCACAGGATGACCCAGCAGTACTAGTTTACTCCTTAGAATATATCCTTCAAGGGGCCAGGAGACTTCAAGTGAGACATCGGTATGAGACTAAATCACGCATCAAAGCCAGCATCCCTGAAGCCAGATCAAGCTATCCCAGGGCCAACCCACATAGGACAGGATCCCATGAAGCCAAGTCAGACTATCCCTATGAAGATACACCAAGGCAAGCATACCATGACGCCACGCTATTCCACTATTCCCGTAACCAGCTGAAGACATGCCAGTGTCCAAAAAGCTAGATCTACAAGTGAGAAAACCGACTTGGCAGGGACTTTAAGAAGTTGGGCTGGGGTCAGACCTTTCCAATGCAGGCACAGAAACGTCTGCCCATATAAGCCGGGATGCAACCACCACAGGATAGGAACACCAAAGCCAGCATTCCAAGAAAATGGCGTTAGAACAATCCGCTGCAAACATACCCAAGCCACGAGCAGAAGAACCAGGAGCCAACTCTAACCCAGGCATCATACCAACAATAAATGCAGTCCCTGTGCGTGCTTCCATTTTACTTGCCCATTACTAGTAATTATTGCACTTGCAGAACATCCGAGAAGACAAGTTCAGGACTGGACATGAAGAGCTATAACAGACACTGGGCAGGGATGACCTGTGCTATCACTCAGCTCAGTAAAGTGCCACCTGAGAACTCAGGCTCAGTAAAGTTCTCACCAGCTCAGCTGTCTCACCTATGGTGGGGTTCACCAACCTACATTCTAGGCTGCCAATTAGACTGGTACCCAAGAGAATACCTCTGATGATGTGTAATCTGTGATTACTAAGGCCCTCAAACTCGATGCATGCATTTCTGATATTTGGATCACCCTAGTGACTCTCAATTAATCTCTTAGTTTGCATTAAGTGCCCCCACTTTGCCTAGGTTACCTCTAGCAAATGGCAATGTCAGTCTCCACTTTTAATGTCTGAGCCATACAGTCACCCCAGAGCAAATTCCACTCTTACAATGGGTGTACAGTATTCAATCATTTAGAACCCAGGAAGTGGGTTCTTATATTTACTGGAACGCCCTTACAAAGTGAATATTATTTCTCTCTCCTCCATAGATGGGTTCACATTTAATCATCTCATCCGTTCCTTAGAGTACCAGGAATGCCCATGCAGAGCTCAAGGGACTCGGTTGAATTCACATCCTGTTGCTAGTTCAAAGAGTGCCTTGCAAGGTACAGGTACATGCTGGTGCAACACATCTCAAGTTACTGCTGTCTAGGATAGAGCCCGTCATGCATCTTTCAAACTGTTTAGCTGCTAAGGGGGTCTCTCCTAGAGGTCCCCTCTGATGGCTGTGGGTTTAAACGCTATCGTGGAGTTAGATTTTTTTTCTATTCCAAAACCACTGGTTGAAAGCCACAATTTTTGTCAGCCCGCACGCAGTGTCACTCTGCACAGGTATTAAGCCTCCTATATATATATATATATATTTATATACATATATATATATAGGCACTTCCTCACTCCTACCCTAGTGAGTACTGAATCATCGATGTGAAAAGCCCCAGTGGGGGTCTCCAAAGTTCACCTCATTTGTCAATAAACAGTTCATTCCATGTGCCTGCGGAACCTGTTTCAGTCTGCCCTTGGTCCTCTCTCCTTGCCTTTCTTGAAGCAACAGTTCTTTCTAGGATAGTAGACACCCTGACATTCCTTTGAGTTGAGTTTCATCTCAGCTGTGGCTAGAGACCTACCCTCCCATGGCGGGAATGTGTATGGACTGGACTCTATCCTACTGTAGATGGGGTACCCTGGATTACCTCTTTTGGACTCGCTTCTCATTCACCGGTCATTCATTCGCCATACCTGTCAACAGTCAGCAACAGGGAGACCCTTCATATGGTTGCGCTTCTTACAGTCATTGACCACCCCCACAAAAAAAAAGAATTGGGGGTCCACTGCGCACCAGAAGAGATTCACCACCCCAGTGGGAGGCTCAACTGGGTCAGTCATGAACCCTCCTATGACTGTCATGGGCTGGGTCTGGGATAATCCTGTCAGATGAGCACGAGCCCGGACTTGGTCCTGGAGTGAGGCTACTGTACATCATTTTATTAGACTGGACCAGGCCTCCTCTCATAGCAGTCCCTGGATCCACAGTGTGGGAACCAGTTCCCTCAAGCCTGAGCACTCTACAGTGAGGCCACAGATGCAGCAGTCCTCTGCAGCTGAGTCACACAACCAGCTATCTAAAGTTCTGTCTCCAGCACATCTATACCATGCACATGTTACTCAAGTATAATGCAATACATGAAATGAAAAGACAGAGCACAGTTGTAAATTGATACTTGTATAGCGCACTACTCACCTACAAGGGTCTTAAGGCGCTTGTACGAATACCACTGTGGAACCCATCCTGGCTTTCCCTGTGAGGCGTCCACTCCTGGGCACCCCCAAAGTGGAGGCCAGGCATCCTTAGCGTTGTGGGGGCCGTTGTGGAGATTAAGCAAGCTATTGCCCAGAGTTGCAGGGGGGACTCCATGATTGGAATAGGCACCGAGGCAAGAATTATCAGGTTCGTGGAATTTTGAGCCCAAGACCCGCCGAGGCGGGGAATTGAACCCTGGTCCCGGGCTAGACCTCTGCATCAGAGTCTGCCGCTCTAACCATTGAGCCACACTTCTCCAGCTGTAGCCTACGCTAATGGACCCCATACTGTATACTAAAAATGGGAGAGGTACCCCTTGAAAGCGTCAAGGGAAATAGGGTAATTAACCAGTAGAGAAAGAGTATTTCCCTGGACCGTAATTTTGTAGAAACACAATATAACAATATAATACAACATCGTAATTCTAGATACAAATTGAATATTTATTAAAAGTACATGTTAAAAAAAAAGAAGCATTAACCCTTCCATGCTCATGATGAGCTCAGCTCGTCATGAGGCACAGTGGAGCTGTGCTCATTGTTGCATTGGTTTTCGTTCCCTTCAGCACTGAAGATGAAGACCACCTTCAGCATCCATGTGGTTAAAACTTATATTCGATTCTCAGTGCCCCACAGTAAAAAAACATCAATAAAATCACCCTAAACACAGTAGGACAATTATGACCAGCATAATTACAAAAGACAGAACATGTGTTAAACTTAAGTGCTACACTAAAACATCAATAGATGCTAACTCTCCTCTTGGTGCTTGAAAACATAATCTTTACACAATTGGGACATTATTATAGCCTTATAGCCCGCTGTAGAGGGCTATACCGGCTATTAAAGGCCCTCTCCAGCGTTAAAGGCCCCGAGCCGAAGGCGAGGGCCTTTAACAAGGGAGAGGGACTTTAATAGCGGTATAGCCCATCTACGAAGGGCTATAAGGCTATTAGAACATTCTGTCGCTAGAGAACAGAATGTTCTAACAAAAAAGTCTTTTGGGAGAGTGAGGGGATTGAAATCCCCTCAGGTTCCCTGAAGCCTTTGTTCACAGACAGAGCTGTGAACAAAGAAAGATTGGAATGCTGGAGCTCCAGGCTTATACCAGCCATTATAAGCCCAGAGCACTCCATTGTTTTCAATGGAGCCCCCAACATTCCAATGTTCTAAAATCATTTATTCATCATGGTACGATTTCAATAATATACATTGCTCGTTAACCCAAAAGCTATTAATTCACTTGAAACGTCATACGGATATAAGTAAATTTGGTCACTATACTATCTTTCTTGTGGTATTAAGTTTTTTTTTAAAGTCAAAGTTGTATACTTTTATTAAATGTTTTAACTAGTAGGCTACAAACTGGTGCATAGAGGGTACAATAATACCTTTTTGGATAGCCGCTCTCTATATTATAAATAAGATCGTATTTGAAGAATCCCCACTGGTTGTTCTGTTCCTTTCTCTCGTGGGCTCTAAATGACAAGTATAAGCAGTAGTATTAAAATTGATGTCTGTAATCTCAAGTACTACCAGGCGGGAGCTTCCCCCGAATGGTAAGAAAATATGCAAGAGAAGGCGGCTCACCTTGTGTAGATTTAAATAAGGCTCCTATATATAGGTTATTCGGTCTAATTCTTAGGCTTATTGTTCAATCTGGGAGCGTTTTCTCCTACTGGGAACAGTCTAAAATAAAAACAAGAGCTTGATAATGTGTCTGTAAATAAAGGGGGTTTGCTAAGATTATTTATGCCCTCATAATGATTTTTACCTTATCATAAGGCATGAGGGCCATCTCCAACTGGATGGCTGCCAACCGCCTACAATGCAACGTTGGAAAAACGGAGCTAATGCTTTTTGGAAAAGCGTCCATACTATGGTCCCCCGACTGGTGGCCCTTAGATCTGGGACCAGTACCCACCCCAAAACTAACAGTAAAAAATCTGGGGGTGAAGTTAGATCAAAATCTAACCTTGAAGGAACATGTGAGTGCAGTCGCTGGGGCATGTTTCCACACAATTGGTCTGTTAAGACGAGTCTTCCCTTACCTATCAGACAACTACAGATAGACCCTAGTGCAGACTATGGTGATAAGTAAAATTGATTACTGCAACGGACTCCTGATACAAGCCAACGAGAGCGCCATAAATCGCCTTCAGGTAGTCCAAAACACAGCAGCAAGACTGGTTTTGAATGCCCCCCCCAGAACCCCCTCCAAGCCTCTGCTGCGAGAACTGCATTGGTTGCCAATACGACAACGCAACAAATTCAAAATCTGTTGCATTGTTCACAAATGCCTGTTCGGGAAAGCCCCCAACTATCTGACCCAAAAGCTACCCCTCTACAAACCTGACAGAGCCTTACGATCAAGCAATCAACTGCTAATAAAAACTCCCCTGGTAAAAAAAAACAGACAAGGTGGCAGAGCCTTTTCTCTGGTAGGGCCCAAACTTTGGAATAACCTACCCATCGGCATAAGACAAATCTCCAACCATTCCTCCTTTAGGAAGAAACTAAAAACCGTCTTATTCCAGGAAGAATAAATAATCAACCATCAGTCGACAACCACATCCTCTGGTAACACCTGCCATTCCACCCTGCAAGCAAAGCGCGGAGATACCTCGTAAGGGGTCGATTCTTGCGCTATACAAGAATATAAAATAAATAAATAAATAAATAAGTCATTTTAAATGAAAAGATCGCTGGCTCTTTCTACTTAGTTCAGGTTTTTGACGGATGCCTTCCTCCCTCTAATAAATTCAGGAGAAATTAAGTCTGTCTTAAGTTTGTCTTAAGATAAACATAAGACAACTTCTGTGAATACCAAAAGTAGTAAATTCATTCTGTGAATGCCAAAAGTAGTAAGTGCATTCTGTGAATACCAAAATAGTAGTAAGTTTAGGATTAAGTCTTAAGTTCATTCTGTGAATCAGGACCACTGTCTCCACGGACCCCAAGCTCCTCACACTGTCCCTATTCGTCCTGAGCTCCTCACACTGTCTCCATGGGCCCCAAGCTCTTCACACTGTCTCTATTGGAACCAAGCTCCTCACACTGTCTCCACGAGTCCCAAATTCCTCACACTGTCTCCGTGGGCCCCAAGTTCCTCACACTGTCTCCATGGTCCCCAAGCTTCTCACACTGTCTCCACGGGCCCCAAGCTCCTAACACAGGTATATATTGGCCCAAGCTCCTCACACGGTCTCCATGGCCCCCAGGCTCCTCACACTGTCTCCACGGGCCCCAAGCTCCTCCCACTGTCTCCATGAGCCCCAAGCTCCTCCCACTGTCTCCATGGGCTCCAAGCTCCTCACACTGTCTCCACAGGCCCCAGGCTCCACACACTGTCTCCACTAGCTCCAGGTTCCTCACACTGTCTCCATGACCCCACACTCCTCACACTCTCTCTATATGGGCCTCAAGCTACCTACACTGTCTCCATTGGCCTCAAGCTCCTCACACTGTCTCCATGGGCCCCAAGTTCCTCACACTGTCTCCATGGGCCCCAAGCTAGTCCCACTGTCTCCAAGGGCCCCAAGCTCATCACACTGTCTCCATGGGCCCCAAGCTCATCACACTGTCTCCACGGGCCCCAAGCTCCACAAACTGCCTCCATCGGTCCCAAACTCCTCACACTCGCTCCTCGGGCCACAAGCTCCTCACACTATCTTCATGGGCCCCAAGCTCATCACACTGTCTCCACGGGCCCCAAGCTAATTACACTGTCTCCATTGGCCCCAAGCTCCTCACACTGTCTCCACGGGCCCCAAGCTTCTCACACTGTCTCCATGGGCCCCAAGCTCCTCACACTGTCTCCAAGGGCACCACGTTTCCCACTGCCTTCCTGTGCATCGGGCGCCTCACTGTCTTTGTGTTCCAAGCTCCTCACACTGTCTCCATGGGCCCAAAGCTCCCCACACTGTCTCCATGGCCCCAAGCACCTCACACTGTCTCCCTGGGCCCCAAGCTCCTCACACTGTCTCCATTGGCCCCAAGTTCCTCACATTGTCTCCATGGGCGCCAAGCTCATCACACTGTCTCCACCGGCTCCAAGCTAATTACACTGTCTCCATTGGCCCCAAGCTCCTCACACTGTCTCCACGGGCCCCAAGCTCCTAACACAGGTATATATTGGCCCCAGGCTCCACACACTGTCTCCACTAGCTCCAAGTTCCTCACACTGTCTCCATGACCCCACACTCCTCACACTCTCTCTATATGGGCCTCAAGCTACTCACACTGTCTCCATTGGCCTCAAGCTCCTCACACTGTCTCCATGGGCCCCAAGCACCTCACACTGTCTCCCTGGGCCCCAAGCTCCTCACACTGTCTCCATTGGCCCCAAGTTCCTCACATTGTCTCCATGGGCGCCAAGCTCATCACACTGTCTCCACGGGCTCCAAGCTCCTCACACTGTCTCCACGGGCCCCAAGGTCCTCCCACTATCTCTATGGGCCCCAGGCTCTACACACTGTGTCTCCATAGGCCCCAAGCTCCTCACACTGTCTCCACGGGCCCCAAACTCCTCACACTGTCTCCATTGGCCCCAAGTTCCTCACACTGTCTCCATTGGCCCCAACCTCCTCACACTGTCTCCATTGGCCCCAAGCACCTCCTGTCTCCATTGGCTGCAAGCTCCTCACACTGTCTCCATGGGCCTTAAGCTCCTCACACTGTCTCCACAGGCCCACAAGCTCCTCACACTGTCTCCATGGGCCCCAAGGATCTCACATTTTCTCGAGGTGCCCAAAGCTCCTCTCTGCTCTTTGCTCCATGTACTGTCTCCTTGTGCCACAGACTCTTCCTAGAGTCTCCTTGTGCCCCAAACGAACTATGTACTTGGACCCAAACAGAGCTGGCTATCTGTTCTCACACTTGAAGCTCCTCACCCAGTCTCTGTGTGCCCTCAGCTTCCATAACTCCAGCTGCCTCAAAATCCTCACACTGTCTGTATGGGGTGCCTTAAACTCCTCACAGATTCTCTAAATGCCAAAACTCATTTGAATGACTGATCATGCTTCAGAAGCTCCTCCCTCTGTTGCCATATACAAGACTCCTCGTGGTGTCCCTTGTGCCCCAAGCTCCTCATTACTCCGTGTGCTACAAGGTCCTCAGACTGTCTGTCCCTGAGCCTCAAGGTCCCCAATACAGCTGGGTGTGCCCAACTCGTCTCATTGCCAATCGTGTGGCTGAAGATCCTCAGAATGGCCTCATGGACAACAGACATCTGGTATGGACTCCCTCTGCTCACAGCTTATATGTGCCCCAAGCTCCTCTGACTGTCTACCCATGGGCAAAACCCACATGGACTAGAAAGATGGTGTTCCAAAGATAAGGAGTATAGTGAGACAATAGGACACACCTGGACCCTGTACTCCCAGGAGGAGCCAAATGCACTACCCCACAAGGATGCTAAGCCCAGGGACCCTAAAGTGGAGGGTGATTGCAGCTCCCACCTGGGCGGCTTCCACCGATGGTGTAGGGTGTGATGTTGTTATTGTGCCCTGCCGTCCATTTCAATGCTTTTTGTCATAACAACATCTAAATGCTCCAAATTTAGGTTGTACCCAATTTTAAATTCAAACCAACGTTGTATCGTCTTTATTGTGTTCTAAGAGCAGTCATTTTTCAGATCCTAGCTACTATATGTGGATGAAGTTCCGATGAATGGTAATGGTATTACAACAGCAAAAAAAGGTTAGGTAGTTTACGCAGCTGCCCACCCTCCTCCCAGCACAAAAAGACTGAGGTCGTACAGCAGAGCTCCGGATCTTTCCTTTTCCCTGCTAGTTTTTAGAATAATTCTACTTCTTTAGAATCTGTCAGACATCTAGGTAGAGATATCAACAATGGCCTCTCCTGCGAACTTCAGATCAGTGCAGTAACCAAGGTTGCTCTTTACTTTGTAGAACAGTGGGGCATATTTACAAGCCCTTATCACCACCACAACGTGGCGATAGGGGCTTCGTCTTATTTACAAGGCAGCGTTCAGCCACTTAATGTGACTTAACGCTGACTTGTAAATAAGGCACTCTTTCATGCTGTACTCAGCGTGAAAGGGGAGGGTGTTGCGGAAGGCGTTCCACCGCAGCAACACCCATTGATTTTGATGCTGCCCCCTATTTAAAAGGGTGGTGTAAATAGAGTTCTGAGCTGGGATGGTGCAGTGAGCTAAAAAACGGTGATGGATCAAGCCCTGATCTTTGGACTTGGTAAGTGTGGTCTGCTTAATTCAGACACTCATGTTCATCACCACCCCCTTTTCTGAATCATTTTTGTCCACCGTAAGCGTGGAAGGGTATACTCAGATGTGAGTCCCTAGCTCATTGCACCATCAGGATTCAAGCAAGCCGGGCCGAAGACGGCTGAAATGCCAGAAACCGGTCCCCGGTAGCTTGTTTCCTTCCCAGAATAAGAATTGGCTTGGTAGTTTGGTCTGCCCTGTTCCCATGATGCACTGGGCCAGGGTCAGACTAATTTGCATATAGCCAAGTTCTGAGCTGGGATGGTGCAGTGAGCTAAAAAACGGTGATGGATCAAGCCCTGATCTTTGGACTGGGTAAGTGTGGTCTGCTTAATTCAGACACTCTGTTCATCACCACCCCCTTTTCTGAATCATTTTTGTCCACCGTAAGCGTGGAAGGGTATACTCAGATGTGAGTCCCTAGCTCATTGCACCATCAGGATTCAAGCAAGCCGGGCCGAAGACGGCTGAAATGCCAGAAACCGGTCCCCGGTAGCTTGTTTCCTTCCCAGTATAAGAATTGGCTTGGTAGTTTGGTCTGCCCTGGTCCCATGATGCACTGGGCCAGGGTCAGACTAATTTGCATATAGCCAAGTTCTGAGCTGGGATGGTGCAGTGAGCTAAAAAACGGTGATGGATCAAGCCCTGATCTTTGGACTGGGTAAGTGTGGTCTGCTTAATTCAGACACTCTGTTCATCACCACCCCCTTTTCTGAATCATTTTTATCCACCGTAAGCATGGAAGGGTATACTCAGATGTGAGTCCCTAGCTCATTGCACCATCAGGATTCAAGCAAGCCGGGCCGAAGACGGCTGAAATGCCAGAAACCGGTCCCCGGTAGCTTGTTTCCTTCCCAGTATAAGAATTGGCTTGGTAGTTTGGTCTGCCCTGTTCCCATGATGCACTGGGCCAGGGTCAGACTAATTTGCATATAGCCAAGTTCTGAGCTGGGATGGTGCAGTGAGCTAAAAAACGGTGATGGATCAAGCCCTGATCTTTGGACTGGGTAAGTGTGGTCTGCTTAATTCAGACACTCTGTTCATCACCACCCCCTTTTCTGAATCATTTTTGTCCACCGTAAGCGTGGAAGGGTATACTCAGATGTGAGTCCCTAGCTCATTGCACCATCCGGATTCAAGCAAGCCGGGCCGAAGACGGCTGAAATGCCAGAAACCGGTCCCCGGTAGCTTGTTTCCTTCCCAGTATAAGAATTGGCTTGGTAGTTTGGTCTGCCCTGTTCCCATGATGCACTGGGCCAGGGTCAGACTAATTTGCATATAGCCAAGTTCTGAGCTGGGATGGTGCAGTGAGCTAAAAAACGGTGATGGATCAAGCCCTGATCTTTGGACTGGGTAAGTGTGGTCTGCTTAATTCAGACACTCTGTTCATCACCACCCCCTTTTCTGAATAATTTTTGTCCACCGTAAGCGTGGAAGGGTATACTCAGATGTGAGTCCCTAGCTCATTGCACCATCAGGATTCAAGCAAGCCGGGCCGAAGACGGCTGAAATGCCAGAAACCGGTCCCCGGTAGCTTGTTTCCTTCCCAGTATAAGAATTGGCTTGGTAGTTTGGTCTGCCCTGTTCCCATGATGCACTGGGCCAGGGTCAGACTAATTTGCATATAGCCAAGTTCTGAGCTGGGATGGTGCAGTGAGCTAAAAAACGGTGATGGATCAAGCCCTGATCTTTGGACTGGGTAAGTGTGGTCTGCTTAATTCAGACACTCTGTTCATCACCACCCCCTTTTCTGAATCATTTTTATCCACCGTAAGCGTGGAAGGGTATACTCAGATGTGAGTCCCTAGCTCATTGCACCATCAGGATTCAAGCAAGCCGGGCCGAAGACGGCTGAAATGCCAGAAACCGGTCCCCGGTAGCTTGTTTCCTTCCCAGTATAAGAATTGGCTTGGTAGTTTGGTCTGCCCTGTTCCCATGATGCACTGGGCCAGGGTCAGGCTAATTTGCATATAGCCAAGTTCTGAGCTGGGATGGTGCAGTGAGCTAAAAAACGGTGATGGATCAAGCCCTGATCTTTGGACTGGGTAAGTGTGGTCTGCTTAATTCAGACACTCTGTTCATCACCACCCCCTTTTCTGAATCATTTTTGTCCACCGTAAGCGTGGAAGGGTATACTCAGATGTGAGTCCCTAGCTCATTGCACCATCAGGATTCAAGCAAGCCGGGCCGAAGACGGCTGAAATGCCAGAAACCGGTCCCCGGTAGCTTGTTTCCTTCCCAGTATAAGAATTGGCTTGGTAGTTTGGTCTGCCCTGTTCCCATGATGCACTGGGCCAGGGTCAGACTAATTTGCATATAGCCAAGTTCTGAGCTGGGATGGTGCAGTGAGCTAAAAAACGGTGATGGATCAAGCCCTGATCTTTGGACTGGGTAAGTGTGGTCTGCTTAATTCAGACACTCTGTTCATCACCACCCCCTTTTCTGAATCATTTTTGTCCACCGTAAGCGTGGAAGGGTATACTCAGATGTGAGTCCCTAGCTCATTGCACCATCAGGATTCAAGCAAGCCGGGCCGAAGACGGCTGAAATGGCAGAAACCGGTCCCCGGTAGCTTGTTTCCTTCCCAGTATAAGAATTGGCTTGGTAGTTTGGTCTGCCCTGTTCCCATGATGCACTGGGCCAGGGTCAGACTAATTTGCATATAGCCAAGTTCTGAGCTGGGATGGTGCAGTGAGCTAAAAAACGGTGATGGATCAAGCCCTGATCTTTGGACTGGGTAAGTGTGGTCTGCTTAATTCAGACACTCTGTTCATCACCACCCCCTTTTCTGAATCATTTTTGTCCACCGTAAGCGTGGAAGAGTATACTCAGATGTGAGTCCCTAGCTCATTGCATCATCAGGATTCAAGCAAGCCGGGCCGAAGACGGCTGAAATGCCAGAAACCGGTCCCCGGTAGCTTGTTTCCTTCCCAGTATAAGAATTGGCTTGGTAGTTTGGTCTGCCCTGTTCCCATGATGCACTGGGCCAGGGTCAGACTAATTTGCATATAGCCAAGTTCTGAGCTGGGATGGTGCAGTGAGCTAAAAAACGGTGATGGATCAAGCCCTGATCTTTGGACTGGGTAAGTGTGGTCTGCTTAATTCAGACACTCTGTTCATCACCACCCCCTTTTCTGAATCATTTTTGTCCACCGTAAGCGTGGAAGGGTATACTCAGATGTGAGTCCCTAGCTCATTGCACCATCAGGATTCAAGCAAGCCGGGCCGAAGACGGCTGAAATGCCAGAAACCGGTCCCCGGTAGCTTGTTTCCTTCCCAGTATAAGAATTGGCTTGGTAGTTTGGTCTGCCCTGTTCCCATGATGCACTGGGCCAGGGTCAGACTAATTTGCATATAGCCAAGTTCTGAGCTGGGATGGTGCAGTGAGCTAAAAAACGGTGATGGATCAAGCCCTGATCTTTGGACTGGGTAAGTGTGGTCTGCTTAATTCAGACACTCTGTTCATCACCACCCCCTTTTCTGAATCATTTTTGTCCACCGTAAGCGTGGAAGGGTATACTCAGATGTGAGTCCCTAGCTCATTGCACCAT
Organism: Lissotriton vulgaris; assembly: GCF_964263255.1. Lineage (NCBI taxonomy): Eukaryota > Metazoa > Chordata > Amphibia > Caudata > Salamandridae > Lissotriton > Lissotriton vulgaris. The sequence continues at coordinate 267,582,407 of NC_141685.1, forward strand.
CCGGATTCAAGCAAGCCGGGCCGAAGACGGCTGAAATGCCAGAAACCGGTCCCCGGTAGCTTGTTTCCTTCCCAGTATAAGAATTGGCTTGGTAGTTTGGTCTGCCCTGTTCCCATGATGCACTGGGCCAGGGTCAGACTAATTTGCATATAGCCACGTTCTGAGCTGGGATGTTGCAGTGAGCTAAAAAACGGTGATGGATCAAGCCCTGATCTTTGGACTGGGTAAGTGTGGTCTGCTTAATTCAGACACTCTGTTCATCACCACCCCCTTTTCTGAATCATTTTTATCCACCGTAAGCGTGGAAGGGTATACTCAGATGTGAGTCCCTAGCTCATTGCACCATCAGGATTCAAGCAAGCCGGGCCGAAGACGGCTGAAATGCCAGAAACCGGTCCCCGGTAGCTTGTTTCCTTCCCAGTATAAGAATTGGCTTGGTAGTTTGGTCTGCCCTGTTCCCATGATGCACTGGGCCAGGGTCAGACTAATTTGCATATAGCCAAGTTCTGAGCTCGGATGGTGCAGTGAGCTAAAAAACGGTGATGGATCAAGCCCTGATCTTTGGACTGGGTAAGTGTGGTCTGCTTAATTCAGACACTCTGTTCATCACCACCCCCTTTTCTGAATCATTTTTGTCCACCGTAAGCGTGGAAGGGTATACTCAGATGTGAGTCCCTAGCTCATTGCACCATCAGGATTCAAGCAAGCCGGGCCGAAGACGGCTGAAATGCCAGAAACCGGTCCCCGGTAGCTTGTTTCCTTCCCAGTATAAGAATTGGCTTGGTAGTTTGGTCTGCCCTGTTCCCATGATGCACTGGGCCAGGGTCAGACTAATTTGCATATAGCCAAGATCTGAGCTGGGATGGTGCAGTGAGCTAAAAAACGGTGATGGATCAAGCCCTGATCTTTGGACTGGGTAAGTGTGGTCTGCTTAATTCAGACACTCTGTTCATCACCACCCCCTTTTCTGAATCATTTTTGTCCACCGTAAGCGTGGAAGGGTATACTCAGATGTGAGTCCCTAGCTCATTGCACCATCAGGATTCAAGCAAGCCGGGCCGAAGACGGCTGAAATGCCAGAAACCGGTCCCCGGTAGCTTGTTTCCTTCCCAGTATAAGAATTGGCTTGGTAGTTTGGTCTGCCCTGTTCCCATGATGCACTGGGCCAGGGTCAGACTAATTTGCATATAGCCAAGTTCTGAGCTGGGATGGTGCAGTGAGCTAAAAAACGGTGATGGATCAAGCCCTGATCTTTGGACTGGGTAAGTGTGGTCTGCTTAATTCAGACACTCTGTTCATCACCACCCCCTTTTCTGAATCATTTTTGTCCACCGTAAGCGTGGAAGGGTATACTCAGATGTGAGTCCCTAGCTCATTGCACCATCAGGATTCAAGCAAGCCGGGCCGAAGACGGCTGAAATGCCAGAAACAGGTCCCCGGTAGCTTGTTTCCTTCCCAGTATAAGAATTGGCTTGGTAGTTTGGTCTGCCCTGTTCCCATGATGCACTGGGCCAGGGTCAGACTAATTTGCATATAGCCAAGTTCTGAGCTGGGATGGTGCAGTGAGCTAAAAAACGGTGATGGATCAAGCCCTGATCTTTGGACTGGGTAAGTGTGGTCTGCTTAATTCAGACACTTTGTTCATCACCACGCCCTTTTCTGAATCATTTTTGTCCACCGTAAGCGTGGAAGGGTATACTCAGATGTGAGTCCCTAGCTCATTGCACCATCAGGATTCAAGCAAGCCGGGCCGAAGACGGCTGAAATGCCAGAAACCGGTCCCCGGTAGCTTGTTTCCTTCCCAGTATAAGAATTGGCTTGGTAGTTTGGTCTGCCCTGTTCCCATGATGCACTGGGCCAGGGTCAGACTAATTTGCATATAGCCAAGTTCTGAGCTGGGATGGTGCAGTGAGCTAAAAAACGGTGATGGATCAAGCCCTGATCTTTGGACTGGGTAAGTGTGGTCTGCTTAATTCAGACACTCTGTTCATCACCACCCCCTTTTCTGAATCATTTTTGTCCACCGTAAGCGTGGAAGGGTATACTCAGATGTGAGTCCCTAGCTCATTGCACCATCAGGATTCAAGCAAGCCGGGCCGAAGACGGCTGAAATGCCAGAAACCGGTCCCCGGTAGCTTGTTTCCTTCCCAGTATAAGAATTGGCTTGGTAGTTTGGTCTGCCCTGTTCCCATGATGCACTGGGCCAGGGTCAGACTAATTTGCATATAGCCAAGTTCTGAGCTGGGATGGTGCAGTGAGCTAAAAAACGGTGATGGATCAAGCCCTGATCTTTGGACTGGGTAAGTGTGGTCTGCTTAATTCAGACACTCTGTTCATCACCACCCCCTTTTCTGAATCATTTTTGTCCACCGTAAGCGTGGAAGAGTATACTCAGATGTGAGTCCCTAGCTCATTGCACCATCAGGATTCAAGCAAGCCGGGCCGAAGACGGCTGAAATGCCAGAAACCGGTCCCCGGTAGCTTGTTTCCTTCCCAGTATAAGAATTGGCTTGGTAGTTTGGTCTGCCCTGTTCCCATGATGCACTGGGCCAGGGTCAGACTAATTTGCATATAGCCAAGTTCTGAGCTGGGATGGTGCAGTGAGCTAAAAAACGGTGATGGATCAAGCCCTGATCTTTGGACTGGGTAAGTGTGGTCTGCTTAATTCAGACACTCTGTTCATCACCACCCCCTTTTCTGAATCATTTTTGTCCACCGTAAGCGTGGAAGGGTATACTCAGATGTGAGTCCCTAGCTCATTGCACCATCAGGATTCAAGCAAGCCGGGCCGAAGACGGCTGAAATGCCAGAAACCGGTCCCCGGTAGCTTGTTTCCTTCCCAGTATAAGAATTGGCTTGGTAGTTTGGTCTGCCCTGTTCCCATGATGCACTGGGCCAGGGTCAGACTAATTTGCATATAGCCAAGTTCTGAGCTGGGATGGTGCAGTGAGCTAAAAAACGGTGATGGATCAAGCCCTGATCTTTGGACTGGGTAAGTGTGGTCTGCTTAATTCAGACACTCTGTTCATCACCACCCCCTTTTCTGAATCATTTTTGTCCACCGTAAGCGTGGAAGGGTATACTCAGATGTGAGTCCCTAGCTCATTGCACCATCCGGATTCAAGCAAGCCGGGCCGAAGACGGCTGAAATGCCAGAAACCGGTCCCCGGTAGCTTGTTTCCTTCCCAGTATAAGAATTGGCTTGGTAGTTTGGTCTGCCCTGTTCCCATGATGCACTGGGCCAGGGTCAGACTAATTTGCATATAGCCAAGTTCTGAGCTGGGATGGTGCAGTGAGCTAAAAAACGGTGATGGATCAAGCCCTGATCTTTGAACTGGGTAAGTGTGGTCTGCTTAATTCAGACACTCTGTTCATCACCACCCCCTTTTCTGAATAATTTTTGTCTACCGTAAGCGTGGAAGGGTATACTCAGATGTGAGTCCCTAGCTCATTGCACCATCAGAATTCAAGCAAGCCGGGCCGAAGACGGCTGAAATGCCAGAAACCGGTCCCCGGTAGCTTGTTTCCTTCCCAGTATAAGAATTGGCTTGGTAGTTTGGTCTGCCCTGTTCCCATGATGCACTGGGCCAGGGTCAGACTAATTTGCATATAGCCAAGTTCTGAGCTGGGATGGTGCAGTGAGCTAAAAAACGGTGATGGATCAAGCCCTGATCTTTGGACTGGGTAAGTGTGGTCTGCTTAATTCAGACACTCTGTTCATCACCACCCCCTTTTCTGAATCATTTTTATCCACCGTAAGCGTGGAAGGGTATACTCAGATGTGAGTCCCTAGCTCATTGCACCATCAGGATTCAAGCAAGCCGGGCCGAAGACGGCTGAAATGCCAGAAACCGGTCCCCGGTAGCTTGTTTCCTTCCCAGTATAAGAATTGGCTTGGTAGTTTGGTCTGCCCTGTTCCCATGATGCACTGGGCCAGGGTCAGACTAATTTGCATATAGCCAAGTTCTGAGCTCGGATGGTGCAGTGAGCTAAAAAACGGTGATGGATCAAGCCCTGATCTTTGGACTGGGTAAGTGTGGTCTGCTTAATTCAGACACTCTGTTCATCACCACCCCCTTTTCTGAATCATTTTTGTCCACCGTAAGCGTGGAAGGGTATACTCAGATGTGAGTCCCTAGCTCATTGCACCATCAGGATTCAAGCAAGCCGGGCCGAAGACGGCTGAAATGCCAGAAACCGGTCCCCGGTAGCTTGTTTCCTTCCCAGTATAAGAATTGGCTTGGTAGTTTGGTCTGCCCTGTTCCCATGATGCACTGGGCCAGGGTCAGACTAATTTGCATATAGCCAAGATCTGAGCTGGGATGGTGCAGTGAGCTAAAAAACGGTGATGGATCAAGCCCTGATCTTTGGACTGGGTAAGTGTGGTCTGCTTAATTCAGACACTCTGTTCATCACCACCCCCTTTTCTGAATCATTTTTGTCCACCGTAAGCGTGGAAGGGTATACTCAGATGTGAGTCCCTAGCTCATTGCACCATCAGGATTCAAGCAAGCCGGGCCGAAGACGGCTGAAATGCCAGAAACCGGTCCCCGGTAGCTTGTTTCCTTCCCAGTATAAGAATTGGCTTGGTAGTTTGGTCTGCCCTGTTCCCATGATGCACTGGGCCAGGGTCAGACTAATTTGCATATAGCCAAGTTCTGAGCTGGGATGGTGCAGTGAGCTAAAAAACGGTGATGGATCAAGCCCTGATCTTTGGACTGGGTAAGTGTGGTCTGCTTAATTCAGACACTCTGTTCATCACCACCCCCTTTTCTGAATCATTTTTGTCCACCGTAAGCGTGGAAGGGTATACTCAGATGTGAGTCCCTAGCTCATTGCACCATCAGGATTCAAGCAAGCCGGGCCGAAGACGGCTGAAATGCCAGAAACAGGTCCCCGGTAGCTTGTTTCCTTCCCAGTATAAGAATTGGCTTGGTAGTTTGGTCTGCCCTGTTCCCATGATGCACTGGGCCAGGGTCAGACTAATTTGCATATAGCCAAGTTCTGAGCTGGGATGGTGCAGTGAGCTAAAAAACGGTGATGGATCAAGCCCTGATCTTTGGACTGGGTAAGTGTGTTCTGCTTAATTCAGACACTTTGTTCATCACCACGCCCTTTTCTGAATCATTTTTGTCCACCGTAAGCGTGGAAGGGTATACTCAGATGTGAGTCCCTAGCTCATTGCACCATCAGGATTCAAGCAAGCCGGGCCGAAGACGGCTGAAATGCCAGAAACCGGTCCCCGGTAGCTTGTTTCCTTCCCAGTATAAGAATTGGCTTGGTAGTTTGGTCTGCCCTGTTTCCATGATGCACTGGGCCAGGGTCAGACTAATTTGCATATAGCCAAGTTCTGAGCTGGGATGGTGCAGTGAGCTAAAAAACGGTGATGGATCAAGCCCTGATCTTTGGACTGGGTAAGTGTGGTCTGCTTAATTCAGACACTCTGTTCATCACCACCCCCTTTTCTGAATCATTTTTGTCCACCGTAAGCGTGGAAGGGTATACTCAGATGTGAGTCCCTAGCTCATTGCACCATCAGGATTCAAGCAAGCCGGGCCGAAGACGGCTGAAATGCCAGAAACCGGTCCCTGGTAGCTTGTTTCCTTCCCAGTATAAGAATTGGCTTGGTAGTTTGGTCTGCCCTGTTCCCATGATACACTGGGCCAGGGTCAGACTAATTTGCATATAGCCAAGTTCTGAGCTGGGATGGTGCAGTGAGCTAAAAAACGGTGATGGATCAAGCCCTGATCTTTGGACTGGGTAAGTGTGGTCTGCTTAATTCAGACACTCTGTTCATCACCACCCCCTTTTCTGAATCGTAAATAGAAGGCAGCACCAAAATTAAGACCAGGGAAAACCTGGTCTTACCCTGGCGCAATGAGGAGAAATGCTTTATTTCTCCTCGTTTTTTGCTGTTTCCATGTGGGCTGCGTAGTGCAGCAAACATAGGAACAGCAAATTGTCATTGATCGTGTATGTGCAGGAAGGTAACCCTTCCTGCATATAAACAATAAAAAAGCCACTTTGTAACTTCTATGTCCAGAGGGCAGAGAGCTTCATATAAGTAGTGGGGTCCGGCATGTAAGACCCCGATGTAGGCAGTCAATGGGGGGTGCGATGAGGTAGCACACCCACTTGTGCAACCCCGACATCGCCATAGCCATCCCGGACGGCTACAAGATCACTCGGAGGGACTGCACAAACCAAACTCGAGGAGGCATCGCCATCATCCACAAAAACACCATCCGCATCACGACCAACTCGGAAGACACCCTCACAGCCGCCGAGCACCTGCACTGCCAGATACACACCGACCCCAATACTACCCTCAGAGGCAACCTTATCTACAGACCCCCGGGACCACGCACCCAATTCAGCGAAGCTATCGCAGACTTCATAAGCTTGCACGCCCTCACCTCCCCAGACTACATCCTCCCTGGAGACCTCAACTTCCACCTGGAGAACAACAACGACAGCAACACCACCACCCTGCTGGCCAACCTGGCCAACCTCGGACTCAAACAACTGGTGAACACCCCCACCCACTACGCCGGCCACACGCTTGACCCCGTCTTCTCCTCTAGCAAGTACATCTCCTCCAGCCACTCCACCGGACTCCACTGGACAGATCACAGCTATGTCCACTTCTCCTTCAGGAAAACCACGACCCACCACCACCCGCAACAGGCCCCCCGCAGAAGCTGGAGCAAGATCATCGCCGACCAGCTCACCACCTCCCTCAGCCACAACCCTCCCACCATCACGACGGACCCAAACGAAGCACCCCGCAACCTCGCACAATGGCTCGCCAACTGCGCCGACGAACTCGCACCACTGAAGAAACCTCCCAGCAGACCCAACAGCAAGAAATCCCCGTGGTTCACCGACGACCTCATAAACTCAAAGAAAACCTGCTGATCCCTGGAGAAAACCTGGCGCCAGGACCAGACAACAGAGAACATGACAGCCCTCAAGAACGCCACCCGCAAGCACTACCAACTGATCCGCACCACCAAGAGAACTACTTACAAACAACGTCTGGACAACAACACCCACAGCAGCAAGGAACTTTTCAGCATCGTTAAGGAGCTCTCCAACCCCAGCGCCTGCAACAACGACATTACACCCTCGCAGGACCTCTGCGACTCACTCGCCTCGTTCTTCCACCGCAAGATCGCCGACATACACAACAGCTTCGACGCACAGACCACGCACCCAACCACCGAACAAGCGCACCCTACCGCCAGCCTCTGCACCTGGACCCTGGTCACAATCAACAAAGAAATGCCAGTACTGCAATTGAATTAATGATTTGATGAATTGAGTGGCAATCCTCAATTCAATAAGACCAATAAATCCGTCTGTTAACTTCTAATTAATTCTTTTTATTTTTCAATTTCTTTTATGTGTTTTGTTTTCTTGGGTTTAAATAACGTGCTTTGAAACAAACAATGTGATAAACAAAAAAGGGACTCATAAGGTGCATACAAAACATTCAATTATGTACAATACCTACAAGAATCTAATCCTATAAAGATTATTTTGCAACACATTTAGAGGAGACATTAAACATTTCAAAAGACTACACTTAATACACTTGAAGACATAAACACACAAGACAAGACACTATTAACAATGGTATGACAAGGGTTCACCGTTCCTAAAGAAAAATGTAACCGCCCTGTTGTTAATAAAGTTTCCGTTGAGAGAGGTGCGGATACTGATGTTTAGTACAAAATACTTTTTAAACTTGTTTTTTACAGTAGACCATCCAATAAGTCAATTTTTATCATTTGTAGTCATGAAAAGATTGGTCTAATGGGAGGACGATGAATTTTCAAAAGGGCAGTGGTCGACGCGTTTCGAATCCCTTATGTGGCAGGGATTCTCATCAGGACCATGTGGACTCAATCTAAAAATAAATCAACAAACATTCAGTCAGTCTTACTGGGTGGCACTCAACTTCTGAACAGTCATGCATTCTCTCAGATCGTACCTTTAAATCAGATTACAGCGGTCAGTGTCCCAAGTTGTGGAGTGCTCATATAGCTGTAATGCAAATGAGCGTGATTAGAATAGTTGTGCCAAAGAAGTCAACCGGAATTGGTGGGGGCCACCAATCTGTGTACTTACATAGATCGACTATTTTGCCACGTGATCAGCTTGTATTCACTTTCTTCTGGCGATTCTAAAAATAAAAGACATAGTCTCTTTGAGCTTGAGTACTCTGTATGCGTGTTGCGCATATGGACATGAAGTACTTATTAGTGAGCGTTTATTTGCAGCATGGAAGGATTGTGTCCCAGGAGAATCGAAAAAATATTGAGGTGCGCATGGAGATGGGACAAAACGAGCTTTATGTAAGCACTATGAGGGCATCTATAATCATCTTTAGCGTTTATGGCTTTTTGCGGCGATCGGTGGTAAGCCTTCTCTAATTACGTGCCCAGATTCTGAAAATGAGTATTTTGGGCTGAATGGCTAGAAACTGTATGTATTTCCGGGGTCCGCATCAGTGGCGGAAATGCAAAGTGTGCACTTTTCAATTAGTCCGGTTTTCATAACAACCGAGTTCCGTTTACCACAACGGATACGCATGTATGCGTGTTGAACATTCAAGAAGCTTAGTAATGAGCGTTGGAAAATTGCAACGGAGGGAGCGGGGGTATAAAGCATGAAATCGGAGCATTTATAAAAACCGTGCACCGCAGCGGTCCGCTGACAGCGGCAGTGCGCACAGTTTAAGTTTTATCCTAAGTCCGGTTATCGTAACGCATGGGGGAATCTTACCGGTATTATTGATTCAGGTCTCCTCCAAACGCGTCCTTGCCAATGACTGAAGCGCGAGAGTCCTGGTTCCGGTTGATCCGGATATTCAAATAGCTGCACCGCTAGGCTTGATGGGAATTGGAGTTTTTTGCGGAATTTTGTAGTTTATGGACTGGAGAGGCAGTGTTAGTTGTGGATTGTCCTTATTTGTAATATGTTGATCATGACTCAATTCAGGGGATTGGATTGCTCTGTATATTGAGGAGATGATTTGGTATTTTGGTGAGACTGTCTTGTTGGATTTTGCCAAGTGTGGAGACAAGTATAAGATTTTAAAGCGTTCCAGGAAGTGTGTGATTATACTAGCTACATGGGAGGACCGACCATACTGATTATAGGTTATAAAGTTCCGACATTTCATTTAAGCCACGAGTGGCTGAATTGAATTTCAGGATCAACATGGCTTCACGCTGTTTGAGTTTGGCCTCTAGGTCTCCGCCCCTCTGGTCATGCTCTAATTTTGAGATGACAGTCCATTTAAAATCGAGGTCGCCGTGCGACTCATCGATCCAATGTTGTACAAGGGGTGCCGTGATGATTTTTTTCTTTATTCTCGATTTGTGTTGAGAGATTCTCTGTCGGATCTCTTGATTGGTTTTTCCTATGTACAATTTTGCACATGGGCATAGAATGGCGTAGATCAAATTCTTAGATTTACAATTTGTGAAAGCGTTATGCTTCCATGAGATTCCTTCATGTTGAAAAACATTCCCTTCAATTGTCGAGTTACAGCACAGGCATGTGCCGCACTTTTTGTGTCCTGTAACTGGTGGTAAGTTGACAAACTCCCGTATTGTGGGTGCCTTCTTAATAGGGACGGCTGCTCTGATTATTTGGTTTGCAATGCGCTTGTCCTTTTTAAAGGCAAATAGTGGTTTGTCATTTAATTGTGTATCAACATCTTTTATCAAATGCCAGTTCTGATTGATGGTCTTTTTCAGAAAATTAGATGAAGCCCCAAATGTGGTAACACATACTGTGCGTTCCAACTTTTTCTTCTCAGTCTTCCTCAGTAATTCTTCATGTGGTGTCCACCATGCGCGTTTTATCGCTTGTTTGACCAATTTAGATGGATAACCGCGATCCAATAGTCTCTCTGAGAGTATGTTGGCATGATACATGTACTCATCCTTGAATGAACAATTTCGTCGTATACGGAGAAATTGGCCTATTGGTAAATTTTCTTTCAAGCTGCGCGGGTGATTACTTGAGAAATGTAGGGATTTATTCCGGTCAGTCTCTTTTCGATAAAGAGTAGTCACTAGCTGTCCATTTGTACAATAGACTTCCACATCTAGGAAGGAGAGTCTTGTATATGATGACTGAATGCTGAACTTGATATCACTTGTGCGATTATTTAGCCATTCATGGAAATCAGAAAGTTGTTCCTTTGTGCCTGACCATGTAAAAAAGATGTCGTCAATGAAACGCACCCACCCCCCTATCCATTGAAAGAAGGGGTTGTTGTTGTATACGTGTCTGTCTTCATATTCACTCATGAACAGAATGGCAAGTTCAGGAGCAAAGGGGCAGCCCATGGCTACTCCCTTTATTTGTAAGAAGAAGTCCTCATGGAATTTGAAGTAATTCTTGGTCAACGCCATTCTCGCCAGTTTTAGAATAAAATCCGTAGGAACCCTTAATGGTCGATCCCTTTTGTCCAAAACTATTTCCACCACTTCCAAAGCCTGGTCTTGAGGGATTTGAGTATATAGTGAAACTATATCCATGCTGACTAATAAATCTCGGCCTTCAGTGAATGGTAGTTGTTTTAGTTTGCATAGGAAATCCGATGTGTCTCTCAAGAAGGATTTGACTGTCAATGTAAACGGTTTCAGAAAAAAGTCAATAAACTTTGAAACCGTTTACATTGACAGTCAAATCCTTCTTGAGAGACACATCGGATTTCCTATGCAAACTAAAACGACCATTAAGGGTTCCTACGGATTTTATTCTAAAACTGGCGAGAATGGCGTTGACCAAGAATTACTTCAAATTCCATGAGGACTTCTTCTTACAAATAAAGGGAGTAGCCATGGGCTGCCCCTTTGCTCCTGAACTTGCCATTCTGTTCATGAGTGAATATGAAGACAGACACGTATACAACAACAACCCCTTCTTTCAATGGATAGGGGGGTGGGTGCGTTTCATTGACGACATCTTTTTTACATGGTCAGGCACAAAGGAACAACTTTCTGATTTCCATGAATGGCTAAATAATCGCACAAGTGATATCAAGTTCAGCATTCAGTCATCATATACAAGACTCTCCTTCCTAGATGTGGAAGTCTATTGTACAAATGGACAGCTAGTGACTACTCTTTATCGAAAAGAGACTGACCGGAATAAATCCCTACATTTCTCAAGTAATCACCCGCGCAGCTTGAAAGAAAATTTACCAATAGGCCAATTTCTCCGTATACGACGAAATTGTTCATTCAAGGATGAGTACATGTATCATGCCAACATACTCTCAGAGAGACTATTGGATCGCGGTTATCCATCTAAATTGGTCAAACAAGCGATAAAACGCGCATGGTGGACACCACAAGAAGAATTACTGAGGAAGACTGAGAAGAAAAAGTTGGAACGCACAGTATGTGTTACCACATTTGGGGCTTCATCTAATTTTCTGAAAAAGACCATCAATCAGAACTGGCATTTGATAAAAGATGTTGATACACAATTAAATGACAAACCACTATTTGCCTTTAAAAAGGACAAGAGCATTGCGAACCAAATAATCAGAGCAGCCGTCCCTATTAAGAAGGCACCCACAATACGGGAGTTTGTCAACTTACCACCAGTTACAGGACACAAAAAGTGCGGCAAATGCCTGTGCTGTAACTCGACAATTGAAGGGAATGTTTTTCAACATGAAGGAATCTCATGGAAGCATAACGCTTTCACAAATTGTAAATCTAAGAATTTGATCTACGCCATTCTATGCCCATGTGCAAAATTGTACATAGGAAAAACCAATCAAGAGATCCGACAGAGAATCTCTCAACACAAATCGAGAATAAAGAAAAAAATCATCACGGCACCCCTTGTACAACATTGGATCGATGAGTCGCACGGCGACCTCGATTTTAAATGGACTGTCATCTCAAAATTAGAGCATGACCAGAGGGGCGGAGACCTAGAGGCCAAACTCAAACAGCGTGAAGCCATGTTGATCCTGAAATTCAATTCAGCCACTCGTGGCTTAAATGAAATGTCGGAACTTTATAACCTATAATCAGTATGGTCGGTCCTCCCATGTAGCTAGTATAATCACACACTTCCTGGAACGCTTTAAAATCTTATACATGTCTCCACACTTGGCAAAATCCAACAAGACAGTCTCACCAAAATACCAAATCATCTCCTCAATATACAGAGCAATCCAATCCCCTGAATTGAGTCATGATCAACATATTACAAATAAGGACAATCCACAACTAACACTGCCTCTCCAGTCCATAAACTACAAAATTCCGCAAAAAACTCCAATTCCCATCAAGCCTAGCGGTGCAGCTATTTGAATATCCGGATCAACCGGAACCAGGACTCTCGCGCTTCAGTCATTGGCAAAGACGCGTTTGGAGGAGACCTGAATCAATAATACCGGTAAGATTCCCCCATGCGTTACGATAACCGGACTTAGGATAAAACTTAAACTGTGCGCACTGCCGCTGTCAGCGGACCGCTGCGGTGCACGGTTTTTATAAATGCTCCGATTTCATGCTTTATACCCCCGCTCCCTCCGTTGCAATTTTCCAACGCTCATTACTAAGCTTCTTGAATGTTCAACACGCATACATGCGTATCCGTTGTGGTAAACGGAACTCGGTTGTTATGAAAACCGGACTAATTGAAAAGTGCACACTTTGCATTTCCGCCACTGATGCGGACCCCGGAAATACATACAGTTTCTAGCCATTCAGCCCAAAATACTCATTTTCAGAATCTGGGCACGTAATTAGAGAAGGCTTACCACCGATCGCCGCAAAAAGCCATAAACGCTAAAGATGATTATAGATGCCCTCATAGTGCTTACATAAAGCTCGTTTTGTCCCATCTCCATGCGCGCCTCAATATTTTTTCGATTCTCCTGGGACACAATCCTTCCATGCTGCAAATAAACGCTCACTAATAAGTACTTCATGTCCATATGCGCAACACGCATACAGAGTACTCAAGCTCAAAGAGACTATGTCTTTTATTTTTAGAATCGCCAGAAGAAAGTGAATACAAGCTGATCACGTGGCAAAATAGTCGATCTATGTAAGTACACAGATTGGTGGCCCCCACCAATTCCGGTTGACTTCTTTGGCACAACTATTCTAATCACGCTCATTTGCATTACAGCTATATGAGCACTCCACAACTTGGGACACTGACCGCTGTAATCTGATTTAAAGGTACGATCTGAGAGAATGCATGACTGTTCAGAAGTTGAGTGCCACCCAGTAAGACTGACTGAATGTTTGTTGATTTATTTTTAGATTGAGTCCACATGGTCCTGATGAGAATCCCTGCCACATAAGGGATTCGAAACGCGTCGACCACTGCCCTTTTGAAAATTCATCGTCCTCCCATTAGACCAATCTTTTCATGACTACAAATGATAAAAATTGACTTATTGGATGGTCTACTGTAAAAAACAAGTTTAAAAAGTATTTTGTACTAAACATCAGTATCCGCACCTCTCTCAACGGAAACTTTATTAACAACAGGGCGGTTACATTTTTCTTTAGGAACGGTGAACCCTTGTCATACCATTGTTAATAGTGTCTTGTCTTGTGTGTTTATGTCTTCAAGTGTATTAAGTGTAGTCTTTTGAAATGTTTAATGTCTCCTCTAAATGTGTTGCAAAATAATCTTTATAGGATTAGATTCTTGTAGGTATTGTACATAATTGAATGTTTTGTATGCACCTTATGAGTCCTTTTTCTGTTTATCACATTGTTTGTTTCAAAGCACGTTATTTAAACCCAAGAAAACAAAACACATAAAAGAAATTTAAAAATAAAAAGAACTAATTAGAAGTTAACAGACGGATTTATTGGTCTTATTGAATTGAGGATTGCCACTCAATTCATCAAATCATTAATTCAATTGCAGTACTGGCATTTCTTTGTTGATTGTTGTATAGGCGCAGCCTTACTGCTTTGGCCAGAACCCTCATTGTTGCCACCTGGACCCTGGTCAGCACTGAAGACACCGCCCACACAATGAGCACCATCCACTCCGGATCCCCTACCGACCCATGCCCTCACCACATCTTTTACAAAGCTGACTCCATCATCGCACCCCAACTCCGGGACGTCATCAACAGCTCCTTCGCATCAGCCACCTTCCCGGAGAGCTGGAAACATGCCGAGATCAGTGCCCTCCTGAAAAAACCCACTGCGGACCCCACGGACCTTAAGAACATCCGACCCATCTCACTCCTCCCTTTTCCCTCTTCCTCGAGACAAACGGACACCTCGACCCGTCACAATCCGGTTTCCGAGCAAATCACAGCACCGAGACCGCCCTTATCGCAGCAACCGACGACATCAGGTCAATGCTCGACAATGGGGAAACCACCGCCCTCATCCTCCTGAACCTCTCAGCAGCCTTCGACATGGTATGCCACCACACCCTGATACAACGCCTCAGCGACACCGGAATCCAAGGCGCGGCCCTGGAGTGGATCATCTCGTTCCTCGCCGGAAGAACCCAGAGAGTTCGCCTCCCCCGTTCCGGTCCGCGGCTACCGAAGTCATCTGCGGCGTCCCACAAGGATCCTCGCTCAGCCCCACCCTCTTCAACGTCTACATGAGCCCCCTCGCAGCCATCGCACGCAAACACAACCTCAACATCATTTCCTACGCCGACGACACACAGCTGATCCTCTCCCTCACCAACGACCCGGACACCGCCAGAGCCAGCCTCCAGGAAGGATTGAAAGAAGTCGCGGAATGGATGCAGCTCAGCCGTCTGAAACTGAACTCAGACAAGACGGAAGTCCTCATCCTGGGACCATCCCCCTCTGCCTGGGACGACTCCTGCTGGCCTCCTTGCCCTGGGCACCGCCCCCAAACCCACAGACCACGCACGCAACCTGGGCTTCATCCTGGACTTCTCCCTCACGATGACCAAACACGTCAACGCCGTCTCATCATCCTGTTTCAACACCCTGCGCATGCTCCGAAAAGTCTTCCGATGGATCCCCATCGCAACCAGGAAGACGGTCACCCAGGCCCTCGTCACCAGCCGCCTGGACTACGGAAACACCCTCTACGCCGGAACCACAGCCAAGCTCCAGAAAAGACGTCAGCGCATACAGAACGCCGCGGCAAGACTCATCCTGGACATCCCCCGCCACAGCCACATCTCTGCCCATCTGAAAGATCTGCACTGGCTCCCCATTAGCAAGAGAATCACATTCAGACTGCTCACCCACGCACACAAGGCTCTCCACGACGTGGGCCCCACGTACCTCAACAACCGCCTCGCATTCTACACACCAACCCGCCAGCCTCGCCCTCGCCACCATCCCACGCATTCGCAAAGCTACCACCGGAGGAAGATCCTTCTCCTATCTGGCAGCTAACACATGGAACTCCCTCCCCACCCACCTCCGGCTGACCCAGGACCATCTCGCCTTCAGGAAACAACTCAAGACCTGGCTGTTCGAGCAGTAGCGACCCCCCCCCCCCCGCGCCTTGAGACCCTAACGGGTGAGTAGCGCGCTTTACAAATTCCTTGATTGATTGATAGTCATAGGAAAGCTTTCCCAGTCATGATGTAATTGGGCAGCATGCAAGGAAGGGACTTGGACACCTACACACTACAATAGTAGTGCATTTTTACCAGGCAGTGGTGTGTAGGCATGCTGTATGCAGGATGTAGAAATAGTTTGAGGATTGGAAAGAGACACCTATCTGGAGATAAGAACAAGCATTGGAAATGCAATAGGTCTCGCAGCATTAGAGTTAGTGCTTTTAGAATAGTTTATGGGTTTTTTTTGTAAATCTTTAGCATTTTTGTTTCCTGTAGCCAATGCTAAAGAATTACAAATAAAAAAAGCCATAAACAATTCTAAAAGCTGTAACTCAAATGCTCCGAGACCTATTGCACTGTGTGAGGGTGAGGGGTTGAGGGTGAGTGAGGGTGAGGGTGGGTGAGGGTGAGTGAGGGTGAGGGGTTGAGGGTGAGTGAGGGTGAGTGAGGGTGAGGGGTTGAGGGTGAGTGAGAGTGAGGGTGAGTGAGGGTGAGGGTGAGGGGTTGAGGTTGAGGGTGAGTGAGGGTGAGGGTGAGTGAGGTGTTGAGGGTGAGTGAGGGTGAGGGTGAGTTAGGGTGAGGGGTTGAGGGTGAGTGAGAGTAGTTGAGGCTGAGTGAGGGTGAGTGAGAGTGAGGGTGAGTGAGGGGTTGAGGGTGAAGGTTTGAGGGTGAGGGTGAGGGGTTGAGGGTGAGTGAGGGTGAGGGGTTGAGGGAGGGTGAGTGAGGGTGAGGGTGAGTGAGGGTGAGGAGTTGAGGGTGAGTGAGGGTGAGGAGTTGAGGGTGAGTGAGTGTGAGGGGTTGAGGGTGAGTGAGGGTGAGGAGTTGAGGGTGAGTGAGGGTGAGGAGTTGAGGGTGAGTGAGTGTGAGGGGTTGAGGGTGAGTGAGGGTGAGGCTGGGGTGAGTGAGGGTGAGTGAGAGGTTGAAGGTGAAGGGTTGAGGGTGTGAGGGTGAGGGGTTGAGGGTGAGTGAGGGTGGAGGGTGAGGGTGGGGGGGTGAGGGGGTGAGGGTGTGGGGTGAGAGTGAGGGGGTGAGGGTTAGGGGGTGATTGTTAGGGGGTGTGAGCGTTAGGGGGTGTGAGCGTTAGGCGGTGTGAGCGTTAGGGGGTGTGAGGGTGAGTGTGAGTGAGGGGGTGTGAGGCTTCGGGTGTGTGACGTTGCGTGAGTGTGAGTGTGTTTTTCTTGTGATGTCCCACTCTATTTTGATTCATTCTCCACTAAGTTCGGTGATTCATTGGGGGTGCGTGGCTAGCCGAGCTGCGAGATGGCCGCCATGTGAGCGAGCCCACCCAAAGTTCTAGGGCTCTGTGCAATGACAGAAGTTACAATTCTTGACCAGAGGCCCCAGTTGGCACACATGCAAATCAGAACCAAACTTTCCTCTAAAAGGAAACTCAATCCGCAACACAAGACCTGTAGTGCCGATAATGGTATGATACTTAGTTGTTTCTATGCGTTTCAAAAATAGCTTTAAGGTATTGTGACTTATTACACTCTGCATATATGGTTTATACCATGGTATTTTTTTTATAAATGTATTTGCTTTAAATCAAGGTACATAACTGAAACCAGAATGCAAGGGGTTAAATGTGTGCAGTAAGAAAATCTCCCTTTGAAGAGGCCTCCCACTCTTAGAAGACATGTAGGGTCATTGTAACATGCAGTCTGTGAGGCGGTAAACAGTGTTTTTTCTCATGTACATTTCGCAGTGCTGTAATAATACTAGTCAAATGGAATGTGACATCCACAGTTTTGTAATGGGGGTGTCTATATTGGTATACTTGATGGGAATAATTGTTATTGGGCCACAGACACTCCTTTTGTACCGTGCGTCGAGGTGCACGCCAGGATGTAAAATTCGTGCCAGAAATGCCCTGTTTTGAAAATTAAGGATAGTAACACCCTTGAAGTATTTCCTGAGAAATAAACCAATGTACGTTGACAAGCAAACGCTGCTGCGGAAGAGTAACATGTGAAGAAACGCGGGGTTTAAGGGCAGAAGCCCTCCCCCTCCAGCAGCGCTGATGCGGACAATGGTGGGAAGGAAGTGGCGGCAATTACTTGTGTTTGTTTCAGACACGGAGCACCTTGGGAGTAAAATCAGAGAATGGCGGCGGTGGAAAGAGGTTGATTGGGGTTTCCCCGGCTGTCTTGAAAAGTGAGCGCGCCGTTTGATTGGAGGAAGGCGTGTCATCCTGGGCCTGGCGTGAAAGCTGCTGCACGCGCACGCAGGCCCCCTGGGGTGCTTGGCACTGTTTTCTTGTGCAGTGAGTTTTCTTAAGGAGAGAGGCAATTGGGCGGGGGAGGGGCAGGTGGTAGAGGGGCATTAATAACTGGTAGCCCTATATGCTACCCATTCCCTTGTTTATTTTAATGTATTTATTTCCGGTTATGTATAGCGCGGATCGTGTGAAGTCCACGTTAAAGCGCTTTACAGTGGAGTAGAGGATAAAATAAGATTGTGGAGAAGAGGCCGCATTAAAATATACATTCGATAAAAAAGCGAACTTGTAACACTGCCCTTGAATATTACTGTGCTGATAATAACAGTTGTGAAATGAAAAACGTGTAGACATATTTACGTGTTCAAAAATGATACCAGGGTCTGAAATAGATAACGGCATATATTAAGGATGGGACGGTAACCATAAGGACGACTAGCGGGCCAAAGCATGTCCAGTAAGTGATGGATGGGTTAATGCGGGTGTCTTCGTTTTGGGATAGCAGTTCTTTCGTTTTTATTGACATATATATATCCCAGCGTAATGGTGCGCATTTAGGATGAAAGGTTGAGTGTGAACCGCTAGTAATGAAGTGGCGGCAATTACTTGTGTTTGTTTCAGACACGGAGCACCTTGGGAGTAAAATCAGAGAATGGCGGCGGTGGAAAGAGGTTGATTGGGGTTTCCCCGGCTGTCTTGAAAAGTGAGCGCGCCGTTTGATTGGAGGAAGGCGTCCTGCCCATTAAAAGCACGGTGACAAAGGGAAAATCCGCTTAGCATCCATCGAGTCATCGCCCCATGCCTTAAACATGATTCTGAAATTATGTAATGTAATGTAATATAGTGCTCATGTAAAGCACTTCAATGCCTTTGTGCCGAGCTCGAGCAATATACAACTGTAAATGAAGGTCAGCAGTGCACCGCCCAAAATCGGAAGTCGAGAACTGTTCCGACATGTGTTTTTCTGGCTCACCCGAGCATGCTTCAGTACTTCCTGGAGAGCGGGCGGGCAGAGAGAGTGAGGGGGCGGAGCGGGGGTGTGGGAGGAGTGCGGCTGGCTGCCTGATAGAGTGGAGAGCGGGCGGGCAGAGAGAGTGAGGGGGCGGAGCGGGGGTGGGGGAGGAGTGCGGGAACAGACGGGAGGGGAGGAGAGTAGGAGGAGGAGTAGGGGAGGCACGGCCTAGCGGCCGTGCAATCAAGAAGTGAGGGGGCGGGAGAGTAGGCAAGGCAGGCGGCTGGGGCCATGTGCACGCGCTTTTAAGCTCAATGCGCATGCGCATTGAGCTTAAAAGTCACGGGCACTGCAAGGAATCGCCACGATTCCTTGCAGTGTGGATAAAGAGTGGATAAGCCCCCATAGTCTCGCTTGCTCGATGCGCATGTGCATCGACAGGCGAGACCTAAAAATCACCCAGGAGACAAGAGTTGTCACTTACATGTTTGATGGGTAACAGGAGTTGCTATTTAGGGGATTGGGGCACCGTGTTTATTTATTTATGTATGCGTTTTTATATAGCGCGGACTTTACCCAAAGGTGTCAGAGCACTGCACAATAGGAACAGAACTGATACATGAGAACATTACAAGTGAGCAAAATACATAAGCAAACGTTACATTAAATGAAGCAAAAATGACAATCGTGAGCCAACAAAATACAAGAGGTAGCAAACGGTGCATTACAGGAGGAAAAAGTGACGCGTGCAGGTTACAAAAGCGTTCAAAGTAAACATAGAGGTATAATACTGCAATATATGGAGGACACTCAAGCACAAGGCGGCACTTGTGCAGGTATCGAAAACAAACAAATGTAAGAGGTAGAAAACAGTGTGTTACAAGAGAAAGTGACTGGTGCATGTTACACACGAGTACCAAACACAGGTAGAAGGATAATACTGCAATATATGGCAGACTCTCAAACCACAAGAACACACTGGGAAGACACTTCCATAGTCATGTAAAGTAGATTTTCCTATAATGGAAGGGCTTCCTTCGGATAATAGAGAGGGCATGGATTACATTTGGAAGTGTCTTTGAAGGAGGAGAACTTTGAGGTTAGTTTTGAAGGCCTGGGAGGAGGTGGTGGTCCAGAGCTGAGGCGGAAGTGAGTTCCAGATTCTCACTGTGACAGGCATACTAGCCTATGACCCTTGCCAAGCCCACACAGGGAAGCCACCACATGTTATGTGTATGCTCTGGCTAGAACTCTTAGAAGTTGAAGCAGTGGTAGTTGGGATGGAAAACAATAAGGCCCTGCCCCTGCAAGCGGGAGGAAATCTGGGGCTGCGCACAAAGGAATGCATACAAGGCAGGTTAACACGACTTTACAGTGGAAAGGCTATGAGGAAGCCATAATTAAGCTGCCATAAACTGCAACGACGAAAGTAAAAGTAACGCATGTATCTTATACTCCCTTCAAGATTTGAGTCACCAGATGTCGAATGTATTTCAATAAGATGACTTATCGGCGATTTAAAAAACATGTAAGTAACAACAGTAGAGCCCCCCTGGTCAATAGTTGGCCTATCACAATTGAGGAACCTCCCGGGATGAGAAAAGTCGTGACCCGCTTGGCATCCGGTAACCCCGTGTGCCCCCCATGGCTCTTACACGCCTCGTGAGCGTGACATTGCTGCCTTCCGTCATCCGGCCCCACGCGGCCCTGGAGGAGAACGCGCTTCCCACCCGCCTCGGTGGCGCGCGGACTGACAATCCATCACCTCTGAGCTCGTGACCTTTCCCCTCTCAGATCTGGACCAATCGGTGTCTCCGAGGGTCACTGCCGCCGAACACTGGCCTTCAGCGCGCGGCTCCCTCCCTGCTACTTCCGCCTCCGCGGCCTCGCGCGGCATTGGGATCAGGAGCATGGCCCTGGGGAGAAGTAAAACCACCCCAGACCCTAATGAAAGAATGGATGGAAGAAGTGGGAAGAACTGAACCAAAGAGCACTAGTTTACAGCAAGCAATGGGTGGGACTTATAAATGCACTGTCAAGACAGACCTATAACCATGTAATTAATGTCTGCCAGAGAAAAATCGCCATAAATTATGTAGTTATCTAAGACACTTAAATAGCATTGTATCAGCATGTGTGAGTGCCCCTGAAAGTTCAAGTTCAAGTAGCTGGGTAAGTAAACAAAATAATCACAGCTGCGTGGACACACACTTTTTTTGGAAGCACCCAACTTATACCTAATCAAAACATGTATTGCCGACTCCCAACATGAGGGTGATGCCAAAGTCTCTCTCCTGGTGATACTCACACGCAGTAACAGGTTCACTGTCAAGCCAGATGTAAAAATATTGTTGTGCCTATATAGGTTCCAATGTTAAGGGCTGCCAGGTTAACAAAGGACACTAGTTTTAGAGCGCTCAAGGTTCCACTGGCCTTACTTTGCATTCTGGAACCTGTAGGTCTGATTTTATAATGTCTTAAACAGGACTACAAGTGTCAGACTATAAATCATAAACCTGACTTGGATGGGCCATAGGAAACTCGAGAGCTCTGCAAATTCGACGAATAACCTATTTATAAAAAATGTAAATGAAAAATAAATAACAGGAACATTGATTACATAATTGGCGTAATTGTGCTGGCAACTAGTCTAGGGCCGCCCAAGCACAAGGCATACCGAAATGTGTTTTCACAAATGCCCTTCCATGTTCGTGCTCTCAGCCCCAGAGGAGAAGGCCGTACAGACTCCAGTCTTGCTATTATAGGTAGCACATCTTAGCCACTATAACTATAGCTGTCACTGGAGTTACCTGGGAGTTACGAAGCTCGAGTGTGAAGTACACATACACAGAAAGGAAGACTAATCATTATGGATTTTTCTTCTTATTATTTACATAGTGCGAACTTGACCCAAAGGTATTGGAGCACTTTACATAAACACCAGTTAAATTAACCAAGGACACACTCAGTTTTTTAACATTATTTTTGTTGGTTTTGTCATCTATAACCCCTTCAAAAAGTAAACTCACCACTGTGTTATATACATTTCACATATACTTCACAGGATTACAGAAGTCAACCTCAGTAAGGCGCCACCTAACTCCAGAGGGTGGATGTATTCATTCTGGTGTTTTTTTAGACACATGAGATGAAAGTATTTGCCAGAATCACAGGATGTTGAGCCGAGGCTCGAACCTGGTTCCTAATTCCACAGTCATAGTGAGAAGTTGGCCTGGTATATGGTGTTCACTATTCTAGTGAGCACCTTGCACCAGTCCAAACGACCCTTATGGTGATTGGTTGTAAGTCAACCTTATAGAACAGCTATCCTAGTGGTAGCATGGACAAAAGCAGTCTTAGGCTAAACTCAAGAGGGCATGTGAAGCCAGCTGTTTTACCATATGCAATCCCTTTTAAAATACCAAATGAAAGGACACCACACAAGTTATATATTACAAAATATATGTATTTATTTCTAGAATATTCCCCTTAACTCTTTATGAGCACAGGAGCACAAGCGTTAAACAAAGAACACAGTATAACATACAATAAGCTGCACAATTATGGATAGGCCGGGTGGCCACTCAAACCATATATTAAAAAAGTGGTATAAGTACCACGTCACAAACAATGAACAGGCCTAGGGCCTAGGGAATTGCTGGGCCTACACTGGACTAACGAAGGTTAGGTCTGGAGAGGCCCACAGGATACGGGTGCAGAGTCTATAAGCAACCGCGTTTACCATACAAGTCAATGGTGCGTAAAAATCAGAAAGTTATAGGTTTCGGAGACTTCCGACTGGACTAGAACGTAGCCACTTAAACCTAGGACACTAGAGGTGTCAACCACTACAGGAGTACCGGAGTTATATCGTTACCTCACCCACAGGAAGCGGGTGCATAGGTGCCAAAGTGTGTTGGGTTTCGTCGTGAAGTTCTATGGAGCCTGGAGGAAAAGATTCTGCAGGCGGCCAGGAGAGAAGAGTCCGGTTGGATCCAAGGGTGGATCGAAGATGTAGAGTACCTAAAAGCAGAGGGCACAGAGTTCAGGTCACTAGCCAGTGACCAGCGAGGAACTAGGAAGGAACCAAGCAATGTCGGGTTGCAATCAGGTGATGTTGAGGTGTTTGTCTCCGCTGCCACGTGGCCCAGGAAGGATCGAGGAGGACCAGCTGGTGAACACGAGCTGTCCCACAAAGGCTCTTGCTGTCGACAGTGTCGGTACTCGATTCGGAGTCACCAAGCCTTGGCAAAGGCAACCCACGCAGGACTCGAAGATGTCTTCTTGATCGGACCAGGAGGGTCAGATCGATGGCTTCTTTTCAGGGGAGCTGGGGCCAGGCTGGAGCAACCAGACCAACAGTGTAGTTTCAAGATTTCGTCGTCACAGAGGCCACTAGCCAATGGGCAAGCGACCGGACAATGCGTCGAGCAGGAAAAGTGCAAAAGGGCCCCACGCAGCACTCGAAGAGTGTGGAGAGGTGATCTTTGGAGCGCAGACTGCTCGGGGCTGGGGCTTCTCAAACCCCAAAGCACAGCATCAAGGGTGCCTCTGGAGCTGCACAGGAAGCACTTCGTCGACTTTTCAAGATGGCTGGTCCCACGTCTCACGTCGCCTCCACGGGTCTCAGCTTTGCCAGGACTGTGGATCGGGCTGTTGGAAGTCTGGGAGTCTGGGTCTTGTCAGTCTCTGTCGTTCGAGCTTCGGCGGTGCAACGGCAAAGAAAGTCTTGTCGCGCTGATGGGGCCTGTTTGCACAGGGTGGCCACTCCTTGACCACAAGGGAGATTCTTCAGTCTTCTACGTTGAGTAGGATGTCGAAGGGTCCAGAGTTTTGTTTCAAAGTTTCAGTCAGGATGATCTAAATTGCATTGGCACAGCTCCTACCTTTATTCCAAATCAAGGGGCTGGATCACCTGCTAGGTCCCTCCTATGGGTGGGACCCAGGAAGGGGATGGTTACACCCCTTTCCCTTTGTCCAGTTTCGCGCCAGAGCTGGGGCTGGAGTGCCCCAGCACCGGTTTGAACTGGGCTATGCATGGGACGCCTTGTGCGCCCCAGGCAGTGTCTAGTTTCATTCAACCCTCCCTGCTACAATCCACTAACTCCTATCTGGGGTGGTGTAACACCTCCCTGTGACAGGATACCATTTGTCCAGGCCTCCCCTGCCGGAGTTTCGGTCAGCAGCTGGAGGCCAGACTTGTGTCTATGGCAGCAGCATCCATTTTGTGATGCTGGGGCTCTGATTAGATTTAACCGTGTTTAAGCAAAGTAACATGTCTTCTCCCTCTAGAAGGGTGGAATGCTACCCCCGTCGCCAGAACTGGCGAGGGGGTAGTATTCCAAAGTGTATGACACCTTACACGACATGTTTTGATAAAGCCAAACAAAAGTTAGCAAGTAACCGCGAGGATTATAATGCACTTAAGAGTATATGGTATGGCAATATCCCAGAACGGCTAAGGGGGTTGGTCCCGAAAGCTGCAGACAGGCTCAGCTCATGCTAGAGCACCATCTCACTTAAAACCAAGCACTCTGCCTCCAGGATTGATAAGGCCTGCCATAGGAATGACTTATAGGTGCATGTGTGTCTGGATATAGGTTTAGATATAAGCATACTATATCTAAGCAAGGGGTGATTACACCACCTTGCCCCAGCTGAGGGATCAGCCAGTTGTGTCATTTTGGATGGCCAGCCATGGGTGGCAAAAGATATGCTGCAGCCCCTGGTAGGCCTTGGATGCACCTATGTCCTGGGTACCTATTGTACACTGTACAGGGGCTGATAAGGTGACCCAATGTCCAATTGGAGATGTACCTAAGATACATGGAGTCCATTCTACAGAGAGAGCAGATAGCCTGGGACCCTGATTTGCAGGATCCCAGGCCAACTAAGTCGAAAACCAGGTAAACACTAGGCAAAAAATCTGGGGTAACCATAGTCAGGTATCCACCTTCCTACAGTCATCAGTTCTAACCAGTATGGGCTTCTAGGCCGCTAAAAGCCACTCACGTTTACATTTCCAACAGGCTGCTACGCTCTGTATTGAAAAGGACCTCAGTGTTAGCAAGTTGTGATTGCTGGTCTCTTGCTGAGGATGCCAACTGGAAACACTTTGTGCGTCCTGATTTAGAAATCATCTGATCTGTGTTAAATGTGCGATAAAACCTCATAACAGCACTGGGAAATGTGACATTGAGCCCCAATAAAAAGCTTTGCACAAATAAAAACTGAAAATTGTGGAGAAAACATTTAAGGGTAAATTTGAGAAAGATGTGTGGCAACTTATCCACTTGGGTGTCCTCTCCAATTTAGCAAGAATCTCTAAATAAGGGTCTTGACATCCATTAAGTGGAAAGAGCATCCAGGGCTGTAGCCACCAAGGGGCGAGAGAACAGAGGCATGTGGGGCCATACCCTCCCCCATAATAATGCTTGCCCCACAGCGGTGTAGCCAGTGTGTCATGGTCCCTAGTGCAAGGAAGTAAATGCCCCCAGATGCTGTTTGAATTGTAAAATACAGCAATAATCAGGGTACATTCGCCCCAAAGGATTTTGGGCCCCAGTGCCACTACAACTGCTGCACCAATGGAAGCCTTGCCCTTGTTGCCCCCCGCCCCTCCCAAATACAACTGGCAGCAGGCCCGAAATGGCTTTCAAAATAAAAGCTTTGCCCGTGACAATACTTCCTTCACCCCTGAATGCGTTCAGCTCATACGCTAAATTTAAAGACCGTGAACTCCATATTCAAACAATCTTCAAACCATTTCTTTAAATGTCAAATGATCAGTGAAATCCCTCCACTGGCACTTACAAGTTTTAGCATAATGTAGGGGCTAATCATAATGCTGTATCCGTCTTTTTAATATATGCAGTAGCAAAATGCATGTTGTACTTCTCAACTTTCCAATTTTTGAAGTGGATTTCTCTCTATAACAAACAGTTCCATATTAAACACTCATCATCTGTAATCCATGGTTAGATCACTGGCTCTCTTGTCCATCTCGTCCATCCTTATTAAGATTACCGGGGGTCTCGTCCATCCATATTAAGATCACCGGGTCTCACGTCCATCCATATTCATATCACCGGGACTCTCATCCATCCATATTAAGATTAGGGCTCCTAGTTTTATGGTATTTCTTTTTTTAACATTTCGGTCAGTATTTATCCATATTTATTTTTTAGCCATTTTATCTGTATTTATCCATATTTATTATGTTTTTTGCATATAAATGAAGGTGTAAAACTGTACATTTCCATATTTATTTTACTGTTAGACGTGCACTCATACTTTGATTTCTGCCTTGGTTGAACGATTTAAGCTGTCAAATATTACGTAATAATACATCCACTGGTAAATAGTAGCATTATATCACAAATGTATATTGGCACATGCCGTTATTTAATGAAATTTCATCCTGTTATTTTAATTTCCCATGCTGTCCTTCTGCTCAGCTGTAGGGCTATTCATGAAAGACAGAACGGAGAGTCACTTAAGCAGGAACATTTTCTGTATTTATCCACTTTTAATAATAAATGCAGTCTGAAAACACAATGTTTTAGGTGTGTATTTAGCTGTAAAAATCCGTAAAAACGGAAAACAGGGAGCCTTAATTAAGATCTCCAGGTCTCTAGTCCATCCATATTAATATCATCCGGTCTCTCGTCCATCCATATTAGGATCACCGGGTCGCTCGTCTATTCATATTAATATCACCGGGTCTCTCGTCTATTCATATTAATATCACCTGAATGACCACCGAATGACCACTAGCACGTTAGCGCTTGGGTGTGGAGCGTGCCTGCACTACTGAGGTCGCATTTTTAAAGTGTGTGTGTTCTTAACTTTTGGGCTACTCCTAAAATTGTAAAGTTTATTTTAATACTCCTGTTACCTTGCCAGGCACAGCGCTGTCTCCCCGGTCCACCGCAGCTCTTTAATGCTGTTTGAGTGGAGGGAGATCGAGCGCTCCTACTTCCTGTTTGTCCCTCGGCGGGCGGCCATCTTGAGAGGGTGACGCTCTAGTCTTCCCTCCCTCCCTGACTATTAAGGGCTGTTTACACTGGCGCTCGTGCTGAATGACCACTAGCACGTTAGCGCTTGGGTGTGGAGCGTGCCTGCACTACTGAGGTCGCATTTTTAAAGTGTGTGTGTTCTTAACTTTTGGGCTACTCCTAAAATTGTAAAGTTTATTTTAATACTCCTGTTACCTTGCCAGGCACAGCGCTGTCTCCCCGGTCCACCGCAGCTCTTTGATGCTGTTTGAGTGGAGGGAGATCGAGCGCTCCTACTTCCTGTTTGTCCCTCGGCGGGCGGCCATCTTGAGAGGGTGACGCTCTAGTCTTCCCTCCCTCCCTGACTATTAAGGGCTGTTTACACTGGCGCTCGTGCTGAATGACCACTAGCACGTTAGCGCTTGGGTGTGGAGCGTGCCTGCACTACTGAGGTCGCATTTTTAAAGTGTGTGTGTTCTTAACTTTTGGGCTACTCCTAAAATTGTAAAGTTTATTTTAATACTCCTGTTACCTTGCCAGGCCCAGCGCTGTCTCCCCGGTCCACCGCAGCTCTTTGATGCTGTTTGAGTGGAGGGAGATCGAGCGCTCCTACTTCCTGTTTGTCCCTCGGCGGGCGGCCATCTTGAGAGGGTGACGCTCTAGTCTTCCCTCCCTCCCTGACTATTAAGGGCTGTTTACACTGGCGCTCGTGCTGAATGACCACTAGCACGTTAGCGCTTGGGTGTGGAGCGTGCCTGCACTACTGAGGTCGCATTTTTAAAGTGTGTGTGTTCTTAACTTTTGGGCTACTCCTAAAATTGTAAAGTTTATTTTAATACTCCTGTTACCTTGCCAGGCACAGCGCTGTCTCCCCGGTCCACCGCAGCTCTTTGATGCTGTTTGAGTGGAGGGAGATCGAGCGCTCCTACTTCCTGTTTGTCCCTCGGCGGGCGGCCATCTTGAGAGGGTGACGCTCTAGTCTTCCCTCCCTCCCTGACTATTAAGGGCTGTTTACACTGGCGCTCGTGCTGAATGACCACTAGCACGTTAGCGCTTGGGTGTGGAGCGTGCCTGCACTACTGAGGTCGCATTTTTAAAGTGTGTGTGTTCTTAACTTTTGGGCTACTCCTAAAATTGTAAAGTTTATTTTAATACTCCTGTTACCTTGCCAGGCACAGCGCTGTCTCCCCGGTCCACCGCAGCTCTTTGATGCTGTTTGAGTGGAGGGAGATCGAGCGCTCCTACTTCCTGTTTGTCCCTCGGCGGGCGGCCATCTTGAGAGGGTGACGCTCTAGTCTTCCCTCCCTCCCTGACTATTAAGGGCTGTTTACACTGGCGCTCGTGCTGAATGACCACTAGCACGTTAGCGCTTGGGTGTGGAGCGTGCCTGCACTACTGAGGTCGCATTTTTAAAGTGTGTGTGTTCTTAACTTTTGGGCTACTCCTAAAATTGTAAAGTTTATTTTAATACTCCTGTTACCTTGCCAGGCCCAGCGCTGTCTCCCCGGTCCACCGCAGCTCTTTGATGCTGTTTGAGTGGAGGGAGATCGAGCGCTCCTACTTCCTGTTTGTCCCTCGGCGGGCGGCCATCTTGAGAGGGTGACGCTCTAGTCTTCCCTCCCTCCCTGACTATTAAGGGCTGTTTACACTGGCGCTCGTGCTGAATGACCACTAGCACGTTAGCGCTTGGGTGTGGAGCGTGCCTGCACTACTGAGGTCGCATTTTTAAAGTGTGTGTGTTCTTAACTTTTGGGCTACTCCTAAAATTGTAAAGTTTATTTTAATACTCCTGTTACCTTGCCAGGCACAGCGCTGTCTCCCCGGTCCACCGCAGCTCTTTGATGCTGTTTGAGTGGAGGGAGATCGAGCGCTCCTACTTCCTGTTTGTCCCTCGGCGGGCGGCCATCTTGAGAGGGTGACGCTCTAGTCTTCCCTCCCTCCCTGACTATTAAGGGCTGTTTACACTGGCGCTCGTGCTGAATGACCACTAGCACGTTAGCGCTTGGGTGTGGAGCGTGCCTGCACTACTGAGGTCGCATTTTTAAAGTGTGTGTGTTCTTAACTTTTGGGCTACTCCTAAAATTGTAAAGTTTATTTTAATACTCCTGTTACCTTGCCAGGCACAGCGCTGTCTCCCCGGTCCACCGCAGCTCTTTGATGCTGTTTGAGTGGAGGGAGATCGAGCGCTCCTACTTCCTGTTTGTCCCTCGGCGGGCGGCCATCTTGAGAGGGTGACGCTCTAGTCTTCCCTCCCTCCCTGATTATTAAGGGCTGTTTACACTGGCGCTCGTGCTGAATGACCACTAGCACGTTAGCG
This sequence comes from Lissotriton vulgaris, assembly GCF_964263255.1. Taxonomy (NCBI): domain Eukaryota; kingdom Metazoa; phylum Chordata; class Amphibia; order Caudata; family Salamandridae; genus Lissotriton; species Lissotriton vulgaris. Next base: position 267,611,476 of record NC_141685.1, read on the forward strand.
CTTGGGTGTGGAGCGTGCCTGCACTACTGAGGTCGCATTTTTAAAGTGTGTGTGTTCTTAACTTTTGGGCTACTCCTAAAATTGTAAAGTTTATTTTAATACTCCTGTTACCTTGCCAGGCACAGCGCTGTCTCCCCGGTCCACCGCAGCTCTTTGATGCTGTTTGAGTGGAGGGAGATCGAGCGCTCCTACTTCCTGTTTGTCCCTCGGCGGGCGGCCATCTTGAGAGGGTGACGCTCTAGTCTTCCCTCACCTCCCAATCTACATACTCTCTGCCCCCTAGCGCAGCGGGATCGCGCAGCGGGCGTGTCCTCGCGTGGCCGGAGTCGTGCCAGAGTCCTGCCCGCCTGCGCCCGTCCGCGCTACGGACGCGCGGGACGTGGCGGGCTCTGGCCTGCTCTCGTCTACCCAGCACTGTTGCCATGCTTACATACTCCAGGGAGCGCTTGTACTCCATCGGCAAGGTGCGCGGTCATTGCACTTTACAGCCCGTTCATCCCTTATGCGGCCCCTACCGCTGTCCCTGTAATGGCCTGGTGCTTGACCCTCCGCAGCTTCTTTCGCGGCACTGCCCCTCTGCCGTCCGGCACAACAGGGGACTACCGCCTTCACTGCGGATTATGCATCTTAATGTCAGGTCAATCCTTAAACATCGACAGAATGTGTATGACCTGATTGAAAATGAAGCTCCGGATATTTTAGCCTTAACCCAAACATGGCTTCAGGAAGCCGACACTGCTATTCCCAATCTTGTTTGTCCTCCCGGCTACTCTATGTATACTGCGAATAGGCCATCTAGAGGCGGGGGTATAGCCCTGATTGTGAGATCTAGTTTTTCCTGTGTGTGGACCATTCTTAAGATCGCTGGCTGTGAAAGCGCCTCTTTTAAAGTCTCTGTCAGCCCAGAATATACACTCTCTGGGATGGTGGTGTATCGTCCGCCGGGCAGTGATGTGGCGTTCAGGAATGCTTTCCCGGACACTGTCGCCACCTTGGTCACTGACTGTGCTAATTTCTCCATTCTGGGCGATTTAAATCTGCATTTCGATGCTCCATCTTGCCTGACAGCACGTAGTATTCTCATGGACTTAGAGGCTTTTCAAATTTTTCAGCTGGTCTCCCAGCCTACTCATTCCGGGGGGCATATTCTTGACCCTTTTTTTACCAACTTGACCGAGGCTAAAGTCACGTCGGTGGCTCCTGTAGAGTGGTCTGACCATTCTTTGGTATCCATCTGCTGCCCTATAACTTCCAACATTCCCACCTCTTCAGCCAAGCGGGTACCCAGGAGACCCTGGAGTAAACTCAGGCTGGATGACTTTTACCATCTTTTGTCAGTGGAACCTCTGGGCCCATTCAACAACGTAGAGGAGGGGTATGATCTCTTCTGCTCTTGGCTCACCAGGGCTCTGGATGTTTTGATACCTGTAGTAACAACGAAGATCAATCCTCGTGTGTCAAGCCCCTGGTACGACGGCGCTTTGCGTGCTCTGAAGGGAGCCTGTAGACGGGCGGAGAGGGCCTGGCGGAAGACATATGGGGCTGAGTTAAAAGCAACATATGTCGCGTCCGTCAAGATCTATCACCGGGCCATTTGTCGTGCCCGAGCGGCATTTTATGCCGAGGAATTCCGGAACAGCACTAACCCGTCGAAGGCCATCTTCAAGGCGGTGAAAGATCTTATGTCTAAGCGGTCTATCTCAACGGTTGAGAGCTCTGTCACACACTGTGAATCCCTCGCTTCCTATTTCTTGGGAAAAGTCCAGTCTATATATCGGACTTTCCCGAGCACTGGTATAGCGCTGGGTAGCTCTAAGGTGACATCTGACCAGCCCGCTCTGCTCTCATTTCCCCCCCTCACCTTGGAAGGGTTTGACAAACTTGCTACGCAAGTTAAATCTGGGTCCCCATCCGATCCAGTGAGGCCTGCCCTCTTTCGAGACCAGACCTTTGTGGGGCGCGTGGCTATACGCTCTCTTGTCAATCTCTCCCTAGAGACTGGGGTCGTTCCCATCAGCTGGAAGCAGGCGGTGGTGTCTCCGATCATTAAAAAACCAACTCTTGACCCATCCAAGCCGGAAAGCTACCGTCCCATCTCGCTGCTGCCCTGGCCAGCTAAGCTGGCAGAGGCCCATGTCAACCTGGCCCTGTCTGAACACTTAGCCCGGTCCAATGCCCTCGATCCCACACAGAATGGCTTCCGTGCTGGCCACAGCACAGAGACTGCCCTTCTGGTGATGGTGGAACATCTCCGTGCTAGGTTGGATGATGGGCAGACGGCGGCGCTGATTTTGTTAGATCTCAGCGCCGCATTCGATACTGTATCGCACAGCATCCTCCTTAGGCGGCTCGAGGAGACTGGTATCGGTGGCCAGGCGCTGCAATGGTTCCGCTCCTTCCTAGACAACCGCTCCTTCTGTGTTGCCATCCCTCCCTTCAAGTCCAGGTTCCAGCCTCTGGCCATGGGGGTTCCGCAGGGATCCTCGCTGAGTCCCACGTTGTTCAATCTCTACGTGAGACCGCTGGCTGATGTCGCAAGGCAGTGGGGCCTAACCATGGTCTCATATGCCGACGACACACAGCTGGCGGTTACTCTCAGCGGGGATGCGGAACAGGATGCCCCCAGGTTTCAGTCCGGACTGAAGGCGGTGGCCAGCTGGTTGACAGGTAACTGTCTCCAGCTTAATGCCACAAAAACAGAGGTTATGGTTGTCGGGAAGGGAGTGGAGCTCTGGGGCGACCAGTGGTGGCCTTCGGAGTTGGGCCCCACTCCGACCCCAGTGTCGGAGGTGAAGAACCTCGGGGTCTGGTTAGACGCTGGTCTTACATTTACAGGGCACACTAAAAAAATCGCAGCCTGTTGCTTCGGTCTCCTAAGAGGGTTAAGGCCGGTGCTTAAGTTCTTCGACGCCCCTACCAGACAGCTTGTGGTCCAGGCAACCATCATCTCCCGTCTGGACTACGCCAGCTCTTTGCTGGCGGGGGCCAACCAGGCTGAGTTAACCCGTCTGCAGCGGGTGCAGAACGCCGCGGCGAGAGCCATTGTTGGACTTCCTAAGTTCTGCCCGGTGTCTCATGTCATCCGCTCCCTGCACTGGCTCCCGGTTAGAAAGCGTATTCTTTTCAAGGTCCTGTGTCTGACCTTCAAAATCCTTAGAGGCATTGGTCCCGAGATCCTGGCCAACTCCATTTCCTTCTATGTCCCTACCCGCAATCTTCGATCTCAAGGGCAGGCCCGTGCTGTTGTCCCCAGATTTAGGCTCAGCAGGATGGGGGGCCGTTCCTTCAGGGTGAGAGCCGCGTCAATCTGGAACACCCTCCCAGTTGAAATTCGGCTGATAGAGGACTTGCTGTCGTTTCGTAGAGCCATAAAAACCTTCCTATTTTAGCTTCCCTGTTTTTGTACTTTTCTGTAGCATTGTCTCCATGCTGTGTTATGACTGCTTAGTGTCTCTGCGCCGGGATGCTCCTTCGCTGGAGTCGCTGTGCGCATAATAAATTGTTATAACATAACATAACATAACATAACCTGGTCTCTCGTCCATCCATATTAGGAGCACCGGACTCTCGTCTATCCATATTAAGATCACCTGGTCTCTCGTCTATTCATATTAATATCACCTGGTCTCTCGTCCATCCATATTAGGAGCACCGGACTCTCGTCTATCCATATTAAGATCACCGGGTCTCTCGTCCATCCATATTAAGATCACCGGGTCTCTCGTCCATCCATATTAATATCACTGGGTCTCTCGTACCTCCTGACCTTCAACCTCATGGTTCTCCTATCTCTGCAGTACTTCAAGGTATGATGGTATAAGTAGTTTATAAGCAAATAATGATATCATGTTGGACACTAAGGCTAGTATACTGACTCAGGGAGGCCCACTCTGACACTAAGATACTGACACAGGGGCACAAAACACCCTATCACTGGCACACTGTGAAAGGAGCTCCACACCTGGCATGGGGACAGTGGCATGGATAACATGGGTCACAAACAGTGACACTAGGCCACTGACACAGTGACACAATCACTGATATTGGGAAACTTGCAAGCAGCACCAGCAATCATACAGCGACATCTGCACAAGGGCACTGCCATTGAGACTGGCACAGAGACCCTGAAACAAAAATGGGGGCACTGCCATAGGGATGCTGATATTGTCACATGGACCATGACAGAGAAAAACTGGCATGGGCCAAATAGCGTGCCCCTTAATTGGGTGACATCCCCTAGTCACAGCGTGGTCCCTTAATTGGGTTAATTCAATTTTTAACAAATAATTTCCAAGAGAACGATGTCTTTTCTGTATTTCAGATATCTTTAATGTTTATTCCATAAGGTATAGAACTGTATTCATAGTTCATAATTCTTCAAAAAAGCAAGCAAATAAATCCATCATTATCCCCAGGGCATTAACCAATGCATTTCGCCTACTGAATAGCCTTCATCAGGGACATTGACACTGGGACTCAGACATCCGGGTACGGACACATGGACAGGGTTAGATGGTCAGGAATTAGGGACACTGAAATTGGTACTGGAATACCTACAATGGGAAACAAACAAAGGGACACTGACACATATGGATTAAAACTGGAATGGGGACACTGATCCAGGAACACTAATAAGTCTACAAACACTAATGCTGAGGCATTGACACAAAAGGACCAGCTGTGGTACAACACGCTGAAAGGTACCACTCCGAAGGCACTGGAATTGGGTCACTGGCTCTAGAGCACCTAGACCGTCACAGGGAAATGAAATAAATGAAATACCAGCATTTGTGAAGCACACAGCTACCTCCGGAGAGGTGTCCTGGCGCTGGGGGCTGTCTGGAAGATTAAGCGAGCTATTGCCACGAGTCACAAGGTGCTGGGCTAACCTGCCCTCGGTTCCTGGGATCAAAATGTGAACCCCTTGTTCTGGAGTCAGCTGCCCTGGCCGCTGCACCACACCTCTTCCCAAGCCAGTAGGACACAGATACTGGGACACCAGCACTTGCACATGAGTGCTAATAGGGACACAAGGATACTGCCAATAAAACACTTCCCCAGGGACATCAATGTATATAAACTGACACAGGAATTTGGAAACATTGACACTAACATTGGAAGACTGGCCCGGACTTGGATAAGTCCCTCACTGTCACTGGGACACAATCATAGATTCTGTGAGACACTGACAATGCAACAGTCACATTTACATGTGGACAATGGTATTAGAATGGCAACCCTGGGACAATGCCACCGGTGTCGAGATGGAGATATTATCACTGAGATGCTGACTCCGGGACACTGAAATTGGCAAAGGGACACTCATTAGACAGGGATATGGATAGAAGGGTATTGTGACTTAGACTGACATTGTGATAGTGACACTTCAACACTGATACTGGGACATGGAACACACATGATCACTGACAGAGGCACTCAAACCTATGCAAGGTCACAACCACTGAGACAAGAGGACATAGTGACACTTAAGCAATGACGCAAGGACTGGGTCAGGAGACACATCAGACACCGTGGACTCTTGACCATGGACATAAGAACAAGCAAGTCTATGGTTCGTACATAACAACAACGCTTTTTTAACAGCCCTCAGAGAGGGCCTAGCCATGACAAATGCTGCTCATTATGCTTCTGACATATAAACATGAGATCATAAGGCAACCTATCAGCTTCCACACACAATCAACCCCTCAGTCCTGTCCAAAATAACCCAAATTCCTGCCTCAACCACACCGTCCCAGGATAAGTGTTACTGATTTCCACCATGCCTTCTTTTGTTACAAAAAAGAAAAGAGGGGCATCAATCAGGCTAGGGGTGCTGCACGTGGAGACTACCAAATACCTGGGCTGCCTAGTCTTGGTTCCACTTCATGTCTCTTGCTTCCACCACTCCACAATTCCTGCTTGTTTGATGAAGAATAGTAGACCTGTGTATCTAAAATCTAGTGCCACCACGTAAACCACTAGTACAAATGAAGGACTTGGTCCACGTCACTAGAGGAGTGGCTGGCAGTTACCTGGCTAGTTCTTACTCCTTTGACTAATGGAAGTGGACTCATCACCACACTCGCCACATAAGCCGTGCCCATGCTCCCACAACACCCTTGGCCTATCATGTCCACCTGTCTTGCTGACAGTTCCACCAAGGTCTCTCGCGCAGAAGCCAGGCAGAGTTAGTGTAGTGCTGACTGACAGGGATACCATGAATGAATAAATGAATGAATACAATACTTTTAGAGCACACAATCACTCAAACAAGAGCTTCTAGAGTTAACTCAAAACCGTTCCTCAATAAAAGAACAGGAAAGAAACAAGAAAGAAGAAGAGGAAATACAGCAGGAGATGAAGGAAAGATAGGTCTATACCCATCCAATTAAATTAACAAGTGGCACAGGGCACAGGGCATCAGGAGCAAGAAACTCTTCAAATTGTCTTTGAAACTGGCTGTGTTCACAATGAACCAAGGCGGTCCAGGAAGCTAGTTCCAGGTTTTCAACCCTATGCCTAAGGCCATAGATCTTAGAACTATGAATGATTTGCCTCCTAGGGATTTAAGCCTAAAAGAAGGATGTTTTAGCAGATTTGCATTAGAAGATCAGACAGTGCTATAAGTCCTATAATGGTAAAACATGTCAGATAAATATTTAGAGCTGTGGCATGAAAAGCTCTAAAGACCAGAACAAGAATGAGACCCTCTTATGAAATGTAGCCAATGTAACTCCTTGAGTGCTTTAGACACAGGACTATATCTAGGGAGTTTAAGTAGAATTATGAACCATCTCGAGTCTATGAAGCCATTGCTTTGAACTCCCTGCATACAAGCTGCTGCAATAACCCATCATCGAAGTTATAAGAGCAAAGGCCACTGTTTTCCTTGCGGCTAGGGGGAGGAAGTCAAAGAATTAAAAAAAAATGTAATCAATAAAAAGCACATACCGGCTACTGATAGTACTTGTGGCCGCTAAGACAGTGCCTTGTCAAATTTGACTCCTAAACTTTTTGCCACTTTTAATGTAGATGGAGGAGGGGGCAAAGAATCTGATAACTATTCATAGAGGAGCACAAATTAGACTTCCCGAACAAAAGAATTTCAGTTTTGTCAGTGTTATATTTTAGGTGAATATTGTCTATACTTGGAATAATATTTGTAAAACAATTCTTTAAATTATTTATGGATCCAAAGGAATTCTTATCCAGATATAGTATCAATTGTGTGACGTCAACATAAGAAGTGGTTGAGAATCCATAGGAAATTATCAAAGTGGCCATATAAATGTTAAATAGCGATGGACTGAGTGATGAGCCCTACAGAACACCAAAGGCTAATGATCTTTCTTCAGATAAGTACTGTCCATTGGACACTAAGGGGTCGATTTCGATGTCGGTCGGAAGGAGTCCGACCACTAGTCAGAAGCTTTCCGACCGATGTCAGAGGCTTTCCGACCGACATGGTCGGTTTGCGGACTGGTCTTACGATGACGGCGGTCGGAAAGTAAACCAGCCGGTCATTCCGACTCTGTCCCAACCGGCTCTCTGAGTTTTCCGGTCAGTCAGAACTGCACCATAATACCCTAAGGACGGTATTACCGCCGTCAGGATTACAATGTCGGTTTCCCACAGCCTTTCTGTGCCGGCCTTTCTGACACGGAAAGGCTGTTGGAAAGCAGCTTTGGGGGCCCTTTCCTTCACTGTCTATGGTTGGTTGTTGAGGGGGTACCTAGGGCATACCCCAGTTACACCATGCACCGTGTGGCAGGCACCAGGAGGTGCCTGCCACAGGGTGCAGGGTTTTACACACACCCCATATCTCTATAGGGGCCTATTTTAAGGCCAGCTTTCGGCCTTGACACAAGCTCCTATAGAGAAAAGTGAGTATGCGACCGAACAGTGTTTGGTCGCATTGTAAACAGGTGGTCGGAACTGCTGACCTGAGGTCGGTCGGTTCCGAAACGGTGTCGGTCGGAGGCAACTCCGACCAACATCGTAATAAACTTCTAATTGTTTCCTGTCAGCCAAAAAAGATTTAAACCAAGCCCAGGCCTTGCCGGTGATACCAATATCCAGAAGACACTGAAGAAGTATAGGATGGGAAATTGTATCAAACGCTGCTGATAGACCCAAAAGGATCAAAACAGCGTTGTTACCACTGTCCAGCATCATCTTGATAGTCTCAGAGACTTCTAGCAAGGTAGACTCTGTAGAGTGCCGAGTTCTAAAGCCAGATTGACAAGATTGTAATGCTTTAGAGTAAGCGGTCAGTTGAACATTCATGATCTTTCCTAAAATTTTAATAAGTGCATGAAGCAGCGAAATAGGCCTAAAAATGGCTTATCCAAGGGGTACGCCAGAGATTTTTCTTAAGAGTGGTTTGATGACTGCCACTTCCCAAGGCCATGGGACTTTAGCCAAAGAAAAAGAAGCATTTAGAATCTAGTTTATGACTGGATTCACAAGATCAGTGGCCTGATGCAAAATGGCAGGTGGGTATGGGGCCCGGGAGAGATACATTTTACAAGAAAGGATTGCTTGTCACAAATGAAGCAAGAAAATCAACTGAAAAGTGGATAGGGTTAAGTGGAATTATGAGGCATTCAGTGCCTCTTCTTGTGACTAACTTGTTTCGGGACGGTTGGCAAAAATGTTTCTTTAAAGAAGGTAGACAACCTGTCGCACAGGTTTTGTGAAGGGAAAATATACCTAGATAGGGCTTTAGGTTGAAAAAAAGACTTTGAGATTAGAAAAACTATTTTGGATCAAAATTTGCTTGGGTAGTAAAATAAGATCTAACTTAGATCAAACGTCTAACTTTACTACTACTAAATTTAGACTTTTGTTCTAAGTTGGACTTTTGGTCTAAACTTAGACCAAAAGTCTAACTGTACTACTCGTAAATGCCCATTGTGAATACCGAAAGTCGTAAAGTTAGACTTTCGTCTCAGTTTACTTCTGTGAATTGGGCCCAGTACTGTTAAAGTCTCCCCAAAGCTTTTAGAGTTGGGGTTGCCAGGATCACCAAAATGACAATTAAAATCACCTAATAAGGTGAAGTTGAGACTCCGGAGTAAAAGGGGAGAAAGGGCATCTCCCAAAGAGCCCAGAAAGCAGGAGCGTGGTCCAGGTGAGCGTACATTAAACTACCAACAAAAGACTTTGAGTGGTTAATTTTAAAACAAAAACCCAAACCGTCAGCCCCTATGAGATTACCCACTTCAAATAAACCAAACTGAAGGGTGACTTGGAAGATGACAGCTAGACCTCCTCCACACAACTGAGGATAGCATAGCCCGGAGGTAATGCAATGGAAAGAGGCTAAAGCCAGGACTCGGTAATAAACAAAAGGTCCAAATGTTGATCATTTATAAGATCGGGCACTTCTTGGGAATGTTTAGGGAGAGAATGCCCATTGATAAGCCCACCAGAAAGAGACTTCACCATTGAGGACTGCTCAATGGGACAACTAACTTCAAACGCCTTCTTGCAGCACTTACAGGAAACAGCACCTTAGTATGTTCCATGTCTGTGCACTCATAACTATGTGTCTGAATTTTGAATTGTAGCATGTCACACATTTCCCAAGGGTGTCTTGAAAGAAAAGACACAAGGCCTAACATATTTGTATTTATATTCTATTCAGTTTCATTCGTTTTATCCACCTGAGGTGCTTTCAAAACCCCATTAACACATTACCAGAAACATTCCCAATGTTTCTGCCTCACTGTGCTTTAAATGAAAATTGCCTGCTAATTATCATGCATAGTTGTAACAACAGAATAGTATTAACACTTTAAAAAATACTGCAGTATATGTTCCAGTTAGAAATCTCACCATATTGTGTCATTTATTACAAGAAAATGTTGGGGGTGTGATACCAGATTCATGTCTGACATATGCTTTATTTATACTTGGGGCTATGTGCCCAAAACATCTGTCCCCGGCAATGGGCCTGGGGACACCAGGAACAGAGTAGGAAAGTTCCAATTCCTGCAAGAACAGCCTTAGGAGTCTGAGGTTAATGCTGCAGTTCTTGAATGAACAGGCACAGGGTCAAGATTGATTTTCATATGGCCAGGTCTAAACTGGGGTGGCATGGTGAGGAAAATAATTATGGATTTAACCCAGATCTCTTGACTGGGGGTGAATGTTTTGATTTGTTCTGCATTCCGTCCATCAATTGTGTGTCTTTTGCTTTCTCGCCCTAAGTGCGCCAGGTATGCCCAGACGTGGGTCCTGGGCTCACTGTGCCACTGGAATCAAGCTATTCTGGCTGAAGAGGGGTGAAACCCCGAAACCGGTCCTAGGATGCTTGTTTCCGGTCCAGGAGGGACCTGGCTTGGCAGTTCGGGCTGAACTGTTCCCATGAGGCACAGGGTCAATACTGATTCGCATATGACCTTATCTAAACTGGGGTGGCATGGTGAGCAAAAGAATGATGGATTTAACCCAGATCTCTTGACTGGGGGTGAATGTTTTGATTTGTTCTGCATTCCGTTCAATTGTGTGTCTTTTGCAGTTCTTGAATGGACAGGAACTCTGGTCAATGTCACATGGCACATGTATCCAGTTCTGAACTTTCCTTTTACAAATCACTGTTATCATGTCCGTTAGTTAATTAGGTGCCATAAGCGAGAAAAGTTCCAGAGACACTGATTTTTAAAGGGAAAAGCCAGGAATGGTTAAAAAGTGTGCCCTCCGGAAATGACGCAATACGACAATCGTATTCAGAAAGAACGACCAGTTCGCCTTTTGAAGAGTCCCTGTGTAGTACAACAGACCTTTCACGTGTGTCGATGGAGCACGTCTCAGGGACAGTTTACTCAAGTGTCAGCACAAAGAAGGGGCAGACTTTTTACACCATCTAGTGCCCAATGAGGTACCTGGAAGAAGAGCTGAACCAGCATCTCTCCAAGTGGACTTCTTCAGCAAGAGACCGGTGAGGCTCCAACAGAGGGGCACCATGTGTAGGAAAGTGCTTCCTTTTGACATGTCCGCCCCCACTTTTTGCCCGAGTATTGATCACAGGAGTAACAAAACTTGAGGGGGCCTCCCTGCAAAGCACCTGGAGGGCCCCCCTCCGGGCTCAATGAGGAGCTCAGCAGCCAGAGTGCTGTGCTGAAGGGGACCGCTGGAGCTTGGGGGCCCACCGTACCACGGGGGCTGCGGGGGCCTTTTATGCCCCTGGTACTGATGCTTTTCGTCTGAAAGTGCCCTAGGCCCCTCCTAACCCGGCCCCAGTGCCAGAGCTCTTTCATTTAAAACAAAATACACGTTCAATTATAACCCAAATGGCAAGGACTTTAGCACCCTTGTAAGTCCCTAGTAAATGGTACTCCTGGTGCCTAGGGCATGGGTACTAAAGAGGGTCCCTAAGGGCCGCAGCATGCATTATGCCACCCTAAGGGACCAACACATAAATTACATGAAGACTGTCACCACTACAGCCTTAAAGCCCTAAGGCAGAGTGCATTATACTATATGTGAGGATATATATGCATGAGCAGATATGCCCCTGTGATGTCTGGTTCCATTGCCATCACATTGCAAGTGTTCAAGAGGCCATCTTAAGTATAGGTACTGGGCACTGGCCATTACGAGTTACCCAGCTACGTAATGGATTCACTGAAAATAATGGTGTTTATTAACAAACACCTAGTCTTGACAAATCCATACTGATGCCAGTATCGGATTTTCCTTGACATTCACCCAGAGGGCACCTTAGAGGTGCCCCCTGAATCCCACTAGCCCATTAGTGTGCTGGCTGACTGGATTCGTCCAGCCTGCCACCACAGACAAGTTTCTTACCCCATGCAGGTGAGAGTCTGCGATCGCAGAGGCCAGAAATAATGCCTGCACCAGGAAAGTATTCACACCTCCTCCAGGAGAATGACTACTGTTTTAACATATCAAGGGCAGAGGCTTCAAAGCCTTTGCTGCCTTGGATATGCGACCCCGGCGTCCCCCAGATACCAGCTCCTGCCCTGAGGCCCAGTTGGCATCAGGACAGGGAGGAAAATAAGCTAGTCAGAAGGTGTGTTCACTCTCAGACTAGTCACACCACTAAGGTGGGCTACCTGAACTGAACAACTAAAGAAGCGTTCAAACATCTTGCTTTTAGTGGAACTAGGAAATCTGGGTCTGGTTTAAGCCCACTCTCTCCAGGAAGTGGTCATGTAGGGGGTGTAGCCACCCCAGGGGTAGGTAGCCCATTGGCTACTACCTTAGACTCCCCTTAATGTCCAAAACTTCAGTGTTTAGATGGCCCCCTGACACCAGGAATGCAGAGTCATCTCCTGGGAACAGAAGAAGGACCAAGAAGAGCCAAAAACGGAAGAGCTGTGAACCAATTCCAGATTTGGCACACAACCCTGCCTGCCTGCCTGTTGCTGACCCGCCAATTGCAAAGACCCTACTCCTCTTGCAGCTATGCATCCTCCTAAAGCCCTGGAGGGCTGCCAGCACTTTGCCAACCAGCCAGCATCTCCCTTGAAGTAGAGGAGCCACTTCAGTCCCTGCAGTCTGGAGGCACCAACCACATCTGCCCAGTACACCGTTCTGCTCATTACCTGGTCCACCGAGAAAAGCAGCACCTCAGAAAGAGGACTTCTTGGCTTTCAGAGGTCAGCCCCATCTCCCTAGCGAATCTTGAGTGTTTATCGCCTGCTCTCCCCTTCTTTCTCTCTTTCTTACACACTCTTTCTGCTCCTCTGTCTAAGGTTCATTCACCACTTCGTAAACAAACTACCTATTTCTCCCTATCTCCCTATCTTCCTGTCTTATCTATTCTGTGCAGCTCTCACCCCTTTCTATCCCCCATGCCACATAATTCCACTCAACAAATCCACTCCACCCAATACAATTCCACCCCACACAATTCCACAACTAACAATTCCAATCTAACCCACATAATACAACTCAACAACACATACATCCACACAACTCCAAATCAAAACACATGGGTAAAAGGCATTGTCATTTAAAATGCCAATAGCTCTAACTCTCGCAAATGTGAGACCTATTAATGCTTGTTTCTCAGTGCTTCATGTGAGCTTGCAAGCCCCAGTCAGCTTAATGACTTCAGCTGCACAATAACATCAGTGACTCCAGCTGTTTTAAAGGTCTGAGGGAACCCTGTGAACTCAGCAAGGATGGTAACAGATGTCACATGGAGCAGCAGGGTGTCCTGGCACTCCCTGTAGAAAACAAGCAAAGGCAAAGCCAATACGTCTGGCCTTGCCAGGCTGTTGCGGTGCTTGATTTCTTATTTTATTTTGTATTGCAAGAACGTGGCACAAAAATGAAAACGAAAACATGGTGGCATCTAAACGTGGTCACCATATGCTTGCATTATACATTTTAAACGTAAAAACATTCATTATGTTCTGTTTTTCTTTTTTTTTTTAAATATAGTCTTTTAGTTGTGCCATGTATTATATTATTCTTTATGAAGGAGACAAGAACAAATCACCAGCTAACCCAGCACTCAAGCTGCAGGCAGTTACAAAGCTTTGATGTCACCTGAACACTTCATAACTTTAAAAAGAAGACAGAAAACAAGAGAGAAAAAGAGAGAGATTTTAAAAATTAAAAAACATCCCCCCAAAAAGGGTTGCATCTGCAGTAGCAGGTACATTTTCAGTACAGGCGGCCCTGAGCAACTGCAAAGAACAGCTGCCTGCAGCCAGATGTCCAGTTGGACTTCCAACTGCAGGGAACGGGGCAAACTGTGCCGGCAGAGTTTGGAATTCACAGGCCCCTAGTTAATGTCAATGTGGGTTTCTCAACACATAAAAATCCACTTTGAGTGGTTTGGAATGTGCCCTCTCTCTGCAACAAGCGACATATGTTTTTTATTGAAGACATAGTTTGGAACAGGAAATGTGCATCAAAACAGTACTGCATAATATCGCTATACTACACTACTTGCTAGCCCTGTTATTGATTGAAATCGTCAATTCACTAGGTTAATGTAATTTCAGGGAATTATGGAAAATAAATCTTTTCTAGTTCTGATAACATTCCTGTGAAATATGGTTGTTGAAACCACTGCTGCAAAAACATAATTTTGATTAAAAAAATAAAAACATTTTTTTCGCCAATTATGATTATCAATAGCACCACTCTAGCCAAAATGCTCATCATGTTTGTGGTAATCTCTGGACTTGGCTGTGTCTGGCAGCTAATGGGCCCTTCTCACAATGTCCACTGTCTGCAGCTGCCCCCAGTGTGAACTAGACATGGTCTGCACCCAGGCAGTATGCTCACTAGTGACGCTCACATGACACACTGGTCACTAGGATAGGAGCATGGTCAATGGTCTTAACTGTTACACGCAACATCACTAAAGCCGTGTAGCCTTTGTTTCCAATACATGACAACTTTGTCAGTATATAAGACAGCAGACCTCTGAAGCCCTTTGATGATTTCTGCTTGCATCTCCAGAGATCTTCATGGCCACATGTGCTTACTTGGAATCCTAGAACCAGGCCTGAGGAGCATCAGTCCCTACAGAGTGCTTCAGCGGAAGCCCATGGAAGGGACTGCCAGAGAACCAGGCTAGAAAAAGAAAACCATTAGTCTATTCCTTGGAGGTCACATGGAGTCCATGAAGCAGCTCTGTCCAAGGAGCCTGAAGGAGCAAAAGGGACTTAGCCCCATGGGTTGTGCCCCAGTCCTGTCTACTGTCAGAGTTCTCTATGGAGCACCCTGAACAGAAGATGTGTGTCCCCTATTCAGGTCCTTCTTTTCTTGTTAACCTTCACAGATGGGTTACATTATTGTTCAGACAACATAACCTCTGAAGTAAATGACAAACCAAACTCACAGTAACCTCGGGATAGTTTGAGCAATTTCTCACTCTAGAACAGTTACACCAATGAATTTTTAAATATATTCAGATACTCATCTCTTTAAAGAACACACCTTCATTGCAATGCTTTAAATGTCCACAGCCTCTTTAACTCTCCTTCACTTGTTGACTTTATACTTGTCTTTGACCCTGAAAATCTGGCTAGGTTTGTGCTACAGAAATAAAAGAATGTACTTGCATCCGTACATACAGCTCCTTTTAGCAAATGGCCAATTGCCTATTTATCTAGGCAGGGCTGCTTCCAGTGATTACACCATGCAGGAAACTAAGGGGAGAGTGGATAACAGCACACTGTTAGACCGGACATCCTTGGTGTGGTGTGCCCACAAACTTTTTGCCTTCACCCCTCCTGCTTTGCTGAATTGTTTGGCTTTAGGACTCTGTGCACTTTACCACTGCTAACCATTGCTAAAGTGCTTGTGCTTTCTCCAAAAAAACATGGTAACAGTTGTGTACCCCTGATTTGCCCATTTCATTTACTTATAAGTCCTTAATGTATGGTATTACATGTACCCAGATCTTGTAAATGTAATGCTACTAGAAGCCTACAGTGCTCATTGTCCCACCGAACAAAGGAACAGTTTTAAATATGTCTCACACCTACCATTGCAACCTTTGGTGCAGTTTTTATCTGCCACTTCAACCTGGCAGATAAACCTTTTGCCAGGCCTAAACCTTCTATTTTAATACTTATGTCACCTCTAAGGTAAGCGCCCTAAAAGCTCATAGGGCAGGGTGCATGGTATTTAAAAAGTAGGACATGTGTGCTTAGGCTTTACCTGTCCTGGCAGTGAAAACTCCTAAAGTTGTATTTCACTGTGGTAAGGCCCATCTCTCCTATTGACTAACACTAGTTTACCTTATTACATTTAATAAGTGTTAACTTTGGATTGGGAGCAGATAGAGATTTGCGGTTTAGACTCAAATGAATTGTAATTTAAAATCCTCCTTAATGGTGAAGTCGGATTTTAAGTTACAATTTTCAAAAAAACACGTTTTAGAAATTTTGCACTTTCTTGTCCCAACCATTTGTGCCTTGTACCAGTATCCCGCGTCACATGAATGTGACTGGCTCTGCTGTTGGGGTTTTTGTATTCCTCCCAGCAGTGACACAAAGTGGACTACATGTGAGCAGGATGGGCCATTCTGCCAAAATGTCTGGGGCCGGAGCTACACCCTGTCCACTTACACTTCAAAGGGCTGTGCCTCCAGCACACACAATGGAGCCTGACACTGTGCTTTTTTCTCCTCAAACAGTTCAGAGCCTAGAGAGGGGAAGGGAAAAACTTTCCAGAACCAGATTAGGGGGCAGGGAGTCCCCCTACACACAAAAGCTGGCACTGCTCCGGGTATAAATATTGGCCCCCAGAATCACTGTTCAGAACACTGCGGACATTAAAGAAGGACTGCCCTGCTGCCAAAGGACTGCCCTGCTGCCAAAGGACTGCCTTGCTGTCTGAGAATGTAGACTGGACCTGCTTACCTTCATCTCAGGCTAACCTGAGTGTCTTCAGGGGTCAGTTGGCTGACCTCCTATAACAAGGTCCAGAGTCCTCCCTGCAACTTCCCAGCTGACCTGCTGCAACTGGACCTGCCTGAACCCTTCTAGCCTCTGCTGGAATGAGTCCCTGAGCTGCAAGGGGTGTCTGCCCAGGTCTTAAACCCTTGGCTGGCATCAGAGGTGCTCCTCTGCAAGAAAAGGTGAAAATTCTGTAGTTTGTGTTAGTTGTGAATGGGCCCGTTCACGCCGAGACTGTGCCTCCTGTGATGACCATCAATGCAAAGCTTCAACGAGACCTGCTGTTGGCGCTACACTGACAGCCAGCAACGACTGGCAATCCGAAAGGTGTACTTCCCGCTACTGCAGTAACAACCCGTGGTGAATGGCAACGCAAAACTAAGCAACGACCATCTGTTACGCCTGACATGCTCTTTGCAATACCGCGACAATTGCCTGCGATACCCGGCCTGCTCTTCAGGTAACCACGGTGACCATCCATTACGCTCTTCCTGCTCCTCGCGGCCTCGTTCACCAGGAACAGTACTCTTTGATACAGCCTTTGAAGGGAGCTCTTCATTGGGACTAACATGGTCCCTGTAGCTGACCTGCGCTCCATTGCAATCGATCTGAACTTGAGAATTTCCCCCGGTCTAGGGCAACCAGATGTGTGGCACTCTGTGCTTTTAGGTGCTATTTTCACTAAAAACTTTGAAAGTATATGGGCCCGATTCACAGAACTAACTTAAGACAAAATCCTAAACTTACTACTTTTGGCATTCACAGAAGTTAGTATTTTGTCTTAAGACAGACTTAAGTTAGGATTCTGTCTTAAGTCTGTCTTAAGTCTGTTTTAAGACAAAATCCTAACTTCTGTGAATACCAAAAGTAGTAAGTTTAGGATTTTGTCTTAAGTTAGTTCTGTGAATCAGCCCCTGTATTTCTAGTTCTACTGATTCGATTTTTGTCATTTTGGTATAACTTTATTCATTAAAATGTACTCGATTTTTTTTTATTAATGGTTTGGGGTTTTTCTTGTGTTGCGTTTTCACTATTGTACTATGTGTGTTCCTCATTCGTACTTTATACATTGCCTCTAAGTTAAGCTTGACAGCTTTTGTGCCAAACTAAGACAGTTATCAACTTCATGTATTGCCATATACTTTGACACAATAAAAAACAAATCATGAATATTAACAGTGAAAAACACAGTAGTGAACATGTAATTATACATACAACAACATTGTGCTCGTGATTGTGCTAGAACATGGAACAATTAATCAAAAACTCAGAAAGAATCGCAATGGTCAGTACAAAACATGAGGTGTGTCGAACTTATCAGAATAACACCCCAATTCCTGAAGCAAAATAAATCTGATCAAATCAGGAAGAAATGCCAATTCCTGAATGAATATCACTGGCATTAAATGTCATTAAGAGGAGAAATGCCGACGCGTTTCGAATCCCGCTGACTGATTCACAGGATTCTCATCAGGGCGGTGTGAGTCGGGTCCATGGAAACAATTTACAAAAAAGGGAAAAGGTATTTTTACAAAGGGGGGTCCTCAATCCAATAAGGTATTTACATTAATCGCATCAATGAGATGCAGCATACCTTGTATTGTTCGTGCCCAAGGGTGCGCTTGCTTTGTGGTATCGTCAATGCCGCGATCTGTCAACTGCAATAAAGTGGTTCTCGCGATCAGACAAAATCCCCAGGGGGGGGCGGGGGTTTGATACTCGCAATAATGAATATGGAAAAGGAGGCTTTACCTTTAATCTTTGTGCTCCGGTGGCGTGTTTGCCGTTGTTTGTGTAAATTGTTTCATTTCCGATCAACTAGACATCTCTGCAAAATCATTATTTGTATGATTAAGAATTTTTAAGTACTCCCCAAACGGTTTATGCTAGTCAACAGAAGAATCGGAGACTTACTCGTGTGGGGACCGGGAGAACGCGGAAAATGATGCCGCTGCGATTTCGAAGAATTTCAATTCTGTGTGGATCAAAACAGGGAGGGAGAGAATAACTCGGCTGAACTAGTTTTTTAAGAGTGGGTGAAAGGAGCTCTGTTCGGATTCTAGGGCATACCGTTAGGATGCGCAGTGGAAACCACTCGTCAATTTCACTGCCAAACGGAACCAAAAGGAATTAGGTGTCCGCGGAAGTGCCGGATAGTTGATAAATGTGTCAGGTGATCTCCATGTGGCCAATCAAACCCTGCGAGACCGCAAATTCATTATGGTGTCTTCTGGGATTTGTATTTCTGCATAGATAAAAAACAATTTGATGATTGAGTAAAAAGTAAATGACATAAATCAATGTCGGCATAAACGAATAAAGTTGTTTATCATCCAGTCAGCATTCATTGTTTGAATTTACAATTGAGGTTTAGGTAAAATTCTTTGTTCTACAATATATTGTGGCCCTACCTATCCTCTTTCCCATAGGGCCCAAACCCCCCCCCCCCCTTTTTTCCAAACTAAGACAGTTAAGCACAGGTTAATTTAGTGACTTTTGTGGTTAACCCATATAAGGATTGTGGTTGTTGTCTGAGTGGGGCTTCTAACCCCCAATCAATAACCCAATATCTTACACCCACTATATGTTTCTGTAAAGGCCTTTAAGGTCCTATGCACAGAATTTGTACCCTTACCAGGCATGCTCGACAGACCTCCAGCTTGTGCCTCTGCAAACATGTTCAAGATCAGAAAGCACTGGAAACATGTTCCACTGCTCCTTTCCACAAGTAGAGTGGCCGATTACTCCTTAAAGTACATGTTTAATGTCAGGATATCACACTGATCAAGTTCCTGCAAGGTAAAATTGACTACAGCCTAAATATGTAATGTAACAACTCCAAATGTTACCCATGTTGCCCTGGCAAGTCTCCTTTCGCACAGACACACTAACACCCAGCAAAAAACACCCTCTTGCCTGCATCTGACATCTGGATTGACTATTGAAGGTTTCGTCTAATTAGCAATATTGTAAATGGGAAGCTGGTGCTTGAGGGATTTGCAGAGTTCCCTGAATTTGACATGTGTCTGAGCTGGGCTTGAGCTAACCAGGTATATTTGAGTCCTCACTCTTTGTATATTGAATCTGGGTTTATATTGCAGGAGCCTTTGCTCCAGCAGTTTGAGGATGGTCTCCTCAAACCTGGAAAGTTTCAACATTTGGAAAAGATACTCTCTGCAATAGGTTAATGAGTCAGCCAATGGCCACTGATGGTTCCAGACACCAGAGTAATTCTCTGCGGCCCTTGTAATGGCTTTTGGTTTGGCTTTACTAGGGCAACAGTGTCCGCTGTACAACTGGTGGGCTCTTGTGGTTGGAGTAAATATCTATGATCCTTGCATATCACAGCTCAGTTCACTTATGAGCTCTAGTCCCAGGCACATTGGAATGTTTTAAAGGAAACTGGGTAATATCTCTGCATCAATGCAGCAATACCTGGTGTCCAAGCCATCCCTTAGCTCCTGTAGCCATTGCAAGTGTAATCTTTGCCAGTGTTTTGGCAACACTTTCTATTAAACAAAATTCTCTGAACAGAAGTTAGGTCTGTCATTAAATCTGTATCTCTTAGGTGTGACACTAACCAGTGTGTTCCTGCATGTGGCTACTACTCTTTAATCTACCCCCGAACAAGAGTGAAACACAGGAGCTGCTGATTTCTCTGCGAATCATACAGAATTCGGGATAGCAACCTCTCCACTTACTCAAGCAAAAGCCTATCTATCCAGCGAGAGTGCAAATCTTTTCATTGCAACAGTAGTGAAAGTTCTGACTTTGTTGAGTTACTTTTTTTTGTTTTTAAGTTCTTGGTTGTCTCTGTGTCTATCATCGCATGTGATTTTACAATACGGGGGCATATTATCAAGCCTGGGCGATAAAATTATCGCCGCTTTATCGGCAGGAAACTGCCGCTAAAGTGGAGATAATGGGCTTGATAATGTGCTCTATGGAATTCCAATCGAAGCTCATGTTAGATGTGAAGGACATCTAACATGAGCTTCGATTGGAATTCCATAGAGCCTATTATCAAGCCCATTATCGCCACTTTAGCGGCAGTTTCCGTTCGATAAAGCGACGATAATTTTATCCCCCAGGCTTGATAATATGGCCCTGGATTTTTCAACCAGGAAAATCGGGCCCGTGTTTTTGAGCCTGGAATCTCTGGGCGCAGGAACAGCGGGTGAGTTGTAATCAGGCCCAAAGAAGGGAAGGGTGGATGTTTTCCCTCCTACCTCTCTTTCAATCCGGGTGAGCATCAGTGGTTTTGTGAGATGACTCGGCTCCTGCTCCCTCTGAATAGACCTTGATTGACCTGAATCATGGGATGTGTCATTTAAACAACTCTCATCTGATCAGCACCCTGGCTCTGAGTAATTCTTCACTTCCTCTCACGTCTCATCTGCGTAGACTTGACTGAGGGTTGGGGTCTGTGTACTTCCTGTTTCCCTCTTCTTGGCTCATGCTATGTAATGTGATATTGTTGAGTGAGCTGACAGCCTCTGCTTGTTCAGAGTTTGAGTAATGTCCATGATGTCTCGTCTTCACCTCTGTTTTGTCTCCGCTGCCTCTCACTTCTTCTCTCAGGCTGGAATCTGCACCCTCTCCAGGGTTCCAGGGCACCTTCCCAAGCACCCCTCCTTCTTTCCCCGACTTTGTTCTCCCAAACGCAGCTACTCATCTCTGCTGACAGCTTAGATGTTGGACTCAACATCTGACCAGACTGAGATCAGGGGCGTACCATGGGCGTTAAGATTAAGGGGGTGTGAGCTTCAGGTTTTCCAACAACTATGCTGGCATCTCATGTAAAATACATTTTAAGGGCAGCAGTGCAGAAGGGGAGTTTAAAGAGGCCGGTGGAAAGGAAGCAGAGTGCAGACTGCAAGGGGTTCTTAAAATACAATATTAAATTAAATAACCAACATTTTTAAGACCTCATTATAACAGAGATGACAGACTGTGTGTGAGCGTGTTTATGTCTGTGTGTGTGTGTAAGTAAAAATCCGAGGTGAAACCCAACAGATTCCTCACCATACCCGCCTGAAAACATCTGTACACAACTATTTACTAGAGAATAGATTTATAAGGAGAGTGTAATACCACAAACACTCCTCCTGAAGATATGCCCCTGACTGAGATCGCTGAGGTATGGAGACCTCCATTTGTAATTCACCTTTCTGTGACATCATAATCTAAATATTTACTTATTTCAGGCTTTATAAGACGTGGACTAGGCCCAGGTGAAAGGATGTCTGAGAAAGGTAACACAGGAAGGTAAAAACACCTTCCACCCAGAGAGAGGGGATACGGAGGTGCATCAGAGAGGTTGCCTTTATGTTGGAATGAGATAAATGAGGGCACAGATCCCTACCGATGCTATTCAGGGATAGAGGTATAAAGACAGCCACCCTGCAGGGAGGCGAAGTAGTGGAGAGAGGGTGTGGCCTGTGCAGTTTTCATTAAAAGACACAGATAAAAACCAGCCACACACTGTGCAGATAAAAGTGGTGTGGCCAGATGGGCGGGTTGAGGATTTCGACATACGGCGACGAGGGAAAATTAATAATTTATTTAATTTTCCCCTTATGGTCGTCTGTCGAATCCCTCCCCCAACCCAGCCCCACCGATGTTACCTGCACGGCCCGCAGCTGATAAAAACAACGGGCAGATTTAAAAGCTTCTTGCGCCCCTTTTGTGACGCAGCGGCAGCGCAAAAGATGCGCCATGGTGCGGGTTACTTACAACATGACGCATCTGGGAGATGCGTCACGTTGTAAAGCCCTGCGCCAGAAGGAGGCGTTCCTACGCGGGAGGTGGGGGGGGGGTGTTCCGGCGCAAGAACGCCTCCTAAAAGTGGCTGAGTGAAATGTACAACATTGTAAGGATTGACGCAGCATTGTAAAAATAGGGCCCCCAGAGCATTGCTGGAGCTGCGTCGCGCTTGCGACGCAACTCGAGCAGTGCGCCACTGTTACTGCACGGATGCGTCAAGCATTTGTTTAGTTTTTGCCCCATGGTGCCCCACATTGTATATGCGGCGCATTCATGATGGCGGAGCTGTGGTGCTCAATAACTGGCGCATCCCTGCTAATATGCAGGAATGCGCCAGTTATTGTAAATCTGCCCCAACGAGTCAGACAGGGGGTGATGCTCTATTAGAAAGATTTTGACTCAATAAGTCAGACATTTCAGCGAATCAAGGGGTGTCCTACCTCTGTGTTTGATAAGAATGGGGTCTTGAAGTAAGTGCTTCAGCATTCAGAGCCATGGTCCTGAATCTGCCACCACATAATATAGAGACAACGCCCTGCCCTTCACATGCACGCACCACACCTGAAAAGTGCCACTCCGACTCTATCTAATACAACTTTTTTTGTGACATCAGCACACCTTGTCACAGCATCAGACCCAAAACAACATACAGTGTAGAAAGGGTCTAAGGGATATTTTAAGACCTGCCTAGGTTACAATCCCCCAATAACAATATTCATAACAAAGAAACCCAGGGGTCTAGAAAGGAGGATATAAAGAAACCTCAATTAATGGTCAAACGTGCCTCTCTAGGTGCCTTGAAGACCAATGGACAAAGTAGTCTAATCGTCAGAGTAAAACCTTAACACAGAACGCAGGACCAACAGTGAAAGTAGGTGAAACCCATAAATGTCTCTTGGATTCCCATCAAAGTCTTGTGATGATCAATTATATCACTTGGTTATCCAACTGGGATGGTGGGTCTCTAGATCATTGAGACGGAATACCATTCCCATAGGCAGAGTTGGGTTCTGACCCTCAGCCACTCCCAGACCATGGATGGGACCATGTGCAGTGCAAAAAGAAATCAAAAGTGGTGAGTTAAAATAGGATAAAGGGTCAAAAAAGGAAAAGATTTTTATTGAAGCTTGCCCTTTTCCTAATTAAAAACAAGAACAGTGCAAAAAAAACGCGGTTTGAAACAAATGACCGCTTATGGACCAACATGTTTCAGCTTTCAGGGCTAAAGATCCCCGGCTTTCTTCAGGACCTCTGTTCTAAACTTTAATGCTACTGCAAGTGCTGTTTAGTAATCAAATTTTAAACTCAATTATTATAAATGACTCCAAAGTATTTGCAAAAGGACATAATAAACCGGAACTTGTTACTGTTCCTCCGTGTCAATTGGTGTGTCTTTCATCCAGATTGACCGGGGACTAGACCTCACTTCTCCTGGACCAGGCTCAGGGATATATGAGGCCCCGCTCTGTCCGTCGTTGCCTCTGGCGGATCGTGAGTCAAGGGGAGGCCTCCCCCTGACTCAGGATCCGCCAGAGGCAACGACGGACAGAGCGGGGCCTCATATATCACCAATTGACACGGAGGAACTAGGGTCTAGAGAACATTACTGGCCCTCACATGCAACACTCATGGCTTTGCACATGGGACACACTCCACCCACGCGCATTCCAACCATACGTGCTCTGCCTCGCTATGCAATCCACAAGAAACAACTACGTTGCTATGAGATCACATCAGTGTCACTAGTGGGCTATGGAACAACAATGACAACATGACAATGAGAAGACAAGGCTGACACGTGTCATCTTCTACAACAATTTGAAAGAATGCTAGCAAATGAAGCCATTAATGATTCTAATTTGAAGTGATTGCATCAGCGTTAAAGTAACTGCAACCTCTTACAAATCTGTAATGCAGATATAGCTAGTTTAGTTTAAATAATTGTTATCAGTTTCAATAAATAGACCTTAGAGAAATATTGCCAGGCATATAATACAGATCATAAATGATGTGCACTACTTACACAGTAATTTGCTTTAAAAGGGTACACAGATAATTATGATACATAGATTAAAATACACAATAAAAAGGAGAAACACCCAATATAACTATATAGGCGAGTTCTTCTGCCCAATCAGGGCCATCGTAAGGATTGTTGGGACCTAGGCCAGACACCTGTTTGAAATAACTTTAAAAGAGTTACAAATCTTCCCTAATTCAAGCCCAGGTGATACCAAACAATATTTACTTCTATGTTACACTTTCAGACGGGGGGGGGGGGGGCACTCAGACAGATCTGAAACCTCAAGCTGGTAGCGACCCCAGGCAAAGTGCAAGAAAACAACCGGAATAAACACTGCCCCCTGGGGATGTCTTTGTGCACTGCTCCCACTGTAGAATAGGCACAGTTGGGGTGACTTGAGGGATGTTTAGTGGATTTGCCACTGCTAACAAAATGAGGCACATGCAAAGAGCACTTGGAAAATGTGCCTTAATTGCCAGGTATTAATAGTCACAAATAAATCAAAATTGCTGCAACAGGGAAAATCAAAGCAGTGTTTTCCCTGATTGTCTATATTCCATTGGATGAAATCCGATAGTATTCTCCTTAATTCTCTTTCTCCTCCTGAGACCCTTCCCTTTTTTATGTGCACAGGGCTCTGAACAGACACTGACGGGAGAAGCAGGAGACAGATAGACAGAGTTGTGAGGTACAGAGAGGCAGAGAGAGGTGTAAGAGAGGTAGAGAGAGGCGGGAGGTAGAGAGCGGTGCAGAGGCCGTAGACGGGTCCAGAGAGGTGTGAGGTACAGAGAGGTATAGAGAGGGAGAGAGAGGTGTGAGGTAGAGAGTAGTACAGAGAGGCCTTAGACAGCAGAGAGAGGTATGAGATACAGGGAGAGGTGCGAGCTAGAGAGAGGTACAGAGAAGCCTTGGGCAGGCAGAGGGAGGAGTGAGCTAGAGATCAGTACAGAGAGGCCTTAGACAGTCAGAGAGAGGTGTGAGGTATAGAGCGGTACAGAGAGGCCTTAGACAGGCACAGAGAGGTGTGAGGTAGAGAGCGGTACAGAAAGGCCCATAACAGGCATGGAGAAGTGTGAGGTAGTGAGCAGTACTGAGAGGCCTTGGACAGGCATAGAGGTGTGGGGTAGGGAGCCGTACAGAGAGGTCTTAGACAGGCATAGAGAGGTGTGAGGTAGCTAGCAGTACAGAGAGGCCTTAGACAGGCAGAGAGAGGTGATATATGGGGATCTGGAGAGGAAAGGTAAACAGAGATAAGGTTGAGAGAGGTAAAGTACACGGAGGAGGGGTACAGGGAGAGAAGATGAAAGCAGTGATGCACAGAGTGGGGCGAGGAAGAGAGAGATGAGGTAGAAATGGGTGAGAAGAAAGGCAGATGTCGGCATAAATAGTGGTGGAGACTTAAGTGGGGCTGTGCGAGAGAACGGTAGTCCGACATTGCCAAACTCATGTTGAATCAAGAAATTGACGTGGCAATCTTAACTGAATATTGGCTCAATGAAGCTTCTTCACCCTGCATGGATCTACTGGTACCTCCAAACTACAACATCATAAGACTTGACAAATTAAAAAAGGGGGAGGTATCTCTTGCATCCATCGCTCCATCCTCTCCGTTACCCAGTTCCGCTCCGACCCTCTTGACTCCTGCGTATACCTCGCACTCTCCATAAGTAATGACTCAAACTAATTATGCAAACTGCACACCTTCTACCACCCCCCAGGTAAAAATAACCCATTCATTGACCACCTCATGGAAATCATTGTAGCAAATGCCTCACCACACTCCAATTATATATTGCTAGGAGACTTTAGCCTTCATTGGAATTACCTCAATGATGTTCACGTCAACATTCCCAAACACTTCCTGGATGACCAATCACTTACTCAAGCCTGCACTCGAAAGGCGCTACGCTTGACTGGATCATCTCAAAGGATAAAACGATCAGGCTAAACTCAATTGCTCCTTGCGACTGGTCAGACCACCATGCTATTTCCTACCAAATACTGGGTGTACCTAAGAAAAGATCTGTGCAACCAGTGAAACCGTAACTATGGCTCTGGGACACTAAAAGCCTAGACTCCGAGAAGCTGGCAGCACGATGCCAGATGGATCTCCCCCCGCAAACTATCAACTGTCAGTGACCTTACAGACCACTACAACTCAACAATGTCGGATATAATTGACTCACTAGCCCTGTTAAAACTAAAAGAAATCAGGCCAAGACAAAAATCCCTGGTTCAATAAGTCCCTAAACACAGAAAGGAGAAATCTTCGGCTAATAGAAAGGAATTGGAGACAATACCCCAGCTCCCCCCAGCAAAAACTTCTTAGAAAGACCAGAAATGCGTACAATAAGAGCATTCGCAATTTAAAAAAATAATTCTTCAGAGTAGAACTTGAAACGCTAAGATCAGACCTCGTAAGCTCTTTCAATTGGTAAAACAACATCGAATAAACTGGCTAAAACCTCTAAAGAAACAACCAAATCCCTAATAGGGTGTGATGAGTTCTCCTCTTTCTTCACGGCTAAAATCAACTCCCTGGGTAATGAGTTGTAATCTGCTGCTATCGTCCTCTCACAGCCAGCAGTGACACTTCCAAATGGTGCAACACACTCCCCACAGACGGTACCCAAAAACCAAGCACACTGGATCACCTTCAACTTATATGACGAGCATAGCATAACAAAAATTCTGTCATCCATTAAACAGAACAACCACTTCAAGGACCTGCTTCCATCCAACTGCTTTTCAGCAGCCAAACAATTAATCATACCCATCTTGACTGCAATAATCAATGCTTTCCTAATGCAAGGGTATATACCAGACTCTTAAAAACTGGACAAGTCATCCCTATTCTAATAAAACCCTCGCTAAACCCTGCTGAACCAGACAATATCATACCAATATCTAATATTCCTCTACTTGCGAAACTACTTGAGAAATGCATGCAACAACAACTTAGCTTACACATCGCCACTTTCGACTTGCTGGATGAGTGCCAATCTGGTTTCAGACCAGATCCCAGTACTGAAACTACTATTCTCCACATAGTAGATGAGGCCCTCCAAGCCCTAGATCAAGACAAAACTTGTCTCTTAATTCTATTGGATCTATCATCTGCGTTCGACACAGTCAACCATGAAAAAGCTACTAGAACGTCTGGAATTCAAGGTGGGTCTATGGGGAATCGTTCTCGAGCGGTTCAAATCCTTCTTACAGAACTGCTCCCAGAGATTCTTAGTTAATCGCAATCTATCCTCCCCTTCCCTGATTACGATTGGTGTCCCCCAAGGTTCAACACTCCCCCCAACTCTCTTTAACCTCTATCTCGAACCATTACCTGAAATTCTTCGTATCGCCAACATCTCTTTTCACATGTACGTAGACGACACTCAGATCTACATCAAAATTTCATCTCTGGAGGAGGTCAAAATAATGAATGTTGCTCTGAAACATACTGTTCAATGGCTTGCTAGCAACAAGCTCAAACTTAATGCTCAAAAAACCGAATTCTTATTAATTTTATCCTCCGAAAAGCTCCCCTGACATACTTGAATGGACCAACTCGATCACTGCGCTGAACGGCACCCGAACATAGTGGACTCAGCCAAATCACTAGGAATCACACTTGGCAAAAACCTAAACATGCAAGCCCACATAAACACACTAGCCTAAAAATACCAGGTTTCACCTGAGCTACCTGATAAATCTCAATCCTTTCCTAGATACTTCAGACCTCAAAATGGCAGTACACGCTATAGGTATCTCTAGGATCGAATACGGATGCTCAACCTTATCCAGCATACCCAAGATCTCAACAGCTCCCCTAAAAGCCTGCCTAAACGCAGCCGCAGGACTCCTAACTGGCTCCAAAATATTAGATCACATTTCACTGCACCCAACAGTGCTGAATTGGCTGCCATACGAAGCAAGAATCTGGAACTCGCTGCTGCCTTACATCAGAAGAATACCTGCTCTATCAAGATTCAAAACGGAAGTGAAGACTTTCCGAATGGGCAAATTACTACCCTAATCTCTCTCAGCACTTCTGCAGTTTCAGTAGTCCAGTGATTTGCTTTATCTTGTACTTGAACACTTCCGGGATTGTCCACTCTGCTCTCATATATGCAAACCATGTGACTCCTTTTTCAGTGACGTTGCCTACCACTCTGCATTCTTTTCCACCTCACTGTCACTTTAAGGGCAAAGGCTGTTGCCTGCAGTCTCCCTCTGCCCTTGCCATCGTCCTCCTGCTATCCCCCCAACTGTTCTCTTGTTTGCCTCCCCTATTACCTGTGTATAGCCTGTTTCTCCCTGCACTGTTTTCTCATGTTTGCATGCTCCAATTTGTATCTAACTTCTTTTTGCTAATTCTTGTAATTACTTGCTACTGCTGTAAAGCGCTCTGATACCCTAACGGGTCATGTTCGCGCTATACAAAACAGTAAATAAATAAATAGTGGAGAGACAAATGTATTCAAGGAAAGGTGAGGGAGGCATGGGGGCAGAGAGAGTAGAGTTAGAGAGGTGGGTAGGTGCATAGAAATGTAAAGAGGGGGCAAGCTAAAGGGTAATGGGTGAGGTAGAAGAGTTGAGATGGATCAGATAGAGAGATAAGGGGCAGAACGGTAGGTGAGGTGGCGGGTAGTTGGGATAGGTGACAGAGGTAGTCACAGAGATGAGTAAATAGAGAACTGAGGTGAAGAAGACAGGGATCTGGTGACAGGTGACGTATACAGAAACAAGATAAAACAAGGCGGAGAAGTAGAGAAAGGAAGGTAAAGGAGAGAAAGGTAAGAGGGCAGAGAGAGAGAATGTAAAAGTAAGTTAGAGGTAGGTGGAAGTAGTGAGAGTGATATAGAGGGGTAAGCCAGATATGGAGAAAAAGAGGGAGAGAGTGAGAGACAGAGAAAGAGGGAGAGAGAAAGATAGCAGCAATAGAGTGAGACAGGTGAAAGGGAGGGAGACAAAAGGCAGGGGGCGAGGCAGGAATAGGCCGAGAAGGACAGTCAACGTCATCGAAGACAGAGGATAGTCAATCAGAGGGAGAAAGGCTAAGGCAGAAACAGAGGCGGGAGAGGGTTTTATTGTCCCCATCTCTGTATGTGGGTGGCCCTTGGAAAGCCCCACTTTGCCCATGCCTTAAAATGTCTCTGTGCCCAGCCCCCTGTCTATCCTTCACATTTCCTGCATAGTGTGCACATGGCCGTTGTCTTCCAGATACCACACATGCCAACTTGTGGCAACACAGAAGAGGGAGATTGAAAAAAAGTAAATGATGTGGTGGTAATTACTACCCCCTTACATCGAAGGGCAGGATCTGGAGGCGAGCAAGCTGAAGTAAACCATGTTTTGGTGTAAACAATTCATACTCTTCTCCCCTAAATCGGGAGAGTTACCGTGAACGCATCACTGTCACTCCCATGTGTTAGGAAGACCGTTGCAGAACCTGGAACATGCCAGAAGCTGAAAAGGCGACCTAGTGCAGGTGTGACAGCTGCCAGCCCCTCCCCCCTCTCTACTGCAGACATGCTCCCTTCATTCAGGCTGCAGTCTGAGCACACGCATGCACAACTGTGCTTATGAAGAAACACCCAGAAGGAAGAGAGACACGTATGTGCATGGTGAGGCTGGAAGTGAAGGATTGGGGCTGTGGGGCAAGCTTGGCTGCTGATAAAGGCGAAGAGCAAAAAGGAATTGAGGCCTTGCAGCGCTTCGCGTGGGCTTCGAGGCGGCTCTTCCTCTGTTGCACTTGACTGCGGCGAGCCCTGTTCAGGGAAAAATGTCTGATACTGGCCCGTCTCGGGCCCAAATTAAGGGACACGCCGTGTGTAGTGTCTTACTTTAAGTTATGTATCTTAGTGTTGCCCTTTAACTTGATATGGAATGTAGAATATTGATGTTACTATGTGAGACGGAGTATCTTGGAGAAGACAGTTGCCAGTCCGAAGTGTTGGATGGGGTCTCTGCTACTGTGATCTTAATAAAGAGATCATTACTTTCATCTCAGTTTCCTGTGGTTCCTCTTCTATTGATCCTACACTTGGCGACGAGGATGGGATTTTTGAAGAACCCCACAACTACTTTCAGAGACCTCAACACAATCTTTATGGGACATTTTAAAAGCGACATCTTTCAAGATCTACACAAACGGAAGATTTTCATCCTCTTTTCATTTCACTTCCAGTTTACCTGCTCAAGAAGTCGGTGAGGTGTATGTGTGGTTTACTCCTTTTTGCAAGATCTCTAATATTACAATTACTTTGTGAGACTATTTTTTATCATTTGGCTGTCCCTATCTGGAAATGCTGATTGTACTTTAACCAGCTCTTAACGACGAGCCAACTTATTTCTATTTGCGTGGGAGTGCCTCATTTGTCTAAGCGACGATCGGAGTGTGAACTTTGCCACTTCAAAACATGCCTTAAATCTATTTATTTCCTCCAGAGTATTTCAGTTCACCTCTATTTACTTTTACTTGGCATTGTGGCGTTTGTTACTACTTTTTGGCTCAAATATTTTATATATCAACTAACAACGGTCATATCTGTGCCGGTTAACAACTCACATTGCATGACGTATATTGTTTCTTTTCGACTGTCTTCATTTGGTGGTGGTCCTGTGATCATTCCATGGTCCTGTGATAATTTCTACATCATTCTCCGATTGCCAGCGTCTCTATGACTCATTGACGCATCGTCAGCGTGACCTTGCTATAACGTATTGAGTCATCATGCACACCCGCCATCTTGATAAAGGTTTGCTGTATCTGAACGTTCGTGGCCACTGAAATGCGCAATTATACTTAGAAGGATAGTGGATATACAAGGTACAGTTTTTCACTTCTACAGCAGTCATAATAATTGATACGCTGACGCGCACAGCTTTTA
The DNA here is from genome assembly GCF_964263255.1 of Lissotriton vulgaris. NCBI lineage: Eukaryota > Metazoa > Chordata > Amphibia > Caudata > Salamandridae > Lissotriton > Lissotriton vulgaris. Next base: position 267,642,555 of record NC_141685.1, read on the forward strand.
CATGATTTACTGCCTGTCAGCATACAATGATCGTTTTTGCTGACACGCGCAGCTGTTCTTTGATGTACTTTGATAATTTAAAAGTATGGATTTCATTCTTCGAAAGTCATTATTATTAATACACTGACACGCACAGCTTTTAGGTGATTTTCTGTGTGTCATCGGACAATTGTTCCATAACATAATTTCACCTCCATACTGACACATACAACTTTCTGTGTATCCAAACCTGGATTCTTCTTCGCTGATACACACAGCCTTCATTACTTCTACATATGCATATGGTGCACACAATGATATAAGCATTTTTGTTAAAAAAAAGTGTTATTACTTACTGATTCATGATTCATGAATGTTTAATCTTGATTTATGTATCTTTAGTCATACTGCATTATTTACAAATGTTTAAAAGTAGTATTTGATTGTCTTGACAACAACACTACATTAGTTCGCAATGTACCACTCTTGTTAAAAGAAAGTATGAAAGTTGAACTGGATAAGCTTGTTGCCAATGGTGTCATGCAAGAGGTGGTAGCTACAGAATGGCTTTCTCCCATTGTTATGGCCTGCAAGGCCAATGGGGAGGCCAGACTCTGTGTGGATTTGAGGGAATTAAATAAAGCTGTTGTAGTTGATCACTACCCTCTTCCCAATATTAGTGAAATGCTATGCTCACTTAATGGTGCCAAACACTTTTCCTCTCTAGACCTGACCTCCGCCTACCATCAGGTAAAACGACATTCTTTATCTCAAGATCTTACAGCCTTCATAACACCGATTGGCAATTTCAAATTTTTGAGGATGCCATTTGGTCTGATTTCGGCTGCCTCTGTTTTTCAGAGGGTTATGGAACGTATTTTGAAGGGTATAGAGGAGGTGAGGATCTATCAAGACGATGTCCTTGTGTTTGGTACTGATACACATGAGCATGATTACAGGTTAAAGGCAGTCTTGAGAAAGTTGTGCGATGCTGGTCTCACTTTGAGGGCAGACAAGTGTTGTTTCGATGTGGCTGAAATTGAATATCTTGGCCACTTGTTGTCATCCAATGGCATCAAGCCCAAACCTTCTCTAATTAGTACAATTTCTAATCTGAGAACACCTCAAGATAAAGACGAACTTGTGAAATTTTTGGGGAATGACTGAATTCTATCATAAATGTATACCTAACTTTACAGCCATCACAGAACACTTATGAATCTTTTGAAGAAAGGGTGTGAGTTTGTTTGGTGCAAAGTGTGTGACGATGAGTTTCAGAATCTGAAAGGCCTCTTGAACAAAGCCCCAGATCTAGGTAGTTTTGATCCTAGAAAAGCATCCTACTTGGTGACAGATGCCAGCTCAAAAGGTCTTGGAGCTGTTTTACTACATAAAGGGGAAGGAGAGGATAAGACCATTGTGTTTCTGTCTAGACCTTTGAGGGATGCTGAATTCAATTACTCGGTCATTGAGAGGGAAGCTCTGGCGATTTTTTGGGCCATACGTTAGTTACGCAAGTTTCTGTGGGGTTGTCAGTTTGAAGTCCTAACTGATCATAAACCTTTGAAGGAAGTTTTTTCTAAGGAAGGTATTGATTTGGTGTCTCACCGCATTAGAAAATTGGTTGTGGCCTTACAGGAGTTAAATTTTGTTGTCAATTATCTCCCAGGAGTCAGCAATACTTAGCTAATTGTCTATCCAGGTTGGGAGATGTACATGACGAAAACACAACCTCAGTTGATCATGGTGAAGGTAAATGGTTTGATGGTGAAGAATTGAATGAAGAAGTCGAAGTGTGTCTCATCAGCGAGGGGATAATTTCTGAGAAAGACTGGAAAGATTTGTTATATAAAGATGATGTGTTACAGAAAGTCATCTCCATGGTATTAAGTCGCTGGTGTGATAGAAAAGATTGTAGTGATGATGTTAGAGGTTTTTGGCAGGTCAAGGAGGAGTTAGCAGTGGTAGATGGCATCCTTCTGAGAGGTAGTAAGTTGGTTCCTCCCAGTGAACTTTGGAATTGTTTACTGGAACGTGCGCATTCTAGTCAAATGGGTATTTTCAAAACAAAAGAGAGTATAAGAGAGGCTTTTTGGTGGCCTGGCGTTGACGCTCATGTGGAAAGAGTAGTCAGAAATTGTCTAGAGTGTGCCAGCAGTGACAAGATTTTCAAATGCAGGACACAGCCAATGATTAAAAGAGAACCCTCTGTAGGACCATGGTGTGACATTTCGATTGATATCTTGGGTCCTGTGCAGTGGTGGCTCAGAGGGCAGCCAAGGAGCTAGTTACACATCCCTCCATTGAGACTGAAATATTTTGACAGAAATTCTACAGCTGGGACCAGTAACATCTGAGCCTGTACTTCTCTTTAATGATGCTCTCACAGATACTCAGATAACTGCCTGGTTAAAACTGTGTTCTTGCCCAAGTAGCTGGCCAGACGTAATAGACCGATGCCTGGTAATCCAGATGTTCTCACCACACACCCCACTCCAGTGAGCTTTATTGTGCAGGTCTCACTCTCTACCAGTAAAGTGAATCCCAATCCCAATTTATTTCCCACCACGCCTGTGGTAAACATATGTTTTCATCTGCTAATGTGGAATTCTGAACTGGGGTGGTGTGGAGTGCAAAAAAATGATGGATTTGGGCCCAGATCTCTGTACTGGGGTGAATGTATGACTGGACACTTTTACTTACTTTGCTCTTTGCTTCAGGGGCTGCGCTGAGGACACCGCGCACCCCTTGTCCTCCTGGGACTTCCTTGTTTGCCGCCACCAGACTGCCCCACGCTGAGCGTTCCCTCCCCCTCTGACGGGCAGGTCACGAGGGCGGGGACGGGCGTGCCTACCATCTTGGGCTGCTCTCTGGTTGGCGGGGCAGCTCCTCTGTCCCTCCACCCCCTGCCACGCCCTGCTACTTCCGGCCCTTTACTTATGGCACTCCAAACCCGGCCGCGCAGCGGACGAGCGCAGCGGGCGCGACGAAGGCGCGCTGAAGTTGCGCCTAAGTTAAGCCCGTCTGCGCCCGTCCGGGACGGGCCGGGACCAGGGGCCACATCCCCTGCCCCCTTGTTGTCATACACGCCTGCACAACTCCTCGCCTGCACCGCTGAGGTGCCTCTTTCCCATACCCTCATGCAGCATCTCGTTGCATTAGATATCTATGTCCCCCATTCGGACCGTGTTGTGTCTCTACGCCCTAATCCTCCCCTGCCTACGCTGGACACCGGATCTCCCCCCATAGGACCCTCATCACCCCCTCTCACTGCTTCTGCCTATCTCCTCAACACTCGCTCGGCAGGCAAGCACCAACTTGACCTGTTTAACCTTCTAACCACAGACTCCCCTGATTTTCTGTTCCTAACGGAAACTTGGTTTTCTGAGGCTTCTCTCCCCGACATTCTTGCCATCCTCCCCAACTCTTATTATGCCCTCCGGGCTGACCGCCCCATGGGCAAGACCGGGGGGGGTGTCGCTATGATTGTTCGATCTACTATTCAATTCCAGCTTCTCCCCCAAGCATCTATAGCTGGGGTGGACTTTTTGGTCGCCCGCTCCTCTAATCTTTCCGCACCTCTCACTGTCGTCCTTGTCTACCGCCCTCCCCTGAATATGCCCCTGTTTGTGGCCTCCCTGCAGGAACTCCTCGCCACGCTTGTAGTTAACAACTCCTCAGTTCTCCTGCTTGGTGACTTTAACTACTGGCCTGGCGACCCCAGGGAGGACTCAGCGTCCAAAGACTTCACGGCCACTCTCCTATGTCTCAACCTTAAGTCCCACGTATTGGTCCCTACTCACAATCTTGGACACATTCTGGACCAAGTCTGGTCATCCCAGGACATAGTTCCCCCCCCAGCATCCTCCCTTGTACATGGTCTGACCATTTTCTCATTTCCTTCACCATCAACATTGGTTCCCCTTACAAACCCCCTCGTCCCAAGAATGTTTTCTCAAGTAGCTGGAATCGTGCTGACCTGTCCTCCCTCTCTCACTCCCTTGCTTCTTCTCCCCCAGACCTCACTGGCATTTCCCTTGACTCACAGGCCGCTGCAGTTGGCAACTGGCTATCTTACGCATGTGATTTAGTAGCCCCCCTCAAGTTAGTCAAGTCCATTCGCCCTCATGAGGCTCACCGCTGGTTCAACTCGGAGCTCAAGACCCTCAAATTGGAACTTAGACGCTCGGAGCGCCTTTGGCGCCGTAGCTACTGCCCCGACCTCAAGGCCAAACACAAATCTCTTCTTAAGGAGTACAAGAAGGCCATTCTGGCCACAAAGACCAAGTATTTCTCCGAACAAGTGGCTCTTTCGGCTAACAAATCCAAAGAAATCTTCTCCTTGGTCAACAATGTGGCCACCTCTGATCGTGCTTGCCCTCACTTCACTCCCTCCCAGGCTCTTTGCTCTTCGCTAAACAACTTCTTTATCGAGAAGATTGTTAAAATTAAATCCAACATCTCGGTCACTCCTTTTACCCCACTTCACTCTGTCCCCTCTGCGCCTAAATCTTCCTTTTCTTTTCTCCCCCTCTCCTTGGACTCTTTCCTAACTCTGCTCACTAAAACCAAGTCTGGCTCCCCCACTGATTGTGCCCCTGCCCGCATTCTTAAAACTCTTTTTTCTTCCTGTCCTGCTACCCCTCTCTCCCTCCTTAATGCCTCTCTTTCCACCGGATTGGTCCCTTCTTCATTTAAATCTGCTATTGTTTCCCCTATTCTTAAAAAACCTGGTCTTGATTCTTCTCTCCCTTCTAACTTTAGACCTATCTCTCTTCTTCCCTATCTTGCTAAAATTCTGGAATCTTACGTCAACTCCTGTCTCTCTGCTTATGTTGAACAGAACCAACTCCTTGCTTCTCACCAAGCAGGTTTCCGTTCGGGTCATTCGACCGAAACCGTGGTGCTAGCCGTCCTTGACGAGCTCAAAGCCAAGGCCGACGTCAACTCTCCCCAAGCTTTGATTCTCCTCGATCTGTCCGCTGCGTTTGACACGGTCGACCATAACATTCTTTTGGACCGTGTCAGCGCAGCTGGCATACGAGGCCCTGCCCTCTCCTGGATCACGTCCTTTTTGACAGGACGTTCTCAAGCTGTTCACCTCCCCGGCTTTTCCGCTCCCCCCCTCCCGGTGCCCTGTGGGGTCCCCCAAGGCTCCTCCCTTTCTCCCCTTCTTTTCAATCTTTACATCCATTCACTTATCTCTTCCCTCCTCGAGCTGGGGGTCTCTGTGTATAACTACGCAGATGACCTCCAGCTCGTCTTTGATCTTTCCTCTCCTTCTCACTCCCTATCTTTCTTCCACTCCACCATGGTCTTTATTTCTGGGTGGATGAGCGCCAACTACCTCAAGCTCAATCCAGATAAGACTGAGCTTGTCCTGACTGGCGGCTCATCCAGCCCTTGGTCCCCTGCCTTCTGGCCCCCCATCCTTGGCCCCCCTCCCACCCCTGTTCCCTCCGTCAAAACACTGGGCATCAAGGTCAGTCAGGACCTGTCCATGCACGGCCAGGTCAGTGCCGTGGTGTCCTCCTGTTTCCTCTCCCTTCGCATGATCCGGAAAATCTCCCGCTTCTTTTCTCTTGACTCCCTCAAAATCATTATTTCCGCCCTTATCACTTCCCGCCTTGATTATGGCAATAGCTTGTTCGCAGGCATTCCTGCCTACGAAACCCGCCGCCTTCAAGCTATCCAGAATCAGGCTGCCCGTCTTATCTTTCACTTGCCCAAAACCCATCACATCACTCCCGTCCTCAAATCCCTCCACTGGTTACCCATCCTGCAGAGATCTTTGTTCAAACTAGGGTGCCTTGTTTATCGGGCCCTTGATCACTCTGCGCCGGCTTTCATCAATTCTCTGATTTCCCTTCACACCCCTGCCCGCACTCTCCGTTCATCTTCTTCTGCCCTCCTCACTGTTTCCCGTTTCCACAAATCTCGCACTGGTGGAACCCGATTTTCTGTTCTTGCACCCCGGTTCTGGAACTCCCTCCCTCTCTCTATGCGTTCGATCCCTATTTTTTCACACTTCCGTAAAGCGCTCAAAACTTTTCTGTTTGCCCTGGCCTACCCCCGCTAAACCTCCTGGCCCTGTCTGTTCTGTTCTTTAGAGCTCTCAGCGCCAGGAAGCCGTTTTGGCCATCGTGCGCTCTACAAATAATTTCATTCATTCATTCATTCATTGTTCTGCATTCTGTCCATCGCCTGTGGTTTTTGCAGGAGGAATTCTTGTGACAGGTATGTCTTGGTCTGTATGGATATGCACTCACGTTGGCCAGAGATTAAGTTTGTTAACTCTGTTGAATCTAAAGTAGTCGTGGAGTGTTTGGATGAGTTGTTTGAAAGGGAAGGTTTTCCTTCTTCTTTGTTGTCTGACAACGGTGTTCAATTCACCTCAAAGGAGTTGGAAGACTTTCTTTCGGTAAGAGGTATAGGGCACAAAAGGGCTGCTCTTTATCATCCTGAATGTAATGGTTTGGTTAAGAGATTTGTGAAAGTTTTAAAAGAGAGTTTAAAACAAGCCATTGTGTCTGGTAATAACTGGGAACATGTTTTGAGAAAGAAAGTAAGAGAGTATAGGTTTGCTCCTCACTCCTCCACTGGTGTGTCACATTTTAGACTTTTTAAGGGAAGAATGCCTAATGTTGAAGTTTATCCTTCTTGGGTATTAGCAAAAAGAACCCTGGTTGATAAGAACGTTGGATGTGTCGATGGTTGGAAGGAGAAAGAAAAAAAGTTTTAGAAAAGCGTAAAGTATGGTTTGATGACCGCAAAGCTGTAAAGAAAACAGTTGTGTCAGTGGAGGATTGGATAAAAATGAGGTCGCCCCGCCTTGGTACAGCTTGTTCTAAATTTAGCAAACCGTTTAAAGTGATCAAGGTCTTTAAGAATGCAATCAAGACCAGTGATCACAGAATTTGGAATCTCAATAGAGTTTCTAAATGCCTTCCCACTGAAGAGTCTGTTTCTCCGTCATCCTCATATCCCGCTTCTTCTTTACCCTTAATAGATGCCAGGGTAAGACCTCAAAGGACTGTTAGACGCCCTTCCAAGTTACAAGATTTTGTCTAATCTAAAGTCAACTAATATTTCTCGTTCGATGTACTGTTTTAATTTAATAGTGATCGTTTTGTTGTATTATTAGGGGGAAGATAATGTAGTGTCTTACTTTAAGTTATGTATCTTAGTGTTGCCCTTTAACTTGATATGGAATGTAGAATATTGATGTTACTATGGGAGACTGAGCATCTTGGAGAAGACAGTTGCCAGTCTGAAGTGTTGGATGGGGTCTCTGCTACTGTGATCTTAATAAAGAGATCATTACTTTCATCTTAATTTCCTGTGGTTCCTCTTCTATTGATCCTATGCCGTGTCACTGTCTCCTCTCCCACTTCTTCATGCAACAACAAACGGAATCCTGCAAATTGAAGGAGTTTTGCTTTAACACACTATCAATCAAACAACCCAACAGCATTTGTAAAGCGCAACAGAGTCACCCCTCGGGGTATCTGGGCGCTGTGTCTCCGTCGAAGAGGCAGGCCTTGAGTCACTAAGGACATGAATACAACAAAAACACATTTTAATCATTCTAATGCACTGGCAGTTTAATTAAGTGTGGCGCCCAAAACTCAATAGGTGCCTAGCTAGGGTGACCAGAACTATAAAGCCAAAAACCGGGACATTTCCCTAAAATAGAAGGACTACAATTTTACTTCAACCGCGTGGACATAATGACAGTTCTCCTTAGCAGAGAATTACAGAAGAGGCAGTAAGAACATAAATAAAATGCAATTCATTTTTAAAGCCAGTGTCCAACCTGTTAATTAAATTACTTTCTCAAAACAGCTGCTAACTTTCTCTGGGTCATGAGCTAAATTTCCTGAAATGTGCCGGGACAGCTGGTGAAAAACCGGGACTGTCCGGGCAAATACGAACGCCTGGCCATCCTATGCCTAGCAGGCTGCAGTCTGCTGAACATTGCTCTGCCAATTTACACAAATAATGCGCAAAAGAGTTGTCTTTCCCGACCAGAAAACTGGCCTGAAATCTCGGCTTCAACACTAAGCCAAATTGTGTGATTGATGACAAACAACTTTACATCACTGCATTTCATACTCCTTAGCTGCTAAGTGCTGGCACATTCACAAGTGAATCAGTCTAGAGTTAACCCCAGGCAAGAAAGAATGTATTCTTAGTTTGAAGTGTTTTTGTAGATGTTTTCGTGTAATCTTTTGTGGGATTTACTTCTGTTCACTTGGCTTGACTCATAGGCCCCAGACAAACTCTAGGTGTGGCTCCCTGTGAATTTGGTGGCTCGCCCATCTCAAATTTGTAGTGTGGGCTTTGAAGAAAGAGTTTCTGATGGCTCCTTCTAACATCAGATTCCTCATTTTAGAGTTCTTCTTAGGTGCCTGTTTGGATCTGTAGAGTTGCTCCAGTATCTGCCAGGTTTTCAGGCGACTGCAATCTTTTTTATATGTGGTAAGGAACAATGTCCCCACTGAAATGTTCAGCTTTCAAACCGTGCTGCAACTACAGAAAGAAGATGTCTGTCAAGGACCCACACAAGGTGTGTCTTTGGTGGCTGGGCTTGGGACATGACTAAGTCATTTAATAAGTGCGCCCTCATTCACCAAAGGCAATTTCTAAACCGTGAGGCTGTATGTTGCAGAGCTCAAGAAAAAATTGTGGCCTTCAGGTAGATCCTGCTTCTGCTCCAAATCATGGGCCCATACCCGGCCAGGAGGCCATTTCTGCAACCGCTCTAGTGCCCGCTCAAAGTCTTCCAGTAAGTAGAAGTCCAAATTCAAACACAAGCATAAGAAAAGCAGAGCTGGAATTAACTGCATCCTGTCCCTCGACTTTAAGGAGAAGATGCAAGGGTTAAGTTGCGCTCCATCAAGGTCACCGAGGTCACTCCTCATGTGGCTCCAACATTCCCCATAAACCCCATATTCCCAAGCTTGTTGTTGACACCACAGCAGATGAAAGCCTTCAAAGAGGCCATTTTGCAAATATTCAGTGTGCTTCCGGTTGCCTCTGGAGCACCTTTGGACCTCACAGCACCGGAGGGAACTCCAGTTAGGCTATCACCGACCAGTCTGTCCCCAGTACCCTCTGTCCCCTTGGTACCCATTGCCAAGCCCACACCAACTCCAGTACAGACTCCTTTGCTGGTCCCATGATCCACCCCAGTTGTTGCCACACCAATGCTGATGCCGACGCTACTGGCGCCAGAGGATGATCTGTTGTAGACACCCATGTCTTATCTTATCTTATCTTATTCGGAATTTGTTAAGCGCACGGTCACCCAGAGGTTTCATGACCGATATTATGGTCTGAAATTTCAAAAGTGCAACCGCTTGTTATGCAGCCTGATGCTAACATTGTGCCTCTCTCACGCCAGAGCTGTCATCAAAGTGCCAGAGCAAAGAACACTCCAGAATGTTGATGATGAGGTGGGCAGGTTGCACCCCCTCCTGATTACACTGATGATGCCTTATATCTTTATTTACAATATGCCAGTGGGCTTGAAACCTCTCCTGAGACAGAGTTTGACTCGCTACATAGGGCCATGATTGGCAGAGGTGGCCTCATTTGCAGTGGTGGCTCAGAGGGCGGCCGAGGTGCGAGAGTTACACATCCCTCGATTATCGAATATTTTGACAGAAATTCTACAGCTGGGACAAGCAACATCTGAGCCTGTACTTCTCTTTAATGATGTTCTCAAAGACACTCAGATAACTGCCCTTTAAAACTGTGTTCTTGTCCAAGTAGCTGGCCAGACGTAATAGACCGATGCCTGGTCATCCAGATGTTCTCACCACACACCCCACTCCAGTGAGCTTTATTGTGCAGGTCTCACTCTCTACAAGTAAAGTGAATCCCAATCCCAATGTATTTCCCACCATGCCTGTGGTAAACATGTTTTCATCTGCTAATGTGGAATTGCAGTCTGTAAACACAGTCTGTATCATGGCCCAATGCACTCATTGATTGCCCTGGCAATACGTTTGGTACCTGTGTGGTCCTCTTTTTTATCATGTCTGGATGAGGTCCACTGGTTCTCCTGTGAAGTGCAGGCTTCGTTGTTGGGCCTGCATCTTCAGCAAAAAGTTGGACTCTTCTTTGGAACGTTTTAAAGACAGTAGAGCTACAGCTCATTCCTTGGGGCTGTTGATGCCTGCCAGAAAATTCTTGCACCAGTTTTGGAATTTTGGGGGGGTTCTCCAGAGGGCTGGCATGTAGACAGGCAACCTACCCAACCAGTGATGCAGCAGACTGCCTATTTGGTTTCGGCATCAGATGCGGATCCAGGTAACGCCGCTAGCAGGAACACCAGTCTTCTAACTTCAAGTTCAAGGTGGGCCAGGAGCATTTTTAGTTTACCATGCTCTCACAATGCCTCACCAGTGCCCCTCGGCGCTCTAGAAAGTAATAGCACTGGTGCCTGCCCTTCTTCAGAGGTCAGTAGTAGCTGTATTCCTATACCTCGACGACTGGCTGCTGAAGGCGGGCTCGCCAAGACGGTGGTCCTTTTGACATCTTTGTATTTAACTTTAAATGAGCAGAAATACTGTCTGATTCACTCTCAATGCTTGCTTTAATTTGGGCAATCCTGGGTATGGTGGAGGTCAGGGATTTCCACCTGCAGGAACGAGTTCAGAATGCACAGGCTAAGGTCCTTGGGGCAGATTTACAATAACTGGGGCATCCCTGCATATCAGCAGGGATGCGCCAGTTATTGTGCGTCACAGCAGACACCTCTTGCACCACCATGGATGCGCCGCATTTACAATGCGGTGCACCATGGGGCAAGAGTAGACAGATGCGTGACGCATCTGCTACGATAAAGGTGACACATTGCAGGAGTTGCATCACTAGTGCGACGCAGCTCCAGCAAGGCTTGGGGTGCCCCTATGCCTAACATGCTGTGTCAATCCTTACTCCTGCTTCATGCAGGCGCAGGGTTTTCACGCAGCATGGCCTTAAAAGTGACTGAGTGAAATCTTGTAGATTTCACTCAGCCCCTTTTAGGAGGTGTTCCTGCGCCGGAACACCCCCTGCACCCCTACGCCGGAACGCCCACATGTGGCGCAGGGCTTTACAACACGTTGTAAATACCCCGCAGCATGGCGCTGGCTTTGCGCCGCCTCTGCGTCACAAAAGTGACGCAACGGTGGCGCAAATGTGGCGTGGGGGGCTTGTAAATCTGCCCCCTGATATTCAAGGCTTGGATCCAGATGACAGTGGCTCTGAGGCTTCTTGGCCTCGTAGCCTCAAACATCAACAAGGCCAAGTGGCACAAATTCAAGTCCTATTGGGTAACTTGAAGCCCCAGAGGGCTCAGCATCAAGGCCTCCTATCTGACATTATCTAGATATCGGAGAAGGCAGCTCCAAATCTGTAGTGGTGGCTGACTGCCCGACTTTGACCAGTAGCAGGCCACTCTTCCTTCCTTATCTGGAGCTAACTAACCGTGTTGATGGATAGGGTGACCAACCGTCCGTAAATTTCACGGACAGTCCGTAATTTCGGCCGTCTGTCCGTTGTCCGTGAAGGATTCTTTAACGGACGCCATTTGTCCGTAATTTTAACCGGGCACCGGTCACACCTCCCTAAAGCCGGCACAGCTTCCACTCACCTCCCTTCTTGACGAGACATGACGCATTCATGGCTGTTTGCATCTGAATAGATGCCCCTGCTCTTGAAGCTGCAGCCCCCACCCCTCACACCTCCAGCCCTTGATGAGCTGTTAAGAGGTGCTCGAAGGTGACTGAGAGGGGGGGCTGCAGCTTCAGGAGCAGGGGGCATCTATTGAGATGCAAACAGCCCTGAATGCGTCATGGCTCTGCAATTTGTGTGAGACATTCCCTTTCTGCGCAGGGCCCCAAACATCCTACAACCGGTCGGGATTACACCGAGGCAGCACGTGGTTCTCTTCACAGCACGGAGCTTAATTACGGTCAAATTGTAAATAAACCTCGATTCTTCAAACATGACGTCTTTAATATAATAAAATAAAGAAATGGCACAATCGCACCCACACTAACAAAGTATGGAGGACAATCGGTTAAATTAGTTCTCTTGGAGAATCTCCTTTAAGTACTGTACATCACAGTGGGGGATGACAAAAGTAACACTTTGGAAAGAGAGACTGACTTCTCATTGTCTTGTCCAGGAGGGGGTGAGGAGCCCTACCCCACCCTGGAAGAGACCAAGATGATACTAGAATACCGCATGTCCACCCCTGTGCCCATCCTGGTGGATCCTGGTCCCCCTCCTGCCTACCCTCCCGCAGTGATGGCTCCTGTCCCTCGCCCCCCCCCCCCCCCTCACCTGTGGTGGATCCTGTCTCTGCCCTGGGTGGCTTCTGTCCCAGTCCAGGAATGGCTCCTGCAGCTCAAAAAGGCTCAGCTCAAAATTAATATGAAAAGGTGGGCGAGTGAGTAAGTGAAGGGATGGGTGGATGGCTGAATGAATTAGTAAAAGGGTGAATGGATGAATGAAAGATTGAATAGATGGATAATAAAAGAGGATGGGTGGATTGATGTGTGAGTGGTGGAAGGATGGAAGGGAGAAAGGGTAAATAGCTGGATGTATGGGTGGAAGGGTAGCTGGATGGGTAAAAGGGTGGATGGATGAGGGAAAGGATGGATGAGTAAAAAGGTGGGTGAGTGGGTGGGTGGATGGATGGATGAGTGAAAAGATGGATGGATTGATGAATTGATAAGTGCAAGGGTGAATGGATGGATGGATGAGTGAAAGGGTGGATGTAAGGATGGATGAGTGAGTGAAAGGGATGGTAGATGGACTAAAGGATGAATAGATGAGTAAAGGAGTGAAATGATAAATGGATGAGAGAAAGGATGGATGAGTGATAGGGTCAATGGATGGATTCATGAGTGGATGAGTAGATGGATGGGTGGGTGAATGGATGGAAGGAAGGATGGCTAAGTGAAAGGGTCGATGGAGAGAGACAGGGAGGATGGATGGATGACTGAAAGGGTGGATGGGAGGGAGGATGAGTGACTGAGTGGATGGATGAGTAAGTGAAAGGATGGCTGGATGGGTGAAAGGGTAAATGGCTGGATGGATGAGTGAATGGATGGATGGGTAGAAGAGTGGATGTATGAGTGTACAGATGGCTAGGTTGAAAGGGTGGATGGACGGATAAAGGTTGGATGAAGGGATGGATGAGTGAAAGGATAGGTGGAAGGATACATGATGGATAGGTTTGCAAATGGTTGAATATGTTTGGATATGGCTGGGCTTACTTATATACTATTGCGCGACCTCTGACGTGTCTGTAAAACTTATCCAATTGTCCTGAAGTTTTGTCCTGAATTTTGATCTCCTGTCCTGAATTTGTGTCCTGAATTTTGACCCTTTGTCCTGAATTTTTACACTCACCGTCCTGAATTTGCACCAATGCCAGTTGGTCACCCTATTGATGGACCCATCACTGATAGAATTGGGGGATGGAGGGGGGGGGGGGGTTAGGAAGGGTTTCACCTGGGGGAGGTGGAGGGTGGAGATCAGAGGACCACGGTGGAGGTTGGTGCAGATTCTCACAGACAAAGCCACTGCCATGTGTTACTGCAATAAGAAGTGCGGGGAGAGGGGAAGAGAGGTGGGGCTACCTCAATGCCAGAACAGACCAACTGAACAGGTGTCTTCTGTCGGATCACAAATGGTGCTTACAGCCAGAGGTGGTGCAGGGCGTATTCTGCCAGCCGGGGGGGATTCCTGGCTAGATCTTTTCGCCATTGTTAAGAACTTGCACTTTAACCCCTTCGCTGCGGCGGCTATTCCACCGCAGCGGTAAGGGGGCGGGGGGCAGCGTGGCGCTCCCCGGCTGGTGACGGAACTGCTCCGTCACCAGCCGCGGTCGAGCTGTGCTCATGACGGAGCGGTTCCGTCACGGCCCCGCCCGCTCAATGGAACACTCAGCGCAGGTGCGGAATCCGTGCCGCGCAGGCGTGCCGAGCGTGCCGTGACGGAACTGCTCCGTCATCAGCACAGCGCGATCGCGGCTGATGACGGAGTGGGTCCGTCACCAGCAGGGGAGGGGTTAAACAGTTTTTCGCATTGAAGTTTCTGTGCTCTAAATAAAGCAGGACTACAAGACCCAGAATGCAAAGCAAAAATCCGGACTGGATGACCTATGGTCGCATGCACCTGGTAACCCCCTGCGCATCTGCTGTGCCCGCTTCTGCTTTTCGCACACACCGAGCTCGTTAGTGTCTTGGAAGAGAAGATGGACCCCTTGCTCATGAGAGAAGGATGCAAAAGCCCCCCTCCCAGCCGAAGCCACCCTCCCTTGTTCTCGCCTCCAGCCCTTCTGATAATTACCCGCGTTTCCTAGAACAGGCTGCCTGCTAGGAAGGATGAGGTTTGAATTATGAGCCACCGGGGCCTCCGGGACCACCCAGGGCGGCAGGCCGAGGCCCCTCTTCCGCCCGCCTCGCAGCTTCCCACAGCGCTGTGATTTTTGTGCCTCAGCCCCGCTGAGAGGCCGTGGCGTGAGCTGCCCTCCCGGCCCTGTCCCGTGCCCGCTGCTGGGCCCAAACCGCGGCCTCTGGTAACCTCCCCGGCCGGCATCCTGCGGGCGCGCCGTGCTCAGCCGGCCAGCGCCGTGACACGCCAGAAAAGGAAGCAAAATAACAGGAGCTGGCAGGATTTCATTTTTTTTTCTGTTGAAAATGCTAATCCGTGTTCTTCCCTCTGAGGTTTTGGAGTACGTCCAGCCTTTTCGGTTTGTGTGCGCTTTTAACTCAGTCGTAGGCCCTGGTCTCCCAACGACTGAATGTCTCTGTCCTAGAGCGTTATCTCTCAGAAGTCCCTGCTCGGGGCCAGTACCATTTCTTCACATGTAGATGTTATTTATATATCACGAAAGCACTCCCTCGTATCCGTCTTTTTGTGCTTTGAATTCAAGTTAGTACAACTTGTATAATAACTACAAGTATTTACTGAAAAAAGCACAGTATCTCCTGACTATATTAACATTTTATACGACTGAGACCTTTAGGGAGTTTCTATGATCGCCCTCACCTGTGAGTTTCTGGTTGACCCAGTTAAGTTTCCAGGTGAAAAACTGTTCTTTCAGAATGTATCCCTGGGAGGTGTCACACATCACCTGTCAAAAGCAAAATTTGTAGGGAATTACTTGTCAAGGCTACATATTTGAAGGAATGAGAGAACACGCACCACCCCACCAGTTCCAAGGTAAAAAAAAATGACATTTGACCTTTAACTAAACACAGGTTTAAATTATGCTCTGGAGCACAGCACTTCGAGGGGATTTCTTTCAGAGAGTCAAACAATCCCCCCTCCCCCATTCACCCTTAACAATGGATTACGCCTGTCAGTCTCGCATTGACAACATTGTGACAAAGCCAGTAGTGACAACAGCCATCTTGGAATGTGTTTTTTATACTTCCAATATGGCCATCATATTGCATATCGACGCAACATGGCAGCCGACGTGGAAGTATGTTGTAACTTGATAGAAAATAGGGGCTTTCTAGGAAGCATAGAAGATAACCTTCCAAGAGGTCTGGTATAGCTGCTGGCACTCACATCTATTGGCTCTCACAAATATTACTGTAAGCATTGTACCACAGCATGAGGGCCATCTTGAAAGTATTACAAATAACATTCAAAGATGGCTGCTAGCCACTATTGTCTTTGCCAATGCTGGTCCAATTTTAGAAGCATTGACCGCAGACAGGGAGTGCGAGGCGGGGAGGAGATATACAGACATTGAGCAACTGTGTTTGGTGTATGGGAGGCAGGGGAAAAAGATGTGGCTGGAATGAGCAAGGGAATTGAGCAGGGCTCGAGTCGGGGTACCACGCGGGTGGACGGCGTTCCCCCACTTATTTTACAGGGGGGACGCCATCCCCCCTGCCAAACAGCTGGACTTCACTCTTTGGCCTCTCTGGGACGAGGAGCTCGGCACCTTTCGTGATATCACTTCCTGTTGTGACGTCACTTCCGGTGACAGCGTCCCCCACTTCTTTTTTTACGACTTGAGCCCTGGAATTGAAGATTACTACGGGCCGAGGTGCTGTTGGATTGGGGAAAGAGACAGACAGTAGAGAGGCTTAGAGATGGAAAACAAGTGTACCAACAGAAGGACATGTGCTCACTTTGAGTACTCAATCTGAAATGCCACAAAAAAAGAGAAATAGTTCCCCTACAGCAGCAGATAAAATCACTCAGCCAATCAAAATGGAGGGTGAAAAGTATATACTCCAGGGATTGGACAAACAAGAATAGGGAGGAACGCCAACAAATCAGGAAGCAGGGAATTCAAATAGACAAGTAAACCAACCAATCATGAACAAGGGTCAGACCCAAAGCCCGCTAGTGAGTATATGTTATCTTATCATATTGGTTACAATGCTGTCTGTAGCAAGACTGCAAAATTAAACAAGTTTACCTTCCAAAAGCGGGATTATGAATCGTTAAGAGAGACGTTAGAAGGTAGGTGTTGGGATGGGAATCTCCATGCATGGTGTATAGTTGTGTCCCCCACCCTGAGTGCCCAACTGTGAGTATCTGGTATTTGAATTTTTGGCCCCAGCCTCATGCTAATCGAGGGTGTAGGCTAAGGTCTATGCTTGTCCTATGACGTGAGTACGATCCTAGGCAGCGGGGGCGGGGGGCAACTGGGGTGGGGCTCACCAACCATGCTCTTTGTAGTGTCAGTCAACTACTGCTCCTGTTACGGGCTCTAGCATGTAGAGCGTTGGTGGGGTGAGCATACCATGTTTTAGTAATCATGTAGTGTGAGTAGACTTTTATACCTGGGTCACACGACTGGTGGTCTACTGGTGCATCATGTACCTGTCTGCTTCGGCAAGCTAGCCTTGATCCTTGCATAAATCTCCCAGCACATGTGGTTGTATGTATGTGGTCTGAGTCTTACACACAAAGTGCATGCCTGAGTGAACCAGAGTGAAGGAGATCCGTGGGTTCCATTTTGGAAGCCCCTGGCCTGTTCATGTGCACAAGATGGAAGTGAGGTTATTTTCTCAGGCAGTGGAAGTGTATTGCTGACCTCCCAGAGACTGGAGGGAGGGGACCTAGCCACTGAAGTGGGAAAAGAGGAAGCAGACCTCTCCTTAGAAATCCAGAAGGTCCTTTCGGTTCAGAGGGCTGTTGATTAGTCTTCCTGAATACTGCTGTTTGGTAGATGGTGTGGTGTAGGGTGGGACTGAAGACCCTATTGTTAGTTTATGAAGGTCCTTAAGAGGAAGCCAGCCTCTTGTATCTCTTCCTGATCACTGTTGATGTGGATGCTCCAACGTGGAGAGGACGCTACTGTGAGGAACATCACTTTAGACAAAGGCCGAGTCTGAAAGGCAGCCTGCAAAAGGCGAAACGACCTAAACCAGTTCTGAAGTTGCATACTGAGAATACACATCCCCTGTCTGCTGTGCATGTATAAGAGTGTAATGTAATGTAATGTAATGTAAAAACAATTTATAAAGCGCAACATACACCGGTCGGTTTATGTGGGAGCTGTTGACCCACTTGATCCTGTTCCAATTTCTTCTCTGGCTAAGGAGGGGGTGCTCTACAAAGTACCCCCAGAGCACTACTGTGGTGCCAGAGCTGGAACCTGCCTGACAACCAGGCACCCAGAGGTGAGGGGACATCACCTGGCATTTGATGTAGAGGAAGAAATGTCTCCCTACCCTGGAACACCTGGAAGAAGAGGGAAGTAGTGAGCTAACCGTACAGGAGGAATGGACTACTAGAGTGAGCAAGAACAGTTGACCCATGGGTCTGTCTAACAGAGATTCTGAGAGCATGACTCACATGCTTATTGCTCAAAGCCAATTCCCCTTGCCGAAGCAGTGGATGCACAGCTATGCTGAAGTATGGCCGAGTGGATCACCTCATCAAAAGTGACTATTGACATACCCATGGTACCTGCCTAAATGTGCCTGAAAGAGACTCTACCATTAAAGCACTAACAATTGCTCCAGGTGAGCCAGAGTGGTCTGTGCCACTGAAGAGGCTTTTGCCAAGCCAGTGTGCTCAAACAGCCTTTGTAGTGGCTAGCCTTGCCCAACGTGTGCCGGGTGGATTACGCTGCTGCAAGCGAGGCTGCTGCGTAGAGGCCCTGGGCCACTGAGTGACTGTGCGGCTGGCCGAGGAGCTGACTGGAGTGTACAGATCATACTAAGCTACTACAGCCAATCCCTGAGGCAGCTAGAACCAGCCTAAATGTCCCCGGCCAGACCTAAGACCGAAAGAAAACTCCATTGCCACCTCTCCCGGGAAGTCTGCCCAGCTGAGTTGCAAACTCACCAATAATTGCAATTGGATAAGGCTCTGCCAAGATCGCGAGCCCATCATGCTGCCGACTCACTGTGTGCCTGGAAGAGTGCTACTGTACCGAAGAAAGCTGCACTCTTGCCACCACCTATGGACTCTGCTGTGTCTTCTTCCAGAATGAGAGCAGAAGTCTGGCACACCTGTGGCCTGTGCATCTTCCCGCTTAGAGAAGAAGGCACGGATAGAACGACACACAGGCCTAGTTGAGGTCTACCTCAGACTCGCAATTGATGAGATAACTAAGATGGGAAGTGCCCAGTTCTGCATAAGAGAAGGGAACGGAGCATTGCACCTGTGCCTGAGACTCACACCAAGGTGGGTTATTATTAAGAGAGAATGATTGCATTTTAATAAATTATTTTACAGCCAAATGACAAAAATTCAATTAGTAAAACCAGAAATATTGAGTTTTAAAAATTGTACAAAAATAGCAATAATAAGCTCAAAGCGCTGACCAGGTATATCTGGTTGTGTTGGCCTGGGCAAAGTCAAGAGTTCAGGACGACTTCGATAGAGAGTGGGCTGGCCACAGGGACCAGGTTTGGTCTGCTGAGCAAAGGTACCGTAGTTTGGGTTGCTTCAACTTCGAGGATTCTATCGACGATAAGGATATGGAGTGCAGACAAGGCGATGTGCCGGTGTTGATCCACGCGGCAGCGACGATGCGCTGGTCATGGTCTCACAGCACCCGTGATGCGTTGGCTCTGATGAGCAGGTTTTTGCGATGCAGAGTTTCAGCTTGGTCATCGATGCTGTCATCGGGGATGCTGGGACCTTGCTTAAAGTAGAGTGTCGCGCAATGGTGGTTCTGAAGGCGATGTGGCATCTCCGAGCCACGCAACAGCAGCGAGGTGCCAGGTCTCATCCACACTACTTGGTCGATGCGTCGGTTCCAGCCCACACAGCGGTGACAATGCGTTGGTTCTGTTAGAGCAAGCACCTTAGGCCCACTTCGAAGGTTCTGTTAGAACAAGCACCATAAGGCCCACTTCCAAGGGTCCAGGACTGGGCACCACTTGGCAGGGCAGGCTCACAAATGGCAGAGTCCAAGTGCAGAAGCACGATAGTTGAACGTAATTTATGTCCCTGAGACTTCACATCAAAAGGCCAGCCAACTAGCCCTTGAAGTCACTCTGGATTCTGGAGACAAGTGATGCATGTCCAATCCCTCTCACGCAGCCAAGGAGGGCAGCAGGTCAGCACAGCAAGGCAGCAGTCTACCAGAGTGACAGTCCATCAGGAATACAAGTAAATTAAATATGTCAATTAGGTATATGTCAATCAAATCATGTTTACTGGAGTGAGCATCGAGCACTTTAGCACTGGTTAGCAGTGGTAAAGTGCACAGAAGTCCCAAGGCCAATAGAAATGAATTCAGGAAAATTGGAGGCAAGCTGGGAATACGTTTGGGGGAAGGCACCACATGGCAGGTCAGACTCACAGATGGCAGAGCCAGGTGCAGGATATTTAGATGTCTTTTATGTCCCTGAGACTTCAGATCAGGAGGCCAACCCGCTAGCCTTTGGAGTCAGAGGGCAACAGGCAGCAGGTCAGCACAGCAAGGCAGCAGTTCTTCCAGAGCAGAAGTCCAGCAAAGGGACAGCCCTTCAGCAGAACAGCAGTCATTCTTCCTGGCAGAGTATCCACAGGTCCAGAAGTGTACTGAAGTGGTGGGGTCTAAGGCCCAATTCTTATACCCAGTAGTGCCTTTAAAGGGGGGGAGACTTCAAAGACAGGCCCTTAAAGTGCACAGAGGTCCTGCTCTGGCTCACTGCAGGGGGTAAGAAGTCCTTTGTGTGGGGACAGGACACTGCCTTTTCAGGTTTAAGTGAGACTGTGAGCAACTCCTCCCTTCCATCCTGCCAGGATGGCCCTTCAAGTCACACCTAAGCTCCCATTGTGTGTGGCTGTCTAGACTAGAGGGAATACACAAGATCCAGCTGTCACCCAACCCAGACATGCAATCAGAGACAGCCTGCAGGCACACAGGGCGAAGAGCAGGAAAATGCCAACTTTTTAAAAGTGGCATTTCCAAAATTGTAATGATAAATTCGACTTTACCATTAAAGAGGCCTTATCATTGCAATTCCCAAGGTACCAAACATGACATAACAGAAGTGAAATAATAATTTTGGAGTTTTTCCACTATCAGGCCATGAAAACGTAAGAGTACATGTCCTACCTTTTAAATACACAGTACCCTGCTCTATGGGCTGTCTAGGGCCTACCTTATTGGTGATGTACATGTAATAAAGGAAGAGGTTAAAGCTTGGCAAGGGTTTTAAATGCCAAGTCGACATGGCAGTGCAACACTGCACTCAAGCTGCAGTGGCAGGTCTGGGACAAGTTTTAGAATGCAACTTAGATGGGTGGCACAATAAATGCTGCAGGCCCACTGGTTGCATGTAATTTACAGTCCCTGGGTATATGGTATAGCATGTACAAGGTACTTACAAGTACATTAAATATGCCAGTTAGGTATATGTCAATCAAACCATGGTTAGGCGAGTGAGCATCGAGCACTTCAGCACTGGTTAGCGGGGGTAAAGTGTAAAGAGTCCTAAGGCCAACAAAAAAATGAATTCAACAAAATTGGGGGCTAGCAGGCAAAACGTTTGGGAAAAGACCACCCTTAGGCTGACAGGTCTATTAGAAGGGTATTAAAGCACTTTTCTTTAACAAAGATAAGCCCTAGATTGGACAAGCAAATTAATATGCTATTGAGTGTCTGTTGAGTGTGTTATACTCACACACAAGACCTTCTGGTGTGTTCCAGTGGGATCTGTTGGGCTCTGGGTGACATATTTTGATCTGCTAATCACCTATGAAATATTTCCAACAGAATTCCAAGCAAAATAGGATCCCAAGCAATACACTGCTGTAATAGGAAGTGTGTACAATAGTAGCCGCTAAATGGTCCACAGAGCTGTCAGGCAATCTACTGCTTGATTCAAATGTTTTATTTAAAGACTGGGTTTCTTTTCTAACTACCTTAAAGCAATGAAAACAATACATATTGTGAACATGATAGAGTTAACAGGCGAAACTTAATTCCTAAACCTTTATGCTGGGAGTTTAATTAGTAAGTCATCATTTCCATACAGTCTTATTCCCTTCTTTAAGATTTAACACAGTAATACCACTATGCAGGATTCATAAAGCCCCCAAGAACCACAAAATATAATACCCTGCAATACTGTAGAGAAATTCAAAATACAATACTAAAAATGGGCAAAATAAATTCTCATTGTAGCAGGGGTGGTAAAAATGAGCTAACTTGGATTTTAAGTTTGACTGTAGGTATTGTACCAAACAAAGGGATCAAAGAGAGGTAACAACATTAAGAGGGGATATAACGTCCTTCATACCCACAATATAAATTCATAGCCCTTGAAGGGAAAAATATATAGACTCCTAAATCTGTGACTCTGCAATCAGTGACCGTAGACATATGTAATTATTCAAGAAAGGACCAACATTGCAAAATAAATCTAAATGATGGAAAAAAAATACATCCCAGGCATATTCAAGCTGTAGAAGTACTCTGTAGTCCAACAGGAACCTGGGTGTACTCAAATTAACTCTTAGGAGAGGATTCCTGGAGGAACCTTTCGATATGCGTATGTTACCATTCCTAAAATTAGTAACATATGGAATCACATGATATTTTCATGACACATATATTACATTTTTATTATCAAACTAGCAGCCCGTCCCGACGTTATCCGGGTATGAATTACTGCCGGCCAGTAGTACATTGTTTTTTAGGATTTCGTTGTGATAGCATTTCTTATCTGTGACAGGCCTGTGAAACGCTCCGATTCACAGTGCACTGCTGATGCACTTAAGAGTGTGCGTTCAGTAGTGTGTGAACTCGAGTTTCCCTACTTTATTTTTCCTTGCAATATTATATAGCGCAAACTCGACAACATGGCATGAGCACAATTTACATTACAGAAGAACACATTAATTTGTGGTAGGCACGGGGAGACAAAGCGATTTACCTGCAATCACAGGATGTTGAGCTGATGCTGAGATTCGAACGTAGCTCTCCAGCTCTAAAGTTCGCAATTCTAGAACTTGTGGCGGGAGGTGTGTCTAAAAGTGTATCTCGATGCTGGCCATCAATAAGAGAGACCTGTGCATTTTTCAAATGGGTGGAGAAAAAATATGAGTAGATGTGGGCCACCGTGCCACCAATGTACTTACCGGGGGAGGGTAAACACCCATTATTCCGCAACTTTCTTTCCGCAGACCATCACTCCGCATACTTTCATTATGAAAGTACCATGACTCCGCAATGCCATTATAACGCATGGCATTAAATTTTATATGCTTTTACCACGCATACATTTACAACGAAATTCGTTGTAAATGCATGAATGGTAAAAGCATGTTTTTTTAAAAATGTTTGGATAAGTTAAGTATGGGTATATGGGTATATGTTTTGGGGTACTGAGGTATATGTTTTGGGGTGTTTGGGTATTTTAAGGGTTCAGATATAGTTTTGGGTTATGGGGTACAGGGGTAGTTTTAGCATTTAGGGATAGGTATGGGTTTTGGGGTACAGGCGTATTTTTAGGGTTCAGGGCTAGGTTTGGGTTTTGGGGTATAGGGGTATTTTTAGGGTAGAGGGGTAGTTTTGGGGTTTGGGGTACAGGGGTATTTTAAGGGTTCCGGGCCAGGTTTGGGTTTTGGGGTACAGGGGTATTCTTAGGGTTCAGGGCTAGATTTGGGTTTTGGGGTACAGGGGTATTTTAGGGTTCAGGGGTAGGTTTGGGTTTTGGGGTAAAGGGTTATTTTTATGGTTCAGGGCTAGGTTTGGGTTTTGGGTGCAGGGGTATTTTTAGGGTTCAGGGGTAGGTTTGGGTTTTGGGGTACAGGGGTATTCTTAGGGTTCAGGGCTAAATTTGGGTTTTGGGGTACAGGGGTATTTTTAGGGTTCAGGGGTAGGTTTGGGTTTTGGGGTACAGGGTTATTTTTATGGTTCAGGGCTAGGTTTGGGGTTTGGGGTGCAGGTGTATTTTTAGGGTTCAGGGGTAGGTTTGGGTTTTGGGGTACAGGGGTATTTTAAGGGTTCAGGGCTAGGTTTGGGTTTTGGGGTACAGGGGTTTTTAGGGTTCAGGGGTAGGTTTGCTCTATGGGGTACAGGGGTATTTTTAGGATTTAGGTATAGGTTTGGGGTTTGGGGTACAGGGTATATTTATAGGGCTAAGATTGGTTAGTGTTTAAGGGTGTTGGGGTATTTTAAGGAGTAAGGGTGGGTTTTGAGTATGGGGTGCAGGGGTATTTAAAGGGAGCAGGGTGGATACCCGGAGCTGTAATGTACAGAACCTGGGAAGAAAGAACAATGAAATATTTGACACAACGCACACACCCACACCCCCAGCACACAATATGAGACATGGCATGAAGGGCGGAATGTAAAACAACAGTTGATGGACAGAATGCAGAACAATGTCATACATTCACCCCAATACAGAGATCTGGGGCTAAATCCATCATTTATTTTGCACTCCACACCACATCTGCTTTGACCCTGTGCATCATAAGAACATTCCAGGCTGAACTGCCAAGACATGTCTTTCCTGGATCAGACTCAAGCATCCTATGACCAATTTCTGTCTATCAGCCGTCTTCAGCCAGGATAGCTTGACTCCAGTGGTGTGGAGAGCATGGGACTCATGTCCGAGCATACCCATCCCACTCGGGGTGACAAATGCAAAAACAACAGTTGATGGACAGAATGCAGACCAATGTCATACATTCACCTCAGTACAGAGATCTGGGCCTAAATCCATCGTTTTTTTGCACTCCACACCACCCCAGTTCAGACATGGCCATATGCAAATCAGACTTGACCCTGTGCCTCATGGGAACAGTCCAGCCCGAAGGGCGGAACGTACCACACGCCCCCAGCATTTGTCATGTCCCCCAGCACAAGCCCACAGTACAACGCAGACACGCCCACAAGGGACTACTTTGCTGACACGGTTCTTTTACTTTTTAAATGTATATGGTGGACATCTGCATAGCCTATGTCCATCTGCTGCAACTGCCCTTTCCAACGCTGTATTGGGTGTTGTGATTGGTGCTGTGGTTCCTCAGATTACCCGCCTCAAAGGTTTGGGCTCTCTCTTTATTATATTAGTATGGATTATTTCTTGGTCCTAAGGTAGGATTGCCAAGTAATTTAATCAAATTAATCAACTCAGTCATACATAATATGCAACCATTTCATCAATTATTTTAAAATGTTTACATTATCATTCCGAAAATAAATCAAATTATAGAGTCATAGTATATCTGTCAAAAAGCACTAATCTTGTACTCATCCCGTGGGAGCAAAGCGCCCAACTGTCTCTCAAGGCCTCTACAATTGACCTTAAACAATGGGAATTTGAGGGAAATTAGACAAGAGAGAAAACAGAGACACTGTATGCCACCACTCTGACTCACCACTCTACTGGGCATTGAGGTAAGAAGGTTGAAGAGGGTTTTGAAAGATAACAGAAGACATCTTAGTAACCTGTCAAGAAAGGACTGCATCTATACTTAACAGTGGAAAGGATATACCTTAAAACCATCTCAATGCAGATAACACTCTGTTCTCAATTCAGAAACTCAATTTTGTAGTATGTAAAGTAGTACTACAGTAAAACTACTCACATACATAAAATTCAATTCACAAACCTACAGCCAGAGGCCTCCACCTCTTATGTTTATTCTGTACTGAGATCTCTGCCACAGTGACAGACATCTCTAAACATATTGTCAGGGCCTATGGATGTATGCGATCCAACAAGGGAGGACCAAATTATTTGACAGGGTTGCCTAAATTAAGCTTCAAGAAAAGGTAAATTATGTGACATAATGAAACACATTTTTTGTTAATATTACTTCATTATTTTGGCTTTTTACGAATGTTAACACTTTCTGGGCAAAGGTTTCACCTCATTAGTAGCACTTTGACACCCAAATACCGAAATGAGCAACAGAAAATTGACCATCCAAACTTTGCGAAGGGCGTTCCACTAGAGCTAGAAACAAAATGTTTGTTTTTTGTTGCTCAGATCATGCAGCAGATCATGAATTATGTGGCTAATGGGGCACATCTATACTTATGCAACAAATAATGCAGCCACAAAATTGTGGCTGCATTATTTCTCTCAAGCCGGTCGCTATTGCAGATAGCGAGGCTCGTCTTTTTATGCTCAGGGTGGATACGAACTACATCTTGAAAGGGTTCCTGGCCTATAGACCCCCTGGACCTCCACTCGCTTCTCCCCTAGCCTGAATGTCTCACACAACCAGTACTACGATATGAAAAACTCTTAGTGCTTGGCGATCTCAACTTGCACTTTGATGATGTATCGAACCTGGGAGCTTGTGAGTTATGCCAGGAAATGGCTACCTTACAACTTTTGCTAAAATCTGATTTCCCCACCCATCAACTGGGCCATTTGCTTGACCCTATTTTTGCCAACTGGGATGCCATAGTTGTGAACCCTCCTCTCCCTGTTTTATGGTCAGACCATTTCCTGGTTCCTTTTATGGCGACGCTGCCTGGGTTAAAGGCACAGGAGAAATCAAAGTTGAAGGTAGCTTACCGGGAGTGGGCAAGCTTCTGTCAGGAAAAGCTTAATAATGCCCTCTCCCAGGGTGGGCTGCCGGGGGGCTTAGATGCTGAAAGCGCACGTGAAAACTTGGATAGGCAGATTACGGAGGCACTGTATAGCACCTCTCCCTGGACACTAAAAAGACTGAATAGAGTACAAAAATCTGCTCCCTGGTATAACACCACCTTGAGAACTGCTAAAGCAGATTGTAAATGCCTAGAAAGGCGGTGGAGGAAAGACTTCTCGGGCCAGACGAGGAGGGAGTATAAAATCAGTATAAAGTCACTCTGAAGAGCTAGCATGTGCTCATCAGAAGGGCTAAGGTATCTTATTATCAGGAAAGAATAGGGGAGGCGGATAATTCCGCAAAGGAACTGTTTAGGGTCTACAAAGAAATATCTTCCGTAGCGACAACTGCAGCACCGGCAGCTGGCTCTGAGGAGTCATGCAACCGTGTGGCGGATTTCTTCTCAGATAAGGTGGAGCAGATTTACTCCACCTTCCCGGACTCTGCTCGTGTAGTCCACGAGACCTTGGGAGAAGCCGGGTACATTCTAGAGATAGAATGCATTGATAAATTTACCGTTCCCCCTCCAGGGCTCTTAACAAAAATCTGTATCAGTGTCAAGTCGGGCTCTCCTAGAGACCCTGACTCCCCTAAAGTGCTTAGAGGGAGTATTGTAACTCTTGAGCCATATATTAGACGCCTCTTGGAGTTATCTTTCATGGCAGGTACGGTGCCAGGAAGATGGAAAGAAGCAGTGGTCCTTCCACTACCCAAGAAAGCGCACATTAGTGGAGAACAACTTGATAATCTGCGCCCAATCTCCTTACTTCCTGATTTCGCAAAAGTTGCGGAGAAGGTGGTAAAAACACAACTTACGGGGCATATCGGGAAATACAATCTCCTTCATCCCACTCAGTCGGGTTTTCGGGCTCTCCATTCTACGGAATCGGCCCTGCTACTTGCCACTGAAACCATCAGGAAATATGTGTCTGTGGGACAGACTGCTTGATTTAAGTGCTGCCTTTGACACTGTTGCCGACCATACTCTGTTGCATTGTCTGAGGAAAGGAGATGTGTCTGGCAGTGCGTTGAGCTGGATGAAATCTTTCCTTTCTGAGGCAAGTTTTCAGGTGAGGCAGGGCTCCCACTATTCCAAAGTCATAAAACTGAAAAAGGGTGTGCCGCAGGGATCGACCAGACCATGAGCCCGAAACTGTGTGGCACGCCTTTAGCTGAGATTGCAGATAAATATGGGATCATGGTTGTGTCCTATGCTGATGACACTCAACTGGTGGTTTCCCTTACACATGCAAAGGACTCGGCTGCCTCCAATTTCGTGGCATGCATGCAAGATTTAGCACTATGGATGGATAATAATTGCCTGAAACTGAATGGCAATAAGACCGAGGTGCTTGTGATAGGGAAGGCCCAGTCAGTGTGGTCATCGGCATGGTGGCCCCAGAGTCTAGGGTCCACCCCCACACCCTGCGCTCAGGCTAAGAACCTGGGGTTATGGTTGGACACCAAGCTCTCCTTTGAGCACCACACCAGGCGGGTAGCAAGTGCCTGTTTTGGAGTCCTGCGGTGCCTTCGGAAAGCCTTGGATGTGCTGCAGCCAGGAAGACCATCGTGCATACCCTGGTGACATCACGCCTTGATTATGGTAACATACTGTACCTGGGTGCTACGGCGAAATGCATGCAAAGACTCCAAGGTATCCAGAATGCAGCAGCGCGTCTGGTTCTTATGCTCCCAAGGAGTGCCTCGTCGAAGAGAGCGTTGGTTTCCCTCCACTGGCTGCCGATAAGGGAGAGAGTTTTGTTCAAGGCACTGTGCCTCTGCCACCGTATGATTCAAAGGACGGGCCCATCATATTTGTTTGACTTACTGACTCTCTACTCTCCAACCCGCTAACTGAGATAATGTGGGACGGGACAGGTGTGTGTTCCGGCCATTAAGAAAGCAAGAATGGGTGGCCGCTCCTTCCGTTTTGTGGGCGCACAGCAATGGAACAAACTCAGTTCTCCTTGTTAGGATAGGGTGGAGGGGTCAAGGGCAGTTCTGCACCGCAGCGCGGGGACACACTGACCTAGTGTAACCAGGCACTTTATAAATGTGCTGTGACGGAGTCCCGCCGTCTTCTCCCCCCCCAGGATTCTTTCCCCCGGTGTCTCTACCTCATCCTGGGAACGTCCACACGAACTCTGGCCAGCCGGTCCCTCGGGTCCGCCCCCGAGACGGAAAAATAACATTGACCCACAGTCCCCCGCCTCTCTCTTCAATACAGGAGCCAATCACGGACCTGTAAGCACCGGAAGCACTACCCCGTGAACCCGGAAGTCCCGCCCCGGAAGGAGCGTTAGGACCAGTGAAAAGCATCCCGGATCATGGAAGCGGAGTCGGAGAATCGTGGCAGGACACTCAGGCTGGTGACAGAGGAGAGGAGCCAACCGAAGCAGACGAGTGGTCAGAGGAGTGGTGGAACCCTTAAGGAGGAAGCTGAAGAGCGGCCGTAGCTCACCTGGAGAGCTACGGCAGACCGCGTGAGTACCTGTAAACCGCCCTTGGAGCGCGTTAGGTGCTCTCTGTATATATTGTATATAATCTCTATCTTTGTAGGCACAACGCACTTAGAGTTAACACTGTAAAATATTGTAGAGCATTTATCACTGAGCACGGCCCGAAGTCCCCAACACGCCCCGTACACCCTTGCGGTCTCGCTGTCTTGGTCTTGGTCTGTCGTCCCTCTTTTCCCCTTCCCTCCTTCCCTCACGACCTTCCGCTCCGCCCTTTCACCTCCCGGTATTGGTAGTGGCATACTTGCCGAATCGTGGTTCGGACTAACGGTCCTTTTCTCTCTTATTGCCCTCCGAGGTGTCTCCACATCCCACGAGGACCTACTACCTGGCAAGAACCTTCCGGAGAGAGCTGCACTACCGAGACGCCGGATCCGAACATCAGGACCCCCTTTTCCGTGACATCTTGTATGACTATTGTACTGCGAATAAACTACCTTAAAAATAGCACACTATCTCCGGCCTCCTCGCCTGATTTACCGGCCCGCGGGCACCCCACCACCACATCTGGTGTCAGAAGTGGGATTAGCCGGTAGCATGGAGGCCGTGATGAAGAGGATGGCCGAGTCCCAGGAGCAGCTGGGCAAGCTCATGGAACAATTCTTGAAAACGGCCGAGGACGACAGAAGTCAGCTCCATGATGTCCTGAAAGGTCACGGAACAGTACAGGAACAAGCTCTGGGTAAACTGACAGATGTCCTGGGACAGCCTAGACCCACGACTTCTCTACCGTCCGTGGTGTTACAGAAATATGTCCCCGGTGAAGACCCCGATTACTTTTTCACCAATTTTGAGCGGTTGTCCCAAGCAGCTAACTGGCCTGAGGATCGATGGGGACAGTATCTGGGTCCCCTGCTTACAGGAGACCTACAGGCCGCATACCAGCAGGCCAACATCCAAGGCACCACCCCATATCCGGACATAAAAAAGTGCATCCTTGAACGCCTGGGTGTAGATGATGACACGTATAGGATAAAGCTCAGACAGACCAAGGAAGGACCCCAAGAAAATCCACGAGCACTGTCCTTCCGCATCAGAGATCTTGTCAACCGGTGGCTTAAACCGGAGGCTTCCACAAAAGAGGACATCATCGAGAAAATATGTCTGGAACAGTTCCTAAACTCCCTTCATCCCGCCACACAGAGATGGGTACGGCAACACACTCGGCTCACCCTGGAGACCGCTGTCGAAATTGCCTGTGCATACGGACGGGCTCAAGATCTACAACGGGGTAAGGACGAAGCTACCCACAGGCCACAGCCCTCCAACACCAACCGATTTTCAAGGCCACCTCAACCCCGAAGACAAGAACCGGCTCCTCTCTTGCCCTCCCCGATCATATACCGTCCACCCAACCCTGGACCGCAATGCTATCATTGTGGAAACTACGGCCACATAGCCCGTATGTGTCCCCAAAAGGAAGTACCTATGGAAATCGGAATGGTACGGAACTATGTCTGCAACACCCCCGGGGCTGCTCCCCCTCCGTTTCATTGTCCCGTGCACATAGACGGACAAGAAGTTATGGCCCTCGCAGACTCCGGGTGCCGTCAAAGCGTCCTTCGTCCTCAGGACTTGGGTCTCCACCAGAAGACCCCAACAGGGGCAGTGGCCATTCAGTGCGTGCACGGCGACACTAAACGGTATCCCACCACCCGGGTTCGGGTACAGCATCCCGGAGATACAGGAACCGACCTCACGGTTGGACTCATACCAGCCTTACCAGAACAGGTAATCCTGGGGAGCGATTACCCAGGTCTCCCGGCGTTACTCCAGGACACGACGGACTCCCTGGCCCAATGGTGGAAGGAGGTCCCCTACCCCCAGACACCGACCGGAAGCCCGGGAGAACCGAAACCCCACAAGAGCAAGAGACAGAAAAGACAGGAGAAGATGTCATACGCCTCTGCATATCCAGTTGAGGTGGAGGAGCACCCATGGCAGACAGATCAAGAGTTCCGCGGGGCTCAACAGGAGGATCCACTTCTACTGGAAGCCTGGGGAAGGGCCCTAGAAAACGAAGACCCTACACAAGTAGGTCCTTATTTCTTTAAGAAAAGGGGTCTGCTGTATAGAAAGGGGGGCCCGCAACAAAACCCTCAATTGTTGATTCCTAGTGCCTTCAGAGACAAAGTCCTTTTTCTGGCCCACAGCCACTTGTTGGGAGGACATTTCGGGGAGGAAAAGACTAGCCAAGCCATCCTAGACCGGTTTTACTGGCCAGGTATACATCAGCACATAAAAACCTATTGTCGTGAGTGCGCTGTATGTCAAAAGAACAGTAGGTACAGACCTCCTCGGGTACCCCTGTGTCCCTTGCCTCTCATCGACATACCATTCAGTCGGGTGGGAATGGACATTATAGGACCCCTATTGCCCTCCCGCAGTGGTTGCCGATATGCCCTTGTCATCGAGGACTATGCCACGCGGTTCCCGGAAGCCTTTCCCCTACGCCAGCCCACCGCCCAAAATATCGCAAAGGCGCTCATCACTCTGTTTTCCCGCGTAGGCTTTCCCCGTGAGATCCTTACGGATCAGGGTACCCCCTTCGTTTCTGCCCTGATGAAGCAGGTCTGCTCAAGGCTAGGGATCAAGCAAATCCGGACTTCAGCCTACCACCCCCAGACAGACGGCTTGGTCGAACGCTACAATGCCACCTTAAAGCAGACGCTAAAAAAGATGTTGGGACTGGAAGCCAAGCGGTGGGAGGAGCTCCTCCCGCTGGCCCTTTTTGCCATCCGGTGTAAACCCCAGAGTAGTACTGGCTACTCCCCATACGAATTGCTTTATGGAAGACCCCCTCGTACCCTGATGGAGATGGCACAGGAAGCCTGGGAGGCCGACCCGGACCGTACCCGCCCTTTGCCGGAGTATGTCAACAACCTGAAGACCCATCTAGCCCAGATCCGAGAGATAGTAAAACAAAACATGGAAAAAGCGCAAGATAACCAGAAAAGGCAGTACGATAAGGGCACCAAAACCCGGACATTTTCCGTTGGAGACCTAGTCCTCCTAATGATGCCCTCATCAGATCACAAACTCCTCGGACAGTGGCAAGGACCCTATGCCATCCTACGGCAGGTGACCCCGGTCACTTATGAGATCGAGCTCGACCCCACTAACCATATGACCCAGATCTACCACGTCAACCATCTGAAGAAATGGGAGGGACCCCGTCCTGTCCTAGTCGGGGACAGTCATCCGGTTCCCTGTGCCTTTGCTCCCTGTCTAGACCCTGCCCTGACCCCGGAACAGATACATACCCTCCGCGCAGCCCTGTTCCCAGTACAGAATGTGTTCTCACCATACCCCGGTAGAACCACCGTCACCAAACATACCATAGACACGGAACCAGGGAAAGTAGTGCGGTTGCGTCCTTACCGTGTCCCTGAAGCACGAAGGGCTGTCATAAGACAAGAAATCGAGGACATGTTACGGATGGGAATCATCGAGCCATCGATCAGTGAGTGGAACTCACCGATCGTTCTCGTTCCGAAACCTGACGGATCTGTCAGGTTTTGTATTGACTTCCGCGAAGTGAACAAAGTGTCCAGATTCGACACATACCCCTTGCCGAGAGTCGACGAAATGGTCGAACGGATAGTGAAGGCCAGATACATCTCCACCCTCGACCTCTGCAAGGGCTATTGGCAGATTCCCCTCCGAGACCAAGATAAGAAAAAGACCGCCTTTTCCACTCCGGAGGGGTTGTTTCAGTTTAGGGTTATGCCTTTCGGACTCCACGGGGCCCCCGCCACCTTCCAACGGGCGATGAATCAGGTCCTGCGGCCACACACGGAGTACGCAGGAGCTTATCTCGATGACATTGTCATCTACAGCGACAGCTGGGAACAACACCTGATCCACTTACATGACGTGGTTTCTTCCTTGGGCTCCTTCGGCTTTTCCATTAACCCCGCCAAAACAACCCTGGCGGCCCAAACCGTCCAGTACCTGGGGTTCCTGTTGGGCGAAGGTATGATCAGACCTCAGAGGTCCAAAACCGAAGCCATAGAGAACCTTCCCTTCCCTAGAACAAAGAAAGATCTCCGTGCATTTCTCGGGCTCCTCGGTTATTACCGGAGGTTCGCGCCGAACTTCTCTCAAAGAGCCGCGCCTCTCACAGATCTTCTTAAAAAGGCTACCAATGCCGAACAGGCCCTGAAGCATCCGACCCCTCTCCTGTGGCAAGCGTTTTCTGACCTGAAGGGAGCCCTAACCTCCAGTCCGGTTCTAGTGAGTCCGGACTACGCCCGACCCTTCATTCTCCAGACAGATGCCTCCGACCAGGGATTAGGGGCGGTTCTGTCTCAAAAAGACGAACAAGGGAACGAGAGACCCATACTCTACCTTAGTCGAAAGTTGTTCCCCAGGGAACTTAACTATGCTGTGGTTGAGAAGGAGGCCCTTGCCATTAAGTGGGCTATCGAAACCTTAAGATATTACCTGGAGGGCCGGGTTTTCACAATCTATACCGACCATGCCCCCTTGGAATGGATGGCCCGGAATAAAGGACACAACGACCGGGTCCTCCGCTGGTTCCTTTCTCTCCAGCCCTTCCATTTCCGTACCCAACACCGAAAAGGGTCAGAACAAGGAAATGCCGATTTCCTGTCCCGGTACCCCCTCTCGTCCTCTCCTGCCCGTACAAGAAGGACAGCTAGGGGAAGGGAATGTGACGGAGTCCCGCCGTCTTCTCCCCCCCCAGGATTCTTTCCCCCGGTGTCTCTACCTCATCCTGGGAACGTCCACACGAACTCTGGCCAGCCGGTCCCTCGGGTCCGCCCCCGAGACGGAAAAATAACATTGACCCACAGTCCCCCGCCTCTCTCTTCAATACAGGAGCCAATCACGGACCTGCAAGCACCGGAAGCACTACCCCGTGAACCCGGAAGTCCCGCCCCGGAAGGAGCGTTAGGACCAGTGAAAAGCATCCCGGATCATGGAAGCGGAGTCGGAGAATCGTGGCAGGATACTCAGGCTGGTGACAGAGGAGAGGAGCCAACCGAAGCAGACGAGTGGTCAGAGGAGTGGTGGAACCCTTAAGGAGGAAGCTGAAGAGCGGCCGTAGCTCACCTGGAGAGCTACGGCAGACCGCGTGAGTACCTGTAAACCGCCCTTGGAGCGCGTTAGGTGCTCTCTGTATATATTGTATATAATCTCTATCTTTGTAGGCACAACGCACTTAGAGTTAACACTGTAAAATATTGTAGAGCATTTATCACTGAGCACGGCCCGAAGTCCCCAACACGCCCCGTACACCCTTGCGGTCTCGGTGTCTTGGTCTTGGTCTGTCGTCCCTCTTTTCCCCTTCCCTCCTTCCCTCACGACCTTCCGCTCCGCCCTTTCACCTCCCGGTATTGGTAGTGGCATACTTGCCGAATCGTGGTTCGGACTAACGGTCCTTTTCTCTCTTATTGCCCTCCGAGGTGTCTCCACATCCCACGAGGACCTACTACCTGGCAAGAACCTTCCGGAGAGAGCTGCACTACCGAGACGCCGGATCCGAACATCAGGACCCCCTTTTCCGTGACATCTTGTATGACTATTGTACTGCGAATAAACTACCTTAAAAATAGCACACTATCTCCGGCCTCCTCGCCTGATTTACCGGCCCGCGGGCACCCCACCACCACATGTGCTTATTATTATTAAAATTGCATAATTCCAGTGGCCCTGCAAATATTGTACAAATTAGTAGTAAATGTGCAAGGCTTAGAGGGAAAATTAGACTAAGTAAAAAATAGATGGAGTTTAGAGAAATGTATTGAGTAGATTTGGGAGAAATGCTTATACAAAACACACTCCCACAAAAGAGTAGGACAACTACACTTCACAAAATACATTTCAGAAAAACAGGTGTGAATGAATTCTAGCCCAGTCTTCAAGTAAGTCAAGCACCACACATGGCTAACTGCTTGTACTGCAACATATTCACATTGAAGACAGTGGAGACACGGAATTAAAATTGCACTGTATAGGAGCAACATTGAATAAATTAAATACTTGAACATTTAAAATTATAGATATTTTTTTAAAATGATTAAAAAAACCATATGTAATTAGCAAAATATAACTTTAAAAATAGTTTATAAATTATTAAATATATAAAGTTTAACCAAATTTACTAAGGGTCCCATTAGCATGGCGGGCGGATCGCCCCGCTGGGCTGGCAGTAGTCACCACTGGCCGGGCGGGGCGATCCGCCCACCATCCACACAGCAAAGACCCTCGCCATATTATGATGGCAGGGGGTGGGGGGGTCTGCGGCGGACGGGAAGACTGCCCGGAAAGTGCCTGCATATGGTGGAGGTGTCTGAAAGACACTGCCATCCATTATGTGGAAAGGCATACGGTCTTTGCTTGGGGCACCCATGTTGAAGGGGGTGGGGGTGCACATGGGGGGTGCCTTTGGTACCCCCCATCATTGCCATGCACTACGTGGCAGGCACCACGTGGTGCCTGCCATGTAGTACATGGAAATGCTGTGCACAGCCCTTTTCCATTGCGGGCGGGTCTGCAGCCAGCAGATCCACCCGCAATGAAAAAGGCACAGGATGCGCCCGCCAGTGTGGCGGGTGCATCTTAATGTGCATGGCGGGACCGCCGCAGCATCGGCGGGCAGTCCCGCGCTCCGTTACGGTGGCAGGCGGACTATGTCCTCCCGCCATCGTAATCGGCCCCTAAGTGTTAAATAAAAATGTTAATGAGAGTGAAGACTCTTTTTAAAGTTCTTGTTTGCAAATGAATGTTTATAAATTAGTCAGTATATTTAAACTATTTCATTCTTTCATGCGCATTTAATTTGAGAAGCTAATAAGCTGCCAAATGGTATTTTACTATTTCCAGGTTAATAATACATTTTTAAAATGTATTTAAAAAATAATACATTTTATAAAATTTCCCAATACTTTCCCATAGGGAGATTTCCATCACCATGGAAGAAGCCTCCACCCCATTGGCGTATATGTTCACCAACTAAGTGTAATGTGAAATACGGTTGCATTGTTACTTTATAGTAACCGTTCCTTATAGATACAATCGTACAAGGCTCCATCCCCTCATTTAAGGAGGTGGAGACATGTAAGTCAAAGGGCCTGATTTAGTTTTTGGCGGATGGGTTACTCTGTCACAACGGTGATGGATATCCCATCCACCAAAATGTAAATTCCCATATGGGATTTATATTTTAACGGGATATCCGTCCGCCGAGATCTTAATCAGCAAAAAACACAGTTGATGGACAGAATGTAGAACAATGTCATACATTCACCCCAGTACAAGGATCTAGGCCTAAATCCATCGTTTTTTTGCACTCCACACCACCCTGGGTTAGACACTGGCTATATGCAAATCAGATCTGACCCTGTGCCTCATGGGAACAGTCCAGTCCGAACTACCAAGCCATGTCTTTCCCAGACCGGAATCAAGCATCCAAGGACCGGTTTCTGGCTATCAGCCTTCATCAAACTGGATAGCTTGACTCCAATGGTGTGGAGAGCCTGGGACTCACGTCTGAGTATACCCAGCACACTCGGGGTGAAAATTGCAAAAAACACAGTTGATGGACAGAATGTAGAACAATGTCATACATTCACCCCAGTACAAGGATCTGGGCCTAAATCCATCGCTTTTTTGCACTCCACACCACCCTGGGTTAGACACTGGCTATATGCAAATCAGCTCTGACCCTGTGCCTCATGGGAACAGTCCAGTCCGAACTACCAAGCCATGTCTTTCCCAGACCGGAATCAGCCTTCATCAGCCTGGATAGCTTGACTCCTGAGGCCTTATTTATGAAGGATTTGCGCCACCGGTGCGTCACTTTTAACATGGGAAAAAGTGACGCACCAGCGGCGCAAGTCCTTCATAAATAAGGCCCCTGGAGTCAAGCTATCCAGGCTGATGAAGGCGGATAGCCAGAAATTGGTCCTTGGATGCTTGATTCCGGTCTAGGAAAGACATGGCTTGGTAGTTCAGACTGGACTGTTCCCATGAGGCACAGGGTCAGAGCTGATTTGCATATAGCCAGTGTCTAACCCAGGGTGGTGTGGAGTGCGAACAAGCGATGGATTTAGGCCCAGATCCTTGTACTGGGGTGAATGTATGACATTGTTATACATTCTGTCCATCAACTGTGTTTTTTGAGATCTTAATCAGGGCCAGAATACTGAGTGTAACTGTAAACTCTTAAATGGTGAATAACAAAAAATAGGAGAGTTACACCTATGTGTAGAGTAAATATACGTGTTAGTAAATATACACATGTATATTTATCTTTGTGAATTGAGCCCTCTGTGATCAGGTATGGAGCTGATATTCCTGAAACTGAAGCATAACAAAAGATGAATACCTTAATGTAGGTTCAGCAACCCTCCTCTTCTGTTGGTCAGTAAACTACCTCAACTTTCATAACTATGAACTTAATTTGTACTTGTCTCTTGTGTAACAGGAAAAGTAGTTAACACTAACAGACATTAAAATTCATATATCACTTGCTATGAGCTTCTTGTACCGTACATAAATACATATCATGAGTAGCAATTACCGCGGCATGAGAATTTTTCCTGTTTCTTCATAGTGTCAAGAACCATGTTCAAATGCAAACATTTCCTAAAGTCTTTAATAGTGCTCAAAGTTAAATCTTGAAAATAGTTCACCGTTTTTTTCTCAACATTGATTTTCAGAATACTTCTCAGTAGTCACAAGCTGTTCTCCAGCAAACTTTCAAGGAAGCAAAATAAAATCCTGAATCTCTTGTAGGAGAGTCCTGGCTGCAGCAACGAGGACTGCTAGGAAATGTAGGTCATTGTTCATATGACGTCAGGTAGCGTGTTCTCTACGCGACAAAAGAGGAAGAAGAAGAGCCACTGGATATGGTCATACACCTGACTGCATGACTGGGTTTAGTCTGTACTGCAGGAGCATTGATATCTGAAAAAGAAAGGAGATATTTTGGTATGACAACTAATTGAACATTGATGTTTTAACTTTAGTTTATGTCTCTGATATACCTGCTGACACTTTCTGCATTTCTACTAATTTTTGTAATTTGAAACTTCATCTTTATTCTAAGCTGAGATATACTCAACTTTGATATGGTAACGCTACATCTCAATCTAGGTTCAAAAGTTTGTTTACCAATGAGAAATACCTGCAATGGTAGGAAACACTTTTTATGTCCAGAGAGACAAGTGGAGAATTGTAACATTAATAGCATCTAATAGTATTGCATGCTTAGCTTCTACCCTGATCATTATATATTAGCCAAGATATCAACATACACACAACAACAATTCTGTGCTAATATACTTCCATTGAAGTTTACAAAATAGTTAATAATCCCGTGGGCAACTCCTTGTAAAATAATCAGTGTAAAAGAGTTCAGAATTCTACGGATGGCAACAAACAAGAGCTATTGAGCTGGTGACTCCTTGTGAAATAAACAAGTGCAATAGAGTTCATATTCCTAATGGATGACCCATTGCAAAAAATAGAAACAAGTTCAAGTCTGTATCCTTGCTAGATACTTCTCCCATTCCACAATGTCACTGAAATGAAGAACAAAGGACAGGATTTCAATGACAAGTCCCTGCTGCAGCAATTCTGTAGTATGATTGCCTAGCAATAATGCTATAAACCATGAGGAATTTATACTCTACAGTTTCAAGATGGCCGCTACCACCAGCAAGTCTTGTTGACTCATAGCACACGTAATCCTTAATGTCTTTACTCAGGAGTTTCATGAAGCACATCCTTTTGAGAAGTGAGGCTTATGTACAAGCAACGTCCACAGCCTGTGCACTCTTACATCCTCTTCTGCTCCTGAAGACATGCACTCTTCTCATCTACAGAGTAGCATGATGATATGCAGGACCAGTGCAGAAGGGTAAGCATGCCACACTCTTCTTCCTGACAGCCAAGCCGTACACCAGGCAGAGACAACACTTTCCTTCCCTGAAGTGGGTTTGGAGTATTGTGCCTCCGTTGCCTGCCGAATCATATTCAGTAAGCCATGCCTTTTAAAATGACATCTGACTGTATATCCACAGTACACACATTTCATACCTTTGTGTTATTTAATTATTTGAGAAGGCTCAAGTAGGGTTGACAAGAAATTTAAAACAACTTGACCGAATCAATAATATTTAGAGCTTTGCCTCACACTTTCTCTGGACAGTCATAAACTAACTGATGCAATACAAGGCAGCATTTACACCATAACTAATAAGAAATTGAAATGGTCATCTAGGTCAATCCACTATCAGAAGAAGCGAAGTGTTTACTGATAGTCCTCCTGGATATTATGAGTGCAGCCCGCACTACTTGGAATCAACTTACAACTGAATTTGTCGACAAACCGGCAGTCACAAGAGGAAGCTTCAGTAACCGGCAAAGAGCCGCCCTTCTGACAGTCAACAGAAAAACAAAAGAGCTAAAGCTGGGCCTAAATTATACTCTTCAAGCTTACCATAAAAAACCCAGTGATGGTGCAGTGAAAACAAAACTTGTATAACACACGTGTTAGAAATAGGGGTCTCTAGTTGGCAGAGGTAGGTACTTTTGTCCAAGTAGTGACCCTTCTTCCTAGTCAGGGTGAGGGGGATACACTTCTAAAATAACCCCTGCTCACGCCCTTGGTAGCTTGGCACGAGCAGGAAGGCGTATCTCACAGGCCGTGTGTAAATCATTTGTGAACACATACAGTAACACAGGAAAATACTACAAAGGGACACCACACCAGTTTAGAAATATAAGTAATCTTTATCTAAACCAAACAAGACCAAAACGACAAAAATCCACAATACAGTAATAAAAATATGACTTTCAGATGGTAGAAATAGTTCAGTTCAAAGCAGATTGCAGATGCAACACTTTTCACAGAAAGTACCTAGGATGTTTCACGCACACAAACATAAAGGGTTGCAAGGGAAGGTGATGCGTCGGATCCTTACACGCAGGGAAGGTGATGCTGTGGAATTTTAGTTTGCAATCTAAACATCATCTGCGCCAGCTTGTCATCCACGTACGACGTGCACGGCAGCCATTTTAGGTATCATGGTCTCCCTGTCCACGATCGATCGCCAGCGTGCCCCTCTGACCCAGCAAGCATCCTCCGCGCACCCTGGCTCCCCCTCCCCCCCCTCATGAGCATAACCCTTCTGCATGACCCTGTCCTTGGGAGTCACACCAGCGCCTGACCAGCACCTCCTCTCCTCCTATGAATGCCCCTCTGTTGATAAACCTTCCCTCTGCACTCAATTGTCCACGCGGCATGAATACCACTCCATTGATGACCCCTTACCCCGTGTCCGACTGACCACACAGGTCCGAGGCCATCGCCTAAACCAGGAGATACCATTTGCTGCCCCTCATTGTATGGAGCCACCCCTCTTCAAAGGACACGCTGTTGATCAGGGCCTCCCCACCCCCTGGGATATGATCAGGCGCACACATCCTAAGACTTGGCGAAACACTCAGCTGCGTAATGACCCCCTCCTCTTATCAGCAGGTTGAGGACCTCTATTGTGAAGTTATATGGGGGTGGGATTGACACGAGGATTAGGGGGATGTCTTTTTCCTTGCCTCACAATGTTATGATTGTAATAAAGGAAGGTCACATGCCATAAACCGGTGTATAAGAGGCCAGGCCTCCGAGAGGCTGTTAGAGCACCTCGAGACGATACCTTGTTGTCTGATCTGATGTGTTCTGCTCCGTCGGAATAAAACTTCTGTTTCCTGCCTTCTGGTCTCCGGCGCCTGCCTCATTGCTTGGTAAATTTGAATGGTACAAGGGCGGTTAGCGCCGGGCAAATCTTGAGAAAGGTCCTAGCCCTACCTTTTTCCACAATTGGCGTCCCAAAGCGTGGGGCCCATCAGCG
This sequence comes from Lissotriton vulgaris, assembly GCF_964263255.1. Lineage (NCBI taxonomy): Eukaryota > Metazoa > Chordata > Amphibia > Caudata > Salamandridae > Lissotriton > Lissotriton vulgaris. The sequence continues at coordinate 267,682,975 of NC_141685.1, forward strand.
ACACGTGGATCCAGTGGGAGAGGTCCCAACGACAGAGTGAACGACTGCAACGATCGGGAAGAGCTCGTGTCCGATAGACCCTCGTCTGACAGCCGATCATCCGACCTTCACTAGTTCTGAACAGACCTCTCTCGAGTGATCTACGGTCCTGACTGGGAACCATCAGGAGTGCCACGAACATCACGAAGGAGAGAGGACGATCGGGCGCTGGGTCCAGAGAACAGGAAACCGTCCATGCGGTCCGGGTAAGGTCGTGTAAATGCGACGAATTGAGAAAAGATTGTTTTTGTTTGGATAATACTAGTATTACGCTTTGTTGAAACCTCTGGAGATTCGCTGTCTGCAAACGGAGAAAACAACAGGCTCTCTCTTTGCAAACAGTGAAGGATAGGTAACGCAGACTTTTGTCCCCGTTGTAACCCGTCGTGCCTATCTTCCTCCCCCACTGTTTCCCGAACTGTCGTTCGTGGATTATTGTCTGGAGACTCTTTGTCTACAAACAGGGAAGAACAAGGTCTCTCTTTGCAGGTAGAGAAAGAGTGGGTAACGATAACTTTTCGTGCCCACTTATTCTCCCCACTGATTGTTTGATTGACCGATTGTTCGGTATTGGTTCGTTTGAGGTATTCACCGCCGGCAAACAACGGAGAATAGAAATATTCTGTCTAGTCTTTGCCCGCCGTGATAAGATAGGTAGTGCAGACTTTTGTCCCCGTTGTAATCCGTCATGCCTATCTTCTCCCCACTGGTTGGTAGCCTGTTTAGCCCGGACCGCTTATTAGAGATGAACCATCCGGCTCCACTGGAGGGCACCCCTAATAAGGACATGTTCACTAAGTATGGACTAGTCGCTATAGCTTACACTAAACTATGGCATAAATATACAAAAAGGAACCCTGAAAGTCAGTGGCCACTGATAGGTTCCTTTGATGAAAACAAAATAAAAACATTGGAAATAGCGCTCCAGAAAAATAAAACTACGCCCACTATGCTCGACAGTATCGGCATGTGGCGCAAAGAAACGGAACAACGAAAGAAAAGAGAAGAAGCAAAAATAGGGAAAGAATTACGAAAGGCAGCCCACCTGGCCGCAAAGCAACTAGAAGGGGAAATAAAGGAAAGAAAGGAAGCTATACAAAACCAAGAATCAGGGTCGACAGGCCAATGTCCTGTCAGGACCCCCTCTGTGCTCTACCCTGAATTGCCCTCCAAACAACGGGCAAACGATGAGTTACTGCTAGGTCCCCCAATCATCTACATGCCCCCTCCATATGCTCCCAGCCAACAAAGCCTGCAAGCCCCGAGTGTGAGTGAAAGTGACCTTAGCGCTAGTGCACCAGCCCTCACGGCCTCTGCACCAGCCACATTAACAACTTCGTCAGACGATCCCGAGGCTAGCAAACAACCACCAGCCAGACCAAATAGGTTGAGCAAAAATGAGCGGGATGGGATCGACAAGATAGCAAAGACATTAGTAGAACGAAGGGAAAGCGAAGAGTACATAATGAGCATATATAATTCACATGCCGACAGCCACAGACGGCATTTCGTTTTGCGATTCAGCTACCACACCCTGAACGCATATGAAGATAGGTATCAAAGTAAGGGTCCCGCTAAACTAACAACGCTGTATAGGAAGATTGACGTTGGAGATGTGACTGAATGTGAGGCGACGGAACTCTTCATGCAGATGCTTGAGGTCCTCCGCCACCTCACGGAACAAAAACTAGAAACCAAGATTACAGTCCCTGAAACGACCTCAGTAGAAGTAGCGAATACTATGATGCCCATCAGAAAGGCGGCCCCTTACTGGATCCCGCCACGTGGCAAGGGAACGAGCGATGATATTAATGATGCAGATGCAAAAGGGAGGGTTGTGTACAATTGGGTTTACCAACCATGGGACAGACAAGATATCCTAACCTTCAAACAAACCCTGCCCGATTTAAGAAAGAACCCGACAGCATTTTATACCGAGTTAGGCACAGCCTTGGGTTCGACAATAATGACTTTAGCGGACATTGACTTGTTCTTTGGGTTATGCCTGCCAGCTGACGTGTGGAAGCAAATCCGGAAGGCTGACCACACGGATCTGTTTGGACATACCTGGGACCAACTCGGTAAACTAGATAGACAACGAGAGCCTGGAAGGAAACCAGTAAAAGACATACTGGAACTCCCAGACAAACTAGTCCAGAAATTAAAGACACTGATCCCAGAAAGAAAGGTAGATTGGTCGATAGTCACGGCCTGTCGACAGAAACCGCAGGAAGATGTGTCAGAATACTTCTCCCGATTCGAGACAGTGTTCTCCGACTGCAGTGGCCAAGACATGACCACCGCAACCGGACAGCACCTGTTTGTACAAAATTACGTAAAAGGCCTAACACAAGAAGTCTCCCAAAAGCTGCAGACGAGCGAGAGTAGTTGGGGAGCCTCCAAACCCGCAGCTATCCTTCAGATGGCTCAGTATTACGAGCACCAAAAGAATGAGAATGATAGGGCGTCCGAGAAAAAGAAGAAAGATTTAAAAGAAAGGGTAATGATAGCCCAGATACAAGGTATAACGGTAGGACGAGAACACCAAAGGGGGAACTACCAATCAACCACCCCCAGAGATCTACCTTCTAAAGATCACACCCCAACACCTCACACTGGACGTAGAGACATTAGCAATGACCAATGCGCCTTCTGCAAAGGGTTTGGCCAGTGGAAATCCCAGTGTCCGGTCCTACTAGAGATGAATAGAAATAGGGACTCCAGGGATGTGGCAGGAGGGCCGAGAAATAGAGTACAAGGACGAGGGCACACTAACGACACCAACAATGACAGGTCAGGGAGATTGAACACGTTTGACCGTCCCCGACAGAACCAATATCAGCTGTCCGAAGGTGAAAATGCCCCCGACTTTGCATAGGACTGCCAGGGGCAAGGGAGGGATCCAGTCGAGCTCTGTGTTGACCAGCAAGGTCCTTATGTCACCGCTAAGGTCCTGGGTACAGAGTCTCCATTCTTGGTAGACACTGGGGCGACACGTAGTGTGTTATCAAAACGACTGATTCCAAGGGCACCCTTGTCTGGCTCACACATAACGTCGATAGGTTTCGATGGAACGCCCTCCACTAACCCCCTGTCCGTACCTATTACCTTTGACCTAGAAAACAACACCACTGACGCGACATTTCTGCTCTCCTCCAACTCCCCTGACGCCATTATGGGCATTGACTTACTGAAACATTTTCGAGCTACCATCAGGTGTTCCCCAGATGGAATACGAGTCATCCTGTACGACAACCCAAGCATACCCAGATCCCGTTCCCCACGACACATGTGCTCCATAACTGATGCTGATCTGTCCCTGCTTGACACCCTGCCTCCGTACCTATGGGCCAAAAATGACTCTGATGTGGGGCGAATGATGATTGATCCTATTCACATAACTGTACGACAGGACGCTATGCTCCCGAAACTCCCACAATATCGGATATCCCCCGAGGGCGAGAAGGCACTGGTAGCGATTATTCAATGTCTGGTGGATGCAGGAGTGGTTGAAGAGGTGGTTAGCAACGTCTGCAACAGTCCAATCCTACCTATTGTTAAGAAACAAGGTGAAGGAGATGAGAAAGCGTACCGCTTCATCATCGACCTGCGAGAGATTAACAAAGTGGTTATACCCCAATACCCCGTAGTCTCAGATATCACTACCATTCTGACCCTCATCCCGTCCACTGCCACCACCTTCACTGTTATCGACCTTAAGAACGCGTTTTTCTCTATCCCCATCCATCCAGACAGCCGTTTTCTCTTCGGCTTCACTTTAAAATCCCGCTCGTACCGATTTTGTAGAGCTCCCCAGGGGTACACTGAAAGTCCCAGCATTTACAGCCAGGCCCTCAAAAGGCAGCTGGATGCCTTTCAGCTACCAGATGGAGTGGTGTTGATCCAATATGTTGACGATATCCTTTTGGCGGCCGACACCGCCCCACTTGCCACGACAGCCACTGTCCAACTCCTACACTTTCTTGCAGAAAATGGCCACAAGGTCTCCAAAAAGAAGTTGCAGTTCTGCCAGCCACAAGTGACTTACCTAGGCCATCTCCTGTCCAAAGAAGGAAGGAAACTTACACCCGACCGAATCCAAACCATCCTAGATACCCCCATCCCAAGAACACAAAAGCAGGTCCGCTCTTTGGTTGGCCTAACCTCTTTCTGTAGACAATGGTTACCTAACTTCAGTCTCATTATAAAACCTCTACTTGCCCTATTAACCAAAGATGCCTCCTTCCCGCTCCCTTGGACCCCTGAGTGTCAAGCATCCTTTAAGGAATTACGAGATGCCCTCTGTTCAGCGCCTGTCCTAGGAACCCCGGATTACTCCAAACCCTTCTCCCTCTTCACCCACGAAAGGGAGGGGTGTGCATTGTCTGTCCTAACTCAATCAATTGGTCCTAAGCAGCGCCCTTGTGCCTACTTCTCCGCCACTCTTGATCCTGTAGCCAGAGCCTTACCTGCCTGCCTTCGAGCGGTAGCTGCCGCTGCTGTCTCTATCCGTCAGAGCGAGGGAATCGTACTTTCCAACTCCCTCACCGTGCTAGTACCCCATGCTGTCGACATCCTCCTGAACCAAACCAAGACGCAACACCTGACTAGCGCACGACTGACGGGGTACGAACTGACGCTACTTGCACCCCACATCACACTAAAGAGATGCACGACTTTGAATCCTGCCACATTGTTGCCCCTGCCTGAAAATGACCCCGACGTTCCTCCCATCCACGACTGTGTGACCCTCACGGACGAACAAACTAGGAGTAGAATTGACCTCCGAGACACTGCTTTCACTGACCCCGATGGAGAGCTATGGGTAGATGGCTCGTGCATCAAACTCCCAGATGGCACCACTTCAGCTGCCTACGCAGTAACTACAGCCCGAACCGTAGTTGAAACAGCCTGCATCACACAACGGTCTGCCCAGGCAGCAGAGCTGATAGCCCTCACGTGAGCATGTATCATAGCCACAGGGACCACCGCGAACATATACACAGACAGCCAGTATGCCTTTGGGGTGGTCCACCATTTTGGACTCCTGTGGAGGGAGAGGGGATTCCTGACGTCCCACGGCACCCCGATCCTCCACGGAGATCTAGTCTCCGCTCTGATTGAAGCAGTTCTCCTCCCCAAACGATTAGCGGTGATCAAATGTCAGGCACACAAAAGGGTGACAGACTTAGTCGGACAAGGGAATGCATTGGCCGACATCACTGCACGAACCACAGCTGAGAATAGGACGGTGACACGCATGTATGTGACCAGGTCACAAGCAGAAAAATGGAGTGACACAAGGGTAATGATCAGAGACATACAGTCGGCCAGCACCCCTCACGAGCTGACTAAGTGGGCAAGGGTGGGTTTGAAGGATGAAGAGGGCTGCTGGCGAACGAAGGATGCAAACAAATGGTTGCTGCCCGACTCATATCTGATCCCCATACTGACGATGGCACACTCCCCCGCACACATAGGATCTGCACCCATGATCGAACTCATTTCCAAAGTCTGGCACAACGACAAAATCCCCGACTCAGCCAGACGCCTAGTTCAGCAGTGCCTTATCTGTCTGCAACACAACCCCGGTAAAGGAACTGTGGTACCCCGGGGAGGGTTCGGGACCCCCAATCACCCCTTTGAGGTCCTTCAGATGGACTACATCCAACTAGAGAGATGCCAAAGCCTGAAGTATGCACTAGTCATCGTATGTGCCTTCAGCAAATGGGTAGAGGCCTATCCAACCCGTGACAACACTGCCATGACTACTGCCAAAGTACTACTGAAGGAATTCTTCCCTCGCTATGGCCTTTGTCGAATTTTATGGAGCGACAATGGCCCCCACTTCATAGCTGAGGTTATCCAACTAATCCTAAAGGGGTTGGGGGTGAAGCAAAGGTTTCATGCGGTCTTCCACCCCCAATCCGCCGGTCTAGTGGAACGCCATAATGCCACACTGAAGCTGAAATTGTCAAAAATAGTGGCCACCACTGGACTTAACTGGCCGGATGCCCTCCCACTGGCCTTGTTATCGATGCGCTCCACTCCCACCAAGCACCATTTGACCCCCTACGAGGTCGTGTTTGGGCGACCGATGAATCTCTGGACTGCTCCCAAACCGACCTCCATTCATGACGTCCCAGACGTCCTACTATCTGATTATTTGTGCAAGTTAACTAAAACGTTGTCTGTCATTCATCAACAGGTGCAGCAGGCCATCCCCGATGCTTCCAGGGGCCCCGGCCACGACATCCAACCGGGAGATTTCGTCCTAATACGAAATTTCCAGCGGACCAAGAGTCTGGAACCTCGGTGGACGGGCCCCTGGCAAGTGCTGATTACCACACGAACGGCGCTTCGAGTGGAGGGGAAGAAGCACTGGCTGCACGCACATCATTGCCGGAAGGTCTCTGCAAACCTGGCCACGACAGAAAACGTCAACACCCAAGAAGAGCTCCTGAACAAGGACCGACCGACATTGAACTGTTATCCCGATACTGGGGCACTCGAACTTGCAAAATTCTCTGATCCCACTGTGCCATCCAGAGAAGGGTATTTCCTGCGTCGAAAGGAGGGAGTTTCGGCTAAGTAGGCCACGGACCAAGTTGAATCTCAGAACGGTGACCTAAGCACAATCAAGGGTTGCCGGGAGAGAAGCTAAACGAAGTCTGTGGTTCTGCCCGCTACCGAGCCCCTTGAAGGTGATGGAAGCGCCAGATAAGAAGATGATGGAAGCGCCAGATAAGAAGATGATGGAAGCAACAGGAAATACCCACTACAGAAACCCAAAGACTGACAATTTGCACAAATCAAAGACAATTGCCCTCTTTATTGTCCTCCTCTTCTGCCTCCTCCTCATGACCTCCTTCTGGATTCTGGAGGAAAGCACTCCGGCTCACGAGTCATTGCTACCTACTGCGCAGCCAACACCCCTGAAAGAGCATCACCTAATCTCTCTGTCGCCTCAGCTCCGAGAAAGGCGCAGGGAATTCTGGAACAATTCCTTCGTGCAACTGTTGCACCAACACAACCTTGCTGCAAATGCTACGAACTGCTGGATCTGCGGGTTGCTCCCGCATGCCACAGGACACTCCATCCCCTTCATCCCTTCTCCTTTCTCAGTTCACGGCTCCTGCCTCGCCTGGTTGATCCTCATGCAAGAGAGCCACAAGGACAACGCCACCTCCAGCCGGACAGTGTCGCACTTCTACTCTGGGTTCTGGCTGAACAAAACCGGAAAGACCCCTGCTGCCCTGTGTCCTGCGCTCACAGGCGCCACCTTCCTTAAAGACATTCCAGCCAAAGAACGAGTCGAAGTACAGGTCCTCCACAATCCAGCCAGAACCACCTTCTCTCATCTGCAAAAACAAACTACCGCCACTCTGACTGTGGCTCTGTCTGTTATCAATGTCACTGGCCTTGTGTGCCTTGAAGGCCAGGGAACGCAGCTGGTGGGTCACAGTTCCTGCCGAATCACCAGAACACTGGACTCAGTTGACCCCCCTTCTTTTGTCGCCTCTCCAAACATGTACTTTGTGTGTGGCACCAAAGCTTACACCTGGCTCCCGAAAGGTTGGAAGGGTATCTGTTACATTGCCTTCGTTCTTCCACCCACGTATGTAGCCCCTGCCAACCATCACCGGCAGAGGCGTGCAGATGACATTGGACAAGCCGACTCCACCGGAGCACAGTTCCTAGATGCAGCAAAGGGACTTGTTCCTCTGTGGGGCCCAATGGCAAACAGTCGCGCTATCCGACACCTGACCCAGGCAGTAGAAACAACGATCAACATCACGGCTGGCATCCTCGCCAACAACACGGCGGAGCTTCAGGCGGTCCGCCTTGTGACCCTTCAAAACCGCCTTGTCCTAGATGTGGTCCTAGCCGACCGAGGAGGAGCATGCCGCATCATCGGATCCAGCTGCTGCACATACGTGCCAGATAACTCGCCTTCAGTCTACAAAGCCATTGAACACCTCCACAGACTTTCCTCGGAGGTTCACCAAGAGCAGGAAGGATGGTCGCTTGGGAGCTGGTTTTGGGACACTTTGAGGAACTGGGGTTGGAGGTTGTTTTCCTTCGTACTGATACCTGTGGTGATATTATGTGGGTGTTGCTTGGGTATTCAATGCCTACCCTCCTTGTGCAGCTTTGTTTCTAACTGTATGTGCCCAAAGACTTTGGACTTCCGAAATGAGCACATGAGCCCCCTCTATGAAGTAGAAATACGTGGCCTTATGGGGATAAATCCAAACTGACAAGTTGGCGAGACATGTTAAAAGGGAGGACTGTGGAATTTTAGTTTGCAATCTAAACATCATCTGCGCCAGCTTGTCATCCACGTACGACGTGCACGGCAGCCATTTTAGGTATCATGGTCTCCCTGTCCACGATCGATCGCCAGCGTGCCCCTCTGACCCAGCAAGCATCCTCCGCGCACCCTGGCTCCCCCTCCCCCCCCTCATGAGCATAACCCTTCTGCATGACCCTGTCCTTGGGAGTCACACCAGCGCCTGACCAGCACCTCCTCTCCTCCTATGAGTGCCCCTCTGTTGATAAACCTTCCCTCCGCACTCAATTGTCCACACGGCATGAATACCACTCCATTGATGACCCCTTACCCCGTGTCCGACTGACCACACAGGTCCGAGGCCATCGCCTAAACCAGGAGATACCATTTGCTGCCCCTCATTGTATGGAGCCACCCCTCTTCAAAGGACACGCTGTTGATCAGGGCCTCCCCACCCCCTGGGATATGATCAGGCGCACACATCCTAAGACTTGGCGAAACACTCAGCTGCGTGATGACCCCCTCCTCTTATCAGCAGGTTGAGGACCTCTATTGTGAAGTTATATGGGGGTGGGATTGACACGAGGATTAGGGGGATGTCTTTTTCCTTGCCTCACAATGTTATGATTGTAATAAAGGAAGGTCACATGCCATAAACCGGTGTATAAGAGGCCAGGCCTCCGAGAGGCTGTTAGAGCACCTCGAGACGATACCTTGTTGTCTGATCTGATGTGTTCTGCTCCGTCGGGATAAAACTTCTGTTTCCTGCCTTCTGGTCTCCGGCGCCTGCCTCATTGCTTGGTAAATTTGAATGGTACAAGGGCGGTTAGCGCCGGGCAAATCTTGAGAAAGGTCCTAGCCCTACCTTTTTCCACAATGCGTTGGTTCCTTGCTTCGGGGGAGGTGATCTATTGGTTCCTTACTGTTGCGCAGGGAAGGTGATGCGTCAGTTCCTTACCAGAGAGGAGGTGATGCGTTGGTTTCTTACTGCGTGGGGAGGTGATGTCCGTTTCTTACTGCGTCCCCCAACAATGCGACAGACCTGGTGCCTCGATGTGATGCGATGATCCGGGACGATGCAGGGATTCTTGCAGCTGCACAGCAGGCCATGCATCGGAATCGGTGCTGTGATCTCAGACTTCGGAGACCGGTGCACTCGATGCAGCATGCAGCGATTTCTCAAGCTGCAGGCAGGCGATGCGTCAGTTTCTTCAGCGATGCATTGCAAACAAGTACAGGTGCGTCGCGCTTCTCGTTGTTGCATTGCTTTTCCAGCTCCCAACAGCCTGAACAACCTCCAGAGGCCAAAACAGCTACAGACACCTTTTGGCAGGTCAGAACTCCCAGCAAGGAAGTTCAAGGGTGCTGGGAATGAAGTCTTTGTCTTCCCAAGACTTCAGAACAAGAGGCAAGCTCTTCTTCAAGCCTTTGTAGATCTTCCTCAAGCAGGGGACACAGTAACCAGCAAAGTCCTTCTCCCTTTCCTTGGCAGAAAGAAGCCACTGCAGGCCAACCCCAGACAGCAAACAGCACAGGGGCAGTATTCCTCCTCAGTTTCTCCAGCTCTTCTCCTTGGCAAAAGTTCCTCTTGATTTCCCAGAAGAGATCTAAAAGTTTGGGGTCTGGGCCCCTGTTTTTATACAGTAAATCCCTTTGTTCTCTGAAGGCAGAGAGTCTCTGTGCCCAGCCAAAACCAGTTCTGTCCTCACTGGTGCAGCTTCCTGGCAGGAGGTGGAGACATCATTATCCTTGAAGACCCTGCCCATGGAGGTGTGGAATAATTCTCCTCCCCTTGCTCTGAATCCAGAGCAAGGGGAGGATCTATCTAATCCAGATCTATTCAGCTCAGCCCTGACTCACCCTGGAAAGGCAGGACACACCTCAAACCCCCAAGTGGCTGTCTGAACGTGTGGTAAATATTTGATTTACCATCCTAATTTCTATGCAGGTAAGTACTTGAACAAAAATAACTCAATCGGAAAGAAAGACGCAGAGTCCGTGGTGTTAGAGTTCTTAGGGGTTTTATTCCTTAAAAAGGAATGGTTCTTGAACCGGATATCGGATTCCTGACACCACTGGGGTGCAGGAAGGGATAGAGCATACTTTATTGACAAGACATAACTTTTATACTTAAACCATATAATGAATACCAATACAGTAGGCGTAACAGCTGAGAGAAACAAGATAAAAACACACACGTGTTAGCAATACGTAATCAAAAGGCGTGAACTGGGCGTGAACATAGAGGTGTGTGCTAGAAACGTCACATTAAAGTGTCACAAGTGGGTGGATACATAGCAGAATCTTGCAGTGTCAGCAGAAATCTGAGGTCTGGATGCGCGCGCAGCTGCATGACGTGTGATTGACGTGGAGCTGGAGGGTGCAGGGGACTTGACATTTACACTAGCGGAAAGAGACAGAAGTCTGGCATGTCAGATCAACTCGTACCTATATCATATCTGATATCTGATGTTTGGGAACCATATTATCTAGAGGAAAAGTCTCTTGGGCAGAGGCTATTCTATACTGACTGTGAGTGCGTGTATAAGCGTCTACGTGTCTACATGAGATGCGAGGGGGCATGGGCCTACCATGGTAACAGAAGCTATGAATTACTTGCACGGAGACAGTGAGGCCGGGCCCTTTGCTCTGCAGCTGGAAGGATGTTTACTTGAACTAGTAGGCAGGAATGTATGTTTGAGGAGCGGAGCAGATAATTCGAAGGTTGAATACAGTCTTGGCAGGCAGCAGGCTGAGCTAAGCGCCGTTAGCCGCGCAGGGAGTAAGGCAGAGGTCACGGGTACAGAGGCAGCCCAGGCTGAGGCGTTCAGAGTCAGAAGGCAGGAAAAAGCTCGATGGCAGAATTCAGGGGCCTACTTCGCCAGAGCTGAAAAACGTGTAAAGTACACCACAAAAAAGACGTTGGCATGGCATACTTAGGAACGGAATATTCAACCCGTTCGGGGTGGATCTGAAAGAGGACATGTTAACGTTGGACGCAAATGTATTTGCGTCTTCATAGCTGGTACAGGGGGGAAGTTACATGCACTTTAAGCTTGTACATGGAGACGGTGGGGCACACGGTAGGGAACATTTCTTGACCATAAAATTTATATTTCCTCATTCCCTCCTTGTTCCCTACGGACCCTTCATGATATATCGATCCTCATAAATCGATCAGTCTGTTCTTGTAACATCATTTGCTCTTCTTTCTTCTTTTCGCGTTTTGAGTGAAAACTGGAATGTGGAATACATGATGTGGCGCACAGACCACAAATCGCTGGCCCACACTGTAGGCACAGGCAGCAACTGAATACTATGACAAGGGCAATGCCTAGGAAGGATAGGATCTTCCATCCCTCAACGTTGTCCAGAACCAACCGGACCAAGTCCAGGTGCCTGGATTCTGATGTATCAAACTTGCAATTTTATGAAGACGTGTGATAGCTTTATATACTGTTGGCGCGTTTTCTGGAATGAAAACACAGCAACTTGACCCGATGACCTTACAAGCTCCGCCCCTATCTGCTAGGATGACGTCAATAACAAGACGATTTTGAAGAACAACAACCCGCATGGCAGATTGCTCCTCTGTTAAGTTGCCTAGAGCGGAGGTAGTTTCATTCACTACTGCTTCGAGGGTTTCTAGTTAATTTTCGTATCAGTTTACTATTAAAGACAGTACCTAAGTAGGGGAAGAAACCTTTATTGAAGTCTGTGTATTGCTCCCATGCCGTTTCAGTATAGTCGACAATCGGGAGATCTCTTCGGAGTCTATTCTTTCCTAGATTTGTATTTCTGTGATAATCAGGAGGGGCTAGGAAAACAGGTGGCAGAAGGAATGCAATGTAACAGGTACCATCCCAATCTGGAGGTAAGCGTATGTATGCGGTATGGCCACAAACAAAGTAGGAATGACGAGTAGCTCTAAATGAAGACTTGCCTTGATCACTGAATTCGACCACAGTAGTACATTTACTATGACCTAAGTGTACTGAACCCTTCTTTCTGACACATAAATCACCAGTGACTGGTAATACTGACATAGCAGGGAGAACTGGTGCAGCTTCGGATTCAACAGTAAGAATCATGAGGTTAATTGTATAATTACCTAATCCATATACTTCATTTTCTAGATCAGTTCCTATTCTAGTGGGAAGTCCCTTCTTGTCAGGATAACAGGCGTTAAGCAGAACTAAGTTCAGGTTTCCCCAAACCCAATTCCCTTCGAAAACAGCAATATCAGGATCTAAGGAATTAATTATTCTAAACCATGCTCCACATGAGCCATTGTGAGTGAACGGGTATGGAAAAAGAGGCAGAACTCCCTTGTATTTCTGATAGGGAGGGAGTCGGCCACATATCCAACAGTTTGTAGCATTATTAGTCTGATGGGAGTGATGTAACATACTAATGAATGTGTTGTTGCGCAGCGCAAGTCTGTAAGATAACTCATGAGGGGGTAATTCGCTAAAAGAATGTTCGGCAGTGACATTGTAAGCAGATTGTTCACGCTTGAAGATAGGATAATATATATGCAGCAATATACTGGCAACAATCGTCAGAAGGCTTAGAAAAAACATAACCAATAATGTCACTATACAGTGACTACGAAGTGATTTACAATATGCACGTTTCTTGAGTTGTCTCTCTCTCTCTCTATCTCGGTCTAGGGGATACATGTCAGAAACTAATTTAACCGATTCACCTAGGGGAGGACTTAAACAATTAAACTGTCTGACTTGCTAGACCGCAATTTTGTTTTATACTCCTCTTGTGGAGTTTTCTCTCTCTTGGGAACTTTAAAGTCACTAGGATCGGGGCAGTCCTTTGAGGGGGTGGAAGAGTCAGTTTCTGGCAACAGTTCATTACATTTTTTAATATGACTCGTATGGATCCACCCCTTTCGGCCCTCAACTTTAATCGCCGTCCTCGTGGTCAGAAGGACGAGCTTCGGCTCCTGCCAGCGGGGCTCCAGCGGACTCCTCCTGTCGAAATTGCGGATCAGTACAGTATCACCAGGACGGACATCATGTGGCTTCACATCAGTGTTGTCGGGAAAGGCTGCGGCAACCTGTGAACGACATGATTGGAGTGCAGACATCAAGGAGGCAAGGTAATCTGTCAGCATATTACAGTCAACATCGGTTATTTTCTTAGGCATGGGCGTCCCCCACATATTTGGTGGTCGGCCAAAGACCACCTCATACGGGGATAGTCCTGATCTCGAATGGGGGACCATTCTCATATAGAACAGTGCAACTGGCAGGGCGACTATCCAGTCGACCCCTTTCTCTTTACATATTTTGGCGAGGTGTGTTTTCAGTGTCTGGTTATGTCTTTCTACAAGGCCAGCTGCCTCGGGATGTCGGACGCAATGGAATTTCCACTGATATCCTAGCAGGAGTGAAACCTGCTTCATGAGCTCGGATGAGAATGGTTGTCCGTTATCTGAGTACACGATACGAGGCAAGCCGTACCGTGGGAAGAATTCACGAACCAGCTGCTTGGCAGTGGTCGGGGCAGTGTAATCTGGGACTGGATATGCTTCGGTCCAACGGGAAAGTGCACAAACAATTACGAGGACATACTTGAATCCTCGACAACGGTCCATCTGGATATAATCCATCTGGAGGACCTCAAAAGGGTGATCGGGAGGATGAAATCCACCTTGCTCTACAGGGACGCTTTTACCTGGATTGAACTGACAACAGATCATGCAAGTACGCACTTTCTGTTTTGCTGCTGCTCGTAAATGTTTGTTGTACCAGAGATTCTGTAAACTGTCTAACATAGCTTTTTCTCCTAGGTGTGCTGGACTATGTGCTGTATTTATTATGACTTGAACCATAGAGTCGGGGAGAAACCATGTAGATTTTCCCTTCGTCATCCATCCCTGATCTGTCTGGATCCCTCCTAGTTCAGTCCATTTCTTGATTTCATCTGGAGTAGCATGTGTCTGAATATCGATTACATCTAGTGTGGGATCCCTAACTGTCATACAATGTGTCGGCACTATTGTCTTTGTCACATCAGTTGTCTGGGTGTGATTCAATGCTGTATGTTTTGCTGTTTGGTCTGCCAGGTCGTTACCCTGGGAAATGGAGTCTGTAACTTTAGTATGTGCTTTACACTTCATGATGGATATGCCTGAAGGCAGATGTATTGCTTCTAATAGTGCTTGAATGAGGGGACCGTGTTGGATCTTGGCACCGTGAGAGGTCAAGAAACCTCGTTCTTGCCATAACACTCCGAAGTCGTGTACGACTCCGAAAGCATAACGTGAATCTGTGTATATGTTAACATTTCTGTTCTTGGCTAGTATACAGGCTCGGGTCAGAGCGATGAGCTCCTAGGTGTGCTGGACTATGTGCTGTATTTATTATGACTTGAACCATAGAGTCGGGGAGAAACCATGTAGATTTTCCCTTCGTCATCCATCCCTGATCTGTCTGGATCCCTCCTAGTTCAGTCCATTTCTTGATTTTATCTGGAGTAGCATGTGTCTGAATATCGATTACATCTAGTGTGGGATCCCTAACTGTCATACAATGTGTCGGCACTATTGTCTTTGTCACATCAGTTGTCTTGGTGTGAGTCAATGCTGTATGTTTTGCTGTTTGGTCTGCCAGGTCGTTACCCTGGGAAATGGAGTCTGTAACTTTAGTATGTGCTTTACACTTCATGATGGATATGCCTGAAGGCAGATGTATTGCTTCTAATAGTGCTTGAATGAGGGGACCGTGTTGGATCTTGGCACCGTGAGAGGTCAAGAAACCTCGTTCTTGCCATAACACTCCGAAGTCGTGTACGACTCCGAAAGCATAACGTGAATCTGTGTATATGTTAACATTTCTGTTCTTGGCTAGTATACAGGCTCGGGTCAGAGCAATGAGCTCTGCTGCTTGAGCGGACAGTGTATCAATACGATGTGTTTCTTTAACTTCAGTTTCAGTGGTCACTGCATACGCGGCCACTAATTCTCCTGTGATTGTTCTCATACATGAACCGTCCACGTAAAGTGTCAGGTCTGGATTTGTCAGTGGAACATCTGTTAAGTCTCGTCGGGGCCTTGTTACTGCATTGATGATTTCTATACAATCATGCGGGGCTGAATCTGTCATAATCGAAAGTAACAATGTTGCAGGATTCAGAATGTTACAGCGTCTTATTTCTATGTGTGGCTGGAATAGCGTCAATTCATAACCTGTCAGTCGTGCTATAGTCAAGTGTTGAGTCTGGGTTCGGTTTAGAAGAACCTCTACAGAATGTGGAACTTGTACTGTCAATGGATGTCCTAATACAATTGAGTCGCTCTATCTGATTGCTAGGGCTGTCGCTGCGACTGACTTTAAGCACGCAGGGAGTGCCTGGGCTACTGAATCCAATGTACTTGAAAAATAAGCACAAGGCTTATGTGAACCTGCTTGATCTTGAGTGAGGACAGACAACGCCGTACCATCACGTTCAGTAACAAAAAGTGTAAAAGGTTTGCTGTAACATGGTGTCGCTAAAACTGGTGCTTGACATAAAGCTTTCTTTAAATCCTCAAAGGCCTGTGTATGTTCCTGAGTCCAAGGAAGGGCAGTCGAAGTCGCTGCCTCCTGTGTTGTCAACTGAATGAGTGGTTTAGCTAGAAATGCATATTGAGGAATCCATTGTCTGCAGTACGAGGTGAGGCCTATAAAGGCCCGCACTTCCTTTTGTGTCTGGGGTTGTGGCATGTTTACAATTAACTGGATGCGGTCAGGAGTGAGCTGTCTCCCCACTTTGGACAGCAAGTGACCCAAGTACACAACTTGCTGAACACAGAATTGTAGCTTCGAAGGAGACACCTTGTGTCCCTTGTCGGCCAGAAAATGTAAAACTGTCAGTGATGCTTGTTCACATTCGGGTTCACTTCGTGCGGTGATCAGCAGATCATCGACGTACTGTAGTAAGGCGGTGTTAACTGGCATTTGGATACAATCAAGTTGTCTTTTCAGTGCTTGACTATAGATGCTGGGGCTTTCTGTGAATCCTTGAGGTGCGCGTGAAAATTTGAAACTTCGTCCATTTAAACTGAATCCGAAGAGGTATTGGCTCTCTGGATCAATGGGCACACTGAAGAAGGCGTTCTTGAGGTCAATTACAGTAAAGAACGTCGCTTCTGAATCAATAGCAGTCAATAAGGATGAGATGTCGGGAACCACAGGATACTGTGGGACAATGCATTTATTGAGTTCTCGTAAATCAATCACCAGCCGATATACTGGCGGTGCATTGGGATCAGTACGTTTAAGAATCGGAATGATAGGGGAATTACAGATATTGGAGTCGGTCTCTACGACCACTCCTTGGGCAATGAGCTCTTCAATGATTTCCAGTAAAGCCACTACAGCATCGGGTGGTAACTTGTATTGTCTGATTCGTGGTAAAACGACTCCTGGTTTGAGTGTAACACGGTATGGTGTGATGTGCATGCAACCTACATCGGTTGGGCCTTGTGCCCACAGGTGTTTCGGTACATTTTTCAATCTGACATCAAACTCTCGTAATACATAGTGACCCTTAAAGTCACGCAGGAAAAGTCTAACTCCTTCCGGAGAACAACATATCACAGCTCCTAGAGCCTTCAATGTTTTGATACCTAACAAGTTTTCTGGACATGATTTCGTGAGTAACAAGTCTGTAACGCGTGATAATGGACCCACAGCTAGGGGGACTGGTTTCGATACTTCATTTAGAATAGGCTGTCCTGAAAAACCAAGGGAAACATTCTGTGAGCCTGAGAGGGGTGCCCCTGGGACTTCATTATGGCTGATTGTTGTGCGGCTTGCCCCTGTGTCAATTAAAAACTTTCTGTCTTTTCCCAATACTTGACTGTGTACATAAGGACCCTCTTGATCTACAGGAATCTCAATAAGAGGCAAGCCAACCTCCCTCTCTAGGCTGTTTCATGTGTATCGCTGATAATCGGGATAATCAGATTGGGCATACTGGTTCATCTGCCGTGAAACTTGCTGCGTCGCGGCAATGGGCTGTGGCTGTGGCTGTGATACCGCTGCGGTCTGTGCTGTATGTGGTGAAGCATGCATAGGTTGTGAATTCTGTGAAGTATGTTGCTGGACCTGGTCTTGTCTAGGCGGATGCGGTCTTTCTTTAGTTTTACCTGTTGCTATATTGTGTTTCAGGACTGGACATTCATGTACGTAGTGACCTGGCTGTTTGCAATAGTTGCATGTCCCTTTAACGGGAGCTGCTGCATTACCTGTCTGGGTCGTACCCTTTCTCTGACCGTCGGTTGGAACCGACTGGGCCACTAACATTTTCATTTTCGTGTCTTTCATACGTCTCTGTTCGTGATCCTGTTCTTCTCTAATTCTGTTCTGGTGGTATTGTAACATTTGTAACATCTGGGATGGCGTATTTGCTTGCCATGTACTTTCAACTTTATATACACGGTTCTTAACTGATGTCAGGGAATTCTCGACTAATTTTGTTACAAAAAGATGCGGGTACGACTCGCTACCTGGTTTTAGGCCACTATTAATAATGAAACATTTCTCGAATCTTGAATAGAAGTCACTAGTATCTTCATCGTGTTTCTGTTTACATGCTGAGATTGCGTCCCAGTCTTCCTTTTTAGTTGTCAATAATCTTGGCAAGACCTGTACTATTAAACCTGGTAATGCTTTAGCTTTGTCCCCAAGGCCTAGCCCTGGGGTACGACCTTTTTCCTCGTCTTCTATTTCAGTCCATATAATCTTTTTATCTCCCACCTCCCATTCTTTTTCCTTGAGTTTTTCGTAAATGCCGGTGGGCAGCAGTACTTTTAACAATTTCATAATATCTGTATACGTGTAATCTCCCATGAGTAACATGTCTTTAAGTTCTCGGTGAAAACCTGCAGGGTCTTTATCATGACAGGGTACTAGTTTCTTCATTTCTAACAATTCTAACTTTGTTAAAGGTGTGTACACAAACACACGTTCCAAGGCATGATTGGCATTCATACCTGGGTGTACTTCTCGTAAAGGATTCTGCCTGTCAAAATGCTCAAAATGACACATTTTTCTTTCTGGAGGCGGAGCTGAAACATATTGTGGGCCTAAGAAAGCGTTATATTTACGTCGTTGTTCTAGAATTATTTGAATTAATCTGGTACTTAGGCCTCTCTATCTATTCATAAGTAGCGCTTCTAATGTATCCGGTAAGGGACCTGGATCAGAATGTTGTTGTCTGTATAACGTGATGAGATGCTGAATCATGTATACACCAGCTAATTTCTGCTCGTCTGGGGAAAGGTTCAGAAATGTCTGTGCTACTGTATCATCATTGTACGTGTTAGGATTGTCAGCCCATAGCACTGCTGACCGGACTAGTTCTTGTTCATCCATAGAATTGAGTACATGGTACCCCATTTGTTCTTGAAGAATTTTATCGGTAACCTGAAACAGATATTCAGGAGAACTTGGTTTTGATATGCCAGAGAGAAAAACTCTCTTGCTTTCTGGACGAATGCCTTTCCTAAGGTAATTTCCCTTACCTACATACGCTATCATTTCTATAGTCGTATCTGGTTCTTCAGGTCCTTTCTCCTCGGAGGAGTCATTCCTGCCACTTTCTTTTTCTTTTTCTTTTTCGTGTATTTCTATTACTGCTTTTCTAATTTTCTTGTACATACTTGCTATACAATTCAGTTTATCATGGTTTCCGTCGGCTATATTTTGACCCCACTTGTTTAGTGCTTCCATCTCTTCCTGGTCTACTCCAGGCCTGTCTCGTTCTCTTATTAAGCAATTTATGAAGAAACGTAATATACAACCTTGAGTGTCAACTTTCTGGTGAGCCAGGGCCTCTTTAATACTTTCAGGATCTTCCCCAGTCTGGACAAAATGATATATTCTATCTAGGTGTTCGGTCATTCCTGGAATTAACACTAGGTAATCTGCAACTTTTCGTAAGCGTAGTGATGCTAACAACATTCTATCGTCTTTACCGGGTACTGGATCATATCTGCAAAATGGAAGGGGTTCTTTAAGCATGTCGAGACGGGGTGTTTGGGGTGTACGTTGCTTCATTATGTCCCTAAAGTTCAATCTGTGTGTTGCTGGCGGGGTCTGGAGACCTCCTGTCGCACCTCCTGTAGCGGGGGCTTGAAAATTGTATGTCTGTGGAGTCAGTATCTGTACCTAAACTTGTCTCTTATTAGGACCAGGCGCAATCGGATTTGGTATATTAATCTTAGGTGTGGGAAGTGGTGGAGGTGGAGGAGGGGGCGGAGCAGGCTGTCGAACGGGTGAACCTTGTTGCGGCAATGGCGGGATATGGTCTTGAGGCGGGTTGCCACCTCCGTCACCGTCAGTAGGCGGGACGCGGGCACGTGGATTGGTGTAAGCGGGTGCTACATCGTCTAGATAGGAAGCAAGGAATATGTCTTTGGTGGTCCTGTGACTTACTTTAGTCGGAACCAATGGCGGCGGCAGATTTTTTGGTATTTCTGAAGTGGCTTCAGGCAAACCCTCGGCCACAAAGTACATGCCATTTACAAGATTGTTTCGCATACGGTCTACTTGTTCTGCTTTTACTCGGATCCCTTCATTAACTAATTCGTTTTCTCGGACTCTATCCGACTCTTCTCTATGTCTGTCTTCTTTGCGGAGTGCTTTTTCGGCACGTTTATGTGATTCTTTACGCCAAAATTCTATGGCGTCTTTCTGAGATTGTCTGGCTTTCTTTTTCCATAGCGCTTCTTCTACCTTCATGATGCACTCGGCATCCCATGTTCCTGTAACGGGCCATCTGTGTCTCTCGTCTAGGTGCTTGGTATAATCGGCCCATAAATCTAGATACAGTATGGCATCTAAGCCGTGCTTATGGTACATAACATTTCCAGGAGTGTCCCTAGGGGGGATAGGAATTTCTTCCTCTAGTATCCCTTTCCTAGTTCCTATCTGTCTTAATTTATTGAAAAACGGCATCTTGTTACTTAGTACTGGATACTTGATACTTGTTACTTACTCTGAACACAGCTAGTTACACAAAAACACAGTAATGTACATCAAACAGTCCCTCATACCACGACATTAATCACATGAAAACATTTTGAACATATATGACTACCTTGATACTAGATGTGCCGCTAAACAGCACAGATACACTGTCGAGAACAGTGCAAGAACTTGAATGCTTGATATACTGCTAAACAGTACAGATACTTATTTATTTATTTATTTATTTATTTATTTTATATGCTTCTATAGCGCCTGAATAGATCCCCGAAGGGATATCTCCGCGCTCATGCTGGAAGGGAAGATAAGACCTGTACCTGAACACTACAGAGATGAGAATCATAAACTGAAATTAATTAGTGGTGAATAAATGGGTCTTAAGTGTTTTGCGAAAGGATAAGTGGTTGGTAATGAGTTTAAGTTTAAGGGGAAGGGAGTTCCAGAGAGTGGGACCTGTATGTGCAAGAGCACGACCACCCAGGCGAGATTTTTTTATTTTGGGGACCTGAAGTAAATGAAGGTTACTCGATCTAAGTGATCGACCTGGCACATAGGGTTGAAAAGCTTTGGTCAGATATTTGGGGCCCTTTCCTGTCAGGCATCTATGAATGGTACAGAGAATTTTGAACTTCGTGCGTTGCCGCACTGGCAACCAATGGAGCTTAGCTAGTAGAGGACGGGAGGGAGTTCTAGATGGAACATTGAGAACTAGCCTTGCCGCCGTATTCTGGACTACTTGTAATTTGTTTAGTTGGCCTTCATTAGTTGACAATAGAAGGCCATTACAGTAGTCCAGTCTACTGATCACAAGTGCCTGGACTAGGGTTTTCCTGTGACTATCAGGAATATAAGGGAACACCCTTTTCAATAGTCCGATGGCCCTAAAGCATGTGCCTGCAACTTGGTTGACATGTTGTTTGAAAGTCAGGGCTTGATCGAGCAGCACCCCCAAGTTTTTGACAGTCTGCTTTGGGACAGGGACTGGTCCTAGTTCTATGGGCCACCACTCCCCCGGCCATAATGTTGCCGCCTCTCCAAACAGTAAGACTTCCGTTTTGCCCACATTGCATTGAAGGCAATTCTCGGCCATCCAATTTGCGACGGCTCTCATGCCTTGAGCAAAAGATTTTTGCAGGGCAGAAGTGAAAGTCTTAAAGGGGAACATCAGCTGGGTGTCATCAGCGTAGGATATCGGGGTAAACCCATATGGCCTCACTAAGTCGGCTAGGGGGGCCACATACACATTAAATAATGTGGGGCTTAGGCATGAGCCCTGTGGCACACCCCTGGTGAGCTCCCTGGAGGTGGATTTATGGGAGCCCAGCCTGACTTCTTGAGAGCGGCCGGAAAGGAAACTTTCCACCCAGGACAGGGCTACACCTCCCACCCCTACATCCTTCAGACGATCGAGAAGCACTTTATGAGACACCGTATCGAAAGCAGCAGACAAATCCAACAGCACCAGAATCATAGATCCCCCACTATCCAGTGTCAGCCTGATGTTATTGGTCACTTCTAGTAGGGCTGATTCGGTGCTGTGGTTTGGCCTGAACCCAGATTGTGAAGGGTCCAGGCCTTCTGCTGCTTCCAGGTGATTCGATAGGTGGGTGTTTACGTGCTTCTCCGTCATTTTACCGATGTAGGGTAGAAGGGAGATGGGCCGAAGGTTGGAAAGGTCTGTCCAGGGGGAGGTTGCCTTCTTCCTTATGGGGTTTACCACCGCTATTTTCCATTCCCTCGGCACCTGTCCTTTCGCCAGTGAGGTGTTCATAACTGACTGAATGGAGGGTCCAAGGATGGAAATCAGAGGAGCCACCATTTTAGCAGGAAGGTGATCATTTGGGGAGCCAGTTTTCATGTGGTTGATGAGGAGTGGAAGGTCTAGATCACTGACAGGTGGAATGGTGAGAAAGGAGCTTTTACTAGGTGCAGAAGATACACGCACAGGGGGGGACCTGGTTCCTGTGCTTTGAGAAGCAATGATTTTATTATAAATCAGATTTATTTTATCCTCAAAGAAGATAGAAATCTCATCACACAGTGACTGTGAAGCATCATCAGGACTTTCAGCAGCAGACGGCTTTACAAAGCTGAGCAAGATTTTAAATAATTCCCTTGGACAATTGCCCGCCTCCTCTAATTGAAGGGAAAGGCTGTTTTTCCTTGCGAGTTTTATGTTCTTGTATACACTGTCTAAAACCATGCAGACCGCGTTTGTGTACCCAAACCCGTCTTTACCGGATACATAATAATGCACCCGTCTAGATACGTCCCAGCAATGGTACTCACCGGGAAGCACGGAACAGAAGGCCTCGGAAAACTCGACTGGACTGGACCGGACCGGACTCGGCTCGACTCGACTCGACACGTGGATACTTCGGAAACTGGTGGGCCTCTTGACACCTCGGACCTTGCTTCTTTCGGCTAGGCTCTGGTCGGGATCCTCCGCACTCCTCACCGCCTCGTCTGGGTGCTGATCGCAGTCTCCGTCACCTCCGTGGGCCAGAGGGAGATACAGGAAATCCTGCGGGTACGCGTAATTGTCCGTCTTGACTTATGGCAGGGGGCAAAGGTTGCAACGCACCAACCGGCGCGTAAGGTGGGGGAGGGGTCCTTATTCGGGCGCCAAAATAATGTGGTAAATATTTGATTTACCGTCCTAATTTCTATGCAGGTAAGTACTTGAACAAAAATAACTCAATCGGAAAGAAAGACGCAGAGTCCGTGGTGTTAGAGTTCTTAGGGGTTTTATTCCTTAAAAAGGAATGGTTCTTGAACCGGATATCGGATTCCTGACACCACTGGGGTGCAGGAAGGGATAGAGCATACTTTATTGACAAGACATAACTTTTATACTTAAACCATATAATGAATACCAATACAGTAGGCGTAACAGCTGAGAGAAACAAGATAAAAACACACACGTGTTAGCAATACGTAATCAAAAGGCGTGAACTGGGCGTGAACATAGAGGTGTGTGCTAGAAACGTCACATTAAAGTGTCACAAGTGGGTGGATACATAGCAGAATCTTGCAGTGTCAGCAGAAATCTGAGGTCTGGATGCGCGCGCAGCTGCATGACGTGTGATTGACGTGGAGCTGGAGGGTGCAGGGGACTTGACATTTACACTAGCGGAAAGAGACAGAAGTCTGGCATGTCAGATCAACTCGTACCTATATCATATCTGATATCTGATGTTTGGGAACCATATTATCTAGAGGGAAAGGTCTCTTGGGCAGAGGCTATTCTATACTGACTGTGAGTGCGTGTATAAGCGTCTACGTGTCTACATGAGATGCGAGGGGGCATGGGCCTACCATGGTAACAGAAGCTATGAATTACTTGCACGGAGACAGTGAGGCCGGGCCCTTTTCTCTGCAGCTGGAAGGATGTTTACTTGAACTAGTAGGCAGGAATGTATGTTTGAGGAGCGGAGTAGATAATTCGAAGGTTGAATACAGTCTTGGCAGGCAGCAGGCTGAGCTAAGCGCCGTTAGCCGCGCAGGGAGTAAGGCAGAGGTCACGGGTACAGAGGCAGCCCAGGCTGAGGCGTTCAGAGTCAGAAGGCAGGAAAAAGCTCGATGGCAGAATTCAGGGGCCTACTTCGCCAGAGCTGAAAAACGTGTAAAGTACACCACAAAAAAGACGTTGGCATGGCATACTTAGGAACGGAATATTCAACCCGTTCGGGGTGGATCTGAAAGAGGACATGTTAACGTTGGACGCAAATGTATTTGCGTCTTCATAGCTGGTACAGGGGGGAAGTTACATGCACTTTAAGCTTGTACATGGAGACGGTGGGGTACACGGTAGGGAACATTTCTTAAAATGTATATTTCCTCAACGGAATGCACATCCCCAGTCCCTGCCACTCCGAAACCAGACAGTCAATACACAATGTGGCAGAGGCACACTGTATGGTTAGGCAAGAAAATACCTTCTTTCTAAAAGTGGTATTTTCAAACTCAGAATGTAAAAATCTCCCTCTCTAAAAGATGCTTCTTAACATTCTGAGTTCAGGCATATCAAACGTTATTTTCCCATCTTGTTCCGATGGGCAGTAATGCTGATAGGATGTTATGAGCAAACTCCCCAATCTATCCTATGGGGACTGATAGCCTTACTATAGTGAAAAAAGAAATTGGCAGTATTTCACTATCAGAACATGCCATACACATTGTGGAAATTGAAAATAATTTCTGTTAGCATAAGCTGAAGCCATCTTGTCTGTGGCATCCATTTTGTCAGCTATGTAATTCTTCCGTCTTCACTGCTGCTTGCCTTTCAATTCTGCGTGTGTCATCAGCTTTAGTTAACTCCTTCAGTACTGAGCCAGAGCAATGTATGAGCTCAGAAAGGCCTGTAGCTGCTAGAATCCACCTGTTTGAGAATGTAACTGTCTACCATTTCCTACTGATGTAAGCAGTTCTGTTTCCCCTCCCACTCTGCTGACTAAGTGATATCCATCTGCCCATGTTTGTCAGTAGCTATTTCTGTGAATGCTTGTACCTTCTATTTGAGTCTACTTGCTTACTCTGCAACAAACTCAGTATAAAAGGCCCATGGTCTGTGTATTCAAGTCACCACCTTCTGGAACACTTGAGGGTGTTGCATGGACATGGTCTCACTCATCAGTGAATAAACTTGTTATTTTGAATTTCAGCTTCAGTGTCAATCTCTATTTTGTTGGTCTGAAGGACCCATGGACAAAGATAAGGGTGACCCCTGCACCGGTGTGCCCCCAAAAAGGCACATTTCCACAGTATGGCCCCGACTCGTGGGGCTCATTGGAGACGTGGCCATCCAAGGAGTGGTCTTGATGGAAAAGTGGAATCTTGCTGGGGAGACGTCTTGCATGAGGAGACCCTTGTCTTTGCAGACCGAAGTGTTTTTCCAGTTTTCTTGATCTGACCCTCAAGGTGGTGGCCGGTCCTGACTGAGATTTCCTTTGGCGCACGTTTTGAAGTGACCATTAGGTCGACCAAGAGATTGGCAGTTGGAGGTTGGAGACTTTTGTTTGGTAAGGTCGCTTAAGCAGCACTCTTGATTTTGGATTTGCTTGGCCAAGATTCTGGGTTTGTTTGTTTGTTTATCTGTTGCAATAGTTAAAGGCAGGTAATGTGGAGATATTTCTCTACTTTGATATATCTGGGATAAGTAATATTTTGCTATAATTTGGTAGCATGCCTGCTACTACCCTAGCGCACTTCGTCGGTTGTGTTGCTGTCTTGGAGGTACCAAAATGGACCATCCGGCTCCCCCAGAGGGGACACCTAATGGGCATATGTACATTAAATACGGTATTTCTTCCATAATATATAGTATACTATGGAACAAATATATACGAAAAAGGATCCTGATTGACGATGGCCTATGAATGGGTCATTTGACTTTAAAAAGACTCAATATTTAGAGCAGTGTTTATTTAAGAAGAAAATTCGACAAGATAGGTTTGATTGTGTACGAATGCGGGAGAAAGAAATGCAAGAGAGAGTGAGGAAAGAAGAAGCTATAGCAGAAAAAGAGCAGTGTAAAACGATATAACAAAAATCATTGAAATTGAAAAATAAGGAAATGAAGGAAATAAAAGAAAAAGAAGATAGGGAGCGCCGTTTAGAGGTAACTGGCCAGTACCCTATTAGGCGCCCTATTTATCCCATACTTAATTAACCTCAAGATTATTCCATCTTGTTAGATAGACCTCCACCCCCGTATAAAGTCCATAGTGCCCCTGAGAAGAGGTTTCCTCCGAGGAGCATTTGTCTTCAGATGAAAAAGAGAAAGTTAAGCAAGGTGGGCGGCTAATTTGCTCTACTTTGACCAAGTAAGAGAAAGATAAATTATGAGACATTGTCAGAGAGGAAGCGCGTCGGACTACTACAGCGACGGTCATCACAGTTACAGTTCAGACGCCAGTTATATTTTTTAGAAAAATTCTCTTGGGAGGTAATATATGGTTGGCGGCGTAATGCTAATGATACAGCCAGATGATATAAGTATTGGTTATAAACAGTTAATAGATGGGACTTTCCTTTTTTCAAACTGCCCTGATATGATTAGGCGAGTGGTAAAATTACGAGATGAAACTTTGCATTTACGAAGTCCTGAATTATTGTTGCGATAGACGCCTGTTTTTAACTTTATCTGTTTCCCTTTGTGTATTCGCATACTCGCACATTAAAATTTTAAACCACTGGAACTTTGTTCCTCATTTCTTTTAACAAATGTAGAATTGTGTTGGGCTTTGGGCAATACTTCATCCTTGCGACTCACTTTGCTATCAGGGCGGACTGCACCCTTTAAACTTGGCGCCCTCCCCTTCTCGCTTCTAACGCGGGTTAGAGGAAGGACTCTGCCGGCCTCCAGGACGCCCCTCCCGCGCTGACCGGCAGTTATTTAAATGACCGAATGCGAACGCGCAGCGTGCGCGTGCAGCGGGCGTGCCGATGGCGCGCCAGAGGCAAGCCCGTCTGCGCCCGTCCTCGCCCTGGAGCGCCCAGCGGCCAGGAACTCTGCCCAAGGTGAGCCAGAAATTCGTAGCCTAGCTTCCTACTCAGCTGAGGAGTTACGCCGGATTGGAGGTAGCTCTTCCTCTTGCGTGCCCCTTGACTGTTTGGCTAAAGATCCGGCGAAATGTCCACATTGTAATTTTGTATTTAGTCACAATATTGTGTCTTTAGTGCCATCAACTCCATCCTACAAGTTTTGGAGCATCAACTGCTGCTCTTTGCCGAAAAAATAGAGACTATATTTTTGACCTACTAACCTCCGCCCAGCCAGATGCTCTGTTCCTAACAGAAACCTGCCTTCATGCCAGTTCCGGACCGGATGTGGCTAGCGCCTTGCCATCCGGCTATGTCATTGTCAGACAAGATAGAGACACTGGGAAAGGTGGCGGGATAGCGGTTATTTTTAAGGTCACTCACTCCTGTCAATTGGAAGACGTCCCATTCCCGGACTGCGAAGCGGCACTTTTTAAATTAGCGGTCTCCCCCCAACTGACACTATCGGGAATGCTTATCTACCGTCCCCGTGATAAATCCACCCAGTGGCTATCATCGTTTGCTGAGCGAGTAGCCCCATATGCTCTGAAGTCAGCCAATTTCACCATCCTGTGGGATCTGAACCTCCATTTAGAAGACACTCAAAATAGCTTAAGCAGAACATTTTTATCCGACTGTGAGGCCATTAACCTAATATTACGCAATCAAGGTCCAACCCACCAGGCTGGTCATTTACTTGATCCTGTTATATCTAATATCTCGCTTGATTGCAATACCCCCGCTCTCCCCCTTGATTGGTCCGATCACTTCGCCATTTACTTTAGTCTGGTCGCAGAGACTGCTAAGAAAGCGACTTTCTCTGGCGCCATGGGTAGCTATAGAGCTTGGACTAAGCTGAATATCCCTGCGTTCAACGCCTCACTATCTGCTAGCCGCCCAGACAGTAAGCTAATGTGCACTTCTTTGAATCAGGAAGTATCCCACTGGCTGACCTCTAACATTAACCGCCATCTGCTGTTATGCTCCAGACGACCCATCTCACATCTTCCTCCAGCCCCATGGTTCACGGACGATCTGAAAACATTGAAGTCCAAATGTAAACACCAGGAGAGATCTTGGAGAAAAACATATGCCCTAAGTGATAAACTGATATATCGATCAGCACTCCGGCAGTACCACCGAGCCTGCAGAAAGGCAAAAGCCCTCTATGTTTCGGAGTCCATCAAAAGTGCCACTAGTCGGCCGAAAGTTCTTTTTTCACTGGTGAAGAAGCTAGCAGGCTCAAATACTTCCCCTACCCCACCTGCTTTAGGGGTAACTGAATGCAATGAAATCGCAGACTTTTTTATATCTAAAGTTTAAACAATTTACAACTCTCTCTCATCGGCTCCCTCTAGGACACTTCATGACCCTCCCATTCTGGGTATACAGGGTTCTCCATCTTCGGTGGTACAGATTTCGGAGTGGCCCTTGTTAGATCAGAGTTCGTTTCTCGCCTGTATGGCCAAGGTAAACTCAGGCTCTCCCCTGGACCCAATTCCTATGGACATTCTTCGACAGCTATCTCCTGACCTGCTTTTGGTCATTCAAGAGCTCTTGAATTCTTCACTACGGGAATTCACTGTCCCGGATGAATGGAAAAGAGCCATGGTGGTTCCACTCCTAAAAAAACCTGGTGCAGACCCCAAGAGGCTTTCCAATTTTCGGCCCATCTCCTTGTTGCCTATGTTCTCAAAGATCTTGGAGAGGCACATTAACATACATCTTACCTCCCACGTGGAGACTACAGGACTTTTACACCCGTCTCAGTCTGGGTTCCGCACCCACTTCTCCACGGAGACCACCCTCTTGGGGGTCACTGAGAATCTACGTGTTCGCCTCGATCAGGGTGAAACCTCTGCGCTTATTCTTTTAGATTTAAGCACCGCATTTGATACAGTTTTGCACCCTGTCCTTTTGAAAGCACTGAAGGCGGCCGGGGTGACTGGTCCTGCTCTGGCCTGGTTGTCCTCTTTCTTGAGCTGCCGATCATTTCAGGTCGTTTCTTCTAACTCCTCCTCCTCTGTTCGTTCATCTGCTCATGGGGTGCCTCAGGGGTCCTCACTGAGCCCTAGGCTCTTTAACATCTATGTGAGGCCCCTGGCAACCATCGTGGAAGATGCCGCTCTTTCCCTCTACTCATACGCAGACGACACTCAGATTATCTTTTCTCTTTCCTCGGCTGAGTCAGGTACCCCGTCTGTTCTTAAACAGGGGCTCAGCCGAGTGGCGGAGTGGATGCAGACGAACCTCCTAAAATTGAATGGAGACAAGACGGAGGTGGTTATTCTGGGCAAGCATAAGCATCTTAGGGGCCCCCACCATTGGCCGCCGGAAAAGGGCCCTCCACCCCTTCCTATTGCGCAGGTACGAAATCTTGGCTTTGTTCTGGATGATTCGCTCTCCATGCGGCACCAAGTGGTCAGAGTGGCGGCCACCTGTTTCTCTTCTCCATCTTAGGGTGGCTTTGGAAAATCCTCTGGATTCTCCCGGACTCGACAAGGTGCACTGTAGTCCAGGCTTTGGTCACCTCTCGCCTGGACTACGGCAATGTGCTTTACCTTGGAGTTACCGTGGAGATCCAGAGGAAACTCCAGCTCGTCCAAAACTCAGCCGCACGCCTTTTATGTAAGGTCCCGTGGAGATCTTCCATCTCCCCCTTTCTTAAAGACTTACACTGGCTCTGCATTGACAGCCGAGTCAAATTTAAGGCCCTCTGCTTTATGTATAAGATCAAGCAGGGGTTAGCTCCGGCCTACCTCCAGTCTCTTGTCCAACAATACTCTCCATCTCGCCTTCTCAGATCCTCATCTCAAGGGAATTTTCTGATTCCTGTTTCAAATTGATGAGAATGGGCGGACGCTCCTTCTCTTGTTTGACTCCCAGGTTGTGGAATTCTCTCCCAGTCGCTCTGAAACTCGAGCCATCCTTGACGAAATTTTGCAGAGATCTTAAAACCTGGCTCTTCCCTCAATGACAATTGTTGGATTCACCTTAGTGCTATCTCAAGCGGTGCAGGGAGACCCCATGTGGGTAGCTGAGCGCCTTATAAATGTAATTACAAATACAAATACAAAGAGTTAGCTAGAAAAAATAACATTGTAGAAATAGCTCCATCTCAGACAAAGGTAGTAGATGCTTCAGTAGATGCAAACAAACCTAGTAGTAGTGAAGCTGTTATGAAACCAGTGCGTGAAGCAGCACCTCTGTATGTTCCTCCAAAGGGAGCGGGAACGGATGAGGATAAAACCTCAGATGATGCAACGGGATATTTTATTTATAATCGGGTCTATACCCCTTGGAGTAGAGCAGATGTTATGGCTCTTAAAGCTGCTTTGGCTGATCTGCAGAAAAAACCGGCCGCTTTTTATGAAGAAGTGGAAGGAGCTATTAGCTCCTGCACTATGACCCTGCCAGATATTGATTTTTTGGGGGGACTTATTTTGCCCCCTGATATGTGGAGAACAATTCGGAAGGTAGACAATATTGCAGCTCATGGTGATACTTGGGTGCATTTCGAGATAATAGATGTGGCTAGAGAGCCTGCTCAGAAACCGCAACAGGTGATATTAGATCTTCCCAAAGCTATTGTAACTAAGTTAAAAACTCTTATGCCCCCAAAGAAAATAGATTGGACAATGTTAGCATCTTGTAAACAGAAAGCGGATGAGTCAGTTTCTGATTTCTTTACCCGATTTGAAGAGACATTCCATGACTTTAGTGGGCAGTCATTGACAGATGACATGGGTTAGCATCTGTTCATCGACAAATTTGTCGCTAACATGTTGCCAGAAATAGCTAGTCGCCTAAAGGCCAGCGAGAGTTCATGGACTACGTCTTCCCCAGTCTCCCTTTTGACTATGGCCCAGTAATATGAGCGTCAGGAATTGCTAGCAAAAGGCAGGGAGGATAAGAAGGTTAAGGAGTTAAAGACAAAAGTTATGTTGGCTCAAGTATATGGTCCACCATTTGGGGGAGGTGGAAGAGGCGGATGTTTAATGTATACACCTGAGGTTCCCCCTCTCCCTTGAGCAAATTTGTCCCCTGATCAGTGTGCTTATTGTAAAGAGACTGGGCATTGGCGTTCTGAGTTCCCTTTTTTGCAAAGTCAGTGACCACTGAGCCTTCTCCAAGGCGAGGTCGCCCCCACTCCGCTGCTCCTGCCTGCCGCCTGCCTGAGACTTGCTGCTGACTGCTGCCTGCCTGAGCCTTGCTCCGCCGCCACGCTGCTGCCTTCTGCATTTTCCCCCCTCCTGCTGCCCCGCTGCTGCCTACTTCGTTCTTCCCCTCTGCTGCCACCTCGTTTTCTTTTCTCCCTTCCTGCTTCCCATCTGCTGCCACTTCGTTTTCTATTCTTCCTTCCTGCTTGCCCTGTGTACCCCTTACCCCCCTCTGCTGCCCTCCCCCTTCCTTGGGTCTCCTCCACCGGACGACCCAGCCGCCGCAGAGCCGCCCTGTGAGCCCCTTCCCGCCACAGACCTCTGCCGACCCCGCCCCCCCTGCCCATTGGCCGCCCCGCTCCCGCCGCCCAGCTGACCCGCCCTCCCGGCTCCTCTCTTATGACGCCCCCAGAGCGACCGCGCAGCGGACGCGCGCAGCGGGAGCACCGATTGAGCGCCGAAGGTGCGCCAAAGGTAAGCCTGTCTACGCCCGTCCGCGCCTGGACCGCGCCCAGTGCCAGGACCCCTGGCCCCCGCAGATCCCAGCCCACCCGCCGGACCTACGATGCCACCGAACTCAACGCACTCAACACCGGCCGGATCCCTGGATGCTACCGAGCCACCCCGAGACGCACCCACGGACCCTTCAGCTGCCACTCCTGCAAGTTCACCTGCATCCGGACCTGCACCGCATCCGCACCCACCAAGCCGAACACCAGCAGCAACCACCTCAAGTGCATCCTGCTCAACACCCGCTCCGTCCACAGACACGCCGTGGAGCTCTGGAACCTCCTCGACACAACATCACCAGACGTCGCCTTCCTCACGGAAACCTGGATGAACGCCTCCTCAGCGCCCGACATCGCCATCGCCATCGCCATCCCAGACGGTTACAAGATCACCCGGAGGGACCGCGGCAACCAGACCGGAGGAGGCATCGCCATCATCCACAGGAACACCATCCGCATCACGACCAACACCGACCCCTGACAACCGCCAAACACCTGCACTTCCAGATCCACACCGACCCCAAGACCACCCTCAGAGGCACCCTCATCTACAGACCCCCGGGACCACGCACACAATTCAGCGAAGACATCGCCGACTTCATCAGCCCACACGCCCTCCCCTCCGCAAACTACATCCTCCTCGGCGACCTCAACTTCCACCCGGAGAACAACAACGACCGCAACACCACCACCCTACTGGACAACCTCGCCAACCTCGGTCTCAAGCAGCTAGTGACCACCCCCACCCACTACGCCGGACACACACTCGACCCCGTCTTCTCATCCAGCAAGGAAATCATCTTCAGCCACGCCACCGGACTCCACTGGAAGGCCCACAGCTGCGTCCACTTCAGCTTCAGAAGACCCACGATCCACCACCACCAGCAACAGGTTGCACGAAGAAGCTGGAACAAGATCACAGCCGAACAGCTCGCCGCATCCCTGAGCCAGCACCCTCCCGCCAGCTCAGCGAACCCCAGCCAGGCCGCCGACAACCTCACGAAGTGGATCAGCAACTGCGCAGACGACCTCGCCCCACTGAGGACCCCGCCCAGCAGACCCAGCAGCAAGAAGGCCCCATGGTTCACCGACGAACTCAAGAGCTCCAAGAAGAACTGCCAAGCCCTCGAGAGAGAGCCTGGCGAAGAGGCCCTACACCAGACAACATGACCACCCTCAAGCTCGCCACCCGAAAGCACCATCAACTGATCCACGCCACCAAGAAAACAGCATTCAAGGACCGGCTGGACAACAACGCACACAACTGCAAGGAACTCTTCAACATCGTGAAAGAGCTCTCCAACCCCAACGCCGGAAACAACGACATCACCCCATCGCAAGACCTCTGCAACTCCCTCGCCTCCTACTTCCACAACAAGATCGCTGACATACACAACAGCTTCAGCACACAACCAGCGCTCCCCATGCCCGCACCAACGCCCCCACCACCACCCTCAGCGCCTGGACCCCGATCAGCACTGAAGACACCATCCGCACGATAACCTCCATCCACTCCGGATCTCCCACCGACCCCTGCCCTCACCACGTCTTCAACAAGGCCGACGCTGTCATCGCACCCCACCTGCGGGACATCATCAACACCTCCTTCGACACCGCCACCTTCCCGGAGAGCTGGAAGCACGCCAAACTCAGCGCTCTATTGAAGAAACCAACAGCGGACCCCACCGAACTCAAAAACTACTGCCCAATCTTGCTCCTCCCGTTTCCAGCCAAAGTCATCGAGAAGACCGTCAACAAGCAACTGGCCGCCTTCCTCGAGACGAATGGATCCCTCGACCCCTCACAGTTGGGCTTCTGGGCCAACCACAGCACCGAGACTGCCCTCATCGCAGCCACAGATGACATCCGAGCCCTGCTTGACAACGGAGAAACAGCGGCCCTCATCCTCCTGGACCTCTCCGCGGCATTCGATACTGTCTGCCACCGCACCCTAGTGCAGCGCCTCAGCAACGTCGGAATCCAGGAGAAGGCACTGGAGTGGATCATCTCCTTCCTCGCTGGAAGGACACAGAGAGTCCGCCTACCGCCGTTCAGATCAGAAGCCACCGAAGTCATCTGCGGCGTTCCACAAGGCTCCTCGCTCAGCCCCACCCTCTTCAATGTCTACATGAGCCCTCTCGCATCCATCGCACGCCAACACAACCTCAACATCATCTCCTACACCGACGACACCCAGCTGATCCTCTCCCTCACCAACGACACCGCCACCACCAGAGCCAACCTACACGAAGTAATGAAAGACGTAGCCGAGTGGATGATGACCAGCCGCCTGAAACTGAACTCAGACAAGACGGAAGTCCTCATCCTGGGCTCCTCTCCCTCTGCCTCGGACGACTCCTGGTGGCCCCACGCCCTGGGCTCCGCACCCAAACCAACTGACCACGCACGCAACCTGGGCTTCATCCTGGACTCCTCCCTCTCCATGACCAGACAAGTCAACGCCGTCTCCTCGTCTTGTTTCAACATCCTGCGCATGCTACGTAAGAATTTTCCGGTGGATCCCCACCGAGACCAGGAAGACCGTCACCCAGGCCCTCGTCACCAGCTGTCTGGACTACGGCAACGCCCTCTATGCCGGAACAACCGCCAAGCTCCAGAAGAGACTCCAGCGAATCCAGAACGCCTCAGCGAGACTCACTCTCGACATCCCCCGACACAGCCACATCTCCGGACACCTGAGAGACCTGCACTGGCTCCCGGTCAACAAGAGAATCACCTTCCGGCTCCTCACCCACGCACACAAAGCCCTACACAACCAAGGCCCGAGCTACCTCAACAGCCGCCTCAACTTCTACGCTCCCACACGCCAGCTTCGCTCG
Source organism: Lissotriton vulgaris (assembly GCF_964263255.1). NCBI lineage: Eukaryota > Metazoa > Chordata > Amphibia > Caudata > Salamandridae > Lissotriton > Lissotriton vulgaris. Next base: position 267,717,352 of record NC_141685.1, read on the forward strand.
ACCAGCCACGCCCTCCCCGCCGTCCTCCGCATCCGAAGAGCCACAACAGGAGGAAGGTCCTTCTCCTACCTGGCCGCCAAGACCTGGAACTCCCTCCCGACCCACCTCCGCCTGACCCAGGACCACTTCACCTTCAGGAAGCAGCTCAAGACCTGGCTGTTCGAGCAGTAGCGGCCCCCCTCCCAAAGCGCCTTGAGACCCTCCGAGTGAGTAGTGCGCTATATAAATGCGATGATTGAATGATTGATTGATTGATTGAGCAGTACCACCGGGGAAGGGGCAGTGTGAGAAGACGCCCAGGGAATTCAGGAAACAGGGGAGGTACAGGAGCTTGCCCCAGATTTGAAGCAGTTGAACAAGGACCAAATTACTTGAATACTTTTGATAGCAAAATCAATATCAAATGTCTGATTATTCTGCTGATGCCCTTGTAGATTCTTATTATGCATAGGGATGCCTAGGATGGGGTAAGGGACCGGTTGAGGTGCCAGTAGATCAAATGGGTCCTTATATTGATGCAAATGTCTTGGGATCTACTGATCAGATCCTGGTTGTTGCAGGGGCTACCCGTAGTGCTCTGTCTAAAAAATTGGTTCCTAGGGCTCTTCTGTCTGGCATAATGATACAATCGATAGGATTTGATGGGATACCTACACCTAGCCCACTTTCTCAGCCATTTGAATTCGGACTTGACAAACTCACGGCAGCATGTCCATTTTTGTTTTCCCCTAACACGCCGGACAACATTCTGAGTATCGATATGCTTAAATATTTTTGTGCCACAATACGTTGCTCTCCGGAAGGTGTCTGTGTTATTTTGAATGACAATTATTCAATGGTTGAGAGATCCTGTCTTATGAATGAGGATGCTGCTCTGGCGTCCTTACCTAGTGTGAAGCAGGAACACTGTTATTGTTATCATTTCTTGCCTTCCATTATCACAAAGTCTCTAGTAAGAAATTAAAATTTTGTAGACAGCAGGTTACCTAATTAGGTCACCTCCTGTCTAAGGAGGGACGTGCACCCACGCCAGGCCACATTCAGATCATTTTAGACACTCCTGTACCCCGCACTCAGAAGGATGTCCGTGCACTGATTGGCCTTACTTTTTTTTGTAGGTAGTGGATCCCTAGTTTTTCACACATTATTAAACCTTTGTTGGTCCTATTGACTAAAGACACTCCGATGCCTTTCCCATGAACTACTGAATGTCAGAATGCCTTCCAACAGTCACGCCAAGCTCTTTGTTCTGCACCAGTATTAGGAACTCCAGACTACACTCACTAACAAGAGCATGAGTTTAGGACAGACTTGTCAATATTTTTACCGACAGCCAGTATGCATTCGGGGTGGCACATAATTTTGGTCGCTTATAGAAACAAAGAGGGGGCATATTAGCAAAAACCTTGTTAAAATTATTGCCGTTTTAGCGGCAGGAAACTGCCCAGGTTAGATGTCCTGCACATCTAACCTGTGCTTCTATTGGAATTCTATAACGCATATTAGCAAACCCATTATCGCCGTTTTAGCGTCCGTTTCCTGCCGCTAAAATGGCGATAATTTTAACGAGGTTCTTGCTAATATGCCCGAGGTTTCCTCACGTCACATGGGACAGATAGTGCATGGAGAATTAGTGCATGATCTTCTTATTGCCCTAACCTATCCTAAGAAAGTAGCAATTGTTAAATGTGGTGCACATAAGAAAGTGACTGATAAAATAGGAGCAAGTAAATGCATTTGCAGATCACACAGCCCGTGAGACCGCAATGCAGCAAAGTACCGCCTCAAGGTATGAGGTGAAGGCACAAGCTGAACGTTGACATGATGCTAGGCAGGAAGTGCTGGACATGCAACAATCTGCCTCTGCTGATGAACTAGATCAATGGTCTAAGGAGGGAACACTGGATGATAAATGCTGTTGGAGGAATAATGATATGACCAAATGGAAGTTACCCACAGCTTACTTATATCCCTTGATTCACATGGCACATGGCTGGCACATTTTGGTGTAAAACAACTTATGAAAGTTTGGGGCATTCTGATATTGCTGGCACTGCTAAAAAGATAGTCCAGTCTTGGCTGGTCTGTCTCCAGTATAATCCTGGAAAGTGAACGCAAAGTCCAACAGGAGGGTTTACAACACCAACTGCACCTTTTGAAGTCCTGCAAATGGAGAACGGATCTCATTCCATTGGGCAAGTTGTAGAATATGTCATGAAAGGGTTGGGGATTAAGCTGAAATTTCATGCCGCTTTTCATCCACAATCAGCAGGCCTGGTGAAGCGTTACAACTCCAACCATAAATTGAAATTGGCTAAAATACAGGCTTCCACGTCTTTGAAATGGCCTGATGCCCTGCCCCTAGCACTACTTTCTATCCGATCAATACCACATACACGATCTGGCCTACGCCATATGAGTTTGTGTTTGGCAGACCTATGAATGAGGGGTCCCTAAGCCTCGCCCTATCCATGATGTACCCCATGTGTTGATGAGTGACTATTTATCCCAGTTAACTGACAGCTTGTCTTCTATTTATCAGCAGGCACGGGAAGTTCTTCCAGACAGGTCGCAGGGTGAAGGCCACGATCTGCGGCCTGGCAATTCCATGCTGCATGCTCTCGTTAGCCCAGCTGCGTTGACAGATCACCACAACATTCTGGTCAGCAAGAAAGGACGAGCTGCGTGACCTGAAGAAGTTTTTCCGGACCATGCGATCCCTGGTACATCTAGATATCTGCTTCGATCCAGGAAGAACGACATTTCATTGCAGAAAGAGACCATTTGAGCCACTGTCCTTGGTGGAAGACCGACTACAAAGGGGGGTAGCCTATTGGTGACTACTCGTCTCAACATTAGTGAAGAAACCAATGCCTGCCCAGGACCTTAGGGCATCATCTATTTTGTTGTTTGGCGATGAAAATTAGCTCGCTTAAGAAGGAGATCGCTGTTACAATGTGCAACGGCTGTACAATCTGCATCCTTGGTCTAACTTTGACTGTTGCCATCATCACTACTGTAATGTGCGTAGTGCAGGAAGTAATGCCTGGAGCCTCCTTACCTAACATTACTGTTTCATCACTTGCTGCAAAAGAGCACCATCATTTTGATTTGCTGCAACAGGAACAGGGATACCGGCAAAATCTGAGAAACAATTCATTTCTTCAAATGTTGCATCAGACACACCAGCTAAGCAATGCTCCTAACTGTTGGGTTTGTGGCAAGATTGCTCCTCATAAGAACATTATAGTAATCCCGTTGTCACCGCTGCCATTCCCTCACAGTGGCTCATGCCCAGCTTGGTTCAAACTTTTACATGACTAATGAACAAAGTATGTTACCCCAACGAAGATGGGGACCCACAAGCAAAAGGAACTGCTTTAGAAATGGAAGAATATAGTAAACGAAGTGCAGCAACAAACTATGTGTATTCAAATTCTAGGTTGATTAAAGAAAATGGACCCCTTGTTGTCTCTGTTGCCATGACCACTGGCCCCCTTTGTGTACAAAGTACAGGCGATGGGCCAGTGGGCCACAGTAACTGTACTGCAGTCTTGCAGATGTCTATGAGAGGCCGAAGCAGCTTCCTTGCATTACGTCACACTTATTTTTGTGGAACTAAGGCATACTACTTCCTACCTCCAGGCTGGTCTGGTACCTGTTACATAGTCTTCCTTCTACCACTTGTGTTTTTAGCTCCCCCAACCTACCATCAAGATTTGCAATTGTTCGATCACTATGCTGGTAGTAGGGGGAACGTGCAATCGATATCTCTGTAGTCGACCAGACAGATGCTTTGTCCCCTATGTATTTCCACTTGTATTACTTGTCTACCATCTAAAACAAATGTCCTAAAGGTAAATGCCAGTTTAGCAGTAGATCAAGAAGTCAGGAACATGATCCTAATTGATATGTATAACATTGATCGTACCCCTTTTAAAGCATAAGAAAATGTCTTAGCTAATGCCAAAAGGGCCATCTGTGGAAAACATATAGGGGCAGATTTATGTTAACTGGCGCATCCCGAGGGATGCGCTAGTTAACATGCGCCACAGTGCGCCACAGCTACGCCACCCATGGTGCGCCGCATTTATAATGCGGCGCACCATGGTGCAAAAACGGCACAGATGCGTGACGCATCTGTGCCGGAAATGTGGCGCATTGCTGGAGTTGCATCGCAAGCGCGACGCAGCTCCAGCAAGGCTCGGGGGTGCCCCATTCTACTAATGCTGCATCAAGACCTACGCCTGCTTCAAGCAGGCGCAGGGTTTTGACGCAGCATTGCCCTTAAAGTGACTGAGTGAAATCTCATAGATTTCACTCAGCCACTTTCAGGAGGCGTTCCTGCGCAGGTACGCCCCCCCCTGCGCAGGAACGCCTCCTTATGGCGCAGTGCTTTACAACGTGACGCATCTCCTAGATGCGTCACGTTGTAAATAGGGTGCATTGTTTGCGCCGCAGTTGCGTCAAATAAAGTGACGCAGTTGCGGCGCAACGGCCTCATAAATCTGACCCTTAATATTTTACTTGGCATAAGCTGCAGCCATTTTGGCTGTGGTATCCATTTAGGTTTCCTTCATAATTCTTTCGTCTTTTCACTCTGCCTTTGCTATCTATTTTAGTTGACTTCCTGACTCAGCTAAAAGCAATGTACATGCTGAGAGTTGTAGCTGCCAGTACATCTAACTGTCAGTCATCTATTGGTGCCATAAGCATTTCTGTTCCCCCTCCCACTTTGTTGACCACGTAGTTTTTATCTGCCCATGTTTGTTGGTAACTATTCCTAAAACTTGTTCTCCCTATTTCTGTTCACGTGCTTACACTGCACACAACCTGTATAAAATATCTGTGTTCTGTGACTTCAATGTACTACCTCAGGCAGTACTTGAGAGCGCTGTGTGGACGTGGTCCCACTCATGAGTGATTAATAAACTTGTTATTTATTCCTACTCTTTTGCGGATCTCTACTTTGTTGGTTTTTGAACCTGTGGACAAAAGGGTGACCCTTCACCAGTGTACCCCTAAAAAGGTATATTTCCACAGTAATTTTTCTCCCCCAGTCCTTCCCAACCACTGTGGCAGTTTATAATCCAGTTTAAACAGACCTTACTGCAACCTGTACGTCCCACCTTTTAATGAAATGCCAGATGCCTGTGCACATCAAGGGAAAGCGACTCTGACCAGTTGCAGGAGACTTGTATGGAGAATGCATGCTCTCTGCATTTGTTCAGGTGAGCAATGAGCATGTCTGTATGGTGAATCTGCATAGTTGCGAGAGACCAGTATGGAGGCCAAGTGTGCACTGTACTTGTTCCGGTGAGCACAGAGCATGTCTTTATGGCGTAACTGCATGATTGCCGAGGACGTGATTGGAAGAGTATATTTCCGGCTTTACTGGATGGTTGCAGGAGACTTGAATTGGGAGTGTGTGCGCACTACACTTATTGCGCTGACCACAAATTATATCTGTATGGCTTTATTGTATGACTGCAGGAATCCTTTTTGGATCCCAGTGTTTTGAGTGTTACTTGTCATGAAGGTTGGAAGGAGCCTGGCTGACAGCAGAGTGAATTGCAGGGCTCCTTCAAAACATGTGTGAGATCCTTTGAAGGGGACCAGGACCCGGGGAGTGGGAGGACAGGAGACAGAAGGGTCCCTGGAGGCATAGGGACAGGCCTTACTGGGGGTTAACCACGCTAAATGTTTGATGGACTGTCACTCTTTCTATAATTTCCGCTCTTTTTTCTTCTCTATCCTGCAACTCTGTCATGTAATGCTTTGCTATATCAATAACAAAGTGTATTTCAAGGGAAAATTCTACCCAAAGCGGTTTTACACCGAACAGGTTAAGAGGTGGGTGGTCAAGGAAGCCTCTTCCTCCTTTATGCCTTAGTTTGAGTTTGCAAGACAGAGAGCGCTCAGCCTACCCCTTACTTCCCGCTGACACTAGAGGACAGACTGTGGCTTCCCCAGTCTGGAAGGGACACACAGGCTGTTAGGAGCTGCCTCAATCCCAATGTTTGAAGAATGGAATAGGCATTGTTGTCTGCAAAGATAAATACTGGGTAGAAACCCAGGTCAGGGTGCCAAATATCTCCTGGACCAGTGACTTGAACCACACAGCAAGGTGGGTTACTTGAGCGCAAGAGCCTGGGCTTCTGTTTGCTGGCTTCCTTCAAGTTGGCGAAGACCTGGGCAAGAACCAATCTAGGAGAGCTGAAGATTCTCTGAAGGAAGGAGGAAGTGCCTGCTTGAAAAATGGGACAGCAACCACCAGAGGAGAAGCCTGCCTTGTGTAGTCTTCAGTTAGGCCGCCCTGTGACAGAGGAGCTAGGCAAGGGACCTTGGTCCCTACCCTGCTAGAGAAGCTGCACCTGCCTCGAGGAAAGATGCAAAGTTGCCATGGCAACGGGTGCTGCCAGTGTGCTCCACATGATGGCTCTATCTGGAAAAGGAGAGACCACTGTGCAGAATTAACATCAGTCACATTCTGGGGGCCAGGGTGCTCATGTAGAAGGTTACTGGTGGTTGGAGTCTGCCAGCAGCAGCACAAGGTTGAAAATCCCATGCAAACCCATGCCCCGGGCAAGGAAATCTTACCACGACCAAGGTTTATATAATACACACTGGGCATGTCAGTGGCATCAGGAGCAATCCCTAGATGAAGAAAGAATTTCTGCAGGTTCCAACCAGCTCCCGATGTAGTTGGCAAGGACTCCATGTATTTTGATTCTTGTGTGGTAGCTTAGAGGGAAAGCTTCTAAAACGCATTAGAGCTCAATTTTTCATTCTCTGTTGTTGAAAGGCTGTGTCAAAGACAATAGGCTCAGCTGACTTATTCTTAATGGCAAATATTGGCAATATTTTGCTCAACCCAATAGGCAGATGCTTTTAGCAAAATAGTGGCGGTTTGCAAAGGCTGTAGGCCTCATGGATTTATTGTGAATAGGTATGTTTTTTTATTGTGAAAGACAAATAATTCCCCTGTTTAATGAGACCATACCTTGTGGATTTTAAGGAACGAACTATGCGTTGCCAATGACAATAAGGGGTTTATTTACAAGCCCCTTGCGCCGCAGGTACATAACTTTGTGTGACGCATTGGCGGCGCATTTTGCTGCCCCATATTTACAAGGACACGTAAAGCCACCCTATAAGAGGGCTCCAAATGTCCTAAAAATGCCCTTGAGAAAGTGGAATCTGCATATTATTCAAACTCCCTAAACCCTTCCCTCTGAATCTTCCCCCTCTACATCCCTTTTACTCATCCCAAGCCGTCTACTGCTATGACCTCCAAAACAAACAAAAAAAGCCTACATCCTTCCCTCTTCTATCCCTCCACTATCTTTTTCAATCCAAATAACAGACTAACATGTACACTTCTCAAATTAATTTTATATTTTAGTACTCGCCAAAAAAGCGCTTCAACATCAGGGGTAACGCACGCAATATAAATGCAAACCTTTTTCCTACTTCTATCTCTCTGCTATCCTTCTCAATCCAAATAACTGATTAACATATCCACCCTCAAATTACTTTCATATTTCACTATACCAATTCACCACTAATCCTTTATGGGTTCCAAAGTAGCGTGCTACTAGCCGAAGTAAAACGCTTCAACACCCCATCAGGGGTAGCAAGCGCTATATAAATGCAAACCTTTTCCCTCTTCTATCCCTTCACTATCCTTCTCAGTCCAAATAACTAACATATCCTCCACTAAAATTACTTTCATATTTCACTAGACTAATTCACCACTAATCCTTTATGCGTTCCAGAGTAGCGTGCTACTCGCTGAAAAAGCTCTTCAACACCCCATCAGGGGTAGCAAGCGATATATAAATCCAACTACAATACTATATTTACCATCCTTGCCCCGAAGCAGGCTTGGGGGCATGGGTGGAGTTGATAGGGAGATTCAAGGCCTGGGTGGCCTAAGCCTTTTCAGAATGTTGCATCTCTGTCACACATATGCTTTCACGGTGACCCTTGTAAGCATGTGTTTCAAGCACCCTCCTTCTCCCACCGTTAATTCATGGTGGCCCTGGGGCCCCGTTTTCCATAGCCACAGTAACTATACTGTAAACGTGTTTGTTTCCCAGTTGTGTAGCTGCATTTTCCAGATGAGTTTTCTTCCCCTTGGGATGTAAATACTGCATTTTGGTCTGATTGTAAAATAAACCTCTTGTTTATAAATCCAGTAGACTACACTCTTCTGTTTACACGAAAGTCTTTGCTTAGCTCCAGCTAAGCCTGTGTGTTGAATACACTGGAAGCCTCCCCTGCTCATGGGAGTGAGTTAATGTTTGAAAGGCACTCTCTCCAAAATGTCTCAAGGGGACCAATATTTGTCTGCTTATTACTGTGAGATACTCTCAATTCCTTGTCCCACACTTTACGTTACTTACATGAGACAGCGAGACCTTGTATCATTTCACTCAGCACCTACTATCATTCTACACTCGAGACACCAAGGGGCAGATTTACAATAACTGGCGCATCCCCAGGGATGCGCCAGTTATTGTGCGCCACAGCTCCGCCACCCATGGTGCGCCGCATTTACAATGCGGCTCACCATGGGGCAAAAACGGCACAGATGCGTGACGCATCTGTGCCGTAAAGGCGACGCATTGCTGGAGTTGCGTCGCAGCTCCAGCAAGGCTCGGGGGTGCCCTATCTGTCCAATGCTGCGTCAAGCCTTACGCTTGCTTCAAGCAGGCGCAGGGTTTTGACGCAGCATTGGCCTAAAAGTGACTGAGGGAAATCTTGCAGATTTCCCTCAGCCACTTTTGCGAGGCGCACCTGCCCCGGAACGCCCATCCTGAGCCGGAACGCCCACAAGTGGCGCAGGGCTTTACAACGTGACGCATCTGCTTAGATGCGTCACGTTGTAAATGGGTCGCAGGGATACGCCACGTTTACGCCGCCGTTGCATGATGCAACGACGGCTTAAACGTGGCGCAAGTCCGACATAAATCTGCCCCCTTGTACTTTTCCACACTCAAGACACCACAACCTCCTATTATTTTATACTCAAGACAATGAGAACGTGCACCTTTCCACACTCACGACAGCACCACCTCTTGTAATTCTACACTGGAAACACCTAGACCTCGTACCCTTCCACACTCGAGCCAACAGCTCCTCTTATCATTCTACAGTCAAGACACGACACCTTGTACCTAACCACACTCAAGACAACACCCTCGCCTATCATTCAACACTTGAGACAGCAAGACCATGTACACTTCTACATTCAAGATAGAACCATCTCCTATCACTCTACACTCAAGACACCGAGACGTTGTACCTTTCCACACTCGAGACAGCACCGCCTCCTATCATTCAACACTGGAGACACCGAGAACTCCTACCTTTCCACACTCGAGACAGCACCGCCTCCTATCATTCAACACTGGAGACACAGAGACCTCGTACCTTTCCACACTCGAGACAGCACCGCCTCCTATCATTCGAAACTGGAGACACCGAGAACTCTTACCTTTCTACACTCGAGACAGCACCGCCTCCTATCATTCAACACTGGAGACACAGAGACCTCGAACCATTCTACACTCGAGACAGCACCGCCTCCTATCATTCAACACTGGAGACACAGAGACCTCGTACCTTTCTACACTCGAGACAGCACCGCCTCCTATCATTCAACACTGGAGACACAGAAACCTTGTACCTTTCCACACTCGAGACAGCACCGCCTCCTATCATTCAACACTGGAGACACCGAGAACTCCTACCTTTCCACACTCGAGACAGCACCGCCTCCTATCATTCAACACTGGAGACACAGAGACCTCGTACCTTTCTACACTCGAGCCAGCACCGCCTCCTATCATTCAACACTGGAGACATAGAGACCTCGTACCTTTCCACACTTGAGACAGCACCGCCTCCTATCATTCAACACTGGAGACACTGAGAACTCTTACCTTTCCACACTCGAGACAGCACCGCCTCCTATCATTCAACACTGGAGACACCGAGAACTCCTACCTTTCCACACTCGAGACAGCACCGCCTCCTATCATTCAACACTGGAGACACAGAGACCTCGTACCTTTGTACACTCGAGACAGCACCGCCTCCTATCATTCAACACTGGAGACACAGAGACCTCGTACCTTTCCACACTCGAGACAGCAACGCCTCCTATCATTCAACACTGGAGACACAGAGACCTCGTACCTTTCTACACTCGAGACAGCACCGACTCCTATCATTCAACACTGGAGACACAGAGACCTCGTACCTTTCCACACTCGACACAGCACCGCCTCCTATCATTCAACACTGGAGACACAGAGACCTCGTACCTTTCCACACTCGAGACAGCACCTCCTCCTATCATTCAACACTGGAGACACAGAGACCTCTTACCTTTCTACACTCGAGAAAGCACCGCCTCCTATCTTTCAACACTGGAGACACAAAGACCTCGTACCTTTCTACACTCGAGACAGCACCGCCTCCTATCATTCAACACTGGAGACACAGAGACCTCTTACCTTTCTACACTCGAGACAGCACCGCCTCCTATCTTTCAACACTGGAGACACAGAGACCTCGTACCTTTCCACACTCGAGACAGCACCACATCCTATCATTCAACACTGGAGACACAGAGACCTCGTACCTTTCCACACTCGAGACAGCACCGCCTCCTATCATTCAACACTGGAGACACTGAGACCTCGTACCTTTCCACACTCGAGACAGCACCGCCTCCTATCATTCAACACTGGACACACAGAGACCTCGTACCTTTCCACACTCGAGACAGCACCGCCTCCTATCATTCAACACTGGAGACACAGAGACATCCTACCTTTCTACACTCGAGACAGCACCGCCTCCTATCATTCAACACTGGAGACACAGAAACCTCGTACCTTTCTACACTCGAGACAGCACCGCCTCCTATCAATCAACACTGGAGACACAGAGACCTCGTACCTTTCTACACTCGAGACAGCACCGCCTCCTATCATTCAACACTGGAGACACAAAGACCTCGTACCTTTCCACACTCGAGACAGCACCGCCTCCTATCATTCAACACTGGAGACACCGAGAACTCCTACCTTTCCACACTCGAGACAGCATCGCCTCCTATCATTCAACACTGGAGACACAGAGACCTCGTACCTTTCTACACTCGAGACAGCACCGCCTCCTATCATTCAACACTGGAGACACAGAGACCTCGTACCTTTCTACACTCGAGACAGCACCGCCTCCTATCATTCAACACTGGAGACACAGAGACCTCGTACCTTTCTACACTCGACAGCACCGCCTCCTATCATTCAACACTGGAGACACAGAGAACTCCTACCTTTCCACACTCGATACAGCACCGCCTCCTATCATTCAACACTGGAGACACAGAGACCTCGTACCTTTCCTCATTAGAGACAGCACCGCCTCCTATCATTCAACACTGGAGACACGAGAAGTCCTACCTTTCCACACTCGAGACAGCACCGCCTCCTATCATTCAACACTGGAGACACAGAGACCTCGTACCTTTCCACACTCGAGACAGTACCGCCTCCTATCATTCAACACTGGAGACACAGAGACCTCGTACCTTTCCACACTCGAGACAGTACCGCCTCCTATCATTCAACACTGGAGACACAGAGACCTCGTACCTTTCTACACTCGAGACAGCACCGCCTCCTATCATTCAACACTGGAGACACAGAGACCTCTTACCTTTCTACACTCGAGACAGCACCGCCTCCTATCTTTCAACACTGGAGACACAGAGACCTCGTACCTTTCCACACTCGAGACAGCACCGCATCCTATCATTCAACACTGGAGACACAGAGACCTCTTACCTTTCTACACTTGAGAAAGCACCGCCTCCTATCTTTCAACACTGGAGACACAAAGACCTCGTACCTTTCTACACTCGAGACAGCACCGCCTCCTATCATTCAACACTGGAGACACAGAGACCTCTTACCTTTCTACACTCGAGACAGCACCGCCTCCTATCTTTCAACACTGGAGACACAGAGACCTCGTACCTTTCCACACTCGAGACAGCACCGCATCCTATCATTCAACACTGGAGACACAGAGACCCCGTACCTTTCTACACTCGAGACAGCACTGCCTCCTATCATTCAACACTGGAGACACAGAGACCTCTTACCTTTCTACACTCGAGACAGCACCGCCTCTATCATTCAACACTGGAGACACAGAGACCTCGTACCTTTCCACACTCGAGACAGCACCACCTCCTATCATTCAACACTGGAGACACAGAGACCTCGTACCTTTCCACACTCGAGACAGCACCGCCTCCTATCATTCAACACTGGACACACAGAGACCTCGTACCTTTCCACACTCGAGACAGCACCGCCTCCTATCATTCAACACTGGAGACACAGAGACCTCCTACCTTTCTACACTCGAGACAGCACCGCCTCCTATCATTCAACACTGGAGACACAGAGACCTCGTACCTTTCTACACTCGAGACAGCACCGCCTCCTATCATTCAACACTGGAGACACAGAGACCTCGTACCTTTCTACACTCGAGACAGCACCGCCTCCTATCATTCAACACTGGAGACACAGAGACCTCGTACCTTTCCATACTCGAGACAGCACCGCCTCCTATCATTCAACACTGGAGACACCGGGAACTCCTACCTTTCCACACTCGAGACAGCACCGCCTCCTATCATTCAACACTGGAGACACAGAGACCTCGTACCTTTCTACACTCGAGACAGCACCGCCTCCTATCATTCAACACTGGAGACACAGAGACCTCGTACCTTTCTACACTCGAGACAGCACCGCCTCCTATCATTCAACACTGGAGACACAGAGACCTCGTACCTTTCTACACTCGACAGCACCGCCTCCTATCATTCAACACTGGAGACACAGCGAACTCCTACCTTTCCACACTCGAGACAGCACCGCCTCCTATCATTCAACACTGGAGACACAGAGACCTCGTACCTTTCCACATTAGAGACAGCACCGCCTCCTATCATTCAACACTGGAGACACAGAGACCTCGTACCTTTCCACACTCGAGACAGTACCGCCTCCTATCATTCAACACTGGAGACACAGTGACCTCGTACCTTTCTAAACTCGAGACAGCACCGCCTCCTATCATTCAACACTGGAAACACAGAGACCTCTTACCTTTCTACACTCGAGACAGCACCGCCTCCTATCTTTCAACACTGGAGACACAGAGACCTCGTACCTTTCCACACTCGAGACAGCACCGCATCCTATCATTCAACACTGGAGACACAGAGACCCCGTACCTTTCTACACTCGAGACAGCACCGCCTCCTATCATTCAACACTGGAGACACAGAGACCTCTTACCTTTCTACACTCGAGACAGCACCGCCTCCTATCATTCAACACTGGAGACACAGAGACCTCGTACCTTTCCACACTCGAGACAGCACCGCCTCCTATCATTCACCACTGGAGACACAGAGACCTCGTACCTTTCCACACTCGAGACAGCACCGCCTCCTATCATTCAACACTGGACACACAGAGACCTCGTACCTTTCCACACTCGAGACAGCACCGCCTCCTATCATTCAACAGTGGAGACACAAAGACCTCCTACCTTTCTACACTCGAGACAGCACCGCCTCCTATCATTCAACACTGGAGACACAGAGACGTCGTACCTTTCTACACTCGAGACAGCACCGCCTCCTATCATTCAACACTGGAGACACAGAGACCTCGTACCTTTCCACACTCGAGACAGCACCGCCTCCTATCATTCAACACTGGAGACACAGAGACCTCGTACCTTTCTACACTCGAGACAGCACCGCCTCCTATCATTCAACACTGGAGACACAGAGACCTCGTACCTTTCTACACTCGAGACAGCACCGCCTCCTATCATTCAACACTGGAGACACAGAGACCTCGTACCTTTCTACACTCGACAGCACCGCCTCCTATCAATCAACACTGGAGACACAGAGAACTCCTACCTTTCCACACTGGAGACAGCACCGCCTCCTATCATTCAACACTGGAGACACAGAGACCTCGTACCTTTCCACATTAGAGACAGCACCGCCTCCTATCATTCAACACTGGAGACACGAGAAGTCCTACCTTTCCACACTCAAGACAGCACCGCCTCCTATCATTCAACACTGGAGACACAGAGACCTCGTACCTTTCCACACTCGAGACAGCACCGCCTCCTATCATTCCACACTGGAGACACAGAGACCTCGTACCTTTCCACACTCGAGACAGTACCGCCTCCTATCATTCAACACTGGAGACACAGAGACCTCGTACCTTTCTACACTCGAGACAGCACCGCCTCCTATCATCGGCCCGGGACCAGGGTTCGATTCCCCGCGCGGCAGGTTTCTGGACCAGGGTCAGCGGACTCGATAATTCTCTCGCCTCGGTGCCCACTCTGATCAGCGATCACACTCGGCAACTCTGGGCATTAGCTTGCCTCATCTTCACTAACGGCCCCACCAGACCGCCGGGGATGCCTGGTCTCACCCTGGAGATACCCATTAAGGGACCATCTCTCAGGGAAGCCAGGAAGGGTTTCGCAGCGGTCGAAGCGCCTTGGGACCCTACGGGTAAGTAGTGCGCTATATAAATGCCAATACATTCAACACTGGAGACACAGAAACCTCGTACCTTTCCACACTCGAGACAGCACCGCCTCCTATCATTCAACACTGGAGACACCGAGAACTCCTACCTTTCCACACTCGAGACAGCACCGCCTCCTATCATTCAACACTGGAGACACAGAGACCTCGTACCTTTCCACACTCGAGACAGCACCGACTCCTATCATTCAACACTGGAGACACAGAGACCTCGTACCTTTCCACACTCGAGACAGCACCGCCTCCTATCATTCAACACTGGAGACACAGAGACCTCGTACTTTTCCACACTCGAGACAGCACCTCCTCCTATCATTCAACACTGGAGACACAGAGAGCTCTTACCTTTCTACACTCGAGAAAGCACCGCCTCCTATCTTTCAACACTGGAGACACAAAGACCTCGTACCTTTCTACACTCGAGACAGCACCGCCTCCTATCATTCAACACTGGAGACACAAAGACCTCTTACCTTTCTACACTCGAGACAGCACCGCCTCCTATCTTTCAACACTGGAGACACAGAGACCTCGTACCTTTCCACACTCGAGACAGCACCACATCCTATCATTCAACACTGGAGACACAGAGACCTCGTACCTTTCCACACTCGAGACAGCACCGCCTCCTATCATTCAACACTGGAGACACTGAGACCTCGTACCTTTCCACACTCGAGACAGCACCGCCTCCTATCATTCAACACTGGACACACAGAGACCTCGTACCTTTCCACACTCGAGACAGCACCGCCTCCTATCATTCAACACTGGAGACACAGAGACATCCTACCTTTCTACACTCGAGACAGCACCGCCTCCTATCATTCAACACTGGAGACACAGAAACCTCGTACCTTTCTACACTCGAGACAGCACCGCCTCCTATCAATCAACACTGGAGACACAGAGACCTCGTACCTTTCTACACTCGAGACAGCACCGCCTCCTATCATTCAACACTTGAGACACAAAGACCTCGTACCTT
The DNA here is from genome assembly GCF_964263255.1 of Lissotriton vulgaris. Taxonomy (NCBI): domain Eukaryota; kingdom Metazoa; phylum Chordata; class Amphibia; order Caudata; family Salamandridae; genus Lissotriton; species Lissotriton vulgaris. The sequence goes on from NC_141685.1 coordinate 267,733,032, forward strand.
TCCACACTCGAGACAGCACCGCCTCCTATCATTCAACACTGGAGACACCGAGAACTCCTACCTTTCCACACTCGAGACAGCACCGCCTCCTATCATTCAACACTGGAGACACAGAGACCTCGTACCTTTCTACACTCGAGACAGCACCGCCTCCTATCATTCAACACTGGAGACACAGAGACCTCGTACCTTTCTACACTCGAGACAGCACCGCCTCCTATCATTCAACACTGGAGACACAGAGACCTCGTACCTTTCTACACTCGACAGCACCGCCTCCTATCATTCAACACTGGAGACACAGAGAACTCCTACCTTTCCACACTCGAGACAGCACCGCCTCCTATCATTCAACACTGGAGACACAGAGACCTCGTACCTTTCCACATTAGAGACAGCACCGCCTCCCATCATTCAACACTGGAGACACGAGAAGTCCTACCTTTCCACACTCGAGACAGCACCGCCTCCTATCATTCAACACTGGAGACACAGAGACCTCGTACCTTTCCACACTCGAGACAGCACCGCCTCCTATCATTTAACACTGGAGACACAGAGACCTCGTACCTTTCCACACTCGAGACAGTACCGCCTCCTATCATTCAACACTGGAGACACAGAGACCTCGTACCTTTCTACACTCGAGACAGCACCGCCTCCTATCATTCAACACTGGAGACACAGAGACCTCTTACCTTTCTACACTTGAGACAGCACCGCCTCTTATCTTTCAACACTGGAGACACAGAGACCTCGTACCTTTCCACACTCGAGACAGCACCGCATCCTATCATTCAACACTGGAGACACAGAGACCTCTTACCTTTCTACACTTGAGAAAGCACCGCCTCCTATCTTTCAACACTGGAGACACAAAGACCTCGTACCTTTCTACACTCGAGACAGCACCGCCTCCTATCATTCAACACTGGAGACACAGAGACCTCTTACCTTTCTACACTCGAGACAGCACCGCCTCCTATCTTTCAACACTGGAGACACAGAGACCTCGTACCTTTCCACACTCGAGACAGCACCGCATCCTATCATTCAACACTGGAGACACAGAGACCCCGTACCTTTCTACACTCGAGACAGCACCGCCTCCTATCATTCAACACTGGAGACACAGAGACCTCTTACCTTTCTACACTCGAGACAGCACCGCCTCTATCATTCAACACTGGAGACACAGAGACCTCGTACCTTTCCACACTCGAGACAGCACCACCTCCTATCATTCAACACTGGAGACACAGAGACCTCGTACCTTTCCACACTCGAGACAGCACCGCCTCCTATCATTCAACACTGGACACACAGAGACCTCGTACCTTTCCACACTCGAGACAGCACCGCCTCCTATCATTCAACACTGGAGACACAGAGACCTCCTACCTTTCTACACTCGAGACAGCACCGCCTCCTATCATTCAACACTGGAGACACAGAGACCTCGTACCTTTCTACACTCGAGACAGCACCGCCTCCTATCATTCAACACTGGAGACACAGAGACCTCGTACCTTTCTACACTCGAGACAGCACCGCCTCCTATCATTCAACACTGGAGACACAGAGACCTCGTACCTTTCCACACTCGAGACAGCACCGCCTCCTATCATTCAACACTGGAGACACCGGGAACTCCTACCTTTCCACACTCGAGACAGCACCGCCTCCTATCATTCAACACTGGAGACACAGAGACCTCGTACCTTTCTACACTCGAGACAGCACCGCCTCCTATCATTCAACACTGGAGACACAGAGACCTCGTACCTTTCTACACTCGAGACAGCACCGCCTCCTATCATTCAACACTGGAGACACAGAGACCTCGTACCTTTCTACACTCGACAGCACCGCCTCCTATCATTCAACACTGGAGACACAGCGAACTCCTACCTTTCCACACTCGAGACAGCACCGCCTCCTATCATTCAACACTGGAGACACAGAGACCTCGTACCTTTCCACATTAGAGACAGCACCGCCTCCTATCATTCAACACTGGAGACACAGAGACCTCGTACCTTTCCACACTCGAGACAGTACCGCCTCCTATCATTCAACACTGGAGACACAGAGACCTCGTACCTTTCTAAACTCGAGACAGCACCGCCTCCTATCATTCAACACTGGAAACACAGAGACCTCTTACCTTTCTACACTCGAGACAGCACCGCCTCCTATCTTTCAACACTGGAGACACAGAGACCTCGTACCTTTCCACACTCGAGACAGCACCGCATCCTATCATTCAACACTGGAGACACAGAGACCCCGTACCTTTCTACACTCGAGACAACACCGCCTCCTATCATTCAACACTGGAGACACAGAGACCTCTTACCTTTCTACACTCGAGACAGCACCGCCTCCTATCATTCAACACTGGAGACACAGAGACCTCGTACCTTTCCACACTCGAGACAGCACCGCCTCCTATCATTCAACACTGGAGACACAGAGACCTCGTACCTTTCCACACTCGAGACAGCACCGCCTCCTGTCATTCAACACTGGACACACAGAGACCTCGTACCTTTCCACACTCGAGACAGCACCGCCTCCTATCATTCAACAGTGGAGACACAAAGACCTCCTACCTTTCTACACTCAAGACAGCACCGCCTCCTATCATTCAACACTGGAGACACAGAGACGTCGTACCTTTCTACACTCGAGACAGCACCGCTTCCTATCATTCAACACTGGAGACACAGAGACCTCGTACCTTTCCACACTCGAGACAGCACCGCCTCCTATCATTCAACACTGGAGACACAGAGACCTCGTACCTTTCTACACTCGAGACAGCACCGCCTCCTATCATTCAACACTGGAGACACAGAGACCTCGTACCTTTCTACACTCGAGACAGCACCGCCTCCTATCATTCAACACTGGAGACACAGAGACCTCGTACCTTTCTACACTCGACAGCACCGCCTCCTATCATTCAACACTGGAGACACAGAGACCTCGTACCTTTCCACATTAGAGACAGCACCGCCTCCTATCATTCAACACTGGAGACACGAGAAGTCCTACCTTTCCACACTCGAGACAGCACCGCCTCCTATCATTCAACACTGGAGACACAGAGACCTCGTACCTTTCCACACTCGAGACAGCACCGCCTCCTATCATTCCACACTGGAGACACAGAGACCTCGTACCTTTCCGCACTCGAGACAGTACCGCCTCCTATCATTCAACACTGGAGACACAGAGACCTCGTACCTTTCTACACTCGAGACAGCACCGCCTCCTATCATCGGCCCGGGACCAGGGTTCGATTCCCCGCGCGGCAGGTTTCTGGACCAGGGTCAGCGGACTCGATAATTCTCTCGCCTCGGTGCCCACTCTGATCAGCGATCACACTCGGCAACTCTGGGCATTAGCTTGCCTCATCTTCACTAACGGCCCCACCAGACCGCCGGGGATGCCTGGTCTCACCCTGGAGATACCCATTAAGGGACCATCTCTCAGGGAAGCCAGGAAGGGTTTCGCAGCGGTCGAAGCGCCTTGGGACCCTACGGGTAAGTAGTGCGCTATATAAATGCCAATACATTCAACACTGGAGACACAGAAACCTCGTACCTTTCCACACTCGAGACAGCACCGCCTCCTATCATTCAACACTGGAGACACCGAGAACTCCTACCTTTCCACACTCGAGACAGCACCGCCTCCTATCATTCAACACTGGAGACACAGAGACCTCCTACCTTTCCACACTCGAGACAGCACCGCCTCCTATCATTCAACACTGGAGACACCAAGAACTCCTACCTTTCCACACTCAAGACAGCATCGCCTCCTATCATTCAACACTGGAGACACAGAGACCTCGTACCTTTCCACACTCGAGACAGTACCGCCTCCTATCATTCAACACTGGAGACACCGAGAACTCCTATCTTTCCACACTCGAGACAGCACCGCCTCCTAGCATTCAACACTGGAGACACAAAGACCTCGTACCTTTCCACACTCAAGACAGCACCGCCTCCTATCATTCAACACTGGAGACACCGAGAACTCCTACCTTTCCACACTCGAGACAGCACCGCCTCCTATCATTCAACACTGGAGACACCGAGAACTCTTACCTTTCTACACTCAAGACAGCACCGCCTCCTATCATTTAACACTGGAGACACAGAGACCTGTACCTTTCTACACTCGAGACAGCACCGCCTCCTATCATTCAACACTGGAGACACAGAGACCTCGTACCTTTCCACACTCGAGACAGCACCTCCTCCTATCATTCAACACTGGAGACACAGAGACCTCTTACCTTTCTACACTCGAGAAAGCACCGCCTCCTATCTTTCAACACTGGAGACACAAAGACCTCGTACCTTTCTACACTCGAGACAGCACCGCCTCCTATCATTCAACACTGGAGACACAGAGACCTCTTACCTTTCTACACTCGAGACAGCACCGCCTCCTATCTTTCAACACTGGAGACACAGAGACCTCGTACCTTTCTACACTCGAGACAGCACCGCCTCCTATCATTCAACACTGGAGACACAGAGACCTCGTACCTTTCCACACTCGAGACAGCAACGCCTCCTATCATTCAACACTGGAGACACAGAGACCTCGTACCTTTCTACACTCGAGACAGCACCGACTCCTATCATTCAACACTGGAGACACAGAGACCTTGTACCTTTCCACACTCGAGACAGCACCGCCTCCTATCATTCAACACTGGAGACACCGAGAACTCCTACCTTTCCACACTCGAGACAGCACCGCCTCCTATCATTCAACACTGGAGACACAGAAACCTCGTACCTTTCCACACTCGAGACAGCACCGCCTCCTATCATTCAACACTGGAGACACCGAGGACTCCTACCTTTCCACACTCGAGACAGCACCGCCTCCTATCATTCAACACTGGAGACACCGAGAACTCTTACCTTTCTACACTCGAGACAGCACCGCCTCCTATCATTCAACACTGGAGACACAGAGACCTCTTACCTTTCCACACTCGAGACAGCACCGCCTCCTATCATTCAACACTGGAGACACCGAGAACTCTTACCTTTCCACACTCGAGACAGCACCGCCTCCTATCATTCAACACTGGAGACACAGAGACCTCTTACCTTTCTACACTTGAGATAACACACCTATTATCATTCAACACTTGAGACATCACAACCTTTTTCCAAGTCACACTCAAGACAGTGGAGGGCTGTGTCACATGCCTTCGTTGTGCACGTGACACAGCTTGACTTACACCATTCAAGGTACAATAAAAATCAACATTTTACCCTTTCTTAACTCGAGAAAATACAACCTTTCACCTACCAATCAACACTTGAGACAGCTCTGCTTCTTAACATTCAACACTTGAGACAGCTCTTCCTCTTACCATTCAACGGTCGAGACAGCACAGCATTCCATTCCACACTCGAGACCATCGTCCATTCAACACAGCATATGCAAGGTCCAGAGCATACGGTGAAGATAGTAATAATGTAAGTACCAAGATCCTTGAAGTGCGAGAACAAGGGTAAGAAGACAAGATTGCCAAAACATTAGTGCAGCACGAAGCGATGTCAGTATTGCAGTATCCGGTTACTGCAATACTGACATCGCTTCGTGCTGCACTACAGCTCCGGCTTATCGCTACCCTGGCGACATCACCCACTCGTCAAGTATATAATTCCAGTTGCATAGGACCTTTTTTAGGTTTTTTATGCTTAACCTGCTGCTTCACAACCAAACGCCCCGATTAGGACCGGGTTGGAATTATCCATAGAGACACTTGCAGCCCTGAAGAGTCACGGGTAACTACCCCGTTGACGAAACACGTGTCGGCTGGTATTCTCTTTGGATCTCCTCTTGAAGGAAGACCACAACCACTTATAAAAACTTTAAGCATTTAACAAATGTTTTGGCAATCTTGTCTTCTTACCCTTGTTCTCGCATTTCAAGGACCTTGGTACTTACATTATTACTATCTTCACGTGTGCTCTGGACCGTGCATTTACCTTTCATAGGGTGGTTCTCTGAGCTCCTCTTTTCTCAGGGGTTTTGGGTTTCCCCTGACCAAGCAGCACCGTTTCTACTTCAGCATCCTTTACTCACTTTCACCGTTACCTGATGTGCACCATATACCTCTGAACACTAAAAACCCTCGCAAAAATTCTACATTCAACACTGCATGACGCCCCACGCCCAGCTCAGCGCCTCCGCCACCCCGGCCATTCAGCATTTGAGACTGTACCGCGTCCTACTGTCTCTCTGTCTCCTTTCACTCCGTGCCTCTGTTCACCTCAGCCTCTATGTCTCTCCTCACTCCATTCCTCAGCTCTTCTCACTCTCTCCCTCCATTCACCACAGGCTCTCTGTCCTCGCGTTGTACGTCCATCTTTTCATGGCAGACTGCCTCTCTCCTCTCCTTCACCTTCTGCCTCTCTCTCCTCTCCTTCACACCCTTCCTCTCTCTCTCCTCTCCCTCACACCCTGTCTCTCTCACCTCTCCTTCACACCCTGCCTCTCTCTCTCCTCTCCTGCACACCCTGCCTCTCCCTCCTCTTTTTCACACCCTGCCTCTCTCTCTTCTCCTTCACCTCCTGCCTCTCTCTCCTCTCCTTCACACCCTGCCTCTCTCTCTTCTCCTTCACCTCCTGCCTCTCTCTCCTCTCCTTTACACCCTTCCTCTCTCTCTCCTCTCCTGCACACCCTGCCTCTCTCTCCTCTCCTTCACACCCTGCCTCTCTCTCCTCTCCTTTACACCCTTCCTCTTTCTCTCCTCTCCTGCACACCCTGCCTCTCCCTCCTCTTTTTCACACCCTGCCTCTCTCTCTTCTCCTTCACCTCCTGCCTCTCTCTCCTCTCCTGCACACCCTGCCTCTCTCTCCTCTCCTTCACACCCTGCCTCTCTCTCACCTCTCCTTCACTCTCTCTCACCTCTCCCTCACACCCTGCCTCTCTCACCTCTCCTTCACACCCTGCCTCTCTCTCCTCTCCTTCACACCCTTCCTCTCTCTCTCTCTCTCCTCTCCTTCACACCCTTCCTCGCTCTCTCTCTCTCCTCTCCTTCACACCATGCCTGTCTATCTTCTCCTCCACTCTCTCCCCTCTCCTTCACTCTCTGTCACTTCTCCTTCACACCCTGCCTCTCTCTCTTCTCCTTCACCTCCTGCCTCTCTCTCTTCTCCTTCACACCCTGCCTCTCTGTCTTCTCCTTCACCTCCTACCTCTCCCTCCTCTCCTTCACACCCTGCCTCTCTCTCCTCTCCTTCACACCCTGCCTCTCTCTCCTCTCCTTCACACCCTGCCTCTCTCTCCTCTCCTTCTCACCATGCCTCTCTCTCCTCTCCTTTACACCCTTCCTCTTTCTCTCCTCTCCTGCACACCATGCCTTTCCCTCCTCTTTTTCACACCCTGCCTCTCTCTCTTCTCCTTCACCTCCTGCCTCTCGCTCCTCTCCTTCAGTCTCCCTCACCTCTCCTTCACACCCTGCCTCGTTATCTTCTCCTTCACTCTCTCACCTCTCCTTCACTCTCTCTCACTTCTCCTTCACACCCTGCCTCTCTATCTTCTCCTTCACTCTCTCACCTCTCCTTCACTCTCTCTCACTTCTCCTTCACACCCTGCCTCTCTCCTCTCCTTCACACCCTGCCTCTCTCTCCTCTCCTTCACACCCTGCCTCTCTCTCCTCTCCTTCACACCCTGCCTATCTCACTTCTCCTTCACACCCTGCCTCTCTCTCACCTCTCCTTCACTCTCTCTCACCTCTCCCTCACACCCTGCCTCTCTCTCCTCTCCTTCACACCCTGCCTCTCTCTCCTCTCCTTCACACCCTGCCTATCTCACTTTTCCTTCTCACCCTGCCTCTCTCCTCCACACCCTACCTCTCTCTCTTCTCCTTCACCTTCTGCCTCTCACCTCTCCTTCACTCTCTCTCACCTCTCCTTCACACCCTGCCTCTCTATCTTCTCCTTTACTCTCACCTCTCCTTCACCCTCTCTCACTTCTCCTTCACACCCTGCCTATCTCACCTCTCCTTCAATCTCTCTCACCTCTCCTTCACACCCTGCCTCTCTCTCCTCTCCTTCACACCCTGCCCCTCTCTCCTCTCCTTCACACCCTGCCTATCTCACTTCTCCTTCACACCCTGCCTATCTCACCTCTCCTTCACTCTCTCTCACCTCTCCCTCACACCCTGCCTCTCTCACCTCTCCTTCACACCCTGCCTCTCTCTCCTCTCCTTCACACCCTTCCTCTCTCTCTCTCCTCTCCTTCACACCCTTCCTCTCTCTCTCTCTCCTCTCCTTCACACCCTGCCTCTCCCTCCTCTTTTTCACACCCTTCCTCTCTCTCTTCTCCTTCACCTCCTGCCTCTCTCTCCTCTCCTTCAGTCTCCCTCACCTCTCCATCTCACCCTGCCTCTCTCTGCCTCTCTCTCTTCTCCTTCGCCTCCTGCCTCTCTCACCTCTCCTTCACTCTCTCTCACCTCTCCTTCACACCCTGTCTCTCTATCTTCTCCTTCACTCTCTCACCTCTCCTTCACTCTCTCTCAATTCTCCTTCACACCCTGCCTCTCTCTCCTCTCCTTCACACCCTGCCTCTCTCTCTCCTTCACGCCCTGCCTCTCTCACTTCACCTTCACACCCTACCTCTCTCCTCTCCTTCACACCCTTCCTCTCTCCTCTCCTTCACACCATGCCTCTCTCACCTCTCCTTCACACCCTGCCTCTCTCACCTCTCCTTCACACCCTGCCTATCTATCTTCTCCTTCACCTCTCCTTCACCCTCTCTCACTTCTCCTTCACACCCTGCCTCTCTCTCCTCTCCTTCACGCCCTGCCTCTCTCTCCTCTCATTCACACCCTGCCTCTCTCTCCTCTCCTTCACACCCTGCCTATCTCACTTCTCCTTCACACCCTGCCTCTCTCTCACCTCTCCTTCACTCTCTCTCACCTCTCCCTCACACCCTGCCTCTCTCACCTCTCCTTCACACCCTGCCTCTCTCTCCTCTCCTTCACACCCTTCCACTCTCTCTCTCTCTCCTCTCCTTCACACCCTTCCTCTCTCTCTCTCTCCTCTCCTTCACACCCTGCCTCTCCCTCCTCTTTTTCACACCCTTCCTCTCTCTCTTCTCCTTCACCTCCTGCCTCTCTCTCCTCTCTTTCAGTCTCCCTCACCTCTCCATCTCACCCTGCCTCTCTCTGCCTCTCTCTCTTCTCCTTCGCCTCCTGACACTCTCACCTCTCCTTCACTCTCTCTCAGCTCTCCTTCACACCCTGCCTCTCTATCTTCTCCTTCACTCTCTCGCCTCCCCTTCACTCTCTCTCTCCTCTCCTTCACACCCTGCCTCTCTCTCTCCTTCACACCCTGCCTCTCTCACCTCATCTTCACACACTACCTCTCTCCTCTCCTTCACACCCTTCCTCTCTCCCTCCTTCACACCCTGCCTATCTATCTTCTCCTTCACGCTCTCACCTCTCCTTCACCCTCTCTCACTTCTCCTTCACACCCTGCCTATCTCACCTCTCCTTCAATCTCTCTCACCTCTCCTTCACACCCTGCCTCTCTCTTCTCTCCTTCACACCCTGCCTCTCTCTCCTCTCCTTCACACCCTGCCTCTCTCTCCTCTCCTTCACACCCTGCCTATCTCACTTCTCCTTCACACCCTGCCTCTCTCTCACCTCTCCTTCACTCTCTCTCACCTCTCCCTCACACCCTGCCTCTCTCACCTCTCCTTCACACCCTGCCTCTCTCTCCTCTCCTTCACACCCTTCCTCTCTCTCTCTCTCTCCTCTCCTTCACACCCTTCCTCTCTCTCTCTCTCTCCTCTCCTTCACACCATGCCTGTCTATCTTCTCCTCCACTCTCTCCCCTCTCCTTCACTCTCTGTCACTTCTCCTTCACACCCTGCCTCTCTCTCCTCCCCTTCACACCCTGCCTCTCTCTCCTCTCCTTCACACCCTGCCTCTCTCTCCTCTCCTTCACATCCTGCCTATCTCACATCTCCTTCACACCCTGCCTCTCTCTCACCTCTCCTTTACTCTCTCTCACCTCTCCCTCACACCCTGCCTCTCTCTCCTCTCCTTCACATCCTGCCTCTCTCTCCTCTCCTTCACACTCCTTCACACCCTGCCTCTCTCTCCTCTCCTTCACACCCTGCCTATCTCACTTCTCCTTCTCACCCTGCCTCTCTCCTCCACACCCTACCTCTCTCTCTTCTCCTTCACCTTCTGCCTCTCACCTCTCATTCACTCTCTCTCACCTCTCCTTCACACCCTCCCTCTCGATCTTCTCCTTCACTCTCTCACCTCTCCTTCACCCTCTCTCACTTCTCCTTCATACCATGCCTATCTCACCTCTCCTTCAATCTCTCTCACCTCTCCTTCACACCCTGCCTCTCTCTCCTCTCCTTCACACCCTGCCTCTCTCTCCTCTCCTTCACACCCTGCCTCTCTATCCTCTCCTTCACACCCTGCCTATCTCACTTCTCCTTCACACCCTGCCTCTCTCTCACCTCTCCTTCACTCTCTCTCACCTCTCCCTCACACCCTGCCTCTCTCACCTCTCCTTCACACCCTGCCTCTCTCTCCTCTCCTTCACACCCTTCCCCTCTCTCTCTCTCTCCTCTCCTTCACACCCTTCCTCTCTCTCTCTCCTCTCCTTCACACCCTGCCTCTCCCTCCTCTTTTTCACACCCTTCCTCTCTCTCTTCTCCTTCACCTCCTGCCTCTCTCTCCTCTCCTTCAGTCTCCCTCACCTCTCCATCTCACCCTGCCTCTCTCTGCCTCTCTCTCTTCTCCTTCGCCTCCTGCCTCTCTCACCTCTCCTTCATTCTCTCTCACCTCTCCTTCACACCCTGCCTCTCTATCTTCTCCTTCACTCTCTCACCTCTCCTTCACTCTCTCTCACTTCTCCTTCACACCCTGCCTCTCTCTCCTCTCCTTCACACCCTGCCTCTCTCTCTCTCCTTCACACCCTGCCTCTCTCACCTCACCTTCACACCCTACCTCTCTTATCTCCTTCACACCCTTCCTCTCTCCTCTCCTTCACACCCTGCCTCTCTCACCTCTCCTTCACACCCTGCCTCTCTCACCTCTCCTTCACACCCTGCCTATCTATCTTCTCCTTCACTCTCTCACCTCTCCTTCGCCCTCTCTCACTTCTCCTTCACACCCTGCCTATCTCACCTCTCCTTCAATCTCTCTCACCTCTCCTTCACACCCTGCCTCTCTCTCCTCTCCTTCACACCCTGCCTCTCTCTCCTCTCCTTCACACCCTGCCTCTCTCTCCTCTCCTTCACACCCTGCCTATCTCACTTCTCCTTCACACCCTGCCTCTCTCTCACCTCTCCTTCACTATTTCTCACCTCTCCGTAACACCCTGCCTCTCTCACCTCTCCTTCACACCCTGCCTCTCTCTCCTCTCCTTCACACCCTTGCTCTCTCTCTCTCTCTCTCTCCTCTCCTTCACACCCTTCCTCTCTCTCTCTCTCTCCTCTCCTTCACACCCTGCCTCTCCCTCCTCTTTTTCACACTCTTCCTCTCTCTCTTCTCCTTCACCTCCTGCCTCTCTCTCCTCTCCTTCAGTCTCCCTCACCTCTCCATCTCACCCTGCCTCACTCTGCCTCTCTCTCTTCTCCTTCGCCTCCTGCCTCTCTCACCTCTCCTTCACTCTCTCTCTCCTCTCCTTCACACCCTGCCTCTCTCTCCTCTCCTTCACACCCTGCCTCTCTCTCCTCTCCTTCACACCCTGCCTCTCTCTCCTCTCCTTCACACCCTGCCTCTCTCTCCTCTCCTTCACACCCTGCCTCTCTCTCCTCTCCTTCACACCCTGCCTATCTCACTTCTCCTTCACACCCTGCCTCTCTCTCACCTCTCCTTCACTCTCTCTCACCTCTCCCTCACACCCTGCCTCTCTATCCTCTCCTTCACACCCTTCCTCTCTCTCTCTCCTCTCCTTCACACCCTTCCTCTCTCTCTCTCCTCTCCTTCACACCCTGCCTCTCCCTCCTCTTTTTCACACCCTTCCTCTTGCTCTTCTCCTTCACCTCCTGCCTCTCTCTCCTCTCCTTCAGTCTCCCTCACCTCTCCATCTCACCCTGCCTCTCTTTCTTCTCCTTCGCCTCCTGCCTCTCTCACCTCTCCTTCACTCTCTCTCACCTCTCCTTCACACCCTGCCTCTCTCTCCTCTCCTTCACACCCTTCCTCTCCCTCCTCTTCTTCACACCCTGCCTCTCTCTCCTCTCCTTCACACCCTGCCTCTCTCTCCTCTCCTTCACACCCTGCCTCTCTCTCTCCTTCACACCCTGCCTCTCTCACCTCACCTTCACACCCTACCTCTCTCCTCTCCTTCACACCCTTCCTCTCTCCTCTCTTTCACACCCTGCCTCTCTCACCTCTCCTTCACACCCTGCCTATCTCACCTCTCCTTCACTCTCTCTCACCTCTCCTTCACACCTTGTCTATCTCACCTCTCCTTCAATCTCTCTCACCTCTCCTTCACACCCTGCCTCTCTATCTTCTCCTTCACTCTCTCACCTCTCCTTTACTCTCTCTCACCTCTCCTGCTCATCCTGCCTCTTCATTCCCACAAACACAACACCTCTTTTACAATACTCACTTCTGTTAATTAGAGACCTTGGGGCAGATTTATGTTGGGAATGCGCCACGTTTGCGTCACGCAACTGCGGCGTAAATGTGGCGCATTCCTACGACCCATTTACAACGTGACGCATCTAGGCAGATGCGTCACGTTGTAAAGCCCTGCGCCACTTGTGGGCGTTCCGGCGCAGGGTGGGCGTTCCGGAGCAGGTGCGCCTCGCAAAAGAGGCTGAGTGAAATCTATAAGATTGCACTCAGTCACTTTCAGGCCAATGCTGCGTCAAAACCCTGCGCCTGCTTGAAGCAGGCATAGATATTGACGCAGCATTGTGAAGATTGGGCACCCCTGAGCCTTGCTGGAGCTGCGACCCAACTCCAGCAATGCGCCACCTTTACGGCACAGATGCGTCACGCATCTGTGCCGTTTTTGCCCCTTGGTGCGCCGCATTATAAATGCGGCGCACCATGGGTGGCGGAGCAGCGGCGCAAAATAACTGGCGCATCCCTGGGGATACGCAAGTTATCAAAAATCTGCCCCCTTGTGTCTCTCCTGTCATTGTCACCCGGGTGAGAGCGGGGTTGGGAGGCGGGAGGCGTGTGGAATGACCACTGAACAAGCGCAGGGCAGCACTGAAATATGGGCTGCCCTTTGCCAAGATCACACAGTGACATGTAGCTGGGGTGGAACTGAAACTTGAATTTTCCTGACTTCCACGGTCGAGTGTACACCTCGTTAGGCCACAGCACAATGTTTCCTTGAAATGCCTGTAGAAAACACAGACCTCCTCACAGACAGCATGAGCAAATAACAGTACCACCTGCGATGGAAACCGAGAAGGAACAAAAATAAACTGAAATATGCAACCTAAATATAAAAACAGAGACCTGAACAAAGAGTTAGCCATAAAAGACAACCAGCAATTTAAAAAACTAAAATTACAACACTTGACATCAATTAACAAAACCAATCAAACCAGCAAATTGTGAACGTGATGGAGCACAGGGAAGAAAAAGAAATAAGCGTTTTATACAAGTGAAAATCAACAGTCCTTAAAATACTCACAACTCAATACATCCAAACAACCAATCGGGAAATACTTGGCACATGGCCAAATGACTGCCTCTTTAATACAGACAGCCAAGCCAAACCACATACAAGTCAGAAAATACATACCCATCCATTTGTTGCTTTATGCATCCCTTTACATATAGAACCCCACGTGCACAAATTATGTATACAAAGCACATAAAGCACCCATAGACTAATCATTCACCCCAAAAACACAGTCAGCCTGGCATCCACCTAGACACCCTAAAACATACAACCATCTAACCACCCTTAAAATGTATACAGCCCTCTAGCCAGCTAACTACGCCTAAAGTACATAGGGGCATATTATCAAGAGAATTATCGCCGCTTTAGCGGCCGTTTTTGGCCGAAAAGCGGCGATAATTCTATTGCAGTATCAACAAGGGCACGCTAACGCGTGTTTCCTTGAGTGAGCAGCCCTTTAAACTCCACTTTGCATGTCAGCAATGAATATCGCTAATGACATGCAAAGTAGGCGTTCCCTTACATTTCTACCTTGAAATCCGCACTGACACAGCAGCGCAATATTATCAAGCCTCAAGCAAACCCGCAATGCGATAAAATAAACCGCGGTTATCGCGGATTTGCAACGCCTGGTCAGAAACAGACTTAGCCATACTTTAAATGGCAGGTGGATTTTACGGCTTAGGCAATGGGGCATATTAACAAGGAAACGCGATAAATATCGCATTTCCCACTTTGCACGATTCTGTTTCAAGCCACTATTGCTGGATTTAATCGCCGTGGAGATATGGCTTGATAATAATGCGATATCTCGGCGATTAAATCCGGCAATACGCGACGTTACACAGAATCGCGCAAAGCGGGAAATGTGATATTTATCGCGTTTCCTTGTTAATATGCCCCTAAGTCTCACCCAGCTAACTAACCACTTCCGCGCAAACAACCATGCACTCAAGCCACTACCCTTTAATGGCTAATAGTCCAACACAACTGACAATCCACCCCAAAATAGCCCACTGACCATCATTAACTACATATAGCCCAACATGTTACAACACAACGTAGTACACCAAGCAATCACCCTTAAACTACAAGCTGCCTCAGACAGCCAACCACTTGCTCCTAAAATCCACTCCCACAGATCCAATGACCACTCAGTAGTGTGCAGAGCACAGACACAGGACACAGGGACAGAGGCATAGGGGCTGGGGTGTGGGAGCACAGAGAAAGGAGCACTGTGTGCACCACACTGTCGAAGCCACGTGCTGATTGAGTGGTGCCTCTAAGGACTTACCTTAGAGAGGATGTGATTCTTCCTCCTGACTTGGAGCCAGCAAATTCAAATTGTGTCAAGGAAATAGCACCTCCTCTGAGTGCCGCACGTGTATCTATTAGCCCCTACTCTCACCTGTGCTCTTAAAAGGGGCGTCTAGTGTAGAGACAAACACAGTTGTTTATGCCCTGTTCTGCATCTTTAACCATCATCAACACAGGCCTTCTAGGATGTTGATTTCTTTGGTGATGTCAGCTGGGGTTTGAGATCTTTTGCGACATCAATGACCGGATGGACCCTTCAATGTTTATGTGCCCAGATAATAGGGCAGCACGGGATACCTTCCTAGCATATGACCCACAAATTCGTATTCGCTCAGAGAACACCCCGGAGAAGTGCGGAGGTGTCACTAAGTAGCTTTGGAACACTGGAATCTTGGGATCTCCATTGAAAACAATGGAGGGCTCGGGCTTCTAACGGCCAGTAGAAGCCCGGAGCATCAACATTCCATTGTTTTACAAAGGCCTCACGGAACCCGAGGGGATTTCTTCCCACTTCAGCGTAAGGGAGGCTTTTGTTTTACAAATTAGAACAGTCTGCCCTCTAAGGGTGCAATGTTCTAATAGCCTTAGAGCCTTCCGAAGTGGGCTCTACCAGCCATTACAGGCATGCTCCCTTGGTAAAGGCCCGAGCCGCTGGAGTGGGCCTTTACTGGCCGGTAGAGGCCGCTACGGAGGGCTCTAATGATATAGAAGACAGCCGGCCCTGGTTGAAGGGATTCCTCTACCTGAACAGATCAACGTTCTAGTATTGGAAGAGCGAGCTCTGAATTCACTCCCCTTGGGCAGGTCTGCATGCCTGTAGATGCACCAAAACCTAGAAATGATGGGCTCACCTTTGCTTTTCAAATCGATGCTGTAATTTGATAAATACACCTGCTTCTCCAAACCAGACAATGAGTTGAAGTGACACAAGCCATAGGGGTGGTTTGCCGGGACAACTACAATGTAAATTACAACCCCCTGCCTGAAAAAGCTCGCCAACAACCCACAAATGGGGCAGATCCAGGCAACGGGAATGTGGCTACTCATATGCATGTGTGATCACTTGAAGACAGCGATGAAACCACGCTTCCTGCTGCTGGTGGCGTTAAGGATCACATTGTCAAATGGCCTCTTGCCGAAGCCCTGCAGCGCAAGGAACCGTCTGCTTCCAGGTAGGGCAACCTCATTACACCCGACCAGAAATGACCAGCCTCTTCTCAATTGATCATCAGCGAACCCTCGGCAGACTAATACCCGGGAGCAGGTCATTGTGGGTTCAGGGATCTACACTCCGGCACTACCTGAACGGCCTCTTCTAGCTAAACCCAACTATCCACACCTTGGGGCTCTCCTCTGGACAGAAATGTTCAATCTGACTTTCATTGAGCATTTGCCACAACAAGGGAAACCACAGAGAAACCCCAGACTGTGGATCCATTTTCCTTTACTATTGTTTTTCTTCAACATCATCTTTCTATAGTGGTGGATTGGACTCAATAGCTAAACAAGACAGTAATAAAAGCGACTCCAACAAACAACCTCTAAAATAAATACAGCAACAGTAGACACAGCCAATCACTGATAAAACAGCGAAAGCTCCTAACACCCAACAAGGCAGCTTGAAAATACATGCAGTCTTCATACAACCAATTATCTTGAAATTACGAAGGGCTCAATTGCGAGTCTGGCGGTCTTTGGACCACCAGTCTCGTGGTGTGGCGGTCTTCTGACCGCCACATTACGACCTTGGCCATCGTGCCATCCTGGCAGCTGACTCCGTGAGGGAACTGCCATTCCCTGGAAGTGTTATAAGCAGGGGAAAACCCAATCAACCCTTGTAGGCTTGGGCACTGTATAGTTAAGGTCAAAGTATGATACAAGGGACTTAATTAGGAAGGTAGTCAGTCTTAGTTGTGAGTTGTACATATGTAACACACTCAGAAGAATCCACAGGATATCAGACTTAGTACACAGTTGAAATAAATCAGTGGAAAGTAAAAATAGAACACACAAAGAGGGAAAATATATTCAGAAAAATGTATATTTACTCATGGAACATAAGGTTGGAGAGACAAATGCAAAAAGGGAATTAAAGCAATAGTTATGAACAGAGATAAGCAATAATTTTTCTACAGTTCACAACTGAAAACATCAACTCCTGGTGGATTTAACAGACAACCAAAATTAATTAATAAAAGATGGTCGTGTGTTTGTGCCAAAGCAACGTTACTGGAGATGATGGAAGTGTTGACGTTTCGGTCTATAGGGCAGTCGTCATGTAGACCATCATCAGGACAGAATATTTCATTGCTGAAAATACTCCCTGAAATTTCTGAAATACGCCGTAATTAGATGGCAGTGGACGGCAAATACATGTGGAGTACAGTATCGAATAGAATCTTTGGTGTGGATTAATGGGGCCACATCAGTTGGCCAAATCTCGGGTAGCACTCAATTTGAACAGCGTGACACAGTCGTCTTAGAAACAATCTCTCGAGTGGCGTCCTATGTCATCATCTCCAGTAACGTTGCTTTGGCACAAACACACGACCATCTTTTATTAATTAATTTTGGTTGTCTGTTAAATCCACCAGGAGTTGATGTTTTCAGTTGTGAACTGTAGAAAAATTATTGCTTATCTCTGTTCATAACTATTGCTTTAATTCACTTTTTGTATTTGTCTCCTTATGTTCCATGAGTAAATATAAATTTTTCTGAATATATTTTCCCTCTCTGTGTGTTCTATTTTTACCTTCCCTGATTTATTTCAACTGTGTACTAAGTCTGATATCCTGTGGATTCTTCTGAGTGTGTTACATATGTACAACTCACAACTAAGACTGACCACCTTCTTAATTAAGTCCCTTGTAGCATACTTTGACCTTAACTATTCCCTGGAAGTGGCAGCGCAGGCTTGAGGCAGTAATGCGCTTGCCATATCACCGCCACGGATTTCATGGAAGTCTTACCTCCATGTAAACAGTGGCAGTGAGGAAAGAAAGAAAGGGGACCCTGCAGGGCCCCCTTGTGCCTCACTCCATGTATATGCACGCCGGGAGACACAACATGTCCCCCTGTGTGCATGCAGACACAGTTCCAGCACATCATGGACTAGCCAGTCCATGCCATGCAGAACCTCCCTTTGATGTTCCCATTGCGGTGCCTATTTTATAGGCATTGCTGTGGTAACGCCAAAGAAACCACCGACAGTAAGTAAAAAAGTCATAATACGGCGGGCGGTTCTCACACAGGTTTGGCGGTGCAGCAACAGGGCGGTCCCCCCGTCGCACCATCAAACTTAACGTAATCGGGCACAAAGCGTCCCTACAAACACTGAAGCACCTATCCATATTATTATTATTATTAATAAAAATATAAACTTAATATAGCGCATGGCTACCCTCAGGCTTCCCAGCGCTGGCTGTGAACACTACCAGAGAACAGTTTATGCCATATTCTGGCAAAGCCAGGTTTTTAATAGCATGCATATGGTGTATTTCTCTATGCACCTTTAATCTAAATTATGCTCCATTCACCCACCCTGTCACCCTGAATATACATGAAGTTGTGGAAGAAAACCTGAGAATTCTGCATGTACGTTTAGTGTGGAAAGTTTATTTATTATAAAGCTGTGATCACAAGAAAAGCAGGAGATCTCTTGACAGTGTCCAAGGAGAAGATCTCCTGAGGCAAGGCAAACACCAACTTAAGAAGAATCCTGGTTCAGGTTTTGTTATACTAGGGGGCAAGTGCAGGAGTTAGAGTTCAAGGAACAGTGAAAAGTGTTTCCAATGTAAGTAAATATTAAGTTTTGCCCTTAACTATTTTACACACAGAGACATTTTCAAAAAAGCATATCTCGAGTATAAATACAGACCCAGTCCCACCACGAGGCAAGGGTTTCTGGTGAATGCATTAATAATGCCTAACGATAGTTACCGTAAGTTATATTATTAAGCTTTAAGATAACTAAACTTTGTCAAGCCTCACACCCCTAAAATACAATGGGGCAGATTTACAAGCCCCTTGCGGAACGTTTGTGTCACTTTTAACACGGGAAAAGTGACGCAAAGTGGCGCAAGGGGCTTGTAAATCTGCCCCAATGTATCCTCCTCCATCACCCTTACACTCCCATCGAAGCACTGTCAAAAATGCAGGCAGCAATAACATTACAAAAAATAATAATAAAAACAGCCCTCTCAGTCAACCAAGACCCATAATTATATTCATGCTCATATACACAACCCTTGCTCCCTGTGCCACTGGATTCAAGCTAGCCTGGCTGATGAGGGGGTGATGCTCCGAAACCGGTCCCAGGATGCTTGTTTTCGGTCCAGGAAGGACCTGGCCCGGCAGTTCGGGCTGGACTGTTCCCATGAGGCACAGGGTCAAGACTGATTTGCATATGGGTGGGTCCAAACTGGGGTGGTGTTATAGTGATCAAAAGAACAATGATGGATTCAACCCACATCTCTGACTGGGGGAGAATGTTGGATTAATTCAGCATTCAGTACATCATTTGTTGCCAGTCAGCACATACACAACCAGGCAACCCACAAGAGCAAACATATCCACATAGGCATCCAACCAATTACATACAGCCAGTCACCCCACAAACATACATACAGCTGCACGCACACACAGACAACCACCCTAAAAATACATACAACTGCTTCTGCACCACTCTAACTCTAGGCCAACTAAGAATATTCTGCACATAGCACCATTCGACTTTAAGGTTAGCAGATGTAATTATTTCATAAGAGAAACTATAATGGTCAAGGTTTTCGATTTACAAACTACTGTTGTTTAGAACAGTGTTTCTTAGCCGTTGTACTTTTGTGAAACCCCACGTATTCATTCCTGGAGTGTGGGGACCCCCTCAGAATCATTATTGGAATCCGGGGTCCCCTGCGAGAGAGAGTTGATGATGTGCGATGGCCCATAGGCCCCTTCATTTACACCTCTTCAATTAGTCTCTTTGGTTCCATCTGTTTCCTTCTTGATCGCTGTTTTCTGACATTTACACCTCTTCAATTAGTCTCTTTGGTTCCATCTGTTTCCTTCTTGATCGCTGTTTTCTGATATCCGCTTGAGCTTCTTCCTTTTGTGTGTCTTTCTACAGTTCTTGCTTTGACCTTTCCGCTTCTCTTGCTTCTGCCTTGCTGACATGCGAAAGGTGCCCTGTGACGTGACACTGGCCAAACTGCCGCCTTTGCCATCCGTTCTTTTGCTTTTGTCATCTTCAACTTGCCTCCGGGGATCTCGTTGCCACATTTCCTCGCTTGTCCTTCTTTGACCATCGCGATGCCTCCTTTCTTTCTTTTCCGTTTTGTCGCCTGTCTTCCTTTCTTTTCATGGGCCTTTGTTGTTGCGTTTGCTGTTTGAGCTCTTGCAGCAGTGTCTTCTTGTTCCACTCTTTTTACCCTTCTTGTGTGTGATAGTCTCATTCTTCTTGATTCCCTCATCGCCGTTCCATGGCACAAGGGCCATCGCGCATCATCAACTCTCTTCTCTCTCTCACTATCTCTCTCTCTCTCTCTCTCTCTCTCTCTCTCTCTCTCTCTCTACGCGATCCAGGGTGGGCTCCTGGTTTGAAATCGCGAATCTTTATCCAAAGGGCACAGCGTCGAGTTTATCCCATTCTTCGTCGCCAGTTGTCGTGTCCTGTAACCCAGGAACTCACACAGGACACGATGTTGATTTCTGTAAGTATTCTTTTATTTATTGGCTTACATCATGCATGTATCATGACCTCCTTCCTCGAG
Source organism: Lissotriton vulgaris (assembly GCF_964263255.1). Classification (NCBI taxonomy): domain Eukaryota; kingdom Metazoa; phylum Chordata; class Amphibia; order Caudata; family Salamandridae; genus Lissotriton; species Lissotriton vulgaris. Next base: position 267,753,793 of record NC_141685.1, read on the forward strand.
GTCCAGCTCCAGAATCTTTTCTCTCACCGCCCCTTGATTGGATGTGGTGTCCGGTGTCCCCTCGCCCCGACAGTCACTACTGGAAGACAGAAAACCCAGCCTAAGTATTTTCAAATATCTGAAACACAAAATAATACACAAAAAATACAGAAACAAACATTCATCACATAAATACACAAATTAAATATTTATGTAATCCACAAATATAAAAGAATCTAAATTGTAATGGAAGGTTGAATCTTTTCTAAATTCATTTGAGGCTTTTCATCACCTTTACTATGTTCTGTTTAATGGCTTTCAACTCCCAGGAATCAATGTGAGGTTACTAACTTAAGTATTAATTTCCAATTTCCAATTCCTTCACATGTACAAAATGTTTTAGAAACTTCCATTTTGCTTCTTTAGTTGCATACACTTAATGAATCTGTTAATAAAATGTAATTTTCTAAATATTCTTAGGGCACCCTGAGTACTATTTGCTGACCCTCTAGGAGTCCCCGGAGCACAGGCTAAGAACCACTGGCCTAGAACATTAGAAGCACTAGGCTGAACCAGGACTACGTTTGCCTCAATGCAATGGACTGACGATTAAAGCCTGGTGTCCCTGCCAACATGTGACAACAACACAGTGTCCTCTCACAAAGCATTCAGCAGGTAATACTTCCAATCTCATACTCTTTTACCAAATTCTCATTAATAGTCCTGAAATGTACCTGGTTGATGCCTATTTTTTAAAAATTATCCAAGCATTGTTTTGGTGGTCCACATAATAAGAAGCCAGACAAATGTCATTTAGAACACACTTTAAGGTATGAGTGGATTTGTATCAGTCGAGTAAAATTTTTAGGATGTTGTAAACTTCTTACTTGGGAGTGGATTAAAGAGTTTTTTCTGTGACAAATATTGAATGACAATTTGTAATGTTTACAATAGGAAGTCACTTTTATTAAAGTTTGCATTTAATGTACAATTTCATAGTGCGAAAAAACTATTTGGTAAAAATCTTTCTTGTTCGATAAATGACTGTTATAAAAAAAATAACAGTCGCAAATTTGTTCAAGTAATTGTCCTTGCTTAATTGATAATGTCAAAAACAAAAAAACTACGGATTATGGAAACATAGATGGCAGGTAAATACTAATATAAATATGGTAGTCTACCTCTCTAAGACACCCCTTTGATACATAACATTAACCAGGTTGGGTGTATCAAAGTGTGCAAACACACTTCAGAGGACCATTAAAAGCAATCGAGCAAAGGCAAAGCCAGTCGATCGGGCTTGTATTTTGAATCGTCACTAAAATATCAAAAAAGTCTAATATTACTTTCGCATTTCAGTGCATCTACGGAGTAAAGAATGTATGGCTCAGTGATTAGGTGTACTTCTGAGATGTAAGATAATTCCTCATGTATTGCAATGCAAGCACTCTACAGGATGCAGAACGATACATGGACCAAACAATTGCATGAGGCAGGGGCAGCCTTAGGCATGTGCACAGGGCCACCAAACCCCAGGGGCCACCTGGCCAATATATATCCTTAATGTAATAATCCTCTGAGGATGGATACATATTTGCGTGGGGGCCCCTGGCAGGGATTTGGTGGCCTGTTCCACTTCCAAACACCCTGACACCCCTCTTCACTGGCCTCCGCGCTCTGCCCCGCCCGGACCCCTTCTTCCGGGGCCTCCTACCTACGCTCCCTGCCCAGGGCCGCCATGAGCCTAGAGCCGCCCCTGCATGAGGTGTGAGAGAGAGAGAGAGAAGCACTGATCTGAATGGAGTCAAAGTACACTCAAAGAGTATTTTAATGAATTCATAATAACAGGTCTCGCAGACAGCGGCACTGTCAAAAATGAACACAAATCCATCCTTTGTAACGTACAGTCGCTGTTCCTCTTGCCTTCATTTCCAAGGCTCAAGCTGCCAGCTTGGAATGTCTGTGAAGGAACACAACAATGGCAGACACTCAGATATAACTTGAGTGTGTGTACAATAATCTGTTAGGCAAGATGGCGAAAACAGGAATCTGTCATCGCTTCTGGATGCAGCCTCACCGCAGTCAGTCAGCCCATTCGCCAAATTCCTTTGGAGTGCAGGCATGCCTGCTTATTGAGAGGCGGGTGCTTTGTAGCACCTTTGCAGGTCACCAGGGCCATATTACAGTTAGGATGGACTGTGACACTCAGTGCCATGGTGAACTTTTAACTGGTTAGCACCCTGTTTTGACCGGACAGTACACCTTATTACAGCTGCAGTAGTATGCTGTTCAGAGTAGATTAATGAAATGAGGTCTGGCGGCTGCTGTTTGAAGCCGCGGATCCTCCTGTCACTGCAGACAACAACCCATCCTGAGTTTCAGAGGGGGACAGAGAGCCCCCTGCAGGCCGGTGCAGGCACTGGCTCCACCAGCTTTGGGGCACCCTGAGTATGGGTAACTAACCTCTATGTACGCGACAGTCAGTGCACCTCCTGACGGCCTCTTTGTCTGTGCCTATAATATGGCACTGGGACCTGGGTAGACGACAGTACAGTATTGGATGGTCCCAGTAAACAGTATTTTTCCACAGGACACATAAAAAGTATATTCACAAAATGTAGAAAACCAATGCGTAAATTGAATGATTGAAAAGTGTTATTTAATCACACCGTCATATTCTCAAATGCATACATTACATAGTCAAATTCATACACAAAGTGCCTGGAAAACAAGATAAAGAAAGGGATTGTAAGAAGAGTGGGTGGTTTTCGTGAGGATGAGGTGATATGGAGAGGTAAAGAAATTGTGCAAGCAGTTGATAGCAACAAACATCTATGGCTAAATACTGTTTACTGGGACCATCCTGTACTGTACCGTCTATTACCCAGGTCCCAGTACCATTGGGTCTACCCCTATATGTAACTTATGCCTATAATATGGCGGTGGAGCAAAGGCGAAGAATTACATCATTTGCAAAAGTGGGCATGCCACATTGCGATCACTATGGTACACATTTTGCACCACACAACCCATAATACAGAAGGAGCTGTGCTGGTGTCACAAGTGCCTGTAGACCCCCATGGCCCTTTGTAGAGGAGGCCCCACATGCCCAGGATGGGTACTGGCTTTTTGAGGAGTGTAGGAGAGAGACGCAGTCTCCAGACAGCACATTCGCAAGTTAAGTCGTTCAAACAGCCCCAACACGTGGTCCGTCGTCAACACTTCTAAAGTACCTACGCAGATACCTTCTGGCAACGTAGGGCGGTGTAGCCGCAAAAGAACCGCTTTGCTTCAAATTGCAGTCCTCGGGAGTACTTTTCTGTCTGGTTGCAGTAGCTACCAAGTGCAGCCAGAGAAAAAGTACATTTGTAGCGAACTCATACTGATTTAGCTATTTGGAGAAACTACAAAGAACTCTATCTACTTAGACACTGGCAGGGCGCTGCAAAGCACATACATATACATACTGTGTTGCATTGTTGTGTTCATGTTAGCAAACTACGAAACGCAACTCAAAATCACCCATCCGCACTGTAACTCTTGTACAATCAGCCTCACTCTAACCACACCAAGAGACCCCGCTCCACACTGAAGGACACGAAGGGGTGTTTAATGCAGGTCCACGGTGGCTGGATACATGCCAGAGCTGCTGGGTAGATACATAAGGTGATCTGCATACCATGAATCTTAATGGAGTGCATAGTGATGAGTTTGAAAGTATGGCAGGGATCCAGTCCACCTGGACGTATGTTAGGCCCCCTGCAACTTGTCAGGGCAAGGACTTTTCATGTGCACAAATGTTGCAAGCATTTCACTGCTCCTGGAAATGCACGAATGCGCCAGCTTATGCCCATATAATTAAACAAACACTGGCAAAACCAATAGGTCGCACCTTCTAGGGTAATTAGCCGACCTTCTGGTTTTGCCAATGCTTGTGTCAATGCTGAACTGGTTGGCCCCAGCAAGATGATGTATGCACCTGGTGGATCTCACTACAAATGAGCATCTGTGCATCATGACACTCCAGTAGCACATATTTTTTTAACTTTTCATTTACCTTGTGAAAGCGCATTATAGAGAAAACAGTGTCCCAGTAGGACACAGCAGCTGCCAGGCCCAAAAAAAATATATTAATTAAATAATAATGAAAATAATCTTAATCATAAGAGGGAGGAGGTGGTGCAGGTGACCAAGGAAGGAGCAGGAGCTGCATGGGTTCTGATGGTCATTGTGTTTGCAGGCCCCCTCTTGTGGTATGAGTGTGGTACCATGCTGTGTCATGGCTGATGACGGCTGATTAGCCAGAAACCGGTCCTAGGATGCTTGTTTCCGGTCCAGGGAAGACATGGCTTTGGCAGTTCGGGCTGGACTGCTCCCATGAGGCACAGGGTCAGATTGATTTGCATATGGCCATGTCTGAACTGGGGTGGCAGAGTGAGCTAAAGAATGGTGATGGATTAAACCCAGATCAGTTGACTAGGGGTGAGTGTTTGATTTGCTCAAAGGCTCCGTCCATCACCCTCTTTTGTAGCGTCATGTGACCACAGCATGGGCATTATGGCTAAGAGCACGCATACTCAACGTCACGGCTGTTGTGGCGGGGAAGTGTTGCCGCAGAGACATCCTAGAAAGGCCGCTATAGGGGTAGAGATCAGCTCCTCTTCATTGCCGGGATGTTGTGACTGAGTGTGGGTCTGGCTTGTGCCCAGGGCTTGCACAGGATATCAACACAGCCAGAGAAGGTCAGTTCTGCTGCATGTGAAGGCCCTCACATACACAGCTGCTTTACTCTTGTGAATGTCACTGGGGATATATGAATATATCAAAGGAGTGTTCTACATCAACCACTCCCATTTCCCCCATAAACAATTCCTGTTGACATAAAAGTCATAATGTGTGTCGTAACGTAGGCTCAAAATGTGACATCACACCAAAAACCATTGTTTCCCTCCAGACACAGACTCCAACTGTACTCCCTCAGAAAAGATAGGCTCAAACTGTGCTCTTGCACCAAGCACAGGCTCACACTGCCATCTCACACAAAACACATATCCAATCTGTTGTGTCATGTGCTCAAACTGTGATCTCACCCCATGCACAGACAGGCTCAGACTCAGATCTGACACAACGCAAAGGTCAAAACTGTGCTCTCACGCTGAAACTTGCTCTCACACCAGTCGCAGACTTCAAATATGCTCTAATTATAGGCACAAACTATTGCCTCACATAAAATACAAGCTCAAGTTGTTGTCTCACGCCAAACACAAGTTCTAATTGTGATCTCACCCAAAGCACAGGCTCAAACTGTGCTCTCTTACCAAGAACAGGCACAAACTATGATCTTACCGCAATCTCACACTCAAACTGTGTTCTCCCACCAAACAGGCTCAAACTGTGCTATCTTACCAAGAACAGGCACAAACTATGATCTCACGGCAATCTCACACTCAAACTGTGTTCTCACACCAAACAGGCTAAAACTGTGCTATCTTACTAAGAACAGGCACAAACTATGATCTCACCGCAAGCTCACACTCAAACTGTGTTCTCCCACCAAACAGGCTCAAACTGTCACTCATAACAAAAACAGGCACAAACTATGATCTCACCACAAGCTCACACTCAAACTATTTACTCACACCAACACAGGCTCAAACTGTCACTCATAACAAAAACAGGCACAAACTATGATCTCACCACAAGCTCACATTCAAACTGTGTTCTCACACCAAACAGGCTCAAACTGTGCTATCTTACCAAGAACGGGCACAAACTATGATCTCACCGCAAGCTCACACTCAAACTATGTTCTCCCACCAAACAGGCTCAAACTGTCACTCATAACAAAAACAGGCACAAACTATGATCTCACCACAAGCTCACACTCAAACTGTGTACTCCCACCAAACAGGCTCAAACTGTGCTATCTTACCAAGAACAGGCACACACTATGATCTCACCACAAGCTACACTCAAACTGTGTTCTCCCACCAAACAGGCTCAAACTGTTCTATCTTACCAAGAACAGGCACAAACTATGATCTCACCACAAGCTCACACTCAAACTGTGTTCTCACACCAAACAGGCTCAAACTTTGCTCTTACACCAAATACAGGCTCAGACTGTGCATTCCTACTAAACACTGCTTGAAACGGACTCCTTGTGCGATACCTCACTGTGCCATCACACCAAGCACACCCTGAAACAACTGTGCTCGGATATGAAACATTGTTCATTTGACTTGCCAATCTAATATAGAGCACAGCCCTGATACGCCATATCACATAGAACGCAGGCATAAACTCTATCATTCCAGTCCCAGGCCAGTCTGACTCATGGACGTAGCTTAGTCAGTGAGACTCTGGGGGTGTGAATCTCAAATTTCCCATCTAAAAAAGCAATGGACCACAGTTTGAATGTGTGACTTAACCACTTTTCGTGACGGATTGTTCCCATGAGGAACAGGGTCAATACAGGTTCGCGTTATGTGGGCCTCTGGGGTTGATTTAGAGTTTGGCGGAAAAGTACTTTGTTGCAATGGCGATATAGTACCCTGCCTACCAAACTAAGGGGCATATTACCAACAAGTAGTGATATTTATCGCTAAATAGGCTTAGCGACGATTTTATTATTGCTGCCTATCGCTGGATATGTTAGCGGAGAAAACATGCTATTAGCAACGTTTTTCTCCATTGTGCTAAAATATCCAGCGATAGCGGCAAAATGCGTGAATATTGCTGAGAATACAGCGATATTCACGCATTAGCGACGAAATGCTCTTAGCCATGTTATCCACCTCCCATTGGATAACATGGCTAAGAACTGGTCTGGGCAGGTGTTAGTATTTGGAGATATTCGCGCTTAGCGCAAATATTTCCAACGCTACGCCTGCCTTGCTAATAGGCGATAGCGACGTTAGCGACTGCTTTCAGTCGCTAACTGGTTGGGTACGCCCACTTTGCTTGTCATTAGCTATAAACATCGCTGACATGCAAAGTGGGCACCAAACCGCTCGCTATCGCCTCAAAGCTGTTGCTAACATCAGTTAGTGACAGCTTGCTAATAGGCGATGTATTTATCGCCGCTAAGCGGCCGAAAACGCCTGCTAAAGCGGCGATAATCTTATATCGCCAATCTTGGAAATATGCCCCTCAGTTCCGCCTGCCCGATTTTGAGGAGAGCGTACCTCGAGTTTTATGTTGAAGGAGCGAACTTTATTCTGTCAGTGTAAAACTTCCTTTGACTGCCCAACGACCCATCTGATCGTTCTCCCTATTTTTAATGGACAGCTTTAATATATATTTTTTATTTTATTATAGTACGTCACCAACATGTATATCTTGGCAGTAAGATATAGTAAAAAAAGAAAAATGACCCCTACAACACGGACAAAAACTGGTATGGGGGTATTCACTTTCTTTAATTTTTCAAAAACAAACTCCAGCTTTAGAAGTTTGTTTTTGAAAAATAAAAATCTTTCGAAAAATTTTCATACCTTGACAGGGACCGCTGTCAATGTCTAGAGATGTCAGCGGTCTGGTGGACATCTCTAAATGTGGCTGGTAGAGTTAAGGCAGTACAGTTCTTCACTTCCCAGCTTGCCTGTAGTCCATCTTCTAAATCCTAAATCAGGGCATCTGTCTAGAGTGGCACAGTGGGCAAAAAACAAAGATTTGGAATGTTGCCTGAGGGACTGGCAGTGGTTAGACTATTTGCAAACATTCCTCCCATCCCCTGTTGAGCGTTTGATTGCCAGTGATGTGCCTGAGACTGGCATGGCTTTCCAAGCCTACAACCAGCAATAGTTGTGAATTCAGAAAAAAGTAGTAAAGTTGCCTCCTTTCAAGGTGTATGTGTCTGGAAGCAGATTTGCAACCTTTTGGTAAACCAGTCCCTATGGAGTATATTTACAAAGAAGTGGCCCGACACAGCAAAGCAAGCAAAGTTGCTGTGCTGCACTGCAGCACCTGAACAGAGCAGAACTGGACCATATCTTCATAGAAATGGGGCTGTCCTGCTCCCTCCATGCGCTGGCGTACTTTGGGCTGCCAAGCGCCAACGTAGATACCCTTGCGCCGTAGTGAAAGGGTGTCTGGATTGTAGTCAGGACAGTTTACGTGCAGGAAGCAGTACCTTTTTCTTCTTTGCATGTGTGCTCCACACATGCAAAGAGGAAATAAAAAGGAGAAATAAAGATAATTTTCCTTGTTATGCCAGCCTCAGGCAGGTGTGCACTTTGATGCAGACTAACTAAGGAGATGGAGGCGCACTCTAGGATTCTATACTTCTCTTAATTAATTGTCTTGATCAAAGGGTGCTACACTACTGCTGTGTGTTGACATCACACACTAGTTAAACTTGAAGTCTTACAGGATGAGAACCTGGTTGTAGTGTGCACTGTTCCTAGTTCCTAGTCCCACTTTGGCGCAGACCCATGCGTACAACTCGCTGTAACCATGGGTTCGCGTCAAAATCCATGGATGGATGCTTGAAACACTCATGCTCCACTCATGGAAAGCCCCCCTGACACAACATAACACGAGGCTGCATAATGTGCAGTGTAACGTTACTTTTTGTTACAAAGCCATGCAAATCAACATTTGTGGGGCTTTAGCGTGAGGCTGCATCAAAAATACAGATGAAATCCAGACGCAAAATCTTCGTAAATCTGGGCTTATATCAATATGGGTTTGCTGCAAAATCCATTGGTGGATGCAAGGGAACGCCCATGCACCACCCATGGGATGCATGGGCATTCAAGGCAGGGCAATGAGCTGCATTATATTTTCTTACAAAGCCAAGCAAATCAACATTTGTGTGGTTTTGTAAATACCCAAAAGGATTTTGCATTAAAAAAGTGACAACCTTGATACAACATTTTTGTAAATCTGGTCCTAAATATACTTAAGTTCTTGATTTAAAAAAAATTGACAAGTTGAAACCTTTTTATGAAATCAGGATGACATGAAAAACCTATAAAGGCATAGCAGGCCCGACTCGGACCCGAGACCCAACTATCCAGCCAAGAATGTATTTATTTGGGAGTTGTAACACCCAACATCTCTCCTGAAGCTGAGCCCCTGGTCTGGTTCTCATGCCTTACAAAGCTCTCACACACTACGATCAGACAGAATCCAACACCTCCCTAATGTCGAGCACAAGTATGCACGGCTCTCTCACCCAACACAGGCTCAAACTGTGCCGTCACACCAAGAGTCACACCGAGCACAGGCTGGAACTGTGCCGTCACACCAAGCACAGGCTCCAACTGTACCGTCACACTGAGCACAGGCTGAAAGTGTGCCATAACACCAAGCACAGGCTCCAACTGTACCGTCACACCAAGCACAGGCTCCAACTGTACCGTCACACTGAGCACAGGCTGAAAGTGTGCCATAACACCAAGCACAGGCTCCAACTGTACCGTCACACCAAGAGTCACACCGAGCACAGGCTGGAACTGTGCCATCATACCAAGCACAGGGTCCAACTGTACCGTCACGCTGAGCACAGGCTGGAACTGTGCCGTCACACCGAGCATAGGCTCCAACTGTACCGTCACACTGAGCACAGGCTGAAAGTGTGCCATAACACCAAGCACAGGCTCCAACTGTACCTTCACACCAAGCACAGGCTGGAACTGTGCCATCACACCAAGCACAGGCTCCAACTGTACCGCCACACCAAGCACAGGCTGGAACTGACCTGTCACACCAAGCACAGGCTGGAACTGACCTGTCACACCAAGCACAGGCTGGAACTGACCTGTCACACCACGCACAGGCTGGAACTGTGCCATCACACCAAGCACAGGGTCCAACTGTACCGTCACGCTGAGCACAGGCTGGAACTGTGCCGTCACACCGAGCACAGGCTGGAACCGTGCCGTCACACCGAGCATAGGCTCCAACTGTACGATCACACTGAGCACAGGCTGAAAGTGTGCCATAACACCAAGCACAGGCTCCAACTGTACCTTCACACCAAGCACAGGCTGGAACTGTGCCATCACACCAAGCACAGGCTCCAACTGTACCGCCACACCAAGCACAGGCTGGAACTGACCTGTCAAGTCAAGTCAAGTCAAAAATTCTTTATTTCGGCTTTGCTGCCATAAAAGAAACAATGCATATACATTACAGTTAAAATAACTTGAAGTCAATACAGCATGGAACTTAAAACCGTTAGCTAAGATGATTTATATCTTAATAAAAACAATCACTACACAGGCAGCAGTAGAAATCAGTGAAGAACCCCCCACTGATTAGTTAAATATCGACCGGTACTATCTCTAAGATATACCCCAATTACAGTTGAAGGCCCAATTGTTTCCTTTTGAAAAAAACAGAATGCAAGAATCTACTAACACTAAATATAATTGGTTGAGATGTGTTAGTTGTAAGGATTCTCAGGGCCTGTGAACATGATCTTATACCTAGCAGTAGGCAAACTGGTTTAATCCATCTTTTCCTGGCCTGTGCGTACACAGGGCAAAAAAAGAGGATATGTTGCTCGTTTTCTATTAGGTGGTCATTGCACAAGGAACATATTTCATCTATCACCATGGATGAAGATTTTGTGCCCCTATCCCAGCGTGCCAAAGTAGACTTTATCAAAAGATTTCCGTATCTGAACTTTAGAAATAAAGTTTTGGCAAGAGGGGGCTCTATTTCGTCCATAAATGATTCAAATAATGGAGCATCCTTAACACCTTGGCTGCTAGGCGTTCCCCCCCCCCTGTGCTGAAAATTGCCATTTTGCTGGTGTCATGACGAGCTCAGCTCGTCATCAGCACAGCTCAACTGTGCATCATGACGAGCTGAGCTCGTCATGAGCATCGAAAGGGTTAAAGGCAAGACATTTGGTTACTAGGGTCCCACCAGTTAGAGCGCTTGTAATCATGTTAACAATGAAGGTCCAGAAGGCCCTTTTAAAAATTAGTTTTGAGTTAGATAGAAGCTGATCCGGGTTCTCCCAAAAATGTTTCAGACCTATTTTAATAAACCATGTTTTAACATGTATTAACCACGGGATAGCTTTTAAGCTGTCAAGCTTCATAACTTCTATTAGCCCATCCCTATAATCTCGCAATTCGGGTATCCGCCATAGTCTGACCCATAGCAGCAATGGGCGTAATAAGATATGGTGGTCAGTCCTTTTAATATTTAGGTCCAATTAGAGGGGCACTAAAGGAGTACCTCTCGGGACCCTTACCAAGCTTCTCATAAAATTGTTGCCCAGGACGCTGAAGGCGCCCCTAGATCCAGGGTCCCAAATTTCTGCACCGTATAGCACTGCTGGTTGAACTTTGAATTTAAAAAGTTCAATCACCCGAGACACAGCTTTGCTAGTGCTCAGGCTTTGTTCCCTTAGAATAGGTCTTGCATTCTGAGAAAATGTGAGCTTACTTTTTTCCATTTGGGGTTTCCAAGTAAAATTGGAGTCTAGTGTCACCCCTAAATATGAAAAATGAGTCACCGATTCCAATTTGACTCCTTTTAACATTAGGCAGCCTTTATCTAAATTGGTAGGATTTAGGGTCATACATTTTGTCTTTTTCCCATTGATCTCCAGACCCTTCATACTACAGTAATCACTAAAGGAGTTCAGTAGTGCCTGGAGACCTCTTTTAGTTTGTGATATCAAAATGGTGTCGTCAGCAAAAAATAGGGAAGTAACTTTTGCACCATTCAGTTTAGGGGAATCGTTTTTACATCCCTCTAAATATGAGGGGATATCATTCACAAAAATAGAGAAGAGCGTGGGAGCCAGTACGCAGCCTTGGCGAACACCACGCTGGATGGGGATTTTTGGGGTCAATTCACCATTTGGGCCCCATCGAATTCTCGCGAAATTACCCTCATGTAGCTCTTTAATCTGAACTAGCAAGTCTGTGCCGTCACACCGAGCATAGGCTCCAACTGTACCGTCACACTGAGCACAGGCTGAAAGTGTGCCATAACACCAAGCACAGGCTCCAACTGTACCGTCACACCAAGAGTCACACTGAGCACAGGCTGGAACTGTGCCATCACACCAAGCACAGGCTCCAACTGTACCGTCACGCTGAGCACAGGCTGGAACTGTGCCGTCACACCGAGCATAGGCTCCAACTGTACCGTCACACTGAGCACAGGCTGAAAGTGTGCCATAACACCAAGCACAGGCTCCAACTGTACCTTCACACCAAGCACAGGCTGGAACTGTGCCATCACACCAAGCACAGGCTCCAACTGTACCTTCACACCAAGCACAGGCTGGAACTGTGCCATCACACCAAGCACAGGCTCCAACTGTACCGCCACACCAAGCACAGGCTGGAACTGACCTGTCACACCAAGCACAGGCTGGAACTGACCTGTCACACCAAGCACAGGCTGGAACTGTGCCGTCACACCGAGCACAGGCTTCAACTGTACCGTCACACCGAGCACAGGCCCCAACTGTACCGTCACACCAAGCACAGGCTGGAACTGTGCCTTAACTCCGAGCACAGGCTGGAACTGTGCCATCACACCAAACCCAAGGTAAGAGTGATCTAAAACTGGACACAAGCTCAGCTGTCACACACACCCAAACTATGTTCTTGTGTCTAACAACTGTCCAAACTGCTGTCCGGAGAAACCCACCCTGAACTCAGGTCCAAACTGTGCGCTCATGCTGCAGACAGGCTCTGTGGTCACATGCCCAATACAGGCCCAGGCTGTTCTCTCTTCTCTCACACTGGTTCAATCTGTACTTTCGCCCTGAACACAGAACCAAACTGGACTCACCCTCAACACAGGCGGAAGCTGTGCCCAGGCTCCAAGTGCGCACTCATGCCAAACTCAAGCACAAACTGCACTCGCATACAGTGCCACCTTAACGCATGGGCACGCTGGGCAGCTGCCCGGGGGCCCCACAAGGATAGGGGCCCCACAAGGATAGGGGCCCCATGCAGACCAGAATATAACACTAATTTTCTGTTAAACATTTTCACTCCTGTGAGTGGTTGTGTGGGCAGGGCCCAATGGACTGCTTTGCCCGGGGGCCTATAATGCTGTTAGCCTTGACCTGCTCCCCTACAAAACTCAGATTCGGGCATAAACTACTTAGAAATCAGTGAAAAAAGATGAGTTCAAACCAACCACAACTATGCCCTTGCACCAAACTGGCTAAAATGATGCTGTCACGCAGAACAGTCAAAACTGCGCTCTCAAAAGCATCAGTGAAAACTACGCTCTCACATTAAACACAAACTAGAGGTGCGCTCTCACACGGAACACAGACCAAACCGAACTCTCACAATGAACAGGGGTCAGACTGCGTTCTCTCAAGCACAGGCCAAACTGTGCTCTCACAGCAAACAAAGACTAAAATTGAGCTCTCACACAGAACACTGAGCAAACCAAACTCGTACGCCGAACACGGGCCAAACTGCGCTCTCACATCAAACACAGGTCAAACTACATTCTCACATTAAACACAGGCCAAACTGCACTCTCACATTAAACACAGGCCAAACTATGCACTCACATCAAACACAAACTAAAGTTGTGCTCTCACATGGAACACAGACCAAACCAAACTCTCAAGCTGAACACGGGCCACCAGTGTGCTCTCACATCAAACACAGGCTAAACTGCACTCTCACATCAAACACAGGCCAAACTACGCACTCACATCAAACACAAACGAAGGTTGCGCTCTCATCTTCTCTCTTCTTAACTGCCTGGGTTTCAGCCAGGCCTTTATCCAAAAGATGAATCTACTCTATACATCGCCATCAGCACACATTAAGATTAACAGGCAGGTCACCGACCCCATCACCATCACCAGGGGCAACAGGCAGGGCTGTCCGCTATCCCCAATGCTTTTTGCCATTGCCATGGAGCCCCTCGCTGCTCAACTACATCGACACCATACCCAAAGGGGCATCAGCAACTCAACCTGCAGTCTGGTGAATCCATGTATGTGGATGATGTTGCATTGTATATCAGCGAGCCACAAGAAAACCTAGCTCCAATGACGAGAGAGGTGATACGTTTCGGCTGATATTCTGGGGTGCAAATAAACTGGGGCAAATCAGTCCTCTGCCCTCTCACCGACGCAACATTTCCCTTCCCCACGGACTACCCAATAATATGAGCTACAGGTCCAACCAAGTATCTTGGCATATGGCTGAGCAGAGACTTGGAAGAACTTTGGAAAGCGAAATTCGGCAAAGCTATAGAGTGGCTTGAAACTAAGATATTACAATGAAAAAAAGCTCCCACTCTCTCTGGTAGGCCGAATCGCGATCGCCAAAATGACTGCTGCCCAAATATCTATATCTATTTTTAAACATTCTGATCCCACTCACCTCGCAATTTTTTAAAAGGCTACGCTCCAAAGTGATCACCCAGGTCTGGGCAGGCCGCCAACTCCGCATAGCCTTACGACATACTAATGCTACCCACCTCCAATGGTGGAATGGGGCCCCCAGACTTCAAACTCTATACACAATGTGCTCAAGCCAGCTTCCACCATTTCTTGCTGCACCCAACGCCCTTCCAGCCACACATGGCGGTTAAGAGGGACCTGGCCTCCCCGTGGCCATTACAAACAGCTCTGTTCCTACCATACAAGGCCCCTCGGACCGAAATCAACACAGTGGAGTGTGTGTGCTGGGCATGGGATGGGATCCGTAAACACACAGGGGGCAAGGACCTACAAGCGCTGGCGATACCACTTGCGAACAATCCTTCCTTCCCACCTTTACAAATAGCTGGCATGGTGCGCTGTGCCACGTCCCTGGGCATACGGACAAACACTGATCTTTACCCCAATGGCAGATTCCTCCCACTTCCCGAGCGCGCAGCACCGCTGGACAACCTACTGTACTATCAAATCAGAGCGACTTGCAACAATGCCAATACCACATACATACTCAGCTACATCCCAATGCAAACTTGTCACAATGCTATATGCATTCACATTAGCGGCTTCCCCTATTGATACTGAGCACGCTCAGTATGCTTGGGTGGCCGACTTAACCGAAGACCCCTCACCAACACAGTGGCAATACAGCTGCAACCAAACTAAACGACTCCCTCCCAACTACCGGCTGCGACTCGTTCACTTCAAATTCCTGCACCGGCTCTACTGCACCCCAACTCAAATCACTTTCATGTTTCACCATACTAATTCAACACTAATCCTTATGGGTTCCAGAGTAGCGTGCCACTCGCCAAAAAAGCAATTTAAAACCCCATCAGGGCTAGCAAGCGCTATATAAATACAAACCTCTTTCCCTCTTCTATCCCGCTGCCTACCCTTCTCTATCCAGATAACTGAATAACATATCCACCACTCAAATTACTTCCTATTTCACTATACTAATTCAACACTAATCCTCTATAGGTCCCGGAGTACCGTGCTACTCGCCGAAAAAGCGCTTTAACGCCTCATCAGGAGTGGTACACGCTATATAAATGCAATTACAATACAATACAACTGCGCTACACAAAATGGGTCTGTCTGAAAACACCTGATGCGCGCACTGCGCAACACCGGATGCAACATTTATGCATTTGGCATGGGCATGCTCCAAAGTAGTGGAATACTGGCAGGAGGTATGCACAACCATCAGCGACATCACTTCTGAACCCCTTACGCCAGACCCACTCACTTGTTTACTGGGACATGTCAAAGATGTTACCGATGCCAGTCGCAGACTGACCACAATGCTATTGGTTTTGGCCAAGCGCGGGGTGGCGATACACTGGGGCCGGAGACGGGCGCCACAACCCAAACACTGGCTAGCGGATGTAGCATACTGCCAGACACACCTAAGCGTATATTGGGACCTAATGCCCGCGGCGAACAGACCACACGACATTTGGGCCCCCTATTTCTCTTACCTTCACCGGACTGACAATTCTGAGGATCCTCCCGACCAGCCACCACTCCCCGCGACCCAGGCCACAAACGATACCCCAGACAGAGTTAGCCTTACTACACACAACTAACCGGCGCCACACCATACACACAAGTTAGTAACACTGCCTGCCTATAAGTCAAATGTATGCTATGGTCATTGTATTATCTCAGTGCCAATGAAATGTCATAATTTACTATATCCAGATGTCAAATTGGACATCCGAATGCGTAATTGTATCATGTCTTAAGTTCAACACCGGATGCAACATTTATGCATTTGGCATGGGCATGCTCCAAAGTAGTGGAATACTGGCAGGAGGTATGCACAACCATCAGCGACATCACTTCTGAACCCCTTACGCCAGACCCACTCACTTGTTTACTGGGACATGTCAAAGATGTTACCGATGCCAGTCGCAGACTGACCACAATGCTATTGGTTTTGGCCAAGCGCGGGGTGGCGATACACTGGGGCCGGAGACGGGCGCCACAACCCAAACACTGGCTAGCGGATGTAGCATACTGCCAGACACACCTAAGCGTATATTGGGACCTAATGCCCGCGGCGAACAGACCACACGACATTTGGGCCCCCTATTTCTCTTACCTTCACCGGACTGACAATTCTGAGGATCCTCCCGACCAGCCACCACTCCCCGCGACCCAGGCCACAAACGATACCCCAGACAGAGTTAGCCTTACTACACACAACTAACCGGCGCCACACCATACACACAAGTTAGTAACACTGCCTGCCTACAAGTCAAATGTATGCTATGGTCATTGTATTATCTCAGTGCCAATGAAATGTCATAATTTACTATATCCAGATGTCAAATTGGACATCCGAATGCGTAATTGTATCATGTCTTAAGTTCAATAAAGGTTTTGAAAAAAATAAAATTGGCGCTTACACATGGAACACAGACCAAACCGAACTCTCACAAAGAACACGGGTCAGACTGCACTCTCACATCAAACAAAGGCCAAACTGAGCTCTCACATCAAACACAGGCCAAGTTGAGCTCTCACATCAAACACTGGCCAAGCTGAGCTCTCACATCAAACACAGGCCAAGCTGAGCTCTCACATCAAACACAGGCCAAGCTGAGCTCTCACATCAAACACAGGCCAAACTGAGCTCTCACATCAAACACAGGCCAAACTGAGCTCTCACATCAAACACAGGCCAAACTGAGCTCTCACATCAAACACAGGCCAAGCTGAGCTCTCACATCAAACACAGGCCAAGCTGAGCTCTCACATCAAACACAGGCCAAGCTGAGCTCTCTAATCAAACACAGGCCAAACTGAGCTCTCACATCAAACACAGGCCAAGCTGAGCTCTCACATCAAACACAGGCCAAGCTGAGCTCTCTAATCAAACACAGGCCAAACTGTGCTTTCACTTAAAACAGAGGCCTAACTACGCTTTCACCAGAACACAGGCCAAACTGCGCTCTCACATTAAACACAGACTGAAATTGAGCTCTCACACAGAAAACCGACCAAACCAAACTCTCACGCCGAACACGGGCCAACATTGTGCTCCCACATCAAACACAGGCCAAACTGTACTCTCATATCAAACATAGGCCAAAACTACATACTCACATCAAACACCAACTAAAGTTGCGCTATCACACGGAACACAGACCAAACCGAACTCTCACAATAAAAACGGGTCAGACTGCGCTCCCTCTCATCAAACACAGAACAAACTGCGCTCTCACATCAAACACAGGCCAAACTGAGCTCTCACACCAAGCTCGTGCCAAAACTGAGCTCTCACACCAAGCTCAGGCCAAATTGAACTCTCACACCAACATAGGCCAAACTGCGCTCTCACATCAAACACAGGTCGAACAGCTCTCACACAGAGACGTTTTAAGGCATGGGCCAAGTGGGCTCTGGCCCGGGGCCCCATCCTTTCTTGGGGGGCCCCCTTATAGAGCCAGTTCTGTTCTGCAGAGTCTTGGCCTGGTGACCTTGAATAATTCTTAAACATATTGTTTTAAATACTGTTTTCATTTTTATGTGGGTGATGTATGAGAGAGTCTATTACAGACATTGGGCAGAGAAATCTAGTGTTTATAGTTCATGCAACATTCATTAAAAAAGTTTACTTTTAAATTAAAGCAGGACCTCACATATGAGAAATGGAAGAGTGTGACAGAGATTATTTACAATAATATTAGTGAGCTGCTGCTTTGTTACAATATTGAAAAAAAAAATTCACTATCCCTGAATTGTAGATGTAAACACATTTGGAATTAGGACGAGCGTGTCTTGCGCCGTCAGTGACATGGACAAAGAGGGCATGAAAGAGCTGAAATTGGATCATAAATTCAAAGCTGTCCCCAATATGGCCCCCCAAAATAAGATTGGCCCAGGGCCCCCAAAATCTTTAAGATGTCCCTGCTCTCGCACCTGGGGGCATATTATCAACAACTGGCGATATTTATTGCTAAATGAGCTTAGCAATATTTTTTTTATCGCCGCATTTTATTGCAGAGATAACGTGCTATTAGCAACGTTTACCTCAAATGCGATAAAATATCCGGCGATAGCGGCTCAATCCGTGAATATCGCTGGAAATCCAGCGATATTCAGGCATTAACGCCAATGGGGACTTAACCTGAATATCCACCTCCCATTGGATATACAGGTTAAGAAGTGGTCTGAGCAGGCGTTAGGTTTTGGCGATATTTGCGTTTAGCGCACATTTTTTTATCGAAGTGCCTGTGTTGATGATAGGCGATAGCGATGTTAGCGACTGCTTTCAGTTGCTAACTGGTTGGGTACGCCCACTTTGCATGTCATTAGTGATAAATATCGCTGACATGCAAAGCGGGCCCCAAACCTCTCGCTATCACCTAAAAGCTGCCGCTAACTACTGTTAGCGACAGCTTGCTAATAGGGCGATAGAATTATCGCAGCTTTTGCGGGAAAAACCCTGCTAAAGCAGCGATAATGCCCTTGATAATATGTCCCCAAGTTCGGGACAAAACTGAACTCTCACACCAACACAGACCAACCTGCGGTCTAACACCTTACACAGTTCAAACTGCGCTTTTACTTCAAGCTGCTGCAATTGTGCTCTCACACAGAGCACGACCAAACCGGCTAACAGGCCCGAGTCCGCACCCGGGCTCACATTGTGTTCTCTCTCACACCAAGCACAGCCCGGAGCGCGCAGTCTCTGGGCTGAGATGTTTGAAAGACGCGTCTGGAAGTGTTTACCGGTTTGTTATCTTTCCCCAGAAGAATGTATACTTTTCCAGCACTGTTTATAGAAGTGTGTGCGGCTTTCCTGGTCAAGGGGGAGAGGTGGGGCAGGGGAAGGCGGCTGGTGGCATCTTTAAAGAGCGGACCACACACATGCACACACAAACACACAGGCCTCTCTCCCCCCGGTCACCCAGCGAGATCAAAAGTCCCTCCAGGTCTCTGCTGCGGCACCGACGGTGCGCCTGGAGGTGGGAGCCCGAGCGCTATAAACAGGCCTCGGTGGAGCGAGCTGGGAAGGACAGGCCGCGAGGCCCGGTGGGAGGGGCTCCCGTGGCGGTGCAGGCCGGAAATGAGGGCCCGAGGAGAGGGCTGAGGCGAGGGAGACGGGCTCGGAGCTTCACGAATATAAACACGCGTACAGCGCCGGGGAAGAGGATGCTGTGAAGAAATGAACACGCTTCAGGGCACGAGCACAGCACCAAACGCAGGCATGTTTTGGAGGGAGACTGGTGGTGCCCCAATTAGTGAGCACAAGGGCTCAGGAGAGGAGCTAGAACAACGGACCCTCCTAAGGGCAAGAGTGAAGAACCAGAAAACCTCGTGGCATAAAGTTACACAAGCATTGGCAAAGCCAATATGTCTGGCCTTGGCAAGTGCGCAAAGTGTATTTTTTTATTATTTATTTATTTCATACAAATGCAGTGGAAATATATGGTTTAGAACTGTAAAAATAGTAAATACAAAAAGAAATAAAAGGAGGGATTGGCCCACCAGCCGTGGCACTAAATTGCACCACTTTTCAGGTAAATGTTTGTGTGATCAGCAAGGTGTTGTCCTTTACACTACATGAGAGCCAGTGGCACAAATGCGCTGACCCGTTGCCCCATTTTGTAGGCACTGGTGGGCAGAGAAAAATGTGAATAACAATGTAACAGATCAATAGATGAGGAGGGCTGCCCCAAAACCTCTCTATGTATGTGATTGCATTGTAATTGTATTTACACAGCGCTAACGCCCCATGCCAGGTGTTGAAACGCTTTATGGTGCGTAGCATACTACTTCCTAACCCAAAGTTAATTGTTAATCCAGTAGTTATTAATTATTGTGGTGAATTTGTTGGTTATTGGGTTAGTCTTCTGCTCTGAGGTTCCTGAAGTTTCTAGTAGTGAATTAAGTTAAGTTAAAGAGCTGGGTGTAATTATTGGCTTGAGTTCAAGCAAGAAGAAAACATGGGATAAGGAAATAGGGTGGAGGAGGTTAGCTATTGCAAGATTCCAAGAAGAACTTACACCGAAAAGGGAAATGGGATATATTGGACGAGACGAGTAGATACGTTAGAAAAAGGGTAGGCGTTGCAGGAAGGGTTACTTGGAAGCAGAGTTTAGGGTTTGTGATTGTGGGGTTGCCTAGTTTACTGAAGTATAGTAGAGAGGCATGGGCGTCTGCAAGAGGGCACTATGAAGGGTGTTGGCCCCCCTCGCCCACCCTGCAGACCTGGATCACTTGCGTCTAAAAACTTTCAAGATCGTGTTGCTGGTATAATAGCGCAATTTTAAATATGCCCCCCCTGAAAACTTTCTACAGACGCCCATGGTGACAGGCATGTAATACAGTAAGGTGCACTCAGAGGCGCTAACGCAGAGGTCTTCAATCTGTGAGGAGCGACTCCCGTAGGGGGGGCCATGGAGTCTTAGGAAGGGGTATATATGTATTGTATCAAGTAGAGGGATGAAGAGCTCAATATTTAGAGAGGTCCTATGTCTGTGCTCCTCCTAGAAATTCAAGGTAGGAGTAGTTCCTCATAAGCCTAAGGGATCACAAGGTGGTGAAATCAAAAAACTGGCCAGTTTGGTCACAGAAGGTCCGATATAAGTGCCCTCACACACCTTTTGGGGTGTCATGCTTTATCACTGGGCGCTCCTCGTCTGGCCGGCGTTGCAATGCCTGACAGCTCTTTATAGAGTTCTTTTGATCCCTTATATGTCCTTTAGGTGAATGCATGAGAGGGGACTGAGCAAAAGTGTGTCAGTTAAAGAGTGAAGTGTGTCTAAAATAAATCCAGGTACCCCCAAAAATGTATTTATGGGGAAGGGGTACCAGGACTAAATTAAAAACAGTGATTCTATCCTTCAGTAACAATGTACCTTGACAGCCAAAGATAAAGTGAGGTCGACATGTTTCAAGCCTATATTGCCCTAAGGGTCTGTCGGCATTTCATCAAGACCAAAAATAACAATTGATTCTTGCCCTCATTTGGGGGCAGGAGACTCCCTTTCAAATAAAGGGTAGCCCCTCAACAAGTACAATATTGCACCTGAATGGTTGCAGCAAAATGATTCCACCTAAAGGAGAAGGTAAAGAAAACACACATGGTGGGAATAAACATGCAATATAAATTGGAGGGAAAACTTCATCCAAAATTGCATAGACAAGTGCAGTAGTACAAATTCATTTTTTCGTATGTATGTGCACTCTTCAATAATGGTGCACAACATCACAGTCTACAGTTGAGATGAAAAGTTTAAAATATTTTAAAACTCGCAAAAAGCACTAGTGTAAATTAATCTGCGGCACATAGAGGAATATTGTGTTAGGGCTTAAAGGTCTCAAGCTGGTACAGTGGTTGGCCCAGGACAAACATAAGACATATTTAATTGGTACAACTTGCATTGGCATGCACAACTGCCTTGCTATCTTACCCAAAGGTGAGCAGGAAATAGCCCCTTAGGCAAGGCGGAGCGTCCTGCTTAACCTACAGGACACTTTAACGGGAGAGAGGGACAACGAAGCAATCACAGCCGTGTGTTTGGGGATTTTAGAACCACAGTTGCTCAAATTTACAGCACAAGGAATACATATTAGGCGAGCACATACTTTGGTTGACACAGGACATTGCCACTCGACCTACCCTTCTCCGGACTGCCGGTAGACGCCAGGCTTCGTGAGGCGGTTTGTAATGTAGTGCCGAAGATTACGTGATGCCGTGTAAACGGGTGCTCAAAACTGTAAGAGTGGCCGTAAACTGCTATTGCTCTAGGAAATGGGAACCATCTTGGTTGCCGTGTTGAGTGGGTGTAGTTCAATACATGGGCCCCAATATAGTAAGTTGATAAGTCTCTCTTATGATCCCGGATCCTGCTACTACCTATGAAGCCTCCCAATACCAGACTTTTGATCCACCTGCCCCCTTAGCATCCTCCTCTTCGCTTGATATTTCCACTTCGTACTTAGCCACCCAAACCCTCTCTCCCCTCGCCTTGTCTGTTTCCCCTCTATCTCCTGATATTCCTTCATCCCACTTGGCCACCCATACCCTCTTCCCGCCTCTTGGCTCTTTCCTACCCAATCCTAATCACTCCCTTCCTCCCTCCCATTCCTCCCGGCCCCCTCACACTGATCCCCCTATAACGAGGCCCCTACACACTGTGCCCCTCCCACTGATCCCCCTACTGCTCCACTAAGGACACCAATCTCTTGCAATCTAAATGACCCCACCCCCATAGACAAGATGGCACTCCACTCACTCACCCCATTCCCCCTCACCTTCTCATAGCACCCATCTGGCCCCTGGGTATGCCTGCTCTCACGCTATAATTCTACCTCAGTCTAGCATCCGAACACCCCTCACTACCCGCCACCTGGGTTTCCTCCTCATCCACTTCCTAGTCCTCTCTCTCCATCGAATTTGGAACATGCCCCTCTCCCCGACCTCCTTTCCTCCTTACCTTCCTCGCTTTTCACTCAGTCACTTCTCAACATAGAACTCCACCTCTCAATCCTGACGTTGGAACTGTCATCTCTCAGGAAAGACTTCAACACCCTCTTCACTTCTAATCTCGACAATCATACCTATACCATGAGCTCCACACAAATTAACACTACATTCTTCAACAAGGGAGTACTACCCCTTTCGGTATTTCTTCAGGTGGACCACCT
Organism: Lissotriton vulgaris; assembly: GCF_964263255.1. NCBI lineage: Eukaryota > Metazoa > Chordata > Amphibia > Caudata > Salamandridae > Lissotriton > Lissotriton vulgaris. The sequence goes on from NC_141685.1 coordinate 267,776,840, forward strand.
CCTGGTAACTGTTCTCTTAGACCATCTCAAGCCTCGAGCGATCTCTCCTCCCCGGACCTCCTGGACTTAAATAATACCTACTCCCCTATTGCCATGACTTCTGACTCTCCTGCTCTTCACTCCACTATTCCGGTTATCCTTGATCCTAGGAAGAAGCCGTATCCCTGCCTCCCCTGGCTCGCCTAGACCTCCTCCGCAACTCACCACTATCCACTGTTGCTCTCCCCTAAAAACAACCCTAAACCCCTCAGCTGCATGCTGGTCAACTGTTGATCTTCAACATGCAACAGAAATCTCGGAAACCATCCTTTGTGAAGCCATTGACATCGCTTTTCCTAAGGAAACCTGGATCAAAGCTAACTCTTCGCCTATTCTTGACCTGCTCTCTCCCCCGGGTTACTCCATCCTCAGAAAAGACAGATCTGTTAAAATTGGAGGGGGCATAGCCAATATCTATAAAGCTGAGCTCCAACTCTCCCTTGTTCAGAACCTTGATCATGCTACGTTTGAATACATCGGAGCTGAACTTAAAGTTCATGATTCCCCTCCTATTCGGTTACATAACATCTACCATCCACCTGGCGACCCTTTGCCCTTTGTGGGGGAATTGTCTGACCTTCTTTCCCTATCCTCGATTTCCAACTCCAAAAACCTCTTCCTCAGAGACTTTAATATTTACTGGAATAAAATGGATGATCCCGCGGTTAACATCCTCATTGATCTACTCAACATTAATGACCTGAATCAACTCTACTATTCGCTAACACATTCCAAAGGGGCTACTCTCGACGATATCGTCACTAGCAAAGAACTGGCTTCCCTTTCCCACATTGTCCACATTGACTGGTCTGACCACCACCTTATCCTCTTCACCATTAACTGCGCCGTGCCTTCCCCTCTCCCTAAAAACATCAAACAAAGGAAATTAACCAGAAATCTTCACCTTATTCCTCCAGGCGAGCTGGAGACTAAGATTAATGCAAAACTTCAACTTACACCTCCCTCACACAATGCAAATCGACCTTGCCGAACACTACAACAAATCCATCATCGAAGTCCTCGACCAAATCGCCCCAGTGAAACTAAATCTGCAAAAAACCAACCCCACCAAATCCTGGTTTAATGCTGAACTTAACAATGAGAGACGCTCACTTAGGCTGACCGAACGCTTGTGGAGACAACACCCTTTTCCCTCAAATCTTGCTCTCCTTAGAGCCGCAAGGGCTAAATACAAAAAGCACATCCTTAATGAGAAGGCCTCCTTCTTCCTTGCGCAACTCGACCAGGCTAAAAATAGACCCAGGGAACTATTTAGCATCATCAAAAATCAAACAGCCTCGGCACCCCCCCAAATTGATGGACTCTAGCGAAAGATGTGAAGAAATTGCGAACTTCTTTTCTGAAAAAATCTCCAAGATCAATGAATCCATACTTTTACAAGATCAATTAATCCTTTATCTTAACCCTCCCTCCACATTGCTCATCACTCCTCTATGAACTCCCCTCCAAGTCTCCTTTCACACCTTTGCCCCCCGACTCTGTTCATCTCCAACTCGCTGTTGCCCCATCCTGGTGGATGAGCTCAAATCATCTCCAACTTAATGGAGGTAAGTCTGAGATCATGCTCTTTGGCAAAGCTGCCGAGCATTGGTCTCATGACTGGTGGGCTTTGAACCTCGGCTCATGTCCAATACCCAAATCAACAGTGCAAAACTCAGGCTTCTATATGGACAGTCAGTTGTCTATGAAAAATCAGATCAGCCATATAGTTGGCTCATGTTTCGGAGTGATGCGCCACCTTTGGAAGGTTTTCAAATGGATCCCTATTGAGGCCAGGAAATCACTAGTACATGGCCTGATAATAAACCGCCTGGATTATGGAAATGCCTTGCTGTCATCGATAAATGAAAGCCATCTAACTAAACTCCAAATCCTGCAAAATACAGCGGCGAGATTGGTTCAGAACCTTCCCCCAGTCCAAAGAGGTGCAGGACCTGTTCAAGATAGGGCCAGTGGACCCTATCGAATGCCTTTTCGGCATCTATTGCTAGCAACATGCAGTCTCGTCGCGTGCATGACCCCGCTTCAATTAGGTGGAGGACCCGCCTAGTGTTGTCACTGGTTTGGCGCAGTGGTATAAAGCCGGCCTGATCCGGTTCCACCAGCTGCGGCATATAGGGCGCCAACCGTCCTGCTAGAATGCTGGTATACAGTTTGAAGTCAATGTTTAAAAGGGAAATTGGTCGATACGAGCTACAATGGCTTTTATCCTTTCCTGGTTTTGGTATGACCGTAATTGTGGCTTCCAGGAGTTCTGCAGGAATCGCGCCAGGTTGGGCAAAGGAGTTAAAAAGATCTCGCAACAGGGGAGCCACCTGGTAACAGAACGTTTTATAGATAACCGCCGGGTACCCATCTGGACCTGGGGATTTCCCAAGCTTCAGACGCGAGATCGCTGACACCACCTCTTCCAGGCCGATGGCCCTGTCCAAGAATGCTGCCTGAGCCGAGTTCAAGGAGGGGAGGTGTGCATTTTGCAAATATCCCTGGCTTGCTTGCGGGTCAAGGGAGTCACCTGCATAGAGGGTCTCATAGAACGCCCTAAAGGCTTCTGCTATCGCCCCCTCGTCTGAGACCAAATTGCCGTAGGCGGTACGTATGCTCTGCACTCCTTGTCTCTGGCGCTGCTCCCGCAGCTTGTTCGCTAGAAGGCGTCCACATCTATCCCCCCCAGCGTAATAGGCCTGTCGAAGACGGAGGGCCGCATATTCCGCCTTGCCTTGGTCTAAGGCCGCTAACATTTTCCTCTCTGCACACAGTTGGCGCCAGGCCCGAGCCTCTCCCATACGCTGGTGCATTTGCTCCAGCTCGGCTACTCTCTGCGCAATCTCCGCCCGTTTCTGCGCTCGCTCTTTGTTATTGGCTGTGGCAATAGATATCAATTCGCCCCGTATCACGGCCTTAAGGGCGGCTCACTGCATAGCCCGCGAAGTCTCAGTTTTGTCATTGTGAGATAAGAAGTGGGTAATGGCGGATTTAATCCGGTCCACCGTCGATGGCGTGTGTAGGAGGGATTACCTAAGATGCCAATGTCGCTGCGGTGCCGATGCAGCTGGGAGTGAGAAGGTGGCCACCACCAGGGAATGGTCAGATAGTGAGGCTGGCAGTATGTCTACATCTAGCACTCGCTGCACCAGAGGAGAAGAACAGAGAAAGTAATCAAGCCTGGCATAGGTCTAATGGGCCCCTGAGTAATAAGTGTAAGCTGTACTACGTGGGTGTAAGTGTCTCCAAAGGTCAATGAGGCCCAGATCTCAGAGGTGCGCATGTCCGATCTTAGAAAGAGCCCCCACCTGCCCCAACCTTTGGCAAGAACGATCTGATGTGTTATGGAAGACTAGATTAAGGTCGCCCCCCCCAGCAGTAAATGCCGATCAGAGTTGGCTGTGGCCGCTGCTAGCGCTTTCCGGAGAAAGACCTCTTGGACCTCATTGGGTGCGTATACAGAGCCCACTACCAGCATCTGGCCGGCCATTAGAAACTGGTACACAAGCAATCGCCCTTTTATCTCTACCTCTCGGTGGAGTACTCTGCCTGGGAATGATCTGGACACCAGTATCGCCACCCCTGCTGTTTTCTTAGAGGAGGATAAGAACAGTTGTGTGGGGAAGGCACCGGATTTTAGTTGGTGGTGATCTTTAGGCAGCAAATGAGTCTCTTTGAGGAGACAGTGGTCCGCTGTGGAGTGCTCTAAAAGAGACAGGACAGCCCGTCGCTTTATGGGGTTGTTTAGCCCTCACACATTAAGGGAAAGGATCTTAAGTTGTGAGTGCGTCATCTTCTCACAATCATTTACTCAGTCGCTCTGTGTAGCTTGTGGGAAATAAAACAGAAAAAAAGGTGGACAGAGGGGTACCCCCACAAACAAACTCCCCCCAAAAGTCCCACCCCCGTCCTGCCCCCAAACCCCTGACCAACCCCCAAACTTCCCCCCGGAACCCAACCCCCACCTCACACCTCCCCCCCACCCCAACCAAGAAGTCCCCAATGTGAGCCATAGTCCCAGGCCTATCCATACACAGATCAGGCCTGTGGTAATTTTACGTGGAAGGGTGTGTGGCAGTGGTGACCTCGGTGGCCCCCCGACCCTCCCTCCCTAGTCCCGCATGTTCTCAGTGTGAAGAAAAGGAAAAACCCCCGCCTGCACTTCATCAGTTCCCCGCCGCTGTATCCTTAGATACTTCTTGGATAGCCGATGCCTGTTCCTGTGCCATGGTCTCTGGGTCCGGTTTAAGATTGGCCTTGGGCGATCGTCTGCTTCCAAGTCGCTGCCATCTGTCTCGCGAGGTCCGCGGCGATTTTGCCTGTGAGGAGTGCAAAGCTGTCTCCCCCATCTGTAAGTCCTCATCTAGATCGATGCCCAATAGAGCACACGTTTCCCGTATCGATCTGAGCTGATGCAGGGCTCCTTTCTATTTAAAGATGAGCCGGAAGGGGTGACCCTATGAATAAGGAATCCCTTTATCTCGCAAGAACGTTGTGGCTACCCTAAAAGTCCTTCTCTTTTGCAGGGTGATGGCCGAGAGGTCCTGGTACAATGCCACTGGGTAGCCCTGATATTGGAGAGGCTGTTTCTGGCGCTCCTCTCTCAGCTCTCTCAGAATTCGTTCTTTCAAGGGAAAATCAGGAAGGAAGGCCAGAATATCCGGGGGGGGGGGGAACAGGTGCTCGGCGCGCCAGGCCCACTCTATGCGCCCTGTCAATGCGAATCTCAAAATCATCGGTTTCCCCCAAGATCTCCCGGAACAGTCCCTGCAGGTAGTGAGCAACACTGTTCCCTTCTGCTTTCGATGGAACGCCTCGGACCCTTATGTTGTTCCTCCGAGATCGGTTCCCGAGGTCCTCTGCATGCGCCTGGAGGTCGACTTGTTGCTCTCATAGTCGGATGACTTCTTGCTGCAATTGTTCTACCTCCTCGCTTCGGGTCTGTTCTGCTTCCTCAACCTCCGCCACTCGGTCCCCCAAGTGTGTCTACATCACGTTGCAGCTCCCGATGCTCTTCAGCCATGTCCTGTTTTAACGTCTGGAAATCCTCCCGCAAGGAGTTAAACAGAGTTTCTAAGAAGGATTTAGTTATGGGGGCCCCTCCATCCTCTTGCTTTGTTAGTTCTTGCGCCGCCGCTGGGGAGGGTGGACCTTTCTCGCCCTTAGGGGTGCCCTTCACCAGTATGTCTGCAATGTTGCGTCCGCCCCAGTGGCCATGATGCGCCTGCTGCGCGAGTCCAGGAGAGCCTCAGAGGCTCGGGTGCTTGAAAGGAGCCCACCCCGAGGAATGTGTAGCTACTGGGCGTCTATGCAGCTCGGGCTGAGGTCCAGGACTCAATTCTGGCCTGCGCCGTCTCCGTCAGTCGCCCCCTGTATCGCTGCGGGGGAGGCCAACGCTGTTAGTGGTGGCTCTAAACTCCAGGCATAGCGAGGCAGCGCGGGCCCAGCTCCCCCCGGGCCAGGACCGGCGCAAATCCCACGCTGTCGCTCACGGCTCAGTCACCACATTGGCGAAGCGCCGCGAGCCTGTGAGCGTCTGGCGGGTACCTCTTCTGCACCGCTCTGGCCAACTGCTCCCTCCACCGTTGTTCGTTGAAGCTTAAAGGGGGTATGCGCTGCTGAGAGTCGGCCTCTAGATCCTCTCGTGGTTGGGCAGTACAGGCCGGGCCTCGCTCCCCAAGGTCCACCTGCGCAGAACCGGCTCAATCCCCACTGTGTCTCGCCTGGCTCAAGGGCCCCTGCGCCAAAGGGCTACTAACGCCGGGCAAGCATCAACAAGCCTGTCCCTCCAGTCCACTCCGCTTGGTGCCACGCGGGTCTCGTGCCCCCGCTCCTTACCGGCGTCATTGCTGCAGACAAGTTGCCTCCGTAGGCCCGAACGCTGGGGGGTCGAGTTTCGAGCCTTCCCATCGCCGTTTCTCCCACTGCCGATCTGCCACACAGCGGATTACCTCGCTGCCAGTGCTCTGCCGTTTGTCGATCTTGCCTGCGGGATGGGCGGCCGCTGATGTCTCGTCACTCCGGCCTCGGCCTCAGTAGTCGCAGCTCTGGCGGACAGGCTCACATCCGCTGGATGCAGACCTCAAATCCCGGGGCTCAGTTTTCGCGCCTACGGGCTGACGCCTCCGGGCTGACGCCTCCGTCTGCCTCGGGAAAGCGCACCGCCACCCACTTCACTCACCGGGGGCTGCTCTCGCGGTCGCCTGTTGTCGGTTCCGGCTGTCGGGTCCTTCTGGTGTGGCCCCTCAGCAGGGATTTGGCGCTAGGTGCTTCGCAACCCCAGCCGCCATTACACCTCTGCCGCTGTCTGCGGGGTGAAAGGTATCGCCGACGGGCGGTTCTGCTCTCATCTGCCACCAAAGGAACGGACACCAACTGCCCCCACACTACTGGGCACAGGACGCTATGGCTGGGGGGTTTAAACGCTAATTTCGTGGCTCAATGGGGCTTCGGGCCGGGGAGCCACATGAATTAGCGTCTGCTCAGGCCGCCATCTTAGCCACGCCCCGTCTCCTTTTCTTTAGGTCTATGTTCGAGAAGAGCCTCTCTATTGTTATTTCTTGCCCTATTGCAAGATTTTTTAATCACCGGTGTAGGACAGATCCAGGCCTCTAAGTCCCTGCTAAGTAGTTCGGCCTCTTTATCGAAATTAGATGTTAAGCTGCAGTTTCTGCTTAGGTGTAAAATCTGGCTGAAAGGTAGGTTGTCCCACAGGACGTTAGGATGATGGCTGTCGTAGCGCAGTAAGTTGTTGCAGGCTGTTGGTTTCTTAAAAGTGGTGGTCGACAGTTGGTCATCCCTCAGTGAAATCGTCAGGTCTAAGAAGATAATCGCTTTGTCTGAAACAGTGCGTGTAAACTTCAGGAAAGGGTTGAGTGAGTTGATCCATTTATAGACGAAGTCGCAGGTCTCCTCCTTTACATGCCAAAATGTAATGATGTCATCGATGTAACATCGCCATGTGTCTTGATGTTGGCCATGTAGGGATTATTGTTGTAGATGTAGAGGCGTTTACATTCAGCCATACAAAGGCATGCCAAGCTCGGGGCACATGTGCTGTCCATTGAAGTGCCCTGGATTTGCTAATATAGAGTTTTCTGGAATAAAAGGAAATTTTCTCGTCTGGCTATTGTAGCACATTCATTAAAAAACTCACTGGGGTTTGCGAGGTCCAGTTTTCAGCCAACAGGCATGACTCCACTACAGTTAAAGTGGCTTCCTGGGGGATGTTGGTGTACAGAGCCTCCACATCTCGTCGTTCATGTCTCTATCAGCGATCAGATTGAGGACATCCCTCGTGTCCTGTAGATAGGATTGAATTTTGTTCGCAAAGGATTGGAGGAAGTGATTATAGAATTTACTCAGCATTTCTAAGAGGGATCCTATGCTTGAAATGATGGGTTGTCCGGTAGGCGGGAGGGTCCCCTTATGAATTTTGGGTAAGATGTAGGAGTAAGGAACCCTTGGATCCGTGTTGATAAGGAACCCCTCTTCATTGGGAGATATCCAACCCTGTGATTCAGCTGAATTCACAAGGGACTGTATCCTGGTTGAAAGAGTTTCAGTCGGATCAGTAGCTAGGCTTCTGTAGTATCTACCTTCAAACAGTTAGCGTAGGCATTAACTGGTGTAGTTTGTTGTCTGTAGAAGCACAATACCACCCCCTTTTTCAGTTGGTGTAATAGTGATAGAGTCGTCATCAGCCAGTTTCCTGATGGCTTTTCTCTCTTGGGATGTAATGTTATGAAATTGCCTGTTGTTGTCCAGTAGTTGGATATCCTTTAGGACAGCTTGTTCAAAAGTCAGGATTTTGTGAGGTGTCTTCCCCTCATGGGGTAGCTCCTGAGGGGGCTTTCATCCTGAATTCTCATCAGTGTTTGGTTTCTTGTCATGGAAGTAAGCTCTAAGTCTCAGTTTCCTAAAGAAGCCTTGTAATTCTCTAGTGAGGCGAAAGGGGTCCTTGTGGGGGTAGGTACAAACCCCAGGCCTTTCTCCAAGCCTTGTTTTTTAGTCGGAATGAGGACTTTGGAAGATAAATTGATCACTAACTGTGTGGATTGGTCTTGCTTCTGAGTTCCATCTGTAGTAGGGACCGGGGCTCTGGTGGATCTTGCCACTGAACATGTTTGTGTGCTCCTCTTCTTTTGCCTCTTCCCCTGCCCCGTCCTCTTCCTAAAAAAAGTTGTTGGCTTTGGTTGTGTTGGTAAAAGAGAGGTAATTGTTGCTGAGGCTTCTGGAACATTGCATTCCAAGGTGGCTGTGGGCCTAAAAATAGGCCCATAGAGTATCCATACAGGGGTGGTGGTGGTTGTATCCTATTGTTTTTGTAGCTGCTCCAGCTATCTCCACCTGATGGGCTGCTTAACGAAATCTGTCGGTGATGGTTATTCATAGATCCTTCACCCGAGGAGCTGTCTCCTCCTGGAGTTTGCAAGTCTTCTCTGATATATGAATAGACTTTCTCTTTGTCAAATTTCTTGATATCCTATTGTAGTTTGCTGATCTTCTTTCACTTCAGATGGTCCTTATGTTCCCCCATTTCACAGTTTATTTCCGCAAGTTGAGTTTTGAAGGGGGATATATTGAATCCTGCTTTCAGGTTATTCTCACCAGTAGATTGTCAGAGAGGTGTTTAGCTGTGTTGATGATAAGACTGAGCCAGCCACGTACACATTACCACGCGATTTGAGACCATTCTCGTCCGAAACCAATGTCTTCCAGAAAAATATATGGTGCTGTAGTGACTAGGAGCCCATTGGAAGCTATATTAGCTCTTACTTATTCTGTCAAAAGCGCTCAATGCAGTGCGATCTTTGTCTGTAGTTCTTTTGGGCTGATGCTGAGTTCCAATCATCAGTTCTACTACTCGATGGGTCATTTCCATCATCGCCCAGTAGTGACGGAGCTCGTAATATTTTAGCTACAATGTCATCCTTAAAGCTGAGGCCTTGAGTATCCGTGCTTGTAAAGGAGATAGAGGGGGATAAGAAGGCAGTTTTTCTGGTGTTGAGAACTCGAATGTCTGTTATCAGATGGTACTGACCTTGTATGAGAGGTTACGAGATAAGAGAGTGCTAAAAAGTTGAAAGGTACACTGAGATCCCTCGGCCCAGCTGCCATACATAAATCTATTGGATCAAGTAGAGGGATGAAGAGCTCAATATTTAGAGAGGTCCAGGCATGAATGCAGTGGTTTAGATCAATTCTACCTATAAAGTATTCATAGTTTTCAAAGTATTGATATTTACTCTTACTTACTCCAACTTATTATTATTCTTACCTCTAGTTACTCCTTCTTTTACTCATATTCCCACTTACTCATCACTATTTATACAAGTTGTATATCAAAGTATCCTCCTTTTACTCACACTAATGCTTACTCATGTTTCTTTTCCTTTGTCTTCTCCTACTCCTACACAGACTTATTTTCCCTAGTAATGTTCTCTGTGTTCCCCTTGCTCACTGTCCCTCTTTATTTATTTTTGGTATTTGTAAAGCGCGACACTCATCCCATGGGATATCACGGCGCTATAAGAAAAGAAGACTACTGAAACTGTGCTGGGGGGTTAGTTTTTGGGAAAGAGGTGAGTTTTTAATTTTTGGCGGAATTGGAGGTAGTTAGTGGTGTGTCTGAGGTCCACAGGTAACTCATTCCATTTTTTAGCCGCCAAGTATGAGAAGGCGCGTCCACCAGTCCTTGCTTTGTAAATGCGCTTGGATTTCGCCAGACCTGAGTTGTTAGATCTTAGATTCCTGTTGGGGATATAGAATTCAATTTTCCCTTGAAGGATAGTGGGGCCCGTTTTATGAAGGGCTCTGTGCGCATGGCAAAGTAGTTTGAAGGTGGCCCTCTGACGCATTGGTAGCCAGTGAAGTTTTTTTAGGCATGCAGAGGCCGAATCTCGCTTGCCTTTGTTACAGACCAGTTTAGCCGCCTGGTTTTGTAGGACCTGTAGGCGGGAGAACGCATACTGTCCTTGTCCCTTCCTCTGTCCCTCTCTTTGTTCTCCTCTCCCTATCTATATTTGTCCTCTTGCCTCTCTGTCACTCTATCTGTCCCGGTCCTCGTATGTTACTCCATTTCTCTTTCCATTCCACTCTGTGTCTCCTCATATCACTCCCTGCGCGCCCCAGAAGGGTTATCTTTCTCTCCAGGTCTCTTCACTTCTGTTCCGGTCCCTCTCTCTCTCTCTCCATGGCCTTCTGTTCCTCTGTCCCTGCTCGTCTCTCTATCTTTCTGTCAATCTGTCCTTGTTCCTCTCTCATTGTTTCCTTGTCCACCTTCCCTGTATTCAGGGTCAGACTGAGACAGAACATAGATCCAGGCATCACAATAAAAGTGACCCCCATTAGCACATCAGACAGCTAAAACAGTGGCCCTCATTCTGAAAATCAACTTGTAAAAACACGCTGGATATGTGTTTTTATGGTATGGGAGACTGGTGACACTGTTTGAGGGAATATCGGGGAACTCAACAGTGAAAGCCAGCGTGCCAGACTATCAAACAGGCCACCAAACAGCCCAAAAACAAGCATTTGCAATGCAATAGGTCTCGCAATTGCGTGATTTTGAGGTTACAAAACCTGCAATAATAAAAGGCATTTGGCCCGATTTACAGAATGAACTTAAGACTCAATCCTAAACTTACTACTATTTTGGTATTCACAGAATGCACTTACTACTTTTGGTGTTCACAGAATGAACTTACTACTTTTGGTATTCACAGAAGTTGACAAACAAATGCTTTTTTTTGTAAAAGCGCCCTGTCAAAAGCACACATTGCGGGCTGAATGCTGCAGGGAAGCATGTAGTGTCTGCAGTAGGGGAAACCATTAAAGAAAATAGTGCTTACAGAGTAAATAAGATGTACAGTGTAACAACCGTATTAAAAGGGCCAATCCTCATGGGAGGTTGCAAATGAAGGCAAGGCGGTACTAAGGAAGGACTAACAAGTCTAATAACGAATCACAAGCCAGCTTTTACGAAGGACAGGGATACTAGCCAATGACAAAAATTGGCAGAGAGTGGGCAGGGCTTGAAGTCCATACTCCAAAACAGCATGGCTTGCAGAGCATTGCATGTGCTTCCCAGGCTCGACCTGAAAATGTCCTACACAGTGACCTCTCAGACCAGCCCTTCTGACACTGCCAGATTGCCGTATGGGTCAGTCCAACCCTGCCTGTCCGTCTGCCAGAAATTGTGACATTTTTACAGAAAGTGTATTTTGGTATGGACATTTGCTGATTTCACCAATATTAAAATGTCTTTAAAATCAGCTAAGCCTCCTACCTTACAGGTAGCTGTTTCTCCCTCTCAACAATTCTTCAATTGAAGGACACAGTTAGTGGTGTTTTCATCCCCCTCAACATTCAGGAGCTAAGAGAAATGTAAAAAATAAGTACAGAGGGTTGAGGGGATGGACGTTCTTCCATATCCTCCCCCCACCCCCGAGCCCTACCTAGTGGCTGGAAGATTATTGTTTAAAATCCCCCCCAATATTCATGAACAGTAGTAGCTTAGTGTATGCCCCGATCCTCACACCGTGCCTAAGGCAAGCTATAGGATCCCTCTTCCTTGCTCAGGTTTTAGGTTTTTAGAGCAGGGCCGGGGTAAATGCATTTCTATACTTTATCCAATTATGATATAAGGGCGAATAGGGCAGCAGCCTCAAAGAGGAGGGGGGGGGCTGCTGTCAGTTCCCTCGAAGAGGAGGGGGCAGCTGTCACTTCCCTCAAAGAGGAGCGGGCAGCTTTCAGTTCCCTCAAAGAGGAGGGGGCAGCTGTCACTTCCCTTAAAGAGGAGCGGGCAGCTTTCAGTTCCCTCAAAGAGGAGGGGGCAGCTGTCCCTTCCCTCAAAGAGGAGCGGGCAGCATTCAGTTCCCTCAAAGAGGAGGGGGCAGCTGTCACTTCCCTCAAAGAGGAGGGGGCAGCTGTCTGCTATCAGTTCCCTCAAAGAGGAGCGGGCAGCTGTCAGTTCCCTCAAAGAGGAGGGGGCAGCTGTCACTTCCCTCAAAGAGGAGGGGGCTGCTGTCAGTTCCCTCAAAGAGGAGCGGGCAGCTGTCAGTTCCCTCAAAGAGGAGGGGGCAGCTGTCAGTTCCTTCAAAGAGGAGCGGGCAGCTTTCAGTTCCCTCAAAGAGGAGGGGGCAGCTGTCACTTCCCTCAAAGAGGAGGGGGCAGCTGTCACTTCCCTCAAAGAGGAGGGGGCTGCTGTCAGTTACCTCAAAGAGGAGCGGGCAGCTGTCAGTTCCCTCAAAGAGGAGGGGGCAGCTGTCACTTCCCTCAAAGAGGAGGGGGCAACTGTCACTTCCCTCAAAGAGGAGGGGACTGCTGTCAGTTCCCTCAAAGAGGAGCGGGCAGCTGTCAGTTCCCTCAAAGAGGAGGGGGCAGCTGTCACTTCCCTCAAAGAGGAGGGGGCTGCTGTCAGTTCCCTCAAAGAGGAGCGGGCAGCTGTCAGTTCCCTCAAAGAGGAGGGGGCAGCTGTCACTTCCCTCAAAGAGGAGGGGGCTGCTGTCAGTTCCCTCAAAGAGGAGCGGGCAGCTGTCAGTTCCCTCAAAGAGGAGGGGGCAGCTGTCACTTCCCTCAAAAGAGTAGGGGGTCTACTGCCAGCTGCCTCAGAGAGGAGTGGGCTGCTGCCAGCTATGTCTCTTTAAGGTCAACGAACTATAAGGTGATTTGCAATAACTGTATAACTTATGGAAGGGGTACTTCAATCCTTGTAATAGATGGTCACACCATGACTCTTCCCTCAGACTTCCTAAATACTTGGGGCCATATTTATGACCTGGTTTGTGTCGCTCCTGCACCGTGCACCATGCAAGGTGGTGCAAGAGCTCTGCAAAACTAAAGACACATTTCTCTTTGCATGGTTTTGAATAGCTTAAAAAATATGAAGTAATGCAATGCAGTGTAAGTTGCTGCAATGCACTCCTCTGCACAAGGGAGGCGTTCCTTAGGCGTTGTGTGGGTGTTCCCAAGCCACTCCTATAGTTGTTTAAACAATCCCAGATTTACCAACACTGGTAAACCTTTGAATGCACCAAAAGGATACGGCATAACAAGGAGAAATTTCTATATTTCTTCTAGGTTTTCCTCTTTCTATGTGTGCTGCATTGTGCAGCCCACATAGAAAGATGTACTAGCCTTTCAGGATTGTTTTTGTGCAGGAAGGTGCCCCTACGTGCACAACACAATCCTGCCTACAACACAGGCACCTCTGCACCACGGGGGCTTGCGTTGGCACTAGGCCGCCAAAATGCGCCAGCGCAAGAGGAAAGGACAGGAATGGTCCGTATTGAATAAATATGACCCATTCTTTCCCTTTCCCTGTGTTGCCGGGCAGAGCATCAAGGTATCTTTCTGCGCTGCCCTGCGCTGCAAGAGTCATAAATATGGCCCGTAATTACTTGCTCTAAGGCGAAAGTATGTTCGCAGGCAGGACGTATAAAAATAGCACCTGTACTGTAAATTTAAAAAGTCTAAAAACATGAAACAGTCAATAATTAGTTTTAAAAAAAATGTGTTTGTTTAAGTTAGATTAAAAATGCTGTTGCTTGGAATATTTTGAAACATACAGTATTTCTGTTTCCTGTAATCACTGTAACTGTGGAAAAATGTACATATTTCCATAAGTATCTCCTTTCAGCAGATGGCTGTTTATTTTATAACAACAGATTAGAAGAATGAAAAGCCAGTTCTCCTTTTCGTTGTTTAAACTGCAGCTGTAAATGTGCTCTATGGCTTTCCTTTTCCTTGGCTGCTAGCTCAAGCAGTAGTCATTGTGAAATCACAACTCAACTGTAATAACTTACTACATTTGAGTATCTATGTTACAACCTGACTGTGATAAGGACATTAGAGATGGGCTTTTATACTGGGACTGCAGGCTCCTGTGTATTACATTTGCATACACATTTATGCTGATTGGTCTAGTACAGAAGGGATCTCCAGGCATACAGTCAAGTTCACAAGTAATTCATAACAATTGAAGAGAAGGGTTTATTGCAGCAATCTCATATCCATCGCTTGATGGCTGTCATCATACTAAACATTTAGAATGTGTTGGGAGTGTAGATAAAGCAGATTTAATTCTAAACAAGGCCAAAACTGGCATGGAACATTGTTTCCCTTTAGTTATAGCATAAACCGCATTTTCCCACTTACTTTGTGGCCCATTTCAATATCACCACTCCTTTTTTCCAAACACATTTAAGACATGTAGGGCCCGATTCACAGAATGAAAGTAAGACTCAATCCTAAACTTACTACTATTTTGACATTCACAGAATGCACTTACTACTTTTGGCGTTCACAGAATGCACTTACTACTTTTGGCATTCACAGAATGAAGTTACTACTTTTGGTGTTCACAGAATGCACTTACTACTTTTGGCATTCACAGAATGAAGTTACTACTTTCGGTATTCACAGAATGCACTTACTACTTTTGGCATTCACAGAATGAAGTTACTACTTTTGGTGTTCACAGAATGCACTTACTACTTTTGGCATTCACAGAATGAAGTTACTACTTTCGGTATTCACAGAATGCACTTACTACTTTTGGCATTCACAGAATGAAGTTACTACTTTTGGTATTCACAGAATGCACTTACTACTTTTGGTATTCACAGAATGCACTTACTACTTTTGGTATTCACAGAATGCACTTACTACTTTTGGCATTCACAGAAGTTAGGATTTTGATTTAAGTTTGTCTTAAGACAGACTTAAAACAGACTTAAGTCAAACTTAAGACAGACTTAAGACAAACTTAAGACAGACTTAAGACAAAATCCTAACTTCTGTGAATACCAAAAGTAGTAAGCGCATTCTGTGAATACCAAAATAGTAGTAAGTTTAGGATTGAGTCTTAAGTTCCTTCTGTGAAACGGGCCCCTAAATATTCTGGTGATCGAATTTCCGTGGTTTGGCAAGAAGTACAAATTGAAAGACTGAAGTATAGTAAATCTACTAAAGCCAATATCCCTTTCGCATTGTGCCCACACGTTTTCTTGAGAACAGCTTCTTAGTACAGCTGCTGCTGCATTACACTCCTGTAATCATGGACGGTTGGAACCCAGAAGGTACACACACTACATGAGAAACCCTAAGAGGTCAACTCTGAAGAAACGTTCCAGGACATGGATAACTGGCTCCAAAACTCTTCATTGTAAAAAACAAATCTAAACATCTACCAAAGGCCTCTGGGGTGTTTATCATGAAGAAACAATTCATTCTGATAGTCTTTTGAATTGTATTTATGTAACTCAAAGGAAACCATCAGTCACATCTGCCATTGCAACTCAGGATACCTAAATAAAAGCGAAAAGAATACAAACTAAGGGTAAAGTATTACATAAATGCCTATAAACATGGTACCCACATGTAAGAGAGCAAGAACACACACAGCGAGCTGCAACGGGCCTAAGAAAGAGTTTATTTAACTTTCATATGAATTACATCTCTACTCGGCTCCTTTGACCACTATGCAGTGACAGGACACCAAACAACTCCTACAGGGACAGACATGGCGGGAGCAATCACTGCATCAAGCAATTCGCATGACATGAAATACCCACCACAATGAATGCATCAAGCAAGTGGCATGATTGAAATACCCACCACAACAGAAACACATTGCGTGCATTGAACTGTAGCATTCTACAAAACACCAACAAATGCTCAACCTCTTTGTGGAACTCCTCCACCCCTGAGCAAGACACAATCAGACCTCCCCATCTTCGTGAAACGCTCCTACTCTGTCTTCATCTGAACAAATGTTGTATGTATTGCCTCGTTCAGATTTGTGTTCCTTTCCTGCATTCACATCAGTCGAGAAAATCATGGAAAGTTATGAGGGCATATGTACAAGGGAGTGGCGGAGTGAGGAGTTAGCCTTCCTGGAGTGGTGTGGCTCACTGGTTAGAGGCGGCAGACCCGGAAGCAGAGAACGGCCTGGGACCAGGGTTCAATTCCCGACGCGGCAGGGTCGTGGACCAGGGGTCAACGGACTCGATAATTCTCACCTCGGTGCCTTCTCTAACCAGGGAACACACTCAGCAACTCTGGGCATTAAGCTTGCCCCATCTCTACAACAGCCTCCACAGACGCCGGGGATGCCTGGTTTCACCTTGGAGATACCCAGAAAAGGGCCCATCTCACAGGGAAAAACAAGGACGGGTTCCCCAGCGGTCTTCAGCGCCAGGATACTCCATGGAGTCACAGTGTGCTTCACAAGTACACCCACATTTACATTTACATTCCTGGCTTAACGACTCTCTCCGCCACTTAAGAAACGCAAGGTAGCACCATATAGTAACAAGGATATGATGCAGCCTTGAGTTTCCCTCTGCGCTGGTGCTACACTTAGCACCAGCGCAGGGGAAGGCTAAACAAATGGCTTTTAAAAAAAATATTGATTATGTGCAGGAAGGATCACCTTCCTGTACGATAACAATCCATGCCATTTTGCTTTTTCCATTTGTGCTATACAAGGCAGCACACATGGAAAAATAAAAAATGAGGAGAAATAAAGCATTTCTCCTCATTTTGCCACCTTAAGACCAGGTTTTCCCTGGTCCTAATTTTGGCGCTGCCTCCTATGTACGCCACCCTTGTAAATAGGGGGCAGTGTCAAAAACAATGGTTGTTGCGGTGAAATGCCCACTGCAACAACCACTGCCCACCCCTTTCACGCTAACCATAGCGTGAAAGAAGGACTTATTAACATGGCAGCTTTAAACCACATTAAGTTACTTAGGGCCAGATTATGAAGGCAATTTTGCTATCGCAAATGCCAAAATTCACAGAATTTCGGCGTTTGCGATCATAAATCAGCAGTGTCTAATGTATGACACAAAACACCCCTCGCAAAATAAAGAATCAATTGCATTTAAGGAATCGCAAATCGTGATTCCTTAAATGCAATGTAAGAGGCACAGAAGAAGTGCAATTTGGCCATAAGGAACCACAAATTACCACCAACTTCAAGTTGGTGGTGATTTGCGATTTCCTTGAAAAATACACTTTATTGCTTTTTTCAAAGTGCCATGTGGCGATGCAGGCCACATGTGCACACATGCTCAATTCAGGGGTGCTACAGGGTGTCCTTTTGGAACCCTGGCACCCTTGAAATTGCGATCTCAATTTGCGATTCTCTAATTGAGAATCGCAAATTGGGAATGTCTTCCAATTCATTCCTATGGGCCTGTAGGTTTATAAGAATGAGTTGGGTTGGTATTCCTTAATTGCAAATCACAATTTGCGATTTGCAATTAAGGAATATGTGGGATTCGCACAATTATTAGCAAATCCTACATACATAGCGTTTTGTGATTCTCAAATAGCGATTCTCTCAATATCACTATTTGAGAATCGCAAAACCAACATTTCATACATATGGCCCTTAATGTTGCCTTGTAAATAAAGCGAAACCTCTATCGCCACCACAACGTCGGTAAAAGTAACGTTGTGGAGGCGTTAGGGACTTGTACACATGTCCCATGGTTTGCTACATGTAAAATTCACTCACGCTGGCTAGTAGGTCTAGTGGCGTTCCGGGTAAAAAAGAAAAGAAAGAAAGAAAAGAACGTTATCATGGGGAATATACGGGTTTGCCCCTTAATATTGGTGGGATAGAATATTGAGGAAAAAATATCAAAAAAACTAAATATTGACAGGTATGTAAGTCTAGATTTTCTATATCTGACTCCACATATATGTACCCAAGTTGTACATATATCTTCAAGGTAGGTAGGTTGGGAATAGTAAATCTATACTTCTCTAAGCCCTTAGTACTATTCTGGGGGTCGATATTCAGAAGTACAATCATACTTACGCTAGTGATGACCTGCTTTTGGGCCACCATAGCCAAGTTCAAGTTCAAGTTCAGGAATTTGTGTAGCGCACTACTCACCCAGAGGGTCTCAAGGCGCTTGGGGGAGGGGGGTGCATTATTTATCGAATAGCCAGGTTTTAAGTTCCTTCCTGAAGGAAATGTGGTTCTGGGTAAGGCGGAGGTGAGTGGGGAGAGAATTCCAGGTTTTGGCTGCCAAGTAGGAGAAGGATCTTCCTCCCATGGTGGATCTTTGGATGCGTGGAACTGCAGCGAGGGCTTGATTGGAGGATCTTAGTTGGCGGGTCGGTGTGTAGAAGAACATTCGTGTGTTGAGGCATTCGGGTCCTAGTTTGTAGAGGGCCTTGTGTGCGTGAGTGAGGAGACGGAACGTTATTCTCTTGTTGACGGGAAGCCAGTGGAGGTTTTTCAGGTGACCGGTAATGTGAGCTTGGCGCGGGATGTCCAATATGAGTCTGGCTGATGCGTTTTGGATGCGTTGGAGTTTTTTCTGTAATTTGGAAGTGGTTCCGGCGTAGAGGGTGTTTCCATAGTCCAGTCGGCTAGTGACCAGAGCGTGGGTGACAGTCTTTCTTGTTTTGGTGAGGATCCACCGAAAGATTTTCTTGAGCATACGAAGTACGTTGAAGCAGGAGGATGAGACTGCGTTGACTTGTCTGGTCATCGAGAGGGAGGAGTCTAGGATGAAGCCTAGGTTACGAGCCACAGGTGGAAATTACATCACGTTTGGAAAGAATAGTATTGCAAAGCACCTTCAAGCCTTCTTGCACAATAAAGAAAAAGCTATTATCATGCAAGTGGCAAGGAATCTTTCACCAAATTCAACTTAAGATCATCTCGCAATGAATTAGTTACCTTTTTTTTTCGGTTTCTTCAGTTTTGCGTTTAGCAACACGCTATTGTTGTGCGACAACAGAGTGCTGTGTAGGAAACGAAGCAAGATTATTTTACAAGAGCACGATAGTCATATTGGATCTGATTTAGAGGTCAGATTGCAAGATCGTTGAGTGAAAATGATAGTGAAGATGCAGTAAGTGGTGGGACAACTGGCTATCCTTCACGATTCCTGGAATAAACTCTTGAAGATAGCATATTGTGGAGTATGATGGAGTTAGCGGTGCCACACATCACACCCACATTGTGTTCTCCCACTACTGGCCACAATGCTCTCCATCGAGCCAGTTGATAATGATGGGAGCATTGATGAGTATCGGGGACAATTCCTCTGGGTTTGCTCATAGATGTCTTACAGTAAGTTTCTTGCTTGCTGTTTCACGCCACATTTTTTTTCCATCTAGATGTAGATCTGGGTAATACCTTTTGACGTAATGTCCGTAAGGCCAGACCCCATCTTGAGCAGGCCATGACTTAATTTTCTCTTTTTCTGCCTGATCATTGGCATGTCTTCCTTTGACACAGAGGCTGTCTGTCCTTATCTTTCCAGGAACCTGTGAAAGTGTCAAGTTATTCAGACAATGACATCGTAAGACACCTGATGCAACATCACAAGTGCCTTGTTAACTCTATTTCATGGTCAACTAATAATAACATAAACAATGTAGTTTGTGTTATGTTTTTACCTTATTTGTTTAATAATGCTAACGCATTGATGCACACAGGCTATGTCAGACATTCCTAAGGATATGTCAGTAATTCTCCATGTCAAATAAACCACAGTGTGGAAGGCCCATCAAGTGACCACTTGGGAGTGGAGCTCCTTTGCCTTGGATTATCACACATGAGGAAATATAGATTTTTTGGTCAAGTAATGTTCCCTAACGCGTACCCCACCGTCTCCATGTACTGGCTTGAAATGCATGTAATTTCCCTCCTGTGCCAGCTATGAAGTCGCAAATACATTTGCGTCCATCTTTAACATGTCCTCTTTCAGATCCGCCATGAACGGATTGAATATTCAGTTTCTAAATATGCTATGCCAACGTCTTTTTGTGGTATACTCTACACGTTTTTCAGCTCTGGCAAAGTAGGCCCTGATTCTGCCATCGAGCCTCTTTTTCCAGCCTTCTGACTCTGAGGGCCTCAGCCCAGGCTGCTCCTGTACCAGTGACCCCTGCCTTACTTCTTGCGCGGCTCACGGCGCTTAGCTCAGCCTACTGCCTGCCAAGACTGTATTCAACCTTCGATTTATCTGCTCCACTCCTCGAAAATACATTCCTGTCTCGTTGTTCAAGTAAACATCCTCCCAGCTGCAGGAGCAATGGGCCCAGCCTTTCTGTATCCGTGCAAGTAATTCATAGACTCCGTTGCCATGGTAGGCTCATGCCCCCTCACCTCTCATGCAGACACGTAGACACAAGACGCTTATACACGCAATCACAACCAGTATAGAATAGCCTCTGTCCGAGAGACCTTTCCCTTCCAGATACTACAGTTCCTTAAACATAAGATATCAGATACGATTTGGGATTAGATTGGTCTGACATCCCAGACTTATGTCTACACTTACAGAGCTAAATGTCAAGTCCCCTTCACCCTCCAGTTACACGTCAGCCACACGTCATACTGCTGCGCGCGCATCTCTGCCATGTAATTCTGCTGACATTGCAGGATTCTCTTATGGATCCACCTACTTGTGACCTCATGGTAAATGACGTTTTTAGTACACGCCTATTGCAACGCCTTTTTCTGTTACGTATGTGCATTTTATCTCTCTTCCCAGCTGTTACGCCTTCTGCATATGCCTTTACTGTAATGCATTGACTATATATATGAATAACTGTCAATAAAATGTTGTCTGTCAGTCCCTTCCCGAACCTGTGTGGTGACGGAATGGTATGCCACCTTGGCTCGAGCCAAATACCCAATTCCTTTTTAAGGAATAAAACCCTTTTGAGTAAACCTCAATATCACGGATTTTGCCTCTTATTTATCTGAGTTATTCTTATTGATTTTACCGCATAAATTAAGCATGGGTAATTAGATTTTACCACAGAACTGGCGCCCGAATAGGGACCCCTCCCCCATCTCACGCGCCGGCGGTGCGTTGCAGGCCTGGCCCCCTGCCACAGCCGGACGGACAACTACGCGTACCCGCAGGATTTCCTGTATCTCCCTCAGGCCAACGGAGGTGACTGAGGCTGCGATCGACACCCAGACGAGGCGGTGAGGAGTGCGGAGGATCCCGACCAGAGCCTAGCTGAGAGAGCAAGATCCGAGGTATACGGAGGCCCACCAGGTTCCGAAGTTCCGAAGTATCTGCGTCACGAGTCGAGTCCGAATCCAGTCCGAGTCCAGTCCAGTCCAGGGTTTCCGAGGCCTTCTGTTTCCGTGCTTCCCGGTGAGTACCGTTGCTAGGGACGCATCTAGACGTGCGCATTAGTTTGTGCCGGTCGAGACGGGTTTGGGTACACAAGCCTGGTCTGCACTGTTTAGCAGTGTATCTGTACTGTTTAGCAGTATATCTAGTTTGCACTGTTTACGGTGTATCTGTACCGTTTAGCGGTACATCCAGTTTTGCTCAGTTAGTAGGTTTTGTTACAATTATCGTTGTTCGTTTTGAATTGTTTTAATGTGTCATCCAAATGTCGTGGTATGAGTGAATGTCCGATCTTCTTTATTGTGATTATTGTGTTCATGTTCAGTGTGTACATATCTGAGTAGGAACCAAGTAGCCAGGTTTCAGAATGCCGTTATTCTCCAAATTAAGACAAATAAAAACTAGAAAAGGGGTACTAGAAGAAGCCGTCCCCATTCCACCTAGGGACACTCCAGGGTACTTTATGTACCACAAACATGGCCTAGATGCCGTTTTATTTCTCGACTTATGGGTGGATTACACTAAAGACCTATCAGAGAATCAGAGATGGCCCGCTGCTGGAACATGGGATGCAGATTGCATCATGAGAGTAGAAGAAGCATTATGGAAAAAGAAAGCCAGACAGTCACAGAAAGATGCCATTGAGCTATGGCGTAAAGAATCGCATAGGCGCACAGAAAAAGCACACAGACTAGAAGAGAAACATAAGGAGG
Organism: Lissotriton vulgaris; assembly: GCF_964263255.1. Lineage (NCBI taxonomy): Eukaryota > Metazoa > Chordata > Amphibia > Caudata > Salamandridae > Lissotriton > Lissotriton vulgaris. Next base: position 267,798,729 of record NC_141685.1, read on the forward strand.
AGCCTGAAAAGACTCGAGAAAACGCATTAGTTGAGGAAGGTATCCGAGTAAAATTAGAACAAGTAGACAGACAGCGAAACACACTCATGAATGGCATGTATCCCCTCTTGACTGAGGGTTTGCCTAAGGCCACCCCGGAAGTCCCGAAAAACCTACCACCCCCCCTGCTCCCTACTAAAAAGCATCCGAAAACGGCAAAGGACGTTTTTCTTTCTTCCTATCTAGACGATGTAGCTCCTGCATATGTTAATACCGTACCGCCACGCACACCTCCGCCTGGCGGCCAAGATGGTCAGCCCCTACCTCCCCGACAAGCTACTCCTCCTCCCGCTGTTCCTCCTGGTCTTCCAATCCTCCTTCCACCTCTTCCTGGACCCGCGCCCCTTGATATGGCCCCAACTAACCGCTTCGGAGCCGGCGCCTCGGGTGGCGCGTCCGGAGGAGCGGTAGGTTTCCAGACCCCGCCACCCACCCATCGATTGACTTTTAGAGAACAAGCACAACAACGTACACCTAGAACAGGCGATATTACTATCTATGGAGATCGTCTTGGAGATTGTAGATATGATCCAGTACCTGGTAAAAAGAATGATGAAAGAATGTTGCTCGCATCTGTACGACTGCGGAGAGTCACGAACTTCCTATTAACACTACCTGGAATGATAGATCATCTAGATCGAATATATCGGTTTGTCCAGACAGGAGTAGGGCCTGAAAGTATTAAGGAGGCCATGGCCTACCAGAAAGTAGATACTCAAGCCAAGATATTACGGTTTCATATAAACTGTTTCATAAGAGAAGTGGATAGGCCGGGTATGAACCCGGAAGACGTAAAGGCACTCCACAGGTGGGGCCAGAATATAGCAGATGGGAATCATGATAAACAAGCCTGTATAGAAAATATGTACCGAAGAATTAGAACTGCAATAAATAAAATGCATGAGAAAAGACAGCCACTACCGGAAGTAGATTCAGACAAGCATGAATCCTTGGAGGAGGAGGAGGACGAACAAGCAGAGACACCAGAGCACACACAGACACCGGCTAGAGAAATGGTAGCTTATGTAGGTAAAGGAAGACCGTTCAATAATTCAATGCGCCCAGTGCGTCCAGAAAGTAAAAGGATTTTTCAGGAAACCATGTGTAATCCGAAAACCCCCGAACACTTATTCCAGGCCACTGATAAAGTACTTCAAGAACAAATGGGGTACCATGTACTCGATTCTATGGACGAACAAGAATTAGCCAGGTCAGCCGTGCAATGGGCTGACAAGCCTGAGAAGTATAGTGATGATGCGTTAGCACACACGTTTTTGAACCTGACACCGAGTGAACAGCGTTTAGCTAGTATATACATGATACAACACCTGCTCTTATTGTATAGAAGCCAACATTCCGATCCAGGCCCCCTTCCTGATATATTAATAGAACTGCTCATGAACAGATGGAGTGGTCTGGGTACTGATCTAATTAAAGTAATTCTAGAACATCGTCACAAGTATAGTACTTTCCTGTGTCCACAGATCAACCCAACACATGTCATGGAAAGGAAAATGTATTACATGGACAGACAGAATCCGTTGCGAGAAGTGCACCCAGTTCAGAACGCAGACAATACGCTTAGGCGCGTGTTTGTGTACACGCCCATAACTAAAATGGAATTATTGGAGATGAAGAAATTAGTACCTAGTCATGACAAAGATCCCGCAGGTTTTCACCGTGAAATAAAGGATATGTTATTAATGGGCGATTACACTTTTCCAGACCTTATGAAAATATTGAAAGTATTACTGCCTCCAGGTATATACGAGAAACTGAAAGAAAAAGAGTGGGAGGTGGGAGACACAAAGATTGATTGGGCTGCATTAGAAGATGAAGAAAATACTCGAGTTCCAGGCCTAGGGCTTGGAGACAAAGTCAAGGCGTTACCAGGGTTGTTAGTACAGGTATTGCCACGTTTATTGAGTACGAAAAAGGAAGATTGGGGTGCAATCTCAGCCTGCAAACAGAAACCAGATGAAGACACTAGTGATTTCTACACCCGATTTGAGAAATGTTTTGGTATTAATAGCGGTCTGAAAGCAAGTAGCGAGTCATATCCACATCTTTTTGTAACGAAATTAGTCGAGAATTCCCTGCCCCAGGTTAAGAACAGGGTACTGAAAGTAGAAAGTACTTGGCAAGCTAATACTCCTTCACAAATGTTACAAATGTTACAGTACCATCAGAATAGACTTAGAGAAGAACAAGAACACGAACAAAGACGTATGAAAGATACGAAAATGAAAATGTTAGTTGCTCAGTCAGTTCCAGCTGACGGTCACAAAAAGGGTGCGACCCAGCCCGGTAATTCAACGGCTCCTGTTAAAGGGGTATGTAACTATTGTAAACAGCCAGGTCATTATATAAACGATTGTGCAGTTCTGAAACACAATATCTCCACGGGTAAGACCAAGGAGAGACGGCGTCCACCTAGACAAGATCAGGTTCAACAACAAGTACCCCAGAATATACAACATATTCCGCCTATGCCAGCTTCATCACAGACCGTAGCGATACCCCAACAACAGCCTATCACCGCAACACAAAACACGACACAGCAGATGTACCAGTATGCACAAAATGATTACCCCGATTATCAACGATACACATGAAACAGCCTGGAGAGGGAGTTCCGCTTGCCTCTTATTGAGGTTCCTGTAGATCAAAGGGGTCCTTACGTACACAGTCAAGTATTGGGAAAAGACAGAAAGTTTCTCATTGATACAGGGGCAAGCAGAACCACGATAAGTCACAATGAAGTACCAGGGGCACCCCTCTCAGGCTCACAGAACGTGTCCCTTGGATTTTCAGGAAAACCCATTATTAATGAAGTATCACAACCTCTTCCTCTTGCAGTTGGTCCTTTGACACGGACTACAGATTTATTGCTTACGAAATCATGCCCAGAAAACCTGTTAGGCATAAAGACATTGAAAGCTCTAGGAGCTATTATATGCTGTTCTCCGGAAGGAGTACGATTGTTTTTACGAGATTTCAAAGGCCATTATGTATTAAGAGACATGGATCGCAGATTACAGGATGTCCCTGCACACTTGTGGGCGCAAGGCCCCACTGATGTAGGTTGTATGCACATTACACCATATCGAGTCACACTCAAAGCAGGAGTGATATTACCACGTATTCGACAATACAAGTTACCCCCAGAGGCTGTAGTGGCTTTACTGAGAATCATTGACGAGCTCATTGCACAAGGAGTGGTTGTGGAAACTGACTCCAATATATGTAATTCTCCTATTATTCCAGTTCTTAAACGTACTGACCCAAATGCACCACCTGTTTACCGATTAGTTATTGATCTGCGCGAATTGAATAAATGCATTGTACCACAGTATCCTGTGGTCCCAGATATCTCCTCATTATTGACAGCTATTGATTCAGAAGCGACGTTCTTTACTGTAATTGACCTCAAGAACGCCTTCTTCAGTGTCCCGATCGATCCGGAAAGCCAATACTTGTTCGGCTTCAGTTTAAATGGACGATCTTTCAAATTTGCACGCGCACCTCAAGGATTCACAGAAAGCCCCAGCATTTATAGTCAAGCATTGAAAAAACAACTCGACAGTATCCACATGCCAGTTAACACTGCCCTGCTTCAATATGTCGATGATCTGCTGATCACCGCTCGAAGCGAACCCGATTGTGAACATGCCTCACTGACTGTTTTGAACTTCCTGGCTGACAAGGGGCACAAGGTGTCCCCTTCGAAGCTGCAATTCTGTGTTCAGCAAGTTGTGTACCTGGGTCACTTGCTGTCCAAAGTGGGGAGACAGCTCACTCCTGATCGCATTCAGTTAATTGTAAACATGTCACCACCCAGAACACAAAAGGAGGTGCGGGCTTTCATAGGCCTCACTTCATACTGCAGACAATGGATTCCCCAATATGCATTTCTAGCAAAACCACTCATTCAGTTGACAACACAGGAGGCAGCGACTTCGACTGTCCTCCCTTGGACTCAGGAACATACACAAGCTTTTGAAGACTTGAAGAAAGCCTTATGTCAAGCACCTGTTTTAGCGACACCATGTTACAGTAAACCTTTTACACTTTTTGTCACAGAACGTGAAGGTACTGCCTTGTCAGTCCTCACTCAGGAACAAGCAGGTTCACACAAACCGTGTGCTTACTTTTCTAGCACATTAGATCCAGTAGCCCAGGCCCTTCCGGCGTGTTTGAAATCAGTTGCAGCGACAGCTTTAGCAATTAGACAGAGTGATTCCATTGTGTTAGGACATCCATTGACAGTACAGGTTCCACATTCCGTGGAAGTCCTTTTAAATCGAACCCAGACTCAACACCTGACTATAGCAAGATTGACAGGTTACGAACTGACATTGTTTCAACCACACATAGAAATCAGACGCTGCAGCACATTAAATCCTGCTACGTTATTGCCACTCAATGGAGTAGATCCATTGGCACATGATTGTATTGAAGTCATTACTATTACAACAAAACCCAGACAAGACTTGACAGATGTTCCATTATCAGATCCAGACCTGACACTTTATGTGGACGGTTCATGTATGAGAACAAAGACAGGTGAATTAGTGGCAGCCTACGCAGTCACGACAGACACCGATGTTATTGAAACCAATTGTATCGACACCTTGTCAGCTCAAGCAGCAGAGCTCATCGCTCTGACACAAGCATGTATCCAAGCCAAGAATAAGAAAGTCAATATATACACTGATTCACGTTATGCATTCGGAGTCGTTCACGACTTTGGAGTCCTTTGGCGAGAGAGAGGTTACTTAACTTCTCACGGTGCCAACATCCAACATGGTCCCCTCATTCAAGCTCTGTTAGATGCAATACATCTACCCACTGGAATTTCTATTATGAAATGTAAGGCACATACAAAAGTTACTGATACCATCTCCCAGGGTAACGACCTGGCAGACCGAACAGCAAAGCAAACTGCTCAAAACCGAACTCATGTAACTGAACAGACACAAATAACAGTACCGACACACTGCATGACAGTCAGGGATCCCGCACGAGATGTAATTGACATACAAACACATGCCACGCCAGACGAAATTAAGAAGTGGACTGAATTAGGAGGGATCCAGACAGATCAGGGATGGATGACGAAGGGAAAATCTACATGGTTTCTCCCCGACTCTATGGTTCAGGTTATCATTAACACGATACATAGTCCTGCACACCTAGGAGAGAAAGCAATGCTAGACAGTATTCAACACATATGGTTCAATAATAACTTACGAGCAGCAGCCAAGCAGAAAGTGCGTACTTGCATGATTTGTGGTCAGTTTAATCCAGGTAAAAGCATCCCCGTAGAGAAAGGTGGATTCCAGCCTCCCGAACACCCTTTTGAAGTCCTCCAGATGGATTATATCCAGATGGAGCGTTGTCGAGGATTCAAATATGTCCTCGTAGTTGTATGCGCTCTTTCCCGATGGACAGAAGCATACCCAGTCCCAGATTATACTGCTCCGACCACTGCCAAGCAGCTGGTTCGTGAATTCTTCCCACGGTATGGTTTGCCCCGTATCGTGTACTCAGATAACGGTCAGCCATTCTCATCCGAGCTTGTGAAACACATTACACTCCTGTTAGGCTATCAGTGGAAGTTCCACTGTGTCCGGCATCCCGAGGCAGCAGGTCTCGTGGAGCGCCATAATCAGACTCTAAAAATCCGACTTTCCAAGATCTGTAGAGAGAAGGGTGTGGACTGGATAGTTGCTTTGCCGGTTGCCCTCTTCTATATGAGGATGGTGGCCCATTCTCGAACTGGGCTATCCCCGTATGAAGTGGTCTTTGGTAGGCCACCGAATATGTGGGGGACGCCTATTCCACGTAAAATTACAGATGTTGACTGTATTATGCTGACAGATTACCTTGCCTCCTTGATGTCTGCACTACAATCTTGTCGTTCACAGGTAGCTGCAGCCTTTCCCGACAACACCGAGGTGAAACCCCACGAAGTGGTCCCGGGGGATTTTGTCTTCGTGCGCAACTTCGATCGGAGAAGTCCGTTGGAGCCCCGCTGGCAAACCCCGAAATTGGTTCTTCTAACAACGAGGACAGCTATCAAGGTAGAGGGCAGGAAAGGGTGGCTGCATTCCAGCCACGTTAAGAAATTCTACGGACTTCCTTCGGACTTGGACTCTAAGCCCTGCCCTCCTACGCAAACTGATTCGAAACTCCCTTTGGTTGAAAAAACCGCCTCTGAAGAATATAGACTGAAATTACGATCTAGCAAGTCAGACAGTTTAATTGTTTAAGTCCTCCCCTAGGTGAATCGGTTAAATTAGTTTCTGACATGTATCCCCTAGATCGAGATAGAGAGAGAGATAGACAAAGACAACAAAAGAAGCGTGCATATTGTAAATCACTTCGTAGTCACTGTATAGTGACGTTACTGATTATGTTTTTTATAAGTCTTCTGATTATTGCTGCTAGTATTGTATTGCACATATATTACCCTATATTCAAGCATGCACAATCTGCTTATAACGTCACTGCTGAACATTCCTTTAGTGAATTACCCCCTCACGAATTATCCTACAGACTTGCGCTGCGCAACAACACTTTCATTAGTATGTTACATCACTCCCATCAGACTAATAACGCTACAAATTGTTGGATATGTGGCCGACTCCCTCCCTACCAGAAATACAAGGGAGTTCTGCCCCTCTTTCCGTACCCGTTCACTCACAATGGTTCATGTGGCGCGTGGTTTAAATTGATTAATGCCCTAGATCCTGATACTGCTGTATATGAAGGAAGCTGGGTTTGGGGAAACCTGAACTTAGTCTTGCTTAAAGCCTGCTACCCTGACAAGGAGGGACTTCCCGTTGGGACAGGAACTGATTTAGAAAATGAAGTGTATGGGTTAGGTAATTACACCATTAATTTCATGATTCTAACAATTGAATCTGAAGCTGCACCCGTCTTACCAGCTATGTCAGTATTACCAGTCACAGGCGAATTATGTGTCCGGAAAAATGGTTCAGTACATTTAGGTCATAGCAAATGCACTACTGTGGTCGAATTCAGTGACCAAGGCAAATCTTCATTCAGAGCTTCACGTCATTCCTATTTTGTTTGCGGCCATACCGCATACATACGCTTACCTCTAGACTGGGATGGTACCTGTTACATTGCATTCCTTTTGCCACCTGTCTTCCTAGCCCCTCCTGATTATCATAGAAATACTAATCTAGTGAACCATCGAATCCGAAGAGATCTCCCACTTGTCGATTACACTGAAACGGCATGGGAGCAATATACAGACTTCAATAAAGGTTTCTTCCCCTATCTAGGTGCTGTTTTTAATAGTAAACTGATACGCAGATTAACCAGAACTCTCGAAGCAGTAGTGAACGAGACTACTTCAGCTCTAGGTAACCTAACAGAGGAGCAGTCCGCCATGCGGGTTGTTGTTCTTCAAAATCGTCTTGTTATTGACGTCATCTTGGCAGATAGGGGTGGAGCTTGTAAGGTCATCGGGTCAAGTTGCTGTGTTTTCATCCCAGAAAACGCGCCAACTGTATATAAAGCTATCACACGTCTTCATAAAATTGCAAGTTTGATACACCAGAATCCAGGCACCTGGACTTGGTCCGGTTGGTTTTGGACAACGTTGACCGCTTGGGGATGGAAGATCCTATCCCTCCTAGGCATTGCCCTTCTCATAGTATTCAGTTGCTGCCTGTGTCTACAATGTGGGCCGGCGATTTGTGGCCTGTGCGCCACATCATGCATTCCGCATTCGAATTCTCATTCAAAACGCGAAAAGAAGAAAGAAGAGCAAATGATGTTACGTGAACAGATTGATCGATTCATGAGGATCGATGTATCATGAAGGGTCCGTAGGGAACAAGGAGGGAATGAGGAAATATAGATTTATTGGTCAAGTAATGTTCCCTAACGCGTACCCCACCGTCTCCATGTACTGGCTTGAAATGCATGTAATTTCCCTCCTGTGCCAGCTATGAAGTCGCAAATACATTTGCGTCCATCTTTAACATGTCCTCTTTCAGATCCGCCATGAACGGATTGAATATTCAGTTTCTAAATATGCTATGCCAACGTCTTTTTGTGGTATACTCTACACGTTTTTCAGCTCTGGCAAAGTAGGCCCTGATTCTGCCATCGAGCCTCTTTTTCCAGCCTTCTGACTCTGAGGGCCTCAGCCCAGGCTGCTCCTGTACCAGTGACCCCTGCCTTACTTCTTGCGCGGCTCACGGCGCTTAGCTCAGCCTACTGCCTGCCAAGACTGTATTCAACCTTCGATTTATCTGCTCCACTCCTCGAAAATACATTCCTGTCTCGTTGTTCAAGTAAACATCCTCCCAGCTGCAGGAGCAATGGGCCCAGCCTTTCTGTATCCGTGCAAGTAATTCATAGACTCCGTTGCCATGGTAGGCTCATGCCCCCTCACCTCTCATGCAGACACGTAGACACAAGACGCTTATACACGCAATCACAACCAGTATAGAATAGCCTCTGTCCGAGAGACCTTTCCCTTCCAGATACTACAGTTCCTTAAACATAAGATATCAGATACGATTTGGGATTAGGTTGGTCTGACATCCCAGACTTATGTCTACACTTACAGAGCTAAATGTCAAGTCCCCTTCACCCTCCAGTTACACGTCAGCCACACGTCATACTGCTGCGCACGCATCTCTGCCATGTAATTCTGCTGACATTGCAGGATTCTCTTATGGATCCACCTACTTGTGACCTCATGGTAAATGACGTTTTTAGTACACGCCTATTGCAACGCCTTTTTCTGTTACGTATGTGCATTTTATCTCTCTTCCCAGCTGTTACGCCTTCTGCATATGCCTTTACTGTAATGCATTGACTATATATATGAATAACTGTCAATAAAATGTTGTCTGTCAGTCCCTTCCCGAACCTGTGTGGTGACGGAATGGTATGCCACCTTGGCTCGAGCCAAATACCCAATTCCTTTTTAAGGAATAAAACCCTTTTGAGTAAACCTCAATATCACGGATTTTGCCTCTTATTTATCTGAGTTATTCTTATTGATTTTACCGCATAAATTAAGCATGGGTAATTAGATTTTACCACACACAAGATACGACCAGAAGATCTTGACAGTGACTGACAGACCATTGTACTACAGCAGCATTCCATTCTGCACTGAAAACTGATACCAAGTCTAAGAGGAGAGGAGGTGATGCTGATGACTGTTTTTCTTTTGAGTGAACGCTCTCTCCTAGCAACTGATAATCCCAGCCTCATCCTGTAAACAGGTATGCAGTGTGTTGATTCTCCCTAAGAAACTCTAGAAGCAAGTTACACTACCTCATGCTCTTGTAGTGTAGTGCATTGAAGTAGGTTTAGGGTGTTAAGTTGCTAGATTGCATTTTCACTATGGTAGAAATGTTCATATTATATTCAATGTTTGCAACATGCATTACTACTCTTTTAAAATATTATGTGTGGTTATTTTACATGTGCTAAGCAACAGGGTGAGCCTGTTGAAATAAACACTTTTAAGTATAAAGTGCCTTTTCTTTTCGTAGTGCAGGATTTGTGAGTGATATTGTAAAGAGCAAACTTGGGCTTTCAAATTACCACAGCATCCCTGAATCCCTGTTTCGGGACTGTTAGTAACCTAGAAAGCATAGACACTACATCAGCTGTGCGTTGAGTGGGGTTGTGTGAGGCTGCAATAAACTGTTCTTTCACTAAGGTCACTCGTGACACCCGTGGATGTGAAACTTTGTAGAGCTATGCCAAAGTCTTAGTTTATGCCTATTACATATATTAACTTTTCCAGAGCTTCTCTAGAGGGAGGTAAATAGTTTGATGAGGTTAATGATGAAGGTGGCTTGTGGCGCAATTTGAGAGCTTTACTTTACAGATGTCTGTCAGTGTGGGGGAAATTCTTTGAGCAAAGTTAAGTTCATAAAATTGACGCAGCATGCCAGAAAATACCCTTTTTAGATTTCATTTATGTAGTTTTTGCACAATTCATGGCATACTTATTGGACCTATTCACAAAGGTAAATATGGGGGAGGAGCTATGCAACGATTCAAGATGGCCGCGTAAGCTCCCGGCTCCGTCGACCTCCACCGGCGGCCGATATATCCTGCTATTCATCCTATACCACCACCGGGCACCTGGGTGTATGAAGTCTGCCTGACACCATTGTTGCAAACCCGGTCTTTCTACCTGCTGTGGTGACAGAGTTCTGTTGTGTTTTCTTCTGGGCCTATTTCAGGGCTGCCGCCGGGACCTCGATTTCCTGTCCACCCGGATTGCAATCGATCAACAGCGGCTATGAGTCCGGGGTCTGGTCCGGTCCTACGACTTTGGATTTTGAGACTCTGCATCGCAATCCATTCTTTCCTAGGCGACGAAGAGATATTTTCGTGAAGGACGGCGATCATCCTGAGCCGCGGTTCGGAGACGTGCCCGGAGACCTTGCTGGGGGGACGGGGTCAGAGGGCTGTCCCCCGCGGCTGGAGAAGGTGTAGCGTTTGCCGGTGATGAGAGCGCCCGCAGTTTACGTCTGCTTTGTGTGTGCCTAGAGCCTTGGTAGTGTTCCCGGGGCTCGAGTCCTGCTTCGTCCCTGTGGCCCGGGGGATGGAGCGGACGGATGACGCACCATTGTTGAGGTCCATCATGGCCGCCATAGGGGCGCTCCATACCCAGTTTACCGTCACGTATGACCGGCTCGCGAAAAAGCTGGAAAACATTCGCCTAGGACCGGACGACGACCCTGTGACGGATGACCAATATTCCTTGATACCGGTGGAGGACTTGACCCATCGTTCTGAGGTTCCCGACCGGTGCCCTGCCTTGGCTCACTTGGATTCTTTTGGCCCGGATTACTCTGCACCCATCGCTATCAATGGTCCTCCCTATGTGCTCTCCGCCCGGCGGACCCTCGCTGCCAATGATCCTGCTCGCAGTAGAAAGCCCTTCCAAAACTATTGGAGAAGTCGGTCTTTCCTCTCCATCTTGTCCTGTTGGTCCTGTGGACTCCGCCATTTTGTGACTGGTCCTTGTTTGGATTTAGCTGCCCTGCACCTCTGCAGACATTTTGACTGTCTCCTGCCTATTGCGCTTCGGAGGACTTGGGGCTCTACGCGGAGCCGCACTGGCCAAGGCTGACTTCATCTGGTATCCGGCTTTGACACGTCACCATTGCTTTGACTGGGCTGCTGTATTTTTTCTCTCGAAATTATTATCTCTTGGGCGACATGTGTTTTAATGCGGATTTGATATTGCCTGGGCTCTTTCCGGGAGGTGGTTAGATTTGGTTGATGTCCTCCCCAGCTGGACGCTTGCTTTTTCCTTTTGAAGGTTGGTTGATATGCTATGGGGAGGTCGCCAGTGGTGGGGGGTAAGGGAGTCCGGGAGTGTGTTTGTCGCTCTCCTCCTCCACTTTATATTTTTCCCTTTTATGGGGCAGTTCCTGGGCGACAGGCACGCTGTTAGTGGGGTTGGCCGTAGCCAATATAGGTGTGCAGGGTGGTGGGTGTAGGGGGGGTTTGTTGTTTTAGTTTATTTTGTTCTATGGTCCCTTTCTCTTCTTTTTCTGTCTGTTCTTGGGAGGGTACTCTGTCTCTCCAGTAGGGTTGGCGGTCTCTTTTAATTCTTCTCCTTTTTCTATCAGGCGTTTCCACTTGCCTATGCCTTTCTGTCATGAGAGGGTGGGTATATGGGATGGTGCTCTGTTAACTATTTGCTGCTGTATTGTCTGTAGCTCTGTTGCTGCCTCGGTGACCATATTGTTCGCATAACTGTGTGAGTGTTCACCTGACATCGATTGCTTTGCGGGGTTCGTCCCCCCTCATCTCCTGTTTCTTAACCTAGATGGTGTGACGCCTTTGAGATAGCCGCCGCTACTTCTTCATCATAATTAAAAAAACGAAAACCTAATGTATCCTTTTGCGCTGGTGCCCATGACCACGTGTGGTAGTCGTACAGCTTCTCCTTTGCTTAATTGTTGTCCGACTTCTTCATTTGCGGCCGGCCCCTGTGGTTGTGGGCCTGCGCATGTAATGTCTTGCATTTCTCAATAAAGGTTTTCAAAAAAAACAAACAAAAAAAAAAAAACAAAGGTAAATACGCATATGTACATAGGCGAATACACCTAGATGTAAGTCCAAATGTGTTTGCTATTCACCATTTCTGTATGTAGATTTAACCTAGGAGTACACTTACCTGTCTCTACCCTCTCAAATAAGGAGGTGGGACCTCCCACAACAGGATTTACAAGTGTAAAGTTGCTACTAATAACTTTTGCACACATAGGTGAAGATCCCTGCCCCCTGTGTGGAGATCTCCATATGGGAAAGTATAAAGAACAGAAGTTTATTACTCTAAAGTATTAAAATATTTGCATGTCAAATGTAAATGTAAAGTAAATGTAAACATTTAATTTGACAATGTCAAACTAGAATTCCCTTTGAAATAGAACAATATTCATCAGGCTTAGTGTTCAATCACCCTGCTGTCACACAAATTAAACAACCATACTAAGAACACCCCCATAGGAATACAAGACACAAAAATAAAAAAAAATAATGTACATTTAATTAGCAATACACAATCAATTGAATACGATATACACAATTTTCAATTTAAAAACACATTATACATGATAAAAACAAAATCACAGTGTTCACTCTAATAGTGAGGAGAGCTACAGACACTAATCCAGAGGATCTAATACTGCAGGGAAGGAAACTAAGGCAAAGACAATTTTTAACCTTTGCACAGCTAATTCAGACAACGTAGTGAACAAGGAAAAGAACATCGTTTTTAATGCCTCTGTATCTCTTGTGCCCAATAGAATTTAACCACACTTCAGAGCGTCGACGCGTTTCGGTGGCAACACAATTATTAAGCCACCATCCTCAGGACACAAATGGATAATGTTCCTTCCTTAGGATCAATATATAAATGAATCTTAGAAATCTGCTTCTTTATTTCAGTAGTCCTCGTGTTAATGGAATACCAGCGAAGAATAAAACTTGGACTCAGATAAGCCTCTAAATTAAGGTAAAAAGATGCTCCTATGGCAGATTCTTTTCTCAGTAGAAACCTTGATGTCATATAGACGGAAATATTCTAAATCTCGAATTATGCAAATAGTCCCTTTTGTATGGCTGTGGACAGGAATGTACTATTTGATTTAGCACCCCTCTTTCAAGGAAGAGCATGCAGTCTTGATATCAGGCTTTCATCATCCTGCATCCAACACGTATTCCCGCCACCGTGCATTTAATTTGAACCTAGAACTTCCAATTTATATTTCAAAATAATTTAATTGTTTTTACATCAGTTCCTATGGAGTGGTATTTTGTTTCTCTGCCTCTATTGTTTTCCATGGGAACGTGTTTTAGTACCTGCGAGTGACCATGTGTTGTGCTTGATTATCAGGCACATGCATCAAGAAAAGCTTTTGCGAGTCCTTAATTGCGATTATTAAGGAATCGCAATTAAGGACACTCAAAAGCCTGTGCGTGTAGGAATCGCTATTAAAAGAGCGATTTATAAACATTCCTTAATTGCGACTCACAAATTGCGAGTCGCAATTAAGGAATGCCTTCCCATGTATTCCTATGGGCCTACAGGCCCATAGGAATGATTGGGAGATTGCATGCACAATTTCAAAATTGCGCATGCAATTTCAAGGGTGCAAAGGTGTCCTAAGGACACCCTGTTGCACCCCTGAAATTGCTCTGTGCACACATGGCGCAAGGGCATGTGTGTGTGTGTGTAACCTACAACTTTGAAAAATGCACTTTAGTGCATTTTTCAAAGTTTTTGCAAATTACCGCCAAGTTCAACTTCATGGTAATTTGCGCCTCCTAATAGCGAAATCGCTATTCTAAAGTGGTTCTTGCATTGCATTTAAGGAATCGCAAATTGCGATTCCTTAAATGCAATTGCAATTTGAGAATTCGCAATTAGTTGCGAATTCTCATATTGCGAGTTCCTTGAACCTTGATGCATAGCAAATGCCCTTTTTGCGGGCGCAAACTGACGATTTTTGCGATTCGTACCATTTGCGCTTGCAAAAATGGATGATGCATGTGCCTGTTAGTTCCAAAGTTGAGCTGCAAGACATTTACATCTGTTTTAACACCTTTAGGGCTGCAGTAACTTTAGAAATGTCGTTTGTGAATAGCACTGGTCTTATTTGTTTTTGGGTGTGTATTTGTATTAACCCCTTACGTGCTCCTGTCGGCCAACGGCCGTCGCGAGCACAACCTCCATAGTGCTGTGCACGTCCGTTGGCCGAAGCAGTCCCGCCCACTGATTAAAACCGCTGCACCATGGTGGAATTCGCGCCGCGGTTAACATGTCCCTCCCTAAACCGCTTCTCAAATTTCTCCAAACCCTTCCTGGGCCTAATTAATGAGGTTTTGCCGTAGGGCAGTGCCACAGGCCTTCCTGCCGCACTGACTTATGGCAAACGAAAAGAGCAGGAATGCACTGTATCTATCAGATACAGCGCATTCCTGTCCATTTCCCCTGAACTTCCACACAATGGCCTGCAGTTCGTGCACCATGGTGCAAGGAAGCCTGAGTTGCGAGGATGATTATTTGTGTGTAGGAAGGGAAACCTCCTCGTTCTTCCTCCCTTACGCAGAGATCTCCATCACTCTGGTGGAGATCTCTTCATAGAAACGGTATTGAGGCTGAGGTCTCTTCGCCCATAGGTTTCTTAATAGCATGTTGTTGTAGTTGAGTGGGATGTTTATAGTACTGCTTTACATATTAAAAATTCAGTTTGTGAATAGTCCCCTTACTTTAAGGGGCTTTGGGTCCGACTTGCTCTGCCTTTGGCTTCATTTTAGCCATAACCTTCAGCCATTGTCTTGACATTTTGGCAACACATCAGCCATCTGTCCATCCATGCTCATGTCCTATCAATTGAACTGTTGCTTCAGCAAGGCCACTGTCTCCACCTGTCATTACCTGGATCTGGCTGATTTACTATTCTAACTCTAATCTCAGCCATTCGGGCCCTGTGAGTTCACAACAGTCGAGGGAATGGTTATGTTGCTGATTAAATCTGTACCTGCTTCATATTACAGGTAAGCATGGGCGGAAAATCCGTTTCGCTCGCGGATTTTGCGGATTTTCGGTAAATTCGCAATCCGCGAGATTCGCGAATCTCCCGCAAAATCCGCAAATCCGCGAGCAGCGGATTTTGCTCGCACTGCTCGCACTGTTCGCGTGAGTTCGCGGCTTCCCAGTACAACTTCGCGCCCAGCGAATAAGTGCAAAATTGCAGAAATACGATCTTAGCAAAACTGAAACTACTTACCAGGTTCAAAAGTTCAGGCTCATCATTAGTAGCCATTTCCTGTAGTGCTTCCTGAGGGGCCCCTCCAGAGTTCAGTTGCCAGTTGCAACTATTATGTGACCCTGCTCTGAACCTCAGAATAGTTACACATATGCCACAAAGGTCCTGAATTACAGCTAAGGGAGACAAGCAGGAGCCAGGCTGAAAGTTCAAATCCATTAATCAGCCCCTAATTCATTATTGTCAGTTGGGGCAGGGCAGGTGTTGTAACTAATTTTGCAACAATGAAAGCACTTAGCAAGTGCAAAAGATCACTAATCAGGAAGCACTAAGGAAGCAGGTGCCAGCTAAAAAAATATTCTGTGACACATTAATCAGCCCCAAATTAATTCAAGTCACTTGAGGCAGGGAAGGTGTGCTTGCGTTGCCACAATAATGTACACTGACTGGACAACCAGAGGGTGCTGTGATGAAACAGAGGGTGGCATGGGTGGGCCAGAGGGTGGCATGAGTAGTCAGAGAGTGGCAGTGGTGACAGAGAGTGGCAGTGATGAAGAAGAGTGTCCCAAACAGGCTGGACACGTAGAAACAACAAGTTCGCGAAACTTGCAACCCGACAGGTAAGTTCGCAATTTGCGAAAGTGTACAAAACCCTCGCGAACTGGCAGAAACCCGCGCAAACACAAAAAAAAAAATCCGCAAATTCGCGAGAATTCGCGGATTTTGCGGATTGCGAGTTCGCAAATCTGCAAAATTCGCGAACGCGAGATTCGCAAAATTCGCCCATGCTTAATTACAGGAAACTGCAATGGAAAATGGGTGGAGTCGAGCCAGAGTTCAGCTAGACAACATACCATTGCACTTCTGCAGCCTGATTCATCAAAGTACCGTTTTGCGAGTCTCTAATAGCGATTCATAAGGAATCGCTATTTGAGACTCGCAAAACGGTATTCATGTAGGAATCGCAAAATAAAATGCGATTCCTACACATTCCTTATTTGCGATTAGCAAATTACTAATCGCAAATAAGGAAAAACTCCCCATTCATTCCTATGGGCCAAAAGGCCCATAGGAATGAATGGGGAGTATTCCTTATTTGCGATTAGCAATTTGCTAATCGCAAATAAGATAGCGATTTTAAGGGTGCCAGGGGTGTCCATAGGACACCCTGTAGCACCCCTTAAATGCAAATTTTAACAGGTGTTGCGCACACACATGTCCAAAGGACATGTGTGTGTGCAACATGCAACTTAGGAAAATGCTTTTAAAAGCATTTTTCTAAGTTTTCGCTATTTACCACGAGGTTTGACCTCGCGGTAAATAGCGGGCCGAAATTGCGAATTCGCTATTTAAAAATGGATGATGAATTGCATTTAAGGAATCTCAAATAGAGATTCCTTAAATGTAATTCCTCGCTAAATTGCGAATTCGCAATTACCGATTTTTGCATTTGGGATGATGAATCCCAATGCAAAAATCGCACTCGCAAAGGGCCAGATTCTCAGAATCTGGCCCTTTGCAAGCGCAAATCAGCTTGATGAATCAGGCTGCTGGTGACATAGGATTTACTTAAGACTAAGAGCTTTTCCCATTAATTTGAACATTTGTAGTTTTCCCTAGGGATATTTTTGGTTACATTTATTTATCACAGCCCCAAATCCTTCCCAAGTCTGGTGAAGAGAACATATACTTACTTTTGTTACTCTCTTTGGGTTCCAGTCCTTGACAACTAAATGTGGCTGAGTTTTTCAGAAAGGGGACAATTTATTTGGATTCAGCATCATCCAGGATGGCCCATGCAGCTCCCTGGAGACAAATTAAGAGAGAACTTGAAGGGAAGAGCCTTCAGCTATTGGTCGAGGTCCAAGAAGCCAAAGACCCCTGTGTTCATCTCTGTTTGCAAAAGACTTGCTAAAAAATATGCATTCCATCAGTACAGACCCCACATCAAAAACCGAAAGATTTTTAAGCTACACACATAGCAGTCTTGGATACAGGATATGTCATGAAAAGGGATTCAGGCTCCTTGGTAGTGTAGAGAGTTTCAAAATATTGACCTCCAGTGTTTAATTTGTGCTGGTGGTTGCAGGTGGTGGGCTCCAAAACTCAGTTTTGGGGACCAGGACATATTTTTCCTCATCACACTTTGACTTATTGCAAGAGAGAGAAAGTAAATCCCAAAAAGGAGAAAAAAGGAGGAACAGAGAGTTAGGCAAACTGAGATTAATGGAAAACCAGAGATCAAAAAGAAGCCACAAGAGTGAGATAAAAAGATAAGAAGTGTAGGGAGCTGGAAGAGATGAGATGGATCTGAGACTAGGCAGCCGTAGTATTCAGCATCCCCAGGCGTTCAAAACACCATCTGCAGGCTCCTAGGAAACATTTAGGGTCATATTTTCAGCAGCTGGAAAACTGCTGCTTAAACGGCGATAATGGGCTTGATAATATGCCCTTGTGAATTCTCATAGAAGCCCAGGTTCTGTTGTGAACATGGGCTTCTATGGGAATTTACAAGGGCATATTGTCAAGCCCATTATCGCCGTTTTAGCGGCAATTTCCTGCCGATAAAAGCGGCGATAATGTATCGCCTTTTCTTGATAATATGGCCCTAAGTGCCGTCCAACTACATATTGTTTTTATAAATTAAGCATTGACCCTGCCCAAGTAGCCTATTTAGATACCAGTCACAGTCCTTCTATAATTTAACCAAGACTTGAGTGAACTTAACTTGAGCTATCCTGTTCAAATTGAAACATAGTTTATATTCCCAGACATTTCATTGAACAGTCTGACCATTGCATTCTCCAGCTGGCCGTCTGGCCTTTCTAAACCAGACCCAAGAGAAGTCGCATTCAATGGACATCCAGAACGTTTGCCGTAGCCTTCGAGTGTTTGGCCAAGATGAGCCCTGCCCGGGGATGGCGCGTTACTTATGGAATGATCTTCTGTAGCCAAACAGCACTGATTCCTGCAAGAATCATCAGACCACAGTTCAGGAGACAATCTCACTTAACTCACCACTGCTTGGATTCTTGCCACCTTTTGGGATAACTGGCACTGTTTCTCCTTCCATAGAGTAGACGTTTAGGGTCCAATCTAGCCGGAAGAGGGATCAGCATCACACTCAGAAGAAAAACCAACGAGAACTGTTGCTTTTCCCTCCTTTAGAGGCTTGACAGGATTGTGTTGTCTAAAAAGTCTCCGAAAGCCAATAGAGCCCATCCGCCTCCTTTGCCCGTACATTAAGTGAGACCACGCATATGCAGACGTTTATAAAGACCTTATTGGTGTCTTTGTTTTTAAAGGGTATTTTATTAATTTTCATATGAACAATAAAAAAGTAATACAAGGCAGTGTCTCAACTCAGTGTAGAGTGTCGCCTACTAGTCCGACATCAGTACACCCAATGAAGCAGGGCATTCTGCTTCGATCTATCGGTTATCACTCCGGTCGCCCAAGCAATCAAGTGATCAATGGGTCCAGCTGAATGGTAGTACCCCACCCTTCAAGCAGGTGGTGTCTCTTCGAGAGCAGGCATCTTCTCCTGTGCTTATAACAGCTGTCAGTAAATTCTTCCAGACTACCAAGTCCTCCACTATCTTGGCATCGCGCCTGACTTGTACCAATCTAATTTCTTCAGTCGCAAAGCGTTCATTCCCAACTTTCATCCCTGCATTTAGGGATGGACTCTCAGCTCTCCACCAACCAATGGCCACACTGCATTTAGCCACAACCATAATCAACAAGGCAGCCTTATTTTTGATGCGTGATTAGTCTGCATCACTCCTAGCCCAAATAGACATGTCTTTGGTGCTTTCTGTATGTGCATATGCGGGTTTCCAGTAACTTCAATCGCGATTAATGCCATAAACACATTTTCACCCGACAATGCCATAACATCAAGAGGAAGCAATGCTTCTGGTAATGTGTTAGACAACAGCATTTATGTAGTGCTTTCTCTCCCATTGCAGAGTACCAGAAAAGTAGTGTGGTACACCCTGGGGAATCGTATGGTTGGCTGAGGTTCAGTTTGTGGTTATTCTATGTGGAAAGTGTTTTGATGTTGTGTTGCTTATGTGTGCCTTTGTTTTAAACTCTGTTACCCTTAACTTCTTTAATGAACGTAATGACATAGGGCTTTTTTTTTACCACAATCAGCAGAAGACTGACTGCCTTTTCCAGTGACACAGAATTCCTATCTGGAACACCATAACCTAATTCTGCTGTATGTCCAGCCCATCACTTCGCAGAAGTATTTGACCACAGCGAGGAACCCAAGGTCTACAGTCAATCGCAAATGTGCAAACTTAGGGGCATATTTACAAGCCTGTATCGCCACAGGAACGTCGCTTTTTGTGCCGTTCCTGTGGGGATAGGGACTTCGCCTTATTTACAAGGCAGCATTAAGTAATTAACGTGGCTTAACACTGCCTTCTAAATAAGGCCCCCTTTCATGCTAGACTTAGGGTGAAAGGTGTGGGCAATGGGTGTTGCAGTGGGCGTTCCGCCACAATACCTATTGATTTTGATGCTGTCCCATATTTACAAGGGTGGCGTAAATATGGGACAGTGCCAAAATTAAGACCAGGGAAAACCTGGTCTTAATATAGCGAAAGGAGGAGTAAAATGATTTTTTTCTCCTTGTTTTGGCTGGTTCTATGTGTGCTGCATTTGTGCAGCACAAATAAAAGCAGCAAACTGCTGTGAATTATTGTTTATGTGCAGGAAGGTGTCCCTTCCTATACATAAACAATCATGTTTTTATGTGATTTTTAATAAACCTCAGAACTTTATATGCATAGTCCACGCTCTGCGGGATCTGTAAAATACACAAAATACATATATGTCTCCTTTTAAAAACTATCTACTACTTCCCTATTTTTGTCTGTCCTACCAGGTGCTATTATCTGGGTATCACAGGAAGAGAGGCAGATCCCCTCTACATAACCTGTGACTCACTTAAATGAAGTATAGGGTCCTACATCTATGCCCTGACCAATGCCGGAGACCTATATAGGCTGTCAGAAGGGCAGAAACATGTCGGCAAAGGTACGCAAGGGCCATAATACCTACTGATATCCTCTGATAAATAACTTTGTTGTTTTTTATTTAAGGCTAGGGTATCACCTTCATAAAGGACACTTTGTGGTCTACCCTAAGGTATTTTTAATAATCCCAACTGAATCCGAGAATATTATCCAGAAACAGAATCATTCCTCAAGGTATCCCAACTTGAGGTTGAGTTCGACCTGGTAGTACCATCTATGATGAAGCATTTCACATTACGTGAGTGAGCACACCTCAACCAATTTCTGGAATTGGCAGTGTCTTGAGTAGGAAGTATAGTAGGAGGGTGACAGAATCTCAAGAGAAGCACCTGTAGTACACTCCTGTCCGGGTGCTTTCAAACAGGTCACCATGCCATTTTTTGGTTTCAAGTCTACAGAAGAGGCAGGCGTTGGGCCTCGCTCAGCCTCTTTTTCTCCCCTTTTGTATGTGATTGGATGTAGTGGAACCAAAGAGGTCTTCAGAGAGGTTTTCATGAGGATAGAAGTGAAAGCTGATGCTTATTAGACGCGTAATAAAGGACCCAGAGACAAATGTATTTATGGGGTGGGAGGTTTACTTAAGGTGCTTCTGAAGGTCTCGAACGGATTCTGAGAAAGTTACACTGTGACAGGTGTTGTACGGCATTATTGATGCCCGTTGGTGTGGTTGTGATGATCTAGGTGGAAAGAGCAAGTCTGATGTAGACTGGAAGAGCATCGCCGATCTTAGGGCCCGATTCACAGAACTAACTTAAGACAAAATCCTAAACTTACTACTTTTGGTATTCAGACAGACAGACTTAAGTTAGGATTCTGTCTTAAGTCTGTCTTAAGTCTGTCTTAAGACAAAATCCTAACTTCTGTGAATACCAAAAGTAGTAAGTTTAGGATTTTGTCTTAAGTTAGTTCTGTGAATCAGCCCCAAT
Organism: Lissotriton vulgaris; assembly: GCF_964263255.1. Lineage (NCBI taxonomy): Eukaryota > Metazoa > Chordata > Amphibia > Caudata > Salamandridae > Lissotriton > Lissotriton vulgaris. The sequence goes on from NC_141685.1 coordinate 267,820,047, forward strand.
GAAGCATTGCCAGAGAAAGTTCATTTGAGGATCCTAAAGCAAGCAGTCTTAATGAATGGAAGGAATAGCTTCTTCAAGTTCTGGTACTGTCCTGATAACCTGTGTTTCAGGAACTCAGGGTGTACGTGGTCTACAGCATTATAAGTGATCATAATGTTTTGTGGCGGTCGAGATTCAAGAGGTGGCCATTGTGGAGAGTCAGGGCCAGGGGTGAACCAGTCAAATTTCCTTGTCTTTGTCACCAGTATTGCCGCAGAGTGGAGATCTACTTTGGGATGAGTTAAATGGATCTTGGGGAACGCCGTAATCAATGCATGATATCATCAGAGGTTGTTCTGCTGTCTTAAGCTCCTGCCTTAAGATGAAGAGCTCAATGCTGCAGCTAGTTTCAGTTAGTATCTTGCATTCTTAGTAGTATTTTTACCTCAAGACCAAGATTTAAGGATTTGTCCAATATGAAGACAAGGGACTTTAATGAAGTCACAATCTTGGGACAGTTGGTCAGTTCTTTAAGTTTTTGTAGGGAGTCAATATGACCTTATTTGGTCATTTCAGGGGAAAACAGGAGAAACTCAGGCTTAAGTCTGAGTTTTGTCTAAGACATCCAAAAGTCAGTATTTCGGAATTCACAAAACAAGTGTGTCAAAACTCAGAAAACCATCAATCTTTAAATAGAGCTGTGTGTCAATGTCAAGAAAGGTAATAGGAGATTTTGTGAACCATCTGTAAGGGTTCCAACAAATAGATTGCATAGAAACGTATGACTATGCCGCTTAAACCTCTTTTGAAAGTTCATACAGTTTATGAGAATTATCTAAAAATCATGAATATCTAAATAGTTTATTTTCAGCCTTGAGGTGCTCATCTTAGTTCTAATATTGAAGTAAAAGTAATGTATATAAGCACCAGCGACTCGACCACAATGCAAAGCTTGCAAACAACTCCAGAGTGAAATCTGCTGATGCATGATTTGAAATTGCTATTTTAATCAATTCAATCAACGTTTATTTTTTCAGCCACACTGGCCATAACAAATAAAATTATACAATACAATTCTTCATAAACATCCCCACAAATAAAATAATACAATGTAATTAGAAATCCTTAAAAACTGTGTACCTGCTTTAAAATATATTGTGTGCTAACAGTGTGTCAGCTGTTTCACACACTGAGTGAGTCAAGCTAGTTAGTAAGGGCCTCATTTATGAAAAGTGACGCAATCCTGCGTGAAACAGCGATGCGCCACTTTTCATTGCACCCTCCTTGCGACATGCTGGATGCGTCATATTTACATTGTAGGTTTATGGAGGTGGGTGACCCAATATACCCTTGCGAGCTTGGGCTAAGATATGATAAATGCAAATTGCTTGCAAGGGTTTTTATTCTGGTGTCTGTTGATTTCCAAACGATTTAGAAACAGGAAAATGATCAAGCTTGACTAGCTTAGACAATATGATCAACTTAAATTAATTAAAGAACCTGTTTTTAATCTGATTCCACATTCAATACTTAATGGAGTAACAACTCACTATAGAAAATGCTACACGGGGAGTAGTTTTATGAAAATAGTTTTATATATCAAAATTCATTTCAAGGGGTACAGTTGTGTTAAAAACAATAATCAATAATCAGCAGTGTACAAGTGGATAAGACATTTATCAATTGTTCTATAAAGTCCACTTGCGTTGTAGTCCACTCTTGTTATAAGTAATCACACAACGAAACAATGTCAATGTAACCAAAAAATAACGTTGTATGGAACTTAATCAAATATAGAACAAGAAGAAAAAAGATGTGGACTGATGTGTCGACCTTTCGGCCTTATTGTCGATTAATCCTCAAAGCCATCCTCAGGACTTTTCAATCTTTGATAAAGTTAGACCCCCTGAGTCTCTGAATGGACAGTTTCAGTGATCTGTGTGGTACGGTACCTCTATTCCTTCTATGTAGACCGTGCCTCTGATTTGTACAAATTTAAATTGCACTATGTTTTCGAAGAGTGCTATTGTCCGCTCTCGCAGTGTGAACCTGCTCTAGTGTTCAGCTTCGTTGGTCTGTATGGAACGCTGCTACTATTAGTTCTGTGAAAACAGTACCTGTCTGTTTTGTGTAAATTCATCTTTTCACTGTGGCTCTGTCTCACGGGACGCTGGTCCCTGAAACTGTCATGCCCGCTCCTGTGAAGAAAGGCCTCAATGCCCGCCTATTGACACAGGTGTGTGTCGAAGAGGGCCCACTACGAGCCGGTGCAAGCTTCATGCCTGAGGACCTCAGCCTTGGCAGCCTCCTCAGACCATTACTACCTCCGCAACACAGGCCTACAGTGCTTCTTTTTTGTTTAAGTACTCTACCGGCAGACACAGCGGACAAGTAGGTCGTACATTTGGAACTGAGTCTTGATTACACCATGGCAGAGAACAATAATTATGGCTGAGTTTATGTCACTATACTCTCTTCGATGCGGTGGCACCAAGTCTGTGCATAGCATCACAACGACACGTGCATGTGGGCCCACGCGGACTACTGCCCTCGGCCTATGCTGAGCTCGAGTAGGTCACACAATTGGAACTGAGCATTGATTTTTCAAAGGCAGAGTACATATCATTGCACGCAAGGAGAGGCGTAAGAGGATGATGCGTTGCAGTCGGGAGGTAAAAAGGATCATCGTTACGGAGATGTTCGAACACTACCGGCAAACTGCCCTGGTGTCAATAATTGTGCATCGCGAGCCTACGACACGTGGCTGTGGGCCACTGCTGACCACTGCCTTAGGCCTATACTGCAGTCCAGTAGGTCACAGTGTCTTGGTTTAGCAATGGCGGAGTTCATATCAGTGTACCCGCATCATCGCAGATTGCATCCCCTCTCAGCCCCGGTGCCACTAAGGGGGATATTCACTAGGACTTAACTCCGATTTATCTCCACCTTAAAGCATCAAAAGTGGAGATAGATTTAACACCCTATTCACACGCTAGTGCAAACTGCAGACATCACCGGTATTCCCACGATAACTGCCCCAAAACTTATCTCCACGGTGGATACCACCAACTAACCCTAATGAGATACAGGGTAGGCGTTCCCGTGCAAAAACACACGGAAAAACCACGACACCACTTTCACAACAAACTGCGAGATCTGAAAAGTGCAAAAAAAACAGGCAATAAGCCTCGATAGCACCAGGGATTTAACTATTTAACACCTACCTTTTGCTGGTGCTAAGCAGGACGACTACCCACAGCATGAAAAGGAGCCCAGCCAAGAGCCACACCTGAAGACCCACAGATGCCATGGAGACAATGAACATGCAGCACTGATACCCATGCAGGCCACAAACACCCCTCCCCCGGACATACACATACTGTGCACGACACAAGAGCCACCAAAAACGCATGATGACGCACATTGCCAAAATATATACCCACGTGTGGCCAGAAGAACGAGCGTAAGACTCCTGTCGGTGTCCGTCAGGGTCAATCTTGACGTCACAGCCTGGAAAATAAAGCATAAAATCTGGACGTGTGTCATGCGCACATCAAAGGAGTGAGACACAGAGAAACAGAGAAGGAAAGTGAGCCAGAGAGAGAAAGAGAGGGAAGGAAACGAAGAGAGAGAAAGAGTGCGAGAGAGGGAAGGGAGAGTGAGAGAGAGAGAGAGAGAGAAGGAAAGAAAGGGAGAGAGAGAGAAGGAAGGGACAGAGTGAGTGAGAGAGAAAGAAAGAAAAGAGAGAGAGAGTGTGGGAGAGAGGGAAGGGAGGGAAGGGAGAGAGAGAAGGAAAGGAAGGGAGATAAAGAGAGAGAGAGATTGATAGGGAAGGCAGAGAAATGAGAGAGAGAAGGAAAGGAAGGAGAGAGAGAGTGGGAGAGAGGGAAGAGCGAGAGAGAAAAGGAAAGAAAGGGAGAGAGAGGGAAGGGAGAGAGAGAGAGTGAGAGAGATAGAAGGAAAGGAGAGAGAGAGACACCGCCGCCCTACGCACACAGGCCCCACTGTTTACCTAGGCATGGTCCACATCATGCGGGTCCGCCCCGTGGCCCAGCAGGTCTCACACATGACACTGAGTTCTGAGTCATCAATGACGGAGACCACATCAGTGCACACGTCATCAACGCAGGCTGCACACCCACTCACCTATTTTGGGTCCACTAACCCTGTGCAACGCCAGTCAGGGCCACATGGTGGTAGACCCGTGATGACCGCATGGCCTCGTGTGCCACTAACCCTGTGCAACGCCAGTCAGCGCCACGTGGTGATAGGCCTGTGACGACCGCATGGCCCCGTGTGCCAATAACCCTGTGCTCAACTCATGGGGCCTTTATGATTGAGAACCGTGGAGCGTCCGTCATCCAGTCACCACCGGCAGAGGGGAATGTGACTTTGTCAGCCCCTTAAATTTGCGGAATTACATGGCCTGTGACGCCTGTGCCCAATGGGTGTAGTGTGTGTGCAAACCTGCCCTTAGGGAGTGGCTGTGACATGTTGACAACTAGACCAGTGACCTGCACACCACCAGCGAGTACGCCTGCGACAGGTAGCTATGTGGGCCCCCCCTCGGAGCGTAAGCGGAGTCGTCTGGCCTGGCGTACGCCGTACCAGCACAGGGCTTGCAACAATGACTCGGGGGCTCTGGGCGTGGTTCAGTCCATGTCCGGACCAGGAAGTGACTAATGCGTGTGCCACTGTTGTAGTGTCCACGGCATCCGGAACACAACAGGCAATGTAGCACACTGACTGGCATCCCACTAGATGAGCATCATTGACGTAAGGGAAATCACTGTCCCTACAGTCATCCATACATTCATACATGAATGATGAAAGACATGACACAGCAGTGCGTTACTGGATGTTTATTGCACATCCAGTGGAGTTTTCAGCTTGAGCGGTACAGGGCCATGACAAGCACACTAAACAATATGGGCCCCTGGAGGGCCAGCCAGAGTCCATCCGGGGATGACAAGTACTGCGGAAGAGGAAGGGTTCAGTTCGCAGTCTGGTCGCCGTGTCATTGGTCATCAAACAGAATATGGTAGTCCATGTTCCGGCCAAGGTGAGTGCAGCGGAGTGTATCGGGGGTCAGTGGAAGGTCATGAGGCCATGTGCGGCACCAAGCAGAAACAGGGCAAGTGGCGGAGATGAATACTAGTGCCTCCTTCTGAACACAATCCCATCCACATCCTTGTCCTCGGATGTGTGCTCTGCCCCACACGTGGTTGTTGCAGTACCGGCTGCAGCACTGTGTGCCAATGACACATCAGGGGCCGGAGGAGGATTGTCGGCCGCACTGTGTAGCAGTGACACATCTGGTGCTGGAGTGGAAATGCCTGCTGCACTGTGAGGCACTGACACACCAGGGGGCGGAGATGTGGACGGTGTGGGGGCAGCAGCATTCATCAGCGCCACGCCTTGTGGGAGCAATGCCATGATGAGGATCTGCACGGCATGCTAGATCCCAGCTACATTTCGCTGATGTGCAGCAGTGGCTGCCATCCTTTCCGCCTCCATCCGCACCATGTCCTCCATGAGCCTCTGCATGTGTGCCAGCTCCCAGCTGGAATCGCTGGAGCCAGTCTGAGTGGACATGTGTTCTTTTCTCCGCGTCATGACTCCAGCAATGTCAGTCAGGGCTCGTTGGAGACCATGGAGTGGGCCGTGGGTGTCCGTTAGGGACTGGAGCTGGTCCCTTATGGGACCTAGACACCCATGGATGGCGTCCAGTTTGGTAGCCATGAGGCCGAACCCCACCTGCACCTGCTCAGCTGTCTCCCTCTGGCCCTCGAGCGCACGCGTTGAAAGGCCATGGTTTCTTCCTGGGGGTCTTGGGAGACTGCCGAGGCTTTGGGTGCCTCCTGCTGGGTGGTTTGGGTAGTGGGTGGGGTCTCATTGATGCAGCTGGGCTGTCCTGATCGTGGATGTGAGTTGCGGATGATGTCCATGATGTGTTGGAGGGCTTGGGTGTCGATGCTGTGGGTGTCCTCCTCATCATCAGTGAAGAGTGGGTGGGACTGCTCTGCAGGAGGTGTTGACGGTGCCTCTGCAATGCGAAGGGGAGATGGTGTATTACAATATGTCCACATGTATATAGCCGCATGGTACCTGTTGACATTCAGACAGCATGGCATTGTACATTGTGACAGTCTGTAGATCAGGGCCATGACCCAGAGTCATTGTGGGTGTGCACTATGCTCTGCTTGATTGTGCATGGTTGCCATTGCGACTATCTCCACCCGTCCCCCCAGTACCTGGTGGTCAGTCACCCTTTTGTGGTTGTGTTGTGTCCTGTCGAGCAGTGTCCGTTCCCCCGACTCCGGCCACAGTCCCCACACTGATGACTGTCAACACCAGCTCCTCCATGTCATCCAGGACGAGTTGTGGCGCTGAGCTCCCACCTCCAGTCTGCATTGCTGCCTTCCTGTTGGCTGTGAGTTTCTCCTTGGTCTTGTGCTTTATGTCAATCCAGCCCCTCTTGGCCTCTTCCATTGACCTCTTGTGCTCTCTGACAGCATTCACCTTGCCACGATGTCCCACCATATCCCATTTTCGGTGCCCAATGACATGTTGGAGGCGACGAACAGTTGTTGATGGTTATCCATCACCTCCGTGATCAGGATCCTGTTTTCCTGCTGACTAAACTTAGTCTACCTCTTCTTCTTGTAATTGCCTTCCCTGTCTCCGAGGTCCCACGTTGGTCATTTGGGATGCTTGTGAGGTTGTGCTCATCCTCTGCGCCTGCTCCGGCTGCCTCCATGGTGCTTGGGTGTTGGTCAGTTTGTGTTTGAGTGCTTTTTCTACTTTTATGGTGATTTTTCCCACCTGCTATGTGTGTATTGCAGGCCTTGCGCTGCTTAGCCCTGATTTCCTCATTGCGTTTTGGCCCATCACATGTTTTGTCATGTTGAGGTTTGGGTTTTTATCTCCGTCGAGGTACCACCTTGTTGTGAATTCCACGTTGACACAGGGTTATTTTTCCGTGATAGGCTGCGATGTGTAAAGTTGCATTCGCATTTTTTGGTGATGTTTAGCACACGTTCTTGTGAATATACCCCTAAGTCTGTTCCCTGACATTCATGGACACTCTCTGGTCGAATTTTGGTGACGTCTGTGTCAATGGACTAGGGGGTAGGTTTCACCCTTATGTAGCGGATACCGAATTGATGTCGGCAATGAGGCTGTAACATTCCACTCCTCCATTTGCTGCTTCTGGGCGGCTACTGCCCTCTGCATCATGCCCTAGAGGACACCTTCCACTGTGACCCTCTGCCACCGTCCCCTTGGACATCGTCGAGGACCCGCTCAGTCTGCATGGCCCTACCTCAGTGGACCGCAAGTCACCGTCCCGTGGCGGTGTGCCTGTGCCGGCCGCTGTGCATCCTGGGCCACTAACTCTGTGCAGCTCAAGTCAGGGACCCTGTCTGATTGAATATTGGATGACCTCTGAGACGATGGCCTTGGGGTCATCAGCGCCATGTGTCTGTGGCTCTGCATTGTCCGCTGCCTTTGGCCTCAAATTCGGTCCACCATGGCTCAAACATCCAATCGAGTCCTGACCGGCTGGATGTGGCACCACCGCAGCAGGCACACGCCACCATCGCCAGGACCACCTCCAACCGCCATCTGCGGAGTTGAAACAGTGGTACTGGCAGACTGAAGGAGCTACTCACACCTGTCGTGGATGCCATCATCTGCCTGATCCCCTGCTCAGCACTCCAGGTGCCACTGACTCAGTGCACCGCAACCCATGGACTGTTACTGATTGAGTTTTGTGCTGTGGAGAGGTTGCGCAGCAATGTCTCCTCAGGCAGTGTGGGAGACACTGATGTGGAAGATGTTGCAGATCTAAGACATCCCACTGCATCTGCATTAGGAATATCCAGAAGGGACACAATCCTAGTCATTTCCATCACATGAGCGCGCTCAGCTCTAGTGCCCCAACCCCCATGCACTGCAACTCACGGACACTTCTGTTTGAATGTTGGGTGACCTCTGTACTTGCTCCGGCTCCCACCATGTTGCTCAGCAGTTGACTCTGTTATGCTGGTGTTTTTTGTTTCCGTTTCAATGGTGTCCACTGTTCAAGTTGTTGCCAGCACCAACCACTCCATGCGGGCTGGCGTACACTCACCCCACACACATCTAGCACAGGCATCACTGTACATGTGGCCCTGTCAATAAAGGGGCCGGGCGCACGTGCCCGTAGCCAGTTCAACATAATATCTGCATGTGTCCCTGTGGTCTTGTTGTATGCATAAAGGCTCTGGGCCCTACAACATTACATTTTGCTGTGTACAACGTAAGCAGACATCTCACCGCAGACAGCGGGTTGGAGCTTGGACATGTAGCTTTGTCGTCACCCACTCAATATGTAAGGGGAGTGGACTGGGCTATCCTACGCAGAGCCAACGTGGGTGTGTGACTGATATTTGCGTCCCCCTGGGTGGGGTTCTGTACTGGGAATTTGCATCTGCATGTGTCTCTATTGCAGTGTGGGTCTCCTTTGTGAGGTGCAGGTGGTCCCTGAAGGGTATTAGACACCCACATATATGATCTAGTTCGCCTTCCATGGATTCGGACCCCACCCGCACCTATTTGGCCCCCTCCTTTTGGCGTTTGGACACCTGGCATTGGGGTGCCATATGTGGGTCGGTGAAGTGTTGGGAGCCAGCCGTGCTTGCGGCTGCTTCCTGCTGTGTGGTCAGTTACAGGGGCAGTGTTCTCCTCTATGTAGCTTGGCTGCCCTGGTCCTGGTGGTGGGTTGCGTGGGATGTCCATGGGCTGTTGTAGGGCGTCGGAGTCGAAGGTGTGGTGGTCCTCTCCGGCATCACTGATCAGTGGTCTTCTCTACTCTGTTGGAGGTGTTGTGCGTCGCTCTGCAATGTGTAGGGGAGATGCATCTTGACATTGTGTTGATATGTATGTTGGCACATTGTTCTTGTTTACATGCAGACTGTATGACAATGTATATTGTGACTGTTTTGGAGGTGCTGGATTTAGATGTGGGACAGTGGACATTTGGACTACATGACGGAGGTGTGGTTGTAAGCGTACATTCCCATCGCACAGTTTCCAGCTCTGTTAGATATAGTTGGCCTGTTTCTGCGCATGTGCGGAGCCAGTTGTGTCCTCTGTTCTGCAGTCTCGGGGTTGCGCATTGTACCACATTGTTGTCAATGTGGATGTGCTGTTCTTGATATGTGTGTGTTCTGGAGTGTTCCAAGGGGATCAGGGACATGATCCAGGGTCATTGTGAGTGTGCAGTGTGCTACACATCATTGTACGTGTGTGCCATTGTGCCCATTTCCCCCTGTCCCCCCGTCCCTGGTCATTACTCACCCTGATGCTGTTGTGTCAGGTCCTCCCGAGCTGTGTCCAGACTCCCGACTCCTTGCACCGTCTCCACACTGTTGCCTGTGGCCTCCGTTTCCTCCAGCTCCACCAGTGGTGCTGGACTCCCACCTCCTGTCGCCGTTGCTGCCTTCTAGTTGGCAGCAGCTTTGTGCCTGGTTTAGATTTTCACATCATGACAGCGCCTCTTGGCCTTCTCCATTGGCCTCCTCGACACTCCAACTGCATTCCTGGTAGTCTAATTGTGGGTCAGTTGATGGTAGTGTTCTGTCACCTCCGTGACTCTGATGTGGGTTTGCTGCTGCCTGCACCCCGTCTTCCTCTCCCTCTTCTCCTTGGCCTTTCCTGACCCCGTTGTTCCTTGCTGGTGGTCTGTGGGGCTTGTGGGGTTCGTGTTGGCCTCTGCGCTCGGTCAGGGTGCATCCATGTTGCTACGCACTTTGGATTGTTTCTGGTGTGTTGTTTTGGTGGCTTTTATAGTGTATTTTCCCACCAGATGCATGGGATTTGCAGGCCTGCCGCTGGCTTTTGCTGCTTTTTGTATCACGATTGGCCTCAGCGCTCCTTTTTTTGCGTTCGTGTTTCACATTTTTGCGGCTTGGCGTTGATTTTAACGCGGTCATTTGACGCGTTATCTGGAGACTATTGCATGGTACCGCCGTGTTGTGAATACTTGGTTAACAGGGCGTAATTTTCCCACGATAGACTGCGATGTTGAGAGTTGCGATAAGTTACTTTTGCAATGGTTATCACAAGTTCTTGAGAATATGCCCCTAAGGTGTTTGAACAAATATATGTTAATAATACCAACAAAAAAAATGTAAAAGCGAAATCTAAAGGAAAAGTTTAAAATACCCACATGTCTCTCCAGTAGTGACGATGCCTGTGGAGTTACAACTAGATGATTTAGGTTTTCATACTTTTTTCCATAAAAAAAAAGATTTTTATCTATCCCTTGGGAAACATTAATTATTTTAAGTGCTGGAAATTTATTTTTTGTCTTCAGAGAGTGATAATAAGCAGAAGGAGAAAGAAAGATGTAGTCACATAGAACCAAAAGCACGTAGATCAGTGCAGGAGCGTTGAAGAGCAGCGAGCTTTAGTAAAGTTACTACCAGGAAGCTGACCTGCAGGTGAAGAAGGATAGGGAGTTTCACAACAACGAACACTGATCTTCCAGGAATCAACCCCTGTGCGGAAAGAATTTCATTGAAACCTGTAAAGTTGGGGCAGATCACATACACATTTAACTGCGTTAAAAAACCAAGAAATATCTTTGGCACATTTTTTCTTCTTGTGTGATATGAAATGGAGCATGTGGGCCTTGTTCCAGTCCGTTTGAAACAGATTGTGTAACTAATGCAACAAGCATTGGCTTCACTGTGTGAAGGGTTGAACTTAGAGCCGCCTGGGGAGAGCTGCCTTCAGGGGAGGGCGCTGGGCAAGGGCAGTTAATGGCTGTCAGCCTCCTGTGTGAAGCCCCTGCTAGTGCTGGGACTGGAGAGGCGCCTTCTGCTGCTGTAAGATCTGCTCTGGCTGGGGCCGATTCACAGAATTAACTTAAGACTCAATTCTAAACTTACTACTATTTTGGTATTCACAGAATGCACTTACTACTTTTGGCATTCACAGAACGCACTTACTACTTTTGGCATTCACAGAATGCACTTACTACTTTTGGCATTCACAGAATGCACTTACTACTTTTGGTATTCACAGAATGCACTTACTACTTTTGTTATTCACAGAAGTTAGGATTTTGTCTATGGTTTGTCTTAAGACAAACTTAAGACAGACTTAAGACAAACTTAAGACAGACTTAAGACAGTCTTAAGTTAGGATTTTGTCTTAAGTCTGTCTTAAGTCTGTCTTAAGTCTGTCTTAAATTTGTCTTAAGACAAACTTAAGACAAAATCCTAACTTCTGTGAATGCCAAAAGTAGGAAGTGCATTCTGTGAATGCCAAAAGTAGTAAGTGCATTCTGTGAATACCAAAATATTAGTAAGTTTAGGATTGAGTCCTTAGTTCATTCTGTGAATCGGCCCTGCTGTGTGTGCATTAAGAAACTGCTTTTCCACATCACCAAGGCCATAATGTTAAGCTGCTCGCAGAATGTAACCATCTACCAACTGCTGTGCCCTGTGCTGATCACATGAGGGGGCTTATTTACAAGTTCCTTGCGCCGCTGGTGTGCCATTTTTTTCCATATTAAATTGGACGCACCCAGGGGAGTAGTTGGTCAGTAAGATTGGGGGGGGGGTGTAAACTATTGATTTCACAACAATTACACTGGCATAGCTTGTTAAAATGCATTATATCAGAAGCAGGACACGAGGCGAGCTTATGAGGCACTGGAAAAGGAAAACAAAAGAGGGGTTTTATTTATGAGCCCCTTGTGCCGCCAGTGCATCACAGCAGCGTAAAATATGCACCACACTGCAACATATTTACAAAGCGACACATCTAAGCAGATGCCTTACTTTGTAAAGTCTTGCGCTACATTATATCTTCTTCAGGTATGATGTATGCAGGGTGGGCGCCCCCCCCCGCAAAAAATGCTCGTGGAAGTGTTGCTGTGAAATCTATGAGATTTCACTGTGCGACTTCTAGGACGCCACTGCGTCAAATCCGTACACAGCAGGCGTGAGACTGACGCAGCCCTTTCACGAGGGGCTTGTGAAAGGACACATTGCTGGAGTTGTGTCTGTTTTCAGACACATCGCAGCAATGCGCCACTTTTGCACCTACACTTACGTCAGGAATATTGACGTCGCTGTAAGTCCTTGCGACATGGAGCACTGTACAGTCAATATGGCGTATCCACAGTGTTGCAAGGATGACGCACTAAAGTGTTGCATCACTGTTTTCACGTAGCAACGCGACTCATAAATGAGGCCCAATAGTTTTCAAACTAACCAAGTTATAAGGCACATAAGAGAGAGACAGAGAGAGTGTGTATGTGGTTTTTTGGGCACGTAAAATCCAGGGTGAAATCTGACAGACACCTCAGCATACCCGACTGAAATCACCTCTACTCAACTATTTACTACAGAATATATTTTTTAGGGGGTGTAACACCACAACACCCCCCCCTGAAGTTACGCCCTGAATGCACAGGCGACTCAAAGGGCTTGTAAATAATCCCTGAGGTCTTTTAGCTGTCTGTCGCCAGACACTAACAAAGAAATGACACCTCATTTGCAAATCATAATATTTTTTAAATACATTTATTAACAAAGAAAATGATTACCTTATTAATAATCTTTGTTAAAAATGAAGCAATGTGGGGGCATGCCTTGACTAGCCAACATGGCGGACGCTTGAGCCGATCGCTCCCGGCTCATGAATCTGTCTAAGTTCCCTTTCATCATGCAACCTGCATCTTCCAGCTGGTTGGAAGGAGCCGGAGGGTCACTCTAGGCCCTTCCTGGACAGAGGTGAAATCCAATGGACTGTTGGCCCTAGTGGCAAGGCATGTGTGGTTTCACGTACCTTGGGATTGGGCTTACACAGAGGCCTCAGGGGCTTCAGTGCCTTACCAGGCTGAGATTCTTGCTACCATTTCTGGGCTTAAGGCAGAGGACGGGACATGCCAGCTTCCAAGAGACACCATGCTGTGATTGGTTAGACCCAGAGACACCAATGTGTGGCCCGGCTCTCAGGCCCCCTTGAACTGCCACCCCGGTGAAGTGGTCGAGCCAGGCCTATTTCTGCAGCCTGCAGCGTGTCTGGGCCTGACAAATGCAAAAAGAACAATTGATGGACAGGATGCAGAACAATGTCATACATTCAACCCAGTACTGAGATCTGGGCCTAATCCATTGTTTTTTAGCTCACCATGCCATTCCAATTTGAACCCAGCCATATGCAAATCAGTCTTGACGGTGAGCCCAATGGGAATAGTCCAGCTCGAACTGCCAGGCCAGGTCCTCCCTGGACTAGAAAGAAGCATCCTGGGACCGTTTTCGGGGTTTCACCCCTCATCAGCCAGGATAGCTTAACTCCAGTGGCATGGAGAGCACGGGACTTGCATCTGGGCATACCCGTCCCACCTAGGATGACAAATGCAAAAAGAACAATTGATGGACAGAATGCAGAATAATTTCATACATTCACCCCAGTACAGAGATCTGGGTCTATATCCATAGTTTATTTGCTTACCATACCATTCCAGTTTAAACCTAGCCGTATGCAAATCAGTTTTGACCCTGTGCCCAATAGGAACAGTCCAACCCGAACTGCCAGGCCACATCCTCCCTGTACAGGAAACAAGCATCCTAGGACCATTTTCGGGGTTACACCCCTCATCAGCCAGGATAGCTTGACTCCAGTGGCAAGGAGAGCACGGGACCCACGCCTGGGCATGCCCATCCCACTCGCGGTGACAAATGCAAAAACAACAGTTGATGGACAGAATGCGGAACAATGTCATACATTCACCCCAGTACAGAGATCTGGGCCTAAATCCATTTTTATTTTTTTTTGCTTTGGGCCAGACCCCATGGAGTGGTGCTCCGGGCCTGCTTCATACCCACTTTGCAACATAGCTGGCTCCTTCCTGCCTATAGAGGCCCAACCTGCTTATTAGCACACTCTTCCCTGTAATGCACCCCATCACATGAGTGTGCTTGGGCTGAAGGAAGAGGCCTCCCCTTGTGGTGTAGTGAGTGGGGAGGCACCAGATCTACTGCCACCCCTCATTGGCCATACATCCCGGAGATGCTCCATAGAGTCACATATTGACTGAGGTGATGTGGTCCCCCAGCTGGCAGCGTGACATCTGCCTACAAAGCCCTCCAAAGCACAGGACCAGCATATCTGAACCACCACCTCTCATTCCACGTACCTGCCAAGACACCTCCACTCCACCCAACTGGCCCTGGCCACCAGATCCACGAGACTAGAACCGGAGAAAGATCCTTCTCCCAACTTGCCACCAAGACCTGGAACACCCTGCCTCTCCATCTCAGGCAATCCTCGTTGCTGCTGACCCAATTCAGGAAGGATCTCAAGGCCTGACTCTTCGACTTAACCCCAGTGCCCAGACGGATCAGCAGCCCCCTTCAGTGGCTTGAGACTCTCCGGGTCAGTAGCAGAGCTTTATAAACCCCTGATTGATTGATTGACAGTCATGAAAGTAAGCCAGGAGCCTCATAAGACAGACCTGCTTGGCTTTTCCCCATCCAAGGCTGCTACACCTCATCCCAGGCCCCCGATTAGTTGGATGCTACCCTTCAGGTGATTGATGGTGGGTGCGTCTGGAAGTGAAAGTAGACATGGTGACCAAAGACATCAACCTCCCACGAGACAACCAAATAAAACTCACAAAACGGGTCGGTCGGTCAGAAAATACATTTTCTGATCATCAACCTCACATTGCAGCTCTGCAGAAGCAACTCTGGGGCTTGACAGAGCAAGTCCACTTCCTCGAGCACCATGTGGTACATGCCCTGCGCAGTAACACCGGAGTCATGGGCCTCCGTGTGGCAGCGAAGGCCCCCAATACGGCGGACAATTTAGAGACTTGATTTAAGGATCTTTTAGCCCCTCTGGACCCTGCACCATTGTTGTCCATAGAAAGGGCCAATTGAGTGCTGGCTAAGCACATTTCCACAAGGCCACCCACACGTCCAGTCATAGCTCAAATCCTTGACTTCAGGGAACATGATGCTATCATTAAGAGGGCATGACAATACAATCTGCTCTTAACAAACAATGATTATATACACATCTTTCCAGATTACACACTGGCTGTCCAACAACAAAGGACCTGTTTGTGAGGGTTGAGCATAAACTACAATAGATGGGAGTCAAGTACACCATCCACTTGCCTGGAAGTTGAAAATTATCCTGGACATAAAGACACACTCCTTTTCAGACCCCTCCGAAGCATAACATTGGTTGGAGACACAGGGATCTCCTGTACTGTGTGCAGCCTTGTGCAGCACACAAGGCAGCACAAGGCTGCCTTGTGCTGCCTTGTGTGCTGCACAAGGCAGCACACAAGGAAAAAGCAAAAACGAGGAGAAATAATGCATTATTCCTCATTTTGCCATCTTAAGACCAGGATTTTCCTGGTCTTAATTTTGGCGCTGCCTCCTATGTACGCCACCCTTGTACATAGATGGCAGCATCAAATACAATGGGTGTTGCGGTGAAACGCCCACCGCAACACCCACTGCACGCCTCTTTCATACTAAACATAGCGTGAAAGGGTGCTTTAAGTTGCTTAACGCTGCCTTGTACATAAGGCAAGTCCCCTCTCGGCAAAGGAACATCACAAAAAGTGATGTTCTCATAGCGATAGGGGCTTGTACATATGCCCCTCGGTCTCTTAGGGTTCTTTTGGTAGCTACAATACCACAATTTACTTTATGGGCTAGTTCAATGATATGTTGTCTCAAACTCTCAAGGATAACAATTCTTGAGCCTCTCAATACAGCACCTTCTTTGGTCACAGACAGTTCATCCTGTACATTTTTTTATTTTTGAAATTCAACATCGTCAACAAGTGGTCAAACACACCTTTTCCAGATTGAGCCAGAATGATGTCCTTGAGAATATGCATGTTCTTGTTAGCATTTGTAGCCTCAATAATCTGTTTTATTGATATGGCCACTGGCATACTAGACTTCAGAATTAAGTTGATGTACTCCTTAGCTGTCTTGGATGTCAAACTTTGACGATTTAGTGGTACTCGTGAAAAATAATCAGCATGGTTCTGGTCTTTACCCTGCTTGTATACAATTGTATAATCGTACTCTTGCAGTCACAGACCCCACCTCCCAATGCAAGGGGGCATCTTGGCTTTTGGTTTTCCAAAGATGGTGAGTTGCGCTTGGTGGTCTGTGAAGATAGTGAAACGTTTTCCGTACAGAAACACATGAAAATGTTCGCAGACCCACACTACCGCCAGATTCTCCTTCTCCTTCTTAGGCATGTTCTGTGTTAAACAGGCTCCGACTGGGATAGGCCACAATGTGTCTCTGAGCATTCGGATGACCATTATGTTGAGCAAGGATTGCCTCCAACCCCACCAGACTTGCATCCACTGTGATCTCAGTGTAGTTTGGTGTCAAAGTAGGCCATCTCAGTTGCATTCTCAATTGCATGTTTTATTCCTTTGAAACTGTGATCATATTTAACAGACCATTGGAATGGGACATTTCGTTTTGTCAACACTCTTAATGGACCACTTACAGTTGCAAAATCATGACTGTACCTCGAACAATAGCTGGCCATACCTAGAAAGGATCGCAGCATGGTGACATCTTGTGGGGAGCAAGAAGCAGACAGTGGTTTTACTTTGTCAGGAGTCTTTCCCCCATCAGAAAATATATGTCAGAAGAATTTGAGTTTGGTCTTCTGAAACTCACACTTTGCTGCATTCAGAGTAAGACCTGCATCAGCAAGTAATTCACACACTTGTGTAAGAGACTTGTCATGCTCCTTTTGTGTTGCTCCAAATTCCACTTTGTCAATACTGTAATTAAAAGCATTTGTGACATTTTGAATTATTCAACTTATAACATCCTGAAATAGTTCTGCAGCTAATGACACTCCAAAACTCAACCTTTTGTATCTGTACAAACCAACATGAGTCAAAAAAGTAATGGTGTACCTGTAATTATCTTCCAGCTCGAGTTGATGATATTCCTTGTTCAGGTCAAGATGGGAGAAAATGTTGGAACCGTTCAGTTGCATGATTATGCTATGTGTGGACCAGGATGTCTTTACCTCTTGATTGTTTTTTTTGATCTGGCACATATCAACACCGATTCATACTGCACCCTAAATATTCTTTTCTGGCACCATCGCTTTGGTCGAGACTAATGGCGTACTACCAGTTAAGTGCTCAATGATGTCATGCTTCAACAGTATTTCTAGTTCTATCTCCAAGGCTTCTTGCAAGTGGAAAGCGACTCAGCGCTGCCACTGGGCAATAGGGCGAACGTCCTCATTGATGTGAAGTCGCACTTAAATTGTCTTGAGCCTGCCCAGGCTGTGAAATAATGTCGTGAACTGAACACAACTTCAGATTGAGTGTGAAGCTTGTAATTGATTGATATCAATCCCATGTTAGCAGCGGTGGCAAAGCTGTGTAGGCAAGCACTGGACGGACCGTCTTAAAGAACATGAATTGGCACTTGCGCAGATACTGCTTTATGTCTCAAAGTTATTGTGAGACAAACAAACCAAATTGCCGGGCAGTATAAGTTGGTAGAAACAAATACACACCTAGTACAGTGAATTGCTAGGCTGACAAACCATTTGTGTTTAGTCACTTGTATTTTTATGAAAAAAGATTATGAACAAATGCCTTGGCATCAAAGGATTCACACCGCATTTACAGAGGTTCACAAGTACATTGAAAAAACCATATACAATACATTAAGTCAAAACATACACATATAACAATTGTGATGACAATGAATATAGACAACTGTGTAATGCCTCAAAGAATTCCCTTTGTTGAGGCACCAATCCTGGATGAAAATAAACAAGTGGACAGCCAAGGTGACAAACTAGCCTACTTGTTCTCACCACCGCTAGATACACATTAATTGATTTATCAAATGGTGCAAAAAATAGGAAGACACAAAACTATGCAACAATGTAGAATTGTGTGTGAGTTATATTCCTATTATGCCCTGATAGTTCAGTATCTGGGTGGAGCAGGACGCCGACGCGTTTCGAACCCGTTCAGTAGGTTAAGGGTTCTCCTCAGGACAAGGATTGGGGAGGTCGTTGTCGCTGTGAATTAAATTAAAAACATGGTATCAATGAAAAGCTGACTACTACCTCACTTCAACTCAAACACTGTGAAGGAGTAAGCAAATACCTTATGCTGGAAATATCAGGATGCTACCTGTGAAAAAGACGATATACACCCTAGTTAGTCTCTGTTGTTTGTAAGACACTCTGAGCCACCTTATACAAAAAGGGACTTAGCTTTTAGGCACGTACCTTGATGTTTAAAGTACAAGAACGTGTAAGGGATGCTGATGCGCCTAAAATCGATTGATGTGCCTAGGGAAAGTAAATAACACGAGGTATTACAATCCCAACTGAAATGCCCTTATATGCGTCTTGGCACATAACTGTTCGTAACAAAAATACCAACAAGGTCCTACCTTTGTTTGCAGGATTTAGATTCAATGCGTGAACACGAGCGGCAGCCGCCGCGGTAGTTCGGCAACTGAAAACCAAAGGGAATGCAGTGATTAGCAAGGAGCTGGGGTCGCGCTCACTCAATCTGTCCAAATTCGTTTAAAGCGGACTTACATTTTGGACGAGTAAATCGGAGCTGTACATCAGGCACCCAGGCGGTAAGAAACTGACAACGCGAGTGCAGAGGGGGCGTGTCCGAGTGTATTTAACGCGCAATGCGTGTAACACGGCCTGATGGGACATGTAGTCCACTCCGTGGGTGCTATAATTATTGCGCGAGTGCCCGCTGAGTAGAGTGGTAGAACGCATTCAACGAGAGAAATATTTTAAAAGCGATGTTGGATCAAAGGCAAGCGTGGGGGTTCAAGTTGGAATATGTGATCTCCTTGTAGTGGTCTAACGCATGTGTAATCGGGTGGACCGAGGGGGGCTCAGAGACAGAGGGGACACACTTGGAGACCCTTGTGGAAGGTTTGCAGGTGGCATATGTACTACGTAGTTGTTCAGACACATGAGCATATGTACTAAGTAGTTGTGCAGACACATGAGCAGCAAGCAGCACAGCCAAGCAATCGCTGCGGGCAGGCTATCTACAGATTACTAAGTTCATTAAGGTCATTGAGTCCCACCATGGCAGTGTTGAACCTCAGAATAAGGTAGGCCTCTTTTTGAGCAAGGCGTGCATCTGGGTCCCCGCCTGCTCCTGGAGTGTTCTTAATATTCGCCAGAATCGTCCATTTCAGATCATTAGATGAATGTTCTTTTCGTAAAAAGTGGGATACCAAGGGTGCTGTCAAAACTTTGTTGTTTATCCTTGATCGATGCTGGATGATGCGTTGACGCGCTTCTTGGGTTATTTTGCCAATGTAGACCTTTCCACACGGGCAAGTGATGGCGTATACTGCATACTTGGTCTTGCAGTTTGTAAAGTTGTTATGACGCCAGTATTTTTGGCCATCCGTGAACAGGGTCACTTCTGTTGTCAAATTGCACACTGAGCATGTCCCACATTTGCGATGGCCCATTACCGGGCCCATGTTGAAGAGGGTTCCTTGTGTTTCTTTTTTCGTGACACCCCTTGTGGACGAGATCTCTTGTCCGATGCTTCTGTTTTTTTTAAGTGCGAAAAGAGGTTTGCCAATGTCTGGTAGGATTTCTTCAATGAGATGCCAATTATTTCGTATTATTTTTTGTACTGGGTTAGTGTGGGGCCCAAAGGTGGAAACACAGACCATTCTCTCGACATTGGATTTCTCTCGTTTTTGTAGAAGGTGTTCCCGAGGTGTAGGCAAGCACTGGACGGACCGTCTTAAAGAACATGAATTGGCACTTGCGCAGATACTGCTTTATGTCTCAAAGTTATTGTGAACAACCCTTGACTCTGCAATGGTTTAGAAGCTACCCACAAATATACTTTTGTGTTTGACGGGTGGAGACGTGTCACAGGAGATAAACTGTTAAACTTCTCAATTGGCATGATGTTAATCGACCCACCACTTTATCCTAATGAAAGTTGTAGAGCAACTTTTGACCTTTATTGTAATCTTGGGGCAATGTCTAAATGAGTTTTGCTGTTTCATTTGGTGATTTGCTTTTGTTATTGTCACTTCCTTAGAAGCAGACAGACCTATATGTGCCCATCGTTTGCCACCAGCACACATCCATTTTCCTCAATGGCCCTCGATGGTGACGTTGATGAGTCTCTGTAGGTCAACTTGACGATGATCAAATTTGTCTGGTTTCTACATGTTGTAACTTAGACAGCCTTTTTGTTCTGGGGCGTGGCAAAAAGGCTTTCGGAACTTTCTGGTGTCTATTTTCCCTTCTCTCTGTGACACAGTTAGTTTCTCTTTCACTCGGCAGCCTGTTATGAAGTGGTTCTCCTTACCCCTGACTTTGTACGTCTGGCCTATGGGGGGACATTTGTCTTCACATGGATATGAAAACTCACATCAGAAATACAACCTTTTTTCATTTGTAGATGGCAACCTGCATGTGTCTACTCTGTGTTTGTCATTGCTCTTCATGGCCAACGCTGATTCAATTTTCACAGCTCCAGTATCCATGTCAACGGCTTGTCGATCCGCTCTATCTTCGGCCTTAGGGGCTATTAGCACTTTCTCTAAGCTGAGCGTCTCTCTCAACATGCATCTTCTGAACGAGTCTGAAAGACAGCCATCAATAACTTGAAGACGTATATCTTCTTCATCATTAAATTCACTAAATTTGTTATGCCTGACAAGCACATCATGTCTTTCAATAAACCTATCTATTATTTCTCCAGCTTGCTGTCCTGCTTGATTGAAAATGTACCTTTCATAGTCAACATTCTGCATTGGATTGATCTTGACTTCCTACGACTTGACGGTATGATATTGTGTCAGCTTGTGATATTTTCTCAGCCCCTCTTCTACTCCATCACTGGCAAGGCTCTTTAGGTGCTTAATCATTTTCTTATCATCTACCTTTTCTAGGGCATCGATGAAGTCATAGAATGACTCGATCCATGCAGTTCTTCTGGCACCAATATTCTGCTTCTTGGCGATGTCAAAAGGTGGTAGTGGTTTCAGAAATGTGGCTGCATTGCACTTAATTCTCTTTTCAACTACTGTTGAGAGTATATGCTGTTCAGGTGATGGCAGCTATTTTTTGGGTCCGGTAACTCTTGAAAGCATTGACCGGGTGCTCTTACCTGGGTCATCACACCCGATCAGAAGTCGAAGGGTGCCATCTTCTTTCTTGACTGTAAGTAGCAGTTCCGCCCTCGTACTTGTTCATCACTGCTTTCAGATTTTTGCATTATGCCAGGTTGTGGCTACTTCTAGTGTTTCACTCTGTATCAACAATAGCTCTGTGTTAGGCTGTAGCTCAGTATTTTTTACTTGGCCTTACCAATGGGTTTCTGGGGGATTTTTAAATGTGCTCCTCTGCACTGCCTTCAACTTTTGTGAGAGCTGAATGTGGGCTGGAGTGGGGCTTCAATTCCACACACACCAACTTTGAGCTGCTTCTATCAAAATAGGCGCATGTAGTACAGGCAAGGAATTTGCTGTAGCTTTGCAAACTTCCGGAAAGAGCAGTCTTGTTTCTGTTGGGCACACATCCTTCACTTGTCGCAAGTTGTAGAGTCGTTCCCAGACAGGAGCATGCAATAAGCCACACACGGAGCTCTGGATTGCGTGTCTTTATTCCTCAGCTTACCTTCTCACTCTGCTCTCTGATTACATCATAACAGTTTATAACCACACCTTAACTCCTCCCAAACAGTTATGCACTTCCTCTACTGAGTACGTCCAGAACCCCAAGGGTCCTAGCAGTAGGGGTTGGTGGTGAACTCTGCTAGCGGAGATTGTAGAGGTTTGCTACTCCACTCTCTGCTTGGAACGCGAAGTTCAGCAAAACCTCTGCAACCAGCTGCGGAGCAGAGTTTACCGGCATGCGCCATCACTCACCCCTAGTTTGACAGCACTGCGACTTGAGGTTAGCGTTCTAGGTCATTATAGCAGCCCAACTGTTGTGGTCCCTCTTCTATGTTTGATTATGACTGCTCCTCTTTGATCACCTTATTTGCTCCCTCTCCTCTTCGGCGTTTCTCATTGGGTACAACTAAAAACAGTTTAACCTGGCCCCTTGTACTGATTGAAGCTGCGCAATCGCAAATGGAATCGCTTATGAGCAAGCATTTGTGCGACATGCAGCGCACATGCATGAATGCAAAATAGGGTAACAAGTACTAATGCCAAGGACAACATTAAAAGAGACCACACCAGCTTAACCTCTCTGGGCGCAAATTCTTATAAACCTACAGCACTCCATAGGCTGGTATAGTGCTTTCAAAAATAAAAAAACATTTGCATGCAATAAGTCTCACATAACTGAAAGTTTCAGCTATTTGCATTGCATTATTATTTGCAGTGCCAATAGCTCAGACTTTCCCTAATGTGAGATGTGTTGCATTGCAAATGCTTGTTTACATACTTGTGGTCTTTGTTCTTGCTAAATCAAACGATTGCAGAAAGCATTACTGCACTCCCCCCACATAGTAAGGCAAGCCTGGCCCCTTCAATTGTGCCAGAATTAGGGGTGGTGCGGGGGGGGGGGCGACGAAAACATCAAAAAAGCCCTAATACCAGAGCTGTCAACCTTTAAATACAAATTGATTGCTGATTTAGAAGTTTTACTGGATCGAGCCTTCACACCGGGTCTGGAGTCAGGACAAGAACGTGAGGCGCTCCCCAAACCAGCCCTCATTGCAGAGGGCCCAGTGCAGGCCTGCAGAGCTGCACCAAGGGGCAACAAACTGCGGGCCATATTTATGAGGTTTTGAGGTAGGGCAGTGCCGCAGGCCTTCCTGCTGCGCTGCCCTACGGCAACAGAAAGGGCAGGAATGCACCGTATGTATCAGATACGGCGCATTCCTGTCCTTTACCCCGGCGCACAATTGGCTGCTGTGTGCCAACGCAGGCACCTTTGCACCATGGTGCAAGGGTGCCTCCTTTGCGGGGATAATTAATTTTTGCACAAAACAATCACAAAAAGTTTTTCCTCTTTCTATGTGTGCTGCAGAATTGCTGTGCCTCCCTTACGCTTCCGGCGTAAGTTTTTGGTGCTGCCTCAGAGTTACGATTTCTCGTAAATCTGGAGCAAGGTCAAAAAGCCATGGACGTTGCTGGGAACGCCCCCAGCAACAAAGATTGCATGCCCCTTCAGTGCAGAAAACTGCGTTACAAAGAACGATAATTACGAGGCAGCATTAAGCAAAAAAAGTGGCTTAGTGCTGCCTCGTAAATATGGAGCAGGCTCCTGGGCCACAGAACGTCACAAAAAGTGACCTTCGGTGGTGCAAGTTCTGATCAAGGCCACTGGAATTAAGCGGCAGAGGAGGCCCAAATTGTGCAGCAGGGTTGGGTAAAGTATGTGGCAAGAAAAGGCGAATTATGTAGCAGTATACAGCACTTTTTGGGTCAGCATTACGTCATGATAATGCCATTTTCAAACATGTTAACACTGTCTGGGCATTAGATGCAACTCATTAGTTCCAGTTTAACACCCAAATATAGCAATAAGTAACAGAAAGGTGTCCAGTCAACCGCCCAAGAGCCCTGTACTATGCGGCAATGTGTGTCGCTACGTTTTTAGTAACTTTTGAACTGTTTGAACTAGAAATCAACCTTTTTTTGCTAAATTCTGCAGATTATGCAGCAGATGATGGATTATGTGGCAAGTGCAACAATCTACAATTATGTGAAAAATTGCAGTGGCCTAGCAATCGCAATTCCAGTGGCCCTGGTTATATTTAATCACAAGTGCTGAGCAGGGAACATGCCGCCTTAAGTGTTATACACTAACACAGGCAAGACCAAGTACAGACCCTTGTGAGGTAATTGGAATTTTTCTGGTCGATTGTGTCCCCTAACGTAGACCCCAACGGCTCCATGTACGTGCTTCAAGTACATGTAATTTCCCTCCATGACCAGATATAAAGACGCAAATACATTTGCGTCCAACGTTAACATGTCTTCTTTCAGATCCACCATGACTGGATCGATAATTCCGTTCCTAAGTTTGCCGTGCCACCGTCTTTACATGGTGCACTTTCACGTTTTCCTGACTCTGTTGAGTTAGGCCCTGATTTCTGCCATCGAGCCCTTTCTGCCTTCTGCCTCAGAAAGCTGCAGCCTGGATCTGCATCCATGACCCTTACCCTACTCCCTGCGCGGCGAGCGGTGCCCGGCTCGGCCTGCTTGCCTGCCAAGACAATTCAGCCTTCAAGTTATCTGCTCCGCTCCTCGAAAATACATTCCTGTCTAGTGATTTAGGTAAACATCTCCCCAGCTGCAGAGCAAAGGGCCCGGCCTTTCTGTCTCCGTGCACGAAATTCATTGCTCCTGTTACCATGGTAGGCCCATGGCCCCTCGCATTACACGTAGACACGTAGACACATATGCACGCACTAGCAGTCAGTATAGAATAGCCTCTGCCCGAAAGACCTTTCCTTCTAGATAAAACAGTTCTTCAACACAAGATATCAGATATGATTTGGGTTTAGGTTGTTCTGACACGCCAGACTTCTGTCTCCCCTTATAGTGCTAAATGTCAAGTCCCCTTCACCCTCCAGTCCCACGTCAATCACACGTCATGTTGCCTGCGCGCGCATCCAGCCATATATTTCTGCTGACACTGCAGGATTCCTCTATGAATCCACCCACTTGTGACACTTTCATGTGACGTTTCTAGCACACACCTCCGTGTACGCCCTCGTGCACGCCTTCTGTTACGTACATGTGTTCTTATCTCGTTTCTTTCAGCTGTTACGCCTTCTGTATCCTTCACCATTGTATGCATTTACTATATATAATGTGCACTGTTAATAAAGCATTGTCTATCCCTTCCTGAACCTTCGTGGTGATGGAACATGATACCATGGTTCGAACCATTCCATTACATGGAATAAAACCCTTATAAACTCAGACTCCACGGACTCTGCCTCTCATTTTGATTGAGCTATTTTATTGAACTTATACCGCATAGAAATTCAGTATACGGTAAATCTTTATTTACCACACAATTTGGCGCCCGAATAGGGACCCCTCCCCCACCTTACACGCCGGCGATGCGTCGCAGGCCTTGCCCCCTGCCACAGCTGTGACGGACAACTACGCGTACCCGCAGGATTTCCTGTATCTCCCTCAGGCCTACGGAGGTGACGGAGACTGCGATCGACATCCAGACGAGGCGGTGAGGAGTGCGGAGGATCCCGACCAGAGCCCAGCCGAGAGAGAAAGGTCCGAGGTGTCTAGAAGCCCACCAGTTCAGAAGTACCTACGTCACGTGTCGAGTCGAGTCCAGTCCGATCCAGTCCAGTCGAGTTTCCGAGGCCTTCCGTTCCGTGCTTCCCGGTGAGTACCGTTGCTGGGGACGCATCTAGACGGGTGCATTAATTTGTGTCCGGTCAAGACGGGTTTGGGTACGCAGACCCGGTCTGCACTGTTTTAGCAGTGTATCTGTACTGTTTAGCAGTATATCCAGTATCCAGTTATCCAGTTATTGTTCGTTCTGAAATGTTTAAATGTATTTTAATGTCGTGGTATGAGTGATTGTTTGATCTTCATTCCTGTGTTTATTGTATTAGTTGTGTCCAAGTCCGAGTAAGTATCAAGTATCAAGTATCGAGTTACAGGATGCCTCTATTCTCTAAACTGAGACAGATAGGAACTAGAAAAGGGATACTCGAGGAAGCTGTTCCCATCCCACCCAGGGACACTCCCGGTCATTTTATGTACCACAAGCACGGCTTAGACGCCGTATTATATCTCGACTTGTGGGTGGATTACATTAAGGACTTAGCAGAGAATCAGAGATGGCCCGCTTCAGGGACATGGGATGCCGAGTGCATCATGAGAGTAGAAGAAGCGTTGTGGAAAAAGAAAGCCAGACAGTCACAGAAAGATGCCATTGAATTATGGCGTAAAGAAGCACACAGACGGACAGAGAAAGCACTTAGAAAAGCAGAGAAAAGTAGAGAGGATTCTGAAAAAGCCAAAGAAAAAGAACTACTAGAAGAAGGAGAACGAGTTAGAATGGAACAACACGACAGACAGAGTAATGCCATTTTGACAGGATTGTATCCAGTCCTGGCCGAGGGCCTGCCCAAGGTGACCCCGGAAACACCGAAAAATCTACCTCCTCCATTGGTTCCGACTAAATTACGTCATAGGACCGCAGCAGACATTTTCCTTAGACGATGTAGCTCCCGCATATACCAATGTACCTGCCCGTGTACCACCTGACAATAACCTGCCCCATGATCATCAGCCCCCAGGTCCGCAACAGCAGACCCCTCCCGGTCCGCTTCCTGCACCCTTACCTGTCGTTCCCCCTGGTATTCAACAACTACATCCTCTTAATCCTTTTGGGACTGGCACGGTTCAGGTTCCAACCCAGTTACAGCAGGTACCGACCCTACAGCCAGGTCATTACCCAGGTTATGCTCAAGCCTCCGCCTCAGGAGGTGCTACAGGAGGTTATCAAACCCCACCACTGTTACACCGAGTGACAATGAGAGAATTCGCAATGGCGCGGACACCCAGAGGTGCCCCGGCAGAACAGCTTAGAGAACAGCTTACAGATTGCAGATACGACACCGTGCCTGGTATAACAGGACCCATGTTGTTAGCGTCCCTACGTTTAAGACGTGTTACAGATTATTTGCAATTACTACCAGAAATGCCAGACCATCTAGACAAATTGTATCATTTTATTAGAACAGGAGAAGGATCGGAGAGTGTTGGTGAAGCCATGTCACGTCAGAAAGTTGAGAACAAAGGTTTAATCATGCGATTTTTGGTTAATTGTTTGATAAGAGAACAAGATCAGGCAGGTTTTCCACAAAATGAAATGGATAGATTGAACAGATGGAGCCAGAATATTGTGGATGGTAAACATGATAGAGAGAAAAGTGTACATGCCATGGTTAGAAAGATCCGTAAAGAAATAACAGATATACATGCCCATCGAGAACCTGAAGAGCCACTCGAATCAGACGAGCCAAACTCCTCGCAGGAGGAGGATGATACAGAGGATCTAGCAGAAACATCGCAACTGACAGACAAAAAAGTGATAGCATATGTAGGTAGAGAGAAACTCCCTAGACCGCACTCTTTTGATAGGCCCTTCGATAGACCCATTCGTAAACAAGAAACGTTCGAAAGCAAGGAACGTTACCTTTGTCCGATACCAGAGCGATGTACCCTTGAGCATGTATTCCAAATTACTGACAAAGTACTGAAAGAAAGGATAGGTTATCAAGAACTCAATACCCTACGTGATCAGGAACTAGCCCGGTCCGCAGTACAGTGGGCCGGAGATGACAGCATATATAAAGATGATTCGGTAGTGCAAACGTTTTTAAGTCTTATTCCAGAAGAACAGCGATTAGCTGGTATATACATGACACAACACCTCATCATCCAGTATGAAAATAGAGCATCTGACCCAGGTCCGTTATATAACTTACTGCAGGACTTACTCCTGAGAAGATGGAGAGGTCTAGGTACTGAACTAATTGAAACGATTTTAGAACAACGCCACAAATATAGAACCTTCTTGGCTCCACATCTTGTTTCTGTTCCACCCCCAGTCAGGAAACCATTCCACTTTGACTTTGACAAACAGAACCCTTTACGAGAAGTACATCCAGTCAGGAATACTGATGATACCCTTACACGTGTTTACGTATACACGCCTATAACTAAAATGGAATTATTAGAAATGAAGAAAATAGTGCCCAGTCATGATAAAGACCCTGCAGGTTTTCACCGTGAAATAAAAGACATGTTACTCATGGGAGATTACACCTATCCCGACATTATGAAAATATTGAAGGTTTTATTGCTTGCCGGTATTTACGAGAAACTCAAAGAAAAAGAATGGGAGGTGGGAGATAAAAAGATTGATTGGGCTGCATTAGAAAATGAAGAAACGACTCGAACCCCAGGTTTGGGTCTTGGGGATAAAACTAAAGCATTACCAGGATTGTTAGTACAGGTTTTGCCACGTTTGTTAGCAACTAAAAAGGAGGACTGGGATGCAATCTCAGCCTGCAAACAGAAACCCGATGAAGACACTAGTGATTTTTATTCCCGATTTGAGAAATGTTTTATTATTAATAGTGGCCTGAAAGCAAGTAGCGAGTCATACCCACACCTTTTTGTATCCAAATTAGTCGAGAATTCATTGCCCCAGGTTAAGAACCGTGTACTGAAAGTCAAGAGCACATGGCAAGCTAATTCGCCTTCACAAATGTTACAAATGTTACAGTATCACCAGAACAGGATCAGGGAAGAACATGACCACGAACAGAGACGTATGAAAGACACGAAAATGAAAATGCTAGTTGCTCAGTCAGTTCC
This sequence comes from Lissotriton vulgaris, assembly GCF_964263255.1. Classification (NCBI taxonomy): domain Eukaryota; kingdom Metazoa; phylum Chordata; class Amphibia; order Caudata; family Salamandridae; genus Lissotriton; species Lissotriton vulgaris. Next base: position 267,848,462 of record NC_141685.1, read on the forward strand.
AACTGACGGTCATAAAAGGGGTAATACACAATCCAATAATTCAAATTCAGCAGCTCCTGTTAAAGGGATATGCAACTATTGTAAATAGCCAGGTCACTATGTAAACGATTGTACAGTTTTGAAACACAACATATCCACAGGCAAAACTAAAGAGAGACCGCGTCCTCCTAGACAGGATCAGGCCCCACAACACGTTCCACAGAATGTTCAGCCTATGCAGACTCCACAACAGACTGTAGCGGTACCACAGCCACAACCGATTGCCGCAACACAACATGCAACTCAGCAGATGTACCAATATGCACAATCTGACTATCCCGATTATCAGCGATACACATGAAACAGCCTAGAGAGGGAGGTTGGCTTGCCTCTTATTGAGGTTCCTGTAGATCAAGAGGGTCCTTATGTACATAGTCAGGTATTAGGGAAAGATAGAAAGTTTTTGATTGACACAGGGGCAAGCAGGACAACAATCAGTCACGACGAGGTTCCAGGGGCACCCCTCTCAGGCTCACAGAATGTTTCCCTTGGATTTTCAGGAAAGCCTATTGTTAATGAAGTATCGAAACCAGTTCCACTTGCAGTTGGTCCATTGTCCCGCACTACAGATTTATTACTCACGAAATCATGTCCAGAAAACTTACTTGGTATAAAGACCCTGAAAGCTCTAGGAGCTGTGATTTGTTGTTCTCCGGAAGGAGTAAGACTGTTTCTGCGTGATTTTAAAGGCCATTATGTATTGAGAGATTTTGACCCCAGGTTACAGAATGTTCCTGCACATTTATGGGCGAAAGGCCCCACTGATGTAGGTTGTATGCACATCACTCCATATCGCGTCACACTGAAGCCAGGAGTAGTACTACCTCGCATTCGACAATACAAGTTACCACCAGATGCTGTAGTGGCTTTACTGAAAATCATTGACGAGCTCATTGCACAAGGAGTGGTTGTAGAAACCGACTCCAATCTATGTAATTCCCCTATCATCCCAATTCTTAAACGTGCTGATCCAAATGCACCCCCAGTTTATCGATTAGTTATCGATTTACGAGAATTGAATAAATGCATTGTACCACAATATCCCGTGGTCCCAGACATTTCGTCCCTATTGACAGCTATTGATTCCGAAGCGACGTTCTTCACTGTAATCGATCTCAAGAACGCCTTCTTTAGTGTCCCTATTGACCCGGAAAGCCAATATCTTTTCGGATTCTGTTTAAATGGCCGAAGCTTCAAATTTGCACGTGCACCTCAAGGATTCACAGAAAGCCCCAGTATCTACAGCCAAGCATTGAAGAGACAACTTGACAGTATCCACATGCCTGACAACACTGCCCTACTCCAGTACGTCGATGATCTATTGATCACCGCCCGTAGTGAACCAGAATGTGAACAAGCGTCACTGACAGTTTTGCATATTCTGGCGGACAAGGGACACAAGGTGTCTCCTTCGAAGCTACAATTCTGTGCCCAGCAAGTGGTGTACCTTGGGCACTTGCTGTCCAAGTGGGGGCAGCTGACACCTGACCGAATTCAGTTAATTGCACATCTTCCGCAACCTAAGACACAGAAAGAAGTACGAGCCTTCATTGGACTCACTTCCTATTGCAGACAATGGATTCCACAATATGCATTCCTAGCTAAGCCACTCATACAGTTGACAACTCAGGAGGCAGCGTCTTCGACTGTCCTCCCTTGGACTCAGGAACATACACAAGCTTTTGACGAATTAAAGAAAGCCTTATGTCAAGCACCAGTTTTAGCAACACCATGTTACAGCAAGCCTTTTACACTTTTTGTCACCGAACGCGAAGGTACTGCATTGTCAGTACTCACGCAGGTTCACACAAACCGTGTGCTAATTTTTCTAGTACATTAGATCCAGTAGCCCAGGCTCTGCCTGCGTGCTTGAAATCTGTAGCAGCAACAGCTCTAGCGATCAGACAAAGTGATTCCATAGTGTTAGGACATCAATTGACAGTACAAGTTCCACATTCCGTGGAAGTCCTTTTGAACAGAACACAGACTCAACATTTGACTATAGCACGACTGACAGGGTATGAATTGACATTGTTTCAGCCACACATAGGTATCAGGCGCTGCAATACACTGAATCCTGCTACACTTTTACCATTAAGTGAGACAGACCCTCTGGCACATGATTGTATTGAAGTCATTACCATTACGACGAAACCCAGACAAGACTTAACAGACACCGTATTACCAGATCCAGACCTGACACTTTATGTGGATGGTTCATGTATGAGAACAAGTACAGGAGAGTTAGTGGCCGCATATGCAGTCACGACGGAAACTGAAGTCATAGAAACACATCGCATTGACACACTGTCAGCCCAAGCAGCAGAGCTCATTGCTTTGACTCAAGCCTGTATACAAGCAAAGAACAAGAGAGTTAACATATACACGGATTCACGTTATGCATTTGGAGTCGTACACGACTTCGGTGTACTCTGGCAGGAAAGAGGTTTCTTGACCTCTCACGGAGCCAAGATTCAGCATGGTCCCCTCATCCAAGCTCTGTTAGAAGCAATACATTTACCTACAGCCATAGCCATCATGAAGTGCAAAGCACATACGAAAGTTACAGATACCATTTCCCAGGGTAATGACCTGGCAGATCGAACAGCCAAGCATACAGCTCAGACTCATACTCACACAATTGATATGACAAAGACAGTAGCCCCGACACCGACACATTGCATGACAGTTAGGGATCCCGCCCTAGATGTAATTGACATACAGACACATGCTACACCAGACGAAATCAAGAAATGGACTGAACTAGGAGGGATCCAGACAGAACAGGGATGGATGACGAAGGGAAAAGCCACATGGTTTCTCCCCGACTCTATGGTTCAAGTTATCATTAACACAGCACATAGTCCTGCACATTTAGGAGAAAAAGCCATGTTAGACAGTATTCAAAACCTTTGGTTCAATAAGCATTTACGAGCAGCAGCAAAACAAAAAGTACGTACTTGCATGATCTGTTGTCAGTTCAACCCAGGAAAAGGCATTCCCGTAGAGCAAGGTGGATTTCATCCTCCCGATCACCCTTTTGAAGTCCTCCAGATGGATTATATCCAGATGGAACGTTGTCGAGGATTCAAGTATGTCCTCGTAGTTGTATGTGCACTCTCCCGATGGACAGAAGCATATCCAGTCCCAGATTACACTGCTCCGACCACTGCCAAGCAGCTGGTACGTGAATTCTTCCCACGGTATGGTTTGCCCCGTATCGTGTACTCAGACAATGGTCAGCCATTCTCGTCCGAGCTTATGAAGCAGGTATCACTCCTGCTAGGATATCAGTGGAAGTTCCACTGTGTCCGACATCCCGAGGCAGCAGGTCTCGTAGAGAGACACAATCAGACCCTGAAGACACGTCTCGCCAAAGTGTGTAAAGAGAAAGGCGTAGATTGGATAGTAGCTTTACCAGTTGCTCTTTTTTTTATGAGAATGGTAGCCCATTCAAGAACAGGGCTATCCCCGTACGAGGTGGTCTTTGGTAGGCCGCCGAATATGTGGGGGACGCCTCTGCCTCGTAAGATCACAGATGTTGACTGTAATATGCTGACAGATTACCTTGCCTCCTTGATGTCTGCACTACAATCATGTCGTTCACAGGTAGCCGCAGCCTTTCCCGACAACACCGAGGTGAAGCCACACGAGATCGTCCCTGGAGACCTAGTGTTTATCCGGAATTTCGATAGGAGGAGTCCGCTGGAGCCCCGCTGGCAGGAGCCGAAGCTTGTTCTTCTAACAACAAGGACTGCCGTTAAGGTGGAGGGCCGCAAAGGCTGGCTCCACTCGAGTCATATCAAGAAATACCATGGACTTCCGCCAAAAACAGACTCCCAGCCCTGCCCCGTTTCAGAGACTGATACTAAACTCCCCCTGGTAGAAAATACTCCTCAGCAGGAGTTCCGAATGAAATTGAGGTCTAGCAAGTCAGACAGTTTAATTGTTTAAGTCCTCCCCTAGGTGAAGCGGTTAGACAGGTTCCTGACATGTACCAGTTAGACCCCAATAGAGAGAGAGATAGACAGAAACAGATCAAGAAAGAGAAATATTGTAAATCTCTCCGTAGCCATTGTATTGTTGCATTATTGATTATGCTTTTTCTGAGTCTTACGATTATTGCTACAAGTTTATTATTACACATGTATTTTCCTATTTCCGTACGTGCACATTCTTCCTCAAATGACACTGCAGAGCATACTTTCAGTGAATTGCCCCCTCACGAGTTATCATACCGACTTGCGCTGCGCAACAATACTTTCATCAGTATGTTACATCATTCTCATCAGACCAGCAACGCTACAAATTGTTGGATATGTGGCCGACTCCCTCCCTATCAGAAATACAAGGGAGTTCTGCCCCTCTTTCCGTACCCGTTTACACACAACGGTTCCTGTGGTGCATGGTTTAGTTTAATGAATTCTTTAAATTCTGATTCCATAGTTTACCAGGGCAATTGGGTATGGGGGAATCTGAACACAGTTATGCATAAAGCATGTTTCCCTGACAAGGAGGGTCTTCCACAAAGGACAGGGACCGATCTAGAAAACGAAGTGTATGGATTGGGAAATTTTACACTTAACCTCATGATTCTGAATGTACAGTCCGATACAAGACCAGACTTACCCGCTATGTCAGTATTACCAGTCAAAGGTGAATTATGTGTCAGAAAGAATGGTTCAGTACACCTAGGTCATAGTGAATGTACTACTGTGATTGAATTCAGTGATAAAGGCAAGTCTACATTCAAAGCTTCCCGTCATTCCTATTTCATTTGTGGTCAGACAGCTTATGTACGCTTACCTCTAAATTGGGATGGTACTTGTTACATTGCATTCCTTCTGCCACCTGTTTTCCTAGCCCCACCTGATTATCATAGGGACTCCCATCTAGTACACAATAGACCCAAGAGGGATCTCCCGATTGTCGACTATACTGAAACAGCATGGGAGCAATACACAGACTTTAATAAAGGTTTTTTTCCCTATTTAGGTACTGTCTCGAACAGTAAACTGATACGTAAATTAACCAGAACCCTTGAAGCAGTAGTGAATGAAACTACTTCCGCCCTAGGCAACCTAACAGAGGAACAGTCTGCTATGAGACTTGTTGTTCTTCAGAATCGTCTTGTTCTTGACGTCATCCTGGCCGATAGGGGCGGAGCTTGTAGAGTCATCGGATCGAGTTGCTGTGTTTTCATTCCAGAAAATGCACCATCAGTATATAGAGCCATAACCCGTCTCCAGAAGATTGCAAGTCAGATACACCAGAATCCAGGCACCTGGACTTGGTCCGGTTGGCTCTGGAGCGTGTTATCAGCCTGGGGATGGAAGATCCTATCCTTCCTCGGAATAGCCCTTCTTCTCATAGTATTCAGTTGTTGTCTATGTTTACAGTGTGGGCCGGCGATTTGCGGCCTGTGCGCCACATCATGTATTCCCCATCCTAGTCCACGTTCTAAATCCCGCATGAAAAAGGAAGAGCAGATGATGTTATATGAACAAATAGATGGACTAATGAAGATTGATATATCATGAAGGGTCCGTAGGGGACAAGGAGGGAATGAGGTAATTGGAATTTTTCTGGTCGATTGTGTCCCCTAACGTAGACCCCAACGGCTCCATGTACGTGCTTCAAGTACATGTAATTTCCCTCCATGACCAGATATAAAGACGCAAATACATTTGCGTCCAACGTTAACATGTCTTCTTTCAGATCCACCATGACTGGATCGATAATTCCGTTCCTAAGTATGCCGTGCCACCGTCTTTACATGGTGCACTTTCACGTTTTCCTGACTCTGTTGAGTTAGGCCCTGATTTCTGCCATCGAGCCCTTTCTGCCTTCTGCCTCAGAAAGCTGCAGCCTGGATCTGCATCCATGACCCTTACCCTACTCCCTGCGCGGCGAGCGGTGCCCGGCTCGGCCTGCTTGCCTGCCAAGACAATTCAGCCTTCAAGTTAGCTGCTCCGCTCCTCGAAAATACATTCCTGTCTAGTGATTTAGGTAAACATCTCCCCAGCTGCAGAGCAAAGGGCCCGGCCTTTCTGTCTCTGTGCACGAAATTCATTGCTCCTGTTACCATGGTAGGCCCATGGCCCCTCGCATTACACGTAGACACGTAGACACATATGCACGCACTAGCAGTCAGTATAGAATAGCCTCTGCCCGAAAGACCTTTCCTTCTAGATAAAACAGTTCTTCAACACAAGATATCAGATATGATTTGGGTTTAGGTTGCTCTGACACGCCAGACTTCTGTCTCCCCTTATAGTGCTAAATGTCAAGTCCCCTTCACCCTCCAGTCCCACGTCAATCACACGCCATGTTGCCTGCGCGCGCATCCAGCCATATATTTCTGCTGACACTGCAGGATTCCTCTATGAATCCACCCACTTGTGACACTTTCATGTGACGTTTCTAGCACACACCTCCGTGTACGCCCTCGTGCACGCCTTCTGTTACGTACATGTGTTCTTATCTCGTTTCTTTCAGCTGTTACGCCTTCTGTATCCTTCACCATTGTATGCATTTACTATATATAATGTGCACTGTTAATAAAGCATTGTCTATCCCTTCCTGAACCTTCGTGGTGATGGAACATGATACCATGGTTCGAACCATTCCATTACATGGAATAAAACCCTTATAAACTCAGACTCCACGGACTCTGCCTCTCATTTTGATTGAGCTATTTTATTGAACTTATACCGCATAGAAATTCAGTATACGGTAAATCTTTATTTACCACACTTGCACCCAGCACTGTCTTACCGACACCCCACAGACTCTCCTGCACAGGCAACAAGTGTGTCTCCCAGTCTAGTGCAGGCTGCTGGGACTTCAGTACCATACCAACAACCCACAGATGAAATCCACTCGGTCATCATTGATCCCTCTGCATCGCCGCCATTTTAAGTTACGGTTCGAGCTTCTCTATCAGTCAAGCCTTTCTGCACTGTGTCTCTGCTGCTAGATAAAAAAAATCATGAGGTGAAGGATTGGCCGAAATGTAGTCAATCAATCAATCAATCAAAGAATTTATATAGCGCACTACTCACCCAGAGGGTCTCAAGGCGCTGGGGGAGGGGGGGTCCGCTACTGCTCGAACAGCCAGGTCTTGAGTTGCTTCTTGAAGGCGAGGTGGTCCTGGGTCAGGCGGAGGTGGGTCGGGAGGGAGTTCCATGTCTTGGCGGCGAGGTAGGAGAAGGACCGTCCCCCTGTGGTGGCTCTTCGGATGTGGGGGACGGCGGCGAGGGCGTGGCCGGTCGATCCAAGCTGGCGTTTGGGAGCGTAGAAGTTGAGGAGGCTGTTGAGGTATCCTGGGCCTTGGTTGTGTAGGGCTTTGTGTGCGTGGGTGAGGAGTCGGAAGGTGATTCTCTTGTTGACCGGGAGCCAGTGCAGGTCTCTCAGGTGTCCGGAGATGTGGCTGCGACGGGGGATGTCCAGGATGAGTCATGCTGAGGCGTTCTGGATCCGCTGGAGTCTCTTCTGGAGTTTGGCGGTGGTTCCGGCGTAGAGGGAGTTGCCGTAGTCCAGACAGCTGATACGGCAGCAGCAATCTGGAGAGGCAGCCTCTTCCCTGCACCACTTCCCGAATTTGTCATTCGCTGTGCATCTGAGGAATTGGAATTCGTCTTTTTGTAGTCATGTAAGACTGGACGTCGGCATTCCACCGCACGCGGTACTCTGTGGAAGTTCAAGGCGTATTTAGGTAACAGCAGAATTCCACCGAGTAGATCTTCACAAGCTCCCCCCACCCCTGCCTTACACACACACAGGCATATTTGAAAGCCCTATTACCACAGGAACATCACTTTTTATGAAGTTCCTGTGGCGCTAAATCCTTCGCCTTATTTGCTAGACGGTGTTAAGCCACTTAACGTAACATAACGCTTGCTTGTAAACAAGGCCCCCTGTCATGGTCATGCTACTCCTAGCGTGAAAGGGGTGGACAATGGGTTTTGTGGTGGGCGTTCCGCCACAACACCCATTGATTTTGACCCTGCCCCCTATTTACAAGGGTGACGTAGGCAGCGTCAGAATTATAACCAGTGAAAACCTGGTCTTAACATGGTGAAATGAGGAGAAATGCTTTATTTCTCCTTGTGTTTGTGGTTTATTTGTGTGCTGCCTTGGGCACCCATAGACACAGCAAAACGCCATCAATGATTGTTCATGGCTAATCATTTATTCCTGCACATAAACAATCATTTAAAAAATTACGATTTGCAACTTCTATGTGAACTGCACAATGCAGCACCCATAGAAGTTACAATTCACACTTAGGTGCAAGGGTGCCTGCGTTGGTGCTAGCCAGCTAGATTTTCCACCAGCGCTAGTAGAAACGCTGGGGTGCGCGTCATTCTTGTGAATACAGCGCATCCCTGCGTTTTCAGAATGGCGGAGCGTGGTGTTAGCAATGTTTGCTTAATGCCCGCTTTGCCATTCCCTTGTGAATATGCCCCATAGCCTCACAATACTACACACTGGTCCAGTGTGAACACTATATCACCCGGGCTGAGCGACCAATAAATGGGTACACTTTACTATCATTATCACCATATAGGGGACCCTTTTGTATTTAGATGGCACCTTGATTGTCTTGCTAGGACCTTGTACTGTTTATTAGTTGAAAACTCAATAAAAATGTTTTATAAAAAGTGAAGCAATGTGATTATGCATCAATTTTGTAGTTGGAAGCGGAAAAAAATTATTTTGCCCCCAAATTTGCTTTGTCTGTAAAAAAATTAACCAACATCTTGTTGTTCAATACCTTATTTTTTAAATGCAGCAAAAATATAGAATGCTCCTTTTTCTCCATGTTTGTCAAGTTCCAGAGATCTTGGTGTAATGTGCCTCCTCCATTCCCTAATAATGCAAACTATGCAAAGAAGCATGTGCTCCACTGGTAAACATCGTTTACCACGAAGTTTTCACAACGCAGTACCTTTAGCACGCATCCCTTACAACGCAAGTCGTTACCACGACTTGCGCTGGAGGGCGCTAAAGGTTTAAAAATAGTTAATTTACTATCCCAACACCCACGGGGACTGGTGTTAGAATAGTAAATTATACTATTCGAAATCCGCACCCCCAACGCAAGTCGTGGTAACGACTTGCGTTGTAAGGGATGCGTGCTAAAGGGATACGTTGTGACGGTATGCGTTGTACCGTCATACATCCGCTCCACTTTTAGCACCAGTGAAAAGGGCATGCTGTCTCTCCCCTGATGTGTTGGTTAGAAGTGCCATAGGATATAATGCAGTTGTAATAAGGTGGAAAGGATATTTGGTACGTCCGGCAAACTCTAAATCAAGCCCAAAGTTTTAAAGGAAAACAAATTGGCACTACGACGTGACTTGGTTCATTATATGCACCGTATATTAGAAAAAAGGAAAACTAAAGTCCTGTTCTTGGAAAGCAAAGCAGAAAATAACAGCCCAAATGCCTGGCATAGCTAAGGAAACCATGCAGCAAAGAGGGTGTGTACAGAATGAGCAGTGCAAACAGAGAAAGGCCAAACCCCAAGTACAGCTTAGACATGCCACACTGTCATGCTAGCAAATGGTCCATACCTAAAAACAACAAACTTAGTAAAACACTGGAAACCTCCTTTATAGAACAAAAATATAGATGAAAAGGCTGGCACAGTGCCCACCTGGCAGCCACCAGAGGCCAGTAGACATTGCCAGCAGACCCACCAGTGACAACTGGGTTCATCCAGTCAAGTCTTTTGTGAGAGGAAGGAGAAGGAAGCTCTGCTGCAACCAGACAGGAAGGGCTCTTGCCCTGACATCCTCACTCTAGCCAAAGAGAGGTCACCCTTGCTTTCTGCTCACTTACCACTTCCTTCACCGCGGCTCCATGGGTGCTGAAGCTGACCAAGACGGTCGTAACTGCTCACTACTGACGTCAGCACTGAACCTCAGCAAGGATCTGTAATTCTGTGCAATTTGCCAATTCTGGACCAGATTCTATTTCCAGACTAGGGGCCCGATTCACAGAACTAACTTAAGACAAAATCCTAAACTTACTACTTTTGGTATTCACAGAAGTTAAGATTTTGTCTTAAGACAGACTTAAGTTAGGATTCTGTCTTAAGTCAGTCTTAAATCATCAACTAAGGCTAAAAACAACAGGCACGAGGAGCATTTAATGATGTAGCCGGACCGTATTCCAGGTCACCAATGGCTGCCAGGCCCAGGCACCTCTGTCCTGAACTAACTCAACGCGGATGCTGTTCCTCCCATCATTTACCAATGGGGTGCTCCCAGTCGTACAGTCTAAATATGTGCTTATGGGGTTGCTGTGGCGCCATGGATTTGATATTTCTCACATAGGAGTGGTCTGAAAGTCTAGCAAATCAAGTGAGTTCTCCATAGAAAGTTAAGTTTAATGGATTTGCTCTCATTTTTAAACTTGGAGTTTGTGTGCACTTGATACACTCTTTTTCCACAGATACACGCGCTACACCATGTATTGGTCCCATATTATACCTGGGTCAGATTTACTAGCCCCTTGCATTGCTGTTGCATCACGGAAGGTGATGCAAGGCAACGCAGGGGCTTAAGTGATATTTACAAGGCACCTTGTAGCAAATACAAATTATCGCAAGGCAGAACAAATTGCTGCCTTGTGTTACTCTTTTGGGGAGTAAACCTAGAAATGCGTCATAATGCGACACCTTCCCAACAGAGGTGTGACGAGGAGAAATATATATATTTTGCTTCGTTATTTCCTCTTTCCGTGTGTGCTGCATTCTGCAAAAAAAGAGGAAAATGCCTCTCAGGATTGTTTTTTGTGCAGGAAGGTCTCCCTTGGGTGTCAGGGATTGTTGACCGAGGTTTTGGAGAGATGTACATACTTTAGCTAGCTGCCTGCGGCATGGTCTGCACGGCTGGGAGGTCTGATGCCCACAGCAGAGCGTTTCTGTGTCTAACGAAAACTGGGGGCTTTTAACCCCTTGCATGCTGATGACGGCCCCCAGCCGTCATGCACTACGGTGCTCGTGTGCTGATGACGGCTGGGAGCCGTCATAAAACTGCCCACTCGCGATTCTGCCGCACAGGCGCAGAATCGCGGCCGCATGGAAGGGGTTAATCCAGGCAGATGTTTGCCACATGACCTTAGCACTGGCCTAAAGACAGGCATGGGTCAGATGGGACATAGCCTGTGAATCAACACTGTTAGTCTGGGCCTCATTTACAAGGAAATGACACAGTGCAAGACATTTTGCTGCACAAGCTGTATCATTTTAAAAGCACAGTTATTCGTCATATTTACAGCAATATGATGCATACCTGTGTTCTCCCCTGCGATAAAACAGCAGCCGTGCACCAACGCAGGCACCACACAATTGTTCAAGGGTGTCGGCATTGCAGTGATGATTGTTGTTGTGCAGAAAGAGACATCTTCCTGCACAAAAAACAATAATTGATGGTGTTTTCCCCTTTCTTTGTGTGCTGCAGAATGCAGCAGAAATTGACAGAGGAAAAACGAGGATAAATCAAAGTATTTCTCCTCGTCGCACCACTCTAACGCCTCCCTATGGAGAAGTAGGATTCTGAAAGTAATCTGTAAAAAGGGACCATATTTACTAGGCCATGAATAGCCACGCAAGGGGTCTCTGCTAGCTTTGTAAATATGGGTCAGCAAACTGCGCTACTGGTGCGTTACAAAAAGTGGCGCACTGGTGGCGCAAGGGGCTTGTATATAAGCCCTAGTGTACATTAAGATCTGGAGGTTGCTTACGTATTAAGTAAGCGGCTGGATTGCGCTTCTGTCTACGGGATGTACTTATGAGATCTGGTGCAATCGCTCTGCTGGATGTGAAGTTACCATGTAGAGTCTGGTGAGATAGCGTTGTCTATTCATGACTCAGTTGGATGCATCTGCTGTGTATGATTTATGAAGAATAAGTGGGATAACTGTGATGTCATGTTCAGATGAAGATGGAGAGCTGCCCTGTCTGTGGAGAGAAGTTTGAGGATATGGGGTGACCACTCTGTGGTCTGTGGAGTAACCATTTAAGATTTTGTGGGATTGTTTGGGGTCTTGGGAATGGCACTTTGAGGTACTGTCTGTGTTGTGATTTGAGGCACAGCTGTACTGCCAACAGATTGATGTATTAACACTTGGTGGGAAAACTCACCTCAGGTGCCAAATCCTGTCCACTCCTGGGGTCCACATCTCAAAAACGTCAGGCTAGATTTGGAACAGTCCAGAGGACGGCTATTGACAGCTGCCAGGACTATGCCTTTGATCGTACAGATCACCTCTCTTGAATACAAGTGAGTGGTGATGTGCTAGAGGCATGTTACTACCCCAAGTGTATAAACAGAGTCGAAGAGCTGCGCACTTACCAAAGGAGGTGTGGGTCTAGAACATGTGTGAGACAGCAATGGGGCTGGGGGCTTCTAAAGAACTCCTTCATCACAGAAAGGGTGATAAACTGCTGAGGCCTCCTCCTCTAGGGAAAGTGTAGAGGGACAAAATCAGGAACATTGAGGATAATGTACAATCTAGCTGTGTTTAAGGGGATTTATCAGCTGCCTAACTCCAGGTGCTTGTCTATGGCCGTCAGTCTCTCTCTCCCAGTGTGTATCATTCAGTTAACCTGCAAACCTGTCCACTTTACTTTGTATCAGTATAAGCTCCTGCATTTCTGTCTATGTGCCTGTTTACCTGTGTATTAGCCTGGGCACCTGTCTGTGCGTCCTTCTATTGGTCGAGGTGCCCATTCTCTTTCCGTGGCAGTTTATATGGATAGTAACTCTCTATGTGCCAGTGTATCTGCTTATGCCCCATGTGAAAGGGCCTATGTCAGTCTTACGCCAGCTGTGAGGCAGGCGCAAGATTTTGACGCAACAGCGTCCTAAAAGTGACGCAGTGAAATCTCATAGATTTCACTGCGTCACTTCTATGACCCTTCCTTGCGTCAATACGCCCCCCTTGCATACATTATACTTGGCGCAGGTATAATGTGGCGCAGGGGTTTACAAAGTGACGCATCTACCTAGATGCGTCACTTTGTAAATATGGTGCATCAAGGCACATTTTTTACGCTGCTGGTGCGTCACAAAAAGTGATGCACCGGCGGCGTAAAAGTGACGCACAGCCTCATAAATGAGGCCCTAGGAACCCGCCAGCACCTGCCCCCCTCCTCACCCCTGCCAGCGCCGGACACTCCTTGGAGTAGGCGCGCTTTATAAATGGTTATAACATAACAAGGAGGCGCAGGATTCTGGTGCACATCCCTGTCTGCAATTCTTTCCTGATAGGGATTTCCGTCAACGCCCTTGGGGGGTTAAAGGCCCATGCATCACCCACTGAACGTCCCCGAGGCGGTGCATCGAGCAACTTTGCATTACTTTGGGTTACAATCCCAACGCAAATTGGGATTTCCGTTGGATTATAAATCCCATCTCACCACTACGCCAGGTTTGCGTTATAAAAGTAGTAAAAACCCGATGCAGTGTTTGTAAATGTGGGCTATTATGTTGATGGTGCCTGGCCCAAAGTCCTGGGGCTAGTGCCCAGCCTTGAATCGGTCTCAAAAAGCTTTTCGGTGACAGCACAAGTGTAAATCTACTTTTAGGATGACTCAAACTCTGTTCCAGGGACGAAAATCGAGCACTATCCCACCATCACCAAAACCATCCATGCTTTGGCCTCACCCAGTGAAATGCTATACATTTAGCAGGGCCACTGGAATTATGCTATTCTGCAGTGCAACATTTTCCACATAATTATGGATTGCCACATAATTCTTCATCTGCTGCATAATCTGCAGATGTGAATACAAACATATTAGTAGCTCTAACAGATCAAAATCCACAAAAAACACAGCAATACCTGTTGCAGATAGTAGAAGGCACTACACGAACAGGACTGGTCACCTTTCAGTTGCTTGGGTGATTGGGTGTTAAACTGGTTCCAATGATGTGAAAACTATTTGCATACAGTTTTAACAGGAGGGAAAATAAAATAATGAACCAATACTGTTACAAAATGTGTCTCATTGTGTTGCATAATTCTACTGCTATTGGCAGAGACGGCTTGTCTACGCAGGGGTAAGGTGTGAAGAAAGTAGTCTAACTACTAGAGCAGGACAAGCTAGGACATTCATATGGAGAGCAGAGCCGAGCCAGGGGTCTGGCACAGCTTCCTATTTATGTAGGTTTTGTGTCACCCTTTGGCCATGCAAGGGTGAAGCAAAACCTAAGTAGGAATTTTCAAGCCGTGCAAGGCTACCTTGTGTGGCCCTGAGTGGCCTGATAAATTTGGAGTAACACAAGGCAGTGCAAATCGCTGCATTGCGTTACTCTTCCCTCTGAAGTTGTTCCCTGTGTGGAGCGTGGATGTTCCCGCACATAGAAATACTGGGCCCAATTCACAGAATGAACTTAAGACTCAATCCTAAACTTACTACTATTTTGGTATTCACAGAATGCACTTACTACTTTTGGCATTCACAGAATGCACTTACTACTTTTGGCATTCACAGAATGCACTTACTACTTTTGGCATTCACAGAAGTTAGGATGTTGTCTTAAGTCTGTCTTAAGTCTGTCTTAAGTTTGTCTTAAGACAAACTTAAGACAAAATCCAAACTTCTGTGAATACCAAAAGTAGTGAGTTTAGGATTGAGTCTTAAGTTCATTCTGTGAATCGGGCCCGTAGAGTTGGAAGCATTCCTATATTTACCATTCCCAGGTGAGGCATAACGAGGAGAAATATCTGTTTTTCTCCTTCTTACTTCCTCTTTCTATGTTTGCTGCTTCCGGCAGCACACATAGAAAAGGGAAACGCCTCAGGGGATTGTTTTTGTGCAGGAAGGTGTGTTACAGTAGATTCCACTGCGTCACTCCTAGGAGGATTTTTTGCGTTGGAACGCCCACTCTGCATACATTTTACCTGACACAGGTATACTGTAACGCAGGGCTTTACAACGTGACGCATCTCCCTAGAGGAGAAATGAAAAATTTCTCCTCAGTACTCCACCCCTCGGGTGGCATCGCATACTGACGCATTTCCAGGTTTATGAATCCTCGTAAATCTGGAAATATGTCAGGTTCCAAGGGTGATGTGTGGGAGCACCCACAGAAACACCCATGGAACGCCCCTTTCATGCAAAGTGCTGCGAGTAAAGGGACCGTATTTACAAAGACAGAAAAAGCCACTCAGGGTGGTTCGGAGGCTTTTCCTGTTCTTGTAAATATGGGGCAGAGAAATGCGCTGCTGGTGCGTCACAAAAAGTGACATATTTTTTAAGTATTTAATTACTGATAAAGGGGAAAAGACCGACTTTAAGTGATTCTCTTTTCTTGCACAGGCTGTGACTTTAAAATACTGGCCATGACGGGAAAAAAACGGCCAGGTAACCCAAGTTGCAAACCTGTCTTCAAACCAAGCACTTCCCCACGTAACTGTCCGCTAAATGCTAATGGGCTTCGACAGGTCTGCAAACGCTATCTAAATGTGACTACAAAATTCATACCATACGTCAACAATTGAGAAAGTTAGATCTGAGCTACTATAGCCGCTGAATAGCTTGTAAAAGGTTCTAGCGCCGCTTTGTGGTTTCGAAAAGTATACCATTAAAAATGGCGCTGTTAAGAACAAATGTATCTGCCCCTCTGCTTCTATGTAATTCAACCCAGAATGGGATTACTGATAGCAGCTCTTTAGCTGCACTCACTGGCTTGGTTCAGACGGAGCTCTGCTCAAAATAATATCACAACGAACCTAAGAATGACCTGCTCTCTGCTCAACGACAACACGTGTCTCAACAAGCATCTCTAGGTCTGCTAAAACAGCAAGAGTGTTGTCAGGGGCAGAGAAAGCCCAACAGTGTATTGTTTGCTTCTCAGTGCTTAATTTGTAAAAGAATGACACCCCCGTGGAAAGAAAGGCGCAGTCTAGTCTTTATCCGGGCGAATTTGTGCCGAAACAGGACATGGGTGGGGATAGGTTGATCAGGGGGAAGGGGCGGGTCAGCTAATTGAAATATAAGGGTCCGGCGAGGCGTAAGCGGCCTTTTCCCGACCCAGTGCATCACTGGCGTAGGGGCTAGTGCAGTGGTTCCCAAACTTTTTTGACCTGTGGCTCCCATGACCTAATTGGCAGTTGGCCGTGGCTCCTCACCATGTGGAGAAGTGTGGCTCACTGGTTAGAGGTGGCAGACCCTGAAGCAGAGGTCTGGCCTGGGACCAGGGTTCAATTCCCGACGCGGCAGGGTCTTGGGCTCAATGTCCGCGGACTCGATAATTCTCGCCTCGTTGCCTACTCTAATCATGAGTCCCACTCTGCACCTCTGGGCAATAGCTTGCTTAATCTCCACAACGGCCCCAACAGTGCTGGGATGCCTGGCTTCACCTTGGGGGTGCCCAGGAGGGGGCATCTCACGGGGAAAGCCAGGATGGGTTCCACAGTGGTATACAGTGCCATGATGCCCGGAGATGGGGCGGAAGTGCGCTTTACAAGTATACACACATTTACATTTTACTGGTGGGTGGGTGGGGGGGATCACGGGGGCGCGGCGCACACTTTGGGAACCACTGGTCTATATCAACCCATATATACAAAGGCAACTGCTCTAATGATGGACTGAAGGCTACGTCCTGACAATCAACTGGCATGCCACTATGTTTATAATGTTTTGCGTTAAAAGCAAACAGATGTTCTAATTGAAGCTCTTTTAAGGGGCAGGTCCTGTCTGTTACAGGCTACCTGCAATTCTTTGATTTAGAAGGGAGATTTCTGGCACTTAAGAGCACCTTTGCAACAATAGCATTTCATGATTTCCATGCACTGGTACATATGAGACAGTCAGGAAATCATCTCTGCACATTTTGTACAAGAATAAGTGACTATTTGCTTTTATGTTTTAGCACTTCCGTGCTTCTGTGACTCGTTTTACTTTCCAAAATATGTTAGCTTTCGGAACTTTAAATACATCTGCACACCATGCCTGAGCTTCTCTGATATTAAAATATAGACCTAACCCATGCAGATTCTCCGGGGGGCCTGCCTGTGTCCCCTCGCTATTTCTACCATAATTCATCTGCTTTACTTTGTCAGGCCGTTTTGCCTCGCATTCATTTTGTACTATGCCTAATCAAGACACTCGAGGTGCACCGTACGCCACACTTCACAGGGGAAGGGATGGAACATTTCTCAGCCTGCAGTTTCCACGACTCACATCCTGTGCGGCGCCCCTTGCATCTCATCACGGCGCACTGCGGTGCCGCGTCGCACACTTTGGGAACCACTGGGTAGAAGAGATATTTTGTCTGCCCACCCACCCACCCTACAAAGAGGGTCAAAAGAGTGGGGGATTTGTTTACGGTTACAGTTTTTCTATGACAAGATTAGGACGGGCTGCAGATTTAGCAGGTGCGCCGGAAGTCTAGGGGGTGAAAAGCCACACGTGGGCTCTTACACACCCTGGGGGGGGGGGGGGGGGGGGGGGGGGGGGGGAGAAGAACTGTGCGTAGGAGGAAAAACGGGGGGGGGGGGGGGTACCTTGTCGGGAAAAGATGGAATGAGAAAGGATGGTCGGGGTTCAAAGTTACTGCGAGAAGCGATTGGATGCAAGATGTTGGGGGATTTTTTGTTTTAGTTATAAGTTGAAGGGGCGTAACACAGGCCCCCGCATCCCATGCGGTGCGGGGCAGCCCCACAGCTGCATGGGGCCCCCTCAGCACAGTACTCAGGGCTGAGCGCACCGGATGTACATTGCAGGGGGCCCATTAACCTTTTGTTACGCCACTGATAAGTTGATGTTAATGGTTGATAAAGTTATTGATACGCAACCATGTCCTAAAAAATTGGCCTTTCATACTATTCATGGGTCATGGAGTGTTTATTGTACCAGAATGAATGGCGGTACACGGAATACCAAGACTGCGCAGTCTTCAACCCACCTCCTGCTCTAATCCTCTACCAGACACTCCTTCGTCATTAATCTCACTCTTGCAGGTTCCTGCATTCTCCCTTTGATATGGGTTTCCCGTTTTTCTCTCCCATTTGGGTGTTTTTCTCTCTCTGGCTCTCAATAAATGTCTGATCAGGAAAAATTTGTGTTGGTCTCTGAACATGAGTGCTGGTGGCCTGGCTCAAAATAAACACTTGTAAAAGCTCACTGTAGCATTATTCAGATGTGGGGAAAGACTAACACAGGATTAATCATGTCTGGAGAAATCTAAATCTAGACTTTTTGGGCCAGGAGGTGGTCAGCAGTGCATTATTTGGGGCAGGAGAAAGCACAATATAATGGGCCTCATTTATGAAAGTGTTGCATCGCTGCATGAAAACAGGGATGCAACACTTTTCAGTGCATCCTCCCTGCGACACCAGGGATGCGCCACTCCATGTCGCAAAGATTTACAGATACGTCAATATTCCTGACGAATCTCTGGGCGCAAAAGTGGTGCATTGTGAGGTATGTCTGAAGACAGCTACAACTCCAGCAATGCGTCCTTTCACATGGGGCAGCCCTCATGTAAAACGTCACTCCCTACGCCTGCTGTGAAGCAGGTGTAAGGATTTGATGCAGAGGCATCCTAGAAGTGGTGCAGTGAAATCTCATAAATGTCCCCACTGCTACAAACCCTTTTTGTGGGGCAACGTCCAACCCTACATACATTATACCTGACACAGGTATAGTGGAGCGCAGGGGTTTAGGCAGATGCGTCACTTTGTGAATAAGGGGCAGTGTGGCGCATATGTTACACCACCGCAGCATCAGAAAAAGTTAAGCAACAACGGCATAAAGGCCTCATAAATAAGGCCCAATATTCTTAAGGACACATTTACCAATCAACGGGACAGAGCATTAACCAAAGTTACTGCATTGAGCTGCTCTGGGGGAGAGAGCAGCGTAGCCATCTACTAAAATATGGCGCTGTCCTACTCTCTCCTATCACTGGTGTACACTCAGGCTACCTGTGCCATGAACAAACCTCAGTACCATAGTGAAAAGGTATGTGCAATGTCTAGCATAGGTTTTGTCCTGAAAGGATTACACTTCCAGGGGCAGATGTACAAGCCCCTTGTGCCACTTTTGCGTCACTTTTAACATGGGAAAAGTGATGCAAAAGTGGTGCAAGGGGCTTGTAAATCTGCCCCCAGTGCACAATAGTATTTTAAGTGCTTAATTTGAGCTGGTGGTTGCAGGAGGAGCCCACAATCACTTTTGGGGACTGCCACTTAATTTTCCTCAATAGGCTTTGATCCAGAGCAAGAAAGAGAAAAACACAAAAGGGGAAATGCAGAAGAAAGAGAAAAATGCAAAATAATGACAAAGGGTGCAAGCAGGGCGGAAAAACAATTTCCAAGAATTACATGAGGCAGCGAGTGTCTGGCAGTGGATGAAAGAGGCTTGAGTTGGACTCAAGATTACTCAGCCTGCTATATGGCACCTTGACCTTTGCTAGAGGTAGCCAAGGGCTTTAAAGTGAACACTCGGGCCCCTGATCTTACAAATTAAGCACTGCCGGACTAACTTTAAAACTTTTCACACATTGGGTGTGTGATTTAAAGCGCAGCACACATGCAATGTGTAAAAAGTGTGGAGAAATAAAAACATTTCTCCATATCAGTCTATGCCTTAAGAGGCTGTTATTTTTTAGCAAAATTATAGTAGGTAGGCTTTTTATAAAAAAACATGGGGCATATTTACAACCCCCAATGGCCAAAGGAACGTCACTTTTTCCAAAGTTTCTGTGGTGGTAAGGGCTTTGCCTTATTCACAAGGCTGCGATAAGCCACTTAGGGGGATATTTTACGAGCCCCTTGCAACACTTTTGCGCCGCCATTGTGTCACTTTTTGTGATGCAGCAGCGGGCCAATTTACAACATGACGTATCTAGGGAGATGCGTCCCCTTGTAAGGCCTGTGCCACATTATACCTAGGTCAGGTATATTGTACGCAGGGTGGGTATTCCCATGCAAAAAGTCATGTGGAACTGATGCAGTTAAAATTACAACATTTCACTATGTTACTCTAAGTATTCACTGCATCAAAAAATCCCTATGCCTGCTCAAACCAGACGCAAGGAATCACTCAGGCCTTTTTGAATGGGACTCCCTTCCTGCACATAAGCAATCATTAAAAAAAAAATGAGCATTCTGCAGCATAACTAGAAGTTACAACACACCATGACTGATTGTTTATGTGCAAGAAGGACATCTTCCTCCACATAAACAATTTTTCCCAGCAACGCAGACAGCCTTGCACACTGGTGCAGGAGTGCCTGCGTTGGTGCTATGCAGTCACATTTAGCGCCAGTGCTAAGGGAAAAGCAGGGGTGCACTGTATTCTTGTAAATACAGCGCATCCCTGCGTTTGAAAACTGTTAGAGCGTGACATTAGCCATCTTGGCTTACTGCAGTGCTCCAAATGTTTCCTAGTAAATATGCCCCTCAAGGGTAATAGCATGGTGTAAAGAAATGCCTCTTTTTGTATGGTCACTCCCTAGTTTTTCAACTGATGCTGCTGGTTGTTCAACCCTGAGAGTGCACTGAGACCTGCCAACCAGAATTGAGTGCCCGTGCTGTTACCCTAAAGTGTATGTCGAATTGGCTGTGCCAAATTGGAAATACCTAACTTACCTGTAAGTCCTTAGTAAATGGTTGCTTGGTACCCAAGGCATGTAAGTTAAAGGATTACCCCAGGGTTTGCAGCGCTGATTTTTTTTGTTAAACCGTTTTTATTGCAGAACCAATTACATAGCATTTCAAGCAGGAGAAGTATCATTAATGCGGAGTCCTCACTCCCTTACTCATGTACCCACATATTGTACACAGCCTTTCAGCCCACATCCCGGAGGCCGGGCGGCAAGAATCACAAATTAGATAATTCCTTACATTCGTCAGTCGCTGTGTAGGTCATTTGGGGAGGTCCACCGTCTGCTTTTAATTTTTATTAACCCTTCCCCCCCCCCACTGGTGTCTTAGAAATGACCGCTTCATCTATACTACCGTTAATAAGAGTCCCCCTTCAGATCCCCCCCTCCCCCCAAGTGTCACCATTCGCTCCCGGCCAAGAATGTGGGTCCATATGACCGCTAGCAGGAGGTCTTAATCGTCTATTGAGTGTCTGTGACTGGTGAGGGTGCTGTCACTATATGTATGTCAGTGGTGTCAGTTGGTACTTCCCTTTCGTCCTCCTCCCCTTCCATCGTGCTATCTCGCAGTGCTTGCACCAAGAGTTCCCATTCCATCGCCGCCTCCAAGGCTCTCTCGTCCGCCATTCTACGTGCTAATTGGTACCTGATCGTGCTCTCGCTTGTTGTCCATTTCAAAAACTCAGTTAGCCATCTCCGATGAGTTGGGCCTGTCCTCGACTTCCACCCCTTGGTCACTTCTCGTTTGGCCAAGAGGAGGCCCATATCGATGAACCTGCTCGACATCTTATTTTTGGGTGTGTGCAGGAACCAGTGCAGAATACTGACGGCCGTAGTGTATTGGAGGTCCCTGTCTGCTGTTTCGTTCAGTGTGTCGCCAATCTCCCTCCAGTAGTCCTGTAAGTGAGGGCAGCCTCTGAGCATGTGAGTCAGATCCGCCCCTAATGTATTACAGCGCGGGCAAGCTGCCTCCTCCGCTCCAAAGTATTTCTGTATTTTGCTCGGGGTAAGGTAGGCCCTGTGGAGAATATAAAAGTGGATTAGCTGGAAACCTGCGTTCCTCGTGCTCTTTCTAGCGCGTCCCACCAACTGCATCCACATGGCTTCAGGGATCTCTGTCTGCAGGTCTAATTCCCATTTGGCCTTCAGAGTGGTCAGAGGCTGCAGGGTTTCGCTCAACATTCTGGAGTAAAGGCATGTAACCGCCTTATAAGTGCCTGCCGACATCATAGTGTACTGGCAGGCCAGTGCCGTCGGTGGCTCCTCGAGCCCCTTACCCCAGTGAGCCTGTATGGCTCGCACCACTGCCGCATGCAATAGTTAGTCGCCTCATGGAAGGTCATAGCGCTCTTGTAACGTCTGGTATGGGGTCAGTGTCCCATCTTCGAATAAGTCCCCTATTACTTGTAGCCATGCCTCCTCCCAACCCTGCAAGCGCCAGTCTCCCCCGTGTGGGAGTGCTGTTATCATGCCCAGAGGGATCTCGGGCGCGTATGGGTGTTTAATCCCCGCACGTCTCGATGATCGGTTCCAGCACAGGCGGAAAGTTATCTCCTCTAGGGAGAGGTCTCTGAGTGGTAATCGCTGCCGTAGGGCTATGTCGGCTAGCACGTGTCAGGGGGTGCCGCTGTCTCGTTCCTGCTCTGGGCCGCGGTACACCTTCGCGATTTCTTGCGTTAGGGTCTGAAGCTGGGCCGCTAGATAGTAGAGTTCAAAGTCTGGGACCGCTAGGACTCCCTCGTCCTTCGGGCGGGTCAGCGTGGACAGTGCAATTCTGGGTCTGCCCGTGCCCCACAAAAAGGAAATGATCATTGATCGCAGCTGTCGAAAAATCGCAGCTGGCACCCAAACAGGCAATGTCCGGAAGTAATACAGCAATCGGGGTAAGGCTATCATCTTGAGCAGGGATATGCGGCCCGTTACTGATAACGGGAGAGTAGCCCAGAAGGCCATATTGCCTTTTAAAGTACGGAGACAGCGGCCCACATTTCCCCCCAGCATGTCTGCCTCTTCATGGAATATATGTACTCCCAGATACTCTAAGCCGTCAGGCTCCCATCTAAGTAGTGGCCGGAGGAAGGGCTGTACTTCGTGTTTACGTAGAGGGAACAGGCAGGTCTTGGCCCAGTTGACTCTCAGGCCGGATATCTCGCCGAAGCGCGCGAGGAGCCTTTCCGCTCCCTCCACAGCTTCGTTGGCATCCTCCAGGAAGAGGAGGAGATCATCCGCGTACAGCGAGATAAAGTGGCGATTTCCTCCGTGAGCTAGGCCCTCGTAGTAGTCACCCTTCCTAGCCATCGCCGCAAGAGCTTCCACCGCCAAGGCAAACAGCAGTGGGGACAGCGCGCATCCCTGCCTGGCGCCGCGGAGCACTTCAAATTGGTTTGATATCAGGGTGGCTATCCTCACTCTTGCTCTCGCCGCTGTGTACAGTACCTTCGTCCACCTTATGTAGCCCTCTCCGAGACCAAAGCGCCGCAGCACCTTATATAATTATTCCCGCTCCAGGCTTTCAAAAGCCTTTTCTATATCAACCGCCAGCACTAGGGGTGCTCTAGCCTCCGGCGGCGGGCTGCCCATTAATCGGGTCAGTCTCCGGATAGTGTGAGTGGTGTTACGCTTGGGTATAAACCCGGATTGGTCCTTGTGGACCAGTGCCTGCATGTGTTGCAGTAGTCTGGACGCTAGCACTGTACTCAGAATCTTATAGTCGGTTGTCAACATTGACAGGGGACGGTAGGACGCAGTGTCGGTGCCCTCCCTCCGCGGTTTCATCAGGGGGATCATTAGGGCTTCGCGCATGGAGCATGGTAGTCGTCCCTTGTCTTTAGCCTCGTTATAAATTGTTTGGAGCCGCGGGGCTAGCTGTTCTATGTATCGCCCATAAAACTCTATCGGCAGTCCGTCCAATCCTGGGGTCTTATTACGGGCCATATGCTTCACGCCTCCCCTGATTTCAGCCAGTTCTATTTGGCTACCCAAGGCATTCGCTTGGGCCTGCTCCAGTCGTGGTAGTTGCAGGTCAGCCAGGAAGGCATCTATTTCCTCCTCTTTGTCACCCAGCTCGCTCTAGTATAGCTTTTCATAGTAGGATCTAAAGCTATCAAGGATCTCCGGCTGCGTGGTACTCATGCGGCCTTCCCCCTCTGATATGGCTAGGATCGGGTGGCTGCGTCTGGTGGGGTTAGCAAGCCAAGCCAACAGGGTCCCCGCCTTATCCCCTCAGCGTGCGTTTTCACAAGATAATTCTTGTAATCATAACTGCGAAGGCGTTCTAGTTCCACCGCCACCGCTTCTTGTGCCGCGCAGAGGTCCCCCTGGAGCTCAGGCCGATTAGGGCGCGCTAGTTCAACCTCCTGTAGCTTGCGTTCCGCCCCATCTAAGTCATCTAGCAACGTTCTGCGGGCCCCTGCGAATTTTCCAATGCAATGTCCTCTCACCACCACCTTAAAAGCGTCCCATTCCGTGGCCCTGAAGTCGGCGGAGCCTTCATTCTCCGTAAAATATTGATCGATTCTGTCCCCTAACGCCTCGCGGAATGGTGGGTCATCTAGTGTGTCTGGTCTATGCTGCCATGTCGGGACCTTAGAAATTTCAGTCATCCAGTCAAGTGATAGTAATAGGGGGTTATAGTCTGAGATCGTGCGTGCCAGGTATTTGGTGCGGGCCACTGCAGGGAGCACCAGCGGCGAGCACAAGAAGGCATCGATACGGACATGGAGGTCATGGAGACCGGAGTGGAATGAGTAATCTCGCTCTATCAGGTGTTGTGTGCGCCAAACATTGGTTAGTTCCTACTGTTCCTGCCAGTCTGATCTGCACTTCGCTAGTCTGTGCACTGGGGACGAGTGTAGTGGAGGGTGTGATCTATCTAGGTCAACATCTACTACCAAATTAAGGTCCCCTCCTATCAAAACAGGGCCTGCAAGGTAACTAGCCAGTTCCCCAGAGAGCTTCGCAAAGTATGCAGCTTGGTCTACATTGGGTGCATATACGCTGCAAAGCACTATGTGTCTTCCCCTGAGTTTCCCCTCCACTGCTACAAACCTCCCTTCTGGATCCACCACCTGTCGGATAACTTGAAAAGGGGTGCCCGCCCGTATCCAAATTAAGGCCCCCCTAGCAAAGGCCGAATACGTAGTATTAAATAAATATCCTCTCCATCTGCGCTGTAGCACTATTCCCTCCTTTTTCGTTAGGTGTGTCTCTTGCAGAAGCGCAATATGGACCCCCCTACGGACCAGATACGCGTGAACTTTGTGTCGTCTGGTCATGGTGTGAAGCCCTCTCACATTCCAAGTCACACATTTTATCATTCCTGTATTAGCCATTATCCCATGCAATGCGATACGTTGCAACATAGACGTGTCTCCGGTCGCTTGTGATGACACTTTTCTTCATCCCCGCAAAAACAACCATTCTCCCCCCTCCCTTAACTGTGCCTCGGGCCACCCCAACTGCCTCAGGCTCCCCCCACCCCCAGAACAGGACCTAACTTTGCAAGAGCCGCTCCCATCCAAACTATGTGTGGGCAACTGTGCCCTCCTACCCACCTAATCCGCAGTCTTTACTGCGGAGGCCTTATGGGCCCTAAGGGGCGCGATCTGGCTTCGGGTTCCTGAACCTCAGTCCCATCCCCCCGCCCCGCAATACAGTTCTACTCACAACATTACTGTCCAATAGCTGCCTGCTCCAGCCGCTTCCGCGGCCAAGTTCCGTCATCGAAGGGTAGTACTGGGGCAGCAGATCACTCTCAGCCTTCGATAACCTCCCCTGAGGTTTGCGGCGTGACCTCTGGGCCTTTCGTGCTGCCAAATTCTGAGAGTTCCGTCTCTGAGCCCGTTGCTCGGTCCTCTGAGCCCGAGGCCCGCTCCGATTGAGTCAAAACTGCACCCGACAAGTCAATAACCGCCTGTAGTGCGGCTCTCCGTTCACTCTCCGTTTGTGAGACCGTTGGTTTCCCGGTCTTTCGCTTACGTCCTCGCACCCTTTGTTATCTCCTCAATGGCTGTTGTTGCTGTTCTTCCTCCTCCCTAAGCCATGCACCGTCCGTGCCTGCTTTGTAGGTGTCCCACCAGGACCATGCCTCCGCTGAAGTAGGAAATAACAGTGATTTCTCATCCACCATCACCCTCAGTCTGGCTGGAAAGAGGAGCGAGTACTGCAGGCCCTCCGTCCTCAGTTCTTTTTTGATGGATAAGAACGAGGCTCGCAGCTTCTGGGTCTCAAAGGTATAATCCGGGAACAGCGTCACCCTGCAATTATCCACTTGGAAGGGACCCGCTTCCCTCGCTCTCTGTAGCAACCAGTCTCTATCCTTGTAGTGTAGCAGTTTAATTACCACTGGGCGAGGTGATTGTCCCGGACTGGGTGGTTTGGCTGGTACATGGTGTGCTCTTTCAATTGTGAAGAAAGGAGAAAGCCCTTCAGGCGATACTTCCGTTTGCAGCCAGGTAGTCAGATAGTCCACAATATTAGGGCCTTCTTTTTTCTCCGGAAGGCCCACAAGGCGCACGTTGTTGCACCTGCTGCGGTTTTCGGCATCCTCTGCTCGCCTCTCAAGGGACTGTATGCGGTCCAGCGCTTCCGTCAGACGACCTTCCATGGATTTGTGTGCAGGTACCGGGTCCTTCAGGGCAGCTTCCGTGGTCTTTACCCTGTCCGACAATTTCCCGTGGTCCGCCCGCAGTAGGCCCAGGCTCGTGGCCACCTGAGCTATGTCCTGGTGTAGGGCGTCTTTTGTGGCGGCAATAGCCTCCAGGATTCGGTCCTGCTTCTGTTGCAGGTCCGGCGGGGTCGGCAATGCATCGTCAGGAGCCTCCGAACTAGGGCCTCCCTCGCCCTTCGGGCCCTTGGGCTTCCCCATCTTGCGTCACTGTCCGTGTCCCAGGGCCTTTCCAACGCCGGTGGCAACTGGCACGTGCCTCTGCAAGGTGATCGGCGCTTCCCTGGCTCGCAGTTAGTAGGGACAGGTGGGTTGGTCCCCTCGGGGTCAGTTACGGCCACTCATTCAGGGCTCCAGCTCGCCTGCAATCCTCAGACACCCAGGTCAGCACTCCAGCACCCTCCGCTGGGTAGCATCCAGCGCTCCTCATCGTCTTGACTCTTAGGGCCGCCGGGTGATGCCTTCTCCACACCCCCGCCTCCAATGTGTGCACAATCCGGTGTCCGTGGCGGCGAGGTAGCACTCAGAGAGCCCGTGCCAATCCTCGCTCCACAGCGGCCGCGGTGTGCGAGCACCAAAGGGCTAAATCTGGTAGGGACCCCCAGCACCCCGCTCGCTTGATGTCGGCCTCAGCTGCCTCCGCAGGTCAGGTCCTTCACGGTGAGAGCCAGGAAGCAGGTGTTCACAATGATTCCCCGGCGCCTCGCAGCCAGTGGTACCGTAGGCAGGTCCGGCACCCAGGGCACCTCTTCTCGCCGATATCGGCTCAGTGGATGGCCGCCCCCCCCTCCAGAAGGAAATGCGGGAGTAGGCTCTCGAGTAGTCCGACAGGTACGGGGGGGCTCACCACCCTGCGAAATCCCGGTGCCCAGGAACTCTCGGATAGGTAATGGGGGCAACAGGCTGCTGCTCCCAGCGTTACTGCGCTCCGGTAGGTGTAGGGCGGAGCGGGTTCGGAGCAGCCTAGCACCGTAGGTCTCACCGCCGGAGGCTCGCTTCAACAAGCCCAGTCCATTAGGGCTGGCAACACTGCCCCAGAATGGTCCTCGTCGCCCCTGGCTGCAGTAGGCCCCTGGAAGCCGGGGCGTCGATTTTCTGTCGCCCGGGTGGGGAGGAGCAACGCCGGGGTTAGCAGAGGGCTCGATGCGCGGCACCTGGCACCTTCAATCGCTGTGGGCCAGGCCGCATCCACCGGCCATCGCACCCACGGTCCCCACACCTCGGCAGGTCCAGTCAGCCAGGAGTGGCAAGAAAAAACAGCCTAGTGCGGATCCCGATGCTCTCAGCCGCAGTAGGCCTCCAGGAGCCGGGGCGTCGATTTGTCGCTGCCCGGGCAGGGAGGAGCTCCATCGGGGCCGGTAGATGGTGCTGAGCGCGGCCCCGGTTCGTCCGTAGGGGAGGTCGGAGGTCCCACCGATCAGTCGCTCGCCTCTCTGGCCCTCTGGATGCCGAGTGATCCCCTGCAGTCCGGCTTCAGGGCCGATGGACCGATGGCGCAGCAAAGCTCACAGCACAGTCCCTGAAGGCGCCGCCATCTTGTGCCTCGGCCTTCTGAGGCTCCGCTGCCGGTTCGTACCCCTCCCAGCGCAGGCAACAGCGCGCCGCCTCTACCGGAGCAGGCACCGAGGTATCGTCTGGGCTCACCCGAATTTTCACGGGGATCCCAGGCCAGGTGAAGGAGTATTCGTCGGATTATCAGGCGGGGGGTCGGGAGCCCTGTTAGGCTGCGACCATCCTCGCCAGCTGCAAGCCACGCCCCCTCCAGGGTTTGCCGCGCTGATTGTGCCACCCTCGAGGTCCCCAAGTAAAACTAGTCCCCCGGACTGCCACTGCAGACTGATAGAGCAGTCGTGCACTGCTAGCCCGACGTTGCCATGGAAAGGAATGGTAAAGCTAGCATTTCCACTTACATGTGTGTAAGTCTCCCCTCTGCTAGGCCTACCAATCCCTGATGGCAAGGTGCAGCATATGACACAGGCAGGACATGTATTTTGCATGTCCTGACACTGAAACATGCAGAACTGCAATTTTTACTGTGGAAAGACTTAGTTGCCCAATTGGCGAGTACAGGGTTACACACTGACCCCTCAGCTGTGCTTGCTCCTGAACAGTGAGACCAAAGTAGGCCCACCAAGGTATCAAACAAATTGTTACATAAAGCCTGACTTTTATCTCAAGTCAAAATTAATGTTACTTCTTGCTGCGTGCAGCTTTAGCAAAGCTGCAACTTTGTTGCCTTTAATCCTCCCGTGCCTTTCCAGGCACACGTGGAGCCTGCTCCACGAGACAGCTTTCTGCCTTCCTGCGGAGACATGCCAACGACTCTCAGGAAGGAGAACAATGGGGCAATGCAGGCCATGGAGGTGTCACCTCCCTTCTGCAGGAAGCCTCTTGGGTGTTAGCCTCAAAAGTCAGGCTTCTAAGGTGAAGCCACTTTTGAAGTGGGGAAGCTGTCCCATTTTTGAGGTAGACAAGCTTGCACAGGAAGCAGAGGAGGGAACCAGTTGCCAAACAGGTTTCTCCAGAGGTATGCAGTCCTGAGGTAGCCACACCCCTAGTATGGGCCAGGGAGGTCTGAACACTGACAGAATGTTCTTGCTATCTTGGGATTGGGCAGAATGGGCATCCTGGGATAGCCAGAGGCCACACTCCCCAAGAAGTTATCCCCAAATTGGAGGGAACCTGGTAGCCCATTGGCCAACAACTGCATCCTGCGCCGAGAGTCCTTTCCAAGCGCAACGGGGGCACCCGTGGCACGCAGACCTGAGAGCTCGACTGACTTGGAAGAAGGATCAAAGAAGGACTGTCTTGCTGCACTGAGGAACCAGCAAAGAGAGAATGAACCAATGAGAGCTGAACCTGGTGACTTGCGAAGAGAGGGACTATTCCTGCCTTGTCCTGCTCAAGGAGAAGGAGAAGCTGTCTCCAGGGCCTAGTCAAGCCAATAGAACTCCAAGGGCCAGCTGACAGGCCTCCTGTTCGCATCACAGGGACACAACAGCAGATAGAAGCCTGCTGGGGCTAGTTGGTAGCCCAAAGGCTCCAAGCCACTACCACAGCTGCTTTACAGCACCAAGTATCAAGACCCGATGTACAGAACTGCACCCGAGTTCACTGACCCTGAGAGTGCTGTTGAAGAGTTGCTGGGGCTCTCAGAAGGTGAGTTATCGACCAAGGAAGGATTGGTCTGTGACCGCGACAATGGATGACTGGTAGACCAGTGGACACTGGACTTCGGCCAGACCAGAGAGGACATCATGAGACATCAACTCTGCAACCAGGACCCCCTCACCATCATCGTGGACCGAGGAATCGCTGCAAGAAGGCCCCCATCAACCACACTGCATCCACAGCATCTTCAGCATGCTTCATCCCTTGCATCAGGACATCTCATAGGCATCCGCTGCAACGCAGATACATTTCTGAAGGACTGCTTCATCTGTGAAGGTAAATGTTCATGAGGACCTTGCTGGCCCCCCTGACTGGCTCCCTGCCAACGTTGGTTGCCCCAAGTACTTCTAACCGACTGCATTGACACTTAACTAAGTTTGCTTTGAAAACGGTTTTGTGTCCAATTTGTTGACTTTGCCAAGGCTTGTTTGTGGTTGAGTGAATTTCCTTTGATTTATTATTGCTTTAAAAAGCTATGTCTCCGGAACCTTCTGGTGGGTATTTTTCATTCTAGTGTCTAAATTCTTATAAAAATACAGTATATTTTAATAATTTGGTGTTGGATTTCTTGAGTGTTGTGTGGATTTCTTCAATTGTTTTGTTGCTGTTTAAATGCTTAACACTTGTTCCTCTGTGTAAGCGTTGTTGCTCAGTGCCACAGCAACCCAGGGTTGAACTGATGGTTTTACTGAGAAAAACTACTGGACCTAAAGTGGTTGGTAATTGTATTACACCATTAGGCCATACATCCCACATTCTATATAACACACCCCATTTCCTCACACATGAAACACCCATGAACTATCCACAGGGTGCCCTATTGACACAAATTAGTGCAAAGTGTCATTTGTGTTAATTTTAGATCACCTTTCCAGCATAAAACTAATTTTGTGCTAAAAAGTATATACTTAAGACTTCACGCCAGTTTGCATTACTTTGTGTGACTTTACACTGACGCAAAGGGGCCGATTCCGATCTCGGTTGGAAAGCACTCCGACCGAGCCAGATCGGGGTGTTTTCCGACTGAGCCGGACTTTTGCAGTCCAACCGAGAGAGTACGATGCAGCCTTATGCTGTCGGACTCGGATCAGTCAGACTCCCATAGAAGTCAATGGGAGCCGATCGTACGACGCATACATGGGCTCCCATTGACTGCATGGGTACGTTGCGGACAAGTGCGCCCCCTACAGTGGGTACGCGTTAGTGCCATCCGCACCATACTTGCCTGTGTTGGAGAGACCCATGTATCCGAGTCGTAAGGCTGCATCGGACCCCCAAAGCCCAACTCCGGAAGCTATTGCGAGCCGGAAGCTCTGACTCGATCCGACTGTCCGAATCGAGCATCGTACTGGCTCGGTCGGACTTCACCTCTGTTGCGCGCCACAGTTAGCTTACAGCCGAGACGTACGGAGCGGTTCAGACCCAGAAACGATTCTGACTGAGATTTCGCGCTAGTTCGCATCGTACTTCGACGTCCGGAGCCGTGTTCGAACAGGACGGAAATTCAGCCTCCGAATCCGATCCACTAATGCCGAACCAGATTCAGTGCCCTTCCGACCGAGATCGGAATCGGCCCCTAAGTGTTGATAAATCAACTCCATATGATTTGGGGAAATGTTCAATATATCATTGTTTGGGCAGGAGAAAGTTCAATATATCATCACTTGGGGCAGGAGAAATCCCAGTTAAATATTGGTTAGGGCTGAAGAAAGCTTAATATTGCATTGTTTGGAGCAGGAGAAATCTCAATACAGCATTGTTGGAGGTAGAGAACAGCTCAATAGAGAATTTTCTAGGACAGGAAAAGGCTTAATATGGCTTTCTTTGGGTCAAGTGACGGTTTAATATAATATTCATAGGATCTGGACAAAGCCTAATATAGCATTGTTTGGAGCAGGAGAACGCTTTTTAGCATTCTTTTGGACATGAAAAGGCTCAATATAGCACTATAGCATTGCTTGATTCACATTAGGGCCAATATAGTATTGTTTGGCCCTGGACAATGCTCCTTTTCGTTTGTTTTGTGCTGGTGAAGGCAAAATGTAAAGTTCATAGGATCAGTAGAAAGTGCATTATATAATTTTGCTTGTCTTGAGAAAGCTCAGTATGCCATTGTTCGCTTCTAGAGGAAACTCAATATTGCCAGGGTCACTGGAATTATGCGATTGAGCTGCAGTGGGGATCATAGCATAATTATAGATTTGCTGCATTTGGCACTTAATCTATCATCTGCCACAGATTTTAACAAAAAAAATTCTAGCTCAAATGGTTTAAAAGTTACTAAAACTTGACCCTTTGCAAAACTGGACTGGTCACCTTCCTGTTGCTTATTGCTATATTTGGGTGGTACTAATGAGGTGCAACCAATGCCCAGACAGTGTAAAATAACTAAGAGCCTTATTACGACTTTGGCGGTCTTCCTGTAGTACTGCTGCAGTGGTCCCAGGAAGACCGTCAATGCTCATCATCACCGCATTCTGCATTATAACAGTAATCCGGGTTTGGCAATTGGCGGAAATGTTTGGCTCATAAGAGAGCCTAAAAAGCATACCACCTCCGTGATAGTGCCGCCAGCACGTCCGTGCATGTTGTGGCATGCACCATGTTGTGCATGCCACACAGTGCATGCACAACCGTGCACTTTTGGGGGGCCCATCATATGCTCCCCATAGCCCCCCCCCCATGTGCAGATTTGTCTGGGGGCCCTATTGGGGGGACCTTTACATGTGTTTCTGCCAAGAATTTAATGGCAGGGTCCCCACCATAAAATGCTTGGTGAAAAGGCAGGTTGTAATCTGTTCGGCGGTGTCAGCATCAACACCTCTCCCATTCCCGCCTGCTTTTTCCACAGCTGCGGGATCTTGGCAGTGGCGGCAGTGTTGTGGTGGTCCCACCTCCACCAATGTAATTAAGGCGGGTGGTCAGAAGCTATGGGGATGGTCGACCGCCATCCGGAGGTACAGTGGTCTCAGGACCAACGCACTCATAATTAGGCCCTAAATGCCAACCTTTTGCAAAAAGTCGGCTTTTGCTAGTGGCCCAAGGGACTTCAAAATGTTGTCTGACACCAGTGAGCTCAATGAATGGAAAGATGACCTATTCATCTGTGTCAGAAAGACTTTTAAGACTCCTTATCCAGCCCATGGACCTTTCGGTCACTGAATTTGGTGATCTTGCGTCCATTTTCAGTCCTCGGTGCTGTAAAATAAATTTTTCACTGAATGAGTCATCAATTGCGTTTCCATTACCTCTCCACTACAAGTGTCTGCTAGCTACATATAAGACTTACTCCAATTCATTACGTCTAGCGCAGGCTTTGCTTTGTAACGGAGCCATTCAAGTACAGCATCATGGGACAGATTTAACAGCCTCTTGCGCCTTCTTGCGCAGCCATTGCATCAGTTTTTTTGGTGCAACAGCGGCGCAAACAATGCGGCCAAATCACAACGTGATGCATGTAGGGAGATGCGTCCCGTTGTAAAGCTCTGCTTCACATTATACGTGTGTTGGGTCTAATGTATGCAGGGCGGGCGTTCCCACGCAAAAAGCCATGCACAACTGACACAGTGAAATTTACAACATTACACTGCGTCATGCTACACCTTCACTGCGTCAAAATCCCTACGCCTGCTCAGACGAGGCGAAACGAGTGACGCAAGGCTTTTTGAACGGGACTCACCTATCTGTTGTGGAGCATTGCTGGAATTGTGTCACTTTCATTAGCAACTCCAGCAATGCATCCCTTTTGGCTCATCAGAATTTCTGACGCATCTGTCAGTCCTTGCACCATGGTGCGCCATATTGTAAAGACAGTGTATCCATGGTGGCGCAAGGGTTTGGTATGGACGTACAGGAAACTGACGCATCTGTCCAGATGCTTCAATTTCTTGTAAATCCCCCCCCTGTGTTTAGCCTGAGTTTAAACCTTCTCTACATAGTACATGCACTGGACAGTTCAGCACACACACACACATTCCTTCTTTTTTATGCCTGTCCAAATTTATAATTAACCGGACATTGTTCACTGTTTTGAAAGGGGAAGGACATGGGTCCAACCTGAGTAGCCACCAAAAAGGTTGTCTCCACTTGCATGATGCCATGGAAGATCTGGAAGTCAGTTTGTTCTGGTTCGAGTTTAAGATGTTTCTTGATCATCTGGATATTGGTCATGGAGAAGGGTTTCGGGCTTGGATTCTTCTGGAGTGTGAGGTCCATCATCATAGTGGTTATGAAGCGCTTGGTCAGTGTGTTGCAGAGCTCCTGGGAAGGGGCAGCCCAGTTGGTCAACGTTGTTGGGTTGCTGCACTCAGAGATGACCTCAAAGCGCTCTTTTTGGGTGTGGCTAGAAGAGGTGACTCTGCTTGTCCAGTGTGACTTCTTTGAGCTTGAGCGCCTTCACCGTGGTGTCTGAGTTGTCGCTGAACAATCTACATCTATATTCAAGACCCTGCTTGGATTTTTGATTTTGTAAGTGAGGTGGAGAACCTGTTGGGGTGAATTTGTGTTATTTATGCCTTAATAGTGTGTATTAGTGGAGTAAAAGGTCTTCAATTATTTTGTAAAGGACAGGTCACTATCCATCAAAGGACAGAGGATGGTAGGGAGCTCCATGTTTTATCCGCTGCCCGGAGAAGGATATCTTTCCTCTTCTAGCTCTCGTAAGGGGTGAAAGAGGGAGCAGATCACTGCCTGGAGATCTTTTTTTTTTAAATTTTTGAAAACCTTTATTTGTGCATCTAGAGAAGTACAAATAGTGGCCTACAACCTTCAGGCCGGCCACAAATACTATTGAGCACAGTTGCATGCAGTACAAAGACGCGACAGCATATCAATATTAAGTAACATATAGTCAGCAGTTACACTGTAGATCACGTGTCTTCGCGCCTCAGGAGTGATGAAGGTCATTTTTAAAGTTTTCATGGCTACTAATAGGGACCAACTATTTTGCAATAATGATTAGAGTACTAACGAAAAGAAAAAGAAAGGGTCCGCGTAGACATAAAATAGTAATATCAGCTGAGGCATACACAGCCCAGCATTTCCGAGGGCGAAACCCACACTAGGTGTCATGACGGTGTCATGGCGGCCAAGAAGCGCGCAACCAGGATAGTGGACAAGCGGTCACATCCGCACCCATCGCCATCCGCCCACCAACAACGGCGACGCGGACCCCAGACAGAGAAAGAAGAAATAAATTAAAAAGAAAAAACAAGGCACCATAGGAACATAAAGAAATAAAACCCATCCCTCAACCCCCACCCTATACGCATGCGAGGCTACGGCCTACCCCCCCCCCCCCAGCAGCGCACCTGTCGCCCCATAAACCCGAAATATAGAAGAAAGTAAAAGAGAGAAAAAGAAAAAGGAACCTTTGTTATAGGGAGCAAGAAAGGAGAACCCAGTCTAAAACTCCCACAAAAACCTAACCCCGGAGGAGGGCCATTTTGTTCGTGTCACGGGCTCCACTACCCGCACCACAATCACAGCGCAACAACTACAGTGAACATATACAAAAGTCATCTTCCCTAATGAGGGAGAGATTCTCAGTCAGGGCCCCCGTGCGTGTCCAGACAGTGTAGCAATCCAAGTCCCCTCCAGCCCAACAAATCAGTACAGGGCCATCCCAGCAACTATTGTCCCCGGACCCCCCGCCCGTGAATACGTCCACCCCACTAGGAAAGGACAGAATCAGGTACACCCTCCTCATCGACCGACCAGGCATGAAGGCAGAAATCAGCCAGAAGCAACAATTATCCCCGGTCCCTAGCCCGCAAAAGCTATCACCCCGGTAAGCAGGGTCAAAAGAACTGACACATAGTCACAGCCTGTTACGGATAAGGACATTAAAAGCAGCACCTACAAAGTCACAGGATAGCGTCCCATCAGCCAGATTGAGAAGTGCAGCACAACGGCGGGCAGTTCGGGAGAGCACAATCAGGAGGAGAGTGCAGCAACGTGACGCAAACAATCCGGCACACCAGGCAAGTGCAGTTTCGATGGATATAGCAAAAAACAGTCCGAGTCAAGTCCCACCAGCCAACTGTTAAGAGTATTGAACAGATTCACTTCAGCCCTGGCCAGATCTTGACTGACTCTTCGGAAATGGCCGACGGGGGAGGTCCGGGTCAAACAATGCAGGAAGACAAGATGGCCACCACTGGTGAAGAAGAAGGAGGCAAAGGCAAAATGGGCGCCTCCCGTCACTTTCGGTGTTGTAGACGCACAGGATAAACACCCCAAGATTCAAAAATCGATTTTCACACCACCGCCTGAGGAAAGATCTCCCCAAGGCTGCAGATGCAATGGGGAACGAGACAAGCGAAGGCAGAGTCTGATACACTAACCTCACAGTTGAAAAAGTTGCAATGTCCGACTGGAGGGGAAACATTGTAGCGCCTCTGAGAGCACCGACCTGTCGTTGAAAGTGAGTTCGGGAGACGGGGAAAGGCAACAACTCTCCGCACAAATTCTGCTCCTCAGTGCCCCCCGATGGAGTCAACAGGGGCAAGCCAGCACAGTTCTGGTAGCTGGTCGGTCTCCCAGGACTCGAGAGAAGAACATCGTCGAGTCGATCACTTATCCTTTGGAAGGAGGCATGGAAATCACGGCGGAACTCGGCCAATGCGGCAAGAACGGTCCCGTATGTCGGCTCAGAGTTTAGGGTCTCCAGTCCCGTCGCAGGGGACGGCGTAAGCATCGCAGCCCTCAGATCATCGGTGGGCCGGGCGGCATAGTCGTGGCACAGGACAGTCCCAGCTTGCACGGGGAAAGTGGCCGCCATCGCTCCCTCCCAGGGCTGTCTGCACGAAGAAGGGGCCAGGCACGGTGTGAAGGTATCCCAAAGCGGGCCGTCGTCGCAGACACCGCTCACGGTTCCGGGACGCCGCACAGGAGATTGCACTGTCAATCCTCCGCTAAAAGAGGCAATCGCAGGAGTGACCAGCAGGAGAGAGGCAGTCGTTGGTTCAGCGACCCTCGGCGGAGTGGAGGCAAACGGGGCGCAGGTCCCAGGCTTCGGCGGTCATCCAGACTCGCGATGATATCTCCGGTAGTATAAATCGCAGGGATCCCGGAGGCACATGGGCAGGCTCAGCGCGGTCACAGCATCACACCGCCGCGGTCAGAGTACAGGATAGAAGGCAGGATTACCGCGCTGGAAGTGCAGGCTCGCGGAGCCGAGACTCGGCACGTCCGTTCAGGTCGCCATCTTGGCTCCTCCCCCCTGCCTGGAGATCTTAGTGGACAAATGGAAATGAAATGCTTGAATGTTTCTTGCAGAAATTTAGGGGCATATTTACAAGCCCCTATCGCCATGGGAACATCACTTTTTCTGATGTTCCTGTGGCGATAGGGACTTCACCTTATTTACAAGGTTGTGTTAAGCCACTTAACGACCCGATTCACAGAATGAACTTAAGACTCAATCCTACACTTACTACTATTCTGGTATTCACAGAATGAACGTACTACTTTTGGTATTCACAGAAGTTTTGGATTTTGTCTTAAGACAGACTTAAGACAAATCCTTACTTCTGTGAATACCAAAAGTAGTACGTTCATTCTGTGAATACCAGAATAGTAGTAAGTTTAGGATTGAGTCTTAAGTTCATTCTGTGAATCGGGCCAACCGTGCCTTAACGCTGCCTTGTAAATAAGGCCCCCTTTCATGCTACACTTAGCGTGAATGGGGAGAGCAATGGGTGTTGCTGTGGGCGTTCCACCGCAACACCCATTGATTCTGACGCTGCCCCCCTATTTACAAAGGAGGGGTAAATAGGAAACAGCTCCAGACATAAGAACAGGGAAAACTTGGTGTTACCCTGGCGCAAAGAGGGGAAATGTGTAATTTCTCCTCGTTTGTGCTGTCTTCATGTGTGCTGCGTTATGCAGCACACATGCAAACAGCAAAAGGCCAATGATTGTTTATGAACAGGAAGGTCCCCCTCCTGCACATAAACAATACTTGTTTTAAAATGCTGTTTTGCAACTTCTATGCATTAAGCAGCACACATAGAAGTTACAAAACAGCATTTAAATATTGTTTATTTACAGGAAGGCCCCCCTTCCTGTACATAAATAATCTTGCCCTGAATGCAGACACCCTTTCACTATGGTGCAAGGGTGCCTGCGTTGGTGCTAGGCTGCTAAGTGTAGTGCCCGCTCAGGGGGAAATGCAGGGCTGCACCAAATTTATGTAAATATGGGGCAGCCTTGCGTTTCTGAAGTGGCCGAGTGAGGCGTAAAGCCATGATGGCTAACACCTCACTCTGCCACTTCTCTTGTAAATATGCCTCCATGGGTCCGAGTTCAGTGTGCTATAGACGGAGCTTTAAAAATAATTCTTTCCGTCACAGATAGCCAAATTAAGCCATCGTGTAAGGAATCAAGCGCAGAGATACTCCTCATGGAAGTTGATTCAAGCGCTATACAAACCCGCAAATAAATAAATAAATAAATAAATGTGCCTGTTTTGGGAGACTGTAAAGGGATCTAATGGCTGCCTGTTGTATTCGAGTAAACCTCCCTAGGAGAGTGCTGGAAGACCAAAATAAAGAGCACTGCAGCAACCCAGCCTTGAGAATATTACAGCTTGAATCATAAACTGGTGGTATTTTAATTGTAGGTAGGAAGTGATCTTTCTCAATTCTCTCAGATAAAGAAGCATGAAGATGAGGCTCCGTTAATTTGAGGTTCTAGAGTAAGTTGTTCATACAATTTGAGCCCCACGTTCCAAACTTCTTTTACTGGTTTTGGGTACACCCCAAATTCAACACAGGTTGTGGTCAAATTGTTGGGAGGAAGTGAGGCGGAGGGTGAATAGGCGGTGGACTTCTTTATCATCTTTGAGGTAGGGAGGGGTCTGGGGGTTGCCCGTTGGATGGGGTTGTGTTGTGAAACCCATGTTCACATCAGAACATGGGTTTCTATTGGAATTCTCAAGGGCGCATTATGAAGCCCATTATCACCGCTTTAGCTGCAGTTTTCTGCCGATAAAGCGCCGATAATTTTAACGCCGTTACTTGATAATATGCCCCTGTGTTATGTGTGCTTTGAGGAGTGGAAACAAGGGGTTGTCCATTCT
Organism: Lissotriton vulgaris; assembly: GCF_964263255.1. Lineage (NCBI taxonomy): Eukaryota > Metazoa > Chordata > Amphibia > Caudata > Salamandridae > Lissotriton > Lissotriton vulgaris. The sequence continues at coordinate 267,887,055 of NC_141685.1, forward strand.
ATTGCGGGGCAGAGTCAACGGGGAGATGGTGTATGAAGAGTATGAATTCTCTGTCATTCAGTTGGGGTTGTTAGTGCCTGTGGGTTGTCTGGTGTGATCTCCTGAGGGGGTTTAAGGAGTTTTGGGTTAGGGTATTGCAAATTATCCTCTTTTGATAGAGGGGGCAGATTCGGTTGGTGGGGGCTATTTGCTCAGATAGTGTTGAAGAAAGCTGGGATGTTGTGTGTTGTTTGGGTAATCTGAGAGGCACTTTGGATCAGAGGGAGGGTGTCCTTCTTGTTCAAGATGTAATTGCAAGAGGAAGCGTTGTGTGCTTAGTGTTCTAGATTGTGGGTTGCTTTTCAGGTGATTTTGGTGGGCGAGAGTAGTCCGGGGCTGTCTTGCTGAACAGCTTTCCTGGTGAAACAGAAACGGTGTATCCCAGGCTGGTACCCCTTCTAGTTCAAGGATGTGTTGGCTGTATAAGGAAGGGAGGATTTCAGTGAATGGGGCTGAGATACTATTCGTTGCGGGATAGAGTGTGTTTGATGAGGGTGTGGGTTGTGTAGGGGCAGGCAGGGGTGACTTAATATGAGGTCCACATTCTGTTTGTTGCTTATGTTGTGGTTTTCTATGGTTGTTATTGGGATCTTATCATCTTTACCCGCATGCCATATCAACGTGTTGTGACGGGTGGTTGACGTAGCTGTAGGCGAACTTAAGGTGGGGTTGAGGGGTAGATGGGTAATATGTGGAGTCTGATGCTATGGGGGCAGGACATTGTGTTTGGCCATCTGTGAGCATCTCTCCCCTATGTCTACTTCTATTTATATGTCTGTGGTCTGGTAGCTTGGTGGGGGGGGCTTGGTAGCCATTGTGAGAGCGCCATCAACTGTGGAGCTGAGGTCAGTAGCAGGTAGAGCTGAAGGTGGTCAGGGGAGGAAACAAATGAGAGGACAAGAAGGAGAGGCAGAGGAGAGAACAAAAAGGAAGGTGAGAGTAGGAGGGGAGAAAGGTGAGAACAAAAAGGAAGGGCAAAAAGGGTGAGAAAAAGAGTATTAGAAATTAGAGGGAAAGCAGAAGAACGAGAAGAACGAAGGAAAACAGAAAGCAGGAGAGAGATAAGAAGGTGGAGAGGGATAAGGGTAAGAAAGAAAAATAATTAGGGAAAAGAGAGTGTCAAAAGGACTAAATGCATGGGGCCTCATTTATGAGAAATGACGCATCGCTGTATGAAAGCAGCGATGCGTCACTTCTCAGTGCGCACTCCTTGAGACATTCCTGATGCGACATATTTAATGTATGACGCATCATGTCGCAAGGAGTTACAGATACGTCAGTATTTCTGACGTATCTGTAAGCGCATAAGTGACGCATTGCTGGAGTGAGTCACAAAAGTCCAAACTCCTGGAATATAAATCAGCAATTATTAAATGCAAATCCACCTACTTCTGCTCCACTATAGTTTCAGCCGCCAACAGCTCCAGAAGTATTTTCCAGATCCTTAACAACCTCACCCACCCTGACTGTGCCAAAAAAACTATCCCCCCCACACAAGCACTCTGCGACAACCTCACACTGTTTTTTAAGGACAAAGTTGAGGCCATTATCCAAAACTTGAGCACCTCCCCCTCACTGGGCCGTCTCAACGGCCCCAGGTATGATACTACCAACTATGACTCGGTCAACCCAGGGTGCCATCCCATGAACCGCCTGCGGGCATTCCCCCCAATTTCTGAGGCGGATTTCGACAGCTTGGCTCGCAGAATCTCCTCGGGCTCCCCGCTTGACCCTTTACCCCCAAAAACCTGGAAGGCTTTCGGAGAGGAACTCTTCTGCACCCTTTGCAGGATCTGCAATCAATCCCTGTGTTGCGGACTTGTTCCGGCTCCCTGGAAACAGGCTCTCATTACCCCTCTACTGAAGAAATCCTCCTTGAACCCCGAGTGCCTACAGAACTATCGGCCAATCTCCCTGTTGCCTTTCCCGGCGAAAATCGCCAAACGCTGGGTGAGCTCCTGTCTCTCCAAACACCTGGAGCAGAATCACATTCTGGACGAAATTCAATTTGGTTTTCGTCCGGCCCATGGCACCGAAACAGCGGTTCTCACTGCCATGGAGGACCTTCGTATGCGTGCAGACAGGGGCCAGGCAGTAGCCCTGATCCTGCTGGACCTGTCTGCCGCATTCGATACGGTCAATTACGTGATTCTGATGAGGAGACTAAGGGAGGCGGGGGTGGACGGCACTGCACTGCTCTGGTTTCACTCCTTCCTACGGGATAGGAAGCAGGCCGTCTCCCTTCCCCCGTTTCAATCTGCCTTCTCCCCGGTCTCCCATGGGGTGCCCCAAGGCTCGTCCATCAGCCCCATTTTATTTAACGTTTACCTCACACCTTTGATTACGTTAATAAAATCACATCGGCTAAAAGCCATAAACTACGCTGATGACACTCAGCTCATCCTCTCGTGGGAGGGTGAAGAATCGATCCCTCTGGAATCGTTTCACGATTGTCTGAGAGATACAGCGGGTTGGCTGCACAATAACTCCCTGCAATTTAACTCCTCCAAAACCGAGGTCTTGTTCTGTCCCGGAAGCCGGATCCCCCGGCTGTTCCCAGCCGAATTTTGGCCCCCGGAAACCCCGGATAAGCCACAAACGGTAACCTCAGTCCGCAACCTCGGTGTCATGATGAACAACAAACTTAGCATGGAGACGCAGGTCGCGAAAACAGTGTCCACCTGCTCGGCCCTTCTGCGCTCCTTACGCAAGATCATGCCACTTCTCCCCTCTCAGGCACGGGCACTAATAGTCAGGTGCACTATTCTCAGTCGCCTCGACTATTGCAATGCGATGCTGCTCGAAGCCCCAGCTGTACTACTAGATCGTCTCCAGAGAGTTCAAACAGCCGCTGCCAAACTGGCCCTCGGCTGGAATAGGAGATCCTCGGCCACAGCGGCATTGGCCGAGCTGCACTGGCTCCCCTTGAAACAGCGAGTGGCTTTTAAATCACTCTGTCTCGTTTTTAAAGCACTGCACGGAGTCGGGCCCAGCTCCCTGCAATCTATGTTCACCTGGTACTTCCCTACCAGAGCCCTCCGGTCATCCACAGCTCGCCTTGTCAGAGTGCCAAGATTCAACAAGGTCAGGACCGGAGGAAGATCCTTCAGAGTTGCAGCCGCAAAACTGTGGAACAGCCTGCCCCTCGACATTCGCCAAACAACTGAACTTCTGCCTTTTAGAAAGCGGATCAAAACCTGGCTCTTCCCCAAACTTTAAGTCTGGTACCTCGCTCGGTTGCCCCCAATACCTTCCACCTTAGGAGTTATTTATACAGCGCCAGGATACCTGCAAGGTGACAGCCGCGCTATACAAATGTTTTAAATAATTAAATAAATAATTAAATAATGCGTCCTTTCACATGGGGCAAGCCCCATATGAAAGGGGCTGCGTCAGTCTTACGCCTGCTGTGAGGCAGGTGCAAGATTTTGACGCAACGGCGTCCTAAAAGTGACGCAGTGAAATCTCATAGATTTCACTGCGTCACTTCTACGACCCTTCCTTGCGTCAATACGCCCCTCCTGCATACATTATACCTGGCACAGGTATAATGTGGCGCAGGGGTTTACAAAGTGACGCCTCTACCTAGATGCGTCACTTTGTAAATATGGCGCAACAAGGCACATTTTTTACGCCACTGGTGCGTCACAAAAAGTGACGCACCGGTGGCGTAAAAGTGACGCGCGGCCTCATAAATGAGGCCCATGTAGTGAGCATTGTGGGAGTGGAAGGAGGTATGAAAGAATATAAGGAAAGTCAAAGGGGGTTATTCAGTAGGGTTTTGCAAAAGGTGGTGCAAATCGTCGCAAAGCAATGCATAAATAACCATAATGAAGCCTCCAGGTGCAGCACAAAAATGTGCCGTGCTGCTCGAGTAACACCGCAACCCATAGGAAATGACTTCCCAAAAAATGTAGGTCCTACTAGTTGGGTATCAAGATTCTTACACTAGAGCATGATGGCGGTTCGATAGGAAACAAGGGAAGAACAGCCCTCAAGGTTCCCAGACCTCTGCTTCAAACCACTCCTGTAGGTAACAATGTAAAATAATATCAGAAGCACCACCCAGATGATTCTACACCATTTTCCACCTACTGTATGTTGCTGCACAGCCATGCCATAGATCTTCTCAATGATCAATCGACCATGGTATTCTTGTATTCTTGTATCTTGTATGGCATCTTCCTTTGGCTCGAAAGGTGCTTCAGTGGCTCAAGACCTTCCTTTCAACCCACACCCATCAGGTAAAATTGACACCTTTCCAATCATCAATTCTCCAGAAGGCCAGTGTTGTACTTCAAGACTCCTCCTTCTCGCTGGTCCTCTTTGGCACTTGCCATCTAGGAGCAATCCTACTCAGTGCCACAACATCGGCTACCATCTTCACCCTGTTGCACATTATGACCCCTAAAGATCTGGGGGCATATTATCAAGGGGGTTTATCTTCGCTTTTTTGGCTTTAAAAGCCAAGAAAGAGGAGATAAAATTATCTCCCTATTACCTAGCTGTCGCTAACACCAGTTAGCGACAGCTAGTAGGAGATAGCGACCATCTTGGGCCCCACTTTGCATGTCAGGGATATTTATCACTAATGACATGCAAAGTGGGCGTGCCAAGATGTTAGCGACTGAAAACAGTCGCTACATCTCTATCTCCTATTACCAACTTTTGGAGATATTCGCGCTAAGCGCGAATATCTCCAAAAGCTAACACCTGCCCTAAGCAGTTCTTAGCCATGTTATCCAATGGGAGGTGGATAACATGGCTAACAGCATTAGCTCGGTAATGCATGAATATCGCTGACTTTTCAGCGATATTCATGCATTGCGGCGATTTTTATCGCATTTGCGATAAACCTTGGTAATGCCAAGGTTTATTTGCGGTAAAAATCGCCGCAGCTCAACGGTAAATTTTTGTCTCTAACCAAGCAATAGCGATAATTATCGCTATTGCTTGGTAATATGCCCCCTGGATCACAGGGAATGAACGGAGATTCTTCTCTTTGGCCTTGAGGATGCTGGGCTCTTGTCATGATCTGGTCTTGCTCTCTGGGATCCCCTTCCACCCTTCTTATTCAGTTACAAATCTTGGAGTGATCTTGGACACAGAATTGCCATTCACAACTTAATTCAACACTGTGACCAAAACCCTATTCTGGCACCTCCACCGTCTTCTGGAGATAGTCACTCTTCTACAAATTCAAAACTGAAGCATCCTCACCCTAACTCTGCCTCTCTCTTGCACTGATTACTGCAGTGGAGTTTACAATTTTGAGTAATCTTCACCGCGGAACTCAGCCTTGGCTTGAACGCCTCTGGCCAGATCACTCCTACTTCACAGTCACACCATTGGCTCCCAATCAAAGCATCGAACTGGTAGCCACTGGCTTGAAGCTCAAGGCTGTACATATCAAGGATCCAGATTACCTGTCCAAAGCTTTCACACATTCCCATCTGACCAGATGCCTGAGGAAGGCTCTACAACGCCATCCCCCAATGTCCTCACCGAAACACAAACTGTACTGCTCTGGTCTCCGCACATTCCAGGCTACTCTCTTCCTGGGGCTCTTTGCCTCCATCATTTTGTCAACTGTGGAACAGTCACCTCTTCTGGCAGGCATTTGGAGCAACATATTTTGAACCCCTCTCTAGTCTCCCCTTCCCCTTTTACATTCTGTATCTGGTGCTCTACAGGTACATTGGGCTTTTGAGCCTGCTATAAAAGGAATACAAAATAAATATTGCAATAAATGATGGTGGCAGCCAAAGGCTGCGGTGAGTACAAGCTGATATAAGAAAGTACGGTGACTTGTCATGCTCCATCCTTGTGCTCTTTTCAGAGCCTTTGTTGGAGGGTCATGCCTAAACTGAGGCAGGGTGGAATGAGGGATGGAGATAAGGCTAGGGCATTCCAGAGACAGGCCTCGGTGTGAACATGAGGAGCAGAGATAGGGCTATGTCATCCAGATTCATAGGAAGGGACCTCGGTGTGAACGTGAGGGGTGGAGATAGTGCTAGGTCTTTCAGAGACATAGGCGGTGACCTCATTGGGAACATGGTGGGCAGAAATGGACAGGGACACGGCTGAGTCTCTTGCCTTCCCCTCCAGGTGCTGTTAAAAGGTTGCTCTATGGGCGTGTATGCTCAATCCCTGTTTTTTTTTTATATCATCTGGTATCTTGACTTGTAATTTTATAATTATAAGTCTCTTGTGAATGGTACCCGATACTAAAGCATTCCATGTGGAGCATCAGTTAAATATGGTTGTCTCTTTAACACCCATTAGTTGTCTTTTCACTCAAGCCCATTATGGCCCGTTGACCCCACTAGGGGAACTATGTGATTCTGTGGCAAATCTCAGCACATCTGGCCCGACTTTTCAAAATTTAGACCTCAACATCGAGGTAACATCAATCCTGGCAGACACCTTTTAAAGTAACATCTTTTTTAGTTGTTTTGCAAGCTGCTAACTCACAGAACGCTCAAAGTGCACTGGATACAGAACCATAAATCATTGAGGGCAGATTTACAAGCCCCTTGCACCACTTTTGCGTCACTTTTCCCTTGTTAAAAGTGACGCAAAAGTGGCGCAAGGGCTTGTAAATCTGCCCCTTGGTGCCTCTGTGTGGCTTTGCATGGCCTCATAGATATGGAGTAAGACAAAGCAGCGCAAGTGGCTCCCATGCATACTCTGCCTCAAGGAGGCTTTCCATGGGGGTTGCGGTGGGTTTTCCCATGCCGCACCCATTGATTTTGACACTGCTCCAGATTTACTTAATCATCTGCAAAACCTTACGCCTCCCCAGAGCAGGCCTAAGGAGGTGAAATATTTGTATTTCTCCTAGTTCTTTCCTCATTCAATGTGTGCTGCATTCTGCGCCACACACGCAAACAGAAAAACGCCTCTCTGCAATATTTTTGTGTAGGAAGGTCCCCCTTCCTGCACAAAATCCTGCCTGCAACGGAGACACCCTTGCACCATGGTGCAGGGGTGCCTACGTTGGCGTTAGGCAGCACATTGTTCATCAGGTAAGGGGAAAAGGCTAGGAATGCACCATATTTCATAAATGCGGTGCATTCCTGTTCTTTCACATTGGCGTAGGGCAGCGCAGCAAGAAGACTTACAGCGTTGCCCTACGCCAATTCCTCATAAATGAGGCCCCAGGTTTTCATGGCTTTCCTCGTGGGTACAAGGGGGCATATTACCAAGCAATAGCGATAATTATCACTATTGCTTGGTTAGAGACAAAAATTTACCGCAGAGCTGCGGCGATTTTTATCGCAGATAAACCTTGGTATTACCAAGGTTTATTGCAAATGCGATAAAAATCGGCCGCAATGCATGAATATCGCTGAAAAGTCAGCGGTATTCATGCATTAGCGAGCTAATGCTCTTAGCCATGTTATCCACCTCCCATTGGATAACATGGCTAAGAACTGCTCCGGGCAGGTGTTAGCTTTTGGAGATATTTGCGCTTAGCACGAATATCTCCATAAGTTGGTAATAGGAGATAGCGATGTTAGCGGCTGTTTCCAGTCGCTAACATCTTGGCACGCCCACTTTGCATGTCATTAGTGATAAATATCACTGACATGCAAAGTGGGGCTCAAGGTGGTCGCTATCTCCTACTAGCTGTCGCTAACTGGTGTTAGCGACAGCTAGGTAATAGGGAGATCATTTTACCTTTGCTTTCTTGGCTTTTAAAGCCAAAAAAGCAGAGATAAACCCCCTTGATAATATGCCCCAAGATTCTTAACTTTTTTAGTCTCTAGGGGCCATATTATCAAGAAAGGGCGATACATTATCACCACTTTTATCGGCAGGAAAGTGTCGCTAAAGCGGCGATAATGGGCTTGATAATATGCCATTGTGAATTCCCATAGAAGCCCAGGTTAACACCAGAACCTGGGCTTCTACGAAATTCACAAGGGCATATTATCAAGCCCATTATCGCCACTTTAGAGGCAGTTTCCTGCTGATAAAAGCGGCGATAATGTATTCCCCTTTCTTGATAATATGGCCCTAAGTTCTATGGGAGAACATTTAAGGCAGTTTGCCTTTGTTTGAGGAGGGATTCCCCTTTCATTAAGGCGTGGCAGCAGACTTTGGGTTCTACCAGAAGAGTCTTGTCGTACATCTTGGGTGCCGGATGTGGACTTTCCTAGTTTTTTTTTAACACAACTGAAAGAATTTGGAGAGCATATTTACAAAGGAATATACTCACAACACGTCACTTTTAGCAATGTTCTGGTGGCGATAAGCCCTTATCCATATTTACAAAACGGTGTTCAGGCACCTTTCGTTGGTTACTGCTGCCTTGTAAATAAGGCTCCCTTACGTGCATCACTTAGTGTGAAAGGGGTGTGCAATGGGTGTTGCAGTGGGTAAATCTGAGGCAGTGCCGTAAATAACACCAGGCAAGAGCTGGCCTTAGAATGGTGAAACAACGAGGAAAAATTTTATTTCTCCACGTTTTCGCTTTTTCTGCAGCACACATAGAGCAAAAGGCCATTAATGATTGTTTATGTGAAGGAAGGTGCCCCTTCCTGCACATTAACAATCATGAAATAATGATGATTTACTACTTCCATGTCTACAGCAGAATGCACCACACATAGAAGTAACAAATAGCCATTATAGATTGTTTTGGTGCAGGAAGGGACACCTTCCTGCACATAAACAATCATTTCCTGCAACGCAGGCACCCTTGCAAAATGGTGTAAGGTTGCCTGCATTGACGCTAAGCACCTACATTTAGCACCAGCACTAAGGGAAACTCAGGAGTGCACCACATTCTTGTGAAAAGTGCGCATTTCTGCATTTTTAGAATTTTGGAGTGTGGCGCTGCACAATTTGGCGCAGCATCATGCTCCGTCATTTTCTTGTAAATATGCCCCTAGGACTAAAAAACAGCAATGTCCGCGCACCCATCTGGAGGGCAGGTTTATGAAGACTTTATGGCACCATAAAGTTATGCAAAGTTGCACAGAGACTTGATAGAGTGTTTGCTGCAAAACTATTTTTGAGCTGGGAAGCTGAAGGTGGAGGCGGAGAGAACAGTGGGGGTCCGTAGAAAGCAAATCTGGCTCTGCGCGGCTCTGTCTCCCAGCGCAATGCAGGCGCTCTGGGTGCAGTGAGTGCTGCGTTGCGTTATTTTGTAAACCTGCCACATAGAGCCTGTCAGACGAGGCGTGGAGGCCTGCAGCACTCATCAGCCTGTTATTCTCTTGTATAAATATCCATTCTGGCCTTGTGTCAAGGGCATGGAGAGAGACAAACACTGCGCGACGTTCCTGACGCATGTTCACACGCAGCTGCGGACTAACGAGATATGGATGTCTGCGCAGGGCGCGCGCCATCTCTCGTCCGTTCTTGCCAAGCCGCTGGTTCCTCGCGCCTTAGAACCACTTCCAGATCCAATCAGGGCGGCGCAGGACCACACGCGTCCAGAGGTGGGAAAGCCGGCAAATTAACAGGGCGAGCCGAGCCAGAGCCGAGCCAAATATCTTGCTGGGCACTACTAGCCAGTGCACGAGCCGAGCCCTGAAAATCTTTGCAATGTAAATCGTAAAAGAAGCATCTCCTAAAATATAATAAAGTGTCCTGAAAATTCAAAAAAGCGTTTTTATTTAACACGTGAAACTAAAGTCTCTTTAAATTTCAAAAAAGCATTTTATTTTAACATGTGGAAACTTTGACATTATTATTCACATTATAGCGCTGAACTGAGAAGTATTTACTAAAAGTGATAGTCTTAAACCTGGACTTGGAGCCATTCAACCCTGCACCTCCCCCCACCCCCCCCCCCCCCTTGACAATGCGATAAGTGAACTAGGAGACAAGACAGTTGTCATGTTAATCATGCATGTGGCCCAGATTCTTATAGACAGGGCAACAATATTAGTCTATTAAATCAAACACAATGGGCCTCATTTATGAAAAGTGACGCATCGCTGCGTGAAAACAGCGATGCGTCACTTTTCACTGCGCACTCCTTGCGACACCAATGAAGCGTCATATTTAATGTATGACGCATCATGTCGCAAGGACTTACAGATACGTCAGTATTTCTGACGTATCTGTAAGCGCAAAAGTGACGCATTGCTGGAGTGTGTCACAAAAGTGACGCAACTCCAGCAATGCATCCTTTCACATGGGGAAAGTCCCATGTGAAAGGGCTTGCGTCAGTCTTACGCCTGCTGTGAGGCAGGCGCAAGATTTTGACGCAACAGCATCCTAAAAGTGACGCAGTGAAATCTCATAGATTTCACTGCGTCACTATTACGAGGCTTTTTGCGGGGGAACGCCCCCTCTGCATACATTATACCTGACGCAGGTATAATGTGGCGCAGGGGTTTAAAAAGTGACGCATCTACCTAGATGCGTCACTTTTTAAATATGGCGCAACAAGGCGCATTTTGTACGCCGCTGGTGCGTCACAAAAAGTGACGCACCGGCGGCGCAAAACCGACGCAAGGCCTCATAAATAAGGGCCAATAGGTGTTATACATGCGGTATTCTGAGCTCACGTATTTGAAGGTGCTTTCATATGCAATAGTGAAGAAAAGGAAGGAGCTATAAAATAAATGCCTAAAATTACACAAGTTGATTAAGCAGGAAATCCATGATTAATCCATTTTTTCTGGTTTCATTTTGTACAAATAAGCCACGAAAGGGGTATCTATTGGCCTCTCCTTTTTATCTTGAACGTTAAAACTTTGTTTTTACCTATTTGTGCATTTAGTTAGAGTGAGGGTGGCAGGAAGAAGTCACATAAAAGCTTGGTTTGTTATAGGCTCAAGGTTCCAATGGGACTGCGAGCTGGCCTGAATTAATATGCCTGCTAAAAAGAACGTGTACCATGCAGATCACAAACTGCATATAATGTAAATAGGTCAGTAGGTTACTGCTTTTGTTTGATAGATCGTTTTTTTACGTGCAGTTAAAAATACTAACATAGAACAGTGAGCGATTAACCGTCATCAAAGAGCTGCATGCACACTGCCAGGTACAGATTAGAGCTATATGATTTTTTTCCAAGTCTTTCATTTTCTAATGTTGGAAAAAGGGTTCATTTGGATAGAAATCAATTCTGATTATGAAAGAGAACCCTCCCAACCATGGTGTTACGTTTTAAATTCTGAGGGGCAGATTTACAATAACTGGCGCATCCCTGCATATCAGCAGGGATGCGCCAGTTATTGTGCACCAAGGCTCCGTCACCATCTATGAGATTTCACTGCATCACTTTTAGGACGCCGTTGCGTCAAAATCTTGCGCCTGCCTCACAGCAGGCGTAAGTGTGATGCAGGCCCTTTCACATGGTGCTTACCCCATGTAAAAGGACGCATTGCTGGAGTTGCGTCACTTTTGTGACACACTCCAGCAATGCGTCACTTTGCGCTTACAGATACGTCAGAAATACTGACCTATCTGTAACTCCTTGCAACATGATGCGTCATACATTAAATATGACGCATCAGGAATGTCGCAAGGAGTGCGCACTGAGAAGTGACGCATCGCTGCTTTCACGCAGCGATGCGTCATTTCTCATAAATGAGGCCCCAGGAGATTAAGGGGCAGATTTACAAGGCCCTTGCGCCACTTTTGCGTCACTTTTCCCATGTTAAAAATGACGCAAAAGTGGCGCAAGGGCCTTGTAATTAAGCCCCTAAGAGATTTGCCCAGAATCAGAAGATTTTAAACCGGCGCTGAGACTCAAACTTGGTTCCCCAGCTCCAAAGTTAGCATCCCTGGCAAAGTTTACCAGGGCTAATTTTGGTGCCCAGTCAAGTCCTGTCAGAAATATTGGCTTTTGCAGAGTGCGTGGCATAGCGGGACACTTAAAGAGGGCGTGGCACAGCAGGACACTTAAAGAGGGCGTGGCACAGCAGGACACTTAAAGAGGGCGTGGCACAGCAGGACACTTAAAGAGGGCGTGGCACGGCATGGCAGTTAAAGAGGGCGTGGCACAGCAGGACACTTAAAGAGGGCGTGGCACAGCAGGACACCTAAAGTGGGTGTGGCACAGCAGAACACCTAAAGTGGGTGTGGCACAGCAGGACACCTAAGGAGGGCGTGGCACAGCAGGACACCTAAAGTGGGTGTATCACAGCAGGACACTTAAAGAGGGCGTGGCACGGCATGGCAGTTAAAGAGGGCGTGGTACAGCAGGACACTTAAAGAGGGCGTGGCACAGTAGGACACCTAAAGTGGGTGTGGCACAGCAGGACACTTAAAGAGGGCGTGGTACAGCAGGACACCTAAAGTGGGTGTGGCACGGCATGGCAGTTAAAGAGGGCGTGGTACAGCAGGACACTTAAAGAGGGCGTGGCACAGCAGGACACCTAAAGTGGGTGTGGCACAGCAGGACACTTAAAGAGGGCGTGGCACAGCAGGACACCTAAAGTGGGTGTGGCACAGCAGGACACCTAAAGTGGGTGTGGCACAGCAGGACACTTAAAGAGGGCATGGCACAGCAGTACACCTAAAGTGGGCGTGGCACAGCAGGACACCTAAAGTGGGTGTGGCACAGCAGGACACCTAAAGTGGGTGTGGCACAGCAGGACACTTAAAGAGGGCATGGCACAGCAGTACACCTAAAGTGGGTGTGGCACAGCAGGACACCTAAAGTGGGTGTGGCACAGCAGGACACTGTTAGACGGACCGGGAGGGTCGGCCGAGACTACAGGGAGAGGTCTCCGGGGAGAGCCGTCTCCAACGACTGTACAGACAAGTAACTTCCCCCCCCACAGACGGACACCACACAAGGTTGAAGTTTAACGAGGCTTTATATGCAATTCTTAGGTTACGATGATATGATACAAGGAGGTCTGGACTCAGGGGTCCCCTCGGTTCTGGTCTCTGGTTTAGGAAAGGGGGTAGCGGGACAGTCTTGTTACCAATGAGTGGAAAAATAGCTCTCAATCCTCGAGCTCGGCGTTCTAGATGATCGGGCCGCGGCGGAGCCAGCAGGTCCCGAGATGGACGAAGGAAAAACGACGGTCCGCGGCGGAGCCTGCAGGTCCCGGTGAAGATGACGGTTACAACGGTCCGCGGCCACGCCAGCAGGTCCCGACGACGATGAAGGAGATGAAGGTTGCGAAGTCTGGTGGCAGCGCCAACAGGCAGGACGATGGTGCACAAGACAGAGCTACGGCAGCGCCAGTAGTCCGTCTAGGATGAGTTCCTCTTTACGTCTCTCGACTCCAAGATACAACTGCCTTCCTGCTCTGGAGCTGCCCCAGTTATAGGGCTGGTGTGCTTTGATGTCCGGACCCTCGCACTTGGAGGTCGGGAGGTCCGGGATGAGGGAGTCCAGACACCCAGCAGGGGGGTGGAGCCAGCGCTCGGGGAGGCGATGGGCGAGCGGCACTTGGTGGGGGAGAACCATCGACACCTCCTTCTCCCATTGACTTGCCAAGTAGCCCGCTCACCTCCTGGGTGGATGGTGGTGCCGGGATGTCTAAGGCCTGGCCAGGCCCAGGGTTGAGGTCGGCCGGGGGCCAGGTGGCCACGTGGTGGAGTGTCCAAGATGGCGCCCCGGGATGGGCGCGTGGGCTGGCAGTGGATCGGACCCACGAGGTTGGCATGCTCGAGGGCAGGGGTCCCTGAGGGGACGGAGGACGGGCAAGGGTGGTGTGTAGTACCTGCGTGACCGGGCTCAGGCCTGGTCGGGCCGGGGGAGAGCGGCCTTTCATGTGGCCTGTCCAACATGCGTCCCCCCCAGCTGAAGGCGGGGAGAGTTACCCATCCTCTTGGGGACTCTCCTCGTCGAGGCGGAAGAACCGGGACAGGCCATCCGCGTTGGCGTGATCTGGCCCAGGCCGGTGTTCGACTGTGAAGTCCATACCTTGTAGGGAGATGGACCAGCGTAGTAACTTTGGGTTTTCCCCCCGCATCTGCATCAGCCACTGCAGGGGTCGGTGGTCGGTCTGTACCCGAAAGTGTGTGCCAAAAAGGTAGGGCCGGAGCTTTTTGAGGGCCCATACCACAGCGAAGGCCTCCCTCTCTATGGTGCTCCAGCGCTGTTCCCGTGGTAGGAGTCGCCGGCTAATGAAGGCCACCGGTTGATCAAGGCCGTCGGTGTTCACTTGAGACAGGACTGCCCCAATGCCATGGTCGGAGGCATCCGTCTGAACGACGAACTCCCGGCTGTAGTCGGGGGCCTGGAGCACAGGGGCGGAACACATGGCGGCTTTCAATTGTTCAAAGGCAGCTTGACACTCTGGGGTCCAGTTGACTTTCTTGGGCTGGTTTTTCGACGTGAGTTCTGTGAGGGGCCCCACTATAGTCCCATAGTCTTTCACGAACCTTCGGTAGTAGCCTGTGAGGCCCAGGAAGGCTCGCACCTCGGTCTGGGTGATGGGGGACTGCCAGGACTGGATGGCGGCAATTTTTAGCTGCAGAGGGGCCACCAGGCCGCTTCCCACCTGGTGCCCGAGGTAGGTTACAGACCCTTGCCCAATTTGGCATTTGCTGGCCTTGATCGTGAGGCCAGCCCGCTGTAGGGCTTGCAGCACTGCTCGGAGGTGGTGGAGGTGCTCGGACCAATGGTGGCTGTACACAGCGATGTCGTCTAGGTAGGCGGCGCTGAATCCTTCGAGCCCCGCCAGGACCTGATTGACGAGCCGTTGGAACGTCGCTGGGGCGTTCTTCATGCCGAAGGGCATGACTGTGAAATGGTAATGGCCATCGGGTGTGGAAAAGGCAGAACGTTCTTGCGCCCGGGGTGTGAGGCCGATCTGCCAGTAGCCCGCCGTCAGGTCGAAGATACTGAGGTAGCGGGCAGCTCCCATGCGGTCGATCAGTTCATCTGCCCGGGGGATGGGATGTGCGTCCGTTCGGGTGACCGCATTCAAGCCCCGGTAGTCAACGCAGAACCGGAGTTCTGGTGTGGTGCCGGGGGCAGCTGCTTTGGGGACCAGTACTACAGGGCTGGCCCAGGGGCTGTCTGAGGCCTCGATGACCCCGAGTGTGAGCATCTTGGCTACTTCTTCCTGGATGCAGGCCCGTACCCGGTCTGGCACGCGGTAGGCCCGGTGGCGGATAGGGGGGCTGTCCCCCGTGTCCACATCGTGCACACACCAGGAAGTGACACCCGGGGTGAGGGAGAACAGGCTGGCGAACTGTGATAGGAGGACTTGACATTCCTGGCGTTGCTCTCTGGTGAGGGCCTCCGAGAGTCGGACCCCATCAACGGAGCCGTCTTGCTCCCGAGTCCGTAGGAGGTCAGGGAGGGGCTCGGAGTCTTCTTCAGCCCCAGTGTCTGTGGCCATCAGGAGGCTGAGTTCTGTACGCACAAAGTGGGGCTTTAGTCTGTTAGCGTGGAGGACCCGGAGTGGGTTCCGGGAGGATTCCATGTCGATGAGATAGGTGGCAGGACCCTTGCGCTCGATTACTTTGAAGGGCCCCGTCCATTTGTCTTGTAGGGCGCATGGTTCGGTGGGGGACATCACCCATACCTGTTGGCCAGATTCAAATTCAATGGATGAGGCATTCCGGTCATACCACTTTTTCATGTCCTCTTGACTGGCCTCTAGGTTGGCTTTTGCCAGTTCCCGGAACCGCCGGGTCTGGTTGCGGAGGGTTAAGAGATACCGGAAGACATCTGGAGGGTTCTTTAACGGAGGCAGCTCCCAGCCTTCTTTGACTAGGCTGAGCGGCCCCCGCACTGGGTGTCCATATAGCAGTTCAAATGGGCTGAAGCCCAGGGATTTTTGGGGGACCTCTCGATAAGCGAAGAGGAGGCACGGCAGCAGCACATCCCACTGGCGACGGAGGGGCTCTTCCAACCCCCCGATCATCCCCTTTAGCGTGCGGTTGAACCGCTCAACGAGTCCGTTCCCTTGAGGGTGATAGGGGGTCGTGAATCGGTAGGTGACCCCGCACTGTTGCCAGAGGGATTTCATGTATTTAGAAATAAAGTTCGTGCCTCTGTCGCTGACGACTTCTCGGGGGAAGCCCACCCGGGAGAAGATCCCCATCAGAGCCCGGCCGACTACCGGGGCTGTCACAGTCCGCAGAGGGACAGCCTCAGGGTAGCGGGTGGCGTGGTCCACTAGCACCAAGATGAATCGATGGCCTTGTTTTGTGCGCGGGTCCAGGGGCCCCACAATGTCTATTCCGACCCTCTCAAACGGGGTAGTGACCACAGGAAAAGGTTGCAGGGGAGCCTTTAGTTTGCGGCCGCTCTTTCCACTGGCTTGGCACGTGGGGCAAGACCGGCAATGCTGGTGCACATCGTTCCTCATTTTGGGCCAGAAGAAGTGGGTCACTAGGCGACTGTAGGTTTTATCTTGTCCCAGGTGTCCTGCCAGGGGGACATCGTGGGCCAGGTTTAGCAGAAAGTCTCTAAAACGGAGGGGCACCACTAATACTCGGTTGGCCCCCAGCTCGGCGATTCTTTGCTCGCTGTACAGCAGATCATTGTCCCAGTAGACCCAATGAGTTCCGGAGGTATCCCCTGCGCTTTGGGCGAGCGCTTGCTGGCGGAGTCCCTCGAGGGAGGGACAGGTCTTCTGTTCTTGGCGAAATTGTTCTTGCGTGGGCCCCCCCTCTTGAGGCCACTGGTCGAGGTTAGCGAGGTCGGAAGGTTGAGCTGGTTCGGGGGGAATGTCACGGTCGGTGGTTTCGGCTGGGGCGACTGGGGGCGGTGGTGCCGGCCATTCGGGTTCTTCGGGGCGGTGGTTGGCACGGGTGGCCATGGACCGGGTGGTGACGCACGCCCAGTCCGGGATGCCTAACATCCCCAGGTGTTCTCTGCGCTCCACGGCTGCCCACGGAGAGCTTTCAAGGTCATTTCCCAGGAGGCAGTCTACGGGGGCATCGTCTCGGACCGTTACTTTCAACATGCCGGAGACCCCTCCCCATTCGAAAGGGACGCAGGCCATCCGACACAGACTTTCCGAGTTATCGGCTGATCGTACAGGGCAGAGAATGTTCGGTAGATACTGTTCTGGGGTCACCAGGTGACAGCGGACTGCTGTTACACTGGCCCCGGTGTCACGAAGGGCTTCGGCCCGGCGTCCATTGATGCTCACCCATTGGCTGTACTTCTGGGTGTTAGCGGGTAGGGGGACCCGCGAGACCATGTCTTTCCCCCCTAAGCATGCTAGAGCCATGGCGGCTGGCTCCCACTCTTGATGCTCTTGTTCGTATTCTTCCTGCTCCTCGGAGATCTGTTCTTCCCCTAGGGCCGCAGCGGCCACTTGGCGGGGTCTTGGGCTCTGGTACTGCGGGCAATTTGGGTCGTTTGCATAGTGGCCGACCCGTTGGCATCGGTGACACGTGACATTGGCTCTGTACCCCGGTCGCGCCGGGGTGCTGCCCCGGTTGGCCGGGGGGGTGGTGCTGGTAGCGGGGGCGACCGGAGCGTTGTCTCTTCCTCGTCCTTGGCCCCCTCCTCCTCCTCTGGGTCGGTGCTGACCATTGTTGTTCCGGTTCTGTTCGTAGGACCCATTCCGGCCCACTCTGGTGATCTCCCACCGGTCAGCTTCGGCTGCGAGCTGCCGGGGATCCGTTAACTTGCTGTCGAGGAGGTGTTGGCGGAGTTCAATGAAGCAATTGTTCGACAGATGCTCCCATACCATCAGATTGAACAGTTGTTCATAGGTCGTGACATTGTTTCCTCTGATCCAGCCCTCGAAGGCTCGGCTAAAGTAGGTTACATAGTCCACCCAAGTTGTACCCGGGATGCGGGTGCAGTCTCGGAACCTCTGGCGGTACATCTCGGGCGTGAGGCCATAGCGGGTGAGGAGTGCCGCTTTCATATGGTCATAGGAGGCCATCTGGTGGTCCGGGAGTTGTAGCAGGGTATCGCGGCCCTCATTGAGGAATCTCCCCCATAGACCGGCTCCCCAATCGCTCCTATCGATCCGGTGTGCAGTCATAGCGATTTCATAGGCCTTAAACCATTGTTGGATGTCGTCCTCTCGGAAATATTCTCGGACAACATCCTTGGGGATGTGTACCTTTTTCTCTGTGGTCCCTGAGGTGTGGGGTCGCTCGAGCACCCCTGCTTCTTTATTCTGCTTGCGTAGGTTGATCTCGGCTAGGTTCCGTTCGTGTTCGTATGCCAGTTTCTTTTCCTCGAGCTCCCTTTGTCTCTGTTTCTCCTCTCTTTCTTCTCGGAGACGCAGGTGCTCTAAGTTGATTTTTTGTTCGGCCAACTTAAGTTCAACGTCCATTTTGAGCCGGGCCATTTCTAGCTCGTGTAGTCGGGTTCTTTCTCTTTCCTGGATCTCGTCTTGCGAGAGACCCGTTCTTTGCCCTTCAGGGGCCGTGGTGGTTTTTTCTGCGGTGCTTTGATCGGGGGTTCCGGCAGCCCCGGTCTCTGCCCAAGATTCTAGGGCATGCTTAAAATCATCTTTGGTGCTTAGTCCGGTGGTAGCGATACCCAGTTCGATGCAGAATTGTTTTAGTTCACGATGGCTGTACTCCTCTAATTTTTCCATTTGGAACTTCTCTGTTGATCCGCTTTCTTTAGTTGTCATTGTGACTTCGTCGTGGGGTGAGCTACTCTCTGTACGTTATGCGGTGATTCGGATCGCGCCGCTGGCCACCAATGTTAGACGGACCGGGAGGGTCGGCCGAGACTACAGGGAGAGGTCTCCGGGGAGAGCCGTCTCCAACGACTGTACAGACAAGTAACTTCCCCCCCCACAGACGGACACCACACAAGGTTGAAGTTTAACGAGGCTTTATATGCAATTCTTAGGTTACGATGATATGATACAAGGAGGTCTGGACTCAGGGGTCCCCTCGGTTCTGGTCTCTGGTTTAGGAAAGGGGGTAGCGGGACAGTCTTGTTACCAATGAGTGGAAAAATAGCTCTCAATCCTCGAGCTCGGCGTTCTAGATGATCGGGCCGCGGCGGAGCCAGCAGGTCCCGAGATGGACGAAGGAAAAACGACGGTCCGCGGCGGAGCCTGCAGGTCCCGGTGAAGATGACGGTTACAACGGTCCGCGGCCACGCCAGCAGGTCCCGACGACGATGAAGGAGATGAAGGTTGCGAAGTCTGGTGGCAGCGCCAACAGGCAGGACGATGGTGCACAAGACAGAGCTACGGCAGAGCCAGTAGTCCGTCTAGGATGAGTTCCTCTTTACGTCTCTCGACTCCAAGATACAACTGCCTTCCTGCTCTGGAGCTGCCCCAGTTATAGGGCTGGTGTGCTTTGATGTCCGGACCCTCGCACTTGGAGGTCGGGAGGTCCGGGATGAGGGAGTCCAGACACCCAGCAGGGGGGTGGAGCCAGCGCTCGGGGAGGCGATGGGCGAGCGGCACTTGGTGGGGGAGAACCATCGACACCTCCTTCTCCCATTGACTTGCCAAGTAGCCCGCTCACCTCCTGGGTGGATGGTGGTGCCGGGATGTCTAAGGCCTGGCCAGGCCCAGGGTTGAGGTCGGCCGGGGGCCAGGTGGCCACGTGGTGGAGTGTCCAAGATGGCGCCCCGGGATGGGCGCGTGGGCTGGCAGTGGATCGGACCCACGAGGTTGGCATGCTCGAGGGCAGGGGTCCCTGAGGGGACGGAGGACGGGCAAGGGTGGTGTGTAGTACCTGCGTGACCGGGCTCAGGCCTGGTCGGGCCGGGGGAGAGCGGCCTTTCATGTGGCCTGTCCAACAGACACTTAAAGAGGGCGTGGCACAGCAGGACACTTAAAGAGGGCGTGGCACAGCAGGACACTTAAAGAGGGCGTAGCACAGAAGGACACTTAAAGAGGGCATGGCACAGCAGTACACCTAAAGTGGGTGTGGCACAGCAGGACACCTAAAGAGGGCGTGGCACAGCAGTACACCTAAAGTGGGTGTGGCACAGCAGGACACCTAAAGAGGGCGTGGCACAGCAGGACACCTAAAGTGGGTGTGGCACAGCAGGACACTTAAAGAGGGCGTGGCACAGCAGGACACCTAAAGTGGGTGTGGCACAGCAGGACACTTAAAGAGGGCGTGGCACAGCAGGACACCTAAAGTGGGTGTGGCACAGCAGGACACTTAAAGAGGGCGTGGCACAGCAGGACACCTAAAGTGGGTGTGGCACAGCAGGACACTTAAAGAGGGCGTGGCACAGCAGGACACCTAAAGTGGGTGTGGCACAGCAGGACACTTAAAGAGGGTGTGGCACAGCAGGACACTTAAAGAGGGCGTGGCACAGCAGGACACCTAAAGTGGGTGTGGCACGGCATGGCAGTTAAAGAGGGCGTGGTACAGCAGGACACTTAAAGAGGGTGTGGCACAGCAGGACACCTAAAGTGGGTGTGGCACAGTAGGACACTTAAAGAGGGCGTGGCACAGCAGAACACCTAAAGTGGGTGTGGCACAGCAGGACACCTAAAGTGGGTGTGGCACAGCAGGACACTTAAAGAGGGCGTGGCACAGCAGGACACCTAAAGTGGGTGTGGCACAGCAGGACACTAAAGTGGGTGTGGCACAGCAGGACACCTAAAGTGGGCGTGGCACAGCAGGACACCTAAAGTGGGTGTGGCACAGCAGGACACTTAAAGAGGTCGTGGCACAGCAGGACACCTAAAGCGGGCGTGGCACAGCAGGACACCTAAAGTGGGTGTGGCACAGCAGGACACTTAAAGAGGGCGTGGCACAGCAGGACACCTAAAGTGGGTGTGGCACAGCAGGACACTAAAGTGGGTGTGGCACAGCAGGCCACTTAAAGAGGTCGTGGCACAGCAGGACACCTAAAGAGGGCGTGGCACAGCAGGACACCTAAAGTGGGTGTGGCACAGCAGGACACCTAAAGTGGGTGTGGCACAGCATGGCAGTTAAAGAGGGCGTGGCACAGCAGGGCACTTAAAGTGGGTGCGGCACAGCAGGACACCTAAAGTGGGTGTGGCATGCCAACCCTCACCTTGGCCCTCCCAGCATCACCAGGATATTCAAAGCAGCTGGATTCTAATGTGTAGTTGCTGCCTTTGCTATATTATCTGGCTGCTGCCTATGCTATCCCATGCCGTGTAACACAAACCTGCTGCTGTATGTGTTATGTACCTGATGTCTATGCTATGTAACTGCTCTCCATAATAAGTGATGTAGCAGATGTATGCAATGTTATGTAGCAGCTGTTTCTTATGTAATGTGTAACTGCTGCCTGTTGTGTTGCGTGGCTGCTGTCCATTCTATCTTATATTACAGTTGCGCATGGTATGCAGTATGCAGCTGCTGTGTGCTGTGCATCAGGTGTCAGCTAAGAGGTTGCTATCTATGTTATACAAACCGAAGCTGCTACTGCTGTCTATATTGTTATGTAGCTGCTATGATATATAGCAGGTAAATGTTGCAGGTGATGTCTGTTATGTGCTAAGTAACCGCTGGATGTTATGTTGTGTGGCTGCTATATGGTGTGCTTTTTAAAATGCAGGATTCCCATGAGGCCCTTTTTTGCCGGCTCAGCTCTAATTTAGGACCCCTGGCTCGGCTCTGGCTCGGTCTTTCCCTTGTTTGCCACGGCTCGCCCACCTCTAGTCTAGGAGTGGGCGTGAGATGGTTCCCTGCCATTGAGGTCGGATTGCACGGCTCAGCAAAACCTGGGGGCATATTATCAAGGACCGGTGTTAAAATTATCGCCGTTTTATCAGCAGAAAACTGCAGATAAAACGGTGATAAAGGGCTTAATAATACGCCCTTGTGAATTCCCATAGAAGCCCATGTTAACACCAGAACATGGGCTTCCATGGGAATAAACAAGGGCGTATTATTAAGCCCTTTATCACCGTTTTATCTGCAGTTTCCTGCCGATAAAATGGCGATAATTTTACCCCGTTCCTTGATAATATGCCCCCTGGAGTGGCCCAAATGCATGGGTAGATCCAGGAGGCTCACAAGGGGGTGTGGCTTAGGTTACTTCTCAACTTCCTCCCCCAGGCTGCCTGGTCATGACCATTTCTACCCAAGATAAAAGAATTTCACTCAAGAAGGACCTGAATGGGCTGAATTAGGTGCCAGAGCACAACAGGATCACAATCAGCACAACACAGAGGTTGTCTAATCACACACAAACAAAAGACAGGTGGACTCAGTGCAACCACCACCACTTGACCAGCTGATCGCATGCTATGGTTCGGAGTAAGACCACAAGGCCGATTCTACCCCATTCGCAAGATACCTCTGAGGAACTAGACAGCTGGTACTACCTTATGAATCATACAAACAAAGGTCAGAATCTATGGGACCGCCCGCCTGGTGCTAGCACATGGACCATACAAACAAAGGTGACAATCTGTGGGACCGCCCGCCTGGTGCTAACACATGAATCATACAAACAAAGGTGAGAATCTATGGGACCGCCCGCCAGGAGCTAGCACATGGACCCTAAAAACAAAGGTGAGAATCTATGGGACCGCCCATCTGGTGCTAGCACATGGACCATACAAACAAAGGTCAGAATCTATGGGACCGCCCATCTGGTGCTGGCACATGGACCATACAAACAAAGGTCAGAATCTATGGGAGTACCCATCTGGTGCTAGCATATGAATCATACAAACAAAGGTCAGAATCTATGGGACCGCCCGCCTGGTGCTAGCACATGAACCATACAAAGGTCAGAATCTACGGGACCTCCGCCTGGTGCTAGCACATGAATCAT
The DNA here is from genome assembly GCF_964263255.1 of Lissotriton vulgaris. NCBI lineage: Eukaryota > Metazoa > Chordata > Amphibia > Caudata > Salamandridae > Lissotriton > Lissotriton vulgaris. The sequence goes on from NC_141685.1 coordinate 267,909,694, forward strand.
AGAAACAAAGGTCAGAATCTATGGGACCGCCGGCCTGGTGCTAGCACATGGACTATACAAACAAAGGTCAGAATCTATAGGACCGCCCGCCTGGTGCTAGCACATGAATCATGCAAACAAAGGTCAGAATCTATAGGACCGCCCGCCTGGTGCTAGCACATGAATCATACAAACAAAGGTGAGAATCTATGGAACTACCCACCTGGTGCTAATACATGAATCATGCAAACAAAGGTGAGAATCTATGGGAGTACCCATCTGGCGCTAGCACATGGACCATACAAACAAAGGTCAGAATCTATGGGACCGCCCGCCTGGTGCTAGCACATGGACCATACAAACAAAGGTCAGAATCTATGGGACCGCCCGCCTGGTGCTAGCAGCTGGACCATACAAAACAAAGGTCAGAATCTATGGGAGTACCCATCTGGTGCTAGCACATGAATCATACAAACAAAGGTCAGAATCTATGGGACCGCCGGCCTGGTGCTAACACATGGACCATACAAAGGTCAACCGCCGCCTGTTGCTAGCACATGGACCATACAAACAAAGGTCAGAATCTATGGGAGTGCCCACCTGGTGCTAACACATGAATCATGCAAACAAAGGTGAGAATCTAGGGGAGTACCCATCTGGTGCTAGCACATGAATCATACAAACAAAGGTCAGAATCTATGGGACCGCACGCCTGGTGCTAGCACATGGACCATACAAACAAAGGTGAGAATCTATGGGAGTACTCATCTGGAGCTAGCACATGAATCATACAAACAAAGGTCAGAATCTATGGGACCGCCCGCCTGGTGCTAACACATGAATTATGCGAACTAAGGTGAGATCTATGGGACCGCCCGCCTGGTGCTAGCACATGAATCATACAAACAAAGGTCAGAATCTATGTGTGGTAAATAAAATATTACCCGGACATAATTTCTATCCATTAATAAAGAATAAGGATAGCTCATAAAATGAGAGGCAGAGTCTGTGGTGTCCGAGTCAAAAAGGGCTTTATTTCAATGACTCGAGTCAGTGGAGAATCGGGTTCCATCACCACTAAAGTTCAGGAAGGGATATCTGACGTTTTATTCACATAACACATTATATATATAGTAAAGCCATACAATTGCAATGAATAGAGAAGGCGGTACACTCCAGGCGGAGGAAGTGAAAGAGAGAGATAAGAATACATGGGCGTGAAGGAAGGCGTGTAAAGAGGCATACACGTGGGTGTTCACTTGATGAGTCATAGGTGTGTCATAGGTGGGTGGATGCATAGAGGAGGTCTGCAGGGTCAGCAGAAACCTTTACCTTACATGTGCGCGCAACTGGTCATGACGTGAAATTGACGTATAACTGGGGAGAGCTGGGGGGAGCTGACTTTAGGCACTAGTAGAGGAGTCTGGAGTCTGGGATGTCAGAACGACCTGCACCTTTGTCGCATCTGATATCTTGTGTTTGGAGGATGTATTGTCTGAAGTAAAGGTCTCTCGAGTAAAGGCTGTTCATCACTAAATGCTAGTGTGCGCATATATTTCTTCGTGCATTGCGTGGGGGCCATGGGCCTACTATGGTAACGGGTTCAGTAAATCACTTGCATGGAGACAGGAAGGCTAGGCCCTATGCTCTGCAAGCGGAAAATGTTTACCGCTTTCACTAGACTGGAATGTTTTCGCGGAGCTGAGCAGATAACTGTAGGCAAAATACCGTCTTGGCAGGCAGGCCAGGCCGGGCACCTCTCGGCTGAGCAGGGAGTAAGGGAGAGGTCAGGGATGCATACCTAAACTGCAGCTTTCAGAGTCAGAAGAGGCTCGGAGCCTGAATTCAGGGCCTGGCTCGGCTGGGCCTCAAAAACGTGTGCTTCTCGACTTTTAAACGTGTACCATGTAAATGCATTGGCAACGTAGGCCTCAGTGCAGAATTAACTTCTCATTCATGGAGGGCCTAATAACTGACATGTTAGCATTAGACGGAAATGCAGGGGCATTATTATGACAGGCACGGGAAGGGAATTACATGATAACACGGACATACATGGGGCATAGGTACATGGATAGGGTGCGAGTGGGGGACACACTGGCCACATAAAATTTCTGTTTCCTCATTCCCTCCTTGTCCCCTACTGTGCCCTTTAGGATACATCTATATTCATGAGACCATCTATTTGTTCATATAGCATCATTTGCTCATCCTTTGTCATTTGTGCACAGGAGTGTGAATGTGGACGGGGAATACAGGCAGTGGCACACAAGCCGCAAATCGCTGGGCCACATTGCAGACAGAGACAGCAACTGAATACTACGAGCAGTATTATTCCTAGGAATGACAATACTTTCCATCCCCAGGCTGATATCACACTCCAGAGCCAACCGGACCACGTCCAGGTGCCTGGATTCTGGTGTATCTCGTGAGCTATCTTATGGAGCCTTGTTATTGCTGCATACACTGATGGTGCGTTATTTGGAATAAACACACAACAACTGGAGCCGATCACTCTACAAGCTCCGCCCCTATCGGCCAGAATGACGTCAAGAACAAGGCGGTTCTGAAGAACAACAAGTCTCATTGCAGACTGTTCCTCGGTTAAGTTTCCTAAAGCAAAAGTAGTCTCATTCACTACTGCTTCCAAAGTTCTGGTCAATTTGCGTATCAATGTGCTTTTTTGGACGGGACCTATGAAGAAAAAGAATCCTTTATTGAAATCTGTATATTGCTCCCACGCTGTCTCAGTCTGATCGACAACCGGGGACTCGGTCTCCCTCTTGTGTCTTACATGTACGAGTTGGGAATCTCGATGATAATGGGATGAGGCTAGAAAAACAGGTGGCAGTAGGAACGCAATATAACACGTTCCACCCCAGTCTAAGGGCAGACGTACATAAGCTGTCTGACCACAAATGAAATAGGAATGGCGGGAAGCTTTGAAAGTAGACTTTCCTTTATCATTGAATTCAACCACAGTATTGCAATCACTGTGTCCCAAGTGCACTGAACCATTCTTTCTAACGCATAATTCACCCTTTACTGATAAGACTGTTATAAACGGTGAACCTGTATTGGTCTCGGACTGGACGTTCAGAATCATGAGGTTAAGGGAAACATTCCCTAATTCGTACACTTCATTTTCTAGATCTGTTCCTTTCCTTTGAGGAAAACCATCTTTGTCGGGAAAACATGCCTTATTCATTACTATATTCAGGTCCCCCCAAATCCATTCACTCTGGGAGTTTGTGAACTGTCTGTCTTGTGTTGATGACATTAAAGCAAACCAGGCTCCGCACAAACCATTGTGCGAAAACGGATAAGGAAAGAGGGGCAGAACTCCCTTCATTTTCTGATAAGGTGGGAGTCGGCCGCATACCCAGCAATTTGTTACATTGCTGGTCTGGTGAGAATGATGTAACATACGAATAAAAGTGTTATTGCGCAGTGCTAGTCGATATGACAATTCATGGGGTGGCAGGTCACTGAATGTGTGCTCTACAGTGTCATTGAAAGAAGAATGTATATGTGAACCAAGAGGAGGAAAGAAAACATGTAGCGTCAAGCTTATACATATAATCGATATACTTAGAAAAAACATAATGATCAGAGTTACTATGCATCTGCTGCGTAAGTTCTTGCAGTACTTTTCTTTCATCTTTTTCTGCCTATCTCTCTGGCTATTTGGGTCTACAATCTTATACATGTCAGGAACCTGTCTAACCGCTTCACCCGAGGGGGACTTAAACAATTAAATGCTGTCTGTCTTACTAGACCTTAGTTTTTGTCTATATTCCTGTTGCGGAGTCTTTTCTAGCAAAGGGGGTTTAGAGTCAATATTTTCGGGACAGTTCTCAGAGTCCTTTACTGAACCAAGTCCATGGAAACGTTTCACATGATGGGCGTGAAGCCATCCTTTTCGTCCCTCGACCTTGACGGCGGTCCTCGTCGTCAACAAGACCAATTTGGGCGCGCGCCAGCGGGGCTTCAGAGGGCTTGAACGGTCGAAATTACGGACAAACACCAGGTCTCCCGGAACAATTGCATGAGTCTTCACCTGGGTGTTGTCGGGGAATGCAGCTGCAACCTGTGAACGACAAGAAAGGAGTGCAGACATCAAGGAAGCCAGGTAATCTGTCAGCATAGTACTGTCAACATCTGTAATTTTTCGTGGCATAGCCGTACCCCACATATTCGGCGGTCTACCAAAAACCACCTCGTACGGGGATAGTCCGGTTCTGGAATGGGCTACCATACGCATGTAAAAGAGGGCAACCGGCAAGGCTACCATCCAATCCACGCCTTTGTCTGCACAGACCTTCGCTAACTTTGTTTTGAGAGTCTGATTGTGTCTCTCAACGAGACCTGCTGCCTCTGGGTGTCGTACGCAATGGAATTTCCACTGGTACCCTAACAGAAGAGATACTTGTTTCATCAATTCAGAAGAGAATGGCTGCCCATTATCTGAGTACACGACACGGGGCAAGCCGTATCGCGGGAAGAATTCTCGGACCAACTGCTTGGCAGTGGTCACAGCAGTTTAATCTGAGACTGGGTACGCTTCTGTCCATCTAGATAGGGCACATACAACTACGAGGACATACTTGAATCCTCGACATCTGTCCATCTGAATATAATCCATCTGGAGGACTTCAAAAGGGTGGTCAGGAGGATGAAATCCACCTTGTTCCACGGGAATGCCTTTGCCTGGATTGAACTGACAACAGATCATGCAGGTACGCACTTTCTGTTTCGCTGCTGCTCGTAAATACTTGTTGAACCAGATGTTCTGTATACTGTCTAACATGGCTTTTTCTCCTAAGTGTGCTGGACTATGTGCTGTATTTATGATAGCTTGAACCATGGAGTCGGGGAGGAACCACGTGGCTTTGCCTTTTGTCATCCATCCCTGATCTGTCTGGACCCCTCCTTGTTCAGTCCATTTCTTGATTTCGTCTGGAGTGGCATGTGTCTGTATGTCGAGTACATCTTGTGAGGGATCCTTAACTGTCATGCAATTTGTCAGTGATGGTACTTCAGTCTTTGTCGTGTCAGTTGGAATGTCTGTTTGAGTCTGGGCTGTAAGTTTAGCTGTTCGATCTGCCAGGTCGTTACCCTGGGAAATAGTGTCCGTGACTTTAGTATGTGCTCTGCACTTCATGATGGCTATGGCTGTAGGCAAGTGTATTGCATCTAACAGGGCTTGAATGAGGGGACCATGCTGTATTTTGGCCCCATGGGAGGTCAGAAAACCTCTCTCTTGCCAAAGGACTCCAAAGTCGTGAACGACTCCGAATGCATACTGTGAATCTGTGTATATGTTTACTTTCAGGTTCTTGGCTTGTATGCAGGCTTGGGTCAGAGCGACGAGCTCTGCTGCTTGGGCTGACAGGGTGTCAATAAGATGTGTTTCTATGACTTCAGTATCAGTGGTCACTGCATACGCGGCCACTAACTCTCCTGTGCTTGTTCTCATGCATGAACCATCCACATAAAGTGTCAGGTCTGGGTCGGGGAGTGCAATGTCTGTCAAGTCTTGTCTTGGCTTCGTCACTGTGTTAATTACTACCACACAGTCATGTGGTGTAGGGTCTGCTGTGCTCGAGGGCAAAAGTGTAGCAGGGTTCAATGTATTGCATCGTCTGATCTCTATGTGTGGCTGGAACAATGTCAGTTCATATCCTGTCAGTCTTGCTATAGTCAGGCGTTGTGTCTGAGTCCTGTTCAAGAGAACTTCCACTGAGTGTGGAACCTGTACTGTCAGGGGATGTCCTGACACTATGGAATCGCTTTGTCTGATTGCTAGAGCTGTTGCTGCAACTGATTTTAGGCACGCAGGCAGAGCCTGGGCCACCGGATCCAATGTACTAGAAAAGTAAGCACAAGGCTTGTGTTTTCCTGCTTGATCTTGTGTGAGGACAGATAATGCTGTGCCATCGCGTTCAGTGACAAAAAGTGTAAAAGGTTTGCTGTAACATGGTGTCGCTAAAACTGGTGCTTGACATAGAGCTTTCTTCAATTCATCAAATGCAAGTGTATGTTCCTGAGTCCAAGGGAGGACAGTCGAAGTCGCTGCCTCCTGTGTTGTCAACTGTATGAGTGGTTTGGCTAGATATGCGTACTGGGGAATCCATTGTCTGCAGTAAGAAGTAAGGCCAATGAAGGCCCGTACTTCCTTTTGTGTCTTGGGATGTGGAAGATGTGCAATTAACTGAATGCGGTCAGGTGTCAACTGTCTACCCCTCTTGGACAGCAAGTGTCCAAGGTACACCACTTGCTGGGCACAGAATTGTAGCTTTGAAGGGGACACTTTGTGCCCCTTTTCTGCCAGGAAGTATAAGACTGTCAGTGATGCACGTTCACAGTCTCGTTCTGTTCGTGCTGTGATCAAAAGATCATCAACGTATTGGAGCAGTGCAGTGTCAGTAGGCATGTGAATACTGTCTAGTTGTCTTTTCAATGCTTGACTGTAAATACTAGGACTTTCTGTGAACCCTTGAGGAGCTCTCGTAAATTTGAAGCTTTGTCCATTTAAACAGAATCCGAAGAGGTATTGGCTCTCTGGATGGATCGGGACACTAAAGAAGGCGTTCTTGAGATCAATTACAGTAAAGAACGTCGCTTCGGAATCAATTGCAGTCAATAGTGAAGAAATGTCTGGGACCACTGGGTACTGTGGTATTATGCATTTGTTCAGTTCTCGGGGGTCAATCACTAGTCTGTAGACCGGTGGTGCATTCGGGTCAGTTCGTTTAAGAATCGGAATGATAGGAGAATTACATACATTGGAGTCAGTTTCTACAACCACTCCCTGTGCAATGAGTTCGTCAACAATTTTCAGTAATGCTACTACAGCATCAGGTGGTAACTTGTATTGTCGGATTCGTGGCAGTACAACTCCTTGCTTGAGTGTGGCACGGTATGGTGTAATGTGCATGTAACCTACATCAGTCGGACCCTGCGCCCATAAATGCTGTGGTACATTCTGAAGTCTGGGGTCAAAATCTCTCAACACATAATGTCCTTTAAAATCACGTAAAAACAATCTCACTCCTTCCGGAGAACAACAAATCACAGCTCCTAGTTCTTTCAATGTCTTTATACCAAGCAAGTTTTCTGGACATGATTTCGTAAGCAACAAGTCTGTAGTGCGGGACAATGGACCAACTCCTAGGGAAACTGGCTTTGACACTTCGTTAACAATAGGCTTTCCTAATCCCAGGAAAATATTCTGTGAGCCTGAGAGGGGTGCCCCTGGAACCTCGTCATGACTGATGGTAGTTCTGCTCGACCCTGTATCAATCAGAAACTTTCTGTCTTTTCCCAATACACGACTATGTACATAGGGACCCTCTTGATCTACAGAAACCTCAATAAGGGGCAAGCCAACCTCCCTCTCTAGGCTGTTTCATGAGTACTGTTGATAATCTGGGTAGTCTGACTGTGCATACTGGTACATTTGTTGTGTGACATGTTGTGTGGCAGCAATGGGTTGGGGTACAGCTACTGTCTGTTGCGTGTTCTGTGGCGGTTGCGTGTTCTGCGGGATGTTATCCTGTCTAGGAGGACGCGGTCTTTCTTTCGTTTTGCCTGTAGCTATATTGTGTTTCAGGACAGCACATTCATTAATATAGTGACCTGGCTGTTTACAGTAGTTACAGTTCCCTTTGACAGGTGCCGCGCCCTTTTTCTGGCCATCAGCTGGAACTGATTGAGCAACTAGCACTTTTATTTTTGTATCTTTCATGCGTCTCTTTTCGTGTTCCTGTTCTTCTCTAATTCGGTTCTGGTGATACTGTAACATTTGTAACATTTGGGAAGGGCTATTTGCTTGCCAGGTACTCTCAACCTTCAGTACTCTATTTTTGATCTGGGGTAAGGAATTCTCTACTAATTTGCTCACAAAAAGATGCGGGTACGATTCACTACTTGTCTTCAAGCCACTGATAATCAGAAAACATTTTTCGAATCTAGAATAAAAATCACTAGTGTCTTCATCTTGTTTCTGTTTGCAGGCTGAAATAGCATCCCAATCTTCCTTTTTAGTAGTCAATAATCTCGGCAAAACCTGTATTAAGAGCTCGGGTAGTTCTTTAACTTTGTCCCCAAGACCAACACCCGGGCCTCGTGTTTTATCCTCGTCTTCTAATTCTGTCCAGTTAATCTTTTTCTCACCCACCTCCCACTCTTTTTCTTTAAGCTTTTCGTAAATGCCTGCTGGTAACAGTACTTTCAATAATTTAATGGTATCAGCGTATGTGTACTCCCCCATGCGGAGCATGTCTTTTAATTCACGGTGGAACCCCCCCTGGGTCTTTATCATGACAGGGCAGTAATTTTTTCATTTCCAATAATTCCATTTTCGTCAAGGGTGTGTAAACATATACTCGTTGAAGCTCACCCCCTGCAGTCCCAGCGGGATGTACCTCTCGTAGGGGATTCTGTCTGTCTATGTGAAAGGCCTTTCTTTCTCGATGTGGGGCAGGAATCAAGTGCGGGGTCAGAAAAGTCAAGTACTTATGTCGTTGATCTAAAATGACATTAATTAATTCGGTACCTAGGCCTCTCCATCTTTCCAGGAGTAAATCGTCCAATATTTTATACAAGGGACCTGGATCAGAATGCTGACTCTCATACAAGATGATGAGATGTTGAATCATGTAAATACCGGCTAAACGCTGTTCTTCCGGAGGAAGACTCAAAAATGTTTGCGCTACTATGTCATCCTTATATATGTTAGAATTACAAGCCCATTGAACTGCTGACCGGGCTAGTTCCTGTTCATGCATAGTACAAAGTTCACTACTACCTACTCGTTTTTTCAGTGCTTGTTCAGTAGCTTGGAATAGGTGTTCAAGAGAATACCTTTCTGGTATTGGAGGGAGGGGACGTTTATTGTAATCTAGGCCTATGGGTCTGTCAAACGGTCTTGCCCTACCTACATAATTCATTTTATTCATTTCCTCTGTTACTGTATTATCCTCGTCTGAGACTTCGTCGTCCTCTTTCTCGGCTTGTTTCTCGGCTTGTTCTTTCTTGTGTATATCAAGAATTTCTTTACGAATTTTCCTGTACATGCTTTCTATTCTGTTCTGTGTGTCATGTTTACCAACACCTATATTGTCACTCCAAGTCATCATACCTTTAGTTACTTCTTTATCTGGCTGATCTCGTTCCCTGATCAAACAATTAATCAAAAACTTTAAAAGCATGCTTTGAATCTCCACCTTTCTATGTGCCATGGCCTCATGTATACTTTCTGGTCCCTCCCCCGTTCTAATGAAGTGGTATATTTTGTCTAAGTAGTCTTTCATGTCTGGTAAAGTGATCAAATAGTCTGCAACACGTCTTAAACGTACTGAGTATATGAGCATTGCGCCCTCACCTGGTACTGGGTCATATATACAATCGGAAAGTGACAGTCTAAGAGATGCTGGTGTCATGGGTTTCGGCGTGCGTTGTAGTGCTATGTCTCGTAATGTTCGTTTTATCGGTGGTGGGGTGTGCGGTGTGCGTGGTATGTCTCCAGTGGGCTCCCCTCCCGATGCCCCTAGATTTGTGTCATCTTGGCTTGAGTCGTCTTTCACTGCGGGTGCTGCTGTTAATGCGGGTTGATCTTGTGGTACAGGTTGTTGGCGAAAAGGATTGGTAGGGATATTGATAGGAGCATTGGTCGGGTTGGGAGGAGGAAGGTCTTCATTTACATACTCTGGAGCAGCGTCGTCTAAATAGGAGGAGAGGAAAATCTCCGCTGCGGTCTGTTTATGACTACGGAGTTTAGTCGGGATCAGTGGTGGCGGCAAGTTACTGGGTACTTCCGGGGTCACTTTAGGTAGGCCCTCGGCGAGGATGGGATACATGCCTTTAATAAGGGCATTTCTTTGTCTATCAATTTGTTCTGCTTTAACCCGTTCACCTTCTTCCTTTAGCTCTTTATCTTTGGCTTTTTCTGATGCTTCTCTACTTCTCTCTGCTTTGTGGATTTCTTTCTCTGTTCTTCTATGCGCTTCTTTACGCCACAACTCTATGGCATCTTTCTGGGATTGTCTAGCTTTCTTTTTCCACAGTGCTTCCTCTACTCTCATAATGCAATCAGCATCCCATGTCCCTGAGACAGGCCATCTGTATTTCTCTTCCAGATCCTTCGTGTAATCTACCCATAAGTCTAAGTACAGGATGGCATCTAGGCCATGCTTCTGGTACATAAAATGTCCAGGAGTGTCCCTAGGCGGGACGGGAACTGCCTCTTCGAGTATCCCTTTCCTGGTCCCTATCTGACGTAATTTCGAAAACAGCGGCATGTTTGAACTAGCTTGAACGAAAACACAATAATAGACTAAGAACAATCATTCATACCACAACATTAAAACATTAGAAACAGGTACTAACTAGTACATAGAAAAACACAGTCCTAAAATAAACCTCGTTTACTGTATGCACTGCTAGAACAGTACAGTCATACCGGTCTCATAAAGAGACACGTCTTTACCGCATCCACCTAAATGGACACGTCCTTACCGGATCTGTGTACCCAGACCCGTCTTGACCGGGCTCAAATAAATGAACCCATCTATATGCGTTCCCAACAACGGTACTCACCAGGAAGCAAAACTGAAAGCCTCGGAAACTGGACTGGACTGCTACGGCTTCTGGTACTGCTGCTGCTGCGCATGCGCCTCGGAACAGGTGGGCCTCGGGATACCCCGGACCTTGCTCTCTCGGCTTGGGCTCTGGTCGGGATGGCCCGCAATCCTCACCGCCTCGTGTGGATGCCTGGTCGCAGTCTCCGTCTCCTCCGTGGGCCTGAGGGAGTTGGTAGGAAATCCCGCGGATGTGCACACAATAAGTCCGTCACGGCTATAGAAGGGGTCAGGGGGCTGCGCTTACATCGCCGGCGAGTGGGGAAGGGGACTCGTCCCTATTCGGGCGCCAGATTTATGTGGTAAATAAAATATTACCCGGACATAATTTCTATACATTAATAAAGAATAAGGATAGCTCATAAAATGAGAGGCAGAGTCCGTGGTGTCCGAGTCAAAAAGGGATTTATTTCAATGACTCGAGTCAGTGGAGAATCGGGTTCCATCACCACTAAAGTTCAGGAAGGGATATCTGACGTTTTATTCACATAACACATTATATATAGTAAAGCCATACAATTGCAATGAATAGAGAAGGCGGTACACTCCAAGCGGAGCAAGTGAAAGAGAGAGATAAGAATACATGGGCGTGAAGGAAGGCGTGTAAAGAGGCATACACGTGGGTGTTCACTTGATGAGTCATAGGTGTGTCATAGGTGGGTGGATGCATAGAGAAGGTCTGCAGGGTCAGCAGAAACCTTTACCTTACATGTGCGCGCAACTGGTCATGACGTGAAATTGACGTATAACTAGGGAGAGCTGGGGGGAGCTGACTTTAGGCACTAGTAGAGGAGTCTGGAGTCTGGGATGTCAGAACGACCTGCACCTTTGTCGCATCTGATATCTTGTGTTTGGAGGATGTATTGTCTGAAGTAAAGGTCTCTCGAGTAAAGGCTGTTCATCACTAAATGCTAGTGTGCGCATATATTTCTTCGTGCATTGCGTGGGGGTCATGGGCCTACTATGGTAACGGGTTCAGTAAATCACTTGCATGGAGACAGGAAGGCTAGGCCCTATGCTCTGCAAGCGGAATATGTTTACCGCTTTCACTAGACTGGAATGTTTTCGCGGAGCTGAGCAGATAACTGTAGGCAAAATACCGTCTTGGCAGGCAGGCCAGGCCGGGCACCTCTCGGCTGAGCAGGGAGTAAGGGAGAGGTCAGGGATGCATACCTAAACTGCAGCTTTCAGAGTCAGAAGAGGCTCGGAGCCTGAATTCAGGGCCTGGCTCGGCTGGGCCTCAAAAACGTGTGCTTCTCGACTTTTAAACGTGTACCATGTAAATGCATTGGCAACGTAGGCCTCAGTGCAGAATTAACGTCTCATTCATGGAGGGCCTAATAACTGACATGTTAGCATTAGACGGAAATGCAGGGGCATTATTATGACAGGCACGGGAAGGGAATTACATGCTAACACGGACATACATGGGGCATAGGTACATGGATAGGGTGCGAGTGGGGGACACACTGGCCACATAAAATTTCTGTTTCCTCATATGGAACCGCCCGCCTGGTGCTAACACATGAATCATGCGAACTAAGGTGAGAATCTATGGGACCGCCCACCTGGTGCTAACACATGAATCATGCAAACAAAGGTGAGAATCTATGGGAGTACCCATCTGGTGCTAACACATGGACCATACAAACAAAGGTCAGAATCTATGGGACCGCCCGCCTGGTGCTAGCACATGAATCATGCAAACAAATGTGAGAATCTATGGGAGTAGCCATCTGGTGCTAACACATGAATCATGGAAACAAAGGTCAGAATCTATGGGACCGCCCACCCGGTGCTAACACATGAATAATGCAAACAAATGTGAGAATCTATGGGAGTACCCATCTGGTGCTAGCACATGAATCATGCAAACAAATGTGAGAATCTATGGGAGTACCCATCTGGTGCTAGCACATGAATCATGGAAAAAAAAGGTCAGAATCTATGGGACCACCCACCTGGTGCTAACACATGAATAATGCAAACAAATGTGAGAATCTATGGGAGTACCCATCTGGTGCTAACACATGGACCATACAAACAAAGGTCAGAATCTATGAGACCGCCCGCCTGGTGCTAGCACATGAATCATGCAAACAAAGGTCAGAATCTATGGGACCGCCCGCCTGGTGCTAGCACACGGACCATACAAACAAAGGTGAGAATCTATGGGACTACCCACCTGGTGCCAACACATGAATCATGCAAACAAAGGTGAGAATCTATGGGACCGCCCACCTGGTGCTAACACATGAAAAATGCAAACAAATGTGAGAATCTATGGGAGTACCCATCTGGTGCTAACACATGGACCATACAAACAAAGGTCAGAATCTATGAGACCGCCCGCCTGGTGCTAGCACATGAATCATGCAAAGAAAGGTCAGAATCTATGGGACCGCCCGCCTGGTGCTAACACATGAATAATGCAAACAAATGTGAGAATCTATGGGAGTACCCATCTGGTGCTAACACATGGACCATACAAACAAAGGTCAGAATCTATGAGACCGCCCGCCTGGTGCTAGCACATGAATCATGCAAACAAAGGTCAGAATCTATGGGACCGCCCGCCTGGTGCTAGCACACGGACCATACAAACAAAGGTGAGAATCTATGGGACTACCCACCTGGTGCCAACACATGAATCATGCAAACAAAGGTGAGAATCTATGGGACCGCCCACCTGGTGCTAACACATGAATCATGCAAACAAATGTGAGAATCTATGGGAGTACCCATCTGGTGCTAGCACATGAATCATGCAAACAAATGTGAGAATCTATGGGAGTACCCATCTGGTGCTAGCACATGAATCATGGAAAAAAAAGGTCAGAATCTATGGGACCGCCCACCCGGTGCTAACACATGAATAATGCAAACAAATGTGAGAATCTATGGGAGTACCCATCTGGTGCTAGCACATGAATCATGCAAACAAATGTGAGAATCTATGGGAGTACCCATCTGGTGCTAGCACATGAATCATGCAAACAAAGGTCAGAATCTATGGGACCGCCCGCCTGGTGCTAGCACACGGACCATACAAACAAAGGTGAGAATCTATGGGACTACCCACCTGGTGCCAACACATGAATCATGCAAATAAGGTGAGAATCTATGGGACCGCCCACCTGGTGCTAACACATGAAAAATGCAAACAAATGTGAGAATCTATGGGAGTACCCATCTGGTGCTAGCACATGAATCATGCAAACAAATGTGAGAATCTATGGGACCGCCCACCCGGTGCTAACACATGAATAATGCAAACAAATGTGAGAATCTATGGGACCACCCACCTGGTGCTAACACATGAATAATGCAAACAAATGTGAGAATCTATGGGAGTACCCATCTGGTGCTAACACATGGACCATACAAACAAAGGTCAGAATCTATGAGACCGCCCGCCTGGTGCTAGCACATGAATCATGCAAACAAAGGTCAGAATCTATGGGACCGCCCGCCTCGTGCTAGCACATGGACCATACAAACAAAGGTGAGAATCTATGGGACTACCCACCTGGTGCCAACACATGAATCATGCAAACAAAGGTGAGAATCTATGGGAGTACAGCTCTGGTGCTAGCACATGGACAATACAAAGGTCAAAATCTATGGAACCGCCCGCCTGGTGCTAGCACATGGACAATGCAAAGGTCAAAATCTATGGAACCGCCCGCCTGGTGCTAGCACATGGACCATACAAACAAATGTGAGAATCTATGGGAGTACCCATCTGGTGCTAGCACATGAATCATGGAAACAAAGGTCAGAATCTATGGGACCGCCCACCTGGTGCTAACACATGGACAATACAAAGGTCAAAATCTATGGAACCGCCCGCCTGGTGCTAGCACATGGACCATACAAACAAATGTGAGAATCTATGGGAGTACCCATCTGGTGCTAGCACATGAATCATGGAAACAAAGGTCAGAATCTATGGGACCGCCCACCTGGTGCTAACACATGAAAAATGCAAACAAATGTGAGAATCTATGGGAGTACCCATCTGGTGCTAGCACATGAATCATGCAAACAAAGGTCAGAATCTATGGGACCGCCCGCCTGGTGTTAGCACATGGACCATACAAACAAATGTGAGAATCTATGGGAGTACCCATCTGGTGCTAGCACATGAATCATGGAAACAAAGGTCAGAATCTATGGGACCGCCCACCTGGTGCTAGCACATGGACAATACAAAGGTCAAAATCTATGGAACCGCCCGCCTGGTGCTAGCACATGGACCATACAAACAAATGTGAGAATCTATGGGAGTACCCATCTGGTGCTAGCACATGAATGATGGAAACAAAGGTCAGAATCTATGGGACCGCCCACCTGGTGCTAACACATGAAAAATGCAAACAAATGTGAGAATCTATGGGAGTACCCATCTGGTGCTAACACATGGACCATACAAACAAAGGTCAGAATCTATGGGACCGCCCGCCTGGTGTTAGCTCATGAATCATGCAAACAAAGGTCAGAATCTATGGGACCGCCCGCCTGGTGCTAGCACACGGACCATACAAACAAAGGTGAGAATCTATGGGACTACCCACCTGGTGCCAACACATGAATCATGCAAACAAAGGTGAGAATCTATGGGAGTACAGCTCTGGTGCTAGCACATGGACAATACAAAGGTCAAAATCTATGGAACCGCCCGCCTGGTGCTAGCACATGGACCATACAAACAAAGGTCACACTAATAGACAAATAAAAGCCCACCTGCAAGCACTATCGAACAGGTAATGCAAGCGGCTGGTATCAGGGCGGCCTGCCACCTTCAGAACTCCATCTTTGACTTCTCACCACACAGACGCTGACGCTAGGTAGAAAGGCAGCAAGGTGAATAGCGTCTATAGACCCCTTGCTCCTGTGCTCAAACTTGCCACTGTACAGGGCTAATACAATCAACAGCCTCAGTGCCCTGGAAGATCGTCTGTTTTACCTGTTTTTACCTGGTTGCCCTTGATACTAGAAGCTATGCACGGGCCATATATCATTTATTACCAGACGCCCAGAGCGCTACTCCTGTCGCTCTCACTGAGTGATGTTTGTGCCACACAATGGGGCCTACTAAATGGCAATTCTGACTGTTTCTTCACCCTCTGGTTTGCTGCCTCCCCTTTCTAAAATTATTTGATCACTTCAAGGTTCATTCTCCCCCGCGGACCCACACACTTGTATGAGTTTGTGCTTCACAGTTCTGCACCGGAGGGTCACTGGTGGACATGACCTCCCCTCACACAGTTCAGGAGGGCTCATTGGGCAGGCGACCTCCTCCCATGAGCAGCTAAAAGGCCACTCCTCCTTTGTGATCCGAACATGGGGCATATGTACAAGAAAATACCAGAGCGCGGTGCTACCCCAAATCTGACAGCGCCACGCTTGAACATTCTCTAAGCGCAGGGATGCGCTGTATTTACAAAAACACATCATACCCCTGTGTTTTCCCTAGAGCGGATGCAAAAAAAGGCGCCTAGTGCCAGCGCAGGCATCCTGCCGCCATGTTTCAAGGGTGCCTGCACTGCAATCAATCAAAGCATTTGTAAAGCGCACTACATACCCGTGAGGGTCTCAAGGCGCTAGGGGGGGGGTGCTGCTACTGTTCGAAGATCCAGGTCTTGAGGAGTCTCCTGACGGTTAGAAGGTATTCGGTCTGCCGTAGGCGGATGGGGAGGGTGTTACACGTCTTGGCGGCGAGGTGGGAGAAGGATCTGCCGCCGGCGGTCACTCATCGGATGCGGGGGACGGTGGCGAGGGCGTGGTTTGCAGAGAGGAGCTGGCGGGCGGGGTTGTAGAGGCTGAGTCATCTGTTGAGGTATGCTGGTCCGGTTTTGTGGAGTGCCTTGTGCACATGGGTGAGGAGCTTGAAGGTTATCCTCTTGTTGATGGAGAGCCAGTGCAGGTCTTTCAGGTGGGGTGTGATGTGGCTGCGGTGGGAGATGTCGAGGATCAGGCGTGCGGAGGCATTCTGGATGCGCTGGAGTCGTTTCAGGAGTTTGGCCGGGACTCCTGCGTAGAGTGCGTTGCCGAAGGCCAGTCTGCTGCTGACAAGGGCCTGGGTGTCAGTCCTTCTAGTTTCGGTGGGGATCCACTTGAAGAGCCTGCGAAGCATGCGGAGGGTGTTGAAGCAGGAGGAGGAGACGGCGTTGAGCTGCTTCGTCATGGACAGTGTAGAGTTGAGGATGACCCCTAGTTTTCATGCTTGGTTGGTGGGTGTAGGGGGTGCTCCTAGTGCCGTTGGCTACCAGGAGTCGTCCCAGGCCGAGGGGCTGGAGCCGAGGATGAGGGCCTCTGTCTTGTCCGAGTTCAGCTTCAGTCGGCTGTTCCTCATCCAGTCGGTGATGGCCTTCATTCCTTCGTGGAGGTTGGTTTGGGCGGTGTGGGGTTCCTTGGTGAGCAGGAGGGTCAGCTGGGTGTCGTCGGCGTGCAGGGACGATTGTTTATGTTTCCGGTACATAAACAATCAATAATGGCGATTTACTCTTTCTATGTGCGCTGAAGAATGCAGCACACATGAAAAGTACAACAAACAATGAGAAATGAATAACTTCTCCTCGTATTGTCATTCTAAGACCAGGTATTCCCTGGCCTCAGTTTTTGATGCTGCCCCAGCCTTGTAAATCTGGGGCAGCATCAAAAAGCAATGGGTGTTGTAGTGGAACGCCCACAGCAACATCCATTGCACGGCCCTTTACGGCAGAGGACTGCGGTGGAATGGTTCATATTTACAAGGAGGCGTTAAGCCACGTTAAGTGGCTTAGCGCCACCTTGTAAATATGGGGAATGGTGCAACCCTGCCAAAGCATCAAAAAAAGTGATGCTCTGGTGACAGAAGGAACTTATAAATATGCCGCCAAATCTATTGACAGAGGGCCCGATTCACAGAATTAACTTAAGACAAAATCCTAAACTTACTACTTTTGGTATTCACAGAATGCACTTACTACTTTTGGTATTCACAGAATGGATTTACGACTACTAACTTTACGTCCGCACTCGGGCCGGAAATTCCGGCCAGGAGGCGGAGCTTCCGGCTTAGGGGCGGAGCTTGCGACACGGAGGCGGAGCTTTTGGCTTGGGGGCAGAGCTTACGGCCCGGAGGCAGAGCTTCCGGCCCAGAGGTGGAGATTTTAGCCATGGCTAAATCCCCACCTCCGAGCCGGAAGCTCCGCCTCCGCCTCTGTCAAAAATGGTCTCGTTCTGAATGTAAAAGACTCTCAGGGCCAGATTCACAAAGGTAACTTAAACTTTTGTGCAAGTTTACTACTTTTTGGTATTCACAAACTGCACTTTTGTACAACTTACACCTTTGTAGTACATCCAGCGCTACCATTAGAACTGCAACAGCCTTCCATATCAAATAATGAAGCTAGGGACTAACTGCAAAATTGTAGGGGCCTCATTTATGAGGCTGTGCGTCACTTTTACGCCGCCGGTGCGTCACTTTTTGTGACGCACCAGTGGCGTAAAAAATGCGCCTTGTTGCGCCATATTTACAAAGTGACTCATCTAGGTAGATGCGTCACTTTGTAAACCCCTGTGCCACATTATACCTGCGCCAGGTATAATGTATGCAAGAGGTGCGTATAGACGCAAGGAAGGGTCGTAGAAGTGACGCAGTGAAATCTATGAGATTTCACTGCGTCACTTTTAGGACGCTGTTGCGTCAAAATCTTGCGCCTGCCTCACAGCAGGCGTAAGACTGACGCAAGCCCTTTCACATGGGGCTTGCCCCATGTGAAAGGACGCGTTGCTGGAGTTGCGTCACTTTTGTGACACAATCCAGCAATGCGTCACTTTTGCGCAATATAGATAGGTCAGAAATACTGACGTATCTGTAACTCCTTGCGACATGATGCGTCATACATTAAATATGATGCATCAGGAATGTGGCAAGGAGTGCGCACTGAGAAGTGACGCATCGCTGCTTTCACGCAGAGATGCGTCATTTCTCATAAATGAAGCCCTAGGTTCCTACAAAGTGCAATTGACTACAAAACTGCGGTTTGTGAATATCAAAAAGTAGTAGAATTACTCAAAAGTGGATGGTACTACAAAAGTGCACTTTGTGAATATCACTTCGTAGTATGTTTTGTAGTGCAACTGTAGTACTAAAAACCTTACCACAAAGTGCAGTCCGTGACCCAGGCCCTCGAGCTCTAAATCTAGTATAGGGGTGCAACTGTTACCAAAGGCCAAGTATAGATGGATAAAACATGCGTGGGATTCAGGGTCTTTGTTTAATCCATGGTACAGTGCTGTAAGCTTCCAGATCCAATTACTTTCTCTTTACGGAGTTCTCTGCGGCCTCTTGACTTGTGGCACTATGGTGCAAAGGTGTGTGCATTACACTAGGCAGGAAGTCTGTGCACCAGCGCAGGAGACAAAAGCAGCAGTGCTGTGTCTTAGAAGATAACTTTACTGCACTGCGTTGCGTGACAACTAAGTAAATCTGCACCGTGGACTTCACATGGGTGGGGACTAGTGCGACCGAGGAGAAAGACGTTCTAAGAGAAGCAGCGCCACAGGATGAGATGCCACATGAAGGACACTGAGCGTTGGTGTTCCCAGACCTTCGTTCTGAGACCCCGCTAAAGAAAGAAACGTGGGTGGTCTGGAGGACCCTGGTGGAGGCAGAGTGCCAGTACAGTGTTGATACTAACAAAGCTCACTCTCCGAACAGGCAAGTCCTTTGTTGATAAAGTTAGATAAGAGGTGGAGAGCACAGACATGAGGCTGCACACTCCTTACTCTGGGTTCTTAGTTCAGACCTAAGACTGCAGTCCCTGTGGAAGTGTTTCACTGTAAGAGTGGCTAGGAAGAGCTTTACTTCTCTGATCCTGCCGATATTTCCTCTTTATCCCTCTGATTTGACAGATATGTTTTATTTATCTCTTTGAGTCTTGCACATATCTCTCTCTCTTTCTCTCTCTCTCTCTCTCTCTCTCTCTCTCTCTCTTCATCAAGTAGATATTTAACTCACATTTTGCATATATTGTCTCTTTATCTTCCTGATCATGCAGTTATTTTCACTTGAACTCTCTGATTGCACATATATTTTCTTTATCTCTCTGATTTGTTTTCACATATTTTCTCTTTACCTCTCTGCTGTACAGATATTTTCACTTTAACACCGGTATGGCAGATTTTTTCTCTTTACCTCTCTGGTAAAGCCTATTAGCAAGGCAGGCGTAGCGTTGGAAATCTTCGCGCTAAGCGCGAATATCTCCAAATACTAACACCTGCTCAGACCAGTTCTTAGCCATGTTATCCAATGGGAGGTGGATAACATGGCTAAGAGCATTTCGTCGCTAATGCGGGAATACCGCTGTATTCTCAGCGATATTCACGCATTTCGCTGGATATTTTAGCACAATGGAGAAAAACGTTGCTAATAGCATGTTTTCTCCGCTAACATATCCAGCGATAAAAAAATCGTCACTAAGCCTATTTAGCGATAAATATCGCAACTTGTTGGTAATACGCCCCTTTGATTTTTAGATATTTTCTCAATACACAAGTGCATGCAGGGAGGGCAGTGCCAGCTGCCTACCAGCTGTGTGTTTTTTGCTCTTCAGATTTGTCATTGCTTGGTGTGTGGCCTGTGCCTCTCCCAGGAAAAAGCACTTTTGGCAAAGAGGCTCAGAAACAAATTGCATTAAATGAAAAGTACAGACAGCAGCTGTGGACATGGTGTGCTTGAAACAGTTCACTGTCCGAACAGGCATGGCCTTTGTTGATAAAGTTAGATAAGGGGCAGAGAGTACAGACATGAAACAGTTAGCAGGGGCCCTCTGCCCGACGGTCTGCAAGAAGTCAGTTGTACAAATGTACATATTGTCAGACCAAGCTAAGTAGATATTAACGGTGGCAGATGAGAAACACTGGGGCATATTCACAAGAAAATGTTGGGGCCAAATTTGATAGCGCTGTGCTCCGACCTTTTCAAAACGCAGGGATGCGCCATATTCGCAAAAATACAGTGCACCCCTGCGTTTCCCCTAGCAGTGGCGCAAAAAACACTGCCTAGCTCCAGCGCGGGCACCCTGCCCCCGTATTGCAAGGGAGGCCACACACTGCAGGGACGACCTTCCTGCACATAAACAATCAATGGCCTTTTGCACCTTTTATGTGTGCTGGAGAATGAAGTACACATGGGAAGAGCAAAAAAACAAGGAGAAATTAATAATTTCTTCTTGTTGTGCCATTCTAACGCCTGGTATTCCATGGGGCAGCATCAAACATTAATGGGTGTTGCAGTGAAGCACCCACAGCAACACCCACTGCAGGACCCTTTGCCGCAGCAGAGTGCGGTTGAAAGGGGCATATTTAAAGGAGGGTTTAAGCCACGCAAAGAGGCTTAGTGCCAACTTGTAAATATGGCAAATGTCCCTGCGCCACCACAGCGTAAAAAAGAGTGGCGCTCTGGTGGTGCTGAGGGCTTGTAAATATGCCCCACTGTGTAGTTTGCACTATTTTACGGTCTGGTACACTGTTTTCAAGTGTCTCCAGCTCTGTCTGGGATCACAAACTACAATGCGGTGGATAGCCTGAAACCAATACCATCACTAGAATATAAAACCGTGTCTTGTTCAGAAAAATCTGCAATAGATCAGATTGGCTCTAGGCTGGTGGTAACGTGGCTGTATCTTGCAGTTGCAATGCAGCGAGCCAACGTGCCACCCACTGCAGCTGGGCCGCTAGACAGCATTGCTTGAAGTTGGGCACTGCAAGACTGCTGTGATCTAATAGCTGATATAATTTCGCTAGTGCCTCACGGCATTGAGATTTGTCCCAGATGAATTACCGCATCACATCTCCAATGAGCGAAAATATGACGCGTTGACATACAAGTGCTAGTTTGCAAAATAATTCTGGAGGCGAGGGAACACCACCATCTTGAGTAGTGCCACACCGCCCATCACTGACAAAGGAAGTGTTCTCCAGAAGGCCATCTGGGCCAATGACGCGACTGCATGCCCAAAGATACCATCAAAAAGGTCCAGTGGGGATTGGTATATTGCACCCCAGATAGCTGGACGCACTAGGTTGCCATGTAAGTGAAATTGTGTCATTAGTAAGACATGGGTCCAGTGCATTAGGGCAAATGGGAAGGAACAGGGGGGCATATTATCAAGGGGGTTTATCTCCGCTTTTTTGGCTTTAAAAGCCAAGAAAGCGGAGATAAAATTATCTCCCTATTACCTAGCTGTCGCTAACACCAGTTAGTGACAGCTAGTAGGAGATAGCGACCATCTTGGGCCCCACTTTGCATGTCAGTGATATTTATCACTAATGACATGCAAAGTGGGCGTGCCAAGATGTTAGCGACTGAAAACAGTCGCTAACATCGCTATCTCCTATTACCAACTTTTGGAGATATTCGCGCTAAGCGTGAATGTCTCCAAAAGCTAACACCTGCCCTGAGCAGTTCTTAGCCATGTTATCCAATGGGAAGTGGATAACATGGCTAAGAGCATTAGCTCGGTAATGCATGAATATCGCTGACTTTTCAGCGATATTCATGCTTTGCGGCGATTTTTATCGCATTTGCGTTAAACCTTGGTAATACCAAGGTTTATTTGCGGTAAAAATCGCCGCAGCTCAGCGGTAAATTTTTGTCTCTAACCAAGCAATAGCGATAATTATCGCTATTGCTTGGTAATATGCCCCAGGATTTGTTCCAATTGACCCACAATCCAGAGATAGAAGCGAACTGTCGAAGGATGCGCCCAACTATTGCGGGGACAGTGGTGACATCTCGTAAATATATGAGCAAATCGTCTGCGTATAAGGAGACAGAGTGCGTATCATCACCTAATGGTAGGTCCCATTTAGGTTTACAAGCACGAATGTGACCTGCCAGAGGTTCCAAGGCCAGGGGAAAAGAGCAGCAGCGAAAGAGGACAACCCTGCCTGGTACCGTGCCCTATGTGAATTATTATTATTGTGTCTTATAAAGCGAACGGCCACGCCAAAGTATTTTCTAACTGTGTCCTGTGATAAAATTGCCAATAAACAAAAATTTTAATTCAAAGTATTTATCGCCACTCCCTCCTGACCCACAGTGAAAGGTGGCGTACAGGTTTCCCCTGTAGGTAGCCCCATAACCAAACTTGGAAATAGTAAACCAAACACCATGGGCCCGATTCACAGAATGAACTTAAGACTCAATCCTAAACTTACTACTATTTTGCTATTCACAGAATGCACTTACTACTTTTGGAATTCACAGAATGAACTTACTACTTTTGGCATTCACAGAAGTTAGGATTTTTTCTTAAGTTTGTCTTAAGACAAACTTTAGACAGACTTAAGACAAACTTAAGACAGACTTCAGACTGACTTAAGTTAGGATTTTGTCTTAAGTCTGTCTTCAGACAAACTTAAGACAAAATCCTAACTTCTGTAAACACCAAAAGTAGTAAGTGCATTCTGTGAAATACAAAATAGTAGTAAGTTTAGGATTGAGTCTTAAGTTCATTCTGTGAATCGGGCCCCAAGAGTAGATTCTCAGTAGATTCTGAGAGTAGGCGCTATTTATGTGTATTTTACCATCAGTGATGTCAATAGTGCCAAGCAAATCTGCTCCTTATTTCCACTTCTGGTTAACTTTGCTTGGCTGTGCACAGAAAAGCAGTTGTGGCTGCTGCAAAATTTAAGTGGGGGCAAGAGAGGGGGGACGGGATGAGGGAAATAATTATAATAAAATAAAAAAACCTACATGTTCTGACGCTGCTTGCTGCCTCGGTGCTCTTGTGCTTCCTGATGGTGTCCCAGCAGTCCCTGGGACAGCAACACAGGCTTCCCACCCAATCTTGACGCTGCTCTCAATAGCATGAGAGCAGCACCAGGATTGGTCCGCGCAGCTTGCTTTGCTGCTTAGGCAATGCCTGGGAGACTGTGCTGTTTTTTCAACCCGGCTGTGGAACACAGCTGGGTTGGAGAAACCTAAGTGAACATAATTGTAGGAAGGTGGATATCTGACTATATGGTTACCCCAACTTTTTGCCTAGTGTTTACCTGGTTTTCGACTTAGTTGGCCTGGGATCCTGCTAATCAGAGCCCCAGGCTATCTGCTCTCACTGTAAAATGGACTCCATGTACTTTAGGTACATCTCCAATTGGCTATTGGGTCACCTTATGAGCCCCTGTATAGTGTACCATAGGTACCCAGGGCATAGGTGCATCCAAAGCCTACCAGGGGCTGCAGCATGTATTATGCCACCCCTGGCTGGCCATTCAAACTGACACAACTGGCTGATCACTCAGCTGGGGTAAGGTCGTGTAATCACCCCTTGCTTAGGTATAGTATTCCTATACCTACCATTATATATAGACACATATATACCTATAAGTCACTCCTATGGCAGGCCTTGCCAATCCTGAAGGCAGAGTGCTTGGTGTTATGTGAGATGGTGCTCTAGCATGAGCTGAGCCCCTCTGCAGCTTTCGGAACCATGTCCTTATAGCTGTTCTATGATATAGCCATACCATATACTCTTAAGTGAATTATAATCCTCTTGGTTAATGCTAACTTTGGTTTGGCTTTATCAAAAATATGTCGTGTAAGGTGTCATACGCTTTGGAATACTACCCCCCCCCCCCGCCAGTCGATGACGAAACCCAACCAGAAAGAACACCTATGCACCCGGCTTCCCTGGGTGACGTAGCTCGAGTACTCCGGTGCTCCCGTGAGTAATAACTATCCAAGTGTCCTAGTGTAACTGGGTTTTCCCGCAGTCCATCCGGAAGTGCCCGAAATCAACTACTTTGTAAACTTTACGTTCCCATTGAAAGTCTATGAGAACCCGCGTGTGTGTTTGGACACTGCACACGCATCCTGTGGGACTCCTGCTTCCTAAACTTTGGTTGTTCAGTGTAGCCCCAGCGATTTCCTAGGCCTACTCACCTTTCCTGAAGTGGTTCTTATACCACTTACTTAGTATATGGTTCGTGAGGCCCCTAGGGCAGAATTGTATTTGTGCAACTTATAGTATGCTTGTGTAACTTATGCTGTATCTCGAACTCTGAAGTGCAGCGGGGTTGTGTTAGTAATAAATACATATATATTTGATATATACCTTGTGTGGTGTCCTTTCATTTGGTACTCAAGGAGTTATTATTGGTAAAACAATTGGCTTCACATGCTCTCTGAAATATTAGCCTAAGACTGCTTTGTCCATGCTACCACTAGGATAGCTGGTCTCTAGGGTTGACTTTACAACCATCACCATAAGGGTTGTATGGACTGATACAGGGTGCCCACTAGAATAGTGGACATCACATATCAGGCCAACTTCTCACAATGATGGTTTGGCGGACAGAAGAAGGACGGATAAATCGTCTTGCACGTTTAGGTTGTGCACTACTCCTCCTCTGCTGGCTGTGCCTTTGATCAAAACTTGGCTGTTTCTAAAGGGAAAGGGAAAAAATCAAATGTCAACAAAACCAATTTATTATCATTTTATTTTTCCCGTTTCCCTCCGCTACAGAAACTGCTCTGTGATTAGCAGTTTTTACTACTCCCTGCAAAGTCTGTGTCATGCAAAAGGGCGGACCTTACAAGGGAGAGAAACCAAAATACTATGGGGCAGATTTACAAACTCCTTGCGCCACTTTTGCGTCATTTTTAACATGGGAAAAGTGACGCAAAAGTGGCGCAAGGGGCTTGTAAATCTGCTCCTATGTATGAAACATTTTTGCTTAATTTGAGCCGGTGGTTGCTGGTGGGGTCATCAGCACTCATTTGTGGGTATCAGCACTTATTTTTTCGCAGAAGACATTTACAAAAAGAAAAAACAAAAAAACGTAGAAAGCGGAAAGACAGAGAAAAACGGAAAAACCGTTACTAAGGAAGACAGCAAAAACCTGCAAGAGTGAGATAAAGGCGCAGAGAGTTCTGGTGGTGGATTAAAGAGGCATGAGGTGGAGTCAACACAACACAGCCTTGGTATCCAGCACACCTGCATTTATTTGCAGTGGCCGCAGGCTTCTGAGTAGAACTTTGGGCACCCGTACTCATTCTCTTACAAATTAAGCACTGTGTAACAATGATCTTGCAAATGACAAATGTCCGTGCAATACACAGCGCCATTGAACTACAATTCCTGGTGAAAACGCAAGGGTCTGTTCCACCTGGATTCTGATTCTCAAGGAAATGTAGCAACTGCATTAAGTCCAGTGGTTCCGAACCCTTAACCCCTTCCGTGCTCATGACGAGCTGAGCTCGTCATGACACACGCGGGGCTCATTCCCCCGCTGTGCTAAGTGTTCTATAGAAACGGGCGTGGTCATGATGAGCTACAGTGCCACCGTGCTGCGTGACGAACTGAGCTCCTCACAAGCACTGCTTCCCACTAAGGACCAGGGGCTGTAATCCCAGTACTGTGAGAATGCAAGACTCTATCTCTGCATTTGCCTCTGGGCTCAGGGATTCACAGAAGAAATCCTGGCTCATGAATACTGATGATGCAGGAGTTCTGCTGCCCTCCAGCATTTCTGTGCTGTGGTGCGGGAGTGACACTTCCAGCACAGCCAAAGAACTGTGTAGATCTCATTGCAGAAGCTGTTAAAACACAGCGCTGGGGCAGCTCCAGCAAGGCTCGGGGGTGCCCTATCCTTAAAATGCTGCGTCAATCCTTACCCTGCGCAGGGTTTTGACGCAGAATGGCCTTAAAAGTGGCTGAGTGAAATCTTGTAGATTTCGCTCAGCCACTTTTAGGAGGCGTTCCTGCACCAGAATGTCCCCCCCCCCCCCCCCGCTCCGGAACGGCTACATGTGGCGCAGGGCATTACAACATGATGCATCTCCCAGATGCGTCACGTTGTAAATACCCCGCAGCTGGCTTTGCGCCGCCGCTGCGTCACAAAAGTGAGGCAGCAGCGGCGTAAAAGAGGCGCAAGGGGCTTGTAAATCTGTGTTTTCCCTGACCTAGCTATAAGTTTAATTGCAATACCTGTACACTGTCATGAATCTCTAATCTTTAGTTCCGGAGTAGCGCGCCATTCATCCATAGCACTTCAACGCCTCTTCAGGGGTGGGAGGAGCTATATAAATGCAATTCACAATAGTAGAAGGCTATAGGACCCTTGTGTAACATATCCAATGTTGCTCTCTATGAACTTCTAAAGAACGGTGGGGCATATTACCAAGCAATAGCGATATTTATCGCTATTGCTTGGTTAGAGACAAAAAAATTACCGCTGAGTTGCGCCGATTTTTACCGCAAATAAACCTTGGTATTACCAAGGTTTATCGCAAATGCGATAAAAATCGCCGCAATTCATGAATATCGCTGAAAAGTCCACGATATTCATGCATTACCGAGCTAATGCTCCTAGCCATGTTATCCACCTCCCATTGGATAACATGGCTAAGAACTGCTCAGGGCAGGTGTTAGCTTTTGGAGATATTCGCGCTTAGCGCGAATATCTCCAAAAGTTGGTAATAGGAGATAGCGATGTTAGCGACTGTTTTCAGTCGCTAACATCTTGGCACGCCCACTTTGCATGTCATTAGTGATAAATATCACTGACATGCAAAGTGGGGCCCAAGATGGTTGCTATCTCCTACTAGCTGTCGCTAACTGGTGTTAGCAACAGCTAGCTAATAGGGAGATAATTTTATCTCCGCTTTCTTGGCTTTTAAAGCCAAAAAAGCGGAGATAAACCCCCTTGATAATATGCCCCGGTGTGTCTCTTTTATCTTGCACATCTGTACTATTTTTTAAGCTTGGCTCCTTGGGGTCACGGCTGGTTTCATGTCATGTGCACACAGAAGCACCTCTGGGAGCACAGAAACGACCCCACAGGACACCATTGTGCATTTATGATATAAGTGTCTCTCTAGGTGGCCCAAAGATGAAGACACCAGACCTCGACGAGAGCGGCAGAGTCTTCAGGCCTCTTGTAAACCCAGAGTGCATTCTGAGAGCTGTGTGCTGTAAACACGGATTAGCATCCAGTGTGCGCCAAAACATTCTCATGACAAGAGTGACTCATTCTTTCCACCCGCTCTGAAAGAGATTTAAACATGTTGGGGGCGATTTACAAGCCCCTTGCGCCGCCGGTACGTCACGTTGCGTGACGCTCCGGTGGCGCAGCCTGCTGAGTGATATTTACAAGCAGAGGTAAAGTCATCCTAAATATCGCCCCTGTTCATGGAACACTTTGCGTGTGAGGGGCGTGACATGGGTGTTGCTGTGGGTGTTCCCAGGCAACACCCATGTCCACTGATGCATTTCCAGATTTACGAGCAATGGTAAATCTGGAAATGCATCAGAATGCTACACCACCCTATGGGTGTTGTAGCGAGGCAATGAGGAGAAATGTTTTCATTTCTCCTCATTTTTTTCATCTTTCAATGCGTGCTGCATTCTACAGCACACACTGGAAGAGAAAATCACTCTAATTGATTGTTTTTGTGCAGGAAGGTGTCTCTTCCTGCACAAAAACAATCTCCCCACGATGCAGGTATCCTTGCACCATGGTACAAGGGTGCCTGCGCCGGGGCATGGCTGCAGTTTGTGCGCCAACGCAGCGGGAAGCACAGAGATGCGGCATATTGTTGTAAATATGGCGCATCCCTGTGCTTCCAAACTAACGCAGCGCGGCGCAGCCAAAGGGCTTGCGGCCCCGCGCTGTGATAGTTTCTTGTAGATCTGACCCGCA
Source organism: Lissotriton vulgaris (assembly GCF_964263255.1). Lineage (NCBI taxonomy): Eukaryota > Metazoa > Chordata > Amphibia > Caudata > Salamandridae > Lissotriton > Lissotriton vulgaris. The sequence goes on from NC_141685.1 coordinate 267,938,016, forward strand.
GAATTTATGTTCCCTATTGCAGACGAAATCATGCTCCCCAAAACCAGCTTTTCGGGGGCGGACATCCCCCCAGTGAAAGGTTCGGTTCTGGGGGCTCACAAAATGCCTGCCAAGGGGCCGTTAACGTTTGTTAAGCATCGGAGCTGCGTCCACTCCGTGTGCAGCGCCAGCGGTACCTTTCATTTCGCCCGTTTGAGCTAGAACAGGTTTTTTTGTTGAAATGTTTACATTATGCACACAATTATAGTTTATGTCGCTAAGGACACAAATCCATAAATGTATGGAAATTGCAGCTGCTATGGAATCACTTAATCCCAGGGGTCCCGAGTATAATCTGCCACTCTTTCACACCTGTGAGTATTTGTGATCAGTAAAGCACCACGCTTGCTTTAAATAGGCTTCTTGGCACCTCACCGGAAGAGCAACTTGGACCACCAAGTTATTTCAGGGAGTGCCCTGTCTTTACAATCTAGGGGGGGGCTTAGGTATAAACCCTTCAAAAGGGAAACATTGATGGCGCAATCGTTCACAGGGAATGCGGTGAGAACCTGCAGCTCGCTCCCTCCTTTGCTCTGCCATCACCTCCATCCAGAGCTTCAAAGCGGACCTCAAATCTCTTCTATTCCAAAGACACTTTCAGAACGAATTCCTTCATTCTCAGACCCCCCAGGAAGTTCTTTAGTCATTGTAGATTGTCATATATTTTTATATTTTTGTTTGTACATTCTGTTCTTGCTGTGCTTAATGTGGCGTTCCTTTTGCCTGCGTTGTTTTGATTCCATGGTCTGCTAATTTAGTTTGTTTCCATTTTTGTAACGTTTCTCTCATGTAACGTAACTGGTTCTATTGTACAGCGCTCTGACACCTTCGGGTAAAGTCCGCGCTATATAAAAACACATAACATAAAAAAGAATAATTGGGAGCGTGCCAGGCTGAGGTGGAGTTGCCTGGGTTCAGCACGTGACTCAGATCTCCCCAGCAGGCACGAATCCCACTGAGCTGTCCCTCCTACACCTGCGCATGGTAGACTCGCCGTTATCAAAGGAGCAAGGTTGGTTGCAGGCCAGCAGCCATAAGTGGGATCGTTTAGCTGTCAGTTGTTGCCCTGCATGTCACGTGGTCCGCCCCAGCCCTCCCAGCCTTTGCAAGGTACCGGCCTGCTGTGAATCCCTCCAGTCCCCTGCTGAGGTGGTCTGCACCTGGCTGGTGTCTGTTCATGAGAAGCCCGTCGCGTTTCCTTGATGCTCCAGGAGAGGTGGCAGCACACACCTCCTGCCCCGCCATTTCTGTCACCAGAGTCAGTCATCCATGAGCAACAAGCGAGAAGTGTCCCCCTCGCCTTCTCCCCCCTCCCCGTCGTCCCGGGTGGGCCTGCCGGACAGCTGGGCTCCCAGGGAGGTGTGTGACCCTCGCACTGTGTGTGGTCTCCCCTGAGAGGCCTCTCAGCCTGGGGGAGCCCTCCATCTGCGTGTGTGGGGGGAGCGCGGGCCCTGAGTGAGAGACGCCACACCCGGAGAGAGCTGAGAGGACAGACCGCGCGAGCGCCTCTCTCTTTCTGAAGAAATCAAATATTATTACAGCCGACGTTATTATGGAGGCATATTATTGAACAGTTCAGCAATACATTTACATTTCTGTAAAATGAAATACCGGCGGCAAAGGTATACCCCACTCCTCACACTTAGAGGAAATACTGAGGGGCAGATTTACAAGCCCCTTGTGCCACCGGTGCGTCACTTTTTATGCCGTACTGGTGCCGCATTTTTATGCCCCATATTTACAAGGACAGGAAAAGCCACCCTGCATGACTTTTCCTGTCCTTGTAAATATGGCCCCTTTGCACGCAGCACTTTGCGTGAAAGGGGCGTTCCAGGGATGTTGCTGTGGGGTTTCCCATGCAACACCCATGGAACCAGACACATTTCCAAATTTATGAGAAACCGTAAACCTGGAAATGCGCCTGAATGCTACGGGGCATATTATCAAGGGGGTTTATCTCCGCTTTTTTGGCTTTAAAAGCCAAGAAAGCGGAGATAAAATGATCTCCCTATTACCTAGCTGTCGCTAACACCAGTTAGCGACAGCTAGTAGGAGATAGCGACCATCTTGGGCCCCACTTTGCATGTCAGTGATATTTATCACTATTGACATGCAAAGTGGGCGTGCCAAGATGTTAGCGACTGGAAACAGTCGCTAACATCGCTATCTCCTATTACCAACTTTTTAAGATATTTGCGCTAAGCGCGAATATCTCCAAAAGCTAACACCTGCCCTGAGCAGTTCTTAGCCATGTTATCCAATGGGAGGTGGATAACATGGCTAAGAGCATTAGCTCGGTAATGCATGAATATCGCTGACTTTTCAGCGATATTCATTCATTTGCGGCGATTTTTATCGCATTTGCGATAAACCTTGGTAATACCAAGGTTTATTTGCGGTAAAAATCACCGCAGCTCAGCGGTGAATTTTTGTCTCTAAGCAAGCAATAGCGATAATTATCGCTATTACTTGGTAATATGCCCCTACGTCTCCCCAGGGGAGGCGTAGTGAGGCGCAACGAGGAAAAATGTATTCATTTTTCCTATTTTTTTCCTCTTTCTATGCGTGCTGCATTCTGCAGCATACATAGAACGAGGAAATCACCTCTAATGATTGTTTATGTTTTTGGTTTTTTTTAAGTTTTATATAGCGCTAGCTTGACCCGTAGGTATCAGAGCGCTTTACATACACACTGTAAAAAACAGAAGGAAATTGCATTACATAGGAGGCAGGCAGTAAGGAAGCAAACCATGGATAAAAAAAAAATACAGCATGAAAAATACTGGAAGGTGTCCCTTCCTGCACATAAACAATCCTTTAAATAAATGCCGTTTTACAAGTTCTATGTGTGCTAATGCAGCACACATAGAAGTTGTAAAACGCAATTTCTGATTGTTTATGTGCTGGAAGGGAATCCTTCCTGCACATAAACAATCGTCCCCGTGACGCAGGCATCCTTGCACCATGGGGCAAGGGTGCCTGTGCGGGCGCATGGCAACAGTTAATGCACCAGCGCATGGGGAAGCACAGAGATGCAACATATTGTTGTAAATAGGCGCATCCCAGTGTTTCAAAACTAACACAGCGCGGCGCAGCAAAATGACTTGCGGCACTGCGCTGCATTCGTTTATGGTAAATCTGCCCCTGTATGGTATTCCTCTGTTAAATTTCGGGAGGTTTGACCTTCGGAAATCTAACAGTGGTCGAGTTATTTAACGCATTGGATAATTATCGGATGCGTAAAATATCTACCAACTTGTAATTCCAATCCATGCGTAAACAGGCGTTTACGCTCGGAATGGAATTAACCCTCCAACTCGTATTCAGGGCCTTACTGGTAAGAGCTCAGGAGTTTCAGAATCAGCAATAAACCTCATGAACTCAGCATGGGTTCAAAAAAGGGGTTCAAAATATGCTTTATTCGATATTTTAGACAAATATCATATAAGCATACCTTATTATACATAGTTAAAAACATTTATATAACAAATCATTGAGAATATTTCAGTTTAAAAAGACATACATAATTCAGGGAAAGTTAAAAAGTCTACGTTAAAAAGAAAGATAAAAAACAAAGAGGAGTAAGTACTATCTCCAATTTCAATCTAAAGTTTTCCTAAATTTTATCACTAACTAGCAGCCCGTCCCGGCGTTGTCCGGGTATGAATTGCTGCCGGCCAGGTGTATATTGTTTTGTAGGATTTCGTTTTGATAGCATTTCTTATCTGTGACAGGCCTGTGAAGCGCTCCGATTCACAGTGCACTGCTGATGCACTTAAGAGTGCGCGTTCAGTAGTGTGTAAACTCGAGTTTCCCTACTTTATTTTTCCTTGCAATATTATATAGCGCGAACTCGACAACATGGCATGAGCACAATTTACATTACAGAAGAACACATTAATTTGTGGTAGGCACGGGGAGACAAAGCAATTTGCCTGGAATCACATGATGTTGACCTGATGCCAAGATTCGAACGTAGCTCTCCAGCTCTAAAGTTCGCAATTCTAGAACTTGTGGCGGGAGGTGTGTCTAAAAGTGTATGTCTGTGCTGGCCATCAATGAGAGAAACTGTGCATTTTTCAAATCGGTGGTGAAAAAATATGAGTATGTTGCTGGAGATGTGGGCCGCCGTGCCACCAATGTACTTATCGGAGGAGGGTAAACACCCATTATTCCGCAACTTTCTTTCCGCAGACCATCACTCTGCATACTTTCATTATGAAATTACCATGACTCCGCAATGCCATTATAACGCATGGCATTACATTTTACATGCTTTAACCACGCATACATTTATAGCGAAATTCGTTGTAAATGCATGAATGGTAAAAGCACATTTTATTTTTAATGTTTGGATAAGGTAAGTATGGGTATAAGGGTGTATGTTTTTGGGGTACGGAGGTATATGTTTTGGGGTGTTTGGGTATTTTAAGGGTTCAGATATAGTTTTGGGTTATGGGGTACAGGGGTAGTTTTAGCGTTTAGGGATAGGTATGGGTTTTGGGGTACAGGCGTATTTTTAGGGTTCAGGGCTAGGTTTGGGTTTTGGGGTGTAGGGATATTTTTTGGGTTCAGGGGTATTTAGGTATAGGTTTGGGTTTTGGGGTACAGGGTATATTTATAGGGTTAAGATGGGTTAGTGTTTAACAGTGTTAGGATATTTTGAGGAGTAAGGGTGGGTTTTGATTATGGGGTGCAGGGGTATTTAAAGGGAGCAGGGTGGACATGCGGAGCTGGAATGTACAGAACCTGGAAAGAAAAAACAATGAAATATATGACACAACGCGCGCCCTGCACACGCCCACACCCCCAGCACACAATATGAAACATGGCATAAAGAGCAGGATGTAAAAACAACAGTTGATGGACAGAATGCAGAACAATGCCATAAATTCACCCCAATAGAGAAATCTTGGGCTAATCCATCATTTTCTTTGCACTCCACACCCTCCCAGTTCAGACACAACCATGAGCAAGTCTGCCTTGATCCTGTGCCTCTCGGAAACATTCCAGATCAATCTACTAAGCCATTTCTTTCATCAATTTCTGGGTATCAGCCATCTACAGCCAGGATAGCTTGACTCCAGTGGTGTGGAGAGCATGGGACTCACGTCTCAGCATACCCATCCCACTCGGGGTGACAAATGCAAAAACAACAGTTGATGGACAGAATGCAGAACAATGTCATACATTCACCACAGTACAGAGATCTGGGTCTAAATCCATTGTTTTTTTGCACTCCACACCACCCCAGTTCAGACATGGCCATATGCAAATCAGCCTTGACCCTGTGCATCATGGGAACAGTCCAGCCCGAAGGGCGGAACGTACCACACGCCCCCAGCATTTGTCACGCCCCCCCAGCACAAGCCCACAGCACAACACAGACACACCCACAAGGGACTACTTTGTTGGCACGGTTCTTTTACTTTTTAAATGTATATGGTGGGCGTCTGCCTAGCCTATGTCCTTCTGCTGCAACTGCCCTTTCAAACGCTGTATTGGGTGTTGCGATTGGTTGTGTACTTTTCGAGTTTACCTGGCTCAAAGGACACAGTTCTCTCTTTATAATAGTAGTATAGATTTTAAGAACTGTTCCATTTTGGTTGTCACCTCCTTATCTTCAAGTTCCTGTAGACGTTCAAAAGCAGTTTTACATGTCCTGATATTCCATCTCTTCAGTAAGGGTAGTAATAGTGCTTTTCTCAAAACCCCGTAATAGTTGCAGAAAAGGATAGTGTGAATGTTCGATTGTTGTGAAGTAGTATCACAGGGACAGGGAGAGGTGATCCGTGACCAATCATTGCATTTTGGGAATGTTACATAACAATAAAAAGAGCCCAATCTGAATCTGGTGAGTAACATCCTTGAGTAGCAAGGAAAATCTGATGATAGGTATGGTTGGAGCCCCTTGTGAGGTGTCACCCTTTGATAAGCCAGGATGGTATCAGAAAGTTTTTGTTTGTTCCATCTGACTGTTTCCAGGTGGACCATTAAAGTCTTTCTCAGGTGTTTACGCAAGATATTTTCCAGTGAACTTGGATCTGTAAACCACTCTTGATGCCCAATTTCAAAAAAGAAATTTCTCACATAGGTCAACCAAATAGATTGATTGGAATGTTTGGCCCCTTCCAAATTAAAAATATCCTGTAGCACCTCTCTATTAAAAGCAGTCTCAGGGGTAGTCCAAATTTTGTGCCAGAGAAGGGGGGGTTCAGATTTTATAGTATCTGTTATATACGGGATATCCAGCTCAATGTGCATTTTGTATACAGAGGTTGCCTTTGAGGCAGCAAGAAGATACCTTAAGAATTGGTTTTCCGGGAGGAGCTACGCGGGCATCCAAGATGGTCGCGTGAGCAGAGAGCTCCCGAGACCCGCGCCGTCCTCCTGTATCTATCCTTCACCTATCCTGGTCATTTTGACGGGCATTTGCAGCACTATCATCGCTGATGCTGCGGATCCTTTTCCGGTCGAAATCGGACCTTGGGGACCATTTTTCTGCAACTTGGAACTTTCTGGCCTGCCCGCTGGCGCGGCCGGGGACTTGGCTGCCCACTGTGGCCGACTTGTAATTGAACAACAACGGCTGCCTGGCATCTGGCCCGCCGGAGGTGTATTGCTTTCACTTTCGGTTTCCTTCCCTTTGTTCCTGTCTCCTCCTACTCTGCCTCGCCCGCTGCCCTCTCGATCTGCACGATCCTCCGTCGGACTGGCAAGGAGGCCGCTACACCTCTGTCTCACTGGTACATCGGAGTTTCGAGACTTTTCTACCTGCTTGTCACCTCCTTTGGCTACCCGGCCAACTCTGAAGGCGAGATGGCGACGAAAGCGGAGGCCGAACGACGCCGGAAGGCCGCGACCCGGGGGGGATCGATCCAGACGAACATGATCGAACGTTATACCCAGCCGAGAGGCTCCCCTGGGACCGTGGGCATGGGTGTTGAAGGACCTCAAACGGACACATCGTCTACGTCGGAAGTGTCACTCCAAGACCTTATGGCTGCCATCGCTGGACTCAAGACCGACATGGGCCAACAATTCGAGGCCGTAGTGACCAAAATAGACACGGTGGCGGTGGATGTGACTCTGATTCGGGCCGATCTGGCCAAAACAAACGAGCGGGTGAAGGCACTGGATCTTAAAACGTCGAGCCTGGTGAACGACATGGCGGAGGCGCAGTCCGAAATTGGCAATCTGCGTGCATCGCACGACTTGTTGCTCAAGCGGATGGAGGACTATGATAACAGGGCCAGGCGGAACAACATACGCCTTGTCGGAGTTCCGGAGGGCGATGGTTCGGTAGCGACCGATCTTCTGGTCGAGGAACTAATAGTAGCCCACCTGGCACCGGCGGGACTTAGTAAGTTCTTCGCCGTTGAGCGCGCCTATCGTTTCCCCGGAGGTCAAGTGAAGCCGGGGAACCCGCCGAGGCCTATCATTGCCAGGCTTTTCCATTACCGGGACAGGGATGCCATCCTCCAGGCCGCCCGTAAACATGGTCCCCTGAAGTATGACAATAACTCTGTCTCCATATATCCCGACTTCACTCCTCAAGTGCAGCGGCAAAGATCAGGTTTCCTCGGAGTGAAGCGTCGCCTAAGGGACCGGGGACTGAAATATGCCATGCTGTTTCCGGCCCGGCTCCGGATTGAATATCGGGAACGGGCCTACTTCTTTGATCAACCTGAACGTGCAACCGACTGGTTGGACTCGTTGCCGGCAGATGACTTTGGGAGCGGAGGCCCTGGTGGTGCGGAAGGTGGTGCAGGGGCCCAGGAGTAACGGATGCCCTGGAGGTTTCGATTGAGACTATGCAACGTACTGTACATATTGACTTATTCTCTAATGACTCTGCCCGTGGCGGTGCGGTAACGGGTGATTTCTCCCTTCCTCCTCGGGGGGTTCTTTGTGTAGAAGTATGGGGCGACAGGCACACTGCAGTTGGGGGTGGCTTTTTAGTCAGCAGGGGTGCAGGGAGGGGGGTGTTGTAACGGGTTTGGATTCTGGGGTTGGTGTTTGGGGACTGGTTTGTGTTTCGTTTAATTTGTTCTGTTCTGTGTTTCATGGTATTTCATATCTTGCAATGATTATGCATAGTGGGTCCTGCTGGGGGGTGGGTGTGGAATGTTTTTGCCGTAATGGGGGGGGGTGAACTGCGGATTCTTTCTTGGAACGTAAATGGTTTGGGTGACAGAATTAAGCGGGGCATTGTACTGCAATTTTTGAGGCGCCACGCCCCTGATGTTGTGTTCCTTCAAGAGACCCACTTGATTGGTAACGCTTGCAAGGCCTTAGACCGCCGGGGTTATCGACTGGTTGCACATGCGGGCTTCACCTCGGGTTCCCGAGGTGTGGGTATTATGGTAAAGTCTTCCCTTGCCCTTGCTATTGATGATGTTATCCTTGATGGGCGTGGGCGGTATGCTGCTGTTTCGGGGAGGTGGGAGGGTAAACAGGTCGTGTTTGTTGTTGTCTATATCCCCCCGGGACTGCAGGCTACCACTTATTCTGATTTAGGTAGGACTCTTCTTGGGCTGCCAGACGGCTTGTTGGTCCTGGGCGGGGACTTCAATTCTGTTATGTCCGGCGACTGCGACCGACTACCCCCTAGAGTGTTGCCACAGTCCCAGATGTGGCTCAGTGAAATGGCTGACACTTTTGGCTTAGTAGATGTCTGGCGCTCACTACATCCCACGCTCCAACAATACACTTTTCATTCTGGCGCGCACGGCAGCCTCTCCCGTATTGATTATTTTCTTATGTTAGCCTCCACTCTGTCCACTGTTCGTGAGATTCGACATCTCCCCCGGGGTATCTCGGACCACTCCCCCCTGCTGATCACGATTTCTGTGGGTGGTCTGCATGGTAACAGAGTTCCCCCGATCCCTCCCTGGCATTTTAAAAACCCCCGGCTCCGGTCAGACTTGATTAAGGCAATAGATTGCTATTTTTCTGAGAATCTGGGCTCTGTCACTTCCCCCACTGTTCTCTGGGAGGCCTTCAAGACGGTTATTCGGGGTTCTGCCCTGTCACTCATTGCTACTGAGCGTAGGGTCAAGAGGGAGGCAGTTGTGGCTCTTGAAACTGAAATCACCGCGCTTGAAAGCGAGTTGGGTGGGAATGACACGCCTGCACTGTTGCATGAATTGGAATTGAAACAAGCAGACTATAAGGCCTGTGTCACCGATGCTGCTAAATTGATGCGGTCAAATCAACTTGGTCGACTGTATGATGTGGGTGACAAGGCTAGCAAGCTTCTTGCGTGGCTGGATAAGACTGAGCGTGCGAGCCGTGTTGTTCCCTCCATTGTTCGAGATTCTGGTGTGACTGTCTCGGATCCGGGTGAGGTTGTTGAGTGCTTTGTTGACCACTTTCGTATGGTTTATACGCCGGTTAGTGATCGTGATGAGGCCGACTCCAGGTTCCTCCTGCGTGACATTGCTCTGCCTACTGTGTCTGATGAGGACTGCCGCGCTCTGGAGGCCCCCCTTACTGTCGACGAGATTGCCCTCGCAATCCGTTCCCTTCGCTCGGGTAAGGCAATGGGCCCTAGCGGACTCCCCATTGAACTCTACAAACTTTGTCCCGACAAGATGGCCGCCCACCTGCGTCACATGTTTCTTGAGGCGGTTGAGGCCGGATGCCTCCCCCTTGAGCAGCGCCTTGCTACCATAGTGGTCATTTATAAGGATGGCAAACCTCGTGACCGTTGTGCCTCGTACCGCCCCATCTCCCTCCTTAATGCGGAACCCAAAATCCTTGCTAAGGTGCTGGCCAATCGGATGCTTACTGTCATTTGCGACTTGATCCATCCGGATCAATCCGGTTTCATCCCCCACAGGAACACTGCCCTTAATTTACGTAGGCTCCACAGTGTCCTCGCGAGAGCTTCTGTTCTCGCCGAGCCAGCAGTGATCGCCTCCCTTGACGCCACGATGGCATTCGACACCATTGAATGGCCTTACCTATGGGCAGCCCTCGCCAAATTTGGCTTTGGCCCCAACTTCATCGCATGGGTCAAGCTTCTCTATGAACAGCCGCTAGCTCAGGTCGCTGTAAATGGGAGGTGCTCAGACCCCTTTCTTTTGGGTCGTGGCACACGTCAAGGATGTCCCCTTTCTCCGCTTTTGTTCGCTTTGGCACTCGAACCTCTAGCCGCGTGGCTCCGGTGGGAACCCTCGATCAAAGGGATCCGATGGTCCCCTGACCTCGAGGATCGTGTTTCCTTGTATGCGGATGACATCCTCCTATATCTTACTTCCCCTCAGAAATCACTAAATGTCCTCTTCGACGTCCTCACGTCCTTCGGTAAGAACTCGGGACTGGTCATTAATTGGACCAAGTCCTGTGTCTACGCCATAGCTGGTACTCTACCGCCTCTCCCCCGTAGATTTCCCATCCTGGTAGCGACTGACGGTTTTAAGTATCTGGGGGTCCATGTATCCATGATCTCTTCGGTCCGCTATGAGCGGAACCTGTATGCTCCGCTCCGCAGACTGAAGCAGGATGTTCGGCGATGGCGCGATCTGCCCTTATCTCCATTGGGCCGGGCGGCACTTTTTAAGATGATGTCGCTTCCCCGCTTCCTCTATGCCCTGCAAAATTTCTTCGACCCCGTTCCTGCCCGCTATTTCCATGAAGTCGTAAGTTTACAGCGGCAACTTATCTGGGATGGCCGTGCCCGCATTGCCTTATCTAAGCTTACGCTCTCCTGGTATGATGGAGGTATTGCGCTGCCGGATATTAGACGGTACTACTGGGCCTCGCACCTGAGCGCCATCAACCATGCGACATATTCTCCGGAGCCAGCCCCTGCCTTTGCTTTAGATAAACTGTTGTTGCCCGGCGGCAACTTTAATAGGGCGCTGTACTCTAAGGCCCCCTTTCGACTCCTTACGGGCCCAACGAAATGTGCAGTGCGGGCATGGCGTGATGCTACGGTGGCCACGGGCTGGGGTGGTAGACTGACACGTATGACGCCACTGTACGACTCGGAGCGACTGGGCAACCTGTGGAAGACGAAAGGGTTTGAGAAATGGGACACGATTGGGATTAGTACTGTGGGGGACCTTTGGACACGTGGCGCGGTTAAGTCCTTTGCATCACTAAAGCTGGAGTACCGACTCGATGATAGGGAGCACTTCCGTTATATGCAGGTTAGACATGCCTTGTCTTCTGTCTTCCCCTCCGGTACTGACGTTCCGCAGTCCTCCCCTCTGGAGGATCGAGTTCTGGATGGCCATGTCCCAGACAGTACCATCTCCTTAATCTATAAGAAACTCATTCATAACAGAGCTGACCAGCTCGAGAAGCTCCGGGCTGCCTGGACTGCTGACGGACTTGAATTGGACGACGAGGACTGGCAGTCCGCTGTGTCCTCCCCTAAGGAGGTGGCTATTCCGGCACGACTTCGCTTTGTCCAATTGAAAATCCTTCATCGCGTGTATCTTACTGGAATGCGTCTGGTGCGAATGGGTCTGGTTGCTGACGGAAGCTGTAAGCGTGGGTGTGGGATGGATGGTACCTTTCTTCATGTTCTGTGGGAATGTCCAGTGATTGTAGCGTACTGGTCGAGGGTGCATGATGTTATGAGTCGGGTCACAGGGGTCCCATTGCTTCCTGAGGCGCGTCGTTGTCTGTTGAATGTGTGGGAACCGTCTGACTGCACTGCTGCCCAGACACTTTGGGTCACCCTAGGCAATATGATCGCGAAGAGAGATATCGCACAGCTCTGGGGTTCCCCTAGACCGCCAGCGCTCAGTGCCTGGAAAGAGAACATGGACTGGTCCATGTTTCGAGAGAAGACGGTATATGAGGCCCGGGGGCGCCCAGGGAAGTGGTCCAGGGTTTGGGCTCCCTGGAATACTTACCGGGGAGACATCTGTTCCCCTCCACTTGACTACGAGGTCCCTCTCCTCTCCTCTCCGTGATTTACGTTCCTTTCCTCCACTCACCACATGCTTCGCTCTCTTATGCGCGTCACCCCCCCTTACACTCGTTTTTTTTTCTCCTAAATCCATTCCCCCCTTCCCACCTCCAGCAACCCTTGCCACTATGATACCATGTGTTTGTTTGTTGGTGTTCATTTCGACAAAAACATAAAATTAAACCTCTCTTATCCTATTTGTACGATATTACGCTCTTGCCGATAATGTTGATGTGATAGATTGCTCCAGCAACGTACTGCCTCGTATTCCATTTTCTGTTCAGCCAGTTTTTGTCATAGCGGCCGGCCCTGTGGGGTTGTAGGCAGACGCTGTGTATTGTGCATTTGTAAATAAAGGTTTTAAAAAAAAAAAAAAAAAGAAAAAAAAAAAGAATTGGTTTTCCAGAGTTTGTATCGGCGAGATGTTTTTGTCTACGCCCCAGAGGCCAGCCCCGTAGATAGCAGTAGATACGCATTTTGCTTTATATATGGTTAGTAGTTGTTTAACCGGTCTGCCCCCTATCTTTCCCGAAAAATCCCGGAGACCTCCAATAGCTCTCAGAAAAGCAAGTTTCCTCTTCTCTATTGCCGCTTTCCAGGATAGCTTTCTATGTAGGCAGATTCCCAAATAAGTAAAAGCCTCCACTGTCTCCAATCTTTGGTCCTCAATAAAGATGGGGCATGGGGTTTTTTTTTTGGTTTTTGTTACATAGCATGGTGTACGTTTTTCCTATGTTCACTTTAAGGCCCCTGTCGTTCATAAAAGTCGTGAAAGCTGAAACTGCTTTTTGTAGGCCCATTCTGGTCTGGGATAAAATTGCAGCGTCATCCGCATACAGCAGAATTGGAATCGGTTGACCTCCTATTTTGGGAAAGTCACACTCGATGTTTTTGAGATGCTCGCCGATCGCATTTATATAAAGGGAGAAAAGCAGGGGAGCCAGTATGCACCCCTGTCTAACCCCTCTATTGATGTTAAAACGTGGCGAGCACTCTCCCCTCAGTCCAAATCTCACTCTGGCTCCTGCTTCACGATACAATGCCTTAATGAAAAGAAGGATTGATGGATCTATCCCGAAGTGCTTTAAGATGTCCCATAGTTGGTCATGCAGGACGCAGTCGAATGCTGAAGTGAGATCTATGTATGTTATGTACAGACTGCGCCTTTTGGTGTCGATGTATTTTGACTTGATTAGATGTAAATTGAGGACCTGTTCAATTGTACCTCTGCCTGACCGGAAACCATATTGTAGTTTAGAGAGTATATTTTTCTCCTCTATCCAGGTGGATAATCTTTTCAGGATTATGCGTCCGACAATTTTCATTAAGGTGTCGAGGAGGGATATGGGCCTGTAGCACGATGACAAGTGCCTGTCTCCTTTTTTAAAGATTGGTATTACTATAGCCTCTCCCCAGGTTGGCAGGAGATTTGTGGTGTTTATAGAGTTTAGGACAGAGGTCAATAGGGGAGCCCAGAATTCCATCTCTGCCTTATACACATCTGCAGGGATTGCGTCGGGTCCAGGGGCCTTCCCAGGTTTGACCTTCGGAAATCTAACAGTGGTCGAGTTATTTAACGCATTGGATAATTATCGGATGCGTTAAATATCTACCAACTTGTAATTCCAATCCGTGCGTAAACAGGCGTTTACGCTCGGAATGGAATTAACCCTCCAACTCGTATCCAGGGCCTTACTGGTAAGAGCTCAGGAGTTTCAGAAACAGCAATAAACCTCATGAACTCAGCATGTATTGTCCCTCAAATGTACACTTTAAATATATCGCAGAAATGCAGTCATATTGTCCAAAACATCCGTTAATAGTTCTTTAAAACACAGATATTTCAACATTAATTACAAGATTTGAATTTTTTACTAATAAGGATATTTCCTTCAAAGAGAGGCTGGTCATGCACATGAAAAAAATTGTTTCCCCAAACATTAGCGTGTCATTTCTTCAGGCACTCACATGTACTACTGCCCCACGTGGGCAGATGCTGCATTTCATTTCCATTTATTGTCATCATCAGATGCAAGGGATTCTGATCATAGAACTTTTCTCACCACAATAATACCAGAGATGCTCAGAACCAGGCGGGCAACTAGAGCCAAATTTCGGGGGGGGGCTGAAAATATTTCGGGGGGGGGGCTAATTCTTCCAACCACAGACAGAGTGGCTGTAAGAAGGGGTGAACACACAACAAAAGCCTCTTTTACAAGTAAATTGTCTCTTAAAGACCTGTTAAGTACTCAGGTGCCGGTGCAATGAGATGGTCGCCAGCCCGCAAAGCTGTCTCCGCCCGGGCTGACACACACGACGGGGGGTGGAGGGGGGGGGGGCTGAAGCCCCGTGAGCCCAATGGGTGTTGCGCGCCTGCTCAGAACCATGTCAAGTGCGCGCAGTATTGTTTACGGATGCGCACCCTTGAGCCAGGGTCACCATTATGCAATGGGCATCACAGTTTTGTCAAAGGGGGGCTATTTAATTGTTAACAAAAATGTAACAGAGAATGGCCATAACATGCCATTGATTGGCCTAGAATTTTACCAACAATGCCAACAATATTTCAGGACTGGGCCACTGTTGCACCGGGGGTAGCCATTACGATGACCGGACTGCCCACATTATTGCATAGAGGGACTTCTATAGTGTGAGCTGTAGCCGGATTTACACTATGAATGACCACAATATTGTAATTGCAATTATAATCGCATTTATATAGCGCTTACTACCCCTGACGAGGCGTTGAAGCGCTTTTTAACGAGTAGAACGCCACTCTAGAACCCAAAAAGGTATAGTGGTGAATTAGTATAGGTAAATATGAAATTCATTTAAGCGATGGACATGTGAGTCTGTTAGTTGGATTGAAAAGGATAGTGGAGGGATAGAAGAGGGGAGTGTCTAGAAAGTGTTTATTTGGAGATCAGAGCAGTATGAGGAGGTTTGGGATGAGCAAAGGAGAGATGGGGGGGAGAGTCTCTAGAAGTGGATTAGGGAGAAAGACGATTTATCCGATGAGTCTAGGAAAGATACACGAGGGAAGGGTTTAGAAAGGCTTGTTTTGGACATGTGAATAGTAAAAGAGGTTTGAAATGATACAAGGAGGGGTTGAGGAAGGAAGAGTCTATGTCACAAATGGGTCAGTGATAAGTCAAGGGTGGCCAGAATACTGCTCTGGATGTCCACAGTATGTCTAGGATTAACACGCACTATGTGAAATGTAGCCAGAATGTCACAGTGAACCCTAACTTTATGTCAAGGATGGGCCCCCATGATGCCTGGGACAGCCAAAGTTTCACCAGGAATGACACAAAGATGTCAGATGGGGGTAACATGCGGGCATTCCAACCACTGTCCACCATGGCATGAATGCCTGAATATCGCTGGATTTCCAGCGATATTCAGGCATTTCACCGCTATCGCTGGATATTTCATCACATAGGTAGTCTGGCATGCCCACTTTTCCGGGATGCACACAATTTACAATGATTCAAGTTTGAAAACAGCAAGTAAAAGGTGTGCACTTCAACCCGTCATTTAGTAATTTACCGCTTCAGCCCAATTTGAAGTAGCACCCACGGTGTACATGGCTCACTTTGAAAAAATGGATGGTCACATGAAAACCTTGTTCGCCTCATCTTGGGGGAGCGAGTTTGAACTGCTACTGTTGCAACAAATGTAACGGACGCTTGTGTTTTGATGGTTTTAAGCACTTTACTACAAAAAGTTCAGATACGGAGCAGCTCATTATACGGACTTGAATTTTAAAAACAAATTGTAATTCTATTATATGTTTGCATTTTGTACATCTTATGATTCATGTAGACAGTTAAATCAGGCGTAGTAGGAAACATCGCAAGGGAGGGCGGGGTAAATTGGTGTAGGTGTCGTCATATGTTGATCATTCACGGCCGTAACGGAAAGTTGATTCCGTTATCATTGAATAGAGGATTATGGGTCCTGTAGTGTAGCATGACGTAGAGGAGAGGGGGGAGGAACCTCATAGATAGTTAAAAGGGAAGCAGGTGATAGAGAGCTGACATCCGGTTTTTGCAATAAAAAGGAGGAATAAGTCCAGGATATGCAAACACAGGTACGGGAGCGTTTTTAGAACGTTTGGTTTGAGGCAGTGGGGCGACATTTCCACATAGTGTTAATATGCTTAACAACGTGAGACATAAAGGGAGAAGTAATGGGTTATATTAAATTTAGGTCTTATGTTGTTGACTATTAGAAGGAAAATGCAGAGTTAAGCAGTTTATAAATGCATATATAATGAGCATGTTACAAGCTTAGGATGTAAAGTGTTTTATAAATTTAAACATCATGTCTAAAGTTATTGCTTATATTTGTGGTGAACCCCTGAAGAAGGGCAAGTAAAATGCCCGAAATGCATTGGGAAAGACACACTAATGAGGATGAAATTTGTATAAGTCCTGCTTTATGGAAAAGGCCTGGATGGGCATACCTTCAGCATCAGATGTATATACAAAATATGGATTTCAAGTGCTAAAACGAATTGAAAAATTGAAATTATTCAGAATAACAAGAATAAAAAGATCGAATGGAAACCCATTGTGGAATTTTTTGGCAATGCAACAGTGCCTACGGATCGGAGGTGATTTTGTTCCCGACATATTGGGATGCCCACGAAAAGGGCATTGCCATAGTCCAGCCTGCTGACTAGCAGGGCATGTGTGACTGTTTTTCTGCTTCCCAGGGGGATCCACTGGAATAGCCTTTTTAGGAGTTTCAGGGTGGCAAAGCTTTTCCCACATAGAGTTCGTATGTGGGCCTGCCTAGATAGTGTGTCGTCAATAGTTACACCCAGGTTTTTGGCACAGTGCTTGGGTGTGGGGGCGTCTCCTAAAGAGGAGGGCCACCAGGAAGAGTCCCAGATATGTTTGGCTTCTCCGAGGAGCAGGATCTCGGTTTTGTCTGCATTTAGCTTTAGGCAGTGGTCTGCCATCCAGTCAGCCATTTCGGTAAGGCAGCTATTAAGTTTAGTTTTGGTGTCTTCATGCCCCTTCCCTATGCTGAAACACTCCCACAGGTAGTGCCCCAACTGCGTGTCATCCACATAGGAGCAAACCCCAAAGCCCCATTTTGTCCCAATTTGTGCCAGAGGTGAAACATAGGCATTGAACAGCTTGGGGCTGAGGGATGCTCCCTGCGGGACACCACATTTCAGTTGTTTCGGTTTAGATGAGAAGGCTCCTAGCTGGACTGTTGAGGTTCTGTTGCACAGAAAAAAACTAAGCCATTCAAGGGCTTTTCCATTTATCCCTTTTCCCTGTAAGTTTTCTAGCAGAAGATGATGAGAGAACGTGTGGACGCTGCTGACAGGTCTAACAGAATCAGGGCCACAGCTTTGCCTTGGTACAGAGAGTTTCTAATACTGTCCGTGACGGCCAGCAATGTTGTCTCTGTGCTATTGGAAGCCCAGAAGCCTGTTTGGGAGGGGTCCAGTAAGTTGTTGTCTTCTAGGGATTTGGACAGCTGTCTATTAATCAGCTTTCCCCAACATTTTGGAGAGATACGGAAGTTGAGCCATAGGTCTATAGTTGACCGGGTTTGTCACATCGGTGCCTGCTTTTTTTAGCAGTGTGGTCACTATGGCTTGTTTCCATGTTTCGGGGAAAATTGCTGCTTCTAGGGAGTTGTTGAAGCGCTGCGTGATAGCTGGGGTGAGGGAGGGTATGATCTGTCTGAAAATAAAATGTGGGCAGGGGTCAAGAGGGGATCCAGATTTGATTTCATTCATGGTTCTGGCAACTTCTGCTTCTGAAATTGGGGCAAAGGTATTTAGTTGGGCGTGATTATTCGAGGGGGGCTGATTCTCCCCTGCTAGTGGGGGCCACTGGGATGTTTCGGTCAAATGTTGAGTAGTTTTTTTCTACTTGATCTGTGAAAAAATGACTGGTCATTTCACAATTTTCTGTTGAAGGGTGCAATGTTTGGGAGATGCAGGCGGGTCTGCACAGTTCTTTTATGATTTTATATAGCTCTTTGGTTGAGTTGCTATTTTCATTGATTCTTTGCGCATTAAGGGCCCGATTCACAGAATGAACTTAAGACTCAATCCTAAACTTACTACTATTTTGGTATTCACAGAATGCACTAAATACTTTTGGCATTCACAGAATGCACTTACTACTATTTTGGTATTCACAGAATGCACTTACTACTTTTGCTATTCACAGAATGCACTTACTACTTGTGGTATTCACAGAATGAACTTACTACTTTTGGTATTCACAAAAGTTAGGATTCTGTCTTAAGTTTGTCTTAAGTCTGTCTTAAGACAAACTTAAGACAAAATCCTAACTTCTGTGAATACCAAAAGTAGTAAGTTCATTCTGTGAATACCAAAATAGTAGTAAGTTTAGGATTGAATCTTAAGTTCATTCTGTAAATCGGGCCCAGTGTGTCTTTTTTGCCTTTTTTATGGCATGATTGTAAGTTTTGAGAACAGTTTTGTAGATAAACTTATCAGCATCTAGTCGGGACATTCTCCAGGTGTGTTCCCTGATTTTGCATTTCTTTTTAAGTGTTTTGATTTCTGGGGCATACCATTTTCAATAGGCAGACAGTTGGGTGATACCAGTATTGGTGAAATAGGGTCATTCCTTTTGGCCCCATAGACAAAGCGTGCTGCTGAATGTAGAACTGATTTAAGAGGAGTGAGGTAACCAGTCAAGAGAGAGTCACAGGTGTCGATTCTGGATAGCACCAGTGATAAACAAGAGTTGGAGACCCTGTTTGCCTTCTTCATTCTCTTTGAATAGTTTCACTCTAATGATCAAATGAAACCTGTGGCTGTTTTCATATAACTAAAGTGTCCAGCATGGGCTCTCAGTAGTAAAACAGGCATTGGCAAAGCCAAAAGGTGTTGTGTACGTGAGGTATTTGTTAATGTTTTCTCACTGGTTAGAGGAGGCAGACCTGGAAGCAGAGGTCAGCCCGGGACCAGGGTTTAATTCCCGGCTCGGCGGGGTCTTAAGTCCTAAAATGTCCATGGACTCGACAATTCTCGCTCCGGTGCCTACTCGATTCACGGGTTCACACTCTGCGACTCTGGGCAATAGCTTGGTTAATCTCCACAACAACCCCTCGCGGTGGGATGCCTGGCTTTCACCTTGCGGATACCCTGTCAGGGTTATCTCACAGGGGAATACCAGGACGGGTTCCCTAAGCAAGCGCTTAGAAACCGCTCAGTGATTTGCGCTATATAAATTCCTGTACATTTACATTTACATTTTTAGCCATATTGTGCAGCTGTGTGGCTGCTGCGCAGACTGGTAGAAAGTAAAAAAACATAAAAAGCAGGGCTGGCCGTACCCGGGACCGCTCACACCCCCCACCCCCGCGCTCCCCTGCCCCCAGACAGTCAGAGAAGTTCCGCGCTTGGTCCCCACACTGGGCGCTCACTGATGCTTGGCGGCACCTGCATCCACATACCCGCCTATACTCATTCTACTCTGTCCCCCATAATCTACAGGTGCGCCTGGACAGATTTCTTTGCTTGGCGCCGATCCTCCCTAAGATTGTCTTCACGGACTACTTGGGTAGGCTTGTCTCGGACGATGATGCCCACATACTGCGACTCGACTGGCACCCCCCGCATCTGCCTGTCCCCACCTGGCGACTACCCCGAGAATGTCTGACTGACCAGGTATTTAAACATGCACATAAGCAGAAGATACAGGACTTCTTCACACATAATACAGACATGGCTTCTTCGGTGCTGGTAGAGTGGGATGCGTTCAAGGAGGTGGCACGCGGGGACTGTATCAAGCAAATCGCCGGGGTTCGGCGCACACTGGAACAGACACTTCTCAAGGTGGAACAGCATCTTGCCCCGCTTTCTAAACGGGTCGACCTGTCCGAGGAACACGCTGCACTCACGGCCGAGGCGAAGACGTCTACCAGGTGGCTTGTGCCGACCTCCGGAAATATAATTTCAGAGCTTATGCCTCCCGAGTGCATAAAGATAGAGGCAAGACACCGAAACCAAGCCAATCACTGACATCATCAACCCGGATGGCGACCTAGTACGCTCCCAGACCGAGATCCTCTTAGCGTTCCAACTCTATTACACGGTGGTGTATGGTGCCCCGATCCCGCCCTATCCAGCAGCGGTAGATTACTACCTTGACCCGTTGTCACTGCCCGCGATCACAGATGCCGATAAACTCGCGCTGGACACTAAAATAGCACACTAAACGCGAATGTTCGTGACAGCCCTCGAGCAGGGAGTGTTACCCCACTCACTGGGGGAATGGGTCATTGTGACATTTCTGAAGCCGCATCGAGACCCACACCTAATGGCGTTGTATCGCCCCATCACACTATTATCTGCCGACTGCAAAATCCTAGGGAAAATCTTGGCGGCTAGATATATTCAGGTAATACGCCCGCTAGTCCACTCAGATCAGTGCAGGTCCGTCCCCGGCAGGAACACCTCTCAGAATATTCGCCGCGTCTTTCATATACAAGACCAGGTGCAAAATGTATTCCTGCGCTCGGCCTGCCTCATCCTAGACCTCGAAAAGGCTTTTGACCTATATATATTTCACCTGGCAATACCTATTCTCGGTCTTACTTCGCCTCAATATTGGTCCCGTTCTTATGGCATACACCCGTCTGTTATACACGGATCCGACCACGCGGGTCCGGATAGGGAAACACATCTCCGCGGCCTTCGAGGTCCAGAGGGGCACGAGGCAGGGCTGCCCTCTCTCGCCTCTCCTCTTCGCCTTTGCGGTCGAACTGCTGGCCATCAGATTGCGTCAGGGGGGTCTACATTGGGGCATTCCACTCGCGGGAGTCACTCATAGCTTTTTTATGTACGCAGATGACCTCTTAATTTACGTGCGAGATATCTCGGCTGACCTTACCCCTATATGGGCGGCACTCACAGAATTGGGACAAGTCCACGGTGTATCCGTTTCACCCGGATTTACCCCCCCACGACGTCTGGCTAGGGACACAGAGGGTGCCCTGGTCTATGGAGGCACCCCTATATCTAGGGGTCCGACTGTACCATTCACATGTAGACGTCTTTGAGGGCAATCACTGCAGAACACTCGCTGGCCTTCGATCGGTAGTCTCTTTCTGGACCAAGCTCCCACTAGCCCCGATTGGCCAGATAGCCCTGGCCAAAATGATAATGCCCCCCCCGGCTCTTATATCATTTTACAAACCTGCCAGTGATTCCACCCAGGTCTTTCTTCCAGGACCTCAACTCCCTCCTTGCTACGCTCATTTGGGGATCGCGCAGACACAGAATAGCTCTGAAGACCCTCCAGCTCCCTACCACCCAGGAGGGCCTCGGAGCCCCTTCCTTTGAGTCTTACTTCCTCGCGGCACAACTTCAATGGTTATCTTACTGGACGGCGGACCGACACACACAAGAAGCTTGTACCCCAACAGGTGGGATCCCCACACCGGAACTCATCCGTCTCCTTCTCCCGGGCACCAAACCACGACGTACGTACCCTCTGCAGGTTACAGTGGCGCGTCGATGCATGCTCCGGGTCCACCGGATGTCTCCCAGGGCACCCCCATATTCCCCTTTACTTCCATTGGTCGGCTGGCCCAGACTAGAATCCTACTTCCCGGCCTCCATGCTAGCTGCATGGACGGAGTGCGGGATTACAGACATGGAGTCGTTCTTCGAGGAGGGACAGCTTAAACCATTCCATCGTCTAGTGGCCGAATATGATCTTCACCCGGGTCAATTCCTACGATACCAACAGCTTCTTGGGGGCTTCCGTCCCCACCACAATCTCCACGCCGGGGAACCAGACACACATCCGGTTATACACGCTATCCTACACATGGGAGTGGGACGACACTTAGTCACCTGGTTATACAAGGCGCTACGCGAACTCGCATATACTCCACTGGTGTCCCTGCGTGCCATATGGGAAGATGACATCGGACGTCCACTGCACAACTCGGAATGGGTCAAGGCACTTGAGGCCCCAAAACGGATGACGAGGAACGCCCGTTTTAAAAACATACAATATAACATACTTCATAGGGAGTATCTGACACCGGCACGTCTGCAGAAATTCTATCCCGACACTCAATTCCTCTGCCCCAGATGCCACTCCCCGGATGCAGACTTCCACCACATGTTCTGGAGCTGCCCAGACCACCACTCCCTCTGGCAGACAGTGCACAGTGCACTGAGAGACCTTACGGGGCTAACGACCCTTGCCACCTGGGAACCTAGTGCACTGGCAATCATCAAAATACAGAAGCAGCTTAAAGCGCACAAGCGTTTCATCTCTCTAGTGTTATTGCGGATCAAAAGATGTATAGCCATGCACTGGCGGTCACCTATGGGCCCCCCTACGGAAGCTTGGGTGGGAGCTGTGTGTAAATGGGCAGCGGCTGAGGAAGACGCACTGCGCGAGGAGGAGGCTAAGGGATCCCGTAAACACCCCATTTCCATGGAATGGGCTATGCTACTCCATCGCTTTAGACGGTTAACGCGCGATGATGACCCAGACACCCCTACGCCTGCCCCCACCACCCCCCCCTCTTCTTTCCCCCCACACATGCAAGACCACAGTCCCTAGACATCCACCACTAACATGCCTGGACGACCCACGAGTTGCAATCTGACACCCAGCCCTTACGCCGATTGGTCCCCGTACACAACTTCACACAGAGTCCCCGCCCTCTAGCGACCTTCACATATGGTAGCACGGTTCATTGACCCATAAGTCATCCGACCCCATTTTCTTCCTGATTTGCCCACGCTATGCGCCTACATGCTTCATCCCCGAGTTCCACCCCCCAACTCTTCAGCGATACAGATGAATGGTCTCTACAGATTTAATCTACTTATCACCATGGTTATACTCTTTTGTATACTGTCCTACATGTACGTGCCTATACGCTTACCCATAAGATCTGTATTGTTCAAAAACCAAAATGCCAATAAAAATGAGTTAAAAAAAAAAAAAAGCAGGGCTGACCGTGTCAAAGCACTTGTTTTTTATTTTTCAGTTGGGAGGGTGGGGAGGAAGGCAACGCGGATAGAGGAAAAACAGCACAATGACGCGGCCAGTGGTGTCTACATCATAGTGCTTTCTTGTTAAGGTGGGTGGGGGCAACACAGACAACAGGAGGAGGGATGACAGACGGGAGAGAGAGGAAACCTGGACAATGGAAGAAGCGAGGGCAGTTCCAATGAGACAGATGGGTGGAACCAAGCTACGACATGGAAGGAGGGCCGGTGGGGGTAAAGGGTAAGCAATACATGACGGAGCCAGATGAAAAGAGACACACCCTGATAGACTGGTTAAACAGAAAGAAAAAAGTACCACCTAAAAATGAGCAGTGGAAGGACAAGAGCGATATGTGCATGCTCCATTTGAGGGTACACGAAAAGGAAGGAAGCAAACGAGAGTGACAATGAAAATAACCAATGATAAGCAATGGGCAGCATGTAAGCCCACTGATGGAGAACAGAAGTCCTTGCAAGCAACAGCACGCGCTGTCTTCATTTGCTTAATAAATTCTTATTATTATTGAATTAAACATGGCAACATTTTTGATGTTGTTCATTAAGTGTCAGCACGAGCCACATATTTGCTTATACAATACAATTAGTCAGATAGTATAAGAAATCTACATAATAATTCTATACTTGTTTGTGCGTCGCACACCGCAGCATTCGCCGTGTCTCGCTTGCCTGCTGGGAGCTTGAGACTCTGTACCGGTCTAAGTGAGGAAGTATGATATGCCTGGCTGTGCGTGAGAGGTGCATGGCCAGTGGGGCAGGCCCACTCCTTCTTCTATGAGGTGTCGAGCAGCGCTTGATATAGCATGTGTGAACCCCCAGACCTTACCAGCCGTCAGGGCTTTAAGTGGGATGAAAAAAATGGGGGTCCCTCATAAAGCGTGGCCAGTGTAATTAGTGGCGCGGCTTAAAAACATATAAACTAAAAATCTGCGTATCGCATAGTGTGCCGCCCGACTTGTATTTTGCTGTTTCTATCATTGCATCCAGATATATGATACAACAAGTAACATCATACCTACAACAAGCCAGGACTATTGGCTTTGTCAGTGGTTATTAGTTGCATAAGATAAGTAAGCTGCAACCATGGCTTTTTACATATAATATTGAAAAAGCTTCCAATTAAAGCCCTGGTGACCCCACCACAATGTTGCTGCTCTTGCGTTTCAGAAAGAGAAGGGAAATCCAGAAAGACAATGACTCTTTAACCCTTTGCATGCTGATGACGGAACCGCTCCTTCATCAGCTGCGGTGGCGCTGTGCTGATGACGGAGCGGTTCCGTCATGGCCCGCCCGACGCTCCTGCGCGGGGCGAATTCCGCGCCTGCTCTGAGCGTTCTATTGAGCAGGCGGGGCCATGACGGAACCGCTCCGTCATAAGCACAGCG
This sequence comes from Lissotriton vulgaris, assembly GCF_964263255.1. NCBI lineage: Eukaryota > Metazoa > Chordata > Amphibia > Caudata > Salamandridae > Lissotriton > Lissotriton vulgaris. The sequence goes on from NC_141685.1 coordinate 267,962,413, forward strand.
CAACCGACGCTGGTGACGGAGCGGTTCCGTTACCAGCATGCGCCCGCCGCATTTCCGCCCCGCCCCCTTAGCACTGCGGCGGAATAGCCGCCGCAGTGAAGGGGTTAAAGGATTTCCCTTCTGCCACAACGCCCACCTGGCATGACGTCATGCCGTAACTTCTCTAGTAGTGACAAGTGAGCAGTGCACATCGATGTGCCAGCTGTCTCGAAACGGGTCTCTATCGGGCTGTTTTGTGCCCTGGAACTTTTTTTTCGGACTGCAGTGACAGCAAACTGTCACTACAGTTCGAAAAAAAACGGGACCGCCTGTGCCAGGGCTCAAAACAGAACCTGATAGAGACCCATTTCGAGGCCCCCTTTAAAAAAATGATTGGTGCTTTGACCCCTTGAGACCCGGCCACTTAAAGCCCTGCCAGCAGTCCACGCTACAAGTAGGCCTCAGATGACTCCAGGTAATCTTGCCACGAGTTCCTGAAATCTAACAGTACAGTGTCCCATGCCTACGCGCAACGCCACACTCTCCGCCTGCACCCAGCATGTCAGTGAATGCTGCCAGGCTTTTATATTCACCGGATCTGGGAATTTCCAACACCTAAGGCCCGTTTCACAGAATGAACTGAAGACTCAATCCTAAACTTACTACTATTTTGGTATTCACAGAATGCACTTACTACTTTTGGCATTCACAGAATGAACTTACCACTTTTGGTATTCACAGAAGTTAGGATTGTGTCTTAAGTTTGTCTTAAGACAAACTTAAGACAGACTTAAGACAAACTTAAGACAGATTTAAGACAAAATCCTACCTTCTGTGAATACTAAAAGTAGTAAGTGCATTCTGTGAATGCCAAAAGTAGTAAGTGCATTCTGTGAATGCCAAAAGTAGTAAGTTCTTTCTGTGAATACCAAAAGTAGTAAGTGCATTCTGTGAAATACAAAATAGTAGTAAGTTTAGGATTGAGTCTTAAGTTCATTCTGTGAATCGGGCCCCTAGTAATTAGACGCTTGGCTACAATCAGGCCGAGATCTATGAAACGTGACGCGATATACGATACGATACGAAAATGCTTTATTCGATTTTGTTATTTTAAAATCATAAAAGCGTACAAAAGAAGACAGTCTTTAAAAATAAATATGTACATTCAAGAACAACGTAACTTCAAATAAAAAAAGACATATCCCCAACCTCAAAGTTCAGTGGTGTGACATGTTATTCAAGGGGTTTATCCCTATCAGGAGTAAAGATACACGGAATTGTCCCTTAAGGTGAGTAGACTCAAGAGTTGCGACAGTTGTACAATGGATCAAATCTGTTGGAAATAGAGAAACTAATACTACTGGGTACCTGGACTCCCCCACCCAGCGGGTGGTGGTAGGCTATTGTTGGTCCTAACCGGGGGATATTTGGCATACAGGGATAAAAGTCAAGTAGATCCCAAGTGTGTATTGGGCCATCCCCTTCTTGGGGCGGACAAGATCTTAAGTATGGAGCGATGTTCCGGTTCCTGAATCTAACCAGTACCAAGTCCCCTGAAATGTTTTTTGGTAGTGGGCCCAACCAGCCCACCCTTCTCACACTCAGGATTCTGCCGTCTTTGTCCGGTGGTAGGGGTCTATTTCTTCCCATCCAGAATATAACTTTGTTCAATAGGTCCTGCTGTCTTTCAGCTTTTCCCATCGCAAGTGCTGGAACTCCTGAGAGGACGGACACATATGGCGCGGCTTCTGGCGGGAGGTGTATGTATGGTGCTTTGCGTACTGGCTTGACCTCTGAGGGCCTTGATATAACAGATTTCAAAGGAGCTTTGGAAGTATTTGAATCTGGGATTGTAGGGGATTGTAGGGTGACTTGCATGCTTTTGTGGATGGCAGTTCGCTTAGCTGTTGGGACAGTGGTAGTTGGCTGGGGTCGGTTCGATGTTACTGGATTATCGATGGGTTTCAGGATAGCCGTGATTTTGTTCTCTAGACCCGAGAGCCTTTCCCATATAGCGTTGATTTTTTCTGTTAGTGGGGAAATGATGGTTTTAACAAGTTGTTCAATCTGAGTCAGAAGAGAGATCTGGGAATAAGATATTGGTTCATCCAGTTTGGCATCAGTCTCCATGGTGATAGGGAGATTATGAACAGACAATGCGGGGCTTACAGATGGTTTATGGAATTTGGATTGATTCCCTTCGGCATTGTCCTCATCATGCTTTCTATTGACGGGTAATAACCATGAGAGTACAGAGGCTTGTGTGTTGACTTTGTTCAATAAAAAGGGGGATTCCTGTGTACTGCCTTTAGTGTTTGTAGTACAGGTGCCTTTGGCGAGAGAGGGTGCATCCACACTGACATACTTTGTTTTGCATAGACTGTTTAGTTCATCCCACAGGGACAGGATATGCACTCTTGGGGAAATTAGTGGAGGAGATAGCGTCCTAGATGGAGAGTAACAAGGACAATTTTTGTCTATCACATGAACAGTAGGCAGTGAGCTTGTGCTAATCGTTTGGTGCTTTTGCACCACTTGACCTGGGCACCCCTGCGCAGCTGGGCTTGTTTCCCCCTTACAGGACATGATCAGAGTAGAGATAGTAGTATTACAGAAATAGTCAATTAAATGTGTGTACACTCTACCTCCTTTAGCAGAAGTGACAAGGGGGAGGCCTGTCCTGTCCCCTTCGGTCCACGGAGGGCCACAGAGGGCCCGCCCTTTGCCCGGGCTTCGCCCAGCGCTCCCGCGATGCGGGTCTGATGAGGGACTATAAAGCGCCTCCAGGCGCGGAAGTTTGCTCTCGCGGCTTCCTGCCGCAAAGCACGCCGGGGGTTGTAGTCTCCCCCGCTCGGCGGCCGAAGCATGGTGACAGAGGCTGTGGCGGCGGGGGGAGACAGCTGGCTGGGTCCCACAGACGAAATAAAGTTAGTTGGCTGGGTCCCGCAGGTGAGTTAAGCAAGCCACCCCCAGGGTTGTCAGGTCCGGTTTTGGCAAGGGGCCGAGATCTATGAAACGTGACGCGACTTTATACTTCTCATTTTTGCGGAATAGGCTCAATAGGCACACCTCCCATGAGCACTCTACCGCATAACCCGTGTAGTCCACTAAGTACGCTATGACCGCTCTCCAATAGGGAGGGAGGGTTGCGCAGGCCCACATGTGCAACAGATCTGCGTCTAACCTTTTACATATTGGGCACGCAGCATCTACTCGGTTAAAGTGTCTGATGATCTTGGCTGGTATCATGTGCATACTTTGGAGGATACAGGGCATATTATCAAGAACAGCGTTAAAATTATCGCAGCTTTAGATGAAGGAAACTGAAGCTAAAGTGTCGATAATGGGCTTGATAATATGCCCTTGTGAATTCCCATAGTAGCCCAGGTTCACACCAGAACACCGTTCTTGATAATATGCCCCATAGTATTGTATTAAGCAGAATCGGGCGTTCCTCTGGAAATGCATAGGCCCTTCCAAGATGCCTTCCCACTCGCAATCCGTGCACTGTCTCTGCAGGTCTGCGCCCCATCGCTGCCTAAGCGGCATCAGCGACTGCGCCGAGTGCGTCCACAGGGACCAATCAAGCCATTTGATAAGGTGTCTGCCGGTGCTCAACTCATGAAGATATTGAATGGTGAGATGAGTCATGGGCTCACAAGCCATGTCTCCTCACAGGACTCGTAGGGCCTGCAGCACTGCTACGTGCATTAGAAATTTGCCCTGTGGGAGGCCACTGTCTTTGACTAGCATGTGGAATTTGGCTTGTCTTCGTACAGGTCTCCAGGGCCTGTAGCCCCATCACTTCCCAGGGGATAAGCTCAGCTGCAGAGACCACATGTTGGTTGCAAGGTGTGCAAAGTTTGGGCATCGAGGGGGCATAGGGAATAGTCCCTTTGTGAGCTTTAGACTCCAAAGGAAGCTTTTATATGCAACTGCCGTCAGGAGCTGGATCGGGGTTGGACCCCGCCTGCCAGGGTGGAGCAAAGCTCTAATGTCTGCCAGCTGCATTCCACCAATCCAACGAGCCACCCATTGGAGTTGTGATTCTAGATAATAGTGCTCCATGTTGGGTACGGCTAATCCACCCGATCAACGGGCAGATAAAACTTTATCAGCGCCACTCTGCTGCAGGTGCCTTGGCAAATGAATTGCTGCAGGTCTTGCTCTAAAGCCTGAAAAAACAAGGGTTTGATGTATATTGGCTGGTTTGTAAAGTGGTAAAATAGCTGCAGGTGCACCACTATCTTCAGGAGTGCAATGCGGCTCATAGTGGCCAGCAGGAGGGTGCTTCAGAAGGACATCTGCTAACGCACTGCTGTTTCGGCCCGTACAGTGTTGTCTTCCAGAAGATCTTCCGGTTGGCAGTAGACACTGACTTCCAGGTAACAGAATGCCGAACTCTGCCACGGCACTGGGGTACCTCCCAATACCCCACCTGGGTCAGGGGTCACATTGGCGAACGAGTACAGGCACGACTTCCCCCAATGTACCCGTAGCCCTGACATAGAAGCAAACACCAGCAACACCCTAACTACCGCTGAGAATGACCCATGGACATCTCAGAGATATATCAGCATATAATCGACATACAGGGAAACCGCGTGTGTGCCATCGCCCAGCGTGAGTGCATGGGGCTCAGCTGGAGCATACGCCGACAACTAGAACAAGAAGCAACACGCATAGAGGATGCCCTCATCCACTTAGAGACGGAGGTCGGGAACGCAACTACTACCCAACATGCGCTAGAAGAACTGCAGCATGACCATTTCGGAGTCATGGAACGCTGCAATACTTCAATTATTCCGCATCACACACTCATGCGGTGGCAGATAGAGCAGGTAGGTTGCTTGCGAGATTGATCAGGCAGCAGGACATAAATCACTGCCCACTATAGTAAACTCCACAAATCAGCCCTTAGGGTGGCGCCTGCGGACCTAGACTCCTACTTGTTCCCGCTGCCACTACTGTCTGTATCGGAGGAGAAGAGGGCAGAGCTGGAGGAGCCGATCACGCTCCTGGAGGTGCAGGCAGCCATACAGGCCCTGGCCATTGGCACACAACCTGGCCCGGACAGCTTCCCCGCTGAATACTACAAAGCGTTTCACTTTGTCAATGTATCTGCACTTACTGTCAATGTATCACAGTGCGCAAGAGTCCTCTCTCCTCTCGGAGCCACTTCACGAGTCGCTACTAGTTGTCGGCGTATTCTCCAGCTGAGCCCCATGCACTCACCCCAGGCCACTGCTTTGCACGCATCCCATATAATACTAGCAGCTGGAACGGAGTGTGTGTTTGTTTCGTAATAATTTTCAATAGAGGCTACCACTGAGGCCCTGAAAAGGGGGTCTTCCAATGCCGGGGGCTGCAGCCTCCACAAGCGGGCGACCTGCGTAGCAACTTGTTGAAAATCTGTACTATGTGAGGTTTATGGTCTGAGTGTGTGTGGCCCAAATATGTTGCCCGAGCCCATCAGTGATGAGCGTAATGCTTCCCACAAACCGGTTGATACGCACCTGCAGCCTGTGTGGATGAGAGTAATGTGAGTATACTCGCTCCCGTGGACGTAGTGTCCTCCATACCTCCCGTAGTCCCCAGTGGCTCAAGCATTCACCTAAAACTCTGGCATTAGACGTGGCTGTGGTGAGCTCTAATGGTGGGAAGGACCTATCTAAGCTGGTGTCTAGTACAGCATTAAAATCCCCTCCTAGCAGCCAGGGGATGTTACACCAAGGGGATAGTATGTTAGAATGTTGCCTGATGGGTGCAAAAATGGACCCAGGGACAATCCGCCTCCCATTTAGCTTATCCCGTGTTAGTACATAGCATCCATGTACATCTATTTCTGTTTCTTCAAGTTTAAATAAGGGACCCGAACAGATCAATAGGAGGGTGCCTCCGGCATATGAGGAATAGCCGGTGGCCCCTCCACCTATGCTTAAGTTTGCGAACCTCTGGATGGACTAGATGTGTTTCCTGCAACAGCGCTATGTGGACGGGTGACGTTTGATGTAGGCATGTGCATCAGTCACAGCCTAGGCACACAGCAGCTGTCAGATAGGGGCAGTGGCTCAAGTATCATTATGTTGCGTGCATGTGGTGTATGACTATTAGCAGAGTGGGATTCTGCCCAACCGGGCATATGATTGCGCATGTGCTTCCTTCAAACATCATATTAGGAGCACTTGAGCTGTCTTAGGCAAAGCCTAAAAGAGAAGCCCTCATAATCCATGGAGGCATCTCCAGAAGGCTGTAGGAGGTGTGGAAAGAAACAGGGTGTCTGGGCAAATGTTCCCCTCCTCCTGAGGCTGCACTCAGTCAGGGAGCACTCCTTCTTTTACAGAAAATGTACTGTCATTACTTCTTCCAATGCTGGCCCCTGACACCTGGGAAGCTGCATGTACCTTGGGGCCTGACAGAGGACTAACCTACAACTTCCTCATCCTCGGATCCACCCCTTCGGCCTGGAACGACTCCTGGTGGCCGACCGCACTGGGAACAGCTCCAACACCCACCGACCACGCACGCAACCTAGGGGTCATCCTCGACTCCACCCTCTCTATGACCAAGCAGGTCAACGCCGTCTCGTCCTCCTGCTTCAACACCCTCCGCATACTCAGCAAGATATACAAGTGGATCCCCACCGACACAAGAAGAACGGCCACCCAGGCCCTCGTCAGCAGCAGGTTGGACTACAGAAACGCCCTCTACGCAGGAGCCACGGCCAAACTCCTGAGACTGCTTCAATGCATCCAGAATGCTTCTGCACTCCTGATCCTCGACATCCCTCGCCACAGCCTCATCACACCCCACCTGAGAGACCTGCACTGGCTCCCCGTCAAGAAGAGGATAACCTTCAAGCTCCTCACACATGGCACTCCACAACACCGGACCAGCGTACCTCAACAGCCGTCTCAGCTTCTACAACCCCACCCGCCAGCTCCGATCCACCGACTTTGCCCTCGCCACAGTCCCCCGCATCCTAAGAGCGACCTCCGGCGGCAGATCGTTCTCCCACCTCGCCGTCAAGACCTGGAACACCCTCCCCATCCACCTATGGCAGACCCAAGACCTGCTGACCTTCAGAAGACTCCTCAAGACCTGGCTCTTCGAGCAGTAGCAGCACCCCCAGCGCCTTGAGACCCTCACAGGTGTGTAGTGCGCTTTACAAATGCTATGATTGATTGATTGACAGATACAGGACTCACTAGCAGGGATGACACCTTGAACGACAGGCACACGGTTCTGCAAAACGCCAAGTAGGGCTTGGAAACAGCCATAAGCAGACCTCATGGAATGGCTGTGAACGTGTAAACCTAAAAAAGAACCTGCTTGCTTCCAGGCCTCTAGAGAGTGCTGTGCAGAAGATGTCTGCCACGGTCCCACTGCAACCAATCACTGGTGTGGCACTCTCTCTTGACAGTCTGCATGGCCTAACTCGAGTTGAACACCATTGTCAAGAAGTTGTCCTAAAGTCTCAGCATTGATTATGAGTCCTAAGCCAAAGACCCCATTAAACCAACCTTCTTAAGAAAATCAGTCGTCAAAGAATGCCAGAAGTAAACTGTTTTGGCTCAAATGAAAGTCTGACAGCACTTGAGGGAGTAATCGAGGCTGAGCCCAAAGGACCGCTTGAACCCTGCAGCACATTGCAAGGACTACTTCCACTGACAAGGCTTGATGCACGAAGAAACAAAACAAAACTACAGCATATTGGCCAGGCTATGCCTAAACAAGCAAAAAGAAGCAAGCATTGGCAAAGCCAATAGGTCTCATCTCTGTGTCCTATTGGCTTTGCCTTTTGGCTATGTTCTACAGCATTGGCAAGTTGCTGTGCAGCATGGCAAAAATAATTTTTAAAAAAGCACAAAAAAAGGTGCTACAATACCGCCTCAGTGATTGCGTCATTTTGTAGGCACGTGCATAGCTGATGAAGTGACGCTTGTATGTGCCTACAAAATGACACAGCACCATTATTTTTATTTATTGATCCAATATGGAACATTAAATAAATAAAAAAAATATATATATATTTCTTTAAAAAATGGGCAGGTGGGAAGAAGTAGCAGGGAGTGGGCAGGGAAAAGCAGCACACGTGTAAAAGCAACACAGGTGGGCTAGAAGCACATGAGTGAGAATGCAACATTTAGCACGTGGGGGCGGGGGGAAGTTTGGTGAAAAAAGAAAAACGGAAAAACTCAAATAAATAAACATATCTTTTCGGCGGCTGCCTCTCCTCCATCCTTTTTCCACGATGCATGAACAGGAAGCACCCAGACTTACAGACTCCTCTAGGCAATCACAACACTTCTATGTAGTCATGATGAGTCTTACAGCCTGATTCATGAAGTAAAATTGCGCCCACAATCGCTGCGAAAATGCAAATGCGGGCGCAATTTCCGTAATCGGCATTCAACATCAAAATAGCGAATTCGCAAACACAGAATTGCAAATTCGCTAATATATTCGCAGAATCCCGGCAGGTGAGCATTAGCGAATCGGAAATTCCGATACACCACGGATTCTGCAAAAATAATAGCGAAATCGCTATATAATCGCAATCGGTATTCAAGAAAAATCGCTATTAGCGAAAAACCCAGAAATCGCTATTTGCACCGCGCAAAATAAGGACAACTCAAAGCAGGTGGTAACCATAAAAGCCATGCAAAAAAAACTTTCAAAAAACCGTTGTCCTATCATCAACAGGTTCTGGCCTGACCAATCACACATAAGGACCATCATCATCAGCAGCATTAGGAGTCCCACAATGCCAGGAATGTACATGGTGGTGAGGCGTCGAAGGCTAGAGCGATTAGCACGGAGGAGACGCAGGATCCAGGACAGGATATTCCGCCAGCGGGTCACCTTGCTGGGCCAAACCAGAGAGCAGATACATGCTAAATACAGGCTGAATGGGGAAATGATAATGCAGCTAATACAGGACCTTGACCCCCTGATGCAGCACCCAACAAGCCGTACCAATGCGGTGCCTACACATGTGCAGGTATTGTGTAGCCTGCACCTCCTGGCCTCCGGGAGTTTCCAGGGGATAGTAGCGGCTGCTGGGGGGATATCCCAGCCCACCATATCACGCTGCCTCCACACTTTTGTTGACGCCATGCTCACCCAGCTACACCGTCACATCAAATTCCCCGCCAGCCAACAGGAATTGGACATGACCAAGCTACAATTCTACAATGTAGCCCATTTTCCACATGTGCTCGGATGCATAGACTGTACCCACGTCGCCATCTGCCCACCAGCTGCCATGGAGTATAGAAAGTCCTACCACTCCCTCAACATCCAGATGGTCTGCAATGCTAAGACATACATCACTGACATTGTCGCACAGTACCCAGGGAGTACCCATGACTCCTTCATTTTCCGGCACAGCGGCCTCCACACACGACTGGTCAGGGAAGAGTTTGGGGAAGGACACCTACTTGGTAATTACACTTTGTTGAAAATGTCACATTGCTAAGATGTAACAGCGCAGCACAGGCAATCACCATCTGCTCCTCTCATTCAGGTGACAGTGGCTACGCCCTCCGTGAATACCTCCTGGCCCCATACTTCAACCCTGCTACACCCCAGCAACGGCGCTACAATATTGCACACATACGGACAGGGAATTGCATAGAAAGGACATTTGGCCTGCTCAAGAGCAGGTTCCGCATACTGCACAAGACAGGTGGGGCCATGTATTACAGTTCTGAAATGTGCTGCCGCATTGTGGCTGTCTGCGCAATACTACATAACATTGCAACCAAGCGCCGGATACCTGTTGACATCTCTGGCAGTGAATCTGAGAGGGACAACCGGCCACCTGCACATGCGCGCCATGCACATGGGGAGAACCCAGCAGAAGGGCACAGACGTCGCAACCACATCACAGTGAACAGTTTCTAGTACAACCTCTTCCATCGCCCCACAAATCAACAATGCATGCAAAATGTAATGATGACACAACGCTAATGTGTGTAGCGAAATAAATGTATTTGTTCAATTCACAAAAAATAAATAAGGTTCCAGTCCAAATAACTACAACAAACAGTATTACAGCATACTGCTGTGTATTACAACATGGCAGGCTTAACGTCAGCCTGTGCCAATGATAGTCTGAAGTTCTCAGATGCGCCTACTGTGCGTTGCGCCCAAGCGCCTCTGAGGGGCATCCTCCTCCGGGGCTTCAGACCCTGGCGTGGGCCTGGTGCTGCGGCTGTGTGGTGGGATCTGTGAGGCAGAGTGGGAGCTGACGCTGGACGCCCCCTCACTAGCATCATCACCCCCCCCCAGTGGATGGTATTGCTGGAGGGTGAAGTGCAATGACGGCCGTGGTGAGGGTCTCCAGCACCCTAGTCATGACCTCACTGCACTAGTTGGTGCTGCTGGGTCAGGGAGCGCCGCGCCAACAGAGAAGTAGCATTTGCTGCTACATAATTTGCCCTGCTGTATGAGGCCAGCCGGCTCATAAGTTGGCGGTGGCGGCGGCGTGCTGCACTGCGCTGTGACGACATGGCAGCGGTGTTGGCCTCCATGGCTGCAGCCATGCGGGCCATTCCCTCACCCACACCTGCCATGGCTGCAGTCATGTTGTCTAATCGTTCCCCCACACCTGCCATGGCTGCCCTCATGCCGTCCATGTGGCCTGCAACTGTGGCCACATTACGCCCTATCATATGGAGCTGCAGCTGAATAGCTCCTTGCTGTCGTGCCTGGCGCTGGTGTATCCGCAGCATGCGTCTTTCAACGCTGAGACGCGCCAGTCCCTGTTCATTGGCCCACCTGCTTGCTGGAGTGGAGTGCTGGCGTGACCTGCCACACCTGCCCTGCTGGCCTGAGTCTGTGGCTGGCCGCTGTGTGGAAACTGGCGCGGCCCCGGATGTAGTGGCGACAGCTGCTGGTGGTGTGACCGCAGGTGTTGCTGGTGCACCAGATGCAGGGGGTGTGACTGCTGGTGTTGCTGGTTTACAAGATGCAGGGGGCACAATGGTAACTGCCCTGGCTGCGGCTCTAGGTGGAGCAGTGGTAGTAGGAGGCACAATGGTGGCTGGCCTGGCAGCGGCTGTGGGTGCTGCACCAGTCGCAGGGGGGACACTGCAGGTGGATCTTGCTGCTGGTGTTGATGCAGCGGCAGGGGCTGGTGCCTGGGTTGGTGGTGGCACCTCCTCCTCCCGGACCTCCTCATCGATTTGCAGCCTTTCGCTATCGCTGCTTTCGCCACCTGTGGGGGTAAGTGGTGGATCATTAGTTGCATGTATCTGGCAGACGTGCAGTTGCTACATGCATGCTGGGTGACATTCCCTGAATGGCTGTGGCTTTGTGTGCTTTGGGACCTGTCTGGCTGCATTGTGGTACTACAACATTGTGGCCAGACTACATCTCCCACAATGCTTCAGGACATTCCTTGATGTGCAACTATGGCATGCCTATGGGACATTAGGGGAGCCTATTTGGTCATGGACATCCATAGGGGGCAGGGTCGCAGTCGCATGCCACTTACCTTGGGTGTCTTGGGTGGTGCGGGATGAGTCTAGTCGTGTAAATCCTACACAGGCCTCCTTCTCCAGGGTGTCCTCCACCTGGTCCTCCATGGCAGTATTGGGAGGGACAGTTGGTCCCCCTCCTCCAGTGCCCGAGGACTCCCCAAGGCGCGCCGCCACCTTCTCTTTGGCACGGCCTCGGAGGTCATACCAGCGCTTCTTTAACTCCTCGAGGGACCTGTCCGCCACTCCCACGGAGTTCACAGTCGAGGCAATCCCCTGCCATATCCTGCGCTTCTCTTGTTCAGGGACCCTCCTGGAATCTTTTCCAAACAGTCTCTCATGGTTTGCCACCACCCCCTCTATCAGGTGTTCTAGCTCCTGCTCCGAAAATTTTAATTTCCTTTTGCGCCCAGACGTGCTGCTGGTGCCAGGTGCAGGTTCCTCAGACATTGTAGCAGAGTTGTGGTTCTGTGGTTCTCTCCTGAATAGCTGCAGCTCTCCAACTTGCTCCCTCTCAGTCAGCCTCACTGTGGAGAATGGTGGTGGGAACCAGCAGCTTCCTGGTTGTGATGTCATCACTGGGCTCGAAATGCGACTTCCCGTTTTTCCGATCTCGCGAGTTTGCGATCTCGCAAATAGCGATATCGCAAATAGCGATATCGCTATTTGCGAGATCGCAATCCCGGCGCGGGTAGCCGAAAATAGCGATTTTTCTGCGATTATCGGTCATCGCTAACGGAATTTGCGATCGCGTGCGAATCGCTTTTTTTTATCGCAATTCTTCATGAATTCGGATTTGCGATTTCTGAATAGCGATTCGCTTTTTTTCCGCTATTACAGAATCGCAAATGCCGCAAATGCCGATTTTCATGAATATGGCGGCTAGTGCCGTGGCTCGGCGCTCAGACGGGGAATGGGAGCCTGGGCATGCTCCTCACCAGGCTGCGCATTAAAGCCTGGTGGGGAACATGCACAGTGCGCATGACTATTTGGCCCGCCCAGTCGGCCAAACCTTCATGCGCACTTGGGGAGTGGCTACCACTCCTCCCCTACCCTTTGGGCGGCCCAGCCTCCCCCGCCCCTGTAGACCTGTTAGGGAAAATTAAATGATACTAACCTGATGCTATTATAATTTTATTTTTCTTGTGGGGCGACGCTCCGCTCCTCTGTCTTAGCGGAGGAGCCACCACTGCGAACACTGTTCTGCTGTAAAACCTGACTACAGAAACCGTAGTCTGATCTTTGCCATATCCCAGTAGACAGCTTGACATAGTTTGCTCCAGGCAATTTCAAAGAAAACTTTAGTGAATTACTATTGGGGTTCACCGAGAGATTGGCGAAGCAGCAGCTTAAAAGCTGAAGTGGCGAAGGTGCTGCCTCCACCAGCCCAGCCGTGCCAGCCATCTTTAAACTCTATCCTCAGGTTGTTGTGTGTTTTTCAGTGATGCAGATATTCCCTTAATGTCAGAAGCTGATTTGTGAAAAAAAAGCCATTGATGACTGGTCCGTCGCGACATAGACCTCTCTGCAATTTTGCTTCATTTATGAAGAGAGCCCTCTAAGAATAACTAAGCACAATGCCACACCATGACAACACTGCACTATGCTATGATACTCTTAACACCAGAATGTTAATCCAAAAGTACAACACAATAACAGGACAGAAACACAGCATTCCTATACGACATACGAATATAGCACACCAAGACAACTCATGACCAGAACAACACAACAAACCTCTCAGCACAAGGCAACAAAACAGTAATACACACAACACAACTAAACCATAACATGACACATCAAGACCCAGTACAACAACATAACACACCAATATAATAGAACAAAAATACTGCAAGAAAACTACACAATTTAGAAACTAAAGACAAACAGACTAAAACAAAAATAAAGCAACACAGTATAATTGTGTTGTACTGTTATGTTGTGATTCAATATGATTTTGAGTGGTTTGTTATTGCTTTCTGTTGCAATGTAATGGTGATGTTGTGCTCTGTGTTGCCTTGTGCTGTGTTATTTTTGTTGCATTATGTTTTGTGTTTTTGTGTTGTGGAATTGTGCTGTTGCTGTTTTATTGTCATTGTATGGCTCTGAGGTTTTGGTTACGTTAAATTGTGTTGGGCAGTGTTTTTTATTTTATTCTTTTGCTATGCTCCATTGAGTGTTTGTTGTTATGGTGCCTGTTTTTTTTGGCTTGCTTTGTTGTTCATGTGCTTTGTTAAGTTGTTGTGGTGTGGTATTGTGCCTGTAAATTATGATGGGCCCGATTCACAGAATGAACTTAAGACTCAATCCTAAACTTACTACTTTTGGTATTCACAGAATGCACTTACTCATTTCGGTATTCACAGAAGTTAGGACTCCTAACTTTAGGACTCCTAAATGCCTTCTGTGAATACCGAAAGTCCTAAAATTACGATTTTTCTCAATTTAGTAGTAGTAAAGTTAGGAGTCCTAACTTCTGTGTATACCGAAATGAGTACGTTCATTCTGTGAATACCAAAAGTAGTAAGTGCATTCTGTGAATGCCAAAAGTAGCAAGTGCATTCTGTGAATGCCAAAAGTAGTAAGTGCATTCTGTGAATGCCAAAAGTAGTAAGTGCATTCTGTGAATGCCAAAAGTAGCAAGTGCATTCTGTGAATGCCAAAAGTAGTAAGTGCATTCTGTGAATGCCAAAAGTAGCAAGTGCATTCTGTGAATGCCAAAAGTAGTAAGTGCATTCTGTGAATACCAAAACAGTAGTAAGTTTAGGATTGAGACTTAAGTTCATTCTGTGAATCGGGCCCGATGTTCCTATGGTTGGTTACTGTTATATTATGTATTGTCCTTGGCATACCTCAGTCAAGCCAGTTAAAAGAAATATTTTTCATTAGTGTTCCAATGAAAAACAAACATTTACCACCGCTAAAGATGGTAGCACACCACTCTTTTTGATCTCTACAACACATCAGACCACCCATCACTAAACAAAATAGCGCATCCCAAACTGACTAAGTCATTTGGCTCCTAGTGGTATATTTACTAGGAAGTGGCGGAGCACGGCGTTTGCCACCTTGGCTTAAAGCAGCGCTGTGCCGCTTCCAAAACGCAGGGCTGCACCATATTTACAAGGATACGGTGCAACCCTGAGTTTCCCCCCTGTGCTGGTGCTAATTTTAGGTGCATAGCACCAAAGCAGACACCTTTGCACAATAGTAGAAGGGTGCCTGCGTTGTAGGGGAAGAGTGTTAATGTGCAGGAAGGTGTCCCTTCCTGAACATAAACAATCTGAAATGGCATTTTGAAATTTCTATGGGTGCTGCATTGTGCAGTTCACATAGAAGTTGCAAAACGTCATTTTTTAAAAATTGATTGTTTATGTGCAGGAAGGGTCATCTTCCTGCACATTAACAATCAGTGGCCCTTTGCTGTTTCTATGTGTGCTGCACGATGCAGCACATACAGAAACAGCAAAAACAAGGAGAAATGAACCATTTCTCCTCTTTGCGCCCTATTAAGACCAGGTTTACCCTGGTCTTAATGTTGGTGCTGCTCCATGTTTACGCTGCCCTTGTAAATATAGGGCAGCGTCAAACTCAATGAGTGTTCCGGTGGAACGCCCACTGCGACACCCATTGCACTCCTGTCTCACGCAAATTAGTGGCGGCTCCTCCGCAATGGCAAAGGAGCACCGCCCCACTGCCTGGCTCAGAGTCAGCAAACGAAAAATAAAATGATGCTTCAGCATCGTTTTAGTTTTAGTTTTCCAGCTTGTGCATGGAGGGGCGGGCATGGGAGGGGGAGGAGGTGTGCTTGTGCACTCCCTAAATGTGCATGTGTGTTTGGCCTAAGGTCTCAGGCCGACCAAAACACACATGTGCACTTAGGTATTTCCAGCCCGGCTGCATTCAGCAGCCGGGCTGGAGAAACCGCACAGACTCCCTGGTCTGAGCAGGGAGTCTTTTCAACGCGCTCAGACCAATCCCTACGCTGTTCTGCAGAACAGGGATTGGCTGGGAGTCTGTCCCAGGGGCTGGTGGACACAGGAAAATGCCAGCAGGAGCGATGCCACGCAGGAGGCGGCTGCAGGTAAGTTTTAAAAATGTTTTTTACCCTGTCCCATGTCCCACCACTGCGCTCACTCTCCCAACCCATCCCCACGCTCCCACCACCCTTTGTTGGTGGTGACTGCCACTGCTAACTATAGCGGGAAAGGGTGCCTTATTCACAAGGCAGCATTAAGACACGTTAAGTGGCTTAACGCTGCCTTGTAAATAAGGCGAAGCCCCTATCGCCACCACAATGTCCCAAAAACCAATGTTGTGGTGGCGATAGGGGCTTGGAAATATGCTCCTAAGTTTCATATCAACTACTAGGAAGGTCAGGCAGAAAAAGTAGTTAACTCCAGGGAGGCTAAAACACATCTATTCCGGAGCCTACTATTCTCCCATCAATGTCCCATTTTAAACAATGTTTTGCAATTTTTAAATAGAGCAAACAGGACCCAAGTAAAGTAGAGTGCTTTACATGAGCACCAGATTACTTTACACATTTCTTTCCAGGCACAGGGAGATTAAGTGAGAGGCCTAGAATCAAGGATGCTGAGCAGAGGATGGGAGTCGAGTCCGGTTCCACAGGTCTAAAGTTGGCAGCTCTGGACATTGGGCCACATCTCCTCCTGTCCTTGCCAGCTCCCAGCTATCAGTATGGAAATGTATTAATATAGTTAACAATTCAAGCTCTTCCAAAAAATCTACCTGCCCAATTTATCTAACACTGCCTTTAACTCAGTGTTACATCAATATGAGCATATTTCTATTTGTTTCCATAGTTTTATGATGCGGGATGAAGCGTTGCCCATTAGGCAGGGCGGTGCTGATTTTGTTAGATCTGTCTGCCGCCTTCGATGCAGTTCCTCATTCTCTCCTCCTGGACCGCCTCACTAGCCTCAGCCCTTAGCCCTTCGCTGTTCAATTTGTACCTTACCCCACTTGCTCTAGTTGTTGAGTCATTTGGTGCTAAGATTGTGTCATATGCAGTGTGATGCTGTGATGTCACCTGGAATGATATGGGTGCGGGATTCTGGGTTGGAATGGGGGAGGTTTTCAGATGACACACAGATTCTCTTCTCCTTCATGGAGGGAGATGTTCTGGGACTTGACTCTATTAAATCTTGGCTTACAGCAGTATATGCCTGGCTACATCAGAACCAGCTGGCGTGCTATACTGATAAGACCGAAATTCTTTTTTTTCGGCACCTCTGCGCCCTCCGACTGGTCTGTTTGTTGGCCAGATGGTTTAATTTCTACTGTGTCCCATTCAGACAAAGCCAGCAATCTGGGAGTTAAGTTTGACAGGTGCCTATCTTTCCAACCCCAGATTAGCGCAGTGACTGGTATTTGGTTTGGCATATTAAGGTCATTAAAAAATGTCTCTTTCTTTTTTTAAAATTTTATTTATTTATTTATTTATAAGTTCACAGCAACACATTAGTTCAGCATAAGAGTAAAAACCAAAACATTATATAGGCAGTATATACCATAAAATATAAATCATCGAAGGAGGGTAGTCCTTACTGTACATATGTCACATAAAAATAACACATAGTGGTCAGTGTAAATCCATTATTAACGAATACAATTCATATTTATATACATTCTCAATCTTCGTAATATTCAAAAAAGGCACCCCAGATTTTCATACCCATTTTCTTTTTTCTCCTTGATCCACTAATTGAGAAAAGCCCCCACTCCAATTTATATAAATTATACATTCTTGCTTGCCATTGTTGAAAAAGAGGCGGCTAATCGTGCCACTGTCATCGAAAAGAAAATAAAGTGACGATAGGAGTATAACTTCTCCACGGAGCTATCTATGGGAATTTTCCCCAAGAGCATCATAGTGGGGTAATAGTTACAAGAATGTTAAGAACTAAAGAAATGGGGGCGTGGCCAAGATGGCGGCGGAGTAAGACATCTTTTTGAGTCCCTCCGGCGCCGAGCCCAGCTTAGCTTTGTTTAGGCCTGTTTAGCGGCTTGCTCTACGGTCCATTAGGACTGATTTGGTTCCCTGAAGTGGGGGGCCAGCTTCGGTGTCGCACACGGGGCCTTTGGAGGTCAAGACGAGGTCTCTGGAGCGGCGACGCCACGCGGCCCTGAAATCCCCGGCCTGGCGTGTTAAGGGGCTGGACTTCCTGATCTCTGGCGCGGATCCTACGCGAGCTCTCCAAGGTGGAGCAGAGGCGGCATCGAAACCTGTAGCCCCAGCTTGATGCCTGCTCTCCTGGCGCGGAGTTAGAGGTACGAGGCGGCGTTGGAGTGGAGGACCGCGGTCGCCGGGAGGCTTCCGGAAGGGTGTTCAGGCGGGGAGCCGACATCTTGCCGCCCCTGCTCCCGCTCTCTGCTGGCCGCCCCGGCTGGGTCGCGGCGCTGGGAGACGTTCTCCCCTGGTGTGGTGCGGAGTGCCTTGACAAGGAGTGCGGTCCCGGCGGGGCCGACCTGGGATCCGGGACTTTTGGATACCCGCAGGCCTGCTTTGCGTTGCGAATGGGCCTGCTTCTGCTGCGTTGCTAAGGAGAGTGCCGGAGGCGGGCACGGAGCATTAACAGGAGGCCCCGGCTGATTTTGGGCCTTGCCGATTGCTGGATCCACGGTGAGGAGGTGGAGACTGTGGAACCGCTACGGCGGAGCGAGGTCTACTGGAGCTGAGGAGCCGGCGCTTTCCATCGGGTTCTGACGACGGAGCAAAGTGGGTGACTGCATGAACTCTTCCACATAGCCCCTAACTTGCCCTACCGCGACAACAGTAGCCGCATGGCACCTGGGGGGGGCCTAGTGTGGGGACTGCTGAGCTACCCCACTGTGACTACCGGAGAGGGTGCGTGGAACGGCGTTGGGCCCACTGACTGCGTTACCACGTGGGATTTACTGCGAGGCCTGTGTGGCGCACCCACATTAAGCGTCAACGGGAGGTGGTGGTTCCCTGGGGGCGCCGGAATCGTCGCCTGGAGCTGGGGGTACGCTGCATCCCATGAGAAGTGCCACGATGTCGAACGCCTCCCGCAACAAGGGGAAACCTGGGAAGGATGGTGCAGCGAAGTCTACACAGCAACCGGCGTCCCCTGGACCCAGCGCGTCGCCCAAGAAATCGGATGATGAGGCCCCAGCGACTAAGGCCTTTATGACAGAACCTTTTGCCTCCATTAAGGAAGATATCTCGGAGCTCCGTGCCCAACTTGCATCGGACCTCCGTGAAGTGCGGAGAGATGTTGACGGTATCGGGGAACGGGTGGCCACCTTGGAGGCCCATGATTTGAGCATGGCGAACGATGTCCACCAGTTACAACAAGACATCATTCGGCTTACAGAGTAGAATCTGGATCTCCAGTCCCACACGGAAGATTTGGAGAACCGTTCCCGCAGAAACAACATCCGCATCCGCGCGGTGCCGTGGGACGGAGAAGCGGGGGATTTGAGGGGCTATGTTCAGGCCCTCTTCCTGCAGGTGTTGGGCGACGATGACGTCCAGGAAATCAGAATGGACAGGGTGCATAGAGTTGGACTCCCGAGGAGAGGGGGGCCCACTCCGGACATACTAGTTTGTGTTCATGATTTCCAACTAAAAGAACGCATTCTGCGGAAGGCGCGGACTATTACTTCCCTGCAATTTCGAGAGCACAGGCCGCAGCTCTACCAAAACCTGGCAGCGTCGACCCTCCAGAAAAGGCGGGCGTTTTGCCCAGTGACTGCCTTCCTCCGGGCGCGAGGCATTTCTTACTCATGGGGCCACCCGTTCCGCATCATCTTTTGATGGGAAAATAGACTAGCACAGATTCGCTCTCTCCAAGTGGCTAAGGATCTTCTGGGCATGGACGACGGGACCCCCTCGCAGGAAGCAGGCAGCTCGCCGTCACGGACGCAGGCGCTCCTCCTCATACAGAGGGTGGGCCCGGATTTGGACACCAGACGGCCTACCCGTTCGACTAGCTTACTGGAGAGGGGAGATGCGGTGGCCTCGGTGGCTTCGGCGACATTGGCGTCCTCCCAGCAAAGCTCAGGAGCTGCTTGATTTCTCAGCCGCCAGCTGGTAAGTGCCGGAGGGGCACATGACTTCAGGTACCGTGGGTTTGATTGTACTTTTGGAGAAGACACCCCGGTCCGTGGTCTCTTGGGGTTCCGACTATTGTTCCCCGGCCCCCGCCCAGGAGGATTTTTACGAACTGCCCTCCACTGGGACTGCTAAGTACATTTGTTTGCTTTTGGGTTTGGTTTTGGTTTTGGGGGGGGGAGGCAGGAAGACACTTTGGGGTTCTGGGGGAGGGGGGGTTGAGGGAGACTGGGGGGGAGTTGGGTTGCTAGGTGGTGGCGTCTGGTTGGATTGTGTGGTATGTTTCGCTCTTTCTTTATTTGGGGTGACTGTGATCTTGTCTGTTGGCCCTCTGGGAGGGCTTGCTACCTGGGTGGGGGCTGTCACTGTCCCTGAGTTACCGGGATCGGTGAGGATTAAGATGTTCTGTGATGACCTGGTGCTGATTGGGGCTTGGGGGTATGCTTGGTCGCCTTTGGGGGGATGGGAACGTGGGCAGGTGGTCGGGATGCATAGGCAGGGGTAGGGTCTGATTAATTCTCATGCCGATTAGTGTTGGGACTTGGAATGTGAAGGGCCTCAACTCACCCCAGAAGCGCCAAAAAATATGGAAATATATCTCCGATCACCAATTAGATATTGTGGGGCTCCAGGAAACCCACTTGGCGCGTAAAGATGAACTTCGATTACGTCACAGGCATTTCCCGCTCATTTACAGATCCTCTGCAGCTACTAAACATAGAGGGGTGGCACTTATGTGCAGAGCGTACCTACACTTCCAACCCATGGGGATTAGCTGTGACAAAGAGGGGCGTTGGCTGATGGTAAAGGGGGTACTTCATGGCACGATCTGTACATTTGTGGTGGTGTATGTCCCCAATTCAGGGCAGAATGCATTTCTCCGAGATCTGTTGGACAGAGCGGGGGATTTTGTTGAAGGGCATGCGATTCTTATGGGGGATCTTAACATGATATGGGACAGGGACTTGGACTGTTCTAGAGCTCAGAGGGCGGGCACTGGGGTTTTTTCTGTGGATACTCAGAGTATGGTTGGTGATCTTGGCTTGATTGATAGCTGGCGATTCCTGCACCCACATACAAGGGACTACACATTCAATTCTCATGTACATAGTACCTATTCCCGAATTGATCATATCTTCATAAGTCAGGCCCTCAAGGGGGATGTCCGTGATTCTAGCGTATTCCCTCTGTCGGTGTCTGATCATAGCCTACTGGTGCTTGGGCTCCACTGGCCGACTGGAGGGGATGGGACGAGGAAGTGGTACTTTCCGCCCGCCCTTGTTCGGGACGAAACCTCCTGTAAAGAATTGCGTAAGGCGATAGGGGACTTCCTGGCCCTTAACCCGCCCTCGGACACTTCCCTCTTTAATACTTGGGATGCGTGTAAGGCCTCCTTGCGGGGCACCTGCCTCAGTCTCAATGCCAACCTCAATAGGCTAAGGAGAAAAGAGCGGGAAGATCTGGAAGCGGAGCTGGCTGTTTTAGAACAAGCCCACAAAACCAATCCATCTAGATTGACCCTTAGACCGCTGACTGCCGTGAGGGGCAAATTGAAAGCCCATTATAACAACCGCGCAGAGTTCACCCTCCTTCGGTTGCGGCGTATCTCTTACTCTCAGGGGAATAAAATTGGCAAGCACTTGGCCCGTCAGCTGCGGGACAAGAGGGAGAGAGATTATATTGGAGGCATTCAGGACCCCACTGGGTCGCTGCACCACAAGGATACGGACAAGGCCAATGTTTTTGACCGTTTTTAGGAGACACTATATAGGGGTGACTCCCTTGATCAAGAGGCTCAGGATCGTTTCTTGGCTGACCTCCCCATCCCACGGGTATCGAGGGAGTGGAATGAGCATCTTGCTGCCCCCATTTCCAGATCGGAGGTGTTGGATGCTATCAGAGATCTGAAACTCCACAAGGCACCGGGACCCGATGGATACACGGCGCTGTTCTATAAAACATTTACTTCGGAACTGTGTGACGTCTTGGTGCCTCTTTTCAATGAAATGGCAGCCACGGGACAAACCTCGGGCTCCATGGCGGAAGCTGTGATCACGGTGATTCCCAAGCCAGGTAAAGATCTATCTCAGTGCTCATCATACCGTCCGATTGCTCTTCTAAATATTGATGCTAAGCTGTATTCCACCATCATAGCCCGTAGGCACCAGGACCTGATGCCGGCAATCATTCATCCGGATCAGTCCGGATTCATTAAGGGTCGACAGACGCATGATAATTTGAGAAGGGTTGTACATCTCATAGAGAAGGCCTCTCGGTTCCGTATCCCAGCTGTACTGGTGGGGTTGGATGCCGAGAAGGCCTTTGATCGGGTGGATTGGGGATTCCAGTTCCGCACGCTGGAAGCCTTTGGCTTCTCACCCCAGGTTATCACCATGATCCGTGCGAACTACAGCACTCCCAGTTCCAGAGTGGTGATTAATGGTCATCTCTCCGCCAGCTTCGCTCATTCCCGAGGAACTCGGCAGGGTTGCCCTCTGTCGCCCCTCCTTTTTGCTTTAAGCATTGAACCACTGGCCCTGGCGGTGCGCGGAAGGGAGCATATAGAGGGAATCCCCTTTTCTGGTGAACAGCATAAAATCTCCCTGTTCGCGGACGATGTGCTACTTTCAGTGGTGAACCCGGCTCAATCTCTGCCGCACATTCAGTCTTTACTCACTGACTATGAGGAAGTGGCCGGATTCAAGGTTAATTTCAGCAAATCATATATTCTGAATCTGACGCTTCCTCCAGCTGAGGTGGAGCGACTCCGGCCGCTAACGCCATTAGCATGGGCGCCTGCTTCCTTGCTGCATTTGGGTGTACGCTTGACACCTACCATTGGGTCCCTGTTCGCGGCAAACTTCCCGCCGATGCTGTCGGCGGTGCGTGGGGAACTGGACCGCTGGAAGCCGAAATACATCTCCTGGCTGGGTAGGATTCATGCCATTAAAATGGTTCTCCTTCCCAGGTTCTTATACCTTTTCCAGGCACTCCCTATTCCTATAGAGCTGGACTTCTTCCGGCGCCTTAAGACTCTCTTGTTGAAATTCATCTGGCAGGGAGGACGAGCACGACTTTCCTATGTAACCCTGCGGCGCCCGAGGGAGGAGGGAGAAGTTGTACTCCCTGATATGCACTTGTATCATAAAGCGGCACAATTGCGGGTGCTGGTGGAATGGTCACAGCAAGAATCTGAGAAACACTGGCTGCACATGGAAAGGAATGTGGCAGGACGGTCGATCTGGCCTGGAAACCCAAAGCTGACAGGCCCAGAAACGCCTACATCAGCACTCCCACGAGCACCGTCCTGAAGGTGTGGGACACAGTGATGGGGGATGATCGCTGGACGACGTTCCCCTCTCCCTTTACTCCTGTGCATTTTAACCCGGCCTTTCCGCCGGCGCTGCTAGAAGGGCCGTTTCGACTCTGGAGAGAAGGGGGGTGCAGAGCCCTTACCGCACCTGTTTCACGGTACGGAACCGCTCTCCTTTCCTAACTGCATGCGTGACTATGGCCTTCCTTCCACGGAACATTTTAGATATGCCCAACTGATCCATTGGGCCACCTCGGCGGGGCTGCAAGAAGCGGCGACTAGACCGCCCTCACTCTTCGAGGCCTTTCTTTTACGAACTGCCACGATGAAAGGAACGATTTCCTTTCTGTATAAACTTTTGCTCCGTACGACAATTTCCCCCCGTCCACGTTACATAGATCATTGGGAGGGTCTGCTGGGTAGGGATATAACGGAAGGAGAATGGAAGGGTCTTTGGCGTGATATTAGAACTCATAATCACTCAGTGGACTTACGGGACGCCCATTTTAAAACTATGTTCGACTGGTACTTGTACCCCTCGAAACTACATCGCATTTTCCCGGCCTCTTCGGACCGCTGTTGGCGGGGCTGTGGTCTACTGGGAGATTGGTGGGATTGTCCGGTTATACGGCCCTTCTGGACCGAGATTTTGTCACATATCAAAGACATGTTGGGGTACCCGGTCCCTGATTCCTTAGCCTTTGTCATCCTGGGCCTGAGGGACCCGCTATTGGAGCATCAAACGAAGGCGGATAAACAGATTATGTGGCTCTGCCTGGGAGCGGCTAAACTTACGTTGGCTGCGGCCTGGAAGAAGCCAATGGCACCGGCTGTGTCCTTGTGGCACGCGAAGTTGTGTAGGTTGATGAGCATGGAGAGAATGGCGGACATCTTTCTGGGCAACTTTAAGAACTTTATGTTACGATGGGCCCCTTTGGTCCGATATTTATCGCGAGGTTTGCCGTCAGCGGTCTGCCCATCAGCCCTACGAGCCCTTCACCTTTTCCAGATTTAAGTAGATTGTTTGATAGTGCGACTGTGAATAAGAATGAATGTCTGTTGGCGCCACCACCTTGAGGGGAGGGGTAGGCTGGGGAGGCGGGTTGGGGGGGGAGTATAGGGGGGGGGAGGGGGAGTTTTTTTTTTTTTGCTGCGGCGTTGCATGGCTGTGGGGAGAATTTGCTTACCCGGAGGCTCGCGAGATCTGAGACCTTACTGGATTGACTTTCTCCCTGGAGGAGGCAGCCGAGACTTCCGGATCCGTATGATGGTCAGCGCATTGACTTTATCTGGCTTCTCTTGCTTTTGGGACAACTTCTCTGTTGGAGATCACCATAGCAGAAGCTTCTGTCTGAGCCTCCTTCCATATTCCCCATGTATCATATTGCAATAATGCCGCTTGTTTCTTTCTCACTTTTTCTCTCTCTATATTCTTTCTTTCTCTTTACTGTGCAATAAATAAAAATGTTACAAAAAAAAAAGAACTAAAGAAATTAGCTTTTCTATTCCTCCTATAAAACCATGTAACCTAGGACAGGAAAAAAAAAATATGAATACTATCTGCATGGTCAGCTTTACATCGAAAACATTTACCATCGAATCCCTCACCCCACTTGGCCATGCGTTCAGGAGTATAATAAAGGTCAAAAACAGTTTTAATAAATTGGGCTTTTAAGTTTGCAGACATTAATGCCTCTTTACACAGCAGAAGTTCTTCCACCACTATTTCTGAATCTCCTAGCATATTAGCCCACTTTGCCCTCACTTTCTCAATATCATCTGTTTTTCCCCCTAATAATATTCGATACAAAGTACCTATTTTCGCCTCCTTATTAATCCCTTCTATGACTTGATTAATTTGCAAAATTAACTTCTGTCTTACAAAAAAATCCCGTATTTGCAAAAATCTAAAAAAATAGGCTCTGGGAAAAGAAAACTGTTCTCTTAACTCCTCAAAAGATGTACACGTGCCATCTTCCAAAAAGATATCACCCAACCACCTCACCCCTTTTTTCTGCCAATTTTGTGGCATTCCATCAGAAAATATCGTAGGCAGTATCCTAGATGCTTTAAAGGTATATAATACAAAAAATTCCCAATAGACATTGTTCTAACTTGCCATCTCCAAGTCTTATAAGCCCCCAATAACACCTTAAAGCGAGTGCGCTTGTAGTAACTCCCATCAATTTAAAAAAATAGGCTCTGCTTCTCGCAAGGCCCTAGCAGAATTTCAATCAATCAATCAATCAGTGACACTTATAAAGCGCGCTACATACCCGTTTGATGGATAATTGAACATATGATCAGTTGATCCCCCTGTTATCAATATCCTCATTTTCAATAAAAAACAAACTACATAATAAAGAAAAAAATCCGGGACCGCCAGCCCTCCCCTCTCTGTAGATAGCATCATATGCCTTCCAGGGCTCCAGATAAATTTTCCACATAAGGATTGTAGAGCCTGTATCCTGTGTTTGGGGAATTCCAAAGGGATCGATCTAAACAAATATTAAACTTTAGGCAGGACATTCAAATTAATAATATTGGTGCGACCAATGATAGTGAAATATAATCGTTCCCACCTCTCAAGAGACACCTTAATTTTAGCATACACATCATTCCAATTGGAATCAACCAGTTCCATCATATTCGCTTTAATCAAGATCCCCAGATAGGTAACTTCTTTAACCACTCTTTCGTCTTCCCAGGTTAAAGCTTCAGAACAAAGGATCTGAGTCTTTGATTCATTAAGTTTATACCCCGTTACCATTCCAAACTCCTTTGCAAGCCTCTCAATCTCTACAATAGCGGTTCCCGGATTGACTGTTACCACAGCAATGTCATCTGCATACGTGAAAACAGAAAAGACATATTAAAAAACATGATACGGGGGATAAGTGTATTTTGGTTTAGTTGTTCTATAAAGGGATTAATGTACAAAGCAAACAATAACGGAGAGCAAGGACACCCTTGGCGAGTCCCTCTAGTGATATTTAAAGAATCTGAAATTAAACCCATGGCTGATATCCTGGCCTTTGGTGTAGAATAAAGGGATTGAATTGAAGTAATACATTTATGACCAAATCCCATTTTAGCCATGAGCCTCCACAAGAAACCCCAGTGCACCCGGTCAAACGCTTTTTCTGCGTCAAGCAAAAAAGCGTTAATTCCTTATTGTTCACAGCCGCGATATCAAATAGCGTGATGACTTTATTTATATGGTCTACCGTACCTCTTTTAGGTATGAAACCATGCTGTTGCCGAGAAACTAAAGATGTTATAACATCAGACACGCGATTGGCCAAAATCTTTGAGTAAATTTTATTGTTGGCATTTAATAAAGATACAGGCCGATAAGATCCCACCAAGTCCGGAGCTTTGCCTTTCTTGCAAAATACAGCGATGGTCGCTTCCGACTAGGTGCTAGGAGGGCTTCCCCGCTGTGCCATCTGCATTACAACCAATAATTCATCTTTAATATTATTGAAAAACTGTCTATAAACCTCCGCGGGGATTCTGTCAGGATCAGCCGCCTTGCCGATTGCCAAACTCTTTACTGCCAGTTCTAACTCAAGCATCGTTATGGGCAAGCCCAATTGCTCAGCAATCGTATGCTCTAGAACCTTCAAGCCTACTTCCAACCTATCACTCCATTCTGTACCCATAGCAAGCCCACCTTCCTGAGTGTATAATTCAGAATAGAACTTCTGGAATATATTAAGAATCTGCACTGGCTCCGAGTGTGATGCCCCCTGGGTATCCCTCATTGCATGAATATTCCTAGCTGACTCCTTCATCTGCAATCTAACCGCAAGCCTTCTACCAATTTTTTCTCCAAACTCATCACTTTGCATTTTAGATGTTAAAAATGTTCTTGCAATCTCCGTACTCCAAAATCCAAGAATGTTAGCTCTGGCCTTTGCCACCTTATTTTCAACCTCCCATAGCTCCTTCCTACCATGAACTACTTCCCTCGTTAATAAAGTCTCTGCCTGTGCTAGCTGATCATATAGCATAGCCAGCTCCTTTTTAAATATCTTTTGCTGCCAGGTGGAAAAACTAATACACTCACCACAGAATCCCGCTTTAAATGTGTCCCAGACTGTGCAGACATTAGCAGTCCCTTTGTTGTAGCTAAAAAAAGTCTGAATCCAACTATACATATGTACTTTAAAATCCTTATTCAAACCCAACTTTCGATCGTAAGAGAAATTGGAGCGCTTTGTGTTCTTCACACTCCCCTGTATTTCCATCACAATAGGAGAATGATCAGATGTAATCCTGGGATAGGTTTTAATTATTGCCACATCCAATATATTCTCCGGTACAAAAAAGTAATCTAATCTGACCAACTTCTTATGTGGATGTGAATAAAATGTAAACCTATTATCTTCCCCCCTAAGCCGCCCCCATACATCAACTAAGCCTTGATCTTTTAATAGATTAACAAGAGCTTTGTACACTCTTGGTTTCCGGCCTGGATAGTTTCCAAAACTATCCTGTATTGCACTATTTAATAGATTTATATTCATATCCCCACAAAGCACTATTGGTTGTGAAAAGTTAGCCAATTCTAAATTAATTTCATTCAGGGCAGTCGGATCATCCAAATTAGCTCCATAGACTGTGCATAGCGTTAACTGTCTCCCTTCAATCCTACACTCTACGATAGCCCACCGTCCATTTTTATCCACTAATTTTCGACCAATATTTGCATAATTTTGTTTAACAAGAATAGCTGCTCCCCTTATCATGCTGGACTGGCCAGACGCAGCCACTAATGTAAACCCTAATTCCTTTAATATTCCCCTTTTTGACCAGGGAATGTGAGTTTCTTGGATGCATAATATGTCTGGCCGAATGTATCTCAGTTCCGCAGCTAATTTTTGTCTTTTTGTATAGTTGTTCAGCCTGGACACATTCATAGAGCAGATTCTCACCCCTTTACACGCCATTGCCATTGTACAGATCCATAACCTGCCGCCCATCTATCTACCGCCCATCCCAAAAAAAACAAAGCTAATATTGAGGATACTAACACATTCTTTTTATTTTGTCCTGCCTTCCTATTTTCCCTATGTAAATTGCTGTGAACACTTTCCCCCCAAATTTTTACCCCACAAACACCCCCAAGTGCCCCCTTCGACCCCCTACCCCACCCTCTAGACCCACCCCACCTCCCCCTCCCTTCCCTTCTCCCTTTGTAGAGGCTTTAGGACTTATGGTCCTCTGATGCGAGCTTGCCCCCCATCCCCCTGTCGTCCCCCTCGGGGTATCACCCTTCAAATCTACACCATGCTCAATCCTACTGCTCCCGGTGATGACCAAGAGGACAAAAAGAAGAAATATACAGACCGCTGGCTCTTTACCATCTGCACTCTATTGACATCTAATGCTTATATCTCTCGAAATTACAAATTACAACGACCCCAAAAAATCTTTGGCAGCGCTGGCAGTTGAAAAAAATCTGGTGCGTTCCCTGTAAATAACTTTTAATTTAGCTGGAAACATCAAATACGCCTGCACTCCTTTATTTTCCTTTCTGCACTGGCTCCCAGTGAGGAAGAGAATTCTGTTTTAAGCTTTGGTAATGATGTTCTAGGCTCTCCACAAAATTGATCTGGGATACCTAGCTTCCTGTATTCTTTTCTACAATCCTACGGTCCTCTTATCTGGCTCTGGCCAGCGTGCAGAGAGTGGGACTGTCAAGGAATAGAGGGCGCTCTTTATCCTTGTTAGGGCCTGCTGCATGGGACTCTCTCACGATACATCTGATATGGGAAACATCAGAACCTACTTTTAGGAAGAGATTAAAAACTTGGTTATTCACTATTTAATCTGGCTTGCTGTTAGACTAGCGCTGGGACACTCCTTGGAGCATCGGTGTGCTTTATTAAACTGTTTCATCGACATCATTAGTGGACAAACCCTTTGTAAATCCTGTTGAAGTTCTTGAATGGAGTCCATTCCAGATGCCCAATTCAAAAGATAGTAACAGTAGCTACTTTTGCATAGTGCTTCAAGGGGCATGAAACTAACCTCTGCAAATAACAGCTGTTTCTATAACTCACCATAAAAGAATTTCCTTTACCGATTTCAGGAT
This sequence comes from Lissotriton vulgaris, assembly GCF_964263255.1. Lineage (NCBI taxonomy): Eukaryota > Metazoa > Chordata > Amphibia > Caudata > Salamandridae > Lissotriton > Lissotriton vulgaris. The sequence goes on from NC_141685.1 coordinate 267,991,395, forward strand.
AGAAGGCGGAGTTGGCCTTGCTAGTCTGCCAAACTGCTAAGTACAGGTTAAAAAGTTATGTTTTTTTCCCAATCTTTCATTATCTTGATGTTGCTAAAAAAAGGTTTGTTTGGGTAGAAATAAATTCTTATTACTAACGTCAACTGTAAACGCTGTGTTCTGAATCTTGAGTTTGTGCTTCTCCAGAGCCACACTATTGCAAAATACTTACCAGTATGGATGACATGTGAATCCTACACCTTGTAGTCTTTTGTAACATTTTCTATAGACTGATTTACACACGTGTGATTCGTTGTCTCTGTACTTGTTAGTGATGTTAAGTGCTCCGACACCTTACACTGGTATGAGAGGCGCTATAAAACATTAGAAATACATGTGCGAGAGTGACTATAGAGAAATGAGAGACATTGTTGGAGGGTAATAGTGAGGGAACCATTGATGAGCCCCAACAAAGGTTGTCGTACCCTGGCAGAGCCCAGATGGTTTGGAGGCCCCAGGCTGATTGACCTGTGGCACAGCGGGCCGCCCCACCGGAGATATCACTCGACGGCCGGACTCCCCTCTCTAGAGGCTGGAGTGCTGATAGGTGGCGTGCACTTGCTGCATTCTGGAACTCAGCGAGCCTATGAAGGCGAAGAGGGTCAGCATTGAGACTCATTCCTGGCCTGACCATGGCGGACTGATCTCCTCTTGGATGGGGGACCTGGCTGTCGCCCGCACATACCTGACCCACAGTGGCCTATTTGCATCTCTCCCACAGTAGTTCTAAGGAGGCCTCTGGGTTGACTTTTTTCCGATTGCCCCAGTGCATGAGGTGAGGCTTGCTCCTGCATGCATTGTAGTCGTTTCTTCCTTTTTCACCCTTGTTACCCAGCTGTGTCCCCTAGCTGCCCCAATGCCATTATGCCTTCGAAAAAGCTACCGGCCAACAGTTACTTTACACCTACAGAGGAAAGAGACTCCTCGCCTGCGCCATCTATGCAGGATACCAGGCCGCTCACAAACGAAGACCTGCGCACATTAATGCAAGACTTCAAGCGGGGACTTCGAGAGGAGCTCAAGCCAGATCTTGCCTCATCCTTGGAGTCTCTTAAAGTGGACCTCAATGGCAAACTTTCCTCATTACAGCAGGATGTAGGCTCTGTGAGCACCCAAGAAGTTGATCTTAAGACGAAAACGCTGGATATAGAGCGTGTAGCTCTTTGATGGCAGTGCATAGCTCACTGTGCTAGATTACGATTGCAACTTATGAACTGCACAGTAATAAAAGAATCTCTATGACAAAAGCAGTAACTCACTTAACTACGCACATAACATATTGCTCTTTGATATGAATGGTACATGTTCTTAGCAGTAGGAACATTAACCCTCTGCGCTTCCTTACAAGATTCAAACGTGACACTAGACAAAACTCCCATCTCTCTCCAGCAGGTACATTAATCACCAGAGTTAACTTAACACTTCTATTGCTGCCCGAAAACTGCTGGGTATACAAGGAACTTTGCAGTGCTTTTAAAGTTACTGCACTGCTACAAAACCAGCCCAACTAACAAAACCGGTCCTCACCGTTCCAGCCCCCGTGGAAATGCCCGAATCCCAGAACGGCCAGGTCAGCCGTGTAGAAGATATACGTTCCAAAAAGTCAAAATAAAACCTTGCAAAAACCCCAGTAATCGACCAAACAGTCCCTCTCATAATCTTTTTCAATTGATCTCCTAGTCAAAAACCTTTACCTGCCTTTCTCCATCCAAATCTACCCAAATCAAAACCTGCCTCAAACATAAACAAACCAACCCAACGTTCTATACGCACATAACTAACAGGATTATAAAGTCCTACATAAGATAACAACTGAGTCACCCAGTCTCTTCGAAGTTCTGCCATTCTTTTCTCATATTCTTTCAAACACCTCACATAACTTAAAATGTTCAGCGAATCAAGGATCAAAAAAGATGACATTGTTTTAGTTCTTTGTAAAGTCTGAAACACCCATCCTCATTCTAAAATTAGTTACTTATCTCCAATGCTTTAATATCTGAAACTCTCCTGAAAGATATCCAACATAAAAAAGTCGCCACTTTACTTGAAAACTGTTGTAAAGTCAAAGGCCTATAAGTGGGCCAGCTCTCCAAGTTCTCAGATATTAAGTTTACATCCCACAAATGATTGTATTTCAGTCTGAGTGGTCTACGCAGCTTAATGCCCATCATAACCCTGCAAAGTAAAACATCTCATTCTATTGAAATACCATTAATAGGAACATGGCCAGGTGCCACCGCTGACCAATAACCATTCATAGTTCTATAGCTCAAGCCCTTTTCATACAAACCTGTCAAATACATTGATAATTCTATAATAGGTGACTCCACTGGATCCAGATTCATTTTGAAGTACCAACAAACCAGCTCCTCCAAGATAAAAAATATATCTTTCTTGCACCTGTGGCCCAAAATTCTCTGAGTAAATCCTGAGCCTGGTCAGAAGGGCCGCCTGTAAACTGCTCTCCATGCCTGAAATTATCCAAGCAAGAAGGCTCACAACCCCTTTCATCACCCAAGAATAATCTTCTTCTTCCAGAACCAACAGCAAACTCTTGAACTTTGAAATGAAATTGGCTCCTCCATTGTCAACTCCTGCCCTGGAAACCTGGGTTTAGCTACCCAAAAAAGAGTTATCAGAACTGACTTGCATTGCTGTCTCCTCTCCATCAGTAATACTCTCTGAATCATGGCAAAGGGGGGAAAGGAATATCCTCATGGTTCCTGCAGTCCTGCTGAAGCGCATCTACCACCTCTGCTTGTGAACCTGGTCTCCAACTGAAATACAGATCCAACTGATTTGTTAGCCTTGATACAAACAAATCCACCTCTAAAGGACCCAAAACTACTGCAATGCCTGATTTTTTTTTCTATTGCTGTAATCCCTAATGTATGCTATGAATTTCAATCTGCTGTTAGATTGCTCAATGCCAGAAAATACTCCAGTTTCAAACCTATTTTGTGCTCCAGACAGATGCTCCAAATCACCTTTCCTAACCGGTTGATATAACACATCGAAGAAACATTGTCCACGTTCAACAAGACATTTTAATTCCTTATTAAACATGCAAAACTTGTCAATGCAAATAAACCTGCCCTCATTTCCAGTTAATTTAAGTGACACAACCTCTTCTCCAAAGACCATCTTTCACCTGTGTCCTAATGATCTAAACATGCTCCCCAACCACACAGACTTGCTTCAGATTCTAAAACAAGATCTGGACAGATTTCCAAAATTGCCCGGCCATTCAAATCATCCAAATTGCTCAGTCACCAATATAATTCTTCCCTAGTTCCACCGTGAGAACAATCAGATCTCCGTAACAGGAATCCCTTCCTCAAACTCTTGGCTTTTAGACTCTGCAAATCTCTGTAATGAAGAGGACACTGGAAAACGTATTGAGTAGAAGATGAAAATAAACCTATAATTTTTACTTAAGTCCTCAAAGTCAAGAACTCCACTTCAAGACATCTTTCACTTCTAACCTTATTCTTGCAACTTCCTTCTCTGAAAAACTTAAAATAGCCTGAACAGTACTCATCAGAAAACTCAGATATTCGAACACTTGACAAGGCTCGAGCACTGGCTTCTACATTTCGATTGGGAAACCCAGTCACTCTAAAAGATCGACCGTCATTCCTAAATAAATCTTCAACTCCTTTCAATTCTGTGATACAATCAAGAAATTGTCTAAGTAGATAATCAGTCAAATCCCTTGCTATTGGAGATATGCAGCCACTGGACGTAACACCTTTGTAAAACACCAAGGAGCCGAGGCCAGTCCAAAGGGAAGACAAGTAAACTGATAAAGGACTTCTAACAACCTGGACCCTTATTTATGAGGCCTTGCGTCAGTTTTGCGCCGCCGGTGCGTCACAGCGGCGTAAAATGTGCGCCTTATTGGGCCATATTTAAAAAGTGACGCATCTAGGTAGATGCGTTACTTTTTAAACCCCTACGCCACATTATACCTGCGTCAGGTATAATGTATGCAGAGGGGGCGTTCCCCGCAAAAAGCCTCGTAATAGTGACGCAGTGAAATCTATGAGATTTCACGGCGTCACTTCTAGGATGCTGTTGCGTCAAAATCTTGCGCCTGCCTCACAGCAGGCGTAAGACTGACGCAAGCCCTTTCACATGGGGCTTTCCCCATGTGAAAGGACGCATTGCTGGAGTTGCGTCACTTTTGTGACACACTCCAGCAATGCGTCACTTTTACGCTTACAGATGCGTCAGAAATACTGACCTATCTGTAAGTCCTTGCGACATGATGCGTCATACATTAAATATGACGCATCATTGGTGTCGCAAGGAGTGTGCAGTGAAAAGTGACGCATCGCTGTTTACACGCAGCAATGCGTCACTTTTCATAAATGAGGCCCCTGAATTCTAGATACTTGCAACAAACGTCTGACATTGGAATTGTAAAATAAGCATCCTTTAGATCCAACTTCACCAAACAATAATTTTTTTTAATTGGAAATTTTATATAATCTAACCATCAGAGATAACGGTACATCCTTGTCATAATCATACAGAATAAATAGTAGCCAGTTAATATAATATGCAAAGCAGGGTAGCAGTAAAATACAGGTACATCTGAAAGCAAGTAAATCATATAATTAATGTAGTTGGAATGTCTTTAGTCTGCAGCGTTGGTCAGCATATAGGCAGTGAAGGCGGCCCAGATGTCCCGTGGGCAGGACGCACTTGGTAGTTCTTTCCCATAACAGGTGAGCTGATCACAACAGTATGTTATATCCTGTAGCCAGAGTGCCAATTTAGGAGCAGGTCGACCATCCCAATGCAACAAGACCCTACGTTTTGACAAATGTAGCGCCAGCGCCTCAAATTTACGATTGGTAGTCTAAACATGGAGTACATGTCCTTGCAAGCTGATTTTCATATTACATTCAATTGGTTCGCCCACCGTTTTCGTTAGTGTTCCTGTGACCTCACCCCAAAAAGCTGCAACCTTTGAACAGGCCCATGCCAAATGTTGAAAGTCTGCGTTATCAGCCCCACATCGTTTGCAGCAGTGGGAGTCTCACAATCCGTACTTACATAATTGTGGTGGCGTGTAATATACCTGATGGACATACTTATAATGAATATGTTTGAGATTGCCGTTTGCAGCAAACTGACCCGTTAACCTGCTGCATACCTCCCACTCCTCTTATGTTAGCGGTTGTGAAAGGATAGCATTCCACTTGGTCAGAGAGCCTAAGTCAATGGATCCCTCATATTGTTGCGTACCAAACAATCATTAATTTGCAAAATATCTCTTAAAAGATGGATTCCTTCCATCTTGAAATGCTGATTTACTAGTAACCCGTTTAATATTCTTAAATTTATCACTGGATTCTAACTTTTGCCCATCTTTACTTAAAAATATTGTATAACAAAAGTTAACTCTTTCTAGACACTCTCTCTATGGTACCCTTTCTCAACATCTCTTGTACTTCCAACTCCATCGTTTGCAGCTCATCTGTGGAAGGCATCTCTTGTAGCTTCTGAGTTTAAAAAATGATCTCTCTGAACTCTATCATATAACCTTCTACCACATTCAAAACCCATTGGTTTATTGTTAACAAACTACAATTTCAGAAAAATTTCTTAGGCAACCCTACATCTTTCCTTGGGAAGACCCAAGAGAAGTCCTCATACTTACCTTGATTACCTTCCAGCTGTTGAGCTCTTCCTCTTGACCGGTGTCACTTACTAAATCTCCGACTCCGACTCTGAGGGAAGAATCCGGTGATAGACTGGAATGTTTAAAAGATCCATTCCCTTGGGTTTGATAGTGAGACGTAGTGAAAACTCGGCCAGAAAAGCATTCCCTTGCTCTGACCCTCTCAAAAACGCTCCCTCCAAACACTCTCCTTAGAAAAGATTGAGCTTGAGGTTGGCCAAACCTTTCAAGGTTGTTAAACAAGTTCCAATCTCTTTAACTAAACCATCTCCAAAGAGAAGTCCCTAGGCTCTTTCTTAGGAAACTCCACTAACTTGGGACTAATTCCCACGTGGTGCCACCTTTCTTCTTTCATCCACTAAAGTAGAGATTGCGTTTCCCATATCGCTTTATTATCTATAAGAGGATGAGAAAATGGAGCCTGCATAACATCCGTAGCTTCCTTCTCCAGAGGCCTACAAATACAGAATTTAATAAACTCTGAAACATGACTCATGGGCCATCACTTCTTGGGTATATTATAATATCTGGTCCAAACATATCTTCTCCCTGAGGATCTTGACACATTGCTTTCTCTCTCTGTATTTTCTACCTATCCGGGACCCAATAATCATCATCATATGCATCACAGACATACTCATTGAATAATGCCTTATTCAAACTGGATCCATCTTGATTACATTAATCCATACTAATATAATAAAGAGAGAGCCCAAACCTTTGAGGCGGGTAATCTCAGGAACCACACCACCAATCACAACACCCAATACAGCGTTGGAAAGGGCAGTTGCAGCAGAGGGACATAGGCTATGCAGACGCCCACCATATACATTTTAAAGGTAAAAGAACCGTGCCAGAAAAGTAGTCCCTTGTAGGCGTGTCTGCGTTGTGCAGTGGGTTTGTGCTGGGGGGGCGTGTGGTACGTCCCGCCCTTTGGGCTGGACTGTTCCCATGAGGCACAGGGTCAAGGCTGATTTGCATATGGCCATGTCTGAACTGGGGTGGTGTGGAGTGCAAAAAAACCGATGTATTTAGGCCCAGATCTCTGTACTGGGGTGAATGTATGACATTGTTCTGCATTCTGTCCATCAACTGTTGTTTTTGCATTTGTCACCCCGAGTTGGATTGGGTATGCTCAGACGTGAGTCCCATGCTCTGCACACCACTGGAGTCAAGCTATCCTGGTTGAAGACGGCTGATAGCCAAAAGTCAGTCCTAGGATGCTTGAGTCTCGTCCAGGAAAGACATGACTTGGCAGTTTGGCCTGGAATGTTACCATGAGGTAAAGGGTCAAGGCTGATTTGCAAATGGCCATGTCTGAACTGGGGTGGTGTGGAGTGCAAACAAAATGATGGATTTAGGCCCAGATCTTTGTATTGGGGTGAATGTATGACATTGTTCTGCATTCTGTCCATCAACGGTTGATTTTACATTCCGCCCTTCATGCCATGTCTCATATCGTGTGCTGGGGGTGTGCGGGGTGCGCGTTGTGTCAAATATTTCATTGTTTTTAATTCCCATGTTCTGTACATTCCAGCTCCGGGTGTCCACCCTGCTCCCTTTAAATACCCCTGCACCCCATAATCAAAACCCACCCTTACTCCTTAAATTACCCCAACACCCTTAAACACTAACCCATCTTAACCCTATAAATATACTCTATACCCCAAAACCCAAACCTATACCTAAATCCTAAAAATACCCCTGTACCCCAAAAACCAAACCTACCCCTGAACCCTAAAATACCCCTGCACCCCAAAACCCAAACTTAGCCCTGAACCCTAAAATACCCCTGTACCCCAAAACCCAAACCTACCCCTGAACCATAAAAATAACCCTGTACCCCAAAACCCAAACCTACCCCTGAACCCTAAAATACCCCTGTACCCCAAAACCCAAACCTAGCCCTGAACCCTAAAAATACCCCTGTACCGCAAAACCCCAAACTACCCCTGAACCCTACAAATACCCCTATAACCCAAAACCCAAACCTAGCCCTGAACCCTAAAAATACGCCTGTACCCCAAAACCCATACATATCCCTAAACCCTAAAACTACCCCTGTGCCCCATAACCCAAAACTATATCTGAACCCTTAAAATACCCAAACACCCCAAAACATATACCTCAGTACCCCAAAACATATACCCCTATACCCATACCTTATCCAAACATTAAAAATAAACATGCTTTTACCATTCATGCATTTACAACGAATTTCGTTGTAAATGTATGCGTGGTAAAATCATGTAAAATGTAATGCCATGTGTTATAATGGCATTGCGGAGTCATGGTACTTTCATAATGAAAGTATGCGGAGTGATGGTCTGCGGAAAGAAAGTTGCGGAATAATGGGTGTTTACCTTCCCCCGATAAATACATTGGTGGCTTGGCGGCCCACATCTCCAGCAACATACTCATATTTTTTCACCACCGATTTGAAAAATGCACAGGTCTTTCTCATTGATGGCCAGCACCGACATACACTTTTAGACACACCTCCCGCCACAAGTTCTAGAATTGCGAACTTTAGAGCTGGGGAGCTACGGTCGAATCTCGGCATCTGAAAGAGACACGTTAGTGATAGATTCCTTACCTTAGAATATCCCCAGGCGTCAGACTGAATCCGGAAATTTTTGCGTAGCAATACCCCTGCGCGCTGGTAGGCGTCGTCTGCGGCTCCGCGTCCGTCGTCGGCATCGTGAGCGCCGGGATGACGTCGTCGGAGTATATAGACGGCGCCCATGCGCGCTGACGTCAGTTCTTCTTTTTTCCGCGCCAGCTAGCGCAGATCCGGAAGAAGCTCTACCCCCAGTCACTTTTTGACTGAAAACTTTTTTGATCTTTTTGATCCTCTAGTTAGTCGATTCTCGACTATCGGTGCCAGGGATGCCCGGGTTCAAGCCTTGCTCGAAGTGCGGCCGACTCATGTCGGTCACGGACCCCCATCGCCGGTGCCTGAAGTGCTTAGGCCTCGACCACGACGATCGAACCTGCTCCGACTGCCGGGCCCTGACGTCGAAGGCTAGGCGGGAGCGGTCCCGCAAGCGTCTCGAGCTGAGGCAGTCGGCCCCGCGCCGCTCCAGGTCCCGGTCCCACGGGAGGTCGAGGGACAGGTCGCGAGGTCGGAGTCATCGACGTTCCGGGAGTGGACACCGATCGTCTGGTTCCAAGTCCTCAGGTAAGAGGCATGAGAGGTCGGAGCGACACCATCGATCCTCCGACCCGCCCCGTCGCTCGCACGATGCGACCGGGAACTCGGGCGACACCGCCCACGCGGCTCCGCGGGAGTCGCAAGCGTCGCCGCCTGCCCCACACCTTCGGTTCCCTGGGCACGGCGCGTCGCAGGAGGAGGTCGAGAGGTACCTCATGGCCATGAGGGCCCTCCCTCCTCAGTCGGTTCCCGTGGCGCCTTCGGGCCGATCGGCTCCGTCTGGAGGTCCTTCCGGGTCGGGCGCTTCGGCCCCGACGACGTCGGGTGCTTCGGCCCCGGCGCCGCTGGCGACTTCGGTCCCGGCGCCGCGCGACCTCGCTGGATCCGGCTCCGGATCCGGGACCTCGCCGGTCGACCCTACGACCTCGCCGGCGACGTCCCTTCAGGTGTCGTCCCCGGCAGCCGAAGTGGTTGCCGACCCCAATGCTTCCTACGGTCCTACTCAGGTGTCGGAGGGGCGCCGCTGGGCGCCGATTCCGTCGGCCTTCGGAGAGTTCTATCTCCACGAGGAGGCCCTGGCTGTTAATCCTGGTCTCCAGGAGCCGGGTGACGAGGAGCAATGGGAGGGGTCCGAGGACCCTCTGGCACGTGATTGCCAGTCTCATCAGGACTGGACATATGAGCTTGGGGAGGCCAGTGGTATTGACACCTCGCCAGACACTGGATTTACGTCGCCCCCGACTGTGGCTTCGGAGGCGGGTTCTGCTTACAGTGTAGTGTTGACGAAGGCAGCTAAGGCCCTAAACCTTGAGCTCCCCGTCGCGGCCGTGAGGACTAATCTCCTCACTGAGGTCCTCAAACAGCAGTCCGGTACCGCGGAGCCCCTCCTGCCGTTCAACGAGGCCTTGTGTGACGTTCTTCTGGGCACTTGGTCCAAGCCCGCCACAGGCCCCCCTGTGGACAGGAACGTGGCCAGACGCTACCGCCCGGCACCGGGCGACCCTTGCTTTTTGTCCATCCACCCCACCCCCGAGAGCCTGGTCATCCAGGCCTCCAACTCCCAGACCGCATTCCCGTCGGCCCCGCCCGACAGGGAATCCAAGAGATATGAGCAGTTCGGGAAGAAGGTCTTCTCGTCTGTGAGCCTAGGGCTCCGGTCAGTGAACACCAACTGTCTCTTGGGCCGCTACACCCACACCCTGTGGGACACGGTTGCGGAGGTGCTGCCACAATGCCCTGAGGAGGTCAGGGCTAAACTCAGCCAAACCCTTGCGGACGGCCGGGATGCGGCACGTTTTTCTATCCGGTGTGGGCTGGATACCACGGACTCACTGGGCAGGGCGATGGCAACGACGGTGGCGGTTCGACGCCACGCCTGGTTGAGGTCCGCCAACTTCTCGGCCGATGTCCAGGCCACCCTCCTGGACATGCCGTTTGATGGCCGTCGCCTCTTCGGCGACAAGGCAGACCATGCGCTGGAACGTTTCAAGGACTTCAGGGCCACGGCCAAGTCCTTGGGCCTTACGGCCCCACGCCAGCAATCGGGTGCCTTTCGCTCCTTTCGTGGCCACGGAAGGGGCGCCCCACCACGGACCGCCAGCCACACGCCGCAAAATATCCAGCAGCGCGGTGGCGGACGTGGGAACCGCCGCGGCGGTGGTCGGGGTCAGCGGCGAGGCCAGTCCACACCTCCCTCAGCAGCCCCTGCCTCAAAACCTTCCTAGTCCGAGTTTTCAGGCCCATGTGACGCCTGTGGGAGGCAGGGTTCGCCATCACCTCTCCCACTGGCATACAGTCACTTCGGACAGGTGGGTGCTGCAAATTGTCCGAAGGGGTTTCTCCCTCCCCTTCGAGTCTTCCCCTCCATCCATGCCACCTCAATACCACCGTGTGTCGGGGGATCACTTGCGACTTCTGCGAGAGGAAGTTTCGGCCCTCTTGGCCAAGAGGGCCATCGAGCGCGTTCCTGGGCCAGAAGTAGGACGTGGCTGTTACTCCCACTACTTTCTGGTACCCAAGAAGGGCAAAGGGGGCCTACGCCCTATCTTGGATCTGCGGAACGTCAACGGCTTCCTCCGGACGGAGAAGTTCAAGATGCTCACTTTGGCTCAGGTCCTGGCTGCCCTGGACCCAGGAGACTGGATGGTAGCGTTGGACTTGCAGGACGCCTATTTCCACATCCCCGTCCTGCCGGCCCACCGGCGTTACCTGCGGTTCACGGTAGGCCTAGAGCACTTTCAGTTTACCGTGCTCCCCTTCGGCCTTACCAGCGCCCCACGGGTGTTCACGAAGGTGATGGCGGTGGTCGCAGCCCATCTGCGCAGGCAAGGGGTGTCAGTCTTCCCCTACCTCGACGACTGGTTGTTGAAGGCGGGCTCGCCCCAGACAGTCGTCACCCACCTCCAGACTACGGCCGACCTCCTGCACTTGCTGGGGTTTTCCATCAATGTGCCGAAGTCACACCTGTGTCCCTCTCAGAAGCTCCTTTTCATCGGAGCGGTTCTCGACTCGGCGCAGTTTCGGGTTTACCCACCCGAGCAGCGGGTTCGGGATATTCAGGCTCTGATTCCTGTCTTCAGGCCGTTATCCCGGGTCTCGGTCAGGTTGACGCTGCGGCTTCTGGGACTGATGGCCTCCTGCATCCTTCTGGTGCGTCACGCCAGGTGGCGGATGCGGGCTCTGCAGTGGGACCTGAAGTTTCAGTGGGCCCAGCATCAGGGCAACCTGTCCGATCATGTCCTGATCTCGGAGGGCACTGCGAAGCAACTGCAGTAGTGGCTCACGGACCGCGACTGGGTCAGTGGCAGACCCCTCTCTCTACCCCAGCCGGAGCACGTAGTTGTGACGGACGCGTCCCTCCAGGGCTGGGGAGGCCACATGGGAGAGGCGGAGATCAGAGGCCTCTGGTCTCCGGCGGAGTCCCGGCTCCACATCAACCTTCTGGAGCTGCGGGCGATTCGTCTTGCACTGAAGGCATTCCTCCCCTCTGTCAGGGGGAGCGTGGTGCAAGTGTTCACCGACAACACCACCGCCATGTGGTACTGCAACAAACAGGGCGGTGTGGGGTCGTGGACCCTTTGCCAGGAGGCTCTGCGCCTCTGGCAGTGGCTGGAACATCAGGGCGTGACCCTGGTGGTTCAACACCTGGCAGGCTCTCTGAATGCCAGGGCGGACAAACTCAGCCGCCGGTGCATGATGGATCACGAATGGCGTCTGAACTCGGACGTGGCGCAAGGTCTCTTTCGACAGTGGGGAGAGCCTTGGTTAGATCTATTCGCCACAGAAGAGAACGCGCAATGTCAGCAGTTCTGCACGTTGGAGTTTCCAAGGCGGCACTCGCTCGGAGACGCTTTTCGTCGCGAGTGGAGCTGCGGTCTGTTGTACGCCTTTCCGCCTATACCACTTCTGCCCAGAGTGCTGAAGAAGATCAGGCGCGACCGGGCCCAGGTCGTCCTTGTGGCTCCGGACTGGGCACGAAGATACTGGTATCCCGAGCTACTCAGCATGTCAGTCGATCCCCCGATTCGTCTGCCTCTTCGGGAGGACCTTCTGTCGCAGCAGCAGGGGACGGTCCTGCACCCGAACCTGTCCAGTCTCCACCTACAAGCTTGGAGATTGAGCGGCGGCAGTTGAGGCCATTTGACTTGCCTCCCGAAGTCTGTGACATCATTCTGGCAGCCAGGCGTCCCTCCACGAAGTCGGTATACGCCTGCCGGTGGAATAGATTTGTGGCATGGTGCGCAGCAAAGGCTGTGGATCCCCTCTCTGCACCCCTTTCGGAAGTGCTGCTCTTTCTTCTTTCCCTTGCCCAGCAGGGCTCTGCTCTGGGCACTCTTAAAGGGTACCTTTCTGCTCTTTCAGCCTTCTTGAGGCTACCAGATCAGCCTTCTTTATTCAAGTCCCCTATCGTGAGTAGATTTCTGAAGGGCATCACGCACATGTTCCCTCCTGTTCCCTTCGTGATGCCCCAGTGGGACTTGAATCTTGTTCTCACCTATCTGATGTGTGCTCCCTTTGAGCCACTTCATAACTGCCCTCTTCGTCTCCTTACTCTGAAGACGGCCTTCCTGGTTGCCATCACCTCTGCCAGGAGGGTGAGTGAGCTCCAGGCTCTTTCTTCTTCTCCACCTTTCCTGTCTGTTCATCCTGATAAGGTGGTGTTGCGTACACGACCTTCCTTTCTGCCCAAGGTTGTCACGGCCTTCCACATCGGGCAGTCCATCACCTTGCCCACCTTCTTTCCGCCTCCGCATCCCTCGAAAGAGGAGGAGAGGCTCCACCGTCTGGATCCAAAACGTGCGCTCTCCTACTACCTAGACCGCACTCGCCAATTCCGGGTGGATGACCAACTCTTCGTTGGTTACGTGGGCGCGAAGAAGGGAAAGGCTGTACACAAGAGGACCATCTCCAGGTGGATCATCTTGTGCATCAAAGCATGCTACTCCATGGCGAGGAAGGAGCCCCCGGCTGGATTGCGGGCTCACTCCACTCGGGCCACGGCAACGACAACTGCCCTGGGCCGCGGTGTCCCCCTGCAGGACATCTGTCAGGCAGCCACGTGGGCCTCGCTGCACACGTTCGCAAGACACTACTGCCTGGACAGTCAAGTCCGGAGGGATGGCTTCTTTGGCCGTTCCGTCCTCCAGGACTTTCTGGTGTGATATTGGTTCGCAGACCCACCACCGGGGTTGGTATTGCTGGGGTATCTATTCTAAGGTAAGGAATCTATCACTAACGTGTCTCTTTCAGATGCACAAGTTACTACTTGTGTAACGATATATCTGTAAGAGACATTAGTTAGTGATAGATTCCTTACCGCCCTCCCGTCCTCCCCGTTCTGCGAACCGATATTTAGGGTTAAGGTCATCCCCTTTCAGGGCCCTAGTTTCATGGCACCAGTGTTAGTTCTATCATGGCTCTGCGTATCTGGCGCGGAAAAGCTGTGTTCTCAGAACTGACGTCAGCGCGCATGGGCGCCGTCTATATACTCCGACGACGTCATCCCGGCGCTCACGACGCCGACGACGGACGCGGAGCCGCAGACGACGCCTACCAGCGCGCAGGGGTATTGCTACGCAAAAATTTCCGGATCCAGTCTGACGCCTGGGGATATTCTAAGGTAAGGAATCTATCACTAACTAATGTCTCTTACAGATATATCGTTACACAAGTAGTAACTTGTGCATCAGGTCAACATCCTGTGATTCCAGGCAAATTGCTTTGTCTCCCCGTGCCTACCACAAATTAATGTGTTCTTCTGTAATGTAAATTGTGCTCATGCCATGTTGTCCAGTTCGCGCTATATAATATTGCAAGGAAAAATAAAGTAGGGAAACTCGAGTTCACACACTACTGAATGCGCACTCTTAAGTGCATCAGCAGTGCACTGTGAATCGGAGCGTTTCACAGGCCTGTCACAGATAAGAAATGCTATCAAAACGAAATCCTACAAAACAATATACTACTGGCCGGCAGCAATTCATACCCAGACAACGTCGGGACGGGCTGCTAGTTTCCATCATAAGGTATTGCCTGAATCTCCTTTGTGCTGCCAAGGAAACCTTCAGATGGCCCATGTAGAACTTCTTCAGATGGGCAGTGTAAGACACCTTCAGACGGGCCACGTAAGGCACCTTCAGATGGGCCGCGTAAGACACCTTCAGACAGGCTGCATAAGACACCTTCAGATGGGCAGCGTAAGACACCTTCAGATGGGCAGCGTAAGACACCTTCAGATTGGCCACGTAAGACACCTTCAGATGGGCAGCGTAAGACACCTTCAGATGGGCAGCGTAAGACACCTTCAGATGGCCCATGTAAGACACCTTCAGATGGTCCACGTAAGACACCTTCAGATGGGCCACGTAAGACACCTTCAGATGGGCAGCGTAAGACACCTTCAGATGGGCAGCGTAAGACACCTTCAGATGGCCCATGTAAGACACCTTCAGATGGGCCGCGTAAGACCCCTTCAGATGGGTCGCGTAAGACCCCTTCAGATGGGCCGCGTAAGACCCCTTCAGATGGGCCGCGTAAGACCCCTTCAGATGGGCCGCGTAAGACCCCTTCAGATGGGCCGTGTTAGACATCTTCAGATGGCCCACGTAGGACACCTTCAGATGGGCTGCGTAGGACACCTTCAGATGTGTCGAGTAGGACACCTTCAGATGGACCGCGTAAGACTCCTTCAGATGGGCCGCGTAAGACCCCTTCTGATGGGCCGCGCAAGACCCCTTCAGATGGGCCGCGTAAGACCCCTTCAGATGGGCCGCGTAAGACCCCTTCAGATGGGCCGTGTTAGACATCTTCAGATGGCCCACGTAGGACACCTTCAGATGGGCTGTATAGGACACCTTCAGATGGGCCGCGTAGGACACCTTCAGATGGGTCGAGTAGGACACCTTCAGATGGACGCGTAGGACACCTTCAGATGGGCCGCGTAGGACACCTTCAGATGACCCAAGTAGGACACCTTCAGATGGGTCGAGTAGGACACCTTCAGATGGACCGCGTAGGACACCTTCGGCTTATGTGGTTCTAAAACCACCTTTCTCTAATGTTGCCTCATCATTTGCCTTTTCAATATGCCTCGTTTTCATCTTTCATTTTCCATTCTGTTTCCTTATATCTCTAGTCTGTTCCTCATCAAGAGACCGACATTTCTCATCCATACCTGTAAAATCTTTGCCCTGCCTGTTACGACTTAAGACAAGTCCCAAAGCTTCTTTAAAAGAAGCTTTTACCTCTTTCTCTACTTTTTTCCATATAACTTCCTCCTGAGCCCGTGTCTCAGATGCACCGTCATCTTATCTCTTTTTTAAGTATTCCCCAGGGCCAAGTACAATAAAAGAATCAAACACTAACATCATTCATTTGCGGCTGGCATGTATTTAGAGTGGTGGGTGAGCAAAATATGGGTGGTATTTAAATACAAATAAAAAATGGCACTTACCTTTCTGACTTACCGCACGATGTTCTCTTTGCTTGGGTGTCTTCTCTCCTAGAAGCTCCGGACCCAGAAAACTGCACTACCCAATCCTAGCCCTGCTTTCATGCTGTCAACCAGCACAAGAGAAGCCATGCTCTCAGCGCTCTTAACAGCACTGGAGGCCTGCGCTTGCTCTAGCCCACCTGTCTAAGGCAGCTAGGTTAGAGAAGTTTAAAATGCACATGTCTGGCTGGCCACTGCAAGACGTCCACCCAAAGGGACATGCACACTTTAAACCTAAGTGCACAGCTCCCTGCTGCCACTCATTAGCTGCGCCCTGACACTCGGTTCAGGACAAGTTGTTAAAAAATAAAATGGAAATTAATAAAATGTATTACCATTTTATTTTTCAGTTGCTCTGGGGTATTTTTTTACTAGGGCAACACTCCCTCGCTCTCATGGAGAGCCGCTATTGACTTAATAGTTGCTTGACTATCACTGCGCCTTGACTGAATAAAAGACTGAGGGGCATATTATCAAGGGATATATCTCTGCTTTTTTGGCTTTAAAAGCCAAGAAAGCGGAGATAAAATTATCTCCCTATCAGCAACAGGGTGCTAACACGCAAATTCGTATGCTAGCACCCTTTTTCTCTACGCTTCCCCTTGCATCTCTAATGAGATGCAAAGGGGGTGTTCCAGAGAAAAATAATAGGAGAACTGTTGTTAAGCGACATTTCTCCTATTATCAATGATTTCGCTAACCCTGTTAGAGATAAAAAAAAAGCAGCGCTAACCGCGGTTAGCACTGCTTTTTTTTACACCTGGGGCATATTACCAAGCAATAGCGATAATTATCGCTATTGCTTGGTTAGAGACAAAAATTTACCGCTGAGCTGCAGCGATTTTTACCGCAAATAAACCTTGGTATTACCAAGGTTTTTTCGCAAATGCGATAAAAATCGCCGCAATGCATGAATATCGCTGAAAAGTCAGCGATATTCATGCATTACCGAGCTAATGCTCTTAGCCATGTTATCCACCTCCCATTGGATAACATGGCTAAGAACTGCTCAGGGCAGGTGTTAGCTTTTGGAGATATTCGCGCTTAGCGCGAATATCTCCAAAAGTTGGTAATAGGAGATAGCGATGTTAGAGACTGTTTTCAGTCGCTAACATCTTGGCACGCCCACTTTGCATGTCATTAGTGATAAATATCACTGACATGCAAAGTGGTGCCCAAGATGGTCGCTATCTCCTACAAGCTGTCGCTAACTTGTGTTAGCGACAGTTAGGTAATAGGGAGATAATTTTATCTCCGCTTTCTTGGCTTTTAAAGCCAAAAAAGCAGAGATAAACCCCCTTGATAATATGCCCCCTGGTATTTTCCTGACTTAGCCATGATATCCTATGGAAGGTGGATATCATGGCTAAGTTTGTGAACCCCTATCATCAAGCTAACGCCAAACTTTGAGAGATTATTGTTGGTTTTCCAGCAATAATCTCTCAATTGGCAGTTAGCGCGAGGATTTTTATCACTTCTGAGATAAACCTTGCTAATAGCAAGTTATCTCTGCGATACTTTCCGGCGATGCTTAGCGTTAAAAAATTCGTTGCTAAGCATCGTTAGCGTTAAATATCGCTTAACGTTGGTAATATGCCCCAAAGATCATTAAGATTTTTCAAACTGTCAAAATTGCCTTCACCAACATGGCCCTCTGTGTTCCTCTTCTACCTGTTCTACCTGCAATAATGGCCTTAACCAAGATGGTGGCACCTACAGCATGATGACCTCATTGCACAAATGATACGCCCTGGAACAAACTGCAGCAGTAACATAAATGAAGCCTGATGGACTGAAAAGTGATTCACATGACTTGCACGGAGAAGAGAGGCTGGCTCTCTGATTGTCTCACAGTCTGTGTGGGAGTGAGGCTACATGCGCTTCTTTTCAAATGCGTAGACCAGACCCCATGGGCAACTGCCTGAGCACGTCTTGGCTACAAAAATGTTAAAACTTAAACTCTTTTACATATGCCTAAATCTACTGTAATTTCCAGTAACCTTGCATCAACAACATTTATAATTCTCAAAACATTTGAAAACATATAATGGCAAAATACTATACCTAGACACGAGGGAAAGCTTTTCCCACTTTGTATGCGTGCTGCTCAGTGCAGCATGCATGCAAAGTCAGAAAAGGAAGGAAAAATGAAAGCATTTCTCCTTCCTTCCTTACACCTAGTTTAAAGGGCGCAGTTTTCTCACTCTAAACTCAATCTACTGTATTTAGTAAAGTGGGTTTAGTGGGAGAAACCATGGGTGGGTGCATGGTAACACTCATGCACCACCCTTGGTACACCCCCATTGCGTAAAGTAATGTGAAGCAGCGATATCCTCTGCTTCACATTATTTTTATGTTATTTCTAGAACTAAACCAGTTTAGTGCTGGTAAGTAAATTAGGAAAAAAAGATTTTGTGTCATTTTACGTCACTTTTGTGATGCTAAATCTCAGTAAATCTCCCCCTGACTGTTCTGATTCTAGAATGTTAATAAGTGTGGCTAGCAGTTTGCTTTAATTGGCTGCCTTGGAGCAGCCTTAAAGAGATTATGCATAATACTGGCCTCCGGTCTTGTCCTGAAATCTCACCATTAATGGTAGCTTTTTGTTTCAGTAAACATACGTATCTGATTTATCATTCGAAAATCTGTACAATGACTTCTGTTCGGAACAAAATCAGCTCGGGTTACAACAGTAGGGAGCTGAGTCGGGTACGTCCTCCAATGTGGGCCTATGTTTTCATCTGACTGAAATGTCGTCGCGCTACATTTTCGCAAATCAACAGTTTGACCACAAGAGGGCAGCACTCCTCCATCTTCAGGTGTGATCTTTTAGTAACAACATTTTAGACGTTGAGTAACTGGTTTGTTTACATGGCCTCTCAAGAAATGACCAACAAATGCAAGGAGCATGCACGGTTTTGTTATAATTTTTTTATACTGAATGTATTCTTGTAGTATTTTAAGAAGCCCTTTTTGTATGTTTATGTCACAGTAGCGACAATTGGTAAATGAATCATTGGAAACATCTGGAAAAAAAACTATAAAAGGTTACAAATATGTTCTGTGAACTAGCATTTACATGGTATACAACTGCCATTGTTGTGGTAGTGTAACATGTAGCTTTTTTGCCCAGAAGTGGTTGCCTGCCGGAAACAGCAGGACTGGTTGGAAGTGTGTGGGTGGAGTGTGTGTGCCGGTGCGTTTGAGAAGTGGTGAGTGTGTACTCCATAGCAGATCACAAAGATTTTTATGAGGAAAAATGTCCGTTCTTTCAAGTCTGTATATAGAGGACAGGACTATTTCATGTTGCAGAATAGCATCTTTATTATTTAATGTGGAACATGGACAGCCGGCACGTGTTTCGCCCCCTCTTGGCGAATTGCGCCGGGGCTTTCTCAAGGCTAATTTACGGATTAGTTTATGGGTTAAGTCCCAGGCTATCCGATAGCCTGGGACTTAACCCATAAACTAATCCGTAGACCGTGGTTTGGGAGCAGGGACTGAACGCGGAATAAAGCCGTATATAACCTAAAGAAGAACCTCTGCTCCAGGAGTATTGCACTCCCTGAATTTTGAAAAAATTGGGAATCATAATTATATATCCTACACATGTTAAATTAGCCTAGAGAAAGCCCCGGCGCAATTCGCCAAGAGGGGGCGAAACACGTGTCGGCTGTCCATGTTCCACATTAAATAATAAAGATGCTATTCTACAACATGAAATAGTCCTGTCCTCTATATATGTCGTCAACACTCAGTGTCAAATGCCTTTCGCGCTTGATTGCCTGGTTAGGCAGGCGCATGTTTATGAATAATCTGTTTTTTCCGAGCTGCTTTGGTTTTTCGGCTATCACCATCGGTGAGACCCAGGGTGTCGGACCAGTAACCTTTTTGATCACTCCTTGTTGTTCTAGATTGTGGAGTTCTTGCTTAATTAGCATCCGCAGGTGGAAGGGTATGCGTCGGTGCCTCAGGGCAACTGGTTTCACGGCCTTATCTATATGCAGCTTGACCGGTGGCCTGTTCATGCTTTAGAGTCCTTTAAAGAGGTGCGGGAAGAGTTTCAAGATGTCCTCTATCTGTAGGGCTTTGACTGCGTGGGCGAATGTGACGAGGCTGAGGTCTTCAGCTGTGTGACTCCCCACCAGGATGTCGGCCTCTCAGTCCACCACATGGAAAGTTGTGGTAATCTCATGGCTTTCTGACTTCACCTGCACTGTTATCTTCCCCTTGAGCGGTAGGGGTTATTGGCTGCCATATTTGAGGAGTTTAACATGTGACGGGGACAACGTGGGCCTTGGTTTCAGTCGCTTGTACTGTTCGCTCCCCATCACATTCACAGACGCCCCTGTGTCGATCAGCTCAGTGACTTGGGATCCAGCAATTTCGAGGGCACATTTGGGCTGTGGCCATCGCTTCCGCTTGAGGTCACTGGCGAATGAGATGAGGTAACATTCGCCTTCGTTGTCTGTGTATGAATCCTCTAGGTACTGTCTCCGCAGTGTTGGTGTTCTGAGTGTCTTCAGGCTTTTGAGTTCTTTGAGAGACAGATGTTTTACTGCCTTTGATGGTGGTCATCTTACACAAGTTCCTCTATTTCTTGGACCCCCTCTGCATGCAACAACTAAATGGTTGGGAGTACCACACTTCAATACTTTGCGGATCACTTTCCTGGCAGCAGCTCCTTATTGGCAGCAGAACTGACCCTTTTTCCCTTCGTTTTTCACAGCAACTCGCGGGACCCGTGTGGGAGGCTTCCTTTGCTTCTTTGGAGACAATTTGGCTACGGAGTGGATTGTAGCATACTAAACTTGCAGGGCTGCGAGCAGGCGGAGGCGCAGGACTACCTGTCCCAGGAGCGCCCGTCCGCCCTCTTTCAACCCACATGGGCAGCTCTCCCTGCAGGCTCCTCCCTTCCACACTCTGATCCTATAAACAATCTAGGCTAGTCCCGCTGCGCGGGAGCGACCGGGAGAAGCCCGGGACAAGGGCAGGACCGTCTGTGGCCGTCAGGGGCCAAAGGAGGCCGGGCTGGGCCACCCCCCTTACATTGTGAAAGCGGATCCGCGGTATAGTCACTACTCTTTGACATTGATTATAGCTTCATGCTACTAGTACCACACATGTATTAATGATTGCTGTGCCCTGTATGACTCTTTTTGTTTAGCCGGGTTTGTTATTGACTTCACCCTTAGGCTCCCTTTATATTGTTCTTTTGAACTCTTTTTATACGCCTAAAATGTCTTCACTTGAAACGAACCCCCTACCGGGCACAGCAGGGGCTCCCATTTTAGGCCCATTGGATAAGTTCTTTGCTAAGGTGAAGAGCGAAGTCGATAGGGAGATTACGCTTGCAGAGAATCGAGCTGGGCGCCGTCTTTCCATCGAGTTGTTAAAACAAAGACCACTCCCCGCCCAGAAGGTGGATACAAGTACTGCAACAGACCTAATTAATTACAAAGAACCTGATGCTGAGCCACTTAGTACAGATGGTATCCCGCTTATATTTCAGAACAACTACCCTGCCCAAAACGACATCATAGTCATTCCTGACTTTAATTCTTCTGAGTCAACCCAAAATCAGTTAATTGACTTAAGCACTCCCTTACCTAATGATGTAGCACCTCTCCACGATATAAATGTACCTTCCCCTATATTTACACCCCTAGGATCTGATTGTCATCCGATTACCACACTTGACAAAAAGTCTAAAAAATCTCCCATTAAGGGATCAAACAGTGCCTCTGGCTCACCACCGAGAAAGAGAAGAAGGAAGGGTGGAATCAAAAAGGGGAATAGACTTCCTATCAGTAATATGTACTCCTCGCACAAGATTACTAAAGAAGCAGGGAATGCGGACTCAATAGGGCATTTGACTGCCAAATCGATATTTGTCCCAAGTTATGAAGGTCTATTAAATGATATTGACTGCCTTATCAAGGCTTTGATACTTCCACTCACTGAAAGGGTTATAAGGTTAGGAGAGAAAATGGACCAGATCCTTCAAGGGCAAAAGGTAGCACCCTGTCACAAACCTGGCGACCAAAGTAATATGTACCCGCTAGTCAAACAGCCTCCTAACGACTTACCCAAGCAACATACTGCCACTCCTACATTAATTAAAAAGCCCGCCGTCGTGAGACCTAACCCATTGGCGGATACTAAACCCTCCACAGTTATTGATAATTCAAATAAGGAAAATCCCCATCCTCATACAGGTACACAAAAAAGAGGCAACACCATAAAAGAACCCCCAAGCAGGCTTACCCAAACAACCAGAATAAGAACTAGAAACGTTGTTGATTTGCCCCCGGAATCCCTAAATTATGTCATCGTTCTCACAGGAGTCCCGACCACGCCAGATGGTAACCCAGAACACTATTCCAGTCTTAAAAATAAGGTCATTTACTGGCTGCAAAAAAATAGACCACTCCCAACGCACCTAAATGGTGACATAGTTACAGTTAGGCGATGTAAGTGGGTGGGATCTAGACCAAAGGACATCGAAGGAGATGTGATCATCGTCAATTTTAAAGACCACAGACTGGTCACATATATCAATGACTGGTTCCCAGGGAGATGTGAGGGAGGAATCTCTACGCATAACTTGAGCTACTTCTATCTGGAAGCTCTTACTAAGCCCTCAATTAATAATAACCCATCAACGATGAATAGAAATCCTCCTCCCCTAAATAAATGGAGATTTGAAGGCCCATATAGACCAAACCCAACTTTGAATCCAGCTCAAAGATTTTATAATGGAAATGACTCTCCTTTTTTCCAATCCATGCCTACTCCCTATCCTCCTAAAATGTATAGACCTCATGTACCCCACAGACCGGATTCTTTTATGAACCCAGTTGGTCACAACTTTCACAGCAGGAATAATAATTTCTGTTTCCCACCAATCTACCCAAACCAACCATTGTCTAACTACAACAACTCCTATGTCAATAATTCCAGGGATTACTTCCAAACCCATAATCCCAGGGATATTTGGGACATACCTCTGTCTAATTTATTCCATCCTTTCTCTGGACTGGATGAGAATGAATGACTTAATGCAACATGTACAAGGGAAAAATCGTCTGATAGGTACCTGACGTGTCGCTGCGCTACAGGTCAAGCTGATTCAGCCAGCACACTCGAGGAGCAATGGATAAGCAAGAAATCTGGGGAAAATATAAAGAGCCCTACTTTGGAACCTAACCCTGTTTCTTACCAATCCCAGTTACCCATAAACGATTGTAGTTTTGCTACCTCCATGATAACAGCGGCCACACCACATGCACCCCTCCCGCATGCTCCTAATTCAAAGGAGAAACCTGGATGCAACCAAGTTGACCCTAGCAAGGTTTTTCACTCGCTGCTTTCGTGGAATGTGGCGGGTCTTGGAAGCAAAATCACCCACAAGCCCTGGTTAGATTTCATCCAAAATCATGGCATACTTTGCCTCCAAGAGACATGGCTTCTTGAGGAAGCACACCTGCTAGGATATCAGACCTTTCATTCCCCGGCTATTCCATCAGCACAGGGACACAACAAGGGAGGACTTTGTATTTATGTCTCAACTACTGTGGATGTTAAATTTTTCTCTAACCAGCACTTTCAAATATTAACATTTAAGTGGGGTCTTATTCAGAATATTGTATTAGTGAACTTTTATAACAACATGACAAGCAGTGAGATGGAGCCCACTATGGCAAAAATGATGAGTTGTATTACTCGACTTGCTGAAGACCTTGTAGGGGAAAAAAGGATTGTGTGGGTGGGGGATTTTAATTGTACCATTTGTTCGTTTATCGAAACAGACTTGTGTGGTCTGTCAGATTATGGGGAGGATGGTCCCATACATTATTCTCACACCAAGATGGGGTCCCTTCTTAATGGTATTGTTTTTAATTTTGATATTTCATTTGTTAACCAGATTTGCTCACCACCTGTTCCATTTAAGCCAACTTTTAATGGGAGAGGCTGTAATTCGACAATTGATTTTGCCTTAATCACCCCTGTCAACTCAGGATTTATAACCTCCTGGGAAGTTGGGAAAGATCTATCGAGCGATCACTATCCACTGATTATTGGTGTAAATGTCACAGGGCTTCACCGCAAGAAAGGGACTGTATGCACCTACCCACATAAGATCAATCTAACTAAAACCAACGGATATGTTGTGAAATGGGAAAAAATTGTCCCCCGAGTGTTCCTGCAGAACGTGCTTACATCATGTGCTGCTGATGTTGTTGCTTGTCTGGAGGAACACAATGACCCAAAGAACGTAATGACTGCTTTCTCAAAAATACAGCATTACATTAAAAATCTGCTGGTTTGAGTGCCTAAAGGAAATATCAAAAGGCCCGAAGGGTGGTTCAATGGAAAGTGCACTAAGGCACTGAAAGATCTAAAAAGAGCCCTGTCCTTAAAACCGAAAAATCCAGCCTTAATACGTGAGACCAGGAGAGTATACAAATCATCTATTAAAGAAAGAAAGCTGACTTTGAAAAAGGAAGCATGGGAATCATTGATGGAGGCATCAAGGCAGAAGAACAGTTCTCTTTTCTGGAGGGCGGTAAAATCTTTATACCAGCCAAGGGATAGTGTTAACACTATGGACTTAGCCATAACGGGTGAAAGGTGGTTAAGCCGTTTTAGACAATTGTACAACCACACAATCTCTGGAGACAGTATAACACCATCAGGGGTGTGTCCATCTACAGAAAAGAGAGTACATAACAGTGGCTCAGAATATCCCCCAGTCCATCCATTCCCTATAGACTTATTATTTACCATTGAGGAAGTTTATGATGCCATTAGGGAAAGTGCAACAGGCAAAGCCGCAGGACCAGATTGTATGCCGGTAGATGTCTATAAAGCAGAGCCGGACTTCTGGGCCCCCTTGCTCACAAATGTTTTAAATAAGGGAAATCAGAGTGGGTTCATTGATACCTGGACTGATGCTATCGTGGTCCCTATATTTAAAAAAGGTAACAGGGATGATCCCACCTGCTATAGGCTGATATCCCTACTGGATGGACTAATGAAGGTGGCTGGAAGAATTATCTTAAAGAGAATACAACTTTGGGAGGAAGACCATAATGTTGTTTCCCACTTACAGTACGGGTTCAGAAAAGGAATAGGGACAATTGAACAGTGCCTAAATTTGTCCCTCCTCGTCTCCAAGTATACTCACGCCAAACGCGGAGCTCTTTTTATAACTTTTATCGATCTCAGCTCCGCGTTTGACTGTGTTGATCATGTATTGCTGTGGGCAACACTGGGTGAACTGGGTATTGATAACCGCATCATCACTTTTATCAAAGAGCTCTATAAAGAGGCAGGGGCAAGAGTTAGGTATGGTAAACAGGGGGAATGTACAGAGAAATTCCCGATTACTAGAGGGGTGAGACAAGGCTGTATTCTGGCCCCGCTGCTCTTCACATACTATATTAATTCAATCGGACAGCACCTTTCAACCCTATCTAATGATTATCCAACTGTTAAAGGCTTACCGGTCCCAATTTTATTATATGCCGACGATGCGGCTATAATGTCCCAGACCAAAGTTGGTCTACAAAGGGCGGTAACCAATTTCGCGTGCTATATGAGGGATAGAGGACTCAGAGTTAACATCTCGAAAACATTCACGATGCCCTGTACCCGGAAGATTAATAGAGCTCCTTGTACCATATTCCTAGATAATCAAAACATTGTAACTACAGATAAATTTTGTTATCTAGGCGTTTTGTTCGATAGACGGTGCCGCTGGCAGGCAGCGATAGCCGCTAGGAAGCTGGCCTATAGCCGCACAATAGGCGCCTTGCGTGTTTTTTCCGATAGAACTGGCGGCAAGCCTATTAAGGAGCTGATCCAGATTTATCGGGCTAAACGCGTCTCTACGGCCACCTATGGCGCGGGCATATGGGGTATTGAGAAAGACCACTCCCTACAGAGCTGCGAAAACCAATTAATTTGCTACCTTCTGGGAGTGGCCAAAAGTACCTCCACGTACATGTCACATATTGAGGTAGGAGTTACATATCTCAATGACATCATTAAGATGTCCCCCATTTTGCTTTGGCACAAAGTATGGGTTACACATGAAGCCAGTTTCAATAGAGATCTTATCAAAGACTGTCTGGCCTTAGACGGGGCAGCCAATGTTAAATGGTTATCTTATGTGAGATCCACGCTTACTGATCTGGGCCACCCAGAGTACTTTGATAACCCTAGAACCCTGGATGGACTATCAAGATCAGCCTTGAAAAAAATGATAACCATCCACCTAGAAACTGTTAGAAGGAACAGCGAAAAATCAAGGCGCACAGTATTAAATGACCAGGAAATCACACCAACTGAGGGTTTGCAAACTTACCTCGTTCTGGTACAGAGCCCATACCTTCGAATGTTGTTGACTCGCTTGCGTCTGGGCATTTTTTTCCGATGGTTACCCTACCTAATGTTAATGACTGGTCCTCTAACAAATTAATATGCCCTTGTGATAACATCTCGGTGCAATCTAACATTCATATCATGTTTTTTTGCAAACTATATACGAACCCCAGAAAACAATTTTTGATGCCGTTATTAAAACGAAAGGGGTTACGAAAATGTAGACCAGCATATCAAAAAATGTTACAGTTAGAAGGAGATCATATCATTTACGCCGTCTCATGTTTTTTAAAAACGGTAATAATGTACAGAAAATCTTTGTGTTAAATTTTCTCCCTGTAGTTCATCGTCGCCTGCTACCAATGAAATGTTTGTATTTTACGGTTTTTTATTCTGTTTTTCATGAAATATTCTCAATGATTAAGTAAGCGTCTATTTTGTATCGATTATGTATACAATACTTTTAATCGTTGTATGTATAAATGTTTTTGTAGTGCTTTTATGATTTTACTTGAAAAATCGAATAAAGCTTACTTTACTTACTTACTTACTTCGAGCACGTTTGTCCCTGCGCTGGACATTCTTCCCGGGGGTGTTCTGCTCTACCCCAGTACCCACAGCGTGACCCTTGTGTGCTATTGCTTGGCCAACGCCCTTGGGTTCCTCTTTTCTGTGTGCACCCTGCATCTGCTTGTTCAGTCTTGATGGCTGTCGGTCTCTCTGACTGTTGGGTGATGGCGATGTCCTTTGCTGTCGCTCTAGCGTCCAATAGGTCGTGCGACCGTGCCATGATGAGAATGTCTTTGAAAATGATTCCTGGCTTTCGCAAGATGAGGGGGCTGGAGGTTTTTGTTTTGGCATACCTGGATGACTTGTGCTCTGACCTCCTTGATTTGGTCATTAGCCGTTCACGTGCTTCACAGTTCCCTTAGCCGCTCGTGGAATGCATCCATTGACTCTCCTTCCCTCTGGCGTGCTTGGCAGAGATTGAATCTTTCATAATCGGGGTTCAGCTGAGGCTCTAAGTGCGCTTTCAGGGCCCTAACCGCTGCGGCTTAATCGTTGGGTGCTCCTGTGTTTGGTAGATGAGCAAATCATTTGTATATCTCTTCTCCTACGAAGTGCAGCAGTAGGGATCTTTTGACTGCGTCATCCGTTTCTCGTGGTGCTGTGAAATAATTATCTAGGTGGTTGATCCAGATTGTCCATCTTGGGGACGCAGAGGCTGGGTCTATCAGCACACTGGATGGGGGTAGAGCATTCATTTAGGCGTGGTAGGTTTGATGCACTGGTGCCCTGCCTGTTGCACTGGCAGTGGATTCTGTGGTGCTGCTTGTGCCACCTGATCAGTCATGGTCTCTGCGTATGGTGATCTGCAGTGGTTGGGTGTGTACTTACCACTGATGTTTCCTTCTGTGGTGTGTGCCTCATTTTCAGACTGTACTTTTTGTTTTGTCTGTTCACTCCCTTCGTTTCCTGAGTTTTGTTTTCTTTTCTATGCTGGCAGAAGGCTGCTTACACTCCCAGCGTTGCTCTTGTAGGGGTAGAGGATCCTCAGGGTCGGACTGGCTACCGGGCTTTCCTTATTAAACAATGCAAAACAAATGTTTTAAAAAGTACGCTTCAAAGCTATTTGTTTTGCATTGTTCATTTAGAAGCGCCTGCAGCTCCCCAGCAACAAAACCGTCCCCTCCGCAGTAAACCTGGACCCCACCATTCCACCCCAGCAAAAAACGCCTCGTAGCCAGTCCGCCCCTGGTGGTCCTGCAGGGTAGCGTGTTGAGGCGTGGTGCTTTCCTGGCATAAAACACATGAGCTCTTGGCCGGGAGGTGCCGTAGAGGCCGTGTCGCTGGAGACCTGCAGGGAGCAATCTGCGCATGCAAACGTTGAGCCGACGCGCTGCAGGTTGGGCCGCTTGAAAACCTTTGTTGCCGGTGACTTCGGCGCGCTGCTCTGCTGCCGTAAGAGCGTGAGGCCAGGTGAGAAAAACGGGTGACGATACCTTCATCTTTACAGCAGCAGTGCCCGCCACTAGGTTAATGCCTGCTGTGTCGGCGTCGGAGACTTGCTGGCAGCGCTTCGTCGGTATGCGCACTTGCGAGGGTCCTGCACTCAGTGGGGATGTTGCTTCCCGCTGCGATCTGCCTCTGGTCCGGGATGTCAGTAAAGGAGAGGAGAGGGGCGTGGGTGGATGAAGCTGGGCCGCGATTGATGCCTGCGCTCATCGCCAGTGTAACGGGCCTTCACAAGACTCATGAGCCCTAGCTGGAGGAGCTGAATACACAACTACACAGTATGCAGGTATGGGCCGGAAGTCACAAGCGTCCTCCGCTCATTTATTGAAGATCTCTGGCCATGCCTGGCCAGAAGGTGATACAAAGTATAAAAGCCCTTCCGGGCCAGCATCTGGGTCCTGATTGTGCAGGGCCTATACCGCTACAGGTGGGGTTGAGTTGTGTGTGGTACATGAGGGCTGGAACTGAACTCCGACCATGCAGATGCTAAGCGTACCCTTGTAGTACAGGGGATTTGGAGTTGGAAAGGTGCATGGACCTAGGAGTGGCTGGAGAGGTGTGTGGGTGCGGTGAGTTGAGTGTGGTGGTACATGAGGGCATGATCATGTTGCAGAGGGTTTGCCACAGCAGCTAACAGTGCTAGTGGAGCACACATAGGGTTAGATCGGCATAGAGCACATGGTCCTAACAGAAGGATAGGCGTGTCACTGATGAAAGATGTGCCACAGGAGTTGTTAAGAGTGCTAAGGGCACATAGGCCAATATGATTTGCTAAAGAGGCTGGCGGAGGTTATCATATTAGGGAAAAGTTGAGAATGGTGAGTGGGAGACAAAGGCAGGATCGGCCTACGTCAGTGTGGCTTTGTAGATGCAGCTAAGTGTTCCAGGGTTTCAGAAGGTTTTACATGAAGTAGAGATTGTTTTTTCACATACTTTGTTCCTGAGTGGTTTTGCAAGCGAACCCTTGCAAACCCAAGTGGCTGGGCTTTCAAGGTGAGTTTATAGAATATCATTATGAGAAGAAACAGAGTAAGTGACTGAAGACGGACATGCGCAGCCTTGAAGAAGCACTGCAACATGGGTATGAAACACAAGAATTGGTACAGCAGTGAGCTCACACTCCCGGTTGTGTAAATAACATTTAAAGAGCTAAATTAAACATGTTTCACCAGCTTTGAGAGCACCATCTTTTGCCTTGTTTGTATGCGGTATTTGTGAAAAATGACCCTAGTAAAAAGGCAGTGCAGTGTCGTACAGCGTTGACGGCGAGGGTACAATCTATCCAGAGGTGTTGGGTTAGGAGAAGGGAGGTGGACTATTTATTGTCATGAAGTAGTGTTTTTATTTAAAAGTGTGTCTTCAGGTCTTTTCTAAATTGAAGAACTGAAGAGTCCGTCTAGATGGATATGGAGATATTGTTCCAGAGTATGTTGATGGAGAAGTTTTTGATTTTGTTAGAAATGGGGGTCTCTAGTTAGTAGAGGTATGCACCCTATCCAACGTGGGGCCACCACTCTAGTCAGGATAAGTCAGATACACACACTAAAGTAACCTCTGCTCACCCTCTGGTAGCTTGGCACAGAGCAAACAGGCTTAACTTTAAAGGCAATGTGTAAAGTATTTGCAACACCTAAAACAGTAAAACTGTGAAAACACCACACAAAATGAATCCACGACACTTTGAAAAATAGAGCTTAATTTGACTAAATCGGCGACATACCTATAACTAGAACAGGAGTGATGAATTTTTAAAGAATATCCTATTATGGTGCATAGAGTTATAAAGTGCCAACCTGGGCAATCTGGTTGAGCTGGACTGGGTCAAATCTGAAAAGTCAAGCCAACTGCGATGGAGGGTCGGTTGGATACAGAAGCCACGCAGGCCCTGCTGAAAACAGTACCTTTCCTGAGGATGTGTCCATTGGGTAGATGCGTCATCGCCAGACCTCGCAAACTGGACCCTCATCGTAGTCGAAGTCCATATGATGAAGCAGTGCGTCATCATCGAGCCTCGCAGTTGGGTTTTGCGTCGTCATCGAGCCACGCACAATAGCCTTGAAGCCGAGATGCGTCGGCAGTGAAGTTAGTGCATCTGGTTCTGACAGGCAGAAAACAGGCAATGCATGGAAATATGCAGAAAGAGCAAGAAAACCCACCCCAAGGTCCCAGGACTGGATTGGCACCACTTGGCAGGGCAGGTTTAAATTGTGAGTCCAGATATACTAAACTTAAAATTTCTATCTTGTCACAATTGGGAGTTACACTTGTAAGATGCAAAAAGGCAAAGCCAATGTTAACCCAAGGGCAAGAAAGGCCTTTCAGTAGTGAAAAATGAAAGTAAGTTTTTTTCACTACCTGGACATGTAAATCTTAAAAGTATATGTACAACTTTTTAAAATTCACTGCACCATGCCCTTTGGGCTATCCAGAGCATACCTTGCAGGTGACTTATATGTATTAAAAAGGAAGGGTTGGGACTGGCAAGTAGGTTAGCTTGCTAGGTTGAATTGGCAGTTTAAAACTGCACACAATGGCTCTGCAGTGGCACGCTTAAGACATGTTTAAAGGGATACTGAAGTGGGTGGCAAAATAAGTAATGCAGGCCCACTAGTAATATTTAATTTACCGGCCCTGGGCACATGTAGTTCATTTTATTAGGGACTAATAAGTAAATTAAATATGCCAGTTGTGGACAAGCTAATGTTACCATGTTTTAAGTAGAGAGCACATGCACTTTAGCACTGGTTAGCAGAGATAATGTGCCCAGAGTAGTAAAGCCAACAAAAACAAATTCAGCAAAAATGGGAAGAGTAAGGCAAAAAGTTAGGGGTGGCCCTGCTGAAAGGGACAGGTCCAACAGATTTCTTGAACTGCTTTGTATCCATTCTGTTGGTGTCCTGGCTGCTAGTGTACAGAGTGCCACCAAAGATGACAAACTTGTCAGCGAGATTGGATAGTGAGGTACGAGTCATTACAGCATTGAAGAGAATACTTGCTGGCAAGAATAGCCAGTGGAGGGCCATTAAGGTGAATGCGATGTGGTCATATTCCTTCAGGACTTTGATTTAACCACAGGATACCCACATTGCCACTGGGATATCTAGAAGGCGATGGAGCAGGATGCTGCCACAATCCAGATGCAAGGGTATAAGGGCTTGAGGGCGGCGTGCAAGATGGCAGCATATTATTGAGCTCCAGCTCTGTCACAGCGTGTCGCCACTAATCCTGTTACATGCAGAGCTACAGCCGGGCGCGAACGCCACCTGCCTGACTGCTGGGCTGCAACAGGGTGGAGTAGACTGGGGGGCTATCTGGGGGCATGGATGGTGGAAGTGCACAATGGACTGAGCTGTGCCCCATCTGAATGTGGCCGCTGCAACCGCTTGGCGCAGACAGACGAGGCAGTGTGGGCTTGGAAGTATGGTGGGTCACTGATTTAGAGCTTGGTGCTACACTGCCTGGGGAGAACTGCGGACGGAGCTGGCTTGTGGATGACAGTGTTCCAGACTGGTGACGTCCTTTTGGCTGGCAGCCGTCTGCTGCTCCCAGAGTGAGCAGGACTTTGCTGGAACTTCCTGGTTAGAGGTGCTGCTACCCCACATTGGATGAGATGTGGAGAGGCTGTGACAGGGTCAAGAGGAATCGGCAACAGACGGGTCTTAGTTTTAACGGGTTTTATTGTGTTGAACAAGTGGTCAGTACACTTCTTTCTTAAAGACTTATTCCGTCGTGGGGATCTACTTCTACTCGGCCTCCTGTGATGGCGCTTAGATGGGTCGAGTCGACGAAACACCTCCGGACTCCGTCGAGGCTTTACGTCTGGTTCCGTCTTGGCTCTCGGTTTAAACAGACAGAAACAGTCTTTCGTAAGTGGGGGGCTTTACATATATACACGTGCAGAGGAAATGGAGTGAGGACACATTAACCCGTGTAACTCTCTTGGCGTCGTACTAATGGCAGTGCAGGGTAGTGCTCGGGGAAGGTACACCGGGTCAAGGAGGGGTCAGGTTTAACTAGGCGAAGCGCCCTTACGTCTCACCCAGTTCCGGATAGTATTGCGTACCTGGGATAGCCACACACCTCCTCTGGGTGTGTGGCGGGGCGACTCGTGAAATCGTTGGCCTCCTGGCTTCTCGTCCGTTCTCGAACTTCCCGCTTCTTCCAGCTCCGAGTCGTTCCTCCTTTCTGCCTCCGTCTCCGTAGTCCTCCGCTCCTCTTCCGCTTCTCTCCACACGTCTTCCTCCCTCCGGGTGAACAAGCACACCTGGTGTTGGCGTTCCTCCGTATAAGACGTCTCCGCCTCAGCATACAGCCCCGCCCATTCCTCTGCTGTTTCCTCGTTAAAGGGCCAGTGTGTCTCCTCGCTCTCTGGCTTGCTGTCTGTGGTCTTGACTTTCTGTGAAGGGTAGAAGAGGGGAGTTGAAGGGGAAACAATGTCCTGTACTGGCAGTGGCACTCTGTTACACACCTCCCCCCTTAGACACTCACGATCGGTGAGTGGGTGGCGTGATAGAAAGTCAGCCCCAACATTGTCTACACCTTTACGATGATGTATAGTGATTTATAGGGCTGTAGGGACAGAAACCATCTTAAAACCCTAGGATTGTTCGATTTGTTGCGAGCCATCCACAACAAGGGGGCATGGTCAGTATACAAAGAAAACTTGTGTCCTTCCAAATAGTATGCTAGTTTCTCCACTGCCCATTTAATGGCGAGGCATACTTTTTAGATCGTTGCATATTTTAGTTCACGTGGAAAAAGTTTTCTGGTTATATACAATATGGGATGCTCATGATTGTCTGATCCCACCTGGGAAAGCACCGCGCCAATGCCATAGTCTGATGCGTCGGTGTGCAAAATAAAAGGTTTTGAAAAATCTGGAGATGTAAGAACTGGCATGGAAGTGATTATTGACTTCAATTTATGGAAAGCATCTGCATCTCAGTCGTGGGCTTAATAGGAGTTGTTAGAAAAAGCATACCCTATGCACACACTTAGAATGTAAAAATTGGAAACAATGTCCATACGCAGTTATACAATATGATACAGAGAAACCACAGTAAATTGCAAATTGTGAGAATGAATAAGTAATTGTCAATAAAGAAGTCTTGGTCTTCTTGTTTTATTCAAACACAGCATGTGGACAACCAGCCTGGTGGTTTCTCTGTATCATATTGTATAACTGCGTATGGACATTGTTTCCAATTTTTACATTCTAAGTGTGTGCATAGGGTATGCTTTTTCTTGTAACTTTGGAGTAGTACAGCTTGCTTGCTTCTCCGTTGAGTGGTTATATGGTTGTCCACTCACCCAGTTGCACCACATTCCACTTAGTCCTACAGTGCTACCATACTGGCAGTGCGCCCATTCTCTGACACTCTAAAAACCATCCCTTCTTTTAATAGGAGTTGTTGATTTCCCTTGTTGTTTCAGAGAGTCAGTGAGTGGGGCAGCCACGTGAGCGAACTGAGGTATGAAGTGCCGGTAGTATCCAACCAACCCTAGGAAGGCCCTCATTTCTCTTCTGTTTGTAGGGAAGGGTGTATCAGCAATGGCCCTTATTTTTTCTATCTGCGGCTCAATAAGACCATGTCCGAGCAAGTAGCCCAAGTATTTTACTTTCTGAAAGGCCACTTTGGATTTTTTTGCATTGATTTTCAATCCGGCTTTCTCCAAGACTCTGAAAACAGTGAGTAAGTGTGATAGATGGGTGGACCAATCAGGGATATAGATGACAATGTCGTCCAGATATGCAGAAGTGAAGTTTGTCAACCCTTTTAAGACAGTGTTCATCAGGCGCTGAAATGTGGCAGGGGCGCCGTGCAAACCAAAGGGAAGTACCGTAAACTCGAAGTGGCCATCTTCAGTTGAAAAAGCAGTTTTTTTTCATGTCGTCCTCTCTGAGGGGCACCTGCCAGTGCCCCTTCGTGAGGTCAAGCATGGTGATGTATTTGGCATCCCCCAGTTTTTCAATAAGTTCGTCTACCCGAGGAATCGGATATGCATCAAACGTCGAGATTTCATTAAGGGCACGAAAGTCCATGCAAAAACGTCGACTTCCGTCGGGTTTTGGAACCATTACAATGGGGCTAGACCAGTCGCTCTTGGAGGGACGAATAACTCCCAAGTCCAACATTTCGTTGATTTCCTTTTTGATGGCGGCTCGTCTCGCTTCCGGGATTCTATAGGGGCGTATCTTCACTTTTTGACCAGGAGGTGTGTCAATACAATGTTCTGCCAGTGTAGTTCTACCTGGTGTGTTGGAAAACAGGGAGTCATGTCTCAAAAGTATGTCTTGAAGTTCTTTTTGTTGTTGGCTACTAAGTTCATCATTAAGAACCAATTGATCCCGAGTAGAGGAACTTTGTTGTGGCTCTGAGACCATGTGTACTCCAGCCGGTAGTGGACCCAACCACTTCTTGAGCAAATTGATGTGATATGTTTGCTGTTTGGACGGGGTCACCTGCAATTTATAGCTTGTTCTTCCAATTGTATCAACCACTTTATAGGGTCCGACCTATTCAGCCCGAAACTTTTGTGTTGACGAAGGAAGGAGAACCAGAGCCCAATCACCCACGATAAGTTGCCTCCATTTCTTTCCTTTATCATAGGCAGTTTTCTGACGTTTCTGACTCTCTTCTAGTTGAGACGAAGCTAATTCTCTCAATTTACCCGGTCTGGATTTTAAACTTCTGGCATAGTCGAGAGTGGCAGCCGTTTCCTCCGGAGTCTCATTTTCCCAGGCATCTTTGGTCATCTCTAGGAGAGAGAGTGGCATACGACCGTACAGTAGTTCAAAAGGTGATATTCCCATACTGCTATGTTTCTGACCCCGTATCGTATACAAGGCTAGGGGCAGCATCTGGTCCCAGTCTGACCCCCTGACTTCCATCATCTTCCTGAGGGTCGACTTCAGGGTGCGATTGTATCTTTCCACCAGACCGTCCGTCTGAGGGTGGTATACAGAGGTGCAAATCAGGTGGATATTCAGATTGTGGCAAATTTCTTTCAGCAATTTTGACACAAAAGGTGTGCCCTGATCCGTTAGGATTTCCTTGGGGAACCCCACTCGACTAAACAATTCAATCATTTTCTCACCAACTTGTTTAGATGTAGTGGCTGTCAATGGAAAAGCTTCGGGAAACCGTGTAGCATAATCGACTATCACGAGAATGTGTTGGAAACCTTTTCTGGTCTTGGGTAAGGGTCCAATGAGGTCCATTCCGACTCTTTCGAATGGTTTACCAATGATAGGTAAGGGCTGTAACGGTACTGACGGTGGTTTGGTCATGTTTTTCTTTTGACATATTCCGCATTCCTTGCAGTATACAGAGGTGTCCTTATATATTCCTGGCAAAAAGAAATTATTCAAGATAGTTTGCTTCGTTTTCTCGGTACCTGTATGTCCTGCAAGCAAATGACTGTGTCCAAAAAATAGAACTTGGTCCCGAAAAGATACAGGTACCAGGAGTTGTAGAGGATCATCTGGTTTACCTTGTCTATACAATAGATCGTTTTGTATTACAAATTTAGGATATACATTGCTATCTTTATCCTGATTTGCATGAGCCTGTTCCCAGGCATTGAAAAGGGTAGCATCGTTGATTTTTGCAGAACGGAAGCTTTTATCCAAGACCCACGGATCTGGGGAGAGTAGCGCTGGAAATGTATCATTTTGCTTGTCAGTTGAACCAAAACCTCCTGTACCCCGTTCTGTCTCATCTAGCATACGTAGTTCTTCCAAAGTGGGGTATAAAACTTGCTCACAAATCAGTTGTGCTACTCGATCACCTTTCTTTATTTGAAACTCTTTTTTTCCAAAGTTAAAAAGTATTATTCCCACATTTCCTCTGTAGTCTTCGTTAATGAATCCAGCTCCTACATCAATGAAATGTTTTGCTGCTAGTCCAGAACGTGGAGTGATTCTTCCGTAGCAGCCTGAAGGCACTGCAATTTGAATGTTTGTTTTTATGAGTTCTTTTTCTTGTGGAGGGATTGTATATTCATAGGCACTGTATAGGTCATAACCAGCTGCTTTACATGATCCCTTTGTAGGTGATGTGGCATTTTCAGACAGTTTTACGAAGCGTAAGATATCACCATTTGCTTTTTTATTGTTCTTTTCTTTTGATACGAATTTTGGTTGAAAAACTCCTTGAGGTTGATTGTATGAATTCTGTTCCAAAGGTTTTTTAAACATTTGTAAAAACCTCGGGTTGTCTGTCCCAATAATCAAGTCTTCAGGGAGAGTTGCGAGGACTCCTACCCGAATAGTATGAGGTTTTCCCAGGGTAGGTTGGATTGGTACGTCGGCTAAAGGGTAAGGCTTAATATCCCCATGTACGCACTTGATATTTACTTTCTTTTGGGGAATATACTAATCAAGGGGTACATGCTGTGATTGAATAACTGACTGCCGACAGCCTGAATCTAGGAGTGCTTGTACAGATGAACCATTCCCTTTAACACTTACTCTGTATGTAGCTCCCATTTCGGCGGAATATAGCACAGCTCGGGGTAGATATCCCACCTCCATCGGTTCTTCTTGACTTCTTCTCTTTGGGCATAACCGGGCGATATGACCCCAGTTACCGCAGTCAAAACATTGTGGTTCTGATGGTCTGGTATGTTCCGTTCTCCATGTGCGAGGATGGGAAGAGTCTACTGGTCGCGGTACACGTTTTTCATTTTTTTGATTTGGTTTGAAAGATTTTTCATGGTCCCAACTTGTTTTCGTATTTGCCTTGTTAAATTTTTCATAGTCCCAACTCAGATTTTTAGGTTGAGCTCGGGAAAATGTCGAAGCCATTTCGACCGCTTGGTTAGTTGTTAAGTTATGGTGATGTCTAAGCCATTTTTGCGTTGCATAGGTGAGAGCCTCTAGAAACTGTTCCAGGTATATACGATCTAGTATTTCTTCCTTACTGCTGGTTGCTGGAGTGAGCCACTTATTGGCTGCCATTTTTAATCTAACAAAAAGAGTTTTTGGATTCTCTCCAGGATTTCCTATTTCTTTTCGGAAGCGCAGTCGATAGGCTTCTGCGTCTAGACCAAGATGGTCTAATATTATTTTCTTAATGTCAGCATACGGAGTATCTCACGTGGGATTTGCAACCTGATATGCGGCCTGTGCTTCACCTCCTAGTAAATTGCAAAAAACACAGTTGATGGACAGAATGTAGAACAATGTCATACATTCACCCCAGTACAAGGATCTGGGCCTAAATCCATCGTTTCTTTGCACTCCACACCACCCTGGGTTAGACACTGGCTATATGCAAATCATCTCTGACCCTGTGCCTCATGGGAACAGTCCAGTCCGAACTACCAAGCCATGTCTTTCCCAGACCGGAATCAAGCATCCAAGGACCGGTTTCTGGCTAT
Source organism: Lissotriton vulgaris (assembly GCF_964263255.1). Lineage (NCBI taxonomy): Eukaryota > Metazoa > Chordata > Amphibia > Caudata > Salamandridae > Lissotriton > Lissotriton vulgaris. The sequence goes on from NC_141685.1 coordinate 268,029,060, forward strand.
CAGCCTTCATCAGCCTGGATAGCTTGACTCCAGTGGTGTGGAGAGCCTGGGACTCACGTCTGAGTATACCCAGCACACTCGGGGTGAAAATTGCAAAAAACACAGTTGATGGACAGAGTGCAAAAAAACGATGGATTTAGGCCCAGATCCTTGTACTGGGGTGAATGTATGACATTGTTCTACATTCTGTCCATCAACTGTGTTTTTTGCAACCTCCTAGTAAAGGCGCTAGGAAGAAGGGCCACTTACTGATGTGCCAACCGCATGCTCTAGCGGCTTGTTCAAAGTTCAACAGGAACGAATGGGGGTCTTCTCCCGGTTGATATTTTTGGAGGGAAACCGCTGGTGCTCCATGAGTAACGGGTCTTTCTACATTCCCTGTTCTTTGTACTGGGTCAGTTCATGGGGGTAGTACTTCTGAGCGGGCTTCAAAGACTTTCTTCCATATCTCTCGATCAGCTTGTGCTGATGTTAATTGTTGTTCTACTACCCACTCAAGTCTCTCTTGACCCTTCACTAACTGTTGAACGACGGTTTCTATCTTTTCTATACAGATGGTGTCACTGCCCACATTCTCCACCACTGTGACAGGGTCAAGAGGAATCGGCAACAGACGGGTCTTAGCTTTAATGGGTTTTATTGTGTTGAACAAGTGGTCAGTACATTTCTTTCTTAAAGACGTATTCCGTCGTGGGGATCTACTTCTACTCGGCCTCCTGTGATGGCGCTCAGATGGGTCGAGACGACGAAACACCTCGGGACTCCGTTGAGGCTTTACGTCTGGTTCCATCCTGGCTCTCGGTTTAAACAGACAGAAACAGTCTTTCGTAAGTGGGGTGGTTTACATATATACACGTGCAGGGGAAAAGGAGTGAGGACACATTAACCTGTGTAACTCTCTTGGCGTCGTACTAATGGCAGTGCAGGGTAGTGCTCGGGGAAAGGTACACCGGGTCAAGGAGGAGTCAGGTTTAACTAGGCGAAGCGCCCTTACGTCCTACCCAGTTCCGGATAGTATTGCGTACCTGGGATAGCCACACACCTCCCCTGGGTGTGTGGCGGGGCGACTCGTGAAATCGTTGGCCTCCTGGCTTCTCGTCCGTTCTCGAACTTCCCGCTTCTTCCAGCTCCGAGTCGTTCCTCCTTTCTGCCTCCGTCTCCGTAGTTCTCCGCTCCTCTTCCGCTTCTCTCCACATGTCTTCCTCCCTCCGGGTGAACAAGCACACCTGGTGTTGGCGTTCCTCCGTATAAGACGTCTCCGCCTCAGTATACAGCCCCGCCCATTCCTCTGCTGTTTCCTCGTTAAAGGGCCAGTGTCTCTCCTTGCTCTCTGGCGTGCTGTCTGTGGTCTCGACTTTCTGTGAAAGGTAGAAGAGGGGAGTTGAAGGGGAAACAATGTCCTGTACTGGCAGTGGCACTCTGTTACAGAGGCCAATAGTGACTATTTGTCAGCTTGGAGTTCTTCTCTTCCTCTCTGTAGCACGCCCAGCGACTGCAGGAGTGTGAAGTTGATTCTGCTGGGCTAGGGAGAGCCTCCATACTGAGAGAGGGGTTCTGAAGGGGACCGCTTGCCTGGGAGGTGGCCCTCTTTCCTTCGGGCCTTGGGGATCTGCACAATTTTCTGTTGGACCTATTTTCCAGTGGGGTAGTAGGGACGGCTGATCATTGCCCCCAGAAGCTATTGACACCTGCTGTGGAGCAGGCACCAGGGGGCGTGCTAAAGGGGGCAGAGATAATGCGGTGAGTGTCAGAGCAGGGCTCCCAGCGTGGGATAGAACAAGAAACCTCAACAGAACCTGGACATCCCAGACAAACTGGATTCTAGGGTAAAATAGAAAAGGTGTCTGTTGACCTGGGCATGCTCAGGAATGACCACCGCAAGCTGACTGACAAAGCGAAACACAGTGCTGAGGCCCTGGATGAAGTAAGCCAGCGGTTGGACCTCATACTTTAGAAAGCCTGGGAGGAGCAGAATTACCTAATGGGGCAGGCATCAGTGGCTATCTTCTCGGACTACACCATGCAGGTACAGCAGTGTTTCGAGTTGTTCCTTTCTGTTAAAAAGGAGATGAGGGAGGCCGGCATTTGGTACATGCTGTTATTCCCTGCCCACCTTAAGGTCATAGTGGCTTGCAAAGCACTGTTTTTTAATGATCCCCACAATGGCGTGGGATTGGCTGGAGTCCTACAAGGCTGAGCTCCTTGGAGAGAGACTTGGGGGTCTCTGCGGTTGAAGCGGCAGCGCCGGCATCCCCGGTTATTTGCCGAGGCACTCCCAGCCGAGCCAGAGCTCAATCAATCAATCAATCAATCATGATATTTGTATAGCGCGTTACTCACCCGGAAGGGTCTCAAGGCGCTGGGGGAGAGGGGTCCGTTACTGCTCGAAAAGCCATGTCTTGAGTTGCTTCCTGAAAGAGAGATGGTCCTGGGTTAGCCGACGGTGGATGGGGAGGGAGTTCCATGTCTTGGCTACCAGGTAGGAGAAGGATCTTCCTGGAGAAGGATCTTCCTCCGGCGGTGGCTCTGCGGATGCGTGGAACGGCGACGAGGGCGTGGCTGGTTGATCGTAGCTGGCGGGTGGGCGTGTAGAAGGTCAGGTGGTCGTTGAGGTACTTGGAGCCCAGGTCGTGGAGGGCCTTGTGTGCGTGGGTGAGGAGTCTGAACGTGATCCTCTTGCTGGCGGGGAGCCAGTGCAGGTCTCTCAGGTGGCCGGATATGTGGCTGTGCCGTGGGATGTCCAGGACGAGTTGTGCGGAGGCGTTCTGGATGCGTTGGAGTCTTTTCTGAAGTTTGGTCGTGGTTCCGGTGTAGAGGGTGTTTCCGTAGTCCAGTCGGCTGGTGACGAGTGCCTGGGTGACCGTCTTCCTGGTTTCGGTGGGGATCCATCGGAAGATCTTTCGGAGCATGCGCAGGGTGTTGAAGCACGATGATGAGACGGCGTTGACTTGTCTGGTCATCGAGAGGGAGGAGTCCAGGATGAAGCCCAGGTTGCGTGCGTGGTCCGTTGGCTTGGGAGTGGTGCCCAGGGCTGGGGCCACCAGGAGTAGTCCCAGGCGGAGGGCGATGACCCCAGGATGAGGACTTCTGTCTTGTCTGAGTTCAGTTTCAGGCGGCTGTTCTTCATCCACTCGGCGACGTCTTTCATCCCTTCGTATAGGCTGGTTCTGGCGGCGGCGGGGTCCTTGGTGAGGGAGAGGATCAGCTGGGTGTCGTCGGCGTAGGAGATGATGTTGAGGTTGTGTTGGCGTGCGATGGCTGCGACGGGGCTCATGTAGACGTTGAAGAGGGTTGGGCTGAGCGATGATCCCTGTGGTACACCGCAGATGACTTCGGTGGCCTCGGATCTGAATTGGGGGAGGCGGACTCTCTGGGTTCTTCCGGCATGGAACGAGATGATCCACTCCAGTGCCTTCTCTTAGATTCCGATGTTGCTGAGGCGCTGCACTAGGGTGCGGTGGTAGACAGTGTCAAATGCTGCGGAGAGGTCCAGGAGGATGAGGGCCGCTGTCTCCCCGTTGTCGAGCAGGGATCTGATGTCATCGGTGGCTGCGATGAGGGCGGTCTCGGTGCTGTGGTTGGCTCGGAAGCCGGACTGTGAGTGGTCGAGAGATCCGTTCGTCTTGAGGAAGGCGGCAAGCTGTCTGTTGACTGTCTTCTCGATGACTTTGGCAGGAAAAGGGAGGAGCGAGATGCGGCGGAAGTTCTTGAGGTCGGTGGGGTCCGCTGTTGGTTTCTTCAGGAGGGCGCTGAGTTCGGCATGCTTCCAGCTTTGCGGGAAGGTGGCGGTGTTGAAGGAGGCGTTGATGATGTCCCGGAGTTGGGGTGCGATGATGGAGTCGGCTTTGTTGAAGCTGAATGGGAGAGAACCGCAGCACTGTATGCAGTCCTTTCCCTGGGGTTGTCTCTGAGGCGATCTCCAGATTTGGTTAGCACTACGGCCTCCCCTGAAAATATGGATGCTCTGCCGGAGTAGCTGGCTGAGGTCCCTTGTGTCACACCCCAGGATGGCTGACTACCTCTAGTGGTGGCGCCACCCCATAAGGATGTGTAATTCTGTGAGCTGTTTGTGAGCTAGTTTGTGGAGGGGGTTCCGGCATGGGTGGCTATAGCTGGCGGGGTCGTATTCGCTGGAGCCTTCTAGACAAGCACGAGAACACCCACCCACATGTTGTTGAGACAGACCAGCCCGAGCGCAACTAAAGGTCCAGTATATGTGCATAGCGAGGTTGATGGCAGAGTGCTGCGCCAGCAGGGGATACAATGGCACCTCCCCCATTTTAAAATCATCCTTACGATAAACTGGTATTGGAGGTTTGGATTTCACGGTTACATTGGTAAATTCTTAGTTTGGGCTGGAGGGCCGTTGCTACTCTGACTAGGGTTTGGGGAGTTGGGGAAGAATGATTGTTGTTTGCACATTGTGTGTGTATGATGGTGGCTGTACTTCTTGATAGGGGGGATGGAACGACAACGGGGTCTATGATTCTTACCTCCAGTATGAATGAGAAGAAGATGTGTTACAATTTTCTCATGTGGAATGCTCGGGCCCATTAGCAAATTGTATCAGGTCCTCTATTTCCTGAAGCAGAGGTATGTTGACATGGTCCTCCTCCATGAGACCCACTTAATGGGTGCTGAGACAACGAAGTTACAACGCTACTGGAGAGCGCATGCCTTTGTGACAGGGTATTTGGCTTTCTCCAGAGGGCCACTGGTCTGGATAATGTTGGGGACCCCACTGGAGGCAGAAAAGATTTACATTGACAAAAAGGGCTGATATGTGATCGTGGTTGGGCTCCAGATATTGGTGGGCAGCATATATCCCAAATGGGGGTTAGGCGCAGTACCATGCAACACTATTTCAGGTCCTTTCATGTCATCCAGATGCCCGATGCTGCTGGGGGTCACTACAGCAGGTGTGGTGGATCTGGTACTTGATCGGCCTACCCTGTCTTCCGGACTCCCCTGTAACGACACTAGCACAGAGTATCCAAACATGGAAGGACCATTGTGTGGTAAGATTACAATCTGGACAGAAGGGAGTACTCCTTTTACTCCCTCGTCCATGACTTGCATGTGCAACTGACTCGGTGTTGTGCAAAGTGGGACTGGCTATTTAGATCGGCAGGTATGAATATCTGGGGAGCACACTGTCAGACCACAACCCCCTACAAATCGCCGTGCTCTGGAAAGCATATGTCGTCTATACCCACCTGGTGACTCAACCCCACACATATGGGCTATCCTGCCTTTAGGACCTCCATAGCTGAAGTGATTGACGATTATTTTGCTGCCAACGCACGAAAAGCCTCCCATTCTAATACTAAGTGGGATGCCTTTTAAGGCAGTTGTCAGGGGGCACTGTCTCGGTCAGTCAGTGGGGACGAGCTGATTGCAAGATGAACTGACTCTACAAGAGGGAGCCATCTGCCAACTGGAAACAGAGGGGGGTGTCACCCTTGGTCCTTTCAGGCCCTGAGGGAGACATGCAAGAAATACTCGGAGGCACAGAGCCAGCTCCATTCCTACCAACAGAGAGAATTTCTCAACACGGCACATGGGGAGGAGAGACGAGCCAGGCAACTATTGCAAAGGTTCATCCAGATGGAAGATAGGGGGTGGACCCATTACACAACTGAATACACCAATGGACCAAAGAGTGCACTTCCAATCTGAAATTCATGCAATTTTTTCAGACCATTCTAGGGGACTGTACAGGGCTGGCGCTCCGGTGCCTGTAGAGGCGCTTGAGGGCTTTCTGAGCCGAATGACTCTCCCACAGCTGCCACCTTCAGAGCAGTAGGTTTTCGGTGCCCCCGAGATGGAACCAGAAATCAAGGCTGACACAAAGGTTTTAGCCAGCAGTAAAGTGCCTGGGACAGATGGTCTCCTGGCCAAATGTTGCAAGGTTTATTCCGCTAAATTGGCTCTGCAGTTAGCTAACAAGTATGTGGCATGATTAGAGTGTGGATGCCTACTGGAGATGTCTCTAGAGAAGCTCTCATTGTGCCTATCCCATAGTCAAAAGGGGACGACCCGAGTGCGTCGACATATCGTCCGTTATTGACTCTCAATCCGAATGATAAAATACTTAAGCCCATATTTATGACCAAGCAATGCGGGGCAAGAGCAATGCATTTTGAAGCCACACAAAGCCACTTTGCGCGGGCCTAAAAATATGGAGCAACGCAATGCAGAGCAAATCACTGCATTGCATTACTCTGCCCTGGGTCGGCACTCCATTGGCATTGTGTAGGCGTTCCCATGCAACTAACATGGTTTCTGATGCATCAGAAGATTTAAAAGACCTTGTAAACCTGGGAATGCATCATAAAGATACACCTTCCCAGGAGAGGTGTACCCAGGATAAATATCTTTCTATGTATGCTGCATTCTACAGCACAAATAAAGAAGAAAAAAGCCTCTTAGGATTGTTTTTGTAAAGGAAGGTGGCTTTTACCGCATAAAAACAACCTGCCTTAAACACAGTCACCCCCTTGCACCATGGTGCAAGGGTGCCTGCATTGGTGCTATGATGCCAAAACAATGCCCGCACAAGCAAAAGTGACAGGAATACTCTGTATTGGATATATACGGTGCACTCCTGTCCTTTCCCTGTGACCCAGGGAAGCGCAGCAGGATAACTTGCCCTGCACCACAGAACTCAAAAAGATGGCCCTTAGTAAGGTCCTGGGAATAGACTGCAGCCTCATTTTGCCTCCTTAGTGTATGTGGACCAAAATGGTTTTATAGCTAATAGCTCATACATAAGACATCTGTTTCGTGTCTTAGATTAAACATCTGTGGAGCAACACCCAAAGACGCTGGCATTTTCTACATACATAAGAAAGGCTTTTGGCTCACTGCGGTGGGATTATCTTCAAGTGGTCATATGACCCGGATGTCTTTGGGAGAGGAATGGACATGATGGGTTGCGACTGTATGCAGAAGCAGGAGCTCGAGAGTGTATTTCAGGCCCATTTGGGGTTCCATCGTGGCACACGAAAGGGCGCCATCTTTCCGCCATGTTGTTTGCGCTGGTGGTCACGCTTTTTGTGTGTCTAGTGTTGGATAGAGGTCATGAAAGCGAATTCTGCTGCACAATAGGGAACACATGATCTTGTTGTATGCAGATGACATGCTAATCTTTCTGAGGAATGCCAGGGATGGTATTCAGTGGAGCATGGCTCTCCTGGAGGAGTTTGGGCAGGTTCCTGGCATACAGGCAAACTGTTAGAAGGTGTGCACTTTCCCTGTGCCGCTGGAACTAGTGGAGCCCCCAGTGGAAAGGCGAGCTGCTGGACTCCAATGGGAACAACCATCTAGCAGTGAGGATATAGCATACCCGTAATGACATTAGAGAGTTTAATCTTTGGAGAGCACTCCACACTCTTCGGGACATTGTGGAATTCTGAGCGCACTGAAACTCACCAGCATGACTCACGTGGCCATGACCAAACTTGTCATGTAGCCTTGAGTCCTTTACTACTTTGGGAATCTCCCTATCAGAGTATCGACGGCATGGTTTAAGGCCAATAGTGGCTTACTATGGGAGCTGATCTGGGATGGCCAGCTACTTGGGTGATCTTATGACACTTCAGCGTCCGACAGCTAGGGAGGGGTCTTGGGGTCCTAGACTTTGAAATGTATTATTTCGTGGCTCAATTGCAGTGGGTCGCTAGCTGGTTGTCAAAGATCCATATGGCGGAGTTGGGAGATCTTGGGACCATCCATAGAGAGGGGGCGATGCTGGCCACATTACTAGGAGTCAAGCTTGCCCCAAACGCTGACCCCCCCAGCTGTTGCGTGTGGGGCTAAGATGCTGGAGAGGGGCTTTCTGCTTTGTGAGGTCTGTCGCACTTTACCCCCCGGTGCTGCCATTGGTGGGATTCCTCGATGCAGGGGGTGGATACTTTCCTTGTAGGCGCTTGGCTGCGCGGACATATGCAGAAGTGGTAACCTTTGAGCACTGCTACTCCGAAGATTCCTTCAGGATGCCGGAGGAACTGGTGGCTGATTATTGCTTAACGGGTACCCTATTTTTGGCCTACGGAGAGTTGGCTAGTGCAGTGCAATGGATGTACAGGGTTGTGGATCCAGAACTGCAGACGCATGAGCTCTTGTAGACTGCACTGACATTCGTAGTGGGTGTCACCTTCTATCCTGCCTGTATAAAATACCACTAACCATGAGAGTTTTTTTTAATAAAGTTTTATATAGCGCAAACTAGACCCGAATCGGTTATCAGAGCTCTTTACATGAGCACCAGTTTCGTTACAGAAGGACACATCCATTTTTGTAAGGCACAGGAAGATCAAGTGATTTGCTCAGAATCACAGGATGTTGAGCGTGGTTGCAGAGACTCGAACCCAGATCCCCAGCTTCGAGGTCGACCGCTCTAGCCGTAAGGCTACATCCTCTCCCCAGAGTTGACGATCTGCAGGTCCTGCGGGATCACTGGGAGACCATGTTGGGTAGGAATTTGCAGGGAAGGTGAGGGACAACGTACCAAATTGCTCCTATTAGATCACTCGTAAAACACAGTTCAAATACACTCAATTTACCTATTTGCTCTGTGCTTACCTCACACCACAGTCTGCATATTATGCTCTAAACCACTTGCAAGACTTGCCTTAGATGTGCACTTGTCGATGCAATCTTCTTGCACATCGTTTGGAGCTGCCCTATTATTGAGAAATTATGGATACACTGTGCTGACCCGAAGTGCACCTTGGGCCCATTTCAGCTCTCCACAGTGAAGATGTCTGCTTGGCTCGTATAGGAGACCATAGAAAAAGGTGGGTGACAGGTTCTTGGATCTGGCCTCAAAGATAGAATGAGGAGACATAGCGTGCCCTTGGAAATCACCCATTGGCCTCTGTATAGCAGGTGGAGAGCAGTGGTAGATCCGTGGGCCTCAGCAGAAGAGGTGGCGTTGAGGACTGAAGATGCTTCGCCGCCAACCTCTTGCAGATTTCTGGCAGGAGCTGGTGAATAGCTTTTTAGAGGGTGACCAGTAGAATGAGATCGATTGGGTAGATGGTGTAGATGTGCGCATAGCAGGCACTGGGCTGTGCAAATTTTTGGGGGTCCTTTCGATGCCCCTGGCGCCTCCCATGGCCTACCAAGATTGAAAAGGGAGACATGTAATGAGACTGTTGATAGCTTCAGTGACCCACACTGATCAAGCCTTTTTCGTTGATTATTCTGTTGTTGTTCAAGGCGTATATTGAATCATTTCTTTTTTATTTCCATCATCAAGGAGCGCTAGGACCGGAAAAAGTCAATAGGTGCTTTCGGATGAACTGCATGATGTAGCTGATTAGTCCAAGATGCAATAATCCAAGATGGCCGCGGCTGGCAAGATCGGAAAAACAGGCTCTCTGGCTTGGGATCACTAACTAGTGAAAATCCCACCCGGCCTGTTCTCCTCGTTCACCCTGCCACAGCCATTAACTCAAACACCGCAGGACTTACCAGGACCGATCGGGGCGTCTGGCAGAACTGGTGCGAGAGCGTCCCCAGCTCCCTGGCTGCCAAGCGGTTCTGCCGAAGAGCCCAGGGAGACAAATCCTTCGGGTTCTTCCCAGGTCCGCCCAGCGATTTGCCCTGCTGAAGCCCTGGAACGGCAGTGGGTGGGAGTCACCCTCACGCAGACGGAGCTGCCCGGCAGGCTTCAAGCGAGGAGCGATGAAACGGTCAGAAGGACCCCTCGATGGTCGCTCACGCTGATTCTCTCGAGGAGCAGCATTGATGGCCCGCACACCGGAGCTCGCATCGATCCGAGGAGCGGCTCCCCCCTCCCTTAATTTTACACAGAAGATAGCTGGGAAAGGAGTTTGATTCCACTCCGGTTCGGCAAGAGGTCGTCGCCTGGCCCAAGATGGCCGACGTCTGGTACTGTGCCTGATCGAGTACTGATCACTCAAAGCTCCTTTTGCCCCTGCTTACCGGAGCACTCAATCGGCGGAAGGCTAGGCTCCCCCTCCTTGGATCTGCCTGAAATGGAAGCGGAAAATAAAAATAAATAAGGAAGTCTAAAAGGATCCAGAAAAACTTGAAGTCTTTGTCTGGCCCCAGAATGACCGACGCCTGGGACACCTCCGGTTGAAGATTTGCAGCATTCATTAAGCTTTCGTGTCCCCGCTCACTGGGTCATTCAAATGGATGAAGGCTCCCCCCCTCAGACCTGCCCAAAAGGAAGCCCAAAAAGGAAGTCTAAAGGATCCAGAAAGACTTGAAATCTATGCCTGGCCCCAAGATGGCCGACGCCTAGGACATCATCGGTTGAAGGTTTGCAGCATCCACTAAGCTTTTCGTGCCTCCGCCCACTGGGTCCCTAAATTGGATGAAGGCTCCCCCCCCACCCTCCTCAGGCCTGCACAAAAAGGAGCCCGATCACGCTGCGGACTTGCACGGAGTTGATACCTGACTTTTAGATGGTAGACACTATTCCATCTAGGCAAAATAGAGTGAGGCATTTAACTCTTTGTTAGGATCCCCACGCAGTGTAAGGTCATACTCAGGACGCTAAAGACTACCCTCCGCCTGCTCCAACAACGCTTATGACTCCTGGTCCACTCTAAGTACCAGTCCTGTTTCAAGACGCTCTCTCCCCTCCGTAACAATCACGCTAATTTTTCTGTCGAATCTTTGCCCCAGAACCTTTATCTCTCCCACTTGTGTCGACTCGGCCCTCCGACCACCCCCAATCGGGACAAATAGATCCCACTGATCCTCACTCCCTCCTTCATTAAGCAGCAACCACTCTCCCAGCCGAACCGATAGTCTCCCTCACTTATATGGGCTACCGCCATATCATCCCAGACCAGGGTTACCGGAACTCCAGCGACTACTCTCGCGACAACTAGTTCCCACACCCACCTATTCCTCCAATTGCTAAGCAATGGCCTCTCGGCCAAAGGAGTCCCACGGCTCACATAGCAGAGAGGTCCCTCACGTGCCGGCCAAACACTAGTCGTCTTCAGTTGCCCATAGTCGTCACTCCCAGACCAAAGGAGTCTCGCCTCTCTAACAGCAGTTTGGCAACCCAGTCTATCTAGTAAGCAACAATGTCACCGCAAACTCCAACCTTCGTCGACCCATTAATGTTGGTCCATATGAAACCGCACGACGTGAATGCCTTCGCTATTAGCTTCTCCCCTAGCCTCACTCCAAAAGCGAGAAAAAACTTCAAACATAATCTAATCAGACAGCACCCAGAAACGCTATTTGTGGACACTTACCACTGCACCTCCAAAGGGCAGGTAAAGATGGATCTCATCTTCCACACGGATAGACCGGAGTACTGGAACACTACATTAAGAATGCAACTTCACATATCCTTCTTCCCTGCTCTTTGTTCCGCCCTGCTTCACTCTCTTCGACCTGCTATCCCCAACCCCCTTCCCTGGTCAACATGCCACATCAGGCAAAGCAAATACCTATTCCCACTCCCCTGATGAGATCATTCAGCTTCCCCCCTAGAAGCTCCTCCCTCTCTTCCGCCCCCTTGAATTGTGACCTTCATTCTTCCGAGGTAGATCAGGACCCACCACCCCCTCAAACTCATCCTCTTCATCATCACACCACCATCCCACGGGCTCGGTCTACTGACCCCTCTACCATGCCCACAGATTCACCGAGGCAGAGCCCTCGATCAGACCCACCCACCGAATGTCGCTAACAGAGACAGCTGGGACGACCGACCTACCATTAGGCCTCACAACTTGACCCTGCTCCCCACCCCGCGAGATGTCCCTACCCAAAACCGCACGCCCCAGCCCCGGAGAATATGGCGCTCCGGCTGACCCTATTAGAAAGTCAGCTAGAAACAATATTCAGGGGCCTTGATGAAATCCTAACCAACCTAGGCAAGGCTCGAAAGCCCCAGCAATCCCAACCCAGGCCCTCTTCTCAGACTGACTCTATCCTTCTAAAGCCGCATCTCTGGCCCTCATCTGCCCTCAAGAACCGGCTGCAGAGTCCTACCAGGAGCGACTCCAAGATCCTGTTTCAGCCTCTCATAAGAACCAAAGCCCCCCCTTCTGGGGTACAGAATCCTCTTAGTAAGGATGCTGAGATCCAGTCATAAAGACCTTCCAGAACTAAAGCAGCAATGTCCGCTGAAGAAGCATTGGACCTAGCCTCCACCTATGACTCTCCTCTCTAAGCTTCCCGAATTCCAATATTCAAGTGATCACAGGCTTCAAAAGAGACCACCACCCGGCAAAAACCCAAGACCCCCACCCTCCCAATACCGAGGGCCCTATCAAGAGAGTATGCGTGCAACAAGAAATTAGCCACTAACTGCATGCTCATTAATTGTAGATCAGCCCCCAAGCACGCAACGGAATTAGCAGAAGCCATCATCTCTCAGGATCTTGATATTGGGTTCATCACGAAGACATGGCTGATTGAGATCTCCCCTCTATGTTGGTGCCCCCAGGTTTCTCCATCATCAACAAAGATAGAAAAGACCAACAAGGTGGAGGTGTAGCCATCATCCGTAAGGATGACATAGACATCACTGTAATGGACTCTTGCAAGTATAGCTCCTTTGAATGTCTCACTGTCAACATCAAAATGAAGGATAACAGCCCATTAGTTGGTCACCTTCTCTATCACCCACCAGGTAACACCCCCACATTTGGGGAACACTTATCCGACTTGATTGCCCACTGCGCTCTCAAAGACACTAACTACCTATTCCTGGGTGATCTCAACCTATGCTGGAAAGAAGCCAACAACACACTAATTCAATCTCTCAATAATCTCCTCTGCGACAATAACCTGCTTGGAAGAAACTCACAACAAAGGAGCAACTTTAGATGCCATCATTGCCCATTGAGACACAATCACGATTGACAACATTCTTCCAGTGGACTGGTCGGATAACCACATGATCTTATTCCACATCAACAAAAAAGTTCTATCCCTGTCTCCTTTTCAAGACCCCCCCAAATGGTCCAGAAATCTCACCCAGATCCCCCTGGACATCATGGAAGAAAGGCTAAAGTTGCTCTTACCCAGGGGCAAGGATCTCTCCACAAATTATCTCACCTCGCTATATAACATGAATATGGTAACCCTGCTGGACCAACTAGCACCCCTGAAACTTAGAAAAAACCGAGCCATTCCGTCCCGATCTTGGTTCAACTCTGACATCAATGACGAAAAGAGACAATTAAGAGCCTCAGAAAGACGCTGGAGGAGCATGCCCACTACCTTCCACCGCGACCAAATCAGAACTATCAGGAAGAAATACAACAGTGATATCAAGAACAAAAAATCTGTAAATGCATGCTCTGCATTGGATTGAGCAAAAAACAGACCAAAGGAGCTCTTCAAGATCATCAGACAACAAACCTCCAAACCAGATAAGTCCTTGGGGCAGGCTCCCAAAGAACGGTGCAACAACTTCGCCACCTTCAATGACCAGATCTCCAAGATCGAGTGCTCTCTGGACATCAACTGCTCCTCCCCTCCCCTTAGCAGCCCAGTTGGGTTGCTTAGTTGCGCTCCCACTCCCAACACTAAATCCTGGTCACTCTTCCAGCCCATTCCAGAAGAAGCGATAGTCAAACTTCTCCACCTCTAAACCTTCATCTCACACCCTAGACCCTTTCCCTGATCAACTCACCAAAAAATTTAAACTCTGCCTAGCTCCACTCTAGTGTAGGATCATAAATAGCTCCCTAAAAACCGGAATCATTCCAGATTGTCTGAAAGTGGGACAAGTCACCCTGCTGCTGCTGCAAAAAAAACAAGCCTGGACCTAAATGACCTAAACAACTTCAGACCTGTCTCCAACATTCCTCTTCTTTTCAAAATCCTAGAAAGATGTGTACTCCAACAACTAACGCAACACCTGGACAATACCAACCTCCTCGACTCCCATCAGTCGGGATTCAGGAAAGGATGCAGCACAGAAACCGCAATCCTCAACATAATTGATGATATACACAAATCACTGGACACAGACCAATGCTGCCTCCTCATTCTCCTAGACCTATTGGCAGCATTCGATACAGGTGACCACAAACCTCTCCTCAAAGCTCTCGAAGAAAGGGCTGGTCTAGACGAGGTGATCCTCAAATGGTTCTCCTCCTTCCTACTCAACCGCTCCCAGAGAATCAAAATCAGAAGCTTTGAATCCGACCTTCAGCCATTCTTGAGGGGAGTCCCCCAAGGATCAAGGCTCTCTCCTCTACTCTTTACCATTTACATGGAACCCCTCGCCACCTTACTCAGAAAAGCTAACATCCCCTTTCATTATATGCTGATGACACCAAAATCTACTTGGAAATCTCCTCTGCTAAAGACATCCAAAGACTCAATGAAACACTAAGAGAAGTGCAACGTTGGCTGTCAAGCAACCACTTAAAACTGAACCTGGACAAAAACGAACTACTACTCATCTCGAACAAAGAAAAGAACCTAAAAGAGATCGATGCGCTTAACGGGAACCTCACCCTGGCCGATTCTGTTAAATCATTAGGCATCACGCTAGTCTCAAAACTGGACATGACCAAATACATTAAGATTTTGGCTAAGAGCGCCTTCCTTAACCTGAAGCTACTAAACAAAATAAGACCTTTCATTCCACCCAAAGATCTCAAACAAGCCACTCAAGCATTGGTGCTGTCAAGACTGGACTATGGAAACACAGTCCTCTCGGGAATAGCAAATACACACCTTGCTCCGCTGAAAACAACACTTAATGCGGCTGCCAGAATGGTCACTGGAATAAAGAAATTTGACCACATCTCACCTGCACTCAAGCGGCTACCAATAGAAATGCGGGCGAACTACAGAACGGCCTGCATCACCCACAAAGCCCTCCACACAGGCAAACCCGAATATCTGGCATCCAAACTCAAAAAAGCAGGTCAGAACAGGAACCTCAAAGCTCAAATACCTTACTTCTTATCCCGCTTAAACCACGAAACTGCGGCCAGATCCTTTGCCGGAAATGCGCCCAAAATATGGAACTGTATCCCTCCCCACATCAGAACTATTCCCTCCTTTGCTAAATTCAAAAGTCAGCTCAAAATCCTTTTCCTCGATCGATCGCTAGCGAATAAATAGGATCAGTCGGAGTGCTGAAAATGACACTGAACCTCTCTCGGTTATGGGTTAACAAGTCCTTGTAACGGAACTCTTCAACATATTCTTTACTTTGACTCTCACCCGGATTGCCACACTGTATTGCAATATGTTCTGCTCTCTTTTGCTCACTTTATTGTAATATGTTCTGCTCTGGAACCGTTGTGAAGCGCTCCGATACCCTCTAGTCAGGCTAGCGCTATACAAAACTTCGTAAATAAATAAATAAACTACTTGTGAGGCATAGCCTTCTAAGGCATAGGAATACTTGACACGCAGATCATTCTGCAATTGTAATACTCAAAGATAATGTTTTTGTACTAATCTTTCACTCGAAGTATTAATAAAGAAATTTAAAGAAAGACTATGAGGACTTGATCACTTCAGGAGATGTTTTCTGGGGGGCTGGAAGGGAAAGATATACTTTCTGTAGTAGAGCGCTCGTGCCAAATTCTCTTAGTTTTCTTGGCAATGTGTTCCTTGAGGATGATATTGGTGGCGAGATTGCCCTTAAATTTGCCATGGATCTGGAATGGGTAATATTCTATATATTCACTATAGTAGTATGAGAATCAGCTTTGCTTGCCCATTTTATTGCCAGGGAGGTTTTTCATCTTATTGTTCAAGGAAAGAGCAAATATGAAGGGGCATATTTACAAGCCGCATGAACTGCAGGTAGGTCACTTTATTTGACACACCGGCAGCACAGTCTGGTGCTCTATATTTACGAGGCCATGTAAAGTCACCCTGCATGGCTTTTCATGGCCTTGTAAATACGGCCCCTTTTCATGCAGCACTTTGTGTGAAAGGGGCATTTCATGGATGTTGCTGTGGGTGTTCCCATGCAACACCAATGGGTTATGTCGTATTCCCAGATTTACAACATTTCATAAACCTGGGAATGCGTCAGAATCGTACGACATCCTACGTAAGGAGGTGCAAAAAGGAGAAATAAAAAACAAGTTACTTACCTGTACCCTGTGGTTCTCTGGTATTGATATCTTTTGTAGATTCACATACTTGAATCTTCCATGTCGTCATTGTGGGAGTCCCACGGTAACAGTAGAAATTGTAGTACTGAAAACATTACATAGACCTCCATAGAGAGAAAATTCAATTGAGCACTCTATCAACCTCATTTTATAACATCCAAAGTTCAGCCAATCACAGCTGAGACCTCAGAGTAACCCTCTCCACAGAGCCACCACACCTCAGATTTCGAGCACAGGTGTGCAAATATATATATTTTTTTGTATTACTCTGAGGTAGAATGGTGAGTCTAACCGGGGAGGGGGCGGGTCGCATGTGAATCTATAAAAGATATCAATACTGGAGAAGCACAGTGTACAGGTAAGTAACTTGTTTTTTCTCCAGTATTGTATCTTTTATAGATTCACACGCTTGAATCCGATTAAAGAGCAGTACACCTATATATGAATAGAAACAACAATGAAGACCGGAAGGCGAACACTCCCACCTTGACAGTATCAGAAAATCATACGAATAAAAGCAGAATTCTCCTAACCCCTTCCCTGCTCATGACGAGCTCAGCTCGTCATGCAGTATTGTGCTCCTGTGCTCATGACGAGCTGAGCTCGTCATGAACAATGGGAAAAAACTAGACTCTGCACAGGAGGGGAATCTCCCTAGCAGCGATGGTGTTAATACAGAAATAAAGACAAAAAAGATTATACAAGCATAAACACCATAAGTAGATAAAGAAATCAGGATGGCTACAAGCCTCCTACCTTGGGCAAAGAGATGATGAAGAGCCACTTGTCCCACGGCTATATCTGCCTTCCGCCAACCATCTAGGCAGTAATGCTTTGTGAACGTGCGTCCTCGCCCATGTCGCTGCCCTGCATATATCAGGGAGAGAAGCCCCCGCAAACAGGGCTGAAGAAGTTGCAATCTTTCTTGTCGAATGTGCCTGCACTCTTGCAGGCAATGGATATCCAGCCTTCTCATGGCAGAAAACAATAGCTGAAGTGACCCAGGGAGCAATACTGGCCCTAGTTAGGGCGAGTCCCTTCCTGGATGCAGAGTAAGAAACCTGCAGCTGAGAAGACTTTTGAAAGGATTTTGTCCAGAGAATGGAGAGATTTTACCGCTACAGAGGCAGAATAATAGGCTCGTTGAGGTGATAAGATGATGGTACTTTAGGTATGAAAGAAGGATTCTTACGCAGAATAATTATCTGCTAAAAATTGAAGAAATGGTTCCTTTGTAGAAAAAGCCTGCATCTTGCTGATACGTCTGGCTGAGGTAATGGCCAAGAGAAAGGCCACCTTCCATTAGAGAAATTGTAAGTCACATTTGTGTATAGGTTCAAATGGATAACGCATTAGTTGTGACAAGACCGTTTTTAGTTGCCATAGCACTGGAGGAGATTTCACTGGTGGGTAGGTTCTGAATAGGCCTTTTAGAAATTCCTTAATATGTCTATGAGACCACAATGAAGATTGATCCAGACGTCGTTTGTATCTAAAAATCGCATCAAGGTGGATCTTGATGGACAAATGTGAGAGTCCCGCCTTAGCAAGGTGTAAGAGACATGGTAATACTTTCTCCGGCCTGGATGAAAGAGGATGTAAAGAATGAACACTGCACCACACACACAACCTTTTCCATTTTTCAGAGTAACATTTGTGCGTAGAAGAAGCTCGAGAATTCAATAAAATTGTTCTGCAATCATTGGGTATGTTCAAACTCTCAAATTCAATTCTTTTGGAGGTAAGAGAAGAAACGCGTTACTTACCTGTAACAGCAGTTATCCAGTATTGGTGTCTTTCATAGATTCACATGCCTGAATCATTCCCCGTCGTCGAGACGGGAGCCTCCGGTACATAGAAAAGTAATGTCCTATAGACATACATAGAGAAAATAGGCCTAAGGACCTCACCTTAGTAGCCTATCCTTGTCCTTATAGAGTCAGCCAATCAGCAGTGACCTCCCTCTAGAACCTTCCTGGCAGGAGCCTCAGTCCCTCAGATTTTCGTACGCACCCAGCTAGGTAGGCGAAATACAGTTAGAGAGGGATGTGAGTCCTTCCAGGGGAGGTGGGAGGGTTGCATGTGAATCTATGAAAGACACCAATACTGGATAACTGCTGTTACAGGTAAGTAACGCGTTTCTTATCCAGTATTAGGGGTGTCTTTCATAGATTCACATGCCTGAATCAGAGTAGTTAGCAATAACTTATGCACATTCCTGACGTAATGTTGCCTTACAGTCATGTTAGATAATACACATATTATCATATAACATTGGAATGAGAGCATAAAGCAGAATATTATAAAGACAAAGAATCTGCATACCCGGATGGTGGGATGTTGGAAGGCTCACCTCACTGAAAGAGATGGCGAAGCACCGCCTGGCCCGCTGCTGCATCCTACTGAAGTTCGATATCCAGGCAGTAGTGTCTGGAGAAAGTGTGTGGCGATTTCCAGGTCGCCGCTCTGCATATTTCCAAAATCGGCACTCCAGCGAACAGTGCTGCAGATGTGGACATCGCCCTGGTGGAATGCGCTGTAACATGATCACTCAAAGGCCGTCCGGCCTTGTCATGGCAGAATGCTATCGCTGAGGAGATCCACCTTGAGATGCTTTGTGTCGTGAGAGGCATACCCATTCTTGGTCTACTGTAGGCCACAAACAGTTGTGATGATTTTCTGAAAGTCTTAGTTTTGTCAATGTAGAACTTTAGACACCGCTTGAGGTCCAAAGAATGTAGCGTTCTTTCTGCTGCGGTGGAAGGGTTCGCAAAGAAAGATCGAAGAACCATCGGTTCATTGAGATGAAAGTCTGAAGGTACTTTCGGTATGAACGTAGGATTCGTTCTCAGCACCACCCTGTCCTGTTTGAACTGCATGAAGGGTTCTTGAATGGATAGAGCCTGTAGCTCGCTTACTCTCCTGGCAGATGTTAGAGCGAGTAACAGAGCTGCCTTCCATGAGATGTACTTGATGGATGCTCGATGAATGGGCTCAAAAGGATGCCTCATGAGTTGGTTGAGGACTAAGTTGAGATGCCATGTCGGAGGGACCCTCCGAGGTCTCGGGAAGGATCTATAAAGTCCCTTTAGGAACTGCTTTACAAGTCTACTGGACCACAGAGATGGTCCTGTGAAAGTCCTGGTGAATCGTGAGGTAGCCGCCAGATGAACCTTTATGGAGGCATGCGCCAGTCCTGACTGTGCCAAATGCAGCAGATATGGCAATATCTGTTCGGGTGTGATATGCAGCGGTCGCAGGCCTTGCTCTGAACACCAAATGCAGAATCTTTTCAATTTGAGAGAGTATGTTTTGTTGGTACTGTCTGCTCTCGCTTTTGCCAGCACGTCCCTACATTCCTGTGGGATATTCAGGCTACAGAACTCTCTGTGCTCAGGAGCCAGGCCGATAACCTGAGCGATTGCAGGTTCGGGTGTTGTACCTGCCTGTTGGACATTGTCAGTAGGTTAGGGTGCTGCCGCAGACGAATCAGTGTCCTGATGGAGAGGCGGTGAAGATCCGAGAACCAGTGCAGCCTCGGCCGGAACGGGGCAATTAGGATCAAGGTACAAGGCTCCGCCTTCCTCTTCCTGAGGACTCTTGGGATCATCGGAAACGGAGGAAAAGCGTACGCAAATACGCTGAACCAACCGATGGAAAAAGCATTTCTGAGTGACCCTTGTTGGGGATGCCAGCTTGCGTAGTTTGGGCATTTGGCGATCCCCCTGGTGGCAAACAGGTCGATTCCTGGGACTCCCCATTTTGAGAATATGTGATCCAGTGCGCTCTTGTCTAGTTCCCACTCGTGGGAGAGGGATCTTTGCCTGCTTAGGGCGTCCGCAATGGTAATGTCCTTGCCCGGGACATAGTCCGCCCTGAGCGTGATTCCATGTAGTACCAGTCAGTTCCAGACCTTTTGCGACTCGCGTGATAGAGAGAGAGCGAACACGTTCCTCCCTGTTCGTTGAGATAGTGCATCGTCGTGGTGTTGTCCGTTTTGACGAGCACCTGGGAGTTCTGGATGCGTGGCAAAAAGGCTTGTAGTGCTAGATACACAGCCCTCAGCTCCAAAAGATTTATATGGAGCTGTTTCATCTGAGTGGTCCATTTGTCGCTTATCCGAAGGTCTTGTAGGACAGCGCCCCAGCCTTCCAGGGAGGCATCCGTGGTGATCACCAGAGGTGCTGCTGGAAGTAGAAATGGCAGCCCTATAGATAGATTCTTGCGACACCTCCACCAGTCCAGACTCTTGGATATCTTCGGTGTTATCTTTACAATGTCCTCGAAAGAACCTGTACTCTGTGTCCATTGGTTCGTGAGGGCCTCTTGCAATGGGCTCATCCTGAGTCTGCAGTGAGGGATGAGGAGTATACAAGAAGACATCATGCCCAGGAGAGACTTGTAGGTCCGAAAGTTTTTAGGGACTTCCTTGACGCCACAGCCGTGGCCAGAGATATTATCTTGTTCGTCCTTTCCATCGAAGGGAATGCCCTTGCGCACTCTGTGTTCAAGGTTGCCCCGAGGAAGGTAATGTTTCTTGTAGGGATCATGCAGGATTTCTCGAGATTGAGAGTTAATCCTTGCCGTTGAAAAAAAAGATTGGTGCAGGCGTTGGAGGATTCGATCACGCCTGTAGCTGAGGGTGCCCGTACCAGCCAGTCGTCGAGGTAGGGGAGGACCTGGTGACCCATTTGACGCAGGAAAGCTGCCACCGGTACAAGGATAATTACGCATCTTAGGATGGAGCCTTGACCAGTCCGCTATTCAGATACGGAAAGACTTGGTGATGGCACCGTCTGAGATATGTCAGCATCGGGGAACGACAGTTCATGAATATGCGCGGTGCAGACTTGAGCCCGAAAGGCAGAACACGAAACTGCAAGTGTCTGGCCACTACACCAATTGCAAGTCCCCTTTTATGATTTCTGTGAATTGGTACATGGAAGTAATCGTCCTGTAGGTCTAGGGACGCCATAAAAGTCCTGCTCTTCTAGTAGTTGCAAGACCTTATGTCTTACTATCTGAAACTACTGCTTCTATTAGGAATATGTTGAGGGTCTTGAAGACCAATATTGGTCTCCACTTCTTGCCTTTTTCTGGAACAAAAAGAAGCGGGTTTAAAACCCCTTTCCTTTCAGAGGTGGAGTTACCCTCTCTCTATTGCTTCTCTTTACAGCAAAATAGGGATCTCTTGGAGAAACAGCTGTGTATTTCCGTTATTCCAGCTGTCCTTTACCTTGAAAGGACGACTATTGAAAGGAGGATTGCTTGTTTCGCTGCTGTTGGCGCTGTTGGTTCGGGAAACATCACTTACAACGCAACTTTTACAACGACATACCATTACAACGCAACTTTTACATCGCAAAAACTTTTACAACGCATGTATTTACAACGAATGTTTTTACAACGCAGGTACCTTTACAACGCATACCATTACAACGTAAGCATTGGTAAGTATATAATTATTTTTTATATGTTATATGTTTGGGGTAAAGGGGTATTTTTAGGGTTCAGGGTCAGTTTTGGGTTTTTGGGTAAAGGGGTATTTTTGGGGTTCAGGGTCAGTTTTTAGTTTTTGGGTAAAGGGGTATTTTTGGGGTTCAGGGTCAGTTTTTAGTTTTTGGGTAAAGGGGTATTTTTGGGGTTCAGGGTCAGTTTTTAGTTTTTGGGTAAAGGGGTATTTTTGGGGTTCAGGGTCAGTTTTTAGTTTTTGGGTAAAGGGGTATTTTTAGGGTTCAGGGTCAGTTTTTAGTTTTTGGGTAAAGGGGTATTTTTAGGGTTCAGGGTCAGTTTTTAGTTTTTGGGTAAAGGGGTATTTTTGGGGTTCAGGGTCAGTTTTTAGTTTTTGGGTAAAGGGGTATTTTTGGGGTTCAGGGTCAGTTTTTAGTTTTTGGGTAAAGGGGTATTTTTGGGGTTCAGGGTCAGTTTTTAGTGTTTGGGTAAAGGGGTATTTTTGGGGTTCAGGGTCAGTTTTGGGTTTTAGGGGTACAGGGGTAAAGGGTAAAAATAAATTAAAATTGCATTTAAATTAAATTACATTAAATTATATTTTTTTTAATTAATTTACGATTATAAAATTAACATATACTTACCAATACTTACGTTGTAATGGTATGCGTTGTAAAGGTACCTGCGTTGTAAAAACATTTGTTGTAAATACATGCGTTGTAAAAGTTTTTGCGTTGTAAAAATTGCGTTGTAAAAGCATGCGTTGTAATAACATGTGTTGTATCAACATAGATCCGTTGGTTATTACGGTCTACTCTGGCCGGAAGAGCCAGAAGACCTACATTGATAATTTCCTCTGTAGAAAGACCTTGCTCTTCCTCCAGTTGTACGAAAGGACTGGTTCTTATACTGAAGAGTGCCCAAAGCTCTTGCAGGGTCTGCTTCGTTAAGTATTTCACGTCAAATAGTAACTGGCTATCATATGGCATATCCAAAATCTAAGTTTGCAGTGCAGGACGGAAAAAACCATCCTTGGAGTCGCGAATCTGTAGCTCCAGCCAACTGGCGGAACCCTGTCATAGCGATATCCCTCGCTCAGCCTATAGTCTCTGACGCCGATGCTTCACCATCCAGCAGAATTCTCTGTACATCCTCTTTGGATGAATCTGGCGATTGACAGGTATGGTGCTGTATGTGCACACAATTGTCTGATAGCCTCCCAAGAGCGCTAGGGTGTTCGCGGCCTTTACCTCCATTGTCAACATTGAGGAAACCCTGTTCCCAATGTTGTCCACTCTTTTTTTCCCCCCTATCAGGAGGAAGCGACAAAGGAGCTGAAGGATTCCATGAGTCCTTCAGGGCCGCCTGTGCCGCTACGGAGTCCGGCTTAGGATATCCTGTAAAACACGCCGGTGCTGAATCTGGCGCCTTATACTGCTCATCCAAGTGAGGGATCACTGGTGATACAGAGGAGGGGTTCTGCATGACCCTTACTCCTTCTGGATATAGGTAATCAATAGTAGGAATTGACTGTACTGCCTTCTTGAGACTCTTTGAAGTCATACAAGATGCAGTCCTGTTCTTGAGAGGTCATTGAGAACCTAGAGCGGTAATCAGCCCTCTTTAACACATTATAAGAGATTATCGAATTGGTGGAATTTCCCTCATCGACTGGCCGCTGTCATAGATTAGACCACCGATGCATCGTAGACGAGGCAATTGTAGAGCAGGCCATCGTAGACTAGGTTATTCTAGACTAGGCCATTCTAGACTAGGCCCTTGTTGATGCCGTAGACAGGCTATCGTACCGTGGACCGGCCGTCGTAAAGGGGAAGTCATAGATGAGGCCGTCTCATAGAGTAGGCCGTCGTCGACGCTCTAGACGTCGTCGTCTATGTTCTCGTCGTCGACGGTGTCTTCGTCGACGCTCTCGCCGTAGACCATGACTCTCTCGTCGTCGACCGTGTCGTCGATGCTCTTGTCGTCGACGGAGTTGTCGTCGACGCTCTCGTCGTCGGCAGTGCCACTCTGTTCGTCGCCGCTCTCGTCGTCGACGGTGTCTTCGTCGACGCTATAGCCGTCGACAGTGACTCTCTCGTCGTCGTCGACGGTGTTATCATCGACGCTCGTCGTCGACGCTCTCGCCGTCGACAGTGATTCTCGTCGTCGACGGCGTCATCGCCGACGCTCTCGAATGTGAGAAGTTGGCCTGATATGCAGTGCTCACTATTCTAGTGATCACTATGCATCAGTCCAAACGACCCTTATGGTGATTGGTTGTAAGTCAACCTTAGACCAGCTATCCTAGTAGCGTGGATACGAGCAGTCTTCGGGCTAAACTCTAGAGGGCGTGTTAAGCCAGCTGTTATACCATCACATACCCCTTGAACACCAAGTGAAGGGACACCACACAAGTGTTATGAAAATAAACAGTATATTTATTAGAATCACAACAGCCCTGTACTCTTTATGAGGACAGGGTACTAAGCACAGAACAAAAGTCTTAGGAAAATACTTCAAGTGCACAATCAATACAAGTGCCCGAGGGCACGGAAAGATTAGTGGTCTCGGGCGGACCCGATAAGGCAAGTCGGAAGCGAGGGACTCGGGACCCTTAAATAAGGAGGCTATGCGGGCACCGAAATGCCGAAGTTACCTAGCCCCAAGGGCTGCGGCTGCACAAGTCTTTACAGACGTCGGGAGTCTTCGCTGACGAGCCAGGAGCCGGAAGGAAGGAGTTGCTGGCCGGCGACCAGTTGAAGATAGTTCGTAGAGATCCAAGCCTGGATCAGGGATGGATGACACCTGAAAGCAGAGGGGACCAAGTTCGTACTACTAGCCAGTAGTTAGAGGGTACCAGGAAGGCACCGGATGGTCGTCACCTCAACTAGGTGAGTGGGCGACGCTAGGCTCTGCAGTCTCACGGACCAGGAGGCGTTGTTGGCGACCAGGATGGAGGTGCGAGCTGTCCCACGAAGGTTGATGCTGTCGGCGTCGCTGGGCCCAGGATTGGGGCAACAAGCCTTGGCAAATTTCAGGGCCACGTGGTGGGCCTAAAAATGGCGTCTTGAGTGGACCAGGAGGGTCCGGGGTGCTCCTCTCATAGAAGGGAGCAAAGGCCAGTCTGGGGCAACCAGACCAGCAGCATTGGTTGTCGGGTGTCGTCAAGACGGTCACAAGCCAGCGGCTAGTAACCAGACAACGTGCTGAGCGGCAAAAGCAGAAGGGCCCCACGCAGATCGTGGAGATGCTGGGAGGCTGCACTTCGGTCCTGGGGCTGCTCAGGGTCAGGGCTTCTCGGACCCCAGAGCACTCACCAGAGAATTCCTTCGGTGGTCGTGCTGGTTTAAGAAAGCGTGCAGGTTTTGATGATGGCCGGTCCCTCGAGGTCTCGTCGCACCCATGGATCTCAGCTGAGCTGACGATGTGGGTAGAGGTCAGAGGTGCCAGGGAAGCCAGTTCTCGTCGAGCTGGGCCGTCGGATTCCTGAGGAAGGACTTGCAGCAAACCGCAGAGTTCTTAGATGGTGCCTGCGGATGCAGGGTGACTACTCCTTAGCCACAAGGGAGAAATCTTGAGAAGAGTCTCGAATGTCCTTTCGTAGAAAGTAGTTCTTGATTTAAAGATGATCTAATTTGGAAGGGTCCCCGCTCCTGCCTTTATCCTAAAGAAAGGGGTGGGTACGCGACTAGGTCCTGCCCTAGGGGTGGGACCAGGAAGGGGGGTAGTTATACCCCTCTCCCATGCCGGACTTTCCCCAGGTCAGGGGCTGGTGTGCCCCTGGAACTGGTTCTAGCCGGCAGATGCGTAGTGAGCACCGGGGTGCCACTCCGCAGTCACCTTCCTGTAAAGCCCTGCCTACCCAGGATACACAAAACCCTGTCTGGGATGGTGCGAACACCGCCCCGGACAGGAAACCCTTTGTCCAGGCTCTCCTCGCTGGAAGGACTCCCAGCAGCAGGAGGTCAGACTCGTGTCTGTGGTGGCAGCATCCATTTTGTGGAGCTGAGGCTTCAGTTAACTTTAACCGGGGTTCACAGTTACGTACATGTCGTGTCCCTCTAGAAGGGCGGAATGCTAACCTCGTCGCCAGCATTGGTGAGGGGTCAGCATCCCAATTTGTATGACACCTTACTCGACATGTCTTGATAACGCGATACCGAAGTTACCATTATGGCATGCGTTATCATGGAACAGCCATTGGGTCTTGGTTCCACAAGCTGCAACCGGGCTCGGCTCGTGCCAGCGCCCAATTCACACGATTCCACGCACTCTGCCTTCAGGATTGTCAAGGCCTGCTATAGGAGTGACTGATAGGATCTCGGGTGTCCATTTTAGGGTTACATATAGGGATACTATACCTAAAGCAACGGGCGAGTACGCCACGTTGCCCCAGCTGTCGCGCAGCCAGTTGTGTCAGATTTAGATGGCCATCCAGGGGTGGCATAATACATGCTTCAGCCCCTGGTAAGCCCGGGGTACACCGATGCCCTGAGTTACAGCGTCTGACAAGGTGGCCCAGTTCCAATTGGGTAATGCACCTAAGGTACACATATCAATTTAGCGAGAGAACAGCTAGGCTGTGGGTCTGATTGGCAGGCCCACAGCCAGAGAAAGTCGTAAACCAGTGAAACAAAAGCAAAAAGTCCGGGTGATCATAGGATTGCAGACCCTACTCTCCTACATCGATGTCGACAGTCACTCTCTCCTCGTCGACAGTGTCCTCGCCGACGCTATCCTCGTCGACGGTGTCGTCGTCGACGCTCTCGTCGTCGACGGGGTTCTCGTCGACGCTCTCGCCGTCGACAGTGATTCTCGTCGTCGACGGCGTCGTCGCTGACGCTCTCGTCGTCGACAGTCACTCTCTCCTCGTCGACGCTATCCTCGTCGACGGTGTCGTCGTCGACGCTCTCGTCGTCGACGGAGTTCTTGTCGACGCTCTCGCTGTCTACAGTGACTGTCTCGTCGTCGACGCTCTCCTTGTCGACGTGGTTGTCGAGTCTTTGCCTCAGGAGGTAAATAAGACGCCTTTCTGCAGGGTCCCCTGACCAGAGGATGTGAATTTGACGGCTCAGAAGTCGTCTTTTTTACATGATTTTTTCTCCAAGCAAGTCCTTTACTCTCCTTTTCCACAGAGTGAGGAGATTTTGAAGGACTGCGCCCAGAAGACCCACGAGTGGTCTTTTTGAGGGCCTTCTCAGGACGTTCCCCTGAGGAATGAGTCTGAGGAGATTCTCTTAAGTATTGAGGTCTCCTAGACATTGAGGGCAACACCTCATACATAACTGGAGAAAAATAAGAAACCTCCTTAGGGTCTAAAACATTTTAACAGTCGCCCTCACAACATCCCAAAACTCACATGAGAAAATGCGACATACCTTGCAGTCCTTGGCCTGCGGTATAGGCAGTAAAAGCTGTCAGTGTGAGGTACAGATTCTTCCCGGCATCCCAAAACTCACGTGCGAAAATGCGACATACCTTGCAGTCCTTGGCCTGTGGTATAGACAGTAAATGCTGTCAGTGTGAGGTACAGAGCAGAGCAATCTCTAAGGACAAGATGCGCTGGCTCTAAAATAAAATCCTTTCTTCTCCTTACCAGACCTTCTTTAAAGAATGAGTTTGAAGATAATTCAATTGAAAAGACTTGATAACAAATTATATAATGAAAACACAGAATCTAAGCAGAGCTCAGAGGAGACTCCCTTAGCACAACGTGCAGTAGAAAATCTGAGGGACTGAGGCTCCTGCCAGGAAGGTTCTAGAGGGAGGTCACTGCTGATTGGCTAACTAAGAGTTTGGTCCTTTTTACATAAGGACAAGGATAGGCTACTAAGGTGAGGTCCTTAGGCCTATTTTCTCTATGTATGTCTATAGGACATTACTTTTCTATGTACCGGAGGCTCCCGTCTCGACGACGGGGAATGATTCAGGCATGTGAATCTATGAAAGACACCCCTAATACTGGATAATCGGAGTGCACTCTGAAAGGCCCAAAATTGCCTTGCCCACCCGGGAGCGATAAGAATTATGTGGCACATCTCCCATTTTATTTTTTGGAGACCTCGAGGAATGAGAGGAAACGGGGACGGGGGACGGGGGGGGGGGGTGGGGGGGGGATTGGAAGGCTTAGACAAATTTTACTGTCCAGTAGAGCAGAAAAGCGTCTCCCCATGATCCAGGCTGAGGAGTCCTGATTGCGTAAAAGGTGCACTTTTTGTTTAGGGACGTAGCAAATAAATCTACGTTGGAAAGCCCCAAGACCGGAAGACCATAACATAACATAACATGTGTATTTGTAAAGCGCAAGTTCACCCGGAGGTATCTTGACGCTGAATATCATGTTTCTTGTTACCCAATTCAATGGTAATCATTTTATTGACCTCAGATGGATGAAAGGCTAAGTGGACCTGCCGGGATTTGAACTTGTGACCATGAGGTCGAACACAGGCCCCTGCAGTGGAGGTATAAGTCCACTGAACCAGCAGACCCGGCTGCAACATCTGGTCGTTGAGCTCCCATTCATGGCACTTTTTGGACACCCGGCTGAGAGAGTCAGCCCGCTGATTGTGGACTCCTGGCACGTGCTCCACTCGGAGTGAAATTTGGTTAAGGAGAGGCCATTCCCAAATCTCTTGCACTTGAAGAGAGCGAACCTGAGATCTCGTGCCACCCTCTTTCTGGAGATAAAACATGGTGGTGGTGTTGTCCATCAGGACCAGAACTGGAGATCCCAGAATCTGAGGCAAGAATGCTTTGAGGCCCAAGAACACCGCTCTTAACTCCAGAAGGTTTATGTGGCATTTCGATTCCTGTTTGGACCATTTTCCGTGCACTTGAAGCTCTGGAGGTGAGCTCCCGAGCCCTCCATGAACACATCCAACGTCATCACAAACGGAAGAGTTGAGTGAATGAAGGACAGGCCCAGAGTCATGTTTTCCTCGATCTGCCACTAAGACATTGCAGTTTTCTTAGCCGTTGAGATTTGAATCGTGTCGTGGAATGACCCCTTAGATTGACCGTATTGAGTGTCCAATTGCTCCTGCAGTGGGCGCATACGAACATGGCAATTTGGAATTAGTTGAATGCATGAGGACATTATCCCCAGCATAGATTTGTACTTTCAGACAGAAACTGACCTTTTTGACAATAGAAGGCGTGTCATTCCCTGGAGACCCTTTCGAGAGTTGGAAAAGCTTTGCCGAGATTTGTATTGATGCGAGCTCCTAGGAAAGTCAGAGAATTGGAAGAAATGAGAGAGAACTTTTCTAGATTGAGGTGGAGACCCAGAGACTGGAAGAGATTCCGGCAAGTTTGAGTAGAGTTCCTCGCTGTCTGAAACGAAGGAGCTTTTATTATCCAATCGCCCAAGTAGGGCAATTCCTGGTGACCTTAGCATCTCAGAAAGGCAGCTATCGGTGCCATGCATTTGGTGAAGACTCTGGGGGCCGACTTCAAACCGAAGGGAAGCACTCTGAACTAATAATGGCACCCGCCACTTCGAGCCGGAGACATCTTCGATGCTTGGGATGAAGGGAGATGTGAAAATAAGCATTGAGAAGGTTGAGAGACGAGAGATAATCCCCTTTTTCCATAAGAAGGATGTCCTGCAGAGACAACATCTTGAAAATAGTTTTTTGATTAATTTGTTCAGTAACCGGATGTTAGAATTGGGGGTCTCTGGTTGGCGCAAGTATGCACTTGTGTCAAGCAGGGACCCTCTCCTCTAAGTCAGGGCGAAGGATGACCCCTTAGAATTACCGTTGCTCACCCTCTAGGTGCGTGGCGTGAGCAGCCAAGGCTATTCTTCAGGCGCTATGGAGTTAAGCATTTGTAATAACACACACAGTAAAATGTACCAATCCCCCCACAAATGGACACCAGGCTGTGAATATATAAAAAATACGCTTCTTTATGTAAAAATATATATATGTATTTCAGCAGACTTATCACAAGACCAAGTAACGTTTTTGTATCACCACAGATGTAAATAGGCAAACTTTCTTTTAAAGGTTCTACCAACAGTTCTTTGTTGTAGATTAAATGTTTCTCTTTTTAGTCTCTTTTCCCTTCTGCACTCTTCTCTCAGTTCATTGGTTGTTTTGTGCACTTTTCCACCCCTTTAGGACCTTAGGGACTCGGTCCTGCACTCTGTAGCGCTTTGCGGTGTCTCCGTCGGGTGAAATCCCGACCCCCTGCCAAGTCTCACGCTTCTCGCGTGGGGCGCGTTCGGCCCGGCCGGGTCTCTGGGAGCGTACGGCCCCCCCCTGGTCTGCGGGACCCACACGGGGGAGAGCGCCGACCTCAGAGCTGCCAAGGAGGGTGAGAGGACGAAGAACCCAGCGCAGCCCCAGTCACTCTGGCCGGGGCTCGGATTGCAGCCTGCGGCTTCCCGACTGTTAGAGGATTCCAGCGGGAGGGGCTGGGGTGCGCTCGCGGAGAGGCGCTGCCGGCAGGCCCACAGAGCAGAGCGGTGCGAGTCTGGTTAAAGGAACGGCTCGCACCGCGGGGGGACAAGTACAGTACCTTTGTCACTTGTAGGCAGGAACAGCACCGGACAAAGGGGAAAACAAACGTTGCGGGCCCCTAGCCCGGTGGGAAGCTTTTCCGACGGCTTCAATTCTCTTCAGGGCGAGTCGTGCACGGGCAGTGCGACTCGTCCAGTTCAGGGTGGCACCTTTGGATCTCGATCGTCAGCGGGGGTGAGCACACAGGCAGGCGCGGCCCTCGACCCTCAGTACGACGGTACGGGGGTCTCCACAAAAGGGGGCGGCGCGGCCTGTAAACCCTCGGGGTCATGAGGCGGGGACAGCAGGGCACGGTCCGTGCAGGCTGCAGTCTCGGCGGAGATCACAATCTCCCAGGGAATTCCGGCGGGAGGGGCGAGAGCGCTTCAACGCGCTCCAGTAACAGACAGTGGCAGAGGAGCAGGCAGCCTGACCCAGGGACAGAGAGCGACTCCGATCGGAGCGAGGCTCTCAAGGGTGAAGAGGCAGGCAAGCTCCCGAGTGCCACAGCCCTAGGAGGGGGCGATGAGGGGCGCAGTCTTACTCCGGCGGGAGGCACACACGGCTCGGCGTTCAAAGACAAGCAAAGGCACCAAGAACCCACTAGTCCTGGGGTTCAGTTCAGGGAGCTTGCTCAATCAAGCCCTTGGAGAATGTTTAAAGCACAAAGAAGCAAAGTCTTTTCTCAGCAAGTCTTCTCCTCTCCTTTCTCAGCAAGGCAAGCAGCAGGCCAGTCCTTCCAGCGTCTCTTCTCCTTCTAGTCGGGCAGAGGTTCTTCGTGGTAAAACAGGATTCTGATTTACAAGGAGCAGGGCTCCTACTTTTATACACAGTTTCTTTTGTTCTGACAGGCCAGGGGGGCCTTTGCATAGCCACTTTCAGTCTCTGAGTACTTTGTTGGGTGCAATCTGGCTTCTGCTTTCAGTGTGAGTGGCAGGCACATCAGACGCTCCACAGGAGGTGGAGCCATGATTGTGTGGACAGGGGCAGCCAGGAGTACCTTGATGATGGGGCTTCGCCCTTCCTGGGCCAGGTGCAGGCTGAGTCATCAGTCGCTCCCCAGGGGGGCGGAGCCAGCATTGTGGTGGCAGAGCACAGCCTGATGCATAGTCCAGGGAAACTCCCACCTCCCACTAAGGTGTAATCCTTCCATTCACCACCTGTTATCCCCCAGCCCTGTCACTCACACATCCCAGACAGTCAAATACACATACTGCAGAGGCGGGCTAAAATGGTTAGGCAAGCAAATGCTAACTTTCTAAAAGTAGCATTTGCAAACACAGGATATTAAAATAAACTTTACTAAAAGAAATATTTCATTATTCTGAGTTCAGGCATACTAAACATTATTTTCTACCATGTTCCCTGAGCCTGCTGGGATTATAGAGTGTAATAATTCCAGCAGCCCATCTGGCCTAAAGGGGACAGGTAGCCTTTCAATAGTGAAAAACAAATTTGGCTGTTATTCACTATTAGGACATGCCACACACATCAGGGCTTGTCCTACCTTACACTTACAATGCACCCTGCCCTAGGGCCTACCATAGGGGTGACTAATATGAAGTTAAGGGAAGGTTTAGGGGCTGGCAAGTGTGTGCACTTGCCCAGCCAGCATGACAGTACCAGACTGCACGCAAGTTCTGCAGTGGCAGACCCTAGACACATTTTGAAAGGCTGCTTGTGTGGGTGGCGCAATCAGCGCCGCAGGCCCACTAGCAGCATTGGCATTTACAAGCCCTGGCACTCCTGGTGCACTTTACTGGGGACTGACAGTAAATCCAATGAACCAATCAGGGATACCAAACACAGTTAAACTTTTCATAGGGAGCACTTGCACTGCGGCACGGATTGGCCGTGGCGCAGTGCCCTGAGCAGCGGACACCAGCAAAACATCTGAGGCACATCAGCAAAAAAGAGGAAGGGAAACTCACGCCAAGGTGTCAGGTCTAACACCGGAGGTCCAAGACCTGCCTCCATTCTCCTGTCTTCTTTAAGATTAAGAAGTGGGAATAAAACCCCTTATTGCGCTGACGTAAGGCTACCTTTTCTATGATACGTTTGGAAAGAAGAATTTTTATTTCCCTTTTGGGATCTGTCAGATGAAAATGTAGTACCTTCGGAGGAGGGGTAGTCGGAGGATACTGAACAAACTCTAGGGTATGACTGTGACGGAAGACATCCAAAACTCAGGTGAATTATACAGGGCTTTGTACTTTTTAGCCAACTTCAGGATTACTACTGGGATAGAAGCTGGTGTCCGCATGAGTTTTAGACCTTCCTGCCATACATAATCCACTATGGGAATTGCCCTAATGGATCATTGAGTGCCTGGCTTAAAGTCATATAGGAAACACTCAGTTTGTTTAGCTGGCATGGGTAGATCAAAGCGCCTCGAGGCACGTTCTAAAAGGTTATGAAAGTCCCCAATGTCAGCAGGGGGAGAGTCTGCAGGAGGAGGGATAGGAGATGGCGGTGGGGAACTACGAAATCATCCCATACATCCTGCGTGTCAACATGTAAATGTAAATGTATTGCGATTTATATAGCGCACATATCACCCGAAGGCATCAAGGCGCTTGCCTTGGGAACCCGTCCTGGTATTCCCCTGTGAGATAACCCCAGCAGGGTATCCACAAGGTGAAAGCCAGGCATCCCGCCGCGAGGGGCCGTAGTGGAGATTAAGCAAGCTATTGCCCAGAGTCGCAGAGTGTGAACCCGTGAGTCGAGTAGGCACCGGAACGAGAATTATCGAGTCTGTGGAATTTTTGAGCCCAAGACCCGCTGAGGCGGGGAAATGAACCCTTGTCCAGGACCGATCTCAGCTTCCGGGTCTGCCGCCTCTAACCCCTGAGCCACACTTCTCCACATCAGTGTGTATCTCTCCTTCCTCTATCTGTTGTTGGTTCACATTTTTTAAATCATCAGAAATAACTATAGGAGGAGGCAAAACCTTTTCCCTCGCGGGTCTAGGAGTCACTTGTCATGTGTGTTCAAAGGGGCCTGCTGAGGGGGTGGAGGATGTTGCGTAGAATATGCCTCAGGAAAGGGTCTATAGTAGTCATTTTGCATGTGACGTAAGACTGTTACCAACTGCACTGGAACATTAATGGATGGTTCCCTAAAATGACAAGGATCCTCTTCGTCATAAAGATAACGCTCTTGGAAAGATTCTGGCTGCTGAACGGTAGCAGAGTCAGTGAAAGAATACTCTCCTGCAAGGTATGAGGATGGATTAATGTCCTCTAAGTCCTCATCATCATCTAAGTCCTCATCATCATCTAAGTCCTGACATTTGACTTCTAGCTGGGAAGGACTATATGCAGGGCCAAACGCGCTGTAATCCTCAGACTCCTGGAAGTCAAGCAAACGTGCAGGTGGTAGTGGAGACATTTTTTAATAATCCTGAACCTTAGAAAGACCCAAATGGATTTTTTCTCCTGTCAACGGTACTGTCGACAGTGTCAACGCTGACACCACCACCGTCGTCGGAAAGGAGGACAACGTCGATGGAGTGGTCGTCGATGGAGAAATTCTCGTCGGCAAAGGAAGGCTCATCAACGAAGGTCTCGTCGCCGGCGATGGTCTCGTCGATGGTGAAGCCGTTGTCAGAGTTAACTGCGGTCCCGTCAACGCAGCAGCCGTCGACGAAGTGGCTGTCGCTGTTGTCGCCGTTACTGTATCAGCCGTCGACAGCGAAGGAATCATCTCAGGTCTAACAGGAATAGCTCTCGTCGATGACACTGTCAACGGACGAGAAGAAAGATCTCTCACAAGTGTTATAGAAGCAGAAACTGGAACAGAAGATGATTTTAGAGTTCCTTCTACCTGCTTTCTGTGGCATTTCTCTTCAGATTTTTCCCGTTCCTGTGATTTCAATCTCTTGGATTCTCTTGGTGAGAAGAGAAGCTACCTTCTTTTCTTTTCCTGGAGGAAGAGTGGGGCTTTTCCTCAGTGTCAGAGCCAGATTCAGAAACTGCCTTTTTCTTCTGGAGCCAAAGGAGCAGTCTTCCTCCCCTATCGTTGAGGGATTTGGCTGAGAAGGTGCAGCAGTATTTGCATTCCCTGGGCTTATGGTCAGGAAGGAAAACGCTTGAGAAAAGTCTAGATTTGCCACAAGACTTACAGGGCCTAAACAATCCTTTTTTTATTTGGCATTATGAAAGTCACAGAAAGAAATAACTTGAGCTGAAAGCTGGAGGTCAAAAGTTGAAAAGGCCAACTGTCACTGAGCAGAGTTCAGAGAGACTCCCATTCACATGATGTGTGGTAAGAAATCTGAGGTGTGGTGGCTCTGTGGAGAGGGTAACTGAGGTCTCTGCTGTGATTGGCTGATCTTTGGATGTTATAAAATGAGGTTGATAGTGCTCAATTGAATTTTCTCTCTATGGAGGTCTATGTAATGTTTTCAGTACTACTATTTCTACTGTTACCGTGGGCCTCCCACCATGACGACAGGGAAGATTCAAGCATGTGAATCTATAAAAGATACAATACTGGAGAATTATATTTCCCCTTGTTTTTTCCTCTTTCTATGCGTGCTGCATAGAACGATAAAAAAACCTTCATCTGATTGTTTTTGTGCAAGAAAGGAGACCTTCCTGCTCAAAAACAATCTCCCCTAAAAAGCAGTCATCCTTGCGTCATGGCGCATGGGTGTCTGCATTGGCGCATATCAGGCAATTGTGCACCATCACGGGGGAAAGCACAGGGAAATTGTTGTAAATATGACGCATCCCTGTGCATTGAAAGTGACGGCAGCTAAATGCCATGAGGCGCAGTGCTGCGTCACTTTCTTGTAAATAAGATCTGAAGTGTTTTGCTAAGTTTGTCATTGAGACCACAACAAGAGAGATTAAAGGCAACCTTTGGTTGCAAGGTTGGTTGATGCTACTATTACTTGTGGAATCACGGCTAGACTTATCAACACTTATTGTCAGTGGAGAGTCACCAAGCGGGATGCCCCATATGAAAGAAAGGTACCCCCTAATTAATTAGTTTAAGGTCTGGGATCAAGGAGAAAAATGAAACCATAAACAGAACACATTATTGCACACAACCTCTAGTTCTTCTGTTATAGCTCAAAGTGCATAGTGAACTGATCAAAAAAAGGTTCTGACAATTAATAGCTGATACATTTCCGTAATTTTTTTTTTTTTTACTTTTCATTATTCATTGTTAGGTATAAATGTCAATACTTTTCATCACATACCCACAGCGTTCTTTGCATTTATTTGTGTATTTTCCATTAAAATATTTAACAGTGCACAATGCTGCAATATTGTTATATACATAATTGTTGTCACCCCTGTAGGAGAGTAGGGTCTGCAATCCTATGATCACCCAGATTTTTTGCTTTTGTTTCACTGGTTTACGACTTTCTCTGGCTGTGGGCCTGCCAATCAGGCCCACAGCCTAGCTGTTCTCTCACTAAATTGACATGTGTACCTCAGGTGCATTATCCAATTGGAACTGGGCCACCTTATCAGACCCTGTAACTCAGGGCATAGGTGTACCCAGGGCCTACCAGGGGCTGAAGCATGTATTATGCCACCCCTGGATGGCCATCTAAATCTGACACAACTGGCTGCACGACAGCTGGGGCAAGGTGGTGTACTCGCCCTTTGCTTTAGATATAGTATACCTATATCCAACCCTAAAATGGACGCCCGAGTTCCTATCAGTCACTCCTATGGCAGGCCTTGACAATCCTGAAGGCAGAGTGCGTGGAATCGTGTGAATTGGCGCTCTGGCACGAGCCGAGCCCGGTTGCAGCTTGCGGAACCAAGTCCCAATGGCTGTTCCATGATAACGCGTACCATATTGCTAACTTCGGTATCGCGTTATCAAGACATGTCGAGTAAGGTGTCATACGAATCGGGATACTGACCCCTCACCAACGCTGGCGACGGGGTAAGCACTCCACCCTTCTAGAGGGACACGACATGTACGTAACTGTGAACCCCGGTTAAAGTTAACTGAAGCCTCAGCTCCACAAAATGGATGCTGCCACCACAGACACGAGTCTGACCTCCTGCTGCTGGGAGTCCTTCCAGCGAGGAGAGCTTGGACAAAGGGTTTCCTGTCCGGGGCGGTGCTCGCACCATCCCAGACAGGGTTTTGTGTATCCTGGGTAGGCAGGGCTTTACAGGAAGGTGACTGCGGAGTGGCACCCCGGTGCTCACTACGCATCTGCCAGCTAGAACCAGTTCCAGGGGCACACCAGCCCCTGACCTGGGGAAAGTCCGGCATGGGAGAGGGGTGTAACCACCCCCTTCCTGGTCCCACCCCTAGGGCAGGACCTAGTCGCGTACCCACCCCTTTCTTTAGGATAAAGGCAGGAGCGGGGACCCTTCCAAATTAGATCATCTTTGAATCAAGAACTACTTTCTACGAAAGGAAACTCTCGACTCTTCTCAAGATTTCTCCCTTGTGGCTAAGGTGTAGTCACCCTGCATCCGCAGGCACCATCTAAGAACTCTGCGGTTTGCTGCACGTCCTTCCTCAGGAATCCGACTGCCCAGCTCGACGAGAACCGGCTTCCCTGGCACCTCTGACCTCTACCCGCATCGTCAGCTCAGCTGAGATCCGTGGGTGCGACGAGACCTCGAGGGACCGGCCATCTTCAGAACCTGCACGACTTCTAAACCAGCACGACCGCCGAGGGATCCTCTGGTGCGTGCTTTGGGGTCCGAGAAGCCCCGACCCTGAGCAGCTCCAGCACCGAAGTTCAGCCTCCCAGCATCTCCACGATCTGCGTGGGGCCCTTCTGCTTTTGCCGCTCATCACGTTGTCTGGTCACTAGCCCGCTGGCTTGTGGCCTTCTCGACGACGTCCGACAACAACGCTGTTGGTCTGGTTGCTCCAGACTGACCCTTGCTCCATTTTGAAAGAGGAGCACCCCGGACCCTCCTGGTCCACTCAAGACGCCATTTTAGGTCCACCACGTGGCCCTGAATTTGCCAAGGCTTGTTGCCCCAATCCTGGGCCCAGCGACGCCGACAGCATCAACCTTCGTGGGACAGCTCGCACCTCCATCCTGGTCGCCGACAACGCCTCCTGGTCCGTGAGACTGCAGAGCCTAGCGTCGCCCACTCACCTAGTCGAGGTGACGATCATCCGGTGCCCTCCTGGTACCCTCTGACTACTGGCTAGTAGTTACGAACTTGGTCCCCTCTGCTTTCAGGTGTCATCCATCTCTGATCCAGGCTTGGATCTCTACGAACTATCTCCACTGGTCGCCGGCCAGCAACTCCTTCCTTCCGGCTCCTGGTTCGCCAACGAGGACTCCCGACGTCTGTAAAGACTTGTGCAGCCGCAGCCCCATGGCTAGGTAACTTCGGCATTTCGGTGCCCGCATAGCCTCATTATCTAAGGGTCCAGAGTCACTGTCGCTTCCGACTTACCTTATCGGGTCCGCCCGAGAACACTAAACTTTCCGTGCCCTCGGGCATTTGTGTAGATTGTGCACTTAAAGTATTTTCCTAAGAGTCTTGTTGTATGCTTAGTACCCTGTCCTCATAAAGAGTACAGGGCTGTTGTGATTAAAATAAATACACTGTTTATTTTCATAACACTTGTGTGGTGTCCTTTCACTTGGTGTTCAAGGGGTATATGTGATGGTATAACAGCTGGCTTAACACGCCCTCTAGAGTTTAGCCCGAAGACTGCTCGTATCCACGCTACTAGGATAGCTGGTCTAAGGTTGACTTACAACCAATCACCATAAGGGTCGTGTGGACTGATGCATAGTGATCACTAGAATAGTGAGCACTGCATATCAGGCCAACTTCTCACAACCCCATCCACTCATTCCCAAAACACATGTTCTCATATGTACCACTTATACCAATCCCAGCCACGCCGCAGATACACCACAAATCACAACATGAAAAGATCTATTTTAGCCGTTGTTGTGCAGTTCCCTCCTAAAATCAGTAGACACACGTTTTGGTGGGTGAAAACAATTCCATATCCACATCAGGAACACACTTCAACCAGAATATACTCTTTTGGCTAATGGGGGTTTATGCCAATCTCGGAGGTCTTCTAGTATTTTAATGCATGTTATTTTTTCTTTTTCACATGTCCATACTGCTATAATCATCCCTAGGGTAATGAAGTACTCTCACAATGGCTATAAGTAGGGTTCCTCATCCTGCCCCCTGTGCTTGGATGCGTTTTTCAACTTAACGTCTCGAAACTCTCTGTGGATTTTAAAAGAGTCGATGGAAAACCCTAATGTACTCCCCACTTTGGAATACCACGGGTGGTCTCAGACTCGAGACGTCTCCTAGGAGTTGGATTTCGGAAGAACAAATGATGGACAGAATTCTGAACAAATCAAACATTTCACAGATCTGGGTTTAATCCATTATTTTCTTTCCGCAACACACCACCCCAGTTTGTATCCAGTCATATGCAAATCAGTCTTGACCCTGCTCCCCATGGTAATAGTCCAGCCTGAACTGCCAGGTAAGTTCCTCCCTCGACCAGAAACAAGCATCCATGCTGCAAAGCTATGTATTCAAAGGCTGTGGATTGCTTTGGCATGTGCTGCATTCAAAAAGTGATACACAAGTATACGTGCACAAATGGTGGACGACAATGTATTTCAGTGGTGGTACCCGGTAGGGCAGTCGGATTGTCAGGGCCACTGGAATTATGCGGGACCAAATTATGCAGCACAGTTGACTAAATTATGAGACAAGAAAAGACAAATTATGAGCATAATGTGGCATATGCTGTGGCAGAATTGCTTCACTATTTTGTACTGTCCGGGCAAAGGTTTTACTGCATGAGTACTTTTGACACTTGGGCCCAGATTTACAGATACTTTGGGCTGGGGTTGCATTACTTGTTTATCGCAAACCCAACACCAAGTGTAGTGGTGGACGTTACAATTCAACACAGATCACATTTGCATTGGATTGTAACCTAAAGTAACACAAAACTGCACAATGTACTGTCTTGCTTATTTTGTGTGAAGGGGCATTCCATGGATGGTGCATGGGTGTTCCCATGCAATCACCCATGGGTGTTGATGCAAATTCCTATCTTTAAAGAATTGTACACAGGAGTTTACGCCACACTCCTGTGCTTCTTTGAAGTTTATATAACAATGAGGAATGTTTTCATTTCTCCTCGTTTTCCCTCTTTTATGTGTGCTGCATTTAACAGCACACAGACAAATTGGGAAATCCTTATAGCACAGATTTTGGATTGCAGCATTTACATAGTGCTTCCCACCCTTACGTGGGTCGCTGAAGCAGGTGCCATTTATGGTATTTCTTAATATTCTACCCTGCTAAGTTGGTTAGTGCACTGGATTGTCCTATATGAGATTTTCTGTGTAGCTGTGGTCATGAGCTGGTATTGTTAGAGGGTTAGAGAAGCGGAGAGATCTTTTGGGGTGGGCACATTTTTTATCATACAAGACGGTGGTTCATGCACACCAGGTTTGTTATCACTAAGGGTTTCATAAAGTTGTGCATGCAAATCGAATATCGCTCACTGATCCATGAGCGTGGGAAAAGAATGAAAATAGCACTCCCCTTGGGGGGGGGGGGGGTCCCCTTAATGCACAGCATTTGTCCATTAGTTCACATTAAATCAGTCTGCAACAAGTTGGTCTTGTTTTCATAAATTGAATTTATTTACTTTCATGAATTCGAATTGAAAACAGTAGAACTGAAAAGCTCCCAAATTGTATTCCCAATTAGTAGTCCCAAATGCATTTTGGGCTACTAGGAGCTCTTCATCAGGGGAATTTTTAATCTCCTAAAAAATGAAGCAGAAAGGCTGGGGTCACTGATCTGCACTGTTCATGCTTGTAAACTTGAAACATGTGCATTGTTTGTCCATGCCAAGAAAGGATATTCCAGTGGTGCCAAGGTGACTGCTCTGTCATGCAAATTGAAAACATGTGTCTATGAAATGCTAGTTGAATTAATCAGGTGACGATATCACATTATTTCATTGGTAAAAATATATAAGCAAAAAAGTGGTGCACAGCTTGTACTCATGAATAAAAGAGTGAGTGCATCATGTTATTATGGAGATGGTCTTGATTATTTAATTGTGCTCAGAAATAATCCATTTCAAAGATGTATGCTAAAAAGGTGTTCATGCTCAAGGATGCAGATTGGGTGAATCGAAAGCGTCATGTGGCTATGGCAGTGTTCTTAATGAATGGTTGAGCCCAGTTCAAAGATGCTTGTTAAAAAGCACAAGCACTTTTTAACAAGCATTTTTGAAGTGGGCTCCATCATACTGGGCTGGGCAGTCTATATCATAAGGTTTCAGAGACAAAAAAACTTTAGTTTCTGAGATTATTATTTTTTGTTAAACATGCAACAGTGCTAATATTTACGAGCCTTACCGCTGAGACTCTCTTGAATCCTTATATTGTTGACTCTAGTTTCATAAGTAATCTTACACTATAGAAAAAATACAAGAATATCAAGAATATTCAAGAATCAAGAAAATCAAGGACAAACATATTGAAAGGTAAGTTTCTATAGGTAAGCCAAGTTTTACTACAAATAATGCCACATATAGGTATCTTGACGATACATATATATATATATATATATATATATATATATATATATATATATATATATATATATATATATATATATATATATATATACACACAACCACACATATATATATATATATATATCTCTTCAAGATACGTAGATGTGAAGCTAAGAATAGTAAATCTATACTTACCCATTGGCACTTACCTTCTCGATATTTTGGTCCTCGATAATTTTGACACGATATTCTGTTCACACAATATTTGTGTTTCCGATGTTCTGTCAGTGATCCCCCTTCAACGACGTTTAGTTTAGTTCATCGTCTCCTTCCATTACCTCCTCAGATCCAGTTTCCTTGACCTCTCTCTATTATTTCTGCCAGCTCGCTCTTCAGTTTTCTCCACTACCCCTTCTCTGTCTCATTCATTCACATCTACAGCTGCAGTTTGAAATTTATAGGGTAGACATAGTATGAATGTGCAGGGTATTTGAGGTGAATCTCTTAATATTCCATCTTGAAATACAGGCAGGTGCTCCATTAATGTAATATAGAGATTTATTTCAGAGGTGTTTTCTATATCAATATCGATACTATGTTCAGATGGAAAAGGGCCAGCCAGTACATATTTTGCCCCTGGGTCGGCGCGCAGGCCTATGGCTTTCTCAAGGCTGAATGTCCGAAACAGAGATTGTTTTTAAAATACATGAACACAGAAATATATGCATGACATTTATAAAAAAAAAGTTAAAACATGCAAAGAGAATCAACATTGGAACAGAGAATACGACAAGAAGAGCACAAAAAAGCAAAAAATAAGAAAGCTGGTTGGTCAATGACATAATAAATCGATTGCCTATACATGCATAGAGTGGTGAGACCATGGGAACACTGCAAACTGGGTCAAAAAGCACTCTGTGCAGCATGGTCATGTTTGAAGATCACGCCAAGTACAGCACTGCTGCTGGTTGTGCGTTCGTGCACCTGCCCGGTGTGCGAGCTTTTTAAAAAATGGCGGCTTGCCCTTAACTGTTGCGTGAAGAAAGATGGGTTACTGAACAGGTAAGCAGTCAAGTTTACAGCTGATAATTTAGCCAGGTTTGATAAA
This sequence comes from Lissotriton vulgaris, assembly GCF_964263255.1. Taxonomy (NCBI): domain Eukaryota; kingdom Metazoa; phylum Chordata; class Amphibia; order Caudata; family Salamandridae; genus Lissotriton; species Lissotriton vulgaris. Next base: position 268,070,762 of record NC_141685.1, read on the forward strand.
TACTGGTCTATAATAAAGTTAAGTAAAGGATATCAGTGTCACTGAGGCAAACACAGCCGCAAGGACTCTCTTCCTACGTGTGTAGGGAGATACCTTGGTGGTAAGAATCTTGTCCAGCATTTTGTAATGAACGTACCGTCCTGATTAGTCCAGGTTGACAGGCTGTTACCTGTGTCAAAGATCGAGATTTAAATTAAGTCTATTACGGTTGTTAATTTGGACCGGCATACTGCATGGGTGCATCGAGCGAGTGTTGAAAGCAGGTCACTGAGGTCCGGAATGTTCATTCAGCAAGAACCACTCTGTTCTTCTTTATTTTTATTTATATTGTTTTATTTAGCGAGAACAAGGCGCTTTCGGGTGTCAGAGCGCTGTACTATAGTATATAGATAGGTAGTCTTAGTCTGACACTAACACACCACACAGCCTCCATCTTATTCCACTTATTTATTGCCCAAAGAGCTACTAATATCCTACAGACACCACCTTCTACCGGACGCCTGAATGACACTCCCCTACTTCAACCTAAACGCTGGACCATGACCTAGATTTACATTGATTTTGCGTCATTGTGATGTCATTTATGTGGCTCAGCCTGATGCTAAATCATATCAGGCCTTTACTAAGCCATGCAAAGACACTTTGCATGGAATTGTGTGGTTCAGTAAATACTAAGTAACGCAAAGTAGCACATTGTGCTACCTTGCATTACTTTGTGTCGGTTAGACATTACATTGGTAAAGCATGGGCGTTTCCCAGCTGTGCAAAAACAAATATTCCTGGGTTTGCAGCAAAATGCTGCTCCTTCCTGACAGAGGCATAACCAAGACAAATATCCTTATTTCTCCTGCTTACCAGCGTTGGATTGGTAACGGCGGCATTCTGGCAATGCCCGAGGGGCCGGGGGCCGTGTTCCAGCTGAGGGCTGCTTTTGAGCAGCCTGGGGGCCGATTTGGGCGGTGTCTCTGTTGTTCGACTATACCGCCAGCGGCCCAGTGGGTGTCCGAGTGGCCTTTCTGGAGGGAGATGGGCACTCATTACCTCCCGTATAGCAGCAACAGGTAGAGGTGTCACCCCTTTTCTCTCGCTGGGCCTCCCATTAATGTAGGCATACTGAGCGTGGCAGGGGGCCTGAGCAGAAGTGGCCTCACTTGTTTTCAGGTGTGTTTCACTAGTGTAAACTAATACGTGCATTTTTTTTTACCCCCCTTTTTATGTAAAACTACGCTGAAAGCAGTGATTTGAGGGAATGCATTATGCAAATGTGGGCCGGGTTTTTTTGCGCGTGCCCGGGCCGATTTTTAATCCCAATCCAACCCTGCTGCTTACTTCCTATTTCTATGTGTGTTGTATTCTGAAGCACACACAGAAAGAGGGGTATGTCTCTAAGGATTGTTTTTGTGCAGGAAAGTACTACCTCATCCACAAAACCAATCCTACCCATAGAGCAGGCACCCTTGCTCTATGGTGCCGGGGGTGCTTCCATTGGTGATCGGCACCAGTGCCAGAAGAGAGCTGAAGAGCTTCATATCACTGTAAATATGAAGCATTTCAAGACTCTCCACTTCACACAACGTAGTGCAGCAAGTTTCCTTGCTGCGCCACATTGCATAAAATAATAGTCAATGTGCCTCCAAATTTTTACCGCCAAGATAACTCCCCAGAGAAACCGGGGACAGTTCATTAGTGAGAAGCAGACCACCCGTTTGAAGCTGACATCCAGCCTTCCACTGTGCAGATAAAAACCTGTCTGGCTTTTAACCCCTTCGGTGCTCATGACGAGCTCAGCTCGTCATGAAGCACAGTTCACAGTCATGAGCTCGTCATGACCACACCCGTTTCTATTGTGGTCCAGCACAGGGGAAGAATATCTCGAGCAGCCAAGGTGTTAAAAAGGATTTGGAGAGACTGCACCTACCTGCTGGGGGTTATCAGATTGGCCCGTAGGACACCTTGCAGGTGCACTATGAGCCACCTCTTTTCTGCCCACAGTTAGTGTGACCCCCCAGACAACCAACTTGCCGCTGCGCTTGTGTTTGTAATAAGGCGCAGGTGGAGAGGTCTTTCCTCATTTGCATGGGGTCCTGCCCACATGCTAAGGAGGTACTACCCCATCATGATTACACCAGCGTAACATTTGGATTGGTTTGATAACGTATACCAGAAGAGACTTCACAAGCATCTGAGGCCCCAACTGCATTTCTAAAGTGCAAGAGGGGAGGAAGAAGCGGACACAAATGCCTGCTGCGCTATGTGGCCTTACTGTAATACAGTCCCAGGGTCTCTCCTCAGTATGTTGTCTTCTAGCAAGGGTCGCAGTGTAGAGGCGGTGCATGAGGAATACCAAGGGTAGCAACTGCTATCTCTAGCAATCCCACAGTGAGGTCCTTGTGAACTGGGTAACACAATAGGCAACATCATAGAAAAGTGCAAGATAATATAGAACATAACTATAAATAGAAGGACGGTGAGTGCTGAGTAGGAATCTTCTCCAGTTTTTTTTAAATTTATCAACACCACTTTCTATGTGGTTTTCCAAGGTCATGTGACCTTACTTAGGGACAATGAGGTTATTCCTTCACTTCACTGGCTAGAATTCAAGCCTTGTAATGAGGTGGATTGACTGCACAAGTGGCAAGGACAAGGCATAGCCAAATGAGTGCATAATCTCACAGCTGCTGAACCATGAGACACAGATGATTGCTAGCCTGAAAGAGTAATTCAGGCATGTGGATCTATGATGTAGTCAACCCTGGAGAAGCGTAGATCATTCTACTCTTTGGCAATCCTTAATTAGCTATTTTCTGCCTGATCCACTACTGCACTCTTACAAATTTCTATGGCCTGAATGTATCACTCACCCCTTGGAAGCATTAATTCAAGATTTTCATGTACTTGACCACAATTCCCGCTTATTTAAATCATGCCGATCACAGAGACAATGACGGCAATGCAGATTTTCATAGACTTTACCTTCTAGCTCTCTCGCAGTATCTCTACTTTGGAGTTTTTCTGCTCTCACCACCTCTACATGTCTGGACAAACACAATCCTCTCCGACAGTCAGCCAACATCCCTCTTCAAAGGTAGAACATACAGCCAGAGCAGTGCTGTGAATGTCCACCATTTTAGAACATCAATAGATAATGGCAACAGCAGCAAATAAATTATTCATTATATTATTTTCACAAGAGGCAGAAATGTATCTCTAGAGTTTAGAATTGGAAATATAGCACTGAAAAATCAGCATGGTTAGATCACTTTTTTATAAATTATATAATCAGGCATCTTTCCACTCTTCTATGTGACAGTGGTTAGACCCGTAACAATGTGCAAATTAATTCTTCTTTAGGTAATCTCCGCTGTGATCAGCAATTTCTCCGCCCTCGTTGTCCAGTTCGATCACTCCTCTGTAGGTAAGAAATCGGTATCAATGGCCACACAGTTATAAGCTGCGTACCGCAGCTTCTCTTCACAGACTTTGGCACTGGAGGAGAAAGAGTTAAAGAAAGTGAGTCATTACCACAATAACAGAAGCCATTCCTTCTTCTCTTAGTTGCCCAGTAGTTAACTTCTAATGTATTAGGATCAGCGCTAGCTGCTGCATCGCTTCACCGTGGTATAATTTTTTATTTATTTATTATTTCTTTATTGGCATTTAAGGAACTTTCATCCAGCATTATAGACACATCTGATATCTGTATACAATTGGTACAATTTTCTCACAACAGTACAGTAGACATATATTCGTTCCACTACGCCACCTTGTATTTTCCAGCTAGGATAATGATATAAGAACCCAACTACCCAGAACACACCCCACCCAACCTCAAGTTGTCAGCAAACTGTCAGCGTCACTCCCCCTCATACATTGTCCAAGGTCTTATGGTCTTGACACTCACTACATAGCTACCGCAGCATCTAGTCTGGTATAATGCGTCAATGTCAGTCATGTGGGGGATTGCGTATAGAGGATGCTAATGTCAGGCTTGCAGGTCTTTTATATCCGCCAGCATGGTCATCCATGCCCACAGATCATCCTCCAATTTCTCATCCCGTCGCATTCTCTTCATTCTGAAAGCTTCTACCGCCGCCCACTCACCCGAATCGTACAACCACAGTTCAATCATTGGAGGAGCAGTGCCCATCCATGATATAGGGATCCGTCGTTTGGCAATGCCAACCCCAGCATCACAAACCTCCTGCTTAGTTTATTTTGCTTCGGAGCGGGCAAAAGACCCAGTAGCACCTCCCGTATACCTTTGGACACGGACCATCCGGTCGCCTTCTGTATTTTCTCCGGAACCGAGGTCCCGTACTGAGACAGCATCTGGCATGTCCACACCATGTGAATAAAGTCAGAGGCAGCAGCCCCGCATCTAGGGCAGCTATCAGGTCTGGTCGGGAAGATTCTACTAAGTGTTTTGGGGGTGAGGTATGTCTGGTGTACAAAGTTATATTGGACTCATTTAAACCTGACATTCGAGTTGACAGCTTTGACCCCTTCATGAATCCTAATCCAGTCTCTCTCGGACAAGGGCTCCCCCAGTATAGCCTCCAACCTACCCTGGACCGGTAGGGGTACACTGGTCAAGTCCTCCCGCAATGCTCTGTACAGGTGTGTAATAAAGCGCCTCCCCCTCGCCATACAAAACATAACCTGCAAAACCCTGGTTACCGCAGGTTCATCAGGGGTGGAAGTCCATATCCCCAGTGCTACTAGGTTAATCTTCCCATATTGAAGAAATTGACCTGTCCCCAACTCGAACAGTGATTCCGCTTCCTCCCTAGTAATAAATTGTTTGTTTTGGAACAAATCACCCATCGTCAAACACCCATCCTCCTTCCATCGCCGTGCCGTCATTGCGAATGATTGTACCACCCAGAGGGACATATCTGGGACGTACGGGGCATGTCTCACCACTTTTTTAACGACACGCTCCAAGACCCATGCCACATGCCGAATTATGTATGGTACTGTCTGAGGGGTACTCGCCCCCATCATTAGTAATGCTGCCAGCGAGTGTCCCCCATAGGTGCCCGCCAGCAGCCTCCTGTTCCAGTTATCATTCTCGTCCCACCAATGAATTGCATGCTGGAGCTGTGATGCCTTGTAATATAATTCCAAGTGTGGGACCTCCAGTCCGCCGCTCTGCCATGTTCTCTGCAGTGTCTCGAGACTTACTCTCTTTCTTTTGGACTCCCATAATAATTCTATCAACAATGTGTTCAGGGACTTAAAAATGTGGGCCGGCACCTCATAGAGAGAGTTCTGTAAAGCATACAGGCATCGAGGGAGTATTACCATTTGAATAATTGCAATTCTGCCCATAAGGGACAGCGGTAACTGCTGCCAAAAACGAATTGAACCTTTGATCCCATCGATCACCTGCCCTACCGGGCGGGATCATTGGCCAGTTTGATCCCCAAATACTTCAGTTCCGAAGTTACCAATGGAAGTCCCACCTCCGGTATGTCCCCCCTCGCCCTCTTTGCCAGACGACCCACCGGCGACAACCTCAACTTATTAGGATTCGTCTTCAAACCCGACACCTCCCCAAAGTGGGAGAGCACAATCAACATTGTCAGAATTGCCTGGACTGGTTGCTGTAAATACACTAGAGTATCGTCTGCTTACATAGACACCCCGTGGTTTGTGCCTCCCAATCGAATCCGCCACCACTCCAGTCGCCGTACTCGTAGTTCAAACACACAAGAGATCAATACCCCCTGGCGCACCCTAGCTCGTGGAGCCGTATAGATTAACTGGAGCCACCGGAGGAACCCTGGACCCATTTACATTACTCTGTGTTTCTCAGATATACCCCCATTCCACCGAATCAATCGCTTGTTCAATATCAAGCAGTGCCACAGCGCAGTCCTCCTGTTCAACTCTGGGGGAGTGCCACACCAAGGCCAACTTCATGAGATTATTTGCAGTGCTTTGTTTGGGAATAAATCCTCATTGGCCAGTATGGATTAAAAAGGACATGTGACCCAACAGACGGTGTGCCATAACACCACTCATATTTTCATATCTATATTAGGAAGCAAGATCGGTCTGCATGACTTCGCCACGTGGGGGTCCCGATCGGGCTTTGGTATCATGATAATGACCGCCTCTCTAATACTTTCTGGCAAAAACCAGTACTGCAGGGCTTAATTTTCACCTTGGTAGAATGTCCATGGGTAGGGACTGCCATAAACAGGCAACAGCCTATATTTGGTTTCTGTTTTTTTAAATGGTGGTGCTTAGGCATGTGCAAAATGTCGGTAAATGACGTTTGTCGGTATGTCGTGTGAAATTTGAATGCAAGGGCATGCCTGGTTACTTACCGGTAATCTTCATTATCTTTAGTTCTAGGAGTCCTCGTCACAATCACTACTTTATTTTTAGGGTGGCCTCACCCCTCACAGGAGAAAAAAAACAGAAGAAAGAAAGGATCCTCCCACGCATGGGTGTTAAGGATTACTTACCCTGTGCCACTTCAAGTAAAGCTATAACCAAAAAACTTAGGGGTCTAAATTAGAAATCCTTTGGTGATTCTTTATTATTGTACCTATGCCAACTAATGTGCGTAGGAACAGAAGACAAGCTAAACCAACAAACCATATCAATAGATTATTGTGTTATACTGTTCTTGCTTTTAATTGGAAGGGGCTTCCGTTTATTAAATAGGTTTTTGTTAAGTTCCCTATCCTCTTTTAATCACCACACATATTATTTTTGCACTGCACCTTCCCATCATATCAATACCATGTGGTACAACCGAGTGACTGTGGGTCGTCACCCCGAACCGGTCATCAGGGTATGCTGGGTGTCTCAAAAATCAAGAGACATAATACCCTGGAAGGATAACCAGATGAGAATATTGATTAATACAAGACTTTGATGGGAATCCTCAACTAAGTTTGACTGACAGTTGCTGGTGTTTCGCATTCTATTGATATGGTTTGTTAGTTTAGCTTGTCTTCTGTTCCTACGCACATTAGTTGGCATAGGTACAATAATAAAGAATCACCAAAGGATTTCTAATTTAGACCCCTAAGTTTTTTGGTTATAGCTGTAGTTTCCCTGGGGGATAATACTTAGGCAGGTCTCTAAACATCCCTCGAGCCCTATACTACCGTATGGTTTTTTGTGCCACTTCAAGTAAAACCAATCCTATATTGAAGGCCACCAAATGGAGGGGTGGTTTGGAGGGGTAGGTGAGTCGTAGTGACTGTATTGAGGACTCGAGGGACTAAGGATAATGAAGATTACCGATAAGTAACCAGGCATCATCCCTACATCCCTCTGTCCTCATCCCAATCATTAATTTTGAGCATACCAAGACCCATAGGCCTGCAATTAGAAAATAAAACACTAACCAATGCTTTCCCATTTTATTAGTGCTCACAGAAATCCAAGAACGTGAAGAAAGGAAAATGCTACTTACCAGTATGCATCTGTTCTTGGCATGTAGAGCTGTAGAGTTGTATACTTTAGCATAGATCGCCACCTGGTTTTGGGCTTGGATATTTGCAGTTTGTTTTTGTTGAAGAAGTGCTCGTTAGTCACGAGATAGGAGACTTCTCCTTATGATGACAGTGCGCATGGGCATCGACTCCATCCCCAGTTTGTTTTTTGCCATGAAGGGTAATAATGGAGTTAGTAGGAAAGTAGAAAAGGATGTCCATGTGTAATGTATCTAAGTAAGATAATACTGCAACGGATAAAGTTATCTGGGGAGGTGGGTGGGCGTATACAACTCTACATGCCAAGAACAAATGCATACTGGTAAGTAGCATTTTCCGTTCGAGGCATATGGGCTGTAGACGGTATACTTTAGCATAGACTATATAGCAGTTTCCCTCCTTAGCGGTGGCAACCTATATCCATTGCAGTGGTCTGACAAAGTTTTCTCAATACAGCCTGGCCCACACTAGCTTGTTGTTTTGCTTGCACATCTACACAATAGCGTTTAGTGAAAGTGTGCAGTGTAGACCAAATTGCTGCTTTACAGATGTCATCTAGGGGAATATTCCCTAAGAATGCCATAGAAGCCCCTAGTTTGTGTGTAGAATTAGCTCTAGGGGGAATGGTTAGTGTGTGTTTAGCTTTGAGGTAGCATATTTGTATGCACTTGACAATCCATCTTGCAATTCCTGTTTTTGAAATGGGATTACCCTTGTGAGGTGGGGAGAAAGATACAAAGAGTTGTTTAGTCTTTCTAAAAGGTTTAGTTATTTCTAGGTAGTATAGTAATGCCCTTTTGATGTCTAGCATGTGAAGAGCACATTCTGCCCCCGAGTCTGGTTGAGGGGAATAAAACAAGTTCAACAGACTGATTAAGGTGGAAGGTAGAAACTATATCGGGTAGAAATTTGAATCACTTTACTATGATGCATTTGCAAAAATATTTCTTGTATGGTTATTGCCTGGAGTTCACTAACTCTCCTGCGGGATGTGATAGCTACCAGAAAGGGCACTTTCCAAGTGAGGAACTGTAACTCACATTTGTGTAGAGTTTCAAATGGATGTCCCATGAGCCTGGTAAGGAAACTATTGAGGTTCCAGACTGGGGAAGGTGGAACTCAAGGTGGAATTATTCTTTTAAGTCCTTCCATAAACGCTTTGATAGCAGGAACTCGAAATAAAGACAGGTGTTGTCTGTTTTGGAGGTTAGCGGATATTGCAGCTTGATGTAGCCGTTTAGATGTATATGAAAATGACATTGCTGTAGATGCAAGAGGTAACAGATAATGTTTTGAATGGAAGCAGATAATTTCCTCAAAATAACATCAAGTCAGAACCAGGGAGTTGTTTTCAGCAGTGGAGCAGGTGCAGCGGCACCAGAGTCCAGGGTTGCGCGCATCCCATTTCATCTCAATCATGGTTGCCCCTTACGCCCTGTCAAGGGACGCAAGAGGACGCACGCTCCTCGCGTGCATCCATGCCCACCACACCCTTGCTACGCCACTCTCGGCAGAGGAAGAAGCGAGCTTTAAGCAGCCACGAAAGCGGACTAATCGAATCCCTAAATTGTTGCTTGCGAGTACACCGCAGTGACAGTCAGTGGTTCTACCATGACACGGCTAAGACCATATCCTTGAAGTCTGAATAATGTCACAGTGTCAGACTGGACTACTTTTCTTTACAACATTTCTGCCAGCAATTTTGGACATAAGATCAAGGCCATGACTTCATTCATGCATCTAGTCCAGGGTAGAAATCTTATTTCATGCATATAATTGGCTTGACTCAGTCTTTCTCTATCCAGCATATGTTTGGATTCGTACGTTCCCCTGTTCCCTTCCACTAATGAAAAAGAACAAAAGAAATTGACATTTTCTTGACTTAAATGAAACTGTTCAAGACAATTGGTGTAACTGTATAACTTTTGTAAATATTGTAATTGTATTGGATGAGTTGCAATGACTATTAAAGAATTAAGGGCTTAATGTACAAAGCATTTGCGAGTTGAGAAACTTTTGCACACTGGTTTGCGGCCACAACTTCGGCCTTTTGCAAAGTACAATTGGTCCAAAAGATTTTTTGCAAAAAGCACAGTGCTGTGAATAATTGGCGATTCCTTAAAATGTGAAAAAAGAGTGAATCCCAAACTATGGTTTCAAATTTGCAAAGCAAATTGTGATTATCTCCAAAAACAGCAAATTGCATATGAAATTTGCTGTCAAGTGGAAGCGGTTGGCAACCAGGTGAAAACTATAAAAGGTAACCCAAAATGCAATACAAACTTTCATAATGGCCTCGATCAATGCTATTTGGAGGGGATGTGCATCCTTGGACCACAGCAGAGGAGGAAAAGGAGAAAATCTTCAGAGGTTTAACCTGTTTGAACAAATTGAATAGGAGGTTTATGCTAGATCTAGGCGGGTTCACCCAACTCAACCAGGCAATCCCCACGCCCATACAGGGTTTGTGTTACCTACACCTGCTAGCCGCTGGAAGGTACCATCCAGTGGCAGCCGGCGCATATGGTGGTGGGGTGTGTGGAGGGGGCACAATGGGAGCGCGAGTAGGGAGCGCTGAATAATTAAAAAACGAAAAACTTACCTGGTGTTGCTTCTGCAACCTGGCACCTTGGTGCTCCTCTGCTTCCTGGTCCCAGGAGCCCCTGGGACAGCATCAGAGGGTCTCTGCGTAATCTCCGCACTGCGCTCATGCAGCATGAAAGCGGCACTAGTATTGGCTTGAGCGGGCTTGTTTAAAGCTCTCTCAGGCACATGGATTCTGTGCTGTTTCTCCAACCTGGCAATGCAATACAGCTGTGTTAGAGAAACATACCTGTGCATGTCTGTTTGGACAGCATAAGACGGCCGCCAAACAGACATGCACAGTTAGCATGACCCCGCCCCATTGCCATTGGGGCGGGGTCTTGAGCTCAAATGTCCATGGACTCGATAATTCTCGCTTCGGTGCCTGACCTAATCATGGGTTCACACTCTGCAACTCTGTGCATTAAGCTTGCTTAATCTCCACAACGGCCCCCCTGCGGCGGGATGCCTGGCTTTCACCTTGGGGATGCCCTGTAGGGGCTATCTCACAGGGAAAAACCAGGACGGGTTCCCAAGGCAAGCGCGGAGATACCCCTTCGGGGGTCGATTCTGGCGCTATATAAGAAATACAATAATAATAATTGTCCGGCCCATCTCCAAACACTCTCGCTCAGTCAGCAGCTGAAAAATAAAATAATATTAAAATATTGTTTTATTATTCAGCTGCTGGCTGAGGCAGTGGGGCGACGCTCCTCCATCACTGCGGAAGAGCCGCCGCTACTAGCATCATAAAGTAGCAGTTGCAGGGGGCATATCAGAGAGAGTTGTTGAGTTAATGTAATAACGTTGTGTTAAATGTCATATGTCTTGTTTCTCCCTGCATCCCTTTTGCTGTAGTACAAAACGATCCTGCTTACAACGCAGGCACCCTTGCACCACTCAGCAATGGTGCCCTGATTTGGCGCTAAGCTGCACTGAGTGTGCCAGCGCAAGGAGAGTACAGGAATGTGCTATAGAATGTTAAAAATGGTGAATTCCTGCACGCTCTCTTCCACTCATCTCAGTACGGAGTCTTGCAGCGCTGCATGAAACCTTGATAAATCGTCTCCCCGTTTTCAAATGAACGTTTTTCATGCATGACTAGCAGTGGCGTCACTAGGGTTGGTGTCACCCGGTGCGGGTAACTCATGGTGTCACCCCCTCACGACTTACCACATGGACCAATTTCACCCTCTGCCTGCACTATCTCCCCTCTGCCTGCACCATATCCCCTCTGCCTGCATCATCTCTCCCTCTGTCCGCGCCATCTCTCCCTCTGCCTGCACCATCTCTCCTTCTGCCTGCACCATCTCTCCCTCTGCCTGCACCATCTCTCCCTCTGCCTGCACCATCTCTCCCTCTGCCTGCACCATCTCTCCCTCTGCCTGCACCATCTCCCCTCTGCCTGCACCATCTCCCTTCTACCATCTCTCCCTCTGCCTGCACCATCTCTCCCTCTGCCTGCACCATCTCTCCCTCCACCTGCACCATCTCTCCCCCTGCCTGCACCATCTCTCCCTCCGCCTGCACCATCCCTCCCTCCGCCTGCACCATCTTTCCCCCTGCTTGCACCATCTCTCCCTCCGCCTGCACCATCTCTCCCTCCGCCTGCACCATCTCTCCCCCCGCCTGCACCATCTCTCCCCCCGCCTGCACCATCTCTCCCTCTGCCTGCACCATCTCTCCCTCTGCCTGCACCATCTCTCCCTCTGCCTGCCCCATCTCCCCTCTGCCTGCACCATCCCCCCTCCGCCTGCACCATCTCTCCCTCTGCCTGCACCATCTCTCCATCGGCCTGCATCAACTCTCCCTCTGCCTGCACCATCTCCCCTCCGCCTGCACCATCTCACCCCCGCCTGCACCATCTCTCCACCTGCCTGCACCATCTCACCCTCTGCCTGCACCATCTCACCCTCTGCCTGCACCATCTCACCCCCTGCCTGCACCATCTCATCCTCTGCCTGCACCACCTCATCCTCTGCCTGCACCATCTCACCCCCTGCCTGCCCCATCTCACCCCCTGCCTGCACCATCTCAACTTCTGCCTGCACCATCTCACTCCCTGCCTGCACCATCTCACCCTCTCCCTGCACCATCTCCCCCTGTGTCTGCACCATCTCCCTCTCTGCCTGCACCATTCACCCCCTCCGCCTGCACTCCCCTCCCCCGCCTGCTGCTCTTTTAACCCATTCCTCGTCGCCTTCTCCCACCGCCCTCCCGCCCCACCCCCCCATGGTTTCACTGAGTGGAAAAGTTTAAATAGACACAGAAGACACACGCCCTCACCTTCATAACAGCTGCAACTTCTCAACCTGCTACTCCTTCTCACTCTAGCATTTTCAGCTTGTGTCAGCATTCAAATTGTTTTACCTATCACCTTTACGCCACTGAGAATTCCAAAGGAATTTGATCGGGGCCTGCGGCCTTACCAGAGGGGAGATTAGTCAACGCAGTCAAAACTTCTTCCTCAGTAAAAGGTGCCTCCAGATTCCTTGCCACACCCTCCCGTAGAATGTCTACCGGGATATCCCGCAAGTACTCGCCTATTTTAGAAACATCACTTGGTAAATCTTGATCATATAATGAGATGTAAAATTTCCTAAAAACTTCACGTATCCCCTCTGGATCTACATATACTGTTCCCATCTCATCAAGGATCTCCCTCACTTGCCCTGTAGACACATTCTGCCTTGTTCGGATAGCGAGGGTGCGACCGACAGATTCGTTAAATTCATAACATCTCTCCCTATTCACTAAGTATATGTTAGCTGCCTTATTGGCAATGCTTTCCTCAGCCTCCATCTTTGCTTTTGCTATTCTAACCAACACTTGATCTGAAGGTACACCCCTTACCACACTCTGAGTTAAGTTCTCCTCTGCGTCTGTCACAGCCTTGACTTGCTCTGCCTCCCTTTGCCTTTCCTTCCTCCGACTTGCTGCGCTAAAGCTTATTGTTTCCCCTCGTACTGCCGCCTTAAAGGAGTCCCACATGTTCCCCACCGCCGTGCTTCCTCTATTTATATCCAGAAAATTCCTTATCCACTTAGTCATGTGTGCAATATAAGCCTCTTCTTTAAGCAGCCCTCTCTCAAATGTCCATACTCGACCCAACCCTTCAGCTATACCAAAGTCTATTGTTAAGATCAAAGGGTTGTGGTCAGAGATTATCCGAGGTTGTCTCAATTTTAATCTTGGTTTGTAAAGTATTTGAAACAAAAAAGTAATCTAATCTTACACAGACTTTGTGCGGGGCTGAGTAGTAGGTAAGTCCCTGTTCTCCAGGTCTTAAAGTCCCCCATACATCCAATAAGGCATTATTTCTCATAAGACCACATAAAGAACGTCAGACTCTCCTCTTCCTACCCTGATACCGACCATTCAGTATCCCACCCACTCCCCCTGCTCCCTTGATGTTAAAGTCTCCAGTCAGGATAATAATTGGGGACCAAGCAGCTAACTACAGATCCAAAAAATCGAGAATATCTGGATCATCCTCCGTCAAACCATATATACACCCTAAAGTAACCCACTCGTTGTTGATTTTAAGTTCTAATAACACCCATCTGCCCCATTGGTCTTCAAGCTTCTTCCTTATGATAACATCTCTGCGTTGACAGAATTGCAACTCCCCTATTTTTGTCCCTTGCTTAGAGTACGCCAATACATTAAACCCCAACTGCTCTAATAAATAACCTTGTTGTCCTTCTATATGGGTTTCCTGAAGGCACACAAAATCCAAATTTAAAGATCTTAGCCACGTGGCAACCCGTTGCCTCTTATTACAATCATTTAGACCACAAACATTCACCGTCATTATACGCGTACCCATTAATGCACACCAGATAATTGTCCCAACAATCTTTCATTGATAAAACATTTTTTATGCCATTTCTCCATTGTTGCCTTATCAGTACCCATTCACCACCCCGCATTTTACCAATATTCCCGTGCATGTGAAGATCCAACACGAAACCAGCGTGCCCTTTGATCCCCTCCCTCCCCCTCCCTCCCAACCCCCTCTCACCCCCCTTACAGGCAAATCGGTCAGTCCTGACCTATGCGTGACAGCTGTAGCCCCAAGTGTCAGTCACCCCTCCTGGCCCCTGCTCCTGCTGAATCCATAATGTACCTCTGACCTATACCTATATCATAACGTGACATGCTACATCCCCCTTACTAAATGCTGTTTATAGCTGCTTTCTGCTACCGATCATTTTCCCTTCGATTGCCTTAGGGCAACTGTCGTGGACTTTGAGCCTCCCTTCCTACCTTTTATCTTGTCCAAATAAGCCTGAGCTTTAATCTCGGAAAAGAAGATCCTACTCTGCCCATCACTCACTACTTTGAGGCGAGATGGAAACATTAGATAGGCCTCACAGCCTATATTCTGAAAAGGGGTTATCATTTGCCCCATGCGCCATCTCCTTTCTACTGTCGCATGACAAATCTGGGCGGGCGAAAAACGTTGTACCATTATACGTCCGCCTCGCATCAGGCTTGGCCTTGTCTATGATTTCCTGCCTCAATAAAAAGTTTCCAACATATATCAAAGTAGCCCTTGGTTTGTCAGTTGCCACCCCTTTTCTCTGGAACAGGGGGAATCTATGAGCCCTCTGTATCTCATTCTCCCAGTTCCAGGAGGATAGCTCTGGAAAGGACCCCCTAAGCAAATTCACAACAAACCCCCGGACATCCTGCCCTTCTTTTCTTCGACCACCCAAAGCAGTCTAACATTGTTCCTCCTTTGACGATTTTCATAATCTTCAAGCTTCCAGTGTACATCAGCAGTCATTTTTTCTTGCTCAGTTTTAAACTCTTTCCACTTCCCAACATCTTCTTCCAGCCTTTCAGTTCTGGCCTCAACCTCTGTGATCCTTGCTGCCATGTCTGCGTAAAGTTTATTCACTTTCTGGAGTGAACCCTGTATTTTTTGACTGGCCTGCTTTGCCCTTCGAGATTCATTCCTAGCCTCCCGCTGCATTTGCTTCAAAGTAGAATGCAGCATATCCATAGTAGCTGCTTGACCTGGGGTGTTAGTCTGTGTACGCACTGAGTTAATACCGCCCTCTTGATAAAGCTGTGAGGTGGCCGAGTAGTCCCAGTCCAATTTTTTAGGCACTTCGGAATGTGAAGGGCTCATCGAACAGCTTACCCTGCTGCGAGACCTGTTTTTCTTGGCTCTCCTTTTAGTATATGCCTTATGTGTTGCCTCGCTCTCTGGCGTTGATACTGCCGAATCAGAGGCCGCTTCTGAGCTATCAGTCTCACTTCCCGTTATACCATCAACAGAAACCTTGTCATCCTCTTCCTCCGTCCTCCGTCTCAGGCAAGGAGAAAAAACAATCATCACTGGGGGAGCCAGGAAACGTTGTTGCCCCTGCTATGCCATGTACAGTGATTGCACCATCATCATGTTCTTTAGGATCCAACCCAGCTATATGCTGTTCCTGATTAGTATCCTTGGGACATGTTGCCTGCTCTGCACCTGAATATAATGCCTTAATGACCTCCGACCCTTCATTTAGATGCCTGCACGTATCTTCTGCAGTCATGCCAATTGCGGGGTTATTTTGTGAGTTTGGAATCTCACACGTAGCATCAGTACTACAGTCTATATCAATAATCGTGCTATCATCAGGCTCAGACAGTGATTTCGCGCCGAGATCCTGTGCATCCAGACTGTTTTTGCCATCATTTATAACCCTCGTATCAGCAGTATTGTCAGCATTGTCAGCAGTATTGTCCAAAGATAATTCTCTGCCACCCCCGGCGCCCTCCTTACCAGAAGCGTCTATTTGCAGCTCTGGAGGATCAGCCTGCTCGCTCTGTCCCCTCCGCGCGTGTCCCGAGGAGCCTGCAGGGAGAGACGCCAAACTGCTCGATTCTTCCAGGATCCGCACATCGTTCTCCCAGCCTGTGGCTCCCATCATCACCTGACTATCCGACAGACCCGGGCTCGGCTCTCCTAGCTCACCTGCGCTCCCATTCGCCAAAGACTCCGCTCGTGTATGGGATAGCACCGGGCTCGGTGCAACAGCCGCAAAGGACTCGTGGAGAGTAGGTTGCCTCAAATTTCCCTCTTTAATAGCGCTTTCGTTGTTCTGATGCTTGGATCCTTTTTTATTTAACAGACTTTTCTTCTCCTTTAATTTTCCTTGTTTCTCAAGTTTATCGACTTTATCATTAGTCTCCATGTTTTCTTTCCTTGCCTTTCTCTGCGCCTGTGTCATTGACCTGAGGGTCTCACTCATTACTGTCGTACCAGGATCACTAACAAGCACTGGCGTTGCCAATAGGTCTCGCAGTAGGAAAGTTGGAGCTATTGGTTTTGTAAATGACAAAGCCCTTTATGTATTTAAAATGATAACCGAAGTGAAAGGCATTGTTATTTGCAATTGTAATGGCTCCAACTTTCGTACTGCGAGACCTATTGGCAACGTGAGTGGTTTTTCGTGTGTGAGTGGCGTTGTGTGTGTGAGTGGCGTTGTGTGTGTGAGTGGCGTTGCCTGTGTGTGAGTGGCGTTGCCTGTGTGAGTGGCGTTGCCTGTGTGAGTGGCGTTGCCTGTGTGAGTGGCCTTGCGTAGTTGAGTGGCCTTTCGTAGTTGAGTGGCCTTGCGTAGTTGAGTGGCCTTGCGTAGTTGAGTGGCCTTGCGTAGTTGAGTGGCCTTGCGTAGTTGAGTGGCCTTGCGTAGTTGAGTGGCCTTGCGTAGTTGAGTGGCCTTGCGTAGTTGAGTGGCCTTGCGTAGTTCAGTGGCCTTGCGTAGTTCAGTGGCCTTGCGTAGTTGAGTGGCCTTGCGTAGTTGAGTGGCCTTGCGTAGTTGAGTGGCGTTGCGTAGTTGAGTGGCCTTGCGTAGTTGAGTGGCGTTGCGTAGTTGAGTGGCGTTGCGTAGTTGAGTGGCGTTGCGTAGTTGAGTGGCGTTGCATAGTTGAGTGGCGTTGCGTAGTTGAGTGGCGTTGCGTAGTTGAGTGGCGTTGCGTAGTTGAGTGGCGTTGCGTAGTTGAGTGGCGTTGCGTAGTTGAGTGGCGTTGCGTAGTTGAGTGGCGTTGCGTAGTTGAGTGGCGTTGCGTAGTTGAGTGGCGTTGCGTAGTTGAGTGGCATTGCATGTGTGAGTGGCGTTGCGTAGTTGAGTGGCATTGCATGTGTGAGTGGCATTGCATGTGTGAGTGGCGTTGCGTAGTTGAGTGGCGTTGCGTAGTTGAGTGGCGTTGCGTAGTTGAGTGGCGTTGCGTAGTTGAGTGGCGTTGCGTAGTTGAGTGGCGTTGCGTAGTTGAGTGGCGTTGCGTAGTTGAGTGGCGTTGCGTAGTTGAGTGGCGTTGCATGTGTGAGTGGCGTTGCATGTGTGAGTGGCGTTGCATGTGTGAGTGGCGTTGCATGTGTGAGTGGCGTTGCGTAGTTTAGTGGCGTTGCGTAGTTTAGTGGCGTTGCGTAGTTGAGTGGCGTTGCGTAGTTGAGTGGCGTTGCGTAGTTGAGTGGCGTTGCGTAGTTGAGTGGCGTTGCGTAGTTGAGTGGCGTTGCGTAGTTGAGTGGCGTTGCGTAGTTGAGTGGCGTTGCGTAGTTGAGTGGCATTGCATGTGTGAGTGGCGTTGCGTAGTTGAGTGGCGTTGCGTAGTTGAGTGGCGTTGCGTAGTTGAGTGGCGTTGCGTAGTTGAGTGGCGTTGCATGTGTGAGTGGCGTTGCATGTGTGAGTGGCGTTGCATGTGTGAGTGGCGTTGCATGTGTGAGTGGCGTTGCATGTGTGAGTGGCGTTGCGTAGTTGAGTGGCGTTGCATGTGTGAGTGGCGTTGCATGTGTGAGTGGCGTTGCATGTGTGAGTGGCGTTGCATGTGTGAGTGGCGTTGCATGTGTGAGTGGCGTTGCGTAGTTTAGTGGCGTTGCGTAGTTGAGTGGCGTTGCGTAGTTGAGTGGCGTTGCGTAGTTGAGTGGCGTTGCGTAGTTGAGTGGCGTTGCGTAGTTGAGTGGCGTTGCGTAATTGAGTGGCGTTGCATGTGTGAGTGGCGTTGCATGTGTGAGTGGCGTTGCATGTGTGAGTGGCGTTGCGTAGTTTAGTGGCGTTGCGTAGTTTAGTGGCGTTGCGTAGTTTAGTGGCGTTGCGTAGTTGAGTGGCGTTGCGTAGTTGAGTGGCGTTGCGTAGTTGAGTGGCGTTGCGTAGTTGAGTGGCGTTGCGTAGTTGAGTGGCGTTGCGTAGTTGAGTGGCGTTGCGTAGTTGAGTGGCGTTGCGTAGTTGAGTGGCGTTGCGTAGTTGAGTGGCGTTGCGTAGTTGAGTGGCGTTGCATGTGTGAGTGGCGTTGCATGTGTGAGTGGCGTTGCATGTGTGAGTGGCGTTGCATGTGTGAGTGGCGTTGCATGTGTGAGTGGCGTTGCGTAGTTTAGTGGCGTTGCGTAGTTTAGTGGCGTTGCGTAGTTTAGTGGCGTTGCGTAGTTTAGTGGCGTTGCGTAGTTTAGTGGCGTTGCGTAGTTTAGTGGCGTTGCGTAGTTTAGTGGCGTTGCATGTGTGAGTGGCGTTGCATGTGTGAGTGGCGTTGCATGTGTGAGTGGCGTTGCGTAGTTTAGTGGCGTTGCGTAGTTTAGTGGCGTTGCGTAGTTTAGTGGCGTTGCGTAGTTGAGTGGCGTTGCGTAGTTGAGTGGCGTTGCGTAGTTGAGTGGCGTTGCGTAGTTGAGTGGCGTTGCGTAGTTGAGTGGCGTTGCGTAGTTGAGTGGCGTTGCGTAGTTGAGTGGCGTTGCGTAGTTGAGTGGCGTTGCATGTGTGAGTGGCGTTGCATGTGTGAGTGGCGTTGCATGTGTGAGTGGCGTTGCATGTGTGAGTGGCGTTGCATGTGTGAGTGGCGTTGCGTAGTTTAGTGGCGTTGCGTAGTTTAGTGGCGTTGCGTAGTTTAGTGGCGTTGCGTAGTTTAGTGGCGTTGCGTAGTTGAGTGGCGTTGCGTAGTTGAGTGGCGTTGCGTAGTTGAGTGGCGTTGCGTAGTTGAGTGGCGTTGCGTAGTTGAGTGGCGTTGCGTAGTTGAGTGGCGTTGCGTAGTTGAGTGGCGTTGCGTAGTTGAGTGGTGTTGCGTAGTTGAGTGGCGTTGCGTAGTTGAGTGGCGTTGCATGTGTGAGTGGCGTTGCATGTGTGAGTGGCGTTGCATGTGTGAGTGGCGTTGCATGTGTGAGTGGCGGTGCGTAGTTTAGTGGCGTTGCGTAGTTTAGTGGCGTTGCGTAGTTTAGTGGCGTTGCGTAGTTTAGTGGCGTTGCGTAGTTGAGTGGCGTTGCGTAGTTGAGTGGCGTTGCGTAGTTTAGTGGCGTTGCGTAGTTTAGTGGCGTTGCGTAGTTGAGTGGCGTTGCGTAGTTGAGTGGCGTTGCGTAGTTGAGTGGCGTTGCATGTGTGAGTGGCGTTGCGTAGTTTAGTGGTGTTGCGTAGTTGAGTGGCGTTGCGTAGTTGAGTGGCGTTGCGTAGTTGAGTGGCGTTGCGTAGTTGAGTGGCGTTGCGTAGTTGAGTGGCGTTGCGTAGTTGAGTGGCGTTGCGTAGTTGAGTGGCGTTGCATGTGTGAGTGGCGTTGCATGTGTGAGTGGCGTTGCATGTGTGAGTGGCGTTGCATGTGTGAGTGGCGTTGCGTAGTTTAGTGGCGTTGCGTAGTTTAGTGGCGTTGCGTAGTTTAGTGGCGTTGCGTAGTTGAGTGGCGTTGCGTAGTTGAGTGGCGTTGCGTAGTTGAGTGGCGTTGCGTAGTTGAGTGGCGTTGCGTAGTTGAGTGGCGTTGCGTAGTTGAGTGGCATTGCATGTGTGAGTGGCGTTGCGTAGTTGAGTGGCGTTGCGTAGTTGAGTGGCGTTGCGTAGTTGAGTGGCGTTGCGTAGTTGAGTGGCGTTGCGTAGTTGAGTGGCGTTGCATGTGTGAGTGGCGTTGCATGTGTGAGTGGCGTTGCATGTGTGAGTGGCGTTGCATGTGTGAGTGGCGTTGCATGTGTGAGTGGCGTTGCGTAGTTTAGTGGCGTTGCGTAGTTGAGTGGCGTTGCGTAGTTGAGTGGCGTTGCGTAGTTGAGTGGCGTTGCGTAGTTGAGTGGCGTTGCGTAGTTGAGTGGCGTTGCGTAGTTGAGTGGCATTGCATGTGTGAGTGGCGTTGCATAGTTGAGTGGCGTTGCGTAGTTGAGTGGCGTTGCGTAGTTGAGTGGCGTTGCGTAGTTGAGTGGCGTTGTGTAGTTGAGTGGCGTTGCGTAGTTGAGTGGCGTTGCGTAGTTGAGTGGCGTTGCGTAGTTGAGTGGCGTTGCATGTGTGAGTGGCGTTGCATGTGTGAGTGGCGTTGCATGTGTGAGTGGCGTTGCATGTGTGAGTGGCGTTGCATGTGTGAGTGGCGTTGCGTAGTTTAGTGGCGTTGCGTAGTTTAGTGGCGATGCGTAGTTGAGTGGCGTTGCATGTGTGAGTGGCGTTGCATGTGTGAGTGGCGTTGCATGTGTGAGTGGCGTTGCATGTGTGAGTGGCGTTGCATGTGTGAGTGGCGTTGCGTAGTTTAGTGGCGTTGCGTAGTTGAGTGGCGTTGCGTAGTTGAGTGGCGTTGCGTAGTTGAGTGGCGTTGCGTAGTTGAGTGGCGTTGCGTAGTTGAGTGGCGTTGCGTAATTGAGTGGCGTTGCATGTGTGAGTGGCGTTACATGTGTGAGTGGCGTTGCATGTGTGAGTGGCGTTGCATGTGTGAGTGGCGTTGCGTAGTTTAGTGGCGTTGCGTAGTTTAGTGGCGTTGCGTAGTTTAGTGGCGTTGCGTAGTTGAGTGGCGTTGCGTAGTTGAGTGGCGTTGCGTAGTTGAGTGGCGTTGCGTAGTTGAGTGGCGTTGCGTAGTTGAGTGGCGTTGCGTAGTTGAGTGGCGTTGCATGTGTGAGTGGCGTTGCATGTGTGAGTGGCGTTGCATGTGTGAGCGGCGTTGCATGTGTGAGTGGCGTTGCGTAGTTTAGTGGCGTTGCGTAGTTTAGTGGCGTTGCGTAGTTTAGTGGCGTTGCGTAGTTTAGTGGCGTTGCGTAGTTTAGTGGCGTTGCGTAGTTTAGTGGCGTTGCGTAGTTTAGTGGCGTTGCGTAGTTTAGTGGCGTTGCATGTGTGAGTGGCGTTGCATGTGTGAGTGGCGTTGCATGTGTGAGTGGCGTTGCGTAGTTTAGTGGCGTTGCGTAGTTTAGTGGCGTTGCGTAGTTTAGTGGCGTTGCGTAGTTGAGTGGCGTTGCGTAGTTGAGTGGCGTTGCGTAGTTGAGTGGCGTTGCGTAGTTGAGTGGCGTTGCGTAGTTGAGTGGCGTTGCGTAGTTGAGTGGCGTTGCATGTGTGAGTGGCGTTGCATGTGTGAGTGGCGTTGCATGTGTGAGTGGCGTTGCATGTGTGAGTGGCGTTGCATGTGTGAGTGGCGTTGCATGTGTGAGTGGCGTTGCGTAGTTTAGTGGCGTTGCGTAGTTTAGTGGCGTTGCGTAGTTTAGTGGCGTTGCGTAGTTTAGTGGCGTTGCGTAGTTGAGTGGCGTTGCGTAGTTGAGTGGCGTTGCGTAGTTGAGTGGCGTTGCGTAGTTGAGTGGCGTTGCGTAGTTGAGTGGCGTTGCGTAGTTGAGTGGCGTTGCATGTGTGAGTGGCGTTGCATGTGTGAGTGGCGTTGCATGTGTGAGTGGCGTTGCATGTGTGAGTGGCGTTGCATGTGTGAGTGGCGTTGCGTAGTTTAGTGGCGTTGCGTAGTTTAGTGGCGTTGCGTAGTTTAGTGGCGTTGCGTAGTTTAGTGGCGTTGCGTAGTTTAGTGGCGTTGCGTAGTTGAGTGGCGTTGCGTAGTTGAGTGGCGTTGCGTAGTTGAGTGGCGTTGCGTAGTTGAGTGGCGTTGCGTAGTTGAGTGGCGTTGCGTAGTTGAGTGGCGTTGCATGTGTGAGTGGCGTTGCATGTGTGAGTGGCGTTGCATGTGTGAGTGGCGTTGCATGTGTGAGTGGCGTTGCGTAGTTTAGTGGCGTTGCGTAGTTTAGTGGCGTTGCGTAGTTTAGTGGCGTTGCGTAGTTTAGTGGCGTTGCGTAGTTGAGTGGCGTTGCGTAGTTGAGTGGCGTTGCGTAGTTTAGTGGCGTTGCGTAGTTTAGTGGCGTTGCGTAGTTGAGTGGCGTTGCGTAGTTGAGTGGCGTTGCGTAGTTGAGTGGCGTTGCATGTGTGAGTGGCGTTGCGTAGTTTAGTGGTGTTGCGTAGTTGAGTGGCGTTGCGTAGTTGAGTGGCGTTGCGTAGTTGAGTGGCGTTGCGTAGTTGAGTGGCGTTGCGTAGTTGAGTGGCGTTGCGTAGTTGAGTGGCGTTGCGTAGTTGAGTGGCGTTGCATGTGTGAGTGGCGTTGCGTAGTTTAGTGGCGTTGCGTAGTTTAGTGGCGTTGCGTAGTTTAGTGGCGTTGCGTAGTTTAGTGGCGTTGCGTAGTTGAGTGGCGTTGCGTAGTTGAGTGGCGTTGCATGTGTGAGTGGCGTTGCATGTGTGAGTGGCGTTGCGTAGTTGAGTGGCGTTGCATGTGTGAGTGGCGTTGCATGTGTGAGTGGCGTTGCATGTGTGAGTGGCGTTGCATGTGTGAGTGGCGTTGCATGTGTGAGTGGCGTTGCGTAGTTGAGTGGCGTTGCGTAGTTGAGTGGCGTTGCGTAGTTGAGTGGCGTTGCGTAGTTGAGTGGCGTTGCGTAGTTGAGTGGCGTTGCGTAGTTGAGTGGCGTTGCGTAGTTGAGTGGCGTTGCATGTGTGAGTGGCGTTGCGTAGTTTAGTGGCGTTGCGTAGTTTAGTGGCGTTGCGTAGTTGAGTGGCGTTGCGTAGTTGAGTGGCGTTGCGTAGTTGAGTGGCGTTGCGTAGTTGAGTGGCGTTGCATGTGTGAGTGGCGTTGCATGTGTGAGTGGCGTTGCGTAGTTGAGTGGCGTTGCGTAGTTGAGTGGCGTTGCGTAGTTGAGTGGCGTTGCGTAGTTGAGTGGCGTTGCGTAGTTGAGTGGCATTGCATGTGTGAGTGGCGTTGCGTAGTTGAGTGGCGTTGCGTAGTTGAGTGGCGTTGCGTAGTTGAGTGGCGTTGCGTAGTTGAGTGGCGTTGCGTAGTTGAGTGGCGTTGCGTAGTTGAGTGGCATTGCATGTGTGAGTGGCGTTGCGTAGTTGAGTGGCGTTGCGTAGTTGAGTGGCGTTGCGTAGTTGAGTGGCGTTGCGTAGTTGAGTGGTGTTGCGTAGTTGAGTGGCGTTGCGTAGTTGAGTGGCGTTGCTTAGTTGAGTGGCGTTGCTTAGTTGAGTGGCGTTGCATGTGTGAGTGGCGTTGCGTAGTTGACTGGCGTTGCGTAGTTGAGTGGCGTTGCGTAGTTGAGTGGCGTTGCGTAGTTGAGTGGCGTTGCGTAGTGTGAGTGGCTGCAAGTACAGAAGGACCAGCTTTGCTTGTTTAAAACTCAGAGGCAAAAGAAGAGGACATATGTACTTATGACATATGCTCTCCCACTTCTGGCAGATGAGTGTAATGTGTAAAGCGTCTTGTGGAGCAACCATGTCACATGAGCAGATCGTGGAGTCTGAGAATGGCAGCCAAAGCAAATACAAACAAGAGGAATGACTGTGAGGCGCATTGGTGTGAAGCACATCAAAGGGCTTCTCCTCCCCTAATTAGGTGAGGAGAAGTGGCCGGCCTGTGGCCGGCCATGAATAATTAGGGGAGGAGAAGCCCTTTGATGTGCTGGGCTGGCTGGCCCTGAATGCGCGTGCATGTTATCACGTGGTTCACGGGCACAGCATGAAAACCGCGGGGCTGAAAGCCCTTTGGTTTGAAGAGAAAATAGCCGACTTGAATTCTCCCTATTTCCCATTCCTTCGGAATGGTAAAGGCGAGACCTAAATAAAAAACGGCTTTGTCTCTCTCCTTCTCCTTCTCCTTCTGTGATTCTCCTCGCGGCTTTGGACCTCGAGGGGCCATATTCTGCATAATTACTCGCAGAAGATCTGTTCTTAGTATTTTAGACCAGGTGAGCACTCTCTGCAGTTTTCGAGCTGTAAAGCTGGTTTTCTTTATCCAAAGAGCAAAGCGATATAATACATCAAACAAATGCAGCATGCTTCCTCATCATATTTCGAAGCAGAAAGAATCAGAGGTTTTCTTTCAAGGCTCAAACCATGCTAAAGGAGCAAAGGAGGGAGTGACTGTTCCCTACGACCTGTCAGCGGCCATCCTTCCCCTGACCATTCATTTCTAAGATTCAACCATTGGGTTGAATGATAAAATACCATCTATCTCCTCATCCTGCATGCATCTAGAATTAGTTAGGAGTGACTACTGTTTCCAAGAACTGTGTCCAGTAACCCCTGTTGCAACTCACGCCTGCTCGCACCAGTAGACCAAATGCCACAGTGAACTAAGACATAGTTGAGTTTCTTTCTGCCACATAGGTGCACCTCTATTAACTGTTCCAGCTGCTCGAGGTGTGGCACAGTGCAATTCTCAGAGTGGCAAAAAGGGGTCCCTTTGAGCTGGGCAGCAGCTGTGGAACTTACAGGGTGCAATACCACAGAAAGCCACAAAAGGTCAAGTGTAATATCTGTGGATTTATTTTTGGATCCATTCAATGGGGCCCCAAATAATAAAACTGCAAACATTAGGACTTGGAAGAAGCGGTACCAGACAAGCTGCCTGCTGACCCCTTCAAGGACAGTGGAAGGGAATCAGAATGCTCAGCAGTGCACAGAATAGAGCCTCAAGGGCTTTTTGGTCAAACAGGAAATACTGCACTCTTTTTTCTACTACCTCTCTCAATGCTTTGGAGATGCGATCCATGCTTGGGTGGTAATACAACAGCATAACTCTCACCCTAGACCTTATGAATCCTGCTGAGTGCTTCAGGTAGGGAGGCTAAAGTGCTGTCTGCAGAGAAGTGCGAAATCCTTTCAGTCGTAACCCCAATAATCTTTCGGGTAAACGAGTAATCCCATGGTAATTCTCAGTTAAACCATAATCGAGTGGTGAAGGAACTCCTGACAGTGGCAAAAGCTATGTACACTGGCTGCCCAGTGATCATGCAGCAAGGCATATCCCCTTATGGACGCCATGCTCTAAACCTTCTGGGGAAGGCAGCGCTTGAGCCGGCCAGGGGCTCCCTCCCAAGAAAACCAGCACCCGTGTTGGGAAGGCTGACGGCAACCAGGCTCCGGGGGCCAAGGGAGAGGACCTAGAGGTGCAGCCAAACCTACTGGATAAAGTGCAGGCATGGAAGGGACCAAACAGGTGAAAGCCTGAGGATTTCCATTGGTACTCACTACCCAACCGGTTCTACGAAGTAATTATAAAGATCTGTTTTTGGACAAGGTGGTGATACCATCATGTGTTCAAGGAGTAGAGATGCTGAGGTGAGCTGAACTGATCAGCTGGTGAGGTAGATTCAGCCTCTCATCAATGTGAGGCTGGTAAATTAAACCAATAGTATCACCTGTTACTATTAGCACTCACAAAAGAAGGAAAGCACAATGAGTTCTGAGAAGTGTTATAAAGATAAACACCACATGACATTTTTCAACTATTACCAATGTTATCAGAGAAACCTGCAGACAAGAAGAGGACCAAACTAATGACAATTTTACATAGTGGTTTTTGCAGCAGCCATTAGAGAGATCACTGAACACTATTCCACAAGTCCCAGTAGCACACAGGTGAAACTTTAAAAGATTATGTCATCGATTACAAATCGATTTCAAGCAGTAATGGGGAGAAAGTTTCTCAAGGAGGCAAGTAAAAAGACATCCCTTACAGACCTTGTTACTAGTAGCTTCGAATGGAAAGGACCTGCTAATATGCATGTCCATGTGGAATGTTTCTAAGGAGCATTAGGCGCACAGTGCAACTTCACACATCCTATGACCATTGCCAGCATTCACACATTTCCTACATTAGGACAGCTCACACGTAAGCACCTCGTGCCTCACTCAACTCTTTTCACATAGGACACAATGCAACCAAACATATGGGTCTGCCTGCAACCACCTTGGACAGTCGGAGTGCCACACAGGTAGCAAATGCAGTCTATCAAAATCCAGAGAAGATAATTGCTTTATATGCCTAATGCTCACCTGGGATATCTTGGTAAATAGAGGATACTGCTGCAGGTGCAGGACTCAGGCAGATTATCTGTGATGTCTTCAGAGCTGTGAACAGGAATTGAAAGAGAAACCTTTTATTTTTCACCTTTCACCTCAGATCCTCCTAGTATGTTCACTAATACAGCATTCTTGTTCATCAATGTGTGTGAGAGGAAAGTTGTTAGACTAGTATGTACTCGTTTTATCTGTGAAGCTTGTCCCGTGGCACACAACTGTGTGTGGAGGAAGCTCTCTTGCTTTCCCCTTACAATACCAGTTTTGTGCATGAGTGAAGTTCACACTGTTATTGTCTGTGCAATATGAAGGACGGCTTGCACTATCACTGCTGCACTTGCCCCCTGTGTGTGAAGGCAGCGGTCTCCTGCTTTTCCCCTTACTTGTGTATGAGTGACGTTCACAGTGCTGCTGTCTGTGCAATGTGAGGAGAAGCTTGTACTGTTATTACTGTACCTGTTCAGTGTGTGTTGGAAGCGTGCACCATTACAAAGCTGGCTCCAAGAGTACGAGGGCTAATGGTACTTCTTATATACTTCAGGCGGAGATTAAGAAATGTTTTTGATACAGTTTGTTGATTCCTTTGCTAGTTGTTCGGGCCAAGTTTGGGTTCCCCAGTGACAATATAATCCCAAATCGTGCGGTTTCCTTCTTGCAGGATAAGTCATGGCTGGATGGGTTTGGTGCAACAATGTTCCTTCCAGTCCTTATCCACAAGATACTCCCAGTTTGCCTTCAGTCTCTATTAGATGGATGATATTTGGGATCGGGTTTAGATGGAATTGAAGCCAATGGCACCTTCTAGGGAAGCAGCCGAAATCTAGCTGCATGATTAGGAGGAACTTCCATAATCTCCTTTCTTAAATTCGGTTGTTGAATGTTCATTTTTCTAAGCCCCATAGGACTGCACCTAATGCAATCTGATATCCTAATGTGGCTTGGACAACTCGATCAATGCACAGCAAAAGATGGAGGCCATGAGAACGAGAAAGTCTGAGAATGGCATTTGACGAGGCTTCATATTTTTCAATTGACTTATGTCCAAGGATGGACTATTCAGATTCTGGTTTATGTTCAAGCCCAAGAATGCAAAATATTAGGAAGCATGTTTACTAAACCTTTATGCAATGCAGACCAGCAAGCAAAGTTACTGAGCTGTGCAGCATGAATGAGAAAGAGCTGAATAGAATCATATCTACTGAGCTATGGTGCTCCTCAACGTTCTACCTGTGCTGCCCAGTATCAATCTTCCTGCACAAAAACAAGTCCAAGGAGGCAATTTACTCGTTCTATGTGTGAATACCTAACACACAGAAATGGGACATAACCAGAAAAAATAAAGATATAACTCCTTGTTACGTCTCTCTGTGGTATGAACACCATTTTGGTACAAATTTGTATTGTGTCAAATTCCATAGATGGATGCATGGAAATGTCCATGCACGACCCATGAAAAGCCTACCACAACAAAATATAACGCAATGCAAGCTGCTATGCTGCTTTACATTTAGTTACAAAGTGTTCCAAGGCTGTGAAAATTGCCCCTTGCGTCGCTTTGCACATCTTATTTAAGGACTTGCGCTGCCTTGCTTCACTCAAAGACAACACAAGTCCATACTAATATAATAAAAAGAGAGCCCAAACCTTTGAGGCGGGTAATCTCAGGAACCACAGCACCAATCACAACACCCAATACGGCGTTGGAAAGGGCAGTTGCAACAGAAGGACATAGGCTACGCAGACGCTCACCATATACATTTAAAAGGTAAAAGAACCATGCCTGAAAAGTAGTCCCTAGTGGGCGTGTCTGCGTTGTGCTGTGGGCGTGTGCTGGGGGCGTGTGGTACGTTCCCCTTCATGCCATGTCTCATATTGTGTGCTAATCCCACCCTGCTCCCTTTAAATACCCCTGCACCCCATAATCATAACCCACCCTTGCTCCTTAAAATACCCCAACGCCTTTAAACACTAACCCATCTTAACCCTATAAATATACACTGTACCCCAAAACCCAAACCTATCCCTAAACCCTAAAAATACCCCAGTACCCCAAAACCCAAACCTTGCCCTGAACCCTAAAATACCCCTGTACCCCAAAACCCAAATCTACCCCTCTACACTAAAAATACCCCTGTACCCCAAAACCCATACCTATCCCTAAACCCTAAAACTACCCCTGTATCCCATAACCCAAACCTATATCTGAACCCTTAAAATACCCAAAACATATACCTCAGTACCCCAAAACATATACCCCTATACCCATACTTACCTTATCCAAACATTAAAAAAATATATGCTTTTACCATTCATGCATTTACAACGAATTTCGTTGTAAATGTATGCGTGGTAAAAGCATATAAAATGTAATGCCATGCGTTACAATGGCATTACGGGGTCATGGTACTTTCATAATGAAAGTATGCGGAGTGATGGTCTGAGGAAAGAAAGTTGCGGATCAATGGGTGTTTATCCTCCCCCGATAAGTACATTGGTCGCACGGCGGCCCACATCTCCAGCAACATACTCATATTTTTTCACCACCCATTTGAAAAATGCACAGGTCTCTCTCATTGATGGCCAGCACGACATACACTTTTAGACACACCTCCCTCCACATGTTCTAGAATTACGAACTTTAGAGCTGGGAAGCTACGTTCGAATCTCGGCATCAGGTCAACATCCTGTGATTCCAGGCAAATTGCTTTGTCTCCCTGTGCCTACCACAAATGAATGTGTTCTTCTGTAATGTAAATTGTGCTCATGCCATGTTGTCGAGTTCGCGCTACATAATATTGCAAGGAAAAATAAAGTAGGAAAACTCGAGTTCACACACTACTGAACGCCCACTCTTAAGTGCATCAGCAGTGCACTGTGAATCGGAGCGTTTCACAGGCCTGTCACAGATAAGAAATGCTATCAAAACGAAATCCTACAAAACAATATACTACTGGCCGGCAGCAATTCATACCCGGACAACGTTGGGACGGGCTGCTAATCCTTAATAAACCTGGACTTTAACTTCTTTGATGGAAACATATGTTTTCTTTGATTTTGTTCCCAAAAACCACTGTTTGTTTATCTTTTGCCCACTTGCGGTACACTATTGTCCATAGCAGATGAGCTTGAAGCGATTTAGGTGTACATCGTCGGCATACAGGAAAGCTGATATTTTGAATTCCCTGATTGAGGGGACGTCTTGAGAGGCATTCAGGACTGTGCCATAGAGGCTATTGGTGTATAGTGATAATAATAACGTGACAAGGAGACATCCCTGGCTGACCCCACACTCACTATGAAGTTAGCCAATGAATGACGTTGGCTGACTCAGTGCCCCATGTTTTTTGCTGTAGTGGGCACAAGAAACATGTGTATGACACAAAAACAGTCCAATGAATGAAGGGGGCTGGCTAAAACATGCAAGTATGTCAGTAGATCTACAGATGGGGAAGTGTCTTGAAATTGCAATGAGTTTGAAGAAGAGTAAGCACCAAAAATCCCAGCAAAGCATTAAATGCTACCAGCTATCACAAAAACAACAGTCTTCACTCCTTAAAGAATTACAGATCTTTGGCAACACAAGTGGTGAGTTCAATGTTGCATGCAAGGATATTATAGTACTCACATTTGAGAAGTATATATTTCATTTTCAGATCAGAGTCGAGCACCTATGCTCCGCTTCCACATATGAGTATTCAAAATGTCTGTAGGTTTTCAAATGAAAGGTTTGAATATTTACCCTGACTTCTCCGGATAGATGTGTATGAGTGCTGGAAGACGACTCCTTCCGCTGACAAATCTTAGGAAATGGCTGCGATCCTCTGAGGGAAAACAAGAACACGTCAGCAAACAGGAGGTGCCTGCCCAGCCTGCCGCAAGTAGGAGCTGTGCGGTGTGAGAGGAGGTAAGTTTCTTTTCACTCAAACTTTACATTAAAATTACAACCACATCCCCAAAACACTTGCCAGTTGATGACCCTAGATAAAAGGCAAAACCAAGTTGAGGATTATAGGACCAATTTACAAAGGTAAATTTACATGTGAGAAAAGCTAAATGTGTAAATGTGCTGTTACACTTTGGTCCTCATTACGAGTGCCCGGCTCTTTTCCAATCTCTGTGCAAACTATTGTGTGCCCAAGAAATAGAATTCCGAGTTTTGCTGTAGTTATTACATGCCTCTCAATTTTCCCTACATCAATTTCGGCATGTGAAACTTGCTGAATTTTACAGGGGGGAAATGTGGATTTTGGTGAGCAAAGCAGAAACATCTGCATGTTATGACCCATTTTAAATGGGGAGCTCTTCAGAGCAACAGAGTGCGGAGCGCAGCCAAAAGAGGAGAAAACAGAGGACACTACCTGTCTAAACGCCAAGCCATACCACCGCCCAGGAGGAAACAGCACCGGAGACCGCGAGCACCAGGCACGCCACCGCCGCCTCGGGACTACAGGTCCCGGCAGCCTTTGCGGCGGAGGCGCGTTCCCTGACGCCGATCCAAAGCGTCAGGAGGGGCGTACATAAACAACCAGCCCTCGGTGTAGCGGGGGGAGCTCTTCAGAGCAACAGAGTGCGGAGCGCAGCCAAAAGAGGAGAAAACAGAGGACACTACCTGTCTAAACGCCAAGCCATACCACCGCCCAGGAGGAAACAGCACCGGAGACCGCGAGCACCAGGCACGCCACCGCCGCCTCGGGACTACAGGTCCCGGCAGCCTTTGCGGCGGAGGCGCGTTCCCTGACGCCGATCCAAGGCATCAGGAGGGGCGTACATAAACAACCAGCCCTCGGTGTAGCGGGGGGAGCTCTTCAGAGCAACAGAGTGCGGAGCGCAGCCAAAAGAGGAGAAAACAGAGGACACTACCTGTCTAAACGCCAAGCCATACCACCGCCCAGGAGGAAACAGCACCGGAGACCGCGAGCACCAGGCACGCCACCGCCGCCTCGGGACTACAGGTCCCGGCAGCCTTTGCGGCGGAGGCGCGTTCCCTGACGCCGATCCAAGGCGTCAGGAGGGGCGTACATAAACAACCAGCCCTCAGCTACGCGGGACGCGAGCGGGACGCCCGGGGCGAAGGGCGGGCCCTCTGTGGCCCTCAGAGGCACGATAAGGCCAGGCTAGGCCATTCCCCATTCATCTTCCGGCTGATTACTAAGGTACTGTTCCTAGTCTGCCTATTTGTTCATCAAACTGTATCACTGTTATCGGCTCGCCTTCGTTTTGACACTGACTGTCAGCCACATCACATTATTCTATTGGCTCTCATCGAATACATCTGAAGGTGAGCTTTCTGTAGGCTGTCCATAGCCACAGTACTCATAATGGTGAAAAAACGGGCACCTGCCCCGGATGAGACTGTGAATACTTTAGATTCATATTTGGTACAAGTGGTTAACGATATTAACAATAAGCGAAGGCAATCTCTAGGTTTGAGTCAATCACCTATCTTGCCTCCAGAAAGCCCCTCGACAAGCGTTCTTAGTACTGCGACATCTGAACTACCGCAAGAAAATCCTACACTACATCCAGCAGATTTGAACCCTCACGTTAATGGAACCGTGGACGACGCCGATGTTGATTCTGACCCTCGAACAGATAGACTAGATCTGATAGACTTATCAGTCAATGCTATCAATGATTCAAACCATCAGATATCCATAACGGATGCAGCCTCACAATCCCCGCAGCCCGCCACACGGGCTGTCAGAGCTTGCCGAAAATCCGTAGCTAAACGGGGGGGAAAACATCAAGGTAGGAAAAAGGCCACCACCCCACCCCCTAGACGGCTAGGGAAACAGGCGGATCTCGATACTGATAGCGAGCCAAGTAGTACTAATGATGATGATCTTTTTAATAGGATCCAAGATATGATAGACATTAAAAACAAGACTATAATCAAACCTCTGATCGGGAAATTGGATAAACTAACATCTGAGGTCAAAAAGCTGGGTGTGGTTCATAGCAAGCTGGCCGACGAGGTCGAAAACTTATCCTCCCTCGTCACAAATTTAATACCCACAAATGTGGAGGTTACCCCAACTGAAAGTAACCCGCAACCCACCCAGCAAGGGTCGCTGCTTCCGCCTCCATTACCACCACTATCATTACCTGTACCTGGACAGGACGCAGATGCTGCAGACCCCCGTATTAGCATAACTGCTGCCACAGTGGGAACACAGCAAGAGGATGCTTCAGCCCCTCGATCCATCAAGAGGTGGGCTTACCCTACTTGTCGGATTTATTGAGCCTAGCGCCCCTGACCCTATGGCTGAAAATGTGGTTGAATGAAGATCTCCCTCTGAACCATAAAATATTGAAAGATGTTCTTTCTCTAGACAAACATAGGAGCATTCCATGGCTGGCCTATCTAATTAAATCATTCACAGACTTGGGTCGCCCAGAACTTTTTTCATGCCCAGAAAAAATCAGGGCCTTGGACATAGTTCATATAAAAAAGGCATTCATGGAAAGGAAGGAAGCGCGACGCGAGGATGTTGAACTACTGAAGCCTACAGTTAGGTCACATAACCTTTTGGTTAGTGCTCCCTCTCTTGCACCTTATCTCAGTTTCGTTACATACCCTTATCATAGGTTTTTATTGACAAAGTTTAGGTTTAACCTGTTACA
Source organism: Lissotriton vulgaris (assembly GCF_964263255.1). Lineage (NCBI taxonomy): Eukaryota > Metazoa > Chordata > Amphibia > Caudata > Salamandridae > Lissotriton > Lissotriton vulgaris. The sequence goes on from NC_141685.1 coordinate 268,103,454, forward strand.
CTTTTACTTAGGTTATTTTAAGCAATGGCAGAAGCCAGACCTAGCTCCACCTTGCAGTTGTGACGATTTCTCGGTGCAGGACACAATGCATTTTGTCATGTTCTGTAGCTTGTATCATGAGCAGAGGAAAAAATATTTGCTCCCCATCCTGAAAGAAGCGGGTTTTACACAGGTACGCCCGGCGCTGCTTTATTTACAGATTTTGACAAATCCCCGCACAACCTTCTGCATCGCTAATTTCCTAGTGGCTGCTGCTAGGGTGAAAGCTGCTGGTCAAATTTCGCCTTCTTAATTTTGTATATAGTATTTTAAACGTGTATGTTGTTTGATGCTTTTTAGGAAAATGCTAGGTTATGTATGTATCCTATGTTATGTTTTTATTGTTTCTGTTTCTTTGTATGACTTGGAATAAGTCGAATAAAGATATCCTGACTGACTGACTGACCCATTTTAAAGGGCACAACTTTTATTGCACCTGTTTAAAATTCTGAACTCTGTGGTATCGGATTGTAAAAGATGCAATAATAACCGCCTTCCCAGCCAGGCGCTTGTGATGAGCGCCGCCTTAGTAACTTTATCACGTTTGGCTAGTCACCATTTTGGAGAGTAAAAGTTACTACAAAAGGTAGAGGCTTTCAAGTCTCCACTCTAGAAACCAAGGGGTGGAGTCTTAAGCACTACTAACGTTTTTCACATGAAGGTGAAGGTGTAAAGTATAGGAAAAATCCAAAAAGTTTATTGAACTTAAAGTAACAATATTTTTATATTACATTTTAGTGTAAAATTAATTGTATTTTTTTTTTAAATGTAGAACTAAATACATAAAAGGTTACCTCATTATGAACTGGATTTTAAATTATATTTGTATTTCATTTCAATATATTAAGATGTAAAATGCTTATATTTATTTATTAAGCATTTCTACAAATTATGTATAGAATTTAAATCAATCTAGTTATGTCCAAAAAGTTGCACTTATTGTTAATGATATACTTATTAACATTAAATTATATGTATATATACTTTTAAAAAGTCTGAATATATTAATTTATTTTGACATTATTTCCTGTGGGTTGTAGTGTAAGTCCACGCCTCTAATATGTTCTATGGAATGGTCTGGAGTATTAGTGGCTGGCCATGTGTGGTGCTGGACTTACTCTAGGTTTGCATGAAGCACATTAATGACTGTTATGGGTCCTCTTTGGCTGTATTAACTTTAGACGTGCAGTTTGTGAATAGGAATGGGCATGCGCAGGCCCCTCTCTGAACCCCTCCTTAGCCTTCCATAAACCTCTCCTCGTTTTCCAGCCACTCCCCCTGTCCCTGCTACATTTACTACTCCAACGGAGGTGAGCATGCGCGGAGATCTCAACAGTCGGGGCATTGTTCTCTGCATAGAAATGATGGGACTGGCGGAGTACAGGAAGATACTGTCCAATAAAAGGTGAGCAACACTTACCACTGGTGAAGTTATTAAGAGCCTCCCAGAAGTACTGAACTCGAGTGTCTGCCGACTTCATATCCTGAAATTGAGCTGTTGGGCAGAATGCAGAATCGATTATAACCAGTGAATGCATAGAGAGATGCATCTAGTCAAGGAGAATAGGGCTTTGCAAGCAATCAGAAAGAACTGGGAGCACAAGATCCAATGAGTGAGTGAGAAGAGAGTCATGTAGAGAGAGTTAGGCATATTACATATCCGATGGATATTTAGTAAATAGGAATAAATACTTGCAGACGGTTACATTCTAAGCAGTTAAATGTTAAGTAAAACAACTGACTTGCCTGGTAGTAGGTACAGTATTCCAAGTAAAACAAACCTTCTACCGGTATTTGCTCTTGAGGGATTTTCGAAAAACAATTGCAGGTTCTACAGTTTGGAAGGGTTTGTCGAGATATCCTGGAGCACACTCTTGGCCACTTTTTCCCTTGAAGACCCCCCTCTTTCAGTTCCTAATTGAGTAAACTGGTTAGAAGATCCCTGATTTCCACATGCTAGATGGGAACATGAAATGACATCATTGCTTAGAAAGCAACCTTTCCTTATTCTTACTTTTGGACAGCTTCTGTTTCCAACTTTTGAGGACAGGTTGCGAGGCAAAGACTACTAAGAAGGCAACGGCTAGGCCAGGATAAGTATTTCGCAGAATTATTTGGGCAGATCTGATCTCTGCTCTAGAGCTTGCATTTAGAGGGCAGTAACTACAGACTGCACCTGCATTGCTCATTGCACATTGCACTGCTCTATATCGCCCATAAGAGGCAACATGTTTCTGGAAGAATTGAAGCTATTGGTGTGTTTGTGGAGTAGCCAAGAGTTCCTGCATCAAACACACCTCTCTATGTGAATGTACTAATTCTATGTCAGGACCGGAGGCTTCGGATTATGCTTTGCTTTTCTTTCTTCGCTGTTTATTCACATAACAACACACAGCAGCCAGAAAAGCATCAAAACTTGAAAATTGTTGTATTCCAAACACAGGAATCATCAGAAAAACATCATAATAACATTTGTATAACTACAGGTCCCATCAGACCAACACTAGGCAGTCCTTTCTTAGTGTCCATAAATCCCAATATAAGGCGTCCATCTTGTGAACTCCTCCTCTTTCTTCGCTGCTTCGCAGCCAGTTAAGTGCTATCCTCCCTCTCTTTCACAGTTTTGTGTCTGAAGGGTTTTGTTTCTTGCTTGTTTTTGATATTCTATTTGCATAGATTCTCGCGTTTCTTTGGGGGGTCTGTGGGTTTTTTTCCCTTCCAGAGCCTCTTCCATCGCGGGGACGCCTTCGCCCCTTACGCGATGTCCCCGTGTGTTCCGCGGGGTTGATATCACCGCTAGAGGGCGCCGTTGTGTCTCGCCTGCCCTCACGCGGCTTCCGTCTCGCTGATTGGAGCCGCACTGGGGAGACGACGTCGCCGGAGCCCTGCTGCCGCCTAACCCTGACGCCCTTCTTGGGTTGTACTATCCTGTGCTTGAACGCCCCATTGGGGTCCGTACTGGTGGTTGTGACCACGTTGACGCCTGCGGGCAGTTTTTGAGCACCTTTCCTACATCGGCTTCCGCTAGGGTGTTACCCACTCAAGCGCGCTGGGAGGCGGTGTGACCCGGTCTCTGGAGAGAGGGTCGGCGCGCTAGAAGGCTGGTGCCGCCTTCGTGACTGCCTGGTTCCACCGGCTTCCAAAATCTTGCTAACCTCCGGTTGGCCCATACGTGGCAGTTGTTCTACGCCATCAGAACCCTCAGATACCTATTTTCATTGCTGCGCGTTGTGGACGCCATGGCTGAGGGGTAGTACGTCGAGGAGGAGGAGTCCCACCAGTACCTCCAAGACAACAAATTCTATGCGGCTGTGGATCAGTCGATTTACCGTTGTGTGCAGGAAATTGTAGGGCCTATGGAAGACAGGCTATCAGCCCGCATTGTTGAAGAGTGCGCCAAGTTGGCGCCGGGCCTCGCGGGGGTGCCCGCCATCGATCCCAGCCAGCCACCGGCGGCCAAGAAGGCATGTAGGGACGCGGGTCCCAGTGGCGCGCAGGGCGTGGACAAGGACGCCTTCGAGCGCCTACGGGACGCTTTCCTGGCTAAGGCGACTGTGCCTACCCCTGCTTCGCTCCCGCCTCAGGTCCCCTCGACACCGGCGGATACTGCCCCTGCCTCCCCGGGAGGTATTTCCCCCGCGGATACGGACGACGATGATGAAGACTCCGTGCGGTCTTGGAGACCGGCCTCGTCCTCGACGGAGTTGCCCAAGGACAATTCGGGCATGCTCGACCCGGATGAACTCATGCACCCACGGTCAGCGGCTTGGGCGCCTGGAGACAAGGTTGCGCAGTTTGTGGCGGGCCGCCTCCGCAAGCCCTTGGAGAAGGAGGCGCGCAGCTGCTTGAGGGGGGAATGCCCCCGTCCGACTTTAGATGGGAAGGTGGCTATGACGCCGGAGTTGGATGGTAAGGTGGCCACATTCATGGCGAAGTTTGTGAAGGACCCCCGTAAGGGGATCGACCGTTCTTGGCGCTCCTGTCAGGACAAGCTATTGGACACCATTGGCCCCCTCACCAAGATCCTGGACATGGCCGAGGAAGCAAAGGTGTCGGGCAGCGCCATATGCCCGGAGGTGTTGTCCAATTGGGCGCAGCGGGCCGTTATATTCTTACGGAACGCTAACTGCGCCCTCTCGACCAAACGGCGTCGGCCTCTCCTGATCAAACTGGACCCCAAGTTGGGCAATTTGGCCTCCTCGGAAGCTGGCGCTGTGGCGCAAGGGGGTCTCTTTGGGGAGCCATTTATAAAGGAGCTGGGAAAGTTTGTCTCCACTTTCACTTCGCTGGACAAGGCCCAGTCCACCATCAAGCGGGTCTTCCACCAGCGTTTTTCCCGAGGGGCTGGTCTTGGCAGGGGCCTCACGACCGGCCGTGGCGGTCAGCAGCAACCCAATAAGGGACATGGCTCCGGCAGAGGAAACTACAACTCCTCTGCGAATTACAACAACTTCTACCCAACAAGAGGTCAGCGTTTCAGAGGACGCGGAAACTTCAGGAATGACTCCGGCGGCAACAATTCCCACGGTGAGTGTGATCCCTGCGGATCAAGTTGTTATTGGGGGAAGGTTGGCATGTTTCCCACAGGCATGGGCGGCTATTACGACGGACGCGTGGGTCCTTCAGACCGTGCGGGGGTTCCGCATAGAGTTTTACGATCAACCACGCCAGTTACAGCCACCTCGGCCCATAACTTTTTCTCAACCGGACGTACTGTTGATCGACAAGGAAGTCTCCACGCTGCTGCGCAAAAGGGCAATTTGTCGAACAACGCGTCATCCCGGGGGTTTCCGGAGCAATATCTTTCTTGTGGAAAAGGTGGACGGGGGCAGACGGCCAGTCATCAATTTCAAGGAGTTCAATGGCTGGGTAGTGTACAACCACTTCAAGATGGAAGGCATCCATCTGTTGAGAGACGTATTGCTCGCGAACGATTGGATGGTTCGCCTGGACCTCAAAGATGCGTATTTGGTAGTTCCCATCCACCCTCCGCATCGCCTTTTCCTCCAGTTTTGCTGGAAGGGCATGGTTTTCGAGTTCAAGGCCCTTCCATTCGGTCTTTCCTCGGCCCCTTGGTGCTTTACCAAAATTCTGCACCCGGCCATAGAAACCCTGCGGAGTCAGGGGATTCGGTTGATCGTCTACCTGGACGACATTTTGCTGCTGGGCCAGGACCCGAGAAGGTTGACCGTTCATCTGTCCCAGACGGTCTCCCTATTGCAGGGCCTGGGTTTTATCGTCAACAAGGAGAAGTCGGTTTTCACGCCCACCCAGACAATGGTGTTCTTGGGCTTCGTGGTGGATTCGGTGCACTCGACACTCAGTCTGCCGTCCAGAAAGATGGCCAAAATCAAGCATGTACTGCGGCAGACGATTTCCAAGTCGCACACCTCTCTTCGGCAGGTTGCCAGAGTGGTAGGCCTTCTCTCGTCGTCAATTCAGGCGATATTTCCGGGCCCTCTTCATTATCGGGCCCTCCAGCACCTCAAAGCTTATCATTTGCGCAGGGGGCTCTCTTACGAATGCTTGATTCCCCTGTCGGTGGAGGTCAAGGAGGAAATGTCCTGGTGGCTCGCCCACATGGAGGCGTGAAACGGCCGAGCGATTTTCGGGTCCGTTCCGGACTTGGTGATCGAGTCCGACGCCAGCAGGTCCGGTTGGGGCGCCCGCTGCGGGGATTTCTCCACAGGCGGCGCTTGGTCATCCGACGAGCAGCGACTTCACATCAACTGCTTGGAACTTCTAGCAGGTTCGTTCGCCGTCCGTTGCTGGACGAGAGACTCTGTGAAGTCATGTGTCCTTCTGCGGATGGACAATGTTTCGGCGGTTCGGTATATGAACCATTTAGGGGGCCCGCGATCACGGGCACTAGCAGATCTGGCAAAAGACTTTTGGGATTATTGTCTCGCCCTCAGGTCTCGGTAACGGCAGAATACCTTCCGGGACGGGCCAACCAAGTGGCGGATTGGCACTCGAGGTACCTGCGAGACTCCAGCCTGTGGAAGCTGGATGTTCAAGTGTTCCAATGGCTGGCGACATGCTGGGGTCCTTTTTCCTTAGACCTGTTTGCATCCCGTCTGGACTTCCAGCTGCCGAGGTTCTTCAGCTGGAGACCGGACCCTTTGGCGGAGGCGACGGATGCGTTCCTCCAGGACTGGAGTCAGGAACGACCGTATGCCTTCCCGCCTTTCTCCATGATTGTGCGGGCCGCGGCCCAGCTTCGCCGTCAAATGGCGGACGTAGTGATGGTGACGCCCGTGTGGAGGTCGCAAGTGTGGTTTCCAGTTCTTCTGGAACTTTCCTGGGATTCTCCAATCCTACTCCCCCGACTTCCTCGTCTTCTCCTCAATCCAGACGGGGTCCCTCACCATCTCCTCCAGGGTTCTCTCCTCCTCATGGCATGGAGGCTTTCAGGAGACGCTGGTCTCTCCCTGGCCTTTCGAACTCGGCTCAGCACCTTTTGTCCAAAGCCTGGGCAGGCAGCACTGCAAAAAGGTATAGATCGGCTTGGACCAGGTGGGTTCGTTGGTGTCTTCGACGGGACTTGGATCCCATGGTCGCAGGTCTCGTTCACGTCCTGAATTTCCTGGCGGAGCTTTCTACTGCCGGCTTAGCATACCGGACTATTAACACGATACGCTCTGCCATATCAGAAGCTCATGAAAAGTCGGATGGAGTGGCGGTCGGGGAACATCCCCTTGTATGCCGGCTCCTCAGAGGAGTGCGTCTGGCTTTACCACCGGAGCCACGATATTCTGTCCTGTGGGATGTTAACGTGGTGTTGAACCTTTTTCTTTCTTGGCAGCCTAACAAGTATCTCTCCTTAAAGGAACTGTCAGCTAAACTGGCGATGCTCCTCTGTTTGGTGTCATGTCGCAGAGTGTCCGACGTGCGTGCCTTAGATGTCACGGCGAGAGCGTTTTCCCCGGATGGGGTGACCTTTACCGCGGGCCGCCGCACGAAATCTGCTACGAGGTCTATTTCTTACCCGGCTTTTGCGGATGTCCCTAAGTTGTGTGTGGTGCAATGTTTGAAAACATATGAGGATGTCACGACGGAACTTCGCCCTCCGGGCGAGTGGCAATTACTCATTGCGTTGCGCAAACCTCACAAGGCTGTCTCTTCCCCCACTATAGCCCGATGGGTGCGTTGGGTATTACAGGAAGCTGGTATTGATACAAAGCAGTTCGGAGCTCACTCCGCAAGAGGGGCCATGGCCTCCAAAGCATTTGCCCTTGGGGCACGTTTAGAAGACCTCATGCGAGCTGCGGATTGGTCTTCGGATTCCACCTTTAAAAGGTTTTATTTCAAGACGGTGGTGGATATTGCTAGTTTGGTGGTGAACAAGCTTTGAACAAGCATAATCCGAAGCCTCCGGTCCTGACATAGAATCAAAATTTTCCTAGCTTAGTAACGGTAAGTTTCAATTCTATTAAGGACACGGAGGCGAGGATTATCCCACCCATACCTCCTGCGGAGATCCCGCCCGTACTGGTGTAAGTAATCTTTTTCCAGGATTGCAATATGGATTACTGTTCTCTTTGATTGCATGTTATTGGCTTGTTGCAATGTTTTTCGTTGTCTAGCCTTCAAGCCTAGCGGGTATGGCATAGCTCACGCTGTTCTTTTTTCCGCCAGGTAATGATGGTGCGAAACAAGATCGTTGAGACTTTGGCCTGACTCGCGACGAAGAAAGAGGAGGAGTTCACAAGATGGACGCCTTATATTGGGATTTATGGACACTAAGAAAGGACTGCCTAGTGTTGGTCTGATGGGACCTGTAGTTATAAAAATGTTATTATGATGTTTTTCTGATGATTCCTGTGTTTGGAATACAAACATTTTCAAGTTTTGATGCTTTTCTGGCTGCTGTGTGGTGTTATGTGAATAAACAGCGAAGAGAGAAAAGCAAAGCATAATCCTGGCCTCCGTGTCCTTAATAGAATTGAAACTTACCGTTACTAAGCTAGGCAGATTTCGATTCACAGCACACAATGAAATAGAAAGTGGAGACTTTAGGTCCAAGGAATCTTCTGTTTATAAGTTACTAATAGCCTATTAGTGGTTCTCATTGTAGAATCGAAGAGCATGTCTCATAACTACTTTTGCAATCTTTGTTATGTCCAAGAGACCTGGAGCTCCCCCGCAAGCAGCATCAGCGGAAGGGGGCCGCGACTGCGTTCCCTCGACCCCCATCCTTCACATCACCAGGGGCCAAGGTGGGCTCCTGGCCCCCTTTGGGCATTGGCGCACCCCCGGCTTTGTTTCTTCCTGGGGCAGCCCCCAGGACCTGACCCACCACGGGTGCATGATTGCGACCGGCGGCGGAGCCCCACGCGCTTCGTCGTCGGTCCCAGGCAGGGGTCAAAGGTCGCTTACCTTCTCGGGGGCATATCTCGGCCCCCTGGAGTCCGATTTGCCCCATTTTTGCGTCTTCTCGCTCCTGGTGGCGTTCCCCAGCCACTGGGAGCACTCTTCTTCGTCCTCCGGGTCTCCAAGAGGGAGCATTCTGCAGGGAGCGGTTTTCACTGGCTCCCTGCGCCTCACTTCTCCCTGCGCAGAGGCCTCTTCTTCTGCGCCTCGGTCCTGGGCTCTTCTTCTGGCGCTGTTAGGGACCTGGGGGGGGAGGTCAGGGGTGTCCACCTTTCAACTGCCCATTGCACCAGGCTCCAGCATCTTTCGCCTCAGCAGACCCCACCACAGAGAGAGCTTCTCTTCCTGTGCAAGGACTTTTTAAAAGTTGAGTAGGGGGCTGGCAGGAAGTCTCTGTGTGTCCTATCAAACAGCGACACCTCACCTCACTGCCCCGGCTCCCTCCTTCTTGTCCAGCCTCTGGGTTTGTTCAAAATGGTGTCGTCCAGTGTCTCTGGCCACATGGCCTCTGAAACCCAACTCCTTTCAACCTCACTGCCTTCCCTCTTGGGTGCAAACTTGTGCCCAGCGACAGCAGTTGATGGATGGGCTTTTAGCTCCACCTATCTTTTCTCCTTGGAAGGAAGATCTTCGCTCTGGGAAAAAAGGTCATTAATCTAACCTGCCATGGTTAGACCCCAGCCAGGAACTCAGAGAAATATGACATTTCCGGACGACCCAAAAGCAGTACAAATATGACTTTGGACTCTGCAGAATACTCATTTTCACATCTGCTACACTGGACATTAGTGCTTGTCTGGAATCTGTAGGATTTGTGGAAGTCATTTTAGCCATGGGCCCCCCATCCCCATAGGGAAATAATGAAGTGAAAACACAGTAAGACACACTGACTTTCCCTGGCGTGTTCCTTTCCAGTGTATAAAGCCTATTCCATGTCACCACCCAATTCTGCCTAAGTCCTTCCACACCATTCACTCTGTAGCTGCTCCTGGACTACGCACGCTAGGAATCTCCCCTGCGCAGCCCCTACGCATGTGCACACGCATGTACACCCGTGTCTGCATGTAACCAGCAGAGTGTCCCATACTCTAGCTGCTGCGCAGCAGCCTAGTCAAGTCAGGGGTACCCCAGCCAAATCTCCATGCAGTCTCCTACTTATGAGTTCACTGTGGGCTAGTCCCAGATTATGAGGCTCCCCCACAGTAAAAGCTCAACCATTATGTGCTCAAAAAGCGAAAAATCCGGGCAGCTCATAGTTTCAGAACCACCTTCTAACACTCAGAGTAGAGTGTTGTACAGTGGCATACAGTATAGTACAGTGGAGTGTAGGGGTATAGATAAGAGTAGAGTTTTGGAGAGTGATATACAGCATAGAAGAGTGTTGTAGAGTGGAGTTGGATAGAATCACGTAGTGTCAAGGAGTAGAGTGGCATGGAGCGGGGTGGAGTGGCGTAGCGTAGGTTTTAAATGGTTATCAATTGGAGTGGGGTCTTGCTCTATACAGTGGAGTGCTGTATCTTATAGAAAAGTGACAAATAGTGGAATAGAGTGTTGTACAATGGAGTTTACAAGCATAGAGTTGAGGAAAGGGTTGGACAGTGGAGTGTACGGCATAGAGTAGCATATAATGTTGTAGAGTGCCATAAAGTGTGGTAGACCTTTATAGAGTAGAGTTATATAGAGTGGAGGGGAGTGCCATAGAGTGGAGCGGTGTAGAGTGGTGTGGCGTACTGTTGAGGCATAGAGTGGATTACTGTAAAGTGAAGTAGCATAAAGTGGAATAGCGTACAGTTAAATACAGTACAGTGGCGTGTAGAAGACTAGAGTGGCATAGAGAGGGACAGCTTAGAGTAGTGTACAGTGGAGAGGCATAGACGGAATGTAGGGTACAGTGGATTAACGTAGGGTGGGGTGGCATATATTGAAGTAGCGTAGCATTGAGGAAACTGTTATAAACTGGAGTGACGTCTCATACAGTAGAGTGGAGTGCTGTGTTGTACAGTGTTGAAAATGGTCGTAGAATTGGGCAGTGTTGTACAATAGGGTATACCGGCGTGGAGTACAAATTTGGACTGTGGAATGTAAAGGGATATAGTGGAGTAAAGTAAAATAGAGTGTAGAAGAGTTTTGTAGAGTGCATACACATAGAGTAGAGGAGGGTACACTGAAGTGGCATACAGTGAAGTAGCGTTGATTGGAGTGGTGTACAGTGGAGTGGCATATTGTGAAGTAACATACAATGGAGGGGTGCAGACTGGAGTGGTGTATTGTGGGGTGGGGTAGAGTGTAATAGCATACAGTGGAGTGGGGAAAAGTGGAACACCATACAGCAGATTGGCAAAGATTGAAGTAGTGTATAGTAAAGCGGAGTGGAGTGGCATTCAGTGGAACAGCGTAGAGTGAAGTACAGTGGAGTGGCGTAGAGTTGAAAAGTGTAGAAGTTGAATAGCGTTGAGCGAAGTGGTGTACAGTGGAGTGGCATACACTGGAGTGGGGTCGAGTGGAATAGCTAATAGGGGAGTGGCGTCCAATGGACTAGCATAGAAAGGAGTGGAGTACACTGGAGTGGCATAGAGTAGAATAGCATAGAGTGGAATGCCATTCAGTGAAATGGCATATAGTAGAATAACATCCAGTGGAGTGGCATACAGTGGAGTGACGTTGACTGGAGTAGTGTACAGTGGAGGTATGTACAGTGTAAGAGCGTAGAGAGAAGTGGCGTGTAGTGAAGTTGCATACAGTATAATAGCTTATAGTGGAGTGGCTTAGAGTGGAATCTCCTACATTGGAGAGGCATAGAATGGAGTGGCGTAGAGTGGAACAGCATATAGTGGGGTGGAGTGGAGTACAGTGGTGTGGTGTATGGATGCATGTTAAATTTAGCAGCAATGTAGATTATGATGTGCAGAGTAAGGCAAAACAGCGAATTCCACTGCCTTGCATTTCTAAAGATTTACCAATCAACACAGAGCCACGCATGATGGCCTTGCATTGCTTTGTAAATCGGACTTAAGTATTGCGTTGTCTATACGACACCATGTGTGTCATAAGGGTACTGCAATCCAATAGTACAGCTAGGCCTTAGTTACATTTTTGGCCATGGTATACCACAGTAACTTTGCAAGGCACTGTGGTACATGCCGATGACAAGCCAGTATATACTTGAGTACGGGCCATTTTTAGAGAAATAAAAAGGCAGCCATATTGTTTTTACTACACTTTGATTGTGTTCAGTGTTGGGCCTTAGATATAGGTAAGCAGTAGGTCCTCCTCAAACTCACACTAGGGATCCAAGGGAGATAATCCCACCTAAGAATGTATCACTCCCTATCTACATATGAAACCCACAAAAGATAAGTTCTACTTAAAACTGTTTTTTTCTTTTAACATGTCTAATAAGGAAAAGTAATCCTTTGTAAGGACGAGAACCCTCACTCACCCGAAGGAGGCAAGCTTCATGATGGGGCTCCCTCCTCACATCAGGGCCGTAAGGTCCCAGATGTGGGCTACAACTCCTCACCAAGAGCAGTGGGTGGAGAGGAGCTGAGGTGTTTTAGATGGGAGATACCACTATGAAGTATGGGTGGGTGAGGGCCAGAGTGCAAAACTAAACTGAGTGAGAGGTTAAAATGATCTTCAATAGTACCCTTGGATAGGAGTAAAAAGTGAGAGGACTGGGGGTTCAGAGTACATATACCCCCTTAATGGTCAGGTGGTATATCTGCTCTGAAACCCCAGTTACTCATTAGACGTGTTAAAAATCCAGTTTTAAGCAGTAGCTCCTACCTATTACTACTTTATCACAGTGGTAATAGGTAGGGAAATATTTTTATATTTTTCATATGATTTTAAATATGTTTACGCCCATGGTAGTTTCACAATTATTTTTGAAATTATGTGAAAGTACAGCGGTGACAGTTATCACAGAGTATAAATACCTTATAACTTAAAAGATGCTTACCCTACTTAATTGAAGCACAGGAACAGCATCATCATTGCACCACAATGTATCATCCTGTTAAATTTCATTGACAATCCGTTCAGCCATTTTCGCGCTACGTTGAATACAATAGCCTTTGGAAAATACATTGGTAAAAAAACACATTTTGGGAACCCCCTTTTATCTTTGCACCCCCTTAACGATTCACCACAAAAATGTAATTGTCTCAAAATGTAGAAAATGCAATAGGTCTGGGAAGTTTTTGGGTGTTTTGTCAAATGGGTGGAAAGGTATTAGGTAGCTAAAATCAAAGGAAATTATATATTTGGGAATACGAGCTATAACTACAGAGTACACTTATCTACTGCATTTGTTTTTTGCTTTGCATAATCATGTTATGTTATTTAGTTTTTCTTTTATTTGTTACATGCTTGAATCACCCCCAGAGGAGTATGTCAATGCGGGACCTGGACGACTGACAGCAGGCAAAGAAGGCACTTTTAAACTAAGTAGGTCTTAAGCGCTTTTCTGAAATGGGAGTGATTTTCAAAGGTGCGTAATTGCAATGGCAGTTTATTCTAAAAGTGAGGGGCAAGGAAGGAGAACGATCTGCAGCCTGACCTGGGCTTTCATGTGACCATAAATGTGTTATTTTAGTTGTTCATGTAGTAATTCTTAAACTTCACGTATGCAGTCTAGTTATTTTTTGGCCTTCCTTGCTACTTTTAGTAGGATTGTGCTATATGTGAAGCCCAAAGTAAATGAAAGACATTCATTATTGTGGTTATAAAAATATAGATTATTGGGGAGGGGCGTGGTCAGAAGCTGCTGAAGATGGCCGCCATGTAAGCGAGCTGCGCTAGCTACCAGAGAGCAAGCCCGCTAAATCCGTTATAATTCGGAGTCTGGCGAGTAACCAGTGAAGGACATCTGATCGGAAACACAGTGGGTGCCCCACAAGGAGTAACAGCGCCTGAGCGATGACGGAGGCTAAATAAGCAGCGTACAGTCGGACCGGCTGGCGGAGGCAAGATGGTACCGCCCTTGTAGCTCCGGGAATATCGAGGAACCCGGCACTCACCCTGAGAAAGAAAGGCAGCGGCGGCTGCATGATACGTAGATACTGAGGGCCCCAGTTGGAACTGTTGCGGAGTGCCCACTTCGGGTGCAGGTGGGGCTGCTGGTACCTTTAGGGAGCAGAGACCGTAAGCACTGGAGAGCCCCAAACAGCTGGGAACTAACTGGGCCATCCACAAGTGACTGCACACCAGATCCGACCCATAAGCTGGTGCCTGAGCCGGTGCAGTGATTTAATTGGGGGCGGATGTCAAGGAGGAGGGTTGAGAGCTAGATCTGCCGGTAGACTGATCCGGAGGCCGGCTGTGAGTTGGGATGCATTCCCCCACCCCCATTTGGTATGAGGGAAAGAGCCGCTTGGGAGTGGCCTAGGCTGAAGCAAAACATCCAGGAGGTGCAGTGACTCCCGCAGGCCGAAACGCGAGTGAATTTACTGGAGTGAATGGTCAGAGGGGATCCCACACAAAACTCAGCAGGAGAATCCAAGACATTTCATGACCCTGTTTGGATGGAAGTAAAAGGGCTCTCCCCTTGAGCAACTGGACCTGTGAAACGATCGCTTGCGTGGCTGAAGCTGTAGTGCATAGAAAATCTTGGGTTGTGCCCATAGGGGAGAAAGTTAAGAAGTGGAGGCATCCAACAACAGTGCAAGTACTAAATACGTAAGTCTGAAAGAATTCAAAACCCGAGCCCACCGGTGAAGAACTACAGACTGCAGACATGGGACGCAACAAGGTGGTGGGGCCAGGTCAGGCCAACAATATTGATAAATACACTGTGGCAATGGGCCACGAAGGAGCTGCAGCAGGAGGTGAACCACTATCTGAGGACGAGGCTCAGTCTCCTGATCCCTCCCTGAAAGACATCATGATGGAGATCAAGGAACTACGTGGGACCCTGGTACCAAAACTTGAGTCTGTCACTGAGGAGGTAAATCTGCTCAGGGAAGGCTTCCGGAAAATGTCTGAGAAGGTGTCCGTGGCGGAGGCGAGCATTGCGGATTTACAGTCCAAAACCAAACGTCTAGAAAAGCAGGTCTCAATGCTCACTAAGAATCAATCTGATATCTTTGCCCAACTTGAAGACCAGGAAGGGAGAGCCCGACGGAACAATATTCGGGTGGCGGGGGTGCCAGAGGGTCTGAATAAATTGACACCAAAGCGCATACCCTCATTCTTTTCCGTAGAACGTTTACACCGGGCGCTGGGAGGTAGACCTTGCCCAGAAGCAGCCCCACGCACGATCATAGCCCGGATATTGTATGTCAGAGATCGGGATGCCATCCTGTAGGTGGAGCACCAGCATGGAGACTTATACCATGAAAAGGCCATTATCTGTTTTTCCCCAGATTTCAAGCTCCATGTTCAGCGTCAGAGGTGTACATTCGACACAGTCAAGGGGGCACTTCACGAGCAAAACGTGAAATACATGATGCTATTCCCGGCAAGGCTCAAAATAATCGACGAGGGGAAGGCATACTTTTTTGATTCACCAGCAGAGGCAAGCGACTGGCTGGAAAGCTGGCGCACTGTCGGACAAAAAGGAGGGAAACGTCTAACACCATCTGCGGATGGGTGCACCACGGAGGGACGGGAGAGGGACCAAGTGCCACAAAGCCCAGACCAGCGCCAACGAACAGATAAGTGACAAAATGGATTCTCGCCCCAAGTATTGACACTTAATTAACCTCTCCCGGGTTCGCCGTTTGGGGAGGGTGGGGAGGCTCTGGAATAACACTATAAGGTCAAGGGCCACCTTTGATACAGGGCACCAAAGAGACACTTGTGGTGTCACTGTTGTTGTCCCCTCTGGGGGTCTGGAGTGTGAGCAGATGGACAAGGTTACACTCGAGACATTTCAACAGGGTTTAGATATATCCAACAGCAACAGCATATTTATAGTACTTCATGCTGGAGCCTGATACGCTGTTCCTTATTAATGTTTGTTATTACACAGTTTGGGCGACAAGCACTCTGCGTGTTTCAGAAGTGGGAAGTTTGCTACTCACCTATCAGGGTTGCAGGGAGGGGGTAGTTGAGCACAATGTTTAGTTTTGTTATGTATGCTTGCATGTGCGCTCAGGACCACTGTAGCCGAACAGGTTGACACAAGACAATTCTGAGAGAGGGGAGGATTAACACGAGTTGATTTCTTAACCCAACACCATGGAAGACCTGGCTAGTATACAGGTATGGAGCTGGATTGTAAATGGTCTGGGAAACAAAATCAAGCACACCCTAGTCCTCCAACACATTAAGAGGCACTCCCCAGCCGTAGTATTGCTTCAAGAATCACACCTGAAGAGGAGTAAATGTAAAGCTCTAGATCGCTTCAGGTATAGGCTGGTGGCCCACTCTACCAGGGCTTGGGGGTGGGAATCCTAGTTTGCAGTATTTTACCCCTGACTATAACAGACACCTGGACAGACGATGCAGGCTGCTAAGTGGCGGTAGCGGGTAAATGGGAGGGGCGCTTGGTTTTATTTTCCTCGATATACATACCTCGAGAGCTTCACAATATCGCTTTCCTGAAGATCAGTTTGTTCCGAATTAAATTGCCCTAGGGTACCATACTGGTGGGAGGGGACACAAACGCTGTCATGGACCCGGAGCTAGATCGATCTGGGTCAGAGGAGAGAGCGAGACCTGTTGGGCTTCCTGACGGCCATGGGCTTGATAGACCTGTGGCAGGTGCATAACCCACTGGAATGACAAAGTGGGAGAATTTGCAAACCCAAGGCATATGGCATTGGGTAACTCAGATCACTCCACGGTGAGGGTGGTCATTAAGGGCCCGCTCCTTACCAGGGCAGCATTCCCGAGGCTTAACCCCTGGCACTTTCGGGATCCGGCACTTCAGTATCAACTCCAGGAGAGCTCGGAACTATACTTTAAAGAGAATGAGGGGACAGTAGATTCACACATAACTCTATGGGAGGCTTACAAAACAGTGCTGAGGGGACAGACACAGGCGCTAACTGGGGCCAAAAAGAAGGAAGAGGCGCTACAAATTAGGTCTTTGGAGCTTGAGATAACTCGGAGGGAGGGAGAGGAGGTAGTCGACACCTCTAACGACTTGCACCACAGACTGGCACTGTGGCAGCGCGACTTACGAGCCCTGGCGGACAGTGAAGTGAGAGCATATGCTCTGGCAACTCAGCATCGCCGATATGATGTGGGAGACAAAGCATGGAAACTCCTAGCATTGTTGGAGAAACGGGATAGTGAACGGTCATGGGTGACAGGAGTGCGAGATAAAGCAGGGGTATTTAAAACAACAAGTACAGACATAGCGGAAACCTTTGCCGCACATTTAGAGGAAGTTTTGCCCACCCGTCTGCACTAGATCCAAGGGTGACTGTCAAGTATGACTGCAAAAGCTCTCCCTACTCACACTAACTGAAGAAGCGACTGATACATTGGATGCTGATCTCACGGAGGAAGAGCTGGGAGGAGCCCTGGGGCACCTCAATTCAGGGAAGGCAGAGAGCTCAAATGCACTTCCAGTTGAAATGTACAACAGTCAGGCTTGCATAATAATACCACAAAACACACTATATAAATGAGGGTCTAAGGGCTAGTTTAAAGACTCTGAACTGGACACATGCCCCTAACATCAGACTTACTACAACAAAAGGTATCTAGGAGTCACAACCAAGTGTTTTTACTCTAGACTGACCACCATATGACTTACAGGTTAGATTGTGAATTAAATAGTGTTCATGTGTGAAAACCATTCAACTACTCATATACCCAACATGCAACCAAGGTAGGAATTTTTCCCATCAGTTGCCGTTCTGTACCACCACTATCACATCATTTGGGTCCTCCTTACCCAGGAGTTAGTACAAGAGAACAGTCACACTATGTAGAGTGTGAAGACTGTGTGAGTGAGGGGACTGATGTTTATTTGTTTCGCTGGGTGGTATCGGTATGGTGTTGAAATGATAGTTACAACTGAAAGAAAGCAGTGCAGTGAAAAAGAGTGGTAGTGAGTAAAATTAGGTGGAACTGAGTAGAATAAGTGCTTTATTAGTTTCTCTCACACCCCCAAGTCTAAAAACAGGTGAACAGTGAAAAGTAGATTTAACAGAATATCTACTAGCAAGTGGTCGACATGTTTCTGCATTTAAGCGGAAGTTATCCTATGCATTCATCAGGACCTAGATGTTGCTTGCATGATTTAGTGATAAGGAGCTAAAGAAATAAAAGGGAAAAAAATTCACCTGGATGTCAGGTGTTGATTCTCCACCACAATCCAGTATTTGTGGGGATGGCGCCTCACCTCACCTGGCTGCAGGTCAGGTAAATAAGGAGCACCGCTCTCTCTGCCGGTGTCTCCCAACGTCCCTCTGGGCTATTCTGGGGAGGCATAATAATACCACCACTACTAACTATGTTGGTAGAGGCGCAGGGGCAACTCCCGTTGGGTCAGCATGCGGCCACAATTGCGGTGCTACACAAGGCTGGGAAACCACTGGACCAATGCGCCTTCACTCGCCCAATCCCTCTGATCAATGTAGAGACGAAAGTACTGGTCAAGGCTTTGGCGAATAGACTGGTGCCGACCATCTCAGTGGTGATACATGTAGATCAATCGGGCTTCATGCCTAATAGAAGCACCCGCCATAAGATATGGAGGCTATACGGAGTGCTCCATATGACGTGTGAGCCCGCTGCTCAGCAAACTGTGTTGATGTCGTTAGACGCATCAATGGCGTTCAACAGTATAGAGTGGCTCTATTTATTTATGGTACTTCACAAGATGGGCTTCGGCCCTAATTTTTTTAGATGGGTGAGACTGTTGTATGAGAAACCTCAGGCCCGAGTGCGAGTCAATGGAGTGTTGTCCAGATTCTTCCAGTTGAGGAGAGGCACCTGACCGGGTTGCCCCCTATCCCAACTGCTGTTCGCCCTTGCATTGAAGCCACTGGCGCACTGGGTCTGGAGAGACCTGACGATTTGGGGTATAGAGTCACCAGGCAGGTGGGAGGAGCGAATTTCACTCTATACGGATAACATGCTCCTATATTTAGCAATGCTAAAACTATACTATTCGATGGCAAGAGTACTCAATATTTTCGAGCTATTTGGGAGTTACTCAGAATACACCATTAATTGGTCCAAATCGGCGATATTCCCACTATTGGGCCCTCCACCTAGGATACCGGCGGGTGCGCGGCCCCGGTATTGGGAGAGGGGCTTAAGTATCTGGCCATAAACATTACGAGACACCACAAGATGTTCCTAAAGAAGAACCTGGAGCCCCAGATAGATCGGCTCTGTGCCGATGTACGTACTGGCGCACCCTCCCACAGTCTCTTATCGGCAGGGCGGCTCTGTTTAAAATGATGGATTTGCGTGTCTCCTGTATGTTCTCTAGAACACCCCATGCCCAGCTCCCTCAACAGTTTTTAAAAGAATATCCCAGGAAGTTAGAATGCTGCTATGGCTACGTGGCTCTACTAGAATAGCACTTCACCAACTATAAAAGGGAGTGTATGATGGTGGCCTGGCAGTCCTAGACGTTAGACTATACTACTGGGCTTTGTAATTGTTGGTTATAAATGACTGGATATAAACAGACGTGAAAGAGCCAGCCTACAGAGTGGACAGGGCCAATATGCCGGGAGGAAATTAATTGTGTAACACTCTTGTACTCCCGGAGGACACGCTCGCAGTGCCTGACACACACAGGGGTGGTGTTGGGGTGTTGGAGAGAAGCCACTAAACTTCTGGTTGCAACATCTATGATATATCGTAAATTAATAAGTAATATGCCAGACCCTCTGGCGGCCATGCGGGAGACATGGACTGACGATCTTGGGAATATGGATTGGCAGGAGGCAATACAGAGCCCAGGAGAGATTGCAGTTCGGACAAGATTTAGGCTGGCGCAACTCACAATATTGCACCGTACCTACTATCCATGTATGCACTTGTATAAATGGGGTAAAGCACACACAGTGCTCTGAGTAAGGGGATCAGCAGGAGGATACTTTCTTTCACATTCTGTGGGAATGTCAGGAGAGAGTCCGGTTTTGGCTGAGGGTCACAGATGTAATGTCAAGGATGTCGGGAGTGACGGTCCCAATGGATGCCAGATGGCTTCTTCTGATGAACCAGGGAGACTTTGATTGGCCCAGGCATACAGGAATGTGGCTTTCTCTTGCAGCGAGGATTGCCAAAAGAAACATCGCAAGGAGGTGGGGAGCGCCTTTACTGCAGTCGCTGGGAGAGTGGAAACGGGACCTTGTCTGGTGCCAAAGTGCTGAAGAAACAGTGTATAAAAGTAGGGGATGCGTCAAAAAGTGGGAGAAAATGTGGTCACCATGAAGTCAGCATAGAGCAATGCTGGGGGAGGAGTGATACGCATCAGTTGCGCCTTGTCGGGGGAGAGGGAGCGACCGATAAATTGGTGTTTTTGTCTACTGATTGCACGTATGTCCTGTTGCAGACTTGGGCCTTCGGAGCCATGGATGGTACACAACCTCATACCTCTCCAACAAGAAAATTGTTGTGATACAAAAAAATTTCAACCATGTAAAAACACATGTGATTCCTGTAATGTACGGTCCCTTGAGCAAGTTAATTAAAAGATTTATAAAAAATATGGAATATGCTACTTACCAGTATGCATCTGTTCTTGGCATAGAGGGCTGCAGAGTGGTACATTATGAATAGATCGCCATCTGGTGTTGGGCTCGGATGATTGCACTTTGTTTTTCTCTTGGAGTCTTTTGTATGTTGGTGACTCCTCCCTTAGTTGGTAGTGCGCATGGGCATCGGCTCCATCCTTAGATTGTTTTGCCATAGTAGGGTTAGATGGAGTAGTATAGTAGAATACAGATAAGAGTGCCCATGTAAGTGTATCTAAATAAGATAATGTTGGAACAGACACAGGTTTCCGGGGAGGCTGGGAGGGCATGTACCACTCTGCAGCCCTCTATGCCAAGAACAGATGCATACTGGTAAGTAGCATATTCCGTTCGAGGCATATGGGCTGCAGATGGTACATTATGAATAGACTATACAGCAGTTCTCTCCCTAGCGGTGGTCGCCCGTGTCTGTTGCAACTGTCTGAAACAATGTTTTTAATACTGCTTGTCCCACTCTAGCTTGTTGTGTTGCGTGCACATCAACACAATAGTGTTTTGTGAAAGTGTGCGGTGTAACCCAGGTAGCCGCTTTGCATATGTCATCTAGTGGAATGTTTCCCAGAAATGCCATAGATGTTCCTAGTTTACGTGTAGAGTGAGCTCTAGGAGGAACAGTTAATGTTCTCTTTGCCTTTAAGTAGCATATTTGAATGCATTTTACAATCCATCTGGCAATGCCCGCTTTGGAGATGGGATTGCCTTTATGTGTGGGAGAAAACGCAACAAATAGCTGTTTTGTCTTTCTGAAAGTTTGTGTTCTCTCTATATAGTACAATATGGCCCTCCTAACATCCAGTATATGTAGGGCTCTTTCCGCTACTGTTTGTGGTTTTGGAAAGAAAACCGGTAATTCCACTGACTGATTGATGTGGAATGCTGAGATAACCTTTGGTAAGAATTTTGGGTTTGTTCTAAGAACCACTTTATTTTGGTGTAGCTGCATAAATGGTTCTTGAATCGTAAAAGCCTGCAGTTCACTTACTCTTCTAAGTGACGTGATAGCTATGAGGAAGGCCACCTTCCATGTGAGGAATTGTATTTCCCACCTATGCATAGGTTCAAAGGGTGGCCCCATTAGTCTGGTAAGCACTATGTTGAGATTCCAGACTGGGGAAGGTGGTCTTCTTGGTGGAATGACTCTTTTGAGTCCTTCCATGAAAGCTTTAATTGCTGGTACTTTAAACAGTGACAGGTGTTGCCTGTTTTGTAGGTACGCCGCTATGGCTGCTAGGTGAACCCTAATAGAGGTATATGCTAGATTACATTGCTGTAAGTGTAATAAATAGCAAATGATTTGTTTAGTGGATGCGTCCAGAGGGTTGATGTGCTTACTGTTACAGTGTATAGCAAACCTCTTCCATTTTGCTGCATAGCATGCTCTGGTGGTAGGACGTCTTGCCTGTTTAATGATTTCCATGCATTCTGGTGGTAAATCTAAATACCCAAACTCTATGACCTCAGGAGCCAGATCGCTAGGTTCAGTTGTTTGGGATCTGGGTGCATTATTTCTCCATGGTTCTGTGTAAGATGCATGGGTAATAACCTTAGCTTTTGATGTGGTACTTGTGAGAGTTGTAGCAGCGTGGTGAACCACGGCTGTCTTGCCCACGTGGGTGCCACTAGTATCATTGTCATTGAGTGTTGCTGCAGTTTCCTCACCAGTAATGGAATTAGTGGTAGAGGAGGGAACGCGTAAGCAAATTTGTTGGACCAATTTATCCACAGTGCATTGCCCTGGGACCTTTGGTGTGGGTACCTGGATGCGAATTGTTTGCATTTTGCGTTCTGATGATTTGCAAACAGATCTATCTCTGGTTGCCCCCATTTTTGGAAGAATGGCTGTAGAATTTGGTCGTGCAGTTCCCATTCGTGAACTTGTTCTGACTGTCTGCTTAGGATGTCTGCTATTTGATTTTGAATTCCTGGTAGGTGTTCCGCTAACAGGTAGATTTTTTGAGGAATGGCCCATCTCCATATGTCCTGTGCTAGTTTGGACAGTTGGAGAGAGTGTGTCCCCCCCTGTTTTTGAATATAATACATTGCAGTCATGTTGTCTGTTCTGATCAGGACTGCCTTGTTTGTTATTTGCATTTGGAAAGCTTTTAGTGCTAGAAATATTGCTAATAGTTCCAGGTAGTTGATGTGCAGTTTCTTTTGCTGCGCACTCCACTTCCCCTGTACTGTGTATTTGTCCATATGCGCTCCCCATCCGGAGAGCGATGCGTCCGCTGTTATTATTACTTGTGGAATTGGCTCTAGGAACGACCGTCCTTTGGAAATGTTTTCTGTGTTCCACCACTTCAGAGAGCGATACGTCCGGTCGTTTACCAACACCAGATCTGTAATCTGACCTTGAGCCTGATTCCACTGTGTCGCTAG
This sequence comes from Lissotriton vulgaris, assembly GCF_964263255.1. Lineage (NCBI taxonomy): Eukaryota > Metazoa > Chordata > Amphibia > Caudata > Salamandridae > Lissotriton > Lissotriton vulgaris. The sequence continues at coordinate 268,125,920 of NC_141685.1, forward strand.
ACACTCTTGTAGTGGGCGCATTTGTAGTCTGGCATGTGGTATTAGCAGTATGCAAGAGGACATCATGCCTAATAGTTGCATAAACACTCGTGCTGGTAGTGAGTGTTGTGGTTGAAATCTTTGTATTAACCCGACCATTGTCTGTACTCTGATTGGGTTGGGGTATGCTATTGCCTTTTCTGTGTCTACTGTAGCCCCCAGGTATTGCTGGATCTGGTTTGGTTGCAGGTGTGATTTTTTGTAGTTCACCGTAAACCCTAGGTGGTGCAGCAGTTGAATTGTCTTCTGTGTGTTGTGAAGCCATTCCTCCTTTGATTTGGCCTTTATTAGCCAATCGTCCAAGTATGGGAAGACATGTATTTGTTGTCTTCTTAGGTGTGCTGCCACCACAGCTAGGCATTTTGTGAAAACTCTCGGTGCTGTTGTGACACCGAACGGAAGGACCTTGAACTGGTAGTGTTGTCCTTCTAACACAAACCTTAGGTATTTTCTGTGGGCTTTGTGAATTGGGATATGAAAGTAAGCGTCTTTTAGATCCAGTGTAGAAAGAAAGTCCCCTTTCTTCAGTAAAGGGAGTACTTGTTGGAGCGTGACCATGTGGAAGTGTTCCGAATTTATGTAAGCATTGAGAGGTCTGAGGTCTAATATTGGTCGTAGGGACCCGTCCTTTTTGGGGATCAGGAAGTATAGAGAGTATACTCCTGTTCCTTGTTGATCCTTTGGGACCTTCTCTATTGCATGCTTTTGTAGAAGTGCTAGCACTTCTTCTCTTAACAATGTCAGATGATCCTGACTCATTGGACGCTGTTTGGGGGGGATGTTTGGTGGGGTAGCTGTGAGTTCTAGGCAATAACCATGTTGGATAATTTGTCTCACCCACTTGTCTGACGTGATGGTTTCCCAGACAGGTAGGAACTGTGATAGACGTCCCCCGACCGGTGTTATGTGGTCTGGGGGGAGATCTATGAAGTCACTGTTTTGGTGTTGAGGCGTTGCGGTTGTTATTATTTCCGCGGCCTCTACCCTTATTGTTGTTACCTCTGTAATTACCTCTTGAATTACCTCTGGGTGATGTTGGTGTGAAAGATGTGGATTGCTGATTTGTTCCTGTGTTTTTTGAGCCCCCTCTATAGGTGGATCTACGAAAGGAACCTCTGTGCGTTGGCTGTTGCAATGCTCCCATTGACTTAGCCGTTTCCGTATCTTTCTTCATCTTTTCTAATGTCTCGTCTGTACTTGAACCAAACAATGTCTTCTGATCAAATGGTCTGTTCAGTAGGGCTGTTTGAACTTCTTGTTTGAATCCTGAGATTCTAAGCCACGCGTGCCTTCTTAGCATGACACTAGTGTTAATAGACCTTGCTGCAGTGTCTGCTGCGTCTAATGCACACTTAATGGAAGTATTGGTTATTATTTTACCTTCCTGTATTAATTGGTCTGCCTTCTTCTGATGTTCTTTTGGAAGATGTGTGAGAAGTTTTTCTAGCTCATCGTAATGTGCCCTGTCGTAACGTGCGAGTAGTGCTTGTGTATTAGCTATACGCCAGCTATTCGCTGCCTGTGATGCTACTCTTTTGCCTGATGCATCTATTAACTTCGACTCTTTATCTGGTGGCGGAGCCTCTCCTGTAGATAATGAGTTTGCTCTTTTACGAGCGTTTGAGACCACCAGCGAGTCTAGAGGTACATGCCCTCTAATAAATATTGGGTCCTTTGGAGCCGCTTTGTATTTCTTATCGATTCTTGGGTTTAACACCCTGGCTCTCACTGGGTTTTCGAATATTTCTTCTGTGTGAGTGAGAAGACCCTTTAGCATAGGAAGAGTACCTGATGTTCTCTGTGCATTAGGTAGAGTCTCTAACAAGAAATCCTCTATTTGAGGTTCTGTGTGCATATCTAGTTTGTGATATTTTGCTGCCCTATTAATGAGCTGCACAAAACCTGTGTTATCATCAGGTGGTGAAGGCTTTGAGGGGTATAGCTCTGGGTCGTTGTCCTCATCTGACCCTACATCGTAATTTTCCCATGGATCTTCCTCATCTTGGATAGATTCGTCATCCCCTTGAGGTTCTCCCTCCCCTATATCACTGTCTACATCTGATTGAGGTGTAGCTGGTCTTGGTGTGGAGGGTGTAGGAATATGTGGCCTATTGTGAGGAATAGGAGAAGAGGGTGTGTCTCTAGGACGAGGAGAAGCAGGAGGAGTTATGTTCGTCCCCATTGTTCTCTTTTTTGAAGGAAGAGGTTTATCTTCTGACTGTTCACTCTTTCTCTTCTTCGTGACCACTTTCCCAGTCTGTGGGTCAATAAACAAGATCTTTTGTTTGGGATCTGTTTGTTGCTCTTGAATCGGTACCGAGGGTCCTGGTTCCGAGAGCTGTTTTTGTTTTCGATCTTCAGATCTTTCTGTTTTCGACACCGAATGTCTGCTCGATTCCGACTTTTTGGGTATCGAGTGTCTTTTGGGCGATACATCATATTTCTTTTTCGACATGGAATGTTTCGATACCGAGCTCTCCTTTGTATGCAGCCTCGGTGTCGAAGTCGATGACGCCCTTTTCTCGGATCCGACGTGGTGGGATTCCGAGTGTTTCGGTTTCAGTTTCGGTTTCGTTGCCGGGCCCGAAGGCGGGGCGTCGGAAACTTTTTTCAGCGGTTTGACCGGGCCCGAGGGCGGGGTCGTTACCGCACGGGGTCGGTTTTTCGGTAAGGGGACGTCGTCACTCACGGTTTGTTGCTCGAAGAGTTCTTCAACCTCCGACTGGTCCCCTTCCGACCCCGACTGGTCCTCTTCTTCCTCGATTTGTTCGTCTCCGAACAGCTCCGGGATTGCCTCCGCCTGCATTCTGGAAGCCTCGTGTCTTCGGGCTCGACGATTTCTAATCGTTAGCTTGGAGGAGAATGCTGCGCAGGCTTCGCAGTCCCTGGATTCGTGTTCAGGCGATAGACAGAGGTTGCACACCTCGTGTAGGTCCTTGTGTGGGAACTTAGCACCACACGATGGACATTTTTTGAATGGAGTCCTTTCCATGGACTCCGGGCTTGACTGCGTCGAGAAAGGTCTCCTGTTCTTCGACGTAGATCCTTCTATTTTGAATTTGTAACGCGTCGGAATGGAAAAGAACGCGTTCGCTAACAATACCGTCGAATTGGAAAGGGAATACGCGCCGAAAAATCACTTTCTTCTGAAGTTGATCTGGAGCGTCTCGATCTTCATCCGAACCCGATGGCGGAAAAAAACAATCTAAGGATGGAGCCGATGCCCATGCGCACTACCAACTAAGGGAGGAGTCACCAACATACAAAAGACTCTCCAAGAGAAAAACAAAGTGCAATCATCCGAGCCCAACACCAGATGGCGATCTATTCATAATGTACCATCTGCAGCCCATATGCCTCGAACATATATATATTCATTATTTTTTCCGAGTTGTGAATTATCATGGCCTCCAAATAGTAGATTAGGTAGGTCACGTTTTCATTTTGTTGCACAGGGGTACGTAAGGAAAATGGCTTAAGTTATGCTTGTTCAGCACAGTTTTATTTTGTGAGCCACAGAGCATGCAAAGAAAACGTAAGTAGATTAAGATGTATTCTATTTGTTTATAAGTTTCCATAGCATGTGACCATTATTAAGTCTTTCAATTGTTTTTGTAGATAATATGAAACTTTTCATATGCAGTGTGGTTCATATTTTGGGCTTCCTTGCTACCTTTAGGAGTAGTGCTGTGCTACACAATACCACCCTTATAACTTCATAAGCACTTCACAACAGTACTTGCAATAACGAATATGCTACTTACCAGTATGCATCTGTTCTTGGCATGTAGGGCTGCTGACATTCATATCTGTGCATAGATCGCCACCTAGTGTTGGGTCCGGATGATTGCACATTGTTGTCCTGGAAGAGTCTTCGAAGTATCACGAGATAGGTGGCTCCTCCCCTGGACTACAGTGCGCATGGGCATCGATTCCATCCCCAGATTGTTTTTAGCCATTGTGGCCAAGATGGAGTGAAACTCAGTGAATGATGACCATGCTATGAGTATATGTGAATACTGCAGCTGCTACAGGCGCCGGGGAGGAGGGCGGGCGATATGAATGTCAGCAGCCCTACATGCCAAGAACAGATGCATACTGGTAAGTAGCATATTCGGTTCGAGGCATGTGGGCTGCTGAATTCATATCTGTGCATAGAATAAATAGCAGTCCCTCCATTAGCGGCGGCCGCCCGTGCCAGCTGCAGCAGTTTGAAAAAGTGTCTTGAGAACAGCCTGCCCTACAGCTGCCTGCTGTTTAGAGTGCACATCAACACAGTAATGCTAAGTAAATGTGTGTGTGGTAGACCATGTGGCTGCTCTACATATATCTTCCAAAGGAATGTTTCCAAGGAATGCCATAGAGGCCCCCAACTTTCTGGTGGAGTGGGCTCTTGGTGGAATAGTAAGAGTACGCTTAGCTTTCAGATAGCAGATCTGGATACATTTAACGATCCACCTAGCAATACCAGCCTTGGAAATAGGGTTACCTTTGTGGTGTGGTGCAAAGGCGACAAAGAGTTGCTTAGTCTTTCTGAAATCCTTGGTCCTATCAATGTAATACATTAGGGCCCGTTTAACGTCAAGGGTATGGAGCATCCGCTCCACCAATGATTCAGGATTTTGAAAGAAAACAGGTAATTCGATTGTTTGGTTGATGTGGAACTGAGACACAACCTTGGGCAGAAACTTAGGATTAGTGCGGAGCACCACCCTGTTGGAATGAATTTGGATAAATGGCTCTTGGATTGTGAGGGCTTGTAATTCACTAACCCTCCGTAGCGATGTAATTGCTACGAGGAAAGCCACTTTCCATGTCAAGAACTGAATCTCGCAGGAATGCAGTGGTTCAAAGGGAGGACCCATCAGCCTGGTAAGAACCACATTGAGATTCCACCCAGGAGCTGGTGGAGTCCGTGGTGGAATGACTCGTTTGAGGCCTTCCAAAAAAGCCTTGATGGCAGGCACCTTGAAGAGTGAAAGGTGTTGTCTATTTTGGAGATAAGCGGCCATTGCAGACAGATGAATGCGAATGGAAGTATAGGCCAGATTACACTTGTACAGATGGAAAAGGTAACAGATGATGTTCTGAATAGAAGAATCCAGCGGGTTAATGCTGCGGTGCGCACAATAAATGACAAACCGCTTCCATTTTGCCGCATAGCAGGCTCTAGTAGTGGGCTTCCTCGCCTCTCGAATGATGTCCATGCAGTCGGGAGGTAAGTTTAGGTAGCCAAACTCTAGGACTTCAGGAGCCAGATCGCCAGGTTGAGCTGGTGCGGATCTGGGTGCTGAATGTCGCCATGGCTCTGCGTCAGAAGGCTCGGTGTGAGATGTAGCCTTTGATGCGGTACCACGGACAGTTCTAGAAACGTGGTCTACCATGGTTGGCGAGCCCACGTTTGAGCAACCAGGATGAGAGTCATCGAGTGCTGCCTGAGCTTGCGTGCCACCAGCGGTATCAGAGGTGCTGGGGGAAAAGCGTACGCAAATTTGCCTGACCAGTTCATCCATATCGCATTGCCCTGCGACTGTGGGTGTGGGAACCTGGCGGCGAAGCTTTGGCATTTTGCGTTCTCTTTTGTGGCGAACAGGTCTATCTCTGGATGACCCCACCTTTGGAAGTACGGCTGGAGTACTGATGGATGTATCTCCCACTCGTGCATCTGGTGGCTGTGCCTGCTGAGCAGGTCCGCCATCTGATTGTCCTTGCCCGGAAGGTGCTCTGCCATGAGGAAGATGTTCCTCTGAATGGCCCACTTCCACATGCTCTGAGCCAGATGAAACAGCTGCGGAGAGTGTGTGCCACCCTGCTTTTGAATGTAGTACATTGCCGTCATGTTGTCCGTCCGAATCAACACAACCTTGTTGCATAGATGTACTTTGAAAGCTTTCAGTGCCATGAAGATCGCCATCAGCTCTAGAACATTGATGTGCATCTTCCCCTGTTGCTGCGTCCACAGTCCCTGCACAGTGTATTGGAGTACATGCGCTCCCCATCCCTGGAGAGCGGCGTCCGTGGTCAGGATAATCTCTGGCACAGGCTCTTGGAACGGTCGGCCCTTGCAAAGGTTTCGTGGATTCCACCAATGCAGGGAGTTGTATGCCTGACCGCTCACCAACACTAGGTCTTTCAACTGGTTGTGAGCCTGAGTCCATTGACGTGCTAAGCACTCCTGAAGCGGACGCATATGTAGTCTGGCGTGCGTGACAATGGAGATGCAGGAGGCCATCATGCCTATCAACTGCATGAACACTCTTGCTGGAAGCGAGTGTTGAGGTCTGAATTTTTGGATTAGCGATTGAATGCTGCCGACTCTCACTGAATTTGGCTGGGCTGTGGCCGCCAGAGTGTCTATGGTCGCACCCAGATACTGCCGTATGTGGGCAGGCTGGAGATGGGATTTTGGGTAAGAAACGTGTTACTTACCTGCAACAGCAGTTATCCAGTATTGGTGTCTTTCATAGATTCACATGCCTGAATCATTCCCCGTCGTCGAGACGGGAGCCTCCGGTACATAGAAAAGTAATGTCCTATAGACATACATAGTGAAAAATAGGCCTAAGGGCCTCACCTTAGTAGCCTATCCTTGTCCTTATGTAAAAAGGACCAAACTCTTAGAGCCAGCCAATCAGCTATGACCTCCCTCTAGAACCTTCCTGGCAGGAGCCTCAGTCCCTCAGATTTTCGTACGCACCCAGCTAGGTAAGCGTAATACAGTTAGAGAGGGATGTGAGTCCTTCCAGGGGAGGCGGGAGGGTTGCATGTGAATCTATGAAAGACACCAATACTGGATAACTGCTGTTACAGGTAAGTAACGCGTTTCTTATCCAGTATTAGGGGTGTCTTTCATAGATTCACATGCCTGAATCAGAGTAGTTAGCAATAACTTATGCACATTTCTGATGTAATGGTGCCATACAGTCATGTTAGACAATACACATATTATCATATAACATTGGAATGATAGCATAAAGCAGAATATCATAAAGACAAATGCAGGAGATATGACAATATCTGCTCGGGTGTGATATGCAGCGGTCGCAGGCCTTGCTCTGAACACCAAATGCAGAATCTTTTCCATTTGAGAGAGTAGGTTTTGTTGGTACTGTCTGCTCTCGCTTTTGCAATACGTCTCTGCATTCCTGCGGGATATTCAGGCTACAGAACTCTCTGTGCTCAGGAGCCAGGCCGATAACCTGAGCGATGGTAGGTTCGGATGTTGTACTTGCCCGTTGGCCATTGTTAGGAGGTTCGGGTGCTGCCGCAGACGAATCGGTGTCCTGATGGAGAGTCGAAGAAGATCCGAGAACCAGTGCTGTCTCGGCCAGAACGGGGCAATTAGGATCAGGGTACAAGGTTCCGCCTTCATCTTCCTGAGGCCCCTTGGGATCATCGGAAACGGAGGAAAAGCGTACGCAAACACACTGAACCAACCGATGGAAAAAGCATTTCCCAGTGACCCTTGTTGGAGATGCCAGCTTGCGTAGTTTGGGCATTTGGCGTTCCCCCTGGTGGCAAACAGGTCGATTCCTGGGACTCCCCATTGAGAGATTATGTGAGTCAGTGCGCTTTCGCTCAGTTCCCACTCGTGGGAGAGGGATGTTTGCCTGCTTAGGGCGTCCGCAATGGTATTGTCCTTGCCTGGTACATAGTCCGCCCTGAGCGTGATTCCATGTAGTACCAGCCAGTTCCAGATCTTCTGCGATTCGCGTGATAGAGTGAGCGAACGCGTTCCTCCCTGTTTGTTGAGATAGTGCATCGTCGTAGTGTTGTCCGTTTTGACGAGCACCTGGGAGTTCTGGATGCGTGGTAAAAAGGCCTGCAGTGCCAGATGCACAGCTCTCAGCTCCAAAAGGCTTATATTGAGCTGTTTTTCCTGAGTGGCCCACTTGCCGCTTATCCGAAGGTCTTGGAGGACAGCGCCCCATCCTTCCAGGGAGGCGTCCGTGGTGATCACCAGATGTGTTGCCGGAAGTAGAAATGGTAGCCCTACAGATAGATTCTTGCGACACCTCCACCAGTCCAGATTCTTGGATATTTTTGGTGTTATTTTTACAACGTCCTCGAAAGAACCTGTACTCTGAGTCCATTGGTTCGTGAGGGCCTCCTGCAATGGGCGCATCCTGAGTCTGCAGTGAGGGATGAGGAGTATACAGGAAGACATCATGCCCAGGAGAGACTTGTAGGTCCGGACTTTCAGGTTCTTCTTTGACGCCACAGCCGTGGCCAGAGATATTATCTTGTTTGTCCTTTCCATCGAGGGGAAGGCCCTTGCGCACTCCGTGTCCAAGGTCGCCCCGAGGAAGGTAATGTTTGTTGTAGGGATCATGCAGGATTTTTTGAGATTGAGAGTTAATCCTAGCCTTTGAAAAAGATTGGTGCAGGCGTTGGAGGATTCGGTCGCGCCGATAGCTGAGGGTGCCTTCACCAGCCAGTCGTCGACGTAGGGGAAGACTTGGTGACCCATTTGATGCAGGAAAGCTGCCACCGGTGCAAGGCACTTTGTGAAAATCCGTGGTGCAGACTGGAGGCCAAACGGCAGGATATTGAATTGGTAATGTTGTCCTGCGACTCCAAACCTCAGGAATTTTCTGTGACACTTGAGGATGGGGATATGGTAGTAGGCATCTTGGAGATCCAAAGATGTCATGAAATCTCCTTTTTCCAGCATGCCTAGTATTTCTTGAATCGTCACCATCCTGAACGATTGGCTCCGTAGGAAAGCGTTTAGCGCTCGGAGGTCCAGAATGGGCCTCCATTTTTTCTCCTTCTGGCGTACAAGAAAGAAGTGGGAATAGAAGCCTTTCCCTTTCAGAGGTGTTGGAACACGTTCGATTGCTCCTTTCTTCAGCATCACAGAAATTTCTTGGAGAAGCAGGCGTAGATGTTTGTGTGGCCGTCTGCGGGGAGGTGTTGTAGGAGGGATGGTGGTGAATTCCAGGTAATGGCAGAATCTTATTATTTGGAGAACCCACCGGTCTGTGGTGATGAGTTGCCAATTTGTTAGGAAATGGGTCAATTTTCCTCCAATTTGTAATGAGGGATAGGGTGGCTGGACTGGCTGGAGTGATAGGTCACTGGCGGCCGCCAGTGCCCCACTTCTGATTTTTGCCCCTGAAGTTGGATCTTCCGTAAGAAGACTGACGACTCAGTTGGTGTTTCTGTTGGTATTGATTTTTATTTTGGTAGGTATACGAGGACCTATTCTGATAGGAACCTCTGTAAGAGGATTGTCCTCTGGATCTGTTGCCTCGAAAGGACTGGTTCCGCGCTTGCAAGGTACCCAGTGCTCTGGCAGTATCGGTGTCCTTCTTTATGGTTTGTAGTGCTTCATCGATCTTGTCCCCAAAAAGGTGCTGGCCGTCGAAGGGCATGTCTAGCACTTTTGATTGCACCTCCTGTCGGAACGACGTCGCTTTAAGCCATCCTTGACGGCGTAGGACTGCTGCTCCAGCAAGTTGACGAAAGCCGGTCATGGCTGCATCAATAGCGCAGTCAATTATTTCCGCTGCTGAGGTTTGACCCTCCGTAAGCAGTGCCTTGACTTCACCCTGGACTGCGTCAGGTAGTTCCGCCAAATAGGGGACTATGTCTTCCCAGAGTTGGCGATTATAACGCCCCAACAGAGCTATGGAATTGGCCACCTTGATGGTCATGGCCGATGTTGTCGTAAATCATTTCCCAATCGTGTCCAACTTCCTGCCTTCTTTGTACGGAGGTGCTGACAGAGGGGAGGAAGGGTTGTGGGAGTTCTTCTGGGCCGCCTGTGTAACCACCGAATCTGGTTTCGGGTGTCCATTGAGGCAAGCTGCCGCTGTAAGTGGGGCTTTATATTTTTTGTCCAGGCGTGGAACAACCGCAGGTACAGAAGCCGGCGTCAGCATTACGTCTGCTCCTTGAAATCGTGTAAGAAGCATTCAGTTTCAGTTGATTCCATAACCATATGGAATCGCTTTGCCGCCCTTTCCACAATTTTATGGAAGCCGCCAATATCCACAGGTGGTGAATCTGCTTGGCGTGGTTGGGGTGAAGCTGGGGAGATGCCACATACTCATCCTCCTCATCATGGGCAGAGTGGATTTCCTGGACCTCTCCTTCTTCCAATTCCTCCTCATCATCATCATCGTCTGACGATACTACCACCTGAGGTTGGATTTTCTCACGGTGGGCTTGAGGGAGAGGTCGAGACTGTTTTGGGGCTGACGCTGGGTTATTACTGCAGGCGTCTGATTCCCACTTTCCGTTGTTGGTGTTTCCGGAAAGCGTTGTTTGTAATCCTGTATAAGGTATTTCAGGTCATTGACAATAGAAACCGGCAGGCATACCATCGGGGTGACCTCCGTGCGAACACTAGTGTGGACAGAGTGTTCATGGTAAGTCATCTCCTCCTGTTCCTCGTCTGTGCTCTGGCATTTGACATGAAGGTCCGAAATGGAAGTAGCTGGATCCAGGAGTTCCTCTTCCTCAGATTCTTCACTCTGGAAGATTTCTGAAGGCAACTGCGTTTGCACTTTGCTCGGAGACGTGGTTTCCGGCGTAATTTGCTGCTTGGCAACCTTGCCAGACGCAGAACTTGATGTAGAAGTTCCTGCCGTCGTCGCTGGTGTCGTCGACGGTGGCAGCGTTAGAGACGACACTTCTACGAGCTTGGACTTCTTCCATGGCTCAGAAAGGGCCAGTGTCGACGACGAGTCATCCGTCGACGGTGTCTTCGTCGACGGTAAGGTCTTCGTCGACGGTATCTCCGTAGACGGCATTTTGGTCGTCGACGATGACTTCGACGTCGGTGTGGCCGTCGTCGGTGCACTCGTCGGCGCGTCACTTCTCGTCGACGGCGAGCCCGTCGTCGACGTCTTCGTCGTCGACGTCTTCGTAGTCGACGCCTTCGTCGTCAACGTGATCGTCGACGGTGGGCTCTTCATCGACATCGCCGTCGTCGACGGTGGGCTCTTCATTGACGACGCTGTCGTCGACGGTGTAATCTTCGTCGTCGACGAGGTTTTCGACGTCGACGACGATTTTAGCAGGACAATAGATGAAATAGGTCTACCTGCTGACGACGATGATGGAGTTGTCGTCGTCGATGGGGAAGCCGACGACGCTGTCGTCGTCGACACAGTGGTTGTCGCTGTGGTAATCCTTTGCGTATGCCTGCTAGATGACTGAGCAGGCTTCTTAAAAGTCTGGGTATCTTTGGCAGACACTGAAGATGTCGTTGATCTTGCCTCTGAAGACTTCTTTTGTGCCTTCCTAGGAGGAGTGTCTGAGGGGCCAGGGGAAGCTACCCATGGCCTCTTTAGAGAGACTTCTGAGGTCCTTGAAACGCTACCCTATGAAGATTCCACGTTGTCTCTCTCCTTGAGCCTGTCAAGCCAGATGAGCAGGCGACCTTCCCTGTCCCTTACGGTCTTCTTAGGGAAAAACCTACATATTCTGCAGTCTGCAGGGACGTGGTCTGGATAAAGGCAATATAAGCACAGGGCATGCTTATCCTCCACATGTAGCCTTTTCTTCCCACATGAAGAGCAGGCCCTGAAAAGGGCTTTCTTCTGGGATTCAGACATTGTAGAAAGCAGTGGAAAGAAAACACTTACTGCAGGAATAAGTGGACTGAAGTAATCCTTGACGAGATGTAGAATGAAGAAATCACTTCCAAAAGTTAAGTAGATGGTTTTAAAGAAATCCTGAGGAGAGCTCAGGCTGGAGACTCCCTAGCACAACGTGCGGTAGAAAATCTGAGGGACTGAGGCTCCTGCCAGGAAGGTTCTAGAGGGAGGTCATAGCTGATTGGCTGGCTCTAAGAGTTTGGTCCTTTTTACATAAGGACAAGGATAGGCTACTAAGGTGAGGCCCTTAGGCCTATTTTTCTCTATGTATGTCTATAGGACATTACTTTTCTATGTACCGGAGGCTCCCGTCTCGACGACGGGGAATGATTCAGGCATGTGAATCTATGAAAGACACCCCTAATACTGGATAATTCAGTGAGAATCCCAGATCGTGCAGGAGGTGAATGGTGTGGGACACGTGGTCGGCGCACTGCTGGGCCAATTTCGCCTGAATGAGCCAGTCGTCCAGATAGGGGTAGACGTGGATGTTTTGACGTCTCAGATGCGCCGCCACCGTCGCCAGGCACTTTGTGAATACCCTGGGTGCCGTGGTGACCCCAAAAGGCAAAACCTTGAATTGGTAGTGCTGGTTTTGGATGGTGTACCTGAGGTATTTTCTATGTGAAGGATGTAGCGGAATGTGGAAGTACGCATCCTTCAGGTCCAGAGTTGCCAGAAAGTCCCCCTGTTGAAGCAGTGGGAGAACTTGCTGCAGTGTTAGCATGTGGAAATGCTCGGACAGGATGTAAAAGTTGAGGGGCCTGAGATCCAGGATGGGCCTGAGGGATCCGTCCTTCTTTGGAATCAGGAAGTACAGGGAGTAAACTCCCGAGCCTTTTTCCTGCAAGGGCACGAGCTCTATTGCCCCTTTTTGCAGCATGACTGTGACCTCCTGCTGCAATAAGTGCAAGTGCTCGCCGGACATAGGAAGGTGCCTTGGGGGTATGTTGGGTGGAGTGGATGTGAGCTCCAGACAATAACCAAATTGGATAAGCTTTCTGACCCACCTGTCCGTGGTGATGGACTTCCACACGGGCAGGAACTGCTGGAGTCTTCCCCCGACCAGTGTTGTGTGGTCGGGGGGCAGTGACAATGCGTCACTGTTTGTTGGCGTTAGAGGACCTGGAGCTGTTGTTGCCACGTCCTCTGCCCTTGGCGTTGTTGCCGCGGTATCCACCTCGACCCTTGTTGGCATAAGTAGTCTGGGTGTTGCCTTTGTAGAACTGCGCGGACTGCGAAAGTTGACCCCTTGAGGTGCCTCTAATATTGGAGCGACGAAAGGACCCACTCCGAAACTGCTGGGACTGCAAGGCACCCATGGATTTTGCAGTGTCGGTGTCCTTCTTCATTTTCTCAAGGGTGGTATCAACCTCAGGGCCAAACAGGTGATCTGGGTTGACCGTTTGGTTCAAGATGGTGGTTTGAATGTCCGGCTTGAACCCAGATATCCGTAGCCATGCATGTCTACGAAGCATAACGCTAGTGTTAATCGCGCGTGCGGCAGTGTCAGCCGCGTCCAGAGCGCACTTTATGGAAGCGTTGGAGATCAGCTTCCCCTCCTGTATTAACATTTCAGCCCCTTCCTTATATTGATCGGGTAGGTGTTGCAAAAGGGTCTCTAGGGTATCATAGTGTGCCCTGTCATAACGCGCCAGGAGCGCCTGCGTGTTAGAGATGCGCCATATGTTGGCTGCCTGCGCTGCCACCCTCTTCCCCGAAGCCTCATAGACTTTTGATTCTTTGTCTGGGGGAGGAGCATCACCCGTAGTCTGCGAGTTGGCCCTTTTCCGGGCATTGGAGACAACCAGGGAGTCCAGAGGCAACTGTCCCTTAATATAAGTTGGATCAGTGGGCGCCGCCTTGTACTTTTTGTCGATCCTCGGGTTGATGACTCTCGCCCTGGTGGGTTCTTTGAAGACCTCAGCAGCGTGCTTTAAAACACACTTCAGCATTGGCAGAGTTTTTACAGTCTTTTCAGAGACAGAAAAGGTGTCAAAGAGGAAGTCGACGTCCACAGGGTCAGCATGCAGCTCGACGTTGTGATTGGCCGCTGCCCGCTCAATGAGGGCATTGAAAGCCGCAGAGTCCTCAGTGGGGAAAGTTATCGCGGAGAAGAGCTGAGGGTCCTGCCCAGAATGCGGGTCCCCAGGCTCACCACCAGCAGACCAGGGCTCTGCCACATCCTCTGGGTCTGTGTAGACGGGATAGCTGTATTCATCCTCGTCGTCACCCTCACCAGTGTCCACATTGGAGTGAGTGGGCGAGAGTTCGTGAGCCTGTGGTGAAATGGGCTCCACCAAGGCTGGAGTACCAGCAGAGTCCATCTTCCGTTTGAGTGGGATCTTGTACGACTCCAATTGGGGCTCCGGGGTGATTTTCCTCTTCAGGAGGGAAAGCCTGCCCGTTTCGGCGTCGATGAAATGTTCATGACGCTCTTCCTCTGAAAGTTGTCGAGGCCGTGGGCCGAGGACCACCAACGATGCCTTTGGCGTCGAAGATACCTTTTCGGGCACGCAGGCCCCCGGTTTAGCAGCGAAAGCTTTCGGCGCCGTCTTAGGCGGCAAGGTGAAAAGGATCGGCGTGGGCGCCTTCGCCGGTTTCTCCAGAGGCTTGGCCGGCGGAGGGTCCTTCGGCTCGACTGCTGCGGCGCCGTCCCTAATGCGCTGTAGGGACTCCGTAACCTTCTTTGTGAACGCGGCGGATGGACGCGCCGGTTCGACAGAGTCTTTAGAGGTCGGTTTTGGAGTGGAGTCCGACGAGGTTCCCCTCGGAGTCCACACACTCGGCGCAGCTCCCCTGGCCTTGTCGTGTGGAAGCGGGGCAGAGAGGGTCTTCGGGTCGTCTGGCCGCTTCTTCGGGTCGGTAAGAGACCTCTTGGGGTCGTCGACCGTCTTCTTGTGATCGAGTCGACCATTGCCGGCGTCGACAGTCTTTGGCGCCGATGCGGCCGCGTCCGACCCCTTAACCTTCTGCTTCGACGCAGTAGCTTTCGGGTCGGCCATTTTGACGTGGCTCTTCGGCGCGACGACCATCTTAGATTTCTTCGGCGCCGAGGCCTCCGAAGTCTTTGATCCGACCAATGCGATGCGCACTTTTGGTTTCGATATCTCTGGCGTCGAGACCGTAGATTTCACTTTCGGTTTCTGTGTCACCGGGAGTGAATCGGTACCAATGTCCGTGGCCGGGCCAGCAGGCGAGGCCGAGGAACTCACAACAAGGTTTCGGGTAAGGCCCGAAGGCGATCCCTCGACCTGGGCCTTATTGATTTGAAGGCCCCGGAGTCAGTTTGAGGAAGCTCTTCCTCCGAGCTATCCTCCATGGCCCCAAGGGCCCCGTCGCCGTCCCTACCTCCTCGACGACTTCACCGAAATCTTCGGCCTCGGCGTCGTAGTCGTCCTCGACCTCCGACGCGGGGTTAGATTCTGAGATGTCCTGGATATCTTCATCCTCGACCTCCCCAGCATCGAAAATATCCGTAGGCGCCGGTGCAGATTGCTGGGCCTCCAGGCGCGCAGCTCGACGGAGCTTGAGTGTTTTCTTGGACCGGAACCTTGAACAGGCCATACACTTGGCCTCGTCGTGGTCCGGCGACAGGCACTTGTTGCACACCGGGTGGACGTTGATGTGTGGGTACTTCGAGTTACACACCGGACATCGTTTGAATGGACTTCGTTCCATGATGGATGGTCGAAGAGTCTGGAGCGTCGACTAGGCCCTTCGCGCCGAAAGCACGCGGAAGTACAAGCTTGGCTTGGAGCCGAGGAAAGTTGCGAAGCCGAACGCAAGACAATACCGACGCAAGTCCTAAAGACCTTTTGGTCTCAAGTAAAGTTAAGTTAATTCTTATCGATTCCGACAAGAGGGAGCCAAAGACATCCGAACCCAATGGCGGAAAAAAACAATCTGGGGATGGAGTCGATGCCCATGCGCACTGTAGTCCAGGGGAGGAGCCACCTATCTCGTGATACTTCGAAGACTCTTCCAGGACAACAATGTGCAATCATCCATATCCAACACTAGGCGGCGATCTATGCACAGATATAAATTCAGCAGCCCACATGCCTCGAACCTAAAAGAATCACCTGCATGGTCTGATGTATATTGTTGTGAAATGTCATTACAATCTGTTCATGTTTTGCTGTTACGTGAAATACAAAAGTCTATTTCAAATGCATTTGAGAGCACATTTTGGGATCCCCTTTTGTCTTTGCACCACCTTGACCAAGTGGTGCCAAACTTTCAGTCCTTTGCCAATGTAATGGGTGCAATAAGTCAGCAAAGTTTTGCAAAGATTTGTCAAACAGGTGCACAGTTATTAAGGGACAAAAATCTGAGGAATTCCTATCTCTGGTAACCCTAACTATAACTACAGAGTGGCTACCACCACTCTGTATGTATTGTTTAATTCCTTCTTATCTTTAAATTGAGGTCGTTGTTCTCAACCTGTGGGATCTGGAGAGTGTCACACCCTGGAATAAATGTGCTTGACAAGGTTATTTTAAAATATCAGTTTCAATGGTAGGTCGCAGACCAGAGTTAAAACTGCCCCTTGGGTCAGTTTTATTCAATTGATTTGTTTAGGATAATCCCTTATGCGATGTTACATGTAGTCATAATCCTTGTTATGTATTTGGCATGGCTTTGTGACCAAATTGCAGTTGTTAGTTATTTCTGCACTTTGTTTTTGACAGTTAGCATGAAGGCGACTGTATTGAATATATCATGACCTGTAGGTTGATGGGGTTTGAATGTAGTATCTGCAATGGCTCTAAGCAGTAATTATTCCAGTTTAGTTAAACAGCTTTAAAATGCATGTTACTTACTTCCTCTAAGGACCAACACCACTGGCCTTTCATTCCTTCCACAAAGGCATGATCGTGCATTCGATATATATTTAACCCAGCATGAATCCTGTCTCAGGCAACGTGCCGAGTGCACATCCTTGCGAGCGTGACTCATGACATGTTCATGACTATATCAGTGTTTTGTGGTGGCTCACTGAAGTGTAGCTTATCGCGTATTTACGGTAATGTGCAATATCAAATCCAAATAGGCACATTTTGTTATTTGTTGTAACCTTGAATTCTAGCATACATGGATCAGCACTACAAGCAAAATGCCTGACTCTTGATAGATGCAGTGGCTATCAAAGAGAACCTCCACCTGTCATAGGGGCACCACGCAGAAAGGTGACACAATCTGCAAGAGGTAGAAGTTATGGGGTGCCAAGCTGGGTGTTGTGACGTTGGATGGTTTCTTAAGTCTAGATGAAAATTTGTTTGTAAGTGCAGCGGGTGGCTTCAATTAAACCACACCTTCTTGGGCACTGGGGTCATGGCGCAGACAGACAAGTGTCACCAGGCTGTGAGGTTACCTACAGAAGCAGGGACTGTGGTGGAGATTAGGTAACTGCCTCAGCATCGCTGGGTGTTGGATACCCAGTTCCCATATCTAGGAGCTTAAAACTGCATTTGGAGTAGAAATGCTATCAGGTATATTGGGGGCACTTTCTAGAAGTGGCGAGATCACTTATACATTGAACGTGGTTCTTTAAGGATGAATGTTCCTCCTTCACACAGTTGCCAGGAATTCATTGCAAGGACCATTTATTTTTATTTAGTTTATTTCAAAAGTTTCGCAAGCTAGACCTGAAGGTATTAAGGCACTTTACATAAAATGAGAAAAAGAACGTAGCTTTACATAGGATGCATAAAATGAGAAATAAAATAAAGTAGCTCTGTATATTATACTAGACACTTAGATTCAAGAGCAAGCATATAAA
This sequence comes from Lissotriton vulgaris, assembly GCF_964263255.1. Taxonomy (NCBI): domain Eukaryota; kingdom Metazoa; phylum Chordata; class Amphibia; order Caudata; family Salamandridae; genus Lissotriton; species Lissotriton vulgaris. The sequence continues at coordinate 268,143,353 of NC_141685.1, forward strand.
GGTGACAAAGAGAATCAGTAAGCAAAAAAGGTGTGTTTACAGTATGCGAAAAAGTTAGAACAACATAAATGAAAGAGTGAATGACCTACTAGACGGCTGAAACAATCAAAAACCCAACTATCACAAACAGTTGAGTCATAAAGAGAGAGAGAGCTATTGGAGCATAGTGCAGTTGGCATGTGTGGTAAAGTATTTGTTGAGGAGGAGTTTCAGTTTCATTTTGAAGCAGGAGAAGGAGGGGTTGCTTAGGAGATCTCTAGGGAGTGTGTTCCTATATATCCTGGCTGTATTTCCTGAAAAAGAGCAAGTCTGGGTGGTTTTCCATTTCAGTTTGAGAGGTATGAGAAGTGATTTGGAGCTTCTCAGAGTTCTGGTTCTTCCTGTTTTCGTAAGTTTATTGTCTAGATAGTTGGGGTGATGTGTGTTAAGGGCTCTGTGGGTGCTGAAGGCAGTCTTGTAAATACATCTTCCTTCAATGGGAAGCCAGTTGAGGATCTTGAGGCCTGGTGTGATGTGTTCAAACCATTTAAGACCTATGAGCCAGGCTGCCATGTTTAGAACTGACCTGAGGGGAGGTGAATTTTCGCCGTCCCTGCGAAGATGACGTTCCCATAGTACAGAGAGGACTATTGATTGTACTACTGTCTTGAAATCATCAGGGGGATCGAATGGTTTAATTGTCTTGAGGTGTTTTAGTATGTAAAGCGCTCCTTTGGCTGAGATTTTGATGTGATAATTCATTGACACGTTATTGTCCAAGGTGAGGCCTAAGGACTTTACAGAGTTGGACAGGGTGAGGGACCAATTAAGGGCATCCAGGTTCTTGAGCCAGTCTTGGATTGGTAGGTGGTTACTTTCAGGGGAAAACAGTATTAATTCAGTTTTGTTCGGAATCAACTAAGTAGTTTGAATTAACCCACGTTTGTATCTTGTTTAGTGTGGCATTGAGGTGTAGGATGTCACTAGGTAATTTGAATTTGGAGTAGAGTTGTGTGTCATCAGCATATCCGGCCCCCCCGAAAGTATTGGGAGAGAGCCTGGCAACTCTAGAACCCGACATCAGGCATGTTCTCCAAACATCTTTTTCTTCCCAGACACTTCCTGATGACTGGAAGAAAGCCGTAGTTCTCCCCATAAAAAAGAAACCCACTTTTAGCCATGAAATGCTTGAGAATCTGAGGCCAATCTCTTTACTGTCATATCTAGTCAAAGTGGCTGAGAAAGTGGCCAACTCCCAACTGATGGCTCACTTAGAAACAGCCAACATTCTACACTCCTCCCAATCGTGCTTCCGGTCGGGTTACTCGACTGAGACTGCCCTTCTGAGAGCGACTGAGACCCTCAGACGTGGGGCAGACACCGGACACACCATGGCGCTGGTGATGTTAGACCACAGTGCAGCGTTTGACACTGTAGCTCATTACATCTTGCTACAGTGTCTAAACCGAGCGGGTGTCACAGGCTCGGCCCTGGGGTGGTTGAAATCCTTTCTCACAGGTCGGAGCTTTCAGGTTCAACGAAGCTCCTTTAGATCCTCCGAGTTAGCGCTGGAACAGGGAGTGCCTCAGGGCTCTGCCCTGAGCCCAACCCTATTTAATCTCTACCTGGCCCCCTTGGCCGAGGTGGTGCAGCCGTATGGAGTGGAGTTAGTCTCCTACGCTGATGACACCCAGCTGCTAATCTCCTTATCTCAAGCACCCACAGCAGCGGCATCTAATTTTAAGGCCTGTATGCAGGATCTGGCCACATGGATGAACTCGCACTGCCTAAAGCTAAACGGGTCTAAAACCGAGGTACTGGTGGTTGGTGGCACTAGCCTCAACTGGACATCGAACTGGTGGCCATCCTGTCTGGGTCCTACCCCACCCCTTGTAAGGAGGCTAAGAACCTGGGGATATGGGTTGACCCCACTCTATCCTACGAGGGCCACAATCGGCGTCTAGTGGGAAAGTGCTTTGGGGTGCTAAAAACACTCAATCAAACCTTGGATCTACTTCTCCTTGACGCTAGACGCACCTTGACACAAGCACTCGTGACGTCCCGTTTAGACTACGGGAATGTCCTGTTCTTGGGCGCCACGGAAAAAAGTTTGGGACGCCTACAAGTCCTCCAAAACGCGGCTGCTCGTCTAGTGCTGAGACTTCCGAAAAGAGCAGCGTCTATAGCGGCTCTGGCGGCCCTACACTGGTTGCCTGTAAAAAAGAGAGTTATGTATAAAGCTCTCCTCATATGTCATCGGATATTATGGCAGAATGCTCCTTCCTATCTCCATGACCTAATACAAAGATACGAACCAAAAAGAGCCCTTCGCTCTGTAGGCACGGGCCAGCTGACAGCTTCCCGTGTAAGAAGCGCCAAACTTGGGGGCAAATCCTTTAGAGTGTCAGCTGCTCAAAATTGGAACAAACTTCCGATTTGCCTCAGACTGGAAAAATCTGAAATCAAGTTCAGAAGTCTCTTAAAAACTTACCTGTACAACTCCTAAAGCTCTGTGGATGACTGAATTGTTTACCTCTTATATGGTTGCCTGCTGTACTTCTCTCCATAGCGCGGGGACACGCCGGGATGGCGTCACCAAGCGCTCTATAAACTACTTTATTATTTATTATTATTATTTTAGGTGATATTTGACCCCTGCTTGCTTCAGGATGATTGTAAGGGGTTCCATGAAGAGACTGAAGAGGAAAGCTGAGAGAATAGACTCTTGGGGTACACCAAGAGTAGCTCATGTGGGTTGGGAGAGACAGTAGTTGATTTTAACTTGTTGAGATCAGTGTAGAAGGTAAGATGTGAAGCATTTTAGTACTCTGCCATTAAAACCAGAGCGGATCTTAAGTGTCTCAAGTAATGCGGAGTGATTTACGGTGCTGAAAGCCGCTGAAGGATGAGTAAACATGCTGCAACTTCATCTAAGGCTCTCTGGATGTCATCTGAGATATTGAGCATGACAGTTTCTGTGTAATCCTGTTTGGAAGGTGTCATGGAGGTTGAAATCACCTATATGTTGGTTAATTTGATAAAAAACGCGCATCTCCATAGGAGCGGAAGGTTGAAGATAGGTCTGAGGTTGTTGAGCTCGTTAGGGTCTGCCCCCGGTTTTTTGAGTATGGGTGTGATTTGTCCTCGTTGGAGGGAACAGGTACACAGCTTAAGGCGAGAGATGTGTTGGTGATTTTTGGCCAGAATGGGGCAACAATGTGATTGAGATTTTGTACTATTGTGGATAGGAGGAGATCCGTAGTATGGGAAGTAGGCTTTAAGTTCGCGATTACATTGAAGACTTCTCTTTCGGTCATGAGTTTGAAGCCAGACTAATTGGCATTGTTTTTCACTTGGGTGAGTACATGGTTGCCATTAGTATTATTTAGGTTTATTTGGTCATTAGTAAGCATTGTGGGGAAGGTTAGGAGGAATCCAGTTGTGTCACTTAGATGAAGGTTTGATACATTTTTGCGACATTATCAGTGAAGACGATGGCAATTTCTTCGCAGCGTTCATTGGTGGCTGTTATTTTGTGTAGGAATGTGAGGGTGGTTTATCTTTTAACAATGTTGCTCCCTGGGTCTATTCTTCTCATGGTCAAGTTGGTTGTCAAAAAGAGGCTTTTTCTCTAAAAATGTGCTCCTTATATGAAAGCCGTGCGATTCTAAGTAGAGCTAGGTACACTGTCGAGGGGTTCTGTCTCCATGTCCTTTCCACATGTCTGGGTTATCGCCTCTCGTTGTTCATATATATGTTGAACCAAGATTTTGATTGGATAGCTATTGATTGTTTTAGTTTGAGTGGAGCCACTTGGTCTAGAATCTCTGTCATCACTGTATTAAAGTGTGCAGAGAGGTCATCAATGGTACAAGTGAGAGGGTGATGCTGTAATTGTGCACAAATCCTGTATTCCAGTTCAGTTATTTGGACTTGTTTGATATTCCTGGTCCAATGCTTCTGTTTATCAGTTGAGACTGGATGGGATCTGACATGGTTATCGATTTTAAACAATATGAGATGGTGGTCGGACCAGTCAATGGGTGAGATCGATCTAGGTGAGACTATCTCATTTTTGGTGACAATCGCATCTAGAGTGGATCCTTTAATATGTGTTGGTGCATTGCAGAGTTGTTTACGGTAGTTTTTTTCTAGAAGGTTGATGCAGCTCTGGACTGTGGTGTCTTTTGGGTTGTTCCAGTGAAGTCGTTTACGAACACGTCCTTCGTGTGAGTTAGGGAGAATCATGTTACTAGGTCAGTTCATTCTTATGCGAAGAGGGCGCGATCACCAGGAGGGTGGTAGATGGGGTGCAGTTCAATCAGAGCTGAGTCTTTAACTGTAAGTTCAACTCCAAGGTACTCAAAAGTCAAGTATTCAGAGGTTTTTAATATGGAAAGGCAACAGCTAAGTAAATGCCTCTCACTGTGGGACTGACATATACTTATTTCTCCAGATATCTTAATATGACACATGTAGGATATCCTTTCTGTGCTCGGCAGGTTTAGAATCAAGTGTCTCAGAAGGGGCTCATTCTGCGTGGATGTGCAACCCTTTGGTGGTCTTGTTTTTCCAGCTGCAAAGAAGGTTTATGTACACAGACATGGAGCAGGTAATCTTACTGGGCTTGGAAAGAAAATAAACCCCACATGGAAGCCTTCAAGGACAAGAGTCATCTCCCCACAATTTATGGAGTGAAAATAAAGTTATAGAACTCCAGAACTGAAAAGGTTCTTCCAGAAGCTACTAGAAAGAGTATTTAGCAGAGTTTTTTGAGCTGTCGACCTGTGACAACGACCCAGGCACAGCAACTGAAGCATGCTCTTATCTGAAAGTACATAATCTATCTCTCAAGTCCAATTGCCTTCTGCAGCATAGAGTGGACACCCAAGAAAAGCTGTGGTGAATCCAGTGAATGAGGGAGGCAAGTAACATCCCTGAGAGAGCAGAAACTCAGCATTCGACCAGCATGGTGGAAGAAAAGAGATGACAAGCCAGGTTGGCAAGTGGAGGCAGGCTTTAATGTGCACAAGAATGGACAAGTGATATGACATCTTTTACTAAGGGTGAGCTACATGATCCAATACAGTTTTAAAAGAAAAGCACATCCCATGAGATGGAAGCTTAAGAAATACATGAAAGTTCCCAAAACAACTGTCTCTGCATCAGTGACATAAATAATGAAAAAAGGAGCAAATACTAGCCCTATTGATGCTGATGCTCAGGAATTGAGCGATGAGTGGAATAGAAGTCAAGTGTTCTCACGAAGTTCGGAGGGCAGATGGTGCATCCCAACCTCTCGTCATTGAATTTGGCAGTATGGCTCCTGAGCTAGTGCAGTATGGACATTTAAATCTGCCTCAGAACTGCATGGAGATCTTAAAAGAGGCAAAAAGACTGTCTACAAGGACTTCCTATGCATACAAATGGAAGATATTCTGCATTTTGTGCACGTCTAAGGGTGCAGACCCTACATCCTGCAAGGAGGATGTCATTCTCCCGTACTTACTGCATTTTGCTCAATCTCGCCTTAACTTTCATTCCATTAAGGTTCACCTAGCAGCTTTAACTGCGTATAGGAAATGCCCTTCACAAACTTCCTTTTTCCAAATCCCAGTCATCAAAGATTTTCTGGAAGGTTTGAAGAAGGTGTTTCCTCCCATTAGGCATCCTTCGCCTCCGTGGGAGCTTAATGTGGTGCCGTCTAGACAAATGAAGGAGCCTTTTGAGCCTATTCGTAAGTTTTATCTAAAGCATCTATCCTGGAAGGCAGCTTTCCTTGTAGCTATAACTACTCGCAGGGTGAGTGAGATCCAAGCTCTTTGTTGCCAAGAGCCCTATACTGTGTTTCATGCATCTAAATTTGTCATGAGAACTCACCTAAAGTTTCTTCCTAAGGTGATGTCCGATTTCCATGTGAATCAAATGATCACGTTGCCCACATTTTTACAGCATCCTTCCTCTACGGCGGAGAGGTCCCTTCATTCCCTTGATGTGAGAAGGGTGTTGAAATTCTACTTAGATAAGACTAAAGAGATTCGGAGATCGGATCAATTATTTGTTAATTATGGATCGGTCAGGACTGGTCTTGCTACCTCTTAACAGCCCATCTCTAGGTCGACTGTGTCCTGTATTCAACTGTGTTACCAGAAAGCTAACGAGAATCTAGGGGGTAAGCCTCAGGCTCACTCTACCAGAGGTAAAGCTGCTACAGCGGCTTTGCTGCACAATGTCCTCATTGCATCCATCTGTAGGGCTGCCACTTGGAAGTCAGTCCATACCTTGGCTAAACACTACTGCCTGGATTCTGATGCCAGGACAGATGCTCAGGTTGGGCAGGCTTCGCTGAGAAATGTATTTGCACAGTAGTGGTTCTGTTTGTTTTTTCCACCGCTGGGTTTGTTTTGTGGGGATTGGCTTGCCATTCTATTCACATGATTATGACTATACACAGAGATCCCCTACTACAGAAGGAGTCGTTTCTTACCTGTTACTCCAGTTCTGTAGTATCGGTATCTCTGTTACAGTCATAAGCAACCCGCCCTCCTCCCCGGTGGATGAAACGATAATATCCTGGATGCTACAGGCCTGGCTTTATACACCTTCAAAAAGAAATGAAAGTAACTAGCCTTTGGCTGTGCATCAAGGGATAGCGAAGGGTCTCTGGAGGGTTCCTTAAAGGCACAGTATTCTTTTACAGAGACATAATGGCAGCCTGTGGGGCATGTCTGTCCAACCCTTCCTCTTGGGAGTTTCTCTATGTGTGAAACTTAGCAAAATGTTTAAATTTCAGTGTTATCTGGCTATCCTTTTTCAATTCAGGAGGAAGTACTGGCCAGAGTAGCCTTGTTAATTTCAGGGTACAATATTTGTCTTTATTTTGTCTTAAGTGTCTATGCAGGATTGCAGAAGATAACTAAAGAGACTATTTCGATTGCTCCGGAGTCCACGCACATGCATTTAGTGATATGAGAAAGACTGTACTATGAAGCTGAAAGAATGAATGAAAACATTTATGGAAGGTACTAAGTACACACGCGGACACAGACAGACAGACACACACACATACCCATACTCCCACCCACAACTTAACAAACCTAACATTATGAGGACCACACACATGCGTACACACACACACACACATACCCACACGCACATCCAAACACTGATCTACTTTTCTTATTCATCATTTCACTTAGTGATGTGGTGAGATAAAGGAAACCAGAGATCTTCCTAATTCCTCATAGAGATAGATACAACAGATACACTAACCTGAGCATATAGTTGATTTCATGCAGTGATGTAGAGAAGAAACAAATTAGAAATTGTTTTGATTTTATTCATGACTCATGGAGAAACACTCTAAATTCAATACAGAATGATGAACGCTACTCACTAAATTTCTTTAAGGCCTCCACTGTAATTTCAGGATCACCACAAATTTTCTTTTCCAGCTCTTGCCAGGTCAAGAGATCAAGGACAGGTTGGGGGACAACCGTCAGCAGGCCAGCCTGCATCGCTGCAATCTGAGGTTCAGGGCAGATTGGAGAAGGAGAAGAGAAGGGGGTGGAGTGGAGATGCAAACATGAGGGGGCAGACAGAACAAAGGAAGACAAAGACCAGAGAAGAGAAAAGGAATACCATGATTCAGTTACAAAAACTGTAAGTCCTCCTTACAGGACGTCTGTTGTGAAAATGGTTGCACAGGGTAACTTTTTGAGGCCTCCAAGGAGCATCATGGTGCTACGAGACATATACCTAAATAATCCCCACCGGGATCTCCAATCCGCAAAAACAGACTAGGTATGACTTGAGGGCCTCCCTGATGAAGATGTAGCTTTCCAGTTGACAAAACCAAAAAGAAAGAGAGCTCTAGAGTTTGGGTAGTAGTTAACAGAGCACTCAACGTCTGGCTCAAACTATATTGATATGCACTACCTTAAATAGTAACTGGCTGCTAGACCAGTGAGACTGCTAGAGAATGCATTTGGAGAAGCAATCAGCTTCAAACGAGGGCCCATATTTACAAACACTTTGTGCTAGGTTTGCCTTACTTTTGTGGCACAAATCTGAAGCAAAGTGTTATGGGGGAATGTATTAGCCTACACAAATCAGGATTTGCATTGGATAGTTTCCCAAGAAGGCGTTCCATGGGTGGGACATGGAAGTTCCCAAGCAACCATCGATGGCTTTTGATGCAAATCCCTATCCACATACAATCAAAGACAGGGGTTTCCCTTAAAACCTTATGCCTTCTCGAGGCAGGCATAACAAGGAGAAATGTTTCCTGCTTTGCATGTGTGCTTCTTCTGCATGCAGGCAAAGTGGAAAACGTGTTTAAGGATAGTTTTGTACTTGAAGGGCCCTCTTTCTGTACCAAAGCTATGCTTCACACAACACATACACCCTTGCACTATAGATCACGGGTGTCTGCCGTGGTGCCTGGCAGCCTAAAGTGAGGCAGCGCAGGGTTTGAGGAAGACACTGTCACATCTTAATAGATATGACGCTGTCCTGCTCGCTCCATTTTACGCAACGCAGAGTAGCAACTAAGGATGCTGCAATGCTCAACATTTTAGTAAATCTGAGTTGAGTTCTTTACTGCCCTTGGAGGCAATAAAAACTTTATCTATATTGACTAAGATGGTCAAACTTTCATCCAAAATTTTGTATGTGTTGCAACTTTTCCAGCTCCTTGGCTGGAAGGTGTAGTAAAAACACTGTTGCGACTGCAGAGGTGCGAAAGGACGCACGGAGTGACTACTTGTTTGGGCGTTGCTTTGCGTATAAAATGGAGAACTTTCTTTAAAGAGCACATGATGTAAATACAACCGGAGAAGGTGCCCTTTATGGGTCTATTAAAGACAGAGTCTCATCAATCTAGACACCTAGCAATTTCACCTTGTCCACCGGACATGGAGAAGCCCAAACTGATGCCGGCCATATTGAGTTATGCCACTGCAGATTAGTAATCTTTACCTCTTAGGAGTAACTTGGTTTTATGACCTTTACTCATTTCAGGATGACTAAAGCTCCTTCAGCATTTAGTAAACTAACAACATCTCTCAAATGTCCTTTCAATATCACCTTTTTAGAGAGATAAGCAAAAGTCATTTTAATATTTGAAACTCTAAACGTGCAAACATAAACAAATAATAAGGTAATATTGCACATACTTTTTGTCAAAATGGCTTGACTGATCTATGCATTCCAGATCACAAATTCTCTTATACGCCCTGCTACCTAATTTACAACATATTTTCCACGGCACACACTGAATCTAGTGTAAGAAAAAAGTTAATACAGAGCTGTGTTTGGATTGTCCTTCAAAATGCCCCTCAGCCCCCTGTTTATATTCACAGGTATAAATTGATAAGCGCCTTTAAATATCAATGTTTCCGTGGAGGAAACACCCTCAGGGCCACCTACCTTGATTCAGCTTGCTTTCAACATCCCACCATATCCCGTTTAATTGTGAGAAAGTCTCATTCTATGTTGGAGGGCCAAATTAAATTATTCTAAGGGTGATAAGCAGGCATGGAAATGTTTGATGGCTACTTCTCTAGAGAGTGGACTGAGGGAATGTTCTATGTGGTGGCAGCTGTATCTAAGAGTAGATCTATACCAGTTCCTGTGGTAACTCCTCATCTGATGTGTATCCTGCTCGTCTAGACTTGAACAGTAAAGAAGGCAGCTGTCCAATAAACTGGACCACCACACTTTCTTGATAGCACCACAATATATGCATGCATGAATACCTATCAGGTGTTCTGGTGTGGAAATAGGCATAAGGCCACAAGCAACGTTTCTGTAAATATCTCATGCATAAGATTAGTTTAGTAACGCAACTGAGTGAATAACACAATTTGGTAAATATTCTACTAATAATAATGAATGTGATTTTAGTCATTGGTGTTGCCAACCCCTACCTGTTCCTTGCTCTCTTCCAGGCGTATCTTTCGCACCAGGCGGATGAACTCCTTGCGGTCCTCGTAGCGTACGGCCATACTGGCACCGTTGGGGATCAGCTCCACCACCTGCTGGTCACTGAGCACGGTGGTGTACGTTAGCTCGCCACAGAACTGGTAATCGAAGGTGTCTTTGTCAATCACTTCCATCACCTCCAGCAGATTCACCTAGGGGAAAGAGCAGTCAAAACAGGCTATCTCTAAAATAGCAATGAGGGAATCAGAGTTTGAACTTTGAGCTACCACCGACACCAAACCACAACATAAGGGTCTGGGGGATTTCACTATGTGGTTGGTGGAAGATTCATGAGAGGAAAGCCCAGTCTGTGGGCACCACATCTGTTACCATTACAACAGCAAATCAGACAGTGGTAGATGTTTGGTAGTGAGTTGCAATGGGCTACTGGTCTACCTTCACTAGTACAAAACACAACCTATGGTGGGTCAAATAAAACAGACAAACTAGATGGCTTTACAACCTTGGAAGAAAGGTGGCAAATGAAGAAAAACAGGAATTGAAGCAGCAAAGAGAACAGGAAGATATTCAACCCGGTGCTGATGCATGAGTGACTGTCATGGATGTAGGGTTCTCTAAATAAAACATACATTGTCTCAATGGGGAGGAGAAAGAAGATTGGTTTCTGTGATCTGAGAATAAACTGTCATGGAAAAGAGTCTTTCTTCCTTTGGTGGTAGCTAATCTCCACACTTCTTTCACCAAAAAAAAACCAGTTGAACAGGCTGTGGAATGTTAATTCTACCTATGGTTAGACAGCATTGCAGCACACATTTGCTAATTCTGCTAGACACTGGGAACCTATAAGAAAGTCTTTCCTTGGGTGCTCATTTCACATGTACATATAGATACTTGTTGAGGTCACTCCAAAATAATCACTCTCCAATTTGTGGTTCAGGGTTTATACTGGTACAACGTTATCACCATTAATAGTAGTACATACTCCACTCGCCAAGTTACTCCGCAACAGCAGTGATCTTTCTTGTAACTGCTCCACAGCCAACACCATTCCACCCCCCAAACTCTTAAGAAGATTTAGTTTTTGAAAACACAAAAACAATCCCTTACTCTTGTCAGGTCAATGCAGGAGCATATCAGCAAAAGAGGTGGAGTAGTCTCTGTTTCGGACATACGTAAGGTCCGCCTGTCCATAAACCAAACAAGCGGACTTTCAGTCCGGAAGAGGTAGTACTCTGTCACTGTTGCGACGGAGTACCCTCTTTGCCAAATGCTAAATCACCTCCTATATGTAGGCTACTGCAAGCATGAATTTTGCAACCCTGGGCACCCGCATCAGAACCCCATTGGACCTGTGGAACCTAAAAGAAAGACTGCACCTGCTGTTGAGACCTGTGTGGAGAACCGAAGAGTTAAACCTGTTCCCACTTTTACTTAGGACAAAGAAGTGGACTCCAAGGGCGAGGTAGCTGACCTCTTGGTAAGTTACAGGGACACAAAGCTGCAAGAATCCCACTTTCCTGGAAGAGCTCTAATGACCAGTTTCGACAGAACCTGCCCTGGAGCCTGCTGATGGCTTCTATTGGAGTGAGTCCTGACCCTCACTTCCTCTTCCAGAGGTCCTGGAACAATTGGCTGGTGTCAGAGTGTACCTCCCAAGCCCAAACCCACAGGATGGGAATTGGAAATGTTTTCTAATTTTCAGGCTGAAGAACCATTGTGGGACCAAGACCAACACGTCAGCCGAACTAACAAGGTTGAATAGCCGGTTGGCTTGACTTCCCTGCAGCTCCCACTTTGTTCTGCTCCACAGCAGAACATCTGTTTCAGCAGGCCCAACACCAACAGGCATCTGATGACCTTAAACCTTCTTCAGTTACAGTCTGCATCCTGCTAAGTAAATCTGACTTCCAGAAAAGAGTCTAAGTCCGAAGGCAGAAATCTTCACTGGGCTGATGCTGAGCAGCATCCGATCCACACCGGTGGCTTCCTGGGTGCAAACCTCTGACTTTTCTTGTTGTGAGCTTTTCTCGCCTTTGTTGAAGGTTTCACTGAGACATGGTCCTTTGTTAACTTGTTGTTGATGAGCCAGTCTTCAGCTCCAGCCAGTAGCTCCCCATAAGAATCTACCATCTTGAAGAAATTCTAAATGTGAAAGTAACTTTTTGACTGGGATGAATTTGTGTATCCAACCAGAGCTTCATCAAGGTCGGCCTTAAACCATACCTTTGTCCCGGTCTAGTGCGACCAGTTGCCTGCAGTTGCCACTGTGCACATTTTTATTTCAAACTTAAAACATTAAATTTCTTCAGTTCCCTTTTTTTGGGGGATTTTTGTTGTTTTGATGTCATTTTGTTCATTAAAGCATTCTCTAGTGTTATAAATTGGGATTTCTAGTGTTGTGTTTTTGGCTTTCTAAATGTTTTGGTACTAAATACATATTTTCTTAAGTTAAGCCTGCTGGTCTGTGCCATTGGTGAGGTAGTGAATGTTCTGGCTTAAATTACTAAAACCTTTGTGGATCCAACCAGAAAACAAGAATAGTGAGATTATTATATAGGATGGGTTACCATCCATCCCAACTAATAATGCTCTACCGCACACTTGGCTTGTACCTTCAGTACAACTGAGGGCTACGCCAAAGAACTTCCACTGATGCTGTGCCCTCACCGTTTCGGTGGGAACCCCACAGAGCCTTTAGTTACACATCACTGGGATGTGCCTGCGCCACCTCTGGGTGGGCTACACATACACTTTACTGAGGTTTCTGTACAATGCCACTAATTCTGGGTGCTATATAGCAGACCTACCTAGGTGTCTCTGGGTTGTGCCTCTACCGCTTCTCAGAGGTACATTACAGACCCTCTACTATGAGCGTTGTTGTTTTCTAATTGATCATTCGCCTCATCTGAATGGACCTCAAAAACCGTTCCCTGAGAAAAGTAAGTATGTGCAACAGTGTAGAGGTGTGGTTATTTTTGCAGAAATACGTGGAATAATTCCCAAAAGAAGGTTTTAAGTGTAAAACATAGTTTTATTCTTGCATTTAATCAATTGGTATCAAGTTATAAATGTATCAAATTAGAAGAGATTATGCCAGGATGTTTCCACAAAAATCAGTTGACAAGTTGTCTTGACACTTCCCCTGCTGTAATGTGATCTGTTCATGTACTTTATGAATATGGAAATGAGGTAAAAAAAAGTACCTACATGTAAGTTGAATCATCTTGAGCTTTAGGATGCACAGAGACTGTGTGATGCCTTCATATTGAATAACTGCTGATACAACTGTGTGCTTGCCCACCTTCTTCTTTGTATTCCTTGGATACCATTAAATACAAAAAATGTAATGTATGCATGTATGGGCATTACAAAGTGCAAGTTTAGCTACAAAGTTACTGTCCTCTGTCCTGGGGATTGAGGTTGCAGAATATAGAAGGAGGAATTCTCAACCAGATAGGCAAAAAAGGGTGCAGAGATACGATGGTTGATTGGCATACATACAGAAGAGAAGCAGACACTTTGGGGGGAGGGAGTGGGGTTGATCGGATTGAGGGTGGGTTCCTTCTGAGGTATTCGACATCAGAGGACTGTAACACTATTTTGAGGAGGAATAATATTGGCTACTACTGGAGCTTTCTCTGACATCTAGCATCTTTCTACCACTGAAGAATCAGAGAAGGATAAGTTACCTACCTGTAATCCTAGTTCTCTTCCAGGGGTATCCTCATCAAAGTCATAAGCACTGAATATTCCCGCCCACGTGCGGGGACACCGGAAATAATATAAAAATATATATGTAAATCATATATAACTAGCTCCAAATATATGTATGCACATATATCATTTTTTCTCACACCAATGCAGCCCCAAAACTGAGGCTAAACAATGTAATTACTCATACATGCACTGCATTAGCAAGGAAATAAAAAAACACATTAGGTCAAATAGCCCTTGAACTCTGTTGTAATGAGCAAAACACTCCTAAATCCTGAACATTGCTAATAAGTAGACATTGTCAGCCCATAGGCTGCATTGTAAAGCAATAGCATAGAAAATGAAACCATTTCCAACAAATAAAACTGGCACTGTGCCTTTAAGGCAGCCATGACCCCTGGCTTCCCATCATGCCTCAGGGGTGACTGTTAGGTCAGTTGGTCTTTGCATAACCCTGAAGACAGGGCTCAATAATAAGCTAGAAACACATTGCTCAGATCTCATTTGCCTGGGGAGGGGGTGGGTTGCTTATGACTTTGATGAGGATACCCTTGGAAGAGAACTAGGATTACAGGTAAGTAACGTATCCTTCTCTTCCAGGGGATCCTCACCAATAGTCATAAACACTGAATAGAATAGCAAGCCCAACCAACCACCTGCAGGCAAATGAGAAGAAAACATGACCCAACCAAAAAATATGTAACAGCCAAACTCAGCTGTTAAACAGATTCTGCAAGGAGACTTGGCCTACTTGGGTATCTGCTCTAGTGTATGAATCTAAACAGTAATGTTTGGTAAATGTATGGGCGGACCTCCAAGTCACCGCCTTACAAATCTCAGACATAGGCACATTATTAAGAAAAGCCGTAGTAGCCGCTTTCCCTCTGGTGGAATGAGCTTTGGGAGAAAACCCTAGGGTCTTCTGCGCCAACTGATAAGCCAACTTAGTTCAAGAAACTATCCACCTTGAGATAGAACATTTCGTGGCTGCATAACCTGGTCTGATTGATCCATAGTTAATAAATAACTGATCAGACTGATGTATAGCTTTGAACTTAACAAGTTAAAATTTCAGAACTCTTTTCAGGTCCAAAGAATGCCCTCTCAGCTGGAGTGGAGGGATAGGGAAAAAAGATGGGCAGAGAAATGGTCTGGTTTACATGAAAATCTGATACCACCTTAGGTAGAAAAGAAGGATGTGTTCTCAACACTGCCCTATTCAAATGGAACACTGTGTAAGGTTCTTTAGAACAGAGAGCTTGAATTTCGCTCACTCTGCGAGCTGACGTGATTGCTACCAAAAACCCAGCCTTCCACGAAATATGCTGCAAAGTTGCTTTATGAATGGGTTAAAAAGGTAGACCCATCAATTTTGATAGCACCAGGTTCAACTCCCAGGGGGGTGATGGAGGTCGTACTGGAAGATAAACCTTTTTCAACCCCTGCAGAAAAACCTTCACAGCTTGCAACTGGAAAAAAGAAGGTTGGGAAGGTGAACGCCTATAAGCTGTTATAGCAGCCAAATGCACCTTAATAGAATTAAACTTCAACCCTGCTTTAGCCAGATGCAATAATTAAGGAAGAATAACTTCTTCCTGACCCCCGATAGGTTGACAATTGTTCTGCATACACCACATATAGAAGCGCTTCCACTTGCATGCATAAGAATGTCTTGTGGAAGGACGTCTTGCCTCTTTTAAGATGGACATGCAGTCTTGCGGCAGTCCTAGGTGGCCGTATTGTATGACCTCAGGAGCCATGCTGCCAAGTTCAGTGACGGAAGGTTGGGATGATGAATCCTCCCGTTCATCTTGGATAGCATGTCCGGCCTGCATGGCAGCCTCCTGTGTGAGGTCACTGATAGATGGAGAAGCTCCATGTACGACGATTGTCTCGGCCAATCGGGGGCAATGAGGATCATCGTTGTGTACAAGTTCGTCAGCTTGCTCACCACCTTCGGGATCAGCGGAAGGGGGTGGAAAGGCGTCCATAAATTCCTCTGACCAGTCTATCAAAAGGGCATACCCTTTCGATCCTGGTCGGTAGAATCTTGAGGCGAAGTCTCGGCATTTGGTGTTTTCGTCGTCCGCGAAGAGAACTATGGTGGGACGACCCCAAGACTGGAAGATGTCTTCGCTTCCAAGCTGAGTGGTCGCTCCCCTGCTGCTGCGGTATCGTTGTACAGCGCTTATGATCTGATCTGGACTCTGATTAAGAACTCTAGCCTGCTGTGTGCTCTGATTGCCGCTGCGTGCTTTGACTGCCGCTTTGCCCATTTGCATAGTTAAATTGCCGATTTGCCCATTTGCATTGTTAAATTGCCAGCGTGACTTTGTTGCAGATTTTGTGCTCAATTCGCCGCTTTGCTCATTTGCATTTTAATTTGCTAGCGTTACTCTGTTGCAGCATTTGTGTTTTCCCCCAAGCGCTCTTGCCGTTCTGACCCCTCCGCCTCCATTTTGTTGTTATTGTCCTCCTCCTTAGCCCGCCCCGCCTCCCAGCTGAACCGCCCTCGCCCCTCCCCCTCCCATATATGACAGTTGTTCCCGCGCGCAGCGTTCACGCGCAGCGTACGCGCCCAATCCGCGCCGAAGGTGCGCCAAAGGTAAGCCCGTCTACGCCCGTCCGCGCCTGGACCGCGCCCAGCGCCAGACCCCCTGCCCCTCCCGCATCACCTACGATTCCACCACCCTCCTAGCCCTCAACCCCGGCCGTTCCCCCAACTGCGTCCAAGCAGCTCCTGGACACACCCATGGTCCTTTCTCATGCTACTCCTGCAAATTCATCGGTACCGTCACCAACTCCACTACGATCACACCTCAGATTCGCGACGCCAACCACCTACAATGCATCCTTCTCAACACCCGTTCGGTCCAGAGGCACGCCATCGACCTATGGAATCTACTAGACACCATCTCTCCAGACATCGCCTTCCTAACAGAAACATGGATGAACGCTTCCTCCGCCCCAGACATCACCATTGCCATCCCTGAAGAATATAAGATCACACGCAAGGACCGCACCGGCCACACAGGAGGAGGCATCGCCATCGTCCATAAAAAATCAATCCACATCTCAACCAGCTCAGACGTTAATCTCGCCAACTCTGAACACCTTCACTTCCAGATCCACACCGACCCCAAGACCACACTCAGAGGCACCCTCCTCTACAGACCACCAGGACCCCGCGCAAAATTCAGTGAAGACATCACGGACTTCATCACTCCACACGCGCTCCCCTCCAAAGATTACATCCTTCTGGGAGACCTCAACTCTCACCTTGAAAAGAACAACGACCGCAACACCACCACCCTCTTGGACAACCTCGCCAACCTCGGACTCAAACAACTGGTCACTTCCCCCACCCACATCGCAGGTCACACACTCAACCCTATCTTCTCCTCCAGCAACCATGTCTCCTTCAGCCACACTACGGCTCTCCTCTGGACTGACCACAGCTGCGTTCACTTCACCTACAACAAGCCGAAACCCATCAACCACCCCCAACCAACTCTGCAAAGAAACTGGAACAAAATCACCATCAACCAGATCTCCTCATCGCTCCTTCTAAACACCCCAGCCCACTCTTCTAACCCAGACCAAGCCGCCACCAACTTCACCCTATGGTTATCCAACAGCGCCGACATCCTAGCACCATTGAAAAAACGTCAAAGCAAACCTGGCAGCAAGAAGGCCTCATGGTTCAACGATGATCTTAAAAAGTCCAAGAAACTCTGCCGCTCCCTTGAAAAGGCCTGGAAAAAAAACCCAACCACTAGCACCAAGGACACCTTCAAAAACGCCACCCGCACACACCACCAACTAATCCGAAAGGCCAAGAAAACAGCATTCAAGGATCGACTAGACAACAACGCCCACAACAGCAAGGAACTTTTCAACATCGTCAAGGAATTTACCAATCCCTCAGCCAACTCCAACGACATCACCCCCTCTCAAGCCCTCTGCGACTCCCTGGCTTTATTCTTCCACAACAAAATTGCAGAAATCCACAACAGCTTCGACAACCAACCCGGAGTCCAACCCACCTAACCATACACTGAACATTCTCCCCCCTTGAACACCCTTTACGACTGGAACCCAATCTCCTCTGAGGACACCATCCGCCTGATGAACTCCATCCACTCAGGATCCCCCACAGACCCATGTCCTCACCACATCTTCAACAAAGCAGACTCCATCATAGCACCGCACCTCCGAGACGTCATCAACTGCTCCTTCAATTCCGCCACCTTCCCGGAAAGCTGGAAACACGCTGAACTCACCGCCCTTCTGAAAAAACCCACAGCGGACCCCACCGAACTCAAAAATTACCGCCCCATCTCGCTCCTTCCTTTCCCGGCCAAAGTCATCGAGAAAGCTGTCAACAACCAGCTCGCCGCCTTCCTCGAAGCCAACAAATCCCTCGACTCCTCACAGTCTGGCTTCCGAGCAAAACACCGCACTGAGACCGCCCTCATCGCAGCAACAGACGACATTCGAACTCTACTGGACAATGGAGACACAGTCGCCCTCATCCTCCTCGACCTCCCTGCAGCCTTCGACACAGTCTGTCACAGCACCCTTTTACAACGCCTCAGAAACATCGGAATACAAGGAAAAGCACTTGAATGGATCACCTCCTTCCTCACCGGAAGAACCCAGAGAGTCCGCCTTCCACCATTCAAGTCCGAGGCCACTGAAGTCATCTGTGGCGTACCACAAGGATCCTCACTCAGTCCCACCCTCTTCAACGTATACATGAGCCCCCTCGCGGCCATCGCCCGCCAACACAACCTCAACATCATCTCTTACGCGGATGACACTCAATTGATCCTGTCTCTCACCAATGACCCCAGCACCCCCAAAACTAACCTACACGAAGGAATGAAAGAAGTTGCCGAATGGATGAAACACAGCCGTCTGAAACTGAACTCAGATAAAACAGAAGTCCTCATCTTAGGTATATCCCCCTCTGCATGGGACGACTCTTGGTGGCCGGAAGCCCTTGGAAAAGCACCCATCCCGACAGACCACGCACGGAACCTAGGCGTTATCCTGGATTCTTCACTTTCAATGAACAGACAAGTCAACGCCGTCTCCTCATCCTGCTTCAACATCCTTCGCATGCTCAAAAAAACATTTCGCTGGATCCCCACCGAAACCAGAAAAACAGTCACCCATGCTCTGGTCACGAGCCGACTGGATTACGGAAACACCCTCTACGCAGGCACTACCGCTAAACTCCAGAAAAAACTCCAACGAATCCAAAACGCCTCAGCCAGGATCATATTAGACATCCCGCGCAACGAACACATCTCTGGTCACCTGAAAAACCTCCACTGGCTACCCGTCAATAAGAGGATCACTTTTCGACTTCTAACCCACGCACACAAATCACTCTACGATATCGGACCAGAATGCCTCAACTCACGACTGTCCTTCTACACCCCCTCCCGCCAACTACGTTCCTCCAGCCAAGCCCTCGCCACTGTACCTCGCATTAACAAGACCACCATGGGAGGTAGATCCTTCTCATACCTGGCAGCTAAAACATGGAACTCACTCCCCACTTACCTTCGCCTTACCCAGAACCACCTAGCATTCAGAAAGCAACTCAAAACGTGGATATTTGACGAGTAATCCTCCTCCCCTCCCTAAGCACCTTGAGACCCTCTGGGTATGTAGTGCGCTATATAAATTCTTTGACTTGACTTGACTATGTCATCGTTGAGAAACCAGTCTTCTCTGTCTTCGAAATGCCGGCTTGGAGCGTCTGCCCTCACATTCTGTTCTCCTGGGAAGTGGACTGCTGTGATTGACAGATTGCGAGCCAGGAGCCAATGCGGGCTAAGTGGACTGCCCTCAACTCCAGCATGTTGATGTGGTCAGTACGCTCTTTGGGGGATCACAGACCTTGCATTTGGAGATGACCAATGTGTGCTCCCCATCCTTGCAAAGATGCATCTGTGATTAACGTCTGGGCAGGAGGAGGTTGATGGAACAGAATTCCGACCTTCATATTTTTCTTCTTTCTCCACCAAGGAATGGACGCTTGCGCCGCGTCTGACAGTGTGCTTTTGTCATCTCAGCGTGCTGACTGTTGGTCCCACTTGTCCTCCAGATCCTGCTGAGAGGACGCATTCGTGGTCTGGCATTCAGGACCAGGAAAATGCAGGATGCCATCGATCCTAGCAGGGAGGCAATCCTTCACGCCTTTAGGTCTTTGCTGCGAAGCACCAGCTATGGAACACTGTCTCTCCTCCGAAGGAAACACTTTTCCTACCTCGGAGTCTAGCAGAGCTCCTAGGAAATTAATCTTCTGCGTGGGCTGTGAGATTGACTTGTTGCAGTTCACATGCAGACCCAACCTGTGGCAGAGGTCGATGCAGCTCAGAAATTAATTTCTTACACTGTCTGGGGAAGGACCTTTCAACAGCCAGTCGTCCAGGTATGGGTACACAAAGACACCCCTGCGGCGTAGAGTGGTCGCTACCACTGCGACACACTACGTGAACACTCGGGCGCTGACTTCAACCCGAACGGGAGGACTTTGAACTGGTAGTGAGAGGTCCCCACTCGGAACCAAAGGAATCTTTCGTGATTGTGAGCGATCAGCACATGAAAATATGCATCTTGTAGGTCCAGCGAACACATCCAATCGCCTCTCCTGAGATGCGGATATATTTGATGAAGCGCCAACATGCGAAACCACTCTTTCTTGACATACAGGTTGAGTGTTCTCAAGTCCAGAATGGGTCTGTATTCTGCCTTCTGGCCCTTTTTCCTGACTAGAAAATATCGGGAATACACTCCTTTCCCCCCTTGAGAAATTGGCACCCTCTCGATGGCTAACTTTGAGAAGGATAGCCACTTCCAATTTCAGAAGGTTCAGCTGATGACTTGACGTTGGCATTGGAGGAACGGGTGGAGGCAGTTGTTGGAAACAAAGACAGTATCCATTCTGAAGTGTAACTAACACTCAGTGATCTTTTGTAATTGTATGCCACTCTTCCATATGATGCTCGATGCTTCCCCCACTGGAGTGGTTAACGGCGCTGGGGGAAGGAAGAACTCATGTTTTGGATTGGGCTTCGTTGAAATTGTTGCCCTGGCGCCGATTTCCACTGCCTCTGAAATTACACCTGCCTCTATATTGAGACTTCTGCTGCCCCTGTTGGTCCTGACCAATCTGCCACTGCGGGGTTTGAACCTTCTGCTTGGAAGAACCTTTATTGTAGGGGCGAAACCTCCTTCGAAACTCTTTTTTCTTTTCAAGCCCCACGGCTTTAGGAGTGTCTAATTCTTCTTTCATCTGCTGCATCTCTTCATCGGTACTTGCCCTAAACAACGATACTCCTACAAAAGGGAAGTTCAAGATCCAGGATTGAGCTTCTGGTTTCAATGCAGTAAGACATAGCCATGAAGACCTTCTTGCACACGCTCCATGAGCATAGCCATGCGCTGAGAGGCTCGCACCGTCCACTGCAGCGCTGATGATTTGGTTGGAGACTTGGCTGCACTCCAAGAGAATCTCCTCAAAGTCTTTTCGATCCTCTTGCGGAAGTTTCTCGATGAACCGTTAGTACCTATCATAGCGGCCCAAAAGCGCTTCCGCATTAAATACTTTCAGGAGTGAGGCTGAGGTGTTGCAGACTATTCTTCCCCATGAATCCTGCGACTTGCTCTCCTTATCAGGAGGTACTGTGGAGGAGGAAGCTAAAGCATGGGATTTTCTCGCCGCTGCGATGATGACAGAGTCTGGTGGCGGGTCAGCTCTGAGGAAGAGTGGATCCTCCTCTGGCGAGCGATATTTCTTAAGAATCCTTGCTGGAGCGGCTTTTATTGTCGCCCGCGTGAGGAACACCTCCATAACCGGTTCTATAATCCCAGGAACCAAGGGTAGAAGAGGTTTGGGCGCAGACCTGTGATGTAAAGTCTCGAAAATAACTGAGGTTTTGGCCTGGTGCGTTGTCATAAGGACTCCCAGCTTAAGATCCCCTCTGCGCAAGATATCTTGAAAGGTAAAGATGTCATCCACGGGAGATATTCAGGATGGAGGACTGTCTGTCAAGGTAGAAGAATAATTCCTATGAGATCGAGTAGGGGAAGAGGAGGAAGTGGGAGATCTGCGTTCCCTTCTTCTGCTTCTAGACCTGGACCTCTGTCTGCTGGAGCACACAGGGGTGCGCGATCATTCTCTGGGCCTGGACACTGGTCTGTCCCGATCTGTTGCCAGTCTGGCTGCTGTTTCCTTGTCTAGCGCCCATCGATGGAGAGGCCTGTACCATCTTGGTGACAACCTGATGGAGGGCGACTTCTGAGTATCTCTCCTCACAGGCAAACTTGTTGGCGGGGGTGATATCCTCTGTTCATGCAGTGAACGAGCAGGAGAAATTCTGGACCTCTCACTGTCGGAGGAATATATCACTACATCTGGAGACCTATTCCGGTGAGAAGAGTGAGAGCCTGAAGAAGATAATGAAAGGCTCAGTGGAGGCGAATTCTCTCTGGAAAGGCTTCTAGAGCGGGATCTTGAGCGACTGCGTGATCCGCTGGAACCCTCTTGCTTTTAGCAGGAACACTACTGCTCCCAGGAGAATGTTCAGTAGACCGAGAGTGTCTCTCTGAGGTAATCTCTCCCTCTACTGCCAACGCCGACTGTGGAGATCTCTGCTGCGACGGCGGTCTGTGACCTGGCGACGGAGCTGGTAAACTCGAAGGCGGAGGTTTCTGGACCAACGTGGACCTGGGCATGACCGGCCTTGACACCGATGAAGGAAGCAGCACCAAGGCTAGTTGAACCTCTCCTTGCGGAGATCTATGGATCGACGTCGAACACTTCTGGGATTCAGATGGAGAGACTTGCCTCATCGTCGGACTTCGGTGTTGAGAAGTCGACGACATACGACTCGATGTCGAGGGTCGCTGCTTTGAAGCCGACAGAGGATGCTTCGATGTCGAGCGCCGATTGTGCGGCGTCGACGGAGTGTGTCTTGACGTCGAGCGCCGGTGGTGAGGCGACGATGGAGTGTGTCTCAACGTCGAGCGCTGGTGAGGCGACGACGGAGTGTGTCTTGACGTCGAGCGCCGGTGATGGGACGCCAATGGAGTGTGCCTCGGTGTCGAACGCTTATGGCTAGGCGTCGACGGAGGAAGCTTCACCACCGAAGGGATGTGATGCTGCGTCGACAACGGCTGTCTTGACGTTGAGCTCCTATGCGTCAACGGAGACCTCTCGGTTGACATCAGTGGAGGTACCTTGGATCGCAACGTTGAAGTCTTCCCCGTCGGAAGATGACTGGTCTTCGACGTCGTCTTCGTGGCTGCTGGAAGCTTCAACGCCGATCCCGAAGGTGAACAAGTCGGGACTTCTCTCGACGCCGATCGCGTCCTTAATTTTTTCTGTCTCTTAGGAGACCTACCTCTTTCAGAGAAGCCATAGATCCTTATCCTCTCTCTATCCTTGAGGGTTCTCCTAGAAAGATTATTGCAGTGCTCACAAGTGTCTGCAGAGTGTGTCTCAGGGAGACAGAGAATACACACAGGGTGTGTATCGGTCCTGGCTTCTTCTTCCCTTAGGAAGGGCAGGTGTCAAAAAAGAAGGCATTTTGACAAAAATATTCCTTTTTTGAAAACCAAAAAAGGCAGCACTAACACTCTAAGCCTAAAAGACGTCGAGTGAAAGCAAAAATTGAGGAAAATCACGCGTATTTTTTGACAAAAAGTAAAAAAAGATAGGAGCTGTTAAACCAGGGTCCTGACTGAAGGAGGCGGAAAGAACAACTGCCCTAACTATCACCCCTGAGGCATGATGGGAAGCCAGGGGTCATGGGTGCCTTAAAGGCACGGTGCCAGTTTTATTTGTTGGAAATGGTTTCATTTTCTATGCTATTGCTTTACAATGCAGCATATGGGCTGACAATGTCTACTTATTAGCAATGTTCAGGATTTAGGAGTGTTTTGCTCATTAAAACACAGAGTTCAAGGGCTATTTCACCTAATGTGTTTATTATTTCCTTGCTAATTCGGTGCATGTATGAGTAATTACATTGTTTAGCCTCAGTTTTCGGGCTGCATTGGTGTGAGAAAAAATGATATATGTGCATACATATATTTGGGAACTAGATATAGATGATTTACATATATATTTTTATATTATTTCCGGAGTCCCCGCACGTGAATATTCAGTGCTTATGACTATTGATGAGGATCCCCTGGAAGAAAACACTGAGATTTAATGCACCACCTCCACACTGCTTAGTGCTCACTACTTACCAGCACTGAATCCACAGCTGGGAAGTCTACACTCCAACTAACAGGCTCTCCAGTCAGCTGTTTCCAGACCAGGCCAGGCAGTGCCAGAACCTGCGGGATGGAGAGAAGGGAAGAGAGTCAGATCACACTGAATAGAAAACTCAAATAAAAATAAAGAGGAACATAGAAGATATGTTGTTTCTGAACATTAAAGGAAGAATAAGGAATCCAGAGTTTGGATTTCACAGGACTTCTGACATGTGTCTGAGCCTGGTCATCCTTAGTGGAAGAGAAAACCTCATACACCTAATAGTGTGATGCTTCATCATCGGCATCCTCTCCCCAACCTGGTAGGTCACTATCCTCGGACGCTTTAAAGGAAGGAGATAGTTCTTAGATAAAGACTACCGGACAATGTGGGATCCAGACTTACTAAAAACACCTCACTGTTTCTCAGTTGTCACCTTTATTAATGATGACACCTGGCATATCCAAAAAACAATCACGAGTGGGTATATTGAGGACAATCGCTCAGACCAGTCTCTTCAGCCAACATGTTTCTGCCCAATTATGGTAGCCGAAAAGGTTTGTGGCATTCTTCAAGGCTTGGAGGATCCCTACGAATGGTTAATATGACTCTAATAGTCAATCACTAGAAAGAGCCACTCCTTTCATGCAAGCATACAATCATGCTTAAAAGCACAATTTTATCTCTGACTTTTTATGAGATACATGTACATAAGAAAATGACAATGACTCAAAAGTTTGAAAGGAGCTTGGCTAGAACTTACATTGCATTTATTTCTTCGAGAGCTAGGAAAAGAAAAGAATAGGGTGACATGAAGGCACGGAAGAGATGAAGGCGGTCTTCGATCCTCTTCTGACTTTCCGTTGGATAGGCTTGAGGTGCAGACGCAGTGGAAGTACAGGTGGTCGGCACCCACATCCTATACTGTCACCCAGTGAATGTCCAGCATGTGTCTGACTTTGGGTAGATGGTACAGCAAAGGGTTCTTTGGTGAAGCAGAAATGCCTCATCATGATGGGACAGTTGGGTAATGCAGAAGATTTTGAAGCAAATTCATATTAAGGTTAGACACCAGTGCAGACTTTTCTTTCACCATGAAGATGTAGCATGTTCTCTTTAGACAAACATAAGGCAAGGTGCAGGTTGTTCAATATGTAAGACAGGTGTATAGTGAAGAGATAATTGCAATAGTGATCTAATGAAAACGTCCCCTCATCCGCCCCAATGAAAATTCAGGTCTTAGAAAGGCATTTTTGTTGCCTTGTTCAATTCTGTCACAAATGACTGGTCCAAAAGGGGGTGGTGATGGACGGAGCATCTGAATCAATCAAACACTCAGACCCAGTCAAAAGATCTGGGTTTAATCCATCACCATTCTTTAGCCCACTCTGCCACCCCAGTTCAGACATGGCTATATGCAAATCAGTCTGACCCTGTGCCTCATGGGAACAGTCCAGCCCGAACTATCAAGCCATGTCTTCCCTGGACCGGAAACAAGCTTCCGAGGACCGGTTTCTGGCATTCCAGCCGTCTTCAGCCCGGCTTGCTTGAATCCAGTGGCAAAGTGAGCAAGGGACTCACGTCTCAGCATACCCTGCCACACTTATGGCGGCCAAAAGCGGTACAAAAGGGGGTGGTGATGGACGGAGCATCTGAATCAATCAAACACTCACACCCAGTCAAAAGATCTGGGTTTAATCCATCGCCGTTCTTTAGCCCACTCTGCCACCCCAGTTCAGACATGGCTATATGCATATCAGTCTGACCCTGTGTCTCATGGGAACAGTCCAGCCCGAACTGCCAAGCCATGTCTTCCCTGGACCGGAAACAAGCTTCTGAGGACTGGTTTCTGGCATTCCAGCCGTCTTCAGCCCGGCTTGCTTGAATCCAGTGGCAAAGTGAGCAAGGGACTCACGTCTCAGCATACCCTGCCACACTTATGGCGGCCAAAAGCGGTACAAAAGGGGGTGGTGATGGACGGAGCATCTGAATCAATCAAACACTCACACCCAGTCAAAAGATCTGGGTTTCAGCCATCACCGTTCTTTAGCCCACTCTGCCACCCCAGTTCAGACATGGCTATATGCATATCAGTCTGACCCTGTGTCTCATGGGAACAGTCCAGCCCGAACTGCCAAGCCATGTCTTCCCTGGACCGGAAACAAGCTTCTGAGGACTGGTTTCTGGCCGCAATAAGTGTGACAGTTCGAGCTGGACTGCTCCCATGAGGCACAGGGTCAGACTGATTTGCATATAGCCATGTCTGAACTGGGGTGGCAGAGTGGGCTAAAGAACGGTGATGGATTAAACCCAGATCTTTTGACTGGGTGTGAGTGTTTGATTGGTTCAGATGCTCCGTCTATTACCACTACCTTTTGTACCACAAATGACTGGTCGGCATCAAGGATTACTCCAAGGCTGTGACCTTGATGACTAGATACCTGTGCTAAGACCATAGCATGGACCATGTATAACATAGAAGGCACAAGCTTCAGAAATAGGACATTTATATTTGAAGTACTCAAACATAAGGGACTGACAGCCTCAGAGCTCTGGACAGTCAAGAGGCAATCCGCAACCTTGTATTGACTTCTGGCACCTTCCTGAAGTCTTAGGTGCAGCTACATGCTGTCAGTATATATATGGGCCCTGAATTACTAGAAAATTCACGCAAGGCATTAACTATAGTTGCTGCACTGCGTTGCGTGAAAAGGAGATAGTAGAATAATGTCACTTCTATGAAGTTATTAAGCTTCTTTCCTCTCTCCCTGCTCTGGCATACTATAGGCTGCCATGGCAAATGCATACAAGGTTGTGTGCGTTCTGTAGAAATTGTTTTTGTACTGGACTGAAAGACAAACTGATGGAGTTAGAGTCCTGGGAATTGTATGTGTCAGTGTTACGACGGTCAAAGTAATGGGCTTTTCAATGTTAAAGGTTTTGGGCACCAACCAAATAAGGATAGTAGTAAAGGGGTTAGAGCAATTGCAGTTCAGACTGATGATGTTTGGTTGAAGAGATGACATATGTTTCCCTAGTAGCTAGATACATGTTTACTGTTGGTTTAGACTTCAGCAACATAAAGGCCTAAAGAACAAGTTACTTATCTTCGGTAACGATAGATCTGTAAGAAACATTAGTAGTAATAGATTTCTTACCTTAGAATTACCCCCAGGCGTCAGACTGGATCCAGAGAGTTTTTCGTCAGCAGTACCCCTGCGCATCGGTAGGTGGCGTCGTGCGGCTCCGCATCCGTCATTGGGGTCGTGGTCGCCGAGATGACGTCGCGGCAGCTACTTAGATGCCGCCCTCGCGCGCTGACGTCAGTTCTGGACACGACTTTCTGCGCCAGGAACGCAGAGCCATGCAAGATACTGAACACTGGTGCCTAGAAACTAAGGCCCTGAAAGGGATGACCTTAACCTAGAAATCAGTTTGCAGAACGGGGAAGATGGGTGGGGCGGTAAGGAATCTATCACTACTAATATTTCTTACAGATATATTGTTACAGAAGGTAAGTAACTTGTTCTGAAAGAAACACGTAGTGATAGATTCCTTACCTTAGAATAGATACTCCAGCAATACCAACCCCGGTGGTGGGACTGCGAACCAAGATCACAACAGAAAGTCCTGGAGAACAGAATGGCCAAAGAAGCTGTATCTCCAAACTTGGCTGTCCAAGCAGTAGTGCTTGGTAAACATGTGCAGTGAGGCCCACGTAGCTGCCTGACAGATGTCATACAAGGGAAATCCCAATCCCAAGGCAGTAGTGGCGGCCGTCGCCCTGTTAGCATGGGCGCGTAGGCCCACCGGAGCTCCTTTTTAGCCAAAGAATAACAAGCCTTTATGCACAGAACGAACCACCAGGAGATGGTCTGCTTGTGCACAGCCCGACCTTTCTTGGCGCCACGTTGCCAACAAAGAGCTGGTCATACACCCAGAACTGTTGTGTGTGGTTCAGGTAGAATGAGAGCGCACGTTTTGGGTCCAGACAGTGGAGCCTCTCTTCTTCTTTTGAGGGATGAGGAGGCGGAAAGAAGGTGGGCAAAGTGATAGTCTGCCCGATGTGAAAGGCAGTGACAACCTTTGGCAGAAAAGATGGACGAGTCCTTAGAACTAAAGAAAGAGCCTGGAGCTCACTCACTCTTCTGGCAGAGGTGATGGCAACCAGGAAAGCAGTCTTTAAAGTGAGAAGACGAAGAGGACAGTTGTGAATTGAATCAAAGGGAGCATACATTAGGTATGCCAGAACCAGGTTCAAGTCCCACTGAGGCATTATGAAAGGAACAGGAGGCAAATGATGAGTAATGCCTTTTAAAAATCTACTTACAACAGGGGACTTGAAAAGGGAAGGCTGATCTGGAAGCCGTAAAAAGGCTGAAATGGCCGAGAGGTAGCCCTTGATAGTGCCCAGAGAAGAGCACTGCTGGGCCAAAGAAAGGAGGAACAGGAGTACCTCTGAAAGAGGGGCAAAAAGGGGATCCACAGCCTTTGCTGTGCACCATGCCACAAACTTGCTCCACCGGCAGGCGTATACCGTCTTAGTGGAGGGACGCCTGGATGCCAAGATTACATCACAAACTTCGAGAGGTAGGTCAAAAGACGTCAACTGCCGCTGCTCAATCTCCACACAAGGAGGTGGAGGCTAGACAGGTTCGGGTGGAGGACCGCCCCCTGTTGCTGCGACAGAAGATCCTTCTGAAGAGGCAGTCAGATGAGGGGATCGATGGCCATGCTGAGTAGCTCGGGATACCATACTCTTCAAGCTTAGTCCGGAGCCACAAGAATGACTTGGGCCCGGACGCGCTTGATCTTCTTCAGCACTCTGGGTAGAAGTGGTATAGGCAGAAAAGCGTATAGTAGACCGTAAATCCACTCGCAACGAAAAGCGACGCCTAGCGAGTGCCGCCTAGTAAATTCCAACGCGCAGGACTGATGACATGGCACATTCTCTTCGGTGGCGAATAGATCTAACACCAATGCTCTCCCCACTGCAGAAGGAGACCTTGCGCCAGGTCAGAGTTCAGACGTCATCCGTGATCCATCATGCACCGGCGGCTGAGGTTGTCCGCCCTGGCGCTTAGTGAACCTGCCAGGTGTTGAACCACCAGCGAAATGCCCTGGTGCTCCAGCCAAGTCCAGAGGCGCAGAGCCTCCTGACATAGGGTCCACGATCCCACCCCGCCCTGTTTGTTGCAGTACCATATGGCGGTGGTATTGTCCGCGAACACCTGCACTACTCTTCCCGGACAGAGGGAAGGAATGCCATCAGTGCAAGCCAGATCGCCCGAAGCTCCAGAAGGTTCATGTGGAGCCCGGACTCCGCCAGAGACCAGAGGCCTCTGATCTCCACCTCTCCCATGTGGCTGCCCCATCCCAGAAGGGACGTGTCGGTCACCACTGTATGTTCCGGTTGGGGAAGGGAGAGGAATCTGCCATTGACCCAATAGCGATTCAGGAGCCACCACTGCAATTGTCGTGCAGTGCCCTCTGAGATCTGGACGTGATCGGACAGGTTGCCCTGATGCTGTGCCCACTGGAATTTCAGGTCCCACTGCACAGCCCACATATGCCATCTGGCATGATCCACTAGCAGGATGCAGGAGGCCATCAGGCCCAGGAGCCGTAGGGTCATCCGGACCGAAACCCGGGATTGAGGCTGAAAGATCAGAATCAGTTTCGGGGTTATCCCGAACTCGCTGCTCGGGGGTGGGGGAGGAGGGGGGGGGGGGGGGATAAACCCAAAACTGCGCCGAGTCCAAAACGGACCATCGCCATCACTTTCGTGAACACCCGAGGGGCGCTGGTAAGACCTAAGGAGAGCACGGTAAACTGAAAGGCTCTTGGCCTACCGTGAATTGCAGGTAATGCCGGTGGGCCGGTGTGAGAAGTTGGCCTGTTAGGTAGTGTTTCCAATTCTGGAACCACTTGGTAACAGTCCAAACAAACCCCAAAGATGTCTGGTTGTAAGTCAACCTTGTTAGACAAGCTATCCTAGAGGTAGCATGGACTAAGCAGCCTTAAAGGCTTAACTTAAGAGGTCGTGTTAAGCGAGCTGTTCTACCACATACAATCCTGTAATCAAATGAAAGGACACCACACAAGTATATATTATAAAAATATATGTATTTATTACTAAATTACTCCCCAGTACTCTTTATGAGGAAAGGGGCACAAGCGTTAAATCAAAAGCACAGTATAACATACAAAGTTGCACAATTTTGGATAAGGGCCGGTGGCCACTTAAACCATATACTAAAAAAGTGGTATAAGAGATACCAATCGAACAGTGGTTAGGCCTAGGGCCTAGAGATTCGCTGGGAGCAGTCAGGACTAGCAATGCTGAAGTCGGGAGTAGCCCACAGGAGACGGGTGCAGCACGGAAAGTGCGGCTTGCACCAATGCAATGTCAATGGTGCGTAAAAGTTACACAAAGTGAGTTAAAAGATACTTCCGCTGAACCTAGAGGAACCAAACTCAAGACACAGACCCTAGAGGTGTGTACCAGTGTGGGAACACCGGCGTTGCAATGTTACCTCACCCACAGGCCGTGGGTGCACAGGGTCGAAGTGGCGTCGGGTTTTGACACGCAGGCTCTTGGTGCTTGAAGCTGTTGCAGCTGCAGGCGATGTGAAGCAGAAGTGTCCGGTGCGATCCAAGGGTGGATCGAAGTAGAAAAGTACCTGAAAGCAGAGGGGACAGAGTCTGGGTCACTCAGCAGTGACCAGGGTGGAACCAGGACGGAACCAGGCAATGTCGGGCGCAATCAGGTGGTTGTCGATAGGCTTCTCTCCGCTGTCACGTGGGCTCTGGGGCATCTGCGACGTCCAGGAGCAGGTCACGATCTGTCCCACGTAGGCTCTCGCCGTCAGCACCGTCGGCTTCAAGATTGCAGCAAACAACACTTGGCAAAAGCAATCCACGCGGAACCAGGAGATTGCTTATCACTCGGACCAGGAGGGTCAGAGTGGGGGCTCCTTTTCACAGGAGCTGGTGCAGATCTGGAGCAACCAGAAAAGCAAGTCGTATTTCAAGTTTCGTCGGCACAGGGGCCACAAGCCAGCTGGCAAGTGACCGGGCCAACGCGTCGAGCCAAAACAAGCAGAAGGGCCCCACGCAGCACTCGTCGAGTGTGGAGGGGGTAGCTTTGGTGCAAGTGTAGATCGGGGTGGGGGCTTCTCAGACCCCGGTGCACAGCTTCGAGAATCACTCGTGGGCTGCACGGTCAGCGTCTCGTGGACTTTTCAAGATGGCGTGCCCCACGCTTCCGGTCGCCTCCACTGGTCTCAGCTCTGCAGGGACTGTGGATCGGGCTGGGAGAAGGCAGGCAAGCTTGATCTCGTCGATCTCTGTCGCTCGAGTTCCGGCGGGAACTGCAACAAAGCAAGGGTCGAGGGCTGGATGTTGTCTGTTTGCACAGGGTGGTCACTCCTTGACCACAAGGGAGATTCTTCAGTCTTCTGCGTTGAGTAGAAAGTCAAAGGGTCCAGAATTCGTTTCTTATGTTTCTTCAGGATGATCTGAGTTGCATTGGCACTGCTCCCACTCTTATTCCAATCTGAGGGGTGGATCTCCTGCTAGGTCCCTCCCCTATGGGTGGGACCAGGAAGGGGGGTGGTTACACCCCCTTTCCTTTGTCCAGGTCTCACTGGAGCTGGGGCTGGGCTGCCCCAGAACCGGTTTGACCGGATTATGCAAGGGGAAGCCTTGTGCTCCCCAGGCACTGTCTGGTTTCTTTCAAACCTCCCTACTACAATCCACTATCTCCTGTCTGGGGTGGTGTGACACCTCCCTGTGACAGGAAATCCTTTGTCCAGGCCTCCTCTGCTGAGTTTCGGTCAGCAGCAGGAGGTCAGACATGTGTCTGTGGCAGAAGCATCCATTTTGTGGATCTGAGGCTCTTTTAAAAATCAACCGCGTTTTAGCAAAAGTAACATGTCGTCCCCTCTAGAGGGGTGGAATGCTACCCCCGTCGCCAGGACTGGCGAGGGGGTAGTATTCCAATTCGTATGACACCTTACACGACATGTTTTGATAAAGCTAAACCAAAGTTGACATATAACCGCGAGGATTATAATGCACTTAATAGTATATGGTTTGGCATTATCCCGGAACAGCTAAGGGAATTGGTCCCGACAGCTGCAGACAGGCTCAGCTCATGCTAGAGCACCATCTCACATTAAACCACGCACTCTGCCTTCAGGATTGTTAAGGCCTGCCATAGGAGTGGCTCACAGGTTTATAAGTGTCCAGATAGGTTTAGATATAGGCATACTATATCTAATCAAGGGGTGATTACACCACCTGGCCCCAGCTGAGTGATCAGCCAGTTGTGTCAATTTTAGATAGCCAGCCAGGGGTGGCAAAAGATATGCTGCAGCCCCTGGTAGGCCTTGGATGCACCTATGCCCTGGGCACCTATAGTGCTCTGTACAGGGGCTGATAAGGTGACCCAAGCCAATCTAGTTATGCACCTAGGGTACATGGAATCCATTTTACAGAGAGAGCAGATAGTCTGGGGCCCTGATTAGCAGGGAACCAGGCCAACTAAGTCGAAAACCAGCTAAACACAAGGCAAAAAATCTGGGGTAACCATAGTCAGGTAGCCACCTTCCTACACAACCCCCCCGCCCCCAAACGAAAGGAGATAAGGCTATCCTTGGCCAGGTAAGCCTATATTGCCTGAGTGGCCATATAAGGAAGTACCTGCACTAGCATGGGTACCCCCTGTCTCATGGTCCACTAAGCAGTCCCTCACCCTTGGGGTATCAGAGGGTCTCCACCATAGGGAATCACTACCTTAGGTGTGTCTTTGCAAGTTAGAAGGCTGGTTTGGATATGGAGTTTTGAAGTGAGGCTCCACTAATTTAGGACTCAGCTTCCTCCAATTATCTTCCACCATGTGTGCCCTTCTCTCTTCAACTGAGTTGCACTGTGCTCTCAGGGTCAACCTCTGGCTACCTAAAGCTGGAGGCTGGGTCCCTCTGTTTGGCTTGCTGGAGGGACAGTTCAGGTTTGGGCCCTTTGGGTCCCAGGTTTGGCTGTGCCCAACAGAATCCCTCTGTGGGAGGTCCCTAACTACTTTTAAGGGGGCTCCCTCAGGAGTTTTTAAAGTTTTCACCTCACTAGGGCTACTAGTTTTGGTGCCCCTAATCTGTTGATGGGGGTGCTTTATTTGACAGGGGGCCCTCTGGGTCTCACTGTCCTTCTTGTCCTCTGCAGCCCTGGGCTGACTAAGGCAAGGTAGAGAGGGGCAGGTTACCTGCTCCAGACTGGATCCCATCTGAGAAGGGTCCACTGCCATCAGAGGCTCTGTCAGGCCAGGCCTAACAACCTCTGGGGCAGTTCCTTCATCAGGGGTAAGATCAGTTCCCTGAGGAGGCTGATCCTGTCCTACTGTCTGGTGAGGGGGAGATTTCTCTTCCTCCTCCATGCTCTCAGTTTGGGTGGAGTGATCCATCATTTCAGGCTTCACAACACACATATCTGTTTGAGTTTGGGCTGTGGCCATCACAGCCCTACCAACCTTTTCAGGAGGAGACTCAGTTTGGGTTTCTGCTGTTATCATAACAGCTTTGCTATTCTGTTTTGGAAGAGCTTCTGGTAAAGATGGGGCAGAGAGTTGCTCAGCCCTACCAACCCTTTCAGGAAGGACATCTTGGGTTGGGGCTGTAGCTATTACAGCCCCACTAACCTTTCCATTGGAGTTTACCATTCTAGAATGGATTTCCTGTTCAACCTCAGCCCAGGCTGAGATTTCTAAATCATTACCCAGTAGACAGTCTACAGGCAAGTTTGGTGACACTGCCACTCTCTTTGGGCCAATGACACCTCCCCAGCTGAGACTTACTACTGCCATGGGATGATTTGTTTGGATGCC
Organism: Lissotriton vulgaris; assembly: GCF_964263255.1. Lineage (NCBI taxonomy): Eukaryota > Metazoa > Chordata > Amphibia > Caudata > Salamandridae > Lissotriton > Lissotriton vulgaris. Next base: position 268,177,153 of record NC_141685.1, read on the forward strand.
ATCAATGTTTGTTACCTGGTATGTGGCACCAGGTAAAAGTTGCTTAGAGGGGACTATACAGTCAGCCACCATGGTGATGCTAGCCCCTGTGTCTCTAAAGGCTTCAACTTTCAAACCATTGATGATGGGTTCTTGTCTATATTTGCTCAAGGTATTTGGGCAATCAGAGAAGTTGGCAAACCCCATGCCAGTCTCATAAACAAGATCATTTGGGGATGGGGACCTGGATAGGCCAGGGTCCTCCTGGGCTCCAAGAGTAAACCCACCCAGATTCCTGGGTGTGCTCCCACTTCCTGGGGGATTACTGCTGACAGTAACAGGAGGTGTTGGAGCTGGCTTTGGAGGTATGTTTTCTTTATTGCCATTCTTGGGACTACAGCTGTCTGTTTTGTAATGCCCAACCTGTTTACAGGCATGACAATAAGGCTTTTTCTCTGTTGAAGAAGTGTTGCGGGGCCCACCCTTTTCATTGGAATTTTGGGCCCTGGGGAAGTCTTTTCTTTACTTTTATCCCCACCCTTATCTTGAGGCTTGGTAGACTCCTTCTTCTGGTTATTGTCCTGATTCTTAGGCCTAATCCTGGTTCTGACCCATTTATCTGCCCTCTTTCCCAATTCTTGGGGAGAGGTCAAATCTGAGTCCACCAGGTGCTGGTGTAAGAGCTGGTCTGACAATTACTTAGGATCTGCTCCCTCATAATCAAATTATACAATCCTGTGAAGTCATGTACTTTGCTGCCATTTAGCCAACCCTCCAGAGCCTTAGTTGCACAATCAACAAAATCAGTCCAGTCCTGAGTCTGTGTCTTCTGGGTGTCTCTGAACTTTAACCTGTATTGCTCAGTGGTTAAGCCAAACCCATCTATAAGAACACTCTTCAGGACTTTGTAATTGTTGGCATCCTCATGTCTGACAGTGAGGAGCCTATCTCTCCCTTTCTCTGAAAAGGAGTACCATAAGATTGCTGCCCACTGTTCCTCAGGAACCTGCTGTACCATGCAGGCTCTCTCACGAGCAGTCATCCATTTGTGGATGTCATCCCCTTCCTTGTAGGGGGGCACAATCTTTGTCAGGTTTCTACTATCATAGAACCTGGGTTTCTCTTTAGGAATATTGCTGCCACCAGTGGAATCTAATCCACACATTTTTCTTTCTCTTGCTAAAGCAAGTTTAGCTTGAGCCAAGGCTATCTCTTCCCTCTCTATCTGGAGTTGGACAGCCCTCATCCTGGCCCTATGCTCTTTCCTCTGGGAGGGAGTCATCCCTCTTTGAGATTCTCTTGAGGCACTAGAAAGATGAGAGTCCCCTGATTGAGATCTCACCCTCCTGTTGCCTGGGAGAATTTGGTTATGAGATCTGGAGTGGTGCTGGCCCTCTCCATTCCCATGTAGGTCTAGGTTGGCCTGGTTAAGCCTGGCAACCTGTACCTGGGTCACTCTCTGATCCTGATCTTCAGGCTCATCTACATCTGAGCCTTCCTCTTCCTCTTCCTCCTCCTCATCTTCTGGAAGATCCTCATTCTCAGGGGAGTTCTGTCCTTCTCCTAACCCTAAGGGAGCCTGACTCACCTTATCTAAGTCATCCTTTTCCAGGATGGCTATCAGGGAAGGAATGGTAGGGCCTCTGCCCCTTTTTAGCCCTCTTGCTGTGCACAAGGCACTCAAGTCTTTGTGGCTAAGGTTGTCATATCTGGAAGTTGCCTTGGTAGGGTCAACTATCACAGGGGCAGAGCCTGAAGCTCTTCCTGTGTCAGACATGGCTGCTAGTGAGGTGTAAGTGGTGCACTTACCTACACTAAGTGTTTTCCTACTGTACCTTGCTAGTGAGTTGTAGTCAGGGTGTGCTAATCCCTTTAATCTACAACTACTAAGTTCAGTAGAACTTAATATGCTAAGCTTTTGATTTATATGTACCTAAGGTACTTGATGTGATCTTTCAATTTGATATAAAGATTGCAATGGTAAAACAAACAGCAAGCTCAAATCCCACCGCTGCCACCAATGTGAGAAGTTGGCCTGTTAGGTTGTGTTTCCAATTCTGGAACCACTTGGTAACAGTCCAAACAAACCCCAAAGATGTCTGGTTGTAAGTCAACCTTGTTAGACAAGCTATCCTAGAGGTAGCATGGACTAAGCAGCCTTAAAGGCTTAACTTAAGAGGTCGTGTTAAGCGAGCTGTTCTACCACATACAATCCTGTAATCAAATGAAAGGACACCACACAAGTATATATTATAAAAATATATGTATTTATTACTAAATTACTCCCCAGTACTCTTTATGAGGAAAGGGGCACAAGCGTTAAATCAAAAGCACAGTATAACATACAAAGTTGCACAATTTTGGATAAGGGCCGGTGGCCACTTAAACCATATACTAAAAAAGTGGTATAAGAGATACCAATCGAACAGTGGTTAGGCCTAGGGCCTAGAGATTCGCTGGGAGCAGTCAGGACTAGCAATGCTGAAGTCGGGAGTAGCCCACAGGAGACGGGTGCAGCACGGAAAGTGCGGCTTGCACCAATGCAATGTCAATGGTGCGTAAAAGTTACACAAAGTGAGTTAAAAGATACTTCCGCTGAACCTAGAGGAACCAAACTCAAGACACAGACCCTAGAGGTGTGTACCAGTGTGGGAACACCGGCGTTGCAATGTTACCTCACCCACAGGCCGTGGGTGCACAGGGTCGAAGTGGCGTCGGGTTTTGACACGCAGGCTCTTGGTGCTTGAAGCTGTTGCAGCTGCAGGCGATGTGAAGCAGAAGTGTCCGGTGCGATCCAAGGGTGGATCGAAGTAGAAAAGTACCTGAAAGCAGAGGGGACAGAGTCTGGGTCACTCAGCAGTGACCAGGGTGGAACCAGGACGGAACCAGGCAATGTCGGGCGCAATCAGGTGGTTGTCGATAGGCTTCTCTCCGCTGTCACGTGGGCTCTGGGGCATCTGCGACGTCCAGGAGCAGGTCACGATCTGTTCCACGTAGGCTCTCGCCGTCAGCACCGTCGGCTTCAAGATTGCAGCAACAGCACTTGGCAAAAGCAATCCCAGCGGAACCGGGAGATTGCTTATCACTCGGACCAGGAGGGTCAGAGTGGGGGCTCCTTTTCACAGGAGCTGGTGCAGATCTGGAGCAACCAGAAAAGCAAGTCGTATTTCAAGTTTCGTCGGCACAGGGGCCACAAGCCAGCTGGCAAGTGACCGGGCCAACGCGTCGAGCCAAAACAAGCAGAAGGGCCCCACGCAGCACTCGTCGAGTGTGGAGGGGGTAGCTTTGGTGCAAGTGTAGCTCGGGGTGGGGGCTTCTCAGACCCCGGTGCACAGCTTCGAGGATCACTCGTGGGCTGCACGGTCAGCGTCTCGTGGCCTTTTCAAGATGGCGTGCCCCACGCTTCTGGTCGCCTCCACTGGTCTCAGCTCTGCAGGGACTGTGGATCGGGCTGGGAGAAGGCAGGCAAGCTTGATCTCGTCGATCTCTGTCGCTCGAGTTCCGGCGGGAACTGCAACAAAGCAAGGGTCGAGGGCTGGATGTTGCCTGTTTGCACAGGGTGGTCACTCCTTGACCACAAGGGAGATTCTTCAGTCTTCTGCGTTGAGTAGAAAGTCGAAGGGTCCAGAATTCGTTTCTTCAGGATGATCTGAGTTGCATTGGCACTGCTCCCACTCTTATTCCAATCTGAGGGGTGGATCTCCTGCTAGGTCCCTCCCCTATGGGTGGGACCAGGAAGGGGGGTGGTTACACCCCCTTTCCTTTGTCCAGGTCTCACTGGAGCTGGGGCTGGGCTGCCCCAGAACCGGTTTGACCGGATTATGCAAGGGGAAGCCTTGTGCTCCCAGGCACTGCCTGGTTTCTTTCAAACCTCCCTACTACAATCCACTATCTCCTGTCTGGGGTGGTGTGACACCTCCCTGTGACAGGAAATCCTTTGTCCAGGCCTCCTCTGCTGAGTTTCGGTCAGCAGCAGGAGGTCAGACATGTGTCTGTGGCAGAAGCATCCATTTTGTGGATCTGAGGCTCTTTTAAAAATCAACCGCGTTTTAGCAAAAGTAACATGTCGTCCCCTCTAGAGGGGTGGAATGCTACCCCCGTCGCCAGGACTGGCGAGGGGGTAGTATTCCAATTCGTATGACACCTTACACGACATGTTTTGATAAAGCCAAACCAAAGTTGACATATAACTGCGAGGATTATAATGCACTTAATAGTATATGGTTTGGCATTATCCCGGAACAGCTAAGGAAATTGGTCCCGACAGCTGCAGACAGGCTCAGCTCATGCTAGAGCACCATCTCACATTAAACCAAGCACTCTGCCTTCAGGATTGTTAAGGCCTGCCATAGGAGTGGCTCACAGGTTTATAAGTGTCCAGATAGGTTTAGATATAGGCATACTATATCTAAGCAAGGGGTGATTACACCACCTGGCCCCAGCTGAGTGATCAGCCAGTTGTGTCAATTTTAGATAGCCAGCCAGGGGTGGCAAAAGATATGCTGCAGCCCCTGGTAGGCCTTGGATGCACCTATGCCCTGGGCACCTATAGTGCTCTGTACAGGGGCTGATAAGGTGACCCAAGCCAATCTAGTTATGCACCTAGGGTACATGGAATCCATTTTACAGAGAGAGCAGATAGCCTGGGGCCCTGATTAGCAGGGAACCAGGCCAACTAAGTCGAAAACCAGCTAAACACAAGGCAAAAAATCTGGGGTAACCATAGTCAGGTAGCCACCTTCCTACAGCCGGCATGACTGGGATGTGGAAATATGCATCCTGCAAGTCCAAAGCTACCATCCAGTCTCCAGGGTTGTGGGCAGACATGACCTGAGCTAGCGTCAACATCATGAACTTCTCCTTCCGGAGGAAGCAGTTGACGGTTCTGAAGTCCAAGATAGGATGCAGGCCCTTGTCCTTCTTTGGGGACTAGAAAGTAGTGGGAATAACAAGCACAACCTACTTCTGGGCCAGGAACGCACTCAATTGCCTGCCTAGGCCAAGAGGCCATAGCTTCCTGCTGAAGAAAGCACAAATTGGTCCCCCAACATGCGTTGGTACTGAGGTGGCAAGCTGGAGGGGTAGTCTCGAAGGGGAGTGAGTAGCCTCATCGGACTATTTGCAGCACCCACCTGTCTGAGGTGATGTCGGGCCAGAAAGGGAGATGATAGCGGATCCTGCCGCCCACTGGCGTTTGATGGGCCTGAAAGTTTGGACTAGGAAGGCTTTGAGGCAGATGCTGCGAAAGTGGAGGTGGACTGACCTGCCCGCTGAGCCCCCGAACCACAGCGGTTCCCACGCCCGCGCTGAGGTTGTTGTGGCGCATACCTGTGGCTCTGAAACAAATGTGGTGGGCTCCCCTTCCATGGCCAGGAAAGGACTGAAAAGCAGAAGGAGAGCGAGAGACCGACAGGCCCAAGGACTTGGCCGTAGCTCGGGAGTCCTTGAAGAGCTCCAGTGCACTATCTGCTTTGTCGCTGAATAAGAGACGGCTATCAAAGGGCATGTCCATCAAGAGTGTTCTGGACTTCCCTTTAAAAGCCAGTTGTCCTCAGCCAGGCGGGGCGCCGAAGCGCCACCGTCGTGGAAATCGCCCTGCCCAGCGAGTGGGCGGTATCAAACCCACACCGAATGGTGAACTTGGCTGCGTCTGTCCCTGCTGCTATAGCTTGGGAGAGTACTGTCCAGGTCTACTCCGGACAGGCAGGCAGCACCTGCGCAACCGTGTCCCACACAGAGTGGGAGTAACAGCCCAAGAGGCATGAGGTGTTCACCGACAGCAGGCCTAAGCTGGCAGATTAAAACAGCTTCTTGCCAAGCTAATCTAGCTTCTTGGATTCCCTATCAGCAGGTGCGGAAGGGAATGCGCACTGGGAAGTAGAGGTTTGGACGACAAAGCTCTCAGGGGTGGGATGTTGGGAGAGAAAGAGGGGGTAGCCCAGAGCCGGGCAATGGCGCCGGTGTTTGGCCTGGACCAAGTGCCCAAAAGAACGTCTGAAAGTGCATCATTAAAGGGCAGCAAGGCCTCGGAAGAGGTCGCCGCCGGCTGAAGCACTTCTGTCAGAAGGTTAGAGCTGACAGCCGCTGTAAGGAGTTCGAGGTGGAGGGCCTCGGCCGCCCTATGCAACACCACTACGTAACTTGCACTCTCCTCCCTAGCCACAGACGGAGGAGACAGCATGCCAAGGTCAGGCGAGGTGTCAAGACCTCTGGCATACCCCAATTTTTCTGCCCTGTCTGGGTCATGCTCACATGTTGTGTGAGAGGGTCCTCAGACCCCTCCCAGCTCTAACCTTCCTCCAAAGTCTGTGAAACAGGCTGGAAATTAGGAAGACTGACATGGGGAAAGAATAACCCCATCAGCGTAGAAATCTGCGTTGAGCGACGCCGATCCGGCGCTGTGTCTGCTTCGGTGCTGAAACTGGGGACGATGTCGGCGGTAGCAACGGACGATGTCGGAGGTGGGCCAGCCTTGAAAACATTTAGTTCAAATGGTTATAAATGGGCAACAAGATCCTAACCACATGATCTCCAGAAAGCGTGTAGAAAAACTCTAGAAGTATGACCAGAGAAACTGGGGATGAGTTGGAATGGCTGAGGTGGTGCGCTTTCCGCAAGGAGGAGAGCAAGGTGGATGGGAGTGGCATCAAAATGCCCTGTAATGCTGTACATCAAATTTCCTCCCCACTATCTGTTGTACTTGCTGAATTACATGCTAGGGACAGAAAATGGATAGCATAAGAAAGACAAGAGTGCAGGTTTCATCTATTAGAAGATGTGGAGAATAAGAACTTCAACCATAGCCCAAGCAAGTAAACTCGGAGCTGTACAAATGTGTCTACTTGTTCTCCAGGGAAGAAGTAGAGTGACCAGTATGTGTTACGTTCTACAGCATTTAGAAAAAGGTGAGGTGCAGTTGACATACTACATAAAAGAACACATTTTTGTTACTTTTACTTTTTTTCCAAGAGCTCTCATGATTGGCTAAACAAGGCCGCTTACACATCTCCGGATCTCTAGTACTAGCTTTTGCCTTTTTGCCAGAAAGGTGCACATAAGCATAGGTATGTTTCTGGGCAGAAACCTTCCTGCCTACAGTGCTGCAGCTCAGTGTTAACTTGATGGAGGACAGCCATCTTGTCAGAGTTACCTTCCCATGAGGTCAGTACCTGCTGATAGCTGAGCTGAAGCTTTACACAGAGAGAATTTTCGGTCCTTCATCTCTTACTGGCCTGAGGCAGCTCATGCATTGTGGAACTTCTCTACAGGAAGAGAGAGTTTCATCCAGCATGCAGGGTATTCCTCTCTGCAACCTGTTTTTGCCCAACATACATCTTATGATGAAATCTTGTCCTGGTGCTAACGTGGTTCAGAGGAGAGGAGAGTCAGAAGTTAAGAGTGAGGCGTGACAGATTCCAAGTGAAGAAAAAGAATAAACATTTAGGAAAAAAGTCCCCGACATGGAGCAGTCAGCTCCCGCTAAAGAGACTATGTGCCCAACCCACAAAGGGTCTGGTGTTCTACAAGTGTCTGGCAAGGTGCATCAAGGATCGGCTAACTTCAAAAGTATTTCTCTTCACCACAGCAAGAATGAGGTTCCCAGCGTCACACCCAGATCATTATTTTTTTTTATCTGTGCCTAGGACTAGTTTTGCTCCATAGATATTCACCGGAGTAGGACCACCATGGCTAGCCAATCATGGTATTCTTTGGCTCAGATAGACCCTACAGGCCGGATCAAAAAAACTAACGTCCCTTGAAAGCTGTATGAAGAAGTGCATAAGAAGCTTCTCTATGAGCGATAACAGAAGAGCTTCTTGAAGAGATGAGATGGGGCATGTCTAATTAAACAGACTCCAAATTGTTGTAAGCCGATTTATAGGCTTGTATTTTTACTTTTTATTGATTTAGCTTAAATAAATTTGCATTACTCTTTAATGAGCCCATGAACAATTATTATTTTTTCTTAAGTGCTTATGTTGCTTTTTAGGTTTCGCCTGGCGTCCGCTGCGCAGCAGTGTTCGCGCAGGCGAAAACTTTTGTGAAGAGTATGGTGCCTTTGTCACGCCTCTCACTTCCATTGGTTAGCTCCATAAATGGAGGCTAGCCATTGGAAGTGAGATCTGTCTGTCATGGTTCGAGGCGATTCGTGGGCGTTCCGGCGATGTTTTTCTCATCCAGCCCCCTTTTATCACGTAGGTGCGGCGGTGGCCGGGGTTTATTTTTTTGGTCGTCCATGTTTCTTTTGGTCATTCCGCGGCCGACCGCCGCCGGAAGTCCAGGTCCAGGTGAGTGCTTTGATCGTTCCCGCCCACCCCTCCCGCTGTCCGTGCCTTTCCCACCTCCCCTCCCGCTGTCCGTGCCTTTCCCGCTCGTCTTTTACTCGTCTCGTGTATCCCGTCTTATGTTGCCTGCCCGTCCCTCCTCCCGCTGTCCGTGTGCCCGCCCCCCTCCCGCTGTCCGTGCCTTTCCCGCCCCCCTCCCACTGTCCGTGCCTTTCACCCCCCCCCTCCCGCTGTCCATGTGCCCGTCCCCCCTCCCTACACTTGCTTGTGCGACTTCAAAAGGGGGGTACTTTCTCTACTGGCAAAATGTCCACGTGAATTCCTTGAATGATGAGACTTTGGCAGAGGTGTTTCCCTACACCACAGAGGGGGAAATGTGTTGTGTTGCATTGTAAAGTAGCATCTATATAGTGATTACTAACCCTGTGTCGAGGGCTGATGTGCTTGCCTACATAGGTAGTACACCGTGTACGGGGTTTGGAAGGAAAGCTGGTACGTTTGTTTTTCGATCTCATGTGAAAAGTGTTTTCAGGTCATACAGGGCAGGGGTAGGTTGCGCGATGTCCTGCTGTCCGTCCCCCCCCCCCCCTCCCGCTGTCCGTGTGCCCCGTCCCCGCCCCCCTCCCGCTGTCCATGTGCCCGTCGCCGCCCCCTCCCGCTGTCCGTGTGCCCGGCCCCCCTCCCACTGTCCGTGTGCCCCCTCCCTTCACTTGCTTGTGCGACTTCAAAAGGGCGGTACTTTCTCTACTAGCAAAATGACCACGTGAATTCCTTGAATGGTGAGACTTTGGCAGAGGTGTTTCCCTACACCACAGAAGGAGAAATGTGTTGTGTTGCATTGTATTGTAGCATCTATATAGTGATTACTAACTTTGTGTTGAGGGCTGATGTACTTGCCTACATAGGTAGTACACCGTGTACAGGGTTTGGAAGGAAAGGTGGTACGTTTGTTTTTCGATCTCATGTGAAAAGTGTTTTCAGGTCGTACAGGATGACCACCGAGGCGCTGTTATTGTGCTATGGGAAGCAGTGCTTACAGTATGATGGCTTAAGAAGTGTGAGAGACAGTAGTACAGTTTATGGTTTCTAGTATGCCGCCATCTTTGGTCAGCTCTGAGGGTCTCTTTGTGGTATATCTCAGGATCATAGTTCACTAAGCTTTGTATACATATATGATCCTGAGCAGGCATAAGCCGGAGGGAGATTATTGGATGGCCTTCATTACATGAGCAGTGGTGCTGGCTTGGTTGCTGCCATGTCGGTTCAAACCTAAAACAAATTGGATGGGCATAGATGGTACTCAGGGGAACTTGAAGAAGCGAATGGCAGCTTGCAGTCAGCCAAATAGCCTTAAGTCAAGTGTATAGTTTCCACATATTGACTTAACCCAGCTTTGAGTCTCACATAAGTACTTAGATAAGCGAGGCGTCCACTTATGTACCTCACCAAAAGAAGCAATCGACAAGTTCTCGATAACAGGAATCCACTCTGGTAGCTAAGTCAACCAACTGTGCAGCCAAGTATTCTGTTGCAGTAGAGGTCCACATATGTATTTAACCGAGCTAGATGTTAATAGGGGTAATTAACGAAGCTAATTGTCTGCAGCATTTACACAAGCCGTGTGTTTACATGTATTTACATGAACCAGGTGTTCACACGTTTTTAGCTGATCCAGGTGTTGACATAGGCTTTTATCTAAGATAGAAGTTCACACAAAAAATAGATTGTTACAAGTGACTACAGATGTGTCCGCAAATATATTTGTCTGAGCTTTATGTCCAAACATGTACTCAATCTTATACTTGAAAAGTACTACAATATAGAATGTATAGGTAAACATACCTATGTGTGCGCTCACACCACACACAAACGCATTCTTCCAGCTGGGTGATGACATAGGTATTTATGAATCATGTGTGCACCTAACTGTTTAATTGAGCCACATGGCCACACAAGTGAAACATACTACCCAGTTGAAAATTTACTGTGTAGTTAAGTGCAGATGCATACACAGCTATCTAATTGTGTGCAGTACGTAATCAGTTATCTATTGATCCACACTACCACATGTTTATTCCTAGGCACTGTATACACGCAGGTATTTACCTGACCCAAGTGTACAGAGCATTATTTATCTGAATGAGATACCTCTGACAGTATTTAAATGAGCCAGACTTGTACACATGGGTTTAGGTCAGTCAGTTATGCAGTAGAGGTGGGGGTAATGTTTTGTACCGCACGCAGAGTAGACAGAATTCAGGTCACTCTGCCTTACTCTTTAATAGGGAGTTCTGGCCAATTTCTATCATTCGCCATGTGGCAGATTTTTTCTCCGGTGAGGCTCCAGAAAATACAAGCTGGTGCATGTGAGCAAGCTTGAGCATCCCCTAGCGTGGGTTTCTAACGCGGGCGGTCACGGGCAGTCGCAAGCGTTCAAAGGGCTGCCATTCATGTAGATTTGCTGCCACTCGAGTAGGTTTTCTATTCGAGCTGCAGCAAAATCAACTCAAATGGCAGCGATCTCTATCACAATCCATGGTGCCATTCACGCTTATTTTCGCGCTACTCGCACTACCAGTACTAAATTGCAGTGCGAGAAGCGCAAGCTGCATATTTCTCTGTAGAATCTCACAGTTTTTATGTTACTCCGCTAGTTCTGCCCACTCCTAGTATGCACACAGAGAGTTACCCTACCCAGATAGGCCCACAGGTTTTTCCTGAAAACATGTGTAGAAACAGATTAAAATGAGCCAGTTTCCCACAGATCAATTTTACCTGAGGCAGGTGTCCATGTGGGGATTCACCTGAACAGGGTTTTGACACGGGAATTTGCCTGAGCCTGGTATCCATACACCACGTAACTTAATAGGTACAAAAGGAATGCATTTAAGTCAGGTATACATAGGGGTATTTATTTGATCCATGCATCTATTCAGGTTCTTACCTGAGCCAGATCTCTGCTAACCAAATGAACTGTACTAGATTGACACACCACAATTTACCTGAACAAGGAGTCAATCGAGGTATTTAACTGAACCAGCTATCCATACAAGTACTTAATTGAGGCATATGTTTCCAAAGATTTTCATGGTATGGTAGCGGAACATAGATAGCGTAATGTTCACTGAAACTTCTTGCAGTTCAAAGTATTGCAACAGAACACTAAGGTGTTCTCTCTACAAACCTGAGCATAGTAAAACAGTCACCTGCAGAGTAGTGAGTGCAGAGTGCAGAGTGACTAGGGACTGCAGAGTGACTAGGGACTGCTAGGGAGTGCAGAGTGACTAGGCCGTACTAGGGAGTGCAGAGTGACCAGGGAGTGCTAGGGAGTGCAGAGTGACTGCAGAGTGCTAGGGAGTGCAGAGTGACTAGGGAGTGCAGAGTGCTAGGGTGTGCTAGGGAGTGCAGAGTGCTAGGGAGTGCAGCGTGACTGCAGAGTGCTAGGGAGTGCAGAGTGACTGCAGAGTGACTAGGGAGTGCAGAGTGCTAGGGTGTGCTAGGGAGTGCAGAGTGCTAGGGTGTGCTAGGGAGTGTAGAGTGACTAGGGAGTGCAGAGTGCTATGGAGTGCAGAGTGACTGCACAGTGCTAGGGAGTGCAGAGTGACTGCAGAGTGCTAGGGAGAGCTAGGGAGTGCAGAGTGACTAGGGAGTGCAGAGTTCTAGGGTGTGCTAGGGAGTGCAGAGTGACTGCAGAGTAACTGCTGGGGAGTGCAGAGTGACTGCAGAGTGACTGCTAGGGAGTGCTAGGGAGTGCAGAGCGACTAGGGAGTGCAGAGTGACTAGGGATTGCTAGGGAGTGCAGAGTGCAAGGGAGTGCAGAGTGACTAGGGAGTGCAGAGTGCAAGAGAGTGCAAGGAAGTGCAGAGTGCAAGGGAGTGCAAGGGAGTGCAGAGTGCAGAGTGACTAGGGAGTGCTAGGGAGTGCAGAGTGACTAGGGAGTGCAGAGTGACTAGGGAGTGCTAGGGAGTGCAGAGTGCTAGGGAGTGCAGAGTGACTAGGGAGGGCTAGGGAGTGCTAGGGAGTGCAGAGTGACTAGGGAGTGCAGAGTGACTAGGGAGTGCTTGGGAGTGCAGAGTGACTAGGGAGTGCTAGGGAGTGCAGAGTGACTAGGGAGGGCTAGGGAGTGCTAGGGAGTTCAGAGTGACTAGGGAGGGCTAGGGAGTGCTAGGGAGTTTAGAGTGACTAGGGAGGGATAGGGAGTGCTAGGGAGTGCAGAGTGACTAGGGAGTGCAGAGTGACTAGGAAGTGCTATGGAGTGCTAGGGACTGCAGAGCGACTGCAGAGGCTAATGGCAATGTAAATGACAATGCCATTTATTTATCTGTTTTCAAAACCAACACATAAATACACATTTTGTCATTTACAATGCCAATAGCTCTAACTTTTCCAAAGGCGAAACCATTGCATTGTAAATGCTTGTTTATTTCATCTTGCCAGACAATCACTGTGAACAAAAGATCTGTGTCTGGCTGCACTTAAAATCAAAGTCTGGATATTTAAGAACCACAGGCCTTCGGGGGTGACTGATCTAGGACACTGTCCTAAATTTGTCAGACCACCCAACACCTTTTTATATAAGGATGGTATAACCAAATGGGTGTTCCTGAAGAGGAAGTCAATGTCAACTCCATCACCACTGGTTTTGCCGCTTCTGATAGCCTGACGCCCAGGTAGTTACAACTCGTGCATGTTTTAATTTGCAGATCGCCTAGATGCCATTGAGCTGTTTTCTTATGCTGGTACTTCACAAAGATGAATATCTTGGTCTTCTGCTGGTTCGCCATGAGGTTGTTCTTTTGATTATACCTGTGAAGGGCATTGAGATTTTTCTGTAGGCCGGTCCTCGTGTGATCCATTATTACAATATCGTTGGCGTAGTGAAGGATTTGGTGCTGCACTTTCCCTAGCCTTGGTGTTAATAAACTTGAGCCTTCCAGGGCTTTTCCCAGGTCTGGTGGGTCTCACGGTGTGACAGGTGACCCAGTACTAAAATGTTACCCGTAGTGGAACTTTCAGGCCTAAAACCAATTTGTAAAAGGGTAAGGATGTTGTTGTCTTTTACCCAGGCTTCTAGTTCTTTCAATAGTATTCTTGCATACACTTTTGCTTCTATATCTAATAGAACAATAAGGCAGTAGTTTTCTGGTTTCGTGATGTCCCCTTTTTTATAAAAGGGGAAAAGAATGGAACCCTTCCACGAAGATGGGATAGTGGAAGTGGCGTAAGCGTACGAGTGAGCTGTCCTGCCCAGTATGCATGTGAGGCTTTAAACACTGATGCGGGGACCCCGTTGGATCCTGGTGCTCCGTCGGTCCTCATTTTTTAAATTAAGTTCATAACCTTAGCCGCTGTAACGTTAGGTGTTTTAACGGCCTGGAATGTTACTGGGTAGGATTGTTGAGGGTTGGTATATGACGTCTTCTGGTGATTAGAATATAACTGCTTTGCGTATTTGACCCACTCAGCGGCTGCCACTCCATTCCCTTTTGTTGGACCAGTATTACTATGTTGATTGATGTATTTCCAAAGTTGATTATGTCCCCTTTCTTTAAGGAGGGTGAATATTTTCAGCCATTCTGCCTCCATTTTCTTAGATTGTATCTGCCAGACTTTCTTTCTGTGCTCCGCACGGAGAACTGATATTGTCTGTGTGTGCGGATTTTTGATTCTTTTTCTTCTTGCCTTCCAGGCCTTTGAGAGGCTGTGTTTGGTTGGATGTAGCCCCCTTGGTTTAATTTGTGGGGGGAGCTGGTCGGCATGCGTTTGGGTGTTTCCAAATTCGCCCCTAGAGCTTGTTTTAGATCTGCTAGGAGTACTTTCCAATGCTCCAGGGGGGACGGTACTCATGACTGTGGGGTTCAATTCTTCATGTGTAATCCACTCCAAAAGTTCTGGGCCAAGATTTGCAGACCATTTTATTCTGCTCAGCTTCTTGGTGCACTTCCCCGGTTGAAGCCCATAGTGTTTGCAGTTGAGGTGCAATTTTCCCATTTAGTTGAAAGATTGCCCTCCTAAAACACGTAAAAAGCACGGGGGCCGGCATCATTTACAGTTTGAGACGCCCAAACCAGCGATTTCACAGTCCGACTGCAGAACCCATCCTGAAAGTTTTAAGAAAAACGTGTTCCCTCCCTTAATTATGGTCATCTAGTATTTCCCGGCACATTCAACAAGCTCCTTATGAACCTCCAAATCTCCGCTTGTAAGAAGGTTTTAGCTCTCCCTCCACAGGCCAGGTGAGCCAGAGTGTGACTGGAGCTGGGACTTGCCCGCCAGGATTCATTTGCTCAGGGGACATAATAAAATACTACATTAGTACTTGCATGCCTCAGCACCCTCACTGAAAGCTCAAATCAAAACAATTTTTGAAGAGGGCGGTTCCCCATGGCAGGTTCAGTTGGCAGCTGCTACAAGTCTACTTGAAATAGAAGTCCAAACTCTGCACAGCCACGATATCCCGGCCATAGCCTGGAAAAAGACAGTGAATGCTCAGGTCAAGAGAATATCATTTGAAAGGGACCTGGAAAGTTTTCAGAACCAAACCAATCTTTCCACACTGGATGTCTTTTATATCCTGGGAAAACCTCAGCCATACTTTGAGCAAGCTTTGACAGGCTTGGCCGGGAAAAAAAATCCCCTACATGAGACTTCTTGCACTGCCCATCGTGATCTTCAATCCATCCTGGGCCTCGGCATGACAACTTAATCGCCTGTATATGTAGGTACCATTGTGAATCATGTTTCACCTGCTGTTTTGCTGCCCAAGGTTGGCAAGAGAGCAGCACTGCCTGGTACTCCCAATTTGCAGGTCTCACGGCTTTAGATGATACAGAGAAGTCTCAGACCTGTGTTTCTTTGCCAACACCGCACAAATAGTAGCCCGACTAGGGAAATTCACAGATACAATCCGGGCTGCACTGACACAAACCACTAAAGTCACATGTTGCAACCAGTTGGCCACCAAGCCAGAGTGAGTATGACTGAACAGTCCACAAAGCAAAATATCAGTCCAGTGATTACAACATATTCAGAGACCTGCTTCGGTGTTTATTTGAAACAAATCCCAGGCACACAAGGGACCAAAAAAAACCGATTAAGACTAGAGGACTATTCAATTCAAAAATTCCTTTATTCGACTATACAGTACAGTCATAAAAGTACAATAAAAAACAAATACATTCAAAACAGTGTTAAAAAAACTGTTTATCAAGAGCGAGAAGTCACAAGAAAAGATACAGATTCTAAAGAATATAAATATGCTGTTTATCTAAAAAACATATTACTGGGGGAGGCATAATTCGTTGAACAATTAACCTTCCATGCCTTTTCTGAATTTCAAGGCTGTTTTTAGAAAATTACATAAAAACAAGGTACTTTCACAGTGTAGCATCTGAAGATAAAGTAATGCAGGCCTTATTTGTACAAAGTTCAATTGTTTAAAAAGGGGTTTTAAGAACAGTTTTCGTGGTATCGTGTAGTAGGAGCATATGAATAAAAAGTGAGCCAGGTCTTGCGGAGACTTACTGTCGCAGCCGCAAGCTGGCAACACTTGTTCCCTGTGGGCCCCACTAGGCACAGCTAGCAACAAATGATACAAATCAAAGCGAAATCTAGACATCAGAAAACGTTTGTATCTGGAAATGGGCCAGGATAGATAGGGTTCAATTTGCACGCAAGATTTTGTTAAGACATGCTTCCTCACGCTACCTTTTTTAAGCTCTGACTCTTCCCTAGCTAGGTGCCGATTCAACATAAAGGTATCCTTCACATAAGTTACATCTTGTTTGGATACTTGCTGTGGTGCTAGGAAAAGTTCCAGCCGACCCAATTCATGAAGACAGTTTCTGATATATTTTAACCAAGGTATCTTGTATTTCCCATCCCAATTGAGTGCTTCGAGAAGGATGTTTTGGGTAAATGGTATATCATTATTCGTCCAGCAGTTTAACCAACACAGCAAAGGGTTGACAGCTATTTTATCTCCTAGGTAGGGCATACCTAGTTCTTCGTGAATGGAGAAATTAGCTGTGCCTTTAGGTAGACTTAGCACTTGTTTTAGGAAATTGTTTTCAGTTGTTACGAGGTCACCCACAGGAACAAAGCCCCAAATTTCACTCCCGTAACAGGCCACAGCGGTGCTTTTAGCTTGATACAGTTTCATCAGAGCAACCGCTGGCGTATTTCCCATTTTACGTGCAAAGTCTGTTATTGCAGCATTTGTCCTTGCTGTTTCTCCCTTTTTTTTCCTTACCGCAGGTCCCCAAGTGAGTTTATGGTCAAACAATACGCCAAGGTATGAGAAAGTCTTTGTTATCGGTATTTTTTCCCCATTAACGAAGAAGGGATAAGAATTTTTTGAGCCAGAACCTATCTTCATGGCAAATGATTTTGTGTTGTTGATGCTTAGGCCCCGTGATTTCATAAATGAAAAAAAAGAATCAAGTAATATTTGAAGGCCCAGTGGAGTTCTGGAGATAAGGACGGCGTCGTCTGCGTGGAGCAGAACAGGTACACCCTTTCTCCCTATGTATGGATAGTCAGTATTTGTTTTTAAAAGATGCTCCTCAAGACCATTAATATATAGATTAAAAAGAAATGGCGCTAAAATACAGCCCTGCCTAGCCCCGCGATTTATCTTAAAATCTCTGGTAACTTTCAAGTCTTTTATATAGCGGACATTTGCTCGAGTATTGCTATGGAGGTCGGCTAAAAAATTAATCAAATTCTTCTCAACCCCCTTTTTGAGCAGGACGTCCCAGAGCCTGCCTCTATCGACACAATCAAAGGCCGATGATAAGTCCATAAAGGCCATATACACAGTTCCTTTTCTGGCCATAGTATACTTGCCACTGATTAAGTATAGGTTCAGGCATTGAGTTATTGTTGAGTGCCCTGGTCTGAACCCATATTGAACGGGGGACATTACATTGTTGATTTTAGCCCACATGGTCAGCCTATTTAAAATTATTCCTCCCACTACCTTGGCAACTGAGTTTATCAGGGAGATGGGCCTGTAACATGCTGCATTGTTTCTGTCACCCTTCTTGTAGACGGGTACTATGGTTGACTAGAGGACTAAACAAACATGTCAGACGAGCTAATCCAGGTACCTGGCACCGAAAAGAGCAAAACTATGTTGTTTCAAATGTTTAGTCATCATAAAACAAACATTAGTTTTATCGGGCATATCTAAAGGACGTGCAAACTGGGTTCCCAGACAAAGGAGCCAGCCCCATGCACCAGCACTTTAATTTTAGTTCGGACAATTGCTTCTACGATTTTATAGCTTTTAGCAAATTTAATTAGCCCTGTAACCTTTCCTTTTTTCTATTCCTTTTTTATACATGGAAAATGTGTATATTGTACTGATTTTAATTAATTGAACAATAAAGAAGCACTGAACTCCATCACCAGGATATCTGCCTTCCATATCTCCTCTATAACCAATCACAGGATACTTGCCAGAAACTCTTTGCCTCTGAGAGCTGCACCCATCAGCTGCCCAATCCATTGATACTTTGCGAAGTCCCGGCAGGAGGGGTTGGGGACATACACATCCCGGGCTTCACCAGTGCTGTTGCCCTGTAAAGGAAAAAAAGAATTTTCAGTTCATGGTGGTCGCATCGAAAAATACTGGACACAAACTCAAACAGGCAGACCAACCTCACATGTGTGGTTCACAGGGTTTTTAGCTGTCTCTACAGAGGGGGGAATAAGTGATCTCATGCCAGAACAGAAAGAGCGATTTTGGTCAGTAAAAGAGTAATGGGACTTGGAAAACTCCTTTGCTTTGCTGCAGTGAGGGTCACACAGGAAGAAATCACAGAAGAGCAGCTCTAATTTATCCCAAAAAGCCTACAAGGCATCATGCAGCCTTCACACTGTTGCTGCAGGGTTTCCCGCACCTCTTTCTATTGAAATCCTTCTAAAAAGCAAGTGAATCTTTGATAGACTAAGTGTTTGAGAATAATAAAAAAAATCACCAAATATCTTACCACTGTCCCTCACCTTCCTCTGGCATGCCCACTCTCGTTTACCCTTTCTATATGTAAAAATATACCTGACATCCCTCTTGCTTTTCCGCCCCCTCTTACCCCTAGCTCTTCCTCCTCCTACCTCTATGAGTGCCCTGTTTCTAAGCTAGTAAGGAGACACAGTGCTCGGCAGTCGCTCTGTGTCAGAGCTCTGCCGTGCACTGCAGAGACCTGGAGCCGAATGACAAAACCTTTTTGACTGGCACTAATACATGTCCTTGGTGGTAAAAAAACAAACGAAACGTCCCTGGATGGTGGGGGTATACCCTAGGGCGTAAGGTAACCTAGCCAAAGGGCTTGGGGGTTATCTACGCTTTCAGAGACAAAATTGTATCGATGGAATCAACATACCATAACTCTAATAGAGGCCAATAGTCAGTGTAGGAACCCTATCTACAAATCACACAATAGTTAAGAGACTATAATCTTTACCAGTATAAAAACAACAGTTTATTAAAAACAATACAATTTCAATTTACATTAGAAGAAAAACATTATACAATCAAGTGCACATTTAAAAAAACCAAGAGTCGACGCGGCGTTTCGGTGTCTTGTGTCGATGATAACACCTTCTTCAGGACGGGGTTTTTTTGTTAAAAAATCTCTCAGGAATTTTGAGGGATTCGGAGCACATGCAATATCATGAGGATGCAGTTTTTTCTATCATTACTCTGCCTCTCATGGACTTATCTTCATTGGAGGAATTTAGCAATACTTATTCCACCTGGATATAAAATTACATATATGTGGTCTGTGCTGTATCCGGGGTGACCACCGTATATCTTTTAGGCTTCCTCCATTCCTCCAATGAAGATAAGTCCATGAGAGGCAGAGTAATGCTAGAAAAAACTGCATCCTCATGATATTGCATGATATTGCATGTGCTCCGAATCCCTCAAAATTCCTGAGAGATTTTTTAACAAAAAAAACCCGTCCTGAAGAGAGGAGGACGTTGTACTGCAGGTGGATCTAGGAACCAGGGGATGCCTTAGCTCACTTTATTAAGAGTGCCTAAGCAAAAGGAGTAATATACATTTCCCTTACAACAAGTCAATAACAATAGATAGCCAGACTAAACCTACATCCAATATCTACTACCCTGGTTCCAGCTCTTTTTGGACCATCATCTATATTTTGATGATAACCACATGTACAATATTGAAATACCTTTCCAAGAGAGTTTTGCATTACAGACTACAAATAGATATATACCGCCTAATAATAAGAACAGCTCGGACAGACGAGATTCCTCCACAGAGAACTATTTGTTCAACAGGATGCCCTTTCGAGCATAATAAAACGTTACAGACATTTCTACGCACCCTAATAGTCACGGGAGAAGATATAAGGACACTGTCTTATCTTTCACTTTGCCCTGAAGAAGTCCCAAGAGGACGAAACGCGTCGGCTGTAGCTCCTGTGTGTGTTTTTTCACTTACAACTGAACTCAATAAAAGAACTCTTAAAGAACACAAGTAACAACTAATGTGATTATTGCTGTTAACCTCATCAAAGTTATCAGTTTTTGTAAATTCTGAAGTGGTGCACCTTGACCTTGTTTAAAGTATTTCATAGTTCATGTTTTGAACCAACATTGTAACGGTGGGTGTTTTTGAAGTGTGCACACCTATTGTCCCATGTATTATAGTGTGAGTCCAAACCAATCTTGGGAGAATATTTGACCAGGTGCTGTTCTGTTGGGAATCCTCCACCGTGGTTCTTTTTCTAAAATTTTCTTTAAAATACTTTTACATACTGCCACAATGCTCTCTCTGTCGCTTCCGCACTCGCACAAAAGCAGGCATTCACTGGCATAAAAGGCTCACAACAGAATTAAAGAATTTGTTTGCAATTCCGACCTCCAACGGCTTTCTTCTTGCAGACTCCCAGCCAGTTGTCTGGCCCTTCAGTGCCTGCGCAATTTCACACCTGTGATTTACAGTGCAGGGTCTGATCGGACCCTGTCACTCACAGCGTGATACCGAGCTTGCTCCCCTGCCACAATAACAAAATGTAATGAGCCGTGCCGAATGATTCAGCAGCGTCTCGGCACAAGGGCTGCGGTGGCGCTTTGGCTGATAGTGGGGTCCAGACAGCCTCATCCTCAGCAGCACATCACATGTACCACTGAGCCTACCAGTCATGAGTACCGGTACGCTCCGTGGCAATGAAAAAGTTCCGGTACTCAGGAGGTTAAAAATAAAAAGTGAGTACCGGCCTATTTAAAGCACTCGGGTAGACGCGGGTGGACGGCGTCCGCCCACTCTTTTCACAGGGTGGACGCCGTCCACCCTGCCAAGAAGCTGGGCCCTACTGAAAAATATGCTGATTTTGTCCGGGTGTTATTTGCAAACACTGGGACACATTCAGCAGCACCTGCAGGTTATCTGCTTTCGATCGCAACAACGTGCCGGCGGGGCTTTCTTAGTTTGGACTCCTGTTGGGCCCATAACAAAGGCCCAATTTCAGGGGTCACCAGGCCTCCTTTTATTCAAGTCTCTTGGCTGGGAGCAGTCAGGAGCCTCAAACTTAGTAGCAAATGCAGCAGAGGGGAAACAAAGGCTCACACCTTGTTAGCACTTCACACATACTTGAGAGGCAGCTTTTCACTTTGTTCAGGCCCTGTTTACAAGATATGCATGTGCTGTAAGAATGTCAGATGTGTTGTCCTTTCCCTGTATTTACTGAAAATAAATAATTTAAGTACCACTATTTTTTCTTGTAAAGCACTGAGGAAGGGTCCCATATGACCCGAAATGCATTGGGAAGATATAAATTGTGTTTTGTGATGATGTGAAAATCACTAACAGAAAGTTCAGAAAGAAAAAATAACAGAAAAAAATTAATGAATAAACAAACATGGTTTGAAACTATTTTTGAATTCGGAAAAAAAAAATTTGAACAAGAATATAAAGGATTAAGACCTCCCTGGTCTGTGTATTACAGTGCACACCACCTCTGAAAGCGGCAGCACCGCTTTCCTCCAATTACAGTATTCAGAACAGTGTGTTTAGACATCACACTAGGTGGGATGAGCACACAAACTAAGTATTGAAAAAATACTTGAGTATATGAAAATAAGAGTGCCGGATGGATTATCAGTAAGGCTCTAGATCTGATGTCACTTCTTATGATGCCACTTCCTGTGATGTCATGTGCCGTGAAATCGCATGGCATTTCACACGACGTCATGTCACACACCGTGATGTCATGCGCAGTGATGCCACTTGCATTCTGATTAACTGGGTTAGCCCCCCCCCTTCTTTTTTTAGGACGTGTGCCATGGTGGTAAGTAAGGTAGTAATTGGTGCAACAGCTTGCACCACAGTATTATGAAGGCAAGTTTGTGGAGGAGGCAGTGGGTGACAAGAATATTTGAGCATATTTGTTGCGTGGCATTGTGTTGTGGTGGAGTTCTGTTCTGCTGTTTATTGTGTTGTGTTTTACCCTGTCTTACTACATTGTGTTATTGTAGTGCTATTTTGTGGTTGTTGCATTGCATTCTTTTTTGACTGTTTTGTTGAACAAGTTACTTACCTTCGGTAACGCTTTTTCTGGTAGATACTATATCTGCCTGTGGATTCCTCACCTTGTGAATATCCCCCTTGCGCCAGCAACATTCGGAAATTCTTTTTCGTAGCCTCGCGCCGACGTGGATAGGACGTCACAGAGACACGGCTCCGCTCGTGACTCCGCTGACGTCACCGACGCCTACAATAGGCCCACGCCGGCGTGATGACATCAGTTCCGCCTTTTTCCGTGCCATCGAGGCACACGGACGGACCAATGACAGTAGATATATACAAAGTATACACAGTATACAATAGTCAAGGCAAAACACACAGTGCAAAGCAAATGCAGGAAAGCAAATGAAACATTTCCTTGACATCAAAATAAATATACATTACAGTACAATAACTCTGGCATAGAAGAGTGGACAACGGGGAGGCGGGTGGGTCAGTGAGGAATCCACAGGCAGATATAGTATCTACCAGAAAAAGCGTTACCGAAGGTAAGTAACTTGTTCTTCTGATTGATACATCTGCCGTGTGGATTCCTCACCTTGTGAATAGAGTCCCACAGCAGTCCCCACTCCCGGAGGAGGGTGTCCACTCTTCTAAACCAGGAAATCCTGAAGGACAGAGCGCGCAAAGTGGCCGTCCCTCCTGACTTCGGTATCCAAGCAGTAATGCTTCGCGAAAGTATGGAGGGAAGACCAGGTTGCCGCCCTACAAATGTCCTCCACAGGAACACCTCTAGCCAAAGCAGAGGTAGTAGACTTAGCTCTAGTGGAATGAGCCCTAATACCCTCTGGAGGTTCCTTACCGGCCAAAGAGTAGCAGATCTTTATACACAGAACGATCCATCTTGATAAAGTTCTTTTATGGACCGCTCTTCCCTTCTTGCAGCCAGCAAAGCCAATGAAGAGTTGATCGTCCAAGCGACAATCTCTAGTTCTGTCCAAATAAAAAGACACCGCCCTCTTAGGGTCCAGACGGTGCAACCTCTCCTCCTCCTTGGAAGGGTGTGGGGGAGGATAAAAGGTAGGGAGGGTAATGGATTGACCAAGGTGGAAAGGAGTCACCACCTTAGGAAGAAAAGCAGCCCTGGTCCTTAGAACCATCCGATCAGCATGTATGTGCAGAAACGGGGGCTTGGAACTCAGAGCTTGAAGCTCACTCACCCTCCTTGCCGAGGAAAACTGCCTTAAAGGTCAAAAGCCTCATAGGACATTTATGAAGAGGCTCAAAGGGAGAGCCCATCAGAAAAGTCAGAACAAGATTCAAGTCCCACTGAGGTACAATAAAAGGTGTAGGAGGAAACTTGTTTACAAGACCCTTCAAAAATCTCAAGACTACAGGTGACTTAAAAAGAGAGGGCTGATCAGGCAAACAAATAAAAGCTGACAGCGCCGAAAGATAGCCCTTAACTGTAGCAACTGCCAGCCCCTGTTGCACCAAAGAAAGAGCAAACCGGAGCACATCTGATAAATGGGCTCTCAACGGGTCAATATCATTCTCACCACACCAAATAACAAACCTAGACCATCTATAAGAATAGACAGTCTTAGTGGAGTCACGTCTGGCAGACAAAATGACATCCACCACATCAGGTGCGAGAGAATAGGAAATCAGGTTGCCCCGTTCAATCTCCAGGCATGAAGGTGCAATGTCTGGAGGTGGGGGTGTAGAACCTGCCCCTCCATCTGAGAGAGGAGGTCTGCCCTGAGAGGGAGACGGAGCGGCGGGTGAGAGGAGAGGTGGAGTAGATCTGTATACCACACCCTTCTTGGCCAATCCGGGGCGACCAATATAACTTGGGCCCGGTCTTGGCGAATTTTCCTCAGAACCCGAGGAATCAAGGGTATGGGAGGAAACGCGTAAAGGAGTTGATTTCCCCAACTCAACTGAAACGCGTCCCCCAAGGCTCCTTGCATCGGATACTGGAGACTGCAGAATAGCGGGCAGTGAGCATTCTCGCGAGTGGCAAACGGGTCCACCCGAGGAGTCCCCCACGTCCGAAAGACGAGACGAACCACCTCCGGATGGAGCCTCCACTCGTGGTCGGCAGAGAACTGCCGACTGAGACTGTCTGCACGCACGTTCAGAACCCCGGCCAGATGATTTGCCATTAGACAAATCTGGTGGTCCTGAACCCAGGACCAGAGACGCAAAGCCTCTCTGCAGAGACACTGCGACCCCACTCCTCCCTGCTTGTTGATGTACCACATCGCGGTCGTGTTGTCCGTCAGGACTTGGATCGACTGACCGCGAAGGGAAGGGAGGAAGGCCTTGAGCGCCAAACGTATCGCCCGCAACTCTAGAAGGTTGATGTGAAGCAACCTTTCCTCCGGAGACCAAAGACCCTTGACCTCCAGATCCCCCAGATGAGCACCGCACCCTAGAGTGGATGCATCCGTTATCACCGTGGCCACCGATGGAGGTAGAAGGAAAGGCTTCCCTTGCGACAGGTTGCCTTCCACACTCCACCAAGACAGATCTGCTGCAGTTTCTCTGGAGATCTTCACAGACTCCCCGAGATCTCCGTTGTGCTGATACCACTGCCTGCGGAGGCACCACTGGAGTGCCCTCATGTGCCAGCGTGCATGGTTGACCAGGAGAATGCAAGAAGCCATCCGACCGAGCAGGCGAAGGACCTTCAGGACTGGAACGACCGCTCCAGGGCAAAACAAAGGAATCATTTCCTGTATGTCGCGAATCCTTTGAGGTGGAGGGAATGCACGACAAACAGTAGTGTCCAGTACGGCACCTATGAACAGGTTGCGCTGGGAGGGCACCAGGTGAGACTTGGGTACATTTATTGAAAAACCCAACCTGAACAACAACTGAGTTGTCTCCTGCAGATGATGGAGCACCTTCTCTGACGACTCCGCTTTGATCAGCCAGTCGTCCAAATACGGGAACACAGGTATCCCCGATCTCCTGAGATGAGCTGCCACCACCGCCATCACCTTGGTGAAGACTCGAGGCGCAGTAGTAAGACCAAACGGAAGGATCGCAAACTGGTAGTGCTGCGACCCAACCGTGAAACGGAGATACTTCCTGTGCGACTTCAGGATGGGTATATGGAAATACGCATCCTGCAAGTCGAGCGACACCATCAGGTCTCCTTCCATCAACGCTTGAAGAACCTGAACAAGGGTGAGCATCTTGAATTTCTCCTGCTTCAGATAGAGATTCAAGATCCTGAGGTCCAGGATAGGACGAAGCCTGCCATCCTTTTTGGGGATCAGGAAATACCGGGAGTAGCATCCCTGACCCCTTTCCTGCTCTGGGACCACCTCTATCGCACCCTTTCGTAACAGAGTTAGAACCTCCTCTTGCAGAAGAGATTAGACTTGAACTCCACTGTAGGCAGAGTCAATTGAAGAAGCTCAGCAGCCTTTCTCATAACCAGATGGTAAGGCTGGATATCCTTAGAGGGAGCACCTGAGCCTGAGGGCAACTCCCACTCTGGAGAGAAATCAAGGATCCCAGAATCCGCCAATTCCTCAAAACAGCTCTCCTCTAGTTCACCCTCTTCGACATCAGACTGTGAGCCCATATAACTCTGCTCCTCCAAAAGGCGTTGCGCTTCTCTCCTTGACCTCTCCTTTACACGCCTCGCAGCCGGATCCACCAGCAGCTTCGACGGATTCGGTGCCGGCACCGGTATCGAGTCCGACGGCACAGAAGAATACCCTCGAGGATGATCAGGAGCAGGCGACGCCGGAATCGGCGTCGACGACTTCGGCGGAGCCGGTGATTTGCCAATGCGGCGTCGGAGCCGGCATGTAAGGCATAAACGGAGCCGGAGGATAGGAGTGAGGAACTCCCTGGCTGAAAGCCAAAGGACCCATGGGACCCGAAGGTGCACCAGAGGGGTACCAAGCCCTTGAGAAAACGCCATACATTGCGTTAAGAAACGCTGAAGGGTCCTGGCCTGGGGCAGGAAAGGGCGGTTGAAAACCATCAGGCCGGTCCTGAGGAGGGATCGGATTCGGCTCTTCAGCAGGCGCAGAATCCACATCCTCCCGGGCCTCTTCCTCTTCTCGGGCCGGGGACGGCGCCGGGGACGGATTCGGGACCGGTGAAGCATCCGGAGCCGGAGATGGAGACCGCCCACGCGACTCAGATGGAGAGGCTTCACCTTCATGCTCGGAGACTTCGAGGGTAACCACCTTCGAACGTACCTTCTTCGGTGACCTCGACCCCGACTCCTTACCAGAGCGACGTCGGGACTCATGTCTCCTCTTCTTGTGCTTCTTCTTCGACTTTGAAACATGATCCGACGCCGACTTCGAAGACGACCTCTCTCGAGAAGCAGACCTCGACCTCGCCCTGGACTTCGACCTCGCCCTTCGAGAACGAGACCTCGACGACTTCTCCTTTCCAGCTTTCACCTTCGCAACCAGAAGTTTGGCTTCTCTCTCCCTCAGGGCCTTCGGATTCATCTTCCGACACGAAGAACAATCCTCCACATCATGGTCGGAACTTAAACACCAGATGCAGTCTTCATGGGGGTCGGTAATGGACATCATTTTACCGCACTCCCTGCAGGGCTTGAAGCCAGTCTTCTTGGATGACATCCTCGAAGAGACAGGATACAGAGAAGCAGAATTAAGTAACAAAACGGCAACAAAGTACCAGTAGGCTACAGAGATTCCCGATAACCGTTAGCGTCGACGACGCGGAAAAAAGGGAACTGATGTCATCACGCCGGCGTGGGCCTATTGTAGGCGTCGGTGACGTCAGCGGAGTCGCGAGCGGAGCCGTGTCTCTGTGACGTCCTATCCACGTCGGCGCGAGGCTACGAAAAAGAATTTCCGAATGTTGCTGGCGCAAGGGGGATATTCACAAGGTGAGGAATCCACACGGCAGATGTATCTATCAGAAGTGCTCCATTATATTTTTGTTATGTTATTTTGCTTTGTGTTATTTCATTGTTCTGTAGTTTGCTATAGAGATGTAAACAAGTTCCGTACATTTCCCGTCAAAAGCAGCACAATCCTTTAAAGTTCCAGTAACAAAAAGCCACTTACCATTACCAATGGTAGGAAAAAAAAGACTGCCTGAGCTTTTGAACTACTTAATATATTGCTCAGCTAAAAATCCTCTGCATAGACCTCTGTTACATCAGCACTTTCAGTGCTCACATTATGTGGTACAGACCAACTTCTAAACACAGAATGTGAAGGAAGGAAGAATTGCTTAAGATCATTTAAACATGGTCTTTAAGAAACATTAAAGATCATAGAAAAGATAGGTATCGGGCGTGGCTTTGTATTGTAGGGGTGTTGTGTTATGCGCCGTGGTGTAGCTCCGGGGTGAGGGCCTGCAATCTTCTGCCATCTGGCGCCCCAGAGAGTGAGGCGCGCCTCTGAGGGCGGTTGTCGACCTGTCTTGGGGCAGACGCTTCTTGCGGAAGGGTTTTGGGCTCTAGGCCCCTCCCCGATGTCCATCCTACCTGGGCTGTGGCCACACTTAAGAGACGGGCTGTGTCACGTGAGCAGGCCAGGGCTGCGGCTGCTGGGGCCCACTGCGTGCTGAAGGCACACGAACACTGTAGTCTCCATCTCCCTTCGCCCTGCATTGCCAGCTAGACACGATAGACTGCTGGGGCAGAGGGGGCAGGCGGGGCTGCTGCTGTTGGCCCTCCCTGCCAATGTGAGATCATCAAGCCTCTTCCTCCTTCCACGCAGGAGGTTGTAGGAGGACACGAGCTTGAGGGGCACTGTAGAAGAAGTGATTTGAGATTGCGAAGGCGCCCCCCCAACTACTTATCCACACTTTACAACTTCTCTGCCAGAGACAGAACCAAGGGGAGTCCATCTTGTTTCTCTCCCTATCTTTGCCTCCTTCGTGTTACCTGCATGGCGTTTGAGGCTCTTGGTCGGATTGCGATTCACGCTGCAAGCTGTCGTGACCTGCAGTACCGGGGCTGCTCCTTCCTCCCCAAAGTTGGTGGATTCTGGCAGAGTTGATGGACCGAGAGCCAAAACTTTTCAGACACTCACCCCCAGTCACAGATCTGGGTTGAATCCATCATCGCAGAGACGCAGAGACCATGGTGCAACCAAGGGTTAGAAAATCCACAATGCTGGCCTCGTCATTGGGGATGTCATCCTCCACCATGGCCGCTATGGAGTCTGCAGGGGAAGGCCTGACTGCGCTAGATACATCGACTGGAGCTAACTCAGCACTGGCAATTATTGACTCCATTTTATAAGCCATCACTGAGACATGGTAGAGCATGGAGGACGGGTGGATGCAGTGGCCTGAGAGCTCTGGCTGTTATGGGCTGAACAGTGAAAACTCATAGAATTCAGTCTGCGGAGGCAGCCAACTCTAACCTTTGGCCATAAATGCAGTCGCTCAGTGCGCAGGTGGATGTACTCGCCAACGAGGTTAGTTAATTGGAGGAAAAGCTCGACTATCTTGAAGGCAGGTCCCGGCGCATCAATTGTCGCATCCTTGGCTTGCCAGGGTGTGCCGAGTATGGAGACCCAGCTACTTTCTTCCAGGCTTGGCTCTCCATGGAAGTTGCACCGGGGGGACTGTCACCTCAATTCACTGCCGAATGAGTGCACAGGCTGCATGCCTGCTGGCCCCGCCTGGTGTGCCTCTGCAACCAGTACTAGACAAGCAACTTAATTTATGGGACAGAGACGGAGTACTCCAAGCAAAACTCTACCTCTTTCCAGACTGCAACGTTGCACACCAGCATCAGCAAGTATCCTTTGCAGGAGTGAAGCGTACGCTAAAGGATGTGGTTATCAAGTACTCCCTTTTGCTCCCAGCAAAATTGAAGATGATCGCATATGGTAAGACCTACTTCTTCAGGGAGCCCGGAGATGCTTGGTACTGGGCTGAACGATGCAGGCAGGCCTCTCTGGAGCCTGATCACACTGTGCTGGGCAGAGCCCCCCTCGACTAACCTGCGGCAGGAGCACCGTGACTGTCAACTCCCAGCAATGCATAGGAGGACCTCGGTGTCTCTGGTTCTCCTTCGCCTATTTAAGCAATACAGAAGAACCCTTGTAGTGGCAGCACATTTGCGAAACTTGACACACTACTTCAATTGTGCCTTGCCCATAATCGATGAAACCCACCTCTTCCAAACCACCCCATTGCCTGAGTTGCCATCTCCTTTCCACAAGGGGCTGCACAATGGGCCTCCTTGCCAGCTGTAGAAGAAGTAGGGTACTACACCAGGGAATACTTCTTTTACTCACTTCCTCTTGACTTGCATGTCAGATTAGATAGGTTTCTCTGCCCTCCACACACCAAACTACTCGTCACAGGTACAGAATACCTTGGCAATCTGCATTGATCCTATGTTGGTTGCCTACTCCCAGGCAGATATTCACAAGGAGTTTTGCACACACTGTCAGACATTGTATGCATCCGGCCGTACTCTGTGCCATGCTGAGACAGATGACTTCCTTTCCACGGTTGTCCTTTCGCGTGTCTCAGCAGAACACAACCAACTTCTCTGTGGCCCTGTCATGGAGGAAGAGATCCGATCTGCTATATGGGATTCTCCCACTTATAAGACCTCCGGGATTGGATGTCCTCCCCATCGAGTTCTAGAAGATGTACTCGGACCTGTTGGCGGAACTATATGCCGCAGCTCCGTACGCAGGCCTACTTCCTGGTTCCCGGAGTGAGGCACTGCTGGTCTCCTTGCCTAAGCCAGGCAGAGACCAGCTAGACGTGGGCTCTTATTGCCCTCTGGCCTTGATGGGGTATGACTATAAGATCCCCAGTAAAGTATTGCCCTCTTGTTTACTGACCTGTATAGTGTATTTGGCTCATGAGGACGAGCACAAGTTTATATTGGGGAGATGTTTGTCACTTCATTTGCGGTGACTCAATCGGCTGCTTGAAGCAGTCCCAAAGCTGTATCGGCACTCTGCTTGTCAGGTATTAGACCTTGAAAAGTCGTTTGATATACTGAAATGGGGAAATAGGTTTGTTGTACTGAGGAAGATGGGGATGGGGGAGGGACTGGTCCGCTGGGTCAAGCCACTTTATACGAAGCAGACCGTCAGAGTTCAGATTGGCCAGTTGATATCTGTCCTAATCCCAAAGTGACAGAGTATGAGGTAGCGGTGCCGTTTGTTGCTACTGGTCATAGCCCCTGGCCTCAAATCTACGTGACATATCACGTAGATTTGAGGTCAAGTTATCCTGAATTTCAATATTTTTTGGATCAGGAGTAAAGTGAATTGCCCAATGAGTAATGCTGTAGAAAGATTAATGACTGACAATCATGCTCTTTTCTATATGATCATGTGACCTGTATTGTTGATATATCTGACTGACTAAAGAGAATGTTTAAGGCTTGCGTTTATAGTAATGTGATTTGGAGTAGTATGTAACAAGACTTAGAACCATGTATGTACTTTTATTCTCAGTAGAAGATTGCAGAGCTGAGATTAATATGAAGTTTTCTGTGTACTGTTATGTGAACTTACTGTGACAACCTTTTATCTCAATGTATATACTTCTTTTATGCTTCTTTATTTATAGACTTGTGGTTTGCTTCTTTCTCTTCTTCTGTCCTCCCCCGCTACATTTCGGTTGTATAGAGAGTACCTCGCACGAAATAGAAAACAGTATACATTTGGAGAAGCGAGGACACTCCCCACCTGGGTGGATTCGGGTGGTAGCAGAATTGTACTTTATTTGTATCATCCATAGCAAGATATGTATTAATTTATATGCTGTGGTCTATGCACAACGTGAGATGGTGCGATATAGCAATGATACTGCTTAATGAATGAGTCTGTGGCCTGGATATGTAAACAGGAACTTTCATACTACAAGATGGCGCTTATAGGATTCTATTAGTAAATCACCATGATAATATGGCGTCGGAATCGGGTACTACAGTGACGCGATCCGTAGCTTCGCTTTGGGTAATTTGTAACATTTGACCAATGAGCGAAATAGTGGATCAGTTAAATACCTGGAATGTTTAAAAGAGTTATTTACAAGATTGATCGTAATACTTGAATTGGGATTAAATAGTTTGTAATATGGTATTTGGTTGAACACATGCGGGATATTGCATTACGTCATATAGGAAGTGGAGTGGTACATGATTTACTCGTTACTAGGATTTACACATATCTTTCAAGTTTACTTACTTTGCACACTTAAAGATGGCGCTGGCGGTCTTAACTATTTATAGACCATTTCAAAATGGCGCTGATGTAGGACGCCGGCTACCGAAGGGATTGTTGATAGATACGACTCGACATGGAAAATATATGGTGGGTGAGATATCAGGGCAAAACTTGCATAAATTAGTGTTATAAGAAACTGATGGATTATTATTATAAGACACTTGCCTGAAGCTGCGGGGGTGAGGTGAGCTAGCCTCCAGCGTTGCCGCCACCGCCAGGAGTCACGACCAGCTTGGACTGCGCCGCCGGCCAGGGACTACATTTCCCGGCAGCCTCAGCGGCGGCGCTGCTTACACGTGCACCGCAAGCGCCAGGAGGCGCCTTAAAACAGCGTTTGGCCGGCGGAGCGGGGGGACACTTGCCTGAAGCTGCGGGGGTGAGGTGAGCTAGCCTCCAGCGTTGCCGCCACCGCCAGGAGTCACGACCAGCTTGGACTGCGCCACCGCCCCGGGACTACATTTCCCAGCAGCCTCAGCGCTGCTTACACGTGCAACGCAAGCGCCAGGAGGCGCCTTAAAATAGCGTTTGGCCGGCACAGCGGGGGGACACTTGCCTGAAGCTGAAGGGGGTGAGGTGAGCTAGCCTCCAGCGTTGCCGCCACGGCCAGGAGTCATGACCAGCTTGGACTGCGCCGCCGCCCCGGGACTACATTTCCCGGCAGCCTCAGCGGCGGCGCTGCTTACACGTGCACCGCAAGCGCCAGGAGGCGCCTTAAAACAGCGTTTGGCCGGCGGAGCGGGGGGACACTTGCCTGAAGCTGCGGGGGTGAGGTGAGCTAGCCTCCAGCGTTGCCGCCACCGCCAGGAGTCAAGACCAGCTTGGACTGCGCCGCCGCCCCGGGACTACATTTCCCGGCAGCCTCAGCGGCGGCGGTGTTTACACGTGCACCGCAAGCGCCAAGAGGCGCCTTAAAACAGCGTTTGGCCGGCGGAGCGGGGCGACACTTGCCTGAAGCTGCGGGGGTGAGGTGAGCTGGCCTCCAGCGTTGCCGACACCGCCAGGAGTCACGACCAGCTTGGACTGCGCCGCCGCCCCGGGACTACATTTCTTGGCAGCCTCAGTGGCGGCGCTGCTTACACGTGCACCTCAAGCGCCAGGAGGCACCTTAAAACAGCGTTTGGCCCGCTTCGCGGGACGCCGAGCGAAGCCCGGGCAAAGGGCGGGCCCTCTTAGGCCCTCAGAGTCAGGAGGAGGCTGGGCTGGGCCACGGACTTTGGCGTATACTTCAAGGTCTTGCCGACTTCAGTGAGTTCCTTTTAAATGTTACCTGAGTAAAGTGCCTGTAAACATTAATGTTAATATCTGTATCCTGATTAGCCTTGAGGAAACTATGTCTATGGGGAAGACAAATAAATCTGCACTTGCCCTCGGAACCATGGATAATTACCTAGTAAAAAAAAAAAGTGACTCAAATTAATACCGAGCGAAGGGCTTCACTGGGTTAAGGAAACCAATGTGATGTACATGAAGAGGCACTTTTTCCAATGTCTGACCTGGCCGTAACTGCTAACTTGGATCAAGGCAACGGCGAGGGGGGCACTACTATTATGGTCGATGCACAGGTCCTTGCTGAACCTAATGACGATCGTCCTGATTTAGCTAACGATATAATAGAAGAATTACCACCTTCCCCTAGGTCAGTCAGATCTTGTAGAAAGCCCCAAACCAAAAGGGCGGGGTAAGAACAGTAAAAGAAGAGTAGAAAAAGGTCACATAGTCGCAAACACTGCAGCAGATGCAAATGATCTGCAGGAGGGAAAAACTGCGGATGGTACAAATATATCTTTGGAACAATTTACTCTCCTAATCCATATGATGGAAGCTAAGATAGAGGGAAACATTGCAGAGCTGATGAAACCCCTGATCTCTAAATTAGATACTGTGGCTTCAGAAGTGGAGAGATTGGGTGGCATCTTGGCATAACACATGGCCTCAGCTGCTGCTGGAAGATCAATAGAAGTGGATAAGAGCCCAGCTGCTGAGGGCCAAGGAGCGGGCAGAGTAACTTTACAGCAAACGAGCCAGCTGTCATCTGTAACCGAGCCATCCCACTTCTGCCTATCCCTCCAAATACCGGGAATATAAAGGCCACTGTAGCCTCAGAGGGAACGCCAGCGCCTACCTATGTAAAGAAAAGTCGTTATGTTAATCTTCCTCTGGACTGTGCACCATACGTGGTGGTTCTTACAAACGTTCCTCCCACTGAATGTCATCTTACTCAGTTCCATGAAGAATCTCATGATTCATTAAAAAATAGAACAATATCATGGCTGAATAAAAACTGTGGGTTCCCAGTTAGATATGCCGATCAAGTCTTGTCAACAAGGAGGGTTAACTGGGTTGGAACTTCCAAAAAGACAATAAATGGTGACTGCATTATCGTCAACTTCAAACATCCCCAACATGTTGCCACAGTCTTACTAAGAGCGGCCTCCCTAGTTTACACTGAGAACAGTATATGTGTTCGCCCCCTTGGCTATTTTTACACCCACTTGATTAAAGCCCCACTGAATCCTGGGCCTTTAAGACCATTTACTCCTAAGCAGCCGCTGACCTCGAATGAAGTATATCAGTACAATGTTGGTAATCAGTGTGGAAATGGGTTCAACATTGTAACACAGAACAGATATGACACTCTTTCAGGTTTGTCCTGTGATTGACTTGAGGAATCTGTGGACCAGGGAATTGATAGCTTGGAGGAAGTGGGACGTACAGAGATAACTTGTGTAAAAATTAGGGAGAATAATGTAATCTCATGGAATATTGCGGGCCTGGGTACTAAGATGGAGGACTGCAATTGGATCAAGTATATTAAGCAGTTTCAAATTATATGCCTGCTGGAGACCTGGTCTGTTGAATGTAATCACTTTCTCGAAGGGTACAAGGCTTTTTTATATCCCTGCAACGGCAACCAATAGGGGCAGACCCAAGGGGGGAATGTAACGATTATATCTGTTGCTTTTTCTAGTAAAGTTCTTAGAGTGCCAACTTGTAATACTGGTATCATCGGTTTAGTCTTATTGGGGGATAACTGTATTGGCCGTGTTGTAAATTTTTATAATGCTATTAATTTTGGTTCTGTTCCTAGTCAGATAGAAGCATTGAATGCTTTTATTAGTAGCTCAATGAAGGACTGTCTACATAACCTGTGCATCCATGTGGGGACCCCCTCCTTAAATGCATTAGGGACCTTCATTGTGCACAGTCCGAGGGTTTCCACCTTGAACATACCATTGAGGGGGAATACCTAAATGATATGCTTAATGATCTGGACTTAACGGCGACAATGGCTCTGATGGACCCTACGGTGCTATTTGAGATACCAACCTTTAAGGGCCATGGGAGGGGAACCTTCATTGACTATGTACTTTTAACATCTTCAATGCAGCCCTTTGTGGATTCCTTTATTATTGAGGACAGTGAATTTAGTGACCACAACCCACTCACTGTACATATGAAGGGCCCATGGATAGCTGTAGAAGGGCTGAATCAATTTCAATCAATTCAATCTTTATTTGGTTAAAAAAACCTTGTAAGATACAATACATATAACTAATAAATACAAGCGGATACAAAGTCACAGTAACATTTGGGTACAATTAGCAGCACATTTTCTTGTATCAAATAATACCGAGTATGTAATTACATTTCCCTGAAGGTTTTTTTTGGTTGGAAGACAATTCATCATAGTCAGCTTGCCTCATCTAACGAGTATACAGAATAAAACAATAAAATATTTTCTATATAAAACAGTACCAGGATCACTAAAAACAACAACACTATCATTTGGCGACCAATATCATGTTAAGCTAGCCAGTTCATTATACTTCTGCACCTAACTTATACGTTCAATTCTAGCCAGCGATAGTGCAATACAATGGTAGATAAAGTTAGATTTTAAAACCTTTCCTCTTTCTGATCAAAGCTACACATAAGAGGAAACGGCTCAGGCTGAACACTATCGGTTGAGAGGTGTCTCCCTTAAAAATTCATGGCCCAACCCCAATGTGGCGAAAGCCTAACATTTTGCATATGGGC
This sequence comes from Lissotriton vulgaris, assembly GCF_964263255.1. Lineage (NCBI taxonomy): Eukaryota > Metazoa > Chordata > Amphibia > Caudata > Salamandridae > Lissotriton > Lissotriton vulgaris. The sequence continues at coordinate 268,212,183 of NC_141685.1, forward strand.
TTTAACCATTTTTTCCTTGCGTTAAGATATGCAGGACATATAAATAAAACATGAGACTCATCCTCTTTCAACCCCATTTCACAAAGCTCACATAGAGCTGAATCAGTATTCCTGTCTGCACCCTTATTACAGTGCCATTTGATTGTCCTGTCCCTCGTTTTGCAAAATGCTGTACCGGAATTTTAGATATAGACTTTTAGCCAACGGGGGGTAAATTTCATCCATAAGGGGCTCTAGTTTTTTTTTTTGTTTTTTTTTGGTGTAAGAGGTTTATTTGCACTTATCACACATGGAAATACGTTACATGCGATTCGCCTACAACCGTTATCGGCCGGCTCCAGTTGTATGCGCCCGAAGGGGCTCGTTTGATCATGTACACAGCCCATCAGCCGACATCCTTAGGACCGGCGGCGTCTTGCAGTGGAATCACAGTACTAGAATCAAGTGCGAAATTCACTCTAAATCACGCCAGGGTTCTTACTTTTTTGGTAACATTTTCTCCCAACATTAACTGAATTTAACCATTCATTAAATTAACTCAAAAGTGTCCGTCAGCACGAATCACCTGCGTCACAGCATCCTCCCTCCCAGTCCATACCATGGTACTAGAATTCAGCAGTTTGCCACACTCCCTGCATCCATACTAGCTGTCTTCAATTACTTCCCCTGCCGCCCCATGTTCCAATAAATAGCTTCTGAGGTACTCCCAGTAGTCTTTTGGCCGTGATCTGGCCGGAAGCTCCTCCTCATAGGTGGTCAGATTGTCATGACAGTACGTCATATCTTCCAACCATCGTTTGACCTCCGGGCCATGTCTACTGTTCCAGTGTAGGGATACCCTCCTTTTGGCCAACAACAGTGCAACCGCGCAGAACTTACGTTTTCTTGCTCTCAACTGCGGTTCGATTCCCAAGAGGCATAGTTTGGCATCACAGATCAAGGAGGACCCCAACATTTCATTCAGCGTGTGTACCACTTGTTCCCAATAGCCCGCCACCCTCCGACAGTGCCAAGCTAGGTGCATGAAATCCGCCCCCTCCTGTCTACACCTTGTGCACTTTGAGTCCTCCTGTAGCCCATATCTGTGGAGTCTTTGAGGCGTGTAGTATGCCTGATGTAGATATTTGTAATGTATGATTCTCAGATTGCCGTTCGGTGTTAGCATGTCAGTTAGCATGCACGCAGATGCCCACTCCTCCTCAGTCAGGGGTGTTACTAGGCCCTCGCTCCACCTATTCCTAGCCTTGTCAGTGCCTCCCCCTATCGCTCCCTGTAAGCTGGTGTATAATCTAGATACCAGGTGAGACGCCGTTGGTGTGGTGAGTAGGAGTTGCAGTGGTGCCAGTGGTGTCGGTTCCTCCGGGTGTGTTGGATAATGTTCCTTCAGTGCCCTCTGTAACCTATAATAGTTGAACCTGAATAGGAGGGACGGGTTGCTAATGTATTGCATCTTGTCCAATGTTTGGAAGACCCCATTTTGATACAGGTCACCCATTTTGTCTATTCCCGCCCGCCTCAGTAGATCCATGCCAACCTGCTCTTGCGTAACTGAGATATGCGGGTTATAAGCTAGTGGGAGTGCCGGGGCGTACAGCGGCAGGGCGTTAGCCGCCTTGCCCATCAGTCTCCAGGCCTCCGCTGTGGTGTCCACAGTGTTGATGTCACGTTCATGGAGCTTCGGGCGTCTGTGTAGTAATATGTTTGCTAGCGGTATCGGTTCCGCGTCCCCTGCTTCCACCGCCACATGCGTCAAGAAGGGTATCTCGTGGTGCCAATAATGCGCGAATTGCGCCTGAGCGCATAAGTAGTACAGATATAAATCCGGCACCTTGAAGCCCCCCCTGGCATACGGGAGTGTCATGGTGTGCAATTCCATTCTTGCCTGCTTTCCGGCCCAGAGCAAACTAATCACCAAGGTGTTAATATTGCGGAACACTGCCGCCGGTGGTTTAATTGGGATGTTGTTGAATAAGTACAGGAACTTGGGCAGGAGCACCATTTTAACGATGGCGGCCCGGTCTGCTAGGGACAGCGGTAGTTTGTTCCATCTTTTAACTTTATCCTCCAAGGCCGCTATAGCTCTCCCATAGTTAGTGCGTATGACTATTTCTGGGTCCCTGTGAAACCATACCCCTAAGTACTTAGTAGGGTCTTCCTGCCACGCGAGTGGGTAGTCGAGGGGTGTGGGAAGTGTGCTGTCCGTCAGTGCCAGGACAAGAGACTTATCCCAGTTTATCTGTAATCCGGAGTGATTACCAAACTTGATGTACTCCCTCAGCAGCGGATTTAGGTTTTGTGCCGGGTTCTTTTACAGGCCAGCGGCTCCAGGACCAACGCAAACAGCATCGGCGAGAGCGGACAGCCCTGCCTGGTGCCTCTGCATATCTTAATGGGCTCTGATATATGTCTATTTATTCTTATGCGTGCCGACAGGTTGTTATATAGCATGGAGATCCACCCAAGGAACATCAGGGGAAATCCCATGCGCACTAGGATCGCCTGAATGAAGGACCATCCTATGGTGTCGAACGCCTTGGCAGCGTCAAGTAGCACCGCCACTGCTTTCGTGTCTGGAGTTAAGTAGTGGGCCAGGGCAAATAGTGTGCGGGTGTTGTGTGTGGTGGCTCTGTCAGGTATAAATCCAGATTGGTCTGGCCGTATTAAAAGGGGCATCAGTGGTTTTAGCCTGTCTGCCAGTAGACTGGCGATTATTTTCGTGTCTACATTTAATAGGGACAGGGGGCGGTATGAGTCACATTTATCTTCCTCCTTACCCGGCTTTAAGAGCGCAATGAGTAAGGCTTCTCTCATGGAGTCGGGCAAGGTTTGGGCCTCATGTGCCGCCCCATAAAGTCTAACCAAGTGGGGGGCAAGCAGATCCGCATATTCTTTGTAGAATTCTGTTACATACCCATCTGGCCCCGGGGCTTTGTTGTTCGGCAAGCGTTTGATAGTATCTGTAACCTCCTCTACCGTGACAGGCCTTGCTAAGTATGCTCTATGGCCGTCCGACAGCCATGCTAGTTCCACATCTTCCATGTAAGCGAGCAAGTCCTCCTGCGCGGGTGCGGGGCGTGTTGCGTATTGGGCGCTGTAGTGTATCATAAATTCCTTTGTAATCCCTTTAACGTCCTCAACCTTTTCACCAGTGGCCTTACAGATGGTCCGTATGTGTTGAGGGGCCCTCCCTGAGCATATCTTGTCTGCCAGCGCCTTGCCCGGTCTGCCGCCCTCCCCATAGCGCCTGGCCGTTGCCCGTTTAGTGACATATTTGAGTTCGTCAGAGGCGAACTGTCTATGTTCTGTCAGAAGGGTCTGTATGTCTCCCAGTACCTTGGTGTCCCCTGTGTGCGTGTATGATTGCTCCAGTATCTGTATGGCCTCTTCGCGTGTGCGCAGTTGTTGTCGGATGCCCTTCAGTATACCCGAGGACGTGCTAATGCATATCCCCCTGATTGTGGCCTTGAACGCTTCCCACAGAAGACAAGGGTCGTCCGTTGTCGGGCCGTTTATGTCGAAGTAGTCTACGATCGCTGTGTGTAAAGTGGTGACATATAGCGGGTCTTTCAGGGCAGCCGCGTTGAAACGCCAGGTGAAGGGCGGTGTCTCATAATGTGGGACCATAATCTTTAGCAAAACTGGGTTGTGATCTGATAGCGTTCTGGGCAGATGCGAAATGTGTTGAACCCAGGTCAGCACCTCCCGTGTACCCAACCAATAGTCCAGTCGCGCCCAGCTATTGTTCGCAGCATTTATGTGAGTCGCGGCCGGGACCCCCGGGTTCTTATCCCTCCATATGTCAGTTAGTTGGAGGTCTTCCATCGCTTCCTGCAACATGTGTCGTGCATTGCCATGGTGTTCCGTAGTATGTGTAGCGCGGTCTAACTGGTCTTGCTGTGTTACATTAAAATCTCCTCCCCACAGTATGTGATCTACCTGTTTTTCTGTGAGTGCCTGCCACAGCTTCCTGTAAAATCCCGGGTCATCTACGTTAGGGCCATATGTGTTCAGCAATAAGACCCTCTGCCCCCTGACCTTACCCTCTACCAGAACACTTCTACCCTCCGAGTCTTTGCTCACACTCGTGATATCAAAGTGCGTTCCCTTGCGTATCAGGATACTGACCCCCCTGGAGTAGGTCGAGTAATTTGAGCTTGTAACCGATTCTGCCCATCTGTTACCCAATGTAGGTGCTTGGGTAGTGGCCTGGTGTGTTTCCTGTAAGAAAACTATATCCACATGCAGCCTGTCAAAGTAAGCAAACATCTGCCTGATCTTTTTCGGGTTGCCTAGCCCCCTTACATTCCACGTGAGCAGGGTCAATGCGTTAACTCTCGACATTGTGACATGCATTCATCAGGATGTATCGCATGTGACGTAACCACTTTGTACGGTGTGGTGCAGACTTTGAACAATGGAGTGTGTGGTGCGTGATCCACGTCAGATCTGTGATGCTGATATAACTGTTTGCTTGTGTACGTATATTCCAGGAGGTCGCCATGCCTCTCAGACACAGTGTTCGTGATTCGGACAACCCCGGTTCCCCCTCTTTCCCCCCACCCACTTTAGCACCCGAACTTCGCCAAAGCCATCCCTTAACAAACTGTTCCCTCAATTGAAAACTCTGTGTGGGGCGCACCCTCTTGGGGGTGTCGCCAGGTTCACACATCACCATCCACGTAGTGGACGTGGACAGACGCCTATTCCGACTTCAATGTCGTGTGTAAAGTCTTTCACCCCTCTCCCTCCTTTTGCCATCCCACTGTAAGAGTATGACATCGTGTACCTCACAACAACTCAATACAACATACCCCAGTCTCACATGTCAGCGGGTGTGCAGGGCAGTGCCAGAAATAAGGTCCAGCCCGAGGGCCATCTAGTGTTCACGCTCCTGGTACACACTTAACTGTCTGGCGAGTCAGTTAGCCTCTCGACCATGTAGTCTCTCTGTGTACCTTCCGGAGGTCACCTGCCCCCCAAATACTCACTGCGAGGACAAACCTCCCAGGTCCCACCGCTGTGATGTCCAGTGTGTACGCCGTTGTAGTCCCGCTGCGTCAAGTCGAGCGCCCTGGTGCAGTCACTCACTTGCCAGTCGTAGCCTCCTGTGGCCCAATGTAGTCCCTGAGCTGCTCCAGGGGCACCGTGGCTTCTAGTCCGCTCCACTTTTCATTCCACGTCGCTCGTCGATCCCGCTCTGTTCTGCTCTTTTCGTTGCTTCCCTTGCTGCTTGATGAAGTCATGTGCCGCCTGTACTGTCGGCAAAATGACCGGTTTGCCCAAGTTCGTGATTTTAAGTTTGGCGGGGTAAAGCATGGCGTATTCGAGACCCATGTCTCGTAGCTTCTTTTTCACCGGTGCAAATTCTTTCCGCGCCAGTTGTACCGCCATGGTGTGGTCGGGGTAGAATTCCAGAGTGTTCCCCTGGTGAGTTATTTTGCCCATGTCCCTTGCGAGTCGTAGGACTGTGTCTCTGTCTCTGTAGTTAAGTGTCCGCGCTATTATCATTCTTGGTGCAGCCCCCGGTTTCGGCACTGGTGCCAGGGAGCGATGAGCCCTTTCGATCAGAAACACCGAGGATAGTTTTTCGGCTCCAAAGACATCTTTCAGGAGTGTTTCGATATATGTTTCCATCTTCCCTGTGTTGGTGGATTCTGGCAGGCCCGAAATTCGGAGGTTGTTCCGCCTGGACCTGGCTTCCTGATCCTCCACTTTCGCTCGAAGGGCTTCCACAGTTTTCTCTAGTCCCCCACAGACTTTCGACGTGGTTTTTTGCTCATCTTCCACTTGCGAGATCCTTTGTTCTGCCTCTACTAGCCTTCCGTCGTGGTCCTCTATTTTGGCCGCCATATTATCCACTCTCTGCATTACATTATCCAGTTTCCCGTTCATTTCTTGCAAACTCTGCTGGATTGCGCGGAGCACCGATTCCATGGCAGACCCCTCCGCCACGTCTCCGTCACCATCAGCTTCGGGGGTGGTCGTCACGTTTTTGGGCTGTTTCCTCGCTTCAAAGGGGAGCTTTGACTGCTGTTTCTCCGGCTTCCCCATGGTTCGCTGTGGCCAAGGTGGGGTGTGCCCGGCCGAGTTAGGGCTGCTGGCCGTCTGTGTGCTTTGCCTCGCTGGTGTCTGGGTCCCCCACCTCAGGGTTCGTCTGCTCATCGATGGGGGCTGCTGCCAGGCGCAGTGTCGATGGTAATTATCTCTTGTCGGCGAACCTGTGGCTGAGTCCTTAGCGGGACCGCGCAATCTCGCGTTAAATTACCGGGTGCGGACTGGATGTGGAGCGATGTGCTGGGCTGTATCGCATCTGGGGGACCGTCATGCGTCTCTGTGATCACGGAGCGCCGCGCACCTTCCCCGAGCGCGCTGTGTTGTTGGCGCGCTTTCCAGGTGTACAGTTGTCTGGTTCCCACAGACTCAAGCGCTGGACCGGCTCACCTCATGTGTGCTTCCTCCGACGTCGGCTTCTATTGCACCGTGTGCCGAGGCTCCGCTTCGCTCGCCCTGGCGGCAGCCGACACTGCCAGTCTTATGCGTTCCAGCGCCGCCGCCATTTTGGATCCGGTGGAACGCATCTCGCAAGTCACCGCAGTCTAGCTCAGCCACCGGCAAACGCTGTCCCGCGGTCCCGCAGTCCTCACAGCATCCCCATCACGGCTCGACAATGTCGCGTGGCAGTTCTCAGCACTCCGCAGGCACCGTTCCGTCTTAAAGCTGGCAACCGCCGATCGCGGCCATTTTGTGCGCGCCCCGGCGGCGCCTCGTTTGTCCGCTGTTTTCTCGCTGTATGGCGCAGAAACTTCCTCCAATTTTACAGCATCGTGTCGTCCTCACTTTCCGACACCGGGCGCTGCCTTTTGATCAGTGGAAACGGCGGCTGAGAGAGGTGAAGGGCCGTTATGGTCGCGTCCGTCCGGCGGAGCCGACAGTTCAGCCAGCCATCCCGCAGTGCGCCCTCTAGCGCCCCCATAAGGGGCTCTAGTTGCATATTCATTTTTACTTCAAAGAATTTTGAAGTCAGAGTCCCTATGTTGGGGTTGGCTAACACTGAGTCACTAATAAACTCCCAGTACCTTTGTTTCAGAAGCTTTTTTGAACTATTAGTGAGGGAATCTGGGTCTGACCAGAAGTTACTCAGGCCCAGTTTTCCAAACCATTTTTCGACGTACACTAACCATGGCAGATAAGTGATATTTTTTATAGCCATTATCTCTTTTAGTGCTTCTCTGTAGTCTACCAGCTCCTCTGTAGACCACAGACGGACCCAGTAAAGCAACGGGCGAAGAGAAGCATAATCATCTGTGCGTCGAAAATTGAAGTCCCACAGTACGGGGGTCAATGGTGTGGAACCAGGTACACCTAGGAGCTGTCTGATGAAGGAATTCTCGCGTACTAGAAAGGTATCCTTCAGTGCATAACCCCAAAGATCCGCTCCATAGAGGGGGGATGATTGTGCTTTACATTTAAATAATTCAATGGCCGGTGAAACTGATTTAAAATGACTATTCTTGTGCTTTTTTAAAATCGGGAACTGGTTTTGAGTCAACCTCAGTTTTGCATTTTCTAATTGAGTTTTCCATGATATTTTGCTATCTAAAATAATACCAAGGTATTTAAAATTAGGGACTTCTTCAATAATTTCATCATTTATTTTAAAAAACTTTGTTAAAACCTTTATGAGGATTGATTGTCATGACCTTTGTTTTTGAGGAATTAATTTCCAATTTCCTGTCATGACAATACAAACTAAATTTATTTAAAAGGTTCTGAAGTCCTCTAGGTGTCTGAGAAATTAAAATGGTGTCGTCTGCAAATAACAATGCCGGAAGGGCTGAATCACACTTCGGGTAGGGTGACTACGACAGATGGAAGACGGCGTTTAAGATGGTCTAAGATCACTCCAGACCTGCTGTACAAAGAGATTAAAGTTGCCTGTGCAGATGAGATCATGGTCTGTACGCAAGTAGGCGCTCAGCCAGATAATATCCTTAGCACTTTCCAAAATCTCACGGTCAAGGTCTCAAAGCTGTTGTCAGCTCCTGCTAAAAGGAGGGTGACTGAGGGACCTAAATGGTTTAATTATAAATGTTCCAAGCAGCCAGAAATTTAAGATTAGCACTGGCTGCTAAACCAAGAATAAAGGCAAATGTACAGCTATGCCGGACAAACTATAAAACCATTATCGCCAGACATAAGGACTCGCTTAGGAAAGAAGTCTGGAGCGAGATTCTTGATCCAACTACCCTGCAGAGTAGTACTCAATTCTGGGCAATGATGAGGAAACCTTTCTTGGCCCATGTACAGGGTGATGGTCTAGAATGTCATATAACTAAGTACGACTGGGAAGAACATTTTAAGAAATTGTATTGTTGCCCCTTGGACGTGTCTCATAACACTGCCCCCCCAGTCAGTGGTGGTGAAATGACTAGCTTCAACAGAGGTGAGGTTATTAAGGGTATTGTTGGTCTAACAGCTGGGAAAACCCCAGGGCCTGACGGGATCCCACCGGATTTATTCAAATCCGAGCCCAATTTTTGGGCACCTATATTAGAGTCTGTTTTTAACGCTGCTGTGAAAAATGGTTGTCCGCAGTCGTGGGGTGTTTCTACAATTGTCCCGGTTTTCAAGAAGGGGGACAAGGGTAGCCCACAGTTACAGACCCATCTCACTAATAGACTTGATGGTTAAAATTGTGGGAAGAATGGTTCTGCAGAGACTATCTGAATGGGCAGAAGAAATAAATATTATGTCCATTGCTCAGTATGGGTTCTGTAGCGGCCGTTCTACAATAACCCAGTGTCTAAATCTTTTTTAATACTAAATAAGTACACTGTTGTGAAAAGGGGCACCATACATCTCGCCTTCATGGACTTGTCCTCAGCCTTCGACTGTGTTAACAGGGGAAAGCTGTGGCAGTCCATGAGGGAGAAGGGGGTGGATGACGGTCTGGTAGGTTTCCTGGCAGACTTGCATAACAATACCAGAGCTAATGTGAGATACTCCCAAGACCTGTGTGTAACAAATAATTTTAACATTGGAAAGGGTGTTCGCCAAGGATGCATCTTGGTGCCTTTCCTTTTTAATTTTTATATTAATGATCTAGATAACGTGCTTCAGAAAGTTCAGGCAGATTGCCCTAGAGTAGGCAGGCGGGGAATTCCAATTCTTTTATATGCAGATGATGCGGTTTTATACGGAAAAGGGTCTACAATCCTTGTTAGACGCTTTTAATTTGTTCATGACAGATAGAGATCTTTTGGTGAATAACTCAAAATCATTTGTCATGCAAGTTGGCAAGCCACCAAAAAGAATCTTTAACTTTAAAATCGGGGAAGCTGTAATCCCTTTAACAAAGTCGTTTTCTTATCTTGGGGTCCTTTTTGACACTAAACTCAATTGGGCCCCACATCTTGCAAAAAAGAAAGGAGAATGTGTGCGGGTTAATGCCTCCATCTTAAATTTTGCTGCAAAATTGGTGCAAAAACCTACTTGTGCCATGCTGAAATTGTATAATGCTAAATCAGTGGCAACCGTTATGTTTGGGAGTAAAATTTCTGGGGGTATCTTGGTGGTGAGCACCTGCAGATCGCTGAAAACTGCTTCTTGAAGCGTCTTCTGTGTGTCCCGGTAGTCACTGCCAACTTTCCCATACACGAAGAGTTAGGGATACGATATTTAAGTGATCTGTTTTCATTACCGCCCTTGGTCTGCTGGCTAAGAATGTGGTTGAATCAGGACATACCACTAACACATCTGATTGTGAGGGATTTTGTCTGTCAAGATAATGTAATGTGTACCCCCTGGCTGAAATAATTGAAATCTAATTTTGCTAGGCTGGGTCGTCTGGACCTGTTTAAACATCCAAGTAAAATTACAAAAGGGGATCCAGAGCTCATTAAACGGGCCTTCCTTCTGAATAGGAGACTGCAGAGGGAGGAAGTGGAGCTCCAAAAACAAAGTGTGAGGAAATTTGCCATGCTGAAAACTTGTTAAACTATAGAACCGTATCTGGCTGGCTCATTGACCTCCCACGAAAAATATCTCCTTACAAGGTTCAGGCTCAACTTATTCCATCATCTGTTGATTAGACCAAAAACAGAAATTTTTAACAAATGGGTAGCACCCTGTGGCTGCGACAGAAAGTCTCCACAGGATATGCTGCATTTTATATTTTTATGTAAGTTTTATGAATTCCCACACAAGCGTTATCTAGTATCACTTTTAAAAAAACTTAATTTTACACAAATCAGACCGGCGCTAATGTATTTACAACTTTTGTACAGTGACAGTATTCTCCAAATCAAGGAATTTTTAAAATTGTCTCTAAGACTGAGAAATTGCTTGGACCAGTAATGACACACTGTGAAATTTTGCTGTCTTGATTCAGCTTTGTGGAAGAAAGAATTTTTTATTTTCACTTTTGGCACTTTATATGATATGTAGTTACATTTATCTGTGATATAAGATTTTATATTGTATGTGTACTTTTATGGTTTGCAATATAACCGAAATAAAGTTTGATTGAAATTGAAATTGAAAATTATAATTTCTGTTTTTCACTATTATTGCAGACCTCGATATTTGACTGAAATTGGTATTGGAACTTGTGAAGTGACTAACAATATAGTCCCTTCAACTTGGAAATACTGACAGTAGACAGTGTCTTCACAGACACATATATAATTTTATGATTTATATGTGCGTTGGGTCGCACAGCGTTAGTAATGATGTACTACACATATTTCTGATATTGATGTTTCAGGAAGCAACGTTATTATTGGATCTGGGAATATTATAGACACGGCGGGGGACCGCAATTACGGTAATTTACCGTTTTTCTATTCAATGTCAACTTTACGTGCTTAAGAGTAGCAAGGCATTTGCATGATAAGGAGAGATTACGAGATTAGTTATATTGCGGGGCAACCATACTTTGTTGTGATTTGAGGTAACCATATTGTGGATCGTATAAAAACTCCTACTTGGGCATTTGCTTGTCATGTGATTTGTTTATGACTGAGGAATTTTATTTTGTGTTGCATTGAAGGTGGCTACTGTTGAGTGATATTGATCAAATCCTTATTGCAGATTTATTTATTGGACCGATTGAGTAGCGACTGGTGATTGAATAGAGGTTACAATTTGGAGAAGTGTAAGATCAGGTGAACTATCTTTAGACTATGTCTATATTTCCTTAAATGGTGATGGACTAATAACTTTATCTGACACTCAAATCGGGTGATTTAAGTACCTGGGGCTTTGATTCCATTCTATTTTCTACACGGGATTCCTTTCCAACCTATGGAGTTTGAATAGGTACTTTGAGAAAATAATGTTAGGACATGGGATCTTTATACTGTTTATTTATTTATTTGATTGCAGCCCTGACGAAGTTTAAGTGCTTTACCTAGCACGACGAAGCACGTGTTGGCTGCTGTATGTATATGTGAAAAGACTTTTGCTGCATTTTGGAAGTGAACATCGAAATAAACCTGTTCAGAGAAACACGAGGATCTGGAATTTTGGATCTATATATGAACTTTACTACCTTGTGACTGTGCTTTGTAATTGTCCAATCTTAAACATATACAGTTATAAGATATTTGAGTGCTCGAGGGGAACTGGGTAATGTATTGAGATCCGCCTAGGTGGGTCATATTTGGGTGTGTTTTGTAGCCACATCCTCTCCTCTAGTAGCACCATTATAATAGGATTCTTTTGTACAATATTCTCCGAAATCTGCTGAGCACCCTTTTGCTGTTGACTAACAATTTTCAGTGTATTTTTGAACAGTACTACCTAGCGGCAAACAACAGTGGTCTGTCCATTGGCTAGCGGGGCTTAATCTGGTAGAGATCTTGCCCATAATACTCGGGGAGACACATTACAAGGTGCCGGAATTTTTTCTCATGCAATCATTGCTTCCTGCTCATTCCAGCAGTCTACTCCACGTAGCCTAAGACTGTTGCCGTAGGGCATTGAGGTACACATCTGGCACACTGCCGTACATAACATTAGTAGCTGGTTTGGATTAGGAGGGGTATATTCACTGTATGAACAGGTCCCAAGTTTTATATGATATAGTGAGAGGGGGTGGATCTGTTCTCTATCCCCTGAGCTCCCTCTTGTGAGTAGTACACTGCCGTATGCACCAGAGATCCTGCTGAGCACTCTACCTGACTTTTGCACAGCAGCCAGCAGGGAGGGCATGGCAGTTTAGGAATCCTTGGGAATGGGCTCTTTGATTGACCTGTTTCCGGATCACGCTTTAGTCCCGTTCTATACTGTCAGAGCAGACTGGCCTTCCAGTGGGTCAGTTTTTAATGCACAAATGGCTAGTTGCTGTGATGGGACTTCTCTTGGGCACTGTTCATGTTGAGGGAGGGGCACCGTCGGGTCAGCATGCTCGGGAAAACCATTACTGATCAATGGATAGACTTATTGGCTGGTCTGAAGGATCCAATGGGAGCAGGACTTACACTGTCTGAGTGACGTGAGCCGTAGCCAGGCATGCCGCCGCTGATTGATTCCATGGCAGTAACCATGTGCGGCCAACAGGGAGGCGTCCGCCGCTGCACTGATCACCTGGTTTGATACCAGCATCCCTTCCTTGAGGATCTCCTGGAAGTCCTCCCTCTTGTCTCTCGGTAGCAGTTCTACGAACTGTTGTAGGGAGTCCCACAGTGCCCGGTCGTAACGGCCCAGCAGAGCTGTATTGCTGGCAGCCTTCATGGCTGCGGAAGCGGTCCCACACGCTTTCCTACCCGCCGAGTCGATCCATCGACTCTCTTTATCTGGCGGCACTGTGGATGACGGGGAGGTAGAATGCAATTTCCTGGCCGCCGTCACAATCACTGAATCCGGTACCGTATCCACTCTCAGAAAGGCAGGGTCCGAATTCGGGGCCCTGTACTTCTTTAGAAGCCGGGACGGAGCGGCCTTCACCACCGCTGGCGTGAGGAACAGCTCCTCCGCAGGTTCCTTCAATCCAGGTACCAGAGGCAGAAGAGGGCGAGACAAGTGCTTCTTGTGAAGCGTCTCGAATATCACGGACGTCGTAGGTGTTGGAGCCGTCACCGTGATACCTAGCTTTGCAGCTCCCCTCAGGAGAACTTCCTGGAATGTAGTAATGTCGTCCACTGGAGAGATCCTGGTCTCAGGAGAGTCCGATAAGGTCGGCGAGTAGGAATGGGTCCTGTAAGAGTCCGTGCGGGACCTAGATCCCCGCCTCCTATGGCGACGCCTTGATCTGGTGGAGGATCTATGTCGACTCCTGGGGAGCCCCCCAGGGGCCTCAGCATGGGCAGAAGAATCCCCTTCAGACCCACCTTGTGCCTTCAGTCTTCTTTCTTCGAGACCCTGAAGTCTGATCTTCTTCCTTTCCCTCAGGGTCCTTCCAGAGAAGCCTTGGCAGATAACACACTCCTCTGGAACATGAGAAGCTGGAAGGCAGAGGATACACACCTCATGGTGGTCCGACCTGGCCTTTTTCCTGGAGCACTCCAGGCATTTGTCGAATAATGCAGGCATATTCGACAAAAACAGAGTGAGAAACCAAGAAGAAAAGCCCCACAGCACAATAAAGTACTAAAGCTGTGAAAATTAGTGAAAAAACACCAAATAAGTCCCAAAAAGGGAGAGCTCAATGCTCCAGGGTCCTGCTAGCAGGAGCCGGAAAAAAGAACTGAAAGTAAGAGGGGCCTGCAGGGCATTCTGGGATACTGTGAAGTCTGGAAAGTTCTCTTAAAGGCACAGTATCCTGTTCTGAGCCACATAATGGCAGCCTATGGGGCTTGTCTGTCCATGTCTTCCTCTCTATCATTCCAGAGGGGTTTTTGCTGAAGGCAAGGGAAATCTGGACAGGCTTTGCTGTTTTGTGGATTTTTGGTGGAATTTCTAGTTGAAGTACTGGACAGTGTAGTCTGTTTATAGGCTGCAATATATGTCTTTAAATTCTCTCTTCAGTGTCTGTGCAGTTCTGCATTTTTTCGACACTTTAAGAGATTATTTTTGATTGCTCCGGGGTCCACGCACATGGGCGGGACTATTCACTAGAATTTGACTATACACAGAGATCCCCTACTACAGAACTACAGAACGCCCAAAACCCTGCATCAAAACTGGTCCTTGACATCCCCCACCGCAGCCACATCACACAAGTGAACAAGAGAGTCACTTCCCAGCTTCTCACACATGCCTACAAAATTCTCCACAAAGAAGGACCAGCAAACCTGAACCACCATCCTGCATTCCACGTACCCGCCAGACAACTCTGTTACACCCAACTCGCCATAGCCTCCGTCCCCAGGATCCAGACGACCAAAACATGCGGAAGATCCTTCTCCTACCTCGCCGCCAAGACCTGGAACACCCTGCCCCTCCACCTCAAGCAATCCGCATAGCTGACAGAATCACAAAGGACCTCAAGACCAGGCTCTTGGAATGATCCTACACCCAGAAGGACCAGCAGCCACCCACGCCTTATGACCCTCATGGGTGAGTAGCCGCACTATACAAGCCCCTGATTAATGAGATATGGAGGGCTTAAAGGAAGCTGGCTCTGTACATACTTTACCAAAATGAGGTATAGTGCACAGAGTCCAGTGGAACCCCAAAGGTAGGCAGAGGTAAAAGTAGATAGCACCTTACCCTCTATTTGTGGTAGTGTGGGTGAGCAGTAATGCTTCTTAAGAGGGTAGTGTTACGCATTTGCTGTACACAATTAATTAGCAAATGATGTCACAAACTCAAAGACTGAACTCAGACCAATTATGTTTATATAAAAATATTATTACGTTATTTTATTTCTAGAACCAAGCCAAGCCTGGTGCAGACACGTGAAATAAATGCTTTGCAATATCTTATGCACTGTTTACAATGGAATGCAGGTTCAAATGCAGTAAGTTACTGTTTTGAAATTACTTTTCAGATACTTTGTAAATTACTCTACATGCTACTTATTGGATTACTTTTCAGACTACTTTTGCTAATCAGTGTGATATGTCTAGATATCACAATGAGACATCTCTTAGACAAAAGGTAAGTAAATCACTTTTAATATATGTGCAGTTTTGTCAATGTTCCACACAAACCAACTCCACACAAAGTTTTATCTAGGAAAAAGCAGTCAATACATTCCTATGGAGGAAAATAGAGTTATCGGTTTACAGATAAGTAGGTATTTGTGGGAGTGGGTATTCTGGGCTTAGAACCAGGGTTCCCCCTGGGTCGAGGATGCACTCTCAGAACACCTTCAACAGCACTAGGGCAGCTAGGTGCAGAGTGCTGAGGCCCAATGTTGTCCAATGGGGGATAAGGGGCCTCTAGTTGGTGGCTGTTCACGGGCAGGCCACACGGTTGTGGAAGAAAAGCTCCTGGTGTTAGGCTCAGGGTAAAGGGGGATCTGAGTTAGCACCCAAAGTACACCCGCAGCTGCACAGGGGCGGCTGGGTGCAGGGTGCTGTTTTTGCATCTGGTGCCCTGTTGATTTCAATGGGGATTCTCCGGTTTCAACAAAGACTGCAGGCTCCGGGACGAAGATCTTCTGGAAGTGACCACTAGTTGGAGAAGTAAGTTGGGATGCCTGGGGATGCTGGGACACGGTCAGTTGGGCAACCAAAGGCCATGGGAATTCGGGTACAGGGGTGTCTTTAGGCGTCAGGTTTCCTTACCAGCTCCGGTCGCGATCGGGTTGATCCCCCAGAAAGAGGCTGCAGACTTCGCTGGGAGATTCGAGGTAGGTCAGAGATCACAAGATCTCAGGCAAGGATCACCGGTAAGACCTCCTTGTGGTGTCACTCGGAATCGGGCTGTTGGGTGCAGAGTGGTGCAGACTCGTGGATTTGGCCAGAGCCAGAGTTTGTGGGTGAGCAAATCCGGTTCTCACGGGAGACGGAGTCTTTTCTGTGGAAGGCAGGGCAGGTCCTTTGGTTTCTTGAGGTTGCTGGCTGTAGGACACACTGGGAGTTCGAGGTGGGGAGAGGCCAGTAGGGCAGGTGTCAAGTCAGTGGGCATCCTCCTCTTCTTAGCTTCGGCACGGCTCTTCGGTCTTTCTTCTTCTTTTCTTCTTGGTCGGTTCTTGTCTGAGGAGGCAAGGTTCGGGGCTGCCCCTAAATACTAAATTTAGGGGTGTTACAGGTAGGTAAAATCTGGGACCCTTCCTTGGGGTGGGTACACCCCTATTATGCCACACTCCAGTGGGAGGCGAGCATATGCCTCACTCTGGTTGACTTGGTCCCCCATCTGCAAGATGACGAGGACTGAGAGTTGTGCTTCACCTCGCCTCCCCCACCTGAGGGGTGGGCTTGGCAAAGGTGGGCACACCTCACTTCCTCATTTGGCTTTCCTGCCGATTCTCCTGCCCAAAGTGGGGGTCAGAACCGGTGGGGGCCAGTTGCTGGAAGCACCAAAAGTGCCTGGGGAAACTCATAAGGGCAGCACGCCTTTGAAGCTTCCCCTTCCTGGACCCTGCCCATCCTGGCGGAGGAGGCTTGGCACCTTGTCCCAGGATGTGCATTGTTTCAGACCCCAGAGAGCAGCAGGCTATCAACCGGGGGTTCCAGAAACATGTCTGGTGGTGGCAGCTGGCGGGCAGGCACTCAGCCTGTACACTATTGTTAGTTTGGTTTTCAGGGGGCATCTCTAAGATGTCTTTTGTGTGCATTTTTCATTAAATCCCACACTGGCATCAGTGTGGGTTTAACGTGCTGAGAAGTATGATACCAAACTTCCCAGTTTTCAGTAAAGTCATTATGGTACTGTGGAGTTCGTATTGAAAAACTCCCAGCACCATATGCTCTTTATGGCATTACTGCACTTTAAGCATGGGCAAATTTTGCGAATCTGGCGTTTGCGAATTTGCGTATTTGCAAATTCGCAATCCGCAAAATCCGCGAACTCTCGCAAATTTGCGAATTTTTTTTTGTGTTTGCAAGGGTTTCTGCCAGTTCGCGAGGGTTTTGTACCAGTTCGCAATTGCGAACTTACTTGTCGGCTCGCAACGGTCGCAACTTTGTTGTTTCTACGTCTGGTTCATCATCACAGGTTCACAGCACCCTCTTTTTCACCACTGCCACCCTCTGGTTCACCCATGCCACCCTCTGGTACATCACTGCCACCCTCTGATTCATCACTTTAGATTATGGGGGGGAGGGGGGGGGGGGGAGGAAAGCAAGCACACCTGCCCTGCTTCAACTGACATGAATTAATTTCTGGTTCATCACTGTAGATTATGGGGGGGGGGGGGAAGCAAGCACACCTGCCCTGCTTCAACTGACATGAATTACTTTGGGGTTGATTAATGTGTCACTGAATTTAAACTTCCTGTCTGGCACCTGCTTCCTTATCTGTAATTTGCTTTCTGTTGCAGTGCAATTTTTTTTCCCAGGACCTTTGTGGCCTACTTGTAACTATTCTATGAGCCTGCTGTGAGGGTCAGAGCAGGGTCATAGAATAGTTGCAAGTAGGCAACTGAACTATGGAGGGTCCCCTCAGGAAGCACTACAGGGAATGGTTACTAATGATGAGTTTGAACTTTTGCACCTGCTGAGTGCTTTCAGTTTTGCAAAACTTGTTTTTCTGTGGGGCACTTCCTTCCTCCCACCCCCCCAAAATGGACTCCTTGCAAAAAAAAGTGCAGGCAAATGTCAACCTGAGGAGTTATTCTGATAAAAATCATCATTTTCAGAAGGTTTATGCTGCTTGCTGGTGGATTTCTTGTGCAGAATTGCAAATTTTGTAATTTCGCGAGTGCGAGATTGTTGCTGCCCGCCGCATCTACATGTTCACAATTGCGAACTCTCGCGATGCGTCGTCAAACTCCCGCGGGATCCCGCAGCAAGATCCAAAATGGCGCAGCACTCGCGAAATATCTAGAAAAACAACTCGGCAAACGCTGAATGACAGTAAGTGAACGCCGCACGCCGCAATATTGTATCACCAAGCAAAAAAATCTGCTGTGTGCGAATTTGCGGATTTTCGCTAAATTCGCAAGAGTTTGCGGATTGCGAATTTACCAAAAATCCGCAAAATCCGCGAGCGGAACGGATTTCCCGCCCATGCTTACTGCACTTACAATGTCTAAGAATTTACTTAGACACTGTAGGTGTACAGGGCTCATGCACCTATACCCCACCACTAGTATAGTGCACCCAGCTAGAGGGGTGGCTGACCTATGCCAGGGCAGTGGGTTGTAGGCATGGCACACAGGGATGTGTGCCATGTCGACTCTTCATTTTGTTCTGCACCAAAACACGCAGCCTGCAAAGGCAGTGTGTGTGTGAAAAGGTACAGAGCCTCTAAAAAGGTGGCATAAAAAGTGCTGCAGCCCTTAGAGGACTTCCCTGGCCACAGTGCCCTTGGTATCTGTGGTACCATTTACAAGGGACTGACCTGTGGCCAAACAGTGCTAATTGGAGCTTTTTTTCAATGCAGTTTAGGGAAAGAACATAGGCCCTGGGCACCTGTTTGGCAGGAACCCAGGGCACACTCAGTCAAAGCACATCAGCAGTTCAGCAAAAAGTGGGGCAACCATGCAAAAAGAGGGCACTGTCTAACAGGGCTCCCATTTCTTTGGGATGGCAGCGGAAGCTTTAGACTGGCTTTATGCAAATGGGCACCTGGCGCAAGGCCGACTAGAGAACAATGGCAAGTAGCTGGAATGCGAAGGGCGGCGGTCTAGACCTGTGAATATGCCAACAAAAACACAAGCCAAGACAGAAATGGAGAGATTGGTATCGGAGATCCAAGGTGGCCCTGCCTGGTATGGGGGTAACCAATGGTCAGCATTGGACGTTCAAAAAGAGGCTGACAAAGATACAACCGATGGGGAGTCCTTCGCCACGGGGGCGAATCAGAGAGGGCGGCCGACAGCGGTTACCCCCATGACTGCCAACCTGACTTTAGGACTAGAAGGCAGGAATATATCAAGCCAGCATGGTGCAAGGGTGTCTGTGTGGTAAGTAGGATTGTTTTTGTACAGCAAGGAACACTTTACTCCACAAAAACAATCCTCTGAGGAAGTTTCCTCTTTGTATATGTGCTGTCAGGCGCGGGCTGTGCAGGTAAGCGCGGTGGGAATACAGCACACATAGAAAGAGGAAAAATGAGAAGAAATGAAGATATTATTCTTCATTGTGCCTCACCTGGAGAGGTGTAGCATTTTGACCCATTCCCAGGTCTACCAATAAATCTGGGAATGCACTAAAATCCATTGGTGGATGCGTGGGAACACCCACGCATCCACCCATGGAATGCCTGCCTGTGGCATAGTAGTGCAATGCAGGGATTTGCGCTGCGCTACTCTAGATTCATCAAGGCATGCAGGGCCAAGCAAAGTGCCTTTATCTTACTTTGTAGTTATGTCACCATAGCGCCCCTTGTGTGGCGCAAGAGCAACACAACTGTATGATAAATATGACCCTAGTAGTCAATGGACCAAGAATGGATCATCCTCAATACAACAAGAAGATTAGTACCTAATCCCCTCCTGAAATCAGAACTGGTCAGAGATGCTTTGGAGTCTGTCCTCAATCTAACTTCATCATACTCGCAGCAGCTGAACAACTGAAAGGATAAATGGTACCATCAAAGCTGAATTTTTCCTCCTAATATAGGCGAACCATCTAAACCATAATGGTATTGAATGATGTAATCCCACCATTGTCCAGGATCTGAGCGGCTGAATGTATGCATTGCATGCATGCCATACCAGACATAACTCAGCTACCAAATCAGGGCGGAGGCCACACTGAGCGTCCACTTCTGGCCGGCCAGAAAAGGGAAAACCCACTGAAGAATCCAAAATAATCCAAAATAACACAACCCTCATCCTTTTTCACCCTGTCCATGAAACAGACTAATGTTCGCAAATAACAGGTGTCTACCAGGACCCACGTTATATGACCACTCGTAAGGACTGTACTGAGACCAAGGCTACTTCTCCGCCTGTAACTTGCGCTCTAAAGTACTCAGAGTGCGACATGCCACTGCACAACTGGAGGGCAGCACCTCAATAAATCGTGCCTGTACGTACAGTGCTGTAAGTTGCATCAATCGTTAGGTTTCATTAGAAAGGGTAAAGAGCCAGGCACCTGGTTGGATGTGCGCACAAAAAAGGGCAGAGGTAATGAGCTGTCGGCTGAGCTGGGACACAGCTCTCCGGAGATGTCTGTCAAGCAGTCCCGGAATCCACCACCTGTGAGAGAGAGAAGTAAAGCAGAGAGTCACATCATCGTCATCACCCTCACTCTGCAACCCGCACACCTTACAAAGGTGCATCTTTAAAGGACAACATCAAAACTGCACATGGACTGTGATCTGGGATTCGTTTTCTCAGTTCCCACTAATCACTTCCCCCACATACCTGAGCACTCTTCAGTCAGGGTTCCAGGGCATCGCCCCCTCACACCCTGACACAGGAGGCCAGCCACAGAGAGCAGGCTGGTTCACTCGAGGACGTATTCGGTTAACTAGGCCTTCAGTACAGTTATTAACAGGATGAAAAGACCAGTGAACCCTGTGCAATGCCTTATCTTGTCCCCACCTGCTGCACCGGGCCAGTGCTGCAATCAAACCATTTGCAAGGCCGATGGATTGAAACAGTTAGTTTGATGCACAATTTCCAGATCGGTTTCCAGGTTTTGTCAACAAGACTTTGTTGAACGTGGCTTATGTTACTACTGCACGTTGTGAAAATACAGAGGACCGCCCTTAAACTCACATTCCCTAAATGTAATAACAGACCTGTGTTCTACATGCATTCTCATTACACTACACATATTATGACAGTACCATTTTTTGTATATCAGTCATCTGTAATTTTGTACACATCTGTCAGAGTAGGGGTCTCATCAGAAGTACGGAAGGCAGCCAATGGCCATTATGATATGCATGTCCGAACAACCCACCCTTCTCGCTCCCTCAAGAAGCCAGATGAGCCGGCCATCAACAGGCCAGAGGATGTAGCTAGGGCTTGGGCATGGCTCCATGCAGCCAAATTACAAGATCTAATGACTTCAATATGAGCATCGCTTGAATATACAGGTTTCTACATTTTCAAGGAATTAGTGCTTGTCGATTTGCAACTCCAGCTGACTAGAATTTAGAGGTGAGCGTAACTCGCGTAATTCAGTGTTGCGCAAGTTACGCAAAACGACCGCGCGATTATACATTATTACGCAAGAAGAGTAATTCTGTGCTAAGAAATGGTACTAAATGAAACAGAACACAAACAGCTTCTGCTCTTAGGGTACGTTTTCGCCCAATTCTAGATAAGCTAGAAAGGCAGCTCCAGATGCATTACAATAGGCCAGCCAAGAGAGCACAAATGCTTTCGGGAGAAAGCTAACGGATGTGTTGTGTACAGTGGTGTCATCAGCTGGAGAAACCAAGACAAGACTTAGAGATAATTTGCTGAACTAATTCGGACAATTCTGTATCCATCTTGACTCCTAGGCCATGTTTAATTGACATGGAGAAACATTTCAGTCTTGCTCCCATTTAATTGTATCCAACTGAGATACATCCGGGTGCCCAATGCCCTGAGGTAATGTGGAAATACAAAAATGGTAACTATTTATATGAGTCCACTTTGAGATGCGATATTAAACTTACATGTAGTGTATATGACCTCTCCAATTAGAAGAGGGACTTCTTTCTCTGATTGAATCAGTTGATAGGGAAGGTTGGAAATTTGCAAACCTCACAATTTACTTGCCGTGACCTGTGCCCATTTTAAGTAAGCGGCCATGTGAATTTTTACCTGTGAGCCTAGCTTGACAAGTCACGCTGCTCTTGGTTTCTCCACCTCACTTAGAGGTCAGGAGAACATGGTTGACCGTTCGCAAAGCTGCAGACAGTTCTACCATCAAAGGCCCATTACCACCATTTCCGGTGGTGTCTGTTCTGTCTGGATCCGACATATTAACTATGGTGGACGAGAGACAAAAAGTCTAGAAATGTCTCCCTAACTCACAGCTATTTGGGCTCTGTCCTCTGAAATAATATAAGTGTCTGCAGTTCCATCATGGCATGACTAGGCTTCCACACTGTTTATTACCTCTCTGAAGCAGCTCCCACCACAGACATGAGAGCCTCCGCAAAGTAAAAAGTCAGCTGTAGCCTCTAAAATCGCGTGGGAATTTGCACCATGCCGTGCTTCTATACTGATCCACTATCATACTGTGTTATGCTGCGGTTTGCAGCAAAACATTCAATAAAGTTGGTTATAAAAAAAATCGCCTCGAAATCTTTAAAGGAAGTACAACTCTGTCGATGGTGCTCGCTGTAGCCCAAAAGTATGTTCTCAGAAGGTAGCGATCAGCCATTTATCCTGCTCATAATGATTGGCTCATTGAAATGTTCTGCCTGGTGTCCTATGAAAAACTCACTTACAGACTTTAAGCTAAAATGGAGGTGCTTCTCCAAATGCGGTCTTCCTTTCTTCAAAGGAGGACTGAATGGTGACATGAAAGCCACCACATGGCCAGCATGGGTAAGATACCTTCATATGATTGGGCCAAGGTACTTGGTGGAGGGGAGGGAGGGACACCAGTAACTCATGACGCATAATAGTAATTACATATATCGACTGGTGAAGTATTTGCAGTTTTGGGAGTAGAGTAGGATTGTAGTGATAGTTACAGCTGTATGAGTGGTAACTCGCTACAGGGATTAGCTTGAAATACACACTGAGCATTGTGTGTCACGTGCTGTTTAATTGTCTTCATTTTATGGAAAATGTTTTTGCAATTTTTCTTTATTAATATTTAATCCAGACAGGTAGCGATCCAACTTGATTTGATGTACGTGGATTTAATCGGGTTTGGATTCACAGTTCTCCTGGGCTGCCCTGGAGACTGAATTATGCAAATATAATATGATCATTATGCAAATATCGGATTAAAATTGATCGCTTTACAACCCCAAAGCCAATAGGCGTGCTTTATAAGTTGTAAGTCTCTTTCCTTTAGTGACACTTGAACACTAAAACGTTTCAATAAAGAGACATAAAAAAATAAATGATCCTCAAACTCTGAGAATGTATTAAGGGGAACCCCCAAGCATCACTAGGGACCTGGGATTGTCACACAATCTACACAAACAGCAGTCCCCAATATATAAGACTCATGTTACTTCATTTCTCATTTAATCAAACATATACAACAGATAATAAATATTGGGTTTCAGTGACAAAAAACATGCTTGGTGCGCTCTTTAGTGTGATACTCATGTGAATAAAGTGAACAATGTGTGTATCAGGTAAACGAGAACACGGCCTGTTTAGTTCAAATGAGGGAATACACATAGGGTAAGTGTTACAGGTCAACAATGTTTCGATCCTGTAACACAATGTGGGATCATCATCAGGGCTGAAAATTAGGAAGCCCAAGGGGGAGCAGCAAAAAGGACCACATGGGTTGTGTTTGTGCTATGAAACTCTCCCAGAGAAAACATAAAGGCAGCAAGGGTAATACTTGCTAGGGGAGTTGGTGGTAGTAAGGCCCCTACGGAATGCTGGGGACAGGAAGGACTCCTCTCGGAGACGCTGGGGGAAGGACAGCGGGTGAAGTAACCTGATGAAAGGCTGTGGATAAAGCCCAGCAATTGTCACAGGGCGTGTGCCCAAGGACAAGCCCTGCGGTGGGGTGCGCTGCAGATGGAGGCCGGAGCCGGTTGGCAGCGGGGAGTGGGCCACAGTCAACAGAGCGCTCTCCTAACTCTGGAAATGGTCATCGTTCATGTGCAATAACGAGCCATGTACTGCGACAAGGGTGAGATAGGAACGTGGCAATAGCATCTACTCTCTTCATTTATTTACAGGAACTCCTGATTACAAAGAGGCTGACTGGGGAAAAGGGAATACGCCTTCATAGGCTAAATAGGGTGAGAGGTGTCCCGATAAATCAGAAAGATCACAATTGCCTATTGTTCATAAAAGTTATATTCCGCACAGTAACTAAAAGTTGGCAAAACAAGGTTGTAAATTGCAGTTCACAGATCCTCTGTGCTGTACATAACAGTCTCTGCTGCTCATGCAAAATGCAATTTATAATGCTGCTAAAGTAGTGATTACCTCGGTCAACAAGGCCTTCTTCAGTGAACTTGCACTCCCACCACTGGGTGTAGCTCGGCGGCCACCTGGAATGGAAAGAGCAGGTTAGTTTACTGAAGAGGAGGTCATATTGAGAGGCACAGCAGCATGGTGCAATTTCTCCTGCAGGGTCAGACCTCTCTGAAAGACAATACCTTGAGCCCTCCCAATGCAGATATGAAACCACATAGAACTGTAACAGTGAAGCAACATCGGCTTTCACATTCATGCATTAAAACTCAGATGCCAGGTCTAGAATACACCACTGGGCAGGCAGTCATCTCTAAATGTAGTGAAGGGTAGTCCGTTAGGGTGGCAGAAGTAACTTTCCCTGCCACCATCACTTACTGTACTTTGCCACCATACTCTAAATAGGCAACTAGATATAATCTGAATTTTAAATTTGGTATCTACAACACCTTCAACCTCCCAGAAGACCTAGATGTTCCATTTTATGGTTCAATTCTTTTTCATTAGCATTTCAACAAGTCAAACAATGCCAACAGCAATGTACACGGTTTCCCATGAACATACAGCCCCAAGCCCCGACAAGTTATTGCTTATGTCATGTTGGGAGTGAAACCCCCCCTTCCCAAACTACACCCTCCCCTCTCTCCCTCCTGCACCCCCACATTGGGACTTTTGAAATGTACAGATGGTAAGTTTTCTCAGTGATTTGAGGTTGATTGGTCTCCGGCAGGCATAATAGTCGGAGATATCTAGGGCATGTCAACTCCCTAAACTCCAGTGAGAGCAGGGACATGTACGGATCCCCAAATGCATCCCCTCTACCGGCCTGGGACATTGTAATCTTTTCCATCCCAAGAATATCTCAGAGCCTCTGAAGCCAGCTAAT
Source organism: Lissotriton vulgaris (assembly GCF_964263255.1). Lineage (NCBI taxonomy): Eukaryota > Metazoa > Chordata > Amphibia > Caudata > Salamandridae > Lissotriton > Lissotriton vulgaris. The sequence goes on from NC_141685.1 coordinate 268,237,133, forward strand.
ATGTGTAGGAGTCTGTGGTGACCCACAGTGGCTGAGAATGTTTTGAATAGCAGCTCCTAGCGCCATTCCTATCTGCCGCCCGCGTCTGGATTTCATGGGGTAGGTGAAGGAGTTTGGAAGGCCTAGGAGTATGTCTGAAGGGAAGCGTGGCAGTTCAGGCTCTAGGTGTTTGTCAATGTCATTGAGTACCTGCACCCAATACTGTTGGACCTGAGCGCACTCCCATAAGATATGCGTCAGTGTCCCCCGCTACCCGCAACCCCGCCATCAGCTCGTACTTTGATTGGGCTTGACTCTGTAGTCTAAAAGGGGTGTACTACCAATACGTGGCTAACATTGTGAGGGTTTAGGTATGGGCATTACTGCTAGCTGTGTGTCCGGCCCTATAGGATATCTCTCCCCATTATTTAGTGCTCAATGACCTCCCCAGTTCCTCCTCCCAACTAACTTGTCTGGCGCTGTGAGGGGTTGCAACGTTGGATTAAAAAGCATATAATTCAGTTATTAACCCTTTGTCTGAGTATGTGGCGAGGAGCCATCTTTCGTAAGGGCTGAGTCGCCGTTGTGCATTCGATTTGTTTTGAAGATGCTCAATCCAGTGCTGTATTTGTAGGTAGTGGAGTTTTTCAGACTCCCGAAGCCCATATTCCTTGCGCATTTTGGGGAAGGGGAGCAGTCCCCCGGTGTTGAAAAAGGATAAGTTACTTACCTGTAATCCTAGTTCTCTTCCAGGGATATCCTCATCAAAGTCATAAGCACTGAATATTCCCGTCCACGTGCGGGGACCCCGGAAATAATATAAAAATATATATGTAAATAAATAGCTCCACATATATGTATGCACATATATAATTTTTCCTCACACCAATGCAGCCCCAAAAAAGAGGCTAAACAATGTAAATACTCGTACATGCACTGAAGTAGCAATGAAATAAAAAACACATTAGGTCAAATACCCCTTGACCTCTGTGTTTTAATGAGCAAAACACACATACATTCTGAAAATTGCTAATAAATAGACATTGTTAGCCCACAGGCTGCATTGTAAAGCAATAGCATAGAAAATGAAACAATTTTCAACAAAAACTGGCACCGTGCCTTTAAGGCAGCCATGACCCCAGGCTTCCCATCATGCCTCAGGGGTAACAGTTAGGTCAGTTGTTCTTTGCATAACCCTGAAGACAGGTCTCAACAAGAAACTAGAAAACTATTGATCATATCTCATTTGCCTGGGGAGGAGGATGGGTTGCTTATGACTTTGATGAGGATACCCCTGGAAGAGAACTACAGGTAAGTAACTTATCCTTCTCTTCCAGGGGATCCTCATTAATAGTCATAAGCACTGAATAGAATAGCAAGCCCAACCAACCACCTGCAGGCAAATGAGAAGAAAACATGACCCAAACAACACCATTGGAACAGCCGAACTCAGCTGTTAAACAGATTCAGCAAGGAGGCCTGGCCTACTTGGGTATCTGCTCTGGTGTCTGAATCTATACAGTAATGCCTGGTAAATGTATGGGCGGACCTTCAAGTCGCCGCCTTACAAATCTCAGATATAGGCACATTATTAAGAAAAGCCGTAGTAGCCTCTTTCCCTCTGGTGGAATGAGCCTTGGGAGAAAACCCTACGGTCTTCTGCGCCAACTGCTAAGCCAACTTAATACAAGAAACTATCCACCTTGAGATAGAACGTTTCGAGGCTGCATAACCTGGTCTGATCGATCCATAGTTGATAAATAACTGATCAGACTGACGTATAGCTTTGGACTTAACGAGATAACATTTCAGAACTCTTTTCAGGTCTAAAGAATGCAATGGCCTCTCAGCTGAAGTGGAGGGATTGTGAAAAAAGGTGGGCAGAGAGATGGTCTGGTTTACATGAAAATCTGATACCACCTTAGGTAAAAAAGAAGGATGTGTTCTCAACACTACCCTATTCAAATGGAACACTGTGTAAGGTTCTTTAGAACAGAGAGCTTGAATTTTGCTCACCCTGCGAGCTGACGTGATTGCTACTAAAAAAGCAGCCTTCCACGAAATATGTTGCAAAGTTGCTTTATGAATGGGTTCAAAAGGTGGACCCATCAATTTTGATAGCACCAGGTTCAACTCCCAGGGGGGTGACAGAGGTCGTACTGGAGGATAAGCCTTTTTCAACCCCTGCAGAAAATCCTTCACAGCTTGCAACCGGAAAAAAGAAGGTTGGGAAGGTGAACGCCTATAAGCTGTTGTAGCAGCCAAATGCACCTTAATAGAATTAAACTTCAACCCTGGTTTAGCCAGATGCAATAAATAAGGAAGAATAACTTCTTCCTGACCCCTGATAGGTTGACAATTGTTGTGCATACACCACGTATAGAAGCGCTTCCACTTGCATGCATAAGAATGTCTTGTGGAAGGACGTCTTGCCTCTTTTAGGATGGACATGCAGTCTTGGAGCAGTCCTAGGTGGCCGTATTGTATGACCTCAGGAGCCATGCTGCCAAGTTCAGAAACGGAAGGTTGGGATGATGAATCCTCCTGTTCATCTTGGATAGCAGGTCCGGCCTGCATGGCAGCTTCCTGTGCAGGGTCACTGATAGATGGAGAAGGTCGGTGTACCACCATTGTCTCGGCCAATCGGGGGCAATGGGGATCATCGTGTACGAGTTCGTCAGCTTGCTCACCACCTTCGGGATCAGCGGAGGGGGTGGAAAGGCGAACACAAATTCCCCTAACCAGTCTATCAAAAGGGCATTCCCTTTCGATCTTGGTCGGTAGAATCTTGAGGTGAAGTCTCGGCATTTGGTGTTTTCGTCGTCCGCGAAGAGATCTATTGCGGGATGACCCCAAGACTGGAAGATGTCTTCGACTACCTCGTTGTTGAGAACCCAGTCTTCTCTGTCTTCAAAATGCCGGCTTGGAGCGTCCGCCCTCACATTCTGTTGTCCTGGGAGGTGGACTGCTGTGATTGACAGATTGTGAGCCAGGAGCCAATGCCAAATGTTTTGGGCCTCCAGCGAAAGAGTCAGTGAGCGTGTCCCTCCCTGCTTGTTCAGGTAGTACATTGTGGTGATGTTGTCCGTCTGTACTAACACTGATGAGTTCTGAATCGAGGGAAGGATCGCTTTGAGGGCTAAGTGGACTGCCCTCAACTCCAGCATGTTGATGTGGTAAGTACACTCTTTGGGGGACCACAGACCTTGCATTTGGAGATGACCAATGTGTGCTCCCCATCCTTGCAAAGATGCATCTGTTTTTCGATGAACTGCTTTAGAGAATCCCAGAGGGACCTAACATAGCGGTTCAAAAGCGCTTCCGCATTGGAAACTTTCAGGAGTGAGGCTGAGGTGTTGCAGACTCTTCTTCCCCATGAATCCTGCGACTTGCTCTCCTTATCAGGAGGTACTGTGGAAGAGGAAGCTACAGCATGTGATTTTCTCGCCGCTGCGATGATGACAGAGTCTGGTGGCGGATCGGCTCTGAGGAAGAGGGGATCCTCCTCTGGCAAATGGTATTTCTTTAGAATCCTCGCTGGAGCAGCCTTTATTTATTTATTTTTATTGCACAAAATACAATTGACACAGCGTCTGGCCTACAACCTCTCCGGGCCAGCCGCATCACAAGTAAATCAGGCAAGTCTAGTTCTTATGGTACACAGCCCGTTGGCCGACAACCCGGGGGTCCTGCGGCGTTAAATAAATAACCATTTCTCAGTAGTCAGTTTTAATCCCAAACGCTGCCAGTTTCAAATTTTCATGTGCATTTTTCTTTGTTTTAGCTTTTCACCCTCTGCAACACCCATTATTTCCCCGCTGTGTTTCCTCTCAGTCTAGCAACAGTACCTGATGACTTGTGCCGGGGAAAACTGATGTACATGCAATAGTGTCATTAACATCCCGCCCCCCTCCCACCCCTTAGCCTCAGAAGGACCTCTGGCTTTACTCCAATTTGTCCAAAAGTGTGGTAGCCTACCCTTACTCATTCTCGCCTACCAGCCCTAGGAAAAAAAAAAATACCCCGATCACGTTCAGGCTATCTGTCTAGCTTGCGTAGTGCGGCGTCTAGATGTACCTACGCCTTCTGTTTATTCCCCTTAACGGCCCCTTGCCAGTTCACTCCGCCCTCAATTCGCTTCCCCCCACTATCCTTTCCAGTGGTAGCACTCCCATACTCACTCCCGCCCCACCACCGCGTCTCAGGAGCTCCATGTAATGTCGCTTTTTGGCCCCTGTCTCCTACCCCTGGGAAACATTATCTGAGGAGCATACTTCCTCATTTTGCTGTCCCTGTAAGTAAGCCTGGTATAGGGCCCATAAGTTTTTTGGCGGCTTTTTGGGGGTAGTAATTCGCTGTACGTCTCCGTCTGTGTGCTACAGTACAGCATATCCCGAGCCCATCTGGCCTTAGTCGGTAGAGGACCTCGCATCCTACTGACCACTCTCCCGTAGTTCTGGCTGATGAGCAGGTCCGGATCCATGTGGATCTGAATTCCTAAGTACCTAATCGGGTCTTCCGTCCACTGGACAGGGAACTCGGTCTCCACTTGTTTGGTCACTGGAGTTAGGGGCAGTACCACCGACTTTGCCCAGTTAACCTTGAGTCCTGACAGTGCTCCAAAACGAACCACTTCTCTCAGGAGTGGGGGAAGTGTGGTAGCGGGGTCATGTACGTATAATAGCGTATCATCCGCGTACATGGACACAACTATTTTATACGTGGGGAATCGTATGCCCTCGTGGCTATGATACTCTCTCAGCGCACAGGCCAGTGGCTCTGCTGCAAATGCATACAGCAAGGGGGATAGAGGGCATCCCTGCCGTGTACCCCTGCTTATGTATAGGGGGTGGGAGATCGCGTTGCCCACACGCACCCTGGCCGAGGGGCCGTCATACAGTGCGCCTATCATTTGGATGAAGGGTTCGCCAAGCCCCATACGACGCAGCACCTGAAGTAGGAACGACCACTCTACGGAGTCTAACGCTTTCTCCATATCCAGGAAAAGCGCCACCGCCGGTACATCCTGCTTGACATTTTGGATGGTGCCTAACACTGTCCTTATATTATATGACAGGTTTCTGGATGGGATAAAACCCGCTTGTTCTGGAGCTACTAAGTCAGGGGCCAGCAACGCCAGCCTAGTCGCCAAGACTTTAGCGTACAATTTGGCGTCAACATTTAGCAGTGATATTGGGCGGTACGAACCACAGTCATCATGCGGCTTACCTGGTTTTAGAATGGTGACAATCATTGCCTCCCTCATGGAGCTTGGCATGCTGCCTTGGACACAGATGTCTTCCAGGAGGGTATGCACGTGCGGCAGTAGTTGTTCTTGAAATGTTTTATAAAAGTCGACTGAAAGTCTGTCCATCCCTGGCACGCTGCCCGATCTCATAGTGGCTAATGCGTCTCTGATTTCGTCTAACTGTATAGGGCACATAAGGAATTCCCTTTCAGAATTCGGGAGGAACAGAAGTTTTATGTGTTCCAGATAGTCTAGTATTTCAGCCGACATGTCCCCACCTCTGGAAGAGTACAGCTCCGAGTAGTAGTCTCTGAAGACAGCGGCGATTTCCGCCTCGTCCGTCACCTTGTCTCCGCCTGCGTTTCTCAGTTCTGAGATTAGCGACTTTCCCCTACGGCCCTTGATAATATTGGCCAAAACTGAGCCTGGCCACTCCCCCTCGCCAAATTTGCCCAGGTGCTGGACCTCCCTATCTGCGGCCTCGTGGTATTCCACCCGTAGGCGCTTAATTTCCCCTCTACAGTGTCGTCTGGGTTAGGAGCGGGCCCCCTTCCAAATTAGATCATCTTTGAATCCTGAAACTACTTTCTACGAAAGGAACTCAAGACTTCTTCCTAAGATTTCTCCCTTGTGACTAAGGAGTAGTCACCCTGCACCCGCAGGCACCATCTAAGAACACTGCGGTTTGCTGCACGTCTTTCCTCCGGAATCCGACCGACCAGCACAACCAGACCCGGTTTCCCTGGCACCTCTGACCTCTACCTACATCTTCAGCCCAGCCGAGATCCGTGGGTGTGACGAGACCTCGAGGGACCGGCCATCTTCAGAACTGCACGACGCTTATCCAGCACGACCGCCGAGGGATCCTCGAGTGAGTGCTTTGGGGTACGAGAAGCCCTGACCCTGAGCAGCTCCAGCACCGAAGTCCAGCCCCCCAGCATCCACCAGATCTGCGTGGGGCCCTTCTGCTCTTTGCTGCTCACCGCGTTGTCCGGCTACTGGCCTGCTGGCTTGTGGCCGTCTTGACAACGCTCCACGACGACAACACCGCTGGTCTGGTTGCTCCAGACTGGCCCTTGCTCCCCTCCAAAAGAGGAGCACCCCGGACCCTCCTGGTCCACTCCAGGCGCCATTTTAAGTCCACCGCGTGGGCTTGCATTTGCCAAGACTTGTTGCCCCAATCCTGGGTCCAGCGACGTCGACAGCAGAGACCTTCGTGGGACAGCTCGCACCTCCATCCTTGTCGCCGACAACGCCTCCTGGTCCGTGAGACTGCAGAGCCCAGCGTCGCCCACTCACCTGGTCGAGGTGACTCCATCCGGTGCCATCCTGGTGCCCATCTAATCACTGGCTAGTGATTCAGAACTTGGTCCCCTCTGCTTACAGGTATCCTCCATCACTGATCCAGGCTTGGATCCATCTGAATCTCTTCACTGGTCGCCTGCCAGCAACTTCTTCTTTCAGGCTCCATAGACTGCAACGAGGATTCCCGACGTCTTTCCAGACCTATGCAGCCGCAGCCCCTGGGCTAGGTAACCTCAGCATTTCGGTGCTCCAGCATAGCCTCACTATCCAAGGGTCCAGATCCTTTTTCGTTTCAGCTCTACCTAGTCGGATTCGTCCGATAACACTAACTTTGTAAATTCTAGCAACCATAGACTTTGTCCCGCATCCCGCGTGAGAGTGCACACTCTGCACCCGATCCCCCTAGGCCTCCTGCTAGTAATCTGAAGGTTCAGTAGTCCAGTCCTAGCGATCCTAAAGTCTATTAGAGTAGTACTTACCTGCTAGTAATTTCGCATTCCACTTTTAGAGTTTATGGTTTTTCGTGCCCCTCAGGCATTTGTGTAAATTGTGCAACTTTGCGTATTTTCCTAAGAGCTTTGTATTGTGCTTAGCACCCTGTCCTCATAAAGAGTCCAGGGTTGTTGTGTTCTAAATAAATATACTATTATTTTCATAACAACTTGTGTGGTGTCCTTTCACTTGATGTTCAAGGGGTATATGTGATGGTATAACAGCTGGCTTAACACGCCCTCTAGAGTTTAGCCTAAAGACTGCTCTTGTCCATGCTACTAGGATAGCTGGTCTAACGGTTGACTTACAACCAATCATCAATAAGGGTTGTTTGGACTGATACAAAGTGCTCACTAGAATAGTGAACATTATATATCAGGCGAACTTCTCACAGGGGTGATCTCTTCTGCTCATGCAGCGAACGAGCACCCACCTGGGTGATCCACTAAAGAACTGCAAGTACCAGAGCCCCGAGGGGCGATCCGGAGGAGGGGCTAGTGGTGTGCTCTCCATTGATGACTAAACACAATATGGCTCCCTTGAGCTTTGGGCCGACGGGCTCTTGGAAGATGCACCTGCGTGCCGGTTCTGGCATCGAGGCCTTTGACTGTTGTGTGGTGGCCTTCTCTTCCACCCCTAACGATCTTTCTCTACTGATGAGGGAAGTTATCCCGAAACCCGAGACATGTCTCGGGCGATATCCTAAAACCCGGGACATGTATCGGGTCTAGAGATTCATCAGTCCTACAAGTACCGACTTGCACCCACCTGGGTGATCCACTAAAGAACTGCAAGTACCAGAGTCCCGAGGGGCGATCCGGAGGAGGGGCTAGTGGTGTGCTCTCCATTGATGACTAAAGAACGAGCAGGAGAATGCCTGGACCTCTCACTGCCGGATGAATATATCACCACATCTGGAGATCTATTCCGGTGAGAAGAGTGAGAGCAGGACGAAGATGAAAGGCTCACTGGAGGTGAATTCTCTCTGGAGAGGCTTCTAGAGCAGGATCTTGAGTGACTCCGTGGTGCCTGATCCGCTGGACCCCTCTTCCTTTTAGCAGGAAGACTCTTGCTCCCAGGAGAATTGTCATCAGATCTAGAATGCCTCCCTAAGGTCATCTCTCCCTCTGCCGCCAACGCCGACTGCAGAGATTTCTGTTGCGACGGCGGACTGCGACCTGGTGACGGAGATGGTAAAATCGACGTCGTAGCTTTCTAGGTCGACGTGGACCTGGGCAGGGCTGGCCACGACACCGATGATGGAAGCTGCGCCGAGGCTAGTTGAACCTCTCCTTGCGGAGACCTATGGCTCGAAGTCGATTGCCTCTGGGGTTCAGATGGAGAGACTTGCCTCGACGTTGGACTTCGACACTGAGAAGTCGACGACAACCGACTCAACGTCGAGAGTCGATGCTTTGACGCAGATGGAGGAAGCTTCGACGTCGAGCGCCGGAGGTGCGGCGTCGACAGACTGCCTCGACTTTGAGTGCCGGTGGTGAGGCGACGACGGAGTATGTCTCGACGTCGAGCGCCGGTGGTGAGACGCTGACGGAGTGTGCCTCGACGTCTAACGCCTATGACTAGGCGTCGACGGAGGAAGCTTCGCCGTCGAAGGCCTGTGATGTTGCGCCGACGACGCCTGTCTCGACGTTGAGTTCCTATGCATCAATGAAGACCTTTGCCTCGACGCCGAATGTCGCCCGGTTGACTTCAGCGGAGGTACTTTGGATCTCGACGCTGAAGTCTTCATCGTTGACGGAAGATGACTCGTCTTCGACGCCCTCTTCGTCGTCGCTGGACGCTTAGACGCCAATCCAGACGCCGAAGGTGAACAAGTCGGGACTTCTCTCAACGTCGATCGCGTCCTTCGTTGTTTCTGTCTCTTAGGAGACCTACCTCTTTCAGAGAGGCCATAGATCCTTATCCTCTCTCTATCCTTGAAGGTTCTCTTAGAAAGATTCTTGCAGTGTTCACAAGTGTCTGCAGAGTGTGTCTCAGGTAGGCAGAGGATACACACAGGGTGTGTATCAGTCCTGGCCTTCTTTTTCCCACAGAAAGGGCAGGTGTCAAAAAGAGAAGGCATTTTTGACAGAAAAATTCCTTTTTTAAAACTCAAAAAAGGCAGCACTAACACTCTAAGCCCAAAAGACGTCGAATGAAAGTAACATTTGAAGAAAATCACTAGTATTTTTTGGCAGAAAGTCAAAAATAGTGGGAGCTGTTAAACCAGGGTCCTGACAGAAGGACCCGGAAAGAGGCATGAAGGGAAGCCAGGGGTCATGGCTGCCTTAAAGGCACGGTGCCAGTTTTTGTTGAAAATGGTTTCATTTTCTGTGATATTGCTTCACAATGCAGCCTGTGGGCTAACAATGTCTATTTATTAGCAATTTTCAGAATTTATGAGTGTTTTTCTCATTAAAAGACAGAGTTCAAGGGGCGTGGCTAAGGCAGCCAACATGGCGGATGTAGCTTAACAGAGCTCCGTCCCGCCGATTTATCATCCGCTAATTAATCCTGCCTCCACCTCACCCGAGAGGGTCCCGATGTTGTGCGGTGCAGCGGAGGGTGACCGGCAGGCATAGAGAGACTCTGGGCCGCTTTGGAGGCACGGAAGGTACGGAAGCATGCCCGGAGACGGAGCGGCCTGCTTCAGGAAAGTGGTGCAGGGGACCTAGCGTTTGGTGACGCTCGGAAAAGGAGGAGAGCCGACGGCAAACTCACTAGCACTGATCCGGGAGCTGTCCGCCTTGTGAAGGAGTGAGGAGTTGACGCGTGCGACCTAGCGGTGCAGACAGCTAATCCAGAACTGCGGTGGTGGAACCAGATGGATGCCGCGTAGCCGAGACCGGAGTATCAGACATCGGCTGACCGGGGGTGGCAGCGACGGCCCGGAGGCACGACCGGGGCCAGAGGCGCTTCCCACACGGTGAGCAGACCAAGAGGTGCACGGAGACGGCCAAGAGAGGTGGCGGGAGCGGAGGGGCGGGTGCTGAGACCCCGGTGGTCGAGTCGGACCGCGGAGGACAGGGCTCCACGCGAGCGAGTAGGCCTCTCCTGGAGGCGGAGTGCAGCGGCCGGCGCCCCGGTTCGGGCCCTTGGAACGGCCTTCTTGGGTTGGCGACGCCTCCGGCTCAGCGGTTGAGTCGGACCGCGGTGAACCCCTGGGGCCCCCCTGGATGCGATTTAATGGCCGCGTAGGCACTGGGAGCGCCGCGATAGACAGAATACATACGGCCGCCCTGTCAGCCACAGAGGAACTAGTCCGGGCCTTGGCTTCAAGAGTTAGGAGCCCCTTGGTGGACAGCCACAAGACAGGGAGCCGTGGTGGGTCCACAGGGAAGGCACCGGGGGCGGACATTGGGGGTTGTGGATTGCTGGGTGGGGCCCGGGTCACCGGCCACTTGACTATCTGAGCCCGGTGCTTCGCAGTGGGAGTGGCTGGTGGGCCCCGAAGGACGACATCTTGAAGAAGAGAGCCCCCCCGGTGGCGAGGTGCCAGAACCACGAGATACACAGGGAGAGACCCAAAGACCGACCCTATCAGCCATAGATCATGACCAGAGGCGGGAGCGGCGGTGGAGCCTCGAAACAGGGGACTATCGATAAATTCACCGGCCCGAGTGGAAACACCGGAGCTTTGGGAAGTCACCAGGTCCAAGGGCCGGACAAAGCAGCTCTCCTGGCGGCGATCACTCAATCTAGGGAAATGTTGGATGCCAAAATAGGGGCCATTGGGGATGATGTCACTCTGCTGCGCCAAGACTTGTGAAATGCAGTAGCCCGTATTACGGAAGCAGAAGCCAGGATCACGGGAGTGGAAGATGATGTGGCGATATTAAAGAAAAAAGTAACCAGCATGGAAGGGATACAGAAGGGCCTGGCGCTCCGGGCGGAGGATGCCGAAGGGCGGGCTCGGCGCAACAACTTAAGGTTCGTTGGCTTTCCGGAAGACGGCGAAAAGGGCAACATAGAGGCCTTTCTCACTAGGTGGTTTGAGGGCTGGCTCCCACCGGAGTCCCTCTCTCGTTGCTTTGTCATTGAAAGGGCACATAGAGCGCTTACTCAGAAGCCGCCGGTTGGGGAGCGCCCACGGCCGGTGATAGCCAAGCTACTCAATTACCATGATCGAGACACTATCCTGAGACAAGCCCGATTGAAGGAGCACCTCATGTGCGACAATCAGCGGATTCTGATTTTCCCGGACTATACAAGGCTGGTGCAGCAACAGCGGCAATCCTTCACAGCGGCCAAAGCTCGCCTGAGAAACCTCAAAATCCAATATGCCTTACTTTATCCGGCTCGCCTACGAGTGGTCTACCAGTCACGTACTCTGTTCTTTAATTCTCCTGAAGAAGTGTTCACCTGGACTGATGAGACGGTACGAGTTAGACCGCATACCCCGCTGGCCTGAGACTCTTATTCATCCTCCTCAGCGGTGCCGCCGCGGACCCCCAGACGCTCACGAAGTAGGAGTAACTGGAGATCCCGCTCGTCGAAACGATCTCCCGCTAAGGGGGAGGTACGGAGGAGACCGAGCCTCCAGACACCCAGAAGGTGGATCCGTGAGGGGCGAAGGAACACCGGTTACCTTTTTGGAATATATCACAGCGCAGGCAACGTGAGCAGACATAGAAGGCCTAGCTGGAGATGATGAATGCTTTTCAGAAGGACCGAAATATTGTGTAGCAGATCATTGACTTACAGACACGGGAAGCGGGTTGGGTGGGGAGGAATGGACTGAAAGGCGGACACGTGCCTCAGGTTAAAGGAAGTTCGATCTTCTAGGGGATAGGTTGGGGGGCTGTTGGTGGGGCTCCGTTGGGATAGACGGTCTCAGGTCTCCTGTTGGGGCTAGAGATGTCCTATGCCGCGACAGGTACTTCAATGTTGCTGAGGTATGGGGGGGGGGGGGGGGGCTGGGGGGTTGAGGAGGAGTTGAGGGAATGGATGCTAAGTTGGGTGTTTTGAGGGGGAAGGGGAAGGGGGGACCGAAGGTTAAGGGATGAGAGGGGGGAAGTTGTATTGCACATGGCTGTCTCGAATGATGCTGTTGGTGTGTCCATGCCCACTATGCCCATTGCTATGTCTGCTGCTGTGCTTGCGCTTAGATGGGGGCTTCGAGCGGAGACCCACTAGGGCCTCAATGAAAGTGATGAGTTGGAATGTGAGGGGCATGCTCGATAAGATTAAGAGAGGCGCAGTGCTAAGGCTGGGGAAAAGGGAGAAGGTGGACATTTTACTGCTGCAAGAGGCACACTTACTGGGTAATAAAGCACTTAGCCTGCAGAGATACGGTTATGACCAGGTCTATCACGCAGGGTTTGTGAGGGGGTCTCGGGGTGTGGCGATTTTGATGCACCGCAGATTGACCTATACCCATACGAAGCAATGGACTGACCCGCAGGGTAGATATGTTTTCATACAAGGGATGATAGGCACGGAGTCGCCAATAATTGGGAGTGTATACGCCCCGCCCCCACTACAGTGGGCACTGATTGAGAAACTGTTTACAGTATGGGCTGAGATTCCGGAGGGACTGGCAGTGATCGGAGGTGACTGAAATGATGTTATGCAATGCCGACTTGATCGTTTCAGGCCCGGAGGTGACCCCATTGCAGATACTCCCACTAAACTGAGTGACATGGTGCAGGGCATGGGCTGGGTGGACACATGGCGCTATCTTCACACACATGAACGAGAGTATTCCTATGTCTCAGCGGTTCACAACTCGTTTTCGAGACTTGATAATATTTTTGTCCCTACTGCCTTTGTGAAGAGGGTTACCTCGGCGTCCATCCTACCGCGTGGACTGTCAGATCACTCTCCAGTTGTGCTAGATGTCACCCTAGACAAGGGGAGACAGCCATTTCGATGGCACCTCTCCGCTTGGAACTTACAACAAGAAGCCTATCAACATCATATGGAGGTGGCTATTGCTCGCTACTGGGAAGAGAATTTAGGCACCGTGTCTGACGTAAGGACAATTTGGGAGGCCCTGAAGCCCACGCTTCGTGAGGTGGATATAGCCTGATGTGCAGCAGCGCGCCGGAAACGGAAAGAGGAGCTGGTGAAGGCCGCAGCGGCAGTGGGGCTGTTGGAGACTCAATGCGGAGCTGCGAGTCACCAGGAGGGAGTAGGGCAGCTACTTCTGGCGCAGCAATCATATGCGTCCCTACTGTTGGACGAGGCTCGGCAAGTCTGGCTGGCAACAAGGAGCAGAATCCATCAGTGGGGCGACAAGTCCAGTGCAATGCTTCATAGGCTCTGCCAGAACACGTTTCAGGCGCAAGTATTGCCGGGTCTTAGGGATGACACTGGGGCCTCAATTTCAGCCCCGAAGGAACTGGCAGATAGCTTCGCTCACTACCTCGCGGCCCAATATTCTCCGCAGGATTACCTTCCTGCGCTGGACGTTGACAAATTCATAACTGACCTTCCACCCCACGCGCTCCCGGACGACGTGCGGGTGCGTCTCGAGGCTCCGCTATCGGCTGAGGAACTGGGCACAGCCCTGAGGGAGCTCAATACCGGTAAGGCCCCAGGGCCTAATGGGTTTCCAAGTGAGTTCTTCAAAAGATATCACCTCCAGTTAGGGCTACAGTACAAGGCTGCCCTGGATGCGGCGAGAGAGGATGGCCTTCTGCCAGCGGACTGGAGGCACGCAGAAATTGTGGTGCTGCAGAATGTGATGGATCTGGGAGACCAACCGCTTGGAGCCCCCAAGGGAGCGTGCCAGTGGTTCGAAAGGGGTGGAGGCACGCGTGGCAGCCTGGTACATGTCCCCATCAGAGACACAGTCTGGAAGCCCTTGGTGCGCTATCTTTGCTCAATGGAACATGCGCGATACATGCCCACTAGGCTCCGGACCCTACGCCTCTTTGAGGATGCGGTTGTCCCGGCGGACCCCGCTAGACTGCTCCCATAGACCTATTTCGCGACACGTGAGCTCTAGAGCCCGCCCTTTGCTACCAGATGCCGCCCCTTGCCCACGGACCAACACATTCACCCTGCCAGCGCGCTATCCCTCTTATCTCTTGCCACCGACTTGTCTATGCACAGTGCATGGCCTCATTGCATATCTTCCGCGGCCGGCCTCAGATGGAGGTTGTAGGCTCAACGCTGTGTCTATGTGCCCCTGCCGGGGGTTTGTTGTTTCAAAATAAAACAGACTTGTAACTAGAAATTGTGGTGTTCTGCAAACCTGGATGGCCCCCAGACCGACACGAGTCCTATCGACCGATCTCCCTCTTAAATATTGAGGCCAAAATATTGGCCAAGGCGCTTGCAAATTGACTACTCCCATATAACTGAGCCACCCAGATCAGGCCGGATTTATGCCTCAAAGAGCGACGAGGCACAACATCAGATGCGCACACGTGGCAGTGGAGGCGATGGGTAAGACTGGGGATCAGGCGGCGCTGCTACTGGCGGATATTGACAAGGCCTTTGACTCCCTGAGTTGGACTTATCTGTTCGCGCTCCTTCCACGTCTGAATCTAGGGCCACATTTTATGTCCTATATACGGCTGCTATACACCGACCTGACAGCCTCGGTGAGGGTGGCGGGAGAGACATCGGCGGCCTTCCCAATAGGGCGGGCACCTGACAGGGTTGCCCCCTCTCACCATACCTGTTTGCTCTTGCTATGGAGCCGTTAGCCGCATGGGTCCCGATAGATGCGCAGCTGCGGGGCTTCGAATGGGAGGCAGGACCTTCGGACAGAATCGCATTATATGCGGACGATGTTCTGTTCTTCCTTACAAATGTGAATCGGTCCGGGCCGCGGGTCCTAGAGATAATGAGAATTTTTGGAGAAGTTTCAGGACAGTACCTAAACCCACGGAAGTCCACGCTTTGGATGCTGGGTGACCGCACCGGTTTTGGGACGTGGGCATCGACACTACAGATAGCAGCTGGAGGTCTCAAATAGTGTTCTTGACGGTCTTGCCGGCAATTGCTTGGGAATGTAACATCGTCCCGGTGTGGGATAAAGTACAACAGGAGGTGAAGTGCTGGTCCCGTATGCCCCTCAATAGCTACAGCAGGTCGGCTATATTTAAGATGGTTGCCCTCCCCCGCATGTTATACCAACTACAGAATCACCCATACCCGATCCCATCGCAATGGTTCCGACAAGTCAACTCAGCTCTAGGCCAATTTTTATAGGCCGGGGGAGCGGCGCGAGTGGCCCTACGTACCTGCTTTTTGTCCACGTATTGTGGAGGATTGGCGACATCGGATATATTGTCCTATTACCAAGCATCCCATCTCGTAGTCTTGAATGAATGGTGGTACGGCGACAGGGGAGAGCCAGCATACGCCCTTGAGAGGTACCTGATGGACCCAGACACATTGCACACTATTTTATACTCGGCAAGGCTAAGAAAGGGGCTGCCTAGAGCAACCCAGGTGGTCTTTCAGCTCTGGCGACAATCGCTGAGTCGTATGGGATGGTGGGGGAGACTGACAAGGGAGACCCCACTCTGGCACAATGGGCAGTTGCCGACACTGGCATTGCTGCAGGGCTTCCGAGGTTGGGACTCAATAGGAATTTCTGCATTGGGCCATGTCCTGAAGGGCACAACACTTAAATCCTTCCAAGAAATTAGCGAAGAATTCTTTATGCCCCGCACGCAGTTCTTTAGGTATCAACAGTTACGGCATGCCCTTACACCCTCACTGGTGGGATTAAATACCTTGCCCGAATTTAGCCCGATAGAGGCGAAGGTGTTCATGGGGGACCTCGCAGAAAAGAAAATATCCTGTATATACCAGACACTAGTCACACACTGCTCTTCCGATCTTCAGCCACTACGAGATCAGTGGGCAAGAGATGTGGGGGAGCTGGAGGAAGAAGATTGGCGAGAAGCTCTTGAATCCCCCAGAGGAGCGGCTATCGCCATGCACTTGCGCCTAATACAGTGTAAGTACTTACACCGTGCCTATTATACTAGAGAGAGATTGTGGAGGGCAGGCCTGATTGAGTCCCCAGCGTGTCTGAGATGTAGCCACGACATGGGCTATTTCCTGCATACAGTGTGGGGCTGTAGTGGCCTGTTGAGATTTTGGACCAGGGTGTGGGACTGTCTGTCGGAGATGCTGGGGTGGGACCTCCCTCGTACCCCAAAATTAGGCCTACTTCATGTTCTGGAAGGGGTGGGAGGCAACATCTACAAGAGACACCTACTCCTGCTGGGCCTTACAGTAGCAAAGGGGGATGTGGCTCAGGCATGGAAGGACCCCAGAGCTCCCAAAGTGGTTGTGTGGAAAAAAGGCCTTGACTTTTGCATGGGATTAGAACGGCCGGTTTTCAAAGCCAGAGGCTGTCCCAAGAAATACTATTAAATATGGAAAAGGTGGGCGGACTACAGAGGCCTGTGGCTGGAACCTCCGGCACCGATGGGAGACGTGGAGGGGCAGATGTGATGGGAACATGGGGGCGAGGTTGTACACACTGTTTTATATATGAACAATTTATGCAGTATCAGAGAGACGCTGTGCAAGGGGTGGGAAGGGGAGGGAGGGGTCAGGGAGGTTGGGAAAAGGGGTGAGGAGTTGGAGGGCATGTCTTCTAATGTTAAATGAATCGCTGATTATGATGTACTGTACTTGCTGCAGTTCTTCTATGCGATTTATCAATAAAAAGAGTTGTTAAAAAAAAAGACAGAGTTCAAGTGCAATTTGAACTAATGTGTTTTTTATTTCATTGCTAATTCAGTGCATGTATGAGTATTTACATTGTTTAGCCTCTTTTTTGGGCCTGCATTGATGTGAGAAAAAATGATATATGTGCATACATATATGTGGAGCTAGTAGAGCTATTTATATGTGATTTACATATATATTTTTATATTATTTCCGGGGTCCCCACACATGGGCGGGAATATTCAGTGCTTATGACTATTGATGAGGATCCCCTGGAAGAGAAGTGGCCAATCGAGCGGCACGTTAATTGTTTCCGCTCTACAAACTCCCCATCAACAGTTCCTATCATAAAGTCTGTTTTTTTTTTTTAATTGGGGTCAACAGGGACGGAAAGGTGGTCAGTTCGAGCCTCATGGAAGTCCGATCCCAGGCCAGCATGTTCACCCAATTTATTGGCGATAGGTAGAGATTCTTTGATCTGTGCGCCTTCGTCAAGAAGGGGACCTTCCAAAGCAAGGTCCCGGCCACCGCCCTGTCCTGAAAATGCTTTTCGGCCAGAATTCCGGCGGCGGTCGTCTCCTTCCGTTATCTGCACTCTCAGGCAGGGGGCAAAATCGAGGATTTAACGCTAGGGGAAGTAGGGTTTTTAAGGATATATAAGTGGGCTTACAAAGCTACTCTAAGCCGCTGCCATCTTTGAGCCAGGCAAGCTCTGCTCCCGAGTCGCAAATCACAATGTACAACAGCGTCTCTCAGACACTTTTTGCGATTCCCAATGGGGTTGCAAATTGCATCCCTCATGAATACACTTGCTATTTGCGACACCATTGGGAATGGCTGATCCTCCCAGGTATGGTGGCCTGCGGGGCTCAGCAGACCCCCATGTCTGGGACTGCTTTTAAATTAAGCAGGTTTTCTTTTTAAAATGCAGGCAGTTTTCCTTAAAGGAAAACGAGATGCTTTTAAAAAAATGCAAAATGAAACGTTTTAGTTTCATTTTTTAGGGGCAGGTATAGGTCCATGGGACCACTGCCTGCCCCTAAAAAATATTTCTCCATTCATTTAATAAGGGGAAGGGGTCCCCTGGGGACCCCTTCCCATTTGCAAGTGCTTTACCACCCTTCCGAGAAGGGTGGTAAACTGCGACTGTTTTGCGACCGCAGTTGCGGTCGCATAGAAGTCTTACATAGGGCTCTGACTGGCTCTTAGGAAGGGAACTCCTTGGAACGCCCCTTCCGAATAGCGAGTCGCTAATCCTATTTAGCGAGTCACAAAAAAATTGCGAAATAAGGTTAGTACATGGTACATTTGTATTTTGCATGCACAACGGGGACAACAAAAAAGGGTCGTACATCTGGCCCTCAGTTCCTTAATTTTACCAACAATAGATCCAATCTACACAGTTTGAGAAAGACAGAATTTTCTCTTCTTCTAGCATTACTTATTGTATCGCAATTATTCTATGACCTAGGCCAATCTACCAGTAAAGTAGTTTATAATGTAAGGGTATGTATAAAATGTTAAATAATGGTGCCTCCAATCGCCTAATGTCATTAATACCAATTAGTTTCATACAATCTTTGAAGGAGTCAATACATAAATATTAAGGGGCCGATTGGAATTATGGGCCGTCAGACTGCCGTCCGCTATCACTTTGGTCAGGAGACCGACAGGCAGGCAGGTGGAAGTCTGACGATCCAATTATGATGCTCCTGCCATGCTGACAGGCAGAGAGGTGCTCTTTTACATTGCAGCTTGTGCGCGGTCCAGGAAAAGGGCCACAGCGCAAGCTGCAGTGTAAAAGAACACTTGGAGCACATCCATGCACCATGTGGTGTCTGGCACACTGTGCATGCATGTGGGTGGGGCACTATATGTGCGCCCAGAACCCCTTTACAGTGGGCCACGGGAGACAGGGGCCCTGCTCAAGGCCCCCGGCGTCCAATTCTGACAGCCTTTTCATAGCTGTCAGACCGCCATGAAAATGCTGTTAGAAAGGGCCATCGTAATGCCTGTAGGAAGGTACCTCCTGACTATGGTTGCCCCCAACTTTTTGCCCTGTGTTTTAGCTGGTTTTTGACATAGTCGACCTGGGACCCTGCCAATCAGGACCCCAGACCTACTGCTCTCTCTGTAAAATGGATTCCATGTACCTTAGGTACATTTCCAATTGGTACTGGGCCCCCTTATCAGACACTGTAACTCAGGACATAGGTGTACCCAGGGCCTACCAGGGGCTGAAGCATGTATTATGCCACCCCTGGCTGGCCTCCTAAATTTGACACAACTGGCTGCATGACAGCTGGGGCAAAGTCGTGTAATCACCCTTTGCTGTAGATATAGTATACCTATATCTAACCCTAAAAATGGACACACAGATTCCTATCAGTCACTCCTATGGCAGGCCTTGACAATCCTGAAGGCAAAGTGCTTGGAATCATGTGAGATGGTGCTCTGGCATGAGCTGAGCCTGTCTGCAGCTTGCGGAACCAAGTCCTAATAGCTGTTCCATGATAACGCATACCATATACTCTTAAATGCATTATAATCCTCGCGGTTAAATGCTATCTTTGGTATTGCTTTATCAAAACATGTCGAGTAAGGTGTCATACGAATTGGAATACTAACCCTTCGCCAATTCTGGCGACGGGGTTAGCATTCCACCCTTCTAGAGGGACACGACATGTATGTAACTGTGAACCCCGGTTAAAGTTAAACGAAGCCTCAGCTCCACAAAATGGATGCTGCCACCACAGACACGAGTCTGACCCCCTGCAGCTGGGAGTCCTTCCAGCGAGGGGAGCCTGGACAAAGGGTTTCCTGTCAAGGGCGGTGCTAGCACCGTCCCAGACAGGGTTTTGTGTATCCTGGGTAGGCAGGGCTTTACAGGAAGGTGACTGCTGAGTGGCACCCCGGTGCTCACTACGCATAGGCCGGTCAGAACCAGTTCCAGGGGCACACCAGCCCCTGGCCTGGGGAAAGTCCGGCATGGGAGAGGGGTGTAACCACCCCCCTCCTAGTCCCACCCATAGGCAGGACCTAGTCACCGGGTCAGCCCCTTTTCTTAGTATAAAAGATAGGAGCGGGCCCCCTGTTCAGATTAGATCATCTTTGGAATCAAGACACGACTTTCTGCGAAAGGACATCAAGATTTCTTCTTCAAGATTCTCCCTTGTGGCTAAGGAGTAGTCACCCTGCATCAAGCGGGCACCATCCTAAGAACACTGCGGTCTGCTGCAAGTCCTTCCTCCGGAATCCGACTGCCCAGCTCGACGAGACCCGGCTTCCCTGGCACCTCTGACCTCTACTCACCTCTACAGCCAAGCTGAGAACCGTGAGTGCGACGAGACCTCGAGGGACTGACGATCGCCAAGACTGCACGACTTCTTTGCAACAAGCCCACCGAGTGTTCCACTGGTGAGTGCTTTGGGGTCCGAGAAGCCCCAACCCTGAGCAGCTCCAGCACCGAAGATCAGCCCTCCAGCATCTCCACGATCTGCGTGGGGCCCTTCTGCTCTTGCCTGCTCACCGCGTTGTTTGGCTACTAGCCGGCTGGCTTGTGGCCTTCTTCACGACGCCCGACGACATCACTGCTGCTGGTCTGGTTGCTCCAGACTGGCCCTTGCTTCCTTCTTCAAGAGAGGCACCCCGGACCCTCCTGGTCCACTCCAGACGCCATTTTGAGTCCACCGCGTGGGCTTGAATTTGCCAAGGCTTTGTTGCCCAATCCTGGGTCCAGCGACGCCGACAGCTTCATCCATCGTGGGACAGCTCGCTCCTCCATCCTGGTCGCCGACAACGCCTCCTGGTCCGTGAGATCTGCAGAGCACAGTGTCACCCACTCACCTAGTCGAGATGACTACCATCCGGTGCCCTCCTGGTGCCACCTGACTACTGGCTAGTAGTCACGAACTTGGTCCCCTCTGCTTTCAGGTGTCATCTATCTTCAAGATCCAGGCTTGGATCACTTCGAACTATCTTCACTGGTCGCCTGCCAGCATCTTTCTTCCAGGCTCCTGGTCCGTCTACGAGGATTCCCGACGTCTTTTGAGACCTATGTAGCTGCAGCCCCTGGGCTAGGTAACTTCGGCATTTCGGTGCCCCAGCATAGCCTCACTATCCAAGGGTCAGAATCCACTTTCGTTTTCCTCCTACCAGGTCGGGTTCGCCCGAGAACACTAACTCTGTGAAATCTAGCTACCATAGACTTTGTCCCGCATCACGCGTGAGAGTGCACACTCTGCACCCGATTCCCCTGGGTCTCCTAGAAGTAATCTAACGATTCTATAGTCAAGTCCTAGCGATTCCAAAGCCTATTAGTACTGTACTTACCTGCTAGTAATTTCGCATTCCACTTTCAGAGTATATGGTTTTCCGTGCCCCTCGGGCATTTGTATATACTGTGCTAACTTAAGTATTTTCGCAAGAGTTTTGTTTTGTGCTTAGTACCCTGTCCTCATAAAGAGTACAGGGCTGTTGTGATTTTAATAAATACACTGTTTATTTTCATAACACTTGTGTGGTGTCCTTTCACTTGGTGTTCAAGGGGTATATGTGTGGTATAACAGCTGGCTTAACACGCCCTCTCGAGTCTTTAGCCTTAGACTGCTCGTATCCACGCTACTAGGATAGCTGGTCTATAAGGTTGACTTACAACCAATCATCAATAAGGGTTGCTGGACTGATACATAGTGTTCACTAGAATAGTGAGCACTGCATATCAGGCCACCTTCTCACAATGCCCAAGGCAGTGCCTGTGCTGGCACCACTTCTATGGTAGGGATAGGATTCTGCCTGCCGCCCGACGGGCTCTTGGATCCTGTGGGAGGCGGGGGTCTTTCCCCCGACCTCTGTGGTCCAACTCCCTGCATTGAAATGCGACAGTCGGACCGATGCCAGTCTATCGGGCGGACAGTGGCGGTCCACCAGACATTGTAATCATGTTCTATCTCTCTCACCCCAAAGGAAAATTAGAAGAGGTAATTCATTTATTACTTGTTTATCTATATTTACCCATTGTCCATTACATGGTGTAAGAGGTACAAAACAGTGGTGAATTAGACAGCGTGTTGAGGACTCTAAAGTAGCCCTTTTTTAATGACATTTTCACTTTACGAAATTAATCACATGGATTTTTTTTTGGTGCCAGCTAAAATCTTTCATCATTTTTTCACCTTGTCTATTTAGTTTTTTTCATGCACAATTGTTTTGTGAAACAAAGAACGCTGGACAACACATTCATTATAATTGTGTTAATTTTGGCCCAAATTTCCAGACTCTGTTTATGCCACCATCCAAAGTCAGATGTTAAGTTCCCAAATGAGAGTTTTGATATTTTTATTAAGATATGTTTCACTGGTCGTGGAATTTTTATACAAGTCCTTTCTAATTCCATTGTAACGGCAACATTTCAAATTCTATTTTATTTTCAAGTGTTAATATTGGTATTGTAGTGGATTTATTCAGGTAATTTCAAAGCCGAAGAACAAGGTAAAATATTCACTAAATGAAGTATGTGTGGCACCAACTTCTCAGTGAAGATAATGAGGAGTTTTTAGGATCACAAGGCATAGCTTTAATAACATTGAGGGATGTTTCGCCAAAATGTATTCTGAATAGGATTTCAAATAGATATGTTGAAGTCGTACTGTCAAAAGAGTTTTATGCCTCTATACCTAAGAGCAAGTTTTTAGTATGGAGAATTCTATCTTGCATTTATCTAATATGGTTACTACCTTTGCCTTTGATAAAGACTGTTTGGTCAATGTCAATTAAGCTACTATTTTCTTTAAACTATTAGGATGGTTTTACTTGGTATTTTCACACCCAAATTGATAAGAGAAATTAGAGCCTGATTATGAGTTTGGCAGGCCCACAGCAGCGGTGCAACCACAGTTCGCTGTGGGACCGCCAAATCTATGGTGAGACCGCCTGCCAGATCAGGAGTACCGACTGCACCTTCCATACATGCCATACTGTGCAGGAATTGGGGGTGCAAATTGAGGGGTGCACTACATGTGCTCCCGACATGCACTCCCAGGCCCAAATCCGTCAGGAGGCCCTGTGAGGTCCCCTTTCTTGCCATTCTGCCACCCTTTTCATGGCAGGCTCACCACCATGTAAAGGGTGGGGAACTGGCAAGTTGGAATGTGCTTAGCGGTGCTGGCTGAGGCATCACCAGCATATTCCTGCTGGGTTGAAGACCGCCAGCCCAGCGGGATCCTTGATCCCGGTAATGCCGGAGGTCTCGTGGCGGTCCGACCACCGCAGTTGTAGTACTGTGGTCGGTCAGGCAGGGCGGCGGTTGTCAGGCCTCCACCATGACTTGTTGTAATTCAGCCCTTAGTCTATAACCAAGGCATTCCTGATGATTTTTGTTTGGTTTGGGGAAAAGAGATATATTTGAGTAGCTATCACCCCATTTCTCTGCTGCCTTACACTCCTAAGCTCACTAAAAAGAGTTGAATTGGCAGGGCATGGCCAGCACATGAAAAAGATGTACGCTTAGGAGCAGAGCTCCAGAAAAACATTGCCAAAGCCTGCAGAACTGCTGGCTTTGGTTGTTCTCATGAAGTGGGGACAAAGGCAGATCCCCAGAACCTTTGGGCATAGCTGCTGAGAGCAGCGTGGACCAGGAAAACAACAGGGGAGACAGTGGGGTTGGAGGCCGGTGTGAACACAGTGGACTGGGGTCCTGGCAGGAACAGAGGTTGTGAGCCTGGCATCCCATTTGTGTACTTACCACCGTATTGGTTGGGAAGAGAGTCCCTGCGGCACTCCTTTTGCAGGGCAACATAGCGAGAGGGCCCTCTGTTCAAAGCAGCTGCCATTTTGGATGGGCAATTGGTCTACATCCTGTGGGTACGGGGTTGCAGACAGAGACTAAGAACATGGCAGAGGAACTCCATCCCTCAAAGTGAGGACTGGGTTGGGGGAAAAAAATACCATAACTAACAAAGGAGTGCTGGGCACATGGAGGCATTGAAGAGCAGTACAAAACCAGCCCAAGCCATGTAAGGGGTAGAGAGAACAACAGGATGAACACAAGCAGCATGAAGCAAAATTGTAAAGTGTACCCCCATTGACACTACCGAACTGCCAAACTGGCTAGGATGTAAAATATGCAACTTTTAGGATAAGAACAATCATAACTGCAAATGGCAGCATATACCTGAATGCGTGGAGGTTCTAAGGCTTCCATGCACGCTAATACACTCACACAAGATATATCCGAATGGGAAAATGATTGCCAAGCAGGGAAAGCTTTGAAACCAGGAAAACCAGTAGATTTAGGCAAGGAACCATGGATCAGGTAGAGAATACAGACGTGGTGTGAATGACAAATATCAGATTAAAACTGGGCGTGTGAGATGAATACCATGTCAAAAATATTGTGACTACAAAAATATTGTGTGACAGAATATCGAAGGCAAGAATTTTATTTCTTTGGTAAATAGTATTGTTTTTATCTAACTCTTTATATTTAAGATTGTTTAATAGAGTTGTAATAAATGTTTTTTTATTAATTTAATGCGTTTTAGTTGGTATATTAATTTCAGGAGTTAATATTGTCATTTGTATATGTGAATTTTAAATTTGTGTTCATAATTCATATATTAGTAGCGTGTTTTAGTTTGTAAGAAAATTGGGTCAAAGTTAATTAAATTAATAATTGAAATGTAAGATTCATTAATTTGCTATACTAAATGTAACTTTTCGGCGATTATTAAGTATGCAAATTTTTTAACTGCATGTTACCTTTTTTACTTTACATTCTAAATTTTAACGTATATTTTAATTTTTATATTTTTTAAAGGTACGTATTTATATTTTAGTAGTTTGTCGGTAGTTTGTATGGGAATAAAGTTGCAAGGTAATAAAGGTTGACGTTTATATATTATATAAAAAAATTGTTCATAAATGTAATTGATCAATAGAGATTTTGTATATTTTTTAATGGTCCACGTATGATGTGAATCATTAGATTCATTTTTTATTATTTATACATTTTTCTTTAAGGTTTTAAATAGTTATGTTTGCCAAATTTATTTTTTAAATTGTTGTGTTTAAGGCATATTTTAAATTAAATATTGTTTCATTTTAAATGTTTACTCTTTTGTGTTAATAATATTTTTATTTTATATATAGGATTTAAAACATGTATATATATTATGTTTTTAAATGTTGAAAACTTGATAAGGAGTTGGAATTACATAAGTAATCCCTCCATACTCCAACTCTCCCTACTGTTGCTTAGAATGGGGTGGGAATAGTAAATTTGACACCCACTTTGGAGTCCAACACTTTTCCAACTGTTGCTTAGACTGGAATGAGAATGGTAAATCTAATGCCTCTGGAGTCCCACACTTTCCCTAATGTTGTTTAGAATAGATTTGTAATAAATGTTTTATATATTGCTGGTTATTATTGTTAGGTTTTAGTTTTTAATTTGTAATTTGGAATAGTTATATTATTTTTTAGAAAAACGCTTTTTTTATTGTAAATTTAGTGTGTTACGTTTTACATTACCTTAATTCATTATTACATTTTCGGATTTATTTTTGTTACTGTTAATCATATTTTTTGATAGTAAATATATTGTTAATAAGGTGTGTGTATGTACAGATTTGTATATAATATGGGCACCACTGTAAGGATTGCAATGTCCCATTCTGCCGGGCCTTTTATGGTGGTTCACCCGACATGAAAAGGTAGGCGGAAAGTGATTTTGGGGGTCCCCAACAGGGCCGTCTTTTCCCCTGGCCTTAGCCATTGGGCCTGGGGGCCTCTCTGATGGCCCCTCACCATCCCTTCGCCATGTTTCAGGCACTGCATGGTGCAAGCCACATGGTGCAGGGATGTTTTTGTGTTTATTTTCTTTTGGGATGTGCTGCAGCCCGCAGCACACACCCCAATAGAAAATATACACATTGCAACAGCATTTTGAAGGCCGTGGCATTGTAATTAGGGCAGCAGGACCGCTGACTTCTAGTCTGGCGGTCCTGCTTCCGCTACGGTGCCGTTCAAACGAGAGTACGACCAGCATTGTAATTAGGCCCCAGGTTTTCAGTGCCTGTGTTGTTTCCCAAAACGGTACATTTATTTCCACAACTGGCACGCCTCCTGCCCACATAGCACGCCTCTGGCCCACATGTAAGAACCTTGTAAAAGGTACCAGTGGTACAAATGGCCTTGAGCCGGGGAAGGTCTTGGAGGGCTGCAGCATATATTGTGCCACCTGCAGGGACCCTTCGCCTAACGCATATACACTTCCGTTGCAGACTGTGTATTTTGGCTTAGACAAAACTTAAGAGTCCACCAAACATTGCCTGTGGCATAGGTAAGTCACTCCTCCAGCAGGCCCCAAAGGCAGAGTGCACTATACCACAGGTGAGGGAATAGCTGCATGAGCAATATGGCTCTACAGTGTGTGTAAGTCCATTCTTAGACATTGTAAGTGCATTGAAGCCATAGTGAGTGCATGGACTGAGAGGTTGTCATTACGAACTCCACAGCACCATGATGGCTTTCCTGAAGGCTAAGAAGCTTGGTACCAAACTTCTCAGCACAATAAACACACACCAAAGGCAGTGCTGAATTTATGTGAAACGCACTCAGAGGGCATCTTAGAGATGCCCTCTAAAAAAATAATTTTGAACCCATGCTGCCAGATGCTGCAGTGCCAATGCAAAAATCAGTGGTGAGAGCAGACAGCCTTGCCTTGTACCCTTTTTGAGTGAGAAGGAGCGGGAGATTACTCCATTAACCCTTAACCTGGCCACAGGTCCTGATACAAAAGATTTACCCATGTACAGAACTTAGGTGAGAAGCCCAGTCTATACAACGTTGCCAACCTGTATTGCAACTCACAACTGTCGAATGCCATTTGTGTGTCTAGGAAAAGGAGCACTACATCCTCACTGTATTACGCTATGATCCATTGTATCAATGCATATAATCTCCTTAGAATGAGTCTCGTGCTCCTATGTGCCATGAACCCTGATTAGTCCAGATTAACCAACGTAGAAATCACCGTTGGTAGTCTGGTCGCACTTTTGCCTCAGTATTTAATAGTGATGAACAAGTGACTTACCTTCGGTAACGCTTTTTCTGGTGGACACAGTATCTGCCTGTGGATTCCTCACCTTATGAATATCCCCTGCACCAGCATTCCGCGGACAATTTTCCTAGCTCTCTGCGCCGACGAAGATTTCACAATGCCATGGCTTCGCATGTTGTCACCGGAGCCATAAGAGGACCACGTCGGCGTGATGTCAGTTCCACCCATTTTTTCCTTGCCACAGAGGGAAAAGAGGCAGACCGACCATAGAGACAATGCATACATAGTACGCAGTGTTCACACAAATACACACAGTGTAAAGTGAAATAGGAAATCAAAGAAAGTAACATTTCCTATAAACCTAACAAAGTCAAACAGAGGCAACATAAATTCCAATATGAAACAACCATATTAATCAATATCTCTTTTAAGGTATAAAAGGGTGGACAACGGGGAGGTGGGTGGGTCAGTGAGGAATCCACAGGCAGATAATGAATCCACCAGAAAAAGCGTTACTGAAGGTAAAGTAACTTGTTCTTCTAATGGATATATATGCCTGTGGATTTCTCACCTTATGATTAGAATCCCACAGCAGTCCAACCCCCGGGGAAGGGTGTTCACCTCGGAATCCAAGCAGTAATGCTTCATGAAAGTGTGGAGGGAGGCCCAAATTGAGGATTTACAGATGTCCAACACAGGGAAGACCGTTTTGAATGTAAGTAGTCTCAAAGGACAACTATGCAAAGGTTCAAACGTGGAATCCATTAAAAAAGTTAACACTAGATTTAAATCCCACTGGGGGATAATAAAAAGATTGGGTGGAAACATGTTAGTAAGCCCCTTAATGAACCTTACGACTATTGGAGACTTAAAAAGAGAAGAATGATCATGCAAATAAAGAAATGCAGACAAAGCTGACAAATATCCTTTAACAGTGGCCACAGCGCAACCCTGCTGAGCCAAATGAAGTGAACAACAAAGAACATCAGAAAGATGCACTTTCAGAGGATCAATAGATTTGTCTCCACACCATCTAACAAATTTCGACCACCAGTAGGAGTAGAAAGACTTGGTGGAGTGTCGCTTGCCTGATAAAATAAAATCCTCCACGTCAGGCAGGAGAGAAAAAGAATTCAGGTTGCCCCGTTCAATCTCCAGGCATGAAGGTGCAGGCTCTGGAGGTGGGGATGTAGAACCTGCCCCTCCATCTGAGAGAGGAGGTCTGCCCTGAGAGGGAGACGGAGCAGAGGGTGCGGTGAGAGGTGAAGTAGGTCCATGTACCACACCCTTCTTGGCCAATCCGGGGCAATCAATATAACTTGGGCCCGGCCTTGGCGAATCTTCCACATAACCCGAGGAATCAAGGAGAAAACACGTAAAGGAGTTGTGACTGAGACTGTCCTCATGTATGTTCAGCACCCCGGCCAGATGATTTACTATCAAGCAAATCTGCTGGTCCTGAACCCAGTACCAGAGCCGCGACGCCTCTCTGCAGAGACGGTATGACCCTACTCCTCCCTGTTTGTTGACATTCCACATCGCGGTAGTGTTGTCCGTCAGGACTTGAACCGACTGACCACGAAGGGAAGGGGGAAAGGCCTTGAATGCCAAACGTATCGCCTGCAATTCTAGAAGGTTGATGTGAAACAACCTTTCCCCTGGAGACCAAAGACCCTTGATCTCCAGATCCCCCAGATGAGCACCCCACCCTAGGGTAGAGGCATCTGTTATCACTGTGGCCACCGATGGTGGAAGATGGAAGGGCTTTCCTTGAGACAGATTGCCCTCCACGCTCCACCAGGACAGATCCGCTGCAGCTTCTCTGGAGATCCTGACTGACTCCCTCAGATCTCCGTTGTGTTGATACCACTGCCTGCGGAGACACAACTGGAGCGCCCTCATGTGCCAGCGTGTATGGTTGACCAACAGGATACAGGAAGCGAACAGACCGAGCAGGCAAAGGACCTTCAAAACCAGAACAACTGCTCCACTGTAAAACAAGGGAATCATTTCCTGAATGTCGAGAATCCTTTGCAGAGGAGGGAATGCCCAACACACAGTGGTATCCAGTACTGCCCCTATGAACAGGTTGCGCTGAGAGGGCACCAGATGAGACTTGGGTACATTTATCGAAAAACCAAACTTGTACAACAACTGGGTTGTAACCTGCAGATGATGACTCACCATCTCTGGAG
This sequence comes from Lissotriton vulgaris, assembly GCF_964263255.1. Taxonomy (NCBI): domain Eukaryota; kingdom Metazoa; phylum Chordata; class Amphibia; order Caudata; family Salamandridae; genus Lissotriton; species Lissotriton vulgaris. The sequence continues at coordinate 268,266,057 of NC_141685.1, forward strand.
ACTCTGCCTTCAACAGCCAAACATCCAGGTAGGGGAAAACTGGAATCCCCGACCTCCTGAGAAGGGCAGCCACCCCTGCCATCACCTTGGTGAAGACTTGAGGTGCGGTAGTAAGACCAAACTAAGGACTACAAACTGGTAGTGTTGCGACCCAACCGTAAACCGGAGATACTTCCTGTGCGACTTCAGGATTGGGATATGGAAATACACATCCTGCAAGTCGATAGCCACCATCCAGTCCTCTTGTTGCAGAGCCTGAAGAACCTGCGCTAGAGTGAGCATCCTGAACCTCTCCTGCTTGAGAAACAGATAAAAAATTCTGAGGTCCAGGATAGGACGTAACCTGTCATCACTCTTGGGGATCACGAAATACCGGGAGTAGCAACCCTGACCCCTTTCCTGCCCCAGAACCACCTCTATCGCACCTTTTTGTAACAGGGTAAGAACCTCCTTCTGAAGGAGAAGCAAATGATCCTCTGTGCAAAACCCTTGGCAAGGAGGTTAAGGAGGAGGGAATTCCATGAAGGAAAGGGCGTACCCATTTTCGACCAGATCTAAAACCCAAGTCCGAAGTGATTAATTTCCAATCTTGTAGAAAATGGGTAAGCTGGCCTCCCACGAGACCTACATGATCCAGGATGGCAGATCTAGGGCTGCTTTCTTGCATTACCAGGAGGGGTTGGGGAGGTAGAGGAGGAAGAGGAGGAAGAAGGCTGGCGTCCTGTTCCACAAAGACGACCTCTGCCATGACCCCTGTAGCTCTTATACAAGGGGTTCTGCTGCTGCTGCTGATGCGGTCTGAACCCACGAAAGGAAGACTTCCGAAAGCCACGGTATCGCTTATAATCATAGCCTTTTGTCTGAGTCTGCAGACCCAAAGACCTTGCTGTTGCCTTACTGTCCTTAAATCTTTGCAGGGCAGAGTCCGCCTTTTCACCAAAAAGCTTGGACCCATCAAATGGCAAATCTATAAGAGCAGCTTGCACGTCAGGAGAGAACCCAGAAGACCTTTACCATGCATGTCTTCTTGTCGCATTGGATGAACTCACTACTCTGGCAACAGAATCTGCTGTGTCCAAGCCAGACTGGATGACTTGGCGAACCGCAGTCTGATAATCCGCCAACACTTCACTCAGATTCCGCTTGTTCTTTTCAGACAACTTTGGAAGAAGCTGTTTTGCAGATTCCATTAGGGTATGAATATATCTGCCAAAGAGACAAGTAGAGTTGGTAGACTTCAGTGCCATACTAGCAGACAAAAATACCTTTTTCGCAAATGCTCCAACTTCTTGGCATCCCTGTCTGCGGGAGCCTGCGAAAACACCCCTGTATATTGCTTCGAACAAGAAGTCTGTACCACCACATTCAGGAGAGGGGTGAGAGGAAAGGAAAACCGGATCTCCAGAAGCTGGTCTATACCTTCTTGAGACTGACCTTCAAGCCGCAGGAGCCGAAAGAGGGTTGAGCCACTCATCGAGAATTGGCTGAGTCAGAGTATCATTGAATGGCAAAAGTGGTTCAACAACCGAAGATGGGGAATGAAGCACCTCCATAAAAAGATTAGGCTTATACTCCGCCGCAGGAAGCGGCAAATCCAAAAGTTCTGCAGCCTTCCTAATGACCATATGATAAGGAGCAACATCCTTCGAGGGAGAAGCCTTTTGAGAAGCAAAGTCCCACTCCGGAGAAGTATCAAGCCCACTTGCCTCACACAAGTCTTCAAACACATCTTCTGTGTCATACCTCTCTCCTTCCTCTCTTTCTTCAGACTGGTACTGCTCCTCTTCCAATAATCTCTGCGCCTCTCTCCTCCAGCGCATCTTCGGTTGTGGCGTCGGTGGCGCCACACGCGGCTTCGACGGCTCCAGGAGCGGCATCGAAGGTGGATGCACTACCATAGCCGGCACCAATCGAATTCGAGAAGCTTCACTGGATGGAGCCGGGGACTGACCAATACGGCGTCGACATCCTCGGAACCGGGAAGGGCCAGGACGTCGTTGCTGGCATGAACAGCATAAAGGGGGCTTGAGGATACTGGCGAGGCACACCCAAATTATATGCCAAAGGATCTGTGAGACCCGAAGGTGCTCCAGAGGGGTAGCAGGCCCTGGTGAACACACCATACATCGCATTTAAAAAATGCAAGGGTATTGTACTTGCGGGAGGGTGCAGCCGAGGGATGGCTTCCCTTTGGATTTTCATAGTTTGTAGTGGTGGAGAAGAGAGACTGGGTCAGGGGTGTGCGCTTGTGCTCATGGTTTGGCGGTTTCCTTGTTGCTGCCCTGGACATGTGGGTTGTGTGTTGCTACCCTTGACTACGCTGTGGGCTGCTTTTGTGCTTCCAACTTCTTTTGATTGTAATGCTTACCATCACCGGATATCATACTTTGTGCTGTTACTGGCCTTACAGGAGGGTGGAGCCGGGGGACGGGTGGTGGACTCCTCCCCACCTTTCTTTATTTAATGAGAGTGTTAGATTGGGACCCTTTTCTTACTCTCTATATTTCGGGACTCCTTTTATTGGGCGACAGGCACACTGCTAGGGGGGTGCAGGGTGGGGGGTGGATGGGGGGGGTTTTTGTTTTTATTTTTTGGTTCTATGGGCCTTCTATTCTTTTTCTTTTTCTTCTTTTCTGGGTTTAGACGTTTATCTTCTGGGTGGTGCGCAGCGATTCTGGCATTTTGTTACATTGTGTATTTGTCTATCCTGATCGTACTAGGCCGGAACCAACTTGTTGTGCTGCGATATCCTGCTCCTGTCTATTCTTCAGAAAAAAAACTTTACAAAAAATTAGACCTCAGTATTCCTGTACCAGATCCTTTGCGCTTATTATGTTGCAACGTACTGTATTTGTGAGCCCTTGGGCTCTTTGCTGAGTTATATTTGCGATTTTCTATCAATAAAGGTCTTCCAAACCCAGAGTCTGAAACTGAGGGTATGAAGCCGGTTCGACATCCGAATGAGGTACCTCTGGAATCAGAGCCGCTGGAGCCACAGGTGGAATAGCCAGAGCCAACGGCACCTCATCATCAGCCGGATTCGACCCACCTTCAGGAGCCGGTGAGAATCTCGGTGTCGTTGCATGCTCTGGAGTCCCCTTATAGGAAGGCGATTGTCCCGGAGTCGCCTAAGGAGACACTGAAGAAGAAAGCAAGTCCTTTTCTCGATGTCAAGCAGGAGAAGGTGACCTCAACACCACAGACTGCGAGGATCAGCGCCGAGAAGCATGTCTCCTGTTCTTCCGATGCTTCCTCTTGGATTCGTGCGATGTCGAAGACCTGGACTTTGACCTTTTTCAACCCCTTTATTCTTTCCTTGCCTTGGCCATGTAAAGTTTGGCTTCTTGCTCCTTCAAGGCCTTAGGATTCATCTTCCTGAACGGAGAACATCCCTCGACGTCGTGGTCTGAAGATAAACACCAAAGGCAATCTTCACTCGGGTCAATCATTGACATATATTTACCGCACTCCCTGCAGGGCTTAAAACCTGACTTCCTCGGAGCAGACATGACAAAAGAGAAAGAGATACAATCGAAATAACAAAGTATCCAAACAAAGTATGGAGAGTCCGAGAAAAAAACGTTAGCGTCGACAGAGTGAAAAAAAGGGAACTCACGTCATCACGCGACGTGGTCCTCTTATGGCTCAGGTGACGTCATGCAAAGCCGCATGCAGAGTCATGGTATTGTGACGATCTCGTCAGCGCGGAGAGCTAGGAATAATTTCTGCGGAATGCTGGCGCAGGGGATATTCATAAGGTGAGGAATCCACAGGCAGATGTATCCATCAGAAATTGGTCCGTAGGACCCGCACTCCGCTAGGGGTTTACCTTTCTTAGGTATCACTACTATTGTGGCTGTTCGTACATCCACTGGCAATTCCCCTCTTTCCATAGATTCCTGGTACATATTTAACAGATTGGGTGCAATTCTTCTCGGTATACTCTTGTACAGTTCCCATGGCAGCCCATGTGGGCCTGCTGCCTTCCTGATTGTAGATCAGTGAGAGCGCTTGCTATTTCTTCTCCTGTAAAGTCTTGGTCTAGTATGTCTCTATCTTCTTCGTTAGTAATGGGAGGTTGATTTCTTTCAGTAGTTCCGCACAGTCCACAGCTGTGCACTTAGAGGAGAGGGTATAGAGTGTTTCATAGTATTGTGCGTATGCCTCTGCTATATGCTCGCCTACACTATGTGTTCCTCCTCAAAGTATGAATTTCCAGAACCTAGTCTCTCTCCTTGTCCCTTTTTCTAGCCATGCGATCATTTTATTCGCTTTCCAATATCATAGAGTTCCCTCTGGATTGCTAGTGCTTGTGCGCTCACCTTTTGCTCACTGAAGTTTCTATATTGCTGCTGTTTGAGCCGAATCCTTTGCTTTAAAGTCTTGTCCGAGTCCCCCCCTCCCAAGTCACTTTTTCCATTTGACTCAATTCTCTTTCGAGCTCTTATACCTCTTCAGTCTGTTCTTTCTTTTGGATGCCCATTTGTGCCTGGACGTATCCCCTAATCACGGTTTTATATGCCTCTCAGAGGCTGGAGGCCGCATCAACTGACCCCTCATTCTTTCAGAAATATTGTGTTGTGTTTTTGAAGTGCCATGAATTCAAGCTCAGGGGCAAAACGCTATTTCATACTGGTCCTTGTAGCAGTACCTCCACCAGGGAATGGTACAAGATACCACGTGCCTTGTGCCCCTAAATTGGCCATTATGCATCTTAAGTGTAAATGGGTAGTCTATCCAGCAATGACTTGTGTAAGGCTAAAGTGTACGCATATTGTCGAGTTGCTGGATTATGCATCCTCCATAGGTCAATCATCCCCATCGCTGCTATAAAGTTTTCTAGGGGCTCTCTTCCTCCTGCTCCACTGCACCTGACAATCTATCTATCTGCAGGTCCATGACTGAGTTTATATCTCCCCCAGGATAAGTGTGCCTGAGGGCATTTCGAGTAGTATATCTCTCATGCTGGACGGGTATCAATATGTAATTTTGGGGGCACATAAATGGAGCATAGATTTATTATTTTACCCTCCCAAGTGCCAGTCATTGCTAAATATCTGCCCTTCCTATCACACCAACACCTGCCTGGAATAAATGGGGCTGATGTCTTGACTAGTATCCCCACTCCCTGAGGACCCGATGTGTACCCTGCATGTGCTTGACGTTTGTACCTCCATCGATCAAGAGTGGCTACCCTTCAAATGCATCTCTTGGAGCAGTACTATGTCTGGGGCATGTCATTGTAGATATTGTAGTACCAGCGTGCGTTTTATCTTACTGCACAGCCAAAGTCGTTACATGTGATAATTTTCACTGTCCTAGTGATGTAAGTTTCCTGATGTTATGTCTCAGATCATTCCCTTTATGTGTTCTGTAGGCCCCGGTATCTATTTGGCAGTGATTTCATGGGCTAATTAGTGAGGACCGTTCAGATTCCATACCGTTTGTGTCATTGTAACTCCGCATTAGTCTACTTCGATGGTGTCTGAGCGTGTAGAAAAGGACAACAATATAAACTAGGCTAACATGGCTAATTACTTCCCCAAAACATAGCCTTCCCACTCTGCTATCCTGCTTGGCAGATCTAGAACCACCCGCCACCCCAACTTGCAGAGAGCCTATCGCCCTATATAAACCTGCATCGTGCTGGGGTGAGCTAGAGACCCCTGCTGGTCCGCAAGTATTCCTTACTCGTCTATATCATTCCCTTGCACAGGGTTTGTGTTCCTTGGTTTTTCCATACCCCCTCTCTGAATCCTCTTCCACCCCCCCCTACGGACCATCTTATCAGTTTCACAGGAGCAGTAAACACAGCTGGTCTGTTCATATCAGAGTCCAGTTCAATCTCCTTACCGGAGTCTCCTCATTTTCCTCCAGATGTCTCCGATCTAGTTCTTTCTGCTCTGTCGCAACCCCCTCCCTGGAGCCGGTTCGTTAGCCTTTGGAGACTTCTGCTTTACTACTCCCCAGCCCTTCAACCACTCCCATGCCCCTTCTGGTGTGGGAAAATGCTAGGATTTTCCTTCTGCCATAATGTTCAGCCTTGCCGGATAAAGCATCATATATTTAATGTCCTTATTCTGTAGTTCTCGCTTCACTGCTTCAAAGTTACATTGCAACTTTTGTACCAGTAGAGTGAAATCACGGAAGAAGCATATTGTTGCATTTTCGTGCAGGTCTCCATGGACCCATGCTGCTTTTAGGAACGCATATCTCTCTATAGTTCAGGATCCTTGCAATTACCGTCTGAGGCGGTTCTCCCGGTCTCAGTTTTGGTATTTTGGATCTATGCACACGTTGCCCAAGTTACTATTGTGTAACAATATATCTGTTCGAGACATTAGTTAGTGATAGATTCTTTACCTTAGAATATCCCCAGGCGTGGACAGTTTTGCTTAGCAGTACCCTTGAGCGTCAGTAGGTGGCGTCCTGCAGCTCCGCGTCAGTCACTGGCGTCGTCAGCGCTGAGATGACGTCAAAGAGAGTACTTAGGCGCCACCCATGCGTACGGACGTCAGTTCTGTACATGACTTTCCACACCAGGAACGCAGAGACATGCAAGATACGGACCATTGGTGAATAAAACTAGAGCCCTAAAAGGGGATGACCTTAACCCTGGTAATCAGTTCGCAGAACGGAGAGGATGGGTAGGGCGGTAAGGAATCTATCACTAACTAATAGCTCGTACAGATATATCTTTACTCAAGTAGTAACTTGTGCATCTGAAAGAGACACGTTAGTGATAGATTCCTTACCTTCGAATAGATACCCCAGCAATACCAACCCAGGTGATGGGTCTGCGAAATTACACCAGGAGATGGGTCTGCGAAATTACACCAGGAATGGAGAACAGAATGGCCAAAGAAGCTGTCTCTCCGGACTTGACTGTCAAGGCAATAGTGCTTTGTAAACGTGTGCACCGAGGCCCACGTAGCTGCATGACAAATGTCCTGCAAGGGAACGCCGCGTCCCACGGCAGTAGTGGCTGCAGTTGCCCTGGTCCAATGGGCTCGCAGCCCCACAGGAGAAATGGTCCGTTTGTGAACAGACCAACCTTTTTTGGCGTCCACGTATCTAACAAAGAGCTGATCATCCACCCGGAACTGCTGTGTACGCTGCAGATAGAAAGCAAGCGCACGTTTTGGGTCTAGACGGTGGAACCTCTCCTCTTCCATGGAAGGATGCGGAGGCGGAAAGAAGGTGGGTAAAGTGATGGTCTGCCCGATGTGGAAGGGCATGACAACCTTTGGCAAGAAAGAAGGACGGGTGCTTAAAACCACCTTGTCCAGATGAACAGAGAGGAAAGGAGGTTAAGAAGAAAGCGCCTGGAGCTCACTCACTCTTCTGGCAGAAGTGATAGCTACCAGGAAAGGCGTCTTTAAGGTGAGAAGACGTAAGGGACAGTTATGAAGGGGCTCAAAGGGAAACGGTTAACAACCGGGGACTGAAAAAGAAAAGGCTGATCAGGAAGCCTCAGAAAGGCAGAAATGGCAGAGAGACAGCCTTTGATAGTGCCCAGAGCAGAGCCCTGCTGGGCCAAAGATAGTAGGAACAGAAGCACCTCAGAAAGAGGGGCAGAAAGGGGATCCACAGCTTTTGCTGTGCACCATGCCACAAATGTGTTCCATCTGCAGGCGTATACCGTTTTAGTGGAGGGACGCCTGGCTGCCAGAATGACATCACAGACTTCGGGAGGAAGGTCGAAAGCCGTCAACTGTTGCCGCTCAATCTCCACGCATGGAGGTGGAGACTGGACAGGTTCGGGTGGAGGACCGTCCCCTGCTGCTGCGACAGAAAATCCTTCCAAAGAGGCAGTCGGATTGGGGGATCGAGGCTCATACTGAGTAGCTCGGGATACTATACTCTTCGAGCCCAGTCCGGAGCCACAAGAATAACTTGGGCCAGGTCGTGCCTGATCTTCTTCAGCACTCTGGGCAGAAGTGGTATAGGCGGAAAGGCGTACAACAGACCGCAACTCCACTCGCGGTGAAAAGCGTCACCGAGCGAGTGCCGCCTTGGAAATTCCAACGCGCAGAACTGATGGCATTGCGCGTTCTCTTCGGTGGCAAATAGATCCAACCAAGGCTCTCCCCACTGCTGAAAGAGCCCTTGCACCACGTCCGAGTTCAGACGCCATTCGTGATCAATCAAGCACCGGCGGCTGAGTTCGTCCGCCCTGGCGTTCAGAGACCCTGTCAGGTGTTGAACCACCAAGGTAATGCCTTGATGTTCCAGCCATCTCCAGAGGCAGAGAGCCTCCGGACATAGGGTCCAGGACCCCACCCCGCCCTTCTTGTTGCAATACCACATGGCGGTGGTGTTATCCGTGAACACCTGCACTACACTCCCCCGGACAGGGAGAAGGAATGCCTTCACTGCAAGTCGGATCGCCTGCAGCTCCAGAAGGTTGATATGGAGGCAGGACTCCGCCGGAGACCAAGTGGCCTCCCCATCCCAGGAGGGACGCATCCGTCACTATGTGCTCCAGATGGGGAAGGTAGAGGGATCTGCATTGACCCAATTGTGATTTGTAAGCCACCACTGCAATTGTCGAGCAGTGCCCTCCGAGATCTGGGATATGATTGGACAGGTTGCCATGATGCTGTGCCCACTGGAACTTCAGGTCCCACTGCAGAGTCCGCATATGCCATCTGGCATGTCGCACTAACAGGATGCAGGAAGCCATGAGGCCAAAGAGCCGGAGGGTCATCCTGACTGAAACCTGGGATAGAGGCTGAAAGATCGGAATCATAGCCTAAATATCCCGGACTCGCTGCTCGGGAGGATAGACCCGAAACTGCATCGAATCCAGAACTGCTCAGATGAAGGGGAGCTTCTGGGAGGGACTCAGGTGCGACTTCTGCACTTTGATGGAGATCCCCAGCAGATGCAGGAGGTCAGCCATAGACTGAAGGTGGGTGACGACTGCCTGGGGCGAGCCTGCCTTCAACAGCCAGTCGTCTAGGTAGGGGAAGACTGATACCCCTGACATGTGCTGATGGGCTGTGACCACCGCCATCACCTTCGTGAACACCCGAGGGGCGCTGGTAAGGCGAAAGGGGAGCACAGTAAACGCTACTTGCCTACCATGAACCGCAGGTGGGCCGGCAGGACGGGGATGTGAAAATATGCGTCCTGCAACGCTACCATCCAGTCTCCAGGGTCGAGGGCAGCCAAGACCTGAGCTAGAGTCAACATCTTGAACTTTTGACATTGACATTGTGGAAGAGGTGTGGCGCAGCGGCCAGAGCGACTGACTCCGGAACCCGGGGGCTCACGGTTCGTGCTTTACAAATACTGGACATTTTCATTTACACATCCCGGAGGTCTAAGATGGGGCGCAGACCCCCCCTTGTCCTTCTTGGGGACCAGAAAGTAGTGGGAATAACAACCACTCCCTACTTCTGGCCCAGGGACGTACTCGATGGCCCCCTTGGCCAGGAGGGCTGTGACTTCCTCTCAGAGAAGAATCAGTAAAAACATTGTTGCAACAGGTATGTTGGGAACAGTCGGGTGCATTTGGTTAAATTGCTGTCTAATGTCGTGGGAATCTTCCCGGTACGAATGCAGTTTGTTCCTACAAGGCTTTCACAGTCATACATAGTAATAGGCATTTAGCCATTTTTTGGCCAATATTTTTGTGCCCAGACTCATCAGAGGCAGAGACCTATTCCAGGTGCATTTTGACAGGTTTACCAGGTTTTAGTAAGGTGATTATTAATGCTTTTTTTTTTTGATTTTCAAAAAACATTTACTAATGGTATGCACAATATTACAGCACAGTGAGAGAAAAAAGGTACAGAGATCGATTATAATCAAATGCATTACAATTTCTCAAATGCATGATCTTGCTGCTTCGCATTAACATTCTCAAACTCCCCTCCCTCCCCCCACCCGCAATCAGCATTTTAATTTAGAACTCATAGCTTGTTCCGTCCATCTTTTAAGAACTTACTGTACATTTATGCCTTCCTAGGTATGTCAAGGCAGTCCATCTTTCTTAACGGAATTTCACGCCCTTGAGGCAAATCAACATTGTCCCTGCAAATGTCTGAGTCCCTGCAAATGTCCGAGTCCCTTCGCCCATTCCACCCGCTTCATTTGAACATAAGAATGTCTGATCTTTACCCATTGCGTATTCCCTTCTCCGTCCACCTCATTCAGTATCTCAGTAAGCCATCTCATTCCTCCCCAGAGTGTTCCTGTGAGAGTTGAAGTTGTGGCTCAGGTCTCAGTGATTGTCCTCCCCTACTCTCATCAGCATCCTGCGCTAGGAGATATGATATTAGTGGGCCCCAGATGTCTTTGGGTCGTGACTTCAAGGGAAGCATGTCAGCATAGTGGGGCATGTGCTCCTGCCATGTGGACAGGACATGTATCCATTCCTTAAACTTCGGTGCTCGGCCCCGTCCCCGCCTGCATGCTACCTGGCGTTTTGCTAGCAGCAGACATATTGCTAGGAATTTTTTGTGTATCGTTTGGATCTCTTTTGTCAGCCCCAGAAGAGCTACCAATGGGCACGGGTCTATCTGAATACCCAGCATGTTTGACAGTCCCTGAAATGTATGTGTCTAGTACTCCCTCACCAAGGGGCAGTTCCACGCCAAGTGTAGGAATCCCACATCCTGTTGGCCACATTGCGTGCATGCATCACTGTCCCGGAGTCTAAATTTGTAAAGCCTAGCCGGGGTATGATGCAGACGGTGTAGGAACCTGAAGTGAATTAGACGTAGTCTATTGTTGCCAGTTACTGCCTCAGTCTGTGCACAGCTTCGCTCCCACTGGTCATCAGTTAGTGTGATCTGTAAGTCTGTATTCCATTCTCGCCTGGCTTTTATAGAGGGGGGCACAGGACGCGCATGTGACTGTATAGGAGTGACACAGTGTGTTGGGGATTGTCTGCTTGCAATATGGCATGTAAAGGAGCCAGTGTCTCCGGGTCGAGCGGGAAATCAGGTGTAGCGGCTTTCACGCTCTGCGGAATCCTGGTGTACATGAACACATCCATAAACGTTGGAGCATGGGAAGCGAAGAATTGCTCCTTAGTGCGAGATCGCCCATTTACGTAGAGGTCCCCCCAGCTAAGGAGTTTAAGCGTTTCTAGCAGCCTGCGACAGAGCCCCTCGTAGGTAACCTGCAATAGCGGGTTGCGTTGTAAGGATATCTTAGGCGAGTACAACATGGGCACACCCAGTTTATTAGCTATGCGTTTCCACGCCAGTATAGTGCAGTCCACTGTAGAGGGGACTTTATCCCTACTTTTCGCCTCTGCGAAGAGGTAGCATGTCGTAGGCGTTGGAGACATGTAACCGTCCTCTACCGCCAAGTGGGGCATGAACGGCGGAGAGTGAAACCAGTATGTGGCGAAGTGCGCCTGCGCACAGTAGTAATATGTCTCAAAATTAGGTACATCGTACCCCCCTGATGGTATGTCATAATCAAGGTATTGAGATTCAGTCGCGCCTGTTTGCCACCCCAGATGAGCCTTATCAGTTGCGAATTGAGTGACTTGAAAAAGAAGGAACCAGGGTTGTAAGGTATATTGATGAATAGGTATAGCAATTTGGGGAGTATGACCATTTTAATTAGGGAGATTCTTCCTGCCATAGACAGCGGGAGGCGAAGCCATTTAGTAATGGTGTCTGTAATTTTATCTATTGCAGTGCCATAATTGAGTCTCATGAGCATATCCCGATCCCTGGTAATGCGGATCCCCAGATATTTTACTTCATCCGTTTCCCAAACCAAGGGATAATCCAGCTGGAACTGCGGAGTATTAACAGTGCAGACTTGGACCAATTGATCTGCACTCCAGATATCGCTCCAAATTTTGTGATCTCTCTGAGTATGGGATTTAGAGTCTCTTGCGGCTTATGTATATATAACGTCATGTCGTCCGCATATAGGGAAATGAGTAGCTGCCGAGACGGGTAGACGAGTGACCGATGATTGTGATGTTGTTGCAATTTAGCGGCTAAAGGCTCAATAGCCAGGGCAAATAAAATGGGGGACAGAGGGCAGCCCTGTTGCGTACCCCGAGATATAGGGAAAGAAGTGGATCTAGCCCCATTCAGGAGTACAGAAGCCACTGGGCGAGTGTACAACAACCGGATCCACTGAAGGAAAATGGGTGGCATCCCCATGAGCCCAAGCGTTCCTAGCAGGTAATCCCATTCTAGGGAATCAAATGCTTTGGTAGCATCAAGGAGCCACCACGGAGCACTTAGGGTCTATATCCTGCATCATCGCTGTCAAAGTGCGGAGGTTATGTGATGTGGCCAAGGATGGGGTAAATCCGGCCCGATCAGGCAATGCTAGTCACTGCATTAGTAAATTGAGGCGGGTCGCTAAAACTTTGGCTAATATCTTGGTATCACTATTCAGGAGGGACAGAGGACGATAGGAATCACAACAGTGTGGGGTTTTTCCTGGTTTTAACAAGGACATAATGAGTGCCTCCCACATCGTTGTGGGCAGACCTCCTTCCTCTATTGCTGCATACTATACACCTTTCAGTATCAGCGCTAGCACACCAGCAAATGTTTTATAAAACTCTATAGGCAGGCCATCCGACGCCGGGGCCCGCCCCGATTTCATCTGCATGATGGCTTCCATTATTTCATCTAGTTCCAGGTTTACCCCCAGGAACTTCCTTTGTGTGTCACCTAGCCAGGGAAGAGCGGTGTCCTCAAAGTAGTAAGCCAAACGTAAGGGGGTTCCCCTATGGGAAGAGTAAAGGTTTCTGTAGTAGGCTTTGAAGGCACACAGTTGGTCCGGGAGATTTCTGTGCACTGAACCTGCATTATCATGTATCTCAGTCACGTAATTAAGGTGATTATTAATGCTTCTCATTATTTTGGAGGCAGTATACCTTTAGTTCTCTTATGATGTCCCTAACCATGTCATGAGTGATTTAATTTGTGAGGTCATAAGCAGTGCATTGCGGGGGCGTAAGTTATAGTTCGCTCAGGTAACTATAACTGCTGAATTTCACTGGTTTTGTGCGAGAGAAATCTAAACCAAAATTTAACGTCCCTGAAACTTTTTTTTTTTACGTGAATTTGTAAGGTTTTTAAAAGTGTATTTCCTGACTGTAACCACTAACCTTTGACACTGGGGCCCTCATTACGACACCATTTCGGCAAGGAAACCACCCCACCATAAGTCGGCGGTTCCAAACACCTTATTACGATGCAACTGCACATAGTGCGTCCGGAAACTTCCATTTCTCTATGGAGGCTTGTGCTGTGAGTGAAAATCGCACGCTGCAATCAATCAATCAATCAGAGTACTTGTAAAGCGGGCTACTCACCCGTGAGGGTCTCAAGGCGCTGAGGGGAGGGGGGTGTCGCTACTGCTCGAAGAGCCAGGTCTTGAGGAGTCTTCTGAAGGCGAGTAGGTCTTGGGTCTGCCGTAGGTGGGTAGGGAGGGTGTTCCAGGTCTTGGCGGCGAGGTAGGAGAAGGATCTGCCGCCGGAGCTCGTTCGTTGGATGTGGGGGACAGCGGCGAGGGCGAGGCTGGCGGAGCGGAGCTGGCGGGTGGGGGTGTAGAAGCTGAGTCTGCTGTTCAGGTAGGCTGGTCCGGCGTTGTGGAGTGCTTTGTGTGCGTGGGTGAGGAGCTTGAAGGAGATCCTCTTGTCGACAGGGAGCCAGTGTAGGTCTCTCAGATAGGGATTGATGTGGCTGCGGCGGGGGACGTTGACGATCAGTCGGGCGGAGGCATTTTGGATGCGTTGTAGTCGTCGTAGGTGTTTGGCTGGGATTCCTGGGTAGAGTGTATTGCTGTAGTCCAGTCAGCTGCTGACGAGGGCCTGTGTCACCGTTCTTCTTGTTTCGGTCGGGATCCACTTGTAGATCCTGCAGAGCGTGCGGAGGGTGTTGTAGCAGGTGGAGGAGACGGCGTTGACCTGCCTAGACATGGAGAGGGAAGAGTCTAGGATGAATCCTAAGTTGCGTGCATGGTCAGTGGGTGTCAGTGCTGTTCCCAGTGTGGTGCACAAGATCCTAGTGAGTAATGGAATTTTGTGAACATCCCTGCACCTCACGGTGCCTGCCACACAGTGTAGGGATGTTCAGGTGCGCCCCAAGCCCAAATACGAGGCCGCGAAACGAAGAGAGACCTGCCAGGGGCCCCTAATGTCTGACAGCATTTCCATGTCAGAAAGACCGACATGGAATGTCTGTCGGAAACTGACAACATAATCCTGATGGCGGAAACACCGTCCTTAAGGGATTATGGCGAGTTTCCGACCGACCAACTGGCTCCATGAGAAAGCGTTGCTCAGTCCCTCCGCCTGCTGCCTCTGTCTACATGCATCATAATGTGTTTGTCAGACCCCAGCATTAAATACCGGTCGGACAGTTACAGTCCGACCTGCATCTTAATTAGGCCCTGAGTGTGTGAGTGAGTGCATGAGTGTCTCTGTGGAGAAATGAGTCTGAGTAGGTTAGTATGTGGGTGTGAGAGAGTATGAGTGGGGCTGTAAGTGGGTATATGAGTGTCTGAGTGGGTCTGTGAGTGAGTGTGATAGTCTCTATTAGGGTTTTGCCGCTCCACTTCAAACACAGAGTTCAGCAAAAACTCTGCTAACAGCCGATTGAGCTGAGTTTACTGGCACACTCACTCCTAGACTTCAGCACCTATGATAGTGCACTAGGATACGCGTTTGCAGAGTGGTTGAGAAAGGTGGCGGGGTCCCTGATAATGTCTGAGCAATCCCACTGTAGGTTTTTACTTGTGACAACAATAGAGGTTCTTGCCCCCAAGTGACCCTCAAGAGCCAAGGGGCTTCATCCCCCAAATAGTAGTGCACCAGTAAGTGCATTTGCATAATGATTGAGAAAGGGGGTGGGGCATCCGAGGTCTGAGCAACCCAGCTGTAGGGACTTACTTGTGGGTGTTATTTAGCCCTGGGGAGCTGGGGGTACCCAGGGCTCAGTGTGTTATCGCGCCCCCCCCCCCCCTCATTAGTCTTTCTTTAGTGCCGGGGAGGTGGTGGTCCCTAAGGCTCATAGAGCTCATGAAGGAGGGCCCTGTGCACCCCCCTCCTTTTTATGAATAAAGGCCCAGGGAGGTGGTGGTCCCCCTGGCTTAGAGAGCCTTAGGAGGGGGGGGTATGCTCTCCCTCCTTTTTAAAATAAATGGCCCAGGGACCTTGCCCACCAGGGGCTGTATTCAAAACGAGCACTGGAGCATGTGCTTGCATCATTTTTAAAATGTTGCTGCTGTTTTCACAGCCTTGTCACCTTTTTGTTGCAAAAGTTTGTTTTTAAAGTGATATTTGGCCTTGTCCGGATCACACAGGGACCCCAGCAACCCTCCTATGAGGTCGGCGTATTCCTACCCTGCCCCATTTTCTAATATTTAAATGTTTTTTGTGGGACTCAGCTGAAGCCGAGTCCCAAGATGACTGCCTACACTTCCTGGATGAAGTGTTAGCAACCAGTCAGATCTCACCATGAGATCTATGCTTAGGCTCTGCTGAGATATCCTTATTTACTTTCCTTTAAATTTCTCAGCAACTACCCAGTGTATTTACACCGGCTATCTGAAAGCGTGATCTATGAACCAAAGTCTACCTTCTTGCTAAGTTTGGTGTAATTCCATCCAGTGGTTCGGCATGTAGTCATTTTCAAAGCTCCTATGGAAATTCGTCGATCCCCCTTTTTCTCTGACCCCGCTTGACAGATTACCCCGGGCAGAGAGAGGCCACACCTCTCCTGACTACTAATTTTCCCGTTGACCTTGCTGCCAAAAGTGGGGCCTGGTCAAGGGGGCGGTCATCTCTACTAACTGGAGAGGCCCTGGCTAGCATATCAAAGGTCAGGAAGCCTCGGGTGTGGTGTGTCTTAGAGTGGCCTGTAATTGCTCCACTGTAATGAAGCTCTGGTCTTGCTAGAGCGATAGCCCTAAATACGTACATTTATCCGGACCTGCACAGGAGCAAAAAAGTTCATATTCAACCCTATACCCCCGACTCACAAGGATACCGATCCAGAACATTCAAAAGGCCGGAAGAAATGTTCGGAGGTGGTGCTCGATGCGAAGCGCGTGGCCTATGGATCAGGAGGCCAGGCACCAAGGAAAGCTGCACCCACATTGCTGAGGGCCGAGACTGGGTGGCGAGGCAAGCAGCTGCTGGGAGTTATTTGAAGACAAAGAGCTCTGGCGAAGAGACCATCGATGGACCCATAGAGGCCGGTGTGACTGCTGGCCCTGCTTGAGGCTGCAGCGTCACCCGGGATTGGCTGAAGAGGAGAAAGATTGGACGCAGCAGCGCGAGGCCCCGCGGTGGCGAGCGGCCAAGTAGAGACAGCTGGAACCAAATCCCATATTGGAGGGCAAGCCAGAGCCTGAAAGGACTCTCAATCCCAAGACAACAAATCTAGTGACAAAATACGTATAAGCAGAGGCCAAGGGGTTATAGTGGAGGGGGAAACAGGGCTTTGAATGTATAGCCCAACCTGCAGAATGTGAAATCAGGCGGGCCAGGACCAGGCCAACAGTAGTATAACCGGACGCAGTGACAGCTAGAGAGAAATACCGAGTGTGGGGCCTGGCCAGTGGGGCAACCATCCAAACGGAGATATAGACACCCAAACTGGGAGTAGGGAAGCGGCCATTAACTGCTCCCAACCAACAGTCCGCCTGAAGGAACTAAGGAGGCGATCGGGAGAAGGGGTAAGGAACCAAGTGTACCTGGCTGGCCGGAGAGGGGGCTGGAGCCTAGAGAAGAAACCCTGATCGGGAGGATTCCTGAATCGCAGAAAAATATACAGGGGTGAGGAGACCGCTTAAACAAGCAGAGTACCTCCTAGACTCCCCAGTTACAATAAATGGTGAAACCTAAGGCCCCATCCTCCATTCAAGCTAATAAAATGGACAATTACAGAGTCACAAAGCCCCTTGCTGTGGCTCCAGGAGAACACACGGGGAAGCAGGGCGGCGGAACCCTCGCTAACGGCCTTCATGGCAGCCATAACAGAGCTCGGAGGCACTATCGGACCTAAAATTGACACGGTTACTGTCAAAGTAAATTTACTGAAGGCAGATTTTCGGAAAGTAACGGAAAAAGTAACAGCTGCAGAAGGAAACATAGCACAGCTGCAAATCACCTCACAGAAATTGGAGGAACAAAATCAACACCTCAAGCAGCAACAAGACGCTATGGCAGCAAAGTTCGAAGACCAGGAGGGGCGTGCAAGATGCAACAACATAAGAGTGGTGGGTGTTCCGGAGGGAATGGAGGGCCCAAGTGTGGATCTCTTTTTGGAGGATCTCTTTGTAAATCACCTACGCCCTAGACGTTTATCAAACGCTGTCACCGTTGATCTGAAAGAGACACGTTAGTGATAGATTCCTTACCTGAGAATATCCCCAGGCGTCAGACTGGATCTGGAAAGTTTTGCTTAGCAGTACCCTTGCACGTCAGTAGGTGGCGTCCTTCGGCTCCGCGTCCGTCACTGGCGTCGTCAGCGCCGAAATGACATCACGGAGAGCACTTAGGCGCCACCCTTGTGCACTGACGTCAGTTCTTTCTTTTTCCGCGCCAGTAAAAACAGATCCGGATTGAGCAAGTACCTTGGTCATTTTTTTACCGCTATTTTGGGACTTTGTTTTCCTCTTTTTTCTCCTGGTGCAGGTAGGGATGCCCGGCTTTAAGTCTTGTGGGGCATGTCGCCGAAATATGTCGGTGGCGGACCCCCACGACGTTTGCCTCTACTGCCTGGAGACCGATCACGACTCCTGGGACTGCTGTGACTTTCGTACCATGGCACCCAAGGCGATTGGGATGGGTCTGAGGACCCGCTTGCTCTGCAATGTGACTTCGAGCAAGATTGGGCGGACAACTTGGAGGATGCAGGCGACCTTGATATCTCCTCTGAACCGGGGTTCGCCTCTCCCTCGCCTACGATGGGGAAGGGCGCCTCCTACACAATGGTGCTCCGTCAGGCTGCTGAGGCCCTCGACCTTGACTTCCCCACAGTGGCACTCAAGACCAACCTCCTTACCGAGGTGCTCCAGACGGCGTCTACTTCGTCGGAGCCGCAGCTTCCCTTTAAGGACGCTCTTACAGAGGTCCTCTTGGGCACTTGGTCGAGGCCCGCCACGGGGGCCTCGGTGGATAAGAACGTCGCCAGACGGCACCGAACGGCGCACGGGGACCCTGCTTTCTTAACCACTCACCCTACGCCAGAGTGCTTTTCCGACGGCCCGCCGGATAAGGACTCTAAAAGGCTGGACCAGTTTGGGAAGCAGTTTTTCTCCTTGTTGTCCTGCTTGTTGGGCCGCTACTCCCATGCGGTGTGGGATGCTGTTGCTCAGGTGTTGCCTCAGTGTCCTGAGGTGGTGCAGGCTGCCCTTACTCAGGCGATTGCTGAGGGTAAGGATGCGGCTAAGTTAGCCATTTGGTGTGGGTTAGACACCCCTGACTCATTGGGCAGGGTGATTTCTATGACCGTGGCGTTGCGGCGCCACGCCGGGTTGTGTTCGACTTGCTTTTTGCCCCAGGTCCAGAGCTCACTCATGGACATGCCTTTTGTTGGCACCCGACTGTTTGGCGACAAGACTGACAGTGCACAAAAGCGCTTTAAGGACTCGCTGACTGCGGCCAAGTCCTTGGGTCTTTCTGCTAAGAACCTGGCCACTCCTGGCTTTCGTTCCTTTTGTGGCCAAGGTAGAGGCACCCAGGTACGCCCCTCCAACAAGCTGGCGCAGAACCAGCCTCAGCGAGGCCGTGGTCTCCGAAGGGGCAGGTCGGGGAACCAGCATGCGGGTCCGTCCACCTCCACTCCCGCTGCATCCACCTCCAAACCTTCCTAATCTGAGCTTCAGGGAGCACCCCATGCTAGTGGGTGGAAGGATCCGCCACCACCCACCCCACTGTTGCGAGATTACATCGGACAAGTGGGTGCTGCAGATAATCTGCCACGGTTACTCCCTTCCCTTTCAGTCCCCCCCTCCAGCCATGCCACCTCGGTGCCACCGCATGTCGGGGGGTCATTTGGTTCTCGCCAATGATCCAATGATTTGTACCATCGAGGTGATAGTCTGACCGCCGCCTCTGAAGGATCTGGCTGAAACACAGGAGATCTGTGGACAGGACTTCTGGATCTTGAGGATGCCGTTGGAAGTGCCAGAAGACCGAGAAGTGGAATGACGAGAAGCTGACTCCGTAACCATGATCACAGAGTTCCTCGACGACGATCGAGCTCTTTCTGAATGTCTTGACGTCGAGCGTTCTGGCGTCGAGTGTCTTTCTCTCGACCTTGAATGCCTCTGTGGAGTCGGCGGGGCCATCAATCTCGACGTCGAATGTTTCAACGGTGAGCGATGCGGGGATCTACTGTCTCTCGACGGCGATGAGCCGTTGACAGCGGAGCCTCCCTCGACGTCGAACGTCGATGACCAGCCGTCGACGGAGCCCTCTCCCTTGACATCGAACGGCGATGACTAGCCGTCGATGGAGCCCTCTCTCTCGACGTCGAATGTCTGTGCGACGACAGCGGAGGGGTATTGGCCACCCTCGACGCCGAGCGTCGATAAGTCTTCGGCGGAGACTGCCTCCTCGGCGGCGATCGATGTTTGGTCGTCGAAGGCGGAGGGGTCTTGGTCCTCGACGCCGAACGTCGTTTCTTAGACGACGGCGGAGGGGTCACACTTCTCGACGCCGGTCGTCGCCTGGATGACGAAGGCAGAGGAGTGACCTCCCTCGACGCCGATCGTCGCTGGGTTGACGACGGCGGAGGGGCCTTGGATCTCGACGCCGACCGTCGCCTAGTTGATGGCGGCGGAGTCACATTTCTCGACATCTATCGTTGCCCGGTTGACGACGGCAGAGGAGTGACCTCCCTCGACACCGATCGTCGCAGAGTTGACGACGGCAGAGGGGATTTCGACGACGGAGCTGGTTTCTTCGACGTCGTCGACGTACCTGGTCTTTTTGACGGCGAGCCCGCCGGCGACAGTTGTTTTGAAGATAAATGACCCACCGGTGGTTCTTTCCTCAGCGCCGAGCCCGACGCTGAAGCTGAAGGGTGTGAAGACTTCTCTTTTGAAGATGTTCTAGTCTTCTTGGAGCCTTTCTTCACCGGAGACCTTCCTCTGTATGACCTTTGAGCCAGGCCATAAATGCGAATCCTCTCTCTGTCCTTGAGAGTTCTTCCTGACAGGTGCTCGCAATGAGGACAGGTGCCTGGATCATGTTCCTCAGGCAGACACAGGATACAAACGTCGTGGTTGTCTGAATTTGCCTTCTTGTTGCCACAAGAAGGACATTTGTCAAAAAGTGAAGGCATTTTCAGCTGAAAATTTTCACTAAACGGACTTAAAAAGACAGTTTCTTACTTGACTAGACGTTAAATGTCAAAGTAAGTAAAAAAGTTGTTATAAATGAAGGAGTTTTCTGTCATAAAAAAGAAATTAGTGGAGCTGTGTAACCAGGATCCTTCCTGAAGGAGCCGGAAAGAACAACTGACCTAACTGTCACCCCTGAGGCATGATGGGATACTGGGGGTCATGAGTGCCTTAAAGGCACGGTGTCAGTTTTTTGTATTACATACAGCTACAGGTTAGCTTTTCAGTCTTTTTAGACTGTGTGTTTGCAATGCAGCCTGGGAGCTTTCTATGCTTTCAGTGAGTTATAAGAATTTCTACTGTTTTCTAAGCATTAAAACAGTTTCTAAACAATCTATGGTGTTGTTTCTCATGTTGCTATTGCATAATATATATATATATAATGTATATATATGTGGGGTGTTGGATTTCTCCCCAACTGGACCCACACCACGGAAGCGAGGATGGCCCCAATCCTCTACCCCTTTCGGAACGCAACACGCCCTTTATATCACAGCGTGGCCGCGGACCGAACAAAGGGAGAAGGTAGGAAAAACAAAACAAAGAAAGAGAAACGACCAGGCTCTTTCTATGTCACCGCTAGGTAGACCCTTTTCTGGCACATGTGGATAGGTCTTCTAACCTGCAGCAAAACAAGAGAAGAAGCAAAGAAAGGAACAGAATGTCACTCAATATCTCAGTGTCCTCTCACCTGAATCCCTCTCCATTCACCCTTAACACTGCCCAACACAACCCATTTCCCCTCCTTACTTGTGTGACATAGATGAATCTTCCAATGGGAGACGTGTGGAGGGAAGTCCAACAGGTAACTATAGATAAACTCCCAGTTGCCAGCGTTTCGTTTATAAGGGGGAAAAAGTCATAATCCTGACATAAACACCCCTTCAAAAGTTATTACCAGCAAAAATCGCTGTAATTGCATAACATATAACCTACTTGTGGCCACAAACTAAAGCGCGTTCCTAGATAAACGCCAGAAGCTAACTGCTTCGAGAAAAAGTCCAAGAATTCACATAACGATGTGAATCGGGTACTCAAGAACCCGGAAATCGGCACCGCCGTAAATCCCACTAGATCAAGGGCGAATACAAAAAAACCAAAATATAAATGTCCCAATTCTCTCCGGTACTCCTAGGAACCGAAGCGCCACGTAATTCTCCAGTGGAGAGCAGCAAGCGGGAAGGCGTCCGATGCGTATCGCATCCGGGAAGCAGAACGAAGCCTCGTTCTGCGCGGCACTGCTTCCAGCATCTCAACTCCGTGCTCGGAAGAACACACCCAACGGGATTAAAGCCAAATCCCCTCAACTCGTTGTGGAAGTAGAACTCTAACCAGGTAAGAAACCAAGCACCGAGTAGAGGCGCTGGCACCCAGTTATGGAAAGGAGGGAAAAAAGGGGCGGAGGCTACCAAACAAAGGTGGAAACAGAAAGAGGTCACCGGAGTAACCATGCACAAAGATGGAAAGTAAGGAGGAAAAGCCGGCTAATCCCTAACAGTACCTCCCCTCAAAGGCCTCCCAACAGGACGGGGTTTAGTCGGGAGTCGGAGATGGAACAATCTGATTAAACGAGGAGCATGCACCCCTGTAGCTGGTTCCCAGGATCGTTCCTCAGGAGGGTACCCTTTCCAATCAATTAAGTACATCAACCTCCCCTGTCTCCTCCTTGCATCAAGGATAGCATTAACCTCGTATTCTTCTTCTCCCTTAACCATCACTGAAGGGGGAGGGGGCAAGGTCTGATTGGTGTCTTTGTATGGTTTCAGCAATGAAGTGTGAAACACTGGATGAATGCGATATTCATCAGGCAACTCCAACTTCATAGCCACAGGATTTATCACTCGTGCTATAGAAAAAGGACCCACATATCTTGGTTGCAATTTCCTAGAGCCTTCCAGTCTCAAGTTCTTTGTTGACAACCAAACACGATCACCAACTACATAAGAGGGGGAAGGTACCCTGTGTTTATCAGCCTGCCGTTTCATGTCCTCCTTTGCCTTTATCAGATGTTCCTGAGCTATGCCCCAAATCCTGCCCAATGCTATTCCTAAGGAATCAACCGCAGGCACGAGACCCGAAGGTTGAATAGGGATGGCCTTGGGATGAAACCCCATAGAACAGTAAAAGGGGGACATACCCACAGCGGAATGAACGCTGTTGTTATATGCGAATTCCGCAAGAGGAAGGGCTAACACCCAATTACAAGTCAAAGAAGTCAATAAACACCGTAGATACTGTTCCATCGTTTGGTTGATCCTCTCAGTCTGACCATCGGACTGAGGATGATAGGCAGAAGACAGGCAGATTTTCATTTGTAAAGCCTCACATAACTCAGTCCAGAAACGGGACACAAACTGAGCCCCCCTATCGGAAACAATGGCAGATGGTAAACCGTGCAGTCTCACTATAGATGACACAAAGATTAAAGCCATTTCCTTAGCGGTAGGCAGTTTAGGTAAGGGGATGAAGTGGGCCATTTTTGTGAAGGAATCAACCACAACAAAAATCACCGTACAACCTGACTCTACCGGTAAATCGGTAACAAAGTCCATACTGATCGTATGCCATGGCGCATGGGGTACAGGTAAAGGTTGTAACAGGCCAGACGGACTGGAATGAGATGGCTTACTCACAGCACATACGGGGCAGGACGCCACAAACTGTTGAACGTCATGTGTCAATGACTCCCACCAAAACCAACGTAAACAGAATTCTCTGGTTTTATTTATTCCGGGATGACCTACTAAAGCCGATGAATGACACCATTTCAACACTGTTTCTCTTAAAGCAGGAGGAATGAACAACTGTGTTTCGCGATACAACAATCCGTCTCTCATGGAAAAGAAAGGCTGGGATTCCCAAGGAGTCAGATCTATACTTCTCAACTTGTCTTTCACTGTAGTCAAAAAGCCGTCCAAAGAAATACTGCCCACAATCTTTTCTGGTGAAATGAAAGACCCCATGTCTTTGTCAGTCCCCCACTCGTTCTGTTTCACATGTATTCTAGACAAGGCATCTGATTTCAATTGCTGTGAGGCCGGCCTGTAGGTAATGATGAAATCATATTCATTGAAGAATGAAACCCACCTCATCTGTCTAGGGGTCAAGGCCCGAGCGGACCTGAAGAATTCGAGATTCTTGTGGTCCGTAAAGATGGTAATGGAATTTCGAGCCCCCCACAAGTGATGTCTCCACCCCTCAAAGGATAGCTTGATTGCCAACAATTCACGTTCTGCTACCGTATAGTTTCTTTCAGCAGGTAACAATGTCTTTGAAAAGAAAGCTATAGGATGCATAAATCCAGTTTCCACATCTCGCGGAGACAAAACTCCCCCCACTGCACCCAAAGAAGCATCCGCTTCAACAAAAAAGGGTAGCGCAGGGTCAGGATGGACAAGAACAGGAGCTGAGGTGAACCGTTCAATCAATTGATCTAACGACATTTGCGCCAAATATGACCACACAAAAGGAACTCCCTTTCTCAACAAAACAGTCATGGGGGCAACAATCCCCGAAAAATGGGAGATAAACCGCCGATAGAAATTAGCGAATCCAAGCAACACCTGCACCTCCTTTACACATTTAGGCGATGGCCAAGAGGTTATGGCCTCGATCTTACGTGGATCCATTCTAATGCCCTCAGCAGATACAAGGAAACCCAAAAACTCTACTCTATCTGTATGGAAACTGCATTTCTCTGGTCTCACGAATAACTGATGATCTTTCAAAGTTTGTAAGACTTGGCGAACGTGTGTTTCATGTTCAGTCACCGTACTGGAGAATATCAAAATATCGTCTATATAGACGATCACGCTCAAATCCAAATATTCCCTTAGTACTTTGTTGATGAAGAACTGAAAAGCAGCCGGAGCATTACAAAATCCGAAGGGCATAACACAATACTCATACAGACCGAACTTAGTCCGGAAGGCAGTTTTCCACCCATCGCCTTCACGGACTCGTATGAGATGGTATGCCCCTCGGAGATCCAATTTCGTAAAAACCGTTGCATGCTTCAGTTGATCGAGCAACACAGGTATCAAGGGAAGAGGATACTTTTTCTTAATAGTACCCTTATTGAGCGCCCTATAGTCTACACAAGCGCGGAGGCTGCCTTCACGTTTGGGGATGAAAAAGATAGCAGAGGAAGCAGGAGAGGAAGAAGGACGAATAAACCCCTTAGCCAACATCTCGTCTATGTACTCCTTCAAATGCTGTTCTTCTGGTCCAGACAAGGCATAGATGCGACAACATGGCAGTGTAGCCCCAGGAGCCAAATCAATTCTACAATCGAACGAACGATGGGGAGGCAAGTCCCTCGCTCGTCCTTTGTCGAACACCTCGGCAAACTCTATATATGCCTCTGGTATCTTCTGTACGTCACACCTTAACCCATCACCTACTGCACAAGTTAAAGGAGTAACCCAATCCGTGGCGACCTTATAACAGCTTTTCAAACAATAGACTGAATCAAGAGTCACAGTTCTTCGAAACCAATCAATCCTGGGATTGTATGATTGCAACCACGGTACCCCCAACACAATTCCAAAAGAAGGAGCATCAATTAAATCAAACCCAAGGTATTCGGAATGTCCGTTATCACATTTCATACACAAGGGTTCTGTCTGTTTAGTTATTGTACCAGAAGACAACTCGGTTCCATCTATGGCCCTCACAGGTTCAGGTTGGTCTTTCATTATCCAGGGCACCTTTAATTGCTCTGCTAACTTGATATCCATGAAATTACCTGTGGCACCAGAGTCCAATAATGCCGATACCGGAGCCCTATGGCTGTTAGATATAACCAAACATACGGTGATCATGAAATGTTTAGGGACTCTCTTGACTATACCAGAAATCTGGTATGATGGATTAAGTTTGTCTACTACCAAATCCTCGGGTGGCTGCACACATGCTACCACCTTTTTTGAAGACACAGAAGAGGGTTTTACAGAACAATCTCGGGCATAATGACCTCCTTGCCCACAATAAAGACACAAATTCTGAGATCGTCTTCTACTCTTCTCTTCTACGGAGAGGGGACCCCTTACTCCACCTATTTCCATAGGTTCTGGAGTTGTTCGGCCCTCTCCGGTACTCTTAGCTTCGCTTCTAGCAGGAACTACACGTGACACCTGAAAGCGGTTTTTCTCACCCCTCCTTTCCAGTAGTCTGTCGTTCAATTTCACTACTAGATCGATGAATTCAACACAGTCCTCAGGAGGATTCACCACCTGTGAAACAATATCTTTCAAGTCTTCTGACAACCCTTGATAGAACAAGGAGGTTCTCTTATCAGCTGGCCAACGGGTCTCGGATACTAAACGATTAAACGCGGACACATAGGTCAGTAAATCCTGTTTCCCCTGTCTCAATTTTAACAACTCAGCATCACTGGCTTGCATAAAAGCATATTTCGCAAAAAGACAACGCATCAGTTCTTTAAATGCTCCATAGTTATACATAACAGGGTCATCATTGTCCACCAAAGGTACCGCCCAAGAGGCAGCAGTTCCCGCCAAATACGAAATAACAAACGCCACTTTGGAGGAGTCATTTGAGAACGAAGCAGGACGACACATAAAGTGTAAATGACACTGATTCATAAACACACTGTATTTACTGGAATCTCCTGTAAACCTCTCTGGAACTGCCAACGGAACAGGGGTAGGGGTAGTAACGTTCAAAGTTAAAGGGGGATTACTAGCACTTGTACTCGGTCAAAATGGAAAGTAGCAGGCTGGACTACAGAGGGTTTACCCATTCCCCAAACTGGATCTTTAGCCTTTCCTGCACTCATTTCCTGTCGTAGCCCTTGATTCTCCTGTTGTAACTCCTGTACTTTGATCTGGAGGGCATTAACAGCCCCCATCAGTTCTTGCATTGTAGGGGCCCTCTCCTCCAGAACATTCCCTTCCTCATCCATTCTCGCTCGGGTGGTGTAAAGTTCGTGGGCTTGGTTTTCTGTTGGATTTCTCCCCAACTGGACCCACACCACGGAAGCGAGGATGGCCCCAATCCTCTACCCCTCTTCGGAACGTAACACGCCCTTTATATCACAGCGTGGCCGCGGACTGAACAAAGGGAGAAGGTAGGAAAAACAAAACAAAGAAAGAGAAACGCCCAGGCTCTTTCTATGTCACAGCTAGGCAGACCCTTTTCTGGCACACGTGGATAGGTCTTCTAACCTGCAGCAAAACAAGAGAAGAAGCAAAGAAAGGAACAGAATGTCACTCAATATCTCAGTGTCCTCTCACCTGAATCCCCCTCCATTCACCCTTAACACTGCCCAACACAACCCATTTCCCCTCCTTACTTGTGTGACATAGATGAATCTTCCAATGGGAGACGTGTGGAGGGAAGTCCAACAGGTAACTATAGATAAACTCCCAGTTGCCAGCGTTTCGTTTATAAGGGGGAAAAAGTCATAATCCTGACATAAAAAACCCCTTGAAAAGTTATTACCAGCAAAAATCGCTGTAATTGCATAACATATAACCTACTTGTGGCCACAAACTAAAGCGCGTTCCTAGATAAACGCCAGAAGCTAACTGCTTCGAGAAAAAGTCCAAGTATTCACATAACGATGTGAATCGGGTACTCAAAACCCCGGAAATCGGCACCGCAGTAAATCCCACTAGATCAAGGGCGAATACAAAAAAACCAAAATATAAATGTCCCAATTCTCTCCGGTACTCCTAGGAACCGAAGCACCACGTAACTCTCCAGTGGAGAGCAGCAAGCGGGAAGGCGTCCGATGCGTATCGCATCCGGGAAGCAGAACGAAGCCTCGTTCTGCGCGGCACTGCTTCCAGCGTCTCAACTCCGTGCTCGGAAGAACACACCCAACGGGATTAAAGCCAAATCCCCTCAACTCGTTCTGGAAGTAGAACTCCAACCAGGTAAGAAACCAAGCACCGAGAAGAGGCGCTGGCACCCAGTTATGGAAAGGAGGGAAAAAAGGGGCGGAGGCTACCAAACAAAGGTGGAAACAGAAAGAGGACACCGGAGTAACCATGCACAAAGATGGAAAGTAAGGAGGAAAAGCCGGCTAATCCCTAACATGGGGCACATATAATATAGTGTTTCCGGGGTCCCGCGCATGGGCAGGAATATTCTAATGCTTATGACTATTGATGAGGATCCCCTGGAAGAGAACCTGTATCACTGACTCACCCCTCACCGTGCCCTGTAGGAAAAGGTATCTGCCCTGTCTGTCGCCCAACGTCTTAGTGTGATTATAAGGGACCTGTCGGTGTGTCAGGACTACGACTCCTCGGGACCCCCGCACAAAGCCCGAGTGAAACACTTGTATGTATCCAAAGCGTTGTAAACACAGTGCCTTCGTCCCCATGAGGTGCGTCTCCTGCAACATTAAAATATCAGTGCCAGCGCGTTGCTTGCTTAAGGATTGCTCCCCGCTTAATCTTGTCCAACGCCCTTCTGATGTTACAGCTCAGTATGCGTAGGGACCCAAAAGAATCTAGTGGTCTACCCAATGTGGCAGCCATGTAAGGGCTTCATGAATATGGAGAACACTGGTGGCCCAATACAGGCAGCACAGCAGGCTCCGACATGTAATTGAACAGTGCGATTTAAAAACAACAACAATTCCCCTAAACAACCCAACCAACCCCCTACCCGACCCTATACCTCAATACCAGCGAAGTATCTGTTGCGGCGAGCAGAGCAGGTGGACCCCAACAGGAGGTACCACCCCTCACCCGCCAATGGATGCCCAACTTCCAGCCCATCGTCCTCAGGCCCCTATCCCTGTCTAGAAATATCCAACAGAAATACCGGCTTATTCGGGCTCCTCTGGCCAATTCTAAACTTCCTGAGGACTTTAAGTGTGTTATCACAGATGTTAATTAATCAGTTGGCACTGCCTGTTCTGAGGCACAACCTACTCGTGACGGGGCATCACTGGATTTGGACAGAGTCAGAGTCTCTCGCGGGTGGCGAGTGAGGGAGCAGCCGCACTATCTCGTCCGTCCACTGGAACACCTCCTCCTGGGAGTCAAAAAGGTGCGTGCAAGAACGATAAAGGACCTGCTGCCGGGCCGGGTAAAGCAGCTCAATTGGGAGTTTGAGTTCTCGCAGGCGGTCCTGGGCTGCTAGAAATGGCTGCCGCTGTTGTTGGACCAGTTTAGTGTAGTCAGTGAATATCAGGATGCGGGCATTGTTATACAGCAAGGGTTCTTTGGCCCTGGCATGTTTCAGGATAGCTTTCCCGGTCGTGATAATTAAGCAATTTTGCAATCACTGGCCTCGGGCGAGCTCCCGGAGGGGGCTTCTATATCAGGGCCATGTGGGCACGCTCAACCACAAAGCACTTGGATAGGGAGTCCGGGGGTAGCTAACTCTCTAGCCACTGGGTAAGGAACCTCACCATATCTCCAGACTCACACCCATCCAGAAAGCCAACGAAGAGGAGATTGTTGCGTCGCGCCCGCCCTCAGCATCCTCCACCCTCAACGCCAGGCCCCGCTGGGTGCTCTCCAAGGATGTCACTCATTGTTGTAAGGTAGTAACCACATCCTCCACCCCTGAGATTCTTGCTTCAGTCTTAGTGATACGTGCCACTGCATTCTGCAGGTCCTGGCGCAACAGCATAACGTCAGAACCCACCGCCCCAATTTTGGCATCAAGAGCGTCCCTGGACTGTGTGATGGCCGCTTAGAGGGCAGCATTGTCCGAAACATCTCCCTGGGCCCCACCCGATGCTGCTGCGGGGGGCCCAGGGCCTGCAAATGGATCCAATGTGCTCTGCTTGGACGAGCCCCTCCGGTTCTGTCGCTTGTCATGGCAGACCAGGTAGTCTTTCGTGACTCCACTACCAAATGGTCAGATGCTGGCGCACCCGACCCCTGCCGGCAGGTCAGTATAGGTGACCCAGGGTGGCAAAGATGTCAGGCAGCGTCACACGCGGCTCGATCCAACCACTGCACGGACGGGGCCCTGGATACACACCACAGGGCCACCACCGGACACGCAAGCGACCCGTCCACACTTAAGAGGGCACCCACGTAGTCCGGCCGGCCTCCAAGGCGGGTTGGAGACAGGGGTACCAAATTTCAGCACCCAACAATGTGTGAGAGGACGAGGGGGGCCCCCGGACGCCCAGGCGCACAGTACAGGCCCAATATAGTAGGACCTCAGTACAAGGGCCGCCGACTGCAGGCACACGGGGAGCCCCTCAAACTGACACAGGCCCACCAGGAAGCGCCCCGGGGGGGCAGAGTACTCTGCCGGCTGCGGTCACCATTCAACACCCCCACGCAGCCCGAAAACACAGCCGAACCCCCGCACAGGCCTGGGGAGGTGGGGGGGTGGGGGGAGGGGGGCTGGAGAAGCTCATGGAGAATCACACAGGGGACCGGTCCAAAGGAAGTCTCAGACCCCCAAACTCCCCGGCAAGGCCCAAGTCCACTAGGGGAGAAGCAACCACCCGGAAACGACACCAGGGCACAACGGGGAAGGCAGCGACTCACCAAGCGTCCCGCAAGCGTCCCTCGCGGCCCGAACTGACCGCCGATTGGGGAGGAGCAGTCATGTGATAGGCCGGGAATGATGAAGAGATCGCAGTAGGTAGGTAGGGTCCCGCACCGCACTCAAAGAATGGCGGAGCAGCCGCCGCAACCCCAGATCCACAGGGAGCACCGGGGGGAGGGGTGGCACGCCAGGCCGCTGTCCTTACGGTGCCAACAGTGCCAGGCAGCAATCCAAGCGATGCGTCATGCAGGGTGGGCGCCGAAACACACAACACCGCCAGTCCCCTATAGTTCCAGACGCCCCCGGGCCGGACACCAAATCACAGGGCGGAAGCCACAGTGCCGCCAGGGAGCCCGGAACTCTGAGGCCGGGCAGCACAAGATGGCGGCATCCACCTCAGGCATCTCCCGGGTCTCCCACACTCCCACTCCATGCGGTCCGATTTGACCGCCGATCAAGTGGGGGCGGGTGGGGTGCTCGGCGAGGACACCAGCACACAACTGACTACTGGCTCTGGCGGGGAGATGGATATCCCGCACAGTGCCGCTGGAAGGATCAGACCGGCCACTACAGCTCCGCCCCCACCTGAAACGGCCGGCAGGGCTGCACTCGAGGCAGCGGTCCCAGAGCTGCCTCCAGGTCTCAGGGCCAGCCGCTATCACACCGCCGCCGCAGGATATGGTGCAGGTCAGCGTTGCCAAGTCTCCACACCTCAGGGACAGCCGGGTGGAGGGTATCGCAGCTGGAGGAGCAGAATCAATGTAGGATAATAGTAAGGGTTGGACGGAGCCTACTTAGCACACGTCCGCCATGCTGGCTTGCCAAGCTACGCCCCCGTGATTCGATATTTTTTTACTCAATATTTTGTCCATATACCCTGTAGGAGAGTAGGGTCTGCAATCCTATGATCACCCCAGATTTTTGCTTTTTGCTTCACTGGTTTACGACTTCTCTGGCTGTGGGCCTGCTAATCAGCCCCACAGCCTTGCTGTTCTCTCACTAAATTGACACGTGTACCGTAGGTGCATATACCAATTGGTACTGGGCCACCTTATCAGACCCTGTAACTCAGGGCATAGGTGTACCCAGGGTCTACCAGGGGCTGCAGCATGTATTATGCCACCCCTGGCTGGCCACCTAAATCTGACACAACTGGCTGCACGACAGCTGGGTCAAAGTGGTGTAATCACCCTTTGTTGTAGATATAGTATACCTATATCTAACCCTAAAATGGACGCATGTATTCCTATCAGTCACTCCTATGGCAGGCCTTAACAATCCTGAAGGCAGAGTGCTTGGAATTATGTGAGATGGTGCTCTGGCATGAGCTGAGCCCGTCTGCAGCTTGCGGAACCAAGTCCTAATAGCTGTTCTATGATAACGCGTACCATATACTCTTAAGTGCATTATAATCCTCGCGATTATTTGCTATCTTTGGTATCGCTTTATCAAAACATGTCGAGTAAGGTGTCATACGAATTGGAATACTAACCCCTCGCCAATTCTGGCGACGGGGTTAGCATTCCACCCTTCTAGAGGGACACAACATGTATGTAACTGTGAACCCCGGTTAAAGTTAACTCGAGCCTCAGCATCATAAAATGGATGCTGCCACCACAGACACAAGTCTGACCCCCTGCAGCTGGGAGTCCTTCCAGCGAGGGGAGCTTGGACAAATGGTTTCCTGTCAGGGGCGGTGCTAGCACCATCCCAGACAGGGTTTTGTGTATCCTAGGTAGGCAGGGCTGAATAGGAAGGTGACTGCAAGTGGCACCCCGGTGCTCACTGTGCATCTGTCAGTTTGAACCAGTTCCTGGGGCACACCAGCCCCTGAGCTAGGGAAAGTCCGTCATGGGAGAGGGGTGTAACCACCCCCCTTCCTGGTCCCACCCATGGGCAGGACCTAGTCCCGTACCAGCCCCTTTCTTTAGTATAAAGGTGGGAGCGGGGACCCTTCCAAACTAGATCATCTTTGAATCCTGAAACTACTTTCTACGAAAGGAACTCAAGACTTCTTCCTAAGATTTCTCCTTTGTGACTAAGGAGTAGTCACCCTGCATCTGCAGGCACCAACTAAGAACACTGCGGTTTGCTGCACGTCCTTCCTCCGGAACCAGACCGTCCAGCACGACGAGACCCGGCTTCCCTGGCACCTCTGACCTCTACCTACATCATCAGCCCAGCTGAGATCCGTGGGTGTGACGAGACCTCGAGGGACCGGCCATCTTCAGAACTGCACTACGCTTATCCAGCACGACCGCCGAGGGATCCTCGAGTGAGTGCTTTGGGGTTTGAGAAGCCCTAACCCTGAGCAGCTCCAGCACCGAAGTCCAGCCCCCCAGCATCCACGAGATCTGCGTGGGGTCCTTCTGCTCTTTGCTGCTCACCGCGTTGTACGGCCACTTGCCTGCTGGCTTGTAGCCCTCTTGACGACGAACGACGACACTTCTTTCGCTGGTCTGGTTGCTCCAGACTGGCCCTTGCTCCCCTCCAACAGAGGAACACCCCGGACCCTCCTGGTCCACTCCAGACGCCATTTTGAGTCCACCGCGTGGGCTTGCGTTTGCCAAGATTTGTTGCCCCAATCCTGGGTCCAGCATCGCCGACAGCAGATACCTTCGTGGGACAGCTCGCACCTCCATCCTGGTCGCCGACAACGCCTCCTTGTCCGAGAGACTGCAGAGTCCAGCGTCGCCCACTCACCTGGTCGAGGTGACTTCATCCGGTGCCATCCTGGTGCCCATCTAATCACTGGCTAGTGATTCAGAACTTGGTCCCCTCTGCTTACAGGTACCCTCTTCAGCTGATCCAGTCCTTGGATCGGCCCGGAACATCTTCACTGGTCGCCTGCCAGCAACTTCCACTTCAGGCTCCTGGTTCGTCAACGAAGAAACCCGACGACACTTGAACCCTATGCAGCCGCAGCCCCTGGGCTAGGTAAACCGAGTACCACGGTGCTCCAGCGTAGACCCACTCTCTAAGTGTCTAGATCCACTTTCGTTTTTGACCTACCTAGTCGGGGTTCGCCCGAGCACACTAACTTTGTAATTTCTAGCAACCATAGACTTTGTCCCGCATTACGCGTGAGAGTTCCCACTCTGCACACGACTTCCCTAGGCCTCCTGCTTCTATTCCAAGAGTTCAGCATTGTAGGCCTAGCGTTTCTAAAGTCTTTGAGAGTAGTACTTACCTGCTAGTAATTTCGCATTCCACTTTTGTAGTATATGGTTTTCCGTGCCCCTCGGGCATTTGTGTAAATTGTGCGACTTTCAGTATTTCTTTAAGAGCTTTGTATTGTGCTTAGCGCCCTGTCCTCATAAAGAGTCCAGGGCTGTTGTGTTCTAAATAAATATCCTTTTATTTTCATAACAACTTGTGTGGTGACCTTTCACTTGGTGTTCAAGGGGTATATGTGATGGTATACCAGCTGGCTTAACACGCCCTCTAGAGTTTAGCCTAAAGACTGCTATTGTCCATGCTACTAGGATAGCTGGTCTATAAAGGTTGACTTACAACCAATCATCAATAAGGGTCGTTTGGAATGAGACACAGTGATCACTAGAATAGTGAGCACTACATATCAGGCCAACTTCTCATATACCCACCATCCTTTATCACTCTCTTAGTTTTCACATTCATTATTTTTCTAAAAAGAATACTCCGATCTCTAAAGCTGAACTCAAGCTAGTTTGAACTTCTTCGTCTACCCATAATCTTTTTAATTTCTGTGCCTCAAATGAAATAAAATGTGTGTTGTGAAGTAGTGATTCCTTCATTTTTGCTTTTGTTAATGACAGAAAAATTGTTTGTCTTGCTATTACACTGCAGAAAGTACATTCAGATATTAACCTCCAAATTTCATCCTACTCTCTAATAGTAAGAAATCTATAATAGATGCAGTAAACATTAAACAATTGGAAAAAAACTGGCAAAACATGACAAACTGAAGATGAAATATTCCACATATATGCATATATTCAGATTCCCAACCATTTGTCTATTTTTAGAATAATATAATATGATATAATAGAATATAAATAGCAACTATAACACATTATACACATGATGTATGCACCGAAAATATAATTTGTGAATATTAGATTAGTTAATAACAACAAGAACATCTTCCACCATAAATACACTAATTCTCTTTCCTTAATAGATTAGTAAGAATAGACTTGAACAGCTGTGGTTGATTTGATTAACCACTACAGATAAATGATAGATGAATTGCCATAATTTCTTTGATACTGGCTAAATCCAAGTAGGAGGCCAAGTGACAGGTCCATCCTCACTGCTTACACCTTAAATCACTCTTCCATCCCCCCTTTATATCCACTAACTGATAACAGATATAACTACAAGTGTGAATTAAACAAGTATCATCTAGAGAAATGAATTTAGTGCGCCTTCGTATTCCCTCTCTTGTATCATAATATTAATGGCAACTGTGATAATAGGCAAGCAGGCAAGCCTAAATATTCTGACATTTACACGCAACATTCGAGGTGTTCCCACCGAGTGTGAGTTCTTGGGATGAAGATGAGGCAAGGAATATGGGCTTACATATGTTACAGCTACAGTTAAAGCACCACAAAGTTGAATACACTCCACACTCAATACCACATCACAACTGCACTGCCTCTAGAATAACAACACCAGAGACCTGCATATTGTAGTGAATGAGCCAGGGCAACTGGCTGATCAGAGACAAAGGGTGGGACTTTCGGGTCAGACTAATACGCTCCCAGAATCTGAGTCAACGCAAAAAATAAGTTTGCCCAATATAACTTTCCCAGGTCATGCTTCTGAAGCTGCTCTCTGCTTTTTTGCTCCTGTGCCTTTGTCACCTTGTTTTGTCTACCTGCCCCTTTGCTATTTTCCTCCCATTCTGGTTCCCTTGCGTGTAGGATCCACCATTAATGATATTCATTGTCTTTTATATCTCTGCTTTCTTCCACACTTATGCTACCTTTGGACTCCAGGCTTTCCTGTGTTTCATGCCTGTATCCTGGTGGGATTAGGAGCCCTTTATAGCATGCAATCACATGAAGACTAGTGAATTCTGCCCTCATATTTACCCACCGAAATTGACTGTGCTCTGATTTGTTTTCCTAAACCCCAAAACTCTTGCATTTGTTGTACCTGTATCCTGTCACCTACATATGAGGCAGAGTGCAGTACCAACGACCAAGAAGGGCTGTGCATGTCTCTTTCTCTACTCTGCCCTGTTGCCATTCCACTCCGGGTGAGGTTACGAGACAACAGAGGTCCACTCTGTGATTTTGTAAGTCTGGCACTGCGCTGCTATTTTCAACCAAGTGTAAATGTATCTCAATATTCATCAGGTTTGCTACATATATATACATTTATTCATGTACCACAATACATTGCTTGGCCAATTAGTCTTCAATGTCACCTCTTCGGATAGTGATATTAGTAAAAAAGCAGGCTTCAGTCTCGTAGTGAGTGATCAAATCTTTACATTGACAGTCATCACCGTAACTCTCTCAGGACACTCAGTGTGTTAAGAGTGATGTGGGAGAGGATGTGTCGTTATGGCCAAGCTGTCGACTTTAGACCTGGGGTAAGGAGTTCCTCAAGGGTAAAAGAAAAGAGGAATGCCAAGAAACACCTGCCGTTGAACCCCCCCCAGGAGGGATAGTAAGCGTAGGTAAGTAACAGATTTGAGCCTAAGCATTGGGCCAACTGCCTGTGATTCTGGGTAGATCACTTATTCTCCCTGTCTCTACAAAAATGAAACTGTCCTTGTGTAATTGAACTGGCGCTCATGTATAGCGCTCCAATACGTTTAGGTCTAGTTCGCACTATATGAAACGGCAACAAAAAAAGAAAGATATTGCTTCACTATGCGATGCCCACCCGCACCACTCTAAGCTTCTCTGTCCAAAGCCATATGGTCCTTGCATATTTGCATTTTTCAGAACAATACGGTTCTTGACTAGAATTCTAAAGAGACTCAACGGATATGTCATTATGAAACTAAACATTGGCTATTTTTGAAGCACAAAACTGTCACACATTTCATGCAATATTAATCGGCACACCTATAAACAGTGCTTTAAACCAACTTTACATGACTTTTCATGACACTACGAACATGAGCTTCCTGTAGAGATGGGTCGACTAAAGATTAATTTTAGAAGAAAATTGTACAAAGTGATTTCCACAGACCCAGATAATTTCTCGGGGAAGATACAGGCTCATGTACCCCGTACTGAGTACTGCTGGCCACATCCTAAACTAATCAAAACGCGGAGATCTACAGCCGAAGAACCATAAAGGCTCAGTGACTGCTCTAGCTCTTCCACTGCCACCAACTGACACTGCTCCTCTAGTGTTCTTCATTTCTTATATTACTTCCTGTTCTTCCAATATCAGTTTGCTGTATAGTATGTCAATACTTTTCAATGCTGGTCTTTGTTCACACTCGTATGCCAATGTCCATGCCAGTGGGGCTCAATAAGTGTTCATTAGTCCTCACTCTGCGCATGCTACGTAAGATCTTTAAGTGGCTATCACTACACACAAGACACACCGTGACACAAGCCCTCACCACCAGCCGACTAGACTACGGCAATACCCACTATGTAGGAATCGCTGCACACCTTCTACAGACCATACAGAACGCCGCAGCCAGACTCATCAATGGCCTTTCCCGACGAACCTACATCACTCCCCACCTCAGGAAACTCTACTGACTCCCCGTACAGAAGAGATACCAATTCAAGCTTCTGACCCACGCACACGAAGCTCTACCCAAGCAAGGGCCCTCCTACATTAACCACCGCCTCAAGTTCCAGGAAAAGTCGAGAAGACTAGGCTCTGCCTCCCTCTCACTTGCCCATACTACCTGCATCACCTGAAGCAGAAAAGGAGGATGCTCCTCCCACATCGCAGCAAAGACCTGGGACAGCCTCCCCACGAACCTCAGCTCCTTCAAAAATTCCGAATGGCCTTCAAGACCTGGCTGCTGGAATAAGCCTCCGGGGCCTGCAAGAGCCTGGATACCCTATCAGGTGATTAGCTGTGCTTTATAAATCCTGATTGATTGATTTGCCGGATTTTATACCTCCTACTTGGTCATTGCTGAGGATTCACCTAGCATAGCTTAGCCTTTGCTATTTGATTCTGAACTGTTTCATCTCCTGCTAGACTAGTATCAATTCTCAGCACAGATCAGAAATAGTTTCAGGATTCATCCTGATCTGAAGCACCTCTTGTAATGCATTAACAAATCCAGCACAGCGAGGCTAATGCACATATTTATAATTTGCATGACCAGCTGATTTCATGCCAAAACCCAACACGTATCTCACCATGGCTGTCAATCGCAATCAGTGGGCTCCCTGTAATGCACAAATTGGGACCCTCAGCCCTGGAAAACACATCACACCATGGTGTTCTCACATACACATTTCCAAGTATAAAAGTTGGAAAACAGTGGCAATGGAGGTCATGGGTCTCACTGACAGCAAGAGCGGGTTCTTAAAAAACACTGCATGGACATGTTCAGTGTTTTACTACGCAAAATAGTATCAATCAGAGTACCAGCGTCTGGTTTAAATTCAAAATAAAACTAAACCAACCAATAAAATATAACTATAGACAACTTTCTATCAATCCGAGTACCAGCTCCTGGGTACCATGTTCATCCCCCAGCAGTGACACAAGCTGCAGGTTTTAGGTCTTCTTCAGGATCATTCCACATCACAATCACTCTCCCACCAACAGCATGAAGATCTCTCCAGCCCGTCATCGCACTCTGTTCCTATCGCCTGGTCATAAAAGGTCTCACACTGAGAAGATCCTTTCTCTAATAGGAAACAAACTGGGTGTTTTCTATTCCCGTTGAGAGCAAGAAATGCTAAATTCATTTTATTTTCCTGGAAATATAATTTCAGCTCCCAGTTACTTCTAACCCTTCCAGCATCTCTTTTAGTGCTATGACTATTTATTTACCAGTTATTCATGCACTCTGTAAGTGTAATAAAATACCTGTAACACCAACCGAAAGCAGGCGTAACCATAGGTATCGGTCACCGTTAATACCAAAAAACGTACATAGCCAATGACCAGTTACTGAATCAACACGTGCCCTGCAAGTTGATAAATTAAATATACTTTCCTGGAATATTGCAGGTGCAATAACAAAGCTTACTGATAGGATTCTAATGGAAATCTGGGCTCTATATGATATCATAGCACTACAAGAAACCTGGCTGACATGTCCAATTCAATTACCAGGATTTACATTACATCAGCTGGACGCTGTAAAAACGAACCTCTACGGAAGGCCAAAGGGCGGTCTTTCGGTTTACATATCAAACAATATTAAGGTAGAATCTGAACAAATGTTGACAACCTCAAATAACATAAAAATAATAAGACTGAATTTTGGTACTAATCACTGGATAACTTCACTAATCTTGTTTAATATATACACTCATCCAAACGTTCAAGAAAAATTAATAATATTCAAAATGTTAATTTATGAAATAACTGAAGTAAGACACAATACTCCAACTTGGGTAATAGTCATGACAGGAGACTTCAATACCCATCTTATTTTTACCCCAGATGAAGAAGACCAGTTAATAGCAGAAAATGAAATTTGATCGGTACATCATCAAACTGCCCATCCATGGAGGAAGCCCAATAAAGTGGGTAAGGAATTAGTCACCACCAGGTATGAGAGTAATCAACGGGAGAACGCTGGATGATAGTCCACCAAGCTTATTACATTATGGACCAACTTCAGGGTCTGTCGTTGACTATACTATTCTTTCCTTGCCAGTAATTCAACAATTAAGTATGTTTAAAATTGAGTGCACTACGGAAAGTGATCATTCAATTCAGCAAATAGTAATAAACATTCATTTGGACAGATTCCAATCCGTTACAACAATTGATGATGGAAGTAAGTAACCACATACAAACGAGTGAATTGGTCAACCAATCGACTTCCTGACCTCGGAGGCAAAGCCAAAGCAATACTGGAGGATAGTATGGCGTCATCTCCCACCATATCAAACACTTGGACCAAATTTGTGATTGAAGTAACGAAACAGAAATCAAAATCAACAACGAGACGGACCAAAGTTCACACTGATACACCAGCACCGAAAATTAAGGTGCTAAAGCAAGAAGTGAGAAGATAAATAAGTAAGGTAAAGAAACAAGGTAACAATTCAGACGATTGGGGCAAGCTGAAATTACTCAAGAAGGAATTAAAGAAACATGTTTGGCAAGAAAAAAAAACAACGGATAAGTTTTGGGCAAAGCTGGTTTATAATTGCAAACAATCAAATGCCAAAGCATTTTGGAAAACAATAAATGGTTTAAATAAGACTCACAAAGTAATAGTATAATCAAATGTTACAGAAGAAGCTTGGGCCGTGTACTCAAAAAACTTGTTATTGACGAAGATCAGTTTCAAATAAACAAAAATAACAAAATTAAGTAAATCACGGAACTATCATCATATCAGGTGCACGTACCCACTCTAGATGATACATCATGTACGCTTACCAGAGGTGAAAAAATTATTAAATCAGGAAGAAGTGACAGTGCTCCCGGACCGAATGGTATCGACCAGATTGCACCAGTAAAAGTTCAAATAAAAAATGGTGATGGGAAAAGAGCCCCCTGGTTTACACCTGCCCTGAGAGACTATAGGAGAGAGCTACGTATCAACGAGAGAAACTGGAGGAATAAAAAAGACGAAGAATCCCGGGACCAATACAAGAAATCCCTTCGCATTTACAAAAGACATATACAGGAATCCAAAGCGTTATTCTATGAAACACGTATCAATAGAGCAGAAAATGTCCAGAAAGAGACCTTCAAAATTCTCACGGAACTTAGCAAGAGAACACAACACACGGACAACACAATTAGTTGCCATGCTTTCCTGACATATTTTTTAGAGAAAGTAGACATCATTTTGAAAGAAATAAAAAATACTGCCACTGATCTAACAGATCCACAACAAGTCAAAACCCCAGTAGGGATGTTTATGTCTAGTTTTCCGCTGATTGAACCACTAGACCTGGAGCTCCTGATGAGGAAAATTAAGTCAGGCTCCCCAGCAGACCCTTGCCCTCCAAGCGTGTTTCGCTTAGCCCGCCCCATTTTAGAAGATCACATCCTGTCCCTATTAAACAAATCCCTGGACATGGGGCAACTACCAGCTAGCTTCAAAGAAGCCCGTGTTAGGCCACTCATAAAGAAAGTGGGGTCAGACCCCAAAGTGCTAAAGAACTACCGACCGATATCCCAGCTGCCATTCCTGTCTAAAGTCCTGGAGCAGCACGTCCTGAAATCCCTATCGGTTTTCCTGGAATCTAACCAGCTGCTTCACGAAATGCAAGCGGGGTTCCGTGCTCACCACAGTACTGAGCTGGTTATGCTCTCAGTACTGGACGACCTCAGAGGTATGGCTAACGGGAAACATCCAAGCGCCTTGATACTTTTAGACCTGTCAGCGGCGTTTGATACCGTCAGCCATACCCTACTCCTGGAAAGGCTGACAGGACTGGGGTTTCGGGATTCAGCTTACCTCTGGCTAGAATCATTCTTGTCCGGGAGAACGCAGAGGATCCAGCTGGGAGATGGGGTGTCAGGAGTGGGGGAACTCACATGTGGGGTACCACAGGGCTCTGCCCTATCACCCCTCCTGTTCAACCTCTACCTACAACCACTTATAAGCGCCTTGGCAGAGATGGGTTGTCGCGTGTTCAACTACGCTGATGACACCCAACTGCTATTGAGCATAGATGACACTGCACAGGCCCAGCTACAGGCGCAGAAAGTACTTAGGTATACTGTCAACTGGATGTCCAGGAACATCCTGAAGATCAACCCGGAGAAAACCGAAGTGCTAATAGTGTCACATACCTGCTCCCCCTGGAGCGACATATACTGGCCCCAGGAACTTGGCCCCACCCCCAACCCTGTCAACACGGTAAAAAGCCTGGGCATTAAGGTAGATAGTGCTCTTTCAATGGTGAGCCAGGTTTCTGCAGTGGTGGGAACTTGCAATGGGCTCATAAGACAACTGCGCAAACTAGTGCCGCTTCTTTCCCAGTCCATGCTCCGTACTGTAATTTCGGCCACCGTACTGTCAAGGCTGGACTACGGAAACACACTTTACCTAGGTCTACCAAAGGTACTAACGAACCGACTGCAAGTGGTATTAAACGATGCAGCACAACTTATTTTTAAACTTTCAAGAAGATCACGTGCATCCCCATTGCTGCAGAGCCTCCACTGGCTGCCAGTAACTCAGAGATCCATATTCAAAAGCCTCTGCATAGCCCACAAGGCCATCTATGGACAAGCCCCAGCCTACATTAAGAAAAAACTAGAGATCTACCGACCTGAAAGAAACCTGAGATCCTCGGAGGCCCAATTATTGGTATGCCCCCGATTTAGATTAGCAACAAAAGGTGGGAGATCTTTCTCGACCTTGCTGCCAAAGATCTGGAATGAACTACCCGAAGCCTTACGTAAAGAAGGAAACCTGCTCCGCTTCAGAAAATCCCTTAAAACCATCTTATTTAGAGTAGCGGTAAATCAGGTCTAGCTCCCCAACCGTTGTGCTATCGTCTAGGTTGTTGTGTCTGACAGTTCCAAAGCGCCCTGAGACCTGCAGGTGATTCGGCACTATATAAGCTGACTATAACAATAACAATAACAACAAGCCGTATTTTAATCGCACCCAAAATATTGGGCCAATCCCATAATGCTATTATTTAAAGAGGTGGAAAAGACAGGTATGATTCCAGACGGTTGGAGAGGATCCCTAATAAACCCCATCTTTAAGGGTGGAGATAAAACAAAACCATCCAATTACAGATTAATAGCTCTCATTGACACAGAAGCAAAATACTATGCATCGATAATACTGGAAGATCTAATAGAGTGGTCAAATGTTAAGAATCTGATTTGGAGAAGTGTGGCTCAATGGTTAGAGCGGCAGACCCTGATGCAGAGGTCTGGCCCAGGACCAGGGTTCAATTCCCGCCTCGCCGTATCTTGGGCTCAATTTCCTCGGACCTGATAATTCTCGCCTCTGTGCCTATTCTAATCATGGCTGTACAAAAGGGGGTGGTGATGGACGGAGCATCTGAATCAATCAAACACTCACACCCAGTCAAAAGATCTGGGTCCAATCCATCACCGTTCTTTAGCCCACTGTGCCACCCCAGTTCAGACATGGCCATATGCAAATCAGTCTGACCCTGTGCCTCATGGGAACAGTCCAGCCCGAACTGCCAAGCCATGTCTTCCCTGGACCGGAAACAAGCTTCCGAGGACCGGTTTCTGGCATTCCAGCCGTCTTCAGCCCGGCTTGCTTGAATCCAGTGGCAAAGTGAGCAAGGGCCTCACGTCTGAGTATACCCTGCCACACTTATGGCGGCCAAAAGCGGTACAAATGGGGGTGGTGATGGACAGAGCATCTGAATCAATCAAACACTCACACCCAGTCAAAAGATCTGGGTCCAATCCATCACCGTTCTTTAGCCCACTCTGCCACCCCAGTTCAGACATGGCCATATGAAAATCAGTCTGACCCTGTGCCTCATGGGAACAGTCCAGCCCGAACTGCCAAACCATGTCTACCCTGGACCGGAAATAAGCTTCTGAGGACCGGTTTCTGGCATTCCAGCCGTCTTCAGCCCGGCTTGCTTGAATCCAGTTCTAATCATGGGTCCCACTCTGCAACTCTGGGCAATAGCTTGCTTAATCTCCACAACGGCCCAAGCAGCGCTGGGATGCCTGGCTTCACCTTGGGGGTGCCCAGGAGTGGACATTTCATAGAGAAAAGCCAGGAAAGGTTCCACAGCGGTATGCGTACAACGCCAAGACGCCTCAGGATATAAGTGCGCTATACAAGTACAAATTCATTTCATTCCACCCCAACAAACAGGTTTCCGGAAAGGGTATGGTACTTCAATTAACATGTTAACAGTAACAGTAATTGCGGAAAAAAGCAAACGCCTAAAGAAGAAATTACAATTCTGTTTTATAGATTTGAAGGCTGCTTTCGATCAGGTGGATCGTCCACTCCTTTGGGCCAAATTAAGACAATGGGGTATACAAGAAAAAATGTTAAGAGCAATTGTATCTTTATATACAGAAAATTGGATTCAAATCAAGGTAGGAGATGGGACCAAACTATCAAGGAAAATACCAACCGCTAGGGGGCTTAAGCAAGGGTCTGTGCTAGCTCCATATCTGTTTAATTTATTTATGGCAGATTTGACTTCTATCCTGGATCTTGTTAACGCCCAGGCACCAAGTTACGGTCCACTGACGATATTCCATCTAGCATATGCTGATGACATTGAGCTGCTGAGTCATACAGAAATCGGACTCCAAAGATTGATCAAAGAAACAGCGATGTATACAAAACTCAACAAATTAGAAATAAACATTGCCAAAACAAAAGCTATGCTTATTAGTAAGAATCCCGGTGCTTTTTTAAAGAGCAAGCTGGATAATCTAACCATAGAAGAAGTAGTACCTATAGTATTTTGGTTTTAATTTTAATAAAAACTCAAATTTTCAATCCAACAGCAGCATATAGTTAGGAAGAACAATGCCTTAATACACGCATTCAGCTTGCTAGCAAAAAAACTAGACCGTCCCGCCGACCAACCAGTGCTTTCTGCAATTGAAGCAAAATTGCTTCCTTCTCTAACCTATGCAAGTATGGTGATGCATGGTAGGGATGCTAAAATGTTAGACAGATTACAAACCAAAACATATAAGCAGGTATTTCATCTGCCTGATAATGCTTCCCCAGCCCAAATTTGTTTGGAATTTGGACTAACACAGCAAAACATAGCAAGAAGGTACCAGTTCATTAAAACCATGCCAAAAATACAAAACAATCAATCTAGTATTCTAGTCAACGCGTTATGGGACGCCTTGGTCAACGATGATAATTCAACTTACAATAAAGACTTGTTTTCATCTTTACAATTAACTAATGCAGGTGATCTGTGGGACTTGAACTTGTCGCATCCCACGTTTTGCCAAGCCATGAACAAAGTGGCAAAAATTTGCTCGCTAGTAGATGATAAAAGTATTTTTTCGTGACGAGCACATGTATGGAAGACAATCCAAACGTATGCCACACTGCAACCTGAAACTTACCTTCAGCTAACCTATCCGGTGCACTTCAAGAAACAACTATTGGCCATGCGCCTA
Organism: Lissotriton vulgaris; assembly: GCF_964263255.1. NCBI lineage: Eukaryota > Metazoa > Chordata > Amphibia > Caudata > Salamandridae > Lissotriton > Lissotriton vulgaris. The sequence goes on from NC_141685.1 coordinate 268,310,148, forward strand.
GGTGATCTGCTGTCTCTGTGAGACAAACCACTTTGGTGATACAATGGAACAAAAAAGTGCAGACTATGTGATGCTCCAGATGAGGACTTTGTTCATTTCGGGGAATATAAAAACCAAATGCACAATGTGCGTCGATTACATTTAAAGTATTTATTTATTGAGCGAGAGATCCGCATGTGCAGAACAGTCATCATGAGAAGCTTGGATTCTACAGCTAAATTGTAAACTTGTGAAATTTTTACAATCTCATGATAGAGCAGTAATACAGGCGTGCAAGTAGTATTTAACACCACAAGTTACAAGACTGTATGACACTGATTGGAGGATAAAATTGTAGCAGGATGACGATATTTAGAACCGTTGAATCCTGTTTGCTACAACAGATGCATACCCCATATGAATAATCTAGTGAAAACTGAAAAGTCCCTGTAATCATGTACTGAATATATCTTATAATATTCTATTTTACAAATCCATGCTATTGTTGTGTTATACCAATATTTATTAACGTTTTAATAAAAATGGAGTAATATCATTTTAACATGTATTTATTTGTATTTGTATAGTGATAGTTTTTTTTAACTAAAATAAACAATTTTGTGCAATTTGTACCTGTAATCCAGCAGCTTCTCATTCTTATCAGATGGTTTCAAACCTTCATATACCTGGGAAATAAAGAGGACCTTTTGGTTAAAGAGCACAACAGGCAGTATCGACACCAAGGCTTTGGCATATGAGAAAGAGGAAGACGCACAAGTTACTACTTGTGTAACGATATATCTGTAAGAGACATTAGTTAGTGATAGTTTCCTTAACTTAGAATATCCCCAGGCGTCTACTGGATCCGGAAAGTTTGGCTAGCAGTACCCCTGCGGGTCAGTAGGTGGCGTCCTGCGGCTCTGCGTCCGTCACTTGGTCGTATGCGCCGAGATGACGTCACGGAGACTACTTAGGCGCCACCAATCCGCGCTGACGTCAGTTCTGTACATGACTTTCCGCACCAGGAACGCTGAGCCATGCAAGATACTGACCACTGGTGCATTGAAACTAGGGCCCTGAAAGGGATGACTTTAACCCTAGTAATCAGTTTGCAGAATGGGGAGAATGGGAGGGGCGGTAAGGAATCTATCACTAACTAATGTGTCTTACAGATACACTTATCATTACACAAGTATTAACTTGTGCATCTGATAGATTCCTTACCTTAGAATAGATACCCCAGCAATACCAACCCCGGTGGTGGGTCTGCGAACAAGATTAAACCAGAAAGTCGCAGAGAACAGAACGGCCAATGAAGCAGTCTCTCTGGGCTTGACTGTCAAAGCAGTAATGCTTGGTAAACGTATGCAGCGACAAATGTCCTGCAGGGGAACGCCGCGTCCCAAGGCTGCCGTTGCCCTGGTGAAATGGGCACGCAGCCCCACAGGAGGCTCCTTCTTGGCCAACTAGTAACAGGCTTTGATGCAGAGAATGACCCACCAAGAGATGGTCCGTTTGTGCTCGGCCGGCCTTTTTTGACACCCAGGTAGCCAACAAAGAGCTGGTCATTGTTAGATTTGGGGGTCTCTGGCTGGCACAGGTAGGTACTTGTGACAAATAGGAACCCTCTCCTCTAGTCAGGGAAAGGGGATTACACACCTAAAATAACCCCTGCTCACCCTCTAGGTTGCGTGGCGTGAGCAGTCAAGGCTTATTTCAGAGGCGTGGTAAGTTAAGCAGTTGTGACCACATACAGTAACCCAGTGACAACACTACAAATGGACACCACACAGGTTTTATTTCAAAAATAAGTAGACAAATAAATAAAGACGTGAAGATCTTCCAGATGCAGCGCGCTTCTCGGGGATGCGAGAATTTCCAGGTCTGATGCGTGGACTACAGCAGCGACATCCAAGATAAACGGCAGAAGCTCCAGCGGCGACGCTCTTCTCCAACGATGCGTGAAACTTCGGCTCGATGCGACAACTACAGCGGCGACATCCACGATGCGAAGGCAGCAGCTCCGACAGCGGCGTGCTTTTCGGGGATGTGAGGTGATCTTGATCGATGCAGTGCAGTGCGACAGTTCCAGCGGCGACAATCTCCTTCTCCGGAGTTGCGACGGCATGCACAGCAACGGCGACACGCTCCGACCTCGTTGTGAGAGTCTTCTCCTGATGCTGTGCAGTGCGACAACCACAGCAGCGACACCCTCCTGCTTCGGAGTTGCGATGGCAGCAGCAACGACAGCGACACGCTTTCTCTTTGTTGCGGCACGCTTCTCTCCGATGCAGTGTGACATTTCCAGCGGCGACACCTTCCTTTCGACGGCAGGCACAGCGAGGGCAACACACTTCTTCTCGTTGAGTCGTGCTTCCAGCTCCTTGCGACACGCAGTTCCTCAGAAGGCCCAAAACAGCAGCATGCACTTCCAAAAGAACTCTGTGGAGCTGGGGGAAAAGTCTGTTGTCCCTGAGACGTCAACAGGAGGCAAGCTCTTTTCCAAGCCCTTCGAGATCCTTCACAAGTTGAAAGCAAAGTTATAAAGTTCTTTTCTCCTTCCTTTGGCAGTAAGGCAACCACTGCAGGCCAATCCCCCAAGCAGCACTTCAGCTTGGGAATAGTCTCTCCTCAGTTGCTTCAGGTTCCTCTCCTCAGTAAAGGTTTCTTTTTGTAATCCAAAAGTGATCTAATTTCATGGAATCAGGGTCCTAATATTTATACCCAGAAATCCTTTGTTCTCTGAGGGGAGAGGGGCCTTTCCCAGTCCAAACCAGTTCTGAAGCACTCTGTTTACCAGACTTCTCCTTTCCTTTCACAGTGCAGGGCATGCACATCAGACGCCGACACAGGAGGTGGAGCCAGCATTGTGGAAGGCAAGTACAGTCCTGGGGCACTCTGTTGACAGGATTCCTTCTTCTTCTTTCAGTGTGCAGGGCAGAGACATCAGCCGCTCCTCAGGGGGAGGAGCCAGCATTGTGGAAGGCAGGCACAATCTATTATCCCCTTGCGTCAGCAACATTCGGAAATTCTTTTGTAGCTTCGCAGCGACGTGAAGGTGGATGACGTCATAGAGGCACGGCATCGCACGCGACTCCACTGACGTCACCGACACTACAATAAGCCCATGCCGGCGTGATGACATCAGTTCCGCCCTTTTTTCCGTGCCTTTGAGGCACACGGACGGACCAATGACAGTAGACATATACACAGTATACGCAGTACAAATATCAAGCAAATGCAATAAAACATTTGAAATAAACAATTCCTTGACAATAAAGTAAATACATTAGAGTAACTCTGGTATAGAAGAGTGGACAACGGGGAGGCGGGTGGGTCAGTGAGGAATCCACAGGCAGATACTGTATCTACCAGAAAAAGCGTTACCGAAGGTAAGTAACTTGTTCTTCTGATAGATACATCTGCCAGTAGATTCCTCATCCTGTGAATAGAGTCCCACAGCAGTCCCCACTCCCGGAGGAGGGTGTCCACTCTTCTACACCAGAAAATCCTAGAGGGCAGAGCGCGCAAAGTGGCCTTCTCTCCTCACCCCAGTGTCCAAGCAATAATGCTTTGCGAAAGTGTGGAGAGAGGCCCAAGTTGCCGCTCAACAAATGTCCTCAACTGGCACACCTCTTGAAAGTGCAGATTTCGAAGAATTAGCTCTAGTAGAGTGAGCTCTTATACCCTCTGGAGGATCCTTACCGGCCAAAGAGTAGCAGATCTTTATACAGAGGATGATCCATCTTGAAAGAGTCCTCTTATGTACCGCTCTTCCTTTCTTGCAGCCAGCAAACCAAACGAAGAGCTGGTCATCTATTTAATAGTCTTTAGATCTATCAAGATAAAAACTCACCGCCCTCTTGGGGTCCAGACGGTGTAGTCTATCCTCCACCTTGGAGGGGTGAGGGGGAGGATAAAAGGTAGGCAGGGTAATAGATTGACCTAGGTGGAAGGGAGTCACCACCTTAGGGAGAAAAGCAGCCCTGGTCCTGAGAACCATTCGTTCAGCATGAATGGTCAAGAATGGGGCTTGGAACTAAGAGCTTGAAGTTCACTTACCCTCCTTGCAGAGGTAATCAAACCCAGGAAGACTGTCTTAAAAGAAAAAAGCCTCATGGGACACTTGTGTAAGGGTTCGAAGGGAGAACCCATCAAGTAGGTTAAGCCCAGATTTAAGTCCCACTGAGGTACAATAAAAGGAGTATGAGGGAACTTATTTGTGAGGCCCTTCAGAAACCTCAAAACCACAGGAGATTTGAAAAGAGACGGCTGGTGTGAGAAGGTGGCCTGATATGCAGTGCTCACTATTCTAGTGAACACTATGTATCAGTCCAGCAACCCTTATTGATGATTGGTTGTAAGTCAACCTTATAGACCAGCTATCCTAGTAGCGTGGATACGAGCAGTCTAAGGCTAAAGACTCGAGAGGGCGCGTTAAGCCAGCTGTTTACCACACATATACCCCTTGAATACCAAGTGAAAGGACACCACACAAGTGTTATGAAAATAAACAGTTATTTATTTAAAGATCACAACAGCCCTGTACTCTTTATGAGGACAGGGTACTAAGCACAAACCAAAACTCTTACAAAAATACTTAAGTTAGCACAGTATATACAAATGCCCGAGGGGCACGGAAAACCATATACTCTGAAAGTGGAATGCGAAATTCCTAGCAGGTAAGTACAGTACTAATAGCTTTTGGAATCGCTAGGACTTGACTAGGGAATCGTTAGATTATGTCTAGGAGGCCTAGGGGACTCGGGTGCAGTGTGTGCACTCTCACGCGAGATGCGGGACAAAAGTCTATGGTAGCTAGGAATTAGAAAGTTAGTGTTCTCGGGCGAACCCGACCTGGTAGGGAGAAAACGAAAGTAGATTCTGACCCTTGGATAGTGAGGCTATGCTGGGGCACCGAAATGCCGAAGTTACCTAGCCCAGGGGCTGCAGCTGCATAGGTCTGAAAAGACGTCGGGAATCCTCGTAGACGGACCAGGAGCCGGAAGAAAAGATGCTGGCCGGTGACCAGTGAAGAAAGTTCAGTCGGATCCAAGCCTGGATCTTGAAGATAGATGACACCTGAAAGCAGAGGGGACCAAGTTCGAGACTACTAGCCAGTAGTCAGTGGGCACCAGGAGGGCACCGGATGGTAGCCACCTCGACTAGGTGAGTGGGTGACGCTTGACTCGAAGATCTCACGGACCAGGAGGCGTTGTCGGCGACCAGGATGGAGGATCGAGCTGTCCCACGAAGATAGAAGCTGTCGGCGTCGCTGGACCCAGGATTGGGCAACAAAGCCTTGGCAAATTCAAGCCCACGCGGTGGACCTAAAATGGCGTCTGGAGTGGACCAGGAGGGTCCGGGGTGCCTCTCTTGAAGAAGGAAGCAAAGGCCAGCCTGGAGCAACCAGACCAGCAGTCGTGAAGTCGTTGGGCGTCGTTCAGAGGGCCACAAGCCAGCCGGCTAGTAGCCAAACAACGCGGTGCACAGCAAACAGCAGAAGGGCCCCACGCAGATCGTGGAGATGCAGGGGGGCTGATCTTGGGTGCTGGAGCTGCGCAGGGTCGGGGCTTCTCGGACCCCAAAGCACTCACCAGTGGAGGACACGGTGGGCTTGCAGTAAAGATGTCGTGCAGTCTTGGCGATCGTCGGTCCCTTGAGGTCTCGTCGCACTCACGGTTCTCAGCTGGGCTGTAGAGGTGAGTAGAGGTCAGAGGGGCCAGGGAAGCCGGGTCTCGTCGAGCTGGGTCGTCGGATTCGTGATGAAGGACTTGCAGCAGACCGCAGTGTTCTTTAGGATGGTGCCTGCGGATGCAGGGTGACTACTCCTTAGCCACAAGGGAGAATCTTGAAGAAGAAATCGTGAAGTCCTTTCGAAGAAAGTGGTATCTTGATTCCAAAGATGATCTAATTTTAACAGGGGGCCCGCTCCCATCTTTATACTAAAAAAGGGGGCTGACCCGGTGACTAGGTCCTGCCTATGGGTGGGACTAGGTGGGGGGTGGTTACACCCCTCAGCCATGCCGGACTTCCCCAGGCCAGGGGCTGGTGTGCCCCTGGAACTGGTTCAGACCGGCCTATGCGTAGTGAGCACCGGGGTGCCACTCAGCAGTCACCTTCCTGTAAAGCCCTGCCTACCCAGGATACACAAAACCATGTCTGGGACGGTGCTAGCACCGCCCCTGACAGGAAACCCTTTGTCCAGGCTCCCCTCGCTGGAAGGACTCCCAGCTGCAGGGGGTCAGACTCGTGTCTGTGGTGGCAGCATCCATTTTGTGGAGCTGAGGCTTCAGTTAACTTTAACCGGGGTTCACAGTTACATACATGTCGTGTCCCTCTAGAAGGGTGGAATGCTAACCCCGTCGCCAGAATTGGCGAGGGGTTAGTATTCCAATTCGTATGACACCTTACTCGACATGTTTTGATAAAGCAATACCAAAGATAGCATTTAACCGCGAGGATTATAATGCACTTAAGAGTATATGGTATGCGATATCATGGAACAGCTATTAGGACTTGATTCCGCAAGCTGCAGACAGGCTCAGCTCATGCCAGAGCACCATCTCACACGATTCCAAGCACTCTGCCTTCAGGATTGTCAAGGCCTGCCATAGGAGTGACTGATAGGAATCTGTGTGTCCATTTTAGGGTTAGGTATAGGTATACTACACCTACAGCAAAGGGTGATTACACGACTTTGCCCCAGCTGTCATGCAGCCAGTTGTGTCAAATTTAGGAGGCCAGCCAGGGGTGGCACAATACGTGCTGCAGCCCCTGGCAGCCCTGGGTACACCTATGCCCTGAGTTACAGGGTCTGATAAGGTGGCCCAGTACCAATTGGTAGATGCACCTAGGGTACATGAGGTAATTTAGAAAGAGAACAGCCAGGCTGTGGGTCTGATTGGCAGGCCCACAGCCAGAGAAAGTCGTAAACCAGTGAAACAAAAGCAAAAAAATCTGGGTGATCATAGGATTGCAGACCCTACTCTCCTACATGACCCCCCCCCAAACTTTGGGACAATAAGCTAACCTTGACCAGGTGAGTCTTCTTGTTCTAAGTGGAAATATCTGGAGAGCCCATCGGCATTGCCATGATCAGTACCAGGTCTATGTTCCACTGTAAAGTCCATCCCCTGTAGGGAAATGGACCACCTAAGCAGTTTGGGGTTTTCACCCTTCATCTGATTTAGCCACAAGAGGGGCTTATGGTCGGTCTGAATCTTGAAGTGAGTGCCAAACAAGTATGGCCTCAGCTTCTTCAGGGCCCAAACCACAGCAAAGGCCTCCCTCTCAATAGCTGACCAATTCTTCTCTCTGGGGGTCAGCCTTCTGCTTATAAAAGCAATGGGCTGATCCTGACCATCAAAATTCAGTTGAGAAAGAACAGCTCCCACACCCAACTCAGAAGCATCTGTTTGGACAATGAATGGTTTGGAGTAGTCTGGACTCTTAAGGATAGGTGCTGTGCACATGGCCTGCTTTAGGTCATCGAATGCTTTTTGACAGCCTGCTGTCCACTGAACCTTTTTTGGCATTTTTTTTACTTGTCAGTTCATTTAATGGTGTCACAATGGAACCATAGTTCCTGACAAATTTTCTGTAGTATCCAGTCAGGCCCAAGAAAGCTCGAACCTGAGTCTGGGTGGTTGGAGGAGCCCAGTCCCTGATTGACTGTATTTTGCTCTCCAGTGGCTGAACCTGGCCTCCACCTACAAGGTGGCCCAGGTATACAACCTGTGTCTGCCCTATCTGGCACTTGGTGGCCTTGATAGTGAGGCCTGCTGCTTGCAGAGCCTCTAACACTTTCCTCAGGTGGACCAGGTGATCCTCCCAGGTGGAGCTAAAGACAGCAATATCATCTAGATAGGCTGCACAGAAGTCATCCAGCCCAGTAAGGACTTGATTCACCAACCTTTGGAAGGTGGCAGGTGCATTTTTCAGACCAAAGGGCATTACCACAAATTGATAATGCCCACCAGGGGTTGAAAATGCTGTTTTGGGCTTGGCATCCTCAGCTAACCTGATTTGCCAATACCCAGCTGTTAAGTCAAATGTACTTAAGTAGTTGGCAGAAGCCAATCTATCTATAAGTTCATCTGCCCTTGGTATTGGATGGGCATCAGTCTTAGTGACTGCATTGAGACCCCTGTAGTCTACGCAAAACCTCATCTCTCTCTTACCATCTTGGGTGTGAGGCTTTGGCACTAGAACTACTGGACTAGCCCAAGGGCTATCTGAGGGTTCAATGACTCCCAATTCCAACATTTTCTGCACTTCAGTTTTTATGCAGTCTCTAACATGATCAGGCTGCCTGTAGATTTTACTCTTGACTGGCAGGCTGTCACCAGTGTCAACCTCATGGGTGCACCAATTGGTCTGACTGGGTGTCAGAGAGAACATACGTCTGAAAGACTGAAGAACCTGTTTACAGTCTTTCTGCTGATGTTCAGAGAGGCTGCCACAAAAGACAACACCATCTACTGACCCATCATCAGGATTCTGAGTGAGCAGGTCTGGGAGAGGGTCACTCTCTTCCTCCTGTCCCTCATCTATGGCCATGAGCAAGCTCATGTCCTTCCTGTCGACATATGCTTTGAGCCTGTTGACATGGAGTACCCTATGGGGACTCCTGGGAGTTCCAAGGTCCACCAGGTAGGTGACCTCTCCCTTTTGCTCAAGGATTGTGTGGGGCCCAGACCATTTGTCTTTGAGTGCTGCTGGGGCCACTGGCTCCAGCACCCACACCTTCTGTCCAGGCTGATAAACAGTCAGGACAGCCTTTTGGTCATGCCAAGCTTTTTGAAGTTCTTGACTGGCCTTAAGGTTTTCTGATGCCTTCTCCATATACTCAGCCATCCTGGAGCGGAGACCAAGTACATAGTCCATTATGTTGGTTGCAGGCTTTTTGAGAGGTCTCTCCCATCCTTCCTTCACCAAACACAAGGGGCCTCTCACAGGATGCCCATACAAAAGTTCAAAAGGGCTGTAGCCAACCCCCTTTTGTGGGACCTCTCTGTAAGCAAACAGAAGGCAGGGCATCAGGACATCCCATCTACGCCTGAGTGTTTCAGGTAGTCCATGAATCATCCCTTTTAGGGTCCTGTTGAACCTTTCAACAAGCCCATTGCATTGTGGGTGATAGGGTGTAGTGAATTTGTAATTGACACCACACTCCTTCCACATAGCAGTTAAATAGCTTGACATGAAGTTTGCACCTCTGTCAGAGACAACCTCCTTAGGGAAGCCCACTCTGGAGAACACTCCAACTAGGGCCCTTGCCACCACAGGGGCTGTGGTGGTCCTAAGTGGAATAGCTTCAGGATACCTGGTGGCATGATCCACTACCACCAGTATAAACTTGTGCCCTGATGCTGTCTGGGGTTCCATTGGACCAACAATGTCAATCCCCACTCTTTCAAAGGGCACCCCCACCACAGGCATTGGTATAAGGGGGGCCTTTGTTGTGCCACCTGACTTACCACTGGCTTGGCAAGTGACACAGGAGCGACAAAACTCCTTGGTATCCTCATTCATGTGAGGCCAGTGAAAGTGTGAGACAAGCCTGTCCCAAGTCTTTGTCTGGCCTAAGTGTCCTGCTAAGGGAATCTCATGGGCCAAGGTAAGTAGGAAACCTCTCTGAGACAAGGGTACAACCAGCCTCCTGGTCATGCCAGGCTTGGGGTCTCTTGACTCAGTGTACAGGAGTCCATCTTCCCAGTATACCTTGTGGGTACCTGTGGCGTTCCCAGCAGCCTCAGCAGCAGCCTGCTGTCTGAGGGGTTCAAGAGAAGGGCAGCCTAACTGGTCCTTCCCCAGGTCTTCCCTTGAGGGTCCCCCTGAACCCAAGAATTCAACTTGATCAAGTTCAAACTCTCTAGGCTCAGTTTCCCTCAATTCCTGCAGGTCAGCCTCCTCTGAGACTTGATCCACAACCTGGGGCAAGGGGGAAGGCACAGCCTTAACCCTACTGCTCTTTTTCTTGGAAGGTGTCTGGTCCATTGTTCCAGGATCCAGCACCTGTTCAGTGGGGCATCTTCTGGCCTGTGACCTAGTCACAGCAAACACATGTGCTGGCAAACCTAACATTTCCAGATGAGTCCTCTGCTCCACTTCTGACCATTGTGATGACTCCAAATCATTGCCCAACAAACAATCCACTGGGAGGTCTGAACTAACTACAACCTTCTTTTGGCCAGTTACCCCTCCCCAGGAGAAAGCTACAATTGCCATACTATGATTGGTAGTGACATTGCTTGCATTGGTCACCAGGAATTCTGTACCTGGCATGATCTGTCCAGGGTCCACAAAGCTAGGTGTCACCATTGTGACACTGGCACAAGTGTCCCTATAGGCCTGAGCCATTTTTCCATTAATAAAAGGTGTCTGTCTGTATTTGCCCAAAGTATTGGGACTTATGTCAGGGGACATATCCATATCCCCTGTACTGACAAGGACAGCCTGAGTGAGGGTGCCAACTAAGTTGTCACTCCCCTCAGAACCCAGGGTTAACCCTACTAAACCCTTGGGAGGTGCACTACCACTGCTGGCTGTACTAGGGGGCACAGGTGCCTTAGGGGCTGCAGTGGCAGGAGTCTGCCCTCCTCCTTTCTTGGTGCACTCACTAAACCAGTGAGTTTTACTTTTGCAGTATTGGCACCACCTTTTAGATTGGCCTTCTTTCTTCTTTTGGGGAGCCTGACCCCCACCCTCTTTGGGTTGTTGGGGACCTGTCGAAGACTTCTGGTCATTTTGTTCCCCTTTCGAATCCTTACCCTTCTGGTCTGCTTTCTTCTGACCACCTTGATTCTGGCCCTGGTTCTGTTTAACTCTTGTTCTAACCCATCTGTCTGCCTTCTTTCCCAATTCTTGGGGAGAGGTCAGATCTGAGTCAACAAGATGCTGATGCAACAACTGGTTCTGACAATTGTTTAAAATTTGCTCTCTCATCATCAAATTGTACAATCCTTTATAATCAGTAACCTTACTGCCCAGCAACCAGCCCTCAAAAGCCTTAGTGGCACAATCTACAAAGTCAGCCCAATCTTGAGACTGAGTTTTCTGGGTATCCCTGAACAGCACCCTGTACTGCTCAGTGGTTAGGCCAAACCCATCAACCAGTGCATTTTTCAAGACTTGGTAATCATTAGCATCCTCCACCCTTGTGGTGAGGAGCTTGTCTCTTCCTTTACCCTCAAAGGAGAGCCACAAGATAGCTGCCCACTGACTTGGGGGAACACCTTGCACAGTGCAGGCCCTCTCCAAAGCAGTAATCCATTTGTGGATGTCATCCCCTTGTTTAAAGGGGGGCACTATCTTACCAAGGTGTTTTGTATCAAAACTCCTTTCCCTATTGCTAGGTACAATGCTGCCACCAGTGGGGACTGTCCCACTCAATTGTTGCTCTCTAGCAAAGGCAAGCCTCTCTTTGGCCAGGGCAAGTTCTTCCCTTTCAATCCTCAGATTGGCTGCCTTTTCCTTAGCTTCATACATTCTCCTCTGGGGAGATGTCATTCCCCTTTGAGAGGAACGTTGAGAGCCATTGGTATGAAGGGATCTGATAGAGCCTCTTGATAGAGATCTATCTCGTCCATTCCCAATGTTAAGCTGACCTGAGAGTGGCCCCAAGGGTCCCCTAGTGCCCATCTCATGTCTGCTTAAGTTGGACCTGGTTAGTCTGCTGACTTCTACCTGTTCCTTTTCTGCCTCATCCCCTGATACCAAATCATCATCCTCATCATCAGCATCATCTGCTTCCTGAAGAGGATGGTCCTGGGCATCAAAGGGACCCTGTAAGGAGGGCATGTTGCCATCTGAATTAGAAGGGTCTGGGTTACCAGCCCTCCTTGCATCATGAGTCTCTAAGAGACCAATCAGAAAGGCAGTTGTGGGGTTAGACCCCTGCTTAATCTTCCTAGAGGTACACACTTGTCGTAACTCATGGAAGCTAAGCGCAGTATATCTTGAAGGGATGACCTGTGGAGGGTCAACTGACACAAGGGGAACCTCAGTGTTTCCTCCTTTGTCCGACATACTGTTTCTAGTGTGGTGTAAGTGATGCACCTACCTACACTATGTGTTTACCTACTGATCCCTTGCTAAGAGTTGCAGCCAAGGTGTGCTAAGCCTTGAGGAGCTACAACAGCTGGTTCAGTAGAACTCAGAGTATTCTAAGCTTTAGTTATGTGTACCTAACAGTACTTATGTGATCTTTCAACAAGATATTCTTAGGATACGTGTGGTAAAACTACAGCAAGCTCAAATCCCAACCGCTGCTCACCAATGTGAGAAGGTGGCCTGATATGCAGTGCTCACTATTCTAGTGAACACTATGTATCAGTCCAGCAACCCTTATTGATGATTGGTTGTAAGTCAACCTTATAGACCAGCTATCCTAGTAGCGTGGATACGAGCAGTCTAAGGCTAAAGACTCGAGAGGGCGCGTTAAGCCAGCTGTTTACCACACATATACCCCTTGAATACCAAGTGAAAGGACACCACACAAGTGTTATGAAAATAAACAGTTATTTATTTAAAGATCACAACAGCCCTGTACTCTTTATGAGGACAGGGTACTAAGCACAAACCAAAACTCTTACAAAAATACTTAAGTTAGCACAGTATATACAAATGCCCGAGGGGCACGGAAAACCATATACTCTGAAAGTGGAATGCGAAATTCCTAGCAGGTAAGTACAGTACTAATAGCTTTTGGAATCGCTAGGACTTGACTAGGGAATCGTTAGATTATGTCTAGGAGGCCTAGGGGACTCGGGTGCAGTGTGTGCACTCTCACGCGAGATGCGGGACAAAAGTCTATGGTAGCTAGGAATTAGAAAGTTAGTGTTCTCGGGCGAACCCGACCTGGTAGGGAGAAAACGAAAGTAGATTCTGACCCTTGGATAGTGAGGCTATGCTGGGGCACCGAAATGCCGAAGTTACCTAGCCCAGGGGCTGCAGCTGCATAGGTCTGAAAAGACGTCGGGAATCCTCGTAGACGGACCAGGAGCCGGAAGAAAAGATGCTGGCCGGTGACCAGTGAAGAAAGTTCAGTCGGATCCAAGCCTGGATCTTGAAGATAGATGACACCTGAAAGCAGAGGGGACCAAGTTCGAGACTACTAGCCAGTAGTCAGTGGGCACCAGGAGGGCACCGGATGGTAGCCACCTCGACTAGGTGAGTGGGTGACGCTTGACTCGAAGATCTCACGGACCAGGAGGCGTTGTCGGCGACCAGGATGGAGGATCGAGCTGTCCCACGAAGATAGAAGCTGTCGGCGTCGCTGGACCCAGGATTGGGCAACAAAGCCTTGGCAAATTCAAGCCCACGCGGTGGACCTAAAATGGCGTCTGGAGTGGACCAGGAGGGTCCGGGGTGCCTCTCTTGAAGAAGGAAGCAAAGGCCAGCCTGGAGCAACCAGACCAGCAGTCGTGAAGTCGTTGGGCGTCGTTCAGAGGGCCACAAGCCAGCCGGCTAGTAGCCAAACAACGCGGTGCACAGCAAACAGCAGAAGGGCCCCACGCAGATCGTGGAGATGCAGGGGGGCTGATCTTGGGTGCTGGAGCTGCGCAGGGTCGGGGCTTCTCGGACCCCAAAGCACTCACCAGTGGAGGACACGGTGGGCTTGCAGTAAAGATGTCGTGCAGTCTTGGCGATCGTCGGTCCCTTGAGGTCTCGTCGCACTCACGGTTCTCAGCTGGGCTGTAGAGGTGAGTAGAGGTCAGAGGGGCCAGGGAAGCCGGGTCTCGTCGAGCTGGGTCGTCGGATTCGTGATGAAGGACTTGCAGCAGACCGCAGTGTTCTTTAGGATGGTGCCTGCGGATGCAGGGTGACTACTCCTTAGCCACAAGGGAGAATCTTGAAGAAGAAATCGTGAAGTCCTTTCGAAGAAAGTGGTATCTTGATTCCAAAGATGATCTAATTTTAACAGGGGGCCCGCTCCCATCTTTATACTAAAAAAGGGGGCTGACCCGGTGACTAGGTCCTGCCTATGGGTGGGACTAGGTGGGGGGTGGTTACACCCCTCAGCCATGCCGGACTTCCCCAGGCCAGGGGCTGGTGTGCCCCTGGAACTGGTTCAGACCGGCCTATGCGTAGTGAGCACCGGGGTGCCACTCAGCAGTCACCTTCCTGTAAAGCCCTGCCTACCCAGGATACACAAAACCATGTCTGGGACGGTGCTAGCACCGCCCCTGACAGGAAACCCTTTGTCCAGGCTCCCCTCGCTGGAAGGACTCCCAGCTGCAGGGGGTCAGACTCGTGTCTGTGGTGGCAGCATCCATTTTGTGGAGCTGAGGCTTCAGTTAACTTTAACCGGGGTTCACAGTTACATACATGTCGTGTCCCTCTAGAAGGGTGGAATGCTAACCCCGTCGCCAGAATTGGCGAGGGGTTAGTATTCCAATTCGTATGACACCTTACTCGACATGTTTTGATAAAGCAATACCAAAGATAGCATTTAACCGCGAGGATTATAATGCACTTAAGAGTATATGGTATGCGATATCATGGAACAGCTATTAGGACTTGATTCCGCAAGCTGCAGACAGGCTCAGCTCATGCCAGAGCACCATCTCACACGATTCCAAGCACTCTGCCTTCAGGATTGTCAAGGCCTGCCATAGGAGTGACTGATAGGAATCTGTGTGTCCATTTTAGGGTTAGGTATAGGTATACTACACCTACAGCAAAGGGTGATTACACGACTTTGCCCCAGCTGTCATGCAGCCAGTTGTGTCAAATTTAGGAGGCCAGCCAGGGGTGGCACAATACGTGCTGCAGCCCCTGGCAGCCCTGGGTACACCTATGCCCTGAGTTACAGGGTCTGATAAGGTGGCCCAGTACCAATTGGTAGATGCACCTAGGGTACATGAGGTAATTTAGAAAGAGAACAGCCAGGCTGTGGGTCTGATTGGCAGGCCCACAGCCAGAGAAAGTCGTAAACCAGTGAAACAAAAGCAAAAAAATCTGGGTGATCATAGGATTGCAGACCCTACTCTCCTACAGCTGGTACGGCAAACAGAGAAATGCCGACAATGCCGAACTGATGTCATCACGCCGGCGTGGGCTATTGTAGTGTCGGTGACGTCAGCGGAGTCGCGTGCAATGCAGTGCCTCTATGATGTCGTCCACGTCGGCGCAAAGCTACAAAAGAATTTCCGAATGTTGCTGACGCAAGGGGATATTCACAAGGTGAAGAATGCACCGGCAGATGTATCTATCAGAAATAGGAATATACAAACTAGCAAAGGCAGGTTTGAATGGTTAGACAAGCAAATACCTACTTTCTAAAAGTGGTATTAGCAAACACAGAATGTTAAAATAAACTTTTCTAAAAGATGATTTTTATTATTCTGAGTTCAGGCATACTAAACTCGAATTTCTACCATGTTCCCTGAGCCTGTTAGGATTGTAAAATGTAACAATTCTAACAGCCCATTCTGGCCTATGGAGAACAGGTAGCCTTGCAATAGTGAAAAACGAAAATGGCTGTAATTCACTATTAGGAAATGCCACACACACACCAGGGCTTGTCCTACCTTATACTTACAATACACCCTTCCCTTGGGCCTACCATAGGGGTGACTGATATGAAGAAAAGGGAAGGTTTAGGGACCGGGAAGTGGGTGCACTTGCCCAGTCAGAATGACAGTACCAGACTGCACGCAGGCTCTGCAATGGCAGACCTTAGACACATTCTACAAGGCTGCTTCTGTGGGTGACACAACCAGTGCTGCAGGCTAACCAGCAGCATTTGGATTACACGCCCTGGGGACACTCAGTGCACTAGACTAGGGTCTGAAAAGTAAACCAAATAGCCAAACATGGAACCACTGATTAGTACATCAATTTACAGTAGGGAGCACTTGCACTGTCGCACTGGATAGCAGTGGCACAGTGCCCAAAGCATACAACACCAGCAAAAATACACAAGGCAACAGCAAAAATGGAAGGGAGACCCACGCCAATGGTGCAAGGTCTAACAGTCATCCACCGGGAACTGCTGTGTGCGAGTCAGATGGAATGAGAGCGCACATTTTGGGTCCAGACGGTGGAGCTACTCCTCCTCTTTAGAAGGATGTGGAGGCGGAAATAAGGTGGGCAAAGTGATGGTCTGCCCAATGCGGAAGGGCGTAACAATCTTTGACAAGAAATAAGAACAGGTCCTTAAAACCACCTTGTCCGGATGAAAAGAAAGGAAAGGAGGTTTAAAGGTCAGAGCCTGGAGTTCACTCACTCTTCTGGCAGAGGTGAGAGCAACCTGGAAAGCAGTCTTAAGGTGAGAAGACGTAAAGGAAGGTTGTGAAGCAGCTCAAAGGGAGCGCACATCAAATAAGTCAACACAAGATTCAAGTCCCACTGAGGCATTATAAACGGGACCGGGGGATACATGTGTATAATGCCTTTCAGGAAACAGTTAACAACCGGGGACTTAAAAAGAGAAGGCTGATCAGGAAGCCGTAGAAAGGCGGAGATGGCAGAAATATAACCCTTGATAGTGCCCAGAGCACAGCCCTGCTGGGCCAAGGAAAGAAGGAACAGAAGGACTTCGGAAAGAGGGGCAGAAAGGGGCTCCACAGACGTATCTGTGCACCATGCCAAAAACTTGTTCCACCTGCAGGCATACACCGTTTTCCTGGAGGGGCGCCTGGCTGCCAGAATGACATCACAGACTTCGGGAGGAAGATCGAAAGCTGTCAACTGTTGCCGTTCAATCTCCATGCATGGATGTGGAGGCTGGACAGGTTTGGTGGAGGACTGTCCCCTGCTGCTGCGGCAGAAGATCCTCCCGAAGAGGCAGTCGGATCGGGGGATCGATCGCCATGCTGAGTAGCTCTGGATACCAGTATCTAGGTGCCCAATCCGGAGCCACAAGGATGACTTGGGCCCGGTCGCGCCTGAGCTTCTTCAGCACTCTGGGCAGAAGTGGTATAGGCGGAAAGGTGTACAACAGACAGCAGCTCCACTCGCGTCGAAAAGCGTCGGCGAGTGAGTGCCGCCTTGGAAATTCCAACGCGCAGAACTGATGACATTGCGCGTTCTCTTTGGTGGGCAATAGATCTAACCAAGGGTCTCCCCACTGCTCAAAGAGACCTTGCACCACGTCCGAGTTCAGACGCCATTCGTTATCCATCAAGCAACTACGGCTGAGTTTGTCCGTCCTGGCATTCAGAGAACCTGCCAGGTGTTGAACCACCAAGGTGATGCCTTGATGTTCCAGCCATGTCCAGAGGTGCCGAGCCTCCAGACATAGGGTCCAGGACCCCACCCGCACTGCTTGTTGCAATACCACATGGCGGTGGTGTTGTCCATGAACACCTGCACTACACTTCCCCGGACAGAGGGAAGGAATGCTTTCAGTGCAAGTCGGATCGCCGGCAGCTCCAGAAGGTTGATATGGAGGTGGGACTCCGCCGGAGACCAGAGGCCTCTGATCTCCGCCTCTCCCAAGTGGCCTCCCCATCCCAGGAGGGACGCGTTCGTCACCACTGTGTGCTCCGTTGGGGAAGGAAGAGGGATCTGCCATTGACTCAATCGCGATTAGTGAGCCACCACAGCAATTGTCGAGCAGTGCCCTCCGAGATCTGGACATGATCGGACAGGTTGCCCTGATGCTGCGCCCCCTGGAACTTCAGGTCCCACTGCAGAGCCCGCATATGCCATCTGGCATGTTGCACTAGCAGGATGCAGGAGGCCATCAGGCACAGGAGCCGGAGGGTCATCCAGACTGAAACCCGGGATAGAGGCTGAAAGATCGGAATCATAGCCTGAATATCCCGGACTCGCTGCTCGAGAGGATAGACCCGAAACTGCGTCAAATCCAGAACCGCTCTGATGAAGGGAAGCTACTGAGAGGGACTCAGGTGCGACTACGGCATGTTGATGGAGAACCCCAGTAAATGCAGGTCAGCGGCCGTAGTCTGAAGGTGGGAAGACGACTGCCTGGGGCGAGCCCGCCCTCAACAACCAATCATCGAGGTAGGGGAAGACTGACACCCCTGACCTGCGCAGATGAGCTGCGAACACCGCCAACACTTTCATAAACACCCGAGGGGCGCCGGTAAGGCCGAAGAGGAGCATAGCAAACTGAAATTGCTCCTGGCCTACAGTGAACCGCAGGTAATGCCGGTGGGCTGGCAGGACGGAGATGTGAAAATATGCGTACTGCAAGTCCAACGCTACCATCCAGTCTCCAGGGTCGAGGGCAGCCAAGACCTGAGCCAGAGTCAGCATCTTGAACTTCTCCTTCCGGAGGAAGCGATTGACGTTCTGGAGGTCCAAGATAGGACGCAGATCCCCTTTGTCCTTTTTGGGGACCAGAGAGTAGTGGGAATAACAACCACTCCCTACTTCCGGCCCATGAATGCACTCAATGGCCCCCTTGGCCAAGAGGGTTGTGACTTCCTGCCGGAGAAGTGCCAAGTGTTTCCCCGACAAGCGGTGGTACTAAGGTGGCATGGCTGGAGAGGTGGACTGAAAGGGAAGGGAGTAACCCTTGTGGATGATCTGCCACACCCACTTGTCCGATGTGATATCGCGCCAGTGGGGGAGGTGTTGGCGGATCCTGCCACCCACCGGCGTGGGGTGCTCCACAAAGCTCTGATTAGGAAGGTTTGAAGGTAGAAGCAGCAGGCGGAGGTGAACTGACCCCCACGCTGATTCCCAGACCCGCCCCTGCAGAAGCCGCGAACGCGCTGAGGCTGGCTCTGCACAGGCTTGCTGACAGAACGTGCCTGGGCGCCTCTGCCATGGCCACAAAAGGAACGAAAACCAGGAGTGGCCGGGCTCTTTGCAGAAAGACCCAAGGACTTGGCCGTGGCCCGGGAGTCCTTAAAACGCTTCAGTGCACTGTCAGCCTTATCACCAAACAGGCGAGTGCCATCAAAAGGCATGTCCATGAGCGAGCTCTGGACACCGGGCAAGAACCCAGTAGAACGCAACCAGGTGTGGAGATGCAGCGCCACAGTCGTAGAAATCGTCGTGCCCAATGAGTCAACAGTGTCCAAACCACACCGAATCGCAAACTTAGCCGCATCCTTAACCTCAGCAACGGCGAGGGAAAGTACAGCCTGGACCCCCTCAGGATACTGAGGCAACACCTGAGCAACGGTATCCCACACTGCGTGGGAATAGCGGCCCAATAAGCAGGCGGTGTTCACCGATCGCAGCCCCAAGCTGGCTGAAGAGAACAACCACTTACCGAACTGATCCAGCGTCTTAGAGTCCTTATCCGGCGGAGCCGTGGGAAAAGCACTCTGCGACGTCGAGGCCTGGATGACCAGACTCTTAGGCGTAGAATGAGAGGACAGAAAGGCGAGGTCACCAGGCGCCGAGTGGTGACGCCTGGCAACATTCTTATCCACAGGGACCACTGTGGCCGGTCGCAACCAAGTGCCCAACAGGACGTTGGTGAAGGGAAGCAGCGCCACCAGCGAAGTAGACGCCATCTGGAGCACCTCGGTGAGGAGGTTAGTTTTGAGGGTTACCGTTGGAAGATCGAGATTGAGGACCTCAGCAGCCAAACTGAGCACCATTGTGTGGGAAGCTGCAAGTTTGACGGCACCAAGACCAACTCCACATCCACTAACACCAAGTTAGTAGTGTGCAGTAGTGTGGCTCACTGGTTAGAGGCGGCAGACCCGAGAGCAGAGGAAGGCCCGGGACCAGGGTTCGATTCCCGACGCGGCAGGTTTCTGGACCAGGGTCAGCGGACTCGATAATTCTCTCGCCTCGGTGCCCACTCTGATCAGCGATCACACTCGGCAACTCTGGGCATAAGCTTGCCTCATCTGCACTAACGGCCCCACCAGACCGCCGGGGATGCCTGGTCTCACCCTGGAGATACCCATTAAGGGACCATCTCTCAGGGAAGCCAGGAAGGGTTTCGCAGCGGTCAAAGCGCGGAGATACTCCTCCGGGAGTCGATCCTAGCGCTATATAAACTTGCAATTAATTAATTAAACCGAGACCTGACACCAACCACCTAAAATGCATCCTGCTCAACACCTGCTCGGTCCACAAACACGCCATCGACCTTTGGAATCTACTAGACACCATCTCTACGGACGACGCCTTCCTAACTGAAACATGGATGAACGCGTCCTCAGCCCCAGACATCACCATTGCCATCCCGGAAGGCTACAAGATCATCCGAAAAGACCGCAACAAGCAAACAGGAGGAGGCATCGCAATCGTCCATAAGAATTCCATCCGCATCTCAACCAGCTCAGACGTCAACCTCGCTAGCGCCGAGCACCTTCACTTTCAGATCCACACCGACCCCAAGACCACACTCAGAGGCACCCTCCTCTACAGGCCACCAGGACCCCGAGCACAATTCAGTGAAGACATCACGGACTTCATCACTCCACACGCCCTCCCCTCCATGGACTACATTCTTCTGGGAGACCTCAATTTTCATCTGGAAAAAAGTAACAACAGCAACACCACCGCCCTTCTGGACAATCTCGCCAACCTCGGACTCAAACAACTTGTTAATACCCCCACTCACCTCGCAGGTCACACACTCAACCCTATTTTCACCTCCAGCAAACATATCTCATTCAGTCACACCACAGCCCTCCATTGGACGGACCACAGCTGCGTTCACTTTATCTACAAAAAGACCACAACCCACAACCATCCTCGACCTACTCTGCGAAGAAACTGGAACAAAATCACCACCGACCAGATCTCCTCATCGCTTCTTCAAAACCCCCCTGCCCACTCATCGAACGCCAACCAAGCAACCATTAACCTCACTCAATGGCTAACCAACAGCGCTGACAACCTAGCACCCCTGAAAAAACGTCAAATCAAACAAGGCAACAAAAACGCCCCCTGGTTCAACGAGGATCTTAAGAAACCCAAGAAACTCTGTCGCTCCCTTGAGAAGACCTGGAAAAAAGACCCAAACACCAGCACCAGAGACGCCTTCAAAAACGCCACCCGCATACACCACCAACTGATTCGAACTGCCAAGAAAGCCGCTTTCAAAGACCGACTTGACAACAATGCCCACAACAGCAAGGAATTATTCAACATCATCAAAGAATTCACCAACCCCACTGCCAACTCCAACGACATCACTCCCTCTCAAGACCTCTGCGACTCCCTAGCTTCGTTCTTCCAAGACAAAATCGCAGACATCCACAACAGCTTCGACAACCAACCCGGACACCAACCCACCCAACCTTCTGCCACACCTTCACCCCCCTTGAACATCCTTAATGACTGGAACCCAATCTCCACGGATGATGCCATCCGCCTGATGAACTCCATCCACTCAGGATCCCCCACAGACCCATGCCCTCACCACATCTTCAACAAAGTAGATTCCATCATCGCACCCCACCTCCGAGATGTCATCAACTGCTCCCTCACCTCCGCCACCTTCCCTGATAGCTGGAAACACGCCGAACTCCGCGCCCTCCTGAAAAAACCCACAGCTGACCCCACCGAACTCAAAAACTACCGCCCATATCTCTCCTTCCATTCCCGGCCAAAATCATCGAGAAAGCTGTCAACAACCAGCTCGCCGCCTTCCTCGAAACCAACAAATCCCTCGACTCCTCACAATCCGGCTTCCGAGCCAAACACAGCACCGAGACCGCACTCATCGCAGCAACAGACGACATTCGAACTCTACTGGACAATGGTGACACCGTCGCCCTCATCCTCCTCGACCTCTCCGCAGCCTTTGACACAGTCTGTCATAGCACCCTGTTACAACGCCTCAGAAACATCGGAATTCAAGGAGAAGCACTGGAGTGGATCACCTCGTTCCTTGCCGGAAGAACTCAGAGTCCGCCTCCCACCATTCAAATCAGAAGCCACTGAAGTCATTTGCGGCGTGCCACAAGGATCTTCACTCGGCCCCACCCTCTTCAACGTATACATGAGCCCTCTCGCGGCCATCGCACGTCAACACAACCTCAACATCATCTCCTACGCTGATGACACTCAACTGATCCTCTCACTCACCAAAGACCCTAACACCGCCAAAAACCAACCTACATAAAGGAATGAGAGAAGTAGCCGAGTGGATGAAGCACAGCCGCCTGAAACTGAATTCCGACAAAACAGAAGTCCTTATCTTAGGTACCTCCCCGTCCACCTGGGATGACTTGTGGTGGCCAGAATCCCTTGGAAAAGCACCCATCCCAACAGACCACGCACGAAACCTGGGCGTCATTCTGGACTCCTCACTCTCGATGACCAGACAAGTCAACGCAGTTTCATCATCTTGCTTCAACATTCTTCGCATGCTCAAAAAAACATTTCGCTGGATCCCCACTGAAACTAGAAAAACGGTCACCCACGCACTGGTTACAAGCCGCCTGGACTACGGAAACACCCTATACGCCGGTACCACCGCAAAACTTCAGAAAAAACTCCAACGCATCCAGAACGCATCAGCCAGACTCATTCTAGACATTCCGCGTAAAGATCACATTTCCGGTCACCTGAAAAACCTCCACTGGCTCCCCATCAATAAGAGAATAACATTCAGTCTTCTAACCCACGCACACAAAGCACTTTACGAACTTGGACCCGAATGCCTCAACACACGACTTTCCTTCTACACCCCCTCCCGCCAGCTACGCTCCTCCCACTAAGCCCTTGCTGCTGTACCTCGCATCAACAAAACCACCATGGGAGGAAGATCCTTCTCCTACCTGGCGGCTAAAACCTGGAACTCACTTCCCGCTCACCTTCGCATTACTCAGAACCACCTAGCATTCAGAAAGCAACTTAAAACCTGGATATTCGACAAGTAACTCCCCACCCTCTCCAAACGCCCTGAGACCCTCTGGGTATGTAGCGCGCTATATAAATCACTGAATTGAAATTGAATTGAATTGTAGGCGGGGGAGAGGCAAACCCCGGGTCAGAAGAGACATCGAGGTCGCCTGCGTCCTGCAGATCGTCCACCCAGTCCTGCTCAGAGTCACACTGATGGGCAAGAGGGTCCTTGGACCCCTCCCAGTCATCCTCCACCTCCATTGCCGGAGGAGTCGGCCGCTGCGGCGCAGCCGGAGGGGGGACAAATGGCATCGGAAACGCGCAGAGAATGGCACCGGCAGAGGCCAGGCCGGCGCCGTGTCCCAATGCGGATCCCAGGCATGAACAAAATGGTCCTGGAACCGGGGCAGGGGCGGGAGAACGGCACCCACTGTGGCGCTGGTGGCAGAGCCGAGGGCGGAGCTGGGGCCGGAGCCGGCAGCGCTGGACCTTGTGGCGCCGGAGCCAATGGCGTGGGATCCTGTGACGCCGCAGCTGGATCCACCGACAGCGCCGACGGGCCAACAGGATCTGGACACGGGACCGCAGGGACCGAAGGCGCGCCGGCGGGAGCCTGAGGCCTAAAAAGGCCATGGTGGCAAGAAACTCTCGCACCTGTTTGGGAGTTGCCGACGGACCCGCGTAAGGCGGGTAGGCCGCGGGACTCCCAGGCTCCAAAGGAGCCACAGGGGCAGAACCCCTGTCCCCCTCATCCACATCCGAGGACCGTCGGAGAGCAAATACGCTTCTTCATCTTCTTTGTATGTCGTTGCTTACTGGAATCCGAGGGAGAAGACTTGGAGCCCGAGGAACGACGACTGCCGCTCCGCGAGCGGTCCCGGGAACGATCCTTGGACCCAGAGCGGCATCAGGACAAGCGCCAGGCCTCCAGCAGTTTCCTGCGCCGCCGCTCCCTCAAGGCCTTCGAGGCCATAGCTCCACAGTCCCGGCAGGCTGGGGAGTCGTGGTCAGTCTCCAGGCAGTAGAGGCAAACATCATGGGGGTCCGCCACCGACATATTGCGACGGCAGGCCAAACAGGACTTAAAGCCAGGCATCCCACGTGCACCAGGAGAAAAAAGGGGAGACAAACGTCTCAAAGAGTAGTCAAAAAGTGACTAAGGTACGTAGTCTATTCGGATCTGCGCTTACTGGCGCGGAAATAGAAAGAACGGTCGTCAGCGCCCATATATGGCACCTAAGTAGTCTCTGTGACGTCATCTCGGTGGATACGACACCAGCGACAGACGTGGAGCCGCAGGACGCCACCTACTGATGCGCAGGGGTACTGCTAGCAAAACTTTCCAGATCCAGTCTGACGCCTGGGAATATTCTAAGGTAAGGAATCTATCACTAACTTGTCCTTTAGGAGGCAAGAGGTGCTAATTTTAGATGAGGACAGCAAATAGGCGAAGGCTTGAGATGCTATAAGGCTGTCTGTACTGCCAGAGAAAGTAAAGGATTCCAAGACCTGCTGCTACAAGGCCCAGGTAATCAAAGGACTAAAGAAGTTTGATATTAGGGTGAGAATTCACTACGACCACTATAAAGAACGGTATGAGCGAGGTGGGGTGGAAGATGCAAGCTGTGACTGGTGTACGAAGTCCAGCTTGAGCCTCTACCCTTTTCTTTACTGATGGGACAATGGAAGATTGCAGGCCCTGATGAGAACAGTAGCTAGGGCTCAACAGGTCAAGGCTACGCAGCCCAAATGAAAGCATCCATGTTACAGCTGCATAACCGCATGCCAAAAGTCAAAACATATTTTTGCATTTACACTCCAATAAAATACGTCTTTGGCTTATCTTTCCAGCATCCCTGTAAGAAGAAGACTGACAACTGAGATACAGAGAAGGTTTTTAAGCACACTTACTCACATGTTCAAGGGTGTATATGATAAAAGAGTTCATGGGATAAGAACAATAGTTACTTACCTGTAATCTGTGGTTCTCCAGTATTGGTGTCTTTCATAGATTCACATGCCTGAATAATTCCCCGTCGTCGGAGTCCCACGGTACATAAAAGAGCAATAATATGCACATAATAACCAAAAAACCTTGGTAATAAACAACCAGGAAGAAAAGTAGTCCTGAGCTACAAGAGAAAAAAGTTTCAAACTCATGACTATCATAGTCATTTTGTATAGTCCAAACTGCAGCCAATCAGGCGACAGCACTCACCAGAATGTTATCCCCAGAGGCTAAGGCTCACAGACTTTCTCGCACAGGAGTGAACCAAAACATTACAGGCCTAAACAGCCTCTGAGGGGAGGTGGGCGGGTTGCATGTGAATCTATGAAAGACACCAATACTGGAGAACCACAGATTACAGGTAAGTAACTATTGTTCTTCTCCAGTATTGGGGTGTTTTTCATAGATTCACATGCCTGAATCAGAGTAGATAGCAGTACATAACATAATGCTCGTTAGACCCTCTTTGTATCACAGTATATCTATATATAAATACACATATATCATAATACAGTATGAATAATATCATAAACGTATATAAATACATTAGTGCTTACATACGCATAACAGGTTAGGATATATAAACAGTATGTAAATAAGCGTCTAAAAAGAGCATAGTGGAGGAGGGAGAACAAAGGCTCACCTTATTTAAAAAGATTGCGGAGAACAGCTCGTCCCACTGACGTATCTGCATCACTTGAAGAGTCCAAACAGTAATGTTTGGTAAAAGTGGGTCTGCTGGACCAGGTTGCCTCTGTGCAGATCTGATGAAGAGGCACACCAGCAAAGAGAGCGGTAGATGAGGAGATCGCTCTCGTAGAATGCGCTCTCGAAATGGTGTGTAAAGGTCTTCCCGCCTGCTGATGGCACAGAGTAATCGCCGCGGACATCCAACAAGCTATGGTCTGCTTGGATACAGAGTAACCTTGACGTAATCTTCCATATGCTACAAATAGTTGATCTGATTTCCGAATTGTTGCAGTTCGTTGAAGATAGAACTTGAGACATCTGATGTCAAGGGAATGCAAGGCTCTTTCAGCAGTTGTTTGAGGATTTGGAAAGAAAGTTTTCAAAATTATCGGTTCATTAAGGTGAAAATCCGAGGGTACCTTAGGCATGAAGCTGGAATTGGTACAAAGCACCACTGAATTTGAAGTGAACTGTAGAAAAGGTGACTTAATCGTGAATGCTTGAATGTCGCTGACCCTCCTTGCTGATGTCAGCGCCAACAGCAGAGATCCCTTCCAAGAAAGGCACTTCAAATCAACTTTATGAAAAGGCTCAAATGGGTGCCGCATGAGTTGTGTGAGCACCACGTTCAAATGCCAGGATGGAGGTGGACGCCGAATAGGGGGAAACATTCAAAGTAGTCCTTTAAAGAATTGCTAAATAACTCTAGTAGAGTAGAGAGAGTTAGAACCATCCTGACGGAACCTTGAGATAGCTGCCAAAAACACTTTTAACGTGGAATGAGATAAACCTGATTTTGCCAATTGAAGAAAGAACGGTAAGATCTGTCCTGGTTTGGCATGAATTGGATGTAAATTGGCAGATTGACACCAAATGCAAAATCTTTTCCATTTGAGTTTGTATGTCTTAATTGTGGCAGGTGCCCGAGCATTGGCTAAAACTTATTGACAGTCTGCAGGAATATCTAAGTGTGCGAATTCAAGGTGTTGAGGAGCCAAGCTGCTAATCTCAAGGATGCTGGGTCCGGGTGACAGATCGGACCCTTCTGAATGGACCGAAGGTTCGGTATTGGTGGAAACTGAATGGGATCGCACTCCGAAAAGAGAAGAAGTTCGGTGAACCAGTATTGGCAAGGCCATCTGGGAGCAATAAGAATGAGGCGACAAGCCCAAGGCGCACAAGTCCTTGTGGGAAGCCAGCTTGCGAAGTGTGGGCAATTGCGGTTCTGGCTGGTTGCAAACAGGTCCTGATCGGGATGGCCCCACGCCCTGAAGACTCGGTCCAACGTTGGTTGATGAATTTCCCATTCGTGATTGGATATTGAAGATCTGCTGAGGGAATCCGCTAGAGCATTGGAGATCCCTGGAACATGGGCAGCTGAAATGTTGATCTTGTGACTCAGTGCCCAGTCCCAGTTCTCCTGGGCTTGTTGAGAGAGCAGAGCCAACTTTGTACCGCCCTGTTTGTTTAAGTAATGCATACTTGTGTTGTCTGTCCGAATTAGAACCGAAGCCCCTTGGATGACTGTTGGAAAGGACTTCAAGGCCAAGAAAATGGCTCGCAGCTCCAGGAGGTTGATGTGCCACTTCTTTTGCTGTACATTCCACTTTCCGTTGACCTTCATTCCCTGAAGGTGTGCTCCCCATCCTTCGAGACCAGCATCCGTGGTGATAGTGAAGTTTGGTACTTCCGTCAGGAGTACACATCCTTCTTGCAAATTCTTCATCCGAGTCCACCAGAGAAAGGCTTCTCACATCCTAGGAGTTATGAGAATGACGTCGAACGACCCTGAAACCTGCAACCATTTGAGGTTGAGTTCTTGCAAAGGCCTCATTCTGAGACGGCGGTTGGGTATCGGAGGGATGCAGGATTAAATCATCCCCAAGAAAGATTTGAACAGTCAAACTGAAACGTACTCTTTTTCTTGCAATAGGCGAGCTAGTTTGCAGATCTTGTGTTGTCTCTCTTTTGAGACGAAAGCCTGAGTGAGTTTGGTGTCCAGCTTGGCTCCCAAGAAGGTCTTTCTTTGCGACGGAATGAGATGAGATTTGTCGAAGTTGATGGAGAGGCCCAGAGATTGGAATAGCGATAGACATCTTTGAACGTGTGCGCTTGCCTCTGTAAAAGAATTTGCCTTGATAAGGCAGTTGTCAAAGTATGGGAAGATTTGAATGCCCTCTAAGCGAAGGTGTGCTGCCACCGGAGCTAGGACTTTTGTGAAAACACGGGGTGCTGACCGAAGTCCAAAGGGAAGGACTCTGAACTGAAAGTCCCTGCCAGCCACTCTGAACCGTAAGAATTTTCTGTGTAAGCATCTTGAAGGTCGAGGGTGATGTGATGTGAGGTGATGTGATGCCCTACCGGAAGAAGCTGGAGGATTTCTTGAAGTGTTAACATCCGGAAGGACAGCCTTTTCAGGTATTTGTTGAGGGTGCGCAGGTCGGGGATGCCGCGCCATTCTCCCAATTTTTTCCGTATGGGAAAAAATCTCAACTAAAAACCTGTTCCTTTTTGCAAACGAGGGACCTTTTCGATCGCTCCCTTCCATATCATCAAATTTCTGGAGGTGGGCCCTTGGGAAGAGAGTTTGGAGGGATCTTGATGAATTCCAAATTGTGGCCTCTGGCCACTATATCCAGGACCCACTTGTCTGTAGTAACTGCGGACCAGTTCGAATAGAATTGGGATATTTTTCCTCCATCCTTTGACTGGAGGAGGGCAGAGATGGTGGCAGGTGGCGTGTCTCATTGTTTCTTGGTGGAATCTCTCCACGGTAGGAGGGCTTTCTTCTTGATTGCGAGTAAGAGTTACCTTGCTGTCCGTAAGACTGTTGCTTGTAGGGATGGTATCTCTGATTACTTTGAGAGGTTTGGTATGACCTCTGTTGATTGTAGCTTCCTCTATTGGAAAAGGATCCACCCCCTCTAGAACCTCGAAAGGACGACTTACGAAACTGAAGGCTACCCAAAGATCTTGCCTTTTCCGTGTCCTTCTTGATAGCCTCAAGGGCCTCGTCGACATGCTGGCCAAAGAGAAACTAACCTATTGTGTCTCCATTCTTTAGGGAGATTATATTGACCCATATACTACGACAGATATCAAATGTTGTCTTGATAAAGGTGGATAAAATCGTGGAAAACCACTGAAATGCATCGACGCACCATTTTAGTATAATTCATGACTCAGATACCCTTGTTGATATACTATTTTGTGGTGTGCATAACATAGGTGTCATAAACAGAGTTTGAATATACATCCAGTACTGTACAAGTCTTATGTCTTACTGTTTTCTGTCTCCATGTATCAATCTTGCTGGTCAATATTGAATGTCAAACAGTTTTATTGTTTTGTTTTTTAATCATTGTCATCGTGGTTCTTTTATTGTCCACTTTTTTAACATTTGTATCATCAATAAATTGTGAAGAATTCTTTTTACATTAGTGAATCTTGTTATTGTTTTTGACCTTCGAGCTCTGTTTATTTAGTTTTGTTCAAGGGAATCACATTTTTATACACCAAAGAGAAACTCGCGATCAAATGGCATGACGATTATTTTTGCTCGGACTTCCTGGCGAAAAGATGTAGATTTTAGCCAACCCTGCCTTCTTAGCACTACTGCACCCGCTAGCTGCCCTAATCCTGTAGACGCTACATCTACTGCTGCGTCGATCATTTCCGCAGAAGCAACTTCTCCTTCTCGCAAACCTTTCCTTGCCTCAGATTTCGCAGGTTCTGGTGCATTTCAACGTAGGGGGAGATGTCGGACCACATTTGCCTGTCATATCTCCCTAATATCGATAGAGAGTTCACGGCACGTACAGTTGTTTCCGCCATAGTGGAGACTTTTTTCCCGATGGAATCCAATCATCTGCCATCTCTGTGTGGTGGAGCAGATATAGGAGAAGAGGGGCTCCTGGCCAGTCTTTGTGCCGCTTGGACAACAACCAAATCAGCTTTAGGCTGTCCTATGAGGCATGTAGGTGAGTTGCCCGGTGCCTTATACTTCTTGTCCAACCGGGGAAAGACAGCAGGAAGAGAATTGGGTATTGCCATAATCTTTAATCCTTCCTTCCAGATTAAATCAATGATGGTAATGGTTTTCACTTGCCTTCGTGGTTGATCTTTAAAATCTTAACGAAAGCAATTGTCTTTCTTTGTCTCCATCGGTATTAGAAATCTTTTTGTAGCTCTCTCCATCAGGTGATAGAAACCTCCGATGTCTACTGGAGGAGAGTCAGCCGTAGCTGGAGCAGATGCTGATGGCATCTGAATTTGGTACTCATCCAATTCCGACAGAACAGATTTGTCATACACCTCTCCTTCGTCTCTGTCCTCGTCCATGGTGTTAGCATCCTGAGAATGGTGAGATCTTAAGGAAGGTGCAGAGGCCGGAGGCATGGGCGTTGATGGGAGAGACTCTGCCGATTCAGATGGAGGGAAACGGCGATAGTAGTCGTCCAACATGTATTGCAAGTAATTGAGAAGGGCCAAAGGCATCTGTGCTGTGGGCACCATGGCAGGAGCTTGATCTACAGGCTCAGCAAACGGTTCTTCGTCCTGATCTTCGTCCTGATAGTTAATAAGCAATTCTAACGGACTCCTAGCAGTGCAGAATCCGTTGTCTACATCTGATTGCTCCTCGTCGTCATCAGAATCTAACAATTGGTCAAGAAATTAAAGTGGCGAAAGAGCTTCCAATAAAGAGCCATGTCTTTCTTGCAAATAAGCTGTCGTAGCCGGCGGGGCAAAGGAGGCCGTAGACGGTGTGGCGGACCAAACTTGCAATTCTGTGCAAGATGACAGAAGAGGAGTCGACGGTTTTGACGTTGGCGGTGCCGTCGTCCATGGAGATGGTGTTAGGGTAGTGACCGCCGACGAGACAGTTGACTTCGTCGACGGTGCAATCTTCGTCGATGATGTCTTAGACGACGAGGCAACGTTCGTCGACAATGTCTTCGATGACGAGGCAATCTTCGTCGACGATGTGGCAGTCGACGACGAGGTAGTCTTCGTCGACGGTATGGCCATTGACGACAAGTCAGTCTTCGTCGATGAGGTAACCATCAACGGGGCAGTTTTCGTCGACGATATAGCCGCTGCCGAGGTGGTCTTTGTCGATGGGATCTTTTTTTCCCTTCGTCACCGACTACGGAGCGTCGACGATAGATGGGTCTAACAGAGACCAGCGTCGACGGAGATGAGGCTGACGACATTATCATTTTGGGCCTCGGTGACGAGAAGGTGACTGTCAACGTTGAAGTAGCGTCGACAACGCCGCAAACTACGGGGTCTTCTTCTGAGGAAAATCCTTCTCAGGAAGCATTTTAGACGCCAGAGACTTTCCAGTGTTTTTATGGGGCAAAACAGGTGTAGATCTAGAAACCTTTTTTGTAGATGGCAAGCTAAAACCCTTGGAGGGTTGAACTTTTCTCAACACCTTAGCCCCAGGAGAAGATAAGTCTTCCTCAGCCATCCTCTTTCTGGAGGATACAGATGAACCTGAGGCCACACTTCCCACCTCAGATAAAGGGTTATCCTGGTCTTTAATCTTCTGTAGCCACAGAAGTGGGCGTCCTTCCCTATCTCTCAAGGTCTTCTGAGGGAAGGTCCTGTAAATCTTACAATCTCTCACCTCATGATCTGGATAAAGGCAGTTGATGTACTTTTTGTGGGGATCTTCTGAAAAAAGCTGGAGCTTCCCACAAGATTCACAAGGCCTGAAGAGAGATTTTTTAGTAGATGACATCCTAATAGTAGGAGAAGAAATACAGACAAAAAGTGAAGTACTGAGCAGAGCTAAGGGAAACTCCCTTCACACGACGTGCAGTAGAAAATCTGAGAGCCTGAGCCTCTGGGGAGAACATTCTGGTGGGTCCTGTCGCCTGATTGGCTGCAGTTTGGAATATACAAAATGACTATGATAGTCATAAGTGTGGAAGTTTTTTCTCTTGTAGCTTAGGGCTACTTTACTTTCTGGTTGTTTATTACCAAGGTATTTTGGCTATTATGTGCATATTATTTCTTTTTTATGTACAGTGGGACTCCCACTCCGACAACGGGGAATGATTCAAGCATGTGAATCTATGAAAGACACCTCAATACTGGAGAATAGTGATTTCCCATCATTAAAGCTGTATCCCTGATGCTCAGACTGTGAGCTTTGGGTTTTCAAGCTGCATCCCAAAGCAAACCATCAATTTTTCATGTTGTCCCTCATCCCATGTAATTTTTCCAAGTGCCACAACTGTTTATCAGACTTCTCATAGTGGCGGCAAGGGTCTTATAATCAACATTTTTATCATACTATGTGGTTTTACTGGCAAATCAAGATGAACTAAATTGACTCACCTGGAAACTGTGCTCAGGCTGCATGAGAAGCATGCATATGTGTGTGGTGGAGGGCTGGAGAACCAATACATGGGCAGGACATCCTCAGTCTCCACAAAGGTTTCCAAAAATGTAGGTGTTCACCACCTGCAGTGGTCCTTGTGTCCCTGATAGATAGATAGATCATGCACACTCAAGGGTGGCAATAAGGGACATACTGAGTTACCTCCTAATAGATGGTGCATTTGGGGGAGGAGCAAGGGGAAAGCGTAACCAAAGTTGATGTACTTTGATGTTCTCTACTTACTCCTCTCTTGTTGTTGTGTTTGTTTTTGTTTCTGCTACAAAGCACAACAGACACATTCCGTTTAACTGGGGATACTCTCACAATGGGTCGATGTACATGACTGTGTACCATGTCAAGACTGGCCAGTTAAATTGCTGATCCAGAACCTTTTTGTGAGGGTTAAGTGGTGACTGGCCCATACAGAGGTATGGCTCATTCCCATGAGCCTGTTTGGCCTTCCCCTTTTTTTATATGTGACCTAAGAAATCAACTGGTCCAAACAAAAGTGGGTGTATCTCTCACAGCCTGATCTACTGACCCCACCTTCAAAAGCTGTTGAGTGCCTCTCTCATCATTAGGTCCATTAGTCCACACAGCGGCCTCTGCCATATACGTGACTAAAGTAGTACTGCCATTAGGGTCCAACCCAATGGCGGCCCATGCTAAGCTAAGCCATAAAGACTATTTTACGATGCTTCATACCGTGTTGAAGACTGAGTTCCTGTAGGTGGGGTCCCGCAGGGGCTTATCCCGATGCTCCATGGCCTTCCTCCGGTTGATGTGAAGAAGAGGCATGTCGCTTGGAGAGCTGCTTTCAGAATCCTTCAGGCACTGGTTGATGAATGGACCACGCCACTGAGATAATAACAGGAACTGCTTGGTGAACTAAAGAGGAACAGAAGAGAAGAGTAAGATTCATGAAGCTACAAGAGCCTACATTCTAGCTGGTTAAGAGCAAACTACAGAAGAATCCGGGTGGCTCTTAATTTTACCTGGCAGTAGAGTGCCATTAGCTCTTCCCACCTTCCACTAAAAGTAAATTCCATTTTCCCCCGCCAACCTGCAAGACAGTCAAACTTAGGTCCTCTTCAATACTGCCTTTCTAAAAAGCATGTCCAGTTTGTAGTTGACCTTTAAACTTAAGAATGCAGTCTGCCCCAGGGCACAATCCCTTTCGCAGCATTTCTAACGGCCTGTATGCTTCACCAAGAAGTTCCCCAGCTCAGCCACCTTTTCATAATATTGCAGAATCCATTTTGTCTCGGGTTCGATTTTGTGACCCTTAACGCACAAGTTACTACTTGTGTAACGATATATCTGTAAGAGACATTAGTTAGTGATAGATTCCTTACCTTAGAATATCCCCAGGCGTTAGACTGGATCCGGAAATTTTTGCGTAGCAGTACACTTGCGCGTCGGTAGGCATTGTCTGCGGCTCCGCGTCCGTCGTCGTCGTCATGGGCGACGTGATGACGTTGTCGGAGTACTTAGACGCCGCCTCCGCATGCTGACGTCAGTTCTTAGACAGAGCTTTTCTGTGCCAGAAACGCAGAGCTATGCTAAAATCTAACGCTGGTGCCATTGAAACTAGGGCCCTAAAGGGGATGACCTTAACCCTAGATATTGGTTCGCAGAACGGGGAGGATGGGTGGGTCGGTAAGGAATCTATCACTAACTAATGTCTCTTACAGATATATCGTTACACAAGTAGTAACTGTGAGAAGTTGGCCTGATATATGATGCTCACTAGTTCTAGTGATCACCTTGTATCAGTCCAAACAACCCTTATGGTGATTGGTTGTAAAGTCAACCTTATAGACCAGCTATACTAATGGTAGCATGGACATAGCAGCCTTAGGCTAAACTTTTTTGGCATGTGAAGCCAGCTGTTTTACCACATATAACCCCTTGAATACCAAGTGAAAGGACACCACACAGGTTGTTATGAAAATAAACACTATATTTATTAACTAACATACACCTCTGAACTCTTTTAAGCACATGACAATCTCTTAGGAAAAATACGTTTAAGTTGCACAATTACAATGGTGCCCTATGGGCACGACAAACCATATACTAAGTAAGTGGAATGTGAAAGTCGATAAAAGGAATGGAGCTGTCCAGAGGCCGTAGGATCGCTGGGACCACGCTACACTAACTCTAGGTAAGTAATAGGAGGCCCACGGAACGCGTGTGCAGAGTGTTAACTCACACGCAAGATGCGTAACAGTGTCTATGGACAGTACAGTTCAAGTAAAAGGTGAGTACGGACAATCCTGACTATGTAGGACTAAAACGACTGTGGGACTGGACACTAGGAGAGTCAATCTACCCTTGAGTTACCTCACCTACAGGCTGCAGGTGCATAGGTGCGAAGTCGTGTCGGGTTCCGGCGTTGAAGTCTATGGAGCCTGGAAGAAAAGATGCTGCGGGCGATCAGGAGGAAGATGTCCGGTGTGATCCAAGGGTGGATCAGTGAAGAGAAGAACCTGAAAGCAGAGGGTACAATGTCCAATGTCACTAGCCAGTGACTGGAGTGGAACCAGGAGTGGAACCAGATGTTGTCGTCGCGATTAGGTGAAAGTGGACGCTTGTCTCTGCAGCCACGTGGACCAGGTGGTGTCTTCGACGACCAGGATGGAGGCACGAGCTGTCACACGCAAGCTCTCGGTGTCGGATCCGGATTTGGAGTCAACAGGCCTTGGCAAAGGCAACCCACACGGTGAGTGGAAACGGCGTCTGGAGTGGACCACGAGGGTCCGGGGTGCTCCTCTTTAGGAAGGGAGCAAGGGCCAGTCTGGAGCAACCAGACCAGCAGTGAAGATTTCAAAGTTCGTCGTCTAGGAGGCCACTAGCCAGCCGGCAAGTGACCAGACAAAGCGTCGAGCAGCAAACAGGCAGAAGGGCCCCACGCAGATCTCGTGGATGCTGGAGGGCTGGTCTTCGGTGCAGGAGCTGCTCGGGGTCGGGGCTTCTCAGTCCCCAAAGCACTTGGACGAGGTTACCACAGAAGTCGTGTTGGAGCGAAGTGCTGCTTCTTTTAAGATGGCCGGTCCCACGTGTCTCGTCGCACCCACGGATCTCAGTTGTGCTGCAGATGTAGGTAGAGGTCGGAGAGGTCTGGGAATCCGGGTCTCGTCGGGCTCTGAAGTCTAGATCCTCGAGGAAAGACGACAAAGGGAAGCCGCTGGATGCTGATGGTGCCTGCCTGTGCCGGGTGGACCCTCCTTGCCCACAAGGAGATTTCTTCAGTCTTCTGTGGAGCAGAACGGCGAAGTCCAGAGTTTCTTCTTGTAAAGTTGTTCAGGATAATCTAATTTGGAATGGGACCAGCTCCTACCTTTATCCGGCTAAAGGGGGCTGTACTACGACTAGGTCCCTCCTCTGGGTGGGACCAGGAAGGGGGGTGGTTACACCCCTATCCTTTGTCCGGTCTTGCGCCAGAGCTGGGGCTGGAGAGCCCCAGGAACTGGTTTAGACCGGTGTCAGCCCTGTCCTACCTAATGCACAAAATCCTGTCTGGGGTGGTGCTAGCACCTCCCAAGGCAGGAAACCCTTTGTCCAAGCCTCCCTCGCTGGAAGGACTCCCAGCAGCAGGAGGTCAGACTTGTGTCTGTGGTGGCAGCATCCATTTTGTGATGCTGAGGCTCGAGTTAACTTTAACCGGGGTTCACAGTTACATACATGTCGTGTCCCTCTAGAAGGGTGGAATGATACCCCCGTCGCCAGAATTGGCGAGGGGGTAGTATTCCAATTCGTATGACACCTTACTCGACATGTTTTGATAATGCTATACCAAAGTTAGCAATAACCGCAAGGATTATAAGCACTTAAGAGTATGTGGTATAGTGTTATCATGGAAACAGCTAGAGGACTTGGTTCCGAAAGCTGCAGACAGGCTCAGCTCATGTTAGAGCACCATCTCACATAATTCCAAGCACTCTGCCTTCAGGATTGTTAAGGCCTGCCATAGGAGTGACATATGTGTCCATTTTAGGTTTAGATATAGGTATACTAGATCTAAAGCAAAGGGCGATTACACCACCTTGCCCCAGCTGATTGATCAGCCAGTTGTGTCAGATTTGGGTGGCCAGCCAGGGGTGGCATCATAAATGCTGCAGCCCCTGGTAGGTCCTGAGTGTACCTGTGCCCTGGGTAGCTAAGGTACACTGTACAGGGACTGATAAGGTGACTCAGTATCCAATTAGATATGCACCTAAGGTACGTGGTTGTCAATTTAGAGAGAGACAGCTAGGTTGTGGGTCTGATTAGCAGGCCCACAGCCAGGGAAAGTCGTAAACCAGTGAAGCAAAAAGCAAAAATCAGGGGTGACCATAGGATTGCAGACCCCACTCTCCTACAGTAACTTGTGCATCTGAAAGAGACACGTTAGTGATAGATTCCTTACCTTAGAATAGATACCCCAGCAATACCAACCCCGGTGGTGGGTCTGCGAACCAATAATCACACCAGAAAGTCCTGGAAGACGGAACGGCCAAAGAAGCCATCCCTCTGGACTTGGCTGTCCAGGCAGTAGTGTCTTGCGAACGTGTGCAGCAAGGCCCAGGTAGCTGCCTGACATATGTCCTGCAAGGGCACTCCTCGGCCCAGGGCAGTAGTAGTCGCCGTGGCCCGAGTGGAAGGGGCCCTCAGCCCAGCAGGAGATTCCTTTTTAGCAAAGGAGTAGCACGCTTGGATATACAACACGATCCACGAGAGATGGTGCGTTTGTACACCGCCCGTCCCTTCTTAGTGCCAACGTAACCAACAAAGAGTTGGTCATCCACCCGGAACTGGCGTGTGCGATCCAAATAGAATGAAAGCGCAAGTTTTGTGTCCATACGGTGGAGCCGCTCTTCCTCCTTTGAGGGATGCGGAGGCGGAAAGAAGGTAGGCAAGGTGATAGACTGCCCGATGTGGGAGGCTGTGACTACCTTAGGCAGGAAAGAGGGTTTTGTCCGCAACACAACCTTGTCCGGATGGACAGAAAGGAAAGGAGGTTTAGAAGATAGACCCTGGAGCTCACTCACTCTCCTGGCAGAGGTGATGGCAACCAGGAAAGCAGTTTTCAGAGTAAGAAGGCGGATAGGACAGTTGTGAAGTGGCTCAAAGGTAGCGCACATCAGAAAAGTAAGAACCAGGTTCAAGTCCCACTGAGGCATCACGAAGGGAACAGGTGGAAACGTATGTGTGATGCTTTTCAGGAATCGATTAACAACAGGGGACTTGAACAAAGAAGGTTGATCAGGCAGCCTTAAAAAGGCTGAAAGGTAGCCCTTGATAGTGCCCAGAGCAGAGCCCTGCTGGGCAAGAGAAAGAAGGAAGAGAAGAACCTCAGAAAGAGGGGCAGAGAGAGGATCCACAGCCTTTGCTGTGCACCATGCCACAAATCTGTTCCACCTGCAGGCGTATACCGACTTTGTGGAGGGACTCCTGGCTGCCAGAATGATGTTACAGACTTCAGGAGGCAAGTCAAATGGCCTCAACTGTCGCCGCTCAATCTCCAAGCATGGAGGTGGAGACTGGACAGGTTCGGGTGGAGGACCGTCCCCTGCTGCTGCGACAGAAGGTCCTCCTGAATAGGCAGACGAACCGGGGGATCGACTGACATACTGAGTAGCTCGTGATACCAGTAACTTCGTGCCCAGTCCGGAGCCACAAGGATGACTTGTGCCCGGTCGCGCTTGATCTTCTTCAGCACTCTGGGCAGAAGTGGCATAGGCGGAAAGGCGTACAACAGACCGCAACTCCACTCGCGACGAAAAGCGTCTCCGAGCGAGTGCCGCCTTGGAAATTCCAACGCGCAGAACTGATGACATTGCGCGTTCTCTTCGGTGGCGAATAGATCTAACCAAGGCTCTCCCCACTGCAGAAAGAGGTCTTGCGCCACGTCTGAGTTCAGACGCCATTCGTGATCCATCATGCACCGGTGGCTGAGTGCGTCCGCCCTGGCATTTAGAGAACCTGCCAGGTGTTGAACCCCCAGGGTCACACCCTGATGTTCCAGCCACTGCCAAAGGAGCAGAGCCTCCTGGCAGAGGGTCCACGGCCCCACCCGCCCTGTTTGTTGCAGTACCACATGGCGGTGGTGTTGTCCGTGAACACCTGCACTACACTCCCCCGGACAGAGGGGAGGAATGCCTTCAGTGCTAGACGAATCGCCCGCAGCTCCAAAAGGTTGATATGGAGCTGGGACTCCGCCGGAGACCAGAGGCCTCTGATCTCCGCCTCTCCCATGTGGCCTCCCCAGCCCTGGAGGGACGCGTCCGTCACAACTACGTGCTCTGGTTGGGGAAGGGAGAGGGATCTGCCGCTGACCCCATCGCGGTCTGTGAGCCACCACTGCAGCTGTCTCGCAGTACCCTCTGTAGGAGAGTAGGGTCTGCAATCCTATGACCACTGACTCATTGTCAGTGAAATTGCTCTCCCACCCTCGCAGCTCCACTATTAAGTGAGGTGCCCCTGCCCCTGCACTCTTCAGTGTTGGTGATCAAGGCCCTCCTCCACCCGCAGGTTTCCCTGCGTCTCATCCCTGGGGGTCCAGTGGACCTCTGTCTCCTTTCTTTCTTTCTGCTCCTTCACTCGTTTTTCTCCCCTTTCTATCTTTCACCTTTCTGCACCTCTGCTCTTTTGCGCCTTATTTCTGCCCATTCTCCCTTTCTCTCTCTCTGCTCCTTCACTCGTTTTCACTCGTTTTTTCCCCCTTTCTATCTTTCACCTTTCTGCACCTCTGCTCTTTTGTGCCTTATTTCTGCCCATTTTCCCTTTCTCTCCCTCTGCTCCTTCACTCGTTTTCACTCGTTTTTTTTACCCTTTCTATCTTTCACCTTTCTGCTCTTTTCTGCATCTCTGCTCTTTTGTGCCTTATTTCTGCTTATTTTCCCTTTTTTCTTTATCCCTTCTTTCCTCCCTTTACCTTTCCCCGCCGCTGCTGCCCCCGCGGCCCCTCCGCCCTCAGCACTACCGGCCCAATCCAGCTCCCCTCCCCGCCTCCCAGCTGTCCAGCCCTCCCCGACCCCTACTTAATGGCGGCCACTGCGCGGCGCGCAGCGGCCACTGCGTGGCCGCGCAGCGTCCGCGGGCTGCGGGCGCGCCGCTGGTCCACCGAAGGCGCGTCAAAGGCAAGCAGGTCTACGCCCGTCTGCGACCCGTCCGCAACCAGCACCAGGAACCCTGGACCTCCGCCCCGCCAACGCCAGCCGCAGGTGTCGGCTGCAAGCTAGCATCACCAGCCAACACCCATGGACCCTTCAGCTGTCACCGCTGCCGGCACACCTGCAGCACCGCCAAGAACACGGATCCAGCACAACCCGCCCACAAGAACACAACCGAACCGAAGACCCTGCAATGCATCCTCCTCAACGTCCGATCCCTCCACAAACACGCAACAGAAATCTGGGACCTCCTCGACAGCACCACCCCAGACTTAGCATTCTTCACCGAAACCTGGACCAACACCACCTCGGGACGGGACATCGCCATCGCCATCCCCCAAGGATACAAGATCTCCAGGAAGGACCGCCCCATCCACCCAGGAGGAGGAATCGCCATCGTCCACAAATCCAGCCTCCGCCGGAGCACACTCCCTGACGAGTCCACAGAACTGATGAAACACCTTCACTTCAAGATACTGGCCAGCCCCACCGCCGCCCTCCGAGGAACCCTCATCTACCGACCCCCTGGACCCCGCGGACCCTTCGCCAACTCCATCACGGACATTATCTCCCCGCAGGCCATCGCATCCACCAACTACACCCTGCTGGGAGACCTCAACTTCCACCTCGACAATCAACTGGACCCCAACACCACATCCTTCCTGGACAACCTCCACAACATTGGACTCCGCCAGATCGTGACCGAGCCCATGCACTCAGCAGGACACACCCTCGACTCCCTCTTCACTACAGGAAACTCCATCACCTTCAGCCACACCACCAAACCCCCATGGACCGACCATCGTTGCGTCCACTTCACCTTCAGAACACCCACCATCCACAGACACCAGCACCTGCTTCCACAAAGAAACTGGACCAAAATCACAGATGACCAGCTCACCTCCTCACTCAACAACTCCACCCCAACCATCGCGGAAAATGACGACCCCAACACCGCAGCCCGAACCCTGCATAGATGGATCTCGGACAGCACCAACACCATAGCCCCCCTCAAGAAAAACAATACCCGTGCCAAGAAAGCCAGATGGTTTACCACCGAACTTCGAGAGTCCAGGCGCACATGCCGCTGCCTTGAAAAGGCCTGGAGAAACACCAAATCCACAGAAGCCCACAACAACTTCAGAGCCGCCACCAACGCCCACCATCAACTCATCAGAGAAAAGAGGAAAAAAGCGATTGAAGACAGAATCTCGACCCACGCACACAACAGCAAGGAACTCTTCAGCATCATCAAGGAGTCCGCCCAACCCACCAGCGAGTCTACCGACATCCCTCCCTCACAAGACCTCTGCGACAAACTCAGCATCTTTTTCCACCACAAAATCAAGAGCATCTACGACAACTTCGACGAAGACAACCAACACACTGAACCCTCACCAACCACCCCCTACCCCCGGAAACCAGCGATTGATGACTGGACAGCCCTCACCACCGAAGACACACTGAAGACAATGAAGTCAATCCACTCAGGGGCCCCCACGGACCCCTGCCCCCACCACATCTTCAACAGAGCCGCCAACACCATCGCACCCATGCTCCGCCAAACCATCAACCGCTCCCTGGCGACCGCCTCGTTCCCTGACGACTGGAAACACGCCGAGGTCAACCCCCTCCTAAAGAAACCCTCAGCGGACCCCACCGACCTCAAAAACTACAGACCCATCTCCCTGCTCCCGTTCCCAGCGAAAGTCATCGAGAAAGCAATCAACAGCCAACTCACCACATTCATTGAAGAACACAACATCCTCGACTCCTCCCCATCCGGCTTCAGAAAGAACCACAGTACGGAAACCGCCCTCCTCGCCGCAACAGACGACATCCGCACCTTACTGGACAAAGGAGAAACAGTAGCCCTCATCCTCCTCGACCTATCAGCGGCGTTCGACACAGTCTCCCACCACACCCTAATACGCAGACACTACGATGCAGGAATCCAGGACAAGGCCCTCGACTGGATCTGCTCCTTCCTCTCCGGCAGGACGCAGCGGGTCAGACTCCCCCCTTTCCTCTCGGACCCCACACCGATCACCTGCGGAGCTCCCCAGGGCTCCTCCCTCAGCCCGACGCTCTTCAACGTCTACATGGCTCCACTTGCCCCCATCGTCAGAACCTACGGACTCAACATCGTGTCATATGCAGACGACACCCAGCTCATCCCCTCCCTATCCAACGAGCCCAACACCGCCAGACGCAACTTTCGAGAAGGCATGGAAGCCGTCGCCAAATGGATGAAAAACAGCTGCCTTCAACTAAACACCAACAAAACAGAAGTACTCATCATGGGCCCAAACCCCAACGCCTGGAGCGACACCTGGTGGCCCACCGCCCTCGGAAACCCGCCAACCCCCACAGACCACGCACGCAACCTGGGAATCATCCTGGACTCCGAGCTCAAAATGGACCGCCAGATCAACTCTGTCTCATCTTCCTGCTTCCACACCCTCCGCCTCCTTCGTAAGACCTTCAAATGGATCCCCCTCGAACACCGAAAGACAGTCACTCACGCCATGGTCACCAGCAGACTCGACTACGGCAACGCACTCTACGCCGGAATAAACAAAAACCTCATCCGCAAGCTACAGAACATCCAGAACGCCGCCGCAAGACTGTTCCTCAACCTGCCAAAACACTGCCACATCTCCCAGCACCTGCGCACACTCCACTGGCTCCCCGTCGAGGCGAGAATCACCTTTAAGATGCTCACCCACGCACACAAGGCCCTCCAAGGCACCGGACCAGCATACCTGAACAGCCGACTCAAATTCCACGCGCCCCAAAGGACCCTACGATCAGCCCAGCTTTCCTATGCCGTGGTCCCCCGCACCAGAAAGACCAGATCGGGAGGCCACTCCTTCTCCTTCCTCGCGGCCAAAGCATGGAACGCCCTTCCGCTCCACCTCAGACAGACAACATCGCTCCCCATCTTCGCAAGAAACCTCAAAACCTGGCTCTTCGACAGACCCCCTCCTTGATGGAATGGAACCTGCACCCCCCCCCACACCCCCCCTCCCCACCCCTAACGCCTTGAGACCCTTACGGGTGAGTAGTCGCGCTTTAACAAACTCCTGATTGATTGATTGATATATGAACACCCCAGATTTTTGCTTTTTGCTTCACTGGTTTACGACTTTCCCTGGCTGTGGGCCTGCTAATCAGACCCACAGCCTAGCTGTTCTCTCTCTAAATTGACACACATGTACCTTAGGTGCATTTACCAATTGGTACTGGGCCACCTTATCAGTCCCTGTACAGCATACCTTAGGTATCCAGGGCATAGGTGTACCCAGGGCCTACCAGGGGCTGCAGCATGTATTATGCCACCCCTGGCTGGCCATCCAAATCTGACACAACTGGCTGCACGACAGCTGGGGCAAGGTGGTGTAATCACCCTTTGCTTTAGATATAGTATTCCTATATCTAACCCTAAAATGGACACATGTATTCCTATCAGTCACTCCTATGGCAGGCCTTATCAATCCTGAAGGCAGAGTGCTTGGAATTATGTGAGATGGTGCTCTGGCATGAGCTGAGCCCGTTTGCAGCTTGCGGAACCAAGTCCTAATAGCTGTTCCATGATAACGTGTACCATATACTCTTAAGTGCCTTATAATCCTCGCGGTTATTTGCCAACTTTGGTATCGCTTTATCAAAACATGTCGAGTAAGGTGTCATACGAATTGGAATACTAACCCCTCGCCAATTCTGGCGACGGGGTTAGCATTCCACCCTTCTAGAGGGACACGACATGTATGTAACTGTGAACCCCGGTTAAAGCGTAACACAGCCTCAGCTACACAAAATGGAAGCTGCCACCACAGACACAAGTCTGACCTCCTGCTGCTGGGAGTCCTTCCAGCGAGGAGAGCTTGGACAAAGGGTTTCCTGTCAGAACGGTGCTAGCACCATCCCAGACAGGGTTTTGTGTATCCCAGGTAGGCAGGGCTGAGAGGAAGGTGACTGCAAGTGGCACCCGGTGCTCACTGTGCATATGCCGGCTTAAACCAGTTCCATGGGCACACCAGCCCCTGAGCTGGGGAAAGTCCGGACAAGGGAGAGGGGTGTAACCACCCCCCTCCTGGTCCCACCCATGGGCAGGACCTAGTCGCGTGCCAGCCCCTTTTCTTAGAATAAAGGTAGGAGCAGGCCCCCTTCCCAAATTAGATCATTCTGAATCTTGACGACTTTCCACGAAAGGAACTCTTGACTTTTTTCTGAAGACTCTCCCTTGTGGCTAAGGAGTAGCCACCCTGCACCCGCAGGCACCATCTAAGCATCGCGGTTTGCTGTAAGTCCATCCTCCGGATCAAGACTGCCCAGCTCGACGAGACCCGGATTCCCTGGCATCTCTGACCTCTACCTGTATCATCAGCCCAGCTGAGATTCGTGGGTGTGACGAGATTCGTGGGTGTGACGAGACCTGAGGGACCGGCCATCTTCTGAAACTGCACGACGCTTAACCAGCACGACCGCCGAGGGTTCCTCGAGTGAGTGTTTTGGAGTTTGAGAAGCCCTAACCCTGAGCAGCTCCAGCACCGAAGTCCAGCCCCCCAGCATCCACGAGATCTGCGTGGGGCCCTTCTGC
This sequence comes from Lissotriton vulgaris, assembly GCF_964263255.1. Taxonomy (NCBI): domain Eukaryota; kingdom Metazoa; phylum Chordata; class Amphibia; order Caudata; family Salamandridae; genus Lissotriton; species Lissotriton vulgaris. The sequence continues at coordinate 268,353,722 of NC_141685.1, forward strand.
TCTTTGCTGCTCACCGCGTTGTCCGGTCACTTGCCTGCTGGCTATTGGCCCTCCTGACGACGCACCACGACGATTTCACTGCTGGTCTGGTTGCTCCAGACTGGCCCTTGGTCCCTTCCAAAAGAGGTACAACAAGGGGTGGTGAGGGACAGAGTCTCTGAATTAAGCAGAAAGCTCTCACCCAGTCAAGAGATCAGGGCTAGATCCAACACCGTTTTTTAGCTCACTGCACCATCCCAGTTTCAGAACCTGGCTGTATGCAAATTAGTCTGTTCCTGTCCCAGTGCATGATGGGAACAGGGCAAACCAAACTACAAAAGCCAATTCTTACACTGGGAAGGAAACAAGCTCCCGGGGACCGGTTTCTGGCATTACAGCCGTCTTCGGCCCGGTTTGCTTGAATCCTGATGGTGCAATGAGCAAGGGTCTCACATCTGAGAATACCCTTCCACGCTTAGGGTGGACAAAATTATGTACAACAAGGGGTGGTGAGGGACAGAGTCTCTGAATTAAGCAGAAAGCTCTCACCCAGTCAAGAGATCAGGGCTAGATCCAACACCGTTTTTTAGCTCACTGCACCATCCCAGTTTCAGAACCTGGCTGTATGCAAATTAGTCTGTTCCTGTCCCAGTGCATGATGGGAACAGGGCAAACCAAACTACAAAAGCCAATTCTTACACTGGGAAGGAAACAAGCTCCCGGGGACCGGTTTCTGGCATTACAGCCGTCTTCGGCCCGGTTTGCTTGAATCCTGATGGTGCAATGAGCAAGGGTCTCACATCTGAGAATACCCTTCCACGCTTAGGGTGGACAAAATTATGTACAACTAGGGGTGGTGAGGGACAGAGTCTCTGAATTAAGCAGAAAGCTCTCACCCAGTCAAGAGATCAGGGCTAGATCCAACACCGTTTTTTAGCTCACTGCACCATCCCAGTTTCAGAACCTGGCTGTATGCAAATTAGTCTGTTCCTGTCCCAGTGCATGATGGGAACAGGGCAAACCAAACTACAAAAGCCAATTCTTACACTGGGAAGGAAACAAGCTCCCGGGGACCGGTTTCTGGCATTACAGCCGTCTTCGGCCCGGTTTGCTTGAATCCTGATGGTGCAATGAGCAAGGGTCTCACATCTGAGAATACCCTTCCACGCTTAGGGTGGACAAAATTATGTACAACAAGGGGTGGTGAGGGACAGAGTCTCTGAATTAAGCAGAAAGCTCTCACCCAGTCAAGAGATCAGGGCTAGATCCAACACCGTTTTTTAGCTCACTGCACCATCCCAGTTTCAGAACCTGGCTGTATGCAAATTAGTCTGTTCCTGTCCCAGTGCATGATGGGAACAGGGCAAACCAAACTACAAAAGCCAATTCTTACACTGGGAAGGAAACAAGCTCCCGGGGACCGGTTTCTGGCATTACAGCCGTCTTCGGCCCGGTTTGCTTGAATCCTGATGGTGCAATGAGCAAGGGTCTCACATCTGAGAATACCCTTCCACGCTTAGGGTGGACAAAATTATGTACAACAAGGGGTGGTGAGGGACAGAGTCTCTGAATTAAGCAGAAAGCTCTCACCCAGTCAAGAGATCAGGGCTAGATCCAACACCGTTTTTTAGCTCACTGCACCATCCCAGTTTCAGAACCTGGCTGTATGCAAATTAGTCTGTTCCTGTCCCAGTGCATGATGGGAACAGGGCAAACCAAACTACAAAAGCCAATTCTTACACTGGGAAGGAAACAAGCTCCCGGGGACCGGTTTCTGGCATTACAGCCGTCTTCGGCCCGGTTTGCTTGAATCCTGATGGTGCAATGAGCAAGGGTCTCACATCTGAGAATACCCTTCCACGCTTAGGGTGGACAAAATTATGTACAACAAGGGGTGGTGAGGGACAGAGTCTCTGAATTAAGCAGAAAGCTCTCACCCAGTCAAGAGATCAGGGCTAGATCCAACACCGTTTTTTAGCTCACTGCACCATCCCAGTTTCAGAACCTGGCTGTATGCAAATTAGTCTGTTCCTGTCCCAGTGCATGATGGGAACAGGGCAAACCAAACTACAAAAGCCAATTCTTACACTGGGAAGGAAACAAGCTCCCGGGGACCGGTTTCTGGCATTACAGCCGTCTTCGGCCCGGTTTGCTTGAATCCTGATGGTACAATGAGCAAGGGTCTCACATCTGAGAATACCCTTCCACGCTTAGGGTGGACAACATTATGTACAACAAGGGGTGGTGAGGGACAGAGTCTCTGAATTAAGCAGAAAGCTCTCACCCAGTCAAGAGATCAGGGCTAGATCCAACACCGTTTTTTAGCTCACTGCACCATCCCAGTTTCAGAACCTGGATGTATGCAAATTAGTCTGTTCCTGTCCCAGTGCATGATGGGAACAGGGCAAACCAAACTACAAAAGCCAATTCTTACACTGGGAAGGAAACAAGCTCCCGGGGACCGGTTTCTGGCATTACAGCCGTCTTCGGCCCGGTTTGCTTGAATCCTGATGGTGCAATGAGCAAGGTAGCTTGTCTCCCTTCTGGTGAAGAATTGGCTTGGTAGTTTAGTCTGCCCTGTTCCCATGATGCACTGGGCCAGGGACAGACTGATTTGCATATAGCCAGGTTCTGAGCTGGGATGGGGCAGTGAGATAAATAACGGTGATGGATCAAGCCCTGATCTTTGGACTGGGTAAGAGTGGTCTGTTTAACTCAGACACTCTGTTCATCACCACCCCCTTTTTGTAAATCCCTTCCAAAAGAGGAGCACCCCGGACCCTCCTGGTCCACTCCAGGCGCCATCTTGACTCCACCGCGTGGGCTTGCCTTTGCCAAGGCTTGTTGCTCCAATCCTGGTTTCAGCATCGCCGACAGCAGACACCTTCGTGGGACAGCTCGCACCTCCAGCCTGGTCGCCGACAACGCCTCCTGGTCCGAGAGACAGCAGAGTCCAGCGTCGCCCACTCACCGGGTCGAGGTGACTTCATCCGGTGCCATCCTGGTGCCCACCTAATCACTGGCTAGTGATTAAGTACTGAGTCCCCTCTGCTTTCAGGTCATCTCCATCATCGATCCAGGCTTGGATCCCTCCGAATATCTTCACTGGTCGCCTGCCAGCAACTTCTTCTTTCAGGCTCCATAGACTTCAACGAGGATTCCCGACGTCTTTTGAACCCTATGCAGCCACGGCCCCTGGGCTAGGTAACCTGAGCATTTCAGTGCTCCAACGTAGGTTCACTATCTAAGTGTCCAGATCCTTTTTCGATTTCAGTCTACCTAGTCGGATTCGTCCGGAAACAGTAACTTTACAAATACTAGCATCCATAGACTTTGTCCCGCATCCCGCGTGAGAGTGCACACTCTGCACCCGATCTCCCTAGGCCTCCTGCTCCTAACCTTAGGGTTCAGTAGTGTAGTCCTAGCGATCCTGAAGCCTCTGGATCTTGTTACTTACCTGCTAGTATTTCGCATTCCACTTTTAGTGTATATGGTTTTTCGTGCCCCTTGGGCATTTGTGTAAATTGTGCAACTTAAAGTATTTTCTTAAGAGTTTTGTATTGTGCTTAGCTCCCTGACTCATAAAGAGTTCAGGGTAGACTTGTTATAAATAAATATCCTTTTATTTTCATAACAACTTGTGTGGTGTCCTTTCACTTGGTGTTCAAGGGGTATATGTGATGGTATAACAGCTGGCTTAACACGCCCTCTAGAGTTTAGCCTAAAGACTGCTCTTGTCCATGCTACTAGGATAGCTGGTCTATAAGGTTGACTTACAACCAATCATCAATAAGGGTCGTTTGGTATGATACACAGTGATCACTAGAATAGTGAGCACTATATATCTGACCAACTTCTCACACCCTCCAAGATCAGGACATGGTCGGACAGGTTGCCCTGATGCTGGGCCACTGAAACTTCAGGTCCCATTGCAGAGCCCGCATCCGCCAACGGGCGTGATGCACCAGAAGGATGCAGGAAGCCATCAGCCCCAGAAGCCCCAGGGTCAACCTGACCGAGACTCGGGATAAAGGCTGAAAGATCGGAATCAGAGCCTGTATATCCCGAACCCGCTGTTCGGGTGGGTAAAGTCGAGAACCGCTCTGATGAAAAGGAGCCTCTGAGAGGGGCACAGGTGTGACTTCGGCACATTGATGGAGAACCCCAGCTGGTGCAGGAGGTCTGCCGTCGCCTGGAGGTGGCTGACGACTGTCTGGGGCGAGCCCGCCTTCAACAACCAGTCGTCGAGGTAGGGGGAAGACTGAAACCCCTAACCTACGCAGATAAGCTGTGACCACCGCCATCACTTTCGTGAACACCCGTGGGGCGCTGGTAAGGCCGAAGGGGAGCACGGTACACTGAGAGTGCTCGTGGCCTACCGTGAACCGCAGGTAGCGCCGGCAGGACGGGGATGTAGAAATAAGCGTCCTGCAAGTCCAACGCTACCATCCAGTCTCCTGGGTCCAGGTCAGCTAAGACCTGAGCCAGAGTCAGCATTTTGAACTTCTCCTTCCGGAGGAAGCCGTTGACGTTCCGTAGGTCCAAGATAGGGCGTAGGCCCCCTTTGCCCTTCTTGGGTACCAGAAAGTAGTGGGAGTAGCAACCACATCCTACTTCTGGCCCAGGAACGCGCTTGATGGCCCCCTTGGCCAAGAGGGCCGAAACTTCCTCCTGCAGAAGCCGCAAATGATCCCCCGATACGCGGTGGTATTGCGGTGGCATGGCTTGAGGGGTCGTCTCGAAGGGGAGGGAGAAGCCCTTTCGGACGATTTGCAGCACCCACCTGTCCGATGTGACAGTGCGCCAGTGGGAGTGGTGATGGCAAATCCTGCCCCCCCCACTGGCGTCACATGGGCCTGAAAGCATGGACTAGGAGGGTTTTGAGGCGGATGCTGCGGGGGAAGGTGTGGGCTGGCCTCGCCGTTGTCCCCGACCGCTCCACAGCAATTTCCACGGCCGCCACCGCGTTGGATGTTAGTCTGCGGTGCTTGGCTGGCAGCACTTGTGGGGGTGCCCCTTCCTTGGCCATGAAAGGAGCCATAGGCACCCATTTGCTGGCACGGGCCGAAAGGCCCAAGGACTTGGCCGTAGCCCTGGAGTCCTTAAAGCGCTTAAGCGCATGGTCTGCCTTGTCGCCAAAAAGGCGACGGCCATCAAACGGCATGTCCATGAGTGTATTCTGGACATCGGCCGAAAAGTTGGCGGACCTCAACCAGGCGTGGCGACAAATCGCCACCGTCGTTACCATCGCTCTGCCCAGTGAGTCGGTGGTATCCAGCCCACACCGGATAGAATATTTTGCTGCTTCCCGGCCTTACACAAGGGCTTGGCCGAGTTTGGCCCGTACCTCCAACGGACACTCTGGCAGCAATTCCGCGACCGTGTCCCACAGAGAGTGGGTGTAGTGGCCCAAGAGGCATGCGGTATTGGAAGACCGCAGTCCCAGATTAAGGGAGGAGAATATCTTCTTGCCGTACTGCTCATACCTCTTGGATTCCCTGTCCGGCGGAGCCGACGAGAATGCGGTCTGGGAATTTGAAGCCGGGATGACCAGGCTCTCGGGGGAGGGGTGGGTGGCCAGGAAACATGGGTTGCCCGGGGCCGGGCGGTGGTGTCTGGCCACTTTCCTATCTACGGGCGAACCCGTAGCGGGCCTGGACCAAGTGCCCAAAAGAACGTCGGTCAAGGCCTCATTAAACAGCAGCAGAGGCTCGGCCGAGCTTGACTGCGGTTTAAGGACCTCAGTGAGGAGGTTAGTCCTCACTGCCGCGACGGGGAGCTCAAGGCCCAAGGCCTTGGCTGCCCTCATCAATACCACACTGTATGTTGCCCCCTCCTCCGTAGCCACGGTAGGAGGCGAGACAAAGCCAGTGTATGGTGAGGTGTCCAGACCACTGGCATCCCCAAGTCCACCTGTCCAGTCCTCTTGAGACTGACACTCTTGGGTCAGAGGGTCCTCAGACCCCTCCCAATACTCCTCTTCACCCATCCCCTGATAATCAGGGTTGTCAAACGATGAGACCGGTTCATAGAAGCTAAACTCCCCAAGCGGCGTTGAAAGCGGCGCCCAGCGGAGTGAGGGCGGTATCAGGGACGGCGCCGCCCGAGGACGGCGCCGGAGGTGACACCTGAGGGACCCGCGCCGGTGAGGTCGTTAGGTCAACCGGCAACGACCCGGATCCCGAAGCGGATCCAGTGAGGCCCTGCGGTGCCGGGCCCGAAGACACCGGCGGCGTCGGGGCCGAAGCCCCCGACCCGCAAGGGGCCCCAGACGGGTCCGCTGGGCCCGAAGGCGCCGCGGAACCCGTCGGGGAAGAGAGGTTCGTCATGGCCAACAGGAAGCGCTCGATCTCCCCCAGTGTCGCGTCCTGCCCAGGGACCGGAGTGTGTGGAGCAGGCCACGACGCCCGCGACTCCGACGGAGCCGCGTGGGCGGTGTCACCCGAACCCACGGCCGCGTCGCGCGAGCGTAGGGGGGAGTCAGAAAAGCGATGGTGTCTCTTCGACTTCTTGTGCTTACCTGACGACGACTTCGACCCGGAGGAGTGATGCCGACTCTCAGAGCTGTAGTGGCTCCGACCCCGCGACCTGTCCCGCGACCTCTTGTGGGACCGGGACCTCTAGCGGCGCGGGGCCGACTGCCTGAGTTCGAGTCGCTTGCAGGACCGCTCCCGCCTAGCTTTCGAAGTCAGGGCCCGGCAGTCGGGGCAGGTCTTGTCGTCGTGGTCGGCGCCGAGACAGTGGAGACACCGACGGTGAGAGTCGGTGACCGACATCAGTCGGTCGCAATCCTCACAAGGCTTGAAACCAGGCATCCCTATCAGCACTGTCCGGAGTCACAAGACTCAAGAAAAATGATCAAAAGGAATCAAAAAAGTCTAGTCAAAAAGTGACTAAAGTACTGCTTTTTCCAGATCTGCGCTTGCTGGCGCGGAAAAAAGAACTGACGTCAGCACGCGGAGGCGGCGTCTAAGAACTCCGACGATATCACGGCGCCCACGACGGATGCGGAGCCGCAGACGACGCCTACCGACGCGCAAGGGTACTGCTACGGAAAAATTTCCGGATCCAGTCTAACGCCTGGGGATATTCTAAGGTAAGGAATCTATCTCTAACGTGTGTCTTACAGATATGAGTTTGCAGAATGTGTAAATGCCTGCTGGCCTGTGCTGAACTCACAATGGCTGCAAGAACTTGAGAAATAAGGAAACCATGAGTGTTCGTTACAATCTACTGCTTCGTCTGCTTGTTGATTTCATAAGTCAATATCCATATACAGCCAAATGTTTCAAGTCGATTAATGATTGGATAAACGTTAAGAAATCTTTAACGCTTGATTATGCACTATTGACCCTGTCAGTCAGACAGGATGTACCAAAAAGGAATAAAAAGCCATGCAAACTGTTACTTGGGGAGTCGCTCCAGAAATGAAACCATACCCACGCCGCTGAGTTTGATAGAGCTCGACTTTGAACCATACTGCTTTAGTTTGACAATATGAACTGTTCACCCTTTACTTACCAACACTTGTCCCTAGCTCCTATCCCCTCTCCCCCAAATCTCTCCCCTTGCCTGCTACTCTGCCTACCCCCCTGTCCTTTATGCCCTTTGATTAAGCCCTCTTTCTCCCGTTGTTGGGGAAAGATCCAATATTTATACTCTGGAGTCTCAGCGAACCCGCTGAGTGAGTCCACTGCGCCAAGGGAGCCACTCACACGAGGTATGGTATGGCACCCCTTGCCAAAGCACTCCCTCTCCCCTTACTGGGGAAGGAACCAGTATGTAGGCCTTGGAGTCTCAGAGACCCCTCTGAGAGAGTCCACTGCGCAAAGGGAGCCTCTCGCACCGGAGATAGGGAAGTGATCACCTGGGATCACAGCTTACTGGACTTTGGACGTTTGCCTTGACTCGTCTACCGGTTTGTGTACCCGTCACCCTTACCCTCCTCTTCCCATGCTGTGTCTCTCACCCTAACCTCCTCTTTCCCGCCTTCATTATATGACTACTTCCCCTGCTCCAACCCCCCTTCCCTGAATCTCTCACCTTGCCGGATTTTCCCTTTACGTATTTACGTATTTGTGCTTATTGTTCCTCTCGACCTTAAAAGTAACTATGTGGCCATGCTCTAAGAACTATGTAACCTTTGTAATGATGTAATCTGTAATTATGATCTGATGCTCATGTAAAGCGCTCTGATACCTCCGGGTGTAGCCAGCGCTATATAAAAATTTTGAAAATAAAATTGGTAGGACCTTTTCTTGCAGGGCTTGTTTACCTTAACGGATAAGAAACAAGTTACTTACCTGTAACTTTAGTTCTCCAGTATTGGTAACTTTCATAGATTCCCATAGCTTGTATCATTCCCGTTGTCGGAATGGGAGCCTTGGTAATATATATATTATATATATATATTATACATATATATATATATATATATATATATATATATATATATATATATATATATATATATATATATATATATAAATATATATATATATATATATATATATATTATATATATATATATAGGTAGATAAACCAAAAGAGGTACAAAAGAGGAAAAATTAGGCCTAGGCTTTATATTATTTTGTAGCCTATAGGTGTCCTTTTGTAAAAAGACGCAAATATAGAGCACCAACCAATCAGATCAGCCTTACCCTGTGGAACCTTCCTGAGAAAGCTCAGAGCCTCAGATTTTCATAGCCGTTGTATAGCCCTAATGACATATGCCAAAAAGGGTGAGCTTTCCCAGGGGAGGTGGGTGGGTGCATGGGAATCTATGAAAGTTACCAATACTGGAGAACTAAAGTTACAGGTAAGTAACTTGTTTCTTACTCCAGTATTGGGACTTTCATAGATTCCCATAGCTTATATCAGAATAGATAGCAGTTAGTAAGCTTAGCACATTTCGTGTATAAAGTCCCAATAACCTCACATAATATGTCATGAATTCACAATAATATCATAATACAGTTGAACAACAGTATAAATAACGAAATGTGAAAGAAAGGAAGGAGGGTAGAAAGGAAAGCTCACCGCTCACTGGAAGAGATTTCTCAGGACCGCTTGACCAACAGCTGCATCCCCTTCAGCAGAGGAGTCCATGCAGTAGTGCCTTGTGAAGGAATGAGTACTGCTCCAGGTGGCCGCTCTGCAGATGTCCTTAATCGATACTCGTTGCAAACAGCGCCGTTGAAGATGAGATAGATCTCGTGGAGTGTGCTTTAACCTGTCCTTCCAGGGGCTTCCCCGCCGCCTGGTGGCAGAAACGGATTGCACTGGAGATCCCTTGCTTTGATAACGAAAACCCCTTTCGAGGGGCCCCAAAAGCCACAAACAGCTGACGTGATTTCCTAAACCCAGCCGTGCGTTGAAAATAGAATTTTAGACATCTCTGGACGTCTAGAGAATGAAGTGCCCTTTCGGTCGGAGTGGAAGGCCGAGGAAAAAATGAATTCAGAAAAACCGGTTCATTCAGATGAAACTCCGTAGGAACCTTAAGGTTCATTCTAAGGATCAAGGTATCATTCTTGAACTGTAAGAAGGGTTCTTTGATGGTCAGAGCCTGTAGATCTCCCACCCTCCTCGCAGAGGTGAGAGCGAGGAGAAGAGCCACCTTCCATGACAAGAATTTCAAGTCAGACTTATGAATAGGTTCAAACGGTGGCCTCATTGGTTGGGCCAGGACCACATTCAGATGCCATACAGGAAGTGGAGGCCGGATTGGTGGAAACACTCTAAACATTCCTTTCAAGAATTGCTTAATGACCCTTGTCGACAAAAGAAAAGAACCCAACCTTGACCTTCTATATCTGGAGATTGCCATCCAGTGGACCTTGATGGAAGAATGGGCAAGATCTGCATGAGCCAATGACAGGATATATGGCAAGAGTTGATGCGAGCAGACGAAAAAGGGTGCACTCCTTCTCGCTGACACCATATGTAGAAATGTTTCCACTTTGCTCTATACGTCCTATTCGTGCAAGGAGCTCGTGCCTGAGCCAAGATGTTTCTGCATTTGTCAGAAATGTCTAGGTCTCGGAACTCTCTGTGCTCAGGAGCCATGCTGCTAATTGAAACGAGTTCGGGTTCGGGTGGAGAACCTGGCCGTTGGACATTGACAGAAGAGACTGGCTGGGTGAGATGCATGGGATGGTCTTGAGACAGAAGGAGGAGTTCCGTGAACCAAAACTGGCGAGCCCAGGCGGGAGCTATCAGAATAATTTTGCATCGTTCCATCTTGAGTTTCCTGAGGACTCGTGGAATCAGGGGAAATGGAGGAAAGGCGTAAACAAATGCGCCGGACCAAGACATCAAAAGCGCATTCCCCAGCGATCCTCGATGGTGTTCCCTGCTTGCATAATACCGGCATTTCTTGTTTGCCGGCGTGGCGAACAGGTCGATTGCTGGTGTCCTCCAGTGGGCGAAGATCTCCTTGACCACTGAATCGTCCAATTCCCATTCGTGAGAAATCGCACTTAGACGGCTTAGAGTATCTGCCCTTGTGTTGTCTACACCTGGCAGATGCTCTGCCACAAGCGTGATGTTCTGCAAAATCGCCCATTCCCAGAGCAGCTGAGCTTCCTTGGACAGCTGTGACCATCTTGTGCCTCCCTTCTTGTTGACATAGTGCATGGCCGTGGTGTTGGCCGTACGCACTAGGATGGATGAGTCCGTTATCCTTGAGAGGAAAGCCAACAGAGCCAACCGAATGGCTCTCAGCTCCAGAACATTTATATGAAGACGACGTTCCACCGGCGTCCAATGCCCACTCACTTGGAGGTCTTGCATGACCGCTCCCCATCCTTGAAGGGAGGCATCTTTTGTAATGATGCGAGGAGCCGGAGGCATCCTGAAACTGAGACCCACCTAGAGGTGAGAACTTTCTATCCACCAGGCAGCCGCCTGCTTCATCTGTAGGGTGACCTTGACTTGGTCGTTGAAAGAACGCTCCTCTTGCCTCCACTGAAGGTCTAGTTGCTCTTGTAAGGGACGCATTCACAGCCTGCAGTGCGGAATCAATTGAATACAAGATGAAATCGACCCTAGAAGAGACTTGTACATCCTGACTGACAATGAACGCTTCTTTCGCAGTCGACTGGCCGAAGAAATGAGTCTTGCTTGTCTTTCTTCTGATGGGAAGGCTTTGCAAACCTGTGCGTCGATAAAAGAGCCCAGGAATTTCACCGAATTGGCCGGCCGAAGGACCGATTTCTCTCTGTTGAGCTGGAAACCTAGTTGATCGAAGAGACGCAAACATGTCTCTACTGCTCCTGCGGCCGCTTGGTAACTTGGTGCCTTCAGCAGCCAGTCGTCCAAGTACGGGAAGACTTCTAGCGACTGCCTTCTCAAAAAAGCTGCCACCGGGGCGAGCACCTTTGTGAATTTCCGCGGCGCTGATCTCAACCCAAACGGAAGCACCATGAATTGGAAGTGACTCTTGCCCACTGTGAAGCGAAGGAAACGTCTGTGAGCTGGGTGGATCGGGATATGGAAGTAGGCATCTTCCAGGTCTAACGTAGCCATAAAGTCGCCTGGATTCAGGAGGCGCAAGATGTCCTGGAGTGAGATAATCTGAAATGAAAGTTTTACGAGATAGGTGTTGAGCTCCCTTAAGTCCAGGATCGGACGCCACTTTTCCTTTGTTTTGCGAATAAGGAAAAACCTGGAATAGAAGCCTTTGCCTCTTTGCGATAGAGGGACACGTTGGATCGCCCCTTTCTGAAGCATTTGTTGAACTTCCATTGCAGAAGGCTTAGGTGTTTCGTAGTGTTGGCGTGTGGAGCTCTGTACGGTGGAAAATCCTGGAACTCTAATGTGTGCCCCTGAGGAGGATGTTCAATACCCACTGATCCAATGTTATCTGTTCCCACCTGCTCAGATGCTGAGAGATCCTGCCGCCCACTGGTGACACATGGGGCGGAGGTACAGTCGGAAGAGTCAGGAGGCCGCTTTTGACGCTTGGAGGCGTCCCTGCCTTGACGACCCTGTCGCCCACGTGAGCTTTGGCGAGAGAAAGATTGCGATTGGCGCTGATAGTACTGATTACTGTACTGAGGCCTGTACGATTGCGATTGCTGAGAATAGCGTTGTTGTTGGTAACCACCTCTTGTCTCTGTGAAGCCTCTTCCTCTTGCCCCACGGAAAGGTGTCTTCCTATATTGCAGGGTGCCCTAGGACCGAGCCGTCTCCGTGTCCTTCTTTATCCCCTGTAGAGCATCATCAACATGTTTCCCAAACAGCATGTCTCCGTCAAAGGGTAAGTCCAGGATTTTTTTCTGGACTTCTGGGCGAAACCAAGTCGCTCGCAACCAACCCTGCCGTCTAAGAACAGCTGCTCCACCTAGAGCACGGAAAGCGGTGGTAGCGATGTCCATCGCGCAGTCAATTATTTCCGATGAGGAACATTGTCCCTCCTCCAGGAGTTTCTGGGCCTCAGCCTTAGGATCGTCAGGGAGCTGGTCCAGGTATGGCGAGACGTCACTCCACATCTGACGGTCGTACCGTGCTAGGATTGCTAGGGCATTGGAAGCCCTGACCAGCAAACTAGCAATAGACGAAAAACGCTTCCCTGCGTTATCTAATCGTGTTCCTTCCCTGTCCGGTGGAGCTGTTAGAGGAGCAGATGGATTGCGTGACTTTCGTTGAGCTGCTTGCGATATCACCAAATCCGGTCTTGGTTGGCCAATAAAGCAAGCTGGACTGTTATCCGGCGCCTTATATTTCTTTTCCAAGCGCGGGAGGACTGGAATGACCGTAGCCGGCGCCTGCATCACGTTCTTCCCCTCTTCCCATATGTGGTCCACAAGGGGAATGGAGCGGACAGCCTTGCGATATGACTCCTTGAAATCATATAAAAACAAGCTGTGGATGTTCAAGGCATGGTGAGTTTAAAACGTGCCGTGGCTCTATCCATCAAGTTGTGAAAGCCTCCCACGTCCACCGGAGGCGAGTCTATCGGGTCCGGCATTGGGGATGCCGGATCTGGAATAACATTGATCCCATTCAACATCAGGATCTTGAGCCTGATTATCTCCTTCATCATCCTCCGAAGTGTCAACACGGGTAGGCTCTACCCGCTGAGGAACCTCTACAACCTCCTCTACATTCGGGGGCAGTGAAGAGCAAGTAGCCAACAATTGTGGTTGCTCCTGCATCTGTCCTTGCACTGGACGCGATGCTTGCCTGCTGCGATATTCTTCCAACATAGCTCTTAAGTCCGTAAGCAGAGTAATCGGCATTGAGACCATACCCTTATGATCCGGGACTTTCTGGTATGCTACACGATCCTGCTACTGCTGTTGTTGCTGATGATAAAAATATTCATTCTCTGGCTCAGAGTCATGAAACTTTAGGTGCAATTGTGATGGACTATACGCATCCCCAAAGTCACCATCTTCCTCATCAGAGTACTCTTCTTCATCAAACAATAAGGCCGGAGGTAACGGAGCTACCTTCCTCGGCGAAGTCATATCCGGGGTAATACGTCTTTTCCTAGGGTTCTCAGCCCTCACAAACGTCGACCTTTCCATCGTTGTCTAAATCATCGTCGACGGGATTGTCATCGTCGACGGGATTGTCGTCGACGTCTTCGTCGATGCTGTTGTTGTCGACGTCTTCCTCGACGGTGTTGTTCTCGTCGTCGTCGACGATGTTACCTTCGTCGACGGGAGCTTCTTCTTCATCGATGGCAAAGGAGATGACGTCGTCGGTGGTAAACTCGACGATGATGTCATCAACAAAGTCTTTGATTCTTTACTCTTGGCAGCTGAAGGAACCTCCACAGCTGGCTTCTTGAAAGATTTAGAACCATCAGCCTGATGGGATGGCCCAGCCGAGCCATCATCTTTCTTTGACTTTGGTACCTGAGGTACCGGCCTCTCCCTCTCCTTTTCAGTTCCGTGAGGAGATTCGCCAGGCTTGCCAGACCTGTCAGAGGTCCCACGCACAGCCTTCGAGAGGGGTTCCGAAGAAACTGAAGCAGATGACCTACCCCTTTTCTGTGACCTTTTAGAAGAAGTAGATGAAGTAGCATCCTCTTCATCACTAGAAATAATCCTATCTCTCGTCTTCATCTTCTGTAACCAAGTCAGCAGACGCCCCTCATGGTCACGTAGGGTCTTAGTCGAAAAGGTTCTGCAGATCTTACAATCTGCCACCTTATGATCTGGGTATAATTAATATATACAATCCTTGTGCTTATCCTCAGCAAAAAGTTGTTTTTTAGAACATGTGGCACAAGGCCTGAACAGGCTTTTCTTCTCCTTGTCAGCCATCAAATAAAGTTGTTAACAAATTCTGTCAAGATTTTGAAGAAACAGTACCTCAAAAGAAAACTAGAGCAGAGCTCTATGGAGACTCCCTATCACCAACATGCTGTAGAAAATCTGAGGCTCTAAGCTTTCTCAGGAAGGTTCCACAGGGTGAGGCTGATCCGATTGGTTGGTGCTCTATATTTGGGTCTTTTTACAAGAGGACACCTATAGGCTACAAAATAGTATAAGGCCTAGGCCTAATTTTTCCTCTTTTGTACCTCTTTTAGTTTATCTACCTATGTATATATATATCCATATATATATATATATATATATATGTATATCCAACCAAACAAGTTGCTGTAGACCCCTGCCGCTTGTCAAAGGCGGGCCTCGGATGGGATAGCGAGTCCCAATGTATCCAACCAAAACCTTCTCCAGTAAAGAAAAAGAGATCCGGGCCACTTGGAAGTGCAAAGCGTGATTTTTATTCAATGGCTTTCTCCATTGAATAAAAATCACGCTTTGCATTTCCAAGTGGCCCGTATCTCTTTTTCTTTACTGGAGAAGGTTTTGGTTGGATATATATATATATATATATTTTCACTCCGATCTCCTGCACAGGCACTGCAACGTGAAGGAATCACAAGCCACTCCAGCCGGGTAGGTTTCAGATATTTTTAATGGGCACAAAGAAGACGCGTTTCGAGCGCACAGGCTCTTGGTCACATATATATATTACCTACTGGCGGTCGCAAGTAGGTAGTTATAGTTAGGATTATTTTCAATGCAAAATCTCAACATTCTATTGTGAATAACTTTTGCGCCGGTTGAGGAATCTGCCTGAAAATGTCCTCAAATTTGCCTCGTGGCGCCCCTGTCCTTCCCTGAAAGTTTGGGGGGGATTTGTCAAGCGGGGGCCGAGATAAAAGGGGGGTCCCAAAACGTGTTTTCCCCATGTTAATTTCCATAGGGCGGTCGACCTCACTTTTAGCTCGAACGGCTGAATGGATTTACACAATACTTGGCAAAATTGTAGGGACTGGTAGCCCGATGTGCCTTTGCTATGTCTCAAGATATGTGCTCCAGTGGATTTGGAGTAATTTAGGTTCAACAAAATATATATATCTATAAGCGCGCCCCGGTACGCACACCAGGGTGCTAACCAGCGCGCTACGCGAGTTCGTGCGCGGAAGGCTGATTGAATGAATGAATGAATTATATCTTGTATCGGGCTAACTTAGCCCAATGGGCGTCAAGGCGCCTAAATCAAATAAAGAAACAAGCCAGGTCAGACAGCAGTATCTCATTGGTAGGCTCTGATGAAGTACCAGGTTTTCAGGGCTTTTTTAAACAGATCGATGGAGGGTAAGGTTCTTATCTCCATCGGAAGAGAATTCCAGAGCTGAGGAGCGGCGACAGAAAAAGCTCTCGCTCCCCATCTGGTCAACCTAGCGCGAGGCACTACCAATTGATGTAACCCGGCCGATCGAAGGCATCTCGTGGGTACATAACGGGTGAGCAGGGTACCAAGTGCGTCTAGAGGGCCAGCCGCAAGTGCTCTATATGTGAGACATAGGAGCTTAAAGGAGATTCTAAACTGGACAGGGAGCCAGTGGAGATCTCTCCTAGCAGTGGTGGCAGATGATGCTATGGGAAGGGCCAGAACGAAGTGCGCTGCGGCGTTCTGTACAGTTTGCAATCGATGGATAAGGCCCTTGTTGGACTCCACATAGAGAGAATTACAATAATCAAGCCTGGAGCCAACAAGAGCAATTGCAATCTGTTTGCGCGCCTGGAAGGAGAGATAATGGAGAATTCTTTTTAAGATCTTGATAACACCCCAGCAGGTGGACACGGTCCTATTCACTTGGAGCGTCATGGAGAGTGAAGTGTCAAAAATGACGCCGAGGTTTCTGGCCGATTGGGAGGGAGTGGGGCAGATACCAAGAGATGAAGGCCACCACTCGCTCGACCACATGTGTTGGTCTTTACCAAAGACCAAGACCTCTGTCTTGTCGCCATTCAGCTTTAGGGAGTTGAGGATCATCCACTCCGCCACACGCTGCATGCATGACCTAAAGCTGAATGCGGATGTACTGACAGAGTGGGCCAGTGACACCATGATCTGGGTGTCGTCGGCGTAAGATACCACCTCCATCCCCTGCGATCTTACTAGTCTGGCAAGGGGGGCCACATAGATGTTAAATAGGGTCGGACTAAGAGCCGACCCCTGTGGCACCCCACATTGCAATGACTTGGCAGGGGAGAGGAAATCTCCAAGCATGACTCTCTGTTTTCTGTCATGGAGAAAGGAGTTAAGAAGACTCAGGGCTGGTCCAGTAACCCCTGCCTCCCTGAGCCGAGATGTTAAAATGGCGGGAGACAGAGTATCGAACGCAGCCGTGAGGTCTAATAGGACCAGTACTGTGGTTTGGCCAAGGTCAACTTTGCTGCGAATGTTGTCCACCACAACAGTGAGAGCGGATTCAGTGCTATGATGTTTTCTGAATCTGTGCTGCGAGCTATCAAGATATTCACTAGTCTCAAGAAAAGTAGAAAGATTTATATTAAGATGCGCTTCTAACATCTTTGCCGGGGCTGGCAGTAAAGAGATAGGCCTAAAATTCTTAAGGTGGCCCGGGTCCAGAGATGGTTTTTTGGCTCTCGGGTGTCTGTAAACATTCCAAACAGTCCGGAGCGGCCGCCATCTTGTGTCTCGGTAGGATCGAGACACAAGAGGTGGCAAAAACAAAGGAGAAAATGAGCAAAAGGGGGCAGGGTAGACCCCCCCCCTGACCCTGTAGGTTTGATGTGGGGGCTATAAAAGGGCCCCGCGGGACCAAAAAAAAAAAATATATATTTGATTTGTGCGGGGGAGCACCTGGTATGCGCACCGGGTAGCGGATCGGGGAGCGTACCATGGAGAAAAAAGAATGACATTTTTTTAAAAAAAATGTTTTTTTAAAAATTAGAGGTAGTTCTAAAAAGAACAGTTTTTTTCTTCTTTTTGTTGTTTTATATTTTTTTTGAACATTTTTTAGTTTTTTTGGCTTTTCTGAACAGTTTTATATTTTTTTGTATTTTTTATAGGGAGAAACAAAAAACAGGGATTTGTAAACGGCTCAACTGGAGCAAAAAAAAAACCAGGAAAAATTTAAGGCTTCTTTGTGCATTTGTGGTTATCACCAGCAAGCATGATGAGTGTAATGCTCTGCTCACCATAAGTAATTAATTTCCCACAATGTACACAAACAATTTTGTACTCCCCCCAAACTTCGGTTGTATACTTGAAATCAACTGACTTGCTTCTGGACCCGATGGAGTGGGTTCTTTGGTTGTTGAGGTTGTGCCAGATGATTGGGGTAGGTTTTTGCAGAGTTCTCTCACCTCTGCTGCTGAATAGTTAATAGGGTGCAAACGCTGCATAAACCGAATCATTGTATGATTCCCAAAGGAATATTTTTTGGTATGGTTCCCCCTGGATAGCACAGCAACACAGATGAGACAGGTCACCTTTGCAGCGTTTACTTTTTTGAAACCAGTTGGGATTTTATAAAACTCCCATATGAAGCGCTCCCTAGGTTTGTATGGTGGAGTGTTTTCAGGCAGGAACTGCCTTGTCCCTTCCTCCTCCTCCTCCTCTTCTTCTTCTTGACCACCAATGAGATGTTCTGGTGGTCCTTGTGGTGGTGGTGGTGGTGGTGGGGCAAATGATCCAGCTGCAGATAGTACAGTAGTCATATCTGTAAGAAAAAAAGCAGGTCTTCCTCACTCAAAGAACAAAGTGAGAATGAGGAAAAAAGGTGGGGGCTTTCATCATTTGGAAACCAAAACTGATCTGAACCAATGAAAAGTGTTATTTTCAGGTCACATGACCCGACGCGCTTACGCTGCACGCCCCGGTGCGTGACCCGGGGCGCGCCCCGCGGCGCTTACGTAGCGCGTTCGTATGCACGTGGGTGCTTCCGGGCGCGCTTACGCCGTGCGTATCACGCGGACGCGGCTACGTGATACGTCACGATGATGTTTTCGTTTGCGGAAATAGCGCTAACAGGATGCTCACCGGTGCGCACACCGGGGCGCGCACCGGGAGCGCACCAGGGCAAATATAAATAAATAAATAAATAAATAAAAAAAGTATTATGTAAATGTACAATATAGGATTCATTATAAAAAATATTACATTTCATAGGTTTGAGGCCCTATATATAGGAATTAGCATTTAAAAAACCTATGAAATTCACTGAAAAAAACAGAGGTTTCACCCAAGTTATAGTTAGGAACTAGCATTTAAAAAACCAAATAAATTCACTGAAAAAACCATAGGTTTCACACCAGTTATAGTTAGGAATTAGCATTTAAAAAACCTATTAAATTCACTGAAAAAACCATAGGTTTCATACCAGTTATAGTTAGCTGAAAATGTTACTGACATAAAACCATTGAAATTCCCACGTTATAGTTAGTTGGACTCACTATAACTTGCGCGCCTGCAATGCACTGCTGATGACGTCACATATTACATCACTCATGACATGGTCAGTGACATCACTCATGACATCACTGATGACACCATCCAGTGAATGTGTGTCTTTCTGAAAAATAAATGTGTTTTATTTATCTATATGTAAAGGTCGATGGAAGAATAAATGTTTAAATAAGTGTCTTAATGGATGTTTTAAAAAAAAATTGATTGGTTAACTGGCTTAGTGTGCATATGTGTGTTAGTGAGTGAATGACTGTCTCACTAGTGTCTTTGTCAGTAACTACATATGTTTGAATCTAGTATATGTGAGTATTGTTGTATATAAGTGAGTATATGAGACAGTGAGAGATTGAAAGAGTTCTTGTTTAAATAAGTATGTGTTTCTATAAGTGATTGTTTAAGAGAGTAAGTATGTATAAGTTTCCTTAGAAGTAAGGTGGTAGTGTGTGTATAGCTGTATATGCAAATAAATGGATGATCAATAGTTTATTTGCAAGTGTGATTATGTGTGTGAGTAACTTTTGGATGACTGTCGGTGTGTAACAGGATGTATAGGTGTTTCACTACATATGATGAGTAAATATATGTATGAGTGACTATATAGAACTGTTGGTGAATGAGTGGATGTGTATATAGATGGTGGTATTACTGAATTGGTTGTTGAAACTGGTATGGGTATCTCTATTTTTTTGAAAATTTTAGTTTCTATTTTTGAATATGTGTTTCAAGGGTTACATTACACTGAAAGGAGGTCTGTCACTCTGTCACAAGGATGGTGTCATCAGTGATGTCATGAGTGATGTCACTGACCATGTCATGAGTGATGTAATATGTGACGTCATCAGCAGTGCATTGCAGGCGCGCAAGTTATAGTGAGTCCAACTAACTATAACGTGGGAATTTCAATGGTTTTATGTCAGTAAAATTTCCAGCTAACTATAACTGGTGTGAAACCTATGGTTTTTTCAGTGAATATATATATATATATGTTATTACCGAGGCTCCTATTCCGACGACGGGATTGATACAAGCTATGGGAATCTATGAAAGTTCCAATACTGGAGTAACCTTACTTTTCACTTGTTGCCATTCACCAGATAGCGCCCTGTTGTACTATGTTTACCTGCTCGTGACTGTGCATTCTGGTCTCCATGGTAATGTCTCGAGTGAGGCAGTTGGAGACTGGAGAGCTGACAGGCTGGCAGGAAAAGTTGGTGGTGCGACTAGGAGTAAATAAACTTCTTTTAAACATTACAGTGTGTGGCCTCTTAACACTGGTGACGAGTGACACTTGCAGGGGAACAGCTCACCACCCACTCCCAATTTTGGACCCACTTATGCCGTTTTTGTAGGAATTTTTTTTTTAACGCCCACTGGAGAGTACACAAAGATTACTGGATTATTGAGCATTGCTTCATTTTCATTTAAACAGGTAAATCAGCATATTTCAACTTTATTACCTGGCATTTTGTTGGATTCTGGGATTCAAGTGTGTGAACCGTTACGCTTGTGAAGCTGCTCATGAAGCCGTCTCAGAATCTTAACCCCTTAAGTGCTGCTGACGGCCAATGGTCGTCAGCAGCGCTACCTCACCAGTGCTGCGCACGACCATTGAACGTCCATTCAGCACTAGTTCTAATGGACAGCGCAGCACTGGGGAGGAATGTGTAGCAGCTATGAGGTTAAAGCATCCTGCTGACGTGGGTGAATTCGTCATCAAGTTATGTGTGCATACGTGCGCACCGCCATCTTTGTTGTTATCGAGGCCATAGTAACAGCCTTTCATGCTGACGTGTGTGAATTCCTCATCACATTATGTATGTAATTGAATCCTCTGAGAGATTGACCCCAGTGGTTTTGGCACCCAAGGATGGTGGCAAAAATAACAGAATGTGTGTTGACTCGAGTAGTATGAACAAGAGGATAAGGGTCGACAGACAACCACTCCCTAATATTGCAGAAACGATCACCATGTTATGGTGCAAGGGTTTTTAATGTACTAAATCTCTCCTCCGCGTATCACTAAGTGCCCCATGCATCCTGTCTCCAAGCATTTAACACCCTTCGTAACGCCTCTAGGGGCATTTCGTTTTGTAAGGATGCCATTTGGGTTAGCCTCGGCGGCTGCCTGCTTTCAACGCATTATGAAAATGATTCTAAGTGATTTGTCTAACATCTTGTTTTCCAAAGATGACATCTTAATATATGGTAAAGATGAATTGGAACATGATGAAATGTTGAGGAGTGTGCTACAGAGGGTTATCTGACAAGGGTTTGACAGTGAACAAATTGAAATGTAAGATTGCTGTGTCTTCCGTTACATATTTGGGACATGTTATCTCGGGGGAGGGCATTCAACCGAAGTTAGACTTAGCAAAAAGTATTGTTAATGCTCCTGCACCCGCTGATTAGGAACAAGTAAGGTCCTTTCTTGGCCTTGCTGAGTTCTATTCAAAGTTTATCAAAAGTTTTGCCACCATTGTAGAATTGATTAGGATGTTACTCAAAAAGGGTACACAATTTGCCTGGTCTGAAGAATACAATGCAGCTTTTAACACTGTCAAACATGTAATTGGTAAGATGCCCACTCTTGGTCATTTTGACTCTAGAAAAAAAAAACTGTTCTCACAACTGATGCCAGTCTTTGTGGTCTTGGCACAGTTCTCTCTCAAGTAGAAGCAGGCGAAGAGAAGGTTGTTGCATTTGCCTCAAGCGCATTAAAGAAAGCTGAGCAACAATATTCCTGCATTGAGAGAGAAGCTCTTGCCATAACATGGGCAATCAGACATTTCAAGTTCTACTTGTGGGGCGTACCCTTCTTGGTAAAATCTGACCAACCCCCTTTGGTACTAATATTTTCCTGCATGGAGAGTGTAAGGTTAACATCCAGACTAAAATGATGGTTCAAAAGTTTGGAAGAATTTAATTTTCAGGTGCAGTACCATCCTGGAGCAGCAAATAGAGCTGCAGATTGCTTGTCAAGTTTGATGATTGAGTTCAACTGCGATACTCATGATGTTGAACCCAGTGCAGTGTGTTCTGTCAAGGAACCTGCTATTACAGAGGATGAATAGGAGAAAGCTTTATCTGATGATGTAATTCTTCCAGTTTTTATTGACTTTGAGATTAAGGGTTGGCCTCACTCCAAAAGCATTAATCCTGATCTTTTGCCCTTTGGGTCTGTCAAAAACAAACTCACCTTGTTTCAAAATCAACTTCTGCGGGTTCAGCAAGTGGTGCCCCCATGTAATTTGAGATTTAAACTTGTAAACCTTGCTCATGAAGGGCACTTAGGAAGGAATCTTACCAACTCCAGGCTCTGTGAAAGGTATTGGTGGCCTGGGATGGATTGTCAAGTATAAAGGCTGGTCAAAGAATGTTATCAGTGTGCCACCAATGATTATTCTCAGGTCACCAACACTGCTCCTTTGTCTCCAGTGGAGATTCCGTGAGAGCCATGGACCAAATTGAGATTGGATCTAATGGGTCCTTTTGAGCTGCTGGGACCTTCTGAAAGGTTTGTGATCCTTTTAGTGGATTATTTATCTAAGCGGGTTTCCACCAAGTGTGTAAGTGCTGTTAACACCAAAGTAGTTCTGGATTTTTTTAAAGATGAATTTTTGAGGGGGCAATCCTAGATTCCTTGTTACTGATGCTACTTCAGCACTCAACCGACGCACGCCACGACCGAACCACCGCCCCCCACCACCACCCTCCGCGCCTGGACACCGATCAGCACCGAAGACACCGTCCGCACGATGAACTCCATCCACTCCGGATCTCTGACCGACCCCTGCCCTCACCACGTCTTCAACAAGGCCGACGCTGTCATCGCACCCCACCTGCGGGACATCATCAACACCTCCTTCGACACCGCTACCTTCCCGGAGAGCTGGAAGCACGCCAAACTCAGCGCTCTACTAAAGAAGCCATCAGCCGACCCCACCGACCTCAAGAACTACCGCCCCATCTCGCTGCTCCAGTTCCCTGCAAAAGTCATCGAGAAGACAGTCAACAAGCAGCTGGCCGCCTTCCTCGAGACGAACGAATCCCTCGACCTCTCGCAGTCTGGCTTCCGGGCCAACCACAGCACCGAGACCGCCCTGATCGCAGCCACCGATGACATCCGAGCCCTGCTTGACAACGGAGAAACAGCGGCCCTCATCCTCCTAGACCTCTCCGCGGCCTTCGACACTGTCTGCCACCGTACACTAGTGCAGCGACTCAGCAACGTCGGAATCCAGGAGAAGGCACTGGAGTGGATCATCTCCTTCCTCGCCGGAAGGACACAGAGAGTCCGCCTCCCCCCGTTCAGATCTGAAGCCACCGAAGTCATCTGCGGCGTTCCTCAAGGCTCCTCGCTCGGTCCAACCCTCTTCAACGTCTACATGAGCCCCCTCGCAGACATCGCACGCCAGCACAACCTCAACATCATCTCCTACGCCGACGACACCCAGCTGATCCTCTCCCTCACCAACGACCCCGCCACCGCCAGAGCCAACCTTCACGAAGGGATGAAAGAGGTAGGCGAATGGATGAAGAACAGCCGCCTGAAACTGAACTCGGACAAGACGGAAGTCCTCATCCTGGGATCCTCACCCTCCGCCTGGGACGACTCCTGGTGGCCCCCCCGCCCTAGGCAGCGCACCCAAACCAACAGACCACGCACGTAACCTGGGCTTCATCCTGGACTCCTCCCTCTCCATGACCAGACAAGTCAACGCCGTCTCCTCGTCGTGCTTCAACATCCTGCGCATGCTACGTAAGATCTTCCGATGGATCCCCACTGAGACCAGGAAGACAGTCACCCAGGCCCTCGTCACCAGCCGTCTGGACTACGGCAACTCCCTCTTGCCGGAACCACCGCCAAACTCCAGAAGAGACTCCAGCAGATCCAGAACGCCTCAGCCCGACTCATCCTGGACATCCCCCGTCGCAGCCACATCTCCGGACACCTGAGAGATCTGCACTGGCTCCCGGTCAACAAGAGAATCACCTTCCGTCTCCACACACACGCACACAAAGGCCTACACAACCAAGGCCCAGGATACCTCAACAGCCGCCTCAACTTCGACGCTCCCAAACGCCAGGTTCGATCGACCGGCCACGCCCTCGCCGCCGTCCCCCGCATCCGAAGAGCCACCACAGGGGGACGGTCCTTCTCCTACCTCGCCGCCAAGACATGGAACTCCCTCCCGACCCACCTCCGCCTGACCCAGGACCACCTCGCCTTCAGGAAGCAACTCAAGACCTGGCTGTTCGAGCAGTAGCGGACCCCCCTCCCCCAGCGCCTTGAGACCCTCTGGGTGAGTAGTGCGCTATATAAATGCTTTGATTGATTGATTGATAATGGGGCGTAGTTCACCTCACATGAAATGCAAGAATTCCTAAAGGATTATGGCATAACTCATCAAAGAACTGCTCTTTATGCTCCACAAGCCAATGGACTTGTGGAACGCATGAATAGAGTGGTTAAAGCTTGCGTACAAAGGGCCATAGAGATGAGAGTTCCTCTAAAGGATGTACTTAGGAACACTTGGTGGGCACACCGTACTGCTCCTAATGGAGTGTTGCAAAGTTCTCCATTCCAGATATTGAGGGGCAGGGTTGCCTTGTCCAAACTTAATCCTGGATGGTTGCCCTTGCTCGAGGGTGTTGGTTTGGATAAGGAGGAGGTTGGTGCTAGAATTGAGTCCTACCAAAAAAAGTATAAGGACAGATTTGATCACAAGAGGTCGGTAAAGGTCAAGGCATGGAGTGTTGGGGATTGGGTACTTATAAAGAAACCTAGGTGGCACAAGAAAGGGGTCACCGAGTTCATGGGTCCTTTTGTCTTAACCAATGGTACTACGTGGAGCATGTGGTATCAAAGAGGAGGAGTAATGGGCTATTACTACTCGGTATGAGTAGAAGGTCCAGTCACAGCGTGCCCAAAAGGATACGTCTTAACAAAAATTGCTGTGCTGTTCCTAGAGAGAGGGAAGAGGTATTGGTACAGTCTGTGATGCGGATGATTTAGGCAGGGTGACTGCAAGGTAACCCTGGGAATCCATTTTGTTGGATTTAATGCCCTCACACATCCTTACAGGTGTCATTCTTCATCATTTGGGCCTGCTCCTCGTTGGGTCGGCGGTGCAATACTCAACGGGCAACACCAATTTTTGTAAAGACTACGTGGAGCATGTCACGTCTTGTTAAATTTCGAGGTGATAAATTGTTGTATCCTTCATGTCCTGGTGCTGTGCCTCCAAAATCCAAATTGTCAGAGTAATTCTTCTCTGAATTTTCATGCACGAGGTTTCTCTTCCAGATCTCGCTGTTCTCCTGGATACTTAAAGACTATGTCATGAGTTGAAGCAATGTTTTCTGTTTTCTTATGATACCTTCCTCTTTTCTTATCTTGTTCTCTCCTCTCTCATATTCATTTCTTTTTCATCCTTTTAGTTTTCTTTTGTTTTTAGTAAAGGGGATGTGTTGTAATGATTCATTGTACTATGTTTACCTGCTCGTGCCTGTGCAGTCTGGTCTCCATGGTAATGTGTCGTGTGAGGCAGTTGTAGACTGGAGAGCTGACAGGCTGGCAGAAAAAGTTGGTGGTGTGACTAGAAGTAAATAGACTTCTTTTAAAGACTATCCAGTGTGTGGCCTCTTAACACGCCCTCTGCCCCATGCTCTGCTGACCTTCACCTGACAGAGTCTGTCACAGGCCTCCTCACCCTAGCAGGCACTACAGCTGCCAGCTGCTGGCCAGTGCTGCTCACCAGCACCTTGAAGCACTTTACTTGACAGTACGGTATTCCTCAAGGCCCACCCACCTTTACCAAACAATACTCCTTTTACCTTTACCTGACAGTGCAGCCTCTCGCTACGACTTGCTTAGTTTTACACAACAGTACATACCGGCTACGGCCTGGTCAACTTTACCTGACAGTACATTTTGTATCAGGGCTAGGCCATTTTTATCTTACAATATGGGTTTCCTCATTAGATACTTTATATTATAGCATGTGTTTTTTGCCTCATCCACAATCACAACTTTCTTGGCATAGTAGGTGGGGGCTGTGTCTCTGTCAATAGTTGGAGGTGTATTCTGTAGTAGGAGGGAGGGCTGAAACCCAGCTTTAGCAGCTTCAGTGGTGTTGTAAATGAATCTCGGACCCTAGTATAAATTTCCCGATTCATGCCCTTATATAGGTATACTTTATCATTCCCTTATATAGGCATAGAAATCATTACCATATTTGGCCTAAACCATACAGCCCAAATACGGTATGGATACTTCCACTAAGCCCCAAGAATTAACAACGTTTTCTTGGAAAAACCCGCCTTCAGCAGCTCGGGACTTCCCCCTGCTTGAATATTAAGTTCTCCTAGAACTCCCGGCGTTTTCCAAGAAATGAGCCTTTGAGTGACGTTATTAAGCCCAAACATGTGTCAAACTCGGCACTGTCAAAGTATAAATATGCCTTGATTTGCCTAAACAAACAAACGGTGGTTCAGAGAAGATCGACTATGAATGAATGAATTCGGATTTCTAAAGCGCGGGTAGCTGCCCTGAGGCGTCCAAGCGCTAAGCATATCTCTGAGGTGTGAGTTAGGAGGAGGGCAGATTCAGTACCATGGTTATGTGGTGAACAGGAGCGTTTTCAGCTGTTTGCGAAAAGAGAGAATGTCGGGGTTTGATCTGAGATGCTGGGGTAGGGCGTTCCACTTTTTAGCCACATTGAAGGAGAAAGAGCGGCCTCCGGATATTGATTTCTTTATTTGCGGTACAATGGCTAGATGTGCAGAAGTGGAACGCAGCTGTCTAGTGGGTAGATAGGGTGTGATGAGAGGGAGGTTAATGGTCGGGCCTTGCGACCAGAAAGTCTGGTGTGCGATGCAGAGTGATTTGAAGTCTACTCTTTCCTTTACGGGGAGCCAGTGCAGTTTCCTCAGTCCGGACTTTACTGAGGATCTGCGAGGGATTTGTAAGAGTGTTCTGGCTGCGCAGTTCTGTATTAGTTGTAGTTTGCGCAAGGTGAAGTCGGGAGCTCCGAGATATAATGCGTTTCCATAGTCCAGCCGCGATTGGATCAGGCCCAGGACTACGGTTTTTCTTGCATCAAAGGGGAGTAGCGGCAAGATCTTCCTGATGACTCTCAGGATACCAAAACAGGTGGCAGAAAGTTTTGTAGCCTGTTGGTCAAAGGACAGGGACCTGTCGAGCCAGACACCAAGGCTCTTAATGGCGTCTTTGGGTGTTGGGGCCGGGCCTAGGCTGGTGGGCCAGAGATTGTCTATGGTCGATGGTAGAGTGTGACCCAGGAGCATGAGCTCTGTCTTGTCTCCATTAAGTTTGAGACAAGACTTGGTCATCCAGCTTTTGACCGTATCCAGGCAGCCTGCGAGATCTACATTTGCTGACGTACCGCCCGCCTGTGCCAAGGAGACCACCAGCTGGGTATCGTCCGCGTAGGTAATGATCTTGATACCGAACGGACGGACGATCTCAGCCAGTGGCCTCATGTAGACGTTAAATAACGTCGGGCTCAATGAAGATCCCTGTGGGACCCCACATCCCAGAGGCTTGCTGGAGGAAGTGACATTGCCCTCATACACCTGGAAGGATCTTTCACTCAGGTAGGACTTGAGCCACTCCAGAGCTCTGTCAGATATTCCGGTGTCCTGGAGACGCTGCAAAAGGATACCGTGATTAACGGTATCGAATGCGGCGCTCAGATCGAGGAGGATGATTGCCACCGATCCTCCCCGATCTAAGATTCTCCTGGACTCCTCTGTGACTGCCAGCAGTGCTGTCTCGGTCCCATGCCTGGGGCGGAAGCCAGTCTGGGATGGATCGAGAAGTTGGTGTTGTTCGAGAAAAGTTGTTATGATACTGTTTATATGTTTCTCCAGGATTTTGGCTGCCCAAGGCAACAAGGAGATCGGGCGGTAATTGCTGAGGTTCTTGGTGTCAAGATTTGGTTTTTTAATCAGGGCCCTTACCATAGCCTGCTTCCACGCTGCTGGTACTATGCTGGTGGTGATCGAGGTATTGAGTACTTCAAGCAGTGTGGGGAGGATGGTTTGAATCGCCGAAACTAGAACATATGGGGGTGCTGGGTCTCTAGGGGAGCCCGACTTCACCTGGTGCATGAGGGAGGTGAGGTGGTCTGCCTGCAACTGGGGGAATTCCGCCAGCACCGGGGGGTGATTGGATGGGTGATCTGCCTGCAACTGGGGGAGTTCCGCCAACACCGGAAGGTGATTGGGGGAGTGAATTTGAGGGGGACAAGGGGCTGCTTTGATCAGAGCGGTCTGGTCTGTAGAAGGGAAGGATGAGTATATAAGGTTGATTTTCTGAGAAAAGAAATTAGCCAGGTCTTCACAGCGGAGCTGTGGGTTCTCCGTTATAGACGGGGGTGTGGGGAGAGTAATGAGGCTTTTTACTATGCTGTATATCTCTTTTGAGCTGGAGCTGGCCTCTGCGATCTGGTTGGAGTAGTATGAGGATTGCGCACTTTTTATATCTTTTTTGTATGACCTGATGGCATCTCTGTAGATAGTTTTATCTGTTTCCACATAGCCTAGTCGCCATTTACGTTCTAGTCTCTTGCAAAAACGCTTTTTCTCCCTTAGTTCAGTGGAGTACCAGGGAGCTGAAGTTCTGGATCTTTTAAAAACTGTTTTCTTCAGGGGGAGCGTGGCGTTTAGGGAACTCAGAATCCATTCATTGAATGTTTCATTGGCCTGTGAGGGAGTCTGATCAATTGAGGGAGTGGATTTTTGTAATTCCTGGGTCCACTGGGTCAGCGGTATTTTAGACCAAATTCGAGTTTCTTGCACAGTGGGTGTAGGGGGTATAGATTTCTCTGTTGTCCAGAGCAGCGGGACTAAGGCATGGTCTGTCCAGGGAAATGCTGTAGGGGGACAAGCCTTCAAATGTGTGCAGTTGCTGAAAACTGGATCCAGCAAGTGGCCTTTCGTATGCGTAGGAGATGAGACCAGCTGGAGCAGCTGCAAAGCAGATAGGTCCCTACTTAGTTTGTTGGCGATGGAGTTATTGGGGTCGTCAAAGTGTATATTGAGATCACCCAATAACGTGTAGTTGGAAGGCGATAGGGCCAGATCGGCGACTAGCGGTGGCAAAGTTTCATAAAACTGTTTGGGAGTGCCTGGTGGGCGGTATATAAGAGTCCCAGAGAAGCTCAAATTGGGAGAGAAATCCAAGGTAAAGGACATACTTTCACATTCCGGAAAGGGGTTGGGAGTGCAGCGACAGGTGAAACAATCTTTAAAAATGATGGCTAGTCCGCCCCCTCTGTCATGTTCCCGGTCCAGTCTTACAATTTGATATTCCTGCCCCAGGATTTGGACCAACTCAGGGTCAGAGTGAGGGGTTAGCCAAGTCTCCGTTAGAAAAAGAGCGTCTGGTTTTTCCTCTTCGATTAATAGGGAAATCTCTGTGCAGTGTCTAGGAAGAGACCTGCAGAGGAAGAGACCTATCTACTTGCCCAAAGCCCTGCAGCAGCAAGTACCAAAGGAAGCCGACCCTCCAGCAGACGCACTGCAAGACTCTGTCATTTCTCCTGACGAGAAATCCAGCTCCAGTGTTTCCGGGCTACCCTTGCGGGTATCTGGGAAATCGAGTCCCGAGAACGAGATACAAGACCTCCTTCATTCTAGAACAAAGGTACGGAGCTGATTAGACTTCTTAGAGAATTATTGGAATCAGATTCCTGGCAGAGAACTCCTAGACTTAAACTCCTCCTCTTATACTTCCTCCCTCTTACCAGACTTAGGTTAGGTACACCGGGGTAGGCGTATTCTGGAAGCACCAGTTGAGTATTTTAGCCATCCTTTTATCACTGTATGTATTTTATGTATTTATACATTTTATGCACTTTATGGCTTAGAAACCATATCGTGCTTTTACACTACTACTTTATAATACTGTTCGTATTATATGCATTGTACTTCATAGTAAGCTTTACTATTGTAGCAGTTCATTTTCAATGCTTGAGAAAGAAGACTGTTCAATAAATACCTTTTTATTGAAAACGCCCGTCTCTCTATTTCTCTTGCACCTCTGGTGAAACTAAGCATGCACGATTGACTGAGCGAAATAGTTATCTATTGTTTCTGCGACTCTAGAGATTTGATTTCTTATTCTTGGGAAACAAAGTTGTCATGCTTTATGCGGTTGTCAGAAACTAATCCCTTCTTGTTTATTCGAGAAAGTTTCTAGTGACCTCTGAGCTAGCTGCCACTCACAATCATGTCTAATATAGGCGGTAGAGACCTAGTAGTCCTCAGTCCTACGTCTAAACTACAGGATATATTATTCCAATGCGCAGAGCCTATTGGGAATATAGGAACTACACTACAGTGGGGGCGGGCCCTTGATGGGCCTCTTCTGTCTGCAGCTAGGAAGATAAAGGCTCACAATTAACATGAGAGGTTGGGGGAGTGCATCAGTGAAAGGATGTATACAAGGATAGATGGGTGAGTGTAAGGGTGGATGGATGGACAGATGGATGAAAGGATAGATGGGTGAGTGTAAGGGTGGATGGATGAGTGAAAGGGTGAGTGGATGGATGGACGGACAGATGGATGAATGAAAGGACAAATGGATGGGTGAGTGAAAAGAGGGATACATGAGTGAGTGAAAAGAAGGATGGATGAGTGAAAGAATTGATGAATAAGGGAATGGATGGATTGTGAGTGTAAGGGCGGGTGCTGGATGAGTGAGTGAAAAGAGAGATGGGAGAGTGAGTCAAAACAAGGTTGGATGAGTGAAAGGATGGATGGCTGAGTGGAAGGGTTGATGAATAAGTTAAAAGTAGAATGATGGCTGGATGAGTGAAAGGATGGATGGATGAGTGAAAGGATAAATGTAAAGCTGGATGAGTGAAAGAATGAGTGAAAAGGAGGGTGGCTAGATTGTGGGACAAAAGGGTGGATGACTTCTGAGTGAAGGATGAATGAATGGATGAGTAAAGAAGTGGATGGATGGATGGAAAAGTGAAAGGATGGATGGTGGAAGAGCGGATGGATGAATGAAAGGATATATAGCTGAGTTAAAGGATGGAAGGAAGGATGAGTGAAAAGGAGGATAGTTGGAGTAAAATTGCGCATGGATGTAGTGAAAGGGCGGATGGATGGGTGAGCAAAATGATCAGTGTATGACTGTAAGAAGGGCTGGATGGGTTGATTGAAAGGTTTATATATGACAGAATGTAAATGCGAAACAGTGGATTACAGCAGGTGGAGGGAAGGATGTAAGGACGAATCGTTACATGCTTGAATAGAAGAGAAAAGAGAGCTCTTCTGGGGCCGGTCACAATGACTTGATTTGCTTGCTTGGTGCCATAAGAGCTTTGTTTCAAAGTGGGGGTTGTTTTAATTTCCTGGTAATTCCCTTGGTAGTGTTGTGTGGTGTAGTGGTGCCACCTTCCAGCTAGTGTTAACATGATCAGTGAAGTATACTGGGTTTTCTCTACAGTTTTCTCTACAGATGATAGGAGGAGACTAATTCTTGTTACTTTTGAGTGAACTCATTGCTAGTGGCCTCATTTTTGGGTCCCAGTGTAAAGGTGTCCTTCTAGGGTGAGCCTTATAATGTCCCGAAAACCTGTGCAAGTGCAGATGCGAGGCTTCGGTGTCAAGCCCCTTCCAGTTCACCTTGTCTCTCTGCCTGCTGTTGCCACCCAGTTTCCTTCTCTGTCTCCTTTTTAGACTCTTGCACTAGCAAGTGACCCGTCAGTCCACGGCTGCAGACCAGCATTCGTCTCATTTCACTCTGCTATCAGCCTGAACATGCTTCTCTTTACTCAACAGTCTGGGCAAGTCACATGATTGACTACGTCATTACTATGTAAAGGAAGAAGAGAAATGTCTTTTTCTTCACAGCTCTGTGTACTTACATATATTTATAGCACCTACTAGTCCAACCCAGGGTCCTGTACTCCCCCCCCCCATACACCTGGTGTTCTACTGGTCCAATCTATAATCACACCATCCTGCCTTTCCAATTGATTAATGCCTACTAGCCTCTTCTGTAGTTATGCCTATCTGCTCCTTCAATACCCTACTTCCTGTTGCATGTACAGTCAGACACACCTAGTGCCCAAATTACTGGTCCTTCTTGCCCTAACCAGGGTCTTCTACATCTTTTTAGATAAACGCACCTTAAACTGGCTGAATGTTCCCGTGGTATGAACCCATGCTGGGACCAGGTGGTGCAGCACACGGTCTTGCATTTTTACAAACCTGCGAAAAAGAGGAAGAGTTAAAATAGCTCGAAGGTTAGGCTTATAAATTACTTCTTAAAGGAGGCTTCTCCTTCAAATACATTTGATGTAAATCAGCTCCGACATTATTGAGTAATTAAAGTTTAATATGTATATATACTTAAAAACTCAGGCTCTGGTGATCCAACAGATCTAAAATGAACATCTGATTGGCTGCCATGACATGAAGAAAGATGCTGCGGCAGCCATTTTAGGGCTCAGGGACTCAGTCCCCTTTTGAGGAAAAAGATTGAAAAATACATATAGAGGGCAGGGTATGGATACCGTGACCTGCTTGGCCTGGTAGATGGGTTCCAGATGAGCCCCTAGAGCCAAAACATATATATATTTTTTTACTGCTGATCCACTGTAGTAATTTTTTTTAAAAGGGCTTTAGTCAGGGCCCCCAGGTGGGGTGGTCGGTGATTTTATTTGGGGGTCGGGGGGAGAGGACTTGCAGCCATTAGGAGGCCCCAGAAACCCCATTTCTAGGACAAATGGCATTATTATGGGCAGGGCCGGCGTTAGCGCTCGAAGCACTCAGTGAGAAAATCATTTTTTTTGCCCACACACCCTATGGCAGCCTCCTATCACCACCCAAAAGTGCCCCTCATCTCCCTAATTATAAGTTATTGCTAAACACAGCGCCGACACCAGAGGTCTGCGCCCCCTCTACAGGTCAGTGCCCAGTGCGTCCGCACCAGTCGCACTGCCCTAAAGCCGGCCCTGATTATGGGGGGTGGGTATCGGTGACCCTCCACAAACCTTTTAAAGGCCCAGAGACAGATCCCAATGTTGCACAATGTCCTGTCCCAGACACCCCATTCCCCGGAAGACTTTATTGGTCCCTGTCTGGGAGAGTGTGGGCAAGGAATACAAATCTAATTCCCTGCCCACATTCTCTCAGGCAAAGATTATAGCTTTGCTCATTTTTTAACACTCCGAGGTGGAGCTGCATGCTCTCGAGCTACTGTCTGGGGGCTCTCTAGCATTTGGTTCTATGACTGCATTGTGGGGCTGAAGAGCATTAAAGAAAGACACACAACCCAATAGGGGTATTGCTAAATATTTTCTAAAAAGTTACCTAACAGTGCCAAATTAGAGAATAGGTGTCTTGGGTGGCATTCATCAAATTAAGAGTTAAAACTATATACAAGTCCTTCGTTTCTTTTAGGGATCAAGACTGTAGGTGATTCCACAGTCAATGGACTAAATAATAAAAGATTGTGAAATATCCAGGAAGACGTGGCAATGATTAGGAAGCCCGTCCATGAGGGCATGTTAGTGATATCCCTCAATACATTGAATGATATTTCTTTAAAAATAAGAACATTTGTGTTCTGAGAAAAAGCATTATAAGGTTTCCATATTTTTCTCACTTTTTTAGGTGCATGTATTTTAAAGGATTGACCCAGTTTTGCTCAAAGATATCCATTAGGACTATAGTATCGTCCAACATATCCTCGATCAGTATAAAACACAAGGACTACCAGTATGTTCTGAGGGGTTTGACTGTATAGGTTAGTTCTTGGGACAATTTCATGATAATAATTAGACTAACCCTTTATAGAGTGGAATTTAGGTGGGCCATATTTATATATAGGAAATACAAAATGGTGCTTCCATGATATGATGACTCTAAAGCTGAGAATAGTCAGAGTCCATTGGTATGAGAACTTAGGCTGTACCTCTGTATTGCGATGGCCCGTCGATAAAGAACTTCAGGGTCCCTCCCCTCCAGTCGAGGATAGCGCACCAGTTCCGCTGCCTGAAACATGTCCGCATTGAGCCGAAAGTCTTGTTTTTGGGAAGGCTCAATTTTGATTCCCCGTACGCGGATGTCACAGCCTAAATTTGTGAGGAAAGAAAAGAGAAAGGATTGTTTAAACAAATATGGGCTTTGTGATGACAATTAGTGCATGAGGTGCAAAGCGTCAAGTGCGAACTTCATACATCTAGCTTGGGAATGCCCTGGTATCCGTAAGTTTTGTAATGAAGTGTTCGCTGCTTTACTAGAAATGCTAGAGTTGATGCTGCCTGAAACACCGCTAGTTGGCCTTCCATGGTATGACAAAGAGATACCTAAGTCAGGCCGCAAGTTAGCTGCGATAAGCCTATTAATTGCGAAACGTAGGATAGCGATGAGATGGATGCACAAACCATTACCTAAACTAGCAGATTGCTACACAGATCTGATTTATTGCTCCACACAGTCAGATAATTACAATGCAATAATACCTGCCCATTGTCGACCCAAGAATGTATAGGGACCATTTCTGAAATACCTGGCAAAGAAAACTGCAGCAGACACAATAAAGGAGGAACCAGACAGAGAAGGCATTGGTTGAAGTAGAACTGTGCTGAGGCGCTACTTCGCGTTGACAGGAATTAGAGGAACTGTATCCAGAGTGCTTATATCGGAAACATAAAATATTGGTAATATCAATTGTATTGTAAATGGTGTGTATGGATGCACCACTTGATGTGTGTCATAGTTTGTGTGTTGATGACACAATGACATATGCTACTTGTATTGCTGTATGCAATGTAAAAGTTAAAAAAAGTTTACAAAAAAGAGGAATAGGTAAGAGGCTGTGATCCATCTCAGGATCCATTTGAGAAGACTTCTACAAGGCCACTTTACCTCAGTTAATCTCTACCATGCTGCTGCACTTAATGAGTTGGTAACATCATTTTAATGTAGCTCTTCAGAAATGAAAAATGCTAGTCAAGCTTTCCCCCCTAAAGAAGTGCAATATCTGCTCAATCTTTGTACTTATTATATATTCTGCCATCTGCCTTTTCTTCACCAGCTGTCCTCTGCAAATCACTCAAAACCATGTTTTAAGACATTAAGGAAAACTTTGAAATATTTACTTTCAATTTGTGGTTTGTATATTTTACAGTGAAAACAATAATCCAGAATAGGTTTCAACAAAAAACATTTCAACAAATGGTCTACTTTTTTTTTGCATCTAAGTGGTCCAGTCCTACTTCAGGTGAGACTACTATTGTAGATTTTATTACAGTGCCTGTTATTTTCCCAGAAGTTGCAAAATGGGCCAATAATGTTTCCAATGGAATATTGATATAGAGCAAAACATGTTTCTTTTTAGGAATTACCCAATTGAGCCCTCTGACCCTGGGATTT
The DNA here is from genome assembly GCF_964263255.1 of Lissotriton vulgaris. Classification (NCBI taxonomy): domain Eukaryota; kingdom Metazoa; phylum Chordata; class Amphibia; order Caudata; family Salamandridae; genus Lissotriton; species Lissotriton vulgaris. Next base: position 268,388,873 of record NC_141685.1, read on the forward strand.
ACCTAGTTTTAATAACTTTATGTATTTATAGATTGATGAAATGGTCATGTCTTTATTGAGGGTAGACCTATTTTCCTCATTTATTTTTGAGAGACTGATTCTTTCCAGGTATCTGTTGTATTCCATTAGTTGAGACCTCCTTATCTGAATTGTATATGTTTTTGTAGAAGGAGTGAAATGCCTCCAAAATGTATTTAGTTGATGTGCTGGTTGTACCAGCTGGATCTCTGAAGGCTGGTATAATTATTTTGAGTCTGGTAAATATTAGATAGGGGGTTGCCTGCTTTATTTTTCATACAAATATTCATAGTCTTACCTCTTGTCACCTGTGTATGACCTTTGTCACTTAACACCTTAGCTGCTAATGCTTTTCCCCTCCTGTGCTGCATTTACTCAATCCCCATTGTTCATGACGAGCTCAGCTCATCATAAGCACAGCTCCACTGTGCCTCATGACGAGCTGAGCTCGTCATGAGCAGCGAAGGGGTTAAAATATTGTTGCATTTATATTTAGGTATTGTGTGCTCTTGAATCAATAATTGGTTCCTGAAACATAAAAGTTTACATTACAGGGAATACATTTTCACCCCGACTTCATTTGGTGTCAGGCTGTATGTTTTGTTTTTACCCACCATAATGTGTTTTTGATTTCAAAGTATTTTATTAAGAATTTTACATATACACTTGATCATCGTACCCAGTAGTGTTGCTTTTTGTAAGCGCCAATGGATTTCTGGTGATGCCCCCTGTTTTTTTGTTAAACTCTAGAAAAGGTTCTTAATTCTCAAGTAAAAAATAATAATTATCCTCCATTCTTTGAGTTTTAGAGCAGATCAACTAAGCGTGTAATCACATAAGATACATGTGTGACCTGATATTATTATAGGATCATGTGCTTTACTGGTTAATAGATAGTAATTTCTGGAGATTGTATTATGTGGAGGAGATGCAAACGTGTAATCTCTACCCTTTGGGTTATGACGATACCATGTCTCAGAGAGGTGTGTATTCCAAATATTTATCTTTCGAAAATGATGTTTTAGGTCTAAATTTGGCATTAGAAAATGTGTCAAGAATACCATCCATTGAGAAGTGAAAGTCACCACCAACAGCTAGGCCTATATCATATTGAAGGTTGATAACAACTTTGGTGAGGTTTGCCCAAAAGTTAAAGGTATCAGTATTAACAGTGCAAATAATACTCACATAAACTTCTATGCTATCTTTCCTTAGTTTATCAGCCACACCAGTCATTTTTTTATTAGAAACAACTAGCACCCCGTCCCGACGTTGTCCGGGTATGAATTGCTGCTGGCCAATAGTATATTGTTTTGTAGGGTTTCGTTTTGATAGCATTTCTTATCTTTGACAGGCCTGTGAAACGCTCCTATTCACAGTGCACTGCTGATGCACTTAAGAGTGTGTGTTCAGTAGTGTGTGAACTCGAGTTTCCCTACTTTATTTTTCCTTGCAATATTATATAGCGCAAACTCGACAACATGGTATGAGCACAATTTACATTACAGAAGAACACATTCATTTGTGGTAGGCAAGGAGAGACAAAGCAATTTGCCTGGAATCACAGGATGTTGAGCTGATGCCAAGATTCGAACGTAGCTCCCCAGCTCTAAAGTTCGCAATTCTAGAACTTGTGGCGGGAGGTGTGTCTAAAAGTGTATGTCGGTGCTGGCCATCAATGAGAGAGACCTGTGCATTTTTCAAATCTTTGGTGAAAAAATATGAGTATGTTGCTGGAGATGTGGGACGCCGTGCCACCAATGTACTTACCGGAGGAGGGTAAACACACATTATTCAACTTTCTTTCTGCATACCATCACTCCGCATACTTACATTACGAAAGTACCATGACTCCACAATGACATTATAACGCATGGCATTACATTTTATATGCTTTTACCACGCATACATTTACAAGGAAATTCGTTGTAAATGCATGAATGATAAAAGCATGTTTTTTTATTAATGTTTGGGTAGGGTAAGTATGGGTATAGGGGTATATGTTTTGGGGTACTGAGGTATATGTTTTGGGGTGTTTAGGTATTTTAATGGTTCAGATATAGTTTTGGGTTATAGGGTACAGGGGTAGGTTTAGAGATAGGTATGTGTTTTGGGGTACAGAGGTATTTTTAGGGTTCAGGGCTAGGTTTGGGTATTGGGGTATAGGGGTATTTTTAGGGTTCAGGGCTAGGTTTGGGTTTTGGGGTACAGGGGTATTTTTAGGGTTCAGGGCTAGGCTTGGGTTTTGGGTACATGGGTATTTTAGGGTTCAGGGGTAGGTTTGGGTTTTGAGGTACAGCGTTATTTTTATGGTTCAGAGCTAGGTTTGGGTTTTGGGGTACAGGCGTATTTTTATGGTTCAGGGGTAGGTTTGGGTTTTGGGGTACAGGGGTATTTTAAGGGTTCAGAGCTAGGTTTGGGTTTTGGGGTAAAGGGGTATTTTGGGGTTCAGGGGTAGGTTTGGGTTTTGGGGTACAGGGGTATTTTTAGGGTTCAGGGCTAGGTTTGGGTTTTGGGGTACAGGGGTATTTTTAGGGTTCAGGGGTAGGTTTGGGTTTTGAGGTAGAGGGGTATTTATAGGGTTCAAAGCTAGGTTTGGGTTTTGAGGTACAGGGTTATTTTAGGTTTTAGGGACAGGTTTGGGTTTTGGGGTACAGGGTATATTTATAGGGTTAAGGTGGGCTAGTGTTTAAGGGTGTAGGGGTATTTTAAGGAGTAAGGGTGGGTTATGATTATGGGGTGCAGGGGTATTTAAAGGGAGCAGGGTGGACACCCGGAGCTGGAATGTACAGAACCTGGGAAGAAAAAACAATGAAATATTGGGCACAACGCACGCTTTTTTTCCGTAATACCGTGCCCCGCACACGCCCACGCCCCCAGCACACGCCCACAGCACACGATATGAGACATGGCATGAAGGGTGGAACGTACCACACGCCCCCAGCGTTTGTCACTCCCCCAGCACACGCCAACAAGGGACTACTTTGCTGCCACGGATCTTTTACTTTTTAAAAGTATCTGGTGGGCGTCTGCATAGCCTATGTCCTTCTGCTGCAGCTGCCCTTTCCAACGCTGTATTGGGTGTTGTGATTGGTGCTGTGGTTCCTGAGATTACCTGCCTCAAAGGTTTGGGCTCTCTCTTTATTATATTACTAGCAGCCCGTCCCGACGTTGTCCGGGTATGAATTGCTGCCGACCAGTAGTATATTGTTTTGTAGGATTTCGTTTTGATAGCATTTCTTATCTGTGACAGGCCTGTGAAACGCTCCGATTCACAGTGCACTGCTGATGCACTTAAGAGTGCGCATTCAGTAGTGTGTGAACTCGAGTTTCGATACTTTATTTTTCCTTGCAATATTATATAGCGCGAACTCGACAACATGGCATGAGCACAATTTACATTACAGAAGAACACATTAATTTGTGGTAGGCACGTGGAGACAAAGCAATTTGCCTGGAATCACAGGATGTTGACCTGATGCCGAGATTCAAACGTAGCTCCCCAGCTCTAAAGTTTGCAATTCTAGAACTTGTGGCGGGAGGTGTGTCTAAAAGTGTATGTCGGTGCTGGCCATCAATGAGAGAGGCCTGTGCATTTTTCAAACCAGTGGTGAAAAAATATGAGTATGTTGCTGGAGATGTGGGCCGCCGTGCCACCAATGTACTTATCAGGGGATGGTAAACACCCAATATTCCGCAGACCATCACTCCGCATACTTTCATTATGAAAGTACCATGACTCCGCAATGCCATTATAACGCATGGCATTACATTTTATATGCTTTTACCAGGCATACATTTACAACGAAATTCGTTGTAAATGCATGAATGGTATAAGCATGTTTTTTTAAATGTTTGGATAAGGTAAGCATTGGTATAGGGGTATATGTTTTGGGGTACTGAGGTATATGTTTTGGGGTGTTTGGGTATTTTAAGGGTTCAGATATAGTTTTGGGTTGTGGGGTACAGGGGTAGTTTTAGCGTTTAGGGATAGGTATGGGTTTTGGGGTATAGGCATATTTTTAGGGTTCAGGGCTAGGTCTGGGTTTTGGGGTATATGGGGAATTTTTAGGGTTCGGGGGTAGTTTTGGGTTTTGGAGTACAGGGGTATTTTAAGGGTGCAGGGCTAGGTTTGGGTTTTGGGGTACAGGGGTATTTTTAGGGTTCAGGGCCAAGTTTGGGTTTTGGGGTACAGGGGTATTTTAGGGTTCAGGGGTAGGTTTGGGTTTTGGGGTACAGGGTTATTTTTATGGTTCAGGGCTAGGTTTGGGTTTGGGGTGCAGGGGTATTTTTAGGGTTCAGGGCTAGGTTTGGGTTTTGGGGTACAGGGGTACTTTAAGGGTTCAGGGCTAGGTTTGGGATTTGGGGTACAGGGGTATTTTAGGGTTCAGGGGTAGGTTTGGTTTTTGGAGTACAGGGGTATTTTTCGGATTTAAGTATAGGTTTGGGTTTTGGGGTATAGGGTATATTTATAGGGTTAAGATGGGTTAGTGTTTAAGGGTGTTGGGGTATTTTAAGGAGTAAGGGTGGGTTTTGATTATGGGGTGCAGGGGTATTTAAAGGGAGCAGGGTGGACACCCGGAGCTGGAATATACAGAACCTGGGAAGAAAAAACAATGAAATATTTGACACAACGCGCGCCCCGCACACACCCACACCCCCAGCACACGATATGAGACATGGCATGAAGGGCAGAATGTAAAAACAACAGTTGATGGACAGAATGCAGAACAATGTCATACATTCACCCCAATACTGAGATCTGGGCCTAAATCCATCATTTTTTTTGCACTCCACACCACCCCAGTTCAATCATGGCCATATGCAAATCCGCCTTGACCCTGTGCCTCATGGGAACATTCCAGGCCGATCAGCCGTCTTCAGCCAAGATAGCTTGACTCCAGTGGTGTGGAGAGCATGGGACTCACGTCTGAGCATACCCATCCCACACGGGGTGACAAATGCAAAAACAACAGTTGATGGACAGAATGCAGAACAATGTCATACATTCACGAAATTCGTTGTAAATGCATGAATGGTAAAAGCATGTTTTTAAAAAATGTTTGGATAAGGCAAGTATGGGTATAGGGGTATATGTTTTGGGGTACTGAGGTATATGTTTTGGGGTGTTTGGGTATTTTTTTTTTTCAAAACCATTTTTATTAGAGGGACAAGCAAGTGCAGGCACAGCCCTCCACAATCAGGAGGAGACTGTCAACAGCAAGTATAAAAAAGGCACATTTATGGCACAGCATCGAACCCCTCGTATACAGCAAGTTTCAAAATATTCAGAACACACAGCCACCCACCAACCCCCCAGAACTCCCCCCAATCCCCAACTACTGCCCACCCCTTATCCCACCCTAACCCTGTGCACGTGATCATTAAGCAACCAGAATAGAAGAGGGACATATGTGGGGCCGGCCAGCGGCCTAAGGTGCAGGGTCCACATCTTGAGGCAATGCATCGTCCATGTCCATGGGAGGGTCGAGGGGGAGGCCCCTATAGTCCGCCCACCGCTTCCATATTTTGAAATGCTTGCGGGGGCACCCCCCGAGCCTCAAAAACAGGCTGCTCCAGTCCCATGATGAAGTCCAGGCCTGCCTTCCATGCACTAAGGGGAGGGGCTCGTTCGCTTTTCCAGGCCTGCGCCAGGTCCCTCTTTGCCACCACCAGTGCCAACAGCAGTAGGTGGCGCTTGTGGACGTTGCCCCCAATGTTTTCCAACACATGCAAAAGGCCCAACCGGGGTGTACGGGGCAAGTCCCATCCCAGCACCTCAGACAGGCAACCCCAAACCCCAGCCCAAAACCGAGTCAACCGCTCACAAGACCATACAGTATGAAGGAGGGTGCCCCTCTCTGAACCACACCGCAGACACTCCGGGTTGGCAATCAGACCCGCCCGCCACAGTCGCTCCCTCGTAAAATAAGCTCGGTGCAGATATTTAAATTGTATAAAGCGGAGGCGGACTGCAATGGCCGTCCCCCGGGGGGATTCCAGGGCTTCGCGCCAATCGTCTTCGTCCAAGGGGCCGACATCGGCTTCCCATAGGGCCTTCAGTGTCAGGAGTGAGGGGGAGCAGTGCGTGACCAGGGATCGGTAGATCTGGGAGACTTTTTTATCACCCAAGTCACACATAAACAGCTTTGCTTCTATGGGACTGAAGTCTGGGAGCTGCTCCAGCCCTACCAGGCTAGGAGTAAGGGCGTGGCGGAATTGGAGGTAGCGAAAGAACTGGGACCTGGGCATGTCGAACTCAGTGCTGAGCTCCTGAAAGGATTTAAGAGTGGTGCCGGAGAGGACATGCCCCAGGGACGAAATCCCGATTGTGTCCCAGCCGTCAAAGCCCTGCAGCGACGCCAGCGCCGGCAGCAGGCCGTTACGCCACAGCGGAGTCTCCGCCGTAAGTTTGCCCCACCACCCCATGCGGTGTAGAGCCCTCCGCCAAACGGCAAACACTAAGCAGCAACCGTCTCCTCCTGGCCGAGTACAGCAGAGTGTGGAGAGAGGCGCTGTCCATCAGAATGTGCTCCAGGGCATAGGCCGGGTCACCACGGTCCCCATACCACCACTCATTGAGAACCAGGAGATGGGAGGCCTGATAGTAGGACAGCATATCCGCGGTAGCCAAGCCACCGCAGTAGGTAGAGAGGAAACACGTACGGAGCGCCACTCTAGAGGCACCTCCAGCCCACAAGAACCTGCCTAACACTGAGTCAACACTGCGAAACCACTGCGGGTCAATCGGGTATGGATGGTTCTGCAGCTGGTAAAGAAGACGAGGCAAGGCCACCATTTTGAAGATGGCCGACCGGCCATATATGTTAAGGGGCATACGTGTCCACGTTTTGATGTCCAGCTGGACCCGGTCCCAGACCGGCTGAATGTTCCGGCCCCATGCCACCGTAGGCGAGGCAGAGAGAAAGACTCCCAAGTACTTCACCCCCTCCACTGCCATCCGAAGGGAGGCTGCCCATGGAAGGTCCATCGCGCCATCACCCAGCGAGTCGATTTGCGCGGGTTAAGATAGAGTCCCGACGCCTGGCCGAAGCTCTGCATCAACTCCAGAACCCGGGGGCCAGTAACTCGGAGGTCGGTCATAAAGAAGAGCACGTCGTCTGCATATAAAGCAATGCGGTCCGTGTGGTCCGAGCCCCAGACGAAACTCCGATACAGCGCGTCAGCGCGGACCCTAGCAGCCAGCGGCTCCATGGCCAGCGCAAATAGGTAGGGAGAGAGTGGACACCCCTGACGTGTGCCTCGGGTAACCGGGAATCGTGCCGAGGCCGCCCCCGATATCCGCACCGAGGCAGTAACCTCCGTGTAGAGCAAGCGGACGTAGGAGATGAAAGTCGGGCCAAGGTTCAACAGCGGTAGAAGAGTGAATAGGAAGGTCCAACTGACGGAGTCAAAGGCGCTGTCTATGTCGGTCAGCAACAACGCCGCCTGGTCCTCCGAGGCACCGATAGCATCAATCGCCGCCTGCGCCCGCCGAATGTTGTGCCGCCTCGCCCGGCGCGGCATAAAGCCAGCTTGATCAGGATGCACGAGGGCAGTGATGTGTGGAAGCAGGCGGTTCGCGAGTGCTTTGGCCAAGAGCTTGGCCTCAAAATTAATAAGGGAGATAGGTCGGTAGGAGTCGTGGCGGTCCGGGGGTCGCCCCGGCTTCTGGAACACACCGATCTCAGCATGCCGCCAGTCCGGCGGCCCTGCCCACGCGCTGCCTCCAATGCACGCAAGTAATGCGGCCCTAGCTGCAGATGGAATTTTCGATAGAACTCACTGGGGAAGCCGCTTGGTCCAGGCGCTTTGCCCACATTCAATTGACCTAGCGCATCTCCAAGTTCCTCCGCCGTCAGGGGGAGGTCAAGAGCGTCCCGCACCTCATCTGACACCGCAGCCGGGGGGACCGAGGCAAGATAGTCGGCGATGGCGGCGGGAGCAAGAGCCTCCTGGGAGGCGTACTGACCCCTATAGTAATGCGCAAAGCTTGCGGCCAGAGTAGCCGGGTCCGTGATAGCCACACCCGCAGCGTCTACAAGGCCTGGGAGCGTAAGAGGCTGCAAGGTTTGTTGACATAGTCGATGAAGCATCTTGCACGATTTGTCGCCCCACTGATATACCCGGCTACGGGTGGCCAGCCACGCTTGTCGAGCCTCATTCAATAGGATTGCAGAGTGCGTCTGCTGCGCCTGCAGGAGTTGTCGCAGGGAGATGTCATCCGCCGCAGTTCTGTGGCGCGCCTCCAGTTCCTCCACCCGTTCCGCCGCCGCGGCTATGCCCTCTAACCGCGCCCGGCGAGCCGACGAGCACCATGCTAGATCGACACCCCGCAGCGTGGGTTTCATGGCTTCCCAAACTGTCACCGCGTCCACCCCCACATCCAGATTATCCTGCCAGTACTGGGCAATAGCGCCACGAATATGCTGGGAGTAGTCGGGTCGCTGCAGATGCCACGTGGACATCCGCCATCGGAAGGGCTGGCGCGGTCTATGTAGGTATATCTGGACCGCCACCGGGGAATGGTCGGAGAGCCCGCGAGGCCGAATCGCCGCCCCCTTCACTCTGGCAAGGCAGGCCCGTGGGACGAAGACATAGTCTAGGCGCGAAAGGGAGCCATGAACCGCTGAGACGTAAGTGTACTCGCGGCGCTCCGCGTGTAAATGCCGCCATACATCAGCCCAACCCAATACATCCAACATAGCGCCCAGACGCGTAGGAGTGGGGACAGGCGCTACCCCAAGACTCCGCTGCCGGTCCACAGCCACATTCACCACATCATTCCAATCGCCGCCAATCACCGCCAAAGAATCGGGGAGTTCAGCCCATAAAGCGAATAACCGTTCAGCCAGAGCCCATTGCAGAGGGGGGGGAGCATACACACACCCAAACACCACCGGCTCCACACCAACTCTCCCCTGGATGAACACGAAGCGCCCCTGGGGGTCTAGCCACTGGCGCTCCTGTGTGTACGCCAGGCGCCTATGAACAAGAATAGCCACCCCCCTGGAGCCCCTGGCAAACCCGGCATGGAACACCTGGTGGAAACCAAAGCGCTGGAGACTTAGGGCCTTCGTACCAAGCATGTGCGTTTCTTGGAGCATGAGCACGTCTGCAAGATCCCTTTTGGCCCAGCGTAGTACCGCCCCCCGTTTTATCTTATCCAAGAGACCCCGGACATTCCAGCTAAGAATGTGCATAGCGGCGCCAGAAGGCGCCAAGCAAGGGACGTCAGCCATCATCTCGATACAGCAAACCCCACACACCCCAGCCCCCGGCCCAGGCCCCAACCCCCACATTAGCATAGGTCAGAAAGATCACGTGCACCCCAACGAACAGTACCCCAATTCCCACATCCCCCACACAGCCAACCCCCCCGACACACCACCAAACCAACCCCGACCCCCCACCCCCACCCCAATACCTCAAGAAACAATGAAGTACCTGTCGCGGCATACGGTAGTTAAGGCACAAAACAGAGCACCAAAAGTTAGGCATACCAATGGATCCCACTTACCCCTCAAGTACTAACCAAGCACACACCCCAAAACACGAACCTCCCCAACCCCAACAGCAGGAGGCAGCCCACCAAACATGCCCACCCCCCCCCACCTCCATCAATAAGCATCAGCAATAACATCGCATATATAGTGCATTGGTCCACATGAGTCCCGTTGAGGCCCGTAAAGGCCAAGTAATACTGCACCAGATCCGGCCTGGGTCGTTGAACAGCGCTCCGCCGTGTCAGCAGGTAACCCCAAGCGAGAAGTAGATATCAGTAGAAGGGTCAGCCGTTGGAAGTCACGACCCCCCGCCAGAATGATCTGTCTCCGGCTGCGTGTCGCCCAAAAGAGGGTCCCGAGACAGGGATCTCCGCCTCGATCGGGACTTGCGGTGCCGCTTCCCTTTGGCCGGCTGTTCGCCCCGCTCCTGAGAAGAACTGCGGGGAGAGCCGGCGTGGAGCCCCGGCTGAACACGTGGGCGAAGCCGGACCGCCTCATCGGTCCAAGCAAAGACGGCCTCCGGGGTATCAAAGAAGTGGGTCCTTGAGTTGAAAATGACCCGAAGGCGGGCCGGGTATAGCAGGGAGTACTGGAGTTTCAGGCCCCGGAGTCTGGCCTTGGCCGCCAGAAAGGAGAGTCGCTGCTGTTGAACCAACTTTGTATAGTCATGATTTTGCAATTATCGAACTGCAGGGTGTCCTTGAGCCTCGCCTCCCGGAGGATGACATCTCTGTCGTGGTAGTTCAGGATCCGGGCTATGATCGGGCGAGGCCGCTCTCCAGCCGGAGGCTTCTGTGTCAGGGCCCGATGGGCTCGTTCCATCACAAAACAGTTCGATAGGACGTCCGGGGGCAGCCAGCTCTCCAGCCACCGGGAAAGGAAGACGTCCATAGGCCCCTTCTCGCACCCCTCCGGAAAGCCCACAAAGCGGAGGTTGTTTCGCCGTGCCCGCCCTTCGGCGTCCTCCACCCGGAGCGCTAGGCCCCACTGCGTCTGTTCCAGATCGGCGACCCTCTTCTTCAGTGCACCCACATCGCCTTCCACCGTCGTGACCCGGGTTTCTGTCTCTGTGATGCGGGCCACCGCATTGCGAAGGTCCTGGCGCAGCAACATCACGTCGGCGCCCACCGCGCCGATCTTCGCGTCCAGCATGTCCCGGGATTGCGTGATGGCCGTGAGCAACGCTGCATTGTCCGGGCCGGCCGTCTGACTCCCCCCGGCCGCTCCAGCACCATTCCCCGGGCCAGCAAACCTGTCCATGGGCCCCGTCGTGGCCGCGGTGTGGCCGCCTCTGCCCCTCGTCATGGCCGCCGACGGGGTGGGCCGATGGAAAGAATCCGCTACGGGTCACTGGAGGGACGGTTACAGGTGCAGGCTGTCCCACGTCGTCGGGAGAGAAAGCAGACCCTGGAGCGAGGGAGGGGACTCCTCCGTCCACCGAGGCGCCGGGGCCACCAGGCCAGGGTCCACCGCCGGATCCTCCGTCCCCGGGCCCGCCGCAGCCCCGCTAGAGACAAGACGGGGCAATCAGGATATGTTGGAGGTCCCCTCCATCGACGAGCCGGGACCACTCTCTGCCGGGCACGGTCACGAGCCCCTGACTCCGGCTCCAGTGACTCCGCCCCGACAGCGCGGGCCAAGTTGACTGAGGCCCCGCCGGTCCCGTGGCGCCACCAGCGGGAGGATGAAAAATCGAGGCCCCGGCTCGCCACGCGGCAAGTAGGCCCAGAATGGACGGCCCTCGATGGTCGCGCCAGCGGGCGCCCGGAGCTCAATGAAGCACACCACCAGGATCCTCTGGACTCCAGGAAACTCCTGCACTAGCTGAGATGGGGGAAGAAGAGGTAGGGCCAGGATAAGTTAGCGGAGAAAGAACGGGCTGGCAGGAGCTCTACAGAGCCGCGTTCGCCATCTTCGCTCTCGAAGCCACGCCCCCGTGTTTGGGTATTTTAATGGTTCAGGTATAGTTATGGGGTACAGGGGTATTTTTAGGGTTCAGGGCTAGGTTTGGGTTTTGGGGTATAGGGGTATTTCTAGGATTCAGGGGTAGGTTTGGGTTTTGGGGTACATGGGTATTTTAAGGGTTCAGGGCTAGGTTTGGGTTTTGGGGTACAAGGGTATTTTTAGGGTTCAGGGCTAGGTTTGGGTTTTGGGATACAGGGGTATTTTAGGGTTCTGGGCCAGGTTTGGGTTTTGGGGTACAGGGGTATTTTTAGGGTTCAGGGGTAGGTTTGGGTTTTGGGGTACAGGGGTATTTTAAGGGTTATGGGCTAGGTTTGGGTTTTGGGGTACAGGGGTATTAGGGTTCAGGGCTAGGTTTTGGTTTTGGGGTACAGGGGCATTTTTAGGGTTTAGGGATAGGTTTGGGTTTTGGGGTACAGGGTAGATTTATAGGGTTAAGATGGGTTAGTGTTTAAGGATGTTGGGGTATTTTATAGAGTAAGGGTGGGTTATGATTATGGGGTGCAGGGGTATTTAAAGTAGGGGTGGGCGGAATTGGCGCGAACTTGGTACAATAAATCCGCAATATTTAGTTCCGTCAGATTTCCAATTATTAAAACAGAAACCTCATATATTCAAGGTAAAATAACAAGTATTTATACATGCTAAAATGCATATAGTCATTTCACAAAAGTGAAATTAGCTTCCAGCAAGCAGTGAGAGAGGTGATGATTTTGAGATCAAGCCCCTGCAAACCATTATGGGACGAGATTAGCAGTGGGAAGTGAATATTATAGTATCCAAATAATTCTACAAAGAGCTGCAGTTCACCTCGTTCTCCCCAGTTGTCCCCAAAAGGCAAATGCAATAGCATTTAAAATATTATACATCAAGCTGCAGTTCACCTCATGGTCCCTAGATGTCCCTGATGAGGCAAATGCAATAGCATTTAAAATATTACACATCAAGCTGAATTTCACCTCATGTCCCTAGATGTCCCTGATGATGCAAATGCAATAGCATTTAAAATATTATATATCAAGCTGCAGTTCACCTCGCCGTCCCTAGATGTCCCTGATGAGGCAAATGCAAGAAAACAAGTTACTTACCTGTAACTTCAGTTATCCAGTATTGGTATCTTTCATAGATTCACATGCCTGAATCATTCCCAGTCGTCGAGGCTGGAGTCCCACGGTAAATAAAAAAGCAGTGCCAAAAGCACTTTGTAGTAGTAGGCCCTAGAAAAAGGCCTGAGTCCTATATTATAGTAGCCTATCTACATCATTATGCTAAAAGACCCAAAGTCTTTGCTCCAACCAATCAGCTCACAGCACCCTCTAGAACCTTCCCTGCAGAGCCAGCTCTCCTCAGATTTTCGTAGCACAAGTGGGAACAAGTATCCCAAACTTAGAGAACTGACTCGCCGGGGAGGAGGGTGGGTGCATGTGAATCTATGAAAGATACCAATACTGGATAACTGAAGTTACAGGTAAGTATCTTGTTTTCTTATCCAGTATTGGGGTATCTTTCATAGATTCACATGCCTGAATCAGAATAGCAAGCAGTAAGCCAGGCAAAGTCGGTTGCGGATGGTGGGAGACTTATTACAGTGCACCCCCATGAATGTATCGTCAACAACCAACAAACGCCTAGAGATTGATCTATTAATAAATCATGTTCAAGTTCAACATTGAAATTATGCATTTTCTTTCTGGAAAGAAATCTTAAGCATCATACAAAAATACACAACATGTTAGCATATGTCTGCATATTTAAAAACAATCTATTGAATTGCATGTACTTTACATGAAATAAGTGAACATCAGTACCTGAACATACTCCTTATGGAAACAGGTGACGTAAAACAGCTTGGCCCACTGCCGCATCATCCTGATTTGCTGATTGCAGGCAGTAATGGCTTGTAAACGTGTGGACATTCTTCCATGTCGCAGCACGGCAAATGTTCTCAAGCGTCACTCCTGCAAACAAAGCCGCAGACGCTGCTACAGCTCTTGTGGAGTGAGATCGAACAGATCTTGTCAATGGTCGATTAGCCTGGACGTGGCAGAATTGAATAGCGGATGCGATCCATCTTGAAATCGTGGCTTTAGTAACCGCTTTCCCCAATGTAGTCTGGCCATAAGCTACAAACAGTTGATCTGATTTTCTCAAAGTCTTGGTTCTCTGAAGATAGAATTTTAAGCATCGTTTGATGTCCAAAGAATGCAATGTCTTTTCAGCCGGGGTTGACGGGTTTGGAAAGAAAACTTTCAGCTTGACAGGTTCATTTAGATGAAACTGGGAAGGCACTTTCGGTATGAACGTTGGATTCGTTTGCAAAGTGACATAGTCCTGGGAGAAATGTAAAAAGGGCTCCTTTATAGTGAAAGCTTGAATTTCTCCCTCTCTTCTTGCGGAAGTTAGCGCCAGTAATAAAGCAATCTTCCATGTCAATAACTTTAGGTCGGCTCTATGGATAGGCTCGAACGGATGCTTCATCAGCTGTGATAGAACCGTGTTGAGCTCCCATTCCGGTGGTGAGGGCTTCACTGGGGGATAAGCCCGGAACAGACCCCTCATAAATTGCTTGATTAGCGATGAAGAGCAGAGTTATTGAGTGTTAGTCATCTTTCTGTACCTGGATAAGGCCACTAAGTGGACCTTTATTGATGAAAAAGAAAGACCAGATTGCGCTAAATGCAATAAATAGGGTAATATCTTTTCTGCCGGCGCCTCAATAGGGTGTAAAGCACTAGAGATGCACCATGCGCAAAAACGTTTCCACTTAAGACGATAAGTTTTTAATGTACTCTGGGCTCTTGCCTTCTCTAAAATGTCTCGGCAGTCCTGAGGAATTTGAAGATGTTCGAATTCTAGGAAGTTAGGAGCCATGCGTGCAATTTCAGCGATTGAGGATCTGGGTGAAGTACCTGACCCTCGTTGCGTGACAGTAACTTCGGAGTTACACGCAGTTTGATTGGTGGTTCCTGTGAAAGTAGCATGAGTTCCTGAAACCAATACTGGCGAGGCCACTTGGGAGCAATGAGGAGAAGGCGACAACTCTCCATTTTCATTTTGCGCACCACTCGTGGAATCAGATGGATCGGAGGAAAAGCGTATGCATAGGTCCCTGACCATCGCATCGAAAGGGCATTCCCCCTTGACCCCTGTTGAGGATATCTGCTGGCGTAGTACCGGCATTTCTTGTTCTGGTGGGTCACAAATAGGTCCAACCTGGGTTTGCCCCATCTCTGAAACACATAGTTCAACTGGTCGTTGTCCAGTTCCCACTCGTGGCAATCTGACAATGTTCTGCTCAGTTTGTCTGCCAAGGTGTTGTAGAGGCCTCTGACGTGCTCCACTTTGAGAGTTATGTTGTGAACTGTTAACCACTTCCATAACTCTTGGGCTTGTTTGGATAACGTTGCTGATCTCGTTCCTCCCTGCTTGTTGATATAAAACATGCTTGTGGTGTTGTCCATTCTGACTAGAACCGAGGATCCTACTATCCTGGGGAGGAACGCTTGAAGAGACAGACAAATGGCTTTCAACTCTAGACTGTTGATGTGGCATTTCTTGTGTTGCTGAGACCATTTTCCTTGCGCTTGCAGGTCCTGGAGATGACCACCCCAGCCCTCCATGGACGCATCCGTCGTCAGAATAAAATCCGGAGGATTCTGCAAGAATGAGAGCCCCTGTTCCAGATTGCTGATCTGAGACCACCATTGGAGTGCATGCACCATCCTGTTGGTGATTGTGATGGTGTCCTCGAATGAACCTGTCGCTTGATGTCATTGACAGTTTAGCTCCTCTTGCAGTGGCCGCATCTTTAGACGCGCCAATGGAATGAGGTTGATGGCTGAAGAACACATCCCCAGAAGTGATGAAAATAGGCGAACTGAAAGTGACCTTCTTCTTGCCAGTTTTTTGGCCAACGCCTGCAGTCGGAGCTGTCTCTCTCGAGATAAGGATGCCTTGCATTCCACTGTGTCCAAGCAAGCTCCTAGGAACAACAGGTTTTGTTTTGGATCCATTTGAGATTTGGTTTTGTTGATTGTGAGGCCTAGCGATGCGAAGAGATTGCGGCATACTGTAATATCGGATCTTACTTTGGCTTCTGATGGACCTTTGACTAGCCAGTGGTTTGGGTGGATTGGGATGTGGAAGTATGCGTCTTCCATGTCCAAGGAAGCCATGTAATCTCCCTCGTTGAGGCAACTGAGAATGTCCGAGAGGGTGACCATTCGAAATCCCTGCTTCTTGAGATATTTGTTCAGATTGCGTAGGTCTAGGATCGGTCGCCATTCCCCTGTTTTCTTTTTTATGAGGAAAAAACGGGAATAAAAACCTGCCCCTCTCTGATGATTTGGAACGTTCTCTATTGCGTTTTTGAGAAGCATAGCTTGCACTTCCTTGAACAATAAGTGAAGACGAGGGGGAGGGGGACCCCTGGGCGGAGTTGGTGGAGGTTTGGTGATGAACTCTAGGGTGTGGCCATGTTGTATCAAGTCTAACACCCACCGATCCGTTGTTATATTCTGCCATTGCTGTTAGAAAGCAGATATCTTCGCGCCCACGGGAAGGTAAGGGATTGGAGGTGGCGCCCAATTGCTCTTACTGTTTCTTGTGACTGTCTCGTCCTTGGTTGTTTGCGCGCCTTCTTCCTCCTTGGCGAGAGAAACCAGCCGATCCAGATTGTCTATAAGAGGACTGATAGTTTTGGCGGTATTGTTGTTGATATTGCCTGCCTGGCTGGTAATAACTTCCTCTGGACGAATAACCTCGTCCTCTAGCTCCTCTGAACGATCCTCTTTTATATTGCAATGATCCTAGTGACTTTGCAGTATCTGTGTCAGTTTTAATCGTTTGGAGAGCCTCATCGACATGCTTCCCAAAGAGGGACTCTCCGTCATATGCCATGTCCAGTATTTTCAATTGAACCTCCGGACAAAATGTAGTGGCTTTTAACCACCCTTGACGTCTCAGGACAGCTGCCCCAGCCAACTGCCTGAAATTCGTATTTGCCATATCTAGAGCGCAGTCGATGGATTCTTCCGCTGCCCGCTCTCCTTCCATTAGAACTTTCCTGGCTTCTTGTCTTTTGTCCTCTGGCAACAGCTCTATGAAGCTAGCCATCTCTGACCACATTTGGCGATCGTAGTGCCCAATAATCGCCATTGAATTTGCTATCCTGATGGATGCTGCAGCCATAGTGGAAAACTTCTTCCCAATAAGGTCTAATCGTCGCCCCTCTTTATCTGGTGGAGTAGAAATAGGGGTAGCTGGGTTCTTTGACCTTTGTTGCGCCGCCTGAGAGATTACCGAATCCGGTCGTGGATGACCAATAAGGCACGCCGGACTAGAGAGCGGAGCACGATATTTCTTTTCTATTCTGGGTAACACAGCAGGCACAGATGCAGGATTTTTCATTATTTTTATGCCTTCCTTCCAAATATATTCAATCATGGGAATGGCTCTAGATATCTTTCTTGTTTCCTCTTTAAAGTCATGGAGAAAACACTCCGTTTGCTCCACTGTAACCGGGAGCTTAATCCTGGTTGATGCCCTCTGCATCAGGTTGTGAAAACCACCTACATCTTCAGGCGGTGAATCTGAAGGTTGTGGAGTTGGAGGGGACGGCATGGGTATAACATATTCATCCCATGGGTCTGATGAAGGTATGTTAGGCAACTCTCCATCTTCTACCTCCTCTTCTGATGACGTATCCGGAGTTTGTGGAGGCAAGACCGGTTGCGGAGTTTCCACAATTGGAGAAACCGGTGGATGTTGCTGAGGAGGAACTGAAGTATCAGATTGAGGTACTTGCGGTGGAAAACGCTGCTTGTAATCCGCCAGCATAGCCTGTAAGTCTTGTATCAAATTAGGCGGCAACTGAGTGACTTCCGGGACTCTAGGCAGTCTCTGATGTTCCAATGAATGAGGCACTATGATATCCTCCTGGTAGTAGTGTTCAGCGTAGGAATCGTCTTCATCATCATCTTGGCACTTGATGACAAGCTCGGATGGGTGACGTGCCACACCAAAAGCACCCTCATCATCATCATCTTCAAAGTCATCTTCTTCATCATCAGCATAAGTTTCTAGAAGATGAGAAGGCATAAGTGGTGACATATATGAACCCTGTTGTCTCTTATAAGACACGAGTTGAAAGTTCTTTGTCGCTATTGGCGTACAAAAGGCCTGATTCCCAGTGGTAGGTCTTAGTAAAGCTGATCCCATCGATCTTGATGGCCCCGGTGACCAAGGTGCATCCACCTGCTGAAAGGATGCCGTCGTCGACGGGTTTATCGTCGACGAGATCGACGACGAGGGCATCGTCGACGATAGACTTGCCGACGACGGGACCATCGTCGATGGGCTCGACGCCGACGGGACAGTCGTCGATGAACTCGACGTCGATGGAGCCACCGTCGACGGGACGGTCGTCGACGGGGTAACCGAAGACGGGCTCGTCGTCGACAGGATAGACGTCGATGCTTTCTTCGTCGACGAGGCAGTCGTCGACGGCGGCGTCGACGACTTAGTCGACGGGCTCTTCTTGGATGACGAATTTTTCGATGATGATGGCGTCTTCGTCGACGAGTAGTCCACAAGAGTTCTTTTTGTCACAATACAAAGTTTTGTATAGACACAATCGGAGTAGTAACAGATGTAGTGGATATCATATCCATAGAAGAAGAGGTTGAAGTAGAGACAGTGGTCACTGGAGAAGAGACAGTAGAAGTCTTACTCACAGTTTTCTTTGCCGGATCGTTGGTGGCTGAGGCTCCAGAGACAGAATGTTTGGATCTCTGTGAAGAGCCTGAAGTAGAGTGGGAGGTCTTAGCATACTTTCTCCCCTCACTTGTCTTATCCTCTTGAGACCTCGCCCTCTTGCTAGAGGTAGAGGCTCTGTCGTCATCATCCGCGGAAGAGGATTTAAGCCACAAAAGGACTCTGGCCTCCCTATCCCTTAAGGTCTTGGAAGGGAAGGTAAGGCAGATCTTACAGCTTTTTGCCTCATGCTTGGGATACAGGCAATAAATGCAGTCCTTGTGCTGGTCATCCACATGGACCCTCTTCTTCTCGCATGTTCTGCAGGGTCTAAACAAGGCCTTCTTGTCAGACATCTTGAAGCTCTGAAGAAAAAACTGAGTCAAGACTCAGGGAGACTCCCTTCCACACGACGTGCGGTGAAAATCTGAGGAGAGTTGGCTCTGCAGGGAAGGTTCTAGAGGGTGCTGTGAGCTGATTGGTTGGAGCAAAGACTTTGGGTCTTTTATCATAATGATGTAGATAGGCTACTATAATATAGGCCTCATGCCTTTTTCTAGGGCCTACTACTACAAAGTGCTTTTGGCACTGCTTTTTTATTTACCGTGGGACTCCCGCCTCGACGACGGGGAATGATTCAGGCATGTGAATCTATGAAAGATACCCCAATACTGGATAATAGCATTTAAAATATTATACATCAAGCTGCAGTTCACCTCGTCGTCCCAATATGTCCCTGATGAGTAAAATTCAAAAACATTGAAACCCTTTCATGAATGCAAAAAATTATGCTAAGCTTATCCCATAATGCTTTGCAGGGCCTTTTAGTTGTATTTTTGCCCATAACTGTGCTTGGGGTGGTTCTAAGAGAATTGGACCTCCACTGAATTACTATTTAAAGGGAGCAGGAATGTATAGAACCTGGGAAGAAAAAACAACACTCGTGACGGAATTTCCTCCCCCCCACACCACCCTCCACGCGATTGTCACGCCCCCAGCACACACCCACAGCACAATGCAGACACGCCCACTAGGGACTACTTTGCTAGCACGGGTCTTTTACATTTCAAATGTATATGGTGGGCGTCTGCATAGCCTATGTCCTTCTGCTGCAACTGCCCTTTCCAACGCTGTATTGGGTGTTGTGATTGGTGCTGTGGTTCCCGAGTTTACCTTGCCAAAAGGTGCAAGTTCTCTCTTTATAATAGTAGTATAGATAGTATAGTATAGATATAGACTAGAAACCCGTCCCGACGTTTTCCGGGTATGAATTGCTGATGGCCAGTAGTATATTGTTTTGTAGGATTTCGTTTAGATAGCATTTCTTATCTGTGACAGGCCTGTGAAACGCTCCGATTCACAGTGCACTGCTGATGCACTTAAGAGTGCACGTTCAGTAGTGTGTGAACTCGAGTTTCCCTACATTATTTTTCCGTGCAATATTTTATAGCGCAAACTCGACAACATGGCAAGAGCACAATTTACATTACAGAAGAACACATTCATTTGTGGTAGGCACGGGGAGACAAAACTATTTGCCTGGAATCACAGGATGTTGAGCTGATGCCGCGATACGAACGTAGCACCCCAGCTCTAAAGTTCGCAATTCTAGAACTTGTGGCAGGAGGTGTGTCTAAAAGTGTATGTCGGCCCTGGCCATCAATGAGAGAGACCTGTGCATTTTTCAAATGGGTGGTGAAAAAATATGAGTATGTTGCTGGAGATGTGGGCCGCCGTGCCACCAATGTACTTACTGGGGGAGGGTAAACACCCATTATTCCGCAACTTTCTTTCCGCATACCATCACTCCGCATACTTTCATTACGAAAGTACCATGACTCCGCAATGCCATTATAACGCATGGCATTACATTTTATATGCTTTTACTACGCATACATTTACAAAGAAATTCGTTGTAAATACATGAATGGTAAAATCATATATTTTTTGCGTGATGGCCGTGAGCAACGCTGCATTGTCCGGGCCGGCCGTCTGACTCCCCCCGGCCGCTCCAGCACCATTCCCCGGGCCAGCAAACCTGTCCATGGGCCCCGTCGTGGCCGCGGTGTGGCCGCCTCTGCCCCTCGTCATGGCCGCCGACGGGGTGGGCCGATGCAAAGAATCCGCTACGGGTCACTGGAGGGACGGTTACAGGTGCAGGCCGTCCCACGTCGTCGGGAGAGAAAGCAGACCCTGGAGCGAGGGAGGGGACTCCTCCGTCCACCGAGGCGCCGGGGCCACCAGGCCAGGGTCCACCGCCGGATCCTCCGTCCCCGGGCCCGCCGCAGCCCCGCTAGAGACAAGACGGGGCAATCAGGATATGTTGGAGGTCCCCTCCATCGACGAGCCGGGACCACTCTCTGCCGGGCACGGTCACGAGCCCCTGACTCCGGCTCCAGTGACTCCGCCCCGACAGCGCGGGCCAAGTTGACTGAGGCCCCGCCGGTCCCGTGGCGCCACCAGCGGGAGGATGAAAAATCGAGGCCCCAGCTCGCCACGCGGCAAGTAGGCCCAGAATGGACGGCCCTCGATGGTCGCGCCCGGGCGCCCGGAGCTCAATGAAGCACACCACCAGGATCCTCTGGACTCCAGGAAACTCCTGCACTAGCTGAGATGGGGGAAGAAGAGGTAGGGCCAGGATAAGTTAGCGGAGAAAGAACGGGCTGGCAGGAGCTCTACAGAGCCGCGTTCGCCATCTTCGCTCTCGAAGCCACGCCCCCCGTGTTTGGGTATTTTAATGGTTCAGGTATAGTTATGGGGTACAGGGGTATTTTTAGGGTTCAGGGCTAGGTTTGGGTTTTGGGGTATAGGGGTATTTCTAGGATTCAGGGGTAGGTTTGGGTTTTGGGGTACATGGGTATTTTAAGGGTTCAGGGCTAGGTTTGGGTTTTGGGGTACAAGGGTATTTTTAGGGTTCAGGGCTAGGTTTGGGTTTTGGGATACAGGGGTATTTTAGGGTTCTGGGCCAGGTTTGGGTTTTGGGGTACAGGGGTATTTTTAGGGTTCAGGGGTAGGTTTGGGTTTTGGGGTACAGGGGTATTTTAAGGGTTATGGGCTAGGTTTGGGTTTTGGGGTACAGGGGTATTAGGGTTCAGGGCTAGGTTTTGGTTTTGGGGTACAGGGGCATTTTTAGGGTTTAGGGATAGGTTTGGGTTTTGGGGTACAGGGTAGATTTATAGGGTTAAGATGGGTTAGTGTTTAAGGATGTTGGGGTATTTTATAGAGTAAGGGTGGGTTATGATTATGGGGTGCAGGGGTATTTAAAGTAGGGGTGGGCGGAATTGGCGCGAACTTGGTACAATAAATCCGCAATATTTAGTTCCGTCAGATTTCCAATTATTAAAACAGAAACCTCATATATTCAAGGTAAAATAACAAGTATTTATACATGCTAAAATGCATATAGTCATTTCACAAAAGTGAAATTAGCTTCCAGCAAGCAGTGAGAGAGGTGATGATTTTGAGATCAAGCCCCTGCAAACCATTATGGGACGAGATTAGCAGTGGGAAGTGAATATTATAGTATCCAAATAATTCTACAAAGAGCTGCAGTTCACCTCGTTCTCCCCAGTTGTCCCCAAAAGGCAAATGCAATAGCATTTAAAATATTATACATCAAGCTGCAGTTCACCTCATGGTCCCTAGATGTCCCTGATGAGGCAAATGCAATAGCATTTAAAATATTACACATCAAGCTGCATTTCACCTCATGTCCCTAGATGTCCCTGATGATGCAAATGCAATAGCATTTAAAATATTATATATCAAGCTGCAGTTCACCTCGCCGTCCCTAGATGTCCCTGATGAGGCAAATGCAAGAAAACAAGTTACTTACCTGTAACTTCAGTTATCCAGTATTGGTATCTTTCATAGATTCACATGCCTGAATCATTCCCAGTCGTCGAGGCGGGAGTCCCACGGTAAATAAAAAAGCAGTGCCAAAAGCACTTTGTAGTAGTAGGCCCTAGAAAAAGGCCTGAGTCCTATATTATAGTAGCCTATCTACATCATTATGCTAAAAGACCCAAAGTCTTTGCTCCAACCAATCAGCTCACAGCACCCTCTAGAACCTTCCCTGCAGAGCCAGCTCTCCTCAGATTTTCGTAGCACAAGTGGGAACAAGTATCCCAAACTTAGAGAACTGACTCGCCGGGGAGGAGGGTGGGTGCATGTGAATCTATGAAAGATACCAATACTGGATAACTGAAGTTACAGGTAAGTAACTTGTTTTCTTATCCAGTATTGGGGTATCTTTCATAGATTCACATGCCTGAATCAGAATAGCAAGCAGTAAGCCAGGCAAAGTCGGTTGCGGATGGTGGGAGACTTATTACAGTGCACCCCCATGAATGTATCGTCAACAACCAACAAACGCCTAGAGATTGATCTATTAATAAATCATGTTCAAGTTCAACATTGAAATTATGCATTTTCTTTCTGGAAAGAAATCTTAAGCATCATACAAAAATACACAACATGTTAGCATATGTCTGCATATTTAAAAACAATCTATTGAATTGCATGTACTTTACATGAAATAAGTGAACATCAGTACCTGAACATACTCCTTATGGAAACAGGTGACGTAAAACAGCTTGGCCCACTGCCGCATCATCCTGATTTGCTGATTGCAGGCAGTAATGTCTTGTAAACGTGTGGACATTCTTCCATGTCGCAGCACGGCAAATGTTCTCAAGCGTCACTCCTGCAAACAAAGCCGCAGACGCTGCTACAGCTCTTGTGGAGTGAGATCGAACAGATCTTGTCAATGGTCGATTAGCCTGGACGTGGCAGAATTGAATAGCGGATGCGATCCATCTTGAAATCGTGGCTTTAGTAACCGCTTTCCCCAATGTAGTCTGGCCATAAGCTACAAACAGTTGATCTGATTTTCTCAAAGTCTTGGTTCTCTGAAGATAGAATTTTAAGCATCGTTTGATGTCCAAAGAATACAATGTCTTTTCAGCCGGGGTTGACGGGTTTGGAAAGAAAACTTTCAGCTTGACAGGTTCATTTAGATGAAACTGGGAAGGCACTTTCGGTATGAACGTTGGATTCGTTTGCAAAGTGACATAGTCCTGGGAGAAATGTAAAAAGGGCTCCTTTATAGTGAAAGCTTGAATTTCTCCCTCTCTTCTTGCGGAAGTTAGCGCCAGTAATAAAGCAATCTTCCATGTCAATAACTTTAGGTCGGCTCTATGGATAGGCTCGAACGGATGCTTCATCAGCTGTGATAGAACCGTGTTGAGCTCCCATTCCGGTGGTGAGGGCTTCACTGGGGGATAAGCCCGGAACAGACCCCTCATAAATTGCTTGATTAGCGATGAAGAGCAGAGTTATTGAGTGTTAGTCATCTTTCTGTACCTGGATAAGGCCACTAAGTGGACCTTTATTGATGAAAAAGAAAGACCAGATTGCGCTAAATGCAATAAATAGGGTAATATCTTTTCTGCCGGCGCCTCAATAGGGTGTAAAGCACTAGAGATGCACCATGCGCAAAAACGCTTCCACTTAAGACGATAAGTTTTTAATGTACTCTGGGCTCTTGCCTTCTCTAAAATGTCTCGGCAGTCCTGAGGAATTTGAAGATGTTCGAATTCTAGGAAGTTAGGAGCCATGCGTGCAATTTCAGCGATTGAGGATCTGGGTGAAGTACCTGACCCTCGTTGCGTGACAGTAACTTCGGAGTTACACGCAGTTTGATCGGTGGTTCCTGTGAAAGTAGCATGAGTTCCTGAAACCAATACTGGCGAGGCCACTTGGGAGCAATGAGGAGAAGGCGACAACTCTCCATTTTCATTTTGCGCACCACTCGTGGAATCAGAGGGATCGGAGGAAAAGCGTATGCATAGGTCCCTGACCATCGCATCGAAAGGGCATTCCCCCTTGACCCCTGTTGAGGATATCTGCTGGCGTAGTACCGGCATTTCTTGTTCTGGTGGGTCACAAATAGGTCCAACCTGGGTTTGCCCCATCTCTGAAACACATAGTTCAACTGGTCGTTGTCCAGTTCCCACTCGTGGCAATCTGACAATGTTCTGCTCAGTTTGTCTGCCAAGGTGTTGTAGAGGCCTCTGACGTGCTCCACTTTGAGAGTTATGTTGTGAACTGTTAACCACTTCCATAACTCTTGGGCTTGTTTGGATAACGTTGCTGATCTCGTTCCTCCCTGCTTGTTGATATAAAACATGCTTGTGGTGTTGTCCATTCTGACTAGAACCGAGGATCCTACTATCCTGGGGAGGAACGCTTGAAGAGACAGACAAATGGCTTTCAACTCTAGACTGTTGATGTGGCATTTCTTGTGTTGCTGAGACCATTTTCCTTGCGCTTGCAGGTCCTGGAGATGACCACCCCAGCCCTCCATGGACGCATCCGTCGTCAGAATAAAATCCGGAGGATTCTGCAAGAATGAGAGCCCCTGTTCCAGATTGCTGATCTGAGACCACCATTGGAGTGCATGCACCATCCTGTTGGTGATTGTGATGGTGTCCTCGAATGAACCTGCCGCTTGATGTCATTGACAGTTTAGCTCCTCTTGCAGTGGCCGCATCTTTAGACGCGCCAATGGAATGAGGTTGATGGCTGAAGAACACATCCCCAGAAGTGATGAAAATAGGCGAACTGAAAGTGACCTTCTTCTTGCCAGTTTTTTGGCCAACGCCTGCAGTCGGAGCTGTCTCTCTCGAGATAAGGATGCCTTGCATTCCACTGTGTCCAAGCAAGCTCCTAGGAACAACAGGTTTTGTTTTGGATCCATTTGAGATTTGGTTTTGTTGATTGTGAGGCCTAGCGATGCGAAGAGATTGCGGCATACTGTAATATCGGATCTTACTTTGGCTTCTGATGGACCTTTGACTAGCCAGTGGTTTGGGTGGATTGGGATGTGGAAGTATGCGTCTTCCATGTCCAAGGAAGCCATGTAATCTCCCTCGTTGAGGCAACTGAGAATGTCCGAGAGGGTGACCATTCGAAATCCCTGCTTCTTGAGATATTTGTTCAGATTGCGTAGGTCTAGGATCGGTCGCCATTCCCCTGTTTTCTTTTTTATGAGGAAAAAACGGGAATAAAAACCTGCCCCTCTCTGATGATTTGGAACGTTCTCTATTGCGTTTTTGAGAAGCATAGCTTGCACTTCCTTGAACAATAAGTGAAGACGAGGGGGAGGGGGACCCCTGGGCGGAGTTGGTGGAGGTTTGGTGATGAACTCTAGGGTGTGACCATGTTGTATCAAGTCTAACACCCACCGATCCGTTGTTATATTCTGCCATTGCTGTTAGAAAGCAGATATCTTCGCGCCCACGGGAAGGTAAGGGATTGGAGGTGGCGCCCAATTGCTCTTGCTGTTTCTTGTGACTGTCTCGTCCTTGGTTGTTTGCGCGCCTTCTTCCTCCTTGGCGAGAGAAACCAGCCGATCCAGATTGTCTATAAGAGGACTGATAGTTTTGGCGGTATTGTTGTTGATATTGCCTGCCTGGCTGGTAATAACTTCCTCTGGACGAATAACCTCGTCCTCTAGCTCCTCTGAACGATCCTCTTTTATATTGCAATGATCCTAGTGACTTTGCAGTATCTGTGTCAGTTTTAATCGTTTGGAGAGCCTCATCGACATGCTTCCCAAAGAGGGACTCTCCGTCATATGCCATGTCCAGTATTTTCAATTGAACCTCCGGACAAAATGTAGTGGCTTTTAACCACCCTTGACGTCTCAGGACAGCTGCCCCAGCCAACTGCCTGAAATTCGTATTTGCCATATCTAGAGCGCAGTCGATGGATTCTTCCGCTGCCCGCTCTCCTTCCATTAGAACTTTCCTGGCTTCTTGTCTTTTGTCCTCTGGCAACAGCTCTATGAAGCTAGCCATCTCTGACCACATTTGGCGATCGTAGTGCCCAATAATCGCCATTGAATTTGCTATCCTGATGGATGCTGCAGCCATAGTGGAAAACTTCTTCCCAATAAGGTCTAATCGTCGCCCCTCTTTATCTGGTGGAGTAGAAATAGGGGTAGCTGGGTTCTTTGACCTTTGTTGCGCCGCCTGAGAGATTACCGAATCCGGTCGTGGATGACCAATAAGGCACGCCGGACTAGAGAGCGGAGCACGATATTTCTTTTCTATTCTGGGTAACACAGCAGGCACAGATGCAGGGTTTTTCATTATTTTTATGCCTTCCTTCCAAATATATTCAATCATGGGAATGGCTCTAGATATCTTTCTTGTTTCCTCTTTAAAGTCATGGAGAAAACACTCCGTTTGCTCCACTGTAACCGGGAGCTTAATCCTGGTTGATGCCCTCTGCATCAGGTTGTGAAAACCACCTACATCTTCAGGCGGTGAATCTGATGGTTGTGGAGTTGGAGGGGACGGCATGGGTATAACATATTCATCCCATGGGTCTGATGAAGGTATGTTAGGCAACTCTCCATCTTCTACCTCCTCTTCTGATGACGTATCCGGAGTTTGTGGAAGCAAGACCGGTTGCGGAGTTTCCACAATTGGAGAAACCGGTGGATGTTGCTGAGGAGGAACTGAAGTATCAGATTGAGGTACTTGCGGTGGAAAACGCTGCTTGTAATCCGCCAGCATAGCCTGTAAGTCTTGTATCAAATTAGGCGGCAACTGAGTGACTTCCGGGACTCTAGGCAGTCTCTGATGTTCCAATGAATGAGGCACTATGATATCCTCCTGGTAGTAGTGTTCAGCGTAGGAATCGTCTTCATCATCATCTTGGCACTTGATGACAAGCTCGGATGGGTGACGTGCCACACCAAAAGCACCCTCATCATCATCATCTTCAAAGTCATCTTCTTCATCATCAGCATAAGTTTCTAGAAGATGAGAAGGCATAAGTGGTGACATATATGAACCCTGTTGTCTCTTATAAGACACGAGTTGAAAGTTCTTTGTCGCTATTGGCGTACAAAAGGCCTGATTCCCAGTGGTAGGTCTTAGTAAAGCTGATCCCATCGATCTTGATGGCCCCGGTGACCAAGGTGCATCCACCTGCTGAAAGGATGCCGTCGTCGACGGGTTTATCGTCGACGAGATCGACGACGAGGGCATCGTCGACGATAGACTTGCCGTCGACGGGACCATCGTCGATGGGCTCGACGCCGACGGGACAGTCGTCGATGAACTCGACGTCGATGGAGCCACCGTCGACGGGACGGTCGTCGACGGGGTAACCGAAGACGGGCTCGTCGTCGACAGGATAGACGTCGATGCTTTCTTCGTCGACGAGGCAGTCGTCGACGGCGGCGTCGACGACTTAGTCGACGGGCTCTTCTTGGATGACGAATTTTTCGATGATGATGGCGTCTTCGTCGACGAGTAGTCCACAAGAGTTCTTTTTGTCACAATACAAAGTTTTGTATAGACACAATCGGAGTAGTAACAGATGTAGTGGATATCATATCCATAGAAGAAGAGGTTGAAGTAGAGACAGTGGTCACTGGAGAAGAGACAGTAGAAGTCTTACTCACAGTTTTCTTTGCCGGATCGTTGGTGGCTGAGGCTCCAGAGACAGAATGTTTGGATCTCTGTGAAGAGCCTGAAGTAGAGTGGGAGGTCTTAGCATACTTTCTCCCCTCACTTGTCTTATCCTCTTGAGACCTCGCCCTCTTGCTAGAGGTAGAGGCTCTGTCGTCATCATCCGCGGAAGAGGATTTAAGCCACAAAAGGACTCTGGCCTCCCTATCCCTTAAGGTCTTGGAAGGGAAGGTAAGGCAGATCTTACAGCTTTTTGCCTCATGCTTGGGATACAGGCAATAAATGCAGTCCTTGTGCTGGTCATCCACATGGACCCTCTTCTTCTCGCATGTTCTGCAGGGTCTAAACAAGGCCTTCTTGTCAGACATCTTGAAGCTCTGAAGAAAAAACTGAGTCAAGACTCAGGGAGACTCCCTTCCACACGACGTGCGGTGAAAATCTGAGGAGAGTTGGCTCTGCAGGGAAGGTTCTAGAGGGTGCTGTGAGCTGATTGGTTGGAGCAAAGACTTTGGGTCTTTTAGCATAATGATGTAGATAGGCTACTATAATATAGGCCTCATGCCTTTTTCTAGGGCCTACTACTACAAAGTGCTTTTGGCACTGCTTTTTTATTTACCGTGGGACTCCCGCCTCGACGACGGGGAATGATTCAGGCATGTGAATCTATGAAAGATACCCCAATACTGGATAATAGCATTTAAAATATTATACATCAAGCTGCAGTTCACCTCGTCGTCCCAATATGTCCCTGATGAGTAAAATTCAAAAACATTGAAACCCTTTCATGAATGCAAAAAATTATGCTAAGCTTATCCCATAATGCTTTGCAGGGCCTTTTAGTTGTATTTTTGCCCATAACTGTGCTTGGGGTGGTTCTAAGAGAATTGGACCTCCACTGAATTACTATTTAAAGGGAGCAGGAATGTATAGAACCTGGGAAGAAAAAACAACACTCGTGACGGAATTTCCTCCCCCCCACACCACCCTCCACGCGATTGTCACGCCCCCAGCACACACCCACAGCACAATGCAGACACGCCCACTAGGGACTACTTTGCTAGCACGGGTCTTTTACATTTCAAATGTATATGGTGGGCGTCTGCATAGCCTATGTCCTTCTGCTGCAACTGCCCTTTCCAACGCTGTATTGGGTGTTGTGATTGGTGCTGTGGTTCCCGAGTTTACCTTGCCAAAAGGTGCAAGTTCTCTCTTTATAATAGTAGTATAGATAGTATAGTATAGATATAGACTAGAAACCCGTCCCGACGTTTTCCGGGTATGAATTGCTGATGGCCAGTAGTATATTGTTTTGTAGGATTTCGTTTAGATAGCATTTCTTATCTGTGACAGGCCTGTGAAACGCTCCGATTCACAGTGCACTGCTGATGCTCTTAAGAGTGCACGTTCAGTAGTGTGTGAACTCGAGTTTCCCTACATTATTTTTCCGTGCAATATTTTATAGCGCAAACTCGACAACATGGCAAGAGCACAATTTACATTACAGAAGAACACATTCATTTGTGGTAGGCACGGGGAGACAAAACTATTTGCCTGGAATCACAGGATGTTGAGCTGATGCCGCGATACGAACGTAGCACCCCAGCTCTAAAGTTCGCAATTCTAGAACTTGTGGCAGGAGGTGTGTCTAAAAGTGTATGTCGGCCCTGGCCATCAATGAGAGAGACCTGTGCATTTTTCAAATGGGTGGTGAAAAAATATGAGTATGTTGCTGGAGATGTGGGCCGCCGTGCCACCAATGTACTTACTGGGGGAGGGTAAACACCCATTATTCCGCAACTTTCTTTCCGCATACCATCACTCCGCATACTTTCATTACGAAAGTACCATGACTCCGCAATGCCATTATAACGCATGGCATTACATTTTATATGCTTTTACTACGCATACATTTACAAAGAAATTCGTTGTAAATACATGAATGGTAAAAGCATATATTTTTAGGTCTCGCCTTTACCATTCCGCAGGAATGGGAAATGGGGAGAATTCAAGTCGGCTATTTTATCTTCAAACCAAAGGTCTTTCAGCCGCGGTTTTCTTGCAGTTCACGTGAATCACGTGATCAAACATGCACGAGCATTCACGTCCAGGGCTTCTCCTCCCCTAGCAGCACTCCTCCCACACCAGCAACTCCCCCCTCCCACACCAGCACCTCCCCTCTCTCTCCCCGCAAACACAGCCTTGTCCTAGCAGCACTCCTCCCACACCAGCAACTTCCCCCTCCCACACCAGCACCTCCCCTCTCTCTCCCCCCCAAACACAGCCTTGCCCTAGCAGCACTCCTCCCACACCAGCAACTCCCCCCTCCCACATCAGCACCTCCCCTCTCTCTCCCCGCAAACACAGCCTTGTCCTAGCAGCACTCCTCCCACACCAGCAACTTCCCCCTCCCACACCAGCACCTCCCCTCTCTCTCTCCGCAAACACAGCCTTGCCCTAGCAGCACTCCTCCCACACCGGCAACTCCCCCCTCCCACAACAGCACCTCCCCTCTCTCTCCGCGACTTCCCCCTCCCACACCAGCACCTCCCCTCTTTCTCCCCGCCAACACAGCCTTGCCGTATCAGCACTCCTGCCACACCAGCACCTCCCAGTAAAAAATAATGGCGGCCACGCATCTTGTTTGTTTACATCTCTGCCATACCCCACTCCTTGCCTTTCCACGTCCCAGCTCTCTTTTCTCCCCCTTTCTTGACCCAGCTTGCTTTCTTTGCCTTCCCTTCCTCCTGCTCGGTGTACCCTCTCCCCATGCGTCTTCAATCTCCCTTGCACACACTGTTTCAGAGACACGCTTTCCGTTCGTGCAGCACGTGCAGTGGAACCGGCCGCAGAAAATACATAAAATCAAATAATTTACATTTGACCAAAGACTCCATAGCCTATCCTTCCTACTACGCTCTTCCATCCTTTCTTTTTACATAGAACTCACAACACTTTCAAAGTTTTAAGTGACGCATTTTCCGACAATAAATAAATATTTCTAACATGCGTCTTCAATACTATATACTAACTACAGCTGTATGTGTTCTTAAATAGCACACCCTTCGTCACTACCTTTTATCTACACAGTATATTGATCCAATTCTGCAGCTACCTCCTAATGCACGCACAGATCACAACACGCCGACAAATATATAAAAGTCTGTAGCATCGACATTTACACGTGCATCTTGTAACCAAAATCCCCCTGCTACTGTCTCTTCCTAACCCCACCTCTACCTCCAGCACGTTTCTGACACATGTTTGTCTTTATTTTAACAGTAAATAATGGCGGACGTGCATTTCTTTTGAATATATATCTTGTGGTGAATTGGCCTGTCACCTCCAACACGCTACAGGGTCCTTCTGAGTAAACACCAAGCACAGCTCACCATGCCTCTCCCCTCTCCCTTGCACACACTCTTTCAGAGACACGCTTTCCGTTCGTGCAGCAGGTGCAGTGACACCGGCCTCAGCAATCCATACTATCAAATAATTTCCCACTATTTCAATGGATGGGACACATACACGAAAAAAAACATCTCTGTTCGTGTCTCTTTGTTATCCTATCCCAATCATGTCCGCCAATATGCACAAACAGACAACAGACTTTCTCTTTTCCATTCACGCACAGAAACACGTACACGTTGACCACATTCACACGTGCATCTTGCTAACAAACACCCCCTTCTTTGTGTCTCATTCATTCATCTACACGTTTCTGCCTTTCCTAGTCAGACGTGCACTTTTTTTTCATTTTAAGCATAACACCCTGTCTTTCAATTGCTGAAACAATTACACAAAAACATCTCTCTGTTCCATTCAGCACGCAAGGCAACATGCACAAACTGTCCACCTAAATCAGCTTTCTGGTCGTGGCTCTTGCTTATTCTATCCCAATCAGGCCCGTCCACACGCACGACAGTAACACACAGCCCTCACACTCTATCTCTTTTCCATTCATCCACGGAAACATGCACACGTTCACAACATTTACACGTGCATCTTGCAAGCATACCCACCCTGCCTTAGCTTATCCCCCCCTGTCTTAACTGCAGTCTTATTCATTCATCTGCACCTTTCGGCCTTTTACTCGCACAAATACGCACTAAAAGAACAAACACTCTAGACTCTTTCACTTTCATGCACGACAACTTTTTTTTTCTTCTTTCTTTTCCCCTCTGTAAGGTGGGGAGGGGGCCAGAGTCAAACGTCTGGGGCCTAACCACCCCAGGAGACTGAATTGCTTTCATCACAGTCGTAAAGATTGTAATCTGTTGTCGGCCATCCGCGGGGAAATGCAAATGTTAAGTAAAGAGACCGAAAGGCGCCTTTTTTTTCCCGGCAAACCATAAAGCAAGGGAAGCAACTTTAGAAACAATGTGTCAAGCGGCACGTTCTTTTACACATTCGATTACATGCACGTACAATGGTCTTATTATGGTTCATTTATAGTTACGTTTCATAGTGCTAAGTTACACACAAAACATGCATAGCAACATCCCTAAGTGCCTGCTTAGGCCATTCACCCACAACAAAACGACGATCATGAGACGACATTTTACGTGTGCGGACAAAGTAAAACATTCACTATGAGCCTACAAAAATTTTGTAGGATTACAAAAAAAACTTCTGTTTTTGGTGGTGACTTGTGCTGTCACCGACAACGCACTAAGCACAGCTCACCATGTGTCTCCACTCTCCCTTGCACACACTCTATCACAGACACGCTTTCCTTTCGTGCAGCAGGTGCATTTGAACCGGCCTCATAAATCCATAAAATCAAATAATTTGCCTGTCTTACAATTGCTGGAACACATACACGAAAAACGTCTCTGTTCGTCTCTCTTTCTTATCCTATCCCAATCACGCCCGCAAACATGCACAACAACCAGCTCACAGACTTTCTCTCTTTTCCATTGACGCACGGAAATACGTACACGTTGACCACATTTAAACGTGCAGTTTGCAAGCAAACGCCCCCTGCCTTCTGTCTCATTCATTCATCTACACCTTTCTCCATTTCCTATTCAGGCGTGCACTTATTTTGGTCCTTTTACGCATAACACCCTGTCTTTCAATTGCTGAAACAATTACACCAAATCATCTCTTACTTCCATTCAGCACGCAAGGCAACATGCACAAACAGTCCACCCAAATCAGCTTTCTGGTCGTGGCTCTTGCTTATTCTATCCCGATCAGGCACATCCACACGCACGACAGTAACACATAGCCCTCAGACTCTATCTCTTTGCCATTCATCCACGGAAACACGCACACGTTCACAACATTTACACGTGCATCTTGCAAGCATACACACCCTTCCTTACCTTATCACACCCTGTCTTAACTTCAGTCTCATTCACAACACACATTCGTCACATAAATGCACACCCTCGAAAACCAACACTGCTGCTCACTCAGTTTGCACAGGCAGATCACACCACTTCGCCACATCTTGAAAATTATTTGGAGTGAAAATTAACAGAAAATATTACACGGGATTTTAGACACATTTGTCCCATGACTCCATAGGCCATCCTTCCTACTACGCTCTTCCATCCTTTCTTTTTACATAGAACTCACAACACTTTAAAAAATGTAAGTGACGCATTTGATGACAAAGAAATTATTTATAACATGCACTCACACACGCAACTACACTCACACACGCAACACCATGCACACACACAACGCAACTCACACACGCAACGCCACTCACACATGCAACGCCACTCACACATGCAACGCAACGCACCCACGCAACACCACTCACACATGCAACACCACTCACACATGCAACACCACTCACACATGCAACGCCACTCACATAACGCCACTCTATGCAACGCCACTCTACGCAACGCCACAAAACTACGCAACGCCACTCAACTACGCAACACCACTCAACTACGCAACGCCACTCAACTACGCAACGCCACTCAACTACGCAACGCCACTCAACTACGCAACGCCACTCACACATGCAACGCCACTCACACATGCAACGCCACTCACACATGCAACGCCACTCACACATGCAACGCCACTCAACTACGCAACGCCACTCAACTACGCAACGCCACTCAACTACGCAACGCCACTCACACATGCAACGCCACTCAACTACGCAAACCCACTCACAATGCAACGCCACTCACACATGCAACGCCTCTCAACTACGCAACGCCACTCAACTACGCAACGCCACTCAACTACGCACACATGCAACGCCACTCACACATGCAATGCCACTCACACATGCAACGCCACTCACACATGCAACGCCACTCACACATGCAACGCCACTCACACATGCAACGCCTCTCACACAGGCAACGCCACTCACACAGGCAACGCCACTCACACAGGCAACGCCACTCACACACGCAACGCCACTCACACACGCAACGCCACTCACACACGCAACGCCACTCACACACGCAACGCCACTCACACACGCAATGCCACTCACACACGCAATGCCACTCACACACGAAAAACCACTCACGTTGCCAATAGGTCTCGCAGTACGACAGTTGGAGCCATTACAATTGCAAATAACAATGCCTTTCACTTTCGTTATCATTTTAAATACATAAAGGGCTTTGTCATTTACAAAACCAATAGCTCCAACTTTCCTACTGCGAGACCTATTGGCAACGCCAGTGCTTGTTTAATGTTTGGATAAGGTAAGTAGGGGTATATGTTTTGGGGTACTGAGGTTTATGTTTTGGGGTGTTTGGGTATTTTAAGAGTAAAGATATAGTTTTGAGTTATGGGGTACAGGGGTAGTTTTAGGGTTCAGGGGTAGGTTTGGGTTTTGGGGTACAGGGGTATTTTATGGTTCAGGGGTAGGTTTGGGTTTTGGGGTACAGGGTTATTTTAGGGTTCAGGGCTAGGTTTGAGTTTTGGGGTACAGGGGTAGTTTGAGGGTTCAGGGGTAGGTTTGGGTTTTGGGGTAGAGGGTTATTTTAAGGGTTCAGGGCTAGGTTTGGGTTTCGGGGTACAGGGGTATTTTAGGGTTTAGGGGTAGGTTTGGGTTTTGGGGTACAGTGGTATTTTTAGGGTTCAGGGCTAGGTTTGGGTTCTGGGGTACAGGGGTATTTTTAGGGTTCAGGGATAGGTTTGTGTTTTGAGGTACAGGCGTATTTATAGGGTTCAGGGCTAGGTTTGGCTTTTGGGGTACAGGGGTATTTTTAGGGTTTAGGGATAGGTTTGGGTTTGGGGTACAGGGTATATTTATAGGGTTAAGATGGGTTAGTGTTTAAGGGTGTTGGGGTATTTTAAGGAGTAAGGGTGGGTTATGATTATGGGGTGCAGGGATATTTAAAGGGAGCAGGGTGGGATTAGCACACAATATGAGACATGGCACGAACGGCGGAACGTCCCACACGCCCCCAGCGTTTGTCACGCCCCCAGCACACGCCCACAGCCCAACGCAGACACGCCCACAAGGGACTACTTTGCTGGCACAGTTCTTTTACCTTTTAAATGGGCGTCTGCATAGCCTATGTCCTTCTGCTGCAACTGCCCTTTCCAACGCTATATTGGGTGTTGTGATTGGTGCTGTGGTTCCTGAGATTACCCGCCTCAAAGGTTTGGTCTCTCTCTTTATTATATTAGTATGGATTGACAATACAGACATTTTTTGGAGATCAAAATCAGACACTATCTTTTCTTTTAATGGGCAGCTGACCATGTAGCTTCATTGGCTCAGTGTGAAAACACCTGAGTAGCCTCCACCTCCGACAATATAGTTTTTTATAAGAGGACCAAGTGATCTCTGAGTTTGTTACAGTAATTCATAATTTTCCTTCATTGTACAGTATGGTTTTGTCTTTATATTTATCACATGACTGCAATCTAATATTAGTCATAACATATTATGAAGGAATATATGGTACAAGAATGGAAGGTCTGTTGAGATAAAACCCTGTTGAAGAGTATTGCACAATTGTGGTTTTCCAAAAGGATATCATCCAAATAGACTGAAAACAAAATGAGATCTCACATTATATGGTTACCTTGTTGTATGAGACTGGTATCACAAAACACAAAGAGACAAAGGGTATGACGGAACTACTCCTGGGCCACTTTTACATTAACACAGTCAACAAAGAAGGAGTAATCCCAGGAAAGGATTACTACTTAACGTGGTGAAAAAAGGAAGCAATTCCTATTTCAAAAAGAACATCACCCACCAACCTAGTTGGTGGCATGCTTCATCATAGGCATGTACCTCAGGTGTGCTACGACGCCTGATTACAGCGGAGCAGGATTTTTTTGAACAGTGCAAAGTGAGTGACAAGTGAAAGTGGTTAAAATTGCCTCTATGTCACCTTGAAATTTATTAGTGGGGTCAAAGGACAAGATTTAAAACAAAGTAGAGGGATGTTCTCTGTGATTTAATTGGTCATAAATACCCGTGGTACGGTCGTGATTAGGTCTACATGTTTCAGCCTTTCAATGCTTAATAGCAAGGCTTTCTTCAGGACCAGTGGAATGATGTGTGCACTCGCTAAGGTGCACAAATTCAGTGAAAGGTTAACCGCAAACTTACGGTTCGGCTATCAACGATTTGTTCTGGAAGGCAAAATAACTCATGAGGTTAAAAATCCTACATACAGGCAAATCATGCATCCAACAGTAGGAATAAGATTATTAGGTTCATCAGGTGTGATAAAACAAGATCCACATGCCTGGATCTGCACTCATTTATTCCACCTGATGTGCGTTGCGGACAACCATGTTTACAGGTTATCCAACATGCGCATGCTTCTAACCACACTTGTGACACTAGATGTGTGGTCTATTCTAAGGGGAAATACGTGCGATTTGCCGAAATTTCCTTGTCAAGGGAGAGAGGCTGAATAATCTGGGCTCTCCAGCTTGCTGAATATAAGGAGAGAAAGTGATCATTAACTTGAGATTGTGGGTAACAACCAAATTAAAAAACTCAATTTCTTGTCGCAGTGATAATCAAGCCAAGCACGGCGGAGAAAAGGAACTGTCTTCATATCTTACGTAAATCGCAAGTGTACGATACTTCATGGATCCTGGCTGGGCCTTGCCTATAGTCAAACCATAGAAATGCGTAAGTTAAGCATAATGAGAAAAGCCCATGTCTGTCAGTGCGCTGGCGTGCGATTAGGCAAGTGCCCTACATACTTCTTCAATGTGAGCGCCCGCATCTGCCATCTAATTTAGTCCTGGCCCGGGATCCCGAGGATAGTTTGTCTCCGGTGCCGCTCTTGTTATATTTGCTGGTCTCTGAGGCTGCTTCCTTGTGCATCATCACGACAAGCATTCTGACGTCAGCACACTAGCCTCTTTCCATGCTAGTTTAACTCTTACTTGCCTGATTTGGCTCATGTCAAGCTTTATTGAGGCAATGTATTTTAGCAAATTCAGGTTTACCGAACTAGAATGGGCAAATCTTTTTCATGTATTTTTATAAATCCATGTTTGTCAAACTCGAGTGGCCAACCAATTTCATGTTTGTCGAGCTTGACTGGGCCAAACCTTTATAAACGTGTTCTTAAGGAATAATGAGTGCCTGCATTACATTGAACAATGTGGTACCCACACTCAAGTATTAACCGGGCGGTTGTCCTCTGGTATTCAAGCATATCATAATTCTATGTAGCATAAGGGACATCAGGCATCATGCACAACATTGTGTAAAGTAATAGCCGTGGCTATACATTGTCTAGTTTGGTTGTCTCCTGGAGTTTTTGCATACTGTTAATCCAGGGGACATGCCCCCGTATTTTGGCCTGCCATTTATCCTGCTGGTATAAAGGGTTGACAATGTGTGCAGACTCAGAATATTTAAAGTCGTTGATTTTGCTCTCTCTTTAGGCGGGGTCATTAATGTGTGCAAGCTCGGAAACCTAGTATGTCTCTGACAGTTTTCATGTACCAGACACCCATTGTGAAAGGTTGGTCCTAGTATAATTCTGTTCTGTTATGTATGGAAGGTCACCCCAAGGATTCTCATCTCTGGTGTTTTACCTCTGGTTCAGTGTGTCCCAGGAAATATTGTCATTGAATCCTTGTTTATGGGTAGAAAGTCTATATACCCATATCTGTTCTTTCTCTAATAGGAATTGCTGTGTGTTCCCAGTGGTTAGTATTTGTTTAATAATTGTCCACCTGAGGTCATTAGTGGTGTGCCCTGTCTGTAAAAAGAGTTTGGTCATTTTTGTTGTATTTCGCTTACACCTGATGTTGCTACGGTGCTCGCAGATACGTGGTTTCATCATTTCTGGTTATTTTATCATAATTGTTTGAGGATTCGTGGTCTGGGAGAGTTTAAGGATTTTATTTTGTCTAGAGAAATTTTTCTCTAGCGTATTCAATGTGCTTTTTCTATTTCAAAGTCTTTTCAAAGGAAATGCCCAGAATACCTCAACACATTCAGAACATGAATTAGCTTTGTTCTCAGAGCCTTTAGGGAGGTCAAAAATTAGCAGATTTCCTCTTCAATATTGGTTTTCCGTCTCATCTTGGTCCTTTCTCATTTCAGACACTTTTGAGGTGAGATCTTCATGCTGATTTTGAGTGAATGTTTTCTCATCTTTGATACAACTAATGTATATTCAATTTCTGAAACTCTTTGAGGCAAAATCTCTCAAGTGTTAGTGAAGCTTGCAGCTCACAGATTTGTATGAAAGTCAGCATCAGCAACATTGAGAACAGAAACTGCTTACAAATAGGTACCTTTTGCGTAGACGACTTCCATTAGCCTTGGTAATAGGCAGAGAGAGAAACACATGGAAGGAAAAACTTAGCATTGATGAACTTGCGAGCCAAAGTAACAAGATGAGGCAGCTTTCAGAGACCAACTGAGTCATTTGATGTAGAAATGTGTAAGCTGCACCCTCAAACAGATAGTTAATACCCTAGTTAATTAGTATCACCATCACCCATTTTAAAATTTGGTGGTACAGTCAGATGTGAGACCATGTGGATACAAAGGAAAACATATTCTTCAAAGAATACATCAGAGCAGCTGAAAATGATTCTAAAGAACTGTTTAAAACAGTTAAATAACTACCATCCTGAGGCAACACCAAGGCTGCAGCCCCCAGCCAAATGTTATGTAATGAACTGCCTGAATTATTTTTTTCTAGTCTAAAGTAAATAATACATTTAAGGATGTCAAGATAGCAACTAATATTCTAGACTGTGATACAGGAGCAGACTCTGAGGTTGACCACTCAGAGAACAATGATGGTCCTCTTACTTTGGTATTGAGATCTTTTACTCCTATTTCCGAGGAGAAAGTTTCTAAT
The DNA here is from genome assembly GCF_964263255.1 of Lissotriton vulgaris. NCBI lineage: Eukaryota > Metazoa > Chordata > Amphibia > Caudata > Salamandridae > Lissotriton > Lissotriton vulgaris. Next base: position 268,427,897 of record NC_141685.1, read on the forward strand.
CTGATCACCTCCACTAAGTCTGGAGCCCCCTGAGGACCCTGCCCTTTGCAGGTGTTACAACCGGTCTCTGCAAACATCTCTACCTATCTAACGCCTTTACTCAACATGGCACTTGAGTCAGGCATTTTCAGTGAGGTCTGGGAAAAGGTATCCATCTTGCCTTTATTTTTAAAAAATCCCTCCCTGAAACCCGCAAATGTGAACAATTACAGGACCATCGCACTTGCCACTTCCAGCCAAAAGTTTACAAAAAAACATGAATCGGGATATCTCTCCATCTTCCTTGAAAATTCTAACAGCCTTGACCCTGCTCCACATGGATTTAAGTCATATCACTGCACAGAAATCGACTCATTAGCTGCAACAGAAACTATTAAAACTATAGTGGATAAAGGAGACAGTGCAGCCTTGATCTCACTGGATCTTTCGTCCACTTTCGATATGGTTAATCACCCTTTCCTAGTAAACCATTTAGAAAGCATTGGTATATCTGCCCTTAGATTGCTAAAATCCCTTTTGTCCAACCAAAAGCAATCAGTGGAATTGGAAGGCTTTACTTCTGATCCCTTTTCGCTACCATGGGTGCCTCACTTAGTCCTACTTTACTTAATGCTTACATCACTCCTCTGTTTAGATTGGTGTGCTCTTTCGGGTTCTAAGTTGTATCTCACGCCAATGACATCCAAATTGTGGTATCAGTGTCCACTGACCCGAACACAGTGTCAAAGGTTACGGATCATGTATGTTGATGATTGTCAGAAGACACACAATCGATGGACGGAATGCAGAACAAATTCAAAACATTCACCCCCAGTCAAAAGATCTGGGTTAAATCCATCATTCTTTTGCTCACCATGCCACCCCAGTTTAGACCTGGCCATACGCAAATCAGTCTTGACCATGTGCCTCATGGGAACAGTCCAGCCCGAACTGCCAAGCCACTCCCCCCTGGAACAGAAACAAGCATACTAACACTGGTTTCGGGGTTTCAACCCTTATCAGCCAGAATAGCTTGAATCCAGTGGCACAGTGAGCCCAGGACCCAAATCTGGGCATACCCGGTGCACTTAGAGTGAGAAAGCAAAGACACACAATTGATGGACGGAATTCAGAACAAACCAAAACATTCACCCCCAGTCAAGCGATCTGGGTTAAATCCATCATTCTTTTGCTCAACATGCCACCCCAGTTTAGACAGGGCCATATGTTTGAAAAGTTTCAGCACTCCGTCCATCATCTCCTTGTGTTTGCTCTGTTGATGATTGTCACCTGTATGTGGAAGAATTAAAAAAAATTCTGATAATATAGAAGTGCTATTATTTGGAAAACCATGCTTTCTGGAACTCTTCATGGTGGCTGTCCAGCCTTGGGGCTCTCCTCTGTCCAATTCAAAAGTCTGAAAATCTGGGAGTCACTTTTGATTCAAATCTTTCCTTCCTCGACCACTCTAAAGAGGTTACATCATCTAGTTTCCTAATGTAAAAAAATCTTGAAGAAAACCTTAACTTTTATTCCCATAGAACTTAGAAAAACAGTCATACTAGCGCTTGTCATATCCAAAATAGACTACTGCAATGTTCTCTGTCTAAGTCTCACAATCTGAACAAACTACAAAACACTTAAAATTTAAACAAAATAGAGAGGATAGCACTCCTATAGAGCAATAGTTATAACAGTTAGGGCAAAAATAAGTAGCCCCTAGTATGTGAAACTCTAGTATTTATAGAGTAAACACAGAAACATGCAATAAGATGATATTCAATGGCAATGATAGAGTTCTGAGATATAGTCCACTTGTTTTTTATTATCTTCAATCTTTATTCTTATGATTCCAAAGCACAGGTTATTCCAGCAGGATTAAACATCACCAACACGTGTTTCGTCCTACACAAGGACTTTTTCAAGGCTTGTAAAAGGTGAGCTAAGCTGTCCGATGGGTATCCAAAATAGAGTGGTAAGCCAAAAATGTGGAAAGGAATAGGATGTCTAGAATTAAACGGTGAAAATGAGAATACGTGGAGTAACATTAAGCAATTTTCCGGTCCAAAGACACAGTTACAAGGGTCACATAAGACCTAGCTAGTACGCAAACTGCACAATTAAGCAGAAGTTGTATAAAAGTCAGGTTCTCATGAACGAACACACGAGCATGGACCGGGATGAGTACAGTAGTGAACGACGACAACCATGATAAGTTGAGACGCCTAAGTTAGGACTGTTACATGACCTCAATCAGACAATATCTTGAGCGCGGACAAAACACTTAAAATTTGCCTGCCAGAGTCTTCAAAAACCTTCCCAAATTCTGTTCAGCATCCAAAGCAATCAATGACCTTCACTGGTTGCCTGTTAGGGCAAGAATCACATTTAAGACTCTATTATGTGCCCATCTGGTATTGCATTAGATCAGGCCCCTCTTTCTACTGATCACTTTTAAATAGTGCACTCCCTCTTGTACTCTTCGATCTAGTACAGCCAGGCAAGTTTGTGTACCCAGAATAAAAAGATGTGAATAGGGAGGAAGGCATTTCTGTATTCCTTCTCCAAATGATGAAACTCCCTCCTGTCTTGTCGTGTAGTTCCTAGGAATCCCCACGACCTGTGCGTTTGGATGGCCTAAACTGAGGGCATGGTGTCCAACCCGATTCTGGACAACCACACAGGATATGTCAGCTGTTAGACCAGCTAGCTCTACAGTGCCACTACCATCCCCCTGTATCTTACAGTGGTATAGGTAGTTTCTGGCAACCACTGAACATGAAAACCCTGATTCCTCAGGTATCGAGGAAAACAGTAAAGTACTTTTCGCTCAGTTAATTGTGCTTACTTATTCTCAGGAAATACACAGAATGGTCGTTAGGACATTTCAATAAGTAGTTAAATTAAATTATTGGTCCAGCGTCAGTCTTGTGTAAAACATATTTGCTGCGACAATTAGGAGACAGAAGCATACGAAAGAAATCGCAAGTACCAATTACGATAGTCCCCTTATGACTTTGTAGCATCTTCGGAACCGGTGTTTTTGGACCGATGATTTGCTGTCTCGGCTCGATGCCTTTCTTCGGGTCGATTTTCTTCGGCTCGATATGTTTTTGTTGCACAGCCATTGGTTTGTCTAAGGCCCGATTCGACGTCCTGAGGTGAATAAACTGTAAATAAATCTGTCTGCACCGATCAAAACAATACCGACGAGTCCGAAGGCCTTTTAGAAACTTTTTTTCGATTCCGAACTTCGAGTAAAGGAAAGTACATCCGAACCCAATGGCGGAAAAAAACAATCTGAGGATGGAGAGGATGCCCATGCGCGCTGTAGTCCAGGGGAGGAGCCACCTATCTCGTGATACTTCGAAGACTTTTCCAGGACAACAATGTGCAATCATCCGGACCCAACACTAGGCGGCGAACCCAACACTAGGCGGCGATCTATGCACAGATATGAATTCAGCAGCCCACATGCCTCGAACATACATTTCTACGATAGTGCTAAGAAGATGAACATATACAGTTCAGATAAGACCGTAGCACTTGCATACTCCTATAATGTGCGCCCTACACAATTTACCTAAACGTACCTAGACTAGATATGTAGGTGTAGTATGTATAAACCCTATAGATATATATGTGTGTATAGCCAAGAATCCCCTAGGGAAGAACTAACCCCCTCACTTGATGGTAAAGAATGAAGGACCCCGTCTCTGCTCCGAGGATGACACCCCGCAAGAAATGTCAGACTGCGGAGGGCTGAAGATTCAGCATGCAGGACCCCATGTCAGGGTGGAAGGTATTCTCCTCTAATTTTAAGGGGGGGAATCAGGGTCTTATATACTAGATAAGCCACTCCAGGGTTTCTTCTTGAATCAATACGTTTTGAAAACAATCATAAATGTTTTTCCAAACAATGCGATCATGCACAGCAGGGCTGTTGGTCAAGGATAAAAATATACAGAATATTTATGTAGTGCCTGAGGACATGTTTATGTACGTCTGGTACAAGGATTACGATAAAATACGAAGAGCCTGGTGTCAAAGAGACAGAAGCAAACTACTATGTAAAAGGTCACCTTTTTCAGAACCGTTATTGTCTTGTGAATGGGACAATGTATGTAAAAAAGGGGTATACATGACAGGACAAGCCTAAAGGACATGGCAGTCACATCTCAGAAAGCAGTCCCATCACTAAATATTTAGGAAGGAACTGAAAACTTATTATTTCAGCAGCTCGCCATAATAGCAGTCTTGATAGGCTAACAACTTTCAAGCCTCTACCTTGATCACTCTAAATAGGGTATAATGACACGAGCGCCAAGATGCCATATGGTAATCGCGCGCTCTATAAAACTTATTAACACAACATAACAAGATAGATTGGATCCACAATATGAGGGCAAGCAAGATGAGCATTGTAGTGGGGGAAAAAACTCATCATGGGCCACACCGCCAGACTCTCATGTTTGAGATTGATTATGGGACATTGTACTTTGTGGGAAGGTGAGCAATAAGATAGCAGACTTGAGACAGTGCTGTGAGGTCTTCAGAGGTTGCGTTGACGATCATGAAGGTGTTCCAGAGCTGACAAGAAAGAGACTGTCAGACTGAATGTCGTTGGAAGAAGGCAATTTTGGTGTGAGTTGTTAGGTGATGGGAGCCCAGCATTGATTCTGGAGCAGGATGAGGCCCATGAAAGGCTCACAGGTCTCTCCAATTGCAAGAGAAGTAGCACGGCAGTGATCTCTCCCGGAACTCATATGCATCTAAGGACAGTCCAGGTGGATCATCTGGTCGGTTATGAATTCTGATAAACATTGAGGGGTAGTACCACATTAGCGACCTGTGGGTGCCTGTATGACCCCATTTCTCAATCATCCAAGGGGAATCCTCATACTAGGTGGTCATCTTGCTGGGCGTCGGCCACACCCTCACAAAATGTCATTTAAATGCTGCCTGTGCAGTAAATAGTACAACGTACTTCAATAAGGTTGTTTCTCTCCCTGAGCTCTGGAAGGGATACATATTAAAAATAGAGCGCTAGTACAACTGACTTGCACTTTTAGGAACACACCTACCAAGCAGACTGCCATTCCACTGAAAACACCAAGAGTGGTCATTAAGAAGGAAACTAGAAAACATGCAGCCTGGGTGCAAAGCTATGCATCAAGGGAAGAGAAGACCTGGGTGCAATTTGAGATGTAAGATAACTCTTGGTTAACATCATAGTTTTCCACTTGTGGTGAGGCAGTGAGCTTGAGAAGAGATGGAAGTACAGGAAAAGGGACAACGGTAAAAGGAAGGTGTAGTACCATGCAAACATAGAATGTGAGGTTTTACACACAGCATCACCAGCAGTATTAATATAGATTAGGTTTAGCACACAGCTCAGGGTGGTGCAAGGAAAGCATCAGAAATTACCGAAGAGAGCTGCTACGTCGTCTCAGAGCCTGAGGAAACCAGTTATAGTAGGCATATTCAAGTGCTTCAAAGGTACAAACAAAGTGGTAGAGAAACAGCTTCAAGTGGAGGTGCAAATCCAGAATAAGGGTTAATGATATAAATGTCACTGGCAGACAGTGTCCTCAGGCTCTGACACAAGAAGGCTCCTCCTGAAACGTGGAGCAATCATTGGAGTGTGGTTCAGCACCAATGCATGAAGAGATTTAGGAAAACAGTTAAAAAAAAGCACTTAACCCCCAAAGGATGCGAACCATACCACAACAACTATGACCAGGGGAAAAACTAAGCAGAGCATGTTTTATAGCAGCAGGCATGGAAATTAGAAGAGTACATGGGGCAAGTGGCCCTTTTCTAGTATAAATAAATATTCAGCTACATAAGAAAATGTAAGTATATGGATGTGCTTTCTTTTTATGATCTGGTTAGACAGTCCAGCTGTCTCCAGACAATTATGTAAGAATCACCAGGAGAGGGTCTTTGGCTCCACCCATATGTTGAGAGCCAGGAGTACATGTTTTGACTGGGCACAAGTTGTGTGCATCCACAAAAAAGTGCTTGCCCTCCAAACAGCTGTGATCATTTTGTTTATTTATTCAGCTGCCTGAGCTTGAACTTCAGGGCCATGACATTGAAAGGCTAATAGCTGTCTTAGATAAACAGATAATCTGTTGTTTTTCTCTGGCAGAAGCACAGATGGGATGAGGGCAGTAATTTAGGTACAAAGATTTTTAGATCGTGCTTGACAGTGCAACTGTCACCTGACCTTTTAAACTACACCAATATTATTCTGCAGTTCTTTGATTCCACACAAATACATATCTATTCCCATTGCAACTTTCTTGTAATGCGTCACATTACCACACAACATTACTTTAGAGCTAGGTCTACTGGAATTGCCAATGATTGTTTTATGTGATGGAGGAGAACATAGTATGAATGCCTCACTCTTGGAGTGTGGCCACACCGGTGACCAAGATGGAAACAAGGCAGATAAATTCGGGCACTGAGAGCCCCACTATCCAGTTCCATTCTTGCAATGCTGCGATGGAAGGAGGTGGGGGTGAACCAGGATGCCAGGCTGAACCGACTAGCTACATGTGGAGGTGCAATTGGATGCACGTGGACGGAGTGGAAAGCAAGTGTGGTCCTTGGAGGTCTTGCAGTGACAGGGACCATGGGTGAGCCTGAGGATGGGGCTACCGAGCACTGCTGGCACGCCCGGCCTGCTTTTTCTACACCCGCCCCCATTGACACACTGCTGATCGCTGCTGGGGCCATCGTAAGGAGTGGCATCAGAGTGCTGATGATAAGGTCGGACGCTGGATGTGGCCGGGTTCATGCTGCTGTGCCACATGGTTAGGGTGAGTGGTGGGCCATGCATCTAGGCTGGTCAGATGCCGCTGCCTGGCAGTGCGCTGCACCTGCACTTTGCAATGCAATACTGACTGTTGTGGAGCCCATGGGCCGGGTGTTGCTGAGCGACTCTACCTGGCTGAGTGTGTGATTGTGCGGATTATCCTACCCAGTGAGGCGCTGGGTAGCGGCCAAAGGCCTGCTGCAGGGATGCACAATTAGGATTCAGCACCTATCTCCAGCTACCGCCTCCCAGCGTTGACCTTTGGTGTGCAGAAGACGGGGATTGAGCTGTGAGTTTGGGAGCCTGATTATCATACTTGCTCCCCTTACCCACTGCCGCGGATGAGGCCACGTGAAGCAGTGTTTGGGCTCTGTGGGCCCGTACTCAATGACACGCTGCCTAGATTAGCAAGGTGGCCATCAGTGCCCCACCAGAGCCAATAACCCCTTGTTGAGTCAGTTGAGCGCTGCACGGTCCCTTCGTGCCTCCCGGCCTCTCCTGCGCTTGGAATAGGGTATAGAGGCCCAAGCCAAAAGAAACTCTTGTTTAAACAGCTAATGGAGCAAGGCTTCAATGCTCCCCCTGAGAGGCCGCACTTGGCAGAACTCCACGTTGGATTACAGTCTATTGGCGCCCACTTTAATTCACTTATGAACAGATTGGACCACATGGGCAAGCGGTTGGATCGCCATAATGTCAGACTCGAAGGTGCGTATCGGCTAATTTAAAAAATGGATGAGGACGCCTTGTCTGTTATGAAACGGCTAGAGAAAATGGAGAAATCAACAGCAGTGAAGAATGAGGATCTTAAGGCCCTGTCCTATCAAACAATCTCAGGATCATAGAGGTGGCGGGGTCCATGGACATGAGCTGCCTGATCTCTCTGTCGGGCGCCTCCTCACTGAACTCTTTAGCAGACAAGATTTCACTGACACGTTTGTTGTGGAGAGGGCCCACAGGTTGCGTGGCCCACGCCTCCCCTTCCCCCCTAACTCGGAGCACCGCCCTGTCTGATCATAGTACGCTAACTGAACTACAGGGACAAGAATACGGTGCTGCGTCTGGCTCGGGAGCGGGCCCCCTGCACTACCAGGGCTCTACCTTTTTCTCGGTTTCACCATGGTGGTTCGGGAAGCAATGAGACGCAAATTTGCAGATGTCAAAAACACTTTAAGGAAACAAGGACTAAAATACAACATGTTCTACCCAGCTCGCATGTGAGTGAAAGTTGATGGGCAATCGTGGATCTTGACCATGCCAGCGGAGGCCATAGATTTTTGGAAACAACATGGCAAAAGGGGCCTCTGCCGCCATGCCAGATTCCTTCCCCTCCACTACTGAAGCCGATGTACCCCACAAATCACCAGATTGACAGCTGCCTGCCGGCGCTGCCCTGCACCCCAAGTGGCTGTATATGTCTTCCTTCCTGCTCATTGCTACTCCTAAACACCGATAGAGAGCCTCATGATGCTACCATACTGCAACGCAACTTCCTCCTGTTTAGGTATCACAGATTAAAGGCATCAAATGTCGTGGTGTTGCCACTCCTCCGAGGTGTACACAGCGCTGACTGGAATTGGGATGTTGATTCTGATTATTTAGGATTCGCCCGATGTTCTAAAATCTGGATGTTTTAATTGTGTTTTGTTACTGTTTGCATAACTATATACTGTCAGGTTGCACTGTGATATCTTCACTGCACTCACAGAGACACTTATTCATTATACCCTCCCCTAATAGGGACCCTGCCTAGGGGGACACGAGTGACGGAGTTGACATGTTTGATGTGAAACATCCCAAGCCTCAACAACCCCCAACAGGGTAAGCAAGTGCTCTCATACCTGGCAGGATATGATATGAAGGTGGCATTCCTACAGGAGATGCACCCTTCCCACAGGGCCACCTGGTCATATGCCTTGGCATGGAGGACAGTCGATATGTTTCCTATTACAGCTCCTGCTCTCGCAGGGTATGCACCCTGATACATAAAAGCATCCCCTTCACACATTACAATAGTTTTATAGACAATGCTGGAAGGTATGTTATTGTCTCTGGCTTATTGGAGAACAAGAGAGTATTGTTGGTCAATGTGTATGCCCTTAGCCTACACTATCCTGATTTCTATCAGGAAATTTCGGCAATCATGGGGCTGATAGAGGCTAACTTGATGCTCCTGGAATGTGTTCTAAACATGGCCTATAACCTTGTGGACGCGTGGAGGTTACACAACACCAACACCAACAAGACCATTGGTTCCTATCCCAGGATGCGTCCCTGTGGCTGTCCAAAACAAAACATCTCACTCACACTTTATCGGACCATGCTCAGGGCTAAGATAGTCCTGCAATTCTCTTATGGCGGGAGATTGGTAAGACAGTGTGGCTTTCCTGACAATTCAACGCATGATACGTATTAAAGTCAGAGTTGTGTGACGCCATCACAGAATATTTTACACTTAATACTAGGTCGGTTGCCACACAGACCACTCGCTGAGAGGCCTTTAAAACTTACATATACATTGGCATACATGCGTGAATACTCCGAGACATACGCACCAGTGTGAGCCGTATTGAACGGGAGCTGTTAGACATCGACCAAGAACCTGTGCCGTTGGGGCTTAAAGCACAGCTCTACTGTCATTCAGTGTTGCTGCATGAGATCTTGAAGAGTGAGAGTTGGCCTACCTAGAGAAATATAAGCAAGAGCGTAGATACGGAGAGGGAGAGAGACCAGGACGCATGCTGGCACGGCTATTGAGCAAAGGGGTATGTGACAGAACTCCGTACTACCGATCAAAAGACTGCGGTCGATAATGACAGCATAACTAAGGAACTCATGCCCTAATATCAACAGCAATACACCACAAGAGCAGATGATGGCACTACTGCAATATCAGATTGCTTAACCACAGTTGTAATGGTCTGGCTGACAGAGGGCCAATAGGAATTTCTAACAGCACCCATTTCATGTGAGGAAATCCCTCAGGCGATAAGACACACTAGATCTAAGGCCCCAGGGTTAGATGGCCTTACCCAAACATGACCTTGCTCTACATCTCTAGGAGGTTTATGCACAGGCACTTGAGACTCCCGCCTACCCTGAGAGAGATTATGAAAACACAGCTGCTTAAGCCTGGTACAGAAACGCATCTTCATGTCGACCTCTATAGCTTCTCAATACCGTCAATAAGATTTGCGCCAAAGTGATTGCTACCTGCTTGCGTTCTTTTTGGAACAAATTCTATCGCCGATACAAACTAGCTTTGTTTCACATAGGTTAACCACCTTGAACCTATGAACTGGTTTTGCAGTGCTGGACCGCATTTGCCCCGAGCTCCCAGCGGCGGTTGCCCTACTTAATGCAGAGTAGGCTTTTGACTCGCTAGAATGGCCGTTCCTGAGGACTTCGTTGTACAAACTGTTACTCCCACGCGGATTCCTAGATCTTATTATGCTGCTCTACTCTAGCCCAGTGGCTAGACTGAGGGTAATGCTTCATTCGCTGCCCCATTTCAGTGACTAGGGGGACCCGTCAGGGACGCCATCTGTAAGCATTCCTCTTCATTATCGCCATGGATCCACTGATCCGGCAGCTACAGGAACAGCACCTACATTGCAGCCTGCGATGCCAGCCGGGTCACTCTTGGTCTCCATGTTCGCGGATGATATTTTGCTGTGTTAGAAACCCAGCCACAAACCTAGCTCCTATTATCCGTGAAATCATTCGATTTGGGTGCATCTCTGCCCTTTCTCCATTAATTGGACCAAATCACAGCTCATTCCCAAAACTGAAGCCACGGTACGCTGAGAGGTGGAGTACCCCTTTACCTGATGTGACGATTCCACCAGATATTTAAACTTTATTTTTCATAACCAAAAAGAGATGGTGATTCAACTGAACTATGGGCGAGCAGTGAACAAACTGGCCTTGCAAACTGAGCACTGAATCAAATTACCGTTATCCATGTTTGGGCACATCCAAAAGATCAAATTGGTAATCCTCCCACGTTTTTATTATTTTTGGATGAATATAACAATTCCTCTGACTAATGTTTTTTTGCCAATGTGAGGAGCTATCTGCTCCACCTGATTTGGGTAAGCTGCTGACCCAGAATCCGTTGGGAAGTTCTGCCACTACCATAAGAGCGAGGAGGATTTGGCATACCAGGTATGCAGCTGTATTTTTTGAAGCACAATGTCACTTCTCTTACTACTGGTTTCATGCAGATGCTAGATTACCATACTCAAAACAAGAGAGGGACCAGGCTGGGCAGACTTCTCTCTCTTCTATCATACCGCTGGGCATACTGAGAGATCCATTTGCAATCCAAATGCTTTCTCCTACCAGCTGGGCATTTGCAAAACTTTGCTGATACCTAGGGGGTGGGCTAAGTTTACTCTTCGCCTATACCACTAACTCATAATCCTTGGCTACCCCCGACCTAGGAAAAATGAGTACAACGTACTTTACAGAGGCTCTATTTGCACTCAGTGGGAGACCTTTCCCCAGGCGGACATGTTACCACACACATGGACATCGCCAATATGGGGGTCATTACACATATGGACAATTTTATCCTCTGGCGTCTGCACAATACATCACACGCCCGGCAAACCTCATATCCACTAGAACCGGAGGACTTCCCCCACTGGCGCTAGTGTTTATTGCCAGTGAAGGGTCACGATTGGTTTCTCGCTTGATCATGCTTGTCTTGGCCGAAGTTGGGGGGAGATGGGAGTATTCGGTCGACATGTGAACGTGACATAGGGCACCCCATACCATGTATGATGAGGTGCTATTGTTGCACACAAAAAAAGCTCATTGCCCCTAACCATAGGCATAAACTGAAACATTATACGTTTCTACACTGAGCATACACTACATCACAAGGTGTAGCAAACCTCGATGGCACACGATCGCACAAATGTGTGAAGTGTGGAAATGATAACACAGATTTCATACACCTTGCCTGGACCTGCCATGTTGTCCGAAATTGCTGGCTGTAGATTCTCACTCTGATCTCCACAGTGACTGGTATCACTGTTGAACCGGATCCCCTGATGGCCTTGCTGGGACATGTCAAACCTGTTCCACTCAGTTCCCGGCTCTTCACTGCCATTGTTAGCGAAGTGTCTACTGTCTCTACTAAGGATGAATGGCTGAAGGATATGTTAGACTGTGACAACACTATTGAACTCAATGCCGCGCTACAACCCCCACATCCAGACCCAAAGTTATTTGGCAACTACTGCACAATTATCTGCTTACACTAGACACAATACCGCAGATGGGAATGATTGATGCCCATGATGCCGGTGAACACTGGCCATCATAGACCTGCTACAGTGCACTTCTGCAGTTCGTGCCCGGATTGGTGCGGAGCTGGCTGTGGTCCTGCCCATTCGGAAGCCCCATGGCCCTCCAACTCTCCTCATCCACCCCAGTGTATTTACACACAAGCACAAGTATTTGTATGTTCTTACTCTGCCTTACTCCTGTATACGTCTCAAAGCTATTGAGTAGCCTCAAGTGATAAGTATATGGCTGAAATGCCATTGGTTGTTTTGTTAGTTATCTTGGAAAATGAGTGATAAAGTACCAAACGGAAAACCGGTGCCTGGCTCTCCATGTAGAGTTTTGCCCTCACAGTCAGAGCCTTCTACCGCCAACGTAATTTGATTAATTCCACAGCCAACTAGACACTCACTGCAGCTTGTCTGCATCCATTACTATTCTTCTCTTTGAGTTTGTGTCTAAGTGTTAGGATGCCAAACATTGTGATCTACTAACAGCGCTTCTGAATCATTATGCTCTGCAGGATCTTCAAACGGACACCTCTCTCCCCCGACACGAGAAGAACCGTCACCAGCAGACTCGACTATGGGAACGCCCTCTACTAAGGAACAACCACCAAGCTCCTGCGATGACTACAACAAATCCAGAACGCCTCGGCACGACTGATCCTCGACGTCCTCCGACGCAGCCACATCACACCCCATCTGAGAAGCCTACACTGGCTCCCCGTCAACAAGAGGATCACCTTCAAACTCCTCATCCATGCACACAAAGCGCTACACAACACCGGAGCTACATACCTCAACAATCGACTCAGCTTCCACACCCCCACCCGCAGCCTTCGCTCCGTCAGCCTGGCCCTCGCCTCAGTTCCTCGTATCCGGAAAACCGCCGCCCGTGGCAGATCCTTCTCCTACCTCTCCGCCAAGACCTGGAACACTCTCCCTACCAACCTACGGCAGACCCAGGACCTGCTGGCCTTCAGAAGACTTCTCAAGATCTGGCTCTTCGATCAGTAGCAGCCCCCGCCCCCAACGCTTTGAGACCCTCACGGGTATTTAGAGCGCTTAGAAATACATTGATTGATTGATTAGCACCTACAGTTCACACAGTTTCCAGTGTGCATAATATTATGTATCAAAATGGAATTATTTCTATAGGGTGGGGTGGGGGAGAGACTTGTCAAAACATTTTTAGGTCATCCCATTTTAAAGCACTTCTGCCACTTTTTACTGCTTTTACAGCTCAGCGCCTGTGTAGTTATCGCCAAACAAAATCCTCGTCTTCTGGACACAAAGAACAATTTATCTGGTAAGCAAATTGTCTATTAAGGCTGCCACAAACAAATCCATTTTGGGGTGAGCATTAATACTAAGCTATAATAATAAACAGAGGCACTAATTGTCCAATGGAGCCCACCCAACTTGGCATTAGCATCAAAGCAGCGCACTGCCCCACAAGTGTTTGTCTTTATGTAGTACAACCTTCACAATCCATGAATCGCATCTCGATGACCGGCAGGTGAGTCGTCATGTCCTCCAGGATGCAGACATCCCCGGTTAAAGTCCTGAAAAGGTAAGAGCACAGAGTAGGAGGTACGCAGAGGTTAGTATTTTAAACTATTGAGCAGGGAGGGTGGGAGGGGGCAGGGAGGGTGGGAGATTGCATTAGGTAGGACTGTTAAGTTACTGAACAGAGGTGGTTTGAATATGCCTGTGTTACATAGTATATGAATATTTTACAGGTCAAAAGGAATCCTTCAGGTATTCCGATCCTCCCTGGTGAAAAGAACAGCAGTGAACTTCCTGAAATGAGATTTGGATATAATGTGATCTGAAAAGGCCTGCTTCCAGACGCGGCAGCTTAACAGGCCAGCCTCACAGCCGCCTCTACACATCCTCAGGGTAGTTAGTCCCAGCAGAGGTGGGTGCTGCTGTGCGTATTCCACAGGTGGAATCAGCTCTCCAGCCCTGTGTTACTGTGGTGGTCAATGCACTTAAATTAATTTACTTAACAACTTTTCCTTCTTTTCTTTATGAAGTTCCTCCTGGTAATCCATTCAGTTTGTAAAATTTGTTTTTATACATTGTTTTGATCCTGCATAATCAAATGTTTTATTCATATCTGCTGTCTTCACTCCCTACCCTATATACAAGTTCCTGCATTTAATGTAAAACAATAAAGATACTGAATAAACAATCATGGGGGCCTATTCAAAAACACCACTTTGTAGTCCGTTTAGTAGGTATACAGTAAAAAAGCTCATGTACCACAACATTCCTGTGCTACTCCTATTTTTATATGCGGAGGTCTCTGCCACATGTGCTGCCACAGAGTTACTGTAGTCAAAAGGGTCCAAAACAGTGGTAAACAGACTGCTGCCTGGCTTCAGAGTAATTACAGCACCACTCATGACCACTTACAGGAACTGCAACAGGCTCCCATAAAAAACATTTGAGTCAGGGACTTAAAATAACATCCCATAGGAAATAATTTTAAATCAACAAAATAATTACTACTTTTACATATATTTTGTTTAGTTATAAAATATTTAATGAATAAGTAATTGTTATATTATAAAATGTAATAAGCTTATTTTAAAATACAAACTAAACATTTTGCTGTTTTTCTTTAAACGTTTATTTAAGAACTATTATTATAATTTAAATAAATAATATTGAATGATATAAATATAGTTAATACACATTTAAGGTAATATGCTTAACATGTTATTAGTTGCAGGTCTGAATTACATAATTAAACGAATTTTACATTAACATTTCAACATAAAATATTTTAAATATAAATATATTTTTTAAGATTACTAAGGTTTTAGTAATTTCCCTATACTTTTGCATAGGGGGAGCTACAGTGGTAGTAACTTTACACTTGTAAATCCTGGTGAAGGAGGCTCTGCAAAGGGGAGGAGACTTGAACTTCTGCCCCTAGGAATACCTTTACACTTAGAAATGGTGAATAGCATAAAAAGTGCAATGTTACTAATAGGTGCAGTAGTACAATCACACTTGAGTGAATTTGTATGTATAAATTGATGTTTGTTAATAGGCCCCAAAGTCTTGGAAGCAAACGTTTCAACCAATTGCCAAAGATCCTCACAAGACATTTCAGTGAAACTAAAAGCCAATGCTTCACTGATATCAGAGACATCCAACATAATCCGGTAGATTTACTAGCATCCATAAGATATCATCTTTCAAAGTTGTTTACTATGCTCATCGCCAGGACTTACACAGCGTATGCGGATTTCTTATTCTGGCATTAGCACGTACATTTAGCAGGATATGCAGAAGAAATGTTCCTGCAATTAAAAATTGATCAATGCAGCATTTTCATAAAGATATGTGGACACGGCAAGGCATATGGGAAAATCATTAATTCAGTACCTCTAAAGAGATCCCGAACTGGATGATCCTATGCTTAGCACCTACATTTCAACTTATAAAACAGCCAGAACAAGCACTCATATGGCTGTAGGTGCCTACAAAGCCACTTTCTTCCATGCAGCAGCAGGGAGAACAACCAATTAACCAAAGCACACTAGCCTTTACTACCTGGCACAATACCTAGGGCTGCTACCTGCAGTCTTGGTGGCTTTTTGATTGTTATCTATTGATGAAATGTCAATCAGGTTTTGTTCTACTGAATTTTGCACCATTTTCTATTGGTTCATTTCACAGGAAGGGGGTTACTGGTGGTACACATCAGCCAAAAAGGGCTTTGTTTACTAACAGGACAGGCATAAAAGATGAGACACAAATCAATAGACCATGCTTAAAACGCACATTAGACGCTGCTTAGCAAACTACATTGATCCAGCAGCACTGCTGCTTGCTCGTAGTACTAGGTGATTGACTGGAAATGTATCATACAGAGAGCACAGGGAGATATATTAAAAGGTAGGCAGTGCAGGAAATGAAGGCGATCCTCGATCCGGCTATTATTGAGTCAGATTTAGGATCCATGATATGGGCTGGCCTCAGCGAAATAAGCTGTATTTGTACCTGGTGTACTTTGCCAATACAGGGACATATTCAGCAGCATCTGTACTTTGTCTGCTTTATGTTGAAGCACCAACCTGCAGGTATTGACGGAACTTTCCTATTTTCACTTCCAGTTCAGCCCAACATAAGGCATGATTTAAAGGGAAATCGGCCCTTTTTTTTTTTGGGTGTCACTCTGCATGAGAGCTATCCAGAACCTAACTCGTAGGTGTCACTGCATTGGATGAATGCAAAGGTGCACACAGCTTTTCATCAGTCATGTATCTAGGATCTGAAACTACACCTCTGTACCCATCAGGACTGCTCCAACCCTGCTTCAATTTAGGAAAGAGCTGCTGACACACATGTGTAAAACAGCACTACATAGTAACAGATCCTCTAAATCTCAGAACCCAACCTTTACTCCACTATCTCGCCAACTACATCTTTGACTTGATCTTGTATGGTGTTCTGCCGCCTTTTGGTTAGGTTTGCACTTTACAAATATTACATATGAACATATATATATTATCACACAGTCCACCGCTACCCTCCACCGCACCGCTCAGCACTTACTGGTCGATTAACACCTCGCGAAGCTTCTTTAAGTTATCTGTACTTCCGCCATATACAGCCACCTTCTTTGGCATGAAGCTGCAATCGTCGGTATTGACCGTCAGGTGAAGTTTTCTATGTTGGGAATAAGGATGATGCATTATGGTCCAGTAGGGTGAATACAGGGATGCCACATAGCCAGATGAAAGCTTACAGATGACCCAAATTCATTACTTAAACTGACACTATCCAAAGCAAGGCAGCATACATATAAATAATTTGAACACAGGTAGAAAAAATAACAAGCATTTGCAATGCAATAGGTCTCGCATTAGGAAAGTTTAGCTATTGGTATTGTAAATGACAATTTTTTTATTTATGTGTTGGTTTTGAAAATAACGAAATAATAGCTTTGTCATTTACAATGGCAATAGTTTTAACTTTCGCAAATGTGACACCTATAGCATTTGTAATGCAATGTGCTGTATTTACGTGACTTAGATGTATTGATATTATAAATAACAATGGCTTTTATTTTTTTTAAATAATTAATACTTAAAAGTCATTGTAATTTTTTATTGTAATTTTTAATGGCAATAGCTTAAACTTTTGTAAATAACTTTTGTGAACATTATGTTTAGTGTATTTTATAGTGAGACGGAAATACAAGAACAGAAGTGAAATATTAACATCTTTTTGTGACATTTGTAATAAAGCTTGAAACATTGAGAGAGCATATTTGAACCAGTTGTTGAATGGTTCTACAGATTGATGCTGTGGTGGCGCTGAGTGATGTTGTGGTGGCGAGGAGTGATGCGGTGGCATTCAGTGATGCTGTGGTAGAGCATAGTGATGCTGTGGTGGTGCTGAGTGATGCTGTGGTGGTGCTGAATGATGCTGTGGTGATGCGACAGATAGAGGGAGGGTGTTAGATAGAGGGAGGGCGATAGATAGAGGGAGGGCGATGGATAGAGGGAGGGCGATGGATAGAGGGAGGGCGATGGATAGAGGGAGGGCGATGGATAGAGGGAGGGCGATAGATAGAGGGAGGGCGATAGATAGAGGGAGGGCGATAGATAGATAGAGTTAGGGCGATAGATAGAGTGAGGGCAATAGTTAGAAGCGTGCACTGACGTCTGGCGGTGTGTGTGTGAATGGTGAAATTGTGCACTGACGGCTGGTGGTGTGTGTATGCCTGGTGAAAGCATGCAGTGACGGCTGGTGGTGTGTGCGTCACTGGTGAAAGTGTGCACTGATGGCTGATGGTGTATGTGTGCCTGGTGAAAGTGTGTACTATGTCTGTTGGTGTGTTCCTGTTGGAAACGTGCACTGACGGCTGGTGGTGTCTGTGTCCGGTGAAAGTGTGCACGGATGGCTGGTGGTGTTTGTGTGTGGTGAAAGCGTGTACTGATGAGTGATGGTGTCTATGTGTGGTGAAAGTGTGCACTGACGGTTTGGTTTTCAGTGTAGTTGTGTGTGTGTTTGTTGTGTGTGTTTGTATGTGTGGTTGTGTATGTGGTTGTGTGTGGTGTTGTGTGTGTGGTGTTGTGTGTGTGGTGTTGTGTGTGTGGTTGTGTGTGTGGTTGCACTGTAAGGCATTCATGAGCGTGGCAGTGCTAGAGTTCACACCTTTCAGTGAGAGGCTTTGGGGTAGAGGTGTGCCAGAAAAAAACTCATGAACGCCAGATTGCAGCATAATGTGTACTAAAATAGATCAGCCTAACAAAAGTGTGTAAAAGACAATACATAAAAAATAGTTGTCTAACAATTAGGTGGGTCGGATGGTGGTGTGTCTGCCTCCTAGAGGCGTGCACTGAGGGCTGGTGTTGTGTATGCCAAGTGAAAGTGTGCACTGGCAGCTGGCGGTGTGTGTCTGCCTGGTGAAAGCGTGCACAGACAGCTAGTAGTGTGTGTGCATGATGGAAGCATGCACTGACTGGTGATGATGCCATTTGGGCCTTCTGAAGTATTTAGCCATGCAGCACATTATCCTGGGTGCTACACCATCTACTGTTACTTTAGGTGCATTGGTTAACGACCACACACCCAAGAATGGGATTCCGTGCTTTTTAATGAAAATATGAAAAAGTTGTGTACGTTTGTCATGTGAAAAAAAACAGTGGAAGTGAGAGACAGGTAACAGTTAAAGGGACGTCGCTACCAGCGGTGCAGCAGGTGGCGCCAGGTCAACTGCAACCAAATTGCACATGAAAAACGATATTAGATGTTAGTGACCGACCTCACGCTATATGTGGAGCACATGCGGCTTGGTTGCCATATGACTGTAGGTAAAAACTCACATGAACAAGGAATCAGTGCATCAGAAGTTCAATGTGATGAATCAAAAAGTTCCACAGTCAGAAGAGACAACATGCGTTAACTGTTTCTGTTGTATCTTTAGCCAAGAATATAGAAATTAGTCTTTGTGGACATTATTGTGCATTGATTACATTGAAAGTTTGCTTTTCCTCGACCGTGATTCAGAAATAAAGTTTTGATGTTTTTTACTTTAAAACTAGGGGATAGTTGGGCCGTTTTCCGTCCTTGCACATGTGCACATTCCGGTGTCTGAAAGCCCTCAGTGCTCCTTACGGGACTGTCACATACCCAGCTTCAGGTAGGAAAGCACCTGGGGTGATCCATTCTTTAGGGCTGGTGTCTGCTTCCGGAGCGCACTGTGAAACAACCACCTGCCCCTGCTGGCTGGACGATATGTCAAAGTAAAAGCTAATTTCCGATAAGCCTGCTACAAGGGGTGTCAGCTTGAAGTCAGAGTCATGCTCTGTGAGAGGATGTGAGGGCAAAGAGGGTGGGGGCGCTGCTGTGACTTTCTGTGGCCAGAAGAGAGGTAAGCTTCTGTCCAAAATCCTGCCCTGAAGGGATATTCCGGGACTGAGAATGAGAAAAGGCCTGTTCAGGGGTTGGGGATCCCCGGAATGAGAAAATACAAGGTGAAAGGGGAAGGAGAAGAGTGCAACGAAAGAGGGAGTAAAGTTCTACTGAGAGAGCAAATATTGAGAGGCAGAGAAGGGGAGGACATGAAAATAAAGGAGGGGTATATAGTTTGCGCGATCGGAATATGCAAAGGAGGTGGGGTGATGTGAAGGGAATGGACAGTCCAAAGATATAGAAAAGGAGAGCGGGAACATACGAAAACAGTGGAGGGAACGGGCAAATACTAAAAAGGGAACGCAAAGAATATAAAGTGTGCAGAGGGAAGAGTAAACTAAAAAGGGAAGTAGTAAAGAAAAAAGCTAGAAAAGAGAATGAGGAAGTGAGTGAAGAGGGTAGAGATAAAGTAGGGGAGAAAGAGGGGACCGAAGAAGAGTTTGAGAAGGATGAGATAAAGAGTGTGTCTGAAGAGAGTGGGGAGAATGAAAAGGAGAGTATATACAAAGCGAGTGCAAAGGGAAGACAAAAAAAGAACTGGGTACATGAAAAGAGCAGAGAAAAGGAAAAATAAACAGAGACATGGAAGGTGTACATAGAGAGGACAAGAAAAAGTAGAGTGCAGCCTAGTGATGAAGCCAAGATCTCCAGAGTCTACAATTAGGTCACTGAGAAAAGTATGTTTCCCAGATGAGGGGATAAAAACGATATTAGATGTTAGTGACCGACCTCACGCTATATGTGGAGCACATGCGGTTTGGTTGCCATATGACTGTAGGTAAAAACTCACAAGAACAAGGAATCAGTGCATCAGAAGTTCAATGTGATTAATCAAAAAGTTCCACAGTCAGAAGAGACAACATGCGTTAACTGTTTCTGTTGTATCTTTAGCCAAGAATATAGAAATTAGTCTTTGTGAACATTATTGTGCATTGATTACATTGAAATTTTACTTTTCCTCGACCGTGATTCAGAAATAAAGTTTTGATGTTTTTTACTTTAAAACTAGGGGATAGTTGGGCCGTTTTCCGTCCTTGCACATGTGCACATTCCGGTGTCTGAAAGCCCTCAGTGCTCCGTACGGGACTGTCACATACCCAGCTTCAGGTAGGAAAGCACCTGGGGTGATCCATTCTTTAGGGCTGGTGTCTGCTTCCGGAGCGCACTGTGAAACAACCACCTGCCCCTGCTGGCTGGACGATATGTCAAAGAAAAAGCTAATTTCCGATAAGCCTGCTACAAGGGGTGTCAGCTTGAAGGCAGAGTCATGCTCTGTGAGAGGATGTGAGGGCAAAGAGGGTGGGGGCGCTGCTGTGACTTTCTGTGGCCAGAAGAGAGGTAAGCTTCTGTCCAAAATCCTGCCCTGAAGGGATATTCCGGGACTGAGAATGAGAAAAGGCCTGTTCAGGGGTTGGGGATCCCCGGAATGAGAAAATACAAGGTGAAAGGGGAAGGAGAAGAGTGCAACGAAAGAGGGAGTAAAGTTCTACTGAGAGAGCAAATATTGAGAGGCAGAGAAGGGGAGGACATGAAAATAAAGGAGGGGTATATAGTTTGCGCGATCGGAATATGCAAAGGAGGTGGGGTGATGTGAAGGGAATGGACAGTCCAAAGATATAGAAAAGGAGAGCGGGAACATACGAAAACAGTGGAGGGAACGGGCAAATACTAAAAAGGGAACGCAAAGAATATAAAGTGTGCAGAGGGAAGAGTAAACTAAAAAGGGAAGTAGTAAAGAAAAAAGCTAGAAAAGAGAATGAGGAAGTGAGTGAAGAGGGTAGAGATAAAGTAGGGGAGAAAGAGGGGACCGAAGAAGAGTTTGAGAAGGATCCAAGATCTCCAGAGTCTACAATTAGGTCACTGAGAAAAGTATGTTTCCCAGATGAGGGGATAGGAAGGAATAAGTGATATAGAGGGGAATAGATATATCAAAATGTAAAGAAAAGGAGAGGACTAGATGTGAGGTGGGGGGAAGGTGACTGAGTGGGCTTACCAATTAGGAGAGTGGGTGTCTATGGCACAGCAGTTTGGAGGAGAGTAGGAGGAGAAGGAAATGGGAGTCAGAACAGTGGAGCGTTATTGAAATACGAGGGCAAATGGGCGGGGGAGGATAGAGTCGCCGGGTTAAAGATGGAGGTGGGGAGAGAGGAGGGGAAGACAGCAGCGACTAGAAATCAACAAAGGGAAGTGGATGAGGCGCTGAGAGACTGGAAACAGAGAGAAGAGCAGTGGCGTAAATAAAGGTGTACAGAGACAGTGGGCGAAGGAGAAAGAGGAGGCGAAGGGGTGCGAATGTGGAAAGTGTGTTGGTAGTGGAAGAAAAGTGAAGACGCAAATGGGAGAAACAAGGAGGGTGGTGGGGAGGGAACAAGGATGTGGACGCGGTAGTGCAAAGGGGACAGCATACAGAGAAATGGTAGGTGGGAGGAGAAATCAGTAACACCGGTTGAAGACATCAGCTGCGTATGTTTGCCTCAGAAAGCCAACAAACAGCATTCCAAGAACACGAGCCGAGGCAAAGAAAACGGTGCACAGAACGAACTGAAATGAACATTAGCAAAATGAGACATGTAACAGGGGACGTCTCCATGTGAGGTTCCATAACACCAAAAGGAGGGGCTAATAAGCATAGTAACTAAAAAAAAGAAGGCAGTTATGAAGGGCAATAACAGGAACCAACGAAAACAAGCTCTAGGCATTGCCGTGGCGGAGGCGGGAGCGAAATCCTTTGAAGTCTGATGCCGAGGCACAGACAAATGGTGGTGTGCGAGCGGCTTCCTTTCAAGTCTGATGGGGGGGGGGGGGGGGGGGGAAATGCTGAGCGCGCACCCGGAGCACATGCACTGGCCATAATCCGCATTCCAAAGCCCTCTTGGTAGCCTTTCCTGGAGCCCCTACATAATTCTCACCGAAGCAAGGCGCAAGCGCATTGGCTCAGCGAGACGTGAAAAGGCCAAGAGCAATGCATTAAATTAAACACAATATACAAACACATTCTGCCAAGCAAGACAGGGTCATGCATAAACAATAAGTAGATATAAATCATTACAGCTCTACAGCGTTCAGTCACAAAGAGAAGCAGCACAGAATAAAGGAGGGCAAGAGAACAAATACATTCAGCATTCAAGTTTACTGGAAAAAAGCAAAGCATGTCAAGAAGGGTAAGAATGTTATGGGTGATAGGTGCATCACTCAACTATCATTCCTGTACTGTATCAGACTGTAGTTTTTGCATTCACCCCATACCTATGATTAGAACACGAAAAGATTCCGGTGCTGAACAAAGAGGCTACTCCATTTGTTGCACAAGGTTGGTAGATTGTGGGTAACAGAGTCACGTATGTGCTGAAGAGTATGAGTGTTGTGCATGAGCTATGGAAGAGTGATCCAATCATATTGTGACAAACATATCGCTCTTCTTAAGCATGGAGTGAAGGGGGCATGGCCGTTAAGAAGACCAATGGCATGTATTCGCTGAGGAGCCACTTGCCAAATGTGTCTAGACACTGTAGCATTGCTGAATGCCTAAGACAGATTTGCTCAGGTCGCAACACCTAACCCAACATCTCTTTGAAAGCGGGAAAGTGGGAATGACCATCTAGAACAGCAGAAACCGTCACACCACATGCAGTGGTAATGCAATTAAAGGTGTAACATCCAGTTATTCACTGAATATCAGCATGATTATAGAAAGATAGGTGACATCTCATATCAGTTGGTTGCATAAAATAAAAAAATTAACTGTCATTAACATGATAGTGCAGAGATAAATGGACTGATTTAGAATTTGAAGGAGGGGTTACTGGTTACTTCGTCACAACATGACGCGCATCCCATTCGCCTTATTACAAGTGCAATAAGATATAATGCAGCTAATAAGGCCGGTGGGATGTTTATCACATTTGTGACGGAGTAACTCAGCTACCAAACACTCAAACAGGACCAAAGTCACTGAATTCCTGATGAAGCAATGCCAGAAATCCCTTTTTACCATTCACAATCAATACCAATACATAACAGAATGACAGACAATGGTGTCATGAAGTATTATACACTACACTTCATTCGAAGTCTCTCAAATGTTCAGGTGATTCTGTCTTTTATAGCTAATACATTGACAATTGTTCTCATTGATCCAATAGATAGACTTTGGTGTGTTCATCCTGTTGGCATCAATCTTGGTTATTGTTGTTTTCTGTCCATGTGAAGCAGATGCTTAATATTCAGATATGAGCAAGGTCCATCCCGATGTATTCTTCTCTTGTCCTTTGGAACCGATTCAGTGTTCCACAGTTTCTACCAGAAACTTTCGTCCTTATCAATTATATACATCTTTTTAACATGCAGGATGCCCTGTTACTCCAGGAAAAGTTCTAACTTTGGTAGGGAAAGGGAAACTCTAAGAAAATATCTAGCTTGATTCTAGGAAAAGCTACATGTTTATAAAGTTCTCAGCAAATGCAGTATGCTTTTACATTTACAAGCTTGCATCAACTAAGCTATGTTATCATTCTGTAACGTGATTCTTGCGTTGACTTAATCCTACATACTACAATGAACAACCCTGACACATCTTGGTGAAACTGAGACTGTTTATTTTCCTGTCCTGATGGTCAAAGAGTGACTGAAGTCGCCTGGAGGCGGCAACCTGGCTGCTTGATCCCCTGTAGGGAGAGGAAACTACTCAGATTTTAATAGTTTCTCTGTGTAGACTTGTCCTTTCAGAAAAAAAAAAAAAAAAATTGCTGATAAGGTGGGTATATGTCGCAGGGTCCTGGTACGGTCCTTAGTTGAACGTGCTCATAGATGCTGTGTCACAAATTAGGTCTGGTGTCCCATCAGATGCGATTATCATCTGCTTCTTGAACTACAGAGACAGGGACACAGTTTCACTGGGGTCTGTAAGAATGGCCCTGCACAGTTTAAAGGGACATCAATCCAAAAATGTCTAGACTACTCTCAACTTGTTCAACGTCAGTGCTGCTCTTTTGAGGCGTTAAAAAGAGCAAAGAATTAAATATATGCTCTCCCATCTTTGAGGACTAAAGGTAATCAAAGATGGGATTGCATATTTCTTCACATTTGCTGGGATTGTGTGGGATCTTGTTGGACCCGGCCTCGTGGCGTGGTCCCACTCCTCCCGCATGGCGGGCCTTGGACGACATCGACCCCTGTCCTCCGGCCTAGGGCGACACCCTCCAACCTTCACGAGAGCCGCCCCTACGGGCGACCGCCGGCTCTCTCCCCTCTGGAACTCGGCAACCCCTACTCGCCCCACTCTGCTGGTCCGACCCCTATCCCGGACCACCATCTCAGACCCCGACTCCATCTTGGACCCTCCACGACCAGGCCCCGTGGCCTCGGCCCGACCTCGGCCGCGGACCCAGCGAAGCCCCGACATCGAGGCACGAAGATCCGACCAGGTGGTAAAGCGGCCACTTGACGGATCAATGAGTAGAAGGGTTTCGATGGTCCTCCAGCCGTCCCGCGACGCCTGGTTTCGATTGCCTCCGGCCTCCCTGGGCGCTGGCTCCACCCCCCTGCTGGGTGTCTGGACACTCTCATCCCGGCCCCTCCGACCCCCCAGGTGCGAGGGTCCGGACATCAAAGAACGCCAGACCTATATCTGGGGCAGCTCTGGAG
This sequence comes from Lissotriton vulgaris, assembly GCF_964263255.1. NCBI lineage: Eukaryota > Metazoa > Chordata > Amphibia > Caudata > Salamandridae > Lissotriton > Lissotriton vulgaris. The sequence goes on from NC_141685.1 coordinate 268,453,085, forward strand.
CAGGTCGGCAGTTGTATCCTGGAGTCGAGAGACACCGAGACGAACTCATCTACGTGGAACCCGTAACCACCTTTGGAGCCCTGCTGACGCTGCCCATCTTCGCTGAAACCATCTTCTGGAGCCCTGCTGGCGCTGCCGCGGCCCATCTTCGCTGAAACCATCTTTGGAGCCCTGCTGGCGCTGCCGCGGCCCATCTTTGCTGAAACCATCTTTGGAGCTGCTGGCGCTGCCGCGGCCCATCTTCGCTGAAACCACCTTTGGAGCCCTGCTGGCGCTGCCGCGGCCCATCCTCGCTGAAACCATCTTCGGAGCCCTGCTGGCGCTGCCACGGCCCGACCCTGAGGAACCCCCTAGCTCGAGGATTGAGAGCTGAACGTAGGGTATCCCCGTACCAGGCTGGTACCAAGACTGTCCCGCTACCCCCTTCCCTCAGTGACTGAACCTGAAAGGATCCCTTGATCCAGTTGAACCTATACCGCTACGATTACCTGCCTTAATTGTTGATAAAAACGTTAAGAACCTATCCTTGTGTGGTGTCCATCTGTAGTGGGGTGATTGCTCGTCTGTACGATCCTAGGGGAGGAACCTCGCCAGGAGGCCTCTCGACTTCGCTCGGCCAATTCTAAGATCCCCTTTCTAACATTGGTGGCAGGCGGTGCGATCCGAGCCGACGCAGATCGTACAGAGAGTAACTCACCCACTACTAACAGAAACACACTACGACCATGACTACCAAGGAAACCAGACCGACCTCAGAGTTCCAGATGGAACGGTTAGAAGACTATAGCCACAAAGAGTTGAAGCAATTCTGCAAGGACCTGGGCATTGCTACCACTGGACTAAGCACCAAAGACGATCTCAAACAAGCCCTGCAAACATGGGTGGAGACAGGAGCGACGCCACCCCAGAACGAAGTCATCACGATCCCCGATATGAACCCAGAGAACATCGCAACCTCAGCGGAGGAAAGAAACAGGGGCCTCTCCCACGAGCATGCCCGAGAACGAGAAAGGAGCCGGCTCCACGAATTGGAGCTGGCTAGACTCCACTTAGATGGAGAACTACAACTGGCCGAAAAAAAGATAGCCCTTGAGCAACTACGGCTACAGGGAGACCTGGAAGAGAAAAGAAGGCAGAGGGATTTAGAGGAGAAGAAGCTTGCGTACGAGCATGAGCGGGGGTTAAAGGAATTAGAAATTAAGGCTAAACACGGGGACACCGGCGCCTCCGGGAGCCGGAGCACCCCTCCTCCTACAGACACAAAGGTCCACATCCCCAAAGATGTCGTCAGAGAGTACTATAAAAACGACGACATCCAGCAATGGTTTAAGGCCTACGAGGTAGCCATGACCTCGCACCGAGTACCGCAAAAAGACTGGGGTGCCGGGTTGTGGGGGAGGTTCGTCAATGAGGGGAGAGACGCCCTGCTACAGCTCCCCGACGCCGAGATGACCTCGTACGAACACATGAAAGCCGCCCTCCTTACTCGCTATGGGCTCACCCCTGAGATGTACCGGCAGCGATTCCGAGACTGCAAGAGGATCCCCGGTACCACCTGGGTGGAGTATGTGAACTTTTATAGTAGAGCCTTAGAGGGGTGGATCAAAGGCAGTCAGGTCACCACCTACGAGCAGCTGTTCAACCTCATTGTATGGGAGCACCTCTCCAACAACTGTTTTGTCGAACTCAGGCAGCATCTCCTCGACAGCAAACTGACCGAGCCACGGAAACTCACCATCGAAGCCGATCGATGGGAGAGCACCCGGGTTCCCCGGAACTTGATGGGAGACCAGGGCCGAGCTCACCAGCGATCCCACCATCAGCGAGGCGCGGTGCCCCCCACCAACACTACACCTCCCCTGTCCGGAAGAGGAGTGTAGGAAGGTGGATACCTGACTATGGTTGCCCCCAACTTTTTGCCTGGTGTTTTGCTGGTTTTCCGACTTAGTTGGCCTGGGGCCCTGCCAATCAGGACCCCAGGCCTACTGCTCTCTCTCTAAAATGGATTCCATGTACCTTAGGTACATTTCCAATTGGTACTGGGCCACTTTATCAGACCCTGTAACTCAGGGCATAGGTGTACCCAGGGCCTACCAGGGGCTGCAGCATGTATTATGCCACCCCTGGCTGGCCATCTAAATCTGGCACAACTGGCTGCACGACAGCTGGGGCAAGGTGGTGTAATCACCCTTTGCTTTAGATATAGTATACCTATATCTAACCCTAAAATGGACACACAGATTCCTATCAGTCACTCCTATGGCAGGCCTTGACAATCCTGAAGGCAGAGTGCTTGGAATCGTGTGAGATGGTGCTCTGGCATGAGCTGAGCCCGGTTGCAGCTTGCGGAACCAAGTCCTAATAGCTGTTCCATGATAACGCGTACCATATACTCTTAAGTGCATTCTAATCCTCGCTGTTAAATGCTATCTCTGGTATCGCTTTATCAAAACATGTCGAGTAAGGTGTCATACGAATTGGAATACTAACCCTTCGCCAATTCTGGCGACGGGGTTAGCATTCCACCCTTCTAGAGGGACACGACATGTATGTAACTGTGAACCCCGGTTAAAGTTAACTCAAGCCTCAGGATCACAAAATGGATGCTGCCACCACAGACACGAGTCTGACCTCCTGCTGCTGGGAGTCCTTCCAGCGAGGAGAGCTTGGACAAAGGGTTTCCTGTCACGGGCGGTGCTAGCACCATCCCAGACAGGGTTTTGTGTATCCTGGGTAGGCAGGGCTTTACAGGAAGGTGACTGCAGAGTGGCACCCCGGTGCTCACTACGCATCTGCCGGCTAGAACCAGTTCCAGGGGCACACCAGCCCCTGGCCTGGGGAAAGTCCGGCATGGGAGAGGGGTGTAACTGTGAGAAGGTGGCCTGATATGCAGGGCTCACTATTCTAGTGAACACTATGTATCAGTCCAGCAACCCTTATTGATGATTGGTTGTAAGTCAACCTTATAGACCAGCTATCCTAGTAGCGTGGATATGAGCAGTCTAAGGCTAAAGACTCGAGAGGGCGTGTTAAGCCAGCTGTTATACCACACATATACCCCTTGAATACCAAGTGAAAGGACACCACACAAGTGTTATGAAAATAAACAAGATATTTATTAAGAATCACAACAGCCCTGTACTCTTTATGAGGACAGGGTACTAAGCACAAAACAAAACTCTTACGAAAATACTTAAGTTAGCACAGTATATACAAATGCCCGAGGGGCACGGAAAACCATATACTCTGAAAGTGGAATGCGAAATTACTAGCAGGTAAGTACAGTACTAATAGGCTTAGGAATCGCTAGGACTTGACTATAGAACCTTCAGATTACTTATAGGAGGCCTAGGGGACTCGGGTGCAGAGTGTGCACTCTCACGCGTGATGCGGGACAAAGTCTATGGTAGCTAGTAATGACAAAGTTAGTGTTCTCGGGCGAACCCGACCTGGTAGGGAGAAAACGAAAGTGGATCCTGACCCTTGGATAGTGAGGCTATGCTGGGGCACCGAAATGCCGAAGTTACCTAGCCCAGGGGCTGCAGCTGCATATGTCTCAAAAGACGTCGGGAATCCTCGTTGACGGACCAGGAGCCTGGAAGAAAGAAGTTGCTGGCAGGCGATCAGTGAAGAAAGTTCGATGGATCCAAGCCTGGATCGAAGGAAGATGACACCTGAAAGCAGAGGGGACCAAGTTCGAGACTACTAGCCAGTAGTCAGTGGGCACCAGGAGGGCACCGGATGGTAGCCACCTCGACTAGGTGAGTGGGTGACGCTGTGTTCGCAGATCTCACGGACCAGGAGGCGTTGTCGGCGACCAGGATGGAGGAGCGAGCTGTCCCACGAAGATTGAAGCTGTCGGCGTCGCTGGACCCAGGATTGGGCAACAAAGCCTTGGCAAATTCAAGCCCACGCGGTGGACTCAAAATGGCGTCTGGAGTGGACCAGGAGGGTCCGGGGTGCCTCTCTTGAAGAAGGAAGCAAGGGCCAGTCTGGAGCAACCAGACCAGCAGCAGTGATGTCGTCGGGCGTCGTGAAGAAGGCCACAAGCCAGCCGGCTAGTAGCCACACAGCGCGGTGAGCACGCAAAAGCAGAAGGGCCCCACGCAGATCGTGGAGATGCTGGAGGGCTGATCTTCGGTGCTGGAGCTGCTCAGGGTTGGGGCTTCTCGGACCCCAAAGCACTCACCAGTGGAGCACACGGTGGGCTTGCTGCAAAGAAGTCGTGCAGTCTTGGCGATCGTCGGTCCCTCGAGGTCTCGTCGCACTCACGGTTCTCAGCTTTGCTGTAGAGGTGAGTAGAGGTCAGAGGTGCCAGGGAAGCCGGGTCTCGTCGAGCTGGGTCGTCGGATTCGTGAAGAAGGACTTGCAGCAGACCGCAGTGTTCTTAGGATGGTGCCTGCGGATGCAGGGTGACTACTCCTTAGCCACAAGGGAGAATCTTGAAGAAGAAATCTTGATGTCCTTTCGTAGAAAGTCGTGTCTTGATTCCAAAGATGATCTAATTTGAACAGGGGGCCCGCTCCCATCTTTATACTAAAAAAGGGGGCTGACCCGGTGACTAGGTCCTGCCTATGGGTGGGACTAGGAGGGGGGTGGTTACACCCCTCTCCCATGCCGGACTTCCCCAGGCCAGGGGCTGGTGTGCCCCTGGAACTGGTTCTGACTGGCCTATGCGTAGTGAGCACCGGGGTGCCACTCAGCAGTCACCTTCCTGAAAAGCCCTGCCTACCCAGGATACACAAAACCATGTCTGGGACGGTGCTAGCACCGCCCCTGACAGGAAACCCTTTGTCCAGGCTCTCCTCTCTGGGAGGACTCCCAGCAGCAGGAGGTCAGACTCGTGTCTGTGGTGGCAGCATCCATTTTGTGGAGCTGAGGCTTCGCTTAACTTTAACCGGGGTTCACAGTTACATACATGTCGTGTCCCTCTAGAAGGGTGGAATGCTAACCCCGTCGCCAGAATTGGCGAGGGGTTAGTATTCCAATTCGTATGACACCTTACTCGACATGTTTTGATAAAGCAATACCAAAGATAGCATTTAACCGCGAGGATTATAATGCACTTAAGAGTATATGGTATGCGATATCATGGAACAGCTATTAGGACTTGATTCCGCAAGCTGCAGACAGGCTCAGCTCATGCCAGAGCACCATCTCACACGATTCCAAGCACTCTGCCTTCAGGATTGTTAAGGCCTGCCATAGGAGTGACTGATAGGAATCTGTGTGCCCATTTTAGGGTTAGATATAGGTATACTATATCTACAGCAAAGGGTGATTACACGACTTTGCCCCAGCTGTCATGCAGCCAGTTGTGTCAAATTTAGGAGGCCAGCCAGGGGTGGCAAAATACATGCTTCAGCCCCTGGCAGCCCTGGGTACACCTATGCCCTGATTTACAGGGTCTGATAAGGTGGCCCAGTCACAATTGGAAATGTACCTAGGGTACATGGAATCCATTTTAAAGAGAGAGCAGTAGGCCTGGGGTCCTGATTGGCAGGATCCCAGGTCGACTATGTCAAAAACCAGCTAAAACACAGGGCAAAAAGTTGGGGGCAACCATAGTCAGGAGGTACCTTCCTACACAACCCCCCCCCCCCCCAAACGAAAGGAGATAAGGCTATCCTTGTCCAGGTAAGCCTCTATTACCTAAGTGGCCATATAAGGAAGGACCAGCTCTGGCTTGGTTTCCCCCTGTGTCATGGTCCACTAGGCAACCCCTCACCCTAAGGGTATCTGAGGGTCTCCACCATAGGGAATCTCTGTCTCTGGTGTGTCTTGGGAAAGAAGGAGGCTGATGCTGGGATGGAGTACTGAAGTGAGGCTCCTCTACCTTTGGGCTCAACTTCCTCCAATCACCATTCATCATGTGTGCCTTTCTTTCTTTAGCTGAGATGCACTGAGCTCTCAGGGTCAGCCTCTGGCTACCTAAAGCTGGAGGCTGAGTCCCTCTGTTTGGCTTACTGGAGGGACAGGTCAGGTCTGGGGTTTTTAGGCCCCATGTTTGGCTGTGCCCAACAGTGTCCAGCTGTGGGAGGTCCCTAACTACTTTTAAGGGGGATCCCTCAGGAGTCTGACTTATTTTCACTTGGCTAGGTTTACCAGCTTCAGTGACCCTAATCTGCTGATTAAGTGGTTCTTTTGGACAGGGGGCCCTTTGGGGTCCACCACTGGCCTCCCTGACCTCCACAGCCCTGGGCTGACTGAGGCAGGGTAGAGAGGTGCAGGTTACCTGCTCCAGACTGGGTCCCACCTGGGAAGGGTCCACTGCCATCAGGGGCTCTGCCAGGCTAGGCCTGACTACCTCTGGGGCAGTTTCTTCAACATGGGTAGAGTCAGTTCCCTGAGGAGGCTGGCTCTCACCTAGTGTCTGGGAGGGGGAAGATTTATCTTCCTCCTCAATGCTCTCTGTTTGAGTGGAGTGATCCATTGTTTCAGGCTTCACAACCTCACTATCTGTCTGAGTAGAGGCTGAGACCATTACAGCCTTGCCAACCTTTTCAGGAGGGCACTCAGTTTGTGTTTGGGCTGTGACTGTCACAGCCCTCCTATCCTGCTCAGGAAAGTCTGTCTGAGCTTGGGCAGTGGCTACCACTGCCCTTCCAACCTTTTCAGGGAGGAATGGTGCTTGGACTGGGGCTGTAGCTATTACTGCCCCACTAACCTGTTTGGATAGGCCTATCATTCTGGAGTGAGTCTCTTGCTCCACCTCAGCCCATGCTGAGAGTTCCAGGTCATTCCCCAGTAAGCAATCTACAGGTAGGTTATCTGTCACTGCCACTCTCATGGGCCCTGTGACATTACCCCAGCTGAGCTTGACTACTGCCATGGGATGCCTTCTCTTCACTCCATGAATGTCTGTCACCTGATAAGTAAAACCAGGGGTCAGTTGAGCAGAGGGGACCAGATGGTCAATCACCATGGTGATGCTGGCCCCTGTGTCTCTGAATGCCTCAACTTTCTGACCATTCACTATGACCTCTTGTCTATACTTCCCCAAAATGTGGGGTCCAGTAGTGAAGTTGGCAAACCCCATGCCAGTCTCACAGACAAGAGTGTGGTCAGGGGACCTGGCTAGGCCATAGTCCTCCTGATTGCCCAAAGTAATGCCCACCACATTCTTGGGGGCACTCCCACCACCTGGGGGATTACCACTAGTGGTAACAGGAGGTTTAGGAGTATTACCTGGGGGTATATTTCCCTTATTGCCATTTTTAGGGCAACTGGCATCACTTTTGTAATGGCCCACCTGTTTACAGGTATGACAATAAGGTTTCTTTTGCTCTGAAGGAGTGTTCTGGGACCCACCACCCTTGTTGGAGTTTTGGGGCCCTGGGGAAGTCTTCTCTGTGGATTTATCCCCACCCTTCTCTTGAGGCTTGGTTGATTCCTTTTTCTGGTCACCACCCTGGTTTTTAGGCCTGACCCTGGTTCTGACCCATTTGTCTGCCCTCTTACCCAATTCCTGTGGAGAGGTCAGATCAGAGTCTACCAGGTGCTGGTGTAATAACTGGTTCTGACAATTATTTAAGATTTGCTCCCTCATAATTAGATTGTACAATCCTTTAAAATCAGCAACCTTACTACCCAGTAGCCAGCCTTCAAAAGCCTTAGTGGCACAATCAACAAAGTCAGACCAATCTTGAGACTGAGTTTTCTGGGTGTCTCTGAACAGCAACCTGTACTGCTCAGTGGTTAAACCAAACCCATCAACCAGTGTATTTTTCAAGATTTGGTAATTGTTAGCATCCTCCACTCTTGTAGTGAGGAGCTTATCTCTACCTTTACCATCAAAGGAGAGCCACAAGATAGCTGCCCACTGACTTTGGGGAACACCCTGCACAGTGCAGGCCCTCTCCAAAGCAGTAATCCATTTGTGGATGTCATCCCCTTGTTTAAAGGGGGGCACTATCTTATTCAGGTGTTTTGTATCAAAACTCCTTTCCCTATTGCTAGGTTTATTGCTGCCACCAGTGGGCTGTAGCCCACATAATTCTTGCTCTCTAGCAAGGGCAAGTCTCTCTTTGGCCAGGGCAAGTTCTTCCCTTTCAATCCTCAGTTTGACTGCCCTTTCTTCAGCTTCATACACTCTCCTCTTAGGGGAATACATCCCTCTGTGAGAAGAGTTGAGAGAGCCATTGGTTCGAAGGGATCTGCCAGAGCCTCTTGATAGAGATCTGGCTCGTCCATTCCCAATGTTAAGCTGACCTGAGAGTGGCCCCAGGGGTCCCCTAGTACCATTCTCATGTCTGCTTAAGTTGGACCTGGTTAGTCTGCTGACTTCTACCTGTCCCTTATCTGCCTCATTCCCTGACAACTGATCCTCATCCTCATCCTCAGCATCATCTGCTTCCTGGAGGGGATGGTCAGTGCTATCAAAGGGTCCCTGTAAGGAGGGCAAACTCCCATCTGGATTAGAAGGGTCTGGGTTACCAGCCCTACTGGTATCATAAGCCTCTAAGAGACCAATCAGAAAGGAAGTTGTGGGGTTAGACCCCTGTTTTAGCTTCCTGAGGGTACACACCTGTCTCATCTCATGGAAGCTAAGAGCAGCATATTTAGAAGTGACCTGTGGAGGGTCCACTGACACAAGGGGATACTCAGAGTTTCCTCCTTTGTCTGACATGCTGATTCTAGTGTGGTGTAAGTGATGCACCTACCTACACTATGTGTTTGCCTACTGATCCCTTGCTAAGAGTTGCAGCCAAGGTGTGCTAAGCCTTGAGGAGCTGCAACAGCTGGTTCAGTAGAACTCAGAGTATTCTAAGCTAAGTTATATGTACCTAACAGTACTTATGTGATCTTTCAACAAGATATTCTTAGGATACGTGTGGTAAAACAACAGCAAGCTCAAATCCCAACCGCTGATCACCAATGTGAGAAGGTGGCCTGATATGCAGGGCGCACTATTCTAGTGAACACTATGTATCAGTCCAGCAACCCTTATTGATGATTGGTTGTAAGTCAACCTTATAGACCAGCTATCCTAGTAGCGTGGATACGAGCAGTCTAAGGCTAAAGACTCGAGAGGGCGTGTTAAGCCAGCTGTTATACCACACATATACCCCTTGAATACCAAGTGAAAGGACACCACACAAGTGTTATGAAAATAAACAAGATATTTATTAAGAATCACAACAGCCCTGTACTCTTTATGAGGACAGGGTACTGAGCACAAAACAAAACTCTTACGAAAATACTTAAGTTAGCACAGTATATACAAATGCCCGAGGGGCACGGAAAACCATATACTCTGAAAGTGGAATGCGAAATTACTAGCAGGTAAGTACAGTACTAATAGGCTTAGGAATCGCTAGGACTTGACTATACAACCTTCAGATTACTTATAGGAGGCCTAGGGGACTCGGGTGCAGAGTGTGCACTCTCACGCGTGATGCGGAACAAAGTCTATGGTAGCTAGTAATGACAAAGTTAGTGTTCTCGGGCGAACCCGACCTGGTAGGGAGAAAACGAAAGTGGATCCTGACCCTTGGATAGTGAGGCTATGCTGGGGCACCGAAATGCCGAAGTTACCTAGCCCAGGGGCTGCAGCTGCATATGTCTCAAAAGACGTCGGGAATCCTCGTTGACGGACCAGGAGCCTGGAAGAAAGAAGTTGCTGGCAGGCGATCAGTGAAGAAAGTTCGATGGATCCAAGCCTGGATCGAAGGAAGATGACACCTGAAAGCAGAGGGGACCAAGTTCGAGACTACTAGCCAGTAGTCAGTGGGCACCAGGAGGGCACCGGATGGTATCCACCTCGACTAGGTGAGTGGGTGACGCTGTGTTCGCAGATCTCACGGACCAGGAGGCGTTGTCGGCGACCAGGATGGAGGAGCGAGCTGTCCCACGAAGATTGAAGCTGTCGGCGTCGCTGGACCCAGGATTGGGCAACAAAGCCTTGGCAAATTCAAGCCCACGCGGTGGACTCAAAATGGCGTCTGGAGTGGACCAGGAGGGTCCGGGGTGCCTCTCTTGAAGAAGGAAGCAAGGGCCAGTCTGGAGCAACCAGACCAGCAGCAGTGATGTCGTCGGGCGTCGTGAAGAAGGCCACAAGCCAGCCGGCTAGTAGCCACACAGCGTGGTGAGCACGCAAAAGCAGAAGGGCCCCACGCAGATCGTGGAGATGCTGGAGGGCTGATCTTTGGTGCTGGAGCTGCTCAGGGTTGGGGCTTCTCGGACCCCAAAGCACTCACCAGTGGAGCACACGGTGGGCTTGTTGCAAAGAAGTCGTGCAGTCTTGGCGATCGTCGGTCCCTCGAGGTCTCGTCGCACTCACGGTTCTCAGCTTTGCTGTAGAGGTGAGTAGAGGTCAGAGGTGCCAGGGAAGCCGGGTCTCGTCGAGCTGGGTCGTCGGATTCGTGAAGAAGGACTTGCAGCAGACCGCAGTGTTCTTAGGATGGTGCCTGCGGATGCAGGGTGACTACTCCTTAGCCACAAGGGAGAATCTTGAAGAAGAAATCTTGATGTCCTTTCGTAGAAAGTCGTGTCTTGATTCCAAAGATGATCTAATTTGAACAGGGGGCCCGCTCCCATCTTTATACTAAAAAAGGGGGCTGACCCGGTGACTAGGTCCTGCCTATGGGTGGGACTAGGAGGGGGGTGGTTACACCCCTCTCCCATGCCGGACTTCCCCAGGCCAGGGGCTGGTGTGCCCCTGGAACTGGTTCTGACTGGCCTATGCGTAGTGAGCACCGGGGTGCCACTCAGCAGTCACCTTCCTGAAAAGCCCTGCCTACCCAGGATACACAAAACCATGTCTGGGACGGTGCTAGCACCGCCCCTGACAGGAAACCCTTTGTCCAGGCTCTCCTCTCTGGGAGGACTCCCAGCAGCAGGAGGTCAGACTCGTGTCTGTGGTGGCAGCATCCATTTTGTGGAGCTGAGGCTTCGCTTAACTTTAACCGGGGTTCACAGTTACATACATGTCGTGTCCCTCTAGAAGGGTGGAATGCTAACCCCGTCGCCAGAATTGGCGAGGGGTTAGTATTCCAATTCGTATGACACCTTACTCGACATGTTTTGATAAAGCAATACCAAAGATAGCATTCAACCGCGAGGATTATAATGCACTTAAGAGTATATGGTATGCAATATCATGGAACAGCTATTAGGACTTGATTCCGCAAGCTGCAGACAGGCTCAGCTCATGCCAGAGCACCATCTCACAAGATTCCAAGCACTCTGCCTTCAGGATTGTTAAGGCCTGCCATAGGAGTGACTGATAGGAATCTGTGTGCCCATTTTAGGGTTAGATATAGGTATACTATATCTACAGCAAAGGGTGATTACACGACTTTGCCCCAGCTGTCATGCAGCCAGTTGTGTCAAATTTAGGAGGCCAGCCAGGGGTGGCATAATACATGCTTCAGCCCCTGGCAGCCCTGGGTACACCTATGCCCTGATTTACAGGGTCTGATAAGGTGGCCCAGTCCCAATTGGAAATGTACCTAGGGTACATGGAATCCATTTTAAAGAGAGAGCAGTAGGCCTGGGGTCCTGATTGGCAGGATCCCAGGTCGACTATGTCAAAAACCAGCTAAAACACAGGGCAAAAAGTTGGGGGCAACCATAGTCAGGAGGTACCTTCCTACAGTAACCACCCCCCTTCCTGGTCCCACCCCTAGGGCAGGACCTAGTCGCGTACCCACCCCTTTCTTTAGGATAAAGGCAGGAGCGGGGACCCTTCCAAATTAGATCATCTTTGAATCCTGAAACTACTTTCTACGAAAGGAACTCAAGACTTCTTCTCAAGATTTCTCCCTTGTGACTAAGGAGTAGTCACCCTGCATCCGCAGGCACCATCTAAGAACTCTGCGGTTTGCTGCACGTCCTTCCTCCGGAATCCGACCGACCAGCACGACGAGACCCGGCTTCCCTGGCACCTCTGACCTCTACCTACCTCTACAGCTAAGCCGAGAACCGAAGGTGCGACGAGACCTCGAGGGACCGGCCGTCATCAGAACTGCACGACTTCTATCCAGCAGGACCGCCGAGGGATCCTCTGGTGAGTGCTTTGGAGTCCGAGAAGCCCCGACCCTGAGCAGGTCCAGCACCGAAGTCCAGCCTCCCAGCATCTCCACGATCTGCGTGGGGCCCTCTGCTTTTTGCTGCTCACTGCGTTGTTTGGCTACTAGCCCGCTGGCTTGTGGCCTTCTTAACGACGCCCGACGACATCACTGCTGCTGGTCTGGTTGCTCCAGACTGGCCCTTGCTCCCTTCCAAAAGAGGAGCACCCCGGACTCTCCTGGTCCACACCAGACGCCATTTTAGGTCCACCGCGTGGGCTTGAATTTGTCAAGACTTGTTGCCCCAATCCTGGGTCCAGCGACGTCGACAGCATCATCCATCGTGGGACAGCTCGCACCTCCATCCTGGTCGCCGACAACGCCTCCTGGTCCGTGAGACTGCAGAGCCCAGCGTCGCCCACTCACCTAGTCGAGGTGACTACCATCTGGTGCCCTCCTGGTGCCACCTGACTACTGGCTAGTAGTCACGAACTTGGTCCCCTCTGCTTTCAGGTGTCATCCATCTTCGATCCAGGCTTGGATCACTCGAACAATCTTCACTGGTCGCCTGCCAGCAACTTCTTTTCTTCAGGCTCCTGGTTCGTCTACGAGGATTCCCGACGTCTTTTGAGACCTATGCAGCTGCAGCCCCTGGGCTAGGTAACTTCGGCATTTCGGTGCCCCAGCATAGCCTCACTATCCAAGGGTCAGGATCCACTGTCGTTTTCGATCTACCTTATCGGGTTCGCCCGAGAACACTAACTTTGTCTTTACTAGCTCCCATAGACTTTGTCCCGCATCCCGCGTGAGAGTGCACACTCTGCACCCGAGTCCCCTAGGCCTCCTACTAGTAATCTGAAGGTTCAGTAACGTAGTCCTAGCGATTCCAAAGCCTATTAGTCCAGTACTTACCTGCTAGTAATTTCGCATTCCACTTCCAATATATATGGTTTTCCGTGCTCCTCGGGCATTTGTGTAAATTGTGCAACTTAAAGTATTTTCGTAAGAGTTTTGTTGTGTGCTTAGTACCCTGTCCTCATAAAGAGTACAGGGCTGTTGTGATCTAAATAAATACACTGTTAATTTTCATAACACTTGTGTGGTGTCCTTTCACTTGGTGTTCAAGGGGTATATGTGATGGTATAACAGCTGGCTTAACACGCCCTCTAGAGTTTAGCCCAAAGACTGCTCGTATCCACGCTACTAGGATAGCTGGTCTATAAGGTTGACTTACAACCAATCACCATAAGGGTTGTTTGGACTGATACATAGTGATCACTAGAATAGTGAACATTGAATATCAGGCCAACTTCTCACAAGGAGCCCCCCCAGCACGGCCGGGGCCCCGCTCGAACCTTATCTGCCACAAATGCCAGCGACCCGGTCACTACGCCAATGACCCCAACTGTCCCAGAAACCAGCAATCCAACACCACCGGTCCACAAAACCGCCAGATCGTCGCCGCCTTCCTGGGGGAGGAGCAGGGCGAAGAAGACGACTTTGTCCAAGACCAGACCGAGTGGGAGCCCGCCGCCATGTCTCTGGTACATCTGGGCGAAAGAGACATGGTCCACCGGGCCAAATCCCGGCCAACACTCAGAAGTACAGCCAGTGGGTCACCATCAATGGACACCGGGCCGAAGCCCTCCGCGACACGGGAGCCAGCGTGACGGCCGTCCGTTGCCACCTGGTGACCCCGGATCAAATCTTGCCCAATGTACTGTGCCCAGTACGGTCCGCGGATAATTCCGAGAGCCTGTGCCAGATGGCCCGCGTCCCCTTTGAATGGGGGGGGAGTGTCGGGCATGCTGAAAGTGACCGTCCGAGACGATGCCCCAGTAGACTGCCTCCTCGGAAACGACCTCGAGAGTTCCCCCTGGGCCTACGTCGAGCGGAGAGAGAGCATCTGGGGATGCTAGGCCTCCCTGAGTGGGTCTGTGCGACAACCCGATCCATGGCCGCCCGAGCCGTCCCCTCAACCAAAGAACCAGAATGGCCCGAGCATCCACCGCCCGTCGTCTCCGAAGACACCGACCCTGAACCTGGTCCACCGGGGCCCAACTGTGAAGAAATTGCCCCGCTCAGCGACCTCCCGGAACTGGCCCAATGGCGCCAAGAAGGTGGCCCCACTCGAGAACAGTTCAGTCAAGAGCAAAAAACGTGTCCCTCCCTCGAGGGGATCCGACAGCAAGCTGCAGCTCAGAGCACAGGGGATACCTCGGGGGCCCACTGGGTATATTGGGACAATGAGCTCCTCTACAGTGAGCAGAAGATTGCCGAGCTAGGGGCCAGCTGGGTATCGGTGGTCCCCCTCTGGTTCAGAGACGTCCTCCTGAATCTGGCACACGATGTGCCCCTCGCCGGGAACCTGGGGCAGGACAAGACATACAGCCGCCTGGTGACCCACTTCTACTGGCCCAAGATGAGGAATGATGTGATCAATCACTGCCGGACTTGCCCCACCTGCCAAGCCAGCGGGAAGAGCAGCGGAAAACTAAAGGTCCCCCTGCAACCTTTCCCAGTCGTCAACACTCCCTTCGAGCGGGTGGGGATCGACATCGTGGGGCCCCTGGAGCCCCGAACATCCCAAGGTCACCGTTTCATCCTCGTCCTGGTGGACCATGCCACCCGTTATCCCGAAGCCATCCCTCTCCGGACCGTGACGGCTCCCGTGGTGGGCCGGGCACTGATGGGGATCTTCTCCCGGGTGGGCTTCCCCCCAGAAGTCGTCAGTGATCGGGGTACGAACTTCATTTCCCGCTACATGAAGTCACTGTGGCAGCAATGCGGGGTCACGTATAAATTTACGACCCCCTATCACCCCCAAGGGAACGGACTGGTGGAACGCTTCAATCGAACCCTCAAGGGGATGATCATGGGCCTGGAGGAACCCTTACGACGCCAGTGGGACGTGTTGCTGCCCTGCCTCCTCTTCGCCTATCGGGAGGTCCCTCAGAAGTCCCTGGGATTCAGCCCATTCGAACTATTGTACGGGCACCCCGTCCGGGGTCCCCTAAGCCTGGTCAAAGAAGGCTGGGAGGTGACCGCCCAAGATGCTCCCCCCGACGTATACCGGTACCTCCTGACCCTCCGGAACAAGACTCGGCGGTTCCGGGAACTTGCCAAGACCAACCTCGAAGCCAGCCAAGAAGACATGAAACGCTGGTATGATCAAAACGCCTCTTCTATTGAGTTCGAGCCGGGCCAACAGGTCTGGGTCATGTCCCCGGTCGAACCATCTGCCCTCCAGGACAAGTGGACTGGGCCCTTCAAGGTGGTGGAACGCAAGAGCCCCGTCACCTACCTGGTGGACATGGAGTCCCCTAGGAACCCACTCCAGGTCCTCCACACTGTAGGAGAGTAGGGTCTGCAATCCTATGATCACCCAGATTTTTTGCTTTTGTTTCACTGGTTTACGACTTTCTCTGGCTGTGGGCCTGTTTATCAGACCCACAGCCTAGCTGTTCTCTCGCTAAATTGACATGTGTACCTTAGGTGCATTACCAATTGGAACTGGGCCACCTTGTCAGACCCTGTAACTCAGGGCATCGGTGTACCCAGGGCCTACCAGGGGCTGAAGCATGTATTATGCCACCCCTGGATGGCCATCTAAATCTGACACAACTGGCTGCACGACAGCTGGGGCAAGGTGGCGTACTCGCCCTTTGCTTTAGATAAAGTATACCTATATCTAACCCTAAAGTGGACACCCGAATTCCTATCAGTCACTCCTATGGCAGGCCTTGACAATCCTGAAGGCAGAGTGCGTGGAATCGTGTGAAATGGGCTCTGGCACGAGCCGAGCCCGGTTGCAGCTTGCGGAACCAAGACCCAATGGCTGTTCCATGATAACGCGTACCATATTGATAACTTCGGTATCGCGTTATCAAGACATGTCGAGTAAGGCGTCATACGAATCGGGAGACTGACCCCTCACCAATGCTGGCGTTGGGGTTAGCATTCCACCCTTCTAGAGGGACACGACATGTACGAAACTGTGAACCCCGGTTAAAGTTAACTGAAGCCTCAGCTCCACAAAATGGATGCTGCCACCACAGACACGAGTCTGACCTCCTGCTGCTGGGAGTCCTTCCAGCGAGGAGAGCTTGGACAAAGGGTTTCCTGTACGGGGCGGTGTTCGCACCATCCCAGACAGGGTTTTGTGTATCCTGGGTAGGCAGGGCTTTACAGGAAGGTGACTGCGGAGTGGCACCCCGGTGCTCACTACGCATCTGCCGGCTAGAACCAGTTTCAGGGGCGCCCCAGCCCCTGGCCTGGGGAAAGTCCGGCATGGGAGAGGGGTGTAACCACCCCCCTTTCTGGTCCCACCCTTAGGGCAGGACCTAGTCACGTACCCACCCCTTTCTCTAGGATAAAGGCAGGAGCGGGGACCCTTCCAAATTAGATCATCTTTGAATCAAGAATACTTTCTACGAAAGGAACTCTCGACTTCTTCTCAAGATTTCTCCCTTGTGGCTAAGGAGTAGTCACCCTGCATCCGCAGGCACCATCCAAGAACTCTGCGGTTTGCTGCAAGTCCTTCCTCAGGAATCCGACTGCCCAGCTCGATGAGAACCGGCTTCCCTGGCACCTCTGACCTCTACCCACATCGTCAGCTCAGCTGAGATCTGTGGGTGCGACGAGACCTCGAGGGACCGGCCATCTTCAGAACCTGCACGATTTCTTAAACCAGCACGACCGCCGCGGGATCCTCTGGTGAGTGCTTTGGGGTCCGAGAAGCCCCGACCCTGAGCAGCTCCAGCACCGAAGTGCAGCCTCCCAGCATCTCCACGATCTGCGTTGGGCCCTTCTGCTCTTGCCGCTCAACCCGTTGTCTGGTTACTAGCCGCTGGCTTGTGACCTTCTTGACGACGCCCGACAACCAATGCTGCTGGTCTGGTTGCTCCAGACTGGCCTTTGCTCCCTCCCGAAAGAGGAGCGCCTCGGACCCTCCTGGTCCACTCAAGACGCCATTTTAGGTCCACCACGTGGCCCTGAATTTGCCAAGGCTTGTTGCCCCAATCCTGGGCCCAGCGACGCCGACAGCATCAACCTTCGTGGGACAGCTCGCACCTCCTTCCTGGTCGCCGACAACGCCTCCTGGTCCGTGGGCTTGCAGAGCCTAGCGTCGCCCACTCACCTAGTCGAGGTGACGATCATCCGGTGCCCTCCTGGTACCCTCTGACTACTGGCTAGTAGTTACGAACTTGGTCCCCTCTGCTTTCAGGTGTCATCCATCTCTGATCCAGGCTTGGATCTCTACGAACTATCTCCACTGGTCGCCGGCCAGCAACTCCTTCCTTCCGGCTCCTGGCTCGTCAGCGAGGACTCCCGACGTCTGTAAAGACTTGTGCAGCCGCAGCCTTTGGGCTAGGTAACTTCGGCATTTCGGTGCCCGCATAGCCTCCTTATTTAAGGGTCCCGAGTCCCTATCGCTTCCGACTTGCCTTATCGGGTCCGCCCGAGACCACTAAACTTTCCGTGCCCTCGGGCACTTGTATTGATTGTGCACTTGAAGTATTTTCCTAAGAGTTTTGTTGTGTGCTTAGTACCCTGTCCTCATAAAGAGTACAGGGCTGTTGTGACTTAAAATAAATACACTGTTTATTTTCATAACACTTGTGTGGTGTCCTTTCACTTGGTGTTCAAGGGGTGTATGTGATGGTATAACAGCTGGCTTAACACGCCCTCTAGAGTTTAGCCGAAGACTGCTCGTATCCACGCCACTAGGATAGCTGGTCTAAGGTTGACTTACAACCAATCACCATAAGGGTCGTTTGGACTGATGCATAGTGATCACTAGAATAGTGAGCACTGCATATCAGGCCAACTTCTCACACACACCAACAGACTCAAACCTCACTTTGTCCGATCAGAACTTAGCCTCCTGATGGCGACCGACAGTGGAGCTGAAGACGACTCCGAGCCCCTACCAGACCTCCTGAACGCCCTCGAAAAAAGACGGCTCCTTCGAGGGAGTCAACCTTTCCTCCACCCTGACCCCAGAACAACGCCGAGATTGCTAAGAGCTATTGGGACAATTAGCCGATTTATTTTCTCTTACCCCCGGAGTCATCTCGTGGTGCGTCCACGACGTCGACACCGGGGATAGCCCGCCTGTGCGACACCGGGCCTACCGAGTTCCCGACCGAGTTCGGACCTGCATTCAGTCAGAAGTGTCCAAAATGCTGGCTCTGGGGGTGGTCGAGCCCTCCGACAGTCCATGGGCCAGCCCTGTCGTCCTGGTCCCCAAGGCCGCCGCCCCTGGCGCTGCCCCCAAACTCAGGTTTTGTGTGGACTACCGGGGGGCTGAACGCAGTCACCCGGACAGACGCTCACCCCATACCCCGGTCAGATGAACTGATCGACCGCCTGGGGGCGGCCCGCTACTTGAGCACCTTCGACCTGACCTCCGGCTACTGGCAGATCGGACTCACACCAGGCGCCCAGGAGCGATCCGCTTTCTCCACCGCCGATGGCCACTACCACTTCAGGGTAATGCCCTTCGGGATGAAAAACGCCCCCGCCACGTTCCAGAGACTGGTGAATAAGGTGCTGGCGGGGCTCGAGGAGTTCAGCGCCGCCTACCTGGATGATATCGCGGTGTACAGCCTCCACTGGGCTGAACACCTCCAACACCTCCGGGAGGTCTTGGCAGCCCTCCGCCGGGCCGGATTGACCATAAAAGCAAGCAAATGCCAGATCGGCCAAGGTTCCGTGACCTACCTGGGACACCAAGTGGGGAGCGGCCAGGTGGCCCCCCTCCAACCCAAGATCGACTCCATCCTGGCCTGGGAGCCCCCGATCACCCAGACAGAAGTCCGAGCCTTCCTGGTGCTCACTGGGTATTACCGGCGCTTCATAAAGGACTATGGCAGTATTGTGGGCCCCCTCACTGAACTCACTTCCAAGAGACAGCCACAGAAGGTGCACTGGACACCCGAGTGTCAGACCGCCTTTGAGACCCTAAAGACAGCGATGTGCACCGCCCCCGTGCTCCAGGCCCCCGATTACAGCCGGGACGGTGTCGGGGCAGTTCTCTCCCAAGCCAACGCCGAAGGAATTGATCAACCGGTGGCCTTCATTAGCCGACGTCTGCTGGCCCGAGAACAACGTTGGAGCACCATTGAGCGGGAGGCCTTCGCCGTGGTGTGGGCCCTCAAGAAACTCAGACCCTATCTCTTCGGCACCCACTTCCGGGTGCAAACTGACCACCGACCCCTGCGGTGGCTGATGCAGATGTGAGGGGAGAACCCGAAGTTGCTGCGCTGCTCCATCTCCCTACAAGGGATGGACTTCACGGTGGAACATCGCCCCGGCAGCGACCACGCCAACGCAGACGGCCTGTCCCTCTTCTTCCGCCTCGACGGGGAGAGTACCCAAGAGGATGGGTGACTTTCCCTGCCTTCAGCTGGGGGGGACGTGTGTTGGACCCGGCCTCGTGGCGTGGTCCCACTCCTCCCGCATGGCGGGCCTTCGACAAATCGACCCCTGTCCTCCGGCCTAGGGCGACACCCTCCAACCTTCACGAGAGCCGCCCATCCGGGCGACCGCCGGCTCTCCCCCCTCTGGAACGCGGCCCATCTTCGCTGAAACCATCTTTGGAGCCCTGCTGGCGCTGCCGCTGCCCATCTTCGCTGAAACCACCTTTGGAGCCCTGCTGGCGCTGCCGCGGCCCATCCTCGCTGAAACCATGTTCGGAGCCCTGCTGGCGCTGCCGCGGCCCGACCCTGAGGAACCCCCAGCTCGAGGATTGAGAGCTGAGCGTAGGGTATCCCCGTACCAGGCTGGTACCAAGACTGTCCGGCTACCCCCTTCCCTCAGTGACTAAACCTGAAATATCCCTTGATCCAGTTGAACCTGTACCGCTACGATTACCTGTCTTAATTGTTGATAAAAACGTTAAGAACCTATCCTTGTGTGGTGTCCATCTGTAGTGGGGTGATTGCTCGTCTGTACGCTCCTAGGGGAGGAACCTCGCCAGGAGGCCTCTCGACTTCGCTCGGCCAATTCTAAGATCCCCTTTCTAACAGATCTGATTGACAATTGTGAGACGCCCCAGCCTCATAACAAGAATGATTCAGAAGCTGGGATGGTGCAGTGAGCTAAATAACGGTGATGGATCAAGCCCTGATCTTTGGACTGGGTAAGAGTGGTCTGCTTAATTCAGACACTCTGTTCATCACCACCCCCTTTCCTGAATCGTTTTTGGACACTATAGGTGTGGCAGGGTATACTCAGACATGAGTCCCTTGCTCACTGCACCATCAGGATTCAAGCAAGCCGGGCCGACGACGGCTGAAATGCCAGAAACCGGTCCCCGGAAGCTTGTCTCCTTTCTGGTGAAGAATTGGCTTGGTAGTTTGGTCTGCCCTGTTCCCATGATGCACTGGGCCAGGGACAGACTAATTTGCATATAGCCAGGTTCTGAGCTGGGATGGTGCAGTGAGCTAAATAACGGTGATGCCCTGATCTTTGGACTGGGTAAGAGTGGTCTGCTTAATTCAGACACTCTGTTCATCACCACCCCCTTTTCTGAATCATAACAAGAATGGGTCGGATTCTGAGCTATTTGTGCCTGGTATGACTGAATGCTCACCAGGTGGAGAAGCAAAGGAGGTTCAATGCTGATAGACTGATGGTCAATGATGATGGAAAACTGCGCTTTGAACAATAATTATATGCTGAAGGGAAAATACCCTCCAGGTTGATGACTAATAGAGCATTAGACATGTGACTCCCCTGTCTCCTTCGTCTTGTTGAAAGTAGCTGGATAGGAAACAAATGAGCACTGGCATCCCCACGATAGGTAGTACAACACAGTGATCCAGGCGCTTCTGTGCTACTCATGCAGCACAGTTTGTTTTTGTTTCTGTTGTGTGTTTGACTCATGTCTTTTAAGTGTGTTGTTAGTAGGAGTTTAGCCTGAAGTTGTGGATTAATATAAGCAGGATGGGTTGTCTTTTTATTCTGGAACTGTACAGATTTGATCAGTATTTCACTAAAACATTGTTGAGAAGTTTGATGTTCAGAGTGTGATAGGTTGAAGTGTTGGTGTCTTGTTCTATGTCACACACACATACGAAAAGGAGACACTGTTCAAGATATATGGTAAGTGAAGCACTTTCTAAACTTCCTGCAGCTAGAACAGATTGACTTACTTCTGTGTACCTGTTAGTTGGCTGGAATGGTGCAGGTAATGATATGGAATGTGCATGGGTAAACCAATCATAAGAAGTGGTACAGCAAAGTCCACTCCCACTTAACAACACAGGATGTGGGTATAATCTGTCTACTAGGAATATGCCAAACAAGCACAAAAGTGGAGCTGGTAACTGTATTACTATTTCATCTTCTTCCTACTCCAGGACAGTTGCTACGTGTGTGGCTGAGAGAACCCCCTTTAAGAAATCACAAGTGCTTGAAGACTCAGAGGGTCGCTATCTCAGGATCCAGGAACCTTTGGATGTTAGGAAACTGTGCCTCTTTAAAGGCTATGCTCCCAAACTCCCTAACACCATGTTGTTTCCCAGATTGTTCGATGTTCTTTGGTCTGAAATTTCAGTGCAGTGTCTGAGAATATGCAAAGGACATCTCCCAGAGCCGGTGTTGTTCGTCAGATTAACCACTTTGCTAAGGGGCATAATTCATACATTAAACCTTGTGGACTTATGGAGAGAATATCTCCACCACCACACACAGAGTGTAGAGCAGAATAGATTAAGGCCCAGATTTGCAAAGATTTTGCGTAAAGGTTGTGTTCCTTTTTTAATGTAAAATCCTGGTTAGTATTTGTGTTGGTTTGTAACCAAAAGTAACTTTGGTCCAAAGGGGATGATCCATGGGATGTGCATGGATGTTCCTGTGCATCCACCCATGGATCTTGATGAAAATCCATTGGCTACAAATTCTTGTAGATACAGATTTGCGCCAAAATCCCTAGCCTCTCTGTGGCTGGTGTAACAAGGAGGAATATTTGTAATTCTCCTCATTTAACTCTTTGCAGAATGTAGCATCCTTGCAAAGGGAAAATAACAATGAGTTATAAAGATATTTCTCCTAGTCAGCCTCAGGTAGGCACACATCTAGATGCAAATTCATGTCTACAAATCCCTGTAAATAAGGTTTTGTTTCAAACCCCATGGGTGGATGCAAGGGACGACCATGCACCACTCATGCAACACCTCCCTGATGCAATGTAACATATTATTTCAGACAGAGCTACATCTTTACCTTCATCCTGAGGAAGACGCCATAAAGTCAACTCACCAACAAGGGTTGCAATGTCGACCATATTTTATGATTGGACTGCACTTGGATTTATTAACAAACAGTGGAGAGGAAAAGGTATCTATACCTCGAAGGGAGAACCAATTAGCAGCCATCACATTGTTTATAATGGATTTAAGAGTTATTCTCTGCTACTCTTTATCTCACTATATAAGCAACACCATTTTTTTCACTAACACTTCTTTCACAAGCACCTCATTGCCCGAAACTGATATTGTACATCTAATGGTGTTATTTGCTTGAATATATCAGATAAGGGATAAAGTGCCCCCGTCACACATTATTAGAATATTGCAAGTCACTGGGGAGGTTCATAACCGTATAGAATTACTTTATAAGGTTATGGAACGTCATAGGTTATATGTCGGAACCACGCAGGCTTTAAATTGTGTCTGCTTTAAAACAGGGTCGGAACAACAAATGCGGCTTTACAGCGCATTCTGTTACCACGCAAGTTGTTACAACTTGCCTTAGGGAAAGCTCAGGATTTGGAATAGTATAGTTTACTATTTGAACTCCAGTCTGTGCAACAGTAGGGAAAGTATTGGACTAAAAGCCCAACATCAATCCAACAACGCTCTCCCTAGGGCAAGTCTTTGTAACAGCTTGTCTGGTAAAGGAATGCATTGTAAAGACTCATCTGTGGTTCAGACCGTGCTGTTAAGGAACAGCATAGTTTCAGCTGAGGTGGAAAGGCTGTTCCCCATCTACATATTTAGACTGACAAATTCTGGCCAATGAGAACATCTCTGTTCCTTATTATAGCATTTAACAGCTAGGTTTTGTGGTTGATATGAGGAATTGTGTAATCATTCATCACAAAGGTTTTTGAGTCAGGCATGGATTTTCTTATAGGCTCAATTGCAGCACATGTTGTGCTTCTCTCACCACCGTGGTCTGGGTAATGCACATTCTTTTTTATAGTTATTTGTTTGGTCCTGTGGTTACTGACCTAGTATTTACTTGCACAGTTATATTCTTCCAATCGGAAGTCTAGCCTCATAAATTGTCCCCTTACTGAGTTACTGGACAATTTGTACAGACTTCCCCATTCTTTGGTAAACAGGGGTTCTGGTTCTTTGATTCACATATGGCTTTAATTTGTATGATTTATGCAACTTATCCCACTTAAAGCTAATTGGTTGTCAACATATATTGTCTAAGACAAAGGTATGGGGCGTGGTCAAGATGGTGGAGTGAGCAGACGTGCTTTGCCGGCACTCCGTCCCTGCACGATCCAAAGCACGTTTAATTGCATCCCATCCCCCCCCCGACTGGTGTTGCAACGGGGGGGGGCGTAAATCAACAAGGGGCAAGTGCTGATCACTCGGGGGACGGACGATGTCTGTTTGGAGGCTGATTGGTGCAGCCTGAGACCTGATCCGCACTGCAGAAAACACGGGGCGCGGCAAACACGGGACGTGGTAAACACGGGCCTCACAAACACGAGCGACGGCCGAAGCGGAGCAGAGGCGTCACCGGTCCCTCGTTAAGTAGCGCATCGGGGGGGGACTTGATCATCGAGGGCGGGGGCTGACCACCCTGGGGCCCAACAGCACCTGAGCGAGACTTTGTAGAGGGGTTGGAAACCCAAAGCGCACTGCTGGCTGCATTGAGCACGGGCCGCACTGCGCCTAGGCAGTGGCAGAGGCTCCGGCCTAGAGACTCGCAGACGATGGGGAGCAGGGCCAAGCAGACACCAGCATTGGTCCGGAGGCTCCCGCAATTGCAGCCTGGACCTCTGTAGGCCCCTGGGAACGGTATCAAGCACATGTAGGCCTGTGCCTTGAGGGGGCCTCACTCCGGATCCTGGGGCCTACGGCGGTGAGTGCATCATGCGTGCATCAGGGCCTTCGACCCGGCCTGCTCCCCTTGACACTGCACCCCTATATTGCCCCCCTGCATCTCTTCAGCCTTTTTGCTGATACAGTATGTGCTTGAGATTGTGTGCCTTATGCCTGCGTTGTTTTGTTTCTATGGCCTGCTATTTTTTATTTGTTCCATTCCTGTAACAGTTCTCTCATGTAACGTAACTGGATCTATTGTACAGTGCTCTGACACCTTCGGGTAAAGATCGAGCTTTATAAGAATGCATTAAATAAATAAAAATCTCCTACATATGGTGGAGGCCTAAGGCAGGGATCTGAGCGATGCACTGAAACCCTGTGACCCTTTTCAGCACCATAGCCTTCCCTCCCAAGCAGGCGGACCATGGAAGAAAGCAAGTGGACTCCACCATTCCTGCGCAGGTAGCGGCTGCAGCTTCCCTGACCTGTGATCTCACGGAACTCCCTCGGCGCTTCCCAGTATCTCTTGGGCCCCCACAGAAAGGCTGCCGATCTGCACCTCAGTTTTCATTCTCTTGTGGCCCATTACTCTCTTTGTTGTGCCAGAACTGCCTGAGCTAAAGGCCATAGAGGCAGCAAACACTGAAAAGGATACACTCCTGGGAATCCAGCACTTGAGCATCCTCATGAGGGAACCGCAACCGTATGCCCACGCCGGCAGTGCTCATTAGATTTGATCGAGTCCCGGTCCTGCCCTAGTTAGCGCTTGGGCCAGGAGCCCGGCACGCTTGGGCTGTGAGCCCGGCAGCGCCGCAGCGAATCACCCACCCTTTGGTCCCTGGGCCTGGAGGTGGGGAGCCATGTCCACAGCTAAAGGGAAGAAGAACAGATCTGTCAAGGAAATGCTGCTTAAAGGCATGGTGAATCCCAGCAAGAAAAGTCGTCCAAGGAGGAGGTGACTGTGCGGAGAGCTCGGGGACCCGTGAATTCTTGGAAGCACTGTTTGCATCCTTGCGGAAAGATCTACAGACGGTAAAAAAATATCCAACAAAGGAACTCTGGGAAGTGCGCCGAGACATAGATGAAGTAGGTGAGAGAGTGGTGGCCCTCAAAGAGAGCTCCCTAACCAGGGACGCATAAATTGAAGCCCTCCAAGCAGGAGATCATCCGTTTGCAGGACCATCAGTTGGACCTTCACCCCAAGCTGAAGACCTGGAAAACAGGACAAGGAGGAATAACATATGCATTAGTGGGGCACCCACAGGCGCAGAAGGTACGGACCTCGAGGGCTACGTCCAAGCCCTATTCGGAATCATCCTTGGGGACAACGCGCCGAGCAGAACCAAGTTAGAATGATGTCAGAGAGTCAGCCTCCCCTGGGCACCTCCTCGCCCACCAGCTGACATTCTGGTCTGTGTACATAATTTCCTTGAAAAAGAGGCGATCCTCAGGGCTGCCAGAACTGACCAGAAAACGCAATTCCGTGGCCAGTCACTCCAGCTATTCAGGAGCTGGCGGCAACCACTCTACTCAAAAGCAAAGAGTTCCAGCTGGTCACCAGTCATCTTCGCTCCCAGGGCATCTCATACTCCTGCGGCCACTCATTTTGCCTCATTTTCCAACTGAAACGTAAAACCTACCAGCTGCGCTACCTGACGGAGGCCTGCAAAATCCTCAAACTACCTGACCAGGAACAATCGTGGATCCAGACGAGGACCGCGCCCTGTTCTCCACTGCCCGGACTCAGCCACCCTGGCCAGAGAAGGGACTGAGGTACTGCGTTCGCTCTACGGCGAAAGCCAACCTGATGTTGACCCCCCACTCTTAAGATACTGTTCATTGGCAGAAGGAAGATTTTCCTAAGGGTGTGGGTTGGGGTGCCATCTCATACCGTTTATTGTTGGCTCACTGTGCCCTGGTAGACCCCGCGGATCCGGACTTCCAAGTCATGAAAGACTCTATGGAGTACATGTTTACCCTGGTTTATTATTTTCTGTTGGGATTAGGTGGTATTGTTTGGGGGTTCCCCTTCCGGATGACTGCACATGAGCGAGATGACAT
The DNA here is from genome assembly GCF_964263255.1 of Lissotriton vulgaris. Taxonomy (NCBI): domain Eukaryota; kingdom Metazoa; phylum Chordata; class Amphibia; order Caudata; family Salamandridae; genus Lissotriton; species Lissotriton vulgaris. Next base: position 268,479,234 of record NC_141685.1, read on the forward strand.
ACTTCCTGGACCACTATGATCTCACCCCGAATGTGTGGCTCCCATGCACTTAACATCTAACCTCCTGTGTTCCCAGCTTACATCTGCTTAGCCCTTTCTATATTCCAGATAATAGAGATAACATTACTTAGTCTTAATGTGAAAGGCCTTAACAACCCCACTAAGAGGTCAGCGATACTTAACTTTTTAGAACACTTGCAAGGAGATATCGGTTTGTTCCAAGAGAAGCATTTGCTAGCGAAAGACACTCATAGAATACACACCAAGAGATTCCCACAATAATTTTGGTCATTGAGGAGTGGTAAGAGAGGCGGAGTGACAATTCTTTTCTCCAAGCGCTACAGTGGGGTGATTTTAGGTACATGTCTAAAGATCAAGGGTCGCTTGCTGGCTATGCTGGTGCAATCAGGCACATGTCACTTCACAATAGCCTCACTCTACGCTCCCAACGAACATCAGGATAACGTTATCATTGACGCACTTGCCAAGGTCCTTCAGTCCCCAGATAAGACAATTTTGGTGGGAGAAGCTTTGCATAATGTCATGGATGCTCTGCAGGATCGCGCTGAGGAAAGGACTGCGCATGCTAGGGACCTTTCCCCAGAGAGGCTGGCATGGTTGGCAGACTGCGGGCTACGCAAAGTATGGTGTTTGCAACGCCCTGCTGAATGGGATTATACGTTCTATTCAGCGGCGCATAAAACCTACGCCCGCTTAGACCATTTCTTAGCCTCTACCTTGGCCTGGGACTGGATAATGACTACTTCCATTGAGCCCCGCTCATTGTCCGACCATGGGGCAATCACACTTACTTTAACAACCCATGCGCCCCCTCCCAGCTGCTGCCATCGCGCCTAAGTGAAACGCTGTTGCACTCTCCTGACGTGGTGTCTTCAATCAGACTGACGATTACGGACTATTTGGCTAGTAATGACACGGGTGAGGTACCCCTCGCCTCAGTTTGGGAAGCTCTTAAATTGGTTGTCCGAAGAGCTTTCATAGCAAAAGAAGCCAATGACAAGAAGCTCTGGAAAGATAAAAGGGAGGAGTTGGAAAAGTCCGTATTGGAATTGGAGTCCATTCAGAAGCGCACCACAGCTCCTAGAATCTGGTGCAAACTGGTACAGGAGAGACTGCAGCTCAAACGCATCAACTTAGATAGGGCTGACTATACAATGCTTCGCCTCAAATATAAATTCTATATAGGGACAAACAATGGGGGGAGGCGGAAGCTAGTACACTGCTTAAGCAGTAAACAATACGCGAACACAGTCAAGGTCATCCAAACAAGCGCGGGTTTAGCGGTATCTCATGCCTCAGATATCGAGGCGGAATTACGGGTGTTGTTTGCTAACCTATATGCGGGGCACCACGCGACAACCTTGGATCCTCAAGTCTACGTACAGTCTTCAACGATCACAACTCTCGCACCCGCTGAATCAGAGTCACTTGGCCAACCTATTAGAATGTAAGAGGTGATCTCAGCGATTGCAAGGCTAAAGCCAATTAAATTGCCTGGCCTGGATGGGTTCAGCTCAATTTTTGAAAGACATTTTGTAAGGAACTGGTTCCCCTTATGACCCGCCTTTTTAATTCCTTCGCCGATACCAGGTCAGTGACGCAATCGATGTTGCAGGCCTCCATCTCAGTGTTTCCGAAGCCCAGAAAAGTTCCTTAGCAGTGCAGCTCGTACCGCCCAATATCCTTGCTCAATGTAGATGCTCAACTATTTGCTGATCCAGATCAGGCTGGTTTTATTCCCTCACGCCAATGTGGGGACAACAACAAACGTGTGTCACATCATTGATAAAGTCCAACGCTCCCGGAAAGAGGCCCTTTTACTAGCGATTAACGCCGAGAAGGCGTTCGATAGATTGCGCTGGCCCTACTTGTTCGCAACTCTCAGGCACTTTGGGTGGGGGAGCGATTCAGGAGATGGGTTCACAGCATATACAGCACACCTAGTGCAGTGGTCTGGGTCAACGGTGGGAGCTCCAGCAAGTTTAGGATGGAGAGGGGTACGGGGCAGGGCTGCCTGCTCTCCCTGCTCCTCTGCGCTTTATATATGGAGCCCTTCGCTCAGAGGCTACGCGACGACCCCGGAGAAACGGGCATTAAATTTGGCGCCCCATCACTTGATCAGTCTGTATGCAGACGACATTATATCCTCCATCACCCGACCCCTGTCCTCACCTCCTGCTATTACTTCAGAGCTGGAAGCATTTGGGGCCATGTCGGGCTTCAAGGTAAATTCGCTGAAATCACTAAAACTGAACGTCACCGTTCACCAAGACACAGATCAAACTCTACGCGCCCAACACAACTTTCTTTCAGTGGGTGGAGACTGATCTCCCCTACCTGGGACTAGTTCTAGCTCGGAGTCTCACAAAAAACTGCGCAGACCAATTAATCTAGACTCATGGCCACAATTCGTAAAGACCTAGATCACTGGCAGCGCCTTCTTCCTGGCTAGGCAAAATAGCCACTGTGAAAATGAACGTCCTACCCCGGGCCCTTTTCATTTTCCAGATGCTCCCTCTATCTCCCCCACCCGGAGTACTTTGCAATCTACAAAGGGAGATCAAAAGCTTTATCTGGGGAAAGATGAAGCCCAGATTACAAAAATAACTGCTGCAATGATCCAAACAAGAAGGGGGCCTGGCAGTGCCTAATGTCTTGCGGTACTACCAACCTGCGCATTTGAGATACTGGATAGAGTGGAATCGCCCACTGACTAAAAAGCACTGGGTCTTCATGAACGAAACGGTAGCGGGTTCACATATTTGGAGAGAGGTTTGGCTCCCCATGTCAATAGATCCTGGGGTCTTTACTCATCCCCAGTCACCACTGAAGATATGGGACAGGAGTGGAGACAGTGGGGCACTCGTCCTTCCCTTCCCCTATGCCTCCTCTATTTGCAAACCCAGAGTTTCCACCCGGTTTGTCACCGGGCATTGCTAAGCGCTGGTTTGCTGCAACCCAGCATGGTCAAGTCAGAAGGGGAGAGGGTGGGGGATGGGTGAGTGTTTTGTTCAATTTTGAATGTTCCTTTGTTTTACTGTTTTCTTGGTATGCAAAGCATTCTAACACACTCAGCTGTACTGTGCTACGGTCATTGCTATACTCAGCTGTTTATGACAACTCTTGCATTTTCGTTGAGTCAGGAAGGCATCTTTCTCTTGTCCCCAATACGCGGCCAGCCTAACTTGGTCGCTGGATATTACCATGCCCACTTTGCGATTGCTACTTTGTTGTGTTTGGCTCTGCTCCTTGGTATGCATCTGAACTTCGCGGCCAGCCCGTAATGGGTTTAGGTGGTTAGCTGGGTATGGTATATCTTCACCTTCATCCTCAGGAAGGCCCCACAAACCCAGCTCACCACCAAGGGTCAAAACGTCAACTATATTTTATGATTGTACATGATTTGGATTTATTTCCAACAAACAATGGATAGGAATAGATAATCTATTCCTCACAAGGAGAACCAATTAGTAGCCATTACATTGTTTTGAAGTGATTTAAAGCGTATTCTCTGCAATTCTTTATTTTACTCACTGCCAGCACCACACTTTCTTTCACTAACACTTCTTTCACAAGAACCTCATCATCTGAAACTATTGTAAATTAAATGTTATTTGCTGAATTATGAATACATTAAAAAAGTATAAATATTATCCCTTTCAAAAACATCAGGTCTCTATGCCACAAGACAACAGTTTTTCATAACAGCAGGGTAATGCAAGGTAGCGCAATGCACTGCTTTGTATTATTTGTTTTTCAAACCAAATTGGCAGTTGCGTTGCTTTAAAAATATCAAAAAGGATTTTACATTGGGCTGCATAAAAACGTGACCAACCCATGCGCATATCTTTGTAAATGTGGGTGAAGTTTAAAGTGTTGGGGTGCTCCAGTCCTGATGCAGCAATCTTGTAACTATGCCTACACGCGGAGTCTGACAGTAGAGAGTGAGGTGGATAGGCTAAAAGTGCAAAACTACCATCCTCCACTAAGAAGACCTGCACATGAATGAGCCACTTGTTTGGGATCTGCCAGAACGTTACCATCATCTTGAACTCTAGGTGGTCATGGATAATCCTTGCAGAGAAAGCGTTTCAGATTTTGTTGTCTGCAAAAAAGAAAGCACTACTGTGCTTTTATATTAAATGGATGTAGAATCAAAAGACACACAATTGGACGGAATGCAGAACAAATCAAAACATTTACCCCCCAGTCAAGAGATCTGGGTTAAATCTATCATTCTTTTGCTCACCATGCCACCACAGTTTAGACCTGGCCATATGCAAATCAGTCTTGATGCTGTGCCTCATGGGAACAGTCCAGCCCGAACTGCCAAGCCAGATCCTCACTGGACCGGAAACAAGCATCCAAGAACCGGTTTCAGGGTTTCACCCCTCTTCAGCCAGGATAGCTTGATTCCAGTAGCACAGTGAGCCCAGGACCCACGTCTGGGCATACCTGGCGCACTTAGGGCGAGGTAGCAAATGACACACATATGGATGTAGAATCAAACAGAGCGTTCACAAAGTTCATGATAACTCCCAGATGCCTCACTTCCATCCAGGTGGCTGGTTGGTGTTAAAGTTTCTTAGGCCAGCTGACAGTCCTGCTCTACTTAATCTAGTTTTCACAGTTAAGCATCTCATATTTCATGAGGCGAAAAGGAAGGGCTTTTCAAGATTTAGGATCCATTGAATGTTATCCACATAGTTGCAGCAGGTTAGATTATGACTAACTTTGGTTTGGAGAGGTGTGGAGAAATGGTAGAGGCCTGTGGGGCGCTGCCATAGGCGTAGGAAGCAGTCAATAATAAAACATAAAAGTGAGGCCATGCTGCGTATTTTGGAGAGGTAGGACTGAATCAAGTCCTGGGATGTACTTTCACTACCAAGCTTGCTCAGACTTAGGTTGAAGTGATGCAGCATGCCAAATGCAGAAGAGATATCTTTTAATAATAGATCACCTCAATAAGGCAGATTGCGTCCCTTTGCCTTGGCATTCATGAAATTTGCTGGCCCAAAGGAAGATTGCTTTCCTCGTAGAAAGCAAAGTTTACAAGAAGGTTGATATTCTAATAAGTTTTGAAAAAAGAACAGACTACAAAACACTGCCTAAAAGCTGGGGAGCCCTATTAGATCGTTGCTTTCTGGTTTTTGGGATCAGCTTGATGTAAGTTGTGTTGAAATTATCAGGACATTTAGTAGGTGCTACAAATGTGTTGATTATGACTCTGACTGAACAGACAGCCAAAGCGACAAAGAAACTTGTCTGGCTCCAGGAACAGGGCCAAAGGCCAGGGAGATGAAGTCAGTGCTTCTCAATTCAAAATAATATTTATCGTTTGAGGCAGGTCTGGTTTGTCACACAAAATGTTTATGTACTCCAAAATGCAGAGATTGTTGCCAACTGGTGATGTTAGTGATGGCGTCAATTAAGGCATTTTCGTAGCCAACATTTTAGTGGTCTGGTGTAGAGTGGAGTGAGGTACATTGGAGTGGGTTAGACTGCAGTGGTGGAGAGTGAAGTGGTGTAGAGTGGGATGGAATACAGTGGAGTAAAGTACAGTACAGTGGCTTAGAATGAAGTGAGGTACAGTGTAGTGAAATAGCATAGAGTGGTGGAGTGACGCGAAGTGGAAGGACGCAAAGTGGAGTGGTGTGCAGTGGAGTGTTGCAGAGTGGAATATCGTAGAGTGAAGTGTTGTAGAGCTGTGCGGGGAAGAGTGAACTCTAGTGGTTTACAGTGTAATAGCATACTGTGTAGTGGTGGAGTGGAGTACTGTAGAGTGGATTGGCTTACAGTGGAATAGCATAGAGTGTAGTGGTGTAGAGTAGAGAGGCATATAGTGGAGTGGTGTAGAGTGGAAGAACATTAAATTGACAGTGGAGTGACAGAGTGGAGTGCATATAGTGGAATAGCGTGAAGTGGCGTACACTGATGTGAGACACCGTGGAGGTGTGTACAGTAAAATAGTGTAGAGTGTAGTGGTGGTCACTAAAGTGGCAAACAGAGGATTGGCATAGAGTATAAAAGCATAGAGTGTAGTGTCGTAGAGTGGAGTTGTGTACAGAGAAATAGCATGGAATGGAGAACAATAGAGTGAAGGGAGAACAGTGGAGTGGCGTAGAATGGAATGTCACATAATTGAGTGGCGTAGAGTGTAATAGCTTACAGTGGAGTGAAGTGCAGTGTAGTACAGTGGATTAGCATAGAGTGGAATAAAGTGTAATAGCGTAGAGTAGAGTTACATACAATAGCATGTATTAAAGTGGTGTGGTAATTAAAACAGACAGCATAAATGTGTGTGTGAACAGATGTATATATATTGTGACGGAGTAGACATTATGATGAGTACGTTTTGGTAGCAATTGTAAATATTGTAAGTAGAATTAAAGGTATAAGTTTATAAATATTTAGCTATATATTGTGCCACGGAATACCGCAGTTAGTTTGCGGTATACATCAGTACATGTGGAAAAGAAGGAATCTATAATTGACTAATCGCTGTGTTTTGAAAACATAAATATAGAGGAAGTTAGAGGACAAAAGCTGGGGCCGCCCTCCAAACACTATTCATAACACAGAAAACAAGCATTTGCAATGCAACAGGTCTCGCATTAGGAAAGTTTGAGCTATTGGTATTGCAAATGACAATTTTTTTATTTATGTTTTCTTTTTGAAAATAGCTAAATTAATAGCTTTGCGATGTACAATGCTAATAGTTCTAACTCTCACAAATGTGACACCTATAGCATTTGTAATGCAGTATGTGTTGTATTTACGTGACTTACATGTATTGATATTACAAATAACAATGGCTTTTGATTTTTTTTTATAATTAATACTTAAATAAAAGGTATTGTAATTTATAATGGCAATAGCTTAAACTTTTGTCAATAACTTTTGTGAAGATTATGTTCAGTGTATTTTATTGTGACAAAATCCAAGAACAGAAGTGAAATATTAACATCTTTTTGTTACATTTGTAATAAACCTTGAAACGTTGAGAGAATGTATTTGACCAAGTTGTTGAATGGTTGCACAGATTGATGCTGTGATGGCTCTGAGTTATGTTGTGATGGCGAACAAGTGATGCTGTGGTGTTCAGTGATGCTGTGGTAGCGCATAGCGATGTTGTGGTGCCCCTGAGTGATACTGTGGTGGTGCTGAGTGATGCTGTATGCTATGCTATGTTTTATTTTGCTATCCTGTGTTTTGTTTTGTAATGCAATGCTATGTTTTGCTATCCTATGCTTTGATTTTTTTATGCTATGCTATCCTATGCTTTGTTATGCTATGCTATGCTATGTTATGCTATGCTTTGTTGTGTTTTATTATGCTAAGCTTTGTTTTGCTATGTTATGTTTTGTTATGCTATGCTATTATATGCTTTGTTTTGCTATGCTTGGTTAAGCTATGCTATGTTTTGTTGTGTTTTGCTATGTTTTGTTATGCTATGTGTTGTTGTGTTTTGTTATGCTATGTTTTGTTATTTATGATATGTTTTGTTTTGCTATCCTATGCTTTGTTATGCTATGCTATGTTTTGTTGTGTTATGCTATGCTATGTTTTGTTGTGTTTTGCTATGCTATGCTTTGTTATGCTATGCTATGTTTTGTTATTCTGTGCTATGTTTTGTTGGGTTTTCTTATGCTATGCTTTGTTTTGCCTTGCTATGTTTTGTTATGGTATGCTTTGTTATGCTATATTTTGTTATACTATGCTATGTTTTGCTTTGCTATGCTTTGTTATGTTATGCTATGTTATGTTTTATTATGCTATGGTTTGTTATGCTAGGTTTTGTTTTGTTATGCTAGGTTTTGTTTTGTTATGCTAGGTTTTGTTTTGTTATGCTATGTTTTGTTTTGCTATCCTATGCTTTGTTTTGTTATGCTATGCTATGTTTTGTTATGCTATGCTAGTGAGGGTGTGTGAGGGTGAATGAGGGTGAGTGAGGGTGAGGGGGTGTGAGGGTGAGGGGGTGTGAGGGTGAGTGGGGGTGTGAGGGTGAAAGGGTGTGAGGGTGAGGGGGTCTGAGGGTGTGAGGGTGAGAGGGTTATGAGGGTGAGGATGTGAGGGTGAGTGAGGGGGTGTGAGGGTGAGGGTTTGAGGGAGTGTGAGGGTGAGGGGGGTGAGGGTGAGGGGGTGTGAGGGTGAGGGTTTGAGGGAGTGTGAGGATGAGGGGGGTGAGGGTGAGGGGGGTGAGGGTGAGGGGGTGTGAGGGTGAGGGGGTGTGAGGGCGAGAGGGTGAGAGGGGGTGTGAGGGTGAGAGGGGTAGTGAGTGTGAAGGGTTGTGGGTGGGGTGGGTGGGGTGGGTGAGGGGTGGGTGGGGTGGGTGGGTGGGTGGGTGAGGGGTGGGTGAGGGGTGGGTGGGGTTGGTGGGTGGGTGGGTGGGGTGGGTGGGGTGGGTGGGTGGGTGAGGGGTGGGTTGGGTGGGTGGGTGAGGGGTGGGTGGGTGGGTGAGGGGTGGGTGGGGTGGGTGGGTGGGTGGGTGAGGGGTGGGTGGGGTGGGTGAGGGGTGGGTGGGGTAGGTGGGTGGGTGGGTGGGTGAGGGGTGGGTGGGGTGGGGGGGTGGGTGAGGTGGGTGGGTGGGGTGGGTGGGTGGGTGGGTGAGGGGTGGGAGGGGTGGGTGGGGTGGGAGGGGTGGGTGGGGTGGGTGGGGGGGTGGGTGGGTGGGGGGGTGGGTGGGGTGGGTGGGTGAGGGGTGGGTGGGGGGGGTGGGTGAGGGGTGGGTGGGGGGGGGGTGGGTGAGGGGTGGGTGAGGGGTGGGTGGGGGGGGGTGGGTGAGGGGTGGGTGGGGGGGGGGTGGGTGAGGGGTGGGTGGGGTGGGTGGGTGAGGGGTGGGTGGGGTGGGGTGGGTGGGTGAGGGGTGGGTGGGGTGGGTGGGGTGGGTGAGGGGTGGGTGGGGTGGGTGGGTGGGTGAGGGGTGGGTGAGGGGTGGGTGAGGGGTGGGTGGGGTGGGTGGGTGGGTGGGGTGAGGGGTGTGAGGGTGTGAGGGTGAGGGGGTCGTGAGGGTGTGAGGGGGAGGGTGTGAGGGTGAGGGGGTAAGAGTGTGGGAGTATGAGGGGGTGAGTGGGTGTGAGGGTGAGGGGGTGTGTGAGGGTGAGGGGCGTGTGAGGGTTGGGTGGGTGAGGGTTGGGTGGGTGAGGGGTGGGTGGGTGAGGGGGGTCGTGAGGGTGAGGGGGTAAGAGTGTGGGAGTATGAGGGGGTGAGTGGGTGTGAGGGTGAGGGTGTGTGTGGGGGTGAGGGGTGTTTGAGGGTGAGGGGGTGTGAGGGTGAGGGCGTGTAAGGGTTGTGAGGGTGAGAGGGTTGTGAGGGTGAGGGTGTGTAAGGGTGAGGATGTGAGGGTGAGTGAGGGGGTGTGAGTGTGAGGGTGAGGGTGTGAGGGAGTGTGAGAGTGTGAGGGTGAGGGGTGAGGGTGTGTGAGGGTGAGAGGGTGGGTGAGGGTGAAGGGGGTGTGAGGGTGAGGGGGTGTGAGGTGAGGGGGTGTGAGGGGAGGAGGTGTGAGGGGGGGTGAGGGTGGGTGAGGGTGTGAGGGGTTGTGAGGGTGAGGGGGTGTGAGGGTGTGAAGGTGAGGGGTGTGAGGTTGAAGGGGTGTGGGGTGTGAGGGGTGGGGATGAGGGTGTGAGGAGGTGTGAGGGTGAGGGTGTGTGTGAGGGTGAGGGGATGTGAGGGTGAGGGTGAGGGGTGTGAGGGTGGGTGAGGGGGGTGTGAGGGTGAGGGGTGTAAGGGTGAGGGGGTGTAAGGGTGAGAGAGTGTGTGAGGGTGAGAGGGTGAGGGCGTGTGAGGGTGTGTGAGGTTGAGGGGGTGTGAGTGAGGGTGTGGGTGAGGGGGTGTGAGGGTGAGGGGGTGTGAGGGTGAGGGGTGTGAGGGTGTGTGGGGGTGAGGGGGTATGAGGGTGGTTGAGGGTGAGGGGGGGAGAGGGTGAGGGGGTGTGAGGGTCAGAAGCTGCGTGAGGGTGTGTGAGTGTGAGATGTGTGAGAGTGAGAGTGAGGGAGTGGGTGAGGGTGTGAGGGTGAGGGGATAAGAGTGTGGGAGCATGAGGGGGTGGGGGTGAGGGGGTGTGTGAGGGTGAGGGTGAGCTTGGGTGAGGGTGAATGTGTGTGAGGGTGAGAGGGTTGTGAGGGTGAGTGGGTTGTGAGGGTGAGTGGGGTGTGAGGGGGTGTGAGGGTGAGGGGGTGTGAGGGGGTGTGAGGGTGAGGGGGTGTGAGGGTGTGTGAGGGTGAGTGAGGGTGTGTGAGGGTGAGGGTGTGAGGGGTGTGAGGGTGTGTGTGAGGGTGAGTGGTGTGTGAGGGTGAGGGGGTGTGTGAGGGTGAGGGGGTGTGAGGGTGAGGGGTGTGAGGGTGAGGGGGTGTGAGGGGGTGTGAGGGTGAGGGTGAAGGGGGTGTGAGGGTGAGGGGGTGTGAGGGAAGGAGGTGTGAGGGGGAGGGGGTATGAGGGGGAGGGGGTATGAGGGTGGGTGAGGAGGAGTGAGGGTGAGGGGGTAGGTGAGGTTGTGAGTGTGAGGGGGTGGGTGAGGGTGTGAGTGCTAGGGGGTGTGGGGGTGTGAGCTGGAGGGGGGGGTGCAGTGAGGGGGTGTGTAAGGGTGAGGGGGTGTGTGAGGGTGAGGGGGTGTGAGGGTGAGGGGGTGTGATGGTGAGTGAGGGTGGGTGAGGGTGTGAGGGTGGTGAGGGGGTGTGAGGGTGAGTTAGGTGGTGAGGGGGTGTGAGGGTGAGGGCGGGGGTGGGTGAGGGGGTGTGCTTGTTAAAACCTGTTTTGATGCTGATCGTCCAGTTGGAGACCGTGGGTGCCTTTCTGCTGAGCTCTGAGGGCATCGGAAGAGAGCGGCTCCTTTCCACTGTGATTAAACAAACATATGCCCCTTTTTTTGTTGACGTACTTTGGATGGAAGCCCTGGAGCGATGGCGGTTGAGGCCGTGCGGGTAGGACGAGGCTCGGGGACAGGCAGGAGGCTGAAGCTTTTCACAATAAAACATGGCCACTAGATGGCAGTGAGTATCCACCACATTAAACAAGCATGCAGTCAGGCTGATACAAAGAAGCTTCTCGAAGCAGTGAAGAACAAGCGTGTGGGTGGGGGGGCGGAGCGGATTCCTTTGAAGTCTGAGAGGGGGGCGAGTGGGGGAGCGGATCCTTTGAAGTCTGATGCCGAGGCTCACAAGCTGATAACAAATGGTGTGTGATGTGATGTGCACGCGCCTGGCTCCCATCCCATGAACTGTATCGAATCCGCTGTTTGGGGAGACTTTTCGGAAGCCTACTATAATCTCGCCTACCATCCCTACGGGATGGAATAGACGAGACCTAAAAAAACACCCAACCAATTTTTAGGAAAGTCAGTTTGCGCCCTAGAAAAAAACAAATAGTTTTCTGTGAAACCCTCACCCACCACGGTAACCCCTTGGTGGCATGCTTCATTAAAGGGTCTTTCCCGTTCCGCTGAGGAACAGGCATGCTGCGACCTATGAGTTACGTGGGAGCATTTTTGTTGACTATAAGAGACGAGATGGTCTGTGAGGGAGGAGTGAGGAAAAAAGGGGGAACTTTAAAAATACCTGGCTAGTGGCTTATGCTTATTTTATTCAGGGCCCTAGTCAGTATGGTTAAAAAACAGGGGAAATATCAGGAACAAGCATTTACAATGCAATGGTTTCGCCTTTAGAAAAGTTTGAGCTATTGGCATTGTAAATGACAACATTTGTATTTACGTGTTGGTTTTGAAAACAGATAAATAAATGGCATTGTCCTTTACAATGCCAATAGTTTAATCTCTGGCAAATGCCACACAAAAACACACAGACCCACACACACACACACACACACACACAGGGGAAGCAAGCACAGCCATGTTTCCAGTGCTTGGCTATTCTAACAAACCATTGGTATCCGGCCTGCCACTCAAACGAAAACAACTCCCAGAATACCTTCTATGAGCATTGGTACCCAGGAACCTGCACCAGCCTAACTGACTTGATAAAGTAACAGTGACCAAGTGGTCTCACTAGTGGTGTGACACCTTGACCCAGTTCGGACCTTTTATACAATCGCACTTTTGACTCTGGGAATAGTCAGTTGTTGACTTGTGACTGCAGTATACGGCTACAGATCCCTACGCACATCGCAACAGCTGGTAAACGTCAGACAGTATAGTGCTACTTATTGTGTGTGGGAAGAGAGGGTGCACACTGGTTCCAAAATGCTTGGGCATATCTTCAGCCCTGACATTTTATAGGTGGGGGGAGCCAACAGGTTAACAGGCAGAGCAAGGAGCAAACGAACCATAACAACCCTGCCACTGATAACTGGGTGCGGATTAGCTCGCTATTGTCTGGGATTTATAGCCCCAATATAACCAAGCCACACAAATACGCGAAACCTAAAAAGTCAGTCCAAGGGCAAATAGGTCCGTATTATTGAAATGCACCAAGATCCAATGGAAGAGAACGGAATAAAGCTGTCGTTCGTCTACCCGTGGATCTCTCGCCCTCAGCCGGGTGGCGGGGGGGACTGGGCGGAGGACCTTGTTAGTTCTTCTGATCACAAGACCAACAATGTCTGCATGAGCGCTGCATTGTGCCGACCGACAGTCACAGGAACTGTGGTCGTTCTTCCCAGTCCAGAGAGTATTGTCGTAACTTCACCGCTTGTCGTTCGTCTACCCGTGGATCACTCGCCCTCAGCCGGGGGGGGGGGAGGACCTTGTTAGTTCTTCTGCTCCGATCACAAGACCAACAATGTCTGCAGAAGCGTTGCATTGTGCTGAGCGACAGTCGCAGGAAATGTGGTACGTCGTTCTGCCCAGTCCAGAGAGTATTGTCGTAACTTCACCGCTTAGCGGGGGCATGGTCTCTGAACGCCACCAACGCTATCAAGGACTAATTTTTAATCAGCGTGCTTACATCGGATCCATCATATTGCCAAACGCTACGAGTAGATCTCCAGACCACTCTTACAGCATGTTCCGACCCCCCTCAGAAAGGCCACTGTCGCAATGTGATTGCGACGAGGGCTCTAGCTAGGCTCGAAGGAGCTTTGTCCAGCACTTCAAATGGGCATGAACTGCCGCGGGCTCTACACTTCTCAAAGAGGCGCCGCTTGCGTGTTCCCCTGCAGAGCTCGGCTCTCCCATACTTGAGGGGCGGGGGTGAGGGCGAGGGCAGAGCACAACAGCTAGATCAACAAAATGGCAGCAGCCGGAGCTGGACGGAGTCATGTTCCGGAGCCAGGCGCGTCCCCCACGGACAGAATGCGCCTTTAGGTTAAGCAAAGAGCCTAGGAAGACCCGCTCCCTGGCCCTGTGGTACGGCTCGTGCGCCCCTACGTCTCTGTTTACCAGCGAACACCGAGTAGAAAATGGCGGCTCCTTTTGAGTGAGGCCAGCTGCCGTGACACACCAGAGGCTCGTAGATGCCCATCATCACACCAGGCGGAAGAGGCCACAGCTGGCAAAACCTGAAGGGAGCGCAGCTTCCTGTACGTAACTGTCTCCTCGGATCGTTTTAAGAACTGGACTATTGCCACCAGATCGCAAGCAGGAGCCTCCCGTCCTTTGGCACGGGGTGTCTGTCTGGGCTCATGGACAGCTGGAGGGGGGACGGGCACACAGACAGCGGGAGGGGGGGACGGGCACACGGACAGCGGGAGGGGGGGACGGGCACACGGACAGCGGGAGGGGGACGGGCACATGGACAGCGGGAGGGGGGACGGGCTCACGGACAGCGGGAGGGTGGACGGGCACACGGACAATGAAACCAACATGCCGATACGAAGAAAAAAAAAGCACACCGCCGCATGACGCACGAAAATGGGCGGGATGAGTAAAAAACGCCGGAACGCCCACGAATCTGATCGGAGAATGAGTGACGCATCTCTGTTCCAATGGCTAGCCTCCATTTATGGAGCTAGCCAAAGGAACAGAGAGGCGGAACAAAGCCCCGGACTGTTCTCAAAAGATTTCGTCTGCGCGAACGCTGCTGCGCAGCGGATCGCCAGGCTAAACCTAAAAAGGGGATAATGTTCCTATCTCTTAATGGGTGACATGTTTCTAGCCTACCCCTATTGGCTATTCTTTAGGACCTAGCGTATTTAATGGTTGTTCTCTCTTTGCAATGCCTGGTTCCCTCCTGCTGTTGTACACTTAACAAAACATTCAATTACATGCTAAATAGAGAGGTGCATATATGCGTATGCCATCTGTCTCTTGTTCTTACTATTGATTACATATAATATTCAGCCAATGCTCCATGGTTCATCCTGTGGAGAGTGAAGTCTGTAGTCACGCTCCCGTCAAGACTTCACCCTGCTTCTCTCACCTACTTGGGAGCCTCTCTGGAATCGCTGTGTTTACCAAACATAAAAGGCAGCCATGTGGGTCTTAGCAGAGTTTGGCCGCGTTCTGCTTTTCGCGGTGTTCTCGGTTAGGCTATTAGATATAGGTAAGTAGTATGTTTTCTTGTTGTTCCCCATCTATTCCCACTTTGTTAAAGTGGGAATAGGTAGAGAAATGTACTTATCAGTTTCTATATATTTTACAGCAGTTAAGGGACGAATGGGTATTTAAAAAAAAATGTTTAAGTAGTGCATTGATTTGTATATATTACTGCGTTACTCTTTAGACTTTTTTTGTGCACATTCAAATTGGTTAAAATAGAAAATACACTGTAGTACACTATATCACTAAAATATAGTGTTGCAGTAATTTGTAGGTATTACCGCAGTATTTTGTAGACTTTTTTGTGCACAGTTAAAAAGGTTAATAATACAAAGTACACTACACTACTAAAATATAATGTAGTACAGTGTATTTTTAATTTTTTTAATATATTTTAAGTACTGCAGTACTCCAGAGGAAGAACCGCAGTACTCCATGTATTTGTTTTTTAAATTATACAGAAACCTATAAATATTTTTCCCAACCTAGTACCACTTTGGCAAAGAGGAAATAGGTAGACAAAGAGGTTATAGGTAGGGGGAAAATATCAAACCTAATACCTTCCTGTACCTCAAGGCGTAATGCAGAATGCATGCCGATATTTGTCCTAGCGACCCAACCCCTGGGGCCTGACCAATTATAAATGGGGGTGGGAAGGCTGGGCTGCTACTCTCCCCAGATCAATTTCAGCCTTGGGGACCCCGAAGCCCAGCCGGTAACAGGTGGGTGCCCTGAAGCTCACCCAGGGCACCCATTTCATCAATTTTGGGCGGCCAGGGGGGGGAAGCCTCAATGCCCCTGGGGCCCCAAACGGCTTCCTGCCCTTTTCCAGAGCCGGAATTGCTCCTGCCCGCAGTGAGCAGCTAAAAATGTATATAATTTGTTCTCTGAATAATTGGTATTAAGGATCTGGAATAATGTTCCAGCATTTTCTCTGCAAACACAAACTAGCTTTTAAGACTGCAAGTCCAAAATCAGCAAAATCTGAGGCGTTGAGGAAGCTGTCACATAGACATTATTTTTCAGATATAGGATTAGAAATAACAAATTGGAAATTACTGCATATTTCAGCAAATGCAGAGAAGAAAGGAGCTAAAGCCCAGCTAGGCCAGTTTCCTTTTGACTAGTGAAATTGCACACTATTTGTAACAGAGTTTTAAGTGGGGGCGTTTCCAGTGAATTGTGAAGCCTGTGGCCCCCCCTGTTATATCACGAGGGTCGAGGCCTGCAGAAGGCCCAGAGCTGCACCCAATAAAAGCAGGCACTATGGCACACAGGTTTCATTTTTAATTTAAAGCAGAACTTTCTTTCTTAGCACGTCATTTATATTTCTCCACGGTCAAAAGCCGCTAGTGCCCTAGATTGGAATAGACTACTGATGAACGTGTGTCCTGGTTCCCCACTCGTAACTTTTAAACCAACAGATAAAACAGATTTAATGATCTCTGCATCCTTTCTCTGACAATGGAGCTGTCGAGGTTCTGACTCAGAATGAAAGCGCCCTGCTTCCTTGTAGAAAGATGACGCATAAATCAGGCATTAAAAACGCGGAGGCCCAGATTGACTGTTCAGGCAGCAGACGTTGCCGCGTTGCAACCATGAATGGGAGCTCTGCGAATAAGTGGCGCTGTTCTGCTCTCTTCCTGCGCTGCCGCACTTCTGGCTGTCAGGCGCCAACGCAGACGCCCTTGCGCCATGATGCTAGGGCGTCTGTATTTGTGGGAAGCCTGGGTTTTTGTTGGAAGGGGTACCTCCCACTACAAAAACTATGCTTAAGGTGTTCCTCTCTGGATGGGTGCTGTAGAATGCAGCACAAACGCAAAGATTTTTTTTTTGAAAAAATAAAAATATTGCTGCCGGTAACGCCAACCTCAAAGCGTCAATCCTGGTTTGCACTTCTTTGTAGATAGGAATTTGCACTAAAACTTGTGGATGGTTACATTGTAACACCCATAGAACGCCCCTTGGCTCAAATTAAGGCAAGGTAATGCATATTGCAGCTTTGCATTACTTTTTGGTTACAATCTTGCATTGAACTGTAAAGCCAAACGTAACACTTTGCGTTGCTTTTGCATTTAAAAAGTACCGCAAACCCGACGCATATCTTTTTTAATTTGGGTCTCAACCCTTTCACTGTTGGCATGGACAGAAGCTGCCTCAGTGTATCCTCAAAGGATTCTATGTCTGCATTAGTGGCCTAGAGCTATTAAAGAAGAAAGAGTTTTGCTGGACAATAATGTTGTCAAGAGTCTTGGCTTATTTTGCAACTATGAATGAAACAAGCCTCTCCAAACTTTGGTCGAATGGTCGTCGGGTAATACGAAAGAAAAGGGAGAGCCCAATGTCTCTGGTCTGAGCACTCATTTCGGACTGCAGACACATCGGGGTCTCCTTTTTCTTTCGTGTAACAAGACAACCATTAGACTGAACACTCATCTATCAATCAATCATGACACTTGTATAGCGTGCTACTCACCCGGAAGGGTCTCAAGGCGCTTGGGGAAGGGGTCCGCTACTGCTCGAACAGCCAGGTCTTCAGTTACTTCCTGAAGGAGAGGTGGTCCTGGGTCAGCCGGAGGTGGAAGGGGAGGGAGTTCCATGTCTTGGCCACCAGGTAGGAGAAGGATCTGCCTCCGGCGGTGGCTCTTCGGATGCGTGGTACGGCGGCGTGGGCGAGGCTAGCAGACCGTAGCTGGCGGGTGGGTGTGTGGAAGGTCAGGCGGTCGCTGAGGTACTTGGGGCCCAGGTCGTGGAGAGACTTGTGTGCGTGGGTGAGGAGCCTGAACGTGATCCTCTTGCTGACGGGGAGCCAGTGCAGGTCCCTCAGGTGGCCAGAGATGTGGTTGCGTCGGGGGATGTCAAGGATGAGTCGGGCGGAGGCGTTCTGGATGCGTTGGAGTCTTTTCTGTAGCTTGGCTGTGGTTCCGGCATAGAGGGTGTTTCCGTAGTCCAGTCGGCTGGTGACGAGGGCTTGGGTGACTGTCTTCCTGGTTTCGGTCGGGATCCATCGGAAGATCTTGCAGAGCATGTGGAGGGTGTGAAAGCATGAAGAGGAGACGGCGTTGACTTGTCTGGTCATCGAGAGGGAGGAGTCCAGGATAAATCCCAGGTTGCGTGCGTGGTCGGTAGGCTTGGGGGCGGTGCCCAGGGCTGGGGACCACCAGGAGTCGTCCCAGGCGGAGGGTGATGGTCCCAGGATGAGGACTTCCATCTTGTCTGAGTTCAGTTTCAGGCGGCTGTTCTTCATCCACTCGGCGACGTCTTTCATCCCTTCGTGGAGGCTGGTTCTGGCGGTGTCGGGGTCTCTGGTGAGGGAGAGGATCAGCTGGGTGTCGTCGGCGTAGGAGAGGATATTGAGGTTGTGTTGGCGTGCGATGGTGGCGAGAGGTCTCATGTAGACGTTGAAGAGAGTGGGGCTGAGTGATGATCCTTGCGGGACGCCGCAGATGACTTCAGTGGCCTCGGATCGAAACGGGGGGAGGCGGACTCTCTGTGTTCTTCCGGCGAGGAACGAGATGATCCACTTCAGTGCCTTCCCTTGGATGCCGGTGTTGCTGATGCGTTGGACTAGGGTGCGGTGGCAGACCGTGTCGAACGCTGCGGAGAGGTCCAGGAGGATGAGTGCTGCTGTTTCCCCGTTGTCGAGCAGGGCTCGGATGTCTTCGGTGGCTGCGATGAGGGCGGTCTCGGTGCTGTGGTTGGCTCTGAAACCGGACTGCGAGGGGTCGAGGGATCCATTCGTCTCGAGGAAGGCGGCAAGTTGTCTGTTGGCGATCTTCTCTATGACTTTGGCAGGAAAAGGGAGGAGCGAGATGGGGCGGAAGTTTTTGAGGTCGGTGGGGTCCGCTGTTGGTTTCTTCAGTAGTGCGCTGAGCTTGGCGTGCTTCCAGCTCTCCGGGAAGGTGGCGGTGTCGAAGGAGGTGTTGATGACGTCTCGGAGTTGGGGTGTGATGGTGGAGTCGGCCTTGTTGAAGACGTGGTGGGGGCAGGGGTCAGTTGGGGATCTGGAGTGGATGGTGTTCATCGCGTGGGCTGTGTCTTCGGTGGTCAGTGGTCCAGGTGCGGAGGGTGGCGGTGGGGTGCGTTGGTTCGAAAGAAATGGAGGAAAAGTGAGTGGCAAGCACAGGAACAATAGATTTTACAAGCATAGCATATGCGATGTGCAGGCGAAACCCAAAAAGGAGATATGTTCTTTTAACTCTGGTTGCATTATTTCTGGTGCTCCTGTTTTCAAATGAAATCCTGCCTAACGCATTGACTGATTGATAAGATCCCAGGTTGCCAAAACATGAATCAAGTATTGCCAAAAAATGTGTGCAAAGAAATTAATAAAAAAGGTGTTCTTTCATATGAGAAACGCGTCATTCTGGTAAAAGGTTTATCTTCTGGAGTATGCACGGAATGGTCGGATGCCAGAACGTTGAGGCACTGGGTCATTTCCAAAGTACAGTGACTCACTTGACGACTGTCCCCTTCTTCATGTGGAGACGGATCCATTGGTCCTCCGCGTACCCACTGCTCCCCCAGTACGTGTCATCATCGTTGTCTGTCAAACAAAACACACCGCACTCATCCTAAAAGATGAGAAATAGTGTCAAAAATACAGTAATCATTGCAAGGCCCCACATAAATACACGTGATTGAAACCGGGGTAGCCAGAAAATTGAAATACCCCCACTTTGAACCAGAGCTCTGATGGCACCAAGCAGGTTGGGCCTATCCCAGCATAGAAGAGCTACCTTGTCCCTTCTATGCAAGCATCTATCCATTCAGCGTGCACTATACAATCCACCTGCTGAGATCTACCATTTCACCTTAACATTCTTGTCATCCATCCATCATTCACTCTTCCCCCATTCTATCCATTAGCTAGTCCATCCATCCATTTACAAATCATCTATGCATGCATCCACACACCCAAGACTTGCTCATCCATCCATCATATTCCCATGTACACCGCCATTCTTTCACTTGTACATCCACTGTATCCATTCACTGGTCCCTTCCCCCTCTCATTCATCACCAGTTATTCCTCCATCCGTTCGATATTCATTTATTCCTTCCTGTTTCTATCCACCTATCTTCCTTCCTCTTTGCTGCCACTTGTTCATCTATTCATGCTGGGGTCACAGTGTTTTTTTCAGATTCAAATTTTCGTAAACATAAATGTTGCTGACAAATGTGTTAATAATGGATTCACTAGTGTAAAATAAAATGACTATGAATGCACTAGAAATACGTTTAACATAATGTATTGAACTGTGCTTATTAGAGTATTTCAATGATCACACATTTTGCTGAAAACGACATTTGTCGTTACGATAGAAGCTGTTTTGATGCTGTTCATCTCACTCCTGTGTGTCCCCCTCCCATCTCATTCCCCTGCGCTGCTTCTCTCCTCATAGGTTCTGCAGAGAATAGCCGGAAGACATCATCTAGTCATTTTCCTTCCACAGCTCTGCAAAGCAAACGACGAAAGGATGTAATGGATTGTTTCTAGTGTGCATGTATTGTAAATGAACTGTGAATGTTCCGATGCTCCTGAGCACTCTTTTAGCAGTATATAGCCCTTTGTTTAGAACTGTTGCATATTAGTTGAATTTCCTATGACAATTTGACACCAAAGATTTAGAAATGGGTTATTGTTATAAGCTTAGTACTGACTCTACACACTTTCATTTGCTCAATAGCGGTTATCTTTAAACATGCCATGCTGAAACTGCGCTTTTCCGTTATTTTGTATGCAAGAATTGTTTACAAGAACCCTTTGGAGACAGATTTTAGAAGACTCTCCTGTTCCCCTAGTGATGCTGTACAATTTCTTATTGATGTTGCTGTTCATTTGGTAAATCAACTTAGAGTAAATAAAATGTATAACTGAGGGCCCAATTTAGATTTCGGCAGACAGGTTACCCCATCACAACGGTGATAGAAATCCCGCTTGCTAAAAAACAAGAGATGGGAAGACGACTATGGGCCCCGGTTAAGAAATGGCTGGAGGACAGAATAAGAACTTGATATGTACTGTATTGTTATATTTATTGGTAGATCTTCTGCATTTTATCCCCACGTCATGTAATGTGTTTTTAGCTGTTTATATTTGAGTGATCATTTAATTGTATCAGATGTTCTTATACCTTGCTTGTGATTAATTAACTGCTTTGTCAAATGCACCATGAACTTCAATAAAAAAATTAAAAAAAGGTAGAAATCCTGCTTGCTGAAATCAAAATCCCATAATCCGCCAAAATATAAATCCCATAGGATATATGCTGTTTATATTTTGGCGGACGGAATATATGTCACCGTTGGGATGGAGTAACCCATCCCCATAAATTTAAATCGGGCCCTATGTATTTTTTTCATTTGAGGCTTCATGGCATATTTTGCATTACTCTGTACCAATTGATTTTTAAGATTCAGTAATTAACCTTT
Organism: Lissotriton vulgaris; assembly: GCF_964263255.1. Taxonomy (NCBI): domain Eukaryota; kingdom Metazoa; phylum Chordata; class Amphibia; order Caudata; family Salamandridae; genus Lissotriton; species Lissotriton vulgaris. Next base: position 268,500,118 of record NC_141685.1, read on the forward strand.
TTAGCTTTTTCGTTGATCTAAAACTCAGTTATTGAGTGGTCCCAGTCACTTATTTATTACTCTGCTAAATTTATGTTGGCTCTGATTTTGCGGAGGGTGCTTTTAACACAAGATCAACCCTGATGTGGACTAGCAGAGGTACCTTTTGTGTGTTCTGAAATTTGGTGTGTCCTGAACTTTGGGGTTCAGGGTTCCACTTCCACACTGGTATTCCTTTATTGTGTTAATTGTGAACTTTTGTCTGCCTAGTTGCAGATAGAAGAGGCCCACAAAGATCCCAACCGCTGTAGCTGCTAAAGCAGGAGGTTCACAATGCCTCTGTACCTGAATGTGATGTGGTTTCCATAGATGCTTAGACATGTCTTAGTGGGGTGAGATACCTTAGTTGGTTATGTTTCAGTTTGCTGAGGTGTGGTTAAGATGCTTCAATAGAAGTGCAGTGCTGTGTGCCCTACAGTCATGGGACACATGTAAGAGGCTACTAAGTACAAGCTGCCTGGGTATATTTCAGCAGTAATATGCTAAAGGGACAGAGTGGGGTATGGCTTACAGTGGAGTGTGGCTCCCTCTCATCAGAGGTGCTGAAGTGCTAGCAGCCATTTTCATGTAAAGCGCTATGTCCATTTTAGAAGTTCTTAGCGAACATGGAAGCTTTCCAAGCTGGAAGGGGCAATCTTTGAAAGAATGTAAACAATTCTTGGATGGCAACAGGAGATATGGTACAGCAATGGATTCGATCTGCAAGACAGGGAAATGGTTTAGGGAGTGTACCATGGTGTGTTTGTGGTAGGAGTACGTTTGGACGTTTCGGGGTGGGTGACTACAACGTTGCATACCTCATTCACTATTGCTTGGAACAACCTGACAATTGTGGAACCCGCAGAGAAAGTTCTAATTGCCTCTATTCCACCTGACCAGGTTTTGTGATATTGAGCAAATCAAAAACTGTTTGAAAACCACTGTGAAGCAACATTAAAACTCTCCATTGTCAGGGAGCTTACCTGAAAAGAAGAGACGTTGATGCTGTCAACATATTGCTTCATGCAGCCAAGATTCTCATCTTCATTCAGAACTTCAGCAGCTATGAAACTTACCAAATCCTCATCACATTCATAACTCCAAGCTGGAGGAACAAACCTACAATGGCACCAGAACATGAGTTACTAAAGTTATTTACTGTTAATCCCTCTGCACCCAATCAGAATCAATGACACATGAAAAAAGTGTTTGAAGTGGCTTCTAACTCACCCAGCAGCAGCCAATTAAAAGATAGGAGTAGAAATATCTGTACCCCCATTTCTTCATCCCTTCTATGGCTCCTGCCTAAACAGTCTGCCCTTCTAAAACAGCAGGGCAGATGACACATCTAATCCTCCCAGTAGCACCCTTTGGGGGCTGATATTCTAAGTTAAAGTTGTAAAAAGCAACTCCGATCTCCTGCAGCCGCCACCAGCAGTCAGCCGAATTCGGATACTGGGGCACAGAATAGAGAGATCATTTCCTGTCTTCCTTCCAACCTTTCAAGATGAAGGCATAGACTTCAGTAAAAACAACAGAGGAGCTGCCACGTTCATTGGACACCACAAATCAGCCACACCATGACCATCTCAAGCACCCTCGTCTACCAGCTTCCAGGACCACACATCACCTTCAGTAGTCTCCTTACTGGCTACATCACTCCCAACGCCATCAGATCCAACAAGTTCTTGCTGCCACAACACCACCCCCTTTCTAGAGAGTTTCAACATCAGACTCCCACAGTTCGCCCGGGCAAGACTCAACACAGGGCGCAACATATAACCTGTCTTCACAGCCCTCAACAAGATCACCCTCAGCCATTTTACCCTGCTCAAGTGAACAGACCACACCATTGTACACTTCCACATCAATGCAACTGAAGCCAGCCATCAACATCAGATGAAACTGGAATAACATTGCAACGCAAACTGCATCCCTACTCTCAGTTCTAACCAGTCTATCCTCACCGGAAACCTACAGAACAGCCGAACCGCATACAACAACTGGGTCTCAGACTCCACTAACACATTGGCTGCCCTAAAGAAAATTGCACAAACAAGAGCTAATCCTCAAGCACGTTGGTCACAGAAGATCTTAGAGACTCCAAGCGCTACTGGAAACCACTAAATATGATGGAGAAACAGCTGAGATAACACCTCTATAGAGGCTTGTAGATCTGCACTTAGAAAGTATCTCACCGAGATCAAAGAAGCCAGGAAAGCAGCCCTTGTTCTGGGACTAGAATCCTGCTCTAACTCCTGCAAAGTACTCCTCAACATCGTTAAGAGATTTCACCAATCCAGCAGCAGCCACCAACACCATTGCCCCCTCACAGGACCTCTGCAACGACCTCTCTGACTTCTTCCACAACAACATTCTCAAGATCTACTCTAACATCGCACCCCAAAAAAACATAGAAGGGATCATCATGCAACCACCCACCACCACCAAGAACACCCATCACCTAACGAACTGGAGCCCCCTCAAATTCAGAAGACAACACTGGAATAATGAAGACCATCCATTCAGGGTCCCTCACAGACTCCTGCCCTCACCACATTTACAAGCTGGGAACATTGAGCAACACCAACCTCACCACCATCATCAACTCTTCCATCCTTAGCGGAACCGTCTTGGATAGCTGGAAACATACAGAAGCCACTGCACTCCTGAAGAAAACCACAGCAGACCCAAAGAACACAGCAACTACTGACTCATCTTGCTCCTTCTATTCCTGTACAAGGAAATGGAGAAAGAAATCAACAGGAATTCATCCTACCGTTTAGCACCACCTCCTGGACTACACCAAGTCAGAGTTTAGCACCAACCACAGAACAGAAACTGCCCTCCTGGCAGCAACAGATGACAATTAGTCCATCATTGACAGAGGTGATATTGCTGCTCTCATCCTCCTTGGCCTCTCGGTGGCCTTCGATACAGTATCCCATCCTGCCCTCATCGCTAGACTCCGGGACTCAGGAAATCAAGGCCCCACCCTGAGATGTATCGACTTGTTCACTCCAACATAACTCAAGGAGTCAGAATCCCCCTCATACATCTCTGAACCTATGAAGCTTGTCTGTGGAGTCAACCAGGGATCCTCCTTCAGCCCAACCTTTTTCAAACTGTACATGGCACCCCTCGTCCATAAGATCCCATGGCATCAACATTGTCTCCTACGCCGATTACACACTGCTTATCCTCCCTCACTGATGAGGACAATACCATGAGGATTGACTTAAATGTCCTGCATGACCAACTTGGCAAACTGGATAAGGGAGAACTGCCTAAAACTCAACACTGAAAAAACGTAGACCTTGACCTTTGGAAACTAGGGCTTCCTCGTGGGGCTGCACCTGGGGGCCATCCAAACTAGGATACAAGCCGACTCCCACTGACCACATCAGAAACCTCTGCATCATCCTAGACAACAAACTGACGATGAATAAACAGGTTTATACAGGTTTATACTGTGACTGCACCATGCTGCTTCATTCTCAGAATGCTTCGCAAGATTTTCAAATGGCTCCCCATGCACGAGACGCACGGTCACCCAGGCCCTCATAACCAACAGACCTGACTGCAGCAATGCATTCCACAGCAGCATCTCCAACCAGCTCACACAAAGACTCCAGATCATTGAAAACACAGTCACAAGACTCATCCTAGACATCATTCACATCACTCCCATCCTCAATGAGATACACTGGTTACCCATCCAGATACTTTGTCAATTCAAACTGCTCATCGATGCCTGTAAAGCCCTTCACAACACCGGACCAGCATACCTCAACTACCGACTTACACTTACTTTAACATCCATCCAGAGAGCTACACTCAACCTCTCTCACCCTAGCAAGAGTTCCTCGCATCCGCAGAAGTACGTAAGGAGGGCACTCCTTCTCTTTGATTGCCACCAAGGCCAGAAATGCACTTTCTCAACACATCTGGACAGCTCCTCCGCAACTCAACTTCTGAAACTGAAGATCTGGCTATTCAACTAGGAGCTCCGTCCAGCTTATGTTCCAGCTCCAGTGCCATACAAATGGACCTAACATAACATAACATAACAATTCTAACCCAACCAACTAGAACCTATTGAGACAAGGTGACACATTTTGTTGATCCAAGTCAATCTCTAGCACAAGCGCCTACTGACTAACAGGAATAATAGTTTCTGAGTTCTGCACTCACTCCCATCCTCTGGCCACGCAACAACACTAAAGCAATAAGCAGGATGATGTTGTGATTGTTTTATTTGAGAATTTCAATGTCTATTTTATGATACATAGCAGGGAGCAGGGAGTACTCGTGAGTTTCTTTGGAGCATTTGCAATTTTTATGGTTTGATATAATGTTATGGTACTGATGATTAAAGGTGCCATTGTGCAAGTAATGACTTTTTTAACATTTACACCCCTTTGGCTTGTGCTTATCAACTCTCACAATACAATACGCTCTTCGCCAACTGAGTAGTCTGAAGGAGCTCTCATTAACCCCCTAAACATCTATTTTCAATTACATTCACATTTTATACACAAAAGAACAGAACACAGCCACTTTCAGTTAAGCTGCAACACCCTAAGGAACTACACGAGAGGATAAATAACACCAAATAAAACAGCTACCTGCAATCCTTATCTCTGGCTATTATTCTGCTTCTTTCAAAAGAAATCCTTTCTTCAAGAGGTACTACCACCATCACTTTCCTCCCTGATTTACACCCACACTAAATGTAGCTAATTCATTGCAATTTATACTGAAAACATAAAGACACAAGCAAACCAAGTTCTCATCTAGCTTCCATGGTGGCCTCCCTGTTCTAAACATTTGGATTATTCAATCATAACGTTCTCTTTCGTTAAGCATATTGGAACAAAACAACACTTTGCAATCCCCATCTGAGACCCTTTGGCGAGGAGCCCTCCATAAAAAATAAACCAAACAAAAACCTCCAAATTCCAAAAGGCATAAACTCTGCTTATCTAAAAACATTAAATCACAGAATTTGTATAGCGCGCTACTCACCCGTAAGGGTCTCAAGGCGCTGAGGAGAGGGGGGGTCGCTACTGCTCGAACAGCCAGCTCTTGAGTTGTTTCCTGAAGGAGAGATGATCCAGGGTTAGCCGTAGGTGAGTGGGGAGGGAGTTCCATGTCTTGGCTGCCAGGTAGGAGAAGGATCTTCCTCCGACTGTGGATTTCCGAAATCGTGGGACGGTGGCGAGGGCGAGGCTGGCGGATCGGAGCTGGCGGGTGGGTGTGTAGAAAGTGAGGCGGCTGTTGAAGTACTTCGGGCCCATGTTGTGGAGAGCCTTGTGTGCGTGGGTGAGGAGTCTGAACGTGATCCTCTTGTTGACGGGGAGCCAGTGCAGGTCTTTCAGGTGGGCGGAGATGTGGCTGCGGCGAGGGATGTCCAGGATGAGTCATGCTGAGGCGTTCTGAATGCGCTGGAGTGTTTTCTGGAGTTTGGCTGTGGTTCCAGCATAGATGGTGTTCCTGTAGTACAGACGGCTGGTGACGAGGGCCTGGATGACCGTCTTCCTGGTTTCGGTGGGGATCCATCGGAAGATCTTTCGGAGCATGCGCAGGGTGTTGAAGCAGGATGATGAGACGGCGTTCACTTGCGTGGTCATCGTGAGGGAGGAGTCCAGGATGAAGCCCAGGTTGTGTGCGTGGTCCGTTGGTTTGGGTGCGCTGCCCAGGGCAGGGGGCCTCCAGGAGTCGTCCCAGGCGGAGGGATATGGAGGATGAGGACTTCAGTCTAAGTTCAGTTTCAGACGGCTGATCTTCATCCATTCGGCGACGTCTCTCATTCCTTTCTGGATGTTGGCTTTGGTGGTGGCGGGGTCGTTGGTGAGGGAGAGGATCAGCTGGGTGTCGTCAGCGTAGGAGATGAATTTGAGGTTGTGTTGGCGGGCGATGGCTGCAAAAGGGCTCATGTAGACGTTGAAGAGGGTGGGGCTGAGTGAGGATCCTTGCGGGACGCCGCAGATGACTTCGGTGGCCACGGATTGGAACGGGGGGAGGCAAACTCTCTGGGTTCTTCCGGCGAGGAATGAGATGATCCACTCCAGGGCCGCTCCTTGGATTCCGGTGTTGCTGAGGCGCTGTACTAGGGTGCGGTGGCAGACGGTGTCGAAGGCTGCTGAGAGGTCCAGGAGGATGAGGGCAGCCGTTTCCCCGTTGGCGAGCAGGGACCTGATGTCGTCGGTGGCTGCGATGAGGGCGGTCTCGGTGCTGTGGTTTGCTTGGATTTTATTACAGAGAACAAGGGTCCTAAGGAGTTACAGTAGGGCGAGAGGATAATAATATAGACTACAATCAGTACTATATAGTTTCAACGCCCAGCCGGGCGTGAGTTTATTTAAGGAATAATATAGAATACTGTTGATCCAAGAAGGATCAAAAATAAAAAGTGAGATAGGGTACAGTCCTGTACCTATCCCAAAAGGTTAGAGAAAACAGATCAAAGCAAGGGGGATAGAAGAAGGAAACAGGTTTTTCAGGCAGGAAATAATTCTTGAGCCAAGGGGTGACTTGCAAATACAGTAGATAATTTCAACAAATTCACCTTGCAGTATAAACAATTTTAAATATACATGTTATATCATATGCTACACTGCATAGCGCGTCGACGTTTCGATCCCTAAAGGCTCATGATAAACTGGGATCATCATCAGGGCAGTTTTATAATTAATACCTGCATTACAATTTGAAAACCTGTAAAAAGAGGGGGGGAAAAAAATAGAAACAGGTTTTGAGGCATACGCCAGGAACATTGAATTATACATAAGGGTGAACACTACGTCAAGGCACAGGTGCAGGTGTTAAAACAGGCCACTCTCACATGTTTACTCGCTAGTCTCTGGCTAGTGTGAAAGTGATTTTTAAGAAAAATATTTTGAGTTAAGAAGACTGGAGTGAGAATTTCGGCGCAGTGAAAAACGGGAAAATTGTGTCATTCACATCCGTGTCGGTGATAGTCTACAGTGAGAAAAAGGCGCGGTGACTTGAACAAATTTTTTATATAAAAGACATTTGTGGTAGTGCTGGCGCTGTGTCCGAAAGGATCCAGAGGATTGGTATTACGGCGCGTGTTGAATGTGCAGTGAATTGGTGATTTGAGGTGAGGAAGTTTCAGGGCAAGGAGGTCATGCTTTACCTTTCAGAATGTCTGACCCCGAGTTTAAGGGGAAAATGGCTTGCGACTTTCTTATTGGTACAGATGCCTTGATGCTGTTTGGTAAAGAGGGGAGGGCAGTTAATAAAACAGCCATCAGAGGGCATGTGGGGCTTAATAGGGTATAATCGTGGGGGCTTACCTTGCGTTGCAAATTGCAAGCGCATGTAGTTGGGGGTCTTCTAGTTGGTCGGGAGAGTTTTCCGGCTGGTGCGGGTAACAGGATACTAAATTAAGAGGAGGTCATACCGTTAGCGCACCACTCGCGGTAGGAGTCTTACCAAGTATAAATGGTGGGAGTAGTGCTTACCTAGCGTCCTACAATGTAGACGCATTTAGTTGAAGAATGTTCAGACCGGAGGGGAGATCGTTCGAGCCGGTTTCTGATTTCAGGAAGCTGCATGGTAAAAACATTTCCATTACCGTTAGCGCGTCCTACGGGGCAGGGGGCTTTTGGAAATTTCCGGCGGGAATGGCGAGGCTTACCTAGCTACATCTGGAGTAGCCGTTCAGGGGGGGGAAAATTGTCCGTGAATCCGGGATGCGCCGTATTGAGGTTGGCTTCACTCGAGATTACTGGGAAATACAAGTGTTAATAGGGTTAGGGGAAGGCTCCATTTAAAACGGAGTTCTTAGCTGGGCTAGTTTAACAGAATAGCCTTACCTGGATACTGGATCAGAGATACGGCGGGTTGGGGTGAAGCTCAATGGACTTCTACCCCTTCCTGGCAGCGCAAGTCCGCTGTGTTGCTATGGCTCGTCGGCTGTGCTTTTGGGCCAGTGGGGATAAAAATGGAGGACGGACTAATTCCAAGTGAAACTGTTTTGGCAGACATCTTGGAAGGGTGAAAAATGCCGAAGCACAAATGGGTGGTGAAAACATCTCATATAACGGCAGACATCTTGGGCATTGTTTTAGATGAAGACAGTAGTTTATTCAAGCGAAGCGTCGCAATTATTATAAATGTAACACAGTCATATTGAAATGGGTGGTGATTGCCAACGTGGTACACCATTAATTTCATGATGTTATTTTAATAAACGTGAATAGTGAGCGGTGACTAGGGTGAATTACTATTGTGCACATGCAGCGAGTGGAAAGGGGCCAGGCATGCCCTCAATTGAAACATATTTGACCTGACAGTGTTATTAAAACATTTGTTAGACTGACAGTGTTATTAAAACATTGGTTGGTTCAGTACTTCACAATATTAAAAAGTGGACACTGCGATGGTTGAGAAACAGACATTTAGAATGATTGATTGTTGGAGCCACTACCATGTACTCAGAGTAGTGAAGTCCAGTCTTCTGTGCGGTTCAGTCCTTTACGGATAGAGTCCAGCAGTATTATGCATTTGAGCTCCTCCCTATTCAGTAGATTGGACATGCTTCCTCCTCTTGGTGGGAGTTTCAGTGACTTCAATACAGTCCAGCGCATATCATCCACACTGTGATTGAGTTCCTGGAAATGTTCCACCAATGGGGCGTTAGGCGTCAGACATCTGATGCGGCTCCTGTGTTGGCATATCCTGGTGTTGATCTTCTGCGATGTCTGTCCAACATAGTTTTCCTTACAAGGACATTGAATCAGGTAAATTACGTTGGTTGTATTGCAGTTCGTGAGTGAGTTGCATTTAAAGGTGACATTATCAAATACAAAGCTTTTTCCCTCAATTGTAAGGTTACATACTGTACAACCTCCACATTTCACGTGTCCAACTACGGGGGACAGACCCCAAGCTGATTCAAGAGTGGATGAGTTGGTAGGGCTTGGAAGGGCTGCCCGAACCAAGTGGTCCTTCAGATTTTTACTCTTTTTGAATGCAAATAAAGGACGTTCTAGGTTCAGTATCCCTGCATTAATTATAGGCCAGTGCTTTAGAATCATTTTTCTTACGCTATTGGAGACAGGAGAGAATGTTGTCACACAGGCTATTTTGTCCATTTTGAGTAGAGTCTCACGGGGGCGATACCAAGCCCTTTTAAGAGCGGTTTTGACAATTTTTCTGGGGTAGCCCCTATTTTTAAGCTTGTTCGCCAGAATGGTACTCTCACGGAAGTAATCCTCCTTATGGGAGCAGTTTCGCCTAATTCGTAAGAATTGGGAGAAAGGTAGAGAGTCCCTCAAAGCCCTTGGGTGATTGCTTGTGTATTTTAGCAGGGTATTTCTCTCTGTGGGTTTTCTGTAAAGTTTTGTAAACAACTCACCCTCCTGGTGTAGTATTGTCAGGTCCAGGAAATTTATTGAATTCTTGTCAGAGGTGAGGGTGAATTGGAGTCCCATACAGTTGTTGTTCATCCAGTGTAGGAACTGGGACAGTACATCGGTGTCTAGTCTCCATATCATGAAGATGTCATCGATGTACCGTCGCCACATGATGACACCGGAGAAGAAGGGTTTGGAGGGCACGAGAATTGTCTGTCTCTCAATTTCGTCCATGAACAGTATGGCCAGGTTTGGGGCAAAAATAGCCCCCATGGATGTCCCCTTGATTTGTTGATAGAAAAGGCCTTGAAAGGAAAAGAAGTTTTTTGTCAGACAAAGTTCTAGAAGTTTGCAAATAAACGATGTCGGAACGGCATGAGGCCGAGGGCGACTGTCTAGGGTTCTCTGTATAACAAGTAAGGCTGCTGTTTGTGGAATATTTGTATATAAGGACTCCACGTCCATAGTGCAGAGAGTGTCAGTCAATGGATTGAAGGGATGATGCTCAATCAAATTGATCATGGACATGGAGTCACGTACATAGCAAAATGTGGAGGGGACAAATTCTTTGATAAAGAAATCGACATAGGCTCCTAGGGGTTCCAGTATTGAGCCACAGGCTGACACAATTGGACGGCCTGGGGGGGCGTTCAGATTTTTATGAATCTTTGGCAAGGTGTATATTACCGGTGTTCTTGGACTTTTTACATTTAGGTAATTAAATTCCTTCTTAGTCAGAAAGCCTTCTGAGACTGCTTCTGTTGTTATTTTTTGTATTATTTCTTGGATGTCCTTAGTAGGATTGGATACCAGTCTCAGGTAATGATCTTTATTCCCTAGTTGTCTCTGGATTTCGGCCCCCCCCTCTTTACCAAACAGCATCAAGGCATCTGTACCAATAAGAAAGTCGCAAGCCCTTTTCCCCTTAAACTCGGGGTCAGACATTCTGAAAGGTAAAGCATGACCTCCTTGCCCTGAAACTTCCTCACCTCAAATCACCAATTCACTGCACATTCACCACGCAACACGCGCCGTAATACCAATCCTCTGGATCCTTTCGGACACAGCGCCAGCACTACCACAAATGTCTTTTATATAAAAAATTTGTTCAAGTCACCGCGCCTTTTTCTCACTGTAGACTATCACCGACACGGATGTGAATGACACAATTTTTCCGTTTTTCACTGCGCCGAAATTCTCACTCCAGTCTTCTTAACTCAAAATATTTTTCTTAAAAATCACTTTCACACTAGCCAGAGACTAGCGAGTAAACATGTGAGAGTGGCCTGTTTTAACACCTGCACCTTGACGTAGTGTTCACCCTTATGTATAATTCAATGTTCCTGGCGTATGCCTCAAAACCTGTTTCTATTTTTTTTTCCCCTCTTTTTACAGGCTTTCAAATTGTAATGCAGGTATTAATTATAAAACTGTCCTGATGATGATCCCAGTTTATCATGAGCCTTTAGGGATCGAAACGTCGACGCGCTATGCAGTGTAGCATATGATATAACATGTATATTTAAAATTGTTTATACTGCAAGGTGAATTTGTTGAAATTATCTATTGTATTTGCAAGTCACCCCTTGGCTCAAGAATTATTTCCTGCCTGAAAAACCTGTTTCCTTCTTCTATCCCCCTTGCTTTGATCTGTTTTCTCTAACCTTTTGGGATAGGTACAGGACTGTACCCTATCTCACTTTTTATTTTTGATCCTTCTTGGATCAACAGTATTCTATATTATTCCTTAAATAAACTCACGCCCGGCTGGGCGTTGAAACTATATAGTACTGATTGTAGTCTATATTATTATCCTCTCGCCATACTGTAACTCCTTCGGACCCTTGTTCTCTGTAATAAATTACTTAACCCATGGTCCGAAGGCCCTTAGTGGGTTCCCTTGTATTCTTAAAACAGTAGTTTGCTTGGAAGCCGGACTGTGAGGGGTCGAGGGATCCGTTGGTCTCGAGAAAGGCGGAGAGTTGTCTGTTGGCAGTCTTCTCGATGACTTTGGCTGGAAAGGGGAGGAGCGAGATGGGGCGGAAGTTCTTCAGGTCTGTGGGGTCCGCGGTGGGTTTCTTGAGGAGGGCGCTCAGCTCTGCATGTTTCCAGCTCTCCGGGAAGGTGGCGGATGCGAAGGAGCTATTGATGATGGTCCGGAGTTGGGGTGCGATGATGGTCTCAGCTTTGTTGAAGATGTGGTGTGGGCAGGGGTCAGTAGGGGAGCCGGAGTGGATGGTGTTCATCATGCGGGTGGTGTCTTCGGTGCTGACAGGGGTCCAGGTGCAGAGGGCGGTGGTGGGGCGCTGGTTCGGCGGTAGGATGCGTAGTTTGTGCGCCGAAGCTGTTGTGTATGTTGGCGATCTTGCGGTGGAAAAACGAGGCGAGAGAGTCGCAGAGGTCTTGCGAGGGAGTGATGTCGTTGTTGCAGGCGCTGGGATTTGAGAGCTCTTTGGCGATGCTGAAGAGTTCCTTGCTGTTGTGGATGTTGTTGTCCAGTCTTTCTTTGAATGCTGTCTTCTTGGTGATGCGGATCAGCTGGTGGTGTTTGCGGGTGGCGTTCTTGAGGGCGGTCATGTGTTCTGCTGTCTGGTCGTGGCGTCAGGCTTTCTCGAGGGTGCGGCAGTTTATCTTGGAGTTATTGAGGTCGTTGGTAAACCACGAGGCTTTCCTGCTGCCGGGTGTGCTGGGAGGGTTCTTCAGTGGCGCGAGTATGTTGGCGCAGTCGGTGAGCCACTGTGTGAGGTTGTGGGCGGGCTGCTTCGTCGGGGTCCGTCGTGTTGGTGGGTGGGTTCTGGCTGAGGGTGGTGGCGAGCTGGTCGGCGGTGATCTTGCTCCAGCTTCTGTGGGGAACCTGTTGCGGATGGTGGTGGGTTGTGGTTTCCCTGAAGTTGAAGTGGACGCAGCTGTGGTCTGTCCAGTGTAGTCCGGTTGAGTGGCTGAAGGAGATGTAATTGCTGGAGGAGAAGATGGGGTCGAGCGTGTGCCGGGCGTAGTGGGTGGGGGTGTTCACCAGTTGCTTGAGTCGGAGGTTAGCGAGGTTGTCCAGCAGGGTGGCGGTGTTGCGGTCCTTGTTGTTCTCCAGGTGGAAGTTGAGGTCCCCTAGGAGGATGTAGTCGGCGGAGGTGAGGGTGTGTGGACTGAAGAAGTCTGCGATGGCTTCGCTGAATTGTGTGCGTGGTCCCGGGGGTCTGTAGATGAGGGTGCCTCTGAGGGTGGTCTTGGGGTCTGTGTGGATCTGGAAGAGAAGGTGTTCGGCGGCGGTGAGGGTGTCGTCGGAGTTGGTCATAATGCGGATGGTGTTTCTGTGGATGATGGCAATGCCTCCTCCGGTTTGGTTGATGCGGTACCTCCGGGTATTCTTGTAGCCATCCGGAATGGCTATGGCGATGTCGGGGGCTGAGGAGGCGTTGATCCAGGTTTCTGTGAGGAAGGCGACGTCCGGTGATGTGGTGTCGAGGAGGTTCCAGAGTTCGACGGCGTGCCTGTGGACGGAGCGGGTGTTGAGCAGGATGCACCTCAGGTGGTTGTTGCTTGTGCTCGGCTTGGCGGGTGCGGTGCAGGTTCGGAGGCAGGTGAATCGGCAGGCTTGGCAGGTGAAGGGTCCGTGTGTGCGCCTCGGGGTGGCTTGGTAGCAGGCGGTGTTTCGGTCGGCGTTGAGGTCGTGGAGGGTGGCGGCGTCATAGGTTTGTCGGGTGCGCTGGCATCGGTGAGGACCAGGGGTCCTGATGCTGGGCGCGGTCCAGGCGCGGACAGACGCAGATGGGCCTGCCTTTAGCGTGCCTTCGGCGCACAATCGGCGTGCCCGCTGCGGGTACGCGTGGACTTCGCCATAGGTGGTGCGGTGGGAGGGAGGAGCAGCTGGGAGGCGGGAGCGGGGTGACGCGGGGATCGGGTACAGAGGAAGAAGGGGGCGGGCCGCAGGAGAGCAGCGGCAGGGAGCGGAAAGGGGGTACTGGCGGGAAAGCGGTCACAAGAGGGCAGGGAGCTAAGAGCACACAACAGGGGCACAAGGAAGCAAAAAAAACAGCACAACAAGCACAGGGGACGACAAGTAACGAAAATTACAGATCAGGGCACAAGGCAGATGAAAAAACCAGCACAGGGAATGACAGTGACAAGAAGAAGAAAAACCTATGCCACAAGGGCAGTGGCGACCGAGCGGGGCAGGCAGGGAGACCGGGCTCACTCAGGGGGAGCCGCGCGGCGTTTGGAGCGATCTTCGCAGACTAGGGTCAGGTTAGGTATCAAGATACACCAAGTAAAACCCCTAAAAAAAGACTCTGAATTCTGTTAACCATGCACTACAGACCTGTAGATCGTCCAATGCATATCACAATATTTGATTTTTATTTCTAATGAAATCCAGAAGGTCAAATTAGACTTCAGATTCGTTACATAAACATGGCTAATACTCTCTCTCAAGCTAGTTCCTCCTTTGTTTATTTTAATCAGAGAAGACTGGGCCCCTATGAAATTGCCTATCTTTGAACTCCAATAAAAAATTATGACACAAATCATTATAGGGGAGAATGCACAACAACATCAGATCTCCTTCATGAGAAAAAAAAATCTAAATTTGCTGGTTCAATTCTTTTGAATCACTAAAGACGGGCAGGAAATCCTATTCCCATTGAGAAAATTCTTCTTCAAATCATCCAACACCCACCTAGAAAGAATAAAGACTTACTTATTTAATTCTCAAACTATGGAACCTAACAATCTCTGTAGGTCAAATATATATACTTGGGTGACTTTAACATCGAATGAAAGTACTCAATAGATTCCCCATTCTACTAACTTCAAAACATTTTAAAAACTCTTGGGCCTAACTAATTACATTTCCTGCCCATACCAAAGCCAATTTATTAGAGCTAGAAGTCACAGACCAGGTCACGGTAATCTGCAGCAAACCAACAGAAGAGAATTGATTTGATCATGCCAACATAACAATGTCATTTAACACTGACAATCTCTGTAAAACGTTATAGCCCTTTTCAGAAGCAATCTCGAGAAGATACTTCACACTTGCCTCTGAAGACAATGACATGCTTACTATAACCGCAACAAAAACAAACCTTCAAGGTACAAAGAGAAACAACTCAACTTTCTTAGTTTATTTTAAAGCCACAACTCAGGCAATTAACAAAGTAACACAATATAAACTCAGGAAAAACGTCCAAAACACCCGCACCCCCAAAGTTATTACTGAAACCCAAAAAAATTAAATGAATTAGGCAGAAAATTAAGATCGGTCAAAACTCAATCTCGGTCCTTTAGACCCATAGGGTGTAATATCAACAGGGTATATTATAGTAAATTCTAAAGCTCTGTACCTCAAAAAAAAAAAAACACCTCTCTTAACAAAACCAAAAGATTTTCCAAATAGTCAAAAATACACCGAATCCTTTAAACAAATCTAATCTAATTTAAACCAACTAAAAATTAGAAGAAATTCAACATCTTTTCCTCAACAAAGTAGAACCCTGAGAAATTAAAGTGAACTAAATTTAAAAAAAACATTGCCATTACCTTGCTCTCCCAAACATTGGACAAATTGCCTGAATCTGAAAAAATCACAGAAGATATCCTGCTCAACATCAAAAAAATATATATCAAATTCTACCTCACAGGACAATGATCCCATCCCAACCTCTACCATAAAAGAACTTTCAGCCCTTCAAAAAGATTTTGAGCACCTACTAAACACATCTTTAAATAAGACATCTTCCGGACAGACTAAAGACTAGCCTAGTTACCCAAATATTTAAAAAATAGAGGAAGATCCAAGCAACCTCACAAACCATAGACCAATCACTTACTGCCCTCGGCTGGACAAAGTTATAAAGAACTGGATGGAAATGCTTGGCATACAACTGTCCTCTCACATAGCAAGCACGGTCTCATAGCCCCAAACAAATCTGGCTTGCATTAGGGATGCAGCACCGAAACAGCTTTCCTTCAAATTCTTGATGGTACACACAGTATCATCATAAAAGGTGGTACCTTCCTCCTTATTCTTCTTGATTTATCTGCAGCCTTTGGCATCATTGACCATCACAGCCATCATCAAGATCTTAGAAAACAAGCATGTGTCTCTGTGGAAGCGTCCTCCTTTTTCCCTAACCATAATTGGCTGGGCAAAATGGGTCCAGCTACCATCACCCCAATAGCCTCCACTTGCAATGTTCTTGAGGGCTCCATATTAGCCTCTTTGCAGCTCAATGTCTGCATGGAACCACTGAAGATCCTGGTGGAGGAGGCGAGAGTAATGAAACACCAATATGTCCAACAACACATTGATCTACAAGGTAATCTACTCCATCAAAGATATTCAAACATAAATGTATGCCTTGAGAGACTCACTCACTAGATGGCATCACAGTTCCTCGGATTCAGACCCAAGTAAACTGAATGTATTCTTCTTTAGGAAAACCAAGAGCACAAATGTAACACATAATGGCTTAGTAAGCTAAATATTGACCGCTTTAATCCTTAGCTAATGCAAAAACAACATTTGATGGACAGGTTGCAGAACAATGTCATACATTCACCCCAGTACAAAGATCTGGTCCTAAAAATCCATCTTTTTTTGCTCACTATGCCATTCCAGTTTGGAACCAGCCATATGCAAATCAGTCTTGACACTGCACCCAATGGGAACACTCTAGCCCGAACTGCCAGGCCAGGTCCTACGCGGACTGGAAACAAGCATCCTAAGACCGGTTTTGGGCTTTCAGCCTTCTTCAGCCAGGATAGTTCGACTCCAGTGGCATGGAGAGCACAGGACCCACGTCTGGGCATACCCGTCCCACTCAGGGTGACAAATGCAAAAACAACAGTTGATGGACAAAATGCAGAACAATGTCGTACATTCACCCCGGTACAAAGATCTGGGCCTAAATCCATTGTATTTTTTGCTAACCATGCCATTCCAGTTCTTAGCTAAACTTTCCTCTTTCACCTCTGTCCTTCATTAGGCGGTACAGTTTTTGTAAGGAATTAGAACATTTTACCACATTGCTCCTATTGTGAGAGAGCTATATCTGTTTGCACTAGATATCAAATTAAAACCAGCTAGATTACCTACGCTCCATCTTTAAAATGTATTAAGAAACAAACAACTTAGAACTAAAGACATTCTCTGACTTGAATCTAAAGGTCTAAAACCACACTCACAACTCCCATACCTTTCTGGAGCATCCCCGTTTTTTGGAACTCACTTCCAGTAGAAACGAGATGCCAAGATGACCTATTGATATTTTGCAAAAAACTGAACACTTTTCTATTCAACTAATTCATCAATTGCCAAGCAGAACACAGACCCTTTATCTTCTTCCTTTTTTTCTTCTTTCAACTCAAATCTATCCAACACCTAGAATTCCAGATCACCTAATTGTCCCTGACTTTCCCTCTGTCTCATTTCTGTCCTATATCTCATTCCATCAAACCTCTACTCTTCATTGTGCTGCATCTTTCTTCCTCTCAACGCTCTAGACTTCTGGCCCCACTAAACCAAACATTCATAATGCTAGCTCCCTCAAGCCTCTGCTCTCCACTTTCACAGCTCTGCTAAAATATGTTCTTTTGGTACCTCTAAGTTCCTCTTTCCACTCACCGTCCTCTCCTTATCTTGCTCTGTCCACCTCACTCACCACTTTCCCCACACTCTCCTTCCTGTTCCACAACAAATAGACCCAGAAGGGTTTTACATGGATACTACCCAAATTTTCATTCTAAGGTAATATGATTTGCACAGTATGACTGTAGAGGATCCTCTCAGTGATTTTTCCTTCTCTGCCACTCTGAGGTAATAGGAATTCACAGTATAAAGGATCCTCTGAGTGAATTTTCCTTCTCTGCCACTCTAAGGTAACAGGAGTTGCACAATATGACTGTAAAGGATCTTCTCAGTATTGGAAGCATTCCCCCTTCTCGGTTCTCAGCCTAATGCTAGCCTGAGGCTGTTAATGTAACCTTGGCATCCTGGCTCCACAGCTGGTTCAATGTAAAGGGCACTGATAAAACGTAGGAGAGTGCAGAAGTAGAAATTTAAATTAATAAATGCTAAATCGTGCATCAAGATACATTTGTTACTGTGTGTATGCATGTTCAAAGCAAAACTGTGACTCGTGAACTAAGTTGGAGAATAACATAGTTCTGGGTGGCAGGCTCTAGCTTCATATCCAACCAATGTCGTGGCTACAATAAGGGACTTATTGGCAGCTGGCTTGTGCCCCGCCTTAAATGGCAACCAGAGAAAGAGGAAAAGCCAAAAAAGACCGAAAAATGCCCCACTTAAAAAACTTCTACTTTGTGCAGTGCTCTTACAATCCTTGCTTAGGAGCTGGCCTGTATGACTTGCACTTTTAAGAGCTGTGTTTTGAGCTTCTCTCTCAAGTAGAGAAGAGAAGGTCAGAGCCGGAAGTTTGTCAGGACAATATTCTATATCCTGGGGGAATAACATGAAAAGGCGATTTCAGGATGTTTGCTTGTGCATTCCGAGATGGTGAATTTTTCAACCAGGGATAAAGTGATGTTGGTTCCTTTAGAATATTCATCCACTAGATTACTGGTTATGTATTTATGCAGCCCAATTTCACTCCAGGGCATTTTGGTACTTAGAAGACCAAACGAGTCAGCAAAAGAGATGGGATATCGGAGTCTTCAGGAACAGAGGATAAGCCTGGATCTCTCGCATCTCCAACTGCATTCCAGACATTTGGACCCAGAACCAGAAAAGTCATAAGTGTGATGCGTATTTTTGAATCGTGAGCCCTTCAAGTGGTAAGTATCTTATATCATGCCTGATCTGTGATAGGAACGGTGTACCCTGCACTGTAAGCCCTCGCAGCAGTCAAAAGAACTGTTGTGCATTGTGTCTGTGGATAAAGTGTGTGACTTAACAGCCAGCATCTGAGGACTACAGTAGGACGCCCTGGTTGTGCATGATTTTTAGTGAGATGTGAGGAAGTGAGACCTTCCTCCCCTACGGCGGCCAAAATGATCGAAGCACAAAAAACTCATACATATGATCCTCTGCCGTCAAAGACCTTCAATGGCTCCAGTTTTATGACAAAATATAAATTGGCTTGCTTTACTCACAGGATACTAACCCTCAATAACCTATGTAGCTACTCTCTAGAACCAAAAGGCCAGAAGATACCAAGAATCTGAGCAGTTTTCAAAATCACACCCGATAATCTTACAGATTTAATGCTAGGACAGCAGCAGTCTCACAAACATTCTCCAGTCCAGTAACCACGAAATGGAACTCCTCACCAGTTGAGCTAATATGCTCTGAATCCTTATTGATCTTTCAGGGGTAAAAAATAAAACTCTCCTGTTTAACCTGTCTTCTCTAAAGCTATTTTGTCTCTCTCCATTTATGCTTCTTTAGCTTCAGTACTCATTCCATCTCTCTGTGATTCCCTTTCACAGACTTTTTAGGTCTCGCCTGTTGCCGATGCGCATGCGCATCGAGCAAAGCGAGACTATTGCGAGTTATCCACACTTTATCTGCACTGCAAGGAATCGTGGCGATTCCTTGCAGTGCCCGTGAGTTTTAAGGTCAATGCGCATGCGCATTAAGCTTATGCGCATGCGCATTGACCTTAAAAGTCACGGGCGCGTGCACGTCCGTCTTTGTTTACCCCTCCGCCCCCTCCCGCCGTGTCGCATTTCTCCTCCCCCTCCCCTCTCTTCCTTCCGTCCTGCCGTGTCGCACCTCGCCTGCACGTTTTCGGCAAGGAACTTTGCCAGCGCTTGTTGTCTGTGCAGTGCCTCAAGATGCAAATGTGTGACGCTGTCTCACCATATGAAGGGTGCTGCTGATGGGCACCTAGTCTGAAGCGTTAGGATTTTAACAATTCACCCTTGCCGCATTAAACTACCTGCTGCCACCCGCTTTTCAGCGCCGCCTGACGGAATCGGCTGCCTCAGGGCGCGCATACACGAGAGATGCCAGTACAGCTGCTGCCTAGCGTGACCTATGTATTTGCACAACTACATAACTCTAAAATGTAAGATGCCTATGGGGGTGGCGCTCTACTTCATCAATTCTGCTATCCGCATTGCAAAGCGTATGTGTGCACATCACCTGCCCGTCTTTAGGGTAAAAAGGGTCAAGAGTGTTCGTACCTCAGTCCCTGTCAGCCACTGCGTCCTCGCCGACACTGTCACCCTTTCTCTGCACGCCTGTCCGGTCAGCCTCCCCCTTCACGCCTGGTCCCAAGTCTGCTCCTGAATGTGGCACAGTGCATGCGCTCGCGCCCGGCCGGGACCAGGGGGCTGCGGCCACCTACCTGCCTCTGCGAAGGTGATGATCTCCGAGGTCTGCTCCAGCAGCTCGCTCCTCTCCGCCCGGCGCCCGACGTCGTCCTCTATCTCCACATAGCCGTCCTGGCCCACCTTGCCCACGTGCAGCTTCTTGATGGCGTTGAGCAGGGCCGCCTTGGGCACGGGCTGGGTGATGTTGGGCCGGCTCCGCATGTGCAGCATGCTCAGGATGTGCTTCTTGACAGCCTCCACCATGTCCGCCTGTGAGGAGGGAGCCGCCTTCTCCAGCCTGCCCAGGGCGCAGGACGGGCAGTCGGTGACCGAGCCCTGCCCCTCAGTCCCCGGGGTGGGGGAAGCCCTCGTCGCAATCCAGCAGAGCCCCAGCAGCAATCCTCTCAGCAGAAGCACGCGCAGCATCCTGGCAGCAGCCTGTGGTGAACCTCTGGCTAAAAAGTGCCTCGCTTTTTGGTGTAACTCCTCGCCCCACAAACACGCACAGGTTTCTCGTTTTCCTTCCTCACTCTCACTCACTCACCCTCACTCACCCTCAACCCCTCCCCCTCCCCCTCAACCCCTCACCCTCACCCTCACTCACCCTCACTCACCCTCAACCCCTCACTCACCCTCAACGCCTCACTCACCCTCAACCCCTCACTCACCCTCAACCCCTCACTCACCCTCACTCTCACTCACCGTCAACCCCTCACCCTCACTCACCCTCACCCTCACTCACCCTCAACCCCTCACCCTCACTCACTCACCCTCAACCCCTCACCCTCAACCCCTCACTCACCCTCACTCTCACTCAGCCTCAACTACTCCCCCTCACCCTCACTCACCCAAAACCCCTCACTCACCCTCACCCCCACTCACCCTCAACACCTCACTCACCCTCACTCACCCTCAACACCTCACCCTCAACCCCTCACCCTCACTAACCCTCACTCACCCTCACTCACCCTCACTCACCCTCACCCTCACTCACCCTCACTCACACTCACCCTCACCCTCACACAGTGCTCACAGCCACCAGTCAGCCTCCGTCCTCGGTGCCTCCACACCATTGTTGCTGCGTAGCAGGATCGGTACAGCGCTGCCACCTCACCTCTCAATGCTGTAGGTCAGGGCGCAAGGTGCGTGTCCCAGCGGCCACTCCAGCATTCAGCACCTCCTCGCCTCACCGCCTCGGTCTGCCTCTCACCTTCGCCGGCATCAGGCCTCCGCCCGCATCCCATAACTGCCATCTTGGGAGCGTAGTGCACCACAGGAAGGTTAAGGCGATCTCGCCCTCCAGACTCCTCCCCCAGGACTGCCGCCTCCGCAGTTTTCCGCTGTGAGTCTGCACGCCGAATCGCCTCCCAGCCGCTCACAAACAGAGTGCACATCTCCCGTTGCCGCAGCCGGTGGAAGTCTCCCCCTCAGTGCGCTGCCGTCATTTTAGATGCGCAGCGCCCAGCGCTCAATCGGGTGATTTTGCTGCACTTACACCCTTGTAACAGCACCAATGCGCCCCAGCAGCAGTCCAGCTCATGCACCAGGATTTCCGCAACCAGTTTTGCAGTAAGGGGCCACCTTAGAATCGCCAACCCCTCACCCTCAACCCCTCACCCTCACTCACTCACCCTCAACCCCTCACCCTCAAACCCTCACCCTCACTCACCCACCCTCAACCCCTCACCCTCACTCACTCACCCTCAACCCCTCACTCTCACTCACTCACCCTCACTCACCCTCAACCCCTCCCCCTCGACCCCTCCCCCTCAACCCCTCACCCTCACCCACCCTCACTCACCCTCAACCCCTCACTCACCCTCAACCCCTCACCCTCAACCCCTCACTCACCCTCACTCTCACTCATCCTCACTCACCCTCAACCCCTCACCCTCACTCACCCTCACCCTCACTCACCCTCAACCCCTCACCCTCACTCACTCACCCTCAACCCCTCACTCACCCTCACTCTCACTCAGCCTCAACTACTCCCCCTCACCCTCACTCACCCAAAACCCCTCACTCACCCTCACCCTCACTCACCCTCAACACCTCACTCACCCTCACTCACCCTCACTCACCCTCAACACCTCACCCCCTCACCCTCACTCACCCTCACCCTCACTCACCCTCACTCACCCTCACCCTCACTCACACTCACCCTCACTCACACTCACCCTCACTCACACTCACCCTCACCCTCACACAGTGCAATAGTTCTCAGACCATTTCAGTTAGAGCTTTTAGAAATGTTTATGGCTTTTTTTATTTGTAATACTTTAGCATTGGCTACAGGAAACAAAAATGCTAAACATTTACAAAAAAAACCCATAAACAATTCTAAAAGCACTAACTCTAATGGTGCGAGACCTATTGCATTTCCAATGCTTGTTTTCCGTACTGTTTTTCCCTTTTCCTCATTGCTTTCTCCAGTCTCACCTCCATTTCGCACACTTACACCCTTGACCCCACTTACATCGGCACCTTTTCTAACACCACTCCTGTGTTGTACATGTCCTGATCTTCTTTCAATAAATGCATACAATTTGTATAATTGGAGGCGGGGTCTGCTGGACAGCTGGTACTCATTTTTGAGGACTTCAAAAAAATACCAAGTGGAAAGAAAGAGGAGGTTGGAAGACAGAACACTTGTGGCAAAGAGAGAAAGCAAGGAGTAAGATACAGGGGCAGGGAGTGCTTAGTAGTGGTTGTAAGAGGCACATGATGTAAGTGTGAATTAGCAGCCCTGGTATTAGGATCTCATGACATTTTATAGCACCTAGCGCAACTTTTGAGCAAAACATTGGACTCCAGCACGTATTTTTTCACAAATTTAGCACTGGTCTTAACTTGTACACGTTGTAGATTGGATTTACAGTGAAGAAGTAGGGTGATACTGTTGTATTCTCATATGTAATTACTGACAATGGCTTACAACTTATTTCAACGGAAATGACTACTTACTTAAAATCTTGCGGGGTTGTACATGCAAGGACATCTCTCTATAACCCGCAGGGAAATAGTATTGTGGAAAGGGCCAACCGCATGGTAATGGGTATCATTCAGATGGCTGTTGTGGACAAATCCATGTTTTGCACACTATAAGTGCAACTTTTAAGGAGCGAGACAGGACACAGGGGAGGAAACCTCAGAGACCGAGACCAAGGAGGAAGGAAGAAAGAGGGACACAGGGAAACAGTCCTCCTGCTCTTATGAGGTCAATTGACAACTCTGCTTTTGTGAATGCAGAATCCTAGTTTATACGAAAATGTTGCTATTTCACAACCTTTTATTACTTTATCCCAAATATTTAGAGTCTAAAGGTAGAAAATAACAAGTGAATGATGTACCTGAGCTGGTGGTAAAGTAAAAGACTGCAGACAGTGCCCCAGGAGACAGTAGGTGAAAAATTGTTTCAGTGGTCACAGCGCCCCTCTACTAGAGTCTTTCTGAAATATCCTTCCAATCTTTTTTTGCCTACCCTCCTACCCCCACAAACAAATCAAATGGGCAAGGGTTCAAGAAGCTGATGACATTCCCCCAAATTCTTCCCTGCCGCTCCAGCAGATTGGAGCTTGTCCTGGCAGCAGAAGGAGCAGTATAACTGAAACGTAGTGGGTGGAAGGGGCAGAGGTCAGTCTTTTGAGTAGGGAAACAAAACACATTTACGAAGAAGAAAGCAAATCCTTCTCTTAGACCGAACCGAACTTAAGCTTCTTCACTGCACATGCACTTACTGAAGCTTCCTCACTGCATTTTCATCCTGCTGCATGATCCGAGATTTCCCTCGCAGATGTACGGGGTATGTCAAGTCCACCACCTGCTCCCAGCTGAAAGAGGCCAAGGGGTGAGCAGTCAGATACAGACAATAACAATCTATCACCAGCTTGTAAGGAAGAGAAGGAGTTGTGACCCCAACACTGTTACAAAACCATACCCAACTAAACTATTGTTACACTCATCAGAGACAACATTTTCTAGCTATCGCCACAAGAATTTTAGATTCTATTAAGGACACGGAGGCGAGGATTATGCTTTCTCATTTCTTTACTGCACAAACAGCAGCCAATGAAAGTAAAACTACAATGATAAAAAACAACATTACACTTGAGGCTTTGAACCACGCCTCCAATAATCATAACCAATCACAGTAGTAACAAGCATATAAAGTACAGAGACACTAAATTGGCCTCCTCTTTCTTTGCGCGAACAGTCTTGTCATATTGAAAAAGTATTTAACTCTCAACGGAGAAAACAGTTCCTTAGGAATTCTCAACGGAGAATAATCCATAAACACGAAGAGCATCTTCCGCCAGGAAGTGACAGCCATACAATCCAACGAAGGCACTCAACTCTTGTTGGAATCATTTCCTGAAACAGAAAAAGAAGTTTGAGAAAAAAGGGAACCCACAAACTATAATTTCTCATAGGGTGGGTAAAAAGTTGTTAAACAACATCATTTCAAACAACTTTACAGTTACCTAACTGTCCCAACGGGTGGGATAATCCTCGCCTCCGTGTCCTTAATAGAATCTAAAATTCTTGTCGCGATAGCTAGAAAATGTTGTATTCTATGGCAGGACCGGAGGCTTCTGATTATGCTGGTTCAAAGCTCATCAATCACAGCATCAGAAACACGAGGAATAGGTTTATAATAAAACACTTTAAACATTGAATCTGAAGACCAATGAGCCGCCTCCTCTAAACGAGAACATAGTAAATAGGCTTTAGAAGCCATTGCACCTCTAGCTGGATGAGCGCCATACACAGATGCCAGCTTCTGACAAAATCCATCTAACCCATCTGGCTAATGTAGCCGCAGCAACTGGCTTGAAGGGCTTCTGAACAGAGATTAACAACTGGCCTAAAGGATCAGCCCTGTGTGCCATAGTACGCTCTTCATAACATTTGAGGCATTGCAACACACACAGTTTGTTATTATGCAGGAAAGCGGGATACTCCTCTGAGCGTGACATGGTATTAGTTCGTTGAGTGATAACAAAGGAGGCACCTTGAGGAGAAAACATTCTACCAGCTAAATCTAAGGCTCTAACATCTGAAACTCTGCGACATGATATAAGACATAGTAACATAGTGAGCTTAGTAGAAAGCTGCTTCAAGGATAAATCAACATTATCGGGCCAGGTTTCCAACAGTGAAAGAACTTTAGTCACATCCCAAAGTGTGGAATATATGGGTCGAGGAGGGTTTGCCACCCGAACTCCTTTGAGCAACTTACAAACCAAGGGATGCATCCCCACAGGCTTCCAATCGATGTGATCATGACCAGCAGAAATAGCAGACCTGAAATTATTAACTGACCTGTAGGCCAGACCTGAAGCGGCACATTCAGAAAAGAAGTTCAATACATCAGTCACATTTGATCCCATGGGATCCACCTGTTTTGGAAGGCACCAACCCACCCATTTCTTCCAAGATGCAGAGTATCGTTTCCGGGTGGAAGGAGCCCAAGCTTGTTGCATAAAGCTGGAAGCTTCTCGTGAAAGGCCTGCAAGGCGTTCATGTCTCCGGATAGCGTCCACACCATTAAGGTCAACTGGTTCTGCAGGATTAAGGGGTGGCAAGCGCCCACTGGGTCCTGCAGAAGCGTCGGGAATACCGGTAGCCGGAAGGGAAGGTCCACAGACAACTCCAGCAGTGTGGGAAACCACGACTGAGTCGACCAAAACGGAGTCACCAACACTACCGTCGCTTTCTGCCGGCGCACCAAGGCCGCCACTCTCGGAATCAGTGCAAACGGGGGAAAAGCATAATTCCTCCGTTGCCCCCAATGGTGAAGGAACGCGTCCGTTCCCATCGCCATCGGATCCGGTCTCCAACTGTAAAACAGGGGAAGATGGGCATTGAGGCGAGAGGCAAACAGGTCCATCTGACAAGGGCCTCGCATAATCATGATCTGAGCAAACAGCAACGGATGGAGCCTCCAGTCGCTAAAATCCCGAAGAAATCTGGAATTCCAATCCGCAATCCGCCGCCTGATTGAATTTCCCCGGAAGGTATTCCGCCACCACAGAGATCTTGCGAACCAGGCAAAAGTGCCAAAATTCCTTCGCAATGTGAACCAACATACGAGACTTCGTCCCTCCTAATCGATTGATGTATCTCACCGCTGAGACATTGTCCATTCGAAGGAGTATACAACAATTGCTCTTCAGCGGTGAGACAGACCTGATGGCAAAGGACCCTGCTAGCAACTCCAGGCAGTTTATGTGTAGAGAGAGCTCGTCCGCTGACCACCGTCCGCCTGTGGTAAAGTCTCCACAGCGAGCGCCCCAGCCCCATTGACTGGCGTCTGATTCGATAACTACATCTGGGGCAGCGCCGAAGATCGCTCGGCCATTCCACGCCGACATGTGATCCAGCCACCACTGAAGCTCCTCTCGGGCTTCGGGGGAAAGAGGAATAAGGTGGTCGTAGTGAAACCTTCTCTTCTCTGTAGATAAAAGATTTTTAGTCTCTGCAGGGCTCTGTAATGCAGGGGTCCCGGGAAAATGGCCTGGATGGACAAAGCCAGGAGGCCCACAATCCTCGCCAGCACTCGTAAGGAGATCTTCTCCTTGGTCAAGGTGGAAAGAATTTCCCTCTTGATGGACCTGATCTTGTGATGAGGGAGAAGAAGTTGAGCTGACACAGAGTCTATCAGGAAGCCTAAGAACTCCATCTGCTGGTTCGGTATCATCACCGACTTCTTGGTGTTGATGACGAACCCCAGATTTTGTAGGAGGGACGTCGTCCACTCCAGGTGGGAGAGAAGAAGGGACCGATCTTGGGCTAGAATGAGCATGTCGTCTAGATAGATGATGAGGCGCACTCCCATCTCTCGGAGGCAAGAGATCACAGGTTTGAGGAGCTTGGTGAATACCCAAGGGGCTGAGGACAGACCAAAGGGGAGCACTTTGTACCGGTACCAATGCCCTTTCCAAGGAAACTGCAAGAATTTCTGATGAGAGGGGCAGATGGGGACTGTTAGATAGGCATCTTTCAAATCTAGACGGACCATCCAGTCGTTTTCCAAAAGAAGGCCCCGTAACAGATGGATACCCTCCATCTTGAAGTGCCGATAAGTGACGTAGGGATTGAAGGCTTTTAAATTTAAAACCAGGCGTTGACCGCCTCCCTTCTTCTGAACTAAGAAGACATTGCTGCAAAACCCTTCGGGAATGAAGGGTCCTATAGCAATAGCACTTTTGGCTAACAATTCTTCCAGTTCTGAGTCGATAAAACTCTGTTCTAGACGGGAAAAAAGGAGAGGATGAGGGGGAAAGGGTTGAAGGGGACATTCCAACATCTCTATTTGGTAGCCTTGGACGGTCTGCAGGACCCAAGCATCTGAAGTGAGACTCGTCCAATTCATCACAAAATGACGCAACCTGCCCCCTAAAAAAGCCAAGGGACACATGGGACTTACCAGAGGATTGATTGTCGAAGTTCTTGTAACCCCTGTTGACCCCTCGATTATAGTGGCCTCTGAAACCGCGGGATCTGGAAGGGTAGAAACCGGCCTGGTCCGGCTCTTGCGTGTATCCTCTGCCAATCCTAGGGGTGTATCCTCGTTGAGGACTGGTGTTCGAACAGCGGCCGGTCGAGCGTCCTCTGACACGGCCGGCCCTATTGGAGACCTGATGCAAGACCCTTTTCAAGGAGGCTTGGGATTTATCCAGGGAAGCGAAACTGTTAACAAATTTTGCAATATCTTTCACAAAGTTGTCGCCAAACAACTGTCCTTCCGCCAAAGGACCAGGCTCCGATGAAGCCAACTCTACCAACTGAGGATCAATTCGGAGCAAGACTGACTTCCTTCTTTCGGAAGCTAAAGCACAATTAGCATTCCCCAGCATGCAGATGGCACGTTGCGCCCAGCCCGCTAGGACTTCAGGGTGGATGGCATCCCCCGTCTCTTGGGCTTGGAGGGCCAGTTCCAAGATCTTGGCCAACGGCCCTGAAAAGTCAAGGACCTTATCCTGGCACACTCTGAGCGTGTGATCAATCCCTTTCTTCGGGTCTTTCTTGTATTTCTTGAGGAACGTAGTCATGGAAGTGTCAATGTCCGGGGTAACGGCCACCTTGTGGGCCAGGTCAGGACGGGGGCACTCGGACTTAAGGCGGGCTCTCACCTCTTTGTCAAAGCCTTTACAGAGGTGAGTCTGCAGGTAGTCCGCCACTGCAGGGGGGGGGAACCCAATCAGAGGACCTAGGGTGCACAATGTCGGAAGAGTCAAAAGAAAAGGGGGAAGGGTGGACAGGAGAAGCATGCTTCAGTTTCTTGGTGCGATTGCGCGGGCAGCATCTGAGGAGTCCGTATCAGTGCCAGTGTCCGTAGTGGTATCCTGAGGGGGGTGGAGGGGGTAGGACGGGATGGGAAGGTCTTGTCGCCTGCGGACTCCTTAGAATTATATAATTTGTCATAGGACTGGGAGTGGGGCCAGGCAGAGTCGGAAGCCGCCTTCTTAGGTGGGGGAGGGCGGACCCGGTCCTGGTCACGGAGAGGAAAGGGCTTACCAGGGACCAACAGCTCTAATTTCTTGGCCTGGCCAGTGGGAGCAGGGCCGAGGAGAGGGCCTTCTCAAGTTTAGCGTCCAGTTTTTTCTCAATGAGGTCGTCTATGGACTCATATTCATAGTACTCCTCATTGCCCTGGTAACCACACGCAGTACCCTCCTCTTCGCAGAATTCCGTGTCTGCCATAATCGAAAGTAATCGTCCAATTCCACTCAAGTCCCCAGAGGGAAGCGAAGTGTCCAGCCCAGGCAAGGGCGTCAATCAGGGGAAGTGCCAGGCGCAGGAGCCGGGAATACTAGTCAAATGTCCGTCGAATAAGTCCAGATCGTCGACCGGTGGAGGGAATAAATTTGTCCCGCTTCCTCACTCACTGGGAAGTAAGGGTCAATATTCCGAGCTTCGATGCAAAAGCAATGAGAGCGCTGCTTGAACGTCGAAACACAGCCCCTCGGCTTCTGGCCAAACAGCGTGATTCCCCACTTCAGCCGGGGGCAGAGCGTCGTGTAGGTACTAAAGAAGGGTTGCGTGCGTACACTGACGCGCGCACGTCCCTGAAGGCGTACGTTGGGCCCCAAAGGGCTCCGTCACACGCCTCCTTCCCTGAGGGGGGGGCTAAGTCCCTCGTAATCGCGGACCACTCCTCAGGCGGCCGCGGGTCAAGCAGCGAAGGAAGGGAGAGAACGGGGCCTAGTGGGGCAACACGCGCTCCAAGAAAACTAATAAGGGAACAAGGAGTGGGCCAGAGAGGCCCAGCTCCGGAGTCGGGAAGAAAATGAAACCGTTATTGTCGTAGATCCTGGAACCGCAATAGCGGTATACGCACGCACAAGGAGAGAAATAACAATGCAAATATATACACAAATCAATAAATATAGCCAAATACATACGCCAAAGGCGATATCAAACACATGAGGCCTGCAATGCAGAAGTATGAGCATATAAGATAAAGAGCACTTATCTGGGCTGCGGAGCAGCAAAGAAAGAGGAGGCCAATTTAGTGTCTCTGTACTTTATGTGCTTGTTACTACTTTGATTGGTTATGATTATTGGAGGCGTGGTTCAAAGCCTCAGGGGAAATGTTTTTTATCATTGTAGTTTTACTTTCATTGGCTGCTGTTTGTGCAGTAAAGAAATTAGAAAGCATAATCAGAAGCCTCCGGTCCTGCCATAGAATCAGTCTGGAAAACTATCTCCAGGACTCTTCAGATCCATTACCCAACCTCACTGAGCACTTGTATCCTGTAGAACAAGTTATCTGTGAGACGTCTTTTTGTCAACTTGGATAAGCACAAACGGATTCACCTGTAATCATTGTTTTGAGGTTCTTTTGATGTAGACTCACATGCTGTGCACACTTCTAGTGTGTACCATGAGAGTGACTGAGGGTGCATAACAAATTTACCAGGATGAGTGAGCCGGAATAACATTTATCTTATGGTACATGTGGACATCTACACATAGGAGGGGAACACGCCTCAGGTAGGAGCCAGTTTTTTAAACAGCTGAAGTTAAAATGTAGGTGCTCGTCAGCAAAAATATATATATTAACAGTTTATTAATGTCTGGAAGCTTCAATTCAGGGCCCTGGGAGAGCTATATGGTGCACATGGTTGTGGAATGTATTGTGTATTTTATGATCAGACTTTTTATAAACTGTAAAACATGTTTCAATGTGAAATACATTTAACATTGGCACTCATCGGTCCACATATTTATGTTGCAGCTAATTTGAAGAGTGTTAGCTCTATGGGTAAAGAAAAGAGCAAGGTAGAGTGCACTAAGACAGTCACTCTCAGTCAAAAGATCTATTACTCCTTCTGCACAGTCCACTTGCGCGGTCAGCTGTTTACCTATTGAGGTTGCAGAAATCTGTGTTGTGGGCCCCTGGACCCAATGTGTTGCGGTTACATCTATAGATGTAGGTTGGAGAACATGTAGAAGTAGTTGCACACTACTGAGAAAAAAAGAAACGCTTTCTGGGCAACGGCAAAGATTGGAAAGTCATGCAGTGCCACTGATGACTGGCCCATGGTGGGCAAAAATACATGGCCCATGAAACTGAACCCACATGTACTCTTTTGTTTAGAGGTGGAGCCTATATACTTATGTGACCTGTGATTTTCATGTGACAGACATGATAGGAGAGTGGTCTTTGTACCTTCTTCTGAAGTAGAGGAATTACCTACTTGCCGACTGGCTTGTAATCAATTCCAAAGAGAAGCTGCTGTCGCTGGATCTGATCAGGGAGGTTCACAGGCACCAGACAGTCTCCACCTTCTGAACGTCGGCACCGGACTATCCATCCTTCCTCCAGGTCACAACCAGTCGCAAACTCTTTCAGTTGTCTCTGCAGATATGACAGCAGCACATGAGTGAATAAAGCAAGAGCTCAGTTCAGGCACTCACAAGAGTAAAAAACAATGCAGTGCCCTGGATGCAGGTGTCTGGTACAACAGCATCGTTTAATTACTTATTTCAAGTATCTATTATAGAACAGACCTAAAGCTTTACATGTAACAGTGAACTCTGAGCAGAGATAGGAGAAACCAGGGACAGAAAGCACAGAGTCAGAAGTCTGAAGAGATGAGCTTATAATCTTTTTTGAAATCAAGGAGGTTAGAATTTAGTTTTATGCAATTCGGAATAGGGGTCGTAGTCCAGGGGCTAGTTTTACCTGCTTTGTAGTCTTGGTTTTCTTAGTTTTAGGTTTTTCAAGAATTAGAATTTATCATGAGCAGTGCGAAGGTAATACTGCCTGTTCCGTGTGGTGGTCAAACCTCGTACTACAGTAGCCTATGGATGCTTAAAGCCTGCAAGATCAACCAACAGTGGGATGTACTGACTGGACCCTTCATGTTAGTCTCCATTTACAGTTCTTTTGTGGATCCTTCAGCACCCTGGCCATCATCAAGATTCTTCTAAGACGTCAAATGGCTACAGCACATAGATAAACGAAAACAAGTGTGCAAATGCAAAGGGCTTTCATTCCACAAGAAAGCAACAGAGCCATGTTTGATAAGCTACAAATAAAACTGGGCATCCACCTTAACCAAAGTAATATGTCCAACTCCCATTTGAATGGGTCAAAACATAACCGAAATTCAGACACATCACACTGGGCACCATCCATTCAATGTGCATATTTTCCAGGGTCATTAAAGAGAGGTGAAGATTGTTTTCAAGCATTAGATGGAATCTACAGGCTTGATTAGGACCATTCCAACCTCATTCAAGAAATCTAGAGGGCACTGAAAGGAAATAAAAAGCACACAGGTTCGAACAGCCTGGTTCTTGTTTCTTGCCCATTCTTCGGAAAGCAAACAGGAGACCGTTGAGGAGGCAGTGCCGGAAAAGGAGTCATACTTATGATCCAAAAGGTGAGAAGCGACTTTGGTGAATCAACGCCCATGCCAATATGTGACATTTCTGATCCACAAGAAAGAGCATGTGCTGGGACTGAATCATGCGAAGGAAGTAGACGTAGAGTTAAATTGCCTAGAATTAGTTGCACTATTCTTTATCCCACCTATTTATGCAAAGCAATGATGAAGCATGGATTAAGAATATATGATACATGCATGTTTATATATACAAACAGATAATGGAGGAGCCAGTTGAGTTAGACTTTTTGGGTCAAAGAGTTCATGGTATAATAGAATGGAAGGAAGCTGGGCTCAAGAGCTACCATGTAACAAGTAATCTGGACACCACAAGTGTTACTAGACACTATCATCACTATGCATCAGCCAAGCACTGACTGCGCTTGCGTCATCCTTCACACACCTGGTTTGTTTCCACTGAGCCTCCTCAAAGTTTGATCTGATCTTCGTCTTGGAACTGTGTACTTGAACTGACTAAGGCATAACTGGCTCACATAATGCAGGCATAACTGGCTCACACAATACAGGTATGACTGGTTCACTACCTCTACATAGGTGTTTCCCCAAGCTATTAGTCGCTAGAAAGTTAAGTGCAAACATTGCACTGGTTGGGTCTAAAGAATATGGTGGTGCTTGCAGGGTAGACATAAACACTTAGCAAATCTAAGCAAGGTGTCACACGTGCCTAACACTCTCCTGTCCCTCCCCATTTCATGATGTATTGAGGCAGAGACAAAAATCATGGAAAGAAGCACAGACTAAGAGGGAGAAGAGAAGCACAGAAAAAGAGGGTAGCAATAACCAGAGACAAAGAGGGTGGAAATAAGCACAGGCAATGAAGGTGGAAATAACCAGAGAGAAAGAGGGCGGAAAAAGCACAGACAATGAAGGTGGAAAGAAGCAGAGACAAAGAGGGTGGGAAGAAGCACAGACAATGAAGGTGGAAATAACCAGAGACAAAGAGGGCGGAAAAAGCACAGACAATGAAGGTGGAAAGAAGCACAGACCAAGAGGGTGGGAGGAAGCACAGACAAAGAGGGAAGAAAGAAACACAGACTTAGAGGGTAGCAAGTAGCCAAGCCAAAAAGAGTTGGAAGGAAATGGGCAGAACCTATTTTGCTCTGATATATTGTGCTGGCACTACCAGCATTGAGTGTGTGAGATGGAACTCAGAGGACAAATCAGCAAAGTCTGCACGATACAATCCCAATCTGGAGGCCTGCATTGTGTGGGACTAGTGCACCCCCATGTCCAAACCTGCATGCACCCACTTTTTCATGAATGCAGATCCTGGTCGTTATCATAGAATAGATACTTGGGTGCATTATCACATAAGGTATTGCCTCCTTACATTAGAAGCAATTCAAAATCGAGCTCGGCAATAGATCGCCAAGTCCAAGTCACCTCTCTTCCTTCGGAGCGCTCGGCCTCTCCTCACCCTTTCCACACGAGTATTTAAGACTCCACTATTGTTTTTCTCCATTTTCATTATGTACCTCAGTGCCCACACCACCTGGTCCAGTCTTAAGGCTTTTCTGTCTACAGCTATGCAGAAAACAATTGACTGATCCTGCAATTACAACACTCACCCGATTCGGATATGTTTATGGTAGGTGTTACAGGATGCCTGTAACACCTGTGACAATGATTAATGGACCAGCAGCTATGAATACTTGCAGGCTGGCTCCGAGATGTGATGACCTGCAGCTAACCCTGCAATAAACTGTGTGCAGTGCGCCCCGCGGAAGCGGGACACTGAATGTCACTAGTATGGAACATCAACAGTCCTGGTGAGCGGACATGGCCTGGCCACCCTGGTCCTTGCAACAGGGGAGACCGCTGGAAGAGGCCGTGCCCCCTGGGATCATTTCCTAAATTCTTTCAGATGGAATTATAAGGTTGGGGTAAAGGGAGGCAGGTGGGAAGGCAGTCACAACCTAAGTGGAGGATTGGTGTTCCTGGGGGTTTGGCATTAGTTCTCTTTAGAGCAATGTTTGGGGGATGGGAGGGGTCGTTAGTTTACTGGGATGGGGACAAGCTGACTGCCTTGACAGCATTTGTTCCTTCAATAATCGAGGCGCTGAGAGCATAGTTGAGGGTCTGCAGCTCTTACTCATCACAGCGCGGGGACACGCCGGTGTGCGTAACCAGGCGCTTTATAAGCTTCCCTATTATTATTATTATTGCTAATGGGCTCGACATGGTATTTACAGCACACGTGGCACACAAGCACCGCCACACGTTCTCCCAACCGTGCAACATAATGTACCTCACCACTCTGCAGCACGCTAATGTTGAGTGCCGGATTAGACGGCTGAAGTAATGTGCTGTACCTGGAATGTCCAGGTCTCAATGAGCACCGGAAGTCCCGGCTCGCTCGGTAGGGAGTGGATGTGTGCTTCCTGCAGGAGACGCAGCTGGCAGCACTGACTCTCGGCTCCGCGCCCGATGTCGTGGAGATACTTATTCATCCGTCTACTCCAACTACGGCAGGGGTGCTGCTGCTATCCTCCTTCGAAGGGGACTGCCCTGGCGCACGACACACTCTCTCATGAATGAGGAGGGGCCATGTGTCATCCTAGCTGGAACTCTATTCCAACAGTCCAGGACCCTGGTGGCCGTGTACAGGCCTAACCTGGACGACACTGGGTTTTACCTGAAGGTCTAGAGACAGGCCGCAAACTATGGCCCGAGGGCAGTAGTGTGGGGTGGAGATTTCAATGCAGCATTAAACTTGTCACCTAGACCACACGGGTGCCAGAAAGCACCATCCACAGGCCGCAGACATCTTGAGGGCACTGCTTGTTGCTAAAGCATTGACCGCAGTGGTCGAAGTGGGAATAAAAAGTAGGGGAACTATGGGTGGAGAATCAGGGGGCGGGAATAACCGAAGATTGAATCAGTGGGCGGAGTCAGGGGTGTGGCTAGAAATAGCAAAACATACCAATTTTTACTACGTTTAGCATTTCACTGACCAGTTACAGCTTATAACGTTATTTAATTAAAACAATGGATAAACATGTGTATTTCAGGTTTAATTCAGGAAAAAGCAAACACTCATAGGGAATACAGATTGTAAAGTGTGTAAAATATAAGCAGGAACAACGTGTTACCTTAATGCTTTTACTCGCATTGTTCATAAATCAATGATTTTTTTTTGTCTCAAACATTGAGGTCATGAATACAGGGCTCCTCCTGTACACATGTGTTAAGCAGGGCTCGGAAGAGAAAGGGACTCTTCAGGAGAATCTAGACTCAAGGAAACCCGCAAAGGCTCCTTCATATTCATGTCAGCCAGCTAGCTGCTCAATCATAATATAGCAAAAAGAACAACTGGTGGACAGAATGCAGAACAATATCATACATTCACCCCAGTACAGAGATCTGGGCCTAAATCCATTGTTTCTTTGCTCACCATGCCATTCCAGGTTGGACCCAGCAATATGCAAATCAGTCTTGATCCTGCACCCAATGGGAACAGTCCAGCCCGAACTGCCAGGCCAGGTCCTCCCTAGACTGGAAACAAGCATCCTAGGACCGGTTTCGGGCTTTCAGCCCTCATCAGCCAGGATAGCTTGATTCCAGTGGCATGGAGAGCACAGGACTCATGTCTGAGCATACTTGTCCCACTCGTGACAAATGCAAAAAGAACAATTGATGGACAGCATGCAGAACAATGTCATACAATCACCCCAGTTCAGAGATCTGGGCTTAAATCAATCGTTTTTTGCTCACCACCTCTCCTGCCCCGTCACCTCTCCTGCCCAGTCAACTCTCCTGCCCCGTCAAGTCACTTCTCCTGCCCGGTCACTTCTCCGGCCCGGTCACTTCTCCTCTCCTGCCCTGTCATGTCCCCTGCCCGTCATGTCACCTGTCCGTCACCTGCCCGGTCACTTCTCCTGCCCCGTTGCCTCTCCTGCCCGTCGCCTCTCCTGCCCCGTGGCCTCTCCTGCCCCGTGGCCTCTCCTGCCCCGTGGCCTCTCCTGCCCGTGGCCTCTCCTGCCCCGTCGCTTCTCCTGTCCCGTCGCTTCTCCTGTCCCGTCGCTTCTCCTGTCCCGTCACTTCTCCTGTCCTGTAGCTTCTCCTGTCCCGTCACTTCTCCTGTCCCGTCACTTCTCCTGTCCCGTCACTTCTCCTGCACCGTCACTTCTCCTGCACCGTTAATTCTCCTGCCCCGTTCACTGCTCCTGCCCCGTTCACTGCTCCTGCCCCGTTCACTGCTCCTGCCCCGTTCACTGCTCCTGCCCCGTTCACTTCTCCGGCCCGGTCACTTCTCCGGCCCGGTCACTTCTCCTCTCCTGCCCTGTCATGTCCCCTGCCCGTCATGTCACCTGTCCGTCACCTGCCCGTCACCAGCCCGGTCACTTCTCCTGCCCCGTTGCCTCTCCTGCCCGTCGCCTCTCCTGCCCCGTGGCCTCTCCTGCCCCGTGGCCTCTCCTGCCCCGTGGCCTCTCCTGCCCCGTGGCCTCTCCTGCCCCGTCGCTTCTCCTGTCCCGTCGCTTCTCCTGTCCCGTCGCTTCTCCTGTCCTGTCACTTCTCCTGTCCCGTCACTTCTCCTGTCCCGTCACTTCTCCTGTCCCGTCACTTCTCCTGCACCGTCACTTCCCTTGCCCCGTTCACTGCTCCTGCCCCGTTCACTGCTCCTGCCCCGTTCACTGCTCCTGCCCCGTTCACTGCTCCTGCCCCGTTCACTGCTCCTGCCCCGTTCACTGCTCCTGCCCCGTTCACTGTTTCTGCCCCGTTCACTGTTTCTGCTCATGCCTAATCACCACTCCTGGCCCATTACTTCTACTGCTTCGTCACTTCTCCTGCCCAGTCACCTCTCTTGCCCATCACATCTCCTGCCTGTCATGTCACCTGCCCGTGACTTCTTGTGCCCGGTCACCTCTCCTGCCCTGTTGGCTCTCCTTTTATGTCACTGCTCCTGCCCCGTCCACTGCTCCTGCCCCGTTCACTGCTCCTGCCCCGTTCACTGCTCCTGCCCCGTTCACTGCTCCTGCCCCGTTCACTGCTCCTGCCCCGTTCACTGCTCCTGCCCCGATCACTGCTCCTGCCCCGTTCACTGCTCCTGCCCCGTTCACTGCTCCTGCCCCGTTCACTGCCCCTGCCCCGTTCACTGCCCCTGCCCCGTTCACTGCCCCTGCCCCGTTCACTGCTCCTGCCCCGTTCACTGCTCTGGTCCTGTTCACCGCTCCTGTCCGTTTACCGCTCCTGTCCTTTCACCGCTCCCGGTTACCGCTCTAGCTCATGACCCGTCACCTCTCCTGCCCCGTCACCTCTCCTGCCCCGTCACCTCTCCTGCCCCGTCACCTCTCCTGCCCAGTCACCTCTCCTGCCCAGTCACCTCTCCTGCCCAGTCACCTCTCCTGCCCAGTCACCTCTCTTGCCCAGTCACCTCTCCTGCCCAGTCACCTCTCCTGCCCAGCCACCTCTCCTGCCCAGCCACCTCTCCTGCCCAGCCACCTCTCCTGCCCAGCCACCTCTCCTGCCCAGCCACCTCTCCTTTCCTGTTGCCTCTCCTGCCCCGTCACTGCTCCTGGCCTGTCAGTTTTCCTGACTCATCACATTTCCTACGCCGTAACTTTTCCTGCCCCGTCACCGCTCCTGCCCGTTTACTGCACCTGCCCGTTCACTGCTCCTGTCCGGTCAGCAGTCCTGCCAGATCACCGCTCCAGCCCCATCACTTCTCCTGTCCCATCACTTCTCCTGCCCCGTTCACTGCTCTTATCCGTTCACTACCCCTATCCGTACACTGCTCCTGCCGGTTACCGCTTCTGCCCGTGCCTAATCACCGCTCCTGCCCCTTCACTTCTCCTGCTCCATCACTTCTCCTGCCCCGTCACTTCTCTTGCCCCGTCACTTCTCCTGCCCCGTCACCTCTCCTTTCCGGTCACCTCTCCTGTCCCGTCACTGCTCTCGACACGTCAACTCTCCTGCCCCGTTGCTTCTCCTATCCGTTACTTCTCCTGCCCGTCACTTCTCCTGCCCGTCACTTCTCCTGCCCGGTCACCTCTCCTGCCCTAGTACCTCTCCTTTCCTGTCGCCTTTTCTGTCCAGTCACTGCTCCCACTGCTCCTGTCCAGTTCAATCCGTGTACAACATTGACAAATTACACAAGATGTCAAGTTCCCCACAGTACTCTGTCTGGGGAAAGCTCCTCTGTAATCACCAGGCCCGGAATGGCCATAGCGGGCAACAGGCGTTTCCCTGGTAGGCTACTAGGGTGGGGGCTGGGTTTTGGGCCCCTGGAAGGCTGATTTTGTTACTGGGGGTCGGCAATATCGGCCCCAAAATCGGCCAAAACCAAAATGCAACTGGAAATATTATCTGTGACCTGATACTGGTACTTTGTGAATTTCGCCGAAATGAAATGAAAAATGTATGTATAAAACTTTTTTAATGTAAAGTGGTCTTATACCTATTTTGGTAAGTTTGCACTATATAAATAAATGCATAGTAAATAAATAAACAAATATAACACAGGGATGGGGTTGACAGTGATAGGGACTTATTTCAAAAGAGAGGTAATCCTATTGATTTGCAAATGACGGATGATGAGAAAATCAAGAAATGTCTCTCAACTCCCGACAATAAGGACCGCTGAACACAAGGGGCAATGGGTGGTAGCAAGAAGTCTGTAGTAAAGTACAGGAAGATACAAAGCATTACATTAGTGCAATGTAGCTTTTTGTTTGTGAGTTCACTTGATAGAAGGCAGATTTCTTGCCCAAAATTCGAAAGCACGTTTGCTCAAGCTGCTGGGCTGCACTCCCCCTCACCCCAGGGGAGGCCGACTGAGCAGTTTGCCAGGGCCGGTTTCTGTACCCTGGTAATCACCAACTCCGATCTCACTGGGACTTGATATGCTAAAGGCAGAGGGCGGGCGCATTGTCATTGGAAAGGGGATAATCTGCCTCAATCGGAATGACAATGGGCCTGCGCTCAGTCTGTGAGAGCACAGGGAGGGCCTGCTGCAGCCTCTGGAGTGCAGCAGAGAAGTGTGAGC
Organism: Lissotriton vulgaris; assembly: GCF_964263255.1. Lineage (NCBI taxonomy): Eukaryota > Metazoa > Chordata > Amphibia > Caudata > Salamandridae > Lissotriton > Lissotriton vulgaris. Next base: position 268,538,697 of record NC_141685.1, read on the forward strand.
AGCACCTTGAATATGAATGAAAAAAGTTATCGTTTTTTAAGTAGGACTATTCTTGCCGTCCCAGGATGCTTTTTAGAAAGCAAGAAGTAGGGGAACGGACTGAAATAATTTTTAGAATTAGGGGCATGCCGTGCCCTTCCGCTCCCGCCCACTTCTACCACTGATTGACCGATGTATGATATCATACACATAGGGATAGTCAGAGTGGTACCAGCCACTCCACGTACTATGGCTCATGGTCTCGCATTGATTTCTGGCTAGTGAACAGGGATGTGGTCACTTGGACTGCGGCAGTGAACCACCTCCAACGCACGGTCTAGGATCATGCCCCGGTGCGACTGGTGCTGACCATGTCACAAACCATCCCACAGGTGTTTTTCTGGAGGCTGACTCTGCATATTTTGCGAGTTTCGGTGTTATGGGAGGAGATCTACACTGCTATCATAGACTGGAAACATCGGTTACATCGTGGGGTTTACACTGCAATACCTTTACACGGGAGGTATTACAACAAAAGTCATTACAATGACTTGCAGTAGATGGCGCTCCAACCTAAGGAATAGTATGATTTACTATTCCAACACCTTCCTTACTGTACGTAACCTGGAGTTGGAATAGTAAATTATACTATTCCTAAATCCAGCGCCTTCCAACGCAAGTCGTCGTAACGATTTGCGTTGTAATGCCTGCGTTGTAAAGGTATTGCGGTGTAAACAACGCAATGCAACATCATTTATTCATCATATACAACTCCGAGAATAATGCAGGAACGGTTGGGTCGTCATCCACACTATGGGAGGCTTTTAAGGGGGTGATGCACAGGACTTGTACCACGAAACAGGCCGGGGTGCTGAAGGCTATCAGGGGAACCTTAAGCAGACTGGAGGCAGCGATTGGAAGACTTGATTTGACTCAAGTCGCTGACCCCAGCCAGACTACACTGGCAGGCATTACACATAAGAAATCATAATACTGTGTGGAAGCTGAAAGGGAGGTGAACTATTTAGGGAACGAGGCACAGGTGCAACGATACGGGGAGGGAGACCGAGCTAGCAAGACTCAGGCGGCCTTACTACAGAGGCCACACGCATCTACCTATAGGGTGGAAATGAGGGACACTAAAGAACAACTGATCACCTCCCCGACTGCACTACCGGAGGTTATGTCCTCCTTATATGCCAAGCTATAAACTGCAGGTCCACCCTCGGACGAGCGTGCCATACTAGAATACTTCGACACTGTACAGCTGCTCTGGCTGGAGTTGGGGCAAAGGGAATTCCTGGACGCTACGATAACACTGGAGGAGATAGCACAGGTCATAGCTGGCCTACCGGCCAGGAAGGCTTTGGGTTCAGGCGGACTTACACCCGCCTTTTACAAAGAATACACTGATATATAAATCCCACATCTCATCGAGATGTACCACAAATCGCTGTCGAGGGGGCAGCTACCCCCATCCCTGTGCGCAGCTATGATTGTCATGATACTCAAGCCAGACTAGTCCCCTATTCTGTGCGACTCCTACTCCCTGTCTCTGATAAATATTGACACCAAAATCTACGCAAAGGTCCTGGCAAACTGCTTGTTGCCACATATGCCCCTAATCATATGGCCGGATCAGTCTGGGTTTGTGCCCGGGCACGCAAGGTCGCATAACTTACATTCCATTTTTGTTGTCATCCACCATATCCACCCCTCCTTTCCGGCAGTGGCAGCCATTCTCAATGCCGTAAAAGCATTTGATACGCTAGAGTGGCCGTTTCTTTTCACACTGATGGCGCGGCTGGGGTTTTGTGCCGGCTATATACAGAAGATCCAACTTCTATATGCCCAACCCACTGCCCGCATATGGCTCAACAGGCATGTGTCTGAACTGTTTGGGGTCACCCATGGCGCTAGACAGGGATGGCCCCTTTCCCCCCCTTCTTATTGCAATCGCCATAGAAACACTGGCTGCTAAACTGCAACATTATCGCGCGGAACGCAGTATTGCTTTTACCGGCTGGGGGTGTAAATGTATGCGGATGACATCACCCTCTATATCCAGGAGCCGAGCACCAATCTCAAACCTTCGACGTGCGAGGTAATAAGATTCGGGGGACTCTCGGGTATTCAGATTAATTGGGGAAAGTTGATACTTTTCCCACTCACGGAGGCCGCCGTCCCATCCCAAACTGAATATCCATTCAGATAGGGCACAGAACTAGTCAAATATTTGGGTATATGGCTAAGCCGGGATGTGGAGGAGATCTGGAGGGCAAATTATGGGCGGGCGATGGACTACAAAAGGGCATACCTGGATGTAGGACCCTAGATTCGATGTGGACAAGATTCTGAACCAGAAACCACTGAATTTCAACCGTCTGGACACTCTGGACTTCGTTTGGGACAGTCTTCGTCTCCCTCTCAGTCGAAAGCATTGGATGTGCCCGTGCACCATACAGGCTCCTTGCTGGAATCGGGAGTATCAAGGACAACCGAAGATATCTCCCTTGGAGTGAAGGAGTCACTCCCCTGCAACCGCAGGCACCATAATGCAACTGACCGGTCTGCTGATCCTGAGCTCCTGAGGACTCCGAAGGCTCCAGCAACACCGGAGGTGGGTTCTACGTCCCTCGAGGTCCGAGCTGGCCTTTCACCAAGTTTGAGGATAGAATCCCTCTTGGGGGCTGCAATACCCGTACCCCATATGCACCACGTACTTTTGCAAGTGCATAGGCTTGTTGGCATTTCCAAATCAAGTACACTGGGCTCCGAGTAGCCCCGACTTATGCCACCATTTCACCAAAACCCTTCAGCCTCCTCACACTGAGTGTTCCGTGGGGTGTTGCTTTGTAATTCTGCTCGAGGTCCCCCCATGACTCCTGTGCCTCCGTCCTGTTGGTCCTCTTGAGGGTCAACACTGCTTTTCTTGGGCTCCCCTGGTTGCTCCAGGCTTGCCCTGACTCCCTTGTGTTTAGTGAGTCCCCTGGACCATGCTGGTCCCAACCGTAACTTTTCTTAACCATCATCATGGGTTGCTGCTGCCAAGGCTTGTTGGTGCTCTAGCCGGACAACGACCCCTCGGTACTCGACATCCTTCGCGGGACAGCTCGTATCTGGCTCCTGGTCGTCCTCGACGTCTCCTGGTCCCGGTGGCTGAAGAGTCAAGAACCCCTCTTCGCACCTGAAATCGGTGGGCATTCGTCTACTGAGCCCCTGGTCACTCTTCAGTGACCCAGAGTCAGTCCCCTCTGCTTTCAGGTACTCTTCAACAGGAATCCACCTTTGGGGTTCGACCCTTTTCTTCTTTCCACTGTGGCATTTCCTTGAAGTCCTCCATTGAGATGGACGGCGATTTTCGACACCATTTCAGCCCTATGCACCCAGCTTCCCTGGAATAGGTAACTCTGGTACTACGGTATCCACGGGTGGGGTGGCACTCCAACCTTCTGTGATCCAAAGGGTTTCCTCGTAATCCACTGGGAAGGGTCCTTAAACTTTAAAACTTCCACCGTGACTCACTCATAGAATTGTATGGAACATGTGGTCATGTTCTCACACTGCACCCGTCTTCAATGGGGTCCCTACTTACTCACCTTGAGTGGTTCCTTGGGGTCTCAGCGATTCTATATCCTCTACACACTGTCTTGACTCGAGTCGTGTTTCTTATACCACTATTTTAGTATATGGTTTGGTCTCCCCTTGGAGCCCACTGTGTATTAGTGCTACTTAAGATTATTTCTGTGCTACAGTATTGTGTGCTTTGTGTCCTTCTGCGTGTAGCAGATACTGTGAAGTAAAGTGTTATAATAATAAATACATATTTGTATAACTATTGTGTGATTCTCCTTTCATTTAACCAATACAATAAGGTTGCATTCTGGTAAAACAAGCTGCTTAACACTCCTTCAAGACTAAGCCAGAAGGCTGTTCTCCACAGCTACCACTTGGATAGCTTTCTAAGGTTATATTTGACTTCCTAAATCACCAGAAGGGTTGTTTGGACTGGTACAAGGTGCCCACTTTTATTAGTGAAAAATAAAATGTGAGTCCAAGGGAACCCGGGACTAAGCTATGCACAGCTTAAACGGCACTAAGGCCTGAATATTACAAACAAACTTTTCAAAAATAGTAAACTTAAGTTTTTTACTTTCATAGTTGCACAAGAATCACAGTATAATGAATCGTACAAGCAAAAACCACAAAATAAAGCTTTTCAAAATCCTAATACGTTAAGTTTCACAATATTCAAAGAAGGAGCATATAGAATAATTTCAATTTAAATGCCAAAAAACCTTCATCAACAACCCAATGCATTTCGGGTTCAACCTGAACCCTTCGTCAGGGGTATAAGTGTAACAAAAAACAAATATTAATTCAATTTCAAGTCTTCGGAGTCAGTCAGGTAGCGAATCTACAAAAGATATATATGTAGTTGCCTCAGTTATAGCAATCATAAAATACAGTACAAATGATAATCACCAATTGTCTTATGGCTGTAAGTATTTACAATCCTCAAAACGACACCACCAGAGCAAAAAGATAATAAATAGATTATAAATAAAGCAGTCATAAAAAGAATAGTAAGGTGAAGTCAAAAACATAGAACGCCGTGACAATGTGTTATGTGATTGGTCTAACATCCAAGAATGAAAAGAGAAGAACCAAAGCAAGTAATAGCGTGAAGACTATAAAATATCCCTTGTGAGTGATATGACCATACACCACACATGTTTGTACCTTCTGTGGTCCAACCTGACCCAAAACGCAGAATTAGCGTGTTATCGAAATAAGTTGTGAATCAAAAAGGATGCTGAAACTGAATGGGAAATATATGAATGTGCAGTAATCTTGATGCATCCAACAACTGAAAAGAACTATCTAACTAAAGATAACATACCCCGGTTTCCAAGGGATGAAGTTCAGAACGTAGCCAAAATCATGATGACCTTCGTGAGTTAATAAAATAAAAATTACGTAATTCAGTGAGATCCGGCCGATATAATAAGCCAAATGCTCAAAGTTAAAAATGGGACAGGGGTCTCCGTCTTACCTAAAGGTGAACGAACAGTCACCCCCTCGAAGTTCTCACTGTGTGTGGTCCAAAGACGATCTAAACTAAACATGCAAAGTACTCGGTGTCAATATAAACGCTAAGTCCAATGGTGAAACGTTTATTAGTGGACAGCATATACCAGGTCATCTTCTCACAGTGTGTGTTAGATCCAGGATCATGATTTTAGTGCTGGTATGTGTTAGATTTAGGATCAGGAGTATAGCGCATGTGTTCGATCCAGGATCATGATTATAGCGCATATGTTTGATCTAGATCGGGAAGTCTAGTGTTGGTGCATTTGTAATTATTAGATCCAGGATCATTATTCTAGTGCATATGTTCGATCTAGGATCAGAAGTCTAGTGTAGGTGCATTTGTTAGATCCAGGGTCATGATTCCAGTTCATATGTTCGATCCAGGATCAAGAGTCTAGTGCTGGTGTGTGTTAGATCCAGGCTCATGATTCTAGTGCTGGTGGGTGTTAGATCCAGGATCATGATTCTAGTACATATGTTCGATCTAGGATCAGGAGTATAGTGATGGTGCATATGTTAGATCTAGGATCATAATGCTGGTGTGTATTAGATACAGGATCATCATTCTAGTGCATATGTTCGATCGAGAATCAGGAGTCTAGTGTTGGTGCATTTGTTAGACCCAGGATCATTATTCTAGTGCATATTTCGATCTAGATGTCCCTCACGAGTCAAATGCAAAAGCTATATGAAAGGGTTTCAATGCTTTTGCATTGGACTCGTGAGGGACATCTAGTAACGACTAGTGGAACTGCAGCTTGATGTAAGAATAATTTCAATGCTTTTGCTTTTGACTCGTGAGGGACATCTAGTAACGACTAGTTGAACGGCAGCTCTTTGCAGAATTATTTTGATATTGGATACTATAATATTCACTGCCCACTGCTAATCTCGTCCCATAATGCTTTGCAGGGCCTTAGGTTGGGATTGTTTTTTTGCCAAAAACTGTGCTTGGGGTGGTCCTAAGAGAATGGGACCACCACCGAATCGTTCAACAAGATGTGCTTTTTGTTTATGCTCTTTGTGTTCAAGGGATTTGTTTGGTCCTCCCCCTAGGTTAGGGGGGGACCCCAAAATCATCACCTCTCTCATTGCCTATTTTTTTCATTCAAAAAGTTCACTGGTTGGTTCACAAGTGAATTGGTTGGTAATATGCTTTTTCTTATGTAAAATTGCTTTATCAAAGCATCTGTGGATGTTGTTGATTTAGCTGCTACGCTACCTGAATAAGCACAGTTTTTGAACTGTGCTAGTTAGTAATACACCCAGGGTTAGTGCTGTTTAGAAGCTGACTCCACTACGTGGTACAGTTACCTGTTTTAACTGATTTGTACTAGTGATAGACCTTAGAGTGCCATCATTGCCTATTACTGACTACAAACTGTAAAACTAGTGATTACATTTCACCCACAATTAGGTATTTCCACATGCTCCAGGATCATGGTTCTATTTCTAGGGCATATGTTAAAACCAGGATCAAGATTATAGTGCTGGTGCATTAGTTCTGGTACATATATTTGATCCACAATCATTACTTTAGTGTTGGTGCACATGTTAAATCTAGGATTATGAGTCTATTGTGATGCACATATTAGATCCAAGATCATGATTCTAGTGCATATGTTAGATCCAGGATCAGGATTCTGGTGCAGGTATATATGTTAGATCCAGATCCCAATTTTGGCACATAAGTTAGATTCAGGATCATGGTTCCAATGCTTGTGTGTATGCTAGATCGAGGATGATGACTAGTGCTGGTTCATATGGTAGATCCTGGTTCACGATTCTACTCCTGGTGCACATTAGATCCAGGAGTGGCAGCTCATATGTTAGATCTAGGATCGCAAGTCTAGAGCTGATGCGTATGTTATATCCAGGATCATGATTCAGGTGCTGGTGCACAGGCTAGATCCAGGATCATGACTCTAGTACTGGTGCATATGTGGTATCCAGGATCACAATTCTACTCCTGGTGCACGTTAGATCCAGGATCATGGTTCTAGTTGTGGTGCGTATGTTAAATCCAGGATTGTAATTCTAGAGCTGATGCGTATGTTATAACCAGGATCATGACTACTGCTGGTGCACAGGTTAGATCCAGGATCATGACTCTAGTGCTTGTGCGGATGTGAAATCCAAGACCATGATTCTACTCCTGGTGCACATTAGATACAGGATTACGATTTTAATGCTGGTGCATATACTAGATCCAGGATCATGATTCTACTCCTGGTGCACATTAGATCCCGGATCATGATCCAAGTGGTGGTGCGTATGTTAGATCCAGGATAGTAATTCTAGAGCTGGTGCACATGTTAGATCTTTGCACCAGGACTGCCCAACTGAACTGGCAAGAGAAAGTTTGGCATGTTTGTAAATGGGCCTTGAGGGATGCCCAGGCAAGTCTTTTCGAAAGTAATTCTCTATGTGGAAATACTAGCAAGGTGATGTAGTTGGAGAAATCATTTCTGAGGCAGTCCCCAGCTGTGAGGCATTTTAAGACCAGAGTAAAAACACTTTTATTTACTGCACTGCAGGCTACTCTGGCACTTTGAAGGCCGACAAATGGACGGATTTATTTCCCGCACTGCAGGCTACTCTTGCACCTTGATGAACTACAAATGGATTTTGATTTGAAAGTTAACCACCTACTGCCAAGTCTTGTGTCCATCGCGTCATTCTGCTGAAGCTAGATATTTCCTTTCCAGGGTTTCATACATCAAACGCAAGCCATGGTGGCCACTGTACCCTCTCATCTGGGCTATGCTAATGGACTCTCCCACAGTGTGACCGACTACTTACTCTGCAGAGTCCATAAGGTTCCTAACAGAGTCACAAGATCAACATATCTCCCAGTGGGATGTAGAAAGCTGGCTCTGTAGATACTATACCAGAGTAAGGTATACTGTGCACAGAGCGCAGTGGATTCCCAGAGGCTTACTTAGATAACACTAAAAGCTCTATTTGTGCTAGTGTAGTCGAGCAGTTAGGCTTATCAGAGGGCTGTGTTAAGCATTTATTGTACACACTCAGGCAAGATATGTATTGCACACACTCAAAGGCTGAATCCAGACTAACTGTTTTGTATAAAACGTTATAATTGTTATTTTATTTCTAGAACCAAGAGGAACTCCATTGCAGGTAAGTAAATGTTTCACTAGCAGTAATACTTTCAAATGCAGTAGGAATTGTTTTGCAAGGAAGTAGAAAATGCTTTACAGCGATAGAAATACTTTTGTAGAATCGGACTAGAACAGTAGAACATTACACTATAAAAAGAAGGACCTTTATATGCAATAGGTTTGTAGGTAAGTACATGACTTGCTCTCTCAATTTACAAGGGCTTGGATCAACACTGATCAAGGTTCAGTTTACGGTACGTACTGTACCGCCAGCTGCACTGGGGCGGCCGGGTGTTGAGGTCACTGGGCCCAATGTTAATCAATGGAGGCTGGGGGCACCTCGGAGAGGCACAGTTTGCAGGTAAGTATCTTTGGTTTAAGGGCACAGGCCCCAGGGGTTAAGATCAGCCAAAGCTACACCACCAGCGGCACAAGCCAGCCAGGTGCAGGGTGCCAATCAGCGTCGGGAGCCCAATGCGTTTCAATGGGGAATCTCGGTTGCACAAAGAGGCTGCAGGCTAGGACAAGGAGACTGCTTGAAGGTGACCATCAGCTGGGCAGGTACGTTTGAGCACTGGAGGAGGTCGAGGCACCGTCGGTTGGGCTCACCAAGGCCAGGGGCTGAGGATGCAGGGGTACCTTTTAGTGTTGGGTTTTATTGGTTGGAGCAGGTAGTGGTCAGGGGTGGCTTTTTGGGGTCCTGGGGAGGTCCGACATCAATTGAGTCGAATTCTGGATCGCTGGGATATGTCACTGGACAGGTAAGCCACTCAGACTCAGGCAGTGGGTGTCAGGTGCAAAGTGGGTAGGGGTCGCAGATCTGCCTGGATCCAGAGTCCTTAAAGTTTGAGTTTTTTCTGGACAGGGCCACTGCCCTGGGGAGATCTTTGTCTTTATTGAAGAGTGGTAGTCTTCCTGAGTCTTGGAAGCCGCTGGCCACAGGAAAGACGTGGTCTTCTTCGCAGGCTCTTCAAGCTGAAGACAGGCCAGTAGGGCCAAGCCAGTTGTCGTCATCATGCTTTACCGTATGGCGTCTTCTTTGCCCTTCTTCATAGGTTGCAGGAATCTGAAGATCAGGTTTCAGGGGCTCCCCTAAATACTGAATTTAGGGAAATTACAGCCAATGGGCTACTTGCCTTACCGGTGACTACGCTGTTTGAATGTCCCCACCCTTTGGGGAGGGAGCATCTCCTAACCTGGTTGGCTAAAATCCATCTATCAAGATGGAGGATTTCCTAAGGTGGGTGTCACTTCAGCTCTGGACACCTTAGGGGTGATCCTGGCTGAGAGGGGACACACCTCTCCTGACTACTAATTTTCCTGCCGACCTTGCCACCAAAAGTGGGGCATGGTCAAACACTATTGTGCCATATTGCAAGGGTGTCTGTGTTGAGTAAAGCTAGTTTTTGCACAGGAAAGGGTCCTTTCCTGTACAAAAACTGTGCTTTATGGCATTGCCCACTTTCTATATGTGTTGTACAATGTAGCGTGCAAGCAAAGAGGGAACTCTTAGGAGAAATTAAAAAATTTCTCCGAGTTACTTTTATACAAATTGTGCACAATTATTTGCAGATTAAGATTTGCATCAAATCCCCTGGATGGTTGTGTGGGACGGTCCATACACCACCCATGGAACAACCCCTTGACACAAAGTAATGCAAGGTAGAGCATTGCACAGCTTTGTGTTACTTTGGGTTACTATCCAACATAAAACCCACCACTAGTTTTTTCATAAGGTCTGGGTTAAAAAAGTAACGCAAAACTGACGCAGAGCCTTTGCAAATAGCGGCCATAATCTCCTCTAAAACTTGCCTGTTTCACTTCTCCAGCATCTGAGGCAATCATTCCTCTCAAGGCAACATCTTGAAATTCTAGGACAAGCTCGCCATGGAAAGTTCTTACAAAGGGTTACTGCCTTCATCATAAGCCTAAGCCACTAAGCCTAGATCTACTGATCCACCACATGGAGTAAAGCAAACTCAAAACTCTGCTTCTGGGACTAGACCTGGGTATGCAGGAAATAGGTTATCAATCAAGAACAAACCTACTGCCTGAAGATAATTTATAGTTAAGCTATACGTCAAGGATAAAGCAAGGGAACTGTATAATCACATCCCCCAAAAGGCAATAATACAGTGTACAACAGCAAAAAAGCAGCAGACGCTAAACAGTTAATTGCAAAAAACACAGTTGATGGACAGAATGCAGAACAATGTCTTACATTCCCCCCATTACAAAGATCTGGGCCTAAATCCATCGTTTTTTTTGCACTCCACACCACCCTAGGTCAGACACTGGCTATATGCAAATCAGTCTTGACCCTGTGCCTCATGGGAACAGTCCAGCCCGAACTACCAAGCCATGTCTTTCCTAGACCGGAATCAAGCATCCAAGGAGTTTCTGGCTATCAGCCTTCTTCAGCCTGGATAGCTTGTCTCCAGTGATGTGGAGAGCCTGCAATAATACAGTGTGAAACAGCAAAAAAGCAGCAGACGCTAAACAGTTAATGCTAAGAGACCATAGTTATTGGGGTATATGTCTCGAATTTATAGTGCCAATTCTCAAGGTATAAAAATATCAAATAGACAATAAACATTAAAAAAATATTCCACAACGTACAATACTACATCAGAAGATAATTATACATTTAGATGAAACCCAGGCGCAACACGCATACACATAACCAACTCATACTCCCAGCAGAATCATACTCGCTAACTCATACAATCACAGTATTTAGAGTGGGTCCACTGCATAAAAAACGATAGTCTCTACAAGTAGGTCGTTGAGGGTGTTATACATAGTATAAACAACAGAATGCTTCATAATTCTTACATCTGGTCAAACGATGTGTTTCCAATGAGTAAAGTTATATATTCCTCAAAGCTTCATATAAACCTCGAGAGACAACGGCATAATGGTATTGAACGAGACGTATTGATCAGGGGACGCCAGCACCAACGCGTGTTTCGGTGAACAACACCGAATGTGGATCACACCTTCTTCAGGGCGCAATCAACTTGATGCAGGGGGAAATGCAGGCGCCTGGGGAACCTGAGCTAATACCAGTTCTACATGAACTGACCGGAGAACCTGAGAATCAGGGTCGGTTTTCAGATAAAGGAGGCCCCAAGGAGTAAAAGGTTGGTCTCTGGGGGCCTGCAAGGCATCAATAGAAAGCAGGGTCTCATAATCCACGGGTCAGATGCAAGAGATGTCCTGTCATCTATAGTGGCGGAGCGACCAAAGGGTGAAGATTGATCGTCCCCAGAGTCTGGAAGTAGGTCAGTAGTAAGGTGCAAAAAGATACTGGATATCTATAGATCCTGGGGGACTCCCCCAAACGAGGACGAGCCTTGCAGGAAATATGGACTGTTTTCAACAAGTTAATACACAATTGTGTGGCCACTGCACGTGTGGATTCACCAAACTGGGTTCCACAACTTGAATAGGGACTTTTCTAGTGTTCGTACCCTATTCTTCCTATTTCAAATGCTCTGGGACACGGTAGCAATACTTTAGTGGTGCACCAGTTATGTCGAATACCAATTCCAGACTACAAGGTGTGGTTAGATCAGAGTGGTATAATTGCCAACTGATAATCCCTGAAGGCCAGGTTTGCACACACATACCAGGCGTGTAATACTATCCTCCTTTCTGATGAGGTTTGCTGTACACCTTTGTGTTGGTGTCACTTCAGCAGCAGAGCCAGTAAAGGAAAGCACACATTATTAAAGCCTGGTACAACTGAACAGTGACAAGAGGGAGTGTGCAATGAACATAAAAAGGTCAAGAGAAACTAGTCTCCAGGGATGCAGGATTGTCGAGTATGATCCTATTATGGGGCGATCAGGGTTAATCAGTGCTTAATTTGAGTCGGTGGTTTCTGGTGCTCAGCACCAGCACTTAAATGTCAGCACCGGCACTTATGACAGTGTCACATGGTGGCGATGTTTGTCTATTTTAGAGAAGAGCACAATAACAGCTGTTTATTAGTTCAATATAAATTGCTAATGACTAACAACATCCCCCAATCCATTCTTATAGCTCTAGGGGCCTGGAATAGTCTAAGTTGTCACACCTATAGGAATGTGATGATTACAAGTTGTGTTGGTACTGTCATTGTCAGTGCTGTCAGGGGCAATGAGTGGTGCAAGCTGAAGTGGCTTCTTGACGAGGGCCCTGGCACATACTTTTATTTTTTACACATCAAGTCCTGGGGTTAATGCCATCATGTCATGTCTAGAAAACAATGACTGACGCAAGTCATTCAAACCTGATCTGAGCCTGTGGGAGTGTATCTTGTACCTTGCGCTCACTTCTGTCGCCACACCCGATCGAAGACTCTGGCCTGGGTGTGCTGCCTGCCAGGCGTGACTCCACCACAGCCACAAAGGCTGACGTCATATGTATCAGATTTCAGGTTGACTTCTGCCTCGACCATAAGCTGTGTACAGCGACCCCGAATTAATAGGTTTCTCGTTTTGTAACAGCAAAACAAATGGAATTAAGACAAATAGAGAAATGAAAATATGTACAAGGTGTCTCCCCAGAAACTCTGACTCATTCATTCCTGTTTACAGGGGAGGGGCGACTTCACAGAGCTGTGTGCTCAGGAGACTTTGAGCCCTGAGATACACATAATAAATGCACTGGTTTCCATAGTGACAGCTAGTATAGAGCACAAGGTATTCTCTTGCACACAGTTGATCAAACTTGAATGGATGAAAGGCGGAGCCCGCTCTGCGTTCAGCACTGCAATCTTGAGATCTCTGCAGCAGTTCTCAATGCCATAAGTTGTCTTACTGTCCCATAGTGGACAAGAGGTCTTACCTTGAACCTCATTTGCCAGTGCAACCCGCAAATCATGCTCTGGGGTTTTGGTCTTAGAAGACCTCATATCAAGTTCCATAATCTGCAAGGCCCTAAGGGCCTAACTACAACTTGAAGCGTTACTTATGGCCCCGGATAAATATTGATACCACGGCATACGTTATTAATTGTGTTACATAAATAACACCATTTTACGAGTTTAAGGGGTAGAATTTAGTGTTTAATTGCACCAACTCCGCATGATACAGTAAATACCGTATGTGTTCCCCGTTATATTTCAGCAGGCTTGACCAGCTGAAATTTAGCGAAAGCTGGGTTACTTAACGCATCTGATAATTATCGGATAAGTTAAATAAAACCAAACTCGTAATTCCGTCCATTGCCTAATCAGGCCCCAAGGCGAACAGACTATAGAACTGTATTTATAGGATCTCATTTTGCCACTCCAGGACAGGACTTCAAAAGTTCACATGGGCTCACCCGCAAAGAACGAATCTGGGCCACTATGGGAGCAATGATTGCTAAACGAAACGTGGCTTGGGTCAGCAGCGCCAACAGTAGCAGAATGGAAGGACGACATGGGCTGGTGCATGCTGGCTGAGGAAGTAATATACGAAGGTAGGGGGGTTCCTAAAAAATGGGAGCAGATTTGGGGGAAATGGATAATTACAGGAGAAAAATATGCATCCTCCATGTTGAGGGGTGCCCAACCAAGAGAGACTAGTCCGCTCCACTGGCACCGGGATATAAGATCAAGAGAGGATTATTTACGATACTCTTTTGTGCTGATACTCGAAATGTACATGACAGATTGCAAACACATTTTTTTGCTCTGTGCTGCTTTATTCTAGGTTTAATAAAAAGCAGTTTTAAAAATAAAACGATATTTTTTTTTAAAAGATGAGGAGCAGTATTCTTCCTACAAAGAGGACCGTTTATTGTCTTCCAGAATAATGTATTATCCTTGGCCTCAGCCGCTTGAATACATTTTACCAAGGAAAAAAAAAAGTTCACCTGGGCTTCTGTGTAAGGACAGGATCGGTTGGATCTCACATAAATGAGGGCAATTGAAACAATCGTTCGATTGTAAACCTTGTGTCCGGTAAACACAATCTGTACCCAGTACCCCCCCCCTTTTTGCTTTCTCATTCTTTCGCCTTTCTTTCCATAATTCCTAAATTGTTTTCTTAATCCTTCCTTACCCCGGCCAGCCCCCCTTCACCACCTGCTTCCGCCTTCTTTACCCACTGTAGTAATTTTCTCTTCACCATGTTTTCTTTACTTTTTTGAGTCCCTGCTCCCCCCTTCTTTACACACACCTCTCCTTGCCCCTCCTTCTGTGCCCTCCCGCTCCACGCGGTGCACTCTACCTGCCCGCCCCTCCCTCCTCGGCAGGGGTGCCCTCGGGGGAGGGGTCCCTGCCAGGCTGTGGTGATCCCAGGGGTGCCCAGTCCCGCCGGTGATGCTTCATTGAGCTGTAATGAACGTGGCACTGCGCCCCACCCGGGCCTGCACGCACCGGGGCACCAGGGTGGGCGTGGCCTCACTTCCCAGGTGTATTGTTGTGGTGACAATGCACGGAAGTGGCTCCTGCGGGAGTGAAGAATGGTAAACTGTGCGTGTAGGGATGGGGGCATAGTGATCCGCCCCCTGTGATCACCCAGACATCCCGGGCATGTGTGGTGTAAACTTGGCGGGGGGGGGGGGGTGGTGGGGGGATATAGTGGGCACTTTAAGTAGATTGCTCGCGCTATTCGCGCGGTGTGTCGCGCGAATAGCTAGTTCTCATATTGTTGTGTTTTAAATGCATGGCCACGTGTGTTGTGGCCGCGTGTCTTGTTATGATTCAATGTGACACCCTCGTGCAATGTGACCGTTCAGATGGCTACTCTTAACGTGTGTTCAGTCACCGTTGGAGTCTGCTGCTGGGCGGAAGAAAACTCCTTCTGTCAATTATATTGAGTCCAATGTATATGACGAATGCTCTGATGCTTTTTCTAATATTGTTGTTACGTTAGATGACAATGGACTAGTGAATGACATAAAAGGCCCTTTGTGTCCTGCTATTATTGACAATGTCCCTTTACAAGTCATGGCGGATTCTGGCTCGCCTTTTACTATTCTGAGGGATTCAACCTTCTATGATTTGTGGAAAAGAGAAGTGAAGTTATGTAATTCAGATGTTAACCCTAAAGCGTTTGGGGAAAAAGACATCAACATGATTGGTTACTTTGAGAGTCTAATACAATGTCTAGGCAGAGAGACGGTTACCAAAATCTATGTAGCGGAAAAGGGTAAAAACATAGTTGGCTGGAAAGACCTAGCTCGTATGGGTCTATACTTAGTTCCTGGCGATGACAATCCAGTTAAGGTTGGAGAGTTACCAATTTCTAGAATTGACTGCATGTCTATTGAGCAACCTTTTGATGTGAAACTTCTAATGGAAGAATTTAAACCTGTATTCAGCGACAATGTCGGCAGCGTTGATGGTTTTGAACATAAAATAAGACTTATTCCAGGAGCCCAACCTATAGCTCATAAAGTCAGATCTGTTCCCTTGAGTGTACGTGCAGAATTGGATAAGTCTTTGAAAGATCTGTGTGTTCAAGGAATTATTAAGCCAGTTGATTCCTCACAATGGGTCGCCCCTATTGTAGTCGCTCGCAAAAAGACTGGCGAGATTAGGCTCTGTGCCGATTTACGCGGCCTAAACAAAAATATTATTGTTGATTGCCACCCCCTACCGAAGATTCACGAACTGCTAGCTAATCTTGGTGGAGCTAAGTGGTTCTCTCTAATTGACTTAAAGTCAGCTTACCACCAAGTACCTCTCTCAAAAGAGTCACAAGAGTTAACCACTTTTATTACACCCTTTGGTGCATTCAAGTTCTTACGGCTCCCTTTCGGCCTAGCTTCAGCTGGAAGTGTCTTCCAGAAACTTATGGATTCACTATTCAAAGAAGTATCCGGGGTGCAGGCTTACCTTGATGATATCTTAATATTTGCTAAGTCTTTAGAAGAGCATAACACGATTTTGAGGCGAGTCCTCACCATCTTGATGTCTAAAAAAATGACTGTCCGTGGTGACAAATGCAAATTTGCAGTAAAAGAACTTGATTATTTAGGACATACTATATCTAGGGAGGGGATTAAACCAAAATTCTCTGTGGTTAGAGCAATAGAAGATGCCAAACCTCCATCAAACAAGGACTCTCTTAGATCCTTTCTTGGCCTGGCCGAGTACTACGCTAGATTTGTCCCTGCTTATTCTGAGTTGGTAGAACCCCTACGGAGTTTGTTAAGAAAGGGCTGCAGTTTTACCTGGTCTCCTGATTTAGATAAAGTTTTTAACGATGTTAAGAAACTAATTGTGTCTGCCAAAGCCCTTCACGCATTTAGGGATGATTGTCTTTCTTCCATAACTGTGGACGCTAGTATGTCTGGTCTGGGCGCAGTATTAACTCAGAAAGTTGGAGGGAATGAACAAACAGTTGCTTTCGCCTCTCGCTCACTTAA
This sequence comes from Lissotriton vulgaris, assembly GCF_964263255.1. NCBI lineage: Eukaryota > Metazoa > Chordata > Amphibia > Caudata > Salamandridae > Lissotriton > Lissotriton vulgaris. The sequence goes on from NC_141685.1 coordinate 268,555,241, forward strand.
ACCTTTTGAGACAAGATATAGCACAATCGAAAGGGAGGCATTAGCTTGCGTGTGGGCCGTCCATAAGTTCAGAACATACATTTGGGGGAGAAAATTCGAGCTTGTCACTGATCACAAACCTCTTGTTTACATTTTTGATAGAGTGGATTCTTCCTGTATGTCAGCTAGATTGATGAGGCTAGTAAGTAAGCTACAAGAATTTCATTATGAGGTCAAACACATTAGTGGTGGCAAAAACTTCAGAGCCGACTGCCTTTCAAGACTGTCCATGATTAAAGATGATGATGAAGACATATCCCCTGAAGATATTGAGTGTGTCACTTTAGTAGATGCTGTAGGTGAGTTTTCTACAGTATTGTCAGAAGTTGATTGGACAGAAGCTGGACTTAAAGACCCTGTACTTCAAAAAGTCATACATTACTCAACTCATAAGTGGCCTGAACCCAGGTGTTTAGAGGGCGATTTACGTAGATTTGTTCAGATAGCTGATGAGCTTTCTATAGAAAATAACATTGTTCGCAGAGGCGACAAATTCGTTCCCCCTTTCAAACTACGGCCTCTGATCATAAATGAAGCCCATAAAGGACACCTAAAGATTACTAAGACCATTGTGAGAATTAAAGAACATTACTGGTGGCCTTCCTTAGACACCCAAGTCAAGAGATTAATTGATTCCTGCCCCGAATGCTTAGTCTCTGATAAACATTGGCACACATCTAAAGTACCATTGTCGCCAACTGAATTTCCTCAGAGAGCGTGGGAAAAAGTTGGCATTGATTTTTCAGGCCCTTATTCCATTCTTGACCAGGATTGTAAATATGTCATTTTACTGGTTGATTACTATTCCAAGTGGATGTACCACGAATTTGTTAAAGCGCCTGATTCTAATTCAACTATCTCATTTTTGAAAAAGGTTTTCAATATTGAGGGTTCCCCCAAAGTACTTGTGAGCGATAACGGCACTCATTTTGTTTCTGACAAAATGGTGGAATTTCTACGGAGTCTGGACATTAAACAGCTAAAAGTTGCCTTATATTCCCCATCTTCTAATGGCTTGGTGGAGAGAGGGAATAGGGTGGTTAAGGAGGGTGTCCAAACAGCACTGGTTTGTGGAGCAAACGTAGTTAATTTCATTAAGGAGAAGGTTTGGCACTACAATACATCTCCTCACTGCACTACAGGGGTTTCCCCTTTTGTTTTGTTGAGAAACAGAGACTCACACTCTAAATTATTTCCTTCTTGGCTCCAGAAATTATCTGGAAATAAAGTCATTGACCTAGATACTGTCCGGAAGAATGTAGTTAGGAATCAAACGCTCATGAAAAAGAGATTTGATTCTAAACATAATTGCCCATCCGTAGATATTTTCACCAATGACTGGGTTTTGATCAAAAAACCTGCCAGGGGTAAAAAGGGAGAATCAAAATTCTTTCGTCCTTTGAGGGTTCTCAAAGTCAGCAAGGGGACAGCCTTTGTCGACAATAAAGGTTGGTGGAACAAACGCCATTTAGTGAAAGTTTCCCCCCCATCAAGCAAGCATTATTAAAGATGTTAGGAAAGAACCCTCTGAGGGGTTGGACTGGTGCCACTGGTTGAAGGACCCTGTTAAAATTGATAACTGTGTTGATAATCTGGGGCAACCATCCACCATCCATGGTGGTCCTCCTGTTAATGCCCCTCCTTCAAGAGTAATTTCTTCTCATGGAAGAACCATCAGAGTACCCAGTAAATTCAATGATTTTGTAAGGTATTGACGTTGTGCACAGCATTCAAGTACTCATGAGTTCATGATTTTTGTTTTTAATGCTTTATTTTGTTCCTTTCCGTTGTTGTAAGGGGGAAGGTGATGTAGTGGGCACTTTAAGTAGATTGCTCGCGCTATTCGCGCGGTGTGTCGCGCGAATAGCTAGTTCTCATATTGTTGTGTTTTAAATGCATGGCCACGTGTGTTGTGGCCGCGTGTCTTGTTATGATTCAATGTGACACCCTCGTGCAATGTGACCGTTCAGATGGCTACTCTTAACGTGTGTTCAGTCACCGTTGGAGTCTGCTGCTGGGCGGAGGCATCGCGCATAGGGTGGAGTTTAGTATTGCATTTTACTGAATAAATCAGTTACCTTTCATCCTGCTTCGTGTGGATTTCTCAACATAATAGGGGAGATGTAGAGGTACCTCCCCGCCCCCTCTGATAACCCAGGCAGCCTGGCATGTTTTTTTTTTTCAAACCGGGGTTGGGTGGGGAGGGGGTTGATGTAGTGACCCCTCCCCGCCCTCTGATAGCTCTGCAGGTCTGGCCTGGTGTTTGTTTGCCTGCCAGGTGTGTGGCTCACATTACAGCCGCAGTGACTCGTCTCCCGCGGGCAGGCTGGGAGCCTGTCTCACACCCAAGGCTTATTCTGAGGGGAGGGGTGGGGTGGACGCTTATACCGACTGCCACAGGTCCCTACCTATGCAGCACCAAGCCACCCCCATTCCGTCCCGGCTACCGCCACTCCCAGTCCTACTGCCCCACCCCCACTACCTTGTTTCCCCTGTCCCAATCTTATCTTACTGCCCACCCCCAGTCCTTCCCCCTTACGGCCCTGTCCTCTCGCAGCCTGCCCTCTCCCAGCCTGCCCTCTCCCAGCCTGTCCTCTCGCAGCCTGTCCTCTCGCAGCCTGTCCTCTCGCAGCCTGTCCTCTCGCAGCCTGTCCTCTCCCAGCCTGCCCTCTCCCAGCCTGCCCTCTCCCAGCCTGCCCTCTCCCAGCCTGCCCTCTCCCAGCCTGCCCTCTCCCAGCCTGCCCTCTCCCAGCCTGCCCTCTCCCAGCCTGTCCTCTCCCAGCCTGTCCTCTCCCAGCCTGTCCTCTCCCAGCCTGTCCTCTCCCAGCCTGCCCTCTCCCAGTCTGTCCTCTCGCAGCCTGTCCTCTCGCAGCCTGTCCTCTCGCAGCCTGTCCTCTCCCGGCCTGCCCACTCCCAGCCTGCCCTCTCCCAGCCTGTCCCCTCCCTGCCCTTTCCCAGCCTGTCCTCTTCCAGCCTGTCCACTTCCAGCCTGCCCTCTCCCAGCCTGCCCTCTCCCAGCCTGTCCCCTCCATGACCTTTCCCAGCCTGTCCTCTCCCAGCTTGTCCACTTCCAGCCTGCCCTCTCCCAACCTGCCCTCTCCCAGCCTGTCCCCTCCCTGCCCTCTCCCAGCCTGCCCTCTCCCAGCCTGTCCCCTCCCTGCCCTCTCCCAGCCTGTCCTCTCCCTGCCTGTTGTCGTGTCCCGGCGGCAGCAGGCAAGAGCGTGCACTGCGTCCCCGAAGTAACAGCCCTAAAGCAAGCAAGAAGTACGCCCCCCTCCCACCAATCCCTGTTAGGTAGTGGAAACTGTCCAAACTGGGGTGCAGACAGCCCCTCTCACCTTTCGGCCTGGTACCACTGCACCAGCCGCACTACTTCCCTACTGACCGTTCTCCACTTCAGCCCCGTCTAAATTACAATTCCTGCTTGTGACCCTTTTGCCTGCTTGTGCTTGTTTTCGTGACCCTGTTGCCTGCTTGTGCCTCCGTGTGCCCCTGTTGCCTGCTTGTGCCTCCGTGTGCCCCTGTTGCCTGCTTGTGCCTCCGTTTTCGTGCCCCTGTTGCCTGCTTGTGCCTCCGTTTTCGTGCCCCTGTCGCCTGCTTGTGCCTCAGTTTTCGTGCCCCTGTCGCCTGCTTGTGCCTCCGTGTGCCCCTGTCGCCTGCTTGTGCCTCCGTGTGCCCCGCCTGCTTGTGCCTCCGTGTGCCCCTGTTGCCTGCTTGTGCCTCTGTGTGCCCCTGTTGCCTGCTTGTGCCTCCGTTTTCGTGCCCCTGTTGCCTGCTTGTGCCTCCGTGTGCCCCTGTTGGCGGCTTGTGCCTCCGTGTGCCCCTGTTGCCTGCTTGTGCCTCCGTGTGCCCCTGTTGCCTGCTTGTGCTGTGTGGGTGTGTGTGGAAGGCTCTGTGTGGGTGTGTGGAGGGCTCTGTGTGGCTGTGTGTGTGTGGGGGGGCTCTGTGTGGCTGTGTGTGTGGGGGGCTCTATGTGGCTGTGTGTGTGGGGGCTCTGTGTGGCGGTGTGTGTGGGGGGCTCTGTGTGGGGGGGGCTCTGTGTGTGTTTGTGTATGTCATTTGCGAGAGATAAAGCTAGTGGCATTGTAAATGACAATGCCATTTATTTATGTTAAAAAAAACATAAATAAAAATAATGTCAAGAGCAATGCCAATAGCTCTAACTTTAACAAAGGCAAAACCATTGTATTGTAAATGCTTGTTTAACTTCTGCTATGGGCTGAGGACAGCTAAAGAGGTCTCCGGCACATATGCTCTGTAAAAATAAAGCATTTGTTTCTCCCAGTGATTGGCTTACTACTGTAGATGGATGTTGAGTAACTTAGTGTCAGAGACTCTGGCCAGCAATGGGGAATAACAAACTATTAACCAAACACTGCAAGGCGGCAGGACTGGGCGAAGCTGTCAGCAGCATCTGGTGCTGCATACTGACTTCAGCGTTTAAAAAACACATCAGACAACTTAGAACAATACGCTGCAAAACAGCAATCCATTGCACACTCATGTGAAGCTAAAAGTGCCACCAGGTAGGATTTGTACTCTGGGTGCCTAGCAGTTTTTCCAGTTCTTAGATGAGCTCTGCGAGAGAGATTCAAGCCAGACAGTGTAAGAAAAACAAAAAATCTTATTGTCTGGCTCAGAAGCAAACTCTTGCATTCCTGTTCTTCTGTTCCAGACTGGCTCTGAAGTTCCAGTGAGGGAACCATTCATTTTTAGAAGCGATATTGTGGGCCTCATTTACGAGACCACTTGCGCCAACCGCAACATCACTATTTGTGATGTTCCGTGGCGCAGAATCCCGCGCCATAATTACGAGGCAGCACTCAGACAAATTTTTGGCATAATGTTATCTCGGAAAAATGGTTCCCTTTAATGCTGTTTTCTGTGTTAGAGAGGTGTGCATAGGGTGTTGCCGGGGGAGTTCCCAGCAAAATAGATTACTTTTTGACACTGCCCCAGATTTACAAGAAAAACATCTGAGGAAGCCAAACACTTATGCAAGGTAAGGGTGGGTGTAGTTGGCGGTGTACCACTACACAGAATTCTTCGGAGTTAAACACAAACTCTGTGAACTTCGCTCAGCAACTCCTGTACATCTCATCCCAATTAATAAAACGGAAACCTCACATACCTTTGATAAAACATCAAGTAACTATTTTTACATGCAAAAATGCATATAGTCATCTCACAAAAGTGAAAATAAAAAACAGCAAGCAGTGAGTGAGGTGATGATTTTGGGGTCCTCCCTAATCTAGGGAGAGAACCAAGCAGATGCCTTAAATACAAAGAGATGAACGATTCGGTGGTGGTACCATCCTTCTAGGACCACACCAAGCACAATTACGGCCAAAAATGCAATCCCAACCAAAGGGCCTGCAAAGCATTATAGGACGAGATTCTAGAGTGCAGTGAATGTTATAGTATCCAATATCAAAACATTCCTGAAGGGGCAGGCTCTCCCAGCTCAGCTGAGAGCTAATACTATAATATTCACTGCACTTTAGAATCTTGCCATATAATGCTTTGCTGGGCCTTTGGTTGGCATTGTATTTTTGCCCATAACTTTGCTTGGGGTGGTCATAGGAGGATGAGACCACCATCAAATCGTTCAGCATGATATGCTCTTTGTGCATCTGATTGGTTCTCCTGAGGTAATATAAATTTTATGGTCATGTTGTGTTCCCTAGCGAGTACCCCACCGACTCCATGTACGAGTTAAAAGTGCATGTAACTTCCCTCCTGTATCAGCTATGAAGACGCAAATACATTTGCGTCCAACGTTAACTTGTCCTCTTTCAGACCCACCATGAATGGGTTTGATGGTCCGTTCCTAAGTATGCTATGCCAACGTCTTTTTGAAGTGTACTCCTACGTTTTTCAGCCTGGCTGAAAGTAGGCCCTGAATCTCTGCCATCGAGCCTCTTTTCTGGCTTCTGACTGCGAGGGCCTCTGCCCAAGCAGCCCCCGTACCCGTGAACTCTGACTTACTTCTAGCGCGGCCCTCCGTGCTCAGCTCAGCCTGCTGCCTGCCAAGATTGACTATAACCTTCGAGTTATCTGTTTTCCTCCCCGAAGATACATTCCGGCCTGCTAGCTTCAGTAAACATCCTTCCTCAGCTACAGGGCTAAAGGGCCGACCTGTCTTTATGCAAGTAATTCATAGCCTCTGTTGCCATGCTTCCATGGAAGGCCCCATGCCCCCACGCTTCTCATACAGACACTCAGGCGCTTATACACGCACTCACAGCAAGTATAGAATAGCTTCTGCTCTAGAGACCTTTCTGCCCAGATAGCTTAGTTCCTAAACATCAGATATCGGATATGATAGAAGCACAAGTTGATCTGACATGCCAGACTTCTGTCTCTTTCCGCCAGTGTAAATGTCAAGTCCCCTGCACCCCGTCTATCACACGTCATGCAGCTGCGCGCGCATCCAAGCTTCCGATTTCCGCTGACATTGCAACATTCTGTTAGCACCACCCCTTGGTGCCACCCACTTGCGTCACCTATCAGTGACGTTTCTAGCACACACGCCTAGTTTACGCCTCTTGATGATGTACTAGCACCACGTGTATACTGTTATCTTGTCTTCTCTCAGCTGTTACGCCTCTTACATTGAACATTATGATGTAAATCAAGTATATAAGCTATGTATTGTCAATAAACGACGGCGCGCTCATCTATCCCTTCTGACATCCTGTGTGGTGGTCAGAACATGATATCCTGATTCCTTTATGAGGAATAAAACCCTTAGAAACTCTTACACCACGGACTCTGTTTTCCTTCTTTCCGATTGAGTTATTATTGATTAAGTACTTACCTGCATAGAAATTAAGAGAGTAAATTAATTATTTACATCATTTTGGCGCCCGAATAGGGACCCCTCCCCCACCTCACGCGCCGGAAGGTGCGTTGCAATCCGTGTCCCCTGCCATCAGTTAGACGGACAACACGTGTACTGGCAGGATTTCCTGCATCCCCCTCTGACACACGGAGGTGACGAAGACTGCGATCAGTGCCCAGACGAGGCGGTGAGGAGTGCGGAGGATCCCGACCAGAGCCCAGCCGAAGGAAGCAAGGTCCGAGGTGTGAAGAGGCCCACCAGTTTTCCGAAGTTTTCCGAAGTTTTCCGAAGTTTTCCGAAGTTTTCCGAAGTTCCGAGTCGAGTCCAGTCGAGTTTTCCGAGGCCTTCTGTTTTCCGTGCTTCCCGGTGAGTACCATTGCTGGGTCGTATCTAGACGGGTTTGGGTACGCAAGTCCGGTCTGCACTGTTTTTAGGCAGTGTATCTGTACTGTTTAGCAGTATATAAAGTATTCCGAATTTCTGCACTGTTACAGCAGTGTATCTGTATCGTTGAGCGGTACATTCAGAGTAGGGGGAAGTTAGCTATGTCTTTAAATGTTTCATGTGATTAATGTCGTGGTATGAATGTGATTGTTCTTGTGTATTATTGTGTTTTTTTGTTTAAATAGTTACAGGCGAAATTAAGTATTAAGGATCAAGCATTTCAGTATCAAGTAGGCACAATGCCGTTTTTTAACAAATTAAAGCAGATAGGAACTAGGAAAGGGATGTTAGAGGAAGAGATTCCAATCCCCCCTAGGGACACTCCAGGTAATTTCATGTATAATAAGCATGGCATAGACGCCATCTTGTATCTAGAGTTATGGACAGATTATACCAAGCACCTAGAGGAAAGATACCGATGGCCAGTTAACGGAACATGGGATGCCGAGTGCATCATAAAGGTAGAAGAAATATTACGGAAAAAGAAAGCTAGACAATCTCAGAAAGACGCCATAGAATTTTGGCGTAAGGAATCACGTAAGCGTGCTGATAGAGCACTCCGTAGAGAAGACAGGCTTAAAGAATCAGAAAAGGCCCAAGAAAACGAATTAGTTACTGAGGGAATTCGAGTAAAAGTAGAACAAATAGATCGTATCCTAAATGGCAAAGTGAACAACATGTATCTTTTGGCCGATGGTACCCCTGACGCCATTTCAGAAATACCGAAAAATTTGCCGTCACCATTAGTTCCAACTAAAGTAATGCATAAGACTACTAAAGACATATTCCTAAATTCATATCTCGAAGATGTAGCGCCAGCTTACACCAATCTGCCTGTTCGTGCCCTGCCTACTGACAGGGCCGGGGGTGGTACTGCCCCCCAAGATCACTCTCAGCCGACACCGAAAAAGACTAGTCCCGTTCCGCCAGCTCCGCCACTTCCCTCACCTAAAACTGATCTGCCGAAACCACTTCAATCAGATCCTACTAAAAGACAAATTCAGATACTGACTACACACAGAGATAATGCCCAAGTTTCCGCTTCAGGAGGTGCGACCGCGGGTCTCCAGACCCCGCCACCGACTCACAGATTAAATCTCAGAGGTATGCAGAGTCCTTTTACGCACAGATCCCCCCGTTCTTCTAATTCATCCCGTCTTGATGCACTAAAAGAAAATATGTCAGTTTGTAGATATGATCCAGAACCTGGACAGGACGACTTAATGGTATTAGCGTCTTTACGGTTAAGATCTGCTACTGATAGTTTGTTATGTTATGCAGGAATGAAGGAGCACCTAGATAGAATATATGAGTTCGTTCAAACGGGAAAGGACCCCGACAGTATTAAGGATGCCCTGGAGAAACAGAAAGTTACCATGCAAGCACTGATACTACGATTTTTCATAAATTGTCTAATAAGAGAACGAGACAGGCCCGGAACAGAGCAGAGTGAATTGGATGCATTGAACAAGTGGGGTCAAAATATAGCCGATGGAAAACATGACAGACAAAATTGCATAGAGGCCATGTATAAAAAGATTAAGAAAGCAGTGATAGCAGTACACGAGAAAGAGAAAGAAAAGGCTCCCTCCGAGGAGGAAGAAGAATCTGAAGAACCAGAACCAACTACAGGCACTATAGCATATGTAGGTAAGGGAACTTATCTTAGGAAGGGTATCCGTCCAGAAAGCAAGAGAGTTTTCTTCTCTGCCTTAACGAATCCGAATTCTGCTGAACATCAGTTCCAGGAAACTGATAAACGGCTTCGAGATCGAGTTGGGTACCATGTACTCAATTCTATGGATGAACAAGAATTAGCCCGATCAGCGGTATCATGGGCCGAAAATGCAGACATATATAATGATGACACCGTAGCACAGACATTTCTGAACCTCTCCCCCGACGAACAGAAATTAGCAGGGGTATATATGATTCAGCACCTTCTCATCAAATACAGAAAACATTATTCCGATCCAGGTCCCTTACATGAGACACTAGAAGCACTACTGATGGATAGATGGAGAGGCCTAAGCACTAAATTAGTTCAAATAATTCTAGAACAACGACGCAGATATGACACCTTTGTAAGTCCTGAATATGTTCCCGCCCCACCTCCAGAAAGGAAAATGTACCATATGCAGTGCGGGGGTGGTATTGAAAGTCAGAACCCCTTGCGAGAAGTGCACCCTGTTATGGGTGAGGATAAAATTTTGAAACGCGTGTATGTACACACGCCTCTAACTAAATTAGAACTGTTAGAAATGAAGAAATTAGTACCGTGCCATGATAAAGACCCTGCAGGTTTTCATAGAGAGCTCAAAGACATGTTACTGATGGGGGACTACACATATGATGATATCATGAAAATGTTGAAAGTATTATTGCCTACGGGTATATTCGAGAAATTAAAGGAAAAGGACTGGGAGGTGGGAGACGCAAAGATTGCCTGGGCAGAAATAGAGGATGAAGAAAAGAAACGGGTTCCAGGGTTAGGCCTTGGGGACAAAACTAAAGCATTACCAGGTTTAATAGTACAGGTCCTGCCCAGATTATTGACAACTAGAAAGGAGGATTGGGATGCAATCTCGTCCTGTAAACAGAAACATGATGAAGATACTAGCGACTTTTATTCAAGATTCGAGAAATGTTTTATTATCAATAGTGGCCTCCAGCCAAGTAGCGAGTCGTACCCACATCTTTTTGTATCAAAGTTAGTCGAGAATTCCCTACCGTTAGTTAAAAATAGAGTGTATAAAGTCGAGAGTACATGGCAAGCAAATACGCCATCCCAGATGTTACAAATGTTACAATATCACCAGAATAGAATTAGGGAAGAACAAGATCAGGAACAGAAGCGCATGAAAGACACGAAAATGAAAATGTTAGTAGCCCAGACGGTTCCATCCGACAGTCACAGGAAAGGTACGACCCAGACAAGTCACGCCGCAGCTCCTGTTAAAGGGACATGCAATTATTGCAAGCAGCCAGGTCACTACGTACACGAATGTGCAGTTCTGAAACATAACATAGCGACAGGTAAAACTAAAGAGAGACCGCATCCGCCTAGACAAGACCATAACCAGCATCAGTCTACACAGAATACACAGCCCATGCATGCATCCGCACAGACAGCACAGACCGTAGCAGTACCACAGCCACAGCCCATTGCTGCAACTCAGCAAGTCTCACAACAGATGTACCAGTATGCCCAGTCTGCTTACCCCGAATATTCCCGATATACATGAAACAGCCTAGAGAGGGAAGGTGGCTTGCCTCTTATCGAGATTCCTGTAGATCAAGAAGGTCCTTATGTACACAGTCAAGTATTGGGGAAAGATAGAAAGTTTTTAATTGACACAGGGGCAAGTCGCACTACAATAAGTCATGACGAAGTTCCAGGGGCACCCCTCTCAGGCTCACAAAATGTTTCCCTTGGTTTTTCAGGACAACCTATTGTAAATGAAGTCTCAGAACCAGTTCCCCTGGCTGTGGGTCCATTATCACGCGTTACAGACCTGTTACTAACAAAATCATGTCCGGAAAATCTGTTAGGAATTAAAACACTGAAGGCTCTAGGGGCTATAATATGCTGCTCCCCGGAGGGGGTTAGACTCTTTCTGCGGGATTTCAAGGGTCATTACGTCCTTCGTGAGTTTGACGTCAGATTGAAAAATGTACCTGATTACTTGTGGGCAAAAGGCCCAACTGATGTAGGATGTATGCACATTACACCATACCGCGTTACCCTCAAGGCAGGTGTTGTATTACCCAGAATCAGACAATACAAGTTACCACCCGATGCTGTAGCGGCTTTACTGAAAATCATTGAAGAGCTCATTGCCCAAGGAGTGGTCGTCGAGACCGACTCCAATATCTGTAACTCACCCATCATTCCGATTCTTAAACGTACTGATCCCAATGCACCGCCAGTATATCGGCTGGTGATTGATCTTCGAGAATTGAATAAATGCATTATCCCACAGTATCCTGTGGTCCCCGATATATCATCTCTCTTGACTGCTATTGATTCAGAAGCAACGTTCTTTACTGTGATTGATCTCAAGAACGCCTTCTTCAGCGTGCCTATTGATCCAGAGAGCCAATATCTCTTCGGATTCTGTTTAAATGGACGCAGTTTCAAATTTTCGCGCGCACCTCAAGGATTCACAGAAAGCCCCAGCATCTATAGTCAAGCACTGAAAAGACAACTAGATTGTATTCAAATGCCAGTTAACACCGCTTTACTACAATACGTCGATGATCTGCTGATCACCGCACGAAGTGAGCCCGAATGTGAAAAAGCATCACTGACAGTTTTACATTTCCTGGCCGACAAGGGACACAAGGTGTCTCCTTCGAAGCTACAATTCTGCGCTCAGCAAGTTGTGTACTTGGGTCACTTGCTGTCCAAAGTGGGGAGACAGCTCACTCCCGATCGCATTCAGTTAATTGTGAACATGCCGCAACCCAAGACACAAAAGGAAGTGCGGGCCTTCATAGGCCTCACCTCGTACTGCAGACAATGGATTCCCCAGTATGCATTTCTAGCTAAACCACTCATCCAGTTAACGACACAGGAGGCAGCGACTTCGACTGTCCTCCCTTGGACTCAGGAACACACACAAGCTTTTGAAGAATTAAAGAAAGTTTTATGCCAAGCACCAGTTTTAGCGACACCATGTTACAGCAAACCGTTTACACTTTTTGTTACAGAACGTGATGGCACAGCGTTGTCTGTCCTCACTCAAGACCAAGCAGGTTCACATAAGCCTTGTGCTTATTTTTCTAGTACATTGGATTCAGTAGCTCAAGCACTCCCTGCGTGCTTAAAGTCAGTAGCAGCAACAGCGTTAGCAATAAGACAAAGTGATTCAATTGTTTTAGGTCATCAGTTAACAGTTCAAGTACCACATTCTGTAGAGGTTTTGTTAAACAGAACCCAGACTCAACACTTAACTATAGCACGACTGACAGGTTATGAATTAACACTATTCCAGCCACACATAGAAATCAGACGTTGCAGCATCCTGAACCCCGCAACACTGTTACCTACAGTTATGACAGATCCAGCTCCGCATGATTGTATAGAAATAATTAATGCAGTAACTAAGCCTAGACGAGACTTAACAGATGTCCCATTGACAAATCCAGACCTGACACTTTATGTGGACGGTTCATGCATGAGAACAAGTACAGGAGAATTAGTGGCCGCGTACGCCGTGACCACTGAAACTGAAATTAAAGAAACACATCGTATTGACACCCTGTCTGCTCAAGCAGCAGAGCTCATCGCTCTGACTCGAGCTTGTATTCTAGCCAAGAACAGAAATGTTAACATATACACAGATTCCCGCTATGCCTTCGGAGTTGTACACGACTTCGGAGTCCTCTGGCAAGAACGAGGTTTTCTGACTTCCCATGGGGCCAAGATACAACATGGCCCCCTCATTCAAGCACTGTTAGAAGCAATACATTTGCCCTCGGGCATATCAGTCATGAAGTGTAAGGCACATACTAAAGTCACAGATTCTGTTTCCCAGGGTAACGACCTGGCAGACCAGACAGCAAAACATACAGCATTGACTTACACCCAGACTACTGATGTGACAAAGACAATAGTCCAGACCCAGTGTATGGCAGTTAGAGATCCCGCCCTAGATGTAATTGATATCCAGACACATGCTACTCCAGAGGAGATAAAGAAATGGACTGAACTAGGAGGGATTCAGACAGATCAAGGTTGGGTGACGAAGGGAAAATCTATATGGTTTCTCCCCGACTCAATGGTTCAAGTCATGATAAATACAGCACATAGTCCTGCCCATCTTGGAGAGAAAGCCATGTTAGACAGTTTACAGAATCTATGGTACAACAAACACTTACGAGCAGCAGCAAAACAGAAAGTGCGTACTTGCATGATCTGTTGTCAGTTCAATCCAGGTAAAAGCGTCCCTGTTGAGCAAGGTGGATTTCATCCTCCCGATCACCCTTTTGAAGTCCTCCAGATGGATTATATCCAGATGAATAGCTGTAGAGGATTTAAGTATGTCCTTGTAATTGTTTGTGCTCTGTCCCGCTGGACCGAAGCATACCCAGTCCCAGACTACACTGCTCCGACCACTGCCAGACAGTTGGTTCGTGAATTCTTCCCACGGTACGGTTTGCCCCGTGTCGTGTACTCAGATAACGGACAGCCGTTCTCGTCCGAGCTGATGAGACAAGTTTCCCTCTTGCTAGGATATCAGTGGAGGTTCCACTGTGTCCGACATCCCGAAGCAGCTGGCCTTGTAGAAAGGCATAATCAGACACTAAAAATCCGTCTTGCCAAGATCTGTCAGGAAAAAGGGGTCGACTGGATAGTCGCCCTGCCCGTGGCACTATTCTACATGAGGATGGTCGCCCACTCGAGATCAGGGCTATCCCCGTACGAAGTGGTCTTTGGCAGACCGCCGAATATGTGGGGGACGCCCGTTCCGAAAAAGATCACTGATATTGATTGTAACATGTTGACAGATTACCTTGCCTCCTTGATGTCTGCACTCCAATCATGTCGTTCACAGGTTGCCGCAGCCTTCCCTGACAACACCGATGTAAAGGCGCATGAGGTCCGCCCAGGTGACCTGGTAGTCGTCCGGAATTTCGACCGGAAAAGTCCGCTGGAGCCCCGCTGGAAGTCTCCAAAGACCGTTCTGCTTACCACTAGGACCGCCGTGAAAATCGAGGGGAGAAAGGGGTGGGTCCACACGAGTCACATCAAACTATGCAATGAACTAAAAAACGGACTGAAACAGGACTCTGACTCGTCCACCCCCACCAAAGACTGTGTTGAAGCACAAGACGTTACTGTGCCTAAAAGAGAAAAGACTCCTCAAGAACTTTACCGAATGAAGCTTCGATCTAGCAAGTCAGACAGTTTAATTGTTTAAGTCCTCCCTTAGGTGAATCGGTTAAATAGTTTCTGACATGTATCCCCTAGATCGAGTTAGAGAGAGAGAGGAAAAGAGAAGAACATATTGCAAATCACTTCGTAGTCACTGCATAGTGACACTAATAATCATGTTTATTCTGAGTATTCTAATTATTATTGCCAGCATTCTGCTTCCTATGTACTGGCCTATTTTCAGGCGTGAACAATCTGCTTACAATGTCTCTGCTGAACACACTTTTAGTGAACTTCCTGCACATGAACTCTCTTACAGACTTGCGCTGCGCAACAATACATTCATTAGTATGTTACACCATTCCCATCAGACAAATAATGCTACAGACTGTTGGATATGTGGCCGACTCCCTCCCTACCAGAATTACAAGGGAGCTCTGCCTCTCTTTCCGTACCCATTCACTCACAATGGCTCCTGTGGAGCATGGTTTAAAATAATTAATTCTTTAGATCCTGATATTGCTGTTTTCGATGGGGGCTGGGTTTGGGGAAACTTGAACTTAGTCCTGCTCAACGTCTGTTATCCTGATCAAGAAGGACTTCCCACTCGAATAGGAACTGATCTAGAAAATGAAGTATATGGATTAGGTAATTACACAATTAGCCTTATGATCCTCACTGTTGAATCTGAAACTGCTCCAGTTCTGCCCCATATGTTAGTACTACCAGTCACAGGTGAATTATGTGTTAGCAAGAAAGGTTCAGTACACGTAGGCCATAGTAAATGCACTACTGTGGTCGAGTTCAGTGACCATGGTAAATCGTCCTTTAAAGCTATCAGTCATTCCTACTTTGTTTGTGGTCATACCGCATACATACGTTTGCCTCCAGATTGGGATGGTACCTGTTACATTGCCTTCCTTCTGCCACCTGTTTTCCTAGCTCCTCCTGATTACCATAGAAATACGAATCTAGCACCGAATAGACCCAAAAGAGATATTCCCCTTGTCGACTACACAGAAACGGCATGGGAACAGTACACTGATTTCAATAAAGGATTCTTTTTCTTCCTAGGACCTGTCCAAAACAGTAAATTAATACGCAGATTAACGAGAACACTCGAAGCAGTAGTGAACGAAACTGCCTCCGCTCTAGGTAACTTAACAGAGGAGCAGTCTGCTATACGGACTGTTGTCCTTCAAAATCGTCTTGTGATTGACGTCATCTTGGCAGATAGAGGTGGAGCTTGTAAGGTCATCGGGTCAAGTTGCTGTGTTTTCATTCCACAAAACGCACCATCTGTCTATCAAGCTATCACCCGTTTACATAAAATTGCAAATCAGATACATCAGAATCCAGGCACCTGGACTTGGTCCGGTTGGTTCTGGACTACGTTGACAGCTTGGGGATGGAAGATCTTATCGTTCCTAGGCATTGGCCTTGTTATAGTATTCAGTTGTTGCCTGTGCCTGCAGTGTGGGCCAGCGATATGTGGACTGTGTGCCACATCCTGCATTGAGCATTCCAGTTGCCTCTCAAACAGTCAAAGAAAGAAAGACGAACATATAATGTTACAAGAACAAACTGATCGATTTATGAGGATCGATATATCATGAAGGGTCCGTAGGGAACAAGGAGGGAATGAGGTAATATAAATTTTATGGTCATGTTGTGTTCCCTAGCGAGTACCCCACCGACTCCATGTACGAGTTAAAAGTGCATGTAACTTCCCTCCTGTATCAGCTATGAAGACGCAAATACATTTGCGTCCAACGTTAACTTGTCCTCTTTCAGACCCACCATGAATGGGTTTGATGGTCCGTTCCTAAGTATGCTATGCCAACGTCTTTTTGAAGTGTACTCCTACGTTTTTCAGCCTGGCTGAAAGTAGGCCCTGAATCTCTGCCATCGAGCCTCTTTTCTGGCTTCTGACTGCGAGGGCCTCTGCCCAAGCAGCCCCCGTACCCGTGAACTCTGACTTACTTCTAGCGCGGCCCTCCGTGCTCAGCTCAGCCTGCTGCCTGCCAAGATTGACTATAACCTTCGAGTTATCTGTTTTCCTCCCCGAAGATACATTCCGGCCTGCTAGCTTCAGTAAACATCCTTCCTCAGCTACAGGGCTAAAGGGCCGACCTGTCTTTATGCAAGTAATTCATAGCCTCTGTTGCCATGCTTCCATGGAAGGCCCCATGCCCCCACGCTTCTCATACAGACACTCAGGCGCTTATACACGCACTCACAGCAAGTATAGAATAGCTTCTGCTCTAGAGACCTTTCTGCCCAGATAGCTTAGTTCCTAAACATCAGATATCGGATATGATAGAAGCACAAGTTGATCTGACATGCCAGACTTCTGTCTCTTTCCGCCAGTGTAAATGTCAAGTCCCCTGCACCCCGTCTATCACACGTCATGCAGCTGCGCGCGCATCCAAGCTTCCGATTTCCGCTGACATTGCAACATTCTGTTAGCACCACCCCTTGGTGCCACCCACTTGCGTCACCTATCAGTGACGTTTCTAGCACACACGCCTAGTTTACGCCTCTTGATGATGTACTAGCACCACGTGTATACTGTTATCTTGTCTTCTCTCAGCTGTTACGCCTCTTACATTGAACATTATGATGTAAATCAAGTATATAAGCTATGTATTGTCAATAAACGACGGCGCGCTCATCTATCCCTTCTGACATCCTGTGTGGTGGTCAGAACATGATATCCTGATTCCTTTATGAGGAATAAAACCCTTAGAAACTCTTACACCACGGACTCTGTTTTCCTTCTTTCCGATTGAGTTATTATTGATTAAGTACTTACCTGCATAGAAATTAAGAGAGTAAATTAATTATTTACATCACTCCCCCTAGGTTAGGGGTGACCCCGAAATCATCACCTCGCACATTACCTAATATTTTTCAAAGTTCACATTTGTGAATTGGTTATGTGCTTTTTAGCATGTAACGGTTAAGTTGTTTCATCAAAGGTTTGTGGGTGCAGTAGCTAACTCTGGTATGGGGCGGAGTCGGAATTCTTTCATGAATTCCGGGTTTTCAATGTAATGCGTAGTCCGCTAACGAAGCGGAGTTTATTGCCCACGGTTAATGCAAGCGAGAGACACAACGAGGAGAAATATCTTTATTTCTCTTCATTTTTGCTTTTTCTATGTGTGCTGCATTCAGTAGCACACATAGAAAGAGGAAAATGCCTTGTGATTGTTTTAGTGACGGAAAGTTTCCCTTCCGGCATGAAAAAATCATCCCGCACGGTAGGCACCCTTGCACCATGGTGCAAAGGTGCCTGGGTTGGCGCACGGCAGCCCATTGTGCGCCGGCGCAGGGGAAAAGGACAGGAATGCTCTGTATCAGAGTTACGAAGCAAACACAAGGAGATGATGAAGGGAGCGCTAAAACTTTTCAAACACTCACCTGCAGTCACAGATCTGAGTTTAATCCATCAACGTTCTTTAGCTCACTTCACCACCCCAGCTCAGACCCATCCATATGCAAATCAGTCTTGACCCTGCTCCTAATGTGAACAGTCCAGTCCTAACAAGACGGGTCGTTCATGGACCAGAAACAAGCATCCTAGGACCGGTTACGGGATACTACCTCTCATCAGTCAGTCAAGCATGAATCCAGTGGTAAAGTGAGCACGGGACCCAATTCTGGGTATCCCCTTCCAACTTAGCAGGTCCAAGGATGCTTGTTTCCGGTCCAGGGAAGACCTGGCTTGGCAGTTTGGGCTGGACTGTTCTCATGAGGAACAGGGTCAGGACTGATTTGCATATGACTGGGTCTGAACTGGGGTGGCGAAGTGAGCTAAAGAATGATGATGGATTCAACCCAGATCTGCGACAGGGGGGTGAGTGTCTAAAAGTTTCAGCGCTAAATCCATAATCTCCTTGTGTTAACTTTGTATCTGAAAGATACAGCGCATTCCCGCCCTTTTCTTTTGCCGTAGGGCAGCGCAGCAGGCCAATGACAATGTATTGTTTTAAACATAGAAAATCACTGAAATTCACCAGTTATACATATCTCAAGTAAGAAAACTATAACTCACGCCCACGCTATTCACTGCTCATTACCCCACATATTAGCAGTGATGACATCTATGCCATCATTGATAATATCACTACAACATTTCCAATTAAATTACTGATGAGAAAAATGTGCATTCAAACACAGAATTCATGAGTGTAGTTATTGTGGACCAATAGCATATTGCATAACAATAATACACATTTCTATCCCAAGAGTAATGGGGTTTTCACAAATGTTAACCATCCTAATTCATAGTCAAGAATACTGAAGAAATTAAAGAAAACCAAAAAAGCGTCTCCAACTGTACAGATAAAAAAATCGTAAATCATTAATACAAAGGGGAAAGTGAGGCTACCCCCTGCAGGGAAGCGCTATGTAGGTAGCAAAATGGACATCAAAGTACAAAAAAAGCTTATATGGCACATTGTCATCTTAAAATCAAGTGTGAACTTTCCTTGGCAAAAAAAACCAGGGAAGATCAAAAAGGCACAAATAAACTTCTTTAAACACGGTGGCATGAGAACTAGGTCGTCCATGGGTCTCATATCTATGAAATATTCAAACTGTGTGTGACTTCAAAAATAACTGATACTAATGTAAAAAGATATCTCTCAAGTATGAAAGATACCCATCAGTTGCTGTCTGGTACCGCCTTTGTCATCATCTGGGTCTCCTCCCACCAAGGAGATAAAAGTGAGATGTAAGGTGTTACAAACATAGTGATGCATGGATGTACTATGCGGTATCGACAGTCAGTTAGTATTGATTGATTTGCAGTGCGTGAAAAAAGAAGAAATATGAGTGATATAAAATTGGAGAGGTTAGAGGCAAAACAACTTTAATAGTACCTCTCACACTTCCAATAGATAAAATAATGGGAAGCAGTTTAAACATATAGCTGCTACGTTATTATGAGGGTCGACATGTTTGAGCAGAAAATGGACGTGATCGTCCACTGCTTTCTTCAGGACCTAGTTTTCGCGACTGCAATATGTGAAACAAATGAAATAAAGAGGTAATGTATCACCATGTCACCTGCTATTCCGGGACATCCATTATGTTCCTCCGGTTTTACTGTAACATATAAATATTGGTTTATACGATTACTTGTCCATGCCATTTGAATTGTATTGGTATGACCACCAGGAAGGTTAAGCTCTGGATTTCTGAGCATAAGAGCACCATCCGGTGCAAAAAACAAGCAACACGTCTCACGACGAGCAACCATTTATTCCTGAACATGTGGTCGACATTAACAAATATCTATTCTGTAAAGAACAGAAATGGATCTATAGACTTAATACCGATAAGGAAGGTCTAAATGAGGACATCCCATGGATGTCCTTGTGAGTGTGATGATAGACACGCAGTTAGATATCGAGGTCTTCAGCACATACATTAGACCCTGATAGTTGCCTTATACAACTGTGACCATCATTGGTGAGGGTACCTTAGACATCCTTAATTTGGCACTATTTCTATCAAATCAAACAATTATCAGTAATGACTGAGGGGTTTTAGATCACACAGTCAGTCTTGTGAATATCTCAAGGTATTATGAGCGTGCTTTGTGTTACGACTCAACCACGATTTACACCACTCTACCTTTTATTTAGGAGAGATTGTTCATTGGCCACACTAACGCTTGCCTGAAAGGGTTATTGTTGTGAGTAAATAATGTAATCAGCAGGAGCAAAATAGTATATTAGATTGCCATTGATTAGTCGATCCCCTTTTTTTCAGTATGACTATGTTAAACAACTATTGAATTTTACATAATTATATCATCGTATTACTACTGGAACAGGATTTACCTGTACTGGGTATGGTTGTGGCAATAGTTTAGATGTAAAAGAAGCAACCTTAAGATACTGACGTCAGGTTCCGTTGAAGATAGAAACCATGACTACAATTCCCGTGAGCCTTAGGTTCTTTCACGCTGGCACGTGACCGACGTTGACAGTGTACTGTTTTGAGTGCTATTCTGACTATACATGAATGTGGCGGCTAATCTTGATCATTTACATTTAAAATTCAACGAACGACTGCAAAACGCCTGGCTCGATAAACTTATACTGGATATTTAGTTGTTGACAATTAGCTGTCGCTATGCAGGACGTTACCGTATTTGTTTGTACTATTTGACATAAATGATATCAGTAACATGACTAAAATTCTACTTCCCTCACGCTTATACGGTACTATTGTGTACGCATATTAGTGACTATAATGTACTAGTGGAGAGTTGCGCAAGAAGTCGGGAACATGATTACATTTCCTGTGATCTTTTGGGTTTCTTGACGCCGTCACGTGACCGGCGTTGTCAACGTACCAGATAAGTTCAAGTTCAAGTTTGGCATTTATATAGCGCACTACTCACCCAGAGGGTCTCAAGGCGCTTGAGGGAGGTGGGGGGTTATGTATCAAATATCCAGGTTTTGAGTTGTTTTCTGAAGGAGAGGTGGTTTTGAGTAAGGCGGAGATGGGTGGGGAGGGAGTTCCAGGTTTTGGCCGCAAGGTAGGAGAAAGATGTTGGCCCCATGGTGGCCCTGTGGATGCGTGGTATAGCGGCGAGGGCTTGGTTGGAAGAACGGAGTTTGCGGGTGGGGGTGTAGAAGGAAAGGCGTGTATTGAGGGATTTGGGTCCTAGATCGTATAGTGCTTTGTGTGCGTGGGTGAGGAGACGGAACGTTATTCTTTTGTTGACGGGGAGCCAGTGGAGGTCTTTCAGATGACTGGAGATGTGAGCTCTGCGGGGGACGTCTAGAATGAGTCTGGCAGATGCATTTTGGATGCGTTGGAGTTTTTTCTGTAGTTTGGCTGTGGTTCCGGCATAAAGGGTGTTTCCGCAGTCTAGTCTGCTAGTGACCAGTGCGTGGGTTACTGTTTTTCTTGTTTCGATGGGGATCCATCGGAAGATTTTTCTGAGCATACGGAGGATGTTGAAGCATGGAGATGAGACGGCATTGACTTGTCTGGTCATCGAGAGGGAGGAGTCTAGGATGAAGCCCAGGTTACGTGCGTGGTCCGTAGGTTTGGGGGCGTTTCCCAGAGCCGGTGGCCACCATGAGTCATCCCAAGCGGAGGGGGATGATCCTAATATGAGGACTTCCATTTTGTCCGAGTTCAGTTTAAGGCAACTGGTCTCCATCCATTCGGCCACTTCTTTCATCCCTTCGTGTAGATTGATTTTGGCGGTGTTTGAGTCTTTGGTGAGGGAGAGGATCAGCTGGGTGTCGTCTGTGTAGGAGATGATGTTGAGGTTATGTTTGCGAACGATGGATGCGAGGGGGCACATGTGTACGTTGAAGAGTGTGAGACTGAGTGAAGATACTTGTGGTACGCCGCAGTTAACTTTGGTGGCTTCTGATCTAAAAGGGGGGAGGCGGACTCTCTGGGTTCTTCCTGCGAGGAATGAGATGATCCAGTCCAGTGCTTTTCCTTGAATTCCGATGTTTCTGAGGCGGTGTATGAGGGTGTTATGACAGACTGTGTCGAAGGCTGCGGAGAGGTCAAGTAGGATGAGGGCAGCTGTTTCACCATTGTCCAATAGTTTACGGATGTCGTCTGTTGCTGCAATGAGGGCGGTCTCGGTGCTGTGTTTGGCTCGGAATCCGGATTGTGATATGTCGAGGGATTTGTTGGATTTGAGGAAGGCGGCGAGTTGACTGTTGACAGCTTTCTCGATGACTTTGGCAGGGAATGGGAGGAGCGAGATAGGGCGGTAGTTTTTAAGTTCATTGGGGTCTGCTGTGGGTTTCTTCAGGAGGGCGCTGAGTTCGGCGTGTTTCCAGCTTTCCGGGAAAGTGGCGGAGTTGAAGGAACTATTGATGATGTCGCGAAGGTGGGGAGCGATGATGGAGTCTGCTTTGTTGAAGATGTGGTGGGGACAAGGGTCGGTTGGCGATCCTGAGTGGATGGAGTTCATCAGGCGGATGGTGTCTTCTGTGGTGACTGGTTTCCAGGTACAAAGGTTGTTAGGGGGGAGATTAGGTTCTGAGGTGAGTGGGGTGGACTGGTCACCCTGTTGTTTTGTGAAGCTGTTGTGTATGTCGGCGATTTTGTTGTGGAAGAATGAAGCTAGGGAGTCGCAGGGTTGCTGGGAGGGAGTGATGTCATTGGTGCCGGCTGATGGGTTGGTGAATTCTTTTACTATATTGAACAGTTCCTTATGCTGTAGGCGTTGTTGTCGAGTCGATCTTTGAATGCTGATTTCTTAGTGGAGCGTATTAGTTGATGGTGTTTACGGGTGGCGTTCTTGAAAGTGGCTAGGTTTTCGGTGGATGGGTTTCTTTTCCAGGCTTTCTCGAGGATGCAGCATGTCTTCTTGGATTTCTTAAGCTCATCATTGAACCAGGGGGCTTTCTTGAGGTTTAACTTGGTAGGGTTGTTTTTCAGAGATGCTAACTCGTCAGCGCTGCGGGTGATCCATTGTGCAAGGTTGGTATCTGCTTGATTGAGTGCCGCTTTGACGATCATAAATATGGCGCATAAGTTTGATTATTCACCTCCCCAGACGGCTCTGAGGGAGGATCTGAGTACCGACGGACAGGTTAGTTAAACCGATTGCTCCGTGGCATGCTTCTAACTTGAATTTTACTCCATTTCTACTGCTAAAGTAGTACGAGGCACGCTTTTCTCGTCCCCATTTTTTATGTATGTGTGTAGTTTGATGTTTGGAGACAAAACAGTTACCGGGCACAAATTCCTTGCAAGTGGGACTATACAATATTAAAACTGGAGTCTTAGCTGGGCAAAAGCACAATATGGTTAGACGTTTTTTTCGAAACTGCACTATACTATGGGGCAAAAGAGACCATTACGGCAGTGGACAGTACTATGAGAGAGTCTTGTTTCAGTTGCCATCCCTTATTGATGACTTGGTATGAGGAACAGCTATACCGATTAAACTGAGGGATAGTGTGACTTAGGAGAGTCTTTGTTACAACTCTGATGTGTATCTAGAGATGTCGTCTGTTATACTTACTTAATGCTGTTTAGAGGAGGAGAAGTCAGGGATTTAATCACCCTGAATTTTATTTTACTAGAGCAGTGCTTCACTTACCTGAGCCGCAGCCAGGTGAGGTGATACTCCTGCTCAATAGGTAAGCAGTGATCAGAGTTGACCAATTTGACAGGTTATTTATCCCAGAGAGAATAACGGATATGTTTAACATTTCGTAGTATTTACTTTTAATACTATACTTGGTGTGTTTTCACTGTGTCTGTCTTTAAAATATGTTTTGATTTGTATATGCTACAGTAAAACAGGAGGAACATAACAGATGTCCCGGAATAGCAGGTGACATGGTGATAAATTAACCTCTTTATTTCATTTGTTTCACACATTGCAGTAGCGAAAACTAGATCCTGAAGAAAGCAGTGGACTATCACGTCCATTTTCTGCTGAAACATGTTGACCCTCATAATAAGGTAGCAGCTATATGTTTAAACTGCTTCCCATTTTTCTGCACGGTTTTTATCTATTGGAAGTGTGAGAGTTGTTGTTTTGCCTCTAACCTCTCCAATTTTATATCATTCATATTTTTTTTTTCACGCACTGCAAATCAGTCAATACTAACTGCCTGTCGATACCGCATACTACATCCTTGCATCACTATGTTTGTAACACCTTAGACCTCACTTTTATCTCCTTGGTGTGAGGAGACCCAGATGATGACAAGGGCGGTACTGGACAGCAACTGATGGGTAGCTTTCATACTTGAGATCTCTTTTTACATTAGCATCAGTTATTTTTGAAGTCACACACAGTTTGAATATTTCATAGATATGAGACCCATGGACACTCGTTGTTATAGTAATACTTTGTTGGGGGCTGTATTCATGCGAGGTCTATAAATATACCCTGGGACCCTTATTGTATCGGTGTTATTGATGAGAACTGTGTCACCATTACAAAATTGAAGATGAGATGTGCTGTACCGTTTTTTGCCCTGCTACTATGTATATATTGTTTGACATCATTTCTATATTTATTTACTAAATATTAGTAAATATTAAAATAGTGAGTGGGATTTTCAAAAATGTGTTTACAAAATAATATTTCTAACTAAATTAATATGTTTTAATTATCTAAACATTTGGTAAGCATTGACAAGTTAATGTTCAGTATCGTTTATTTTGATAAGTTCTAGGTTAATATTAATCATGTTAAATTAATTAAAAAAAATATTATTATACACTGAAATAGTTTTTCTTTTTTAACTAACATACTTTATAACGTTTCCCTATACTCTACCATAGAGAAATCTCCGCCCTGTTGGTGGATATCTCCTCCCCAGTGGTGGTGATGTCCGCCTACATGTGAAATTTGCAAGTATTGGCGTTACACTCATAAATTAAATCTTAGATGTTGCCACGCCCTGATTTTAGGATGTGGAGACATGTAAGCCTCACTTTGTGCAAATCTACATTTGGAAATTGGTGGATAGCAAAAAAGAGTAGATTTACACTGAAGTGCAAGAGTAAATCTACCAGTGTAAGTTTACCTTTGTGAATAGGGTCCTTAATATGTAGTGCTGGTGACTGTCCAACATTTGTTTACATGGGGGATGGGGAAGAGCTGCAGTACAGAAGGTGTCCTACACATTGGGGTTTTATAAATATATGTATCTTTAGTAATGCTAACCAACATATGTAGTGAAGCTGCTCTAAACTATCTGAGCACTGGACCCAAAACTAACTACAGCATTATCTAAGGAAGGTTAAAAGTCAGTTCGCCCTGTGTGCGTGAATGACTTTTGACTGGGTTACTCCTACTGTAAATGTTAACTGTGAGAGAACCTTGTCCTACGGGTCATTGTGTATCTGTTCTGGGAGTGACTAAAGCTTGAACTGATAGTGTCTCTGAAGTTCTACGCAAACAAAATGATGGACGGAATTCTGAATAAATCATGCATTTATCCCCAGTCAAGAGATCTGGGTTAAAGCCATAGTTCTTTTGCTCACCATGCCACCCCAGTTTAGGGCAAATCATTTAAAAAAAAAAATGTTTTTATTGGTATTTTCACATTACAATATATGACATGACATATAACAAACAACACATTTCGCGGGTGGTCCCATCAGGGAACTCGTGTTACAATATTGGCTACATGTATTAGTGGGGTGAACGATTGGGCCTATCTGACTGCGCTTATCTGCCCTTCTGACTTGTACACATATAACATAGAACATGTAGGTATTTGCGGTTGGTCTCGTATCTAAAAGGTACATATAGCATAACACAAAACATAAAGGTCTTTGGCAGTTATTTTGTGGCTGACCGCCAGCCTCGCGAGGGAGTTTGAGACCACTACTACCTCGTCACCCCGTCATGTTCCCACACCCCTCAGCTTAGCCGATCTCTAGTGTGAGTACATTCTTGCAGGTATAGCATATTTTACATTGTTCATGGGGGTTCGTATGGGTCTAGGAATTTGTCTAGTGTTGACCACATCCCTCTGTTGGGGTTCTTCAATGGTGTGTTTCTTAGTGCTGTGCTGTCGGCCCCCCCTTAGATATGTCACCCAATTCAGCCACCCATTGAATGTAGCTTCGGTGGTATCGTTCCATTTGGCTAGCACTGTTTTGACTGCTGTCATTAGGAGGAAGTCCAGGAGGTTTCTGTCTTGTTGTGTGGCTATGTCCGCCGTAATGTGTGCTGTGGTGATTGTGACAAATTCTTCTTTTAGAGTGCAGCCTAGGGCCTTATTAATGAATTCGAACACCTTTTCCCAGAAATTTTTAACCTTAATGCATTGTAATATAAGGTGTGCGAGATCTCCTTCTTCCGAGCCGAAGTTCCAACAGCAGTCGTTATCTCTAAGTCCTATCGACGCTAAGCGCGCTGGTGTCCAGTATGCTTGGTGTAGTAACCAGAATTTCGTCTGCGCTAACACTGGGGAGATCATATTTTTTGATGGGGCCGCCCAAAGGGTGTGTATCTCTTGCTCTGTAAGTGTAGAGCCTAGCTGCGTTTCCCAATAACTTGTATTTTTAGCTTTAAGTTTGGAGGAACCAGGGTGGAGAAGCTTGTATAAGTGGGACACCTTGTGTCCCACTTTGTTTAGGTTCTCCAAATACTGAAAGATCGAAGGTTTATGTTTGGTAATTTTTGATTTTGTTAAGGCTGTTTTAATTGCGAGGAAGTTGTATAGTTCTATGTCTGGGAGGTTATGTCGTGTTTTTAGGCTGTTGAAGGTGTGTGGCTGCCCCTAGTCTTTTCCATGACTCAATGACCAAGGGTTTCCCTCTGTATTTAATCTTGGGGTTTGCCCAGAGGGTTTCCCAGTGCGAGTTTTTAATACTGTGTTCGAGTTTCTGGTCTACCTTGAGAAGCGCGTGTCTAGTGGTTTTAAAATTCGGGTTATTCTTTTGTGCCTGCTTGTTAGCGGTGAGGAGAGCCAAAGGGTCAGTGGTGTTTAGAATGGCCTTCTCGATAGAGAGCCAGGTTGGGGTGTATTTCTGGTTTGGTAGAATCCAGTACATTCCGTGTCTAGCTATAAGAGCCTTCTTGAATGTCTTGAGGTCCGCCACGTTTAGTCCTCCTAGCCTCTTCTCTAGTCTTAGTTGTGGGAGGCTTATTCTATGGTTTTTTGTCTCACCATGTGAATTTGTTTATCATTTGGTCTACCTTCCTGTGGAATTAGTCTGTGAGAGTGAGAGGAAGCATTCCTGCTAGGTAGTTTACTACTGGAGTGATCTTCATCTTTATGGTGTCTATTCTCCCCGACCAGGTGATGAACTTGGGCGCCCAGGTTTCCAGGAGCCCTTTGATCTTTTCTAGGGTTACTTTCTCATTCTGATCGAGAGTGGTCTTCAGGTTCCTACCAAATTGGATCCCTAGGTATTTAACAAACCCTGGTTGCCAGGCTAACCCTGAGTCGCCTAATACCTCTCTGGTTGTGTGTATGTTAAGTGGCATACATTCCGATTTGTTCCGGAGTGGTTAGAGTAACTCTCTATGGTATCCATGAGTGCTGTTATAGAATGATCTGGGTCCTCTGTCATTATGAGTATGTTGTCCGCGTAGGCTGCAAGTTTGGCTGTGGTCTTGTTGATGGTTACTCCCACCAAATCTCTGTTTGCTAAGATGTCTTTAATCAGGGGTTCAAGTGCTAGTAGGAACAGCGCCGGGGATAGGGGGCAGCCATGCCTCGTTCCCCGCTATAGGCTGAATTGGTTTGATGTTGACCCGTTAATAGTTATCTGTGCCTGGGGGCTTTTATATAGTGCCGTTACTTTCCTCGTGAAGCTTTCTCCCAGGTTGTATGCTTGCATGCTCTGTTCTAGGAATTGCCAGGACACTCTGTCGAAGGCCTTTTCTGCATCTAGCTTGATTGCTACCGCCGGGTTGTCTGATTTGGAGGAGTGTTCTATGACATAGCAAAGGAGTCTAATGTTGTCATGAAACATACGTGTTTTCAGATAGCCTGCCTGTGTATTTCCAATCAGCTGTGGGAGCACGTTGTTTAATCTTGTGGCTAGGATTTTAGCATATATTTTGCAGTCTATGTTGATAAGTGAAATGGGGCGGTAGTTTTTTGGGGCCGCAGTGTGTCTTTGCCTTCCTTGGGTATGACAATTCTGTTTGCTTGTCTCATAGATTCTGTTACCTCCCCCTTCCTTCCGCAGTGGTTGAAGACTTTTTTTATGACCGGGAGGAGCTGATTTTAGAAGGTTTTAAAGAAAGGGGCTGTGTAGCCATCTGGACCTGGGGCTTTGTTGTCCTTCAGGGACCTGATAGCTATTGTAATCCCCTTGGCTTTTATGTCTTGACCTAGTAACCTGGCTTCCTCGTTTGATATCTTGGCAAGTTAAGTCTGTCTAAGTAGGCCCTGCAGCCGGCCTGGTCAAGAGTACCTTCTCTTTTATAGAGCTCTTGGTAGAATTCTATGAACGTGTGTAGGATGTCCTTATGTTGGGTGTGTGCGATGTTGCTTGCGTCTGTGATTGCTGAGATGCAGTGTTGTCTTTGCTTGTGCTTAAGATATGACGCTAGGATTTTCCCTGCCATGCTCACCTCGCAGAGGTTAATTTGTTTGTATTTTTTTTATCCATAGGCCTGCCCGTTCACTAAGAATTCTGATGAATTCGTACTTTTTCCCTATGAGCTCTACAAGCGTACCTGTGTTCTTAGTGTCCCCGATATGTCAGGTTTCTAGTTGTTTTATGTCTTTCCAGTTGGTCTAGCTGTGCTTTTGCTTCTCTATCTCGTCTGACTTTGATCTCAATTAGCGCTCCTTTAATCGTCGCATTAAGCGCATCCCACAGGCTTTTGGGACTTATGTCTGGTGTGTCGTTGTCTTTGATGTAGTCCCTGATGGTTTGCTCAATTCTGGTTTTGTCCTCCTGCTTTGCCATGACTATGTTGTTAATCCGCCATCTGCGGGTGGTGTGTTCATTGTGTCGACCTGCTAGTTGTAGACTGATGCATGAGTGGTCGGAGATTGTTCTTGCTGCGATTTCCCTGTGTTCTGTCAAGTGTGTGTGCGAGCCTGAGATGAGGATGTAGTCTATTCTACTGTAGGAGTTGTGTGGGTTGGAGTAGAAAGTATAAACCCTGGTGTTGGAAACGCCAAGGATCTTTCAGGTTAAATCTGTTGCATATGTTCTTTAGAGTGTTGTGCGAGGCGGGGGGCCGGACCTGGACATCGATTGTCTGTCTAGGGTGTATAGTCATGTCATTCGAGTAGCTTGCCTCCAATTTCTTCGATATCCCCTCCCAGTATGATGTGTCGTCTGTATTTGGTGCATATATGTTTGCTACTAGTATGGTTTTGGCGCCTCTCTTCAACTGAGTTATTAATAGTCTCCCTTCCTCGTCATGCTGTTCGTTTTCAATGGTTATCTTAGATTTTCTATTTATCAGTGTGATGACCCCACAATTCTTGCTGACTGCTGGAGAGCAGGCTACCTGTCCTATCCATCTCGCCCTAAGCTTAGTCACGTCCTCCCTGGAGAGTTTGGTTTCGGGTAAGAGAATGACATCTCCTTTAGTCGAGTACCTTCTTTCTCATAACCGGGTGGTTTAGACCCTATACGTTGAGGGAGACTATCTTAAGGTCTGCATGCAGGGCTGAGTTGTAATTCTGTGTCATGGCTTACAGAGTGTGGGTCTCGCTATTCTCCCCCCCAATTTCCTTTGTTTTTTCCTTTCATGGGCTCTACGTTGGTGTGGTGGCTACAGCGTATGGGCACCTTTGGCAAAGCTGCATGCGCCAGGGTGACTGGTTGTAGTGGCATAATCGTACAGGAAGGTCTATCAGAAAGTTTGGTGTGGGCATATACGTAGACGAGAAATAATAGACATACAGGATAGACAAGACAGACAAGACGACACCCCCCTGCCTCGCCCCCTCCCTACCCTCCCACCCTGAGAAAAAACATTGTGCTGTAGATGTGCGACTGCAAGATCCCTCCCGCCCGCCCCTATCCCGGGATATACTAGTTCACTATTATGGTTCTACCTTACTGAGTCTAAGCTTCAGACATTTATGGACAAGTTTATCTAATTAGCCGCTCTATTTAAGTGTAAAAATAAAGGATATAGTAAGTCTTATTTCTAATCGAGCCGGGCTCTTCTCCACTGTGCACGGCTCGGTTGCTCCTCCTGTATGGGCCGCACGTTTGGGCTCTGTAGACAAGTTTTATAATCTTTGACGTGCCAGTTCAAGTCCGTTTCTTCAATGGTCTTTTCCTGAGGTAGTCTTTGTTGTTACTGGCAGTTTAGCTTTGGTGTGTTCATGAGTTAGTTATTTTTTCTCTATGTTGTCTTGAGGTATTTGTGTTGTTCCTTACGTTTACTTCCCTACAGGTCACATGTACACCACAATGGGCTTTTAGGCTAGTCCTGAGTTGCTTTTGAATTACACCTTGTAGGTCCTGCCTAGTCCGTCGTTAGATCCGGAGAGGCGCTCCTCTTGCTCGACAAAGTCATTGTCGTCTCCATTTCCTGATGGCCTGGTCCTAGCAGGTATCCTGAAAGTTCCGCTAGATCTTCAAAAGATATGCGACATTCCTTTGTTGTTTACCCTGAATTTAGTGGGGCCAGCGAAGGCGAACGTGATATTTTCTTTCCTTAGTTTGTCTCTCTGGGCAAGAAATCCTTTTCTTATGTCTGCTGTAGCTTTCGAGTAATCTTGTGTGAGGATTATTTTGTGACCGTTCCATTGTAGATGTGGGTTTTTCCGAGCTACTCCAAAAATGGTGTCCGTGTGGTGTGAGCGTAGTGGTTTGCATATTATCGGTATCGGGCCCGATCTGTTTGTTAGTCTGAAGGCCGGGACTCTGTAGGCCTTGTCAAGCTCGAAGGGGTTCTTGAATTTGAGATTTGTGAGCTTGGGTATGAGTTTCTGTATGAGTGACATAAATGAGCTTGCTTTATCCTCCTCCTCTTCTGGTATTCCAAAGAATCCTTAAATTTCCTTTTCTGCTGCAGTCCTCGAACTCCGCTGCTTGTTTTTGGAGGTCTGTGGTTGCCTTCACTAGGGTGCCGATCGCTTTGATTGTGTGCTGGTTCCCGACTTCTATATCGCTGACTCGCTGCTCAACCACTGATAGCCTATTGTTTGCTACATGGATGTCTGCTCTGACAGCAGCCAGTTCAAGTTGGACTGCGTCTGTGTTTTTTTGTTGTTGTTTTGGCTAGGTCGTGGACTTCAGCCAGTCTTTCTAGTGTGCTGCTGATATCAGTCTTCTGTTTGATGGGAGACTCCGTATGTCCTTCAGGTTTGGTTTTTATTTGTAGTTGAGAGATTTTCCCCATCATTATCAGTCATGATTGTTAGCCCTCTCTTTGCTTGGAGCAGTTCGAATCTCTTGCTGCTGCTCTGTGGTACTGGCTGGTTTGCGTGCTCCTGTGGAAGTTCGCCCTGTGGCTCGCTGCCGCTGCACTTGTGTAACTTGCTTTTGGGTTTTGGTTTCAATGTTTCCTGCTTGGCCCTCTGTTTTGGCCCTGAGGCTCCTGGTGCGTTTGTTTTCTTGTGTAATGGGCCCCTGTGGCCCGTGTTGTCCGCCGTGACTGGACTTCATTAACTATGTGGGTATGACTTCTCTATTAGTAGCCCTGTTGGGTTTGTGGCAGTTTTGGCGGTTGTTTGTTCTGTGTGTCGATGAGAAGTCGCTTGGTGTGGTGTTGCTGCAGGTAGCCCCCGCTGGCCCCAAATGTGCGGGAATTGGCGGGCACTGTCCTCTCGGCCCCCCTCCTTCAGGACCTCTTCTTGGGTGGCGTTTACCCTTTTGTGGCGCTGTCTCTTTGTCTATGTCAGTTTCTGAGGCCCACTGGGGGGGGGTCTCCGTTGGATTCTCTGTTCGAATTCGCTGTTGCCGTTGTCGCTCTGTATATTTTTCAGCATTTTTCCCCGCCGGTCCACCTAGTTGCGCTCTCTTTGTGTGTGGGC
The DNA here is from genome assembly GCF_964263255.1 of Lissotriton vulgaris. NCBI lineage: Eukaryota > Metazoa > Chordata > Amphibia > Caudata > Salamandridae > Lissotriton > Lissotriton vulgaris. Next base: position 268,586,889 of record NC_141685.1, read on the forward strand.
CGTTACCTTCTTTGGCCGTTTTTGTTGGCGGTACACGTTGATTTCTCCTCTCTCCTCCATGGTTGATTCCCCCTTCTAACCTCATAGATGCTAGTAAGCATTCCTCCCCAGTGCTGCGCTGTCCATTGGAACTAGTGCTGAATGGACGTCCAATGGTCGTGCGCAGCACTGGGGAGGTAGTGCTGCCGTCGGCCAACGCACCGACGCAGCACTTAAGGGGTTAATGTCTTTTTTTTTTCTTTTTTCGGCAGATGTTGCTGCTCGAGTTGTTCTTTTTCTTTGCCGCTATTTGGCACTCAAGAGCGCGCAGGGTCTTGTTTTGTTTCCCGTTCGAGGTGTCCCCTGCCAGGGTGTGACTCCAAGATGGCGGCCCCCTGTATCTCTCTTTTAGTTTCGTTATCGTTTTTGCCCATTTTGTTTCGTCGCTTTGAGGGGGTTGCTTGTTTTCCCGGTACCTCCGGGTGACCGCGACTTTCAGGGCGTTCTAGGCCGGTTACGTGGTTTTTCAGGGCCCTCCAGATCGCCTTCCCTCTCCCGTGCACTCCCGCTCTGCTGTGTTTAGTGCGAAGCTCTCAGCTACTAGGCGCCATTTTGAGGGTGAGTTCATGTCCGGAGTCTTGTAGCTCCTTCTTTACAGCTTAGTTCTGCTCTTTTATTTGTGGGTCAACGCTAGTGTGGCCCACCCTTCTTCCTCTTGCTTCACCCTCCTGGTCTCGCAGCTCTCGTTCGTCTTTTGGCTTTGCGGCTTTCCCTGCTCCGCACCGCACCCCTCTCAAGATGGCCGCCCCCTTCTGCGCTTTCAGTTTTGTTTTTCCCGCGACGCTTTGTCCGGGGTGAGGGAGATTCTGTGGGTCTTTCTCGGTCAGATGGTGCTGGTGTCGGGAGAGGTGGGGTGTTTTGCACTAAACTCGCAGACTGTGGATCCTCTCCTTTATCTCCGATGCCTCCGTCTCGTCTCTTGAGCGGGTCACTCAGATCATATGTGCCATTTTGGGTCTCCCATTTACTCCTGGGCTCCCGCTTCTGGTACCTCGCTTTTCGGTGTCACAGCTGCTCACATGATTCCTGTAGAATAGGCCCTTCTGTTCGCTGGGTGTTCCGATTCTTTCTGCGCTAGTTCGTTTTCCTTTAAGCGTGCTGGAAACACGCTTTGACTCGCTTCTTATCCTGGGGTGTAGCAGAGCTCTGGACTCAGGCAACTCTCCACATTGCCGTCCAAACGACACCCCTGGCAAATCAGTCTTGACCTTGCTTCTCGAGGGAACAGTTCAACCCGAACTTCAAGCCAGGTCTTCCATGGACGGAAACAAGCATCCTGGGACCGGTTTCGGGGTATTATCCCTCATCAGCCAGGCTAGCTTGAATATAGTGGCACAGTGAGCAAGAGACCCACGTTTGGGCATACCTGTCATCTTAGGGTAAAAAGTGCTACGCAAACAAATGATGGCCGGAATGCTGAATAAATCATACATTCACCCCCGTCAAGAAGTGTGCACTGTGTCACAGTGCAGGTCCTTATGTTATTGCGGAGGAAGCGGTCCTGATAGATGTGACTTTAGCTGCACAAGTTATGGGTGACAGATTCTTATGCCTCTGTGGGTCTTTCTGTGCCTGCTCTGCGAATCTATGGGATGTGCAAGTAAACAGCAATGCTGTTGGACAAGTTGTGTCTGCAATGTGTAACACAGATTTATACACAGCTATTAAACGCATTGTGACTGCTTTGTGTAACACAGATGTATGCACAGCTGTTGTACACTTTGTGCCTGCTCTGTGTAAACTGGATGTGTGCCCAGTTGTTGGAGGCGTTGTAAACTGCTCTGTGTAACATGAATGTATGCACAGCCATTGGGCACTTTGTGCCTGCTCGGTGTAAAATGGATGTGTGCACAGTTTTTGGACACGTTGTAACTGCTCTGTGTAACATCATGGATGTGTGCAAAGCTGTTGGGACACATTCTAACTGTTCTGTGTAACATGGATGTATGCACAGCTGTTGGACACTTTATGCCCGTTCAGTGTAAAATGGCTGTGGCAAAGCTGTTGGACACGCTCTAACCGCTCTGCGTCACATGGATGTGTGCAAAGCTGTTGTACACGTTCTAACTGCTGTGTGTAACATGGATGTGTGCACAGCTGTTGGACAAGTTATAGCTGCTCTGTGCAACATGAATGTGTGCACAGCTGTTGGACACATTATAGCTGCTCTGTGTAACATGAATGTGTGCACACCTGTTGTACACATTGTAACTGAGCTGTGTAACATGGATGCGTGCACTGCTCTTGGACATGTTGTTCCTGCTGCGTGTAACAGGAATGTGTGCACAGCTGTTGGACATGTTGCGCCTGTGTAGTAACAGGGATGGGCACACAGCTGTTGGACACGTTGTGCCTGCTCTGTAATGTATGTATGCACAGCTGTTCGGCACGTTGTACCTGCTCTTTGTAACAGGGATGTATGCACAGCTGTTGTGTGCACAGCTGCTTGACATGTTGTTCCCTCTGTGTGTAACAGATGTGTGCACACCGATGGACATGTTGTTCCTGCTGCAGTAACAGAGATGTGCGCACAGCTGTTGAACACATTATTCCTTCCAGGTGTGACAAGGATGTGTGCACAGCTGCTGGACCCGTTCCTGTTCTGTGTAACAGGTTTGTGTGAACAGATGTTGTGTGCACTGCTGCTGGGCATGTTGTACCTGCTCCGTGTAACAGGGAATGTGGGCACAGCTATTGAATGCACTGTTGCTGGACATGTTGTGTAACAGTGATGTGTGCACAGCTGTTGCACACTTTGTACTTGTTCCATGTAACAAGGATGTAGGCACAGCTGTTGGACATGGTCTGCTTAATATAGAAATAGGGATGTGTGCACAATGCGCCTGCTCGGTGTAAAGGATGCATGCACAGCTGTTGGACATGTTGTACCTGCTCTTTGTAACATGGATGTGTGCAAAGCTCTTGGACATGTACCTGCTGTTGCTCATGTTGTACATGGTCTGTGTAACCGGTACATCTGCACCGATATTGCTTAGGTTGTACATGGTCTGTGTAACCGGTATATGTACACTGATGTTGCTCATGTTGTACATAGTCTGTGTAACTCGTATGTACACTGTTCTTGCTGTGTTGTACTTGCTCTGCGCAAGGGCAAAGTGTACACTGCTTTTGCTAGTGTTGCATATGTTGTGGGTGTCACAGAATCTGTCCTGCTTGGCGTGACCCACCACGTACCTGGTAAGCGGATCCGAAGGCAGCCAGCCCCACAGGGCTCTAAGTGGACTTGGGGGTGGGGGGGTATAAAAAAGGTGTGGCCTATGTAATTAAGGGTGTGGCTTAATATGCAAAGTAAACATCTGCGCTTCTTATAGTGTCCTGCTTGACCCATACTGTGCTGGTCGACTGATATTTCCCTGCTTCTCTGAGCTTTCTGTTATTGCATCTAGATATACAACACAAAAACTGAGATCCATCTAAAACAAGCCAGCACTATTGACTTTGTAAATGATTGTTAAATGTTTAAGATAAATGAGCAAAAACAATGTTTTTCTTGTAATATTGGAAATGCTTCAAATATGAAATTATGAGACTGTGAATTACGCATTTCTGTGGTCTATGGAAGGTGTAGTGGATCACTTGCCTTCAAACCACATTCCTCTGAACTCTGTGTTAGACACTCCTGCACTTTTTCTCTTCACATCTTCCTGAAATCCTTCCTCTGCATATCTCGCACCTCATCTTTCTTCTTCAGCACTTTTCACTCTCCCTTGTGTGTACTTACTCGCATCTCCTTCACTTCACTACCCCAACACACAAGGCACCCATTCACTTGTACACCTTGTCAATATTTTAAACACTGTTTATCTCCTTCACATACATTTGTATTGAATCACGATTTCACTGCAATATGTGACCATTGCACTGTGCGATCTGCAGAGAGGCCAAGGATTGGATGAACATGAATTCTTGAAAATCTTTTTAACTGACTGAGAGTCACTGTGAGAAACTCACACTGCCTTCAGCCTCAACTGCAGAGATCTCAATTGTGGCCTGTTATAAACAACTGGAGGGGCCGGAGACGCAGGTCAAAGTAGGTACTAGAGTAATATATTAAGTAAAACATGTGAATATAAACAAGAACTAAATCGCTGACTTAGATTACCTTAACATGTGTTATATTCACTGTTCAGAAATCGATCAGTGTTTTTTGATTGTTGCGTTAAGAACATTATATTAGAGCCTGTAGGAGCTGTGTCATTGTTAGCTTTTCATTATTACCAGGGCTGAGACCAGGGACGGATTGGCACTGCGGGCACGGGCCGGTGTCTCAGTGGGTCGGTTTTCACCCCTTTACCAGTCCACAGAGAGCACTGACAGGGAGAGGAAAGGAGCTTCGCTGTGCGCCTGGCCGTTCAGCGATTATCAGCTGTGACCTCTCCTTGACCCCCTGCCCAGCCAAGCAATCATGCTGATGTTGGGCTGGGGAGGGGTGATTGTGTGCCAGTATCAGCCTCCCAGGGGGCCAGGTGTTGCTCATGCCTATGAGCCATTTCCACCTTGGCCCCACGCAGCCCAGAAACAGTGTTTACAATAACACCTCGCCCACAGCCCTTCTCATTCAGGGCCTAGTGGGCAGGAAGAATGGGTCTCACTATGGGGGCCAGGTGATGTGGGGAACTCGCACCATCATTACCTTAGCCTCCCCCTCACCCAAATGGATGGCCCAGAAGCTGTGTTTTTGTTTTAGCCCCTCTCCTGACACACCATTGCCCTGAGGCAGTGAAGGGCTGGGGAGGGCTGAGTAATTTACAAATAGTTGGGGCCTCACTGTTTTTCAGGTGCGCCTGCGCTGGAGGGCTGGCGAATAATTTTTTAAGCGAAAGGGGCCTCGCTGTTTTCAGGTGCTCCTGCGCTGGAGGGCTAGGGAATCATTTTTTAAGAGAAAGGCGCCTCTCTGTTTTCAGGTGTTCTGCACTGGAGGGCTGGGGAATAATTTTTTAAGAGAAATTGGCCTCGCTGTTTTTCAGGTGCTCCTGCTCTGGAGGGCTGAGGAATAATTTTGTAACAGAAAGGGTCCTTGCTGCTTTCAGATGCTCCTGCGCTGGAGGGCAGGGGGATAATTTTTTAAGAGAAATGGGTCTCGCTGTTTTTCAGGTGTTCCTGCGCTGGAGGGCTGAGGAATAATTTTGTAATAGAAAGGGTCCTTGCTGCTTTCAGATGCTCCTGCGCTGGAGGGCAGGGGGATAATTTTTTAAGAGAAATGGGTCTCGCTGTTTTTCAGGTGTTCCTGCGCTGGAGGGCTGAGGAATAATTTTGTAATAGAAAGGGTATTTGCTGCTTTCAGATGCTCCTGCGCTGGAGGGCAGGGGGATAATTTTTTAAGAGAAAGGGGTCTGGCTGTTTTTCAGATGCTCCTGCGCTGGAGGGCTGGGAATAATTTGGTAATAGAAAGGGGTCTGGCTGTTTTTCAGGTGTTCAGCTTGTAGGCATTGTCATCTTGGCCCTGTGTCCTTCACAAGAACAATATCCTCTCACTTATTCCTTGTGTGTTTCATGAAAGGGCACGCCCCGCAAATGTGGGCCACTTTTTTCGTCAGTGCCCGGGCCAAATTGTGATCCCAATCCGACACTGGCTGAGACCCAGAGGGACCTGTCCCACTTAAAGCCCTAGGTTTACAATCTGGCACCTTTGGTAAACAAGTCTACATTGGCAGCGCACCCTGGTGTGTTTCCACGACTCACCACACACACCACCTTCACCCACTAACTGTGAAGAGGAGGCCTTAGGATCTGACAGTAATCTGAGGTGTACCTGGTTCAGCTTGACCCAGAGCCCATAGCTGTTGCAGTATTCATCCCCAGTGGCCCGGATGCACCCGCCTCTCTTCACCTCGATGCTTCCCCGGGACAGCTTCTTCTGGCTCTGCTTGCCGTCGGATGGGGAAGCATAGACCGGCAGGAAGGTGCCCCTGCTCGCCGAGGAAGAGGAGGGCGAGGAGGAGTCCTTGCAGATCTTGTACTGGACCTCGGAGGGCACATAGCACAGAGCCTCGGGCAGGGGCTGCCCCCCTCGGAAGCAGGCGATGCAGTCCAGGAGGAAGCGGATCCTGCCCAGCAGCAGGTGCGGGGAGTCCTGCTCCACCATCAGGAAGCGCTAGGGTCCTTCCCGGGCGAGGCTTCGAGGCGCCTTGGACTGCAGCACTAAGGGTGTGGCTCCGGGGCCGATGGCTGCGTGTCAGTCCCTGATGCAGGCAGGTCTGGGGGCCTGTGGTCAGACTCCGTCAGTGCACTGGGGGCCCTCCCGGATCCCTGCAGTCCTGGGAGTACCCGGGTCAGCCGTCCCACCGCTGCCGCAGGGGCGATGGCAAGCCAGGTCGGTCTGTGTGTCTGCCGGCACCGCCCTGCGCCCCCGGCCCCTTCGCCAGTCCGCGGTGTCTGCAGAGACCACGGCGCTGCCTCGAGCGACCGGTAACTCTACTCGTTGAGTGCGCTCCAACTGCCAGAACTTCCTGGTCATGGAAACGGACGTAGGACTGTCCCGGACCAGCCAGAAGGCACAGGAGCGCGCGGCAGGGATGCTCCTCGCCCTGCCTTTAGCATCAACAGGGACTATTGAGAGGCAGGTCTGGCACAAAAGAAAACGAAGTACACAAATGAGCTCCCGCAGAAGGAAATACTGTTAGGAAACAGGGCTATATGTAACATGAAGTTAAAGGGGGTGTATGTGCATGAAGTCGTCGAACTTGGATGCAAATTTACTAAGTTTCTATGCAAAGCAGTGCACAAAGTGCTTTGCTGCATTGCGTAAAAGAGAGAGAACAGCGCCATAACTACTAAGATCTAGCACTATTTTCTTGCTTTACTTTAGGCAACTTTCCAATGCAAATTATGATTTGTGTTGGAAAGTAAACCCAACAACACTTTGCACTGGGTTTGTGTCACAAAAGTAAAGACAAACTGGTGAGCATTGTTACTAAAATATCTGGACCCAAGAATACCTTGACTGAGTAGTGTCACATTCATGACGCTGTCAGAAGTGTGATGCACTTGTTTTACGTTGTACACAATAGCTCAGATTTACCAACACTTTGTGACAAGCATGTGTCTTCCACTGCAAAACTTATGCTTGACAGAACACGTGCACCCTTGCTCTCTGGTACAAGGGCGTGTACATTGGCGCATGGCAGCATAAAGTGCACCAGCACAGGAAGAGAGGAAAACAGCACCATAGCTTACTAGATATGATGCTGCTTTGCTCACTCTCTTTCACTCAACTGTATTGCATAACAGTTAGTAAATCTTCCTCAGCGTTCACAATAGTTACACCAAATGGCATTAGCTTTATTAATGCTACAGGCAGAAGGAGACTCTTTATGCACTTGCATAGCAAGTTGAGTTACACTCTATATCCGTGTGTGCGTTGTTCCAGAGTCAGGCCTTCTAAGCCTGCTCACATGCGCTCTTATCAAAATCTCAATGGTGACAAGGTAGTCACCGTGTTTGCGTGGCAAACCCTTGGCCAATGACTGATGCTGGTATTCCTGCCCACCCTCACTACTCACTGGTGGCACTCCAACTGCACTCTACAACCCTGGTACTCAACTGGTGAGTGCATGCACACATGCTGCAGACCGCTATCAACCCACTTCTCACATTAATATGGGTATGCGAGAGCTGTCCATGTGACCGTGATCCATTCTGTGACATAAGTGACTAAGGAGTCTAGAGGTTGTGATGTCTCCCGCCTGCACTGAGTGATACTCATGGACTGACACACTGCAATTCTTACATACTACCACAAGGGTGAGCATTGCAAGATTTCACGAAGTCGAGGACAGACTGGAGCCAGGTGTAGGACTATTAGGAATAGACATTTCCTAATTTCGATTTCCTGCGAATCACAATTAGGGAATTGCTATTTCTAATGCTTGAAACTCTTGAGTTTCATTAGCGATTCCCAAGGGATTGCAAGTAGACCTACCGCATGCATGTGAATGAGGTAGGTCTCAATTTGCGATCCACTAGAATTTGCTGCTATCACAGGGATAGTGGCCTGCTAGGGTCAGCAGACCACCATGTCTGTTATTGCTTTTAAATAAAGCAAACGTTTTTCTAAAATGCAGTCTGCTTTCCTTAATGGAAACATTTAAGTTTCATTTTTTAAGAATAGGTAGTGGTCCCATGGACATACAAATCAATCAATCAATCAGCAAAATTTGTAAAGCGCACTACTCACCCGCTAGGGGCATAAGGTGCCAGGGTGTAGGGGGTGCGGGGGGGGGGTGGAGTCGCTACTGCTCGAACAGCAAGGTCTTGAGTTGTTTCCTGAAGGAGAGATGGTCCTGGGTCAGCCGTAGGAGGGTGGGGAGGGATTTCCATGTCTTGGCCGCCAGGTAGGAGAAGTATCTTCCTCCGGCGGTGGACTTGCGAATTCGTGGGATGGAGGCGAGGGCGAGGATGGCGGATCGGAGCTGGCGGGTGGGCGTGTAGAACGTGAGGCGACTGTTGAGGTATTTTGGGCCCATGTCGTGGAGAGCCTTGTGTGCGTGGGTGAGGAGCCTGAACGTGATCATCTTGCTGACGGGGAGCCAGTGCAGGTCTTTCAGATGGGCCGAGATGTGGCTGCGACGGGGAATGTCCAGGATGAGTCGTGCAGAAGCGTTCTGTATGCGCTGGAGTCTTTTCTGGAGTTTGGTTGTGGTACCGGCGTAGAGGGTGTTCCCGTAGTCCAGGCGGCTGGTGACGAGGGCCTGGGTGAGTGTCTTCCTGGTTTCGGTGAGGATTCACTGGAAGATCTTTCGCAGCATGCGCAAGGTGTTGAAGCAGGATGACGAGACGGCGTTGACTTGCTTGGTCATCGTGAGGGAAGAGTCCAGGATGAAGCCCAGGTTGCGTGCATGGTCCGTTGGCTTGGGTGCGGTACCCAGGGCAGGGACCCCACCAGGAGTCGTCCTAGGCAGAAGGGAATGGTCCCACGATGAGGACTTCCGTCTTGCCTGAGTTCAGTTTCAAACGGCTGAGCTTCATCCATTCCGCGACGTCTTTCATTCCTTCCTGGAGGCTGGCTCTGGCGGAGGCGGGGTTGTTGGTGAGGGAGAGGATCAGTTGGGTGTCGTCGGCGTAGGAGATGATGTTAAGGTTGTGTTGGCGTGCGATGGCTGCGAGAGGGCTCATGTAGACGTTGAAGAGGGTGGGCTGAGTGAGGATCCTTGCGGAACGCCACAAATGACTTCAGTGGCCGCGGATCGCAACTGTGGGAGGTGGTCTCTCTGGGTTCTTCTGTCGAGGAACGAGATGATCCACTCCAGGGCCGCTCCTTGGATTCCGGTGTTACTGAGGCGCTGTATCAGGGTGCGGTGGCATACGGTGTTGAAAGCTGCTGAGAGGTCTAGGAGGATGAGGGCAGCAGTTTCCCTGTTGTCGAGCAGGGACCTGATGTCGTCGGTAGCTGCGATGAGAGCGGTCTCGGTGCTGTGGTTTGCTCGGAAACCGGACTGTGAGGGGTAGAGGGATCCGTTTGTCTCGAGGAAGGCGGAGAGTTGTTTGTTGACTGTCTTCTCGATTACTTTGGCCGGAAAAGGGAGGCGCGAGATGGGGTGGAAGTTCTTGAGGTCCGTGGGGTCCGCTGTGGGTTTCTTCAGGAGGGCGCTCAGCTCGGCATGTTTCCATCTCTCCGGGAAGGTGGCAGATGCGAAGGAGCTGTTGAGGATGTTCCGGAGTTGGGGTGCGATGATGGAGGCGGCTTTGTTGAAGATGTGGTGTGGGCAGGGGTCGGTTGGGGAGCCGGAGTGGATGGTGTTCATCAAGCGGTGGTGTCTTCGGTGCTGACAGGGGTCCAGGTGCAGAGAGTGGTGGTGGGGGGCGTTGGTTCGGTGGTTGGGTGCATGTTCTGTGCGCCGAAGCTGTCGTGTATGATGACGATCTTGCGGTGGAAGAACGAGGCGAGTGAGTCGCAGAGGTCTTATGAGGGTGTGATGTCGTTGTTGCAGGCGCTGGGGTTGGAGAGTTCTCTAACGATGCTGAAGAGTTCCTTGCTGTTGTGGGTGTTGTTGTCCAGTCGTTCTTTGAATGTTGTCCTTTTGGTGGTGCGGATCAGCTGGTGGTGTTTGCGGTTGGCGTTCTTGAGGGCTGTCATGTTTTCTGTTGTCTGGTTGTGGCACCAGGCTTTCTCGAGGGTGCGGCAGGTTTTCTTGGAGTTTTTGAGGTCGTTGGTGAACCGCAAGGCTTTCCTGCTGCCGGGTCTGCTGGGAGGGTTCTTCAGTGGTGCAAGGTCATTCGCACAGTTGGTGAGCCACTGTGTGAGGTTGCGGGCTGCTTCGCCGGGGTCCGTCGTGTCGGTGGGTGGGTTCTGGCTGAGGGCGTTGGTGAGCTGGTCGGCGGTGATGTTGCTCCAGCTTCTGCGGGGAACCTGTTGCGGTTGGTGGTGGGTCGTGGTTCTCCTGAAGTTGAAGTGGACGCAGCTGTGATCTGTCCTGTGTAGTCCGGTGGAGTGGCTGAAGGAGATGTGCTTGCTGGAGGAGAAGATGGGGTCAAGCGTGTGGCCGGCGTAGTGTGTGGGGGGGGAAACATCCATCACAATGCAACTTTTATAACGCACAACCATTACAACGCAACTTTTACAAGGCAAGATCCATTACAACGCATGCCATTACAACGCAGATGTCTTTACTACGCATGCCATTACAACGCATTTATGGGTATTTTTTTTTACTTATATAATGTTTTAAATTTATTTTTTGTTATAATTTTTAAAAATTGTATATTAAATCCATACTAATATAATAAAGAGAGAGCCCAAACCTTTGAGGCGGGTAATCTCAGGAACCACAGCACCAATCACAACACCCAAAGGGTGTTGCAGCAGAAGGACATAGGCTATGCAGATGCCCACCATATACATTTAAAAAGTAAAAGAACCATGCCAGAAAAGTAGTCCCTTGTGGGCGTGTCTGCGTTGTGCTGTGGGGGTGTGACAAATGCTGGGGGTCTATGGTACGTTCCGCCCTTCGTGCTGGACTGTTCCCATGAGGCACAGGGTCAAGGCTGATTTGCATATGGCCATGTCTGAACTGGGGTGGTGTGGAGCGCAAAAAAACGATGTATTTAGGACCAGATCTCTGTACTGGGGTGAATGTATGACATTGTTCTGCATTATGTCCATCAACTGTTGTTTTTGCATTTGTCACCCGAGTGGAATGGGTATGCTCAGACGTGAGTCCCATGCTCTCCACACCACTGGAGTCAAGCTATCGTGGATGAAGACGGCTGATAGCCAGAAATCGGTCCTAGGATGCTTGAGTCTGGTCCAGGAAAGACATGGCTTGGCAGTCCGGCCTGGAATGTTCCCATGAGGCACAGGGTCAAGGCTGATTAGCATATGGCCACGTCTGAACTGGGGTGGTGTGGAGTGCAAAAAAAAATGATGGATTTAGGCCCAGATCTCTGTATTGGGGTGAATGTATGACATTGTTCTGCATTCTGTCCATCAACTGTTGTTTTTACATTCCACCCTTCATGACATGTCTCATATCGTGTGCTGGGGGTGTGGGTGTGGGCGTGTGCAGGTCGCGCGTTGTGTCAAATATTTCATTGGTTTTTCATCCCAGGTTCTGTACATTCCAGCTCCGGGTGTCCACCCTTCTCCCTTTAAATACCCCTGCATCCCATAATCAAAACCCACCCTTACTCCTTAAAATACCCCAACACCCTTAAACACTAACCCATCTTAACCCTATAAATATACCCTGTACCCCAAAACCCAAACCTATACCCAAATCCTAAAAATACCCCAAAAACCAAACCTACCCCTTAACCCTAAAATACCCCTGTACCCTATAACCCAAACCTAGCCCTGAACCCTTAAAATACCCCTGTACCACAAAACCCAAACCTACCCCTGAACCCTAAAAATACCCCTGCACCCCAAAACCCAAACATAGCCCTGAACCATAAAAATAACCCTGTACCCCAAAACCCAAACCTAGCCCTGAACCCTTAAAATACCCCTGTACCCCAAAACCCAAAACTACCCCTGAACCCTAAAAATACCCCTATACCCCAAAACCCAAACCTAGCCCTGAACCCTAAAAATACGCCTGTACCCCAAAACCCATACCTATCCCTAAACGCTAAAACTACCCCTGTACCCCATAACCCCAAACTATATCTGAACCCTTAAAATACTCAAACACCCCAAAACATATACCTCAGTACCCCAAAAACATACACCCCTATACCCATACTTACCTTATCCAAACATTAAAAATAAATCATGCTTTTACCATTCATGCATTTACAACGAATGTCATTGTAAATGTATGCGTGGTTAAAGAATATAAAATGTAATGCCATGCGTTATAATGGCATTGCGGAGTCATGGTACTTTCATAATGAAAGTATGTAGAGTGATGGTCTGCGGAAAGAAAGTTGCGGAATAATGGGTGTTTACCCTCCTCCGGTAAGTACATTGGTGGCACGGCGGCCCACATCTCCAGCAACATACTTATATTTTTTCAACACCGATTTGAAAAATGCACAGTTTCTCTCATTGATGGCCAGCACCGACATACACTTTTAGACACACCTTCCGCCACAAGTTCTAGAATTGCGAACTTTAGAGCTGGGGAGCTACGTTCGAATCTGGGCATCAGGTCAACATCCTGTGATTCCAGGCAAATTGCTTTGTCTCCCCGTGCCTACCACAAACTAATGTGTTCTTCTGTAATGTAAATTGTGCTCATGCCATGTTGTCGAGTTCGCGCTATAGAATATTGCAAGGAAAAATAAAGTAAGGAAACTCGAGTTCACACACTACTGAATGCACACTCTTAAGTGCATCAGCAGTGCACTGTGAATCGGAGCGTTTCACAGGCATGTCAGAGATAAGAAATGCTATCAAAACGAAATCCTACAAAACAATATACACCTGGCCGTCAGCAATTCATACCCGGACAACGTCGGGACGGGCTGCTAGTCCATACTAATATAATAAAGAGAGAGCCCAAACCTTTGAGGCGGGTAATCTCAGGAACCACAGCACCAATCACAACACCCAATACAACGTTGGAAAGGGCAGTTGCAGCAGAAGGACATAGGCTATGCAGACGCCCACCATATACATTTAAAAAGTAAAAGAACCATGCCAGAAAAGTAGTCTCTTGTGGGCGTGTCTGCGTTGTGCTGTGGGCTTGTGCTGGGGGGGCGTGACAAATGCTGGGGGCATGTTGTACGTTCCGCCCTTCGGGCTGAACTGTTCCCATGAGGCACAGGGTCAAGGCTGATTTGCATATGGCCGAGTCTGAATTAGGGTGGTGTGGAGTGCAAAAAAACGATGTATTTAGGCCCAGATCTCTGTACTGGGGTGAATGTATGACATTGTTCTGCATTCTGTCCATCAACTGTTGTTTTTACATTTGTCACCCCGAGTGGGATGGGTATGCTCAGACGTGAGTCCTATGCTCTCCACACCACTGGAGTCAAGCTATCCTGGCAGAAGACGGCTGATAGCCAGAAGTTGGTCCTAGGATGCTTGAGTCCGGTCCAGGAAAGACATGACTTGGTATTTCGGTCTGGAATGTTCCCATGAGGCACAGTGTTAAGGCTGATTTGCATATGGCCATGTCTGAACTGGGGTGTTGTGGAGTGCCAATAAAATGATAGATTTTGGCCTAGATTTCTATATTGGGGTGAATGTATGACATTGTTCTGCATTCTGTCCATCAACTGTTGTTTTTACATTCTGCCATTCATGCCATGTCTCATATCGTGTGCTGGGGGTGTGGGCGTGTGCGGGTCGCGCGTTGTGTCAAATATTTCATTGTTTTTTCTTCTCAGATTCTGTACATTCCAGCTCCGGGTGTCCACCCTGCTCCCTTTAAATATCCATGCACCTCATATCAAAACCCACCCTTACTCCTTAAAATACACCAACTCCCTTAAACACTAACCCATCTTAACCCTATAAATATACCCTGTACCTCAAAATCCAAACCTATACCTAAATCCTAAAAATATCCCTGTACCCCAAAAACCGAACCTACCCCTGAACCCTAAAATACCCCAGTACCCCAAAACCCAAACCTAGCCCTAAACCCTTAAAATACCCCTGTACCCCAAAATCCAAACCTACCCCTGAACCCTAAAAATACCCCTGCACCCCAAAACCCAAACCTAGCCCTGAACTATAAAAATAACCCTGTACCCCAAAACCCAAACCTACCCCTGAACCCTAATACCCCTGTACCCCAAAACCCAAACCTAGCCCTGAACCCTAAAAATACCCCTGTACCCCAAAACCCAAACCTAGCCCTGAACCCTAAAAATACGCCTGTACCCCAAAGCCCATACCTATCCCTAAACGCTAAAACTACCCCTGTACCCCATAACTCAAAACTATATCTGAACCCTTAAAATACCCAAACACCCCAAAACATATACTTCAGTACCCCAAAACATATACCCCTAAACCCATACTTACCTTATCCAAACATTAAAAAAAAACATGCTTTTACCATTCATGCTTTTACAACGAATTTCGTTGTATATGTATGCGTGGTTAAAGCATATAAAATGTAATGCCATGCGTTATAATGGCATTGCGGAGTCATGGTACTTTCATAATGAAAGTATGCGGAGTGAAGGTCTGCGGAAAGAAAGTTGCGGAATAATGGGTGTTTACCCTCCACCGGTAAGTACATTGGTGGCACGGCGACCCACATCTCCAGCAACATACTCATATTTTTTCACCACCCATTTGAAAAATGCACAGGTCTCTCTCATTGATGGCCAGCACCGACATATACTTTTAGACACACCTCCCGTCACAAGTTCTGGAATTGCGAACTTTAGAGCTGGGGAGCTACGTTCAAATCTCGGCATCAGCTCAACATCCTGTGATTCCAGGCAAATTGCTTTGTCTCCCCGTGCCTACCACAAATTAATGTCTTCTTCTGTAATGTAAATTGTGCTCATGTCATGTTGTCGAGTTCGCGCTATATAATATTGCAAGGAAAAATAAAGTAGGGAAACTCGAGTTCACACACTACTGAATGCGCACTCTTAAGTGCATCAGCAGTGCACTGTGAATGGGAGCGTTTCACAGGACTGTCACAGATAAGAAATGCTATCAAAACGAAATCCTGCAAAACAATATACTACTGGCCGGCAGCAATTCATACCCGGACAACGTCGGGACGGGCTGCTAGTATAATCATAAAAGGAAAGAAGTTCAAGTAATAAAAACATTGAAAAGAAAATGAATTGGAGTCCTTATTCAAAGAGGAACCAACATAGAGTGCCTGTTGGGGATGTAACCAATGACCCATTGGTCACACTTCTAGTTATCAAACTTTTGAGAAACCAGAGGGAAACATATGACACCATGAAGAGATAAGTGGTTCACTGGTTTTCCAGAAATACCGATGTTAGGGCACATACGCTATACCAGGATATAATTATGTGAAGGAGAACTGATTGGGTGGGTACATCTAGGAAATGATGTCAAGGAGACTGCATAGTGGTGAACTTCCGAAGTAAAAAACTAGTGGGGGAGATATTAAAAAATCTTTTGCATCGTGAAAATGGAGAATGGCTGGATGCTACAAATTCTATAATGGCTGTTCCCTTGGGTTTTTTCTATAGAGCAAACCATGATAGTATTATGGCAAATGTTAGATTTAATTCGCCTCAGTTTATGCCATTGTATAATAGATATTCGCCACTGCGGAGATGTAGTGAAATTGATTGACATATAATTGTTGACTAATTAGATGGGATTGAGGAGCAAGAAATTGTTCATGGTCAATTAGATGGTGATAATATAGATTATATTGGGGACTTTGGTCCAAGAGAACTTTTTCCCAAAACTACGGGAAATGTCAATTTCCCTAAATTAACACCTTCAGTGCTGATGACAAAGCCAGCTCGTCATGGGTGTTACCTGTGCTGTGCTTATGACGAGCTGGCTTTGTCATAAAACAATGATTATCAAAGAAGTCAGCACAGGAGGGGAAAACGCCTAGCAGCCAAGGTGTTAAATACTCATAAGAAAAATTTTAAAGAAATATCGTATTTAGAGATTTTAGACCCACCTGTAAATGACCATAGAAATAGCATCCCCCTTAGTTTATTACCGAAAGATGAATCTAGATTACACCACAGAGAGCTCTTGAAAATTAGGACGTGGAATATCGCAGGCATTAAGAATAATATGTATGATATTAATTGGCTACAGATGCTGGATGATTCTAGAGTGGTATTATTACAAGAAACCTGGGGCGTTGAACCTTTTTGTATGAATGGCTACCAGACAATTTGCACCAACGCCACTCCCTCTAAAATGGGAAGGGCTAAGGGTGGTCTTGCTACATTAATAGCAGTTACTTCGTCTTTGATTTTAAAGAAAACCTTTATTTCATCACAATATTACCAGTTTGTATACCTTCCTTCAAATAGAAATCAGGCAATAGTTGTAGTAAACTTTTATAACAACTTATTTGATAATACAAAGAGTAAGGTATTAGTCTACTAGAGAAGGATTTGCCCCTCTTCTTATAGGGGGTGGTAGGGGATTACTATTTAGTTTGGGCGGGAATTTTAACTGTGCTAAATGTGATTATGAGGTAGGTGAACCCTGTGGATACAGTGATCATTATGGTGATAAGATTCCACATTTTCCGCATGACTTGTATGAGGAAGCTATCAACAAGGTGATACATAAATACGATCTGTTTTAGAACCGAATATACTAGATGGGGAATTAAATATTCCCACTTTTGTAGGAGCAAGGTCATCATCAAACATAGATCATATTTTAATATCAGCGAATGTTAGAAATTTGGTTGGAAAAGTCTTTATAAATATTAGTTTGTTTAGTGATCATTACCCTTTAAGTGTGACATTGAAAATAAACTTGTCAAAAAAATTACGAGGAAAGATAATGGATGCTGATATTGATACACAAGGTAACAATGGTGTCTCCATAAAATGGGCGGGTGTTAATCCAGTTATATTCATGGAAAACATTAAAGAAAAAAACGCAAAAAGACTTAGAAACCTGCTTGATAGCTCTTCAACTGAAACAGCTACCATAATCGCCTTTTCTAATATTACTAAGGAAATCGCAGGTAATTTAATAAATAAAAGGAGGAAGAAATCCTGTGATTCTTACCCTAGATGGTTTAGCCATGAGTGTACGAGGTTGAATGGGGATTTGAAACTGGCCCTTCAACAAAAACCTAGAGATCCTCATAGGATAAGCACCGCAAGAAAAGACTATAAACAAACCTTGGAAAAAAGAACAAGCATTTACAATCCAATGGTCTCGTCATTATTAAAGGTAGAGCTATTGGCATTGCTCATGACATTTGTTTTCTTCTTTTTTAACATAAATAAATGGTATTGTCATTTACAATGGCAATAGGTGAGCATTAGAGAGTAGTAGAGAGCATTCACAGAGCCACACACACACACACACACACAGAGCTCCACACACACACACACACACATAGCCACCCACCCACACACAGAGAGAGCCACCCACTGACAACACACAGAGAGAGCCACCCACACACACACACACACACACAGCGCCACCCACACACACACACAGCCACCCACACACAGAGAGCCACACACACACAGAGAGCCACCCACACACAGAGAGCCACCCACACACAGAGATCCACCCACACACAGCCACCCACACACAGCCACCCACACACACAGCCACCCACACACACAGCCACCCACCCACACACACACACAGCCACCCACCCACACACAGAGCCACCCACCCACACACAGAGCCACCCACCCACTCACAGAGCCACCCACCCACACACAGAGCCACCCACCCACACACAGAGCCACACACACACACACACAGAGCCACACACACACACAGAGCCACACACACACTTAAACACCTCTAGCTAACACAAAGCCTTTCCACTTAGCATACATTTGCACGGACAGTGCACAGCCACAAACTGTCTCATCCTGCAGTAGATCAATGATACATGCCGCATCTGGAGCACCTTTCCATTCAACATGCAGGCACGCAGAATGCAACTGGGGAATTTCAAGTGCAGCAAAGCATTGTACTGTACTGTACGAACGTATCGTGCATGTTGAGTACTAAAAAATACCCATTCCAGCCATTATCTGGCTACTGTATGCACCACCAGTGCCCCCTGCTGTAGAATTTAGGAACACTGTCACCAATGAATAACGTGCACTGCACTAGAGACGACCCCATAGTCACAAGTGTGCACTATTCCGCACAAGCTTTCTCGTGTCAGGTGAGCCCTGCCCCCCCCCCTTTCCGCCCCCCCTACATACACACATACCCGTCGTGCAGGCACCAACAGCAGCATGTCAGTGATGTGCG
Organism: Lissotriton vulgaris; assembly: GCF_964263255.1. NCBI lineage: Eukaryota > Metazoa > Chordata > Amphibia > Caudata > Salamandridae > Lissotriton > Lissotriton vulgaris. Next base: position 268,605,277 of record NC_141685.1, read on the forward strand.
TGCAGAGCGCCAGAAGCAGTACGAAAACCCTAGTGACAGAAGTGCACAGCATAAGAGACAACCTCCGTTACCAGTTCACAGTACCAGCACATCAGTGACAAGAGGGCACTGCAATATAAGTAGCATCCAGTTACAGGCGTGCACGGGACACTGCACTAGAAATAATCCCCCCTCCCCCAGTGTCAGTCGTGATCTGCACCAGAAGCAAGCCTCGAGCACGGGCATGCACTGCACGATAAAAGATCATCATTGACAGTCGAGCACTATATCTGAGATAATCCACCCGCCCCCAGTGGTTGTCCTGCACAGCACCAGAGACAGCACCTCACTGTAACACAGCCAAATCAACTCTTGCCCCAAGTGACTGAAGTGCGCTGCACAATAGATACCCTCACAGTCATAGGATTGCACTCTACCATACAAGCCTCCCCGTGTCAGGCGAGCCTTGCATCAGCGACAACAGAAGCAAAAGGGCAGTGACAGACGTTCAGAGCCCCCCGTGGTTGTCGTGCACTCACCAGACACAGAACCTCAGTGACTGCACTGCACAGCACCAAGAAGCCCTTAAACTGGATCACAGGCAAAGCAGCACAGAGGCACAAAAACAGGATCACGGACAGGGGAGCACAGAGGCACAAAAACGGGATCACGGACAAGGGAGCACAGAGGCACAAAAACCGGGATCACGGACAAGGGAGCACAGACACACAAAAACTGGGATCACGGACAAGGGAGCACAAAAAAACGGGATCATGGACAGGGGAGCACAGAGGCACAAAAACGGGATCACGGACAGGGGAGCACAGAGGCACAAAAACCGGGATCACGGACAAGGGAGCACAGAGGCACAAAAACCGGGATCACGGACAAGGGAGCACAGAGGCACAAAGGGGCACGAAAAACGGCACAAACAAACTTACCTGGAGTGGCAGCGGGGCTGTTCCTGCCAACAACAAAAAAAAAATGGCGGGCGGCTCCTGAACAGTTCCACAGACCGCCTCAGAGCAGTAGTGGGCGCAGTGTAAGGGGTGCTGTTCTCTCCTCATTTACAGGCCAACAGCATGTCATCAACTTTCCGGAAATATCACTGCAGTTAGAGAGCCTATGTTATTTTTTAAATGTATTTATTAAGTTTTATGCAGCACAAACCTGACCCTTGCGGGTAACAGACTTCAGTATCTGTGCTAGTGGTGGGGATAAGCCGGGGGAAACATGATTTGTCCAGGCTCTGAAAATCTAGTGCAGTGTTGTGGGCTGAGTGGAGGGGGAAGCGGGTAATTCTGCACTGGTGCGCGTGTGTTTCTGTCACCTCCTGTTCGAATTTGGATGCACGCAGCGCCAGCGCCAACAGCGAGACAGGTGACTTCTGGCTGCTATAATATGTGCGCTTTCAGATCACCTAATAGAGATTGTTAGTGGAGCTCTTGATTACAAGTATTTATAATGTGTAAATCTTTGTTCAAGGACCATGGAGCTGGATATACAACAGGAAGGGATGCGGAGTTAGGAACATACAGTCAGAAACCTGCCCTGGATGTGTCAGCCATGTTTTACAAACTCCAGCTTCAGTGCGACCTGGGGTCAACAGACACCCTGGGGTCAGCCATGCAAGGAGGTCTGTAACCAGCAGAAGGGGACGAATCCTGTAGCAGTGGCACGGGTGGGGCCGCTACTGTCTGCCGGAATAGACGTTGAGGTGCTTTATGCGGCACAGCCATCACGGCACTCACCCGAGCAGTGGAGAAACAAAGGTAGGGACTCGACTTGTACCTCGGTGGCATTCCTGTGTCTTCTGATTGCACAGCTAACCTGTCCCCACCATCCTCAGACTGCGGTCCACCCGATTACTGCCGGAGCACAGAGGTACAAAAACGAGATCACGGACAGGGTAGCACAGAGGCACAAAAAACAGGATCACGGACAAGGGAGTACAGAGGCACAAAAACCGGGATCACGGACAGGGGAGCACAGAGGCACAACAACCGGAACACGGACAGGGGGGCACAGAGGCACAACAACCAGAACACAGACAGGGGGCACAGAGGCACAAAAGGGCACAATCAGGGGCAGAATAAAACTTACCTGGAGAGGCAGCGAGGCTGTTCCGGGCAACTACAAAAAAAATAATGACGGCCGCAAACCTCTGAAAATTTCGGATTCGTGGGCATGTTTTTGGCGTTCTGAGTGACAGATGACGTCACAGGTAGAAAGAACGCCAAAAACACATCCCCCGAATCCGAAAGAGACGGGGCTTGATTGGAGTGATGCCCCTCTCCTTCAATGGCTGGCCTCCGTTTAGGAATCCAGCCAATGGAGGAGAGATGGAGGAGAGAGGCGGGTTCAAGCCCAGTACTAAAAAACATAAAATCTCCTCCCGGAGACTGCGCAAGCACAGCCTTTCGGTCCTCGACCTAAAAAGGGAGATCCGTGAGGAGGCTTGGGAGAAATCAAGCCAGGCTGCAGACTTGAAAGACTCTACCCTCTTCTGGAAGATAATTAACCAACCGTATTTTCAAGATTATAATGAAGTAAAGATTGATACCGTAGTTCCACCTGAAGATTGGGTGTTACATTTTGAGAATATTGTTAACCCCAAATGTATAAAAATAATAGACCGTAATAGAGGAAAGTTTATGAGTACAACCAGTAAACGCACCACCAATAACAATAGGAGAAATCAAATAAGCCCTAGAAAAAAGTGCATATGGAAAGGCCGCAGGACCTGAAGGGGTGCCTTTAGATGTTTTTAAGTGTAATACAGATTTCTGGATACCTATTTTATTGAATGTTTTCACGCTGCTCTGGCAGGTGCACTTCCCTTCACTTGGGTTGAAAGTATTATCGTACCCATTAAAAAGGGGGATAGGGGAAAGGCAAATTGCTACCGCCTAATATCCTTTCTTGATTCCTCATCGAAGTTGATTTGCCGAATCATGCTGGAAAGGCTATAAGACTGGGCTAGCGAGAACAAAATCTTGAGGCATTTGGACAGTAGAACAATGTTTAAATTTAGAATTATTAATAGGGAAGTATACGTTAGTCAAGGAGGGGGCACGTCACCTATGTTTTGTAGACCTAACTAGCGCCTTCGATTTAGTTAATCACCAAAAACTTTGAAAAATATTGAAGGAGCTGCTGGCTCCTATTGATGTAATTTCTTTCCTTTCACAAATTTATGGCCATTTACCTACCAGGGTACGATATGGCAAGATGGGGGAATGTACGTCTGACTTTATGGTAAAGCGTGGTCTTAGACAGGGGTGTGTTTTAGCTCCGCTTTTATTTTCATTATATATAAATAAAGTGGATTTGTTTTTAAAAACATTTGTTGCCGATGCCCCGAAAGTAGGAAAACCCCCACCTGTTTTATTATATGCAGATGATGCTGCACTAATGTCCCGGACTGCAAATGGCCTACAATGACTAATAGAAAATGTTGCCTTATTCATGTTGGATATTGATTTACAGTTAAATCTAAAGAAAACGTTTGTAATGACGTGTGGGGGCAAGAGGACAATGTCCAGACAACATCATGTTGATGGGGTTTTTATTAACAGAGTATCTACTTTCACTTATTTAGGGATTTAGCGATTTAGTAAAAATGGTACCTGGAACAAGCATATTGACTTTTGTAAGATGACATTTTAAAGAACTACTGAGGGCATTTTTAGATTCGTAGCAAAATTGGGAAATAAACCCATACGGGAAATTTTATCATTATATAGGAGCAAGTGTGTCCCTGGGGTCTGTTATGGCGCAGCAATATGGGGGAGAACAAATAAGGGTGCACTAAAAATTAAGGAAAATACGTTTTTAAAAAGACTGTTGGTCGTACCTAGTGGTACTCCAAATATCATTGTACACAAAGAATTATTTGTACCATGGAGCAGGAAAGGGAAAGGCTTGAACTTGCCAGTCAAAAACAGAGTATGGCTAGTTATTGTGAATGCCCGCTTATGAGGGGCACTCAGTTATACCTGATATTGGTACGGAATATAAAGCATAGATTCTACATGATGAGGCCAAGGATTGGCACCTTACATTACCTATTTGCCTTTCCAAAAACTGAAAAAGGTGCTACACATTACCACCATGCCCATTTGACGGTAAAACTCTACAATCAACATTGCATTTCATACTTTTCTGTCCTTTCTACATGGGTATCCGGAAATCAGTCTTAAAACCCCTATTCTTAAAAAATAGACTTTTTAATTATAAACTGCTTTTAATTGTGTTTGTGGTTTGGATAACACGAAAATTATAAGCTCTGTCATTCATTTTGTACAACTCTCCATTAGGAAGAGTAAAGAATATGCACATCTGGATGTACTGTTATACAAGGGACAAGACTAAAAATTGTAACTATATATTTCTTCATATATGTTTCCATATACTTCTATGGACTTACAAGCACTAGCACTTTATTGTATATTCAGCGGCAATTTGTACTTCTGCTTCAAGATATATTCATGTATTAATATTTTATTAATTCTATAATGATTTAATCCTCATGAAAAGCGAAATGTTTAAAACTGATTTTAACTTTGATTATGGATCATGATGTAATATGTGAATGTTTTTCTATTAATGTATTAGTATGCTTTTATGGTGTTTGTTTTATTTACACCGAATAAAGTTATTTTGAATTGAATTGACTAGATCTTAGAGGCATTCTTGGTATATAACCTACATAGATGCTAGGTACATTTAGGTACATCTAGTTAGTGAGAAATCGTAGGAGTACGCACTTTTAGGTTGCACCTTTTATCATGTGTATTATGTACATGTATATATTCATATTTTTTGCAAGATGGTAGAACTTTACCATCCCTTTACTTTCGTAGTATTGCTAATCATATATCCCTGCTACTATCAAATGGTTGTTGCAGCTCATATATTCTACACTAGAATAACAACTGTTCAATAAATTCTTATTGAAAATGCCAAGCCTGTTTATCTGTGTATCTCTCTGACGAACTAAGTAAGCATGAGTGACTGAGCAAAAAGTAGTATATAGTTTCCAAAATCCTGGGGTATCAGGGTTGTCATGTTCTGAGGTTGCCAAGAACTCTTCTCTCCCCGATAAGAGGAGACTCTAGTGGCACTGTGAGCTAGCTGATACAGACAGGCTAACATATCCGGTGGGGGTGCACAAAATCAGTCTGCCACCAAACCCACAGTTTATGTTATCCAAAATGTGCAGATCCTGTATAGGGTATATAGAAACTATACAACATGGCGCCGCCAATGTTGGTTGGGTACGTATTTAACAGTAGAATCTGAGAAGTTCAGTCGTGCTATTCTCATTGACCCCTACTCACAGAACACTAGAGACATCTGGAGTGGGTGGGCACAAACTTGGCCACAGCGGAGTAGGCTGAAAAAATCCTATTTATTGGCAGTTGGTTAATCAAGCTTGAAGGACAGTGTTCTTAAAATTGTGCAAAACACCTTATCTTAGTTCTCTTGGAAAACGTCATCTTTACAAAATGACTAAGGCAGGAGATAATACAGTAGTAGATCTGCACCTCTCAGGAGGAGAAGAAGATGCAGACGCCATACAAATTGCACCGAATTTTAGAAATAGTCAACCTGAAACTGCTAGAACATGATTTATCATCTAGGGGTGGGGCATGGTCGTTTTCGTGATTGAGGCACATGAATAAAAGCGAACAGAGGTATTTTATTTGAGGGTTACATTCCCAGCAGCACATGCAAGAACACAGACTTTTCACTCTTACACAGAATGAGATGCACCAATGGAATATTGTCTGTTCAAGGATATTGAGGTTCTACAAACGTACCAGGAACACTTATACTGGTTTAAAGGTGCCCTGCCCCACGTAAGGAGAAGAGTAAGACTTGGCCCGCTAGGAAAAGAAGGGGCAACATGGCCTATATTAGCGGTCGACACACCACATCCGGACATTGAGATAATGCCACCAGGAGACTTACTCATACAACACAAAGATTTAATTAAAATCTATAGGAGCAGGACACAATTCTTCATGAGGACACTTACAGTCCAACCAGCAATAGTTGCAACAAATGGAACTCAAATTCAGGGTACAGAAACTAAAATCACACCAGAAACATTACACACGGTAATGGGTAAAATGCCCACAAAACGTGAACAAATACCATTCTGAGTAGCTCAGAAAATAACTCAGCTAGAGGTAGTATACTCGAATACTACCCCGTATGAAAAAAGAATGTTAAAAATCTGCTTGCCCATGGGGATGAACAAAGGGCTCAGTCTGACCCTGTGCCTCATGGGAACAGTCCAGCCCGAACTGCCAAGCCATGTCTTCCCTGGACCGGTAACAAGCATCCTGGGACCGGTTTCGTGTTCATAACCCTCATCAGCCAGGATATCTTGAATCCAGTGGCAAAGTAAGCAAGGGACCCACATCTGGGCATGGGTATAATGCCACAAGTAGAGGATTGTACCACTTGGGGTACAGCCTTTGTGCCATTTATACCAAAACTCATGGTATCCCATCATTAGTAGTAGTACCTGATGAATTAAGACAAATACAATACGAGTACGGAGCAGAGCCTGCTCTAAACTTAGGGATGAAGTTACTAGGTAACTATGCCCAGGTATCAGCCATAATAGTAGCTAATATTAAAGGGGAACCTGCTTCAGTGGCTATCCACCAACGCCTAAGGGTGTTCAGTCCTGCAAATCAAAAACATGAACTACCCAAAATAATAGAAACTGCGTATGCATAATCAGGCAGAGACAGTTTGGGGGGGGAAAGCTTTAAAACCACAGTTGATGGGCATTACTGAAAAGGACACTTCTAAGCAGACACCTGCTTCAACTAAGAAGAGGGACATTAAAGAACAACAAAACTTTAAAGGAAACAGATCTTAATCCAGAGGTAGTTCTCCTCCACGGGATCCCTCCGAAAAAAGTTATAACCTTAGGAATAGGGATAACATTAGAAAACCTGACAGGTATCCGGATTCTGATACACGTTCATCTCGTTCCTTTCAGGGTCCAATGAAAAACTCTGAAAGGGAAGGACAGTCAGAAAAGACAAGAAGAGCGTACAAAGTCCATAGATAGGCAGCAGACTCAAGATTACACTTCTAAAAAAGAAAAAAACCAAAGCAAAAGCTACAGTTCAAAAAGAAGAAGGTTGCAGGTCTAAAGATCAGACATGCCCAGAATTCTGAGGACTCTACTACTGAACTGGGAATGGGTTCTGATGATGCTAGACAGTGCGGCAGAAGTACCAATAGCTCGCCAGAACCTGAAGGAATTTCTGGTGACAGCAGACTTGAATGATTATATCACAGTAGAAACACCCGATTCTAGGGTAAGTTTTCCACACAAAGTATATTAAATAATGCTTCAGATGGAGGAGTCAAAAGTAGAACAGTGAGAGGTCTCTTTTGGGAGAACCTAACGTTTGGCTATGACATTTTGTTAGATGAACAAGATTAGCCGCAAACATTCGCCATGGATTGCCCCGGAGGAGAAACAGTAATTTTACCAGCATTGTCAGATCATATTCCCACGCATTTCAAACACACATTTGCACACAAGTGGGCGGTAGCCCAGGCTCCCACATTATACAAGAACCATGTTGGATGGGATGAGGATTCAACGCACCACATAATTCCTTTAAAAACACTCCAATTGCACAGAGGCAGTATCCATTAAAGCAAGAAGTAAAATAACAGGTCAGGGAGATCTTGGATCAACTTGAATACTAAGGGGTGATTGGAACTTGCACCTCACCAATGAACAATCCTTTGTTTCCTGTCTGGAAACCAGACAATTCATATTGTCTAGTTTTAGATTATAGACATTTAAACACTTGCACGAAGACATTTGCAGTTCATAATGCACACAGTGCCTCATTAATGAATAACATAGTGCGGAAAAAGCGTAAATAACACTTGATAGCTTAAATGGATTTTTCTGTCAAAATATAGCGCCTGAAGGCAGGCATCTAACAGCATTCTCAGTGTTAGGGTCTCAACAGCAATTTTGGGGACTCCCCAAAGGGTATAGGAACAGCCGGGGGTTGTTTTATGCAAGGGTAACAGAGTTACTTAAAAATTTGGATGAAGAGGCATGGTCCTATGTGGATGATATTTATCTGATGGACGATGACCTAGAGGAAACACTTGAACAGAGTGAATACGATCAATTTGGGATTTGCATCAGAATTCAACTTTAAAAAATCAAAACTTGCCCATCTCAGTGTCCTGTTTCTAGGATATGAGCTTTCAAGTGAAGGAAAAAGCCTGGCAGCTATTTTTTTCGAAAAAAAGCGCAGCTCCAACCTCCAAAATCATTGAAAAATTTACAGTCAATTCTGGGATTCCTAAATTTTGGTAGAACATATATTTTAGATTACGCAGAAAGAGTAAAACCTTTCTACGATTCAATAAAACCTGATTTTTCAGTAAAACAATGGACAGAGGAACATACAGATACACTTTGTTCCTTACAAGCGGACATGATAGCTTCCAAACACTTAGACACGCATAAAAGTACGCAACCTGGTGATCCGTATAATTGCGGGTCAATCTGGGTACACCTATCTAACATATAACGAAGGCGAGACATTACCAATTGCATACAAATCACATTTGTACACAAATGCTGAGATGCGCTTTGTATCTACAGAAAAGATTCTGACAGCGGTACAGACTGCTGTAGTAAAAGAAAGAGCACTGGCTCAGGGGAAACGAATAATAGTAGTAACTCCGGTTCCAGCCTTGGAGGCTGCCACAAAGGCAAGCGTTGCTAACTCTAATGCTTTACATCCAAAATGGATACAATGGGCTAATTCACTCACTGCATCAGATGTAGAATACAGGTACGACCCAAATTTAAAGACACAAGCATTCCTGCAATAAGAAAAAGAATATCCTCTCCCGAATTAAATAATGCCTCTAGATCAGTATGAATATATCATTTACAGTGACGGATCTGCTCAACTGGCCATAGGAAGTAAGCAACAATATAGTGCAACATGTGCAACAAAGGTTGCATGTGAGATAGAAAATTCCCCCCAAGTTGCACAAAAACTCAGTATCAAGAGAACGCACGGCACAGTTGGTAGAGTTAAAAGCGCTGATACTGGCACTAGTGAATACAGATCAAGAACTCCCCACACTAATTGTGTGCGACTCCTTTTACTGTGTGCAGTCATATAATGAATATTTGCAGCACTGGGTTCAAAACGGGTTCAAAGTCGCAAAAGGACGCACAATTAAGCATGAAATGCTATGGGAACAGGTAGTGGAGTTGAAAACCGAACTACCGAGGGCTCACGTGATGCATACACTGAGTCATCAGCGTGATGACGTTCAGGTTGAAGAGAATTCATTGACTGATGAAGCCGCAAAGGGGGCTGTACGCACAGCTTCTATAGCTGCAATCACTAGTTCTAAAATGAGAATAGACTGTGAGATTATGGTAGCTGTCATTGCTTCACGAAAAAGCAGCAAAGCATTACCAAAGAAGTTTCCACTCAAGTACTCCTACAAGTTAGATGCCAATAACATTCCATTTACTCATATTCCTGGAGTGGGGATAGAGTAATTCCAAATATGGATCGTAGGTTAGGTTTAATTCTAGCAGCACATGAAGGGATAGGTTTTGCACATGCAGGAGTGATGGCGACTGTTTCATTGTTGAAACAACGCTATTGGTGGCCTGGGTTAACAAAGCAGACTAAAGACTATGCATTGAAATGTGACATCTGTCAGCAGATGAAAGGTTCAACCGTAACACGGCCAGCGCAGACACCACTTATTATCTGACAAACCACTAGCATGTGTTTATTTGGACCATGGCGGCCCCTGACAAAGAGATGGGGCCTACATATATATCATGGTTGCAGTGGATTTCTGCTCCCGATTCCTATGGGTGCGGTCCCAGCGCTCGGCTGACGCTCGAACTGTTATGAAATATTTGCGAGTTTTAATAGGGGCATACGCAATTGGCACTATTACATTCTGACCAGGGCCCTGCATTTACCTCTCGGGCTCACAAGGAGGCCTTGGGAGGATTGGGTGTAGCACTGCAGTACTCATCTACGTACCATCCTGAGGAAAATGTGTTTTTGGAGAGAAAAACAGGACTTAAAGCAATCTTTAAGAGCTAGAGTATAAGACATGGGTGACAGTTGGGTAAAACACTTGAATGTTGTCCAGAGACATTGAACAACATGCCAAGAAGTTCTCTAGGCGGTACCTTATCTTTATTGTGAAGGCGCAGAGGCGGATGTAAAACCTTTTGACATCCATGATCATTTGGCTGTTTTACAGGATCTAAATGAATCCAGGACACAACAAAGTAATGTCCATCTGAAGCAGACCCCACTGGGGAAGTCAAATCAGTCACGGCAAGATCTGTCTGGATCCCAAAAGTCGGCGACCTGGTCAGAGAGTAAATAGCAGACAAGAAAGAATTTGGGCCATCATACAGAAAGCCTGTACCGAGCATAGCAATTGAAGGAACAAGAACTGCACTTCTACCGCCACGTGCCGGAATTTTTTTTGTCTCAATGGACCTAATCAAACCACATTATGTGGCTGATACTGAGCAGTGGGCCACGTGGACCCCTATGTAGCAGATGTCCTCCTCTCGCTACAATCCAAGAAGTTGAAACGAAAAGGCAAATCACGTTCAAAGAGTCACCTGTAATTAAATGAAATACCAGCATTTGTAAAGCTCACAGCTACCTCCGGAGTGGTGTCCCAGCGCTGGGGGCCCTCGGGAAGATTAAGCGAGCTATTGCCCAGAGTCACATGGTAATGGGCTAACCTGCCGCCGGCGCCCAGGATGCAACAGTGAACCCTGTAGTCCGGAGTCAGGCACCCTGGCTGCTGCGCCACACCTATTGCTAGAAGATGGTGTACGGAATAATGGATGTACAATGCAACAATGCTATGGAACTCTACCCCTCTTGAATCTGAAGTTCAACTTCAAAATCAAACTCAAAATCAAAGACAGATTGCTGTAGAACCAAATACAGAGGTCTACGTCAACGTACCTAGTACGATTTCAACAAATCCTGATGCATTTCCAACAATTGATCAAACTGCTTCTGGCTACTTCATAAGCTTGGATACGTTTTCTTTGAATCCAAGAGAACCTGAAACAACGCCAGCCTAAAAATCAGGCAAGCAGCGAGTAAAAGAATTTCGGAACTTTCTTAGAAGAACTTATATGATATCACCATAGGTAGAACTATGGATAATTACCGGGGTGCTTTTCTTTCTTTTCTGGTTAGGCTTAGTGATAGTTTTTAACATGCTTATTAATGGACAATACATTCGACAAAGCCCTGCAGTCCAAATCGAGAACAAAGAGACTTGTCATCAGTGAACATTACAGCAGTTCCTATACCAGATGATATAATGTGGGACAAGGTTGATTTCCATATATTCGGCCCGACCAAACTTTTAAAAATACCACATTTATTTAAAATATAATTAAGTGATATCATTACCTCAAGTACATTTTCCGATGATTGGGATTTTGAAAATGTTAATAACATGTCTGATTTGTAAAAATCTGCAACATTTTTTAATAGTGAAACATTGGAAAGCACATCAGATTTCGATAGTATGTATTGTTATCAACACTATGGTAATTATTTCTGCAAAAATCTGCAATTCCTAGAAATGTGTTCACTTAGCACGGGTAAAAAAGCAACAAAAAAACCACTGCAGCAAAATACCAAGTAAGCGTGCACTACAAACTGCATTTACCATAATGCTAAGGGGGGAACTGTGCTGGGAGGTCAGCAGTGTGCTCCCACCCCTTCCTGTTTGAAAAGGCTCCATTGAGCCATTGAGCTGACGAGCTTGTGGAGATGCACCTGTGCGCCTGTGAGAGGTACTGAGACCTGTAAGAATTGTGGCAGCTTGCTCAGCCACCCCAGATGAAAATCATCTTTTGATCTCTTCTGATGACGGATAAAATCCAGGAACACGTGTCTAGAGATGTACAGCACTAACCTGCACCAACTTTGGTGGAACACTCATGCAAAATACAAAGTAAGCGTGCACTACAAATTGCATTTACCATAATGCTAAGAGGGGAACTGTGCTGGGAGGTCAGCAGTGTGCTCCCACCCCTTCCTGACCAAACAGATTTCATCTGCTGCCTTTATTGCCCAGTTGTCTGAACAAGGTTTTGAATTATGGAAAGACACCATAGACCTAAAATCAGTCTGGGGTACTAGGGAATGGCAGGTGCAAGGGACAGAAGCTTTGCTTAGAGCATGCCTCATCCCTCAACAAATCATGTTTTTGAACATGACAGTGCAACAGACGTCTTGCCTTCGACTAGCCAAGAACTAAGACTTGAAGACACCTCAGCTGCCGACTCCATCACACACCAGGGTAACACAGCTCATCACAGGAAGAAACTACGTTGAACGGCATTATACAATGCAACAGATCAGACCGTGATTGGAAAACATGGTTGATTTGGCCCACAGACACTAATAGTTGTCAGGCAAGATTCATGGGTAAAATCGAAGGGTTTAGAATCCATAGGCCAGATCCACGTTGTATACAGAGACAACTTCCAGGGGTAGTGACATCATACAGTGTTGGTAAATTGTGCCGTGATTGGCTAAAAACCTCAACACTCACAAAGGTGAAACAACACTTATCCTTACTGCCACAAGGTGTGGATCTCAGGAATTTTTTATTGGGTTCCAGGCAACCACGTCAGAAATGTTTCTATTATGCGGTCTACAATGAAATGAAACCAATCCTGTCATTTGAGGGGTGCCCAAGCTGTAGTGATTACTCCAGCATTCAGGCTACTTTCGAATGGGAGTTACTTAATGCTGAACAGTCAAGGCTGCTGTGGAATGTTCCCGGGCATCGTAAATCTGGTAACCATGAGCTCCGGGGTTAGTTGTTGTATGCAAGTATTGCTTCCACTGACACATACAGTCAGGGAGGCACCTTTATGGCCTTCACTGAATGCTTCTTTAATACGGTTTGATACTCTAAGCACAGTGAAAGCCATGCTTCTAAATTAGTCTATGCCCTTAACCTCCACTTGAGAGACTTTTGATCTCCAGATCGCAAGGTCTTCGGCAGAGATACAGGCGCTCATTCATACAAACTGCACTTTCCATTTAGCAGAAATGGTAAATCGTATCTTTAGCATGTCTGATACGACAGGCATTGTCCACATATTTAAGACCATAGGTTCTGGACTTCTGAACACCTTTCAGATGGTACTTGGGAGTTATAGCAAACTTCATTCACTCCGTATTCGGAAGCATATTTGGAGGACTCCGCTGGTCCTGTTTCTAATAGCAGGAATCCTGATTGTTATTCTCCTGCTACACAATGGATGTCCCAGTCACCAAGGAGATGGAAAAAGCACTTCTGGAGTGTAAGTACCCTGATCGCATGGTATAATATATGGGCATGCCTCACCTAAGAGAACTAAGTGCATCTTGGTTCTTGTCATTTCAACCAGTCTGGATGGACTGTATCTTACCTGTCCTCCGATATGAGAAAGTGCAATCTTTCTTGCATTGGTATGCCCCCACTTTTTGCTGAACTGCTGATGTGCTTTGACTGAGTGTGCCCTGGGCTCCTGCCAACCAGGTGCCCAGGGCCTGTGTTCCTTCCCTAAAACTGTGTTGAAACTAAAACCCAATTGGCATCCCTGGCCACCTATCAGCCCCTAGTAAATGGTACCCTAGGTACCCAGGGCATGGTGCCCAGAGCATGGTGACCCTAAGGGCTGCAGCACATATTGTGCCACCCTTAGGGGCCCTGTACCCTGACACCCACAATCTGCCTTTGCAGGCTGAGTGTCTAAGTACAGAACTACACAAAGAGTCGACATGGCACACATCCCTGTGTGCCATGCCATGCCCATAAACCCAATGCCCTGGCATACATCAGTCACCCCTCTAGCTGGGTGCCCTATGCCAGTGGTGTGGGCACAGGTGCATGATCCCTGTGCCCCTACAGTACCCAGGGCCATTCCTGGGCACTGTAAGTGCAGTGATACCATTAAGAGTATATGGTGCTGGGTGGTTGTCATTACGAACTCCACAGCACCATTATGGCTGCACTGAAGACTGACAAGTTTGATATCAAACTTTTCAGCACATTAAACCCACACTGATGCCAGTGTGGGATTTAATGTAAAATGCACTACAGAGGGCATCTTAGAGATGTCCCCTGAAACCTAACCTACAATCTACGACCTGACTGTGTGGCTGCCGAGGCTGCTACCACCAGACATGTTTCTGGACCCCTGGGTCGATAGCCTGCTGCTCTCGGGAGCCTGAAACAATGCACATCCTGGGACGAGAAGCCCAGGAAGGGCAGGGAAAGCTTCAAAGGCATACCGCCCTTGTGAGCTTCTCCAGACCATTTGCTGTACCTATCAACTGGCCCCCACCGGTTCTGGCCCCACTCTGGCAGGAAGAACGGCGAGAAACCGTAAGTGAGGAAAGGGGGTGTGTGCCAGCCTGTGCCAACCCCACCCCTCAGGTGAGAGAGGCGAGGTGAAGCACGATTTGGGGCTCCGGCCATCTTGAAGATGGGGAGCCCTGCCCAATCCCAGCTAGGCTCCTGCCCCCCTCCCACAGGAGAGGAGCAGGCTAGGGGGTGTACTCACCCCAGGGCAGGGACCCGTTAGTCCCTGCCCTTGCCCTTCCTGTAATGCCCCATAATTTAGTATTTAGGGGCACCCCAAACCTTCCTTCCTCAGATCCAGATTTGAAACAAGAAGACCAAGAAACACGGAGACCTGCCGTGCAGCTGCTAACAAAAGGACGACGCCCACTGGCCTGGCCCCAGAACCCTTCAGGCCTGTTGATCCTTGAACCTGCTCCTGCGAAACCCCAGCATCTCCAGCGGACAGCAACCTCGACAACCCCGGAGGACCTGCCTGCCTTGAACCTTTCAAAAGTCTGGGACTCCCTTGAACAGTGCTTCTGCTCCAACAGCAATACCCCTGGTGCCAGCCAGGCACCGCGAATCCAGCCCACTCTGCACCCGCTAACCCCAGCCTGTGCCAGAGTGATTCAAGCCCACAAGGACATCCCCCCGGCGACTGGGACCCGAAGTCCAGTGCCCAAAGACCCTCCTTGACAATCCAGACAAAGCCTGTAGCCTCAGAACCAGGGACCCCTCCAACCGCGACCAGCCGAGGGTAAGATTTCTCGACACCAAAAGACACCCCTGCAACCGGCGCCCCACGGCCCCCTGTGCCCTCCTTTGGGATACCTACCTCTTCTCTAAGATCCCAACTTACCTCTCAAAGTGGTGGTCGCACCTGAAGAATCTCCGTCCCGAGCCCACAACCTTTTTCACTTATTTAACTTTCCCATTGAATAACAATGAGCACCCGACGGCTCAAAAGCACCCTGCACCTAGTCGCCCAAGTGCCTCTGGAAGTGCAACTAATACCCTACTCTACTTCCCCACTCGCCCAGAGTAAGTGACCAGGAGCTCAGCTCCCGCAGCTGCGTGGCCTGCCTGCTTGCAGCCACCAACCAAAGGCTCCCTACCCTCCATTGGATTGCATTGGGTCTACTCTCTCTGCACCCGACTGCCCCTGTGCCGCTAAGGTATAACAACTGTACCTTTCCGTACCTGGGGGACCCCTAAGTCTATGCCCAGAACCTTAACTTTACCATTCGAGTACTCACCTGAAAGCCGATAACTCACTTTACTACCATAGGCTAACATTGACTGGTTTTCACGGACATTTCTTTCAAGTGTGGAGTTTTGAAACTTTAAAATATTAATCTAAAATCAGCCGACTAACAAATTCCTAAATACTCCCCTGTGATCAGGAGAGAAGCCAGTGCTGTACCTTTTAGCCCAGTACTGAACTGCAAATGTAATCTCAACTGTACTTACCATTAACTTGAATTTTCTTCCATAGGAAACCATTGACTGTTGTTCTCTGAAATTTCTTCTAAGTGTCGATCTTTGCAAACTAGAAATATTCCTTAAAAATCGTACTAAATACTAAACCGTAATTACTTACCTGTCTTAGGTAGAGGTCCCAGTGCTGAACCTAAGAGTCCAGTATTGGATTACAAAAGTAAGCAGAACCTACTTTACCTGTGACTTGAATGTCCTACCATAGGACAACATTGCTAGTTTTTCACTGAAAAGTTTTTGTGTCAACTTTGAAAATACATTTATATTCTTTAAAAATCACAACTTAACCAAAATGCTTTTACTTAACTGTTTACAGCTTAGGTCCCGTGACTGAATACAGGATCGAGTCGTGTGGTAAGAAAAGTAATCCTTAAAATAATCAACTGCATTCCTTGAGCCACCCTAGGTAGTAACTGCACCTGTTGGTATGAACACCGGCTCCTCCACTGACACCCAGGCTTTGGACGGCGCACAGGCTGTCACAGCACCAGCTGCAGACAGCGTGGATCATCATCTGTGCTCAACTGACAGCCTTTGAAAGGTGTTACAGCGGCCGTTTACTGCGGGAGCAAGCAACGGAAATGTTGGATCTACCAGCCAGGACACAAACATTTGACTCATTTGGATCATTATGTGATGGGAAGAAATTCGCTCTTTTTTAAGAAGCTCAAATTAGGAACTATGAAACTAAATTGACATTCCTTTCATTTTTTGGGCATACATGGCTTTATAATGCTTATAGTGATTCGGACTATACCAACGGACATTTTAGAGCTAGGGCTTGCAAAAAATATTAAGTCGTTTTTAAATTGTTTTTTTTAGAAATATTTAAGTTTTTAAACATTTTAGCTAAAGAGAGGTTTCTATAAACTGTGTGTACCACTATATAGTTATGTTAGTACAGTAATAGGTTACATATGTCGTCCAGTCGGAAGAGGAGTGGGCGTTATATACCATATAGGTACCCTATATAGGCGCAGGTAACATTGCAGCCTTTCACCTATATTCTTCCATACATTACATATATAACAGTGCTTAGGCACTGACCTTTTACCCAGATATGACACTGCATTCTGAACGTGGGTTTTTCCCTTGTTCAATTCTCATACATTATGCAGGAGGCTTCTTGGAAGCACAGCAGGACTAACAGTAGGATTACCATCTCCGGTATAATATCTCTGTATAAAGTTCAGGCCCAACGTCATCCTTTAGGCCGACACAGTAACACAGCAAGGTAGGGACCCTGGGGAGACCAATGGGTATATATAGATCATGTCTTGCTTAGAATGACAGAGGAGACCGTGACCTCCCGGCTGACACACTGACCAGAAAAGCTGAGGTTCCTGCATGCAATGTTCCAGCTCACTGTGGTCTAACAACCCTCGCAAGGTGTCCAACTCGAGACCGGGACTTGGTCCCACATTCTCTAACTCTCAGGTAATGGGGGTTGACTAGATCCTAAATGGATTCTTGGCATATCACCTACATAGATGCTAGGTACATCTAGTTAGGGAGACATCGTAGGAGTAGCACTTTTAGGTTGCACCTTTTATCGTGTTTTATGTACATGTATATATATTCATGATTTCTGCAAGATGGTAGAACTTTACCATCTCTTTACTTTCGTATTATTGATAATCATATATCTCTACTACTGTCTAATGGTTGTTGCAGCTTATATATTCTACACTAGAATAAAAACTGTTCAATAAATTCTTATTGAAAACGCCTAGCCTGTTTATTCTGTGTATCTCTCTTAAAAGAAATAGGTGAGCACGAGTGACTGGATGAAAATAAGTATATTGTTTCCACGATCCTAGGGGATCAGGAATGTCATGTTCTGAGGTTGCCAAGAACTATTCTCTTCCTGATAAGAGGAGACTCTAGTGGCACAGTGAGCTAGATAATTTATCCGGTGGGGGTGCACAGAATCAGTCTGTCACCAAACACACAGTTTATGTTATCAAAATCGAGCAGATCCTGTATAGGGTATATAGGAACTACATGACACTTCCTAACCATGGGAGCCCCTGTGTTGGCCCTGGACCAAATGCCCAAAAGGATGTTGGTTAGGGCTCCATTGCACTGCAGCAGGGGCTCCGAAGTACTCGCTGCCGGTTGAAGCACCTCTGGCAGGAGGTTTGTCCTGACTGCCACCATAGGAAGCTTGAGGTTGTGCGCCTTGGCCGCCCTATGCAACACCACTGCGTGTGGCGCTCCCTCCTCCGTAGCCACAGTAGGAGACAACATGTAAAGGTCTGGGGAGGTATCCAGACCACTGGCATCCCCCTGGTCCTCTCCCCAGTCCGGATCATACTCCAACTCGTCTGACAAAGGGTCTCCAGACCCCTCCCAGTCTTTCTCACCCTTCCCTGGCTGCCAGGTTGGCTGAAAATGGGCAGGGTGGAACACAGGGGCAAAAGCCCCCATCAGCACCGGATCTGGCGTCGGCCGACGCCGGTCCGGCTCCGTGTCCACGTTAGGTTGGAAGCGGGCCGATGCTGGCTTGGGGAGCAGCCCGCGTCAGCAGCTGAGCTGGTGGAGTCGGCGCCGGTGTCACAAGGTCGACCGGCGCTGATCAGGATCTAAGCCAGGATCCATGGGGGTCCTGCGGTGCTGTTGCAGCCGGCAGGAAGGCCTAGGGCCCTCAACCGAGTCTGCTGGGTCCGAAGGCGGGCCGGCGGAGTCGGGCAGCCCAAAGATGGCATGCATGGCTTCGTAAAACGGATGAAGCTGGGCAAGGGTCGCTCTGGGTCCCGGAAACTGAGGGAAACTCGGAGTCGACCATTTAGGCTACGCATGCGGACCGCGGCAGTGGCACCACCTGCATCCCTCATTGCGTCAGCTGACCGACGGGGAGAATTCGAAGAGCGACAATGTCCTTCGACTTCTTCTTGTGCTTTGACTTACCTGACTCAGAGTGTGAAGACTTAGATGACAACCAGGACCTCGAGTGGAGCGGAGCCGACTGCCGGCACTCAAGAAGTTTTCGGGACCACTCCCACAAAGACTTTGGTGCCATGGTCCGGCAGTCGGAGCACGATTTGGGGTCGTGGTCGCGCTCCAGGCAAAAGAGGCACACGTGGTGCGGATCGGTTATCGACATCAGTCGGGTACAGGAACTGCAAACCTTGGAGCCGGGCATCCCTAAGTGCACCAGGAGTTGGTAGGACTCAAAAAGACATTGACAAACGTCGCACAAAAAGTTCAGTCAAAAAATGAGGGGAGGTACCGCTCTCTCCAGATCTGTGCTGGCTGGTGCGGAAAAAGAAAGAACCTCGCACTCGCCGCCCTCGCGTGCGAGGGCGGCGTCTAAGTAGCTACCACGACGTCATCCCGGCGATCATGATGCCGACGACACGCAACTCCTCTTCACATGCGGGAAAGACCAGGAGTTTGATGGAGGGAGAATTCGGGACTGCCTTGCATTGGTCTTCGACTGGTTCCAACGGAACAGTCTGAGGGCCAACTCCAGCAAGTCCGAGGTTCTATTCTTTGGTTGCGTCGCCGATCCGGAGTGGCAGCAATGGTGGCCGTCTGACATGAGCCCTCCTGCACAGTCTTCCTTGGTGGCTAAAAATCTGGGTGTCAAGCTGGACAACCAGCTGTCGCTGAGAACACATATCATGGGTCTGGCTGGCACCTGTTATGGAATTTTGAAAATGATCCGTAAATTCCTGCCCCTGCTGTCTGAGGAGCACAGGCAGATTACTGTGCAGGCTCTCGTGGGCTCACGGCTAGACTATGCTAATGCCCTCTTTCTCGGCCTCCCTGATTACCTAGTTCAGCGCCTACAGGTGGTACAGAACTCTGCCGCCCGGGCTATTTTTGGCCTGCGCAGACGCGCCCGAGCCTCCGGGCTGCTACAGGCGCTACACTGGCTGCCGATCCGGAAGCGGATCCAGTTCAAATCCCTGACTCTGATGCACAAAGCCTTGTTTGGATCAGGGGCTGGATACCTGCGGCGGAGACTGGCCTTCTATCGACCAGTCCGCTCTTTGCGTTCGGAATCTCTTTATAAAGCGGTGGTCCCGCGGTTGAGGATGGCCCGCGCGGGAGGGCGTTCTTTCAGCTGCAAAGCTCCCCAGCTGTGGAATTTGCTTCCTCTTTCGCTTCGCAGCACTGCCAATTTTCTCCAGTTCAGGAAGAGCCTGAAGACCTGGCTTTTTAATCTTTAGGCTGTTTTTACTGTTTTCTGTTTTAGTTCTGTTCTTATTTTCGCTGTGTTGTGTTATTTTTACTCTGAGTTGCAGGTGGAAAGCGCCGGGACACTCTTTTAGAGTAGCCGTGCACTATACAAAAGCGTTAAAACAAACAAACAAAAACAAACTATGCCAATGACTGACACAGTCATTGCCAATGAATGTCTCATCCAGCAAGCACATCGCCTTCAGCCACGCCACCGGACTCCACTGGACGGACCACAGCTGCGTCTACTTCAGCTTTAGAAAGAACACAATCCACCACCACCAGCAACAGGTCGCACGCAGAAGCAGGAACAAGATCACAGCCGTCCAGCTCGCCGCATCCCTGAGCCAAGACCCCCCGCCAGCTCAGCGAACCCCAGCCAGGCCGCCAACAACCTCACGAAATGGATCAGCAACTGCGCAGACGACCTCGCCCCACTGAGGACCCCGCCCAGCAGACTCGGCAGTAAGAAAGCACCTTGGTTCACCGACGAACTCAAGAGCTCCAAGAAGAACTGCCGAGCCCTCGAGCGAGCCTGGCGCAGAGACCCAACACCAGACAACATGACCACCCTCAAGCTCGCAACTCGAAAACACCACCAAGAAAACCGCATTCAAGGAACAACTGGACAACAACGCACACAACAGCAAGGAACTCTTCAACATCGTCAAAGAGCTCTCCAACCCCAACGCCGGAAACAACAACATCACCCCATCACAAGACCTCTGCAACTCCCTTGCCTCCTACTTCCACAACAAGATCGCAGACATACACAACAGCTTCAGCACACCGCCAACGCACCACACGACCGCACCGGCACCCCCCACCACCACCCTCCGCGCCTGGACTCCGATCAACACCGAAGAAACTCGACGCACGATGAACTCCATCCACTCCGGATCCCCAACCGACCCCTGCCCTCACCACGTCTTCAACAAGGCCGACTCTGTCATCGCACCCCACCTGCGGGACATCATCAACACCTCCTTCGACACCGCTACCTTCCCGGAGAGCTGGAAGAACGCCGAACTCAGCGCTCTACTGAAGAAACCATCAGCGGACCCCACCGAACTCAAAAACTACCACCCCATCTCGCTCCTCCCGTTTCCAGCCAAAGTCATTGAGAAGACCGTCAACAAGCAGCTGGCCGCCTTCCTCGAGACGAACGGATCCCTCGACCTCTCGCAGTCTGGCTTCCGGGCCAACCACAGCACCGAGACCGCCCTCATTGCAGCCACCGATGACATCCGAGCCCTGCTCGACAACAGGGAAACTGCGGCCCTCATCCTCCTGGACCTCTCCGCGGCATTCGACACTGTCTGCTACCGCACCCTAGTGCAGCGCCTCAGCAACGTCGGAATCCAAGAGAAGGCACTAGAATGGATCATCTCCTTCCTCGCCGGAAGAACAGAGAGAGTCCGCCTCCCCCCGTTCAGATCCAAGGCCACCGAAGTCATCTGCGGCGTACCACAAGGATCATCGCTCAGCCCCACCCTCTTCAACGTCTACATGAGCCCCCTCGCGGCCATCGCACGCCAACACAACCTCAACATCATCTCTTACGCTGACGAAACCCAAATGATCCTCTCCCTCACCAACGACCCCGCCACCGCCAGAGCAAACCTACACGAAGGGATGACAGACGTGGCCGAGTGGATGAAGAACAGCCGCCTGAAACTGAACTCAGACAAGACGGAAGTCCTCATCCTGTGCTCGTCACCCTCTGCCTGGGACGACTCCTGGTGGCCCACCGCCCTGGGCAGTGCACCCAAACCTACAGACCTTGCACGCAACCTGAGCTTCATCCTGGACTCCTCCCTCTCCATGACCAGACAGATAAACGCCGTCTCCTCATCGTGCTTCAACATCCTGCGCATGCTACGTAAGATTTTCCGGTGGATCCCCACCGAGACCAGGAAGACGGTCACCCAGGCCCTCGTCACCAGCCGACTGGACTACGGCAACTCCCTCTACGCCGGAACCACTGCCAAACTCCAGAAGAGACTCCAGCGGATCCAGAACGCATCAGCAAGACTCATCCTCGACATCCCCCGACACAGCCACATTTCCGGACACCTGAGAGACCTGCACTGGCTCCCGGTCAACAAGAGAATCACCTTCCGTCTCCTCACCCACGCTCACAAAGCCCTACACAACCAAGGCCCAAGATACCTCAACAGCCGTCCCAACTTCTACACTCCCACACGCCAGCTTCGATCGACCAGCCACGCCCTCGCCGCCGTTTCCCGCATCCGAAGAGCCACCACAGGAGGAAGGTCCTTCTCCTACCTGGCCTTCAAGACCTGGAACTCCCTCCCGACCCACCTCCGCCTGACCCAAGACCACCTCGCCTTCAGGAAGCAGCTCAAGACCTGTCTGTTCGAGCAGTAGCGGACCCCCCCTCCCCAAGCGCCTTGAGACCCTCCGGGTGAGTAGTGCGCTATATAAATGCATTGATTGATTGATTGATTGAGAGCCGACTGACGCCACCTCCCGACGCGCAGCTGACCGACGCCACCTCCCGACACGCAGAGGTACTGCTGACGAAAAACTTTCCGGATCCAGTCTGACGCCTGGGGGTAATTCTAAGGTAAGGAGACTATAACTAACTATTTTTTTTAGATAGGGAAATTGCTGCTTGCGTGTGGGCTAAGCAGACTTTGCAGATGAGTCGCCAGCGCTGCGGGGCACTGCTTTAAAACCCTCGTGATGACCCCCGAATACTTTGAATTTGCATGGCTGTTCACTAACAACAAAACAAAGGTACTGGAAATTAGCAGGGTGGATGAATATGTGGTAAACAGGCGACATTGAGGCAAAGCACTGTGGAGTAAATGCCTCATAGTGGGATAATTCAGAAAAGGGGGTGGTGATGGACAGAGTATCTGAATTAAGCAGAACACTCCTACCCAGTCCAAAGATCAGGGCTTGAACCATCACCGTTTTTTAGCTCACTGCACCATCCCAGCTCAGAACCTGGCTACATGCAAATGAGTCTGTCCCTGGCCCAGTGCATCATGGGAACAGGGCAGACCAAACTACCAAGCCAATTCTTATACCGGGAAGGAAACAAGCTTCCGGGGACCGGTTTCTGTCATTTCAGCCGTCTTCGGCCCGGCTTGCTTGAATCCTGATGGTGCAGTGAGCAAGGGACTCACATCTGAGTATACCCTTCCACGCTTATGGTGGACAAAATGATTCAGAAAAAGGGGGTGGTGAGGGACAGAGTATCTGAATTAAGCAGAACACTCCTACCCAGTCCAAAGATCAGGGCTTGATCCATCACCGTCTTTTAGCTCACTGCACCATCCCAGCTCAGAACCTGGCTACATGCAAATTAGTCTGTCCCTGGCCCAGTGCATCATGGGAACAGGGCAGACCAAACTACCAAGCCAATTCTTATACCGGGAAGGAAACAAGCTTCCGGGGACCGGTTTCTGGCATTTCAGCCGTCTTCGGCCCGGCTTGCTTGAATCCTGATGGTGCAGTGAGCAAGGGACTCACATCTGAGTATACCCTTCCACGCTTATGGTGGACAAAATGATTCAGAAAAGGGGGTGGTGATGGACAGAGTATCTGAATTAAGCAGACCACTCTTACCCAGTCAAGAGATCAGGGCTTGATCCATCACCGTTGTTTAGCTCACTGCATCACCCCAGTTCAGAACCTGGCTATATGCAAATTAGTCTGACCCAGTGCCTCATGGGAACAGGGCAGACCAAACTACCAAGCCAATTCTTCACCAGAAAGGAGACAAGCTTCCGGGGACCGGTTTCTGGCATTTCAGCCGTCGTCGGCCCGGCTTTCTTGAATCCTGGTGGTGCAGTGAGCAAGGGGCTCATGTCTGAGTATACCCTGCCACACCTGTAGTGGCCAAAAACGATTCAGAAAGGGGGTGGTGATGAACAGAGTGTCTGAATTAAGCAGACCACTCTTACCCAGTCAAGAGATCAGGGCTTGATCCATCACCGTTATTTAGCTCACTGCATCACCCCAGTTCAGAACCTGGCTATATGCAAACTAGTCTGACCCAGTGCCTCATGTGAACAGGGCAGACCAAACTACCAAGCCAATTCTTCACCGGAAAGGAGACAAGCTTCCGGAGACCGGTTTCTGGCATTTCAGCTGTCGTCGGCCCGGCTTACTTGAATCCTGGTGGTGCAGTGAGCAAGGGACTCATGTCTGAGTATACCCTGCCACACCTGTAGTGGCCAAAAACGATTCAGAAAGGGGGTGGTGATGAACAGAGTGTCTGAATTAAGCAGACCACTCTTACCCAGTCTGGGTCACTCTCTTTATCGCCTCCTTATGGAGGAGCACTTGTCTCTTCTTCAGGAGGAGATGGTCTCTGGTGAAGATGTGTGCGGGGTTGGATCTTGTGAGGGGTTGCGTGAAGTTCTAGGCAGTAGCTGTGGCGAACCAACAATAAAATCCACAGGTCTAATGTGGTTTCCTCCCATTGAGAGTAAATCTTGAATCCTCCCATTAATAGGTGATGGGTGATCGGGGGAGGAAGAGCAGGTCACTATTTTGAGGTGAAAGCTCCTTTATTAGAGCTAACTCTGCCCTTGCCTATGTTGTTACCCCTTTATGCACCCTTGGTGTAGCCCCTGCCACACTTTTGATTAAAGGTTTGTAGCTGTCGGTGTCTGGTTTGGTGAAGAGGGCTTGGCTCCCCCCTAGATTGTTGCTTCCAAATGCAACCTCTGGTTGTTTTACTTTACAAGATGCCCATAGACCTTGCAATCTCCGTGCCCTTTTAAAAGTTTTCGCAAGCACCTTATCAACGGGGGGCCGAAAAGATGTTGCACACTGAACTGCAGGTTGAGGAGTTGCACAGTCAAGCATGCAGTCTGAGGACAGTGGTGTTAATGCCTTTTAGGTTCTGTCTTAGGCAGTGAGCAAGCAACTAATCTTGGTGTTCAAGATGGTTTTGCCCATTTTCTCCCCCTTCTTCCTGTACTTCTCTGCGAGCTGTTTGACAAGTAGCTCTATTTTCCCCCACTGGGAACTGTCATATCTGGAGAGGAGTCCAAAATAATTAGCTATGCAGCAATGTGTGGCTGAACTTCAGAATACCCTTTTGTCCACTGTGACAATCTTCTTACTTTTCATCTGCCTTTTTTCATGGGGCATCGCCTGACCGGTTTCAGACACTGCTCTGGATTGGTCTCCCATTTTCTGACTGGCCATTCAGGTGGTCTGTCTCTATTTCAGTCCTCATTATGAGTGCTCTCCTGTAGCATCAGCAGGTCCATTGCCCAACCACAACACTTTTCAGCATCTGTGTATCTCCTATAGGTTTCCTTAACAAATTCTTTTTGAGTGCTGTTTAAGACCTATGCTAACAACATTCTGATTATTCCTCCTGCTGACAGAGACACTTGAACTACCTTCAATTTTAAGAAATGTCTGCCAGCAGTAGTTGCTTGGGTGAATTTCCTTTCCCTCAAATTTGACAAGACTGAGTTCTTTGCTGTTGGCGGCTTATCTTCGCTGGTCAAGCCACTTGTAGCCTGTGATCATGGCCCTCCTCCCACCCCTGTAGATATCATGCACAATATGGGCTACCTCTTCATGTGCTCCCTCTCTTACTTCGTTCAAATTAGTAAAATTGTCTTGATGCACAAGTTACTACTTGTGTAACGATATATCTGTAAGAGACTTTAGTTAGTGATAGATTCCTTACCTTAGAATATCCCCAGGCATCAGACTGGATCCAGAAAGCTTTCGTCAGCAGTACCCCTGCACGTCGATAGGCGTCGTCATACAGCTCTGCGTGCATCGCATTCGCCGAGATGACGTCACTGGAGCTACTTAGACGCGCTGACGTCAGTTCTGTACACAACTTTCTGCGGCAGTAACGCAGAGCCATGTCAGATACTGACCACTGGTGCATAGAAACTAGGGCCAGAAAGGATTACCTCAACCCCAGTAATCAGGTCGCAGAATGGGGAGGATGGGTGTGGCCATAAGGAATCTATTACTAATGTCTCTTACAGATATATCGTTACACAAGTAGTAACTTGTGCATCTGAAAGAGACACATTAGTGATAGATTCCTTACCTTAGACTAGATACCCCAGCAATACCAACCCTGGTGGTGGGTCTGCAAATGGGATTACACCATGAAGTCACGGCGAGCAGAACGGCGAAAGAAGCCGTCCCTTTGGACCCGACTGTCAAGGCAATAATGCTTTGTAAAGGTGTGTAGTGAAGCCCACGTGGCAGCATGGCAGATGTCTTGCAAGGGGACACCACGTCCCAATGCCGTAGTGGCTGCTGTTGCCCTGATAGAATGGGCTCGCAGCCCCACAGGAGGTTCCATTTTAGCCATAGAATAACAGGCCTTGATACACAAGACGACCTATCGGGAGATAGTCCTCTTGTGAACAGCCCGGCCTTTCCCAGAAGGTTGATATGGAGCCGGGACTCCGCCGGAGACCAGAGGCCTCTGATCTCCGCCTCTCCCATGTGGCCGCCCCATCCCTGGAGGGACGCATCCTTCACCACTGTGTGCCCCGGTTGGGGAAGGGTGAGGGATCTGCCGCTGACCCAATGCTGATTCGTGAGCCACCACTGCAATTGTTGTGCAGTGCCCTCCGATATCTGGACGTAATCGGACAGGTTTCCCTGATGCTGCGCCCACTGGAACTTCAGGTCCCACTGCAGAGCCCGCATATGCCACCTGGCATGGGTGGTCAGCAGGAGGCCATGAGCCCCAGCAGCCTCAAGGTCTTCCTGACCGACACCCAGGACAAGGGCTGAAAGCTCGGAATCATAGCCCGAATGTCCTGGACTCGCTGTTCGAGAGGATAAACCTGAAACTGCGCCATGTCCAGAACTACTCCGATGAAGAGGAGCTTCTGAGAGGGAATCAGGTGCGACTTCGGCATGTTGATGGAAAATCCCAGTAAATGTATTCTGGAGATGGGAGACGACTGTCTGAGCCGAGCCCTCTTTGAACAACCAGTCGTAGAGATAGGGGAAGACTGAAATCCCTGATCTGCGCAGATGAACTGCGACCACCGCCATCAGTTTCGTGAACAGGGGGCGTGGTTTGGACGCCGACCGGGATGGCTGTGTGAGCGTGCAGCTCCGCTCCTAGTCCCGATATTCATCCTGAAAACCCTGCCGTTGGTGCTCCCGGAGGTGCGGTTTTACCGCACGAGGTGTTGCAGGAGCAGAGGGGAGAGTCTGGGAGCCGACGGGACCTCGGAGACAGTGCGGGGGTCCGATCCCGGAGTTCGGAGGAGCCGGGCCGAGAACAAAGGAGAATGGCGGCACAGGGGAACTGACGGACTGCCCACGGGACGGAGCAAACCCGAGCTGAGCCGGAGTACCAGCCACTGCCTCGCAAAGCAAGTGGAGCGGGGGCTCGACGAGGGGAATCTCCGGCGCTACACTGAAGAAGCGCGAAGACCTCGCCGCCCCAGAGATCGGTGAGTGCAACGCCCATCCCCCCCCGCTCCCCGACATGGTGGCCGAGTGAATAGCAGACTGCTCTCGGGAGGCGACGGCTGCTGGAATCTCTGAGGCACCGGCTGAGATTCTTTGGAGGGGGCCATGTAAGGAGGCAGATTCAGCCGCCTGCACGAGGGACATTACACACCGGCAACGGGCTCCCATGCAGCTGCGCCGAGGAGTGCTGCGGATACTGGGGGAGTCTAGGACCGGTTTTGGACGTGCCCTGAAAATCGGCAAGGGCTGCGGGGAGCCATAATAGGGGGTGAATCCCACCCAACTGGAAAGCTCACGGCATGGTGGTAGAACTGAATCAGAGCGGGGCTTAGGACCTCGACATAAGCATCACACGGCGCAATACCCGTGGGCAGCCGGCGCAGCCGGTTCTGGAAGACGTCCGCCTGCTCTTTTGGAATCGCGTTGCTGGTTCACCGCGGCTGGTTTGGACGCTCCCCGGGTCTGAGGTGGAGGTATGGTGGACCTACATAGCAAACGGCCATAGACCATATGAGGAGGCCCATGGGTCAGGTGTGCTCTGAGGGTGCAGGGGAAAAGAGGAGAGGGCATGAACGATCCTTTGGTTGCGGGTACTGAGCCCTTGTACTAACAAAAACTGAGAACTGCTGAGAGGCGTCGGTGGGCGGTGTGCCTGCACCAGGGGACCTAGGAACTGACGTGGCCCTTGGAGGGGGCCCTGGGGCAGCACCTGACGCGATCGAGATGGCCGCTACCGGCGGTGTCTCGAGCGGGCCACAAGATCGCGACAATGCGACCGCCTTGGTCCAAGATGGCGGAACCCATGCCCCACCGGATACATCGACACAGGACCAACGGCTGAACCTGCGTCTCGACAACATACTAGAGGCGATAACCGCGACAAAGGAATCGCTGCACCAAGACATAGTGCAGGTCGCAACGGGGCTGGGTCTCCTGAAGGCGGACCATGCCAAGCTCTCGGACAGAGTAAAGGAGAATGAACAACTGCTTCGGGAGCTGAAACCGGCGGTGGTGACCGCGGAACACAAACTGACGGATATCCTTGGCCGCCTGGCGACTCTGGAGCGACAGGCAGAAGATGCTGAAAGTCGCAACAGGAGGAATAACGTGAGGGTGGTGGGCCTTCTGGAAAAAATTGAAGGGGGCGACGCTGTGTCCTATATGGAGAACTGGTTTAAAACGGTTGTGGCGCCAGAGGGTCTGTCTCCCTTCTTCTCCCTGGAGCGAGCACACAGGGTCCCGGCCCGCCCACCTCTACAGGGCCGACCACCTAGGCCGATGGTGGTAAAACTATTGCACTACAAGGATCGCGATCTGCTGATACAGAGAGCACGTTCTCAGGGCGCCTTCCAAGTGGACAATTACAAAGTTACGGTCTTCCCGGATTACACACAGGAAGTCCAGAAAAACAGAGCGTCCTTCTTATCCGTGAAAAAAGAACTGAGGGAAGAGGGAATACTCCTTGCTCTTCCCGGCCAAGTTACGGGTGATCCTCGATGAAAAGACCCACTTCTTCCAGACCCCGGATGAGGCATGGTCGTGGCTTGAATTGTACAGTGCTGGAACGGATCGCACAAACAAAAGTGGGAGGGAAAAGCACAAACCGGTCCAGATAAGGAAATCGCAGCGCATTCGCAAACGGAATAAACTCAAAAGAGCCATGCTGGAGGTTCAGATGGCGGCAGACAGGAAAGGAGCATTGGCTGCGACGGCGATCATCACGGGGTCGCAGCAAGAGAGGACATCAGGGGGTCGGACTCGGAGGAGGAGGGGGAGAAATCTGGAGGAGACGAGTCGGAAACAGGGAGCGCGAAGGGACCAGCGGTCACCCCACAGACTTCGGATGGACTATTTAATGAGTGACGTTTCAGAGAACTGAGCAATTCCGATATCCCTATTGGGGCAGACTCTCCAGATATTTGGTAGACTATCAGGTATGGAGCTGTGAATGAAGCATGGGATTGAGGGCACGGGGTGGGAGCTCTGCCTGCCCTGGATCGGCGCTCAATCACCCTCTTGTGGCCCTTAAGGCCTTCTGTGGTGACGACCACAGATTAGTGTGATGTGTGCTGTGTTGACGGTTTGGAACGGGGATGAAGCTGGGTTATTAGGTCCTGTCCTGGGGAGAGGGGTTTGGGGAGTTTTGCGGGGTGTTTTGAAGGGGGGGTACAACTGCTGCGATGTGGGGAACAACTGTTTGTTACTGATACTGTGAACAGACGACTATTATGGGGACGTTTCCTAATTTAAAATGCATTACATGGAATGTCCGTGGACTTCGAACGATGGTGAGACGTCATAAGGTGCATGCCCATTTGGTGAGGCGTGGCGTCCAGATAGCAATGTTCCAGGAAACTCATTTGACCAAGAAGGAATGCAATGCTCTACAGAGGAGGTGCCGTGGTCAGATGTTTGGCACCACATACTCAGCATTTGCCAGAGGGGTGCTAATATGGGTAAGGGCGGGGACACCATTCCAAGTCACGAACCAGCAGGTAGACCCTGAGGGTAGATATGTGGCGGTGGAGGGAAGACTATACGGTAGAGAGGTGGTCCTGTGTAGTGTATATGCCCCCAATGCCGATCAGGCCCGCTATTTTGATAGTTTAACAAGCTCGCTGGCCTGTTTCCTGGCGGGCCCCGTCATTTTAGGGGGTGACTTTAACTCGATCACTGATGTGATACTGGATAGATCGCATCCACCTTTGGCCGACTCCCCGGTGCGCAGGCTAGCAGCTCACAGGAAGGATTGGCAGGAGAGGTGGGGACTGATAGATGTATGGAGGAAGCAGCACACTGAGATTAGGGACTATTCCTAATTTTCAACAAAACACGCATTGCATGTTAGACTAGACACAGTGCTGTGTAGTGGCCCCTTGGCTGCTGTGGTAACTCATACGGAATATCTGACCAGGACCATCTCGGATCATACTCCCTTATTGGTGTCAGTGCAGTGGCAGCAGGCGAGGTCGGCGGTTCCAACATGGCGGCTGCGGCCTGATACACTAGAAGATCTGGTGTTTAGTGACACGGTCCGACAGGGCATTGAACACTATTTTGAGGTGAATGAGGGCTCAGCCACAACGAGATCGGTAGAATGGGATGCGATGAAAGTGGTGGTGAGAGGCGTGTGCCTGGGCAGATTCTCGAATGCGAGGACGGCAGTCTTGAATTATCTAGCGAAAGCGGAAGAGGTATTACGGGGATTAGAACATCGAAGGCCTGAGCGACCGGACCTACAGGAGCGATTGCTAGAGGCTAAGGAGGTGGTGGCGACTGAAACTGAACGGCTGTGGTGCTATGATTACAAGTTGTACACCATTAAGGTGCACGCGGAACGGGACAAAGTGGGTACACTCCTTGCCAAGCTCGCCAACCCAGAGCCTAGAGGGTGCCCGGTCATGAGTATAAGGACAGAGAAGGGGGATATAGTCTACTCGCAATCAGCAGTTCTGGCGCGCTTTCAATCTTATTACACGGGTTTATATGAATGCCAACTAGAGGCGGAGGTATCTGAGATAGGTGAATACTTGGAATTGGTCCCACTGCCAGTACTGGATGGCGAGGATGCAAAAGACCAAGGAGGACCCATAACAATGGAGGAGATTAGGGTAGCTATTAAACAGATGGCCAGAAATAAAACACCAAGGGTAGATGGATTACCAATTGAATTTTATGCCAAATTTATTGACATCTTAGCACCCAAACTATTGGTGGTGTACTCGGAAGCAGGGCAGTTGGGATGCTTGCCTGAGTCAATGAGGGAGGCGCTAGTGGTACCACTGTTGAAACCAGGCAGAGAGGCATTGGATGTGACGTCTTACCGACCCTTGTCTATGCTGACAGTGGATTATAAGATCTTGAGTCACATCCTGGCCACCAGATTACTGCCGCACATGACCACACTAGTGCATAGGGACCAAGCGGGATTTATCCCAACTAGGAATACATCAATGAATATACGCCGACTGGTCCGGATTTTAGACAGTGCCAGGGCCTCAGCCCATGACCCCGCGGTGTTATCAGTTGATGTAGAAAAAGCTTTCGACTGCCTGGAGTGGGGGTACCTAGATGAGGTGTTGGTGAAATTCGGGATAGGAGAAGGATTTAGGAGGTGGACAAAGGTTCTCTACTCATCGGCGACGGCAAGGGTACGGCTGGGGCCGATTATATCTTCGGCTTACCCTATATGTAGGGGGACAAGGCAGGGCTGCTCACTGTCCACCTTGTTGTTCGCATTGGCGATGGAGCCGCTGGCGGCACAGGCAAGGTCAGGTACAGTATACAGAGGGATCGCGCAAGGGGTAGAGTCGCATTATATATCATTGTATGCAGATTATCTGCTATTATACCTAGCGGACACCGGACGATCCCTAGAGGGAGCAGTGTATATGCTGGCTAGATTCGGGCAGCTGTCAGGCCTTCGGGTGAATTGGACTAAAACCTGTGTGTTTCCATTGCGGGCGGGCACACCCTGCTCCCCCTTGCGAAGGAGGTGGTGTGGGAGCCCTCCTGCTTCACTTACTTGGGTGTGCGCATCTACCATGAAGCCACGGACCTATTGGAAGATAACGTAGGACGTTGTGTGCGCGCGCTGAAGGGTTGCATGGCTTTTTGGGCCTCCCTCCCTCTGTCGGTGTTAGGACGAGTGGCATCACTGAAGATGGTGGCACTTCCGCGGCTGCTTTACTATTTCCGGACACTGCCGATATGGATCCCACAGCGGGTCTTTAAAGAACTGAAGATGTTGGTAACTGGCTTCCTTTGGGGTCACGGACGGCGTAGGGTGGCGTTGGGTACCCTGACTAGGCCCAAGCTCGAAGGGGGGATGGCAGTCCCCGATTCTGAATTATATTACATGGCGGCACAACTGCAGATATTAACGCAACACATTGCCAGAGTATTCAGGGGTCCTGAACACGAACGTGGGACTGGTATCCAGAGGCATGTCTTGTCATACATAGTCATGCAACAGAAACTAGATATGAGGGACCTCGCGATGGAGGAAAGAACACTCAAATTATGTTGGCACAGGAGTCTGAAGAGAGCGAAAAGAGCCCGGCCGTATGCACCGGAGATACCGCTGGGGATGCTGACCGCGCTGCCGCATGGGGGCGATTGGTCCCCGTTGTTAGAAAGGGAGGAGTTGGGCTTGCAGATGGTGGGGGATTTATACATAGATGGGGTGTTGGTCCCCTATCAGACGTTGCAGGAGCAATTTGGCCTGCCAGACGAGAATTTTCTACTGCACGCAGCAGTGATTGCGGCGATGCAGAGGCACTGGAAGGGAGGGCTGGCCGAGCCGGAAGTGACCATGGCATGCCAATACGTGGTGATGGCTGCGGGCACTGCCAAAGCGGTAACTTGCCTCCACACTAGAATGTTAAATGAGGGACTGGCACCTCTGCTGGCACTGAAGACGCGATGGGAGGATAGTATAGGCAAGCCCATACCGGACACAGTCTGGAGCCATGTTCTGAGACTGACATGGAAGGGCACAAGGAACGCACGAATCCAGCAGGTACATTTCTTCATCATCCATAGGGCCTACCTGACCCCGGAGAGGATCAAGCGGTACTTTCGGGTGCATGACGCAATGTGCCCGAGATGCTTGGCGCCTGAGGTTGATTTGGATCACCTGTTGTGGGGCTGTCCGAGGCTAGGGACGAACTGGCCTGAAGTGGGGGAACTCCTGAATGTGGTTACGGATAGGGAAGTGGACTTTGACATGGCGGTATGTCTACTGCTTTGGTTCCCTCATACAAAGAGGACGAAAATCACGAGTAAATTTTTTGACCTGGGACTCATGTTGGCTCAGAGGGAGATTACTTGGCACTGGAAATCTAAAGAAGGCCCGTCAGTGAGGAGGTGGATGAATGAGCTGTTGAAATGGTCCGGATGTGAAAGCGTTCTCAGAATGCGACAAGCTACTAGGACTGACAACGAGAAAAGCTTAGAAATGGCGAGAGCATGGGAAATGGTAGTCCAAGCATTGCGTGACTACATGATAGAGGATGAAGATGAGGCGCATTGAATGAACGGGGCTCCATGTAGCTTAAGTGACCGAAAGCAACTCCAGATGAGTGGCGTGCTCCAGTGTTGGTACGGATTACAGGCGCCCGCATCAGCAGGAGTTGGGGAGGGAGTTGTGGGGGGGGGGGGGGTGATTTAAGAGGGGTAGTTAGGCACTGCCACACAGTTTAGGAGGGTACCAGCAGCTGGGACATAGGGCTGGATTATGGTAAGGGGGGCTACC
Source organism: Lissotriton vulgaris (assembly GCF_964263255.1). Taxonomy (NCBI): domain Eukaryota; kingdom Metazoa; phylum Chordata; class Amphibia; order Caudata; family Salamandridae; genus Lissotriton; species Lissotriton vulgaris. The sequence goes on from NC_141685.1 coordinate 268,639,103, forward strand.
GAGGACCACAGGCAGGTACCCGGGATGTGATAATAGTGGGACCCTGGAGGAGGTCTCTAGAAAGACAATGGCGGGACTGCATTGGAGCGGGTGTTCACTACTGACGTTGTCCCCGCGGGACATCTGTGTCTGTTTGACGGTGCATGGGGGGTGGGATTTTAGGGGGGTAAAAGCAGATACTGAATGGTGAAGTTGACCAAACGCCCAGGAGTGGTGAACACTGTGGCATCTTCTTGAAAACGAAAGTCTTGGCGCGCCGCCCAGCCTCCGGGATGTGGGCTAAATGGCTGTGTACGACTTCCACGTCGTTTATATGTTTTGTGATGCCCTAAGTGTACTGGTTGGCCTATTCTGTGATCTTGTTTCTAATTCTGCAATAAAAAAAAATCAACAAAAAAAAAAATCCGTTTCGTGAACATCCAAGGGGCGCTGGTAAGGCCAAAGGGGAGCACGGTGAACTGAAAATGCTCCTGGTCTACCGTGAAAAGTAGGTAGTGCCGATGGGCCGGTAGGACAGGAATATGAAAATAGGCGTCCTGCAGGTCCAGGGCCACCATCCAGTCTTGTGGGTCGAGAGCCGACAAGACCTGAGTCAGAGGGAGCATCTTGAACTTCTCCTTCCGGAGGTAGCGACTGACGTTCCGAAGGTCTAAGATGGGACGTAGACCCTTGACCTTCTTTGGCACCAAGAAGTAGTGGGAGTAACAACCATAACCTACTTCTGGCATCGGACCGCGCTCGATGGCTCCCTTGGCCAAGAGGGCTGCAACTTCCTGCTGGAGAAATGCCAAATGATCCCCCGGGATGCGGTGGAACTGCGGTGGCATGGCTGGGGGGGGTACACTCGAAGGGGTGGAGGTAACCCCTTCGAACAATCTCCAGAACCCACCTGTCTGATGTAATGGTGCGCCAGTGAGGGAGGTGATGACATATCCTGCCCCCACTGGCATTTGGTGGGACTGAAACACAGGGCTAGGAAGGTGTGGAGGCAGTGGCAGCGGGGGTGTTGGTGAACTGACCCTCACGCTGGCCCTGTGACCCGCCTCTGCAAGCCCCACGTCTGCGCTGCGCTGGGACTGTTGCTGCGCAGGCTTATTCTGAAAGGAACGTGTTTGCGCGCCTCTTCCGGAGCTTCGAAAGGAACGAAAGTTGGAAGTGGAAGGAGTACTTGAGGCCGAAAGCCCTAAGGACTTGTCTGTGGCCCTAGAGTCCTTAAAACGCTCCAATGTGGCCTTATCACCAGAGGCGGGTGCCATCGAAGGGCATGTCCATCAAAGTATTCTGGACATCTGCAGAAAAGCCAGTTGTCCTCAACCAGGCCTGACAACGTAACGCCACCGTTGTGGAAATCGCCCAACCCAGCAAATCAGCGGTATCTATACTACAACGTATAGTGAACTTGGCCGCATCTATCCCCTCCATAAGAGCTCGGGAAAGAACTGTCCGAGTCTCTACAGGACATTGATGAAGCACCTGCTCAACCGCATTCCATACAGAATGGGAATAGCAGTCCAAGATACAGGCAGTGTTCACAGACCGCAGTCCAGAACTTGCAGAAGAATAAATCTTCTTGCCAAACTGGTCCAATTTCTTGGATTCCTTGTCTGGTGGAGTAGACGGAAACACGCTCGGGACGTGGAGGCCTGAGCCACCAAACTTTCAGGTGTGGGGTGCTGGGTGAGGAAGGCAGGGTCGCCCAGAGCCGGGCGAGGACGTCAACCCACACCCTTATCCACAGGAGCCCCTGTATTGGCCAGGACCAAGTGCCCAAAAGCAGAAAGTGCCTTATTAAACGGCAACAGCAGTTCTGTAGAAGAAGAAGCTGGCCGAAGCACTTCAGTCAGTAGGCTGGTCCTGACGGCCACTGTAGGGAGCTCGAGGCCAAGAGCCTCAGCCGCCCTACTAAGCACCGTGGAAAAGTAACCACTCTCCTCCATAGTAGCTGAAGGGGATGGTGAACCAGGTGCCGGAGTGCAATCCGGGCCACCGGCCTCCCCCTCCCCATCCCAGTCGGGGACAGACTCGCACTGTGCTGTGAGAGGGTCTTCAAACCCTTCCCAATACTCTCCTTCCTGCACGAGGACGTGGGTGAATGTAATGTGAGTGAGTGTAAAAGTCCTCCATTGGCGTTGGAATCGGCGCCGGAAGACATCCCCCCGGCACCGTGCCGACGTCTGAAAAGAAGTCGACACCGGCGTCAGCTACCGGCATTGGCGCTGCCGGCGACGTCGATTTCAATGGGGGCCATACGGGGTCCACCGACAAGAACGGGGAGCCCCGGCCGCCAGAGCCATGGAGGCCTCTGGGCGTCGACCACATTGGGGCTGGAGCCGGCGACGTCGAGGAACGCGGAACAGTGGGGTCCGCAGGGCCCGAAGGTGATTCGACATGCCGCACCGGCCGAAGATACGTGCCATGGCAGACACAAACTCTTGCAATTCGGCCAGAGTTGCCGATGGACCCTGGAAAGGTGGGTAAGCCAATGGTAACTGCTCAGGATCTGGCAGAGCTGCAGGGGCAGTGCCATCTGCCCACTCAGCCGCGTCCTGCGACCGGTGAGGGGATAACGAAGAGCGATGACGCTTCGTCGACTTTTTGTGCTTTGCCTTACCTAACTCAGAGTGCGAAGACTTCGAATGGTGGTGCTTGCGTCGCGACCAGGCCCTCGACGAACTGGAACGACGTGAGGCCGACTCCCGGGCGTCCAGCCACTTTCTAGACCGCTCCCGCAAAGTTTTGGGGGCCATGGCTCGGCAGTGGGAACACGACTCAGTGTCATGGTCACACCCCAGGTAAAAGAGACACTCATGGTGCGGGTCCGCCAGCGACATCGTGCGCAGACAGGCCTTGCAAAGCTTGAAACCAGGCATCCCTATGCACCAGGAGTACGTTTTACTTACAATTTAATCAAACAAACACTTTAGTCGACAAATTGACGGGGTACCGCTCGCTCCGGATCTGCACTTGCTGTTGCAGAAAAAGAAAGAACTGACGTCAGCGCGCGTGGGCCCGTCTAAGTAGCTCTAGTGAAGTCATCCGACAGCAGAACCGTACGACGACGCCAATTGATGCGCAGGGGTACTTCTGACTAAAGCTTTCCGCATCCAGTCTGACGCCTGGGGATATTCTAAGGTAAGGAATCTATCACTAACATGCCTCTTTCAGATCTGCTTTTCTTTGAGGATACTTTGAGAAATATGGTCTCGTCTTGCAATCAACACTTGTCCGTCAACCTGGTTGATGCTTGCATTACTGTAGCTCCAAAAGACACCTTAATTTAGAACATAACAATTATGATGTGGTCTAAGGTTCTTCTCTTTGATACTGGGAAAGTGCCTTTATATCTAAATTTCTCCACTGGACACCTCAAACGACCATGCCCACCCCTATATTCATATAGCTCTCCTACACGGTTGCATGACCTTGTTTAAGAATTAGGAGGTTATTCCTTCACCTCACTAGCCAGAATTCAGTCCTTATAACAAGGTGGATATATTGCATAAGGGGCAAAGTGAAATGGACGGGCATTAATAATGCTGTTGAGTTTTCCAAAAGCTGGGCAGCTTTTGTAACTGGTTTTATCGCTTCACATTGGTTGCTGCCTTGTTTTTTAGCGCTGCTGATGACCCTTTCAAAATAAGTTTATGAGGGTCGAAACGTCAATGAATACATTAGAGGACTGATTTCAGTTTTGATGTTGTGCACACCATACTCTGATTCAGAGTTGTGTTGTTGAACTCTATATCCATATCAGCTCCTAGTTTTTTTTTATATACTTTGTACATAGCACTTGCACACTTTAGTTCATTCACTTTCGCTGCGATTTTTTGGTTGGTGCACCTTTTTGTGATGCTAGATGTTCGTATACTTTTATATTTTCACAGTAAATAAATTTGATTTGATCCGTTCTAAAAAGCAGTCAATTGATGGCTTTTTTGATTTACCAAGGAAGGTGAAGCTTACATTTCCCCAGAAGGGACCAGTGTTTTGTTCTATTACTGATCTGCCCCAGTTACCAAGGTTATAGAGATGTCCCTTATTATTTAGCAAAGGAATAATTCAGATCATGTGAATCTTCCACAGAGTCAAAGCTGGAGAACCTCATATCCCTAATCTCTTTGGCAGCCATACAGCTCTATTGCTCCATTCTAGATTTCTGTGTCCCAAATTAATAATTTGTCATTTAGAGAAATGGAATCTAGGTTTCTAACTTCTGGACCACGCCTCCCACTTATTTAAATCATGGCTTGAACAGGGGCTTGGTGGCAAAGCAGATCTTTGTATCACACCAAAATGTGCAAACTTTATCATACAGCTCTTCTGCAGTACCACATCTTAACATTTTCTTTCAATTGCCTGTGCATGTCTGGACAAACATATTAAGGTCAATAGTTGGCCAACGCTACTAAAATGGAGACATACAGCCACAGGAGTACTGTGCAGAGTACTGTGAAGTTGCACTCAATAAACAGGGCTTATTTATTAAACTGAACCATTCTCTTTTAGAGAAGAGAAATAAGGAAACGGTAACAGCAGCAAATAATTTCCATGTTATATTCTCAAGAGATACAGAAATGCGTCCAGGATGTGCAACACCGTAATCAGGCTTGATAACGGTGCAATGAAATATTACCATGGTTAAATCATTTTTTTTATAAATTATATAATCAGGCAGCTTTCCACTCTTCTTTCGATGTGAGCTCCACCACAACTCTAGGCCCGGCAGTATTCTATTAGCCGGGGCCACCTCCAGTGGGATCAGTGATTTCTCCACCCTCGTTTGCCAGCTCGTTCAGTCCTCCCAAGGGCTCATATCAGTATCGATGGCCACACAGTTATAAGCGGCATACCGCAGCTTCTCTTCGCAGACTTTGGCACTGGAAAAGATAGAGTGAAAAAAATAGATATTATTGCTCAATGCTGGAAGTCCTTTGTGATCCCCATTTCCCACAGGTGACCCCTGGACCACTTTTTATTTGGCTTCGATCACCACCACCAGCTGTGCTGCTCCACTTTGGTATCATCTAATAAACAAAAACACCACTGATCGAACCTAAAGAATAATTTAGTGATTAGTGTCCGCTTGTCACGTTTAGCTTCTGTCCACCACAGCATAGAGCATGGGCGCAAAGGATAAGATCACTTCAGCCTTTGGCTCTATTGAACTGTGAGTGGCTGCATTGCACCTGATCCCACACGCTCATCCGCCTAAAACAAAGTGCACCAGGGCTGGTGTGGCAATTTCTTCTTTCAAATTCAAAGCTTATTGGACGGTTACTAAAAACCATTACAATCATTCAATCGCTATACATTTAAAAAATGCATTTTTAAAAATGAGAACCTATAGTACACCACACATTAACCTTCACCAATCACAATATTACTAAATAGTCTTTTGCCCAACAGTTAAGTAAAAAACAGGTCATCCAAGTTCATAAAAATTTGCATAAAAAATTAATTCTTAAAAAGGTCCAGTGGTCTCCTATATGGAATGTTTCTAATATTGTTCGTAAATTTATAGACTTGTTTATAGCCATTTCCTTGCAGATTATTGCTACGAACTGGAAAGACACTTCTAAAATTTCTTATACTGCATGGTGGAACCTGCTATGTCATCACCATAGACTTGATCGTACCCATGCAACGACTACTTCTCTTTTGATTACAAGAGATTTGTTGTGGTTACCATTAACTTAATTTCTTTCCAGATGTGTAACATAATATGCCTTACTGTTATTATGTTATTTTTTTGCTTTCTTTCTATTTTCTTTTTTCTCTTCTTTCTCCCTTTTTTTTCCTCTCTCCTTTCTTTTCTTTTTCTTTATTTCCTTCTCTCTTCTCTTTCTTACTCATAAGAATTTAAAAAAAAGCATTTTATCTTAGTATAGGCATTATGTTTTCCCTTTTCTTGTGGATTTCTTGTATTTTACAATTCTCACTTATATTGTACTTATTAGGTTATTTCATCCTTTAATATCTTTTCATTTCTGTTTCTCATTGAATTGTGAATTTTATATTGTACTTATGTTTTAGTGCGTATATTTGATCTAATAAAGCTTTTTAAACTTAAAAAAAAAAGGTCCAGTGGTATTAAGAGCAATGAAGCGCGTTGGTAAAATTCTAGCAACATTCCGAACAATAATGTGCATTGGTTTTAGCGACAGACGCGCCCTGAACTGAATGAACGACTACCCCCCACTGGATCGATGGAATGCAAGGCAAGTCTAACAACGTCATGTACAATAAGGTGGATTGGAATTAACTCCTGAGGGCTGCGCATCTGCCAGAGCTAAATAGACGTATACCAGAGCTTCTTTCCAATCTTGAACTTTTTATTTCTTGAAGTCATCCTTATGCTTTCCACAGTGTCATCGAGATACAGCAATTTTAAGCAAATGATACATTTTCTTTCCACTAACGAGTCCCATTTTCTTGTGATGTGCATTAAACTCGAAAGGGTTTTCATACTTGCTCCAAGAAAAATGCATTTAGGAAGTACCCTTACTCTCTATTAAAATTGTATACAACATTCACTTTTCTTTAATTAAGTTCTTTATGGCAGTCTACGGCTGCAATGTTTAGACAATGGTAGGTTTTCATTTTTAGGTTGAGCATTCAAGACCTCTTGTGTATATTTTAGTATATCCTCTCGTGTATATACTTTAATGTATGTGTTAGACGGACCGGGAGGGTCGGCCGAGGACAAGAGGAGAGGTCTCCGGGGAGAGCCGTCTCCAACGATCGTACAGACGAGTAACTTCCCCCCCACAGACGGACACCACACAAAGATAAGGTTTACGTTCTTTATAGGCAAACTTAAGGTACGGTAGAATGGTACAAGGAGGTCTGGACGCAGGGGTCCCCTCGATTCTAGTCTCTCGGATGGGAAGGGGGTAGCGGGACAGTCTTGTTACCAATCTGGCAAAGGTGATGATATGATGGATAGCTCACAATCCTCGAGCTCGGCGTTCTAGATGGACGGGCCGCGGCAGCGCCGGCAGGTCCCGAGAAGATCGTAGGTAGCGACGGTCCGCGGCGGCGCCAGCAGGTCCCGGTGAAGATGGTAGTTACAACGGTCTGCGGCAGCGCCAGCTGGTCCCGACGAGGATGAAGGATTCAGAAGGTTGCGGCAGCGCCGGCAGGCAAGACAATAGTTCTCAAGGCAGGGCTACGGCAGCGCCAGTAGTCCGTCAAGGATGAGTTCTTCACGGTGTCTCTCAACTCCAGGATACAACTGCCTTCCTGCTCTGGAGCTGCCCCAGTTATAGGTCTGGCGCCCTTTGATGTCCGGACCCTCGCACTTGGAGGTCGGGAGGTCCGGGATGAGGGAGTCCAGACACCCAGCAGGGGGGTGGAGCCAGCGCCCGGGGGAGCTGGGGGCGATCGGCACCTGGCGGGGGAGAGCCATCGACACTTCTTTCTCCCATCAGCCTGCCAAGTGGTCCGTTCACCTCCTGGGTGGATGGTGGTGCCGGGATGTCGGGGCCTGGCCAGGCCCAGGGTTAGGGTCGAGCTGAGGCCACGCGGCCTCGTGGTGCAGTGTCCAAGATGGCGGCCGGGCCGGGCGAGGGAGCCGGTAGTGGTTCGGCCCCATGATACAGAGATGTCCGGGGCAGGAGTCCCGTATGAGACGGGGTGCGGATTGCTTCTGTGGGTAATACCTGGTGGGCCGGGGCTCGGGCCCTGTCATGCGGGGAGGGAGCAAGCCCTTCATGTGGCCTGTCCAACAGTATGCTTATATGTGTATGTACTTTGTGGGCTCTGGAGATCAGCCCTAGGAGTTTTCTGTTTTCGCTTAGGGGCTTTTTTTCTGCAGTCTCTGTTTAACTGTCTTGATAGAAAACAACCAGTAGAGGTCACTAAAATACCAAAATTGCTTTCTGCTTAGGGACTTACTTTTTCTGGCATACAGACTTTTTTTCTGCAGCCTCTGTTTAACTGTCTTGATAGAAAACAACCAGTAGAGGTCACTAAAATACCAGAATTGCTTTCTGCTTAGGGACTTACTTTTTCTGGCATACAGACTTTTTTTCTGCAGCCTCTGTTTAACTGTCTTGATAGAAAACAACCAGTAGAGGTCACTAAAATACCAGAATTGCTTTCTGCTTAGGGACTTACTTTTTCTGGCAACTGCCTCTATTTAACTTTCTTGATAGAAAACGACTAGCAGAGGTCAGTCAAATACCAGAATCCCTTTAGCATTCTCTAGATTCCAGTCCATAGAAATTGTCTTCCATGAGCACCCGTAGACAATAATATGTTTTTCAAATCTTGTATTTTCAGTGATATGACCACTGAAGGGCCTGATTTTATATTAAAAACAGAGCTTTGGACTATACCATTTCCTGCTGAAAGGCAATATTTCTATCCATGTGTTCAAATACCTGGCATGTTACGCAGTTTTGTGCTTACTTCCCCTCTATGTTAAAGAACAGTAGATGTTTCAGTGCCCAGGCTAATGTGCTGCATAGCTAAATACATAGAAGGTCCCAAAGGAGAGACCGACTCCATTGTAAATGCTTCTTACTTCTGTGGCATTTATAGTTACAATAAATAAAGACCATCCCTCTGCTTGACCATGTTTGTCAAGAAATTGCTAACTATGCGGCAACAATGATGCACTCTAAATCTGCAACTCTTAAATGTTTGATGAAGGCCAATGTCAGAGCAGGCCAGGCTTCCAGGAACCACATGCACCCATTTCCGCAGCAGAGTGAATTATGTAGCGCGCGGCTGCCATCTGCAAGAGGATATGCGCTGCCTCCATCAATTCAATATAAAACGTAATGGGAAACTTTCATTATATTATTTTATTGGTGAAAATAGCAGGCAGTAAAAGGCGAATAATTTGCAGAGCTAAGAAAGAAGCAAGGATAAAAAAAGGACGCACGTACAAGAGTGACGCAGTTAAATGCCACTGGGCTAGTGGGGGAGAGGGGCGAAGAAGGGTGACGAGTTTATAATTTAACACTTACACTTTTTGGCAACTTAATACATTGCTCCATTTTAAACCCTATTTTTTGAATCGTTTTGATCGACCCGACTTTGAATATTTTCTTCAAAATGATTCCAAGTGAGCAGCAGGGTGTGGCTGTCTGCAGTGCAGCAGGTGCAGTGGCACCAGGACCAAGGATTGTGAGGGACTAACTACAACCCAACTATGGCTGCTTTTTTCTATCCAATGATGGTGAGCATAAGCAAAACATTTTTTTACTCGCCCACATGGAGCGAGGGGGCAAGAGGGACTTTAAATGCAAAACCCGGGAGGTAAGAATGTGTATCAGATGAGGTACTTTGGAACTGAGCAGCATCTCTAAATGTGACACAGGGCAGTACAACGAGTGGTCACTAGGGGTCCTCCGGCAGGGCAGTGTGACGAGCTGTCACTAGGGTCCCCAGGCACAGCAGTATGACAAGTGGTCACCAGTGACCCCCTGCTAGGGTAGTGTGCCGAGCAGTCACTAGAGTCCATTGGTAGGGCAGTGTGACGAGTGATCTCACTAGGGGTCCCATGGGAAAAGGCAGTGTGACTAGCGGTCACTAGGGGCCCCTGGCAAGGCAGTGTGACTAGCGGTCACTAGGGGCCCCTGGCAAGGCAGTGTGACGAGTGGTCACTGGGGGTCCCTTGGCAGGGAAGTGTGGCAAGTGGTCACTAGGGATCCCCTGGTAGGGCAATGTGACGACAGTCACTAGGGGTCCCCTGGCAGAGCAGTATGACGAGTGGTCACTGGGAGTCCCCTGGCAGGGAAGCCTGGTAAGCTGTCATTAGGGGTACCCTGGCAGGGGAGTGTGATGAGCGGTCACTAGGGGGTTCCCTGGCAGGGCAGTGTGGCAAATGGTCACTAGGGGTTACCTGGTAGGGTAGTGAGACGTGTTGTCACTAGGGGTCCCTTGGCAGGTAAGCGTGATGAGCAGTCTTTATGGGTCCCCTGGCAGGGTAGTGTGATAAGCAGTCACTAGGGGTCCCCAGGCAGGGCAGTGTGATGAGCGGTCACTAGGGGTCCCCAGGCAGGGCCGTGTGACGAGTGGTCACTAGGGGTCCGGTGGACTGTCGAGGAGCTTTGAATATTGGATGTAAAGGAGGGCTGCTCCAAATGCCACAGGGGACAGTGCCACAAGCAGTCACTTCAGTGGAGCTGAGATGGACGCAGATCCGGAAGTGTCCGGCTGTAGCACCACAAGAGGTTAACCAGAGGCGCACTGGAGATGAGCAGCAGCTCAGAATGTCACAGGATCCAGTGCTGCCAGCAGTCACAGAGGGCCCTTGAAGATGGGCAGCAACGGTAGAAGTCACAGGTTGCAGTTGAGCCGCTGGGATGCACCAGGATGAGGTGCTATGGGTGGTCATTAGAGCCCCCATGGACCAGGGCAACAGTTATGAATGTAGCAGGATGCAGTCCTGCAAATGGTCAAAACAAGTCACTTGGATATGGGCAGCTGCTCTGTGTGTGTATAATGCAGTACTGCAAGTGGCCACTAGAGGTCCCCTGGAGATGGACAACAGCTTTGCATGTGTATAATGCAGTACTGAAAGTGGTCAATAGAGGTCCCTTGGAGAGGGGCAATAGCTCTGAATGGGATAGGATGCAGTACTGCAAGCAGTCACTAGAGGTTCCTTGAAGCTGGGCAGCAGCTGTAGATGTCACAGGCTGCAGTAGTGTGGCCGTAGATGTGTGGAAATGCAGTGCCGCAGGCAGCCATTAGAGGTCCAATCAGTGGCGTCACTAGGGGGGTGCGGGGGGTGCGGACCGCACCGGGTGACACCACCCACATGGGGTGACACCAAGGTTACGCTGTCTAACACAGCTCTGCAGACTCGCCTCTGCTCTGTGGGGGGACGATGGGTAGATGATGTCACTTTTTGCTCCCCCAGGCACGGTAGTGCACTGAAGTCCAGCAGGAATTGTATGACGATATCACGGTGGAATAAGGACGTCTGTAGGAAAACAAGTCAGGTCATATCAGCCTCTGAAACCTTCAAACTGAAACGCATTTTGGCAATTGTGTCGGAGCGGTGATGATGGGAGAGGGTTGTATAAGTATGACCAGGCGGCAGCGTGCGGGGCCATGTGATGTATTCATGATGATGAAGAGATAAAACAAAATATGGAAATGTGTGTCCTGAGCCACAAGAACAAAGAGAGGGGCAGTTATTTTCAAGACAAGGACAAGGACAACGCGTGAATTTGAGAGAATATTACTTTTATTATGTACGGAAATTAATATTGATACATAACTTAATGACTTTTTTCAAAGAACAATAAAAAGCTGCATAATTTGTGGACTTCATAGTATTACCATCAAGCCAAAGAACATCCATATTATCTAGTTCGTTACAATTGCAGTTTGATTTATGCTGGGAAGGATTCCGATTTATGATATGCAGGTCAAGGGCACATCTTTACAGCAGAGGGACAACCAACTTTATTATTCTCCAGGGTCTTGTTATCTACCTTTTGCACAAGGCCATACGCAACAGCTGCGTTAACCAACTGAACAATCTTACTACGATTTGTACCAGAAATCTGCAGAACAGTGCTGTACAGAATACACTTTAACATTGCTGCTAAACTGCAATGCTCTTATCTCAAGATGCATGTAAGTGAAGTTGTGTGTGTACGCACATATGTGTATGTACTACGTGCACACCCAACACATGCATACATCTATGTAATTTTGTACATGTAATCGGTTACCAAAGCGTTGCAGTTTAGTTCCAATATTAGTATGTCTTTTGCACAGTGTTGTAAAGGGGCCAATTAAAGAAAAGCACTTAAGAAAGTGTGACAGTGGTACATTAGGAGCTGCAGATTAGGGAATTGCCTTGCAGCACACTGAGTACAGGTGCCTGGGGACAACATCGACTGAGTAGATGAGGGCAGACTGACAAGGGTCTTCATGGGCAGTGAAGGGCTCGGGGTTCTAATGGGCGTGTTTTATGGGTTTAGAAGCCTAAGGTTATTTTATGAATCAAGAGAGGAATTGAGGGCTAGCAGAGGTACTTTGGAAATATCTGACTGTCGGCCAGGAGGGACGGAAGGCAAGCTGAGGTGATCTTTCTATGTGATAGGCTTCAAACACAGGTGGGGCCCCTCAGAGGCTTTGGAGACTGGTACAGAGGGGCTAAAGGTCAGTTAAATCTTGCTGAAAGTAGGGGTGGGTTAAATTGGGAGAAGTGTGGTGCAGCAGCTAGAGCGGCTTACTCCAGAGAGAGAGGCTCGTGGCTCGATACCCGACGCCTGCGGCAGCTCAGCTCAGCATCATGTGATTGTGGGCAATAACTCACTTAATCTACGTGATGACCCCCAGCACCTGGATACCCTTAAGGGTGATAAGTTTTACAAAACTGGAATTAAATGTGAGGGCTAGCAAGGGCTTCCGAGAGTTATTTAGGGGTTGACTGAGGCCTGCTAAGGGTTTCTTTGGGTCATCTGTTGTCAGTAGAGAGTGAAAAATGATGGTCTGAGACCATGGTGACAGGGTCTGTGAGAAGATGGAGACAGAGTAAATGGATCCAAGAAGCCGCTGGTGAACGTGCACTGTACAAATGTCTTTTTCATTCATTTTCATTCATTCATCTGTGTAATGAGCCGAGGTAGAGTGGGCTTGAACACTGTCTGAGGATCAACTAAGGGTGCTGATAGACACTTGGAAATGTAACAACCAGCTGAGAGTTTGTGATGAGAGTTGAAGGTAGGCTGATGGTGCCTCAGGACAAGCAGAGGGCCTCTTAGGGTGGATGAGTGCTAGCATTTAGTTTGCTGAAGTATAGCTTGTCAACTCTTAGTGTTAGCTGAGTGTTTATGGTGCCCAGTTGATGGTTTGTGAGAACTTGCTGGGGTGCTGCTGATACCAGCTAAGGGCTAGAGAGCCATGACACAATTTGTAATGACAAGTCGGGTACCTTCTTTACAACCAGAAGAAAGGTTCATTAACATGTCCCTGCCGACCAGAGGAGACCAGTATCCCCATGTTTGTCTACCTTCTTGTTGTGTTCCAACTTACACCTGTTCGCTCTGTGAGGTTAGCTTGCTTTGCTGCTGCTTTTCCTCTGCCTGTTTTGTGTCTGAGCGCATCATGCACAGCTACTTCTCTGTACCTGCTCGGTGTTGTGTTTTGTGGAAAGGGTGCACTTAAGCTAGCATTCTGTACCTGTTCTGTGGGTATGAGGGAAGCTTCCACTGCTTCTGGCTGTGCTGTGTCTTTTCAGTATGTGTGATGTAAGTTTCCACTGCTGCTGTTGCCTGGTGTATGCACTGTTGGGCACTCATTACATTTAATGTTTAGTGGGCAGGGTGGAGGTGTGTACCACTGAATAATATATTTATTCTGCTTCTTTGAGTTTAGCCCAATCCCATTTAATATTTCAACAGAGTAAGCCATTTGGTGCGCCCAGACACTATTTCTTTACTCAATGGGAAATCACCATAAAACATTTTAGTACATTCTTAGTATCATTGGGATGTTACATTTAATTGAATCAGAGATAGTGAAACTGATTCAGATTATTGAAATATTAACGAGGATTTTGAATTACTGTTGTAAATTAGTGTGCATACTCTTTCCTAAGAAGAGCTTGCAAGGATATTTGATGGTATTTTATGCCCAGCATAAAAGGATAGTATGTGACACGCTGACCACTGAGGGCCCTATTTACAAAGGCCTGTGACACTTTTTATGCTGCTGTTGCACCACAGTTTGTGACACTGCTGCAGCATACAAAATGCGCCACATTTACAAAGTGATGCATCTAAGCAGATGTGTCACTTTGTAAAGGCATGCACTACATTATACCTGCGTCAGGTATAATGTATGCAGGGTGTGCATTCCCCCGCAATAAAGGGTTGCAAAAGTGGTGCTGTGAAATCTATGAATTTTCACTGCAACACTTCTAGGACACTAGTGTGTCAATATCTTATGCCTGCCTCACAGCAGGCATAAGACTGACACAGGCCCTTTCACATGGGGCTTCCTTCCATGTGAAAGGACACATTGCTAGAGTTGTGTCTCTTTTCATACATACCCCAGCAATGCATCACTTTTGCACCTACAGATACGACAGTAATACTGACATATTTGTAACTCCTTGCGATGTGGAGCGGTGTACATTTATTATGGCGCATATGCGGTGTTGCAAGGAGGGCAATCTGAAAACTGTTGCATCGCTGTTTTCACCCAGCGATGTGACCGTTTTCATAAATGAGGCCCTGAGTATTTATCATCATATAAAAGTGCATGGCACTGACCTACGTCCTTTATCGAGCACACACTGCTTGACTGTGAGGCGAAGGAAATTCCTATTGGGAAGCAGCCTGTCAAGCACAACAAACTGAACAAATACCAACTAAGCATGAAACACATGTACGAGAATATCCAGCACTGGCTATACCAACACTAGGCGGCAAACGCTTGAGAGACAGTGAGTATCAACACTATTGAGGACTGCATTTAGCAAAATGCCTTGGGAGTTCTGGTGCAGGCAATATGCTTCTCTGCCCAACAGTTTAATTTGTTTTAGTTAATGTACCCTGGGGATGTTCCTGTGTGCTTCAATGCAGTAAGTCGTGAGGGGGTGACACCATGAGTTACCCGCACCGGGTGACACCAACCCTAGTGACGCCACTGGGTCCAATGGACCTGTGCAACAATACACTGTACTGCAAGTGGTAATCCATGGTGCCTTGGAGATGGCTAGCAGCTCTGGCTGTCACAGCGTGAAATATATTGCAGCAGTGCAAATTTCCCTGGAGGTCGAAAGCGACTCTAGATGTGTCAAGTGGTGACAAGAGGTCAAGTGGAGATTTGCAGTAGCTAGGGAAGTGACAGGAATATTGCAAGCGGACACGAGGTGATGCTTGTAAGATTGGACTTGTACCTATAAAATACATAAATTCAGAAGAGTAAAGTTAGAAACATGTTTCAGTAGGTCAAATTTAAACTAGATGAGGTATCTGGGAGACATAGTCAGAAGGTGAGAACAACTGTTAATAATAAACTCAAGTAACAAAAAAAGAGAGAAGGTAGTAGTAACCTGGTATGGTGACTCGATGAGGGGAAACCTCTTCTTTGATTGTAATGAACTCAGCCAACCAGCAGAAAAAACTGCTATATACATAGCACAGAGTGGCATCATAAGGCACTTGCAACGCCAGAGGAAGTATGAGAAAACGTTACTTTACTCAAACCACAAAGCCCATGCACAGTATGCTCAACTACATAGGAGGAAAACCTCATTTTCCAGGCTGGCTAAGTACCACGCATAAGGGGTTACACTAACGCATTTTAGTGCTGGTATCTGCATCGCATCACATCACTGCACTGAAAGCATTAGTCACGCATTTATAGCGCCCCTGACCACCACTTGCGACAAGGCTGCAGAATTAACCAATCAGTCTTCCAGGGAGCACGCTAATTGGATTGCTCTGCTTTTTGCCTGTGACAATTAACAAAACAAGCATTTGAAATGCAAGAGGTCTCGCTTTCATGAGAATTTGAGCTGTTGGCATTGTAAATGACAATGCATTTTATTTATTTATTGGGTTTTAAAACAAACATAAATAAAAGGCATTGTCATTTATAATAATAATAGCTTAAACTCTCGCACATGCGATACCTATTGCATTGCAATAGAGGGCCTTTTCGACCGTTTGTTAGATTGTAAATATCAGAGGAAGAGACCGGCCTGCGAAGTCTTCAAAGTAGTGATAAATATCGCAGCGAAGAAGATGTGCAAGTGTTGTAAATTACACAGACACAAAGTGTGAAGTGAGAGTTACATATGATCTGACCTATAAAGATAAACAAAGTGCTCCAACACATTTTGCTCTGTAATTACACTGTTGCGGCTCAGGAGGAAGAGCGGGAGGTGGGGCTATTTCCTGCCCTCTCCGTGATTTGAGTGTGCAGTGTGGTATTGCGTAATGTCATTGCTATCTTTGGCTTAATAAAAAACACTCCATCTGTAGTAGGGCCCTGGCTTCACCTTCTGGTGCAGGGCGGGCTGTGCTTTGTGACAGGAATGGAGGGAGGGAGGGTTGGTCTCAGCTGCAGCTCTAGCCCCTTACAGTGCCCCTTACAGTGCCCTTACTATTACTAGTGAGCGAGAGGCGCTGAGGTGGTGGTATTGGTAGCGGTGGTATTGGTGGTGGTGAGGTGGAGGTGGTGGTGTTGGCATTGGTATTTGTGGTGGTGGTGGTGGTATTGGTTGTGGTGCTATTGATGGTGGTGGTATTGATGCTGGATTTGGCATTGGCGGTGGTATTGGGAAAGGCTCTACAAGCCGTAGCCTGGCCATTGTACCTGGACCACGTGGTCTCGGTCAAGACAATCAGCAACATGAAAGTGAAACATGAAAGACAATCAGCCGCTGGATAAACTGCAACAGTACACAGGGATCTGGACAGCACCTTGCGTTGTTTTCTTCTGGCAGAAGGCCCCACCCCTGCACTGCACATGAGATGATTGGCCCAAAAGGCAGGCGTAGATGCAGAAGATTTGTTTTTTGCCTTGATGCACATGGCCAATCATGGTGCCGCAGCCACAGCTCCGGTACAGAAATAGCACCTTCTGTCTTGGTGCACGACCACCTCACAGTGGCGCTCATTGAGCAGGAGGGTCATGCTGGCTGCAGGATGTCAGTACTCCAGTGATCACCGGCTGCAAGTGTCAGTCTAGCTGAGCCCAGCCAGAAAGCAACATGAGCGGCCTCTACTTACTTTTTTAGGTTGAGCATTCAAAACCTCTTGTATATACTTTAGTATATACTTATATGTGTATGTACTTTGTGGGCTCTGGAGATCAGGCTTAAGACTGGTATGCTTCTGCTTTTTCTGTTCAACTGCCTCTATTTCACTGTCTTGATAGACAATGACCAGTAGAGGTCAGTAAAATATCAGAATTGCTTTCTGCTGAGCGACTTATTTTTTTATTTTTCTGTCAACTGCCTCTATTTAACCTCCTTGGTAGAAAACGACCAGCAGAGGTCAGTAAAATACCAGAATCACTTTAGCATTCTCTAGATTCCAGTCCATAGAAGTTGTCTTCCATGAGCACCCGGTAAACAGTATGTTTTTCAAATCTTGTATTTTCAGTGATATGACCACCAAAGGCCCCGATTTTATATAAAAGACAGAGCTTTGAACTATACCATTTCCTGCTGAAAGGCAATATTTCTCACCATGTGTTCCCATACCTGGTGTGTCACGCAGTTTGGTGCTTACTTCCCCTCCATGTTAAAGAACAGTAGATGTTTCAGCACCCAGGCTATTGTGCTGCATAGCTAAATACATACAAGGTCCCAAAGGCGAGACTAATTGCATTGCAAATCCTTGTTTGCTACAGGGGGTGAGGCTGAGTGCAGATACTTCAAGGAAGTTTTTTTTCTTTAACTGTGCACCTGGGATCCCGTTCATTGGCAGTTAGTAGATGCATCAGGCCAGGGTGGGGCACCAAATGAGAGCACACTGGGAGTCAGTCCAGTCCAGTCCTAGGGACCCCTCACCAAGGTCTGCAGACTGCTATTGCGGAATGCAAGGCCTGGTGCAGACAAAATGAGAAAGTCGACATGACACATTGCCTGTGTGCCATGCCAGCTTGCACTGCCTACGGTATAGGGTAGTCACTCCTCTAGTAGGCCTTCCAGCCCGAAGGCATACCACAGGTGTGGGAATATCTGCATGAGAAGATATGCCCCTACAATATTTCAGTCCATTATTGGATGTTGTAAGCCACAGAGAGTACATAGGCTGGAAACTCAACAACTCGAGTTCCCAAGCACCATGAAAGCTGCTCGGAAAACAGGAGTGTTTGGTACCAAATTACTCCTCTCAATAAACCCACACTGATGTCAGTGTGAGATTTATTGAACCATGTTCTCAGAGGGCACCTCTGAAGTGCCCCCTGAAAACCCACCAACTCTGGTGTGGTCACAAACTGGTTGTAGGCAGCCTGCCACCACCAGACATGTTACTGGACCCCTGGGTCGAGAGCCTCTGCTCTCCAGGACCAGGAACAAGGCCCATCCTGGGCAGAGGTGTCACACCACCTTCCCCAGGATAGGCACAGTACTCGAAAGGGACGCTTCAAAGGCCTGCCGTCTTTATAATGCAACCCCCAGCCTCTAGTGCTAGCAACAGATGGCAGCCCCTGGTTTACACCCCCACTTTGGGCGGGAAAACGGACAGGAAAACCTTAAAGTTTAGGAGGTGTGCCCACCTCTGCCAATTCCACCCCTGTGGTGGAGGAGGCGAAGTGAAGCACATCTTTCAGTCCCCACCATTTTGATGGGGAGACTCCTACAATCAGGGCTAGGACTATGCATCCTCCCATAGGAGGGTGGTATAATTGAAGTTGTAGTCACCCCAGGCAAGGTGCCCTTTGGCCCTACCTGACACTCCCTGAAAATGCCCCTAAATGTAATATTTAGGTGGCGCCCCCAGACCCTGAAACTAGTTTCTGCTAACCTAAGGACAAAGACACCGTACAGCGAGGCCTGATGATGCCGGTCCTGCAACTAGCAACGTCCAGAACCCAAGGAAGACTGTCTGCTCTTTGGCAAAGACCAATTTATCCCGAGGACAGCAGATCGGTCTCCAAGAAACCTACACAAAGGACTCTGGTGCCCTTGGGAACCGCAAGTCCTGCCCACTCTGCACACGATGCCTTCGGCACATTTCCGGGAGGCCCACCGATCCAGAAAAGGTTCCCCAGAGCTCCTGACCCCAAGTCCACCAATGGCTGACCCTCTCCTGGACTCCATGACGAAGCCTGCAGACTCAATCCAGAGGCTTCCCCAGACACGACTGGCTCTGGTAAGAAGAATCCAACATCAAAGAACACCCCTGCACCCGAAGCCCCTGGTCATTGGTGAGCTGAACCGATGGTGCCCCTACGATCCTCAACACCTCAACTTACCTCTGTCGTCTTTGATGACATGTGTGCAGCCTCCTGTGCAATGCCTGTTTGCCTAAACCAAGTTTTTCCATTTAAGAACATTGGGCACCCAATGCTATATTATCACCCTGCATCCGGCCGACCCTGTGCCGCTGCTGGTGTATGTATGGTGCTGCTTTGTGCCCACACCTGTACTTGCTTTAACCCCCAAAGCTTGGCCACTGTAACCATTTTACCTACCTGCAAGCAGTGTGGCTCCGAGCGCCCCCAATCGTCATTGGGCCTATACCGCTGGTGGTGCAGAGTTTGTGCTTATCTGACCCGTGCCCTCTGCTGATCTAAAACCCGGAAGACTGGAACAGTAATTATGGTACTTACCTGTGAAGCCACAATGTTTTTTCCTTGATAGGATAACATTGAAAATTGTAGTCAACTTTTAAAAGACAAGTAGTTTTTTGCGAAGATCTCGGTCTTAAAATAAAATGTAAACAAAGCTTATTTTTATAAAATTGGTGTGGATCTACTTTTTGAGTCTTATGTCAGTTATTGGTCAATGTGTGTGCAATAATTGTCTTACACGCCTCTGTCTTAGGCTTAAGGCTGCTTGTCCAAACTACCACTAACAGAGCACTTTGGGTTTACATTGAGCCCTGTACACTTCAGGGGAATCTCTGGACTCTGTGTATAACTACCTACTGATATGCCATATACAAAGCCAGCTTCCTACAGCCATGCACGATATTCTGACAAGTACGGGGCTCTCGCACAGAACTGAAGAGAGACATGGAAACTAGCAAGGCACAGAGAGGCCCTGTACCTTCCAGGGCAACCAGTAACAAGAGAGAGTAGGGAACTCCTGTAAACAACCACTCACACTATATGACTGCAGATGGAAGGACAAGTGGCAAGTAATGGGACAAAAAATAAGCCCGGGCACAAAATAAAAATGGCCCCCATTAGCGAACCATATAGCTGAAAAAGTGGCCCACATTTGCAAGTAAGACCAGTTTTTAACTTGTAAATGCATGCTGTATGGATATGGGAACAGCATGCATTTGTGTTTGCTGCAAGCAATGCTTGTGGCAATATTAGTGAAATTAACAGGAAAAAAGGCCCACCAAGTAATCAAATAGGCCCACAAACTGCTAATAAACAGTTCTGCATACTGATCTGGGAGACGGGTCCATTGGGCACGTCCTGATTGATCTACGGGCAAAATGCATTTTGCAGAGGTTTGCATCAATGGAGGGTTTTAACCCGTATATGGGTTTGGTAAGGGCAAGGTGGCTTTTTCTGCAACCTGCAAGCAGACTCATGGGCAGCTAGCTAGCTATACCTTCCCTCCATCAGGTATGTGCCATGCAGATCCTATTTCTAAGCAGGAGCAGGCATAGATCGAGAATCATCAGGACTTCCAGCTCTGCACTAAGTAGACCTGGTATCTCAGGACCTTCTCAATGTCTCACAAACGACTCAAACGTCCGAAGATCCAACATTAACTTTCATTGAAAACAAAAGTTTGAAAGATACAAGTTCACTACCTCCTTAGTTCACACTTGTAGGGAAGGATGCTTCGATGTGAGCGGCAATGCCTCAACTGCTGATACGCATTTCTTCTGTCTGTTGATGAGCACTGCACTACAGAATTCAGTAGCACAATTAAGTCAGTGGAAGGCACCAGAAACACACATGTCCAACAAAAAATCCAGACCCTCCAACCAGATGCATCATCTGTCCAAACACACTTTCAGCAACTATAAAGTACCACAATTCAAGAAAACTTGTGTCAGAGATCGTCGTTTCACATTCCACGACGAAAAAAAACCTTGAAGCTCCCTCTCCATTGAGATAAGTGTCATCTAAAACCACCTTGCCTCCAAGACGGCCATAAATCAAGGTTTACATGCATCAAATCACTGATCTTGAGTCAACTCAAAAGACAACACTTACCGACATCAGTCCAAATAATTTCATATGGACAGAACATGTTAACTCGCACGACCAGCAGGTACATTCCAAACACTGAATGATGCATGCTATATGCCTTCTCACACACCCTACAGATATTGGCAACAACTGTGATGTTTTTGCAGCGAAGAGTTTGCTGCAATAAGGCCAGTATGTGTGCAAGAACCAGAATCACCTACCTCTTTCTACATACAACATACTACGATCACACATTTCTCCAACAACATATAAAGGCCGGTAAAAACTGCTTCAGAAGGTTGGAGTACTAAGAATCCACTCTACTGGCAGCTGCCCACTCCGCAAATGTTAGAAACATAACATTACATGGTACCACTGTCTGTGCCCAATGCTTACCTGACATACTTTGGTAAAAAGAGGGTACTGCTGCAGGTGGAGGACTCTGGGAGATTATCTGTGACTTCAGAGCTGTGGTGAAAGGAAGAAATAGTCATGTTTTGCTTTAAAGCCTCAATACATATTCATTTAAGCGCTCACACTATACTAACAAAACTGGATTCTCAGCAGTTTGTGGGATGAAAGCTTGCACTGATATCGTTTGTGGTGCTGCCGGGCTGTAGTGAGTGAGTGAGTGAGTGAGTGAGTGAGTGAGTGAGTGAGTGAGTGAGTGAGTGTGTGTGTGTATAGACAGCAGTCCTGTTCTACATTTGCTGACTTTGCTTCAGATTCTTGCTCTGCTGCTGTGCACCTGCCTTGAGGGATTGTGCGAATCTTGCACTGCAGCAATCTGTACTGTACTTTTCAAGTGTGTGTGTAGCTTGCACTCTCGCTCGGCAACTGCTGTGTGTGCTAATATGATACTTGCTGTTGCCTGCACCATGTCCTTTCCCCATTCTAGGTGAGGGCAGCTTGCACTGCAACTTTCCGTGCTACAATTGTCCCTTGTGTGTGTGTGAAGGAAACTCTCCCTCTACTCTTTTTTGTATGACTGCAGTTCACACAGTGCAAGGGGAAGCTTGCACTGCGACTGCTGTGCTGGGCCTTCGTGTGAAGGACGTATGCACCGCCAATGCCAATTTAAGGCTGATTGTTGGATCTTTCAAAATGATACAGGAGGGTGAACTGATTAAAGCAACGTTTATTCAGTAAGCCAGAGCAAGAGCCCACAACGTCTCTCTCCAAGCTACTCCTAGGACTGTGTAAGTACCGTCCATAAAATGGTCTTGAAGAGAGGCGAAAACATGGAATCTTGAAATGAACTCCGTCAAAGAGGTAGTACAACACTATGTCCACAGTGAGCACCACACAGTCGGCATTAAGTCACAATACATCTTCACCATATACAAGAAACAAATGAACATTGTATACTCAAAAATCTTATGTCCACACAGATAACATTTTGAATCACAACCTCCCTAAAATAAAACAGAGTTACAAAAGTATTATAAGATATATCCATGAAACATTTCCTTTTAAATATTTTCCAATAATTAAGTTTTTATGACAAAATAAATTCGCTAATGTATCTAGGTTTGTTTTTATTTCTTGCACTTGTATATCTCAACAAAACTGGTTCATTGCATTCCTCAAATCTACTGTTTCCATCAGTCCGACAGACAAGTGACACTTCGCCATCCACACAAGAATCATCTCTTCTGGTCACTTCATAACCTGAACTACTAGACTTAGCGCTTTGCCCTTCCGGCTCTCCTGAACACACTAAAATCATCACACTTCTGGCCACCCGGCACTCTAGAGGCACTGGATTTGTACACTAAAACATTACTCGTTCCCCCACCAGGGTTAATCTTGGCAACATTCCTCTTGCTCCATCAATGCCCATTTTCCACTGTGGGTGCATGCTTGCTAATGTGAGTAACCATGGACTTGGTATAAAACTGACTGGTCACTTTTCACAGACCCTGGCGGTCTGACTCAGGCCTTATCTCCCACTTAAAAATCCACAACCTTTACTTTCTTTGACTCATCATATCTTTTCTTGCTTCTCTGTTCAGAATCTACTAAACTTTGCCTTCTTTCTTGGACTTTAGGCAATCTCTAGTCCTATCCAATACCCGAACAGGACACAACTCGTTTAACGAAAGTCTACCTTGCAACAAAACAACAGGTGCAACTTCTGAGGTCGTGTGTGGTGTGCTATTATAACTCCACAATCTCTTCTCAACCGCAGACTGAACATCTGACCCTGATGGCAATGCTATTTGAATGGTCTCTTTTATAAACCTGTTCACTCTCTCCAACACACCAGTGCCTTGAGGACTATACAATGAAACTGTTAAATGTCGAAGACCAAGCAAAGCAAGAAACAACTCCATTACTTCAGTCTTAAATTGCGCACCGTTAAATGTGACTAACATTTTGGGCAACAACTTCTCCGAATTTTAATCACCACTTTGTTATTAGGGCCACTCAAAAAACTATGATACACCCATTTGGAATGTAATCAAAGATCAGTAAAGCATATCTCAAATTCTCTTTGAGTGGCAACACAGGCTCAATAAACATCCATACCTAACTTTTCCCAGATTGGCAAAGGAAATTCCACTGGTGACAAAGAAGTATTGTATGTATGTAAGAATGTATCTGCTGTTTTGAATCCAGCACGCCTTGCAGCCATCAATTACACTTCGGCATCCATTCCCGACCGCTAGTATAAACGCCTTAATCATTTTCTAGACCCAGACAAACATACATGACCGCCATGGGCAAATCTTACTAATTTGTTTCTTAGCTTCACAGATGGCACTAACAGGTTACCTCATAAAACGAATGCACTTTCCACAGCAAGTTCATCCTTAACTTTATAAAACAGTGTCACTTCTTCCTGAATGTTATTAGCTTTAGGACAGCCTTGATTACTATATAATTTCAGTAAGTTTCAACACTCCTCTTAAGCTCCTTATTTCCATTCTCTCTGAGAAACTACTACTTCCGCAATTTAGAACACCATCGGACAACTCTAGAACACATCCACACCTTCAAGATCATCTGAAGTGACATCTTCAGAGGCATCCCCACGGGCCAGATGTAGGTAGGCATTTACCGGTCGGTAACGGCCGAATTCGGCCGTTACCGACCGGTAAATGCAATTTGAGATGTAGGGCCCTGTATTTTACAGAATCGGTAAATTTACCGATCGGTAAATTTACCGATTCTGTAAAATACCGAATCGGTATTATTTCCGATTCGGTAAAATTGATATGTAGGTGGGACTCTTCTGAGTCCCACAAGCATTACAGATTCGGTATTTTACCATCAAATACTATTTGATGGTAAAATACCGATTCTGGTGTGCATGCACATGTGTGCATGCACACCTGTGCCATATGACAGGCAGACCTGCCCTTAGGGCAGGTATGCCTGCCACATGGCCCCGAACCTTTTTTGGGGGTGCTAGAGGGTGTCAAAGTGACACCCCCTGCACCCTTGTCAGAATCGGTATTTACCGATTCGGTAAATACCGACCGGTAATGCCCCATTCATTCCTATGGGCTTCAAAGCCCATAGGAATGAATGGGGCATTACCGGTCGGTATTTACCGAATCGGTAAATACAGATATTTACCGATTCGGTAAAAGGAACATCTGGATGTTCCTACATATCCACCCCTCAGATTTACCGATTTTTAATTACCGAATCGGTAAAATTCGGTAATTAAAAATCGGTAAATCTCATTTACCTACATCTGGCCCTAGACAGAAAATCAGGTCTAGAACATTTCCCTCCTAGGATGTGTTTAATGTTAAAGACGAATTCCTACATTTTGGCCACAAATCTCACTAACCTGCGACTGGATTTGTTAAAATTACCATCCCTAAAAGATAAACTAAGGGTTTATGATCTGTCACTAAAGTAAATTCCCTGCTCCCAAACAAGTGGAAAATCAGGGAGTGACCCCCACACGGCCCATGCCTCCCTTCCTATTTGTACAGTATTTTTTCCTGCCTTAAGTTAACTCCTTGAGGCAAAAGTCGCAGTATTCACCTTTCCTTCCACCATTTGATTTAACACTGCTCCAAGTCATGTCCCACTTGCGTCAACTGTAACTATGGATTTTGCGTCGTCATTAAAAGCCTGTAGAACAGGAGCTTTTCTTATCACATATTTTAAGGAATTTAACACTCCCTTCCAGTAGCTTTCTTTATTTTTTTTTTTTATGTTTCTTTTTATTTAAGAAAAACAAGCAAGGCAAATACAATACATAGGAAAGTGAAGATTGTACGAGGGTAGAGCATCATATCTTCAAATGGTACAAATAAACAAGATATTGAGGGGGGGGCGGAGAGGACACAGAGGAACATCGAAAGTACTCAATAAAATAAGGCGGTCAGGGACATCAATGACCTCGGAAACTGGTGGTACACATATATCCCCGCTATATCTATTCCAAGGGCCCCAAATCCTGCTCCATTTCCGGGGGCACCCTCGAGCCAAGTACACTGTTTTTTCTCGGAACATACACCAATTCATATTTTTAACCCACAAGTCAAGAGTAGGAGCCTTCTGAGACCCCCACAACTGTGCAATGTTCCGTTTGGCAATCATGGCCCCTAGAGTCACCCACTCGGTTTGTGCCACATTATGATCAGTAGGTTCCCAGACATTGAGTAAGCAACGCCTGGCTCCTGGTAAGAGGGCTACACCCGTGACCTCCTGCATTACCGCATGTACTCTGTTCCAATAATCAGACACTTCCCGACATTCCCAGATGATATGGAGGAACGTCCCCAACTGACCACAACCCCTCCGGCACAGACCCATCTCAGATAGCCCCATCCAAACCAAACGGGGACCCGTGACATATACTCTATGTAATATTTTAAGCTGCACCAATCTCAATCGCGCTGGAATCGCGACCTCCTTAGGAGAGGAGATCGCCGACTGCCAATCTTCGTCATCAAGCTTAAGGCCGTCACTTGTCCATTGATTCCGCAACTGCAATAAAGGGTCCGCTCTATGATTAATCAATTTTTTGTACACTAGGGATATGGTGCTATCAGGCAGATGACCATCCAAGATACGATCCTCTAACTGGGTAGAGTCCGGAATCTCTTCCCCTTCCGAGAAAACGGAAGTCAGAGCATGTCTAATCTGGGCATAGCGAAAGTATTCCGCCCCTCCTAATTCATATCTGTCTGCAGGGCCGCAAATGATTTAACCTGTCCTTTCACCCATATGTCTCCGACCTTGGAGATACCAATAAGATCCCACTTGTCGAACCCTTTAGTGTTCCATAGTTTGCCAAACCGATTTGAGCCGAAAAGTGGGGTAGCCAGAGTTAAGCGTTTTCCAGTAGCTTTCTTAATGGTTCTGTCTGAAAAGCAAATTCTTTACAACTCTGGAATATTATTCATATAGCCTCACAAAAGATCTCAATTGTTCCTTGTCACTGGGCACAGGAGCCGCCCTAATAGCTTCCAGTAATTCGGTACCCTGATCCTTCCAGTCTAAATCACTGTACACTCTCTTGACTACATTTTACTTTGGATAATTCTATTTTTGTAGGCCATTTTCTCATGAAAATAGCCCAAAATGTTGAATTCCAATCCTACAAATACAACAGTACATATGTCTGGGGGTTTAAATTCCACACGATTCCATTTGGTCAAATACAGAGCATCAGAAATGATAGTTACAGGTGAACCTAAGTCTATTGTGACTAATTTCAACAGATCCAATAGCCACCTGACAGACAGGTGCCCAACCATTTTGATTAGCAACACCACCCTTAAACCACTCTGGTTAGAATCAAGGGCTCCATTTACCAAACATGGTTGCTGCTTCACCAAAGCAATCGTTTTTTTAGCATTATTGCGTGCTTAAGAGAAGTGACCAAACTTTTTGCATTTCATGCATAGTTTCCGAATGGTAGAACACTGTTCATAACTTGCAAGATGACTTTTGAAATCACATCTAAAACAGAATTGAGGAATGTCTTTGGGACATTCTTTTTTAACTTCTTGTCAGAGAGAGTTGAGCCTGAAACTATTTTATATCTAGCACGGATATTTTCAGTTTCACCCAACTGCTGATATTTGCCTATTTCTTTTGAAGCTATAATTGATCTTTTTATGTCTCTGGCAATTTCTAATCTTTCCTCTAAGCTAGGACATCTGCACCACAAAAGTATTTCTTGGGTTCTCTTTTCATAACAATTTACCACCAACTGGTCTCCTAAGAAGTTGGCCAAACGGCCATAAAACTCACAAGTGGTGGTGAGTATTCTCAAGTAAGCTAAGAAACGATCTACAGTTTCATCCGGTTCCTAGAGTCGAGTAAAATTAACCTATGTCTCTCTACAATTATGCTAAGATCATCCATCTTTAAAATAAGATTCCAATTTGGTGATAGCCTCAGTGAACTCATCTAATACAAATGGCACAGGAGGAATTTTAGGAGGTAAACAATCATACATTCTTTGCCACTCATTACCTAAACAAATATATAAAATAGCTTTTTTCCTTAAAGGATTAAATTTAGTTCCATCCACAGCAATTAGATAACTCTCAAACGATCGGTTTCATTTAGTCCATTTTCAACTTGGCTTGCCAGCTCCACGCAAAAACGAACTAGGTAAAATTGCATTCTGTATTTGCTTATGAGGGGATTTCTTTGCACATTAAAATTGAGCTTAATGAAAATTTCAAAGGAGTGAGTGAAGTAGCAATCTCTAAAGTGTAAAATGAAATACACAAGTGCAGTTCACAGTAGAGCTGTCTATCCCCAATCACAAGGGAATTGTAAATGAGAAGCCATCAGCTGTCTTACAACGAAGAACTCGAGTTAGTCAGCGGGCGCAGAGGAGCTGCCACGCTGAGAAGGCACTTGGCTGAAAAGGTGAGATTACCAGTGCTTCTGTGGTTGAGTAAATCTAAGAGCATGCGAAAGGCAGAATTATGCACTCACACACAGAAATGTGCTTTATGCGCTAGACACAGAGTTGGGCTGCTAGGATGAACACTTGCGGCCCAGGAACGCACCTTGTAAGCTGCCATTAAGTGAGAAAGATCCGTAACGGGAACACAAATTCAGAAAGCTTAATCTCTGTAACTGACGTGATTCCAAATGGAAGAGCACTGGGTTCCTGGTAACGAGGTCCCCAGTGTCAGAACTCTTTACCAAAATTGTACAATTGTTCCCACCAATTGGCAAAACCTTTAGCAACCCCTAAGTCCCTAGTAAATGGTACCCCAGGTACCAAAGGTCTGAGGTACTAAAGTATGTCCCTAAGGGCAGCAGCACACATTTTGCCACCCTAAAGGACCCCTAATCAAGCAAGGTTGCCATTGCAGGCTGCATGTCTCGATGCAGACAAAGTGAAAGCACAACAAGTGACCTCTCTACGGGCCATGTCCCTTAAGAGGACGCCGGCACACCAAATTTCGATGGGGTTAAGCAATACTGCACATGAACCCTCCACACCCCCTCCGCCCGTGTTGAAGTGGGCCAACGGGGTCAGCGTGATCCTCAAGCACGCAAGGTATGGAGTGACTCCAGTGACTTCCTCACCTTTGCCTGCGGCCTCTGCTGCAGGCACCCTAAAATGAGAGTGTTGCCGATGGAGAAACCGGACACCCCAAAGAACCCCTGCTCCCGGACGCCCCGTTCCGAAAGAAGAGGACTAATGGTATTCCCACTTCCCCTAACATCGCAAGAACCAAAGACACACATTGCTTTTACTGGCCTGGCCTCATAGTCTCCCTCCTACAGCTTCTTTCTACCGCAACCATACTCCATTGGGCACCCGCTGCTGTTTGGCACTCTGCACCTGGTTGCCCTAGTGCAGCTGGTGGTCTGCTGGTGCTGCCTTGGACCTTGACCACCACTAACCTTCACTCCTGGAGAAGGGTCCCGTAAGTTGCTGACAAGAACCTCATATGATTTTTCTCCCATAGGTTAACACTGCAAAACTAGTTTTTTACCTGAATGATTTTCTTCCGATGCTTAAACATATATAAAGATGCTTGTTATTTCTATAAATTGGTGTGGATCTCCTTG
Organism: Lissotriton vulgaris; assembly: GCF_964263255.1. NCBI lineage: Eukaryota > Metazoa > Chordata > Amphibia > Caudata > Salamandridae > Lissotriton > Lissotriton vulgaris. The sequence continues at coordinate 268,667,939 of NC_141685.1, forward strand.
GGTTGTGGGTCTCATTTTTGGACCACTGTCTGTATTTTCAGATGTATTGCACTCCTCTATGTTAAGCCTAAGGCTGCTGGACCACACTACCCATATTAGAGCACTTCTGGATTGCTTTGGCAAGCCCCTTCTACTCATAAGGGAACACCGTGACTCTTCACATAGTAGATCAGCTTCCTACATATAGTAAAGTAAATCACCAATCCGGTAGACTTCGGGAAGTGATCTGTAAGAAGGTGCTGAAATTACTTGAACAACAATTTAAAGGTAGCTCGTTGCCAAGTAAGAATGGATCCTTCAAAATGACACAGGAGGGTGAGCTAATTAAAGGAGCATTTCATTCAGTGCACCACATGACATCTCGCTCCAAGATGCTCCCAGGACTGTCCAATGACAAGCCCTGGAACGCTCTTCAAGGGAGGAAAAAACATGGACCCTTCAAATGAACATTCTACTCTATTAGGGAGATAATTAAGCACCTTGCCCACACATAGCATAGCACAGTGCAGACAATGAGCACATAACACTGCTCTGTCCGCCAGAGAAACATTTGTACTGCTTCTTGCTTGTTGTCTCCTTGCTCTGTATGCCCAATACATCCACCGAAGTAAGGATGCTTGAACTGACACTGCTCGTGCTGCATCTACTCTATATACAAGCTAGTCTTGCAAAGATTTATACGTACTGTGCCGCTTCAGTAAGACAGCCTTGCACTACCACTGCAGTACCCGATGTGAAGTTGTACAATGCAGCTATTACCGCTTCCTGGTTGCAATACAAGTAACATTTTTCAGATATTCACAACATATTTTGAGATTTGAACAATAATCATAGTATATTTGAGTGTGCGAACATCAAAACCACAAAAGGTAATGGGAGAAAAGCTTACAGTAAATCTAACAACTGGCCATCACTTTGGGTAGCATTACAACCCATCGTTTTTATGCCCACCATGCTATCTCATATTAGACCCACTCACATGCAAATCAGTCGTGGCTCTTCTCCAATAGAACGATTGCCAGTGGTTAGACTTATAGCAAACATTCCTCCCATCCCCTTTTGTGTGTTTGATGTAATGCACCAAGTTGTCAAGCGTATGCCCAGACGGGGGTCCCTTGCTAACTGTGCCACTGGAACCAAGCTATATCCGACTGCAGAGACCCAATCAGGGTGAAGCTGGTCTTGCGTTGCTTGTGATCTGGACTAAGATTGGCAGCTCAGGCTGGATTGTTCCTATTGGAGCAGGACCAATGTTGATTTACAAATAGCTCAGTTTAATTCGAGGTAGCATGGTGGGCAAAAGAACAATGGTTTGGAATGCTATCCAGAGAGATTGCCTGTGGTTAGACTTATTGAAAGCATGTCTCCAATCACGCTTTGTGTTTTCACAGTAATGCATTAAGTGCCAATGGTATACCCCGAAATGGGTCGCTTGCTTTTTGTGTGACTGGAACCAAGCGATACCAGACTGATGAGCCTCAACATCGGCCAAACTGGTCTTGGGATGCTTGTGTTCCAGTTCAATAATTAAAGTTCAATGTTACAGTTTGTAAATCCAACAAATCCACAATCCACAAAAAGACTGACACCCCAACATCTCCAGCCACCTGCTACTACCTAGATTTACTGTAGGCGCTTCAGACAAAAAAAAAAAGTCAAAAAAATATCTGCATATTTACCCTGACTTATCTGGATAGATGTATATAGGTGCTGGCAAACGACTTCTGCCAGTGACAAATCTTAAGAAACGGCTGCGGTCCTCTGAGAGAAAAAAAGAACACATGTCAGAGAAAAGGAGAAGCTGCATGACCTATCGGCCCCATGTATTAACAAATCTTGCCACACTCAAATCCTAGGAAAGAAAGAAAAAACATATAGGGGTATCCATAGACGTGTTGGGAGGATTGGGGGAGGAGCCTTTGCAAAGAGGAAAGATGCAGGGGGACAATAGAGAGAGATGTAAGGGGCATAATGACACCACAGTGCTGATAGAAAGATCCTGACCACCAGAGTAAGAGAAAGGAGGTCTGAATAGACTAAGAATAGTCAGAGATGATGACAGGGTTATTTGATAGATAGATGTCAATAGCAGCTTTGTACAGGAATACGTGGAAATACAGCACAGAATGAGTTGTGCAAAACTCACCATTGGTGAAGTTGTTAAGAGCTTCCCAGAAGTACTGAACTCTGGTGTCTGTCGGCTCCAGATCCTCAAATCGAGCTGTTGGATAGATTGTTACATGATTATAAACAGGGTAAGCACGGAAAGCATGCATGTCGTTAAGCAGACCAAAGGTGAGTAAGCTAACAGAAGAGTCAAGAAAGCAAGAGCCAATGAGTGAGAAAAAAGTGGAAGACAGAGTGAGCTAAGACTAAGAGGTTTTAATCATCTGCTGGAGTGTTAAAACAAGACTAAATATTCACAGACCGAATTTATTCTATGCCGATTACATAGGACTGCAGACTTATCTGACAGTAGATATAATATTTTAAAATCCATCAAACTTTCAGCAGTTACTCTTGGGTTATTTTGGGCATTTTTTTTCATATTCAGGATATGGTGAGAATTGTGGCCATACTCTTGCCCCCTCTTCTGCCCCTTCACCGCCTCAGTTCTGAATTTAGTAAAATGGTTAGAGGCAACATTGTTGCCACAAGTGAATTGTAAATAGTGGCTAGGAGTTAGGAATATAAAATACCTTACAAAAGTCAAATTCAGGAAGTAACAGTTTCTTACACTTATATCTGTTCAGCTGCAGTATCCACCTCTTGGGAAGAAGTTACCAAACAAAGATCTATGGGGCTGATGTGCAAAAGGTTTTTTCTATTCTGCTCTGTGGGAAAATGTGTAACTACACTTTATAATAAGAAAACAAAGGCTCTAGTGAAACATAGCTTATATCCTGATAGCAGATGTGATTTAAAAACACTACCACGTTGGTAGAGGTAAGAATTCCTTCTCAGCAGGAAGAGGCCAGGGAACAAGCGACGGTGTATCATGTAGATAAGTCTACTACAGTCTTACAAGCACTTCACAAACAGTTTTCTCCCAGTAAGAATGTAGTACTAGAACGACAAATGTTTACAAAGCTCCCAATAACCAGATGAATCCATTGATGATTTCGTTTCAGCTTCGAGTACTTTGGCTATTCCCTGTAATTACTGGGACTTGCACAATGAGATTTTTTGCGACCAACTAATTGAGAGAACATCCAATAGAAAAATTCAGGAGTGTGTACTTTTCATGGAAAACACAGATCTGGAAACTGTAATAATCATTGTCAAAGTGATTAAGAATTTGGATGCTTAATTCAATCAAGAGTCTTCTCCTACTGACCACTTTCAGTGCAATGAGATCACTCTCTACATGAGGGGCCAACGAAAGTCATGAGGGTCAGGTCAGAAACGAAACCTGAATATAAACAGGACTGAAAAAGAGAATGTATGTAAGAAAAATGTTGTAGTTTCGAGTGTGGTAGCAACAACCACACATAGTCAGCCCAGAACTGGCCTGCATCAACACAAGCATGCTTCAACTGTAACAGAGATGTCATTTTGCAAGGGTTTGCCCCGTCAGTTGTGTTCAACATAGGATAATAGTGAATGTACCTAGTGCTGGGGGTGGAAAATGAAAGTTCTGATGTCAATATTGTTGAAAACAGTGTTGGTGGAAACTGTGTATGCAACATTAAAAGAAACCATGCAAGGTGGGTTTAAATGGTGGGTTCTAGGTTGACTCTTACTACCATTGGGTTGGAGCCATTCAAAAAAGTTCAACCTGTGAATTAGCATCCTCTGTAAAGATTTTTACATATGGATAGGCCAAAATCGAGGTTGTGGTGGAGTTTTGATGGACAGTTGGAATTTTTATGGTAAGACAAACATGTGTGTGATCTACGTAGCCAAGTATGGGTCAGATATGCTGGGGTGGGACGAACAGGCAGAATTAGATACAATTCTGGACCCAAACCACCCTGATCAAGTTATTTCAAAGTACCGTTTAGCCAATATCAGATGTGAGAATTGCATGAATGTGTCCTCCTCCAGTAAAGGTTGGCTTGGTCGTTTTCCAGCCATTTTTAACAAGAAACTAGGCAAGTAGTATGGATTTGAGCACAAGATTGTATTGAAGAGTGATACCAAGCCTGTAGCCTGCAAGATTTCACAATCAGGAATTGTGTTTGAGAACTGAATTGGAGACTAAATTGAATGGGCTGTGTGACCTTGATATTACTGAACCTATAGAAGGTGCTGAGGGGCTGTCTCAGATTGTCCTAGCTCTATAAAGTGAATTCACTTTGAGGCTGTGTATGGATTTACGCGATTTGAACCAAAACAGCTGTTGATCGCAAACCTTCATCTAACATCAATGACATACTGTGCAGGTTAGAGGGAGGAGTAGTATTTATCACACTTGATGTCTGCGGCATATTCCCTGGTTATATTGTCTGCGGATTCTAGGCACTTCCTTTATTACTCCCCTTAGAAGCCTTCCATTACAAATACATGCCTTTGGATTGGCGTCAGCATCCTCAGTTTTTCAGAGACTAATGAGATTCATGTTCCATGGTTACTAAGGGGTGTTTTATTTCCAGGATGACATTCTGTTATTCTGAGGTAATGTAAAGGAACATGACTAATGCCTCACCAAGGTTCTAGCTATGCTAAAAGATAAACGATTAACATTGCATGCCGATAAGTGTACATTTGAACTTAGTTGAGAGGATTACCTTGGACACCAATCAAAAAGGGAGATTTGGAAAGCCACTGAGGAAACTTCTTGCCCTAAGAACAAGGAGCAACTAAAGTCTTATTTGGGCCTGGTGGATTATTCTAAACGTGTTCCTTTCTTTGTCCAGAAGACTGCACCTTTAAGGATTTTACTTAAGAAAGGCAGTGCATATGATTGGAACGTAGAATGCCAGATTGCAGTAGAAACCATTAAATCAGATATTGTTCAGGCTTTGCCTTTAAAACCTTATAATCCTCGTAATTCCAATATCATCATAGTCACTGATGCCAGTAATGACAGTTTGGGTGCTTTGTTGTTACAAAAGAGGAGAGATGGCAGGGAAGAGGTGATTGCATTTGCTTCTAGAGCACTTCGAGCAATTAAATAAACTTATTTCACTATTGAATAGGAAGCAATGGCGATTTGTTGGGGCACTCAGCATTTTAGAACTTATTTCTTGGGTGTTCTACTTGTGTTACACATTGCTCTACTACTCCACCAACGGTTTGTGATCAATGTCCAGGTTTGCCAAATGGCAATATCATTTGGTAGAGTATTATAACAAAGCAGAGTATGTCCCAGGTAGGAAGAATGTGGTTGCTGATTACTTGTCCAGAATGCTGCTGAGTACTACAGAAGAATGCAAGAAGGAGAATGAAATTGTGGTAGGTACCATGTATCAAATATTGGAAAAAACAAGTGGAGCTATTTCGAAGCAAGAATGGAGGGATGCTCTCAAACGTTATTTTGTTTTGCCTCAGGTGAAGAGTTGGCTGAGTGGTGATTGGCCAGATGCCAAGTGTACTGAATTTGGGCCTTATTTTCAAGTGGCGGATGAATCAACTTGTGTAGAAGGTTTTGTGTGAAGGGTTGAGCAATAGGTGGTGCTGAGTGAATTGAGGAAAAGGGAATTGGAAATGGCACATGAGGGTAATCTGGGAATTCGTTCAATGCAACAAAGGGTCGGAAAGGATTATTGGTGGCCAGGTATTGACAAGTCTGACGAGCACTGTGTGCGTGATTGTGACAAATGTTTGTTGAGTGATAAAAGCCATGTCACGAAACAATTGCCTATAATTCCAGTGGAATCAGATATGTATCCCTGGTCATAGTTAGGTTTTGACATTGCTGGTCCCCTAAGAGATCCAGGGGAGGTGTCCAAGTATGCTTCAGTGTTGAGTGACTACATGCCTAAGTGGCAGGAGGTTGCGTTTGTGAACATCGAAAAGCGAACCATCATAGATTTTCCATAGGAAGAGTTTGAAAGGGAAGGGTATCCCAATGAATTGGTGACAGATAACAATAAACAATTGGTGTCTGAGGTAATGTGTACATTCTTAATTGAACAAGGCATAAGTCATAACTGAATTTTTATTTTATCATTCCTGGACTAACGATCTAGCAAAACTTGTCAATCGCACACTGAAGGATCAATTGCATCTCCACTTTTGTCAATAAGTTAAATTGGAGGTGAGCCATCAGTGAAATGTTGTGCGCCTTGTAATACACACCCAATGTGATAACTGGCGTCAAGCCTTTTGTGTTTTTGAGAAGTCAGGTCCTGGGATCCAAACTGAACAGGAAATGGATGGGTTACCACACAATGAATCCTTCTCGATTGGGAAAAGTAGTTGATGTTAGGGAGCAAGTTCAAGCTGCTTACAAATGCAACGTTGACGTGGTGATGTGTGAAGGCAAGAGTGGGTTGTTGGATAAGGATAAAGAAGCTTGGTTATTAAGCAAAGGGAGAAGCAAAATATTATTTTTCTGTGCAAATTGTTCGTATTGTGTCCCTAGCCATATGCATCAGCGATGGTCGTACATGGAATAAACACAAAGTGGCAATGAGTCCTGAAGCATTGTGTATCTGCACGGGATTTAGCAAAAATGATGATACGTTACAAATACTAGTCAGGAGGATTTTTTTGTCCTGCACGGTTTAGTTTCTCCAGGCACCTGCCTGGCTATTTCAAAGATGAAGTTGTTTAGGGCTGGACTGGCCGTAACGGGCATCAGGTGTTTCGCCTGTAGGCTGGAGGGGCGGGGTGGAGAGCCGGTTTTGCAGGAGGGGGACTTTCTGACAAAATTGCCAGGGCTCCCACTCCGACTCTGGCGTTGTTGGGTAACTTTGGGAATGTATGTGTATTTTGTGACTCATTCTCAGTATGGAGTTCTCTTAGTACATTTGTTCATCCAATTGTTCAAACACTAAGTTTTGTTTTGTTTATTTCTTTTCTTCGTTTTTTTGAATGAGGGGGATGTGTGCGGTCTATTTGTGCACATCATGAATCTATGGACTCCTAATGTGCAGAGTGTTCTCCTGAACGTTGGTGAGGTGCCGACAGTCGGTAGCTATAGCCTGTTCCTGAAGTAAATATTTCTTACCTTCTTCATTGATACAACTTCATTTCAGAATCCCAGCAACATTTAGAACCTAGAAGGCTAGCGCTTCAAACTTTGTCTGCTAGTGAACAGGCAACCATATGGATTACCCCGTGTTCTAAGGAACTCCTCATAAACTGTAGGTTTTGGCTTTCATTTGTCTGGGGCACAACCGAGTCCCACAAGCTAATGGACAGTGAACTACAGAGTATGGAAGAACGTCTCTAATACAAGCCAGTCTTCCTGTCAACATATTTTTAACATGATCAACAATCAAAAGAGATGTAGCAGTATTAATGCAATTTTCCAGTTGGCATTGAGAGCATTCTGCACATGTAATGCATTTCATATCACCGTTCCCAATTACATTCAACAGGTTTGCATTTTTCTCAAAGGAGGAGAGATTTGAATGTAGGCCAACAAATGGCTTGCAGTTTGCTGGGATTTGGGGTCTGGCAGATCTCCAAAACTTGAACTGGAAGAGCAGGAAGTGGTCATTTTGCAGAGTGAAGCCATGGGTGCAGGGCACTGCTGTGTTGAGTAGTTTAATCGGAATATGTATTCTGACACTGGCTTTCAGTCTCAAACAGCAAATATTGTTACCTCTGAGGAGACACTAGCTTGTACCTGATGGAAAGAAGCACATTGCTTCTTATGCTGTGGAGTCATGTATACAGGTGAGTCTAGCTCTCATCAGTTTGAGAACAGGCACATGATCAAGCAGCGCACTCTTTTCAGAGAATGCCATCCGAGAGCTGGCTACTGTTGCTCTATGTTTGTGTGCACCTAAGTGTTGCTAGGAGCTTTCAAAGATTGTGGATCATACAGTCAGAGGTCATTAAGGCCTTCCTTTCTTTCAGGCAGCAGGAGGGGTGTTCTCCGAGATAGTTTGTTTGCTGCATCCCTTAGGTCTTTTTCACTGAGATAATTAAAAGTTGGCTTCTAATAGTTTCTTGAGGGTCCATCCGAGTGTGGACAAGATATTTTAGTGTGTTCCATCGACATTTTAAGGCCACTTCGGGCTTGGAAGGGAGGATGTCAATCAATGACTGTTTTGTCATGTATGGATTAGTTTGCTTCACACAACAGGCCAATGGGTGCTTGGAGCTACACCTATTAGTACTCCCAGGAACTTGCTTTCAAGCATGCTTGATATTAGACACCACAATCTAAGCATATAGGATCCAAGACGTAGTCCTAGCAGCACTGTGCTTTCTCTTAATATGTAGATGAAAACTATGTGTGCCTCCTGTTCATGTTTTGGGCCCATTCTTGGTGGACGTTATGTTATAGGTTATGTTACGTTAAAAGTAATTTGTAGAGCGCACGTTCACCAGGTAGTTGATATGCTTTTCCAAGGCAAGGGTTATAGTAATGATGTCAGCATATGAGCATGCCATGACCTTTCTGCGTGTTAGATGCCCAAGTCTATTTATTCTTCATGGGTCTGAATGCAATTATTTCGGTTTTTGTGGGTGTTGACTTTGATTCCAGTGGCTGGTATGCATTACAGATAGTGTTCATTTACAGTAGAAGGGTCAACTAGGTTGGGATTAAGCATAGACCCAACCAATACATAACAGTACAGATATTTACTGGTCAGGGGCTGTGTCTATTTTTTGGGAGGGAAGGGGGGGGGGTACTTAGTTACTATTTAGAAGAGGAGGGGTCTACAAACTTTTCTGTATTAAGAGCTACTTATCTTTAGTGAAATTTCTCCCGAGATTCTAAAAATATTAGAGATATAACAGTAATCACATAAAACAAGATTACATTAGCGGACACCGTATGGAAGATTACCAGCAGCTATCACCTCCGTGCACCAGGCATGGTTGCAGCAGTAATGTAAACTAGGCGCAAGACCTGCAAATGCTTTCAGTGTGGAATGCCTCAATATGGTTATGACATAAAAGCCATAGCTGCAATGTCCCTTGCACCAAGTTAATAATATTAGTAATAGGTCTCCATAACACCATTGGATACTTATCACTCAAATATAAGCATTAAATATATTTTGGAATTCAACCATTATTCCCCAAACAAAGTTATGAATTCTGAACATGCACATTTTCATCTTTAATACAAGCATTTCTGTTTTGGTGTACATATATATTAACACAACCAGCAAAAGCTTCTAATTTAGTTTACTGACTTAACATAAGAGAAACTTACAGATAGCTGGATAGCTGCCAGTAGCTCACAGCAACTCCTTTGAGAGCCCTGGTTTAGAGCATACTGTTGTTCACCTGATAGATGTTACATAGAGCGTGCCTACATAGATCAGTGTCTAATTCCTTTGCAGTGTTGCTGACCTTTCAGAAAGGGCCCTACTGGCAATGTACCTAATTTTTGCCCATAAGCTTTTTTGACAGCGGTGATCAAGTTTATTACTGTTGGGTCTAGACGAGCATGATGTACTTTCTCCCACAAATGGGGCTTGTCCACTGAATCAAAATATGCACTGAGGTATATGAAGCAGACATAAAGAGGATTTTAAATCGAGATGGATTTTTCTAGCATATGCAGGTCATGGTGAAGAAGTGATCAAAGGGGGACTGGCCCCTTGTGAATCCTGTTTGGAATATGGGAATGATTATAGCCTGCTGAGTTCATTCGTCTAACAAGGTCAACAAGTGCCCCAAGGGAGTCTCCTTTGTAGGTTCCGGAAAGATACTGGGCTTTAATTTCAAGCTCTGCTCAGTTTACATTTTTAAAGTATAAGAATTGGACTTCTCTTCCATGAGGGTTGTAGAATCCTTTGGCTGACATGACCACTCATAGGACCTGCACACGCACACTCAGCACCAGTTTGCTTTGGATTCGATCCATATGTCAGGTAAGGGATATGGGACTTCACCTAGACTGAGGGTCAAAGATTTTTGGACGAATTGCGGCTTTGGGTGGATGACTTGGCCTGGTATAAGAGTTTGTGTAACGGAGGGTTTTATCTTCCTACACTACTGGGAGTCCAGATATAGTACAGTTAGTTGTACAGTTAGTTAGGGGGATTCTTTGAGGCTGTTATGGTATGGTTCATTTTGCTATGGAATAAACAGGCGCAAGCATGAACGTCAAGGTTTTATGGGTAGTTTGTGTTGCCAGGGCAATTTTCACAGTATCCTCCATTTGTTTCTTACTTTAGAAGCTCCAACAATTCTTTTTGAGGTAGAGTAAAAGTGCTACGGAAGGCTGAGATGAAGATTATGTTGGAGGGTTCCGGATCACATAGCTTCACAGAATTATTTTCTATAAACTCAATTATATCAAATGGCTCCTTTGATCCTGGTCATGCTGCTTGCTGTTATGTAAATTAGCAATCATGCTGAGCATCTGTGCCCCTTCTGTGCTTTATTTTATAATCTGAATATTGCAGTTAAACATCCTCACTCCCTTAGGCCAGTGTGCAGCTGAATGGCAAGAAAAGTAGGAATCCCAGGTCCTTCAGGAAGGCACATTTTCTCGACTTGTTACTATGAGTAGCAAGAGTAAGCATTTTGAAGTAGGTTTCCAGAGGCTTTTTTTGATGGGGGGGGGGGGGGCGAATAGGAAGTACGACGTGGGAAACTGCCAACTCAAGGACTATTCAAGCGCTTTTAGCCATTTCAGAATCAAGTTATTGGCAGTGTATGGAGGCACAGGGGACTACTGTTCACATAACAAAAATCTTTAAATCTTTTTTCCTTAAGCTTGAAGGAAAACTAGCTTCAGTAAAAACATATTTCATCAAAGAGTGATCAAGAACTTGGCTGTCAGCTGACCCTATGTCTGTGTGATCGCTACCAATCGTAATGAATGCCTTATTTGTGAATGAATGATAAGGTAGGTCGGATTGTGAACCACTATAATTCAAAATTGTGTGAACCTACCAATCTGTACATAGGTCAGTTCACAAACTAGTCAGAAAAATACTGGTTGCAATTTGGGACTAGTATTTTGCAACCAGTGTTTCATACATCTGACCACTAGTGGTTAATAAAATAAGGGGTATTCCCTATTTAATTTAGTTATAATATCTGATAACGGATATACAAATACCTTGAGATATTCAGAACTTCAAAAGAAGATAAATGTGACAGATCTACAGAACTGAGTATATTCTTCATTTCAAGTGGTAAAGAAGAAACAAACCTGTGATTGTTTTGATTTCACACAGTGCCCATGGAAACATATTCTAGGTTCAACAGTTGATTAAGTTACTCACTTAGTTTCTTTAAGGCCTCCACTGTGATTTCAGGATCACCACAAATTTTCTTTTCCAGCTCTTGCCAGATCAAAAGATCAAGGACAGCCTGGGGCACAACCTTCAGCAGGCCAGCCTGCATCGCTGCAATCTGAGATTCAGGAAAGTTGAAGGTGATACAAGGAATGAGAGGGTGGAGAGTAGGCAAAGAGGGAAGAACAGAGGGAGACAAGAAGAAATATCATGATTCAGACGTGTATTGAGAGAATGTGTGTGTATGAAGCTTGCATGCTGTGCCAAGCTAAAGGTGTGTTTAGGAGGGAGGGCATGAACCTGACAATGCTGGTCCATTAGATGAAAATGACATCACATCATGCCTTGATGAAGCAGACATGTCCCCTTTCCTAACAGGGATGGTTAGCAAGGGGCAGCCTGTGCGTTAGTATATCTGCTGAGTTCTTCTGATTGGTCAAGTGGATGTGCTATATGACTGGTCTGGCTGTTCTTCTAAGGAGAAATGGCAGTTTGCAGGTGGGAGCTGGAGAGCACAGGCAACCCGGAAGGAGTGTCGACCTGAAAGAAATCCTACAGGTATTGGGACTGAAGGGAATGGGTGTGCTCCAGAGGCAAACAAAAGCTGATTGCTGACAGTGAGCAGCCATGCAGAGCCTGGGTAGCTTGTGCAGCCCTGTGACCAGATTGGGTGGAACGTGTTGGGTCATCCCTTACGTAGCTACGAAAGGTGCAAAAGGCAGACTGCATGAGGTGAAAAGTGGCAGCGAGGCCCAAGGATCTGAATGTAGCCCTAGAATCCTTGAAGCGCTCAAGTGCTGAGTCCGCCTTGTCACTGAACAGACGACGGCCATCAAAGGGCATGTCAAGAAAGGTGGACTCGACATCCCAAGAGAAACAAGATGTCCTCAAACAGGTGTAGCGCCTCAAAGCTACTGACATAGAAACCGTTCTGCCCAGCAAGTCCGAGGTATCCAGCCCGCATCGAATGGTGAACTTAGCTACGTCTCGAACCTCTGCCCCTGGGTGAGTGAGAACGGCCCGAGCCTCCACCGAGCACTGCGGCAGCACTTGCGCAACTGTATCCCACACCGTATGTGTATGACGACCCAAGAGGCATGCAGTGTTCACCGACCACAGTGCTAAGCTGGCGGAAGAAAAGGAATATGCTACTTACCCAGAATGCATCTGTTCTTGGCATATAGAGCTGTAGAGTCATATGCTGTGCATAGATCGCCATCTAGTGTTGGGTCCGGATGTTTGCACTTTGTTTTCCCTCAAAGAGTGAATAATGGAGTTAGTAAAAGTAGTGAATCCATGTCTCGAAGTAAGATGTTACTGCAACAGGTACAGGTACCCGGGGAGGCCCGTCGGGGCATATGACTCTACAGCTCTATATGCCAAGAACAGATGCATACTGGGTAAGTAGCATTTTCCGTTTGAGGCATAAGAGCTGTAGATCATATGCTGTGCATAGACTACAGAGCAGTTATCTTCCAAGAGCGATGGCTAACCTGTAGCTGTTGCAGTTGTTTTAAATAGTGTACATTAAAGTGATTGGCCCACACTAGCTTACTGTTTTGCTAACACATCGACACAATAATGTTTTACGAATGTGTGAGGTGTAGACCATGTTGCAGCTTTGCATATGTCTTCTATGGGTATATTTCCTAAGAATGCCATAGAAGCCACCAGTTTGCATGTAGAGTATGCTCTAGGGGGAACTGTTAATATTCGTTTTGCTTTTGCATAGCATATTTGAAAGCATTTGACTATCCACCTTGCAATACCGGATTCTGATATGGGATTGCCATTATGTGGTGGGGAAACAGCGACAAAAAGTTGGTTTGTCTTACGGAAAAGTTTTGTTCTTTCTATGTAATAAAGTAACGCTCTCTTCACATCTAAAGTGTGTAGGGCACTTTCTGCCACAGAATCTGGTTGAGGGAAGAACACAGGTAACTCAACAGATTGACTGATATGAAAGGCAGAAATGACTTTAGGAAGGAATTTTGGATTGGTCCTAAGAACTAGTTTATGTTGGTGCATCTGTAAAAAGGCTTCTTCTATAGTTAGTGCCTGAAGCTCACTGACTCTCCGCAGTGATGTAATAGCTATGATGAAAGCTACTTTCCACGTGAAAAATTGCAGTTCGCATTTGTGCAATGGTTCGAAGGGTGGACCCACTAGCCTGGTGAGAACAATGTTGAGATTCCCCACTGGAGCAGGTGGATGTCCTGGGGAAATGACTCGAGTCCTTCCATAACATCTTTGATGATAGGCAATTTAAATACAGATAGATGTTGTCTATTTTGGAGGTATGCATTTATTGTAGCCAAATGTAAGCGTATGGATGTGTACGCTAAATTGGAATGCTGTAGATGTAACAAACAACATATGTTTTGAACAGAAGCATCAAGCGGGTTGATGTGGTTGTTAGTGAAGTATACTACAAACAATTTCCACTTTGCTGCATAGCAGGCTCTCGTGGTAGGATGTCTAGCCTCTTTGATAATATTCATGCAGTCTGGCAGTACGTTACGGTAGCCAAACTCTAGGACTTCAGGTGCCAGATCGCCAGGTTGAGTTGACTGGGGTCTGGATGTCTTATGTCTCCATGGCTCTGTGTGAGGAGATTGGGTGCAAGACGTAGTTTTTGATGAGGAAGTACCAACAGTGCCAACAAGGTTTTAAACCAGGGTTGACGTGCCCACGTGGGAGCAACTAGGATTAGTGTCAGGGACGATTGTTTGAGTTTCCGAACCACTCATGAAATGAGTGGGAGAGGCAGAAAAGCGTAAGCAAATATCCCTGACCAATTCATCCATAGTGCATTGCCTTTGGACAATGGGTGTGGACACGTGGACGTGAAGTGAAGTTTGGGCATCTTGCGTTTAGGTGTGTGGTGAACAGAACTGGGTCTGGGAAGACCCACGTTTGAAAGAATGGGAGGAGAACTTGAGGTTGTATTCTTATTTGCGGATTTGTTTTGTCTGACGACTGAGCAGATCTGCCATCTAATTGTTCACTCCCCGAAGGTGTTCCGCTAAGAGATACAGTTTGTGATGTATGGCCCATTTACAGATGGTCTGTGCTAGCTGTGACAGCTGGAGAGAGAGTGTGTGTGTCCCCCTCCCGTTTTTGTATGTAATACATCGCTGTCATGTTGTCTGTACAAATCAAGACAGTTGTGCATACTAGATGAACTTGAAACGCTTTCAGTGCCAGAAAAATTGATAGCAGCTCTAGGTCATTTATATATAGTTGTTTCTGTTGCAAGCTTCATATGCCCTGAATTGTGTTGGTTTGGAGATAGGCTCCCCAACCCTTCAGGGATGCATCCCAACCCTTCAGGGCCGTCTTTTCTCGGGAAATGCGGCCAGGCTGTGGAACGTTCTTCCTTTACCACTCCGTCAAGAACCCAGCCTGCTCGCATTTAGAAAAAAGTTAAAAACAGCACTGTTCCCTAAGATATAGATAAGCTGGCTCTATACACTCTAGGTTTCCGATGTTTATTTCTTCTGTTTAAAATCAAGCGCTGGGATGCTTCAGAGTAGCCATGCGCTATAGAAAAACCTTTTCAATTCAATTCAATTCAATTCAATCTGATGCTAGTACTATCTGTGGCAACGGGTCGCTGAAGGGCCGCCCTTTTAAAAGGTTTTATGTGTTCCACCACTGCAGAGAGCGATGGGTGCGGCTGTCTACCAACTCTAGAACTGATAACAGAGGGATTGCGTAAGGGATTATTAGGATGCAAGACGCTATCATTCCCCGTAACTACATGAACACACGAGCTGGTAAAGAGTGTTGAGGCTGAAACTGAGACAGCAGTGCTTGTATATTCTGGACCCTGGCCAGAGTTAGGTATGCTAGAGCATTTTGTAGGTCTACAGTAGCTCCTAGATATGCTTGAGTGTTGGACGGTTGGAGATGAGATTTGGACAGATTTACTGTGAATCCCAGTTCGTGGAGCAATTGCAGATTTTTGTGTGTGGCATTAGACAGCTGTCGTGTGAGCTGGCCATTATGAGCCAGACGTCGAAGTATGGGAAGACGTGAACATGTTGTCTTCGTAGATGGGCTGCAACCACTGCTAAGCATTTTGTGACAACCCTGGGTGCGGTTGTTACTTCGAATGGGAGCATCTTGAATTGATAATGCTGGCCTGCTAACACAAACCTGAGGTATTTGGGGTGCAGGATTGTGAGGGGATGACGAACCTGACAGGCCCGATGGTGGAACATACGCCCCCACAACACCCACAAAGCTTACCTGCACTGTCGATGTCCACCCGATTCCAGCGCAGGGAAAAGCCAACCATGAACGTAACACCTCCCCCATGTCCTCTCCCCGTACAGCAGTCCGTGGAACAGGAAGAGGGGGTGGCTAACCCCGGAAATAGATCAGCGCAGGAGGTGAAAAGGGCCGGGGACACGACCAGTCGGCACGATACAGCCGGGAGGAAGGAGGAGAAGAAGCAAGCGGACCGAGATGGGGGAAAAGGAGAGGAAGTCGGAAGAAAGGCTGACGAGGAAGAAGCAGACACGGGAGACCAGGAAGAAACCGAGACGTGGTAGGAGGAGTGGTGGTCCCCACAGTAGGTGGCTGAGAAGCGGCCGCAACTCAGGAGAGTTGCCGCATAGCCGGTGAGTTTCTAGAACCAGGGGGAAGAGGGACCATGGTAACGGGAGGTTTCAATGTGTACAGGAGGGCGGCGGGAGGTTTAAAGATGTACAAGAGTGAAGCAGGAGGTTTTGCTGTGTACAGGAGGGAGGCAGGTGGTTTAAAGAGACTGAGGGGACCGCCAACTAGATAGCCGAGTAAGCCTCGTTGTTTTCTTTATTTTTCCTGATAACATTGTTCTCGGGGAAACCCAGGAGCGTAATTGGGCTATAAAAAAGGGGGTTTGCATAGAAAACCAGATTCCTAATAGTACTGCTCTTCTTTATAGTAGAACACAGATATTTGTTGCACTATTCCCTACCCTGTCCCATCACCTCCGCCAACTCCTGTGCAAGTCCCGCCCTGCCATTTACTCCTTCAACCCCCCCTTTCCTCATATCGCCCTAACTCCCCACACTTTCCTCTAATCCCGTGTAGTATTTTGCACCAACCGGGTGTGGTGACAGAGACCATAGTTTCTAAGAAAACCATAAGAGATGAACCCTAAAATCAGGGACGGCTCCTTCTTTCTTTCCTCTACTGAGCCTCCTGGGGAAGGACCATCCAACTAAGAGACGCCCCCCCCTTGACGAGGAAAAGAATATCCAAGACCCATCAAGAAAGAAGACCTGGAACTGCCAATTACAGAACTCCTAAAGACCATAACTGTTCAAACATATTCTTGTTGAATAAAGACCACCCCACTGGCCCACTATTTACAGCCTCCACGTCTGTTTATCCAGCCTGCCCTCCCACAAGGATGTATTGGGATATGAAAGTAGGTTTCCTATAAATCCAAAGTGGAGAGAAAGGTGCCCTGCTGAAGGAGCGGAAGCATTTGGAGTCTTACCATATGAAAGTGGTCCGACTGAATGTCACATTTAGTTCTCGGAGGTCTAATATAGGCCTAAGAGAGCTGTCCTTTTTGGGCATTAGAAAGTAGAGGGAGTACACACTTTACCCTCGGTATTGTAAAGGGGCAAGTTCCATAGCTCCTTTCTGCAACATAGAGAGAACCTCCTGCTTTAGAAGTGTACATGTTCTTGTTGTAAATGCTCGCAACGCACGTTGGGGTTGGAGTAGGAATGACAGTGTTATGTGCAATAGAAAGAAAATCATATTTCTTTCTGGAGTCCCCTCACTCACCAGGGTTTCCCCACGGTGACATGCTTCATCATTGGGGCCATCCCAGTCCTCTATGGGCTGGGGCGTACTACGACTTGCGAACTACGTAGGAGCACTTTATTGTGATGGACTATGTGTGGTGCATGTGATGTTGTGAGAGCGGAGTGGTAAGTGTCAAATATGATTAAAAATACCTGCCAAGTGAGCTATAAATACATTAATTCTGGTTCCTGGGTGGTATATTAAAAATGGGGTAGCAAATTAGGGATCCTACTTACAATGGGTAAGGTATGCCTAATCACTTATGCAAACATGTTTCGAGATACCCCTATCTCTTCCTCAGGGCTACACAGGGGCCAGCCCTGTGTACGCCACTCCTAAACCGTGCTATAATTAAGGAAAAAAGTGAAAATACTAGAATTAATGCTGCAGGAATAAAGCATGCATTAGTACATACATCCAAATTGTCACGTTGTACATTAATAAGGGACCTAACTGCGCCCCATGGTCAGCGGAGGATCGTTCTTGTCCGCATATGCGGTCCGGAGGAACACTCGGAGGTGACAATACCCCGCTATCCTGTACTACAAATTTGGGCTGGACAAGAAGTAAGTTTCCATGTGCAGGGATGAAGACTCTCAAACCTTCTAGTGTGTGTTTTTGAGATTATAAAGCTGAGGGTTGTTGACTTAGAAACCGGGATTTTGGAATCCGAATGGGGATAGATGAGTCTTTTTTTTCGGAACAGTTGAACCCTGGTTGCTGAGGCTCTTAACTTCCCCAGACAGGAGTGGGCTAAGATGCAGTGTTTGTACCAGGTGAAGTGTTGAGTTTTGATAATTGCGATTGTGAAGGGTGTCCAGTGGCTTTGATCATTTGAGTTGATTTCTTTGTGATGTGTAAATGAGTCAGAGTGCACATCCAAAGTAATCGTTTGAAGTATCCAGTGTGTGTGTGTGTGTGTGTGTGTATATATATATATATATATATATATATATATATATATATATATTTTGTTTTTTTTCAAAGGTCTCAGCATTTCAGGGTGCACTCAACAGCCCGCTACCTCGAAGGGCTTTCACGTTCTCGCCCCCACCATCCGGGTAGTTAGGTTCGTCTGACGCGTTTCTGTGGTCCATTTCCACTTCATCAGAGGCGTTCTCCTGTATCCACTGAACTACGCTTCTTTTAAAGCATGCTATATATATATATATATATATATATATATATATATATATATATATATATATACACACAAACCTTCCGACGCACGGGGTACTGCTACAGAAAAATTCTCCGAATCCAGTCGGAAGCCTGGGAGTAATTCTAAGGTAAGGAATCTATAACTAATGGTCTCTTTCAGATAAGAGTTGCAACAGACCGACCCCAACAGTATGTGGAAGAAGTATGTAGAGCATGTATATCTACAGTCCCACCTGCTATGAACATGATATTTTCTTACAGTCACCAAGCCTTTGAGCAGGTCCCACAGGCCAGCCCTGCTGCACCCCCGTGCAGCCCTGTTGTGGTGTTTAATTACGCCGCAAATGAGGGACGGGTGCACCTCCATGGAAGAACACACTGTGTGCCTCCTCATCAACACGAGAGACTATCGCGACCAACTGTGGTTTTATTTTTGGGCAATTTGTGGGGAACTTCACAGCTGCAACTCACTTGAGAATACTGTGAGCACTTCAAGATCCAGAAGGCCGTGGTGACGGCCGCGCCCACCTGGGCGTGGACTTATGAATTTAAAAGTGACTTGCTCATTGCGGGCTGTGTTCCCTTACCTACCTGGAGACCCTGATGAAATGCCGCCAAGCATGAAACGCGTTGGGCAACGCAGGACTAAGATGGCGAAGCGCTTGTGCTGATAATGGAAAGCCGTTCTTGTCATGAAATAAAGAGGATACCTTTATGCACTCGTGTGGGCTGACTCACTGCAGGCAACCTGTGTGTTGGATATATATATATATATATATATATATATATATATATATATATATATATATATATATATATATATATATATATATATATATATATATATATATATATATATATATATATATATATATATATATATATATATATATATATATATATATATATATATATATATATATATATATATATATATATATATATATATATATATATATATATATATATATATATATATATATATATATATATATATATATATATATATATATATATATATATTTATTTTGTTTTTGTTTCAAAGGCCTCAGCATTTCAGGGTGCACTCAACAGCCCGCTACCTCGAAGGGCTTTCACGTTCTCGCCCCCACCATCCGGGTAGTTAGGTTCGCCTGACGCGTTTCTGTGGTCCATTTCCACTTCATCAGAGGCGTTCTCCTGTATCCACTGAACTACGCTTCTTTTAAAGCATGCTATATATATATATATATATATATATATATATATATATATATACATACACACAAACCTTCCGACGCACGGGGTACTGCTACAGAAAAATTCTCCGAATCCAGTCGGAAGCCTGGGAGTAATTCTAAGGTAAGGAATCTATAACTAATGGTCTCTTTCAGATAAGAGTTGCAACAGACCGACCCCAACAGTATGTGGAAGAAGTATGTAGAGCATGTATATCTACAGTCCCACCTGCTATGAACATGATATTTTCTTACAGTCACCAAGCCTTTGAGCAGGTCCCACAGGCCACCCTGTTCAGCCCAACTATTTTTTAAACAATTTGATTAAGGTTTTAATAATTAAAATAGTACGTCTTCTCATTATAGAACACATTTACAAACCACATTTGATCTAGGAGTATTAACGTGAATTAAAAACTGTATCATACCATGCAAGTATTCATCAAAACTTGAGTAGTTATGCCTCCCATGGGGTATTAACTTCAATGAAATATTCTTCTCTAAATCATTGAAATTCCATCCAGTCCCCCAAATCTTGACGTGACCTTGGGGCATCCTCTGCATTTATATTTGCGAATTTCAAGTGCCATACAACAATCCAGACCCTTAACCCACACTCCCAAATCTGGTGGATTTATATTTTGCTTATCAATTTTTCTTTTTTAGACAACAAGACAAAGGTGCAATAATGATAACTACATCTACCAATTCACATTTAGGTCACTTATGTGAAAACACGCAAATTTGGGCATACTCTCAATTATTCATAAAGTGACTTTCACTGGTGTGTTCCATACTTACTCTCAGAAGGGTTTGATTTGTGGACATGCCTAAATTAATGAAAGGAGGTCTACATCTTGCAACCCACACCACAGACATCGCAAACAGTTTGAAAATGCAACCCTACCAAAAATCCATAGGTTGTGTTTGGTGATGTACTCTCTGTGCAGGCATTTTAATTTAATCATTTGGAATTGGGTGGCAATGATGACCACATGTGGAACCATTTTGACGTCTTGCCATACCTAAGCTGTAACATATTTGAAGAACTGTCCCCGATACAGATATGAATTCCTTTTGGAGGGGTTTGAAATAACACATTTGACATCGGTCATCATGTCTCCTAACTTGGACACTCCAGTGCAGTTGTGGAAAGAACGTACCTGGCCAAGCCAACTACTCAATCACTTTTGAGTTGCTCTTGTTAATTTACGATACACGCAGGGCCCCCACAAGGATCACAACCCAGTTTTAGGACATGACGTGACCTGGGGGCAAGTTTGGGTCAAGTCTCCCACCATAGAGCTAGTGCATTGGGTATGTTAATAACAAGGGCCACTTTTCAGTTGCATATGCAAGGTCAAAAAGTGTGACATTTAGGCTCTTGTTACATATGATTAGAAGGGGAATGCGATAATACACAATTATATCTGTGGCTCCAATTACACCATCGTACTTGGATTTTGAAAAGATTTTATACAATAATTAATAGAGCCAAAATTATTAAAGTAAGGCGAGTGAAAACTTCTATTGGGATTTCAAATGTATAATTTTGTAGTTGCTAAAGTATGCGTGGTTGGGACAGCAACGTTTTCAAGAAATTGCAGAGTGAAAATTTTAGTTGCAACGTCTTAATTATAATCTGCTTTTGAACCTTCGAATAATAAGAAAGACAATTTTCCAACAGCCTACAGCTGAACTATTTATTTAAAGCATCACAATGTATTCATGCATGAATTAAAAAAATCAGGTTGTGTGATATGAATTAGTACAAAATGTTCCATAAATAATCTCATATATAAGAACAATTTAACATGAATAGTGAAATGTGGTAAGCGACACATTTATTTATTTTATTTATTTATTTTATGTGCTTATAAAGCGCCAGACTAGACCCCTGAAGGGGTATCTCCGCGCTATGACTGCAGATGGGAATGAGAGTAAAAATGTGTCCAGGGGTAGAATGACAATTAATAGCTGGGAAACAGATGGGTTTTTAAGTTTTTTCTAAACGTCATGTGGTTGGTGATTGACCTCAGTTCGAACGGCAGTGAGTTCCATAAGGTAGGTCCGGTGTGGGCCAGTGCACGGCCACCCTGTCTGGTTTTCTTAATTCTGGGTATTTTGAGTAATTGCTGGTTGCTGGAGCGCAAGGAGTGTCCTGGGATGTAGGGCTGAAAGATGTCAATGAAATACTTAGGGCCCATCCCCATTAGGCTCTTGTGTATGGTACACAGAGTCTTGAACTGAACTCGCTTCTTCACAGGAAGCCAGTGAAGCTGAGACAGTAGGGGGCAGGATAGTGTCCTGGGTGGAGCATTCATGACGATCCTTGCGGCAGTATTTTGAATGACCTGCAGTTTCTTGATTTGCTCCTCATTGGCTCCGTGGAGCAATCCATTGCAATAGTCGATCCTACTGATAACAAGAGCCTGCACCAGAGTTTTCCTATGGTGATCCGGGAGATAGGGAAAGACACGTCTTAGCATCCCTATAGCCCGGAAACAGGTGCCGGCTACTTGATTGACGTGGTCCTTGAAAGTGAGTTGTTGGTCAAATAATACTCCCAAGTTCTTGACCTTACTTTTGGGGGTGGGAACAGGACCCAGTTCCAGAGGCCACCAGTCTGATGACCAGTGTGTCGTCGCTTGACCGAACAACATAACTTCGGTTTTCCCGACATTGCACTGCAGACAGTTTGATGACATCCAGTCTGCAATGGCTCTCATGCCACCTGCAAAAGATCTTTTTATTGCAGGTGTAAGAGTTTTAAAGGGAAAAAGAAGTTGGGTGTCGTCAGCGTACGATACAGGGGTGAACCCGAAAGATCTTGCTAGGTTGGCAAGGGGGGCCACATATATGTTGAAAAGTGTGGGGCTCAGACAGGAGCCCTGTGGCACCCCCTTATTGAGCTCCCTGTGGGTGGATTTGTGGGAGCCTAGCCTAACCTCTTGGGAGCGCCCGGACAGGAAACTCTCCAACCATGCCAAAGCCTCTCCCTCTATTCCCACCTCCTTCAGGCGATGGAGAAGCACCTTGTGAGACACCGTATCAAAAGCGGCGGAAAGGTCCAACAGCACCAGAATCATAGAGCAACCATCATCCAGTGCCATTTTGATGTTATTGGTCACTGTTTGAAGTGCTGATTCTGTGCTGTGGTTCGGCCTGAACCCAGATTGAGAATGGTCCAGGCCTTCCGTCGCTTCAAGGTGTTGAGAGAGATAGGTGTTCACGTGCTTCTCCGTGATCTTGCCTAGGTAAGGTAGGAGAGAGATGGGACGTAGGTTGGACAGGTCTTTCCAGGGAGATGATGCCTTCTTTCTTATCGGGTTCACCACTGCCTTTTTCCAATCTGCCGGGACTTGGCCTGTTCTGAGGGAGGTGTTTACCATTTCAAGTATATGGGGACCTAATAAAGGGAGCAAAGGACCGACCATTTTAGCTGGTACAAGGTCATTGGGGGATCCTGTTTTTATATGGGTACAGAGGGTAAGAAGCTCTGTGTGAGTAATGGAGGGGAAAAACGTCAAAGAAGGTTTATTGTCTAAAGCGGGAATTGTGGTGGGGCAGATTTTAGTTTGATTTTTGCTGGAATTGTTGGCAGCTAATATTTTTTCATAGATAATGTTGATTTTATCCTCGAAAAACAGCAAGACTTTGTCGCACAGATCCTGTGAAAAGTCATCTGAACTTTCACACGCCGTAGGTTTTATAAAGTTTTGCAGGATATTAAAAAGTTCTTTAGGGCTGTTGCCTGCTTCTGCTATTTGTTGTGTCAATTGTAGTTTCCTCGCTGACTTAATATTTTTGTAGTATTCTGATTGGGCTTTTAGGAAGATCAGTCGATTGTTTTCAGTTTTGGTTTTTCTCCAGGCTTTCTCAATACGTCTACATTTTTGTTTCTCTGCTCTCAATTCTTTTGTATACCATTTTTCTTGTTTTGACACTGGATGTTGTTTATGTCTTTTTAGAGGAGCAATGGTGTCAATGGTTTTTTTGATAGATTTATTCAGCTTGGCTAAAGCAGTGTCTGCTGTATCAGATTGCAAAAAAATAGGATCTGTGCATGCCTCTTGAGCCGTATTGGCATTAACTTTGTGCCATTGACGTCTCCAAGAGGGGGGGGGAAGGGACATTCTTTATGGGTCTCGCAGGGGTTGGTAGTGTGAATTCCAACAAAGAGTGGTCAGTCCACGATATGCTTGTAGCCAGGGAACAGTTAATTTTGGTAGAATTAGAGAAAATAAGGTCAAGCATGTGTCCTCCTATATGAGTAGGTCCATGATTTTTTAATTCCAAGCCCAGATTCAATAAATCTGTGATTAGAGCCGTGGATTCGGTTAACATTGGCTGGTCAACGTGTATATTAAAATCACCTAGAAGCAAAAAATCTTCTTTTGATTTTATATGTGGGGCTAAAATTTCTTGAAGAGTGAGTGCAAAATTAGGATCTGCTCCCGGTGGTCGATAAACCAGGGCCCCTTTCCAGGTGAAATGATTAGTTAAGTGAATTTTAAAAAGCAGAGTTTCTAGTTGTGCGTTTGAATGTTGTTCAATAATAGTACATTGTATATGATCCCTATATATAATTGCTAAACCGCCTCCGGTTAATTAATCAACAATAAAGAATGCAATGCCATATATTGGTTTTGCCAACACCTACCTGTTCCTTGCTCTCTTCCAGGCGCGCCTTTTGCACCAGGCGGATGAACTCCTTGCGGTCCTCGTAGCGTACGGCCTTGTTCGCACCGTTGGGGATCAGCTCCACCACCTGCTGGTCACTGAGCACAGTGGTGTACGTTAACTCTCCACAGAACTTGAACTCGAAGGTCTCTTTGTCCATCACTTCCATCACCTCCAGCAGCTTCACCTAAGGGACATAGAAGTCAATACAGAAGTCTCTATACAAGCGATGAGGGAATCAGAGTCTGAAATTTCGCACCGGGATCTGGAGATTTCACTTCATTGGCAGGAACTTGGACAGCAGGGAAGATTGGACTGTGAGCACTTTAACATGCAAACATACATCCTTGTGATCAATCACTATTTTATAGTAGACCTTGGCTAACGGTACAACTTCACAACAAAACACAATCAAAGTCCATTGGTGAGTGGAAATGAGATGCCTTAAAACCCTGAAAGAAGGTCAGACAATGCACCTTGTTCTAAATTGTACAAGTATCACATTTCATGTCATCTCACATGGTCATGGAGCAATGAGAAAAATGATAAGGATTATCATGCATATCAGACTTCTATCACAGCAGCCCCAGGACTTGCCTATACTTCTAGCCCTGAAGTAGCATTATAAATCACGTCTTCACACTTAACATGCAGTACAATTCCTGTGGAAATGATTTTTTTAAATGTTATTTTTATTTGTATTTCCACATTTACAACTTGTTAACATACAGTACATGCTAATTAGTAAATAAATGTCGCAGTTCAAGAGCAGTATCATTCTATGCATAGCATCTTCAAATTACACGTATTTGTGTATGCGTGGGGGCACCAGACTCCCATTTAACTATGGCTGTTGCACAAGATATATCTTGAGAGGTTCCTTATGTCTCTGGGTCTGGAACTCTGGGGTAATAATTCTGCATATGCTCTAAGCTGTTCTTGGCAATATACCAGATCATGTCCTTAAATTTAGGCTCTCTGCCCCACCCATCTACATCTACAGGTCCACCATCTTGAACAGGGGCCGCTCCCACCTCTCTCGAATACTCAGAGACCGCTCTACATGTCTAGGCCAGGTGAAAAAAGTCTGCCCTTCCCTGCACCCCATCAGAGCCATCAGTGCAGGAATGGGTAGGAATTTGACATGGATAATCCTCAATCCGCTGCTAGCAGTTATGAATTCAGTCTGCTGACGGCAGTATGCGCATTGTGCATCTTCCATAGTGTGTGCCTACATGCCCTCCCAGCCCCGTCTGGCTCCATCGTTTGTAAGCGTTTGTGATGTGAGGACACTTCTGTAGTCTTAAAACTACGTGCGATGGGCCTTCAGTTTGAAGCATATTATGCAATGGGATTAGTACCGGTGGCTCCTTGGGGAAGCTAGGGGTAGTCGTCTTAAAGTCCGGTCTTAGCCATAGGTACATAATGATCTCAAGGGGAGTGGAGTTATTTTCAGTGAAACATTCTTCCCTAATTTGGAATCTCCCCTCTACATACAGGGCCCACCAGGTACGCAGATTGTGGCGTTATAGCATACGACGGCATTACGCTTCATGCGTTACCCGAAGATTATATTGGTATTTCAAAGGCAATGCCGGTGAATACACCATAAGGTGCCTGTAGCTTTTTTGCAATGCTTTTTCAGGCCTCATTCGTACAAACAATGGTTGATTCCCTCTCTACAGCTGTCTGTCGTTCCTTCCTGAGAAAACCAGAAAGTGGCACAGGTGCCATGGACCCCAGCTCCACTGCCAGGTGTGGCAAGAAGGGATGAGGATTGTACCAATATGTTGTGTAATGTTATTGGCACTTAAATAATATAGTTCTGGCTCCAGAGGGTTTTTAGAGGGTATCCAACTTGCTTCTGGTTGCTTGCCCCCCACAAGCAAGATGTATCAGTTGGGTACAAAGGCTCTTAAAGAACTGGCGTCTTGGGGTATGTGGTATGTCTATGAACAGATATAGCAATTGGGGTAAGAAAAACATTTTCATCAGTGCAATGTGCCCGGCCAGGGACAAAGGCATCGCAATCCACCTGGTAATGTGTTAGTAAGGGAGTTTAACACCCTACCATAATAGGCTCTCAGTAATTCCTCCTTATTTCTGGAAACTACTATGCCTAGATATACAAGTTCCACTTCACACCACTTCAACTGATATTCTGACAGAAAAAGGGGGGGGCTATTTGGGGTGACTGGAAAGATTTGAGATTCCTCCCAGTTTATTGTGATGCCAGAGATTCTTACAAACCTAATGAATTCACTTATTATTAAGGATAATCTGGGGCTATCTAAGATGTAAAGTAATGTCATCCGCATAGAGTGACACTAATATATGGCGGTATGGGTATCTCAGTGCCCACTCCCTATGATGTTGCAGAAGGATAGCTTCCAATGGTTCTACCGCAACAGTGAAAAGGAGAGGAGACAATGGGCATTCCTACCTGGTGCCCTAGGTTACGGCAAAAGTGGGAGATTTCATACCGTTAACTAACATCTTCGCCCTTGGTTTGAGATATAATAAACACAACCACACAGCAAATTTTGGATGGGTAGCCCATGCTTCTCAGTACTGCCATCAGGTAGTCCTATTCCAGCGAATCGAAAGTCTTTGTGGAATCAAGAAATACTGCCACAGCATTGAGCTCTGGTTCCATATCTTGAATGATGGTAAACAATGTACGTAAATTGTGAGATGTGGCTGACTGGAATGAATCCTCGAGTAGGCCTTGCCTGTTGGCCAGCAGCTTTGCATGTATTTTTACATCGTAATTTATTAAGGATAGTGGCAGATAGGTTTGCTGGCTTCGGGAGAGACATAAGGAGGGCCACTCGTAGAGTGTGCGGCAGGGTTCCGTTCTGCAGCGCCTCCTCATAAAACTTATTTAAGGAAAGGGGCCAATGCGTTGCAGAATGTGGCCGGAAGCCCGTCCGGGCCCATTGCTTTGCCTGCCCCCATTTGCAAGATTACAGCCCTGATCTCAATCAATCATAACCAATCATAACATTTGTATAGCGTGCTACTCACCTGGAGGGGTCTCAAGGCGCTGGGGGAGAGGGGTACGTTACTGCTCGAAAAGCCAGGTCTTGAGTTGCTTCCTGAAGGAGAGATGGTCCAGGGTTAGCCGGAGGTGGATGGGGAGGGAGTTCCATGTCTTGGCTGCCAGGTAGGAGAAGGATCTTCCTCCGGTGGTGGCTCTGCGGATGCGTGGAACGGCGGCGAGGCTGGTTGATCGTAGCTGGCGGGTGGGAGCGTAGAAGGTCAGGCGGTTGTTGAGGTACTTGGGGCCCAGGTCGTGGAGAGCCTTGTGTGCGTGGGTGAGGAGTCTGAACGTGAACTGACGAGGAGCCAGTGCAGGTCTCTCAGGTGGCCGGAGATGTGGCTGTGTTGGGGGATGTCCAGGACGTGTCGTGCGGAGGCGTTCTGGATGCGTTGGAGTCTTTTCTGAAGTTTGGCTGTGGTTCCGGTGTAGAGGGTGTTTCAGTAGTCCAGTCGGCTGTTGACGAGTGCCTGGGTGACCGTCTTCCTGGTTTCGGTGGGGATCCACTGGAAGATCTTTCGGAGCATGCGCAGGGTGTTGAAGCACGATGATGAGACGGCGTTGACTTGCCTGGTCATCGAGAGGGAGGAGTCCAGGATAAAGCCCAGATTACGTGCGTGGTCCATTGGCTTGGGAGTGGTGCCCAGGGCAGGGGGCCACCAGGAGTCGTCCCAGGCGGAGGGCGATGATCCAAGGATGAGGTATTCCTCAAACTCAGCTGCGAGGAACTCTCGGTGTGTGTCTAGGTAAGCATTTACATCTATAGGAGTAGATCACCTAGTGGTGTATAGTAAAGAATAATATTCCCTAAAGAACTGCATTATGGCCTCTGTGTCTTCCAGGGGTATCCCTGCTGAATCTTTAACTTCCATAATATAGTTGGAACATCAGGGTATGCGTGTTAGCTCCGCCAGCGCTTTTCACAGCCACCCCCCCTTTCCCCCATTCTCCTGGCTCTGTGGTACTTTATGCAGAAGAGGCTTTCCCTCATCTATGTTCAGTGAGTGCTTCCTTTATTCTTGCTGGTTTTGTCCCATCCTTGTCAGCATGAAGACCACCCTCCAGTTCTCGTAGTTCCCCCTCTAATGTCTTTTAATATGCCCCCTGTCTTGGCCATACAAACACCTCTTATGGTCACTTTCAGCGCTTCCCATACTGTTGCCGGGAGGGTACCAAGTCTAAGTCAAATTTAAGAAAATCATCCACTTCGCTCCTTAGCCAGTTCTAACTAGGATATCCAGTAGTGCATGTGTGGGGAGCCTCCAGAACATGCTCGCCAAGGGATTCCCTGGGGGATTGATCCGAATAAGTTCAAGCTAGAGGTTGTGTGTCTGTTCTCCATGTCGTTACTTCCCTCGACACCAGCCAAAAATCAAGTCTCAACCAACTTTAGTGCACATGTCCCCTCCCTGCGTATCTGGTGGGCAAACCCCCGTGCATCTACCAAGCTGTGGTCTTCAGTAATCTGTTGCACTTGGCGTTGTGCTCTGGTATGATGGTGTGGTTGGGGATGAGAGTGGTCAAATTCTGGATTTATAGTAAGGTTAAAGTCTCCACCCCAGATAATGTGTGTGGATCCTATATTGACAACCACCTCCCACAGAGTGTTAAAGAATGAGTAATTATCTATAATTGGGGCCATAACAGTTTACTGTGACCAATTGTGATGTCATCCTCCCCCATGCCACACAATATCTCCCTCGTGGGTCATTTATAACTCCCTCTTCGACATAGAACGTGTTCGTCTTTATGAGGATGGCAGTCCCTCTTGAGTACGAAGATTATGATTAGAAATACCTATGTGACTCCTATCGCGCAGTGAATGTGTGGTTGGCCGCAGGAGCCAAGTGAGTTTCTTGCAGCATGGCCACATGCATGTGATGCCTGTCTAAGTAGGCCAAGAGATCTCTTCTCTTGCGCTGATCTTTCAGCCCTGTACGTTCCATGTCACCAAATTCAGGCCCGTCTGTTGCCTGTCACCTTTCATTTGTTCATGATCTACTAATGAAAGCTGGGTCCTTGCCCCTCCAGGGGCTGGTTTTCCTTGGTCTGAGTGTGTATCTCAATTCAAATGCTGCTCTACTCGGCGTTCATTGTGAAGCTTGTTGCTCCTTACATCGGCTTCCCCAACATGCAATGTACTATTCATCCCGCCCTCCCTGTCCCTTTAACGGTTCAAAATGCCTAAGTAACAAACAAGCAGCTTGGTACAACAAGATTAAGGGTACTCCGATCTCCTCCATGTTTGATTGCTGTACTGCCATGACTACTCGAGAGTTCAGTTTCAACATTTTTAATATTAGTGAGATTGCTGCATTTGGAATAGAAAAGTATAACCCACATTAAAACATAATGCTTTCGGAGGAGCAAAACAGTTGCCCTGTCCATGTTCTTAGGTGAGAGAATTCCTGCTGGGGCATGACACCAAGGGGGCATAGCTGAAGCTCCTCCCAACTGTAGCTACATGAGTGGAGGGTGTCCAGGACATGCACATAGTGCACCTAAAGTGTTCCGTTTTGGTTACTGTCGGTGGCCCATTGTCAATTCTGGTTTAAGCTCGTCTTCTTTACATAGGTTTGTTGGGGCTTTGCGCCCTAAGGTTATATGAAAACCATTTGAAATCCAGAGTTGGGGCAATGCCTTACATATACTTGAGAGTGCGCCTCACGAGCCGGCTTCCTCTGCGGTGCGGTACGCCCGATTCCTACGGCCAGTCCCGTTTCACGTTTATCTTGCACTACTCTTCCTCTGATCTTGGCTGACTGTTTCTGCTTTTGGTGGGCGAGTTTCTGACCTTGAGGGGGTTTCTGGGTAGTTTTTTGAGGAATTTCGTGGCTTGTTTAAGGGATGTACAAAAGTGTTGCTTGACTTGATGCGTGATTGAGCCAGGCAGGGTAGAGCATTGAATAGGTGATATTAGCCCGCTGCGATTTGTTTGGGGCTGTTAGAAACCTTTTTCTGGCCTCTTGGACGGCCATAGTGAAATCAGGAAACAGGGTCATGCTGTTGCCATCAAAAGTTAGGGACTGCTGTTCCCAGGCCTTACGCAAGGCCGTGTCCAGATCTCGGTAGTTTAGGAGTTTTGCCACGATGGGTCTCGGAGGTGTTCCGGGGGGAGGTCGCGCAACAAGTGTTCTGTGTGCCCTTTCCACTACCAATAGCGGGGAAACTGCTTCAGCCCCACAACAAGTGCGCAACATTCTTTCCATATATTCCTCCATCCTCCCTAGATTGGCAGACTCAGGCACACCTCGTATCCAAACATTATTTCTCCTAGACTCGTTCTTTGCAGCTAATACTTTCAGGAGGCACTCCATCTCTTTCATTTGTGAGCTACTTTTGGAGGTTTCGTCTTTCAGTTCCGAGAGTCTATGTACAGCTTCATCTAGCCTCCCGTCCTGCTTGTCTAGATTTTGGGTAATGAAATCCATACGTGTGCACATGGTGTCCATTTTTGATTCTATTGAGTTAAGGCTGCATTTCATCGTTACTAACAGCGACTTAATCTCTTCCTTCTCCGATTACTGGGTGGGCTCAGTTTCTTCTGCCGTCGCTGAGTCATGCTCCTGATCCTGTCTCCTTCCCGATTTACGGGGCTCAATGGGCAGTTTAGTTTGTTTACCATCTGTTTGGCCCATATTCCAGGACTTACAAGTAACTATCTTTATTGCCCAGTGCGACTTTTGCGCTGGATATCTGGTTTGGTTCCTTTAGGTGAGTAGGTGGCGCTTTTGATTCCAAAAGAAAAAAGAGGAGGGTAGCGGGAAGCACAGCTTGAGATGGAGGTCTAGTGGCCACTTCATCCGCTAGCCACCAAAATCTTGTCGTCTTGTATACTAGGGCAGTACTCCCCTGTACTCAGGTGGAGGGCAAAAAAAAGGGGGAAGCGGGGGGAAGACCAAGCATCAACCTCCCTGGTGTTCCAGTTTGAGGCGATATTTTTGTGGAGAAACTATGTCAAACTTGCCCCTTCACCCTCCCAACGGGACAGCAGTACGAATGCCTGTGTCACGCCCGGGTGGCTGGCTAGTGGGTGTAAAATGGCAGCTCCTCCGCTCTCCACATTCCCCTCATCTCAGGCTACAGTAATATCTAGTTTAGTACTCCTCTGCTGCTCGCCACTTCCAGTGGCTCCCATCTGCCCAAATGCTGAAGGGGGGTGGGGTGTCAGAGGGGTCTCTGACGTTTGCTGTGGGGCAGCAACCACCCACACCGGGTCTGCTTTTTATATTCTTATACCCGCATGCGCAGTCCGCGCCGCTTGTACCAGTCCGTACCAGCCCCCGGTCCCTGTGCGTACTACTTCCGCGTGGTGTCAGACGTGTCCGGACGGCTCTCCAGTGATCTTCACTGTCGGGGCTCGTGGATACTTTCCCCTTTGCCTCCCTGAGGGGTGCTCGTTGCAGCTTCACAGATACTTTTCTGCCGCCTCACTTCTCTTACGTCATGAAGCTCCTCTCCTGTGGCCTCTCGCGCTTGATTGCTGATGGAGGGTCACCGCTTTGTTATCACCTGTGTCCAGGCATCCTTAAGGCTGCTTCGTTTTGGTAGCAGCACGATCGCCTGTGTCACGCCCGTATGGGCTGTGCTGGTTAGCAGAAAATGGAGGCACCGCCGATCCCCTTGTCTTGGGCCTTAAAAATGCCTGGCCAAGTGCCCTCACGCTGCATGTCACTCCTGGCGGCCCACGGCAGTCAATATGCTTAAGGGGGGCTTTCTCCCCGACGATTGCTCGGAGCGGCTTATCAAGATATTTCTGTCGCTGCCCTTTACTCACGCCGTGGAGGCCGCAGCCACGCCCTTATCCCGCTCCCCGGTCCCATGCGCTAGACTGCTGCTGCAGCAGGCAGTCACTTTATCGCCCATTTCCAGACGCCTTCCACGCTTCTCAGTGTATTCGCTGGTGCTTTTCACTGTTTTTCAGGCTTACACCGCCCCTTCCGGTGCAGGATAATGTTTAGGCATCCCGGACTGCAGGAGCCTCACTACTGTGCGGCCATTTTACTAGTCCGCCTTCTAGAGCCCCTCCCATAGGAAATGAGTTATAAAAGTAAATAAAACAAAAAAACATGGCAGCGTCAGGAAATCAGGTGTTATTCCCCATGGAATCCTTGATAAGAAGGCTGGCACTAGCTATACACTTGAGCCAATCTCCAGACTTCTGGTACAGATCGCTGTCTCATCCAAGTGGAGGGTCAACTGGAATGCAGACGTGGCATGTTAGTCTGAAGCAGCTCAATCTGCAGATACAGGAATATAATATATCTAATCCTGAATAATATCTAGCAGGCACACATAGCCCTGTACCATGCAGGTACCCTGGACTCGTACCTTGGGTAAATACCTCTCCTATATTCAGTGGTGGAGTGGGCCTCCAGTGTCAACTTAAATAAGGTGGAAGTAAGTTGAAGTTGGCTGCCTAAGATGAAATCACTGCTGTGTCTTCTGGCCTTACATCTGACATCAGGTTCTCCAACATATCCCCCAAGCCTCTAGATAGCGTTCTGCATTCTCATCAGTGCGAACGACGATCCTCAACCTCACTCAAGTGAGCCCTCCATTTATCCAACTGGGGAGGGTTGTACCGTGTGTCCAGAGAATGGCAATGCGGAGTTTAGCCAGAAAGAGTCCCAGGACGGCAAATTTTAATCGCATACGGGTCCCAGTCTTGAGGACCAGGACAATGCTTAACGGATGCCTTAAAGCATAGGTCTTCAAACTGTGCGGCGCGCCCCCCTGGGGGGGCGCAGCATCCCTCCAGGGGGGGCGCGCACTTCACCTTCTATTGTTCCTTTCAGGCGCCAGTCGTGCATCTCAGCCCGGGCTGCTGCAGCTCCAGCTGCTCCGGGCTCGGCAGAGTGTCTGGTGTCACAGGTCTTTAAAGGCCAGAAGCAGAAAGATTTCAGAGGGGTTGGGGAGAGGGAGGGGGGCTAATTATTCCAGTGATAGGAAGAGTGGAGATTCAGGGGCTCTTAAGAAGGGATGAAAAACAACAAAGCCTCATTAAAGCGTAAATGGTCTTTTAAAGACCTGCGAAGTACTCCGTGCGGCTGGCAGCTCCAAAACGGTCTGTCACTTAATTACCCTTTATTTCTGCGTTGGAATGTTCTGAAATTTCTGGGAAGCATCACAAGTTTCACCACCCAGTGTCAAACACTTCTTCTCATAAAAACAGTACCTTGCATGTGTGGGGAGTGTGCCATAATGGGCAATAACAGGCCAAAAGTGGGACTGTGTGGAGTTACTATGCAATCTAGATGGGAGTCACATGCCTACGTTTTGGAATATCCTGGTTCTGTGCTATAGGCCCATCCACACACACGGAGTACCCTTTTTATCAGGAGAAGTATGAGATCATTGGATGGTGCTACGTTTGCCTTTTACTGAACGTGTGGGTGTTTTCTGTCACAGAAAATGTAAGAAATTATGATTTTTCGTTTATATTTTGACATTTGGAAGACATTTTGGGATGTATACAAGTCATATTGTCCTGGATTCCTGTGTCTCTACTTTTTAGCAATGTCTGGCGTTGGTAAGTTTCACTGGATGCAGGTCGACCCTGAACATAAATACTGCAGAACTGGTAACTCCCCATTAAAAACATTGCCCTGTTTCTAATGTGTGGCTCCATGCTCAAGCCCAAATAATATCCATGCATGCCTGGTACCTCACACTCAGAAAACCAATTTCAATACAGCTGTGGTTCAAGCCTTGTCAGGTAGATCTTCCTGGAGGAGAAAATCTACAGGGAATTACCATGTTTTGGGAGACAAATTCCTGAAATCTGACAAATGTAATTTTCGAGAAGTTGCCCTGGCCACCCAATCAGGGAAAGGGAGGTCTGGCAACAAGCAAAAACATTTGTAGAAGTGGAAAATATATGGTTGTTGTATGTGTCCATATAGTCCTTGAGCAGGAAGTTATGCTCACTGGGCTAGTGTGGTCTAAATGCCGAAAAACAATCAGGTGGTTGGTAACTAGGCTCCCAGGATAGAGGGACTGGCTCAGAGATATCTCAGAGTGGGTGGCGGCTGAGGAGTTACAAACGAAACAAACCAGGGGACAAGATAAGGTAGAAGGCTATTTGAGAGCATGGGCAGCAATGTTGACAGCATTAAGAGACACCCCCCCCCACCGCAACACCCTACCGCCCTAGGCATGTGGAGACGTGTGGAGGTGAATAGTATGCACTGCTTTTTTAATTTATTTTGTCTTTATTTTATGCGCTTTTATATAGCGCGGACTTTACCCGAAGGTGTCAGAGCGCTTCACAATAGGAACAGCAATGATACATGAGGAGGAAATTACAAGTGAACAAATTACAAAAGCAAATGTTAGGTTGCATGAGGTAAAAGTGACAAATGTGAGCAAAAAAAGTGAGGTGTGCAGGTTACAAACTGTGGGGCGCAGCATCCCTCCGGGGGGGTGAGGGGGGCGCACTTCACCTTCTATTGTTGCTCTCAGGTGCCAGTCGTGCATCTTAGCACGGGCTGCTGCAGCTCCAGCTGCTGGAGGCTCGGCTGAGAGTGTCTGGAGTCACAGGTCTTTAAAGGCCAGAGGCGCAACAATTTTGGAGGGCGTGGGAGGGGGTTAATTCTTCCAGTGATAGGAAGAGTTGAGATTCAGGGGCTCTAAGGAGGGGTGGAAAACAGCAAAGCCACATAATCATGAATTTTTAATTATGTCAGAAAGCATGTTTTGTGGAACTTCTTTTTCTGATATCTTGTTTAGGGGCAAGGATATGGCACAACAGCCAGAGCTGATGACTGTAGAGCTGGGAAACCAGGCTCAATTCTTGATGTCTGCTCAACATCCTGGGATTCCGGGCAAATCACTTAATCTCCCTGTGCTTACAAAAAATGAATGTGTGCCTGTGTAATGTAAAAGATGCTCCTGTAAAGTGCTCCAATACCTTTGGGTCATGTTCGCATTACATAAAACTGAAAAAAATATATTACAACATTTTGTGAGCACTCCCGTTTCCAGGCACTGCTCAAGACTGGAAGTGGAGCACAACCTAAGGATGGCAGAGGCAAGAATCCATCCACACATTGTCTCTGTGGAGAAAAACATGCACTCCCACACCTGTGTTTTGGGAGTGTTTTTGCTAATCTATCCTACATTTTGTGTTTTATGTGAAAAATAAAGCACCAATGAAATTTCTTGTGCCAATTGTTTTCTTTTCATTAGAAGTTTAGAATAAGCACACGCACTACAAAAACTTCAGTTTACTAAACACTCTTACTTTATTTAATATTATTTACCCTATAAAACCTGGGCTGTGCAGGAGGGAATGGTCACCAATGATGCAGAGTACAAGCTTCCCGAACTTTTTTATCAGGTGGTGGTGGCGGTGGGGGGGCTCGACGTGTAAAAAGGTTTAGATGGGGGGGGCGCGGCCGACAAAAGTTTGAAGACCTCTGTCTTAAAGGGACCCTTGTGACTTTTAGCAACACATGCAATACTTCTGTCCAGTATGTCCAGAGTTGGGCCCAATCCCAAGTCACAAGTTGGAACACCGATGACCCCACACCACATCGGAGGCATGTTTTGGAGTGTGCCGCATAAAATTTCAACAATCGTTCAAGTGTCAGGTATGGGCTTAAAGCGAGCATTATTGGTTCCCTCCCGGACCTGTACAAACTCTCGTCGCCACAGCCCCTCTCTGAGTGGCACTGGCAGGTATGCCAACCATCCATTTTGGATTTTTGATACATCAACCCTATGGTCCACCTTCAGGGCTTTATATGTGCGGGAGATCAGCCCCTAAGAGACAATGCATCTTAATGTAAAAATTAACGGAAAGCATTCAAATAAAAACCAGGAAGTGATGTATCAGAGCAGATGAAGAGAAGGTGCATGAGTGACTGCATTGGCTAAAACATTCTGAACGACAATTTAGCTACACTTGTGTCAGGTGAGACAACTAACTTGTGCAATCAGAGTGTTATTAGTCAAGAAAAAGGTTAGGTTAGAATCAGTCTTCCTTTGGTGGACGATAATTTCTTTGAGTGCCACTGATTGGAGTAGAGATAAACTGGCTAACAAACAGAGTCATTCTACTTGGGATTAAATTGCATTACAGTGAAAACTGGGGGAACATCTGCTTAGACCGTGGGAATCCATAAAACGCTTCTATGGATGTCCATTTCACTTGCACACAGATGAAACTCATAGTTGTTGTTTTTATTAATAAGGTATACAATATATTTTATATTTACAACCTTTAAAATGCTTAATTAAACAATTGAGTTAAGGGACATTATGCTTTAAAGGAATATGCACAGCGATTAATCTGTGTAGAAAAAGTTACCAATCTTTGGTAATGCTCATTCTGGTAAATACTATAACTGCAGATTCCTCCCCTTTTCAATCTCCTCAGGTACTCATCAGATATTTGCTATGCCATTATGCTTAGGCGCTGCTACAAGTTCTTTGCGGTGTGATGGAGCCCATTTTCTGACCCTCATACACAGACCACACTCAAAACACACTAACAACCATGCACAACAAACGCAGTAGCCACTTCAGACTATCAGAAAGAGCTTTGGATCTTACAAGGGGTAGGAAAGAGCTATATAAATGCAATTACAATAGAACAGAATGTATGTATGCAAGCATAAAAGGACACATTTCGTCAGCGATGATTTGCAGAGTTCAATTCAAGTCAAGTTAGAAGAGTTCAGTTTTCAAGAGTTACTTCAACTTCATCAAAATATGTTCAGCTCCAAGGTTGGGGTTAAGGGTGCTCCAGGGTCTAAGCACTTGACCCCCCTCACCCAAGTTATGCACCTCCTTGTTTCATCTACTTGAACGATAGCTGGTTTACAAGATGGGTAGTCAAAAGGTGCAAGTCTATTATTGGTGAGTAAAGACATCTAAAGAGGTCTCACAGCTTTTTGTAGAGGAAAGCAATTGGCTGCTACTGTAGCATTCCCTCACATTTATCACCTATCATCCACTGAAGCCCCGCTAAGTGACTACTGCTACTTACCAGCACGGAATCCACAGCTGGAAAGTCCTTATTCCAACTAACTGTCTCTCCACCGAGCTGCTTCCATACAAAGCCAGGAAGTGCCAGAACCTGCAGAATGGAGAAAGCAGGAAAGTCTCAAATCTTGTTGTACAGAAATTAAGGCACAGAAAGCCCACAGACATTTCAAAAAGGAGAAACATTGTGATGATGGAGCATAGAAGATTGCAGATCTGCACTAGTGAGAAAATCCAGCAAGCAAGGGAGAGAGCATATTTCGAAGGCACGTCTGTTGAATGGAGTGAGGAAGACACCCAAGAGTCACACAATACATGAATCAACTTAAGATTGCCAATTGGGGCACATAGCATAGTGGCAGCAGGAGCCTGCTCCTGTGATAATGGAAAGATGAGAAACTTCTAGCACTTGAGAAAAGGGCAGGTAGCACACATGAGTACATTTAAGAGCAGGGAGAGACAAGAGTTCAACAGCATGGCAAAAGAGGTCAGCTAAACATCTGGCTTGCCCTAGGAAGGTGGAACCGAAACAAAGAGACTCACAGTATATAAACAAAGGCTGAGAGACAGGAGGACTACTGTAGACAGAATGTCAAAAAAACTTGCTACATGGGGATAGAGGCAGGTTTTCCCCAGGAAACTGGGAAAAGCTAGAATGTTATTTCATGGTGACAGATGTTAGGCCACATGACAAGAGGGCACATTAGTAAACACAAGGGGGGGGGGGGGGTCAATGTGGTCTTCAATTCTCTACTTTCAAATGATTAGGGAGGAGGCAGTGATGCAGTGGAAGGAGCCTTAAAAGCACAGGTATGTGCCTCCAAATGTAACATCAGTCAATCAGCAAGTGCCCAGTAGGTTTTGATGGCCAACGTTAGGTGTTACTTAGATACAGTAACCATGTTTTAGTGAAAAAGAAAGGCCCCTCAACATTCTCCTTGGTGGGTCAAGAAGTTCCTGAAGCCAATGTATATTTGGGCTAGAAGTCAGTGTAGGTTTTTTCTGGCCAGGTAGATATGATATGACTTCTTTATGTAAAGATAAGGTGAGATGCTTAGTTCAGGGCATGTAGGATCTGGTGAGTCAGTGGACTAACAAATCCTTTCCCAGAATGTGTTTTTGACTCAGGGCCACAGGTTCACATTTCAACAAATCTACTCAGCCTTTAATCTGCCAGACGTTGAATAAACGGATGAGTATTGAGTTGGCTGGCGATAAAATCTGTTTTTCAGAGTACACATGCGCAAAGGTTTGAAAGTGTGATTTACTGGTGCATGTTATTTTATGTTGGGTGGGAGCCCAGTTTAAATCCCATCGCAATTCAGATGACAGCTGCTCTTCTGGGGCAGCAGTTCAAAATCTGCCTCATAAAGGTCTTTAATGATAAACTAGCAGTTCTGTTACTGTGCTCACTTGTGCCATGTATGAGAGGCTTGCAGCAAACGGTTCTACAAGGTTGTGGACTTGAAGAGCAAGGTGTCTGAGTAGTGGGGGCATGTATGACATAGTGGAACTTGATCCACAGTCCCAGGAATAAGAATTCCATTGTGCAATAGTTAA
The DNA here is from genome assembly GCF_964263255.1 of Lissotriton vulgaris. NCBI lineage: Eukaryota > Metazoa > Chordata > Amphibia > Caudata > Salamandridae > Lissotriton > Lissotriton vulgaris. Next base: position 268,706,728 of record NC_141685.1, read on the forward strand.
AGCATTTACAGCATTAGAGACTGCTATGCCTCCTGTCATGTGTGTACATGAGACAAATCACTCTGAATCTAATGCTATTAATTCTACCTATCATTTTTTCTACTGACATCACTTTAATCCAAGCACTTGGAGTTCGATGTAAAAGGGTAGAGAATTGGTTATAACACACATTACTAAACAAACATTAATATGTTTATTCAAGGCAAAATATAGTGTTGTGGTTACAATAAGGTATAGTATTGGCTTAAACTATTAATACTGTGGTGCTAAGGTTAGTATTCCTCTTTATTTGTACTTGTTTTAAAAAGTGGGGGCATAACTTATTAACGTTTCACAGCGCTCTACATCATATATATTTAGAGAATACAGCTGATGGGATGTAAATAGTTCTGTTGGATTACATTTTTTATATTAATTGATGCATATACTAAAGTACAATTGGTGGAACTTATCTATTCCGTACGTATCACCGGGGAACTTTAAACACTGCACTAGTCATAGACATGTTAGTGCTGAAAATACAAGTAAATAAAAAAATTACACTTTAGAGTCCGTATCAGAGTTAAAGTAAGGAATACGAGTAGGATTAGGGCTGCGGATTGACTAAAATAATTATTATTATAATGATTAACAATTAGTGCCACTAATGTAACTATAAAACATTTAAAAGTAAAGTTTAACCATATGGTTCTAGAGGGAGGGTATCTTTATCTAGTATTTCACAATGATCTAGACATATCTGCACAATACCAGGGCCAAATCGGCGCTGTCTCTTGCAAAGGAATACTTTGGCTGCGTGAGACAGGACTGGTGGATATCTGGCGCATGTTACACCCACATGCGCAAATATACCTTTTTTTTTTTAACATGCTCATAACTCTTACATAGACAATTTCTTGAGGACAAAAGATCTCCAGCACCGGGTCATGCACTCAGAGAGAGAATCTCGCTTCCTTTCTGACCACACGGCGGTCTCTCTTACATTGATGCTACCACCACTATCGCAGCATCCAAAACCTGGTGTGTGCATGAAACCTTCCTCCAAAGACCTGCGGTTGTACAGCAACTTAATAAGGCACTCGTAGATTCCTTAGCAATCAATGACACCGAAAATATTTACATCTCTACACTCTGGAAAACACTGAAGGCGTTGATTACAGGGAAATGAATAGCCAAATCAGCTGTGGACAATAAGCTCCATCGTGACAAGAGGGAACAATTGACTCCGCAGGTACAGGACTTGTCAGGTAAATGCAGTGGTGCCCCTCAAATTTGGCGCCAGCTCTATTCCAGTTAGCGGGAATTGACTTTGATAGAGCAGAGTACGCTGCTCTTAGACTCTGCCACTCTTTCTATATCAGGGGAGGGTCCACACTATTCTAAAGGATAATGGTACTGAACATGTGGACGATATTGCTATGCTTCCACCTTACAAGACTTCTATAGGGATCTCTACGCAGAGGAAATCCTTCAAATAGAGAACCCAGACATCTACCTTCAAAATGCAAGTACATCAAGATTGATGGCAGAACAGGCCACTGAGTTAGATCATCCGATTCCGATAGAGAAGGTTATTTCAGTCACTGCCCGTCAAACCTTTAAAATCCCCGGGTCCGGATGGCTTCCCAGCATCCTTTCTACAAAACATTCTGTACAATACTTGCTCCCCTTCTCACCAGACTGTTCAATTCCTCCTTCAAGGGCCCAGATTCAATTCTACCCTCCATGCTAGCAGCCTCCTGTGTGGTGATCCCCAAGCACGGCAAGGAAAGGCGGCATTGCGCGCCTTATTGCCCAATTTTCTTTCTCAATGTGGATATAAAGCTCTTCAATGGTATAGTAGCGGCATGTTTAAGCCCTCTCTTAGAAGGACTAATTAGCCTAGACCAAGCAAGTTTTATACAAAATCGTCAATGTAGAGATAATACAAAATGCCCACTGACTTGTCCCCAGCCCTACCAGCCTATCCCCACGTCAAACCTGCAGAAGCGAAACTCCAGTGTGTCCTGCAGCCAGCAACCTCAAGAACCCTGAGAATCTGCCCTGCCTTCCACAGAAAAAACTGTGTATCCCGTGAACACCGGATTTGTTCACCCACAGACTCCAGCTCCGGCAAAATCTGAGAGTCTGCACCACTTTTGCAACCGTCGACCACGGCCCGTGTTCGAGTGGCCCACAACCATGAGGAGGTCTCCTCAGCAATCCTGACACGAGATCCATGGATCCCTGACTTGCCACAAGCCTCCAGCCGACACCTGCAGCCCCAATCCAGAGGATACCACCCCCCCCTCCTCCCCCCCAACAGCAACCAGGACCTGGTAAGAGGATCCGTCCTAAAAAGCACCCCTGCATCCGACGCCCCACAGCCTTGGGTAGCCCAACCGACGGTGTCCAGCCAACCCCCAGCATCCCAACTTACCTCTCCAAGTGGTGGTCGCACCTAGAAGACCTTTGTTCCGAGCATGCAGTGTGTTTGCAAACCGGATAATCCCATTGAAAGTAACAGGGCGCCTGACTGCACAACAATATCCCGCACCCGCCCGCCCTAGTGCCGCAGAGGGAGTACCTTTAGTGCTAACCTGAACCCCCAATTGCCCTGAGCTAAAGTCCAGGAGCTTTGATCCCAAAACCTTGTGGCCTGCAATGAGCAGTCACCAACCGGAGGCCCCCTATCCCCCATTGGATATTATTGGGCCTCAGCACTCTGCACCCAGCCGCCCTAGTGCTGCTGAGGGTTATCTGCATCCTCGACCCTGGGAGATCCCCCACCCGAGTCTAACCCCAGAAAACCAACTCCCACAACAAAGTACTTACCTGTTAACTGATAACTCTATTCCCTCCCACAGGATAACATTGACTGTTTTCGAAGAAAGAGTTTTTAAGAGTGAAGTTGGAAAATCTATAAGTCTATATAACTGAAGAAATAAACAAAACACATTTACTTACCTGTTTACAGGAAATGTCCCAGTGCCGTATACAGGTATACTACACTGTGCAATAAAAGTAATCTGCAAAGTAATTTACATGACCTACTATTGAAAAGTGATCACAAAGAATATGTACAATATTTCAAGGTATTGCATTTCCAGTAATTCTACTGTAACCAAACCAAAGCACATATATAACTGCAATTCAAACTGAATTGTTACTGCAAGGTATAAATCCCTTACCTGTGCCAGGCTTGCTTGGTTCTAAGACATAAATGTAACTAAAGAATATTTTTATACAAAGGAAATTGGTCTGAGTTCAGTCGTTGAGTGTGTGCAATCATTTACTGATTGAGTGTGTGCAACAAATGCTTAACAAATGCTTAACACTACCCTCTGATAAAGCCTCACTGCTCACCCACGCTACCACAAATAGAGAGTAAGGTGCTATCTACGTTTAAATCTGCCTACCTTTGGGGTTCTACTGGACTCTCTGTGCACACTATACCTCCCTTTGGTATAGTATATACAGAGCCAGCTTCCTACATTGATGGGTTAGCGGTGTGATATACAACTTTGCATTTGTTGGAGTAACTTGGTTACCACCTGATCACACAACAGAATTCTTACATTTTCTTTAAAATTCTGATTTTTGAATTGACAAATTTTTCCAAATTACTGAAAGTCTTGTTAGGGCCTTGTTTAAGTCCCTTTAGAATTTTAGAAAAATAAAAGTTCCCTTTAACTAGGGATAAGAGAGGTTAGAAGATTTTTAACAATGTCTCTTAACAAGAACCTAGCCATTAATGAAGATAACCACAATTGCATAGAGGACTATGTTGAGGAGCTTGACCTTACCCCTTACCTCTACTTATATTTCAGGGAGTTAAGGACCCTATGCAAAATTAAAAATATAACCATGGGGGTCCCATACCACCAAACAAAAGCTCCAGGAGCTGTTGGCTGGGTATGATAAGGACCACCCCTCAGAGAATGGTGAAGACCTCTCAGATGTGGAAAAAGATGGAGGGGATGAGGAAAACCATCCAACCCCACCCCCCACTTCATAGGGAGAGAAGGGCCCCAGTGGCCCTGACTCCAAGAATAAACCTCTCAGCAGCTAGAGTTCACACAGATGGATCAGGTGCTAATGAGGACACCGAGGACAGCCTCAATGAGGAGGATAACCTGCTAGCAAGGTTGACCAAAAGATTGGATCTAGAGAACAGACTCCTGGCTCTAGAGAGAAAGAGAGCAGTGATGGGCCTAGCAAACATCAACGTGGCCAGCAATTTACTTAATAAGGATAAACAGCAATCTTATGATCCTAAAATCCCAAATGGATTGCTACTAAATATGAGGAGAGTGATGATATCACAAAATGGTTCACAGCATTTGAGAGGGCCTGTGAAATGAGAAAAGTGAAGAGGTCACACTGGGGGCACTCCTCTGGGAACTGTTCTCTATGTACTACAGGGATAGATGATGGATCTTATGACTTCATGAAGAACACTCTGATTGAGGGCTTTGGACTCACAAATGAGGAATACAGAATTAGAATTAAGGGGCTCACAAAACACAAAACCAATCCTGGATGGACTTCATTGACTACTCAGTTAAGACAGTAGATGGTTGGTTAACTGGACATAATGTGCATTATTTCAATGGACTTTACAATTTGTTTATGAAAGGACATATTTTAAGTAATTGCAATAATGAAAGGTTACATCAGCATTTGGTTGACTTAGGTCTAATTTTTTCCGCAAGAATTGGGAAAGAAGGCAGACCATTGGGTCAAGACAAGGGTGACTAAAACAACCACTGGGGGTGACCAAAAGAAAGTGGTTACAAAACCTCCCCAGGGAAAAAGTGGTGAGAATCCCCAAGATAAAAAGCATGAGTCTTCAAAAGGGCCACAAAAACCCGCACAAGGGGGTGGGTCCGAAAAATCTGCCCAGTCCAATAATAGGTACAGGGGAAAGAACTTTGATCCAGCAAAGGCCTGGTGTAACAACTGTAAGAAGTTGGGACACTTAACTGGAGATGCTACTTGCCCCCTAGTCCTCCTGGTGTAGCCAGCCCCCAGATGGGATCAGTAGTGTGCCAAGAGCAAATCAGGTTGCACACTCAAGCAGTTCTTGTCACAGAAGGGGAAGTTGAGTTTGCCATTTAGCTGTGTGGCCACCCAACTTAAAGAACTATTTGCAATACCCTTGGATTAATGGGACTGGAATAGAAGCCCTGAGGGATACATGTGCCAGTGTCACTATGGTGAGAGATACACTGATTTCCCAAGAGCAATACCTGATTGGGAAAACATACCCAATCACCATTGCTGACAGTGTTACCACTAACCATGCAATGGCGATGGTGACATTAGACTGGGGGGGGGGGGGGGGGGGGGGGGGTGGAGGGACGGAGCAAGGGGCGGGGGTTACTGGCCTGAAACGGGTAGTGGTCTTTCCTAAGCTCCCAGCTGCATGTCTACTTGGTAATGACCTAGAAACCTCAGCATGGGAATTAAAAACCCATGCAGCAATGCTGGACATCCCTGAAATTGTGTGCGGGGAAAATAAGAGCACATAACTGAAAGCAGGGTGAAAAAGAAGTGTTTGAGTCTGAAAGTGTGGTCCAACTTTCCAAGAGGAAAGGTAAGAAGACTAGGGAACCAGCTTCTGTACAGCAAAAGGATAAGGACCCCTCTCCTCAGGGAGAGGACTTGGATACCCAGAGGGAACTGAGCCCATGGAGCTGGACCCTTACCAGGCTGAACTCTTAGACCCAGGGGGGCTCTCTGGGAATGAGCTGTGCCTTAGACAGCAGGACTGTCCAACTCTTGAAAGCCTGAGGCAGCACGCTGCTACCCAGGAAAAGGGAGATGTCAGTGGTTCCCACAGAGTTTTTTGGGAGGAGGGACTACTGTACACAGAGACCAGATACCCCAAACCTAGAGCCACTAGGATAGTGGTGGTGCCTCAGAAGTACCGGGAGTTATGCTAACTTTAGCTCATGATATCCACCTAGCAGGACATCTGGGCAAAACCAAAACCTGGGAAAGGCTAGTTAGACACTTTTACTGGCCACAGAAGTCTCAGAAAGAAGTTTGTCAGCTCCTGTGTCACGTGTCAAACCAGTGGCAAAACAGGTGGACACCCAAAGGCCCCCTTGATCCCAGTACCAGGGGTTGAGGTTCCAGTTGAAAGGGTAGATGTGGACATAGTAGGTCCACTTGAACCTCCCACAGCATCCGGAAACAAATGTATTCTAGTGGTAGTGGATCATGCCACCAGGTATCCTGAGGCAATTCCTCTCAGGACTACTACAGCTCCTGCAATAGCCAAGGCCTTCATTGAGGTCTTCACCAGGCTAGGGTTTCCTAAGGAGGTGGATTCAGACAGAGTAAAACTTCATGTCTGCTTACCTAAAAAACATGTGGAAAGAGTGAGACGTGCAGTACAAGTTTACTACACCCTATCGCCCACAAACCAGTGGTCTTGTTGAGAGGTTCAACAAGACATTGAAATTCATGATTATGGGGCTCCCTGAATAGCTCAAAAGGAGATGGGATGTCTCATTACTATGCTTGTTTTTCGCCTACAGAGAGGGAGTAGGGTTTCCCCCTTTGAACTTCTGTTTGGCCATCGTGTCAGGGGAGTACTCTGTCTTGTAAAACAGAGTTGGGAGAAGCCTCCCCAAGAACCCAAACAAGACATTGTGGACTTTGTACTAGGCCTAAGGTCCAAAATGGCAGAGTACATGGAAAAGGCTTCCAAAAATCTTGAAACCAGCCAGGATCTTCAGAAGCACTGGTATGACCAAAAGGCTGCACTGTTATCATTTCAACCAGGGCAAAAGGTGTAGGTTTTGGAGACAGTGGCGCAGAGGGCTCTCCAGGACAGATGGAGTGGCCCTTACCCCATCTTAGAGAAGAAAAGTGAGGTCACATACTTGGTTGACCTGGGCACAAGCAGGACACCCAAAAGGGTGATCCATGTGAACCACCTTGAGCTTTTTCACGACAGGGCTGACATCAGCATGCTGAGGGTGACTGATGAGCATCAGGAGACAGAGTGAACATCTCCCTGACCTCCTCTCATACAGCCCCAAAGATGGGTCAGTGGAAGGAGTTGTCTTGTCAGACACCCTCACTGCCCAACAGCAGACTGATTGCAAGCAAGTCTAGCAGCAGTATGCTATGCTCTTTTTTTTGACCAGATGTCAGACACAGTTGTGTACTCATAATGTGGACACTGGTGACAGTGCACCTCTGAAGAACACAATCTATCGACAGTCTGTTCAAATCAAGGAAAGCATCAGAGCTGAAGTCAGCATGATAATGGAGTTAGGGGTTAGTGAACCCTCTAACAGCCCCTGGGCCAGCCCAGTGGTTCTAGTCCCCAAACCTCATCCACAGGGTGGAAAGAGAGAAATTAGGTTCTGTGTGGACTATAGAAGGCTCAACTCTGTAACCAAGACAGATGCTCATCCTATCCCAATATCAGATGAGTTGATAGATAATTTGGGTGCAGCCAAATGTCTAAGTACCTTTGGCTTAACTGCAGGGTACTGGCAAATTGGCGTGGAACCAGGAGCGAAAAAAAAGACAGCATTCTCCACACCTGATTGGCATTATCAGCTTACTGTTATGCCCTTGGGTTTAAAGATTTCCCTTGCCACCTTCCAAAGGTTGGTGAACCAAGTCCTTGCTAGACTCCTTTGGTGCAGCTTATCTGGATCATATTGGTGTCTTTAGCTCCACCTGGCAGGATCACCTGATCCACCTTCGGAAAATTTTAAAAGCCCTGCAAACTGCAGTCCTACCTTTCAAGTCATACAAATGCCAGTTAGTACAGGAAACTGTGGTATACTTGGGCCACCTTGTTGCTGGAGGCCAAGTGCAACCCTTACAGCCCAAGATCCAGACCATCCTGGAGTGGGCAGGTTCAACAACCCAGACCCAAATCAGGGCATTCCTTGGCCTGACTGGGTACTACTGGAGGTATGTGAAGGGATATGGGTCCATTACGACTCCCCTCACAGAACTCACCTCCAAGAAGATGCCTAAGAAGGTAAACTGGACAGCTAGCTGTCAAAAGGCTTGTGACACCCTGAAAGAGGCAAAGTGCTCAGTACCAATTCTGAAGGCTCCAGACTATACCAAGCAGTTCATTGTGTAGACTGCTGCCTCTGAACTAGGGATTGGAGCGGTACTATCCCAGACTAATGATGAAGACCAAGACCAACCTGTTGCTTTTATAAGCAGAAGGCTTCTCCCCAGGGAGCAGCGTTGGAGTGCCATTGAGAGGGAGGCCTTTGCAGTGGTTTGGTCCCTGAAGAAGTTGAGACCATACTTGTTTGGTACTCACTTCCTGGTTCAAACTGACCACGGACCTCTCAAATGGCTAATGCAGATGAAAGGTGAAAATCCTAAACTGGTGTGGTAGTCCATCTTCCTACAGGGAATGGACTTTTGTAGTGGAACACAGACCTGGGACTGCCTATGTCAATGCAGATGGACTTTTAAGGTTCTTCCACTCAGACAATGTAGACTCTCTAGGGAAAGGTTAGTTTCATCCTCTTTCGTTTGGGAGGGGTGGGGGGAGATAGTGTGAGAAAGTGCCCTCATTCTGCATGGTTGCCCCCACTTTTTGTTTAACTGCTGTTGTACTTTGACTGGGTGTGCCCTGGGCCCCTGCCAATCATTTTTTTTTTTTTTTTTTTTTAAATATATTTTTATTGCAGGAATCAGTAAACTGTTACATATATGACCAGCATCAAAAATACACTGAAATCAATCGACTGCATCCCGTCCACCCCCCGCAGCACGTTTTTATACACTATCATCCAGCCCACAGTTCAAAAGTCGGGCGATAAAATCCAGTGGGGGTTCAGCAGGAGCGAAAGGCTGGTCCGGATAATCCACTGTCCGTCATCTGCTTTTCTAAACAAGCCCCCAAACCCAAAAGAAAGTCCCACCCACAAAACACTAACTTGCAAAGAAATCCCTCCCCCACCCAACCCCGCCATCAGTGTATGGTAGCAGCCGCAATAGGATTCGTGAGAGGACCCAAGATGAGCGTATCAGTAACAGAAAACACCATCGCCTATCGGGACTCAGGGCGCGCTGCTATCTCACTATCAGAGTCGCTGGGGGCGCAATAGTCTCTGAGGGCCTGCACTAGTGTCTCCCATTCCAGCGCTGTCTCCTGTGCTTTTTCGTTACGTTGTCTCCCAGCCAGTTGGTATCTCAGCGTGCTTTCCCCCGCCGCCCACTTCAATAGTTCGCTATGCCATCTGCTCCCAGTCGGACCAGCTCGTGCCTTCCAGTTCCTGGTCACCTCTCGTTTGGCCAAGAGAAGCCCTAAATCAATAAATTTACTGGAAGTTTTGTTTTTGGGGGTATGTGGAAACCAATGCAACAGACCCACCGCCGCATCAACCGATAGGGGTCTCCCCGTCACCTCCGTCAGGGTCTTCTCCACCTCCACCCAGTAGGAGGATAGACCCGGGCAGGCCCACAACATATGGAGGAGGTCTGCCTCTGGCGCCGGGCATCTGGGGCAGGCTGCCGAGCCCGTAGCGAAATACTGTTGGATTTTCGCCGGGGTCAGGTATGCCCGATGGAGTACATAATAGTGGACCAACTGAAAACGGGCGTGACGCGTCCCCTTCCAAGCTCGCCGCACGAGCTGAGACCAGGTCGCTTCCGGGATTTCCTTGCCTATGTCTGCCTCCCAACGGACCTTGAGGGTCGTAAGGGGGGTCAGCCCTTCATTGATCAATCTACCGTAGAGGCAGGTGACCGCCTTCACCGTGCCCGCAGACATCATGACGTATTGGCACACCGGAGACGTAGGAGGTTCCTCCTGTCCGCCTTTCCAATGCGCCTGGATCGCACGGACCAGGGCCGAGTGCAACAGGAAGTCCCCGGGGGGAATCCCGAAGCGGTCAATGATCTCCTGGAAAGGCAAGAGTACCCCAGCCTCATAAAGATCCCCCACCAACTGCAACCCCGCGTCCTCCCAGTCCGCCAATCGTGACCAATCCCCGCCATGGGGCAACGCCGTCAGCATCCCCAATGGTATTTCCGGCGCATACGGTATCCGCAGTTGGCCCCTGGCGTGAGCCCGGTTCCAACACAGGCGAATGGTCTTTTCCTCCAACGTCAGGTCCTGTAAGGTCAAACGTTGGCGTAGAGCTATGAAAGATAGGACATGCCTGGCCATCCCTGTACCTCTCCTGTCCTCCGGGCCTCAGAATTCCCTGGCAACCTCCTGGGTGAGGGTCTGGAGCTGCGCCGCCAGATAGTATTTCTCGAAATCCGGCACCGCAAGTCCACCCTCGGCTTTCGGCCTCATCAGGGTCTTAAGGGCCACTCTACGGCGGCCCGAGCCCCAAAGGAATCCGGTCATCATCGACCGTAGGAGCCTAAACGTGGCTGGCGGGATCCAAACTGGCAGCGCCCGGAAATAGTATAGCAGTCGGGGGAGAGCCACCATTTTGAGGAGGGCGACCCGCCCCGCCAACGAAAGCGGCAGTGTAGCCCAGAAGTCCATATTCCCCCGTAGAGCTCGACTGCATCTGGTGATGTTTCCGTCCAGGAGGTCAGATGGATCATGATAAATGTACACCCCCAGGTACCTGAAACAGTCAGGTTCCCATCTAAGTCCTCCATTGAGGACTGGACTAGGGGTGCCTCTACGAACCGGGAAGAGGCATGTCTTGGCCCAATTTACTCGTAGGCCCGAGACCGCCCCAAACGCCGTGAGCGCCGTCTTAGCTCCATGTAGGGCCTCGACTGGGTCCTCAAGGAAGAGTAATAGGTCGTCGGCATATAACGAAACATGGTGCGGGCCCGAAGGGGTCCAGAAACCACTGTAATGCGCCCCCGACCGGAGTAGCACTGCGAGGGGCTCCACCGCCAGCGCGAAGAGAAGTGGGGATAACGAACAGCCCTGTCTCGTGCCTCTTTCTACCGGGTACTGTGAGGAAATTAATGGGCCCGCCCGAACCCTGGCCGATACGGAGGCGTATAAGACCGCGGTCCATCTGATGAAGCCCTCACCGAGGCCAAACCGTCGCAACACCGTGTGTAGGTAGTCCCATTCCAGGCTATCAAACGCCTTCTCTAAGTCCACCGACAGGACCACTGGGCACGGAGCATCCATTAGCGGCTCACCCAGCAAGCGGAACAACCTACGGATGTTCATTGTTGTATTGCGCTTGGGGATGAACCCGGCCTGGTCCTCATGCACCAGGGAGGCCATGTGGCCAACTAGTCTCGAGGCCAGGATGCTACTCAGAATCTTATAATCGACCGTCAGCATCGATAAGGGCCGGTAGGATGCCGGATCGCTTGAGTCTCGCCCCGGCTTGAGGAGGGGAACCACCAGGGCCTCACGCATCGAGCCAGGCAGTCGGCCAAGCCTCTTCGCCTCTCTATAAACAATCACCAGTCTCGGAGCCAGGAGGTCGGCATAGGTCGCATAAAATTCCACAGGAAGACCGTCTAGTCCTGGGGTCTTGTTCCGCGCCATCCTTTTGATGGCGCTGCGGATCTCCCCCAGTTCGATATCGGAACCTAGGGCGTTCGCCACGTCAGGCTCCACCACCGGGAGCTCTAGGGGTCTCAAATAGTCCTCAAGAAGGTCGGGGTCTTTGGCAGCACGACTGCGATACAACTGATCGTAGTAGTGCCGGTAGCAGCCTAAAATCTCCGGTTGAGTGTGCACCATGGTCCCGTTCGCCATACGCATGGATGTCGTCAGTGAGGTCTGGCGCGTAGGGTTAGCCAGCCATGCCAGCAATGCACTCGATTTATCCCCTTCTGCAAGGGACCGAACCGTATAGGCCTTGTAGTCGAAGCAGCGCAGCCGCTCGACCTCAGCCGCCACCGCCTCCTTCGCCTCCGCCGTGCGTCCCTGGAGTTCAGGGTGCCCGGGGCGGCGGAGTTCCAACTCCCGAAGCTTCCGATCGGCCACCTCCAAGTCATCGAGGATAACCCGCCTCATACCTACCTTCTTGGTGATGCAATAACCCCTCACCACCACCTTAAAAGCGTCCCATTCCAGCGCTCTCGAGCTCGCAGAGCCCCCGTTGGACGCGAAATACTCCTCGATCTTATCACCTAAGTCCGCTCTGAAGACAATGTCCTCGAGGATCTCAGGGCGTAACTTCCAGGTGGGCACCGCCGGCGCCCCCGGAGACCAGCGAAGGGCCAGCAGGAGGGGGTTATGGTCCGAGATGGTCCTAGTCAAGTATTCGGAACGGATGGCCGCTGAAACCAGTTCAGTCGAGCCAAGAAACCCGTCCAGCCGAACGTGCAACTCGTGAAGGCCCGAAAAGTAGGAGTAATCTCTAGTGTCGGGGTGTTGCGCTCTCCAAATATCCGTCAAACCCCACCGTGTCTGCCAGTCTCTACGGCCCTTGGCCACGCGGCGGACCGGAGAATCAGGGAGCGGCGGGTGCGAGCGATCGGTCTCCACATCCACCACTGAATTGAAGTCCCCACCGAGCAGGAGGGGCCCCGTGAAAAAGTGGGCTAGCGAGCCCGATAACCTAGAAAGGAAGGCAATCTGGTCCATGTTAGGTGCGTAAACACAGCAAACGTTTGGGTCCCTCCCCCCCAGAGTACCAGAGACGGCCACGTAACGCCCCTCGGGATCTACCACTGAGTTTGTGACCTGGAAGGGAACCCCAGCCCGGATCCAGATTAGCGCCCCCCTGGCATACGCTGAGTACGACGTGTAGAAGACCTGTCCCCTCCATCTACGCTGTAGCGCCGCCCCTTCCGCCTTGTTCAGATGGGTCTCCTGCAGTAGCGCCATTTGTATTCCCCTACGCACTAAATAAGCGTGGACTTTGTGCCGCCTAGACATGGTATGAAGCCCCCGCACGTTCCAAGTAATACACTTCACATTAGCAACGTCAGCCATTGTCCCATACTGTGCGTGCAAAGTCTCCCCATCTGGGTCTCAGCAAAAGGCAAACAACAATCCCCCCAACACTGATGGCGGCCATTTCCCCCAACCAAAACTTAACAAATCTTACGTTACCCAAACCCCTGCCCACCCTCCCCAGAACAGGACCCAAATAACTCCATCTAGTTCCCATCCAAACCATGCCCTCAGGAAACCCCTCGTCCCAAACTAATCCTACGGTCGCCACCGTAGGAAGGCCTTAAGGGCCAGGTGCGGGCTGGGCGGTGGCAGTGGGCCCTCGATGCCCTGGCTGCCAGGACTAAAGCAAGCCCTAAACAGTAACGGAAACCCTCGGGGCAAAGGCAAGGCACCCCACCCCCCGCTTCTCCTGTGACCATGTTGAACCATCGGCTCCCTCCACCCCCGCTACGGGCCCCCACCCAAAAGGATACAGCTCACCCCGTCAACCCTGTCCATCAAGAAGGTCCTCAACCGATTTTGGTGTAATCACCGGTGTGCCGGTACTATCTGTCACCGAGTTCTCCGAGTCCGTCGATGCCCCCTCGTCACCAGGGTTCTCTTCTTCTGCGATGGCATCCTCTCGTGACCCAGACAGGGCAGACAACACCTCCAATACACCTTTCCGCTCCGTCGATGTCTCTGCAGTAGTAGGGCCGCCTGAACGGCCCCGGCGACTCCGTACCCTCGTGGACCGCCGTCGCTGTCCCGGCTCCGCCGTTGTCTGAGATGCGGAGGCGAAGCCATCTTTCCCAGCTCTATAAAGTTCAAGCCAGTTACAGGCATCCTCCGGGGTATCAAAAAATTGAGTCTTGTCATCTACAATGACGCGGAGCCTTGCAGGAAATAGGAGCGAGTATTGAATGCCCTCGCTCCGGAGCTCGCGCTTGACCGCCAAGAATGAGAACCCCCTGCGTTGGGTTTCATAGGTGTAGTCCGGGAAGATGTTCACCTGGCTGTTCTCCACCTTGAAGGGGCCATTATGTCTAGCGGCATTGAGGATGAGGTCCCTGTCGCGAAAATGTAGGAGGCGCGCCACCACCGGGCGCGGCGCACGGCCCAGTTGCGGTGGCCGTGCTGGGACTCTATGAGCCCGTTCAAGGGTGTAGAAAGAGGATAGGCCCTCCGGGGCTACCGTGTCTCGGAGCCAGGCCTCCAAGTAGGCCACCATGTCGCCATCCTCGATCTTCTCCGGCAGGCCCACCACTCGGATGTTGTTGCGCCTGTTACGGCCTTCCGCATCCTCCGCTCGCTGTTCCAGGGCAGAAATCCGGGTTAGAGCATCTTTCATTGCCGCGGCCAGGGTTCGCTGCGCCGGCTCCAAGGTTTTCACCGAGCCTTCTACTTCTTTGACCCTGTCCGATAGCTTGCCATGATCCGCCCTGAGGAGGCCCAGGCTCGTCGCCACCTGGGCAATGTCCTGCTGAAGGGCCGAGCGTGTGGTCGCAATCACTTCCAGGACGCGATCAAACTGTTGCTGCAGCGGCGCGCCACCAGCGTCCCCCGGGTTGCCGCTGCCTTCCTTGTCTGGGGTCTCCGAGTCAGAGGCGGCCGGGGTGGGCCCCTTGGCCCCTCTCGGCTTCCCCATATCGCGGGAAGCGCACAGTGTGGGCTCAGATAAAGGTGCCACCGAGTGCGGGCGCCGACTATAACTCTCCCGAATGGAGGCCCTCGGGGTGAAGGCCGGTGATCCTCTTCTCCAGGGCCAGGTGGATCTCCACAGGTTCGGCTCGCGCCACCACCGTGTCGTCTGAGAGCGCTGAGGAGGAGGCGGAGACACTCGGCGCCAGGCCGGGCAGGCCCGTCTGGTTGACGAGGATCCGGAACGAGGGCCACCCACACCTCCAGAGACTTTGTGGCACCAGGGGGTTATGCTTCCCATGGGATCGGGACGATCGGGGGATGCAGCCAAGCGCCGCGTCGGGGGTCGTCACCACCGCCGGGACCTCCAGGCGTCCGCGTGCCGGGGTTTACTATGGTAGGAGCTTCCGATCGCCCGGGCGCATTCATCAATACCAGGGTCTCAGCAGGGCAGAGTCCAGCTCCTCACTCTCCAGGAAAACACAAGAGCGGAGGGCACGTTATGACCAGCGACGTTCATCCAGGCTAATGGCCCCGTCCAATGGGACAAAGGGGTCCGGGCGCCATATTGGGTCGCTCTCCCCGGGACCTCAAACTTCGTGTTTCGGGCAGATCACCACCCGTCCAGGCCGTGCCGGGCGTCTCAGTGGGGTCCAGTTGGGCCGAGCGACGATTTGCGGGGGCTAGGGTGCCCCGCGGCCTCCGATTAACAGGATAATCCCGGGCTCAGTCCCGGAGCCGAGCTCTCAGGCGACCATAGCCATCGGCGCCCAAGCCACGCCCCCCCTGGGCCCCTGCCAATCATGTACCCAGGGCCTGTGTTCTTTCCCTAAAACTGCATTGAAGACAGGTCAGGTCAGCTTCTGGTAAATGGTGCCACAGGTACCCAGGGCACTGTGACCAGGGTAAACCTCTAAAGGCTGCAGCACTTATTGTGCCACCCTTAGAGGCCCTGTACCTTTACACTCACACACTGCCTTTGTAGGCTGCGTGTTTTGGTGAAAAACATATTGAAGAGTCGACATGGCACACATCCCTGTGTGCCATGCCTACAACCCACTGCCCCGGCATAGATCAGCCACCCCTCTAGCTGGGTATACTATAACAGTGGTGAGGGTACAGGGGCATGAGCCCTGTACGCCTACAGTGTCTAAGCCAATTCTTAGACATTGCGAGTGCAGTAATGCCATGAAGAGTATATGGTGCTGTGAGTTCGTCATTATGAACGCCACAGTACCATAATGGCTTCACTGAAAACTGAGAAGTTTGGTATCAAACTTCTCAGCACATTAAACCCACACTGATGTCAGTGTGGGATTTAATGAAAAAGTACACAGAGGACATCTTAGAGATGCCCACTGAAAAACGACCTAACACTAGTGTCCAGGCTGAGTGGCTGCTCACCAGCTGCCAACACCAGACCTGTTTCTCGACCCCTGCGTTGAGAGCCTGCTGCTCAAGGGTTGAGAAACAATGCACATCCTGGGACGAGGTGCCAAGCCTCCTCCCCCAGGATGGGCAGGGTCCAAGAAGGGGAAGCTTCGAAGGCTTGCTGCCTTTGTGAGCTTCCCCAGGCCTGTTGCTGCTTTCAGGAACTGGACCCCACCGGTTCTAACCCCCACTTTGTGCGGGAGAATCGGCGGGAAAACCAAGTAAGGAAGAAAGGTGTGCCCACCTTTGCCAACCCCACACATCAGGTGGGGGAGGCGAGGTGAAGAACAACTCTGAATCCCTGTCATCTTGCAGATGGGGACCCAGCCAACCAGAGTGAGGTATATGCTCCCCTCCAACTGGAGGGTAGCATAATAGGGGTGTACCCACTCCAAGGAAGGGACCCACTGCGCCCAAGATTTACTTACCTGTAACGCCCCTAAATCTAGCATGTAGGGGCAACCCCGAATCTTGCCTCCTTAGACAAACAATGACCAAGAAGAAAAGAAGGAGGACCGAACAGCAGTCCCGAAGCTAAGAAGAGAAGGACGCCCACTGACTCGGCCCCAGCCCTACCCGCCTGTCCCCACCTTGAACCTGCAGAAGCGAAACTCCGCTGTGTCCTGCAGCCAGAAACCTCAAGAACCCCGAGGACCTGCCCTGCCTTCCAAAGAAAAGACTGTCTTCCTTGAACACCAGATTTCTTCGCCAAAAGACTCAAGCTCAAGCAAAATCCGTGAGTCCGCACTACTCTGCAACCGTCGTCCATGGCCTGAGTTTGAGTGGCCCAACACCACGATGAGGTCTCCTCGGCGATCCTGACCCATCATCTAGTGATCCCTGACCTGCCTTAAGCTTCCAGCCGACATAAGCAGTCTCAATCTGGAGGGTCCCCCCAACCAGGTGCTGATCCAACCCTAAAAGACACCCCTCACCCAACGCCCCATAGCCTTGGGAGGCACAACCGACGGTGTCCAGTCAACACCCAGCATCCCAACTTAACTCTCCAATTGGTGGTTGCACACAGAAGACCTTCATCCCCAAGCCTGCATTATGTTTGCTAATCGGACAATCCCCATGGAAAGTAACAGGGCACCCAACGCCAAAACAGCACCCTGCACCCAGCCGCCCTAGTTGCGCCAAGGGTGTAACTGTGGTGCTAGCCTGAACCCCCAATTGCCCTGAGCTAAAGTCCAGGAGCTTTGCTCCCAAAACCTTGTGGCCTGCTCTTGACCAGGCACCAACTGGAGGCCCCCATCCCCCATTGGATAACATTGGGCTCAGCACTCTGCACCCGGCCGCCCTAGTACCACTGAGGGTGCTTTGAGAGTGCATCCTTGACCCTGGGAGACCCACCGAGTCTAACCCCAGAAAACCAACTCCGACAACAAAGTACTTACCTGTTAACCGATAATTCCATTTCCATCTATAGGATAACATTGACTGTTTTCTATGAAAATGTTTCAAAGTGTGGAGTTGGAAAATCTATGAAAGTCTATATAACTGTGTACAAAGAACCAAAACACATTTACTTACCTGTTTACAGGAAATGTCCCAGTGCAGTATCCAGGTATACTACACTGTGTAAGAAAAGTAATCTGCAAAATAATTTACATGACCTGCTACTTAAAAGTCATTACAAAGTACATGTGCAATATTTCAAGGTCTTGCATTTCCAGTTATTCTACTGTAACCAAACCAGAGTGTATATATAAAACTGCAATTCAAACTGTACTGTTACTGCAAAGGATAACTCAATGACATGTGCCAGGCTTGCTTGGTTCTAAGAAATAAATATAGCTAAAAAATATTTTTATACAAAGCAAATAAGTCTGAGTTCAGTCTTTGAGTGTGTTCAATAAATGCTTAACACTACCCTCTTATAAAGCCTTCCTGCTGCCCACACTACCACAAATAGAGAGTGAGGTGCTATCTACTTTTACCCCTGCCTACCTTTGGGGTTCCACTGGACTCTGTACACACTATACCTCACTTTGGTGTAGTATATACAGAGCCAGCTTCCTACAGCCCTGAGAATCCCAGTCTTGCACAAGCGGGCCTGACTGAGAAAGCCTTCATTTACCGCTGCTCACTAAATCTACCCTTGACATCTGGGATTGAGTAATTGTAGGGAAAGGCTTGACATCATTCCCATCCCCATTGACACCAATTGTGGGAAATGTGGGTTTGATCCCAAGGTTAAACCAGATAGAGTTCCATTACTGCAACGAGAAGGCTGCTGATCTTTAGGCCACCTCTTCAATGATGCGGGCCCTTGCCCAGCTCAGTATAGACTTGACGCTCCCTAAATCCGAACAAATACATTACCGCCAAATTTGCCAGTAGTTGATGAAGCCTTATGTTCGCTCCCGAGTGCAGAGGCCACTTACAATATTTGAAAAATGGCCGATGACCAAGGTGTCAAATAAATACCTAATCTCAGAGTTATAGGGCCTTTTGCACCCCTCCCTCCCCCCACCACTTTGGTTAAATCAACTGGTCAGGAGCGTTGGGCGGTTGATCTGGGACGTTCACGGACATGAAAGGAGGCGGACGATATATACTACCGGACACGACACACCACCTGCAACACAGCAAGTATACGTACTGCCACTAAAATAGCTATATAACTCACACCAGTACCTCTACATAGGGGCTCAGCAGAGTGCTGGTGCTGTTGTGGATCCCCGGGCCTTGCTCAACCTACTTTGATAATGTCCATCACTTACTGGTTATTGGACGCAAATGCTAGGCAACATAGACAAACATCTCCACACCCAGTTACCCTAATTTCCGGGGTACATAGTTCTGGGACTGCCTAATGAGTTGACTTTTCCCCTTAATCATACAGAGGACGGCAGATCACATTGGCTTTAGGGGTGGTTTTGCAGAATATACTGGCACATTGGGGATCAGCCAAGCTCCCTACACACTTAGGCTGGCTTCAACGCCTATGGTCTAAATTGAGGATGGTGAGATTGACTAACTCTTACAGCACAAGGTACCTTTTATGCCAAACTCTGGCAACCCTTCATCAACTTATTTTCCACGGAATTCCGTGAATTAGCCTGTCCCAAATATCTTCGCCCACTTCACTTACCAGACATTAAAACAAACACAGAATATCCTCACTACAGCACTCCCCAGAGTCATGGCAGAATAGGCCTTTACATGAATATTGTTGTTTAACACTGCAGTTCCGGGGGTTGGAGAGGGGGGATTATTGTGTGTTTTTATGCCGTTGCCAAGATGTTTGAGTGCTGTACGGTCTAAACGATGCTTTGGTTCCTCACTGCATTTTTTTCCCTTTTTCAAACTTAATAGAGATTTTAACTATAAAAGTAAAATTTACAAATTACAAGGATTAGGAATTGCATCACCTCCATTTTTGTTTAATTAAGATAACTATAAATTAACTAGAATTTTTTTTTTGCAGACAAATGTTTATTTTTCAACACCATGCAACATCATAAAAAAAAAGTTCCATTTAGATCAAAACTGGCCTCACATATGAGAAATGGCAACAGGTCACAGAGATTATTTGCAATAATATTATGACCGACTCCTATATTACAATATTGAAAACACACCTCACTATTCCTGAATATTAGATGGAAACACATTTAGAATTTGGGCCAGTTTGCCCATGCAGTGTCAGTGACCTGGCCAAAGAGGGCAGGAAAGAGCTGAAATTGGATCATAACGTCGAAGCTTTTCCAAACAGAGGCCTTTAAAATCCTTAAAATGTCCCTACCTGATAACAGGTTAATCCAGTCTACCGACTTTGTCAGTGCCTATGTTTTTTTTTAAGTTTCAGTTATTTTATTAAGATTTTTTTTTTTTAACATTTTATAAATTTTTATTATTTTCAATAAACCAAACATTCACATTGGCAGTTATGTCACTACTCAGATACTGATGTTACATTCACTCAAATAGGCACAATCAAATACATAATTCTTATAGTGGCAGTGATACATCTCGGTCCTCGTCTTTTACAATAGTACTCGTGTAGCTTCTCTCAATCCCCGTCTTCCTCATCATCTGAACTATCAATGTCTTCCTCCGGTAGTGGTTCGCATATATCCCCTCGGAAAACATTCCAGGGAGACGAGATTTTATTCCACTTGCGCAGACTATATATACTGCCCGCTCTGTAATCATGGCCAGGTCCATATTTTTACACCACGCTGCCAAAGTGGGTAAATCGTCCGTGCCCCACTTCTGTGCAATGTCTCTCTTTGCAATCATTTTGCCCATCGTTCCCCAGGTCTGTCCATGGCGAGTGAGGTCATTGGGGTTCCATACATTAAGAATAAATTTTCGTGGTTCAGGTAGAAGGGATTCTTCTAGTGTTTGTGATATGGTGCGCATCACCTGTCGCCAATATTCAGCTATTGCTGGGCAGTCCCATATGGTGTGAAAAAGGGTACCTTCCTCCCCGCAGCCGCGGAGACAGAAGGGGTGCTGTGCTCGTTTTAACTTATAAAAGGTGGTCCTAGTGTAATATATACGATGTAACATTTTAAGTTGCACTACTCTAAATTTAGCAGAAATACCCACTTCCTTAGGGGATGCCAGTGCCTCTAGCCATTCTGTATCATCCATGTCTCTTACTTCGCCCACCCACTTCTCTCGTAGCTTAAGTGTAGGATCTGGTAGGTTATTAAGCAATTTACGGTATGTGAGTGAAGTGGCACAGTGCTGCATATAGTCAGTTAGTAGTCTGTCCTCTAACAGTGAGGATTCCGGGACGTCAGTCTCTGCCGGTAGTGCCATCAATAGAGCATGTCTAATTTGCACGTATCTATATGATTCAGTCGGACCCAGTTCGTATTGTTGTTGAAGTTGAGCAAAAGGAATCACTGTCCCCTTATCCCACAGGTCCCCCACCGTGGATAGTCCAATATTGTCCCATTGTGTGAAGCCCTTACTACTTCTCAGTTGTCCCAATGCCTTGGTGTCCCATAGTGGGGTGAGCTTAGTTATAACCCCTTTCCAACCCAGTCTCGCTTGTGCTGTGTACCATAACGTGACCGAGTGCTTAGTGGGTCCTATCAGTTTCGTGGCAAGGCCTCGGTTGTAAAGCAACGCTAGTATGTTGTTCGCGCCCAATTGAGCCATGTCTGCCCTATACGCCGGGTCATCTTGGGGTGCGTGAATCCACTGATTGAGGGTTTTAAGTTGTGCCGCCCAGTAATACATTTGTACGTTCGGCAGCGCAATCCCCCATCATACCAGATTCTGTTCAGTTTGATTTGTGCTATGCGTGCCGGGCGGTTACCCCATAACAGGGTCGAAACCAGGGCTGTTACTTGCTTAAAATATCGCAAAGGAACCGGGTACAGCGTGTTGTCAAGTGTGTAAAGAAATCTCGGCAGGGCCATCATTTTATAGAGCGCCACTCTTCCTAACAGTGTTAGGGGCAATGACGCCCAGTGGCTAACATTGTGTCTCAGTCGTTCCAATGGTGCCATCAGATTTTTCTCAAAGAAATTCGTTGCGTCCCTGGTGACATAGATTCCTAAATATTTAAAGGAGTCTTCCGCTAGTACCAGTGGGCAACCAGCGGGGAGTAAGGGCGCTGGTCCATTCAGAACGTACAGCACTGATTTGGACCAGTTGATCGTGTACCCTGAGGCTTTCCAGTGGGTATTACAGAGTGCAAGAAGTTCCGGGATGCTGTGTTCTGGGTCCATCAGATATACCAACATGTCGTCGGAATAAAGTGAGATGCGATCTTCCCAGCCAATTCCCTTCAACAGTGGTGTTGTCCTAATTAAAGTCGCCAGCGGTTCCAGTTCCAGTGCAAATAGTAAGGGCGACAGGGGACATCCCTGCCGTGTCCCTCTTGCCAGTCGTATTGAGTGCGATATGTGGCCGTTAGCTGTCACCTGAGCCACTGGGTTAGCGTATAGAAGTCTTATCCAGGCTTTAAATTTAGGGCCAAACCCCATATGGGACAGGACTGCAAAAAGAAATTGCCATTCCACCAGGTCAAATGCCATCTTTGCATCTAGTGATAATATCACTGCCGGTTCCAGCAATTACAACGCTCTTGCCAACACCCCGTGGACGCGTCTAAGATTGAGAGCAGTGTTTCTGTTTGGCATGAAGCCCGATTGATCCGGGTGGATCAACTGCGGGAGGTAAGGCACTAATCTGCTAGCCAACTATTTCGCCAGAATTTTGGCTTCTGCATTTAATAGTGATATCGGGCGATACGATGTGCATTCCGTCGGGGGTTTACCGGGTTTTGGGATCGCCACGATCGCCACGGTACGTTGATCTAGTGGGAGTTCTGTATTCACCAGAATTTCAAAACATCGCCAACAGTGGTGCACTTTGCGTTTCAGACATGAGTTTGCACCATTCTATGGGAATCCCATTGGGGCCCAGGGCTTTTCCGGATTGCACCGCTCCTATAGCCATCTGTATTTCATCATTCGTGAGGTCTGCCTCCAGTTCTGCGACCGCTTCGGGTGTAAGTGTTCAAGATTCGATATGGCTGAGCGAGTCTATGCTGCCAACTCCGATACCTCCTGGTCTGAAGTGTAAACTTCTTGAAAGTATTCCGCCATCGTGCGAACTATTTCTTGTGGATGTGACAGCAGTGCCCCTTCCTTCGTGTATAGCTGTTGTATTCCTCTACTGTTACCCCCTTTTTTATCTAACCACACCAACATTTTCCCTGCCTGGTCTCCCACATCATATATTTTATGTGCTGTTGCCGTAATATTATTTACCGTCAGAGTTCGTAGGTGGTCCTTATGTTGTTGTTGACATATCTGCAGGGCATGTGTTGTGTCTGATGTGGGATCTGCCATATGTGTCACGTTCGCAGCGTGTAAGTTCAGTTCTAGTTCCGATAGTTCTCGCTGCCGTGAGCGTTTATACCCGGTGATGGAGGCAATAGCCCGACCCCGGAGGACTGTTTTGTATGCCTCCCAAAGTATCTAGGGCGACTCTACTGACGCTGTGTTCTCTTCAAAGTAGTGTTTGGTGGTTGTTTTAAGGTCTTTTTTAACGCTGTGAATCTTAAGATAGTTAGGGTAAATGGGATACATCCGTTTACGAGATTTCTCCCGACAGGATAGAGTCAATAGCACTGGGGAGTGATCTGAAATGCCCCTTGGTTTTATGTGTATATTCTCGACATGTTGTAGGTGATTCCCCAACATCAGAAAGTAGTCTATGCGTGATAAACTGCTGTGTACCGCGGAGTGATCGGTGTATTGGTGGGCGGTGGGGTGCATATGTCTCCAAACATCCATCAGTCCCATTGCTTCTAGGAAGCCCTAGAACCGGGCGGATCCGGACAGCTGCTGTCGAACAGGGAATCTGTCCATTGTAGCTTCTATCGTTGTGTTGAAGTCGCCCCTTATTACAAGATCCCCTTCCGGTAAGGCTAAGATAAATTCCCCTAGTGCAGGCATTGCTATTGATTGGCGCGCTGGAGGGATATATACCGATACTATATTCAGGAGTCGGCCTTCCCACTGTCCCTGAATTGCCGCGAAACGTCCCTGGTCGTCTACCTTGCTTTGTAGTATCAGAAGTGTCAGGATTTCTTTACCAGTATACCCGTCCCTCTCGAGCCCGATGTGAATTCAGAGTGTACCGCCATTTTGTACCCTCGCCTATCTAGTTCCTGGCAAGCCCTCCCCGTGAGGTGTGTCTCTTGCAAGAGAACTATCGTCGGCCCATGTCGTTTTAGGGTCTGCAACACCAGTCCCCTCTTAATTTTATCACCCAATCCCCTTACATTCCACGTCAGTATCCGTAGGGGCGCTACTGGGGTCTTCCGTGTCGCCTCACCGTGAGTGTTAGATTGTGAGTTGTGTGCCATTAGTTACTCGTTTAGACCTGGTGGGCTTTCTTCCCATCCGAGCCCAGATGCCCCTGTCCACTAGTTGCGTTCTGAGTGTGCTTGCATCATCCTGCCAATATTGATAGAAACAGAAAAATAAGAACTGCCCCTCCCATGCCTCCCCACCTCCCTGCCTCCCTGCTTAACGGACATATAACCGCACGCCACCCCAACTTAGCAGAGTGCTTCACCCCACCCCAGCTTATAGTAGTTGCTTGTTGGGGTAAAGAGATCCATGGAGGTCGTGGCCCTCCCTGCTCACTCAGGCCAGCCTCAGTCCAGAATCCAAAGTCAGCACGACCTCCATTTTTCACTACAAGAGTGACTCCTGCAGGAGCCGGGAAGTCAAGAGTTCTGGTCCTTGTCCATCGTCTTCTAATCCCATTCTTGGAGAGCGGCTAGGTTCTTCTCGTCTTGACGTTTGAGATCCGGCTTGGTCCTCTTCCTGTTGGTGCCGATGATTCCTGTTGGTGTGTCAGGGAGCTCCCACTTGTCTCCATCCCTCCAGCCAATCGTACGCCGCTTCCGGCGTGTCCAAGAACCATGCTTTACCGTCAGCTACTACTCTGAGTCATGCCGGAAATAGGAAATAACATGGAGTAGGGTAGTTCTCGCGCTCTCATAGCCTTTTTGACCTCCATGAAACTTCTCCACGTCGGGCAACCTCAGCCATGTAGCCCGGAAAAAAGGCAAATTTTGAGTTATGTATATGGATCGGTGGGGAGATTCTAGCCGCCTGGAGGATTGTGTCTCTGTCTCTAAAATTGAATAACCGGGCCACTACCGGTCTTGGGGTCGCTCCTGGTTTGGGTTTGCCACCAGGGACCCTGTGGGCTCTCTCCACTGAGAAGAAACTGGACAATCCCTTGGGTTGCAGTCTGGTCTTAATCAAGTCCTCCACGTAGAGGTCCATTGCCTGGGTGCCTTCTGTCAGGAATTCCAAGAATTCTTACATTGTTCCTTCTCAAGCGTCCTTCCTGGTCGTCTAACTTTTCTTTCAATTGTTTGTTTTCCACCTCGATCCGAGCCATTGCTGTTTGCAATTCAGACGTGTCCTCCACCAGCGATTTAGTGACTACCTCCACCTCCTTGAGTCGTTCGGCCATCTTGTGGAAATCCGCCCGTAGCAGAGAAACGTCCGACGAGATTGTCCCCACTGTTGTTTGTACATTCGCTAACGTTGTCATAATGTCTTCGAGCGTGACTTTCTTTGCCCCGTCACCCTCTGGTGTTATTCCCGTAGATGGGCGTCCCTCCGATGATTGTGCGCTTGTCTTGTCGTATGCATATATATCCAATTTAGCCTGTGTTGAGTGGTTTCTTGGACCTCTGCCTGCCATAGTGCCCCCTCCAAGATTCCCACTGTAGCGCTCTGGGCTCGGTAGGAGACAGTCGTTGGTCGCAAATTTATAGTCAATATGGTGTTGAGCTTAGAACACAATTCTGGACCTTTTGTTTTACCCGAGAGGTGGTCACAACCAGTTGGGGGTGTAGCGTGTCCCAGTGCGTCGTAGTATAGCGCAGGCCCAGGCTCCCAGTGTCGCGATGATGGTTACGCGTCGACCTGTGATGGGCAGCGTTCCGTTCTACAAGTGGCGTCCGTTTGTTCACCACACTCTCTGGCACCGGTGCACCCAGAAGCAGGATAGGGGAGCCTCAAGTTGAGGCTACCATTGCTCCCTCCGTCTATTGACTTGCACGGCCTTGAGTGAACCACTGGTCCCTGTTGTGGGTGGCGTTGCTATCACTAGCCTTTTCCCCTGCACCCCGGACCCCCACGCTGTTAACTGCGCTGCCCACCTTCTCCGCCGGTCGGTGTTGCAGGCGAGACCAGTCTGGGCGCTGTTGCGTTACACTCTCTTCCCCTTTCTTCTCCGGTATGGCTGCTTCAGCAGTTTCAGTTTCTGTGCGGGGGAAGGCCGCCATTAAGACCGCCACTGTACACCACACTCGCGTTGTTCCGTCGAGGGGGGGGCCGAGGGTCACTGCACATTTATAGCGCTGAGGTGATCGGGGGAATCAGAGTGGGCGTTAGGCCAAGTTCGTTTCTGGCCGTTTTACTCCACCTGCCACCGTAGTTAGGAAGCCCCCATGCAGCACCTGGGTGCTCCGGATGCGCCACCACTAAGTCTGATCCGCAGCTGAGGGGTCCGCAGGTTGTTTCCAAGAGTCAAGGTCGCCCGGCCTGGTCGAGGTAGGGCGCCCTTCCGGTTTTGCTATGCCCGGCTCACCTTCACTTCCGCCCAGTTCTGCAATTACGTCTGGCCGCGGCTGACTGCTGTTGCGCAGGCCTTTGACGCTCGTCGCTCGCCACCTTCGGCTCCCTGCCTCGGAGCGCTGCCTGAGTTCACCGATCTCTGCCGCTCAGTCCCAGACCTCGGTGTCAGCCCTCGGAGCCTTGCAATACGCCGGATGAGTGTACGGATTTATTCTAAGGGCCGCTTCACCCACCGAGCCTCTTAGCTACACAGCCATCTTGCTCGGCTGCTAGCCACGCCCCTCGTTTTTTTTGTTTTAATTAAGGTTAACAATAAGGGTAGGGTTAACATTATGGTCACTGCAAGGTTACAGACAGGGATAGAAATGGAGTTAAGTTTAATTTCAAGTTTGATGTACAGGTTGTAGTAATGGTCATATTACAGATAAAGTTGGGAGTTGAAGCAATTGCCGGTAGAAAAAAAATAAAAAGGAATTGCACCAATGTTAATTGGAAACAATGGTAGTTTTAGAGGTGACAAATCCCCTAGTAGCCCACTTACCTCTAGATAGAAGGGAACATAATATACATATGGGGAGGGTGGAAGGAGAGGTGTGGCTTAATAGTCAGAGCTGTCGACTTTGGATCTGGGGAACCAGGTTTGAGTCTTGGCGTTGGCTCAACATCCTGTGATTCTGGGCAAATCACTTTATCTGAACAAATCACTTAATCTCCTTCTGTGTACAAAAATGAATGTGCCCTAGTTTAATGTAAGTTGTGCTCATGGAGAGTGCTTCAATACCTATGGGTTGAGTTTGCGCTTTGTAAGAATGTAAAAAAAAAGCAAAGAAAAATGCTGCTGCTTAAGACTTCAGAAAAGTAAGGGAGGCCCAGGCCTATCTTTAGGGAGGTTTTAGTAACATTATGCTGGAGATTAACCAGTACTCCCCTCCGACTGAGAGATTTGTTAATAAGATCAGTGAGAATGAGGTCAATGGTTAGCAGCCTATATTGGTCACTCTTGGCTGCAATCGGTAATACATGGGCTACCAGGCCTTAACTACTTTTTCCAAGAGTCTTGGTAAACCCTAGGAGCACAGCAAGAGGTGCATGAGCAATGCTAATTGTCAGGTTATGAGCAGGAAGTCTTGGCGAGGATGACAGCAAGGTAAAATCCAGTGGAATCCTAAAATGGTAGTAAAATGACCAGTAATACAATAGACCGAATTACCCCACTGCCCCATTTTCCTGATGAATTACTACACACCAGAAAATTAAATTGGGCAGCATGGGAAGAACAAACATGCAGAGTTTATCTGTGAAACAAGTGGAGAGTTGTCCCTTCAAGCTAACCAGCAAACATGGATAAACAAGAATCCGGGACAATGGAAAAACCCAAGGGAGGAAGCAGACTAGCTTATAGGTAAACCGGAAGAACTACCACCATGGTTGGTGCCTCAGAAAAGCTGGAGCACAGAGGCAGGATCAACCACCGCCAGACTTGCGGATACTGGAGAGGTGCAGTGATGACACCATCCCCTTGTAGAACAATTGTCTAAGCCCTCGGACGAAAGAGCTCCAAAAGGTTCTTCTAGGATTCGAGTAAATGCTCACCACTGGCATCTTCTGTGATCAGTTAGTCACAATCTAAATCGCAGTATGGTCACATCCACCATCTAAAGCTGATTAATTTCAAACTTTCCCCATTAAATTGGGTATCAGCAGCACCGTTTAAAGTGTATAGAGAAAGCAGAGGTGCGGTAAGAAGAACAGCATAAAAGAAATCTAAAGTTTACGCTTTTGCCTGTTGCTACGGCACCTCAGTAAGATGAAGCATAGTGGTGCACAGAACCTTCCGGTCTCCAATCATACAGCTCGTGATCAACAGCACAGGAGATTTTACTGAGTATTAACACCATAGAGGTGTTTTCCATTCCTGTAGCACAATTGCAGTGGTGCTGAGTAATCCTGGGGGAACTTCTGGTCCATCTTCCTGCGTTGGCCTGCGGTAACATTTGGATCCCGAGACTTCTAAGTTTGTAGAAAATGTCTCTTCTAGCAAGTCTTTTATCCATCCTTTAACTCCCATTTATCAGCCAATAAAAATTTGCTCTTATGCTCTTGTGTTTGTGAGGAGTCAGGTTCAAAGTTTCAAAACCAGGAGAAAACATTTTTTTAAATCCACCAACAAGAAAGAGTTGACAGCCAGCAACAAGATTCCGTATTATGACCACACAGTGCCTATTACGCCCTCCAATTGTCTGCAGTGTATGTTAAGAATATGGTAATTTCTACAGTATTGAGCTTAATCAGAACAAGAGCTCTTTAAAAATTTTTTAAATATGTGCTCAGGACTAGTTCCTCTCCATAGACATCCACCAGGGTTGAGTCACCATCGATAGCCAGCCACAAAACTGTAGGGTCACAAAGACCTTCCGGTTTTGTGCAGGGAATCAAAGGTGGACTGATTGCTTGAAACTGTTGTTGAGAGTTTGTTTAAAAAATAGCTTTAGGAGAAAATGGCAGCAATATTGCCTGCAGAGACCTGTACAAGTAATTCTTCTCAAGATGGCAGTGTATTAAATGCTCCATTTACAAAATAATTTATTTTTTCTTTTTTTTATTTATTTAGCTTAACACATTTCCATTACTTTTTAATCATGAAAGCACAACTATTATTTTGATTTCTTTAATATTTTGTGTTTTTATTTATTCTTGCCACTTCATCAGTCCACTATAATTCCTGCCAGAAATATGGACCACGAAAATGTACCATAACGAACGCAAATATCCAGTCCCACAACCCACACAGAAATGCCCCTGATGCATAGTGAAATTTGCAGTTGCTTGTGAAGGGAATTTCAAAATACATTATCTGGGGTTGCAATGGTTTCAAAGATGGACCAGCACACAAGGCACGCTTATGAAACTGGTGACAGACAACCTATCCTAAATTTGGTAGACCGTTCAATCTTTGGAATTTAAATGATCAAATGGGTGTTCACAATCACGTAGCAGACAGCAGCTTCATCATCATCATTATCGCTGCCCTCTGCCATCTCTCTATTGAGCCAGTAAAACACATGATAGCATGGATGGGAAAGCAAGCTTTTTTTGGCAATGTCCGGTTAGAGCCATCCTTTAAATCAGCCCTCAATATTAAATCTCTTGGAAGAACAGGATCATTGTCGAAAGTCCATGAGTGATAACAGATTTAATACATCCAGGAAAGGGCCAAACTCTAGTACTCTACAATATACTTGTGATTTTATTTTTTTAGACATTCTTACTTTACGCCAAGTCTCTCACTCAAATGGGTCAGGTCATAAACGATAACCAACAACTGGAAGATACCCAATTTAGACCAATGAATATTTCAATTACCTCCCCTGTATATTCTGAACTGGGGCACTTGTGGACCAATTTGGAATTGGGAGGTGATGATGAATCCCTCAATTTCTGGAAGAAATTATATATGTAAAGGAGAATCCACTGACCAACATTTTTTCGACCATAAGGATAGCGTTGTGAAAGAAATTCAGGTGGTGGATTCTCCTCCACAGTAAGGACTTGCCGAAAATGGACGATTCACCATTACAACCCAACTCTATCTTAGGACATGAATTTGTATTCAGGTAATGGAACATTAGCTGGACTTAAATAGAAGAACTGCCTGTTCTGCTAAAGCCAATAAAGAAATGAACTTAAAAAGGAACACTAATAAACATATTATTATACAACTGGCAGCAACTCGAGAGAAGTATCCATGGTGAAAATAAATGTGGTAATGCTACCTTTTCTGGTGGATAAGGACATTTTTCTGCGAAATTAAGAACACTAATCTCTACTGTGATTCTTGGGCCCTTCGGTATTGCTGTCCCTGTTTTGAAAATGCAAAATGCCTGGATATGAAGGCAGGCACGGTTTGATGTATAATGGCTGGGTACAGCAGGGCATGCACGAGTCAGGAGTACAATGGCTAGGTATGAAGAGAGACAAGGTCTGAGGTACAACAGCTGGGTATGCCGGCAGACAGGGGGTTAGTCTCATATATAAAGTGGTTTTCTGTAGCATGCATTTTAGCTTTTGCATTGCTATGGTTCTTTGACAACACCGTTTCTCATTGGCTTATTCAATTAGAACAGTCTATTATAGAACTAGTTTATTGAGGTACGAAAAATCCGGAAGACTTAAAGCTCTACAAAGCTGATCTTGGTCTCTGATTTCTTTGATGGACATTGGAAGGGAATACCATAAATGATGAACCTAAAGTTTCGGGCGGCCTCTGGTCAATGGCAGCTTTTGACTCAGAAACTGGGAAAACAGCCATGGTCCAGTCTCCTTAGCTCGCTCGTAGAAAGGGAAAGAAAAGGTAAGTATGGGAACTATCTGCTTAAGACATACGTGCCCCCAATTTTTGCCTAGTACATGATGTGATTTTGACTAGAAGTGCAGTGGATTCATGCTAACCAGGTCCTCAGTGCTAGATCTCGTACCCCAAAACAGTATAATTGTGTCCCCAACTGGCAATACCTTTAGCACTCTCTGTAAGTCCCTAGTAAATGGTGCCCCAGACAATTTACTACATACTAAAGAAAGTTCCCAAGGACTGAAGTACGAATTGTGCCACCCTGAGGAACCCCTCACCAAACTCATGAGTGTTCTAATTGAAGGCTGTGTGTTTTGGTGCAGACAACTGAAAATACTACTTGACACACATGTAAATGTAAATGTGTTTGTATTTATATAGCGCCTTCTACCCAGAGGTCTCGTAGCGCTGTATTCATACCGCTGTGGAACCCTTCCTGGCTTTCCTGTGAGATGTCCACTCCTGGGCACCTCCAAGGTGAAGCCAGGCATCCAAGCGCTGCTGGGGCCGTTGTGGAGATTAAGCAAGCTATTGTCCAGAGTCACAGAGTGGGACCCATGATTAGACTAGGCACCGAGGCGAGAATTATCAGGTCCGGGGAGATTGAGTCCAAGAGCCGCCGAGGCGGGAATTGAACCCTGGTCCCGGGCCAGACCTCTGAATCAGGGTCTGCCGCTCTAACCATTGAGCCACACTTCTCCACACATCCCTCTGTACCATGTCCCCTAACACTGCATGTCATATTTTAAGTCACCCCTATAGCAAGGCCTTACAGTTCTCAAGTCAGGGTGCTGTATATTTCATGTAAGGACATATATGCCGGATCAGATATGTCCATTGCTGCCTGTACAAGTTATCAGGGAAGCCATTTTAATCGATGTACTGGACACGGATGAAAATGAATTCCTCAGCTACATGATGGCTTCACTGAAAATAGAGATGTTTGGTATCAAACATCTAGTATTCACAAACCACCCTAATTCCAGTGGACGGGCTTGTGAGTACATGCACACGGAGGGCACCTTAGAGATGTCTCCTGAAAACCTACCAGCCTCCCAAGACAGATTTCGGACCTCCCAGTGTGAGGGCCTCTGCTCTCAGGTCAGAAAAAAAGCCTGCACAGTAAGAGGGGTTTCACACCTCCTGAGTACCTGTATCTTGCAGGTAACCAAAGATTCCTGAGAGGACTTTGTGACCGCAGAAACCGAATGCCTTAAGACACCACTGCACCCGTCGGTCCAAGTCCGAGCTGAAGTGGGCCAATGGTAACATCCTGGTCCCCCCAGCCCTCTAGAGACTGAGTCCACAGTGGTTTCGCCCCCAGTGAACTCTCTGGCGTCGCAAGCAGCCTCTACATGCAGGCCCCCTCTACCGCGACTGCTCCCAGTAAAGAAAAGACAACACCCAAGGACTTCTACACCGATCGCCCCTAGGTCGCGCAGAAGAGGACCAAGGGTGTTCCCTATGTCCCCAAGAATCATGAAGCCTGAACACCCCAGTTGGTTCAGCCCGACTGGACTCCCAGTCAAAGCCTACAGCCTTTTTACGTGAAGACCAATCCCCACAGAGTACCACCTGGCACACAATGCTGTTTTGCAGCCCTACAATCGGCCCCCATAGTGCGGCAGGTGGTGTACTGCTGGTGCTGCCTTGGAACTTGCCCACCACTCACCTTAACTCCTGAAGACTGGTCCCGTAAGTCGCAGTACTGGACTGGAATACTGCAC
This sequence comes from Lissotriton vulgaris, assembly GCF_964263255.1. NCBI lineage: Eukaryota > Metazoa > Chordata > Amphibia > Caudata > Salamandridae > Lissotriton > Lissotriton vulgaris. Next base: position 268,738,768 of record NC_141685.1, read on the forward strand.
TTGCTTTTCCTCCCATAGGATTACTTTGCGCTTCGGAAAATTGCACTAATTGTCGACTTTTTAAATGCAAAAGTATTTCTACGAAAAGTAAGTTAAAGCAGAGAGCAGTTGCCCCATCATCTCCAGTAACAGGATACTTGCCAGAAACTCTTTGCCCCTGAGAGATGCACCCATTAGCTGCCCAATCCACTCGTATTTGGCAAAGTCACGGCAGGAAGGGTTAGGAACATACATATCACGGGCTTCACCAGTGCTGTTGCCCTGGAAAAGAAAAAAATCTTCAGTTTATACAGAGCCGCTCAAACAACAGGAATGAAACGCATAGACAGACTGAGGTTACCAGCATGATCCAAAGAGCAATGACAGGAGTTTGCAGTGTCTCAAGGCAGTGGGGAAACAAAAGATCTTGTATTTGAACTAAAAAGTTGATTTTGATCAGTGAAAGAAAGATGGGAATTGAGCAAGGACATTTTTTGCTTGAAAAGAGGGTCAGACAGCAATAGATCACACAAGGGCTACATGAATCAGGTGAAAAAAATAAAAATAAACATAGGTTATTAGTAGGTCAACAAATGTGTCAAAAGAGCCTCCTACTCCAAGTGTATTTATGAGACCTCCAACCAGTGGAGCAAAATGTCAAACATCCTAAATGAACTGACCAACCTTGGGACACTAAGAAACAACCTTGACACAAACATGCATCTGGGCAAAGATTTACACTTTTTCCTTAAACCCAAAAGTTACAACATCAGAGAAACCATTACTAATAATACTGTAGTACGAGCAAAAATGCTAATATATCAGCAGTCACTGGGCTACATCTTCAGATCAAAGCATCTAACTTATTTTTTTAATTAAAATGTTATTAGATTTTGCACAATAAAACATAAAATTCTTAATTAGATCCTGTTCTACATTTGTGACCCTGTTCTCATTGCACTTGTTTACATAGGTTATTTCAATATACATTTTGTCCCATTGCATCATACTTGTCACAGACAGTTGGTTTCCAATCCCTCCCATCGGGCAATAGTGTCGCCCATCTGTACATAAAGCCGTCCCCTGTACTGCCATTATCCTGGGCTGGTATCTGGGCTTGACTCTGTTTGCGGAGGTTCGCATATGTATCCTCGGAATTCGTTCCACTTTCCTCAAACCTTAGACCACTTCTTGGGACATCCCCTGTGTGTGAAAACTGCCCTCTCTGCCACCATTGCCTCGTCCACATCATTTCTCCATCGTTGGTATGCGGGCACCGCGTCCGAGCCCCAGTTCCTAGCTATGTATTTCTTTGCGATAGTCATCCCCAGTGTAGCCCAATTCTGCAACTGTAGATTCAGGTCCCCACCTCCCCAACTAAGCAGAGTGCTTTGATTCCCCAACTTGCACCATGTTATTTGGGGGTGAGTCTATCCGTGCTTCTGAAAAGTCCCCCTTAGGCGTGTCTCAGTCGCCACAGAGAGTGTTAATTAGAGCCCACTCATACCTTTACGGAGCGTCAGTACAGGCCCCCAATGCTTCACGGCGTTCAATGTTCATCATATAGTCTATGCCACCTGAAATGTTCCTGGTCTGTGGACGCTGGCAGCGGCAGCAGCCCCTCCTAGTCGTCAGCTTCCCTCATTAGTGAAAGTAGTCCCATGTGTAGTCAGTCTTCGAACTCGCTTTTTTCTCTGGTCCCGGATACTTGCGATTCAGTCCCTTGGCGTTGCTGGTATTTACCATGCGACCTGGAGCCGTTTGCTGGGCGTCATCCTTCTAACCATTCCTGTGCCTCCTCCAGGGTAGCAAAAAAACACGTCTTTCCCTCTGCTTCCACTCTTAGTTTTGCCGGGAAGAGCATCGAGTATTTGAGTACTCTTGCACGCAACTCTTTCTTCCCTTCAGTGAAACTACGTCTCTGCTTGGTGACTACCGCCGTGTAATCCGGATAGAATTGAACCACACCAGTGTCGATCCGGGAAATACGCGCTAATATAGGTCGAGGGGGAGCCCCCAGGCGTGGTTTGCCGCCCGGTACACGATGTGCCCTTTCAACCGGAAAGAAGCTGGACAGTCCTCGGAGCTGCAGTTGGTTCTTGATAAGGTCTTCCACGAACAGGTCTAGGGCTGGCCCGCCTGTCTTCTCCGGTGCCCCCACCAGGCATACACTGTTGCGGCCGGAGCGCTTTTCTTGATCGTCCAATTTCACCATAATCAGTTTGTTGTCAGATTCTAGGCGCTTCACTTGCTGCTGTAGAGAAGCTGTGTCAGTGGTTAGCGCCGCCGCCGTCTTTTCGACAGCCTCTCTGTCATTTTTTAAAAGACCGCCCTTATTAGGGAGATGTCAGTAGATATCGACCCAATGGAAGATTGTACATTGTTTAAAGCTGCCATTACATCTTTGAGGGAGACTTCTTCTAGTGAATCTGACTTTCCCGCCGTCAAGCCAGCAGCCTGTGTCGTGTTCTTTTGCAAGTGCTCGTCGGAGTCTTTAGTATAGACATATTTATCCAATCTGGCGGTTGACTGGGTTCTTGGGCCCCTGCCCCCTATTGTGACCCCTACGTCCAGTGGTATTGGAGTCTTGCGAGGCTGGCAGAAGTTGCTGTCGCCTGCCGTGCGGTTACCTTCGCACGCGGCCTTTCAGGTTTCTTGCCCCATGCTAGGGGAGTGAGTGTTTTGTGACTTTCCTCACCGCGAGTTGTGTCCCTTATCTGAGTTTCAATATGGCGAGGAGTGTCTTTCTCAGGATCGCCGCTGTGTGTGTGTGTGTGGGTGGAGAGGGGCAGAATTTGCCCTCCAGCGGGACGCCCTTTCTCACACCGTGTCGTTGGCCTATTTAGGCATTGTCAATCCAGGAGGCCCCGGGCCGTCTTCAGCAGCCTTCCCGTGCAGCTTCGTGTGTGTAGCCCAAGTCTCGCCGTCTTTCTGGGGCGCGCGCTGAGTTTGCGGGCATTGGGCTTGTGCAGGCCCCGCACTCACTTGTGTATCTGCTCATCGTTTGTATGCCGCATCCTCCTCTCTGTCTCCCACCGCCAGGAGATTTGCCTATGGTGCTGTTCTTTGCGCGCTCTGCAGTGCACAAGAGCTATTATGTCGGCAGTGGGTCTGCTGCTGGTATACCGGCCTCCTTCCGCCACCAATCTCATTCCAGCTCGCTCCCTGCAGGGTCAGGATTTACGCAAGGCCCCGGTCTCAGCTCGGATCGCAGGCCGCTTCTCCTTTTGGACCTTGTTCCGCCGTTGTTTCACCTCCAGGGCCCCTGAGCGGCTCAATCTGCGCCGCTATCCTAGCGGGTCGTTGTCCTACCGAGTATGCTCTGTGGACTCAGGATTAGTGGACGGATTGATAGAGGATTGACAGAGGGAATTTCCCCTGGTCACGGAGCTCTAGTCTGCTGCGGCCATCTTGCACGGCTGCTAGCCACGCCCCCGAAGCACCTAACTTTTAGGTGAGAGTGTTCTGCTCCCTGCAAAGAGGATTTCTCCTTACTCCTACTCCTGCTCACACAGTGTTAGTCTAAGCCTCAATTGTTAAGTGCGAAGCAGCAGGCTATAGAAACACGCTATCATCCCACTCCTAAAAGGAACTATGGCAGAGTCAAACTTGCTTGCCAACTAGGAACCAGTTGTTAATGTCCAATTCCTGATTGAGAACCTGAAATAAACAACAGGACACCTTCGGATACATGTGAAGAGGAACTTAAACTGCCTCCACAAGCCTATGGGATGACGTGCTCATCGCCCAGGACAAGGATGATCAGGCTGCACTGATTGCACTCGCTCTTCCAGCAGTCTCTTACAGGACTGAGCACACACTGCTAATCAAATGGCTGGGGGAATAGATGTGGGTTTCTTTAATCGTCAGATTGGAACCAGCGATTTCCATACGAGCGTTGTAAACCAATTTAATTGTGATCTGTAGAGTGATCCATACGCAAAGTAAATTGTGGTGTACCATATTGTTCATTCTTGTCCCGGTTATTATTATGCATATACGGCCTGCTAGAGCAGGTGCTTGAAAGACACAGTCCTAGATTCCAGGTGTCGCAGTTGATACCCAGTTTTAAACACACTTGGAGAAGGCATCAAGGAACAAAGTGTATTACTATATTGACTACATTGTTGATATATGTACAAATGTTTTTAATGTAAGTTTTTTAATTTATATATAGGGGTTAACATCTCTCAAATCCCCTCATTTAAAATCTTTTTAGCCTTCTGTTTTTTCATGTGGTGTTAACAACTAAACTTTTAACTTTTTATAACCCTAAACCCAATTATTATTTTCAATGTATTACCTTTTTTAATCTTGCCCAAAATTAGATGCATCAATCAATCAATCAACCATGATTTCTAGAGCGTGGCAAATCACTATCAATAGATAGACGTATTTCCTTACAAGTGATTCACTCACGCTGCAATATTCAACTTCCTGTGCAGGTTACAGCTCCTTGGATGAACCAATTCCCAAAAATATATTAACTGTAATATATTAAAGTTGTGTTCTTTACTTTTTTAATTTTATCTTGATATTTATCCAGCCACATCTCTATAAAAGGAAGTAATTAATCCTCCAAGGCATGCATTTCCTCTGCTATTTTTTCATCATTCCATCTTGACATATAATATTATAACCCTCCTGTCGCAGTAAAGTCCCCAACTCTCTCATTCCCCATCTGTAGCAAAAAAGGGTTGCCCTATCTCCAGAAGATTAATGCATATCCCTGAAGAGTTTGGCGCTGGGTCATTTCGTATCAATATTTGAAATTGATCTCAAATGTTCAAAAGAAACATAAATGTGTAGCTGTAAAGCAGATCAACACGGAACGAAATAGAATTCATTGCAATATAAAATGTATTATCTATACTACACAGACTCAACTCCACAAGTTGGTAGCACTTAAGATAACTAAAGTGTTAAACTCTACCTCAGATTATGTGATATGTATTTAGATGTGATGATGTTTGAAAAGATGTGCAGGGAATCCAAAACTTCCTGTACGAAAAATTATTTTTTATTCCTCGATCACATTAAGTCTTTTTTCTAATTTAATAGAACGAACTGGTGCACTATTTCATCAAAAAGGTGATGGAATCTGCACTTGCAGTTAGCAACACTGGCTAGACAATATGTGTCAACAATGACTGCCAAGTTGACACTGCAATACAAGTGAGTGGAAGTTAAAATTAAGGTACTTACCTTCAGTGCCACTCTTTCTGGTGGATACTCTATATGACTCTAGGCTCCTCACCTTCTGAATACTCCCAGATGCCAGACTGGATCCAGAAAATATTCTAACCAATTACCGCACAAATTGATAGGTGGTGTCACACAGCTTCATGTTGGGCCGTCCTGCTCCAGAAATGAAGTTAGGGCCCCTTCATAGCCGTCATCTCGGTGCACTGCTGTCAGTGAAGACTGGCTTTTTACTGCCTCCGGGTGTGTTACCTGTGCATATTTGTAATCTGATTTTCTGTTGCAGGGAGTTCATATACTGCAAATGTGCACTTTTTGATTTTTTCTAATATCACCTCCACTTGTAGACCAAAGAGATGTACACAATCAAATGATAATCAAAACAGGTTATTGTACTTTATAACCTAATATGCACAACCAATCATGTCTTCTATGCATCAGCTGCATATAGAACACATGAATTCTGCATCTGAAATTGTATTTCCATCCTGATAATGTCTGGTGCCTTCTTTTAAGTGGCCCTGGAATATATTGTAGCAAATCTTAAATATTCTCCAATATATGTCTGCCATTAATGTACGTTACTTCTGCTTCATAGTGCTTTTCAACTGGTTGTACAAGAAGGAGGGAAGAGCCATAGTAACCTTTTTAATTGTGTTGTACCTGCACTACTGCTAAATTAGTTAATAAAGATTCAATGCATGAGCTGCAAACATCCGACTCTTGGTGCGACCGTTGCAGCCTCAGGAAGCGAAATCCCTTATTTCAACATATATTGTTCTTGGAAGTGGAGATTCTCCCGGTAGATCTCCACACTTGCATTCGATTTCAGAAACCCCACAAAAGAAAAATCATGGTACTGCTATTTTAGCTACCTTTCCTTTACTCAGCCAAGAATGTTTCTCTGGATTATTGTCTAAAGTGAAGTTTGGTTCACCTAACGACCCCTGTCCGCCTAGGGTCATCAAATCTGATTTATCAGTTATCCCTATTTCCCCAAGGATGTGTGCCTAGATATTTTAAGGACACAATTGTAATCCCTCTTCAGAAGAAATCTAGTGAAGCTCTAGTGACCTCTGGTCTGGGTCAACTCTCTCCCCGGCAGCTCCGCAGCACCGCCGCCACGCCGCAGTGTTGAGTCCTCCTCCGTTGAGGGTTCACGCCTGCTGCCTGATTCCTGCCTGCCTCGGAGTTGCTCCCATGTCCGCCTGCCTGGTGTCCCCCTTTTTGCCCTAATTTTATTTTCACTGCCTGTATTTTTATTTGCACTGCCTCGCTAGGTGTCTCCTCATTTAATTAGCCTTATTTAATTTACTATTTAATTTAAAATACGACCGGATTTTCCCGCCGCTGCTGCTCCTCCTGCCTGTACAGCCCCCGCTCCCGCCTCCCAGCCTCTTGCCCCGCATCCCTCTCCTACTTAATGGTGGCCGCTGCAGGGTAGCGCGAGTAAGACCATGACCTCTGGTCTGGGTCAACTCTCTCCCCAGCAGTTCCGCAGCACCGACACCACACTGCAGTGTTGAGTCCTCCTCCGGTGAGGGTTCACGTCTGCAGCCCGATTTCTGATCTGCCTTTGAGCTGCTCCCATCTTCGCCTGCCCGGTGACCCCTTCTTGCCCTAATTTTATTTTCAATGCCTTTATTTTAATTTGAACTGCCCCGCCAGGTGTCTCCTCATTCCATAAGCCTTATTTAATTTACTATTTAATATATCACAGTTTTTAACACTGCTGCTGTCCCTCCCCACTGCACAGTCCCCGCTCCCACCTCCCAGGCGCTCATCCCACCCCCCCCCTTACTTAATGGCGGTTGTGCACCGAAGGCAAGCCCGCCTGCGCCCGTCCACGACCCGACAGCAGCCAGTGACCCTGGATCTATGACACCCCTCCACTAAACGCCGCTGCTCTCCTCGCACTCGACCCCAGAAGGAATAACAACTATCAGAGATCGATACTGAACTCCACCCACGGGCAGTTCTCCTGCTTACACTGCCAACAATCCTTCACCATTGACAGCGCCCTCACTACCGCTGAATCCACGGCGGACGCCCATACCACCGAAGCCCTGACGTGCGCTCCTTACACAAACACGCCGTAGATATCTGGGACCTGCTCAATATTCTCTCGCCAGATGTCGCCTTTTTCACAGAAACAAGGACCAATGCCATCCCATCCCCGATATCACCGCCGCCATCCAAGACGGATACAAAATCCAAAGAAAGGACGGCCCCCACCACCCAGGAAGAGGACTCGCCATAGTCCACAAGTGCTCCCTCAGTCTCTCCACCTCCAGCCCGAGAGAGCCCCTCTCCAACACAGAGAACCTCCACATCCAGATCCAAACCAGCCCCAGAACCACCTTGCGCGGGACCCTCGTCTACAGACCCCCCTGGGCCTCGCGCCTCCCCCTCTACCACCATTGCCGACCTCGTCGCACCCCATGCCATCACCTCCACGGACTATATCCTCATCGGAGACCTGAAGTTCCACCTTGACAACCACAGCGACCCAACTCCACCACCCTCCTTGACAACCTCGCAAATCTCAGATTGAAGCAACTTGTCACCACCCCCACCCACAGAGCCGGGCACACCTTCTACTTCATCTTTGCAGGAGGGATATTCACTTCAGCCCCACCAAGCAGCCCCTCTGGACAGACCACCACTGTGTGCACTCCATCTTTAACACCACCAGCGCACCCAAATCTGCCCCACACCTGCCACGAAGGAACTTGAGTAAGATCACAAAGGAACACCTCAACACCACCCTCCTCTATGACCACCATGACGGATGCCAACTCCGCAGCCAAAGAACTATACCACTGGATCGCTGGCAGCGCCGACAAGCTTGCACCCCTCCGCCACCCATTCAAACAACGCCCCCTGAAGGCCGCCTGGTTCACCACTGGCATCCAGGCTCCTGCAGACGTCTCAAGAAACTCTGGCGGAACAGGAAACCCATGAAGACCAGAACAACTACAGGATTGCCATGAATGAATACCACCAGTGCATAAGAGCTACCAAGCGGACCTTTATCAAGAGAATATCCACACCAACGCGCAAGTAACGCAAAAGAACTCTTCAACATCATACAGCAGATCACCAACACCCCTCCCCCAGCGAAGCCATGGATGTCACACCATCTCAGGACCTCTGTAACAAGCTCAGCTCCCACTTCTACCTGAAAATCAAGGCTCTCTATGACAACTTCAGCAAACAGACTCCGGACACCACCACCCTCTCCACCACCGACAACCAGCTGACTATCACCACTTGGAAACTTGCCACCACTGAAGACACTGCCACGACCATGAAGTAAATCCACTCAGGAGCACCCACGGACCCCTGCCCATCGCACATACACCACAGAGCCGCCGCCGCCATAGCATGCGAACTAGGCCAGACCATCAACGCCTCCCTCGAATCCTGCATCTTCCCCGACGACTGCAAGCAGGCAGAAGTCAAGCCTCTCCTCAAGAAATCCTTGGCCGACATGACGGACCTGAAAAACTACCGGCCCAACGCTCTCCTTTCCATCGCGGCCAAAGTCACAAAAAGATTCATCAATGCCCAGATGACCACCTTTATCGAAGAGAACTCTATCCTCGACTCCTCACAGTCCGGATTTCACAGTAACCACAGCACCGAGACCACCCTCCTGGCGGCCACTGATGACATCCGCATGCTCCTCAACCAGGGCCACACTGCAGCCCTCATCCTACTAGACCTCTCTGCAGCCTTCGACACCGTCTCACACGGCACTCTCGCAGCCAGACTCCACGATGCTAGTATACGAGGAACGACCCTCGACTGGATTCGCTCCTGTCTCTTTGGCAGAACCCGAAGGATCAGACTCTTTCCCTTCCACTCCAAACCTACAGAGATCAACTGTGGAGTACCTTAAGGCTCTTCGCTCAGCCCCACACTCTTCAACATTTACATGGCCCCCCTTGCTGCCATCGTCAGACAGCATGAGCTCAGCATAGAATCTTACGCCGACGACACCCAGCTCATCCTCTCTTTCACGAAGAACCCTGAAGACACCAGACTCAGCTTCCAAGAAGGAATGAAAGACGTCGCAGCCTGGATGAGCGACAGCTACCTAAAACTAAACTCAGAAGACAGAGGTCCTCGTTCTTGGACCCTCCCCTACTGCGTTGGATAGCTCCTGGCGGCCCACTGCCCTCGGAAACCCACCCACCCGACGGACCATGCCCATACCCTCTGCATCATTCTAGACTCCTTCCTCACCCTGACCAGCCAGATCAACGCTGTTGCCTCCAACTGCTTCAACACCCTCCACATCCTCCGCAAGACCTTCAAGTGGATCCCCCCGAATGCAGAAAGGCTGTCACCCACGCTCAACCAGCAGACTGGACTACGGTAACGCCCTCTATGCCGGAATAAACAAGACCCTGCTAAACAAGATCCAAACCATCCAGAACACCGCAGCCAGACTCATTCTTGTAACCCCACGACACAAGCACGTGACTCAGCACCTACGAGACCTCTACTGGCTCCCAGTCGAGAAGAGAGTAACCGTCAAGCTACTCACCCTGCCTACAAATCCCTACACAACATCGGACTTAAATACCTCAACAAATGAGTCCCACGTACCCAAAAGGAACCTCCGCTCCGCTGACTTCGCTATGGCAGAGTACCCACACATCTGCAGAACCAGAGCAGGTGGAAGATCCTTCTCCTACGTCATAGCAAAGACCTGAAATGAGCTCCCAGTCAACATCAGACGCTCCCCCACTCTGCACACCTTCAGGAAGAGCCACAAGACCTGGCTCTTCCACTGATCCGGAGACTGCATCCCCGCCCCCTCCCCTCCCAGCGCCTTGTGACCTTGATGGGTGAGTAGTGCGCTTTATAAACCCCTGGTTGATTGATTGGTTACTGTTAAAAAATGATGATTCCATCTCTCTCTTATCTTTTCAGGAAAAACTGCTAAAAGCTAATGTAGCACAATGTCTCTGCTCCCACCTGGAAGTGTCCCAATTCTTAAACCGGTCTCAAGCCGGATTCAGACCTGCACATTCCACTGAGGCAGCCATCTTGTCAGTGGCAGATAATGTGTAGCAAGAATGTGATGAAGGCTCCACTCCTGTATTGGTTATTCTGGATCGGTCAGTGACCTTCAACACAGTCAACCATAATATATTGGTGGACCATGTCAAGGCCGCTGGGTTCTGCAGTTCAGCTTTGAACTGGATAAATTCTTTCCTGGACAATCAGTCTGGCTTGACCCCTTTAGGATGCAAAAAGTACAACTGGATTGTGGAGTACCACAATGCTCCTCTCTATTCTCAAATCTGTTTAACATCTACATTCATCCTCTCATCTAAGCATTAAGTAATTTAACTGTACAGTCTACAAATAGGCAGACAATTTGCAGCTACTTCTGAGGCTGTATGGCTGACATCCACAACAGCTTTGACAACCAACCCGGAAGCCAACCCACCCTACCATCAGCTGAATATCTTCCCCCCGTTAACACCCTTAACGCCTGGAACCCAATCACCACTGAGGACACCATCCGCCTGATGAATTCCATCCACTCTGGATCCCCCACAGACCCATGCCCACACCACATCTTCAACAAAGCAGACTCCGTCATAGCTCCGCACCTCCGAGACGTCATCAACTGCTCCTTCAACTCCGCTACCTTCCCAGAAGACTGGAAACACGCTGAACTCACCGCCCTTCTGAAAAAACCAACAGCAGACCCCACCGAACTCAAAAACTACCGCCCCATCTCGCTTCTTCCATTCCCGGCCAAAGTCATCGAGAAAGCTGTCAACAACCAGCTCGCCGCCTTCCTCGAAGCCAACAAATCCCTCGACTCCTCACAATCTGGATTCCGAGCAAAACACAGCACTGAGACTGCCCTCATCGCAGCAACAGACGACATTCGAACTCTACTGGACAATGGAGACACAGTCGCCCTCATCCTCCTCGACCTCTCTGCAGCCTTCGACACAGTCTGCCACAGCACCCTTTTACAGCGCCTCAGAAACATCGGAATCCAAGGAAAGGCACTGGAGTGGATCACCTCGTTCCTCTCCGGAAGAACCCAGAGAGTCCGTCTCCCACCATTCAAGTCCGAGGCCTCTGAAATCATCTGCGGCGTACCACAAGGATCATCACTCAGCCCCACCCTCTTCAACGTATACATGAGCCCCCTCGCGACCATCGCCCGCCAACACAACCTCAACATCATCTCTTACGCGGATGACACTCAACTGATCCTTTCTCTCACCAAGGACCCCAGCACCGCCAAAACTAACCTACACGAAGGAATGAAAGAAGTCGCCGAATGGATTAAACAAAGCCGTCTGAAACTGAACTCAGACAAAACAGAAGTCCTCATCTTAGGTAAATCCCCCTCTGCATGGGACGACTCCTGGTGGCCGGAAGCCCTCGGAAATGCACCCATCCCGACAGACCACGCACGGAACCTTGGCGTCATCCTAGATTCTTCACTCTCAATGAACAGACAAGTCAGCGCCGTATCCTCTTCCTGCTTCAACATCCTTCGCATGCTCAGAAAAACATTTCGCTGGATCCCCTCCGAAACAAGGAAAACAGTCACCCACGCTCTAGTCACGAGCCGACTGGACTACGGAAACACCCTCTACGCAGGTACCACCGCCAAACTCCAGAAGAAACTACAACAAATCCAAAACGCCTCAGCCAGGCTCATATTAGACATCCCACGCAACGAACACATCTCTGGCCACCTTAAAGACCTCCACTGGCTACCCGTCAATAAGAGGATTACTTTCCGACTGCTTACCCACGCACACAAATCACTCTACGACATCGGACCTGATTGCCTAAACTCTCGACTGTCCTTCTACACCCCCTCCCGCCATCTTCGCTCTTCCAGCCAAGCATTCGCCACTGTCCCTCGCATCAACAAAACCACCATGGGAGGCAGATCCTTCTCATACCTGGCTGCCAAAACATGGAACTCACTCCCCGCTTACCTTCGCCTCACCCAGAATCACCTAGAGTTCAGAAAACAACTTAAAACGTGGATATTTGACAAATAATCCCCCTCCCCTCCCCAAGCGCCTTGAAACCCTCTGGGTATGTAGTGCGCTATATAAATTTTATGACTTGACTTGACTTGAGTAGTAATTATCTCAATGCAGATAAAAGGGAGATCGCCATCATGAGCAGTAAAATAGACTTTTGAAATGACTCATTTTAGCCCATAGTAATGGGGGTTTACCCCTCACCCCCCCCTCCTCCCCAAAGAAATGTGCTAAAAGCCTGGGGAGTCGATATTGATAATCAGTTATCCTTAAGACCTCAGCTTAAAGCAGTAATCTCATCATGTTTTTTGAATCTCCAAAGGGTCCAAAAAATAGTCAGATTTCTTACTTTTGAAGCCCTGGTCCCAGTGGTCATGATTCTGGTCATCTCCTGGAATGACTATGGCAATTCACTTTTTTAGGATGCAGTCTCTTTAGACAACATATCTCTTTTTAGTATGCAATATAAAGAGTCCAGGTATCCCTTATTGGTGGTCATTGCTCTAGCAAGCCTAAGGTGCTCTATTTTGGGTAGCGTGGTTGAGCAGCCTTAGGTTTATTGGAGAGCAGTGTTAAACATTTGTTGCACACACATAGTCAATAAATGATGCACAGACTCAAAACGGAGATCCACACCAATTTGGAAAAACAGCAGGTATTTTTATATATATTTTGAAACCAAGAACCTCGTAAATAGTTAAGTACTTTTTCAGATAACTTTTTTCAGAAAATTAAATCCACACATTTTAGCCCCCGGGTGCAACAGCGGGACCTGAAAGCCTAGGATTGTGGGGTACAACGAGCAGAGATGTTGTGGCTTCTCCACGTAGTCACCCACTTGGGGAGTACAGACTTTGCATACCTTTGTCACGGACAGCACACACTATGTGGAAGGCAAGAAACTACCAAGACCATAAGGCATAGGAAACCCACAGGGGCGGGTCTTCAGGTATTTAAGTTTCCCTGGCTGCCAGGACAGTCGTATGGCCAGTGATCAAGGGCGTGGCAAGCCCGAAACATGTTTGGCAACTTCTGCGGGGGGAGTGAGCATGATGTTCCTGCTGCCCACAATTAAAGCAACCGACTATCTTTCAGGTGTGTTGGCGTTTCTACATGGGCTAAAATGTGTTGGATTTAATTTGCGGCGCGCCTCGTCGCGGAGATGCCCCGCTGCTGTAACAAGCGGCCCTGCAAATGCGCCGGGAGCCCCCGAGTGCAACAGTGGGACCTGAAAGCCTAGGATTGTGGGGTACAACGAGCAGAGATGTTGTGGCTTCTCCCCGCAGTCACCCACTTGGGGAGTACAGACTTTGCATTCCTTTGTCACAGACAGCACACACTATGTGGAAGACATGAAACTACCAAGACCATAAGGCATAGGAAACCTACAGGGGCGGGTCTTCAGGTATTTACGTTTCCCTGGTTGCCTGGCCAGTGATCAAGGGCGTGGCAAGCCCAAAACATGCTTGGCAACTTCTGCGGGGGGAATGAGCATGATGTTCCTGCTGCCCACAATTAAAGCAACAGACTATCTTTCAGGTGTGTTGGCGTTTCTACATGGGCTAAAATGTGTTGGATATATATATATATATATTTACTGAAAAAAACCATAGGTTTAACACTCGTTATAGTTAGAAATTAGCATTTAAAAAAACCTTTGAAATTCACTGAAAAAACCATAAGTTTCACACCAGTTATAGTTAGCTGGACATTTTACTCATACAAAACTATTGAAATTCCGACGTTATAGTTAGTTGGACTCACTATAACTCGCGCTTCCGCAATCCACTGTTGATGATGGCACATATTACATCATTCATGACATGGTCAGTGACATCACTGATGACATCACTGATTGGAGGAGGTGTAAACACCACCTGCCAGTGCAAGCATTGCTCCTGAGCTCTGAATGCGGGGCTCTCACCTCCTAAGAAGTCAAAAGGATGTCAAAAGGATGTCTGTGGTAAAGGCTGGACTGTACCAGTCAGCAAGCACACTAGTGGACTAGTAGGTTTTTGGGGATACCTCGAAGTTACCGTCTGGGTGCATGTATTAATAACTCTATCATTGGAATCAATGTGGGTTTATTAATACAAGATGTTTGATACCAAACATCTTTGGTTTCAGTGAAATCATGTAATGTAATGCCTGTATACTTGTAAAGTGCACTGTTACCTCGTTACGTGGCGTCCTGGCGCTGTATACCGCTGGGGAACCCGTAGCTGAGGAACTCATATTCACCAGTGTCCACTACATATCCTTAAGATGGCTTCACAGTATACTTGAAAAGTCTATGAATCGACTTAGACATCACAGGGGCGTATCTGCTTAAGCAGATATGTCCACACGCGTCATATAATGCACCATGCCTAAGGGTTGTAAGGCCTGCTTGTGTTTTCATTTTTGTCTGAATAATGTCACACAGCCTACATTGGCAATTTGAATGAATGTGGTGAGGGGTCCCCTTAGGGTGGCACAACACTTGCTGCAGCAAATAGGGACCCTCTTCAGTACCCATGTCCTAGGTACCAGGGGTACCATCTACTAGGAACGTACAAGGGTGCTAAAGGTATTTCCAATTGGGGAACAATTGTACAGTTCTAGGGAGATCTGACACTGCGGACCTGGATAGCAGGAACCCATTGCACTTCTGTCAAAGTGACAGTGTCAAAAATGGGCACTTTCTTACAACTTTATATTGGCTTACAGAATTTTTTACTTACCAGATGAACTAGTTACTTACCTTCAGTAACGATGGATACAGTATCTACCTGTGGATTCATCACCGTTTGAATATTCCCAATGTGACAGCATTACATGGAAACATTTCCTTACAGCTCTCCGATGTCAACGAGGACGTCAAAATGCCACAGCTCAGCACACGACCCCACATTACGTTATCGGAGCCATAAGAAGCCCCTGTGGACATGCTGACGTCAGTTTCCAACAATTCGTTTTTGTGTGCCTTCGAGGCGAATGGGTGAAACCAACAGTATCCATGTAGAAGCACATGGTAGGTCTCAAATGAAAGACAAACAGATATTCTAGAATACATACCTATTAAAAAAAAAAAAATATATATATATATATATATATATATATATATATACATATACATATACATATATACACACACATATACATATATACACACATTTATAAGTATAAACAAAATCTATAACGTACAAATACCTATTTTTTTGGCATATGCAGACAAGTAATGGAGGAAGCCAGTAGGTCAGTGAGGTATTCACAGGTAGATACTGTATCCATCAGAAAAAGGCATACCGAAGGAAAGTAACTTGTTCTTCGGATGGATACATCTACCTTTGGATTCCAAACCTTTTGAATAGAATCCTCAAGCAGTCCTGCACTCGGAGGTCGGTGTCTGTCTACCTATCCTAAAAAATCCTGGAACACTGAGCAGGCAAAGTGACTACCTCACTTCAGAGGCTAAACAATAATGCTACGCAAAAGTGTGGAGGGAGTCCAAAGTTGCCACTTTGAAAAATGTCGACCACAGGTAAACCTCTAGCTAAAGCTGAAGTGAAAGACTTAGCTTTAGTAAGATGAGCGCAAATACCTTCAGCTGGCTCCTTTTTTGAGGCTTCTGTATATCAATAGTTCATGTTTAACCTGACTTCCGACAGGTTAGTGGTTGCCTAGAAATAATTTCTACTAAATTAGGTGGCTCCTTTTTAGCCATTCACTCACACCAAGCGCGTCTTCAGAGCAGCCAGCAGGCTTCGCTCATAATTCGTGTCCTGGGATGGGCGAACATAGTGCAGACCAAGCGTTCTACCAATTAATTCACCTAATCACTTCAACATTACCATCGTATGAGACATGGTCTCCTCAGTCCGCAAAGTGGAATTGACTTGGCCACTTGGTTCTTCAACGTTAATTCCGCGTCCCACAGCACTAGATTGATTTCAATCCCTCCCTCAATCCCTCCCTCTCCACCTAAGATGTGTCCTCCCACCCCCATCTAAGGAACCCTTCTACAGTCGCCCCAATTGGTCTTGAAGAGACCCCACAGGGGCCAGGCCCGTACTTGTCTGGCTTCTCTCCCATTGTGGATTCTTGAGAGCGATGGGTGCTGCTTTCAGTCCAACTTACCTCCCAGGACCCTCCCGGTCGAATTCAGATTGCTCACCTTTATATGTCCTGAAGATGATCTCAGGTTTATGAGAGCGAAACGCCGTCGACCCCCTACAACAGGAACTCCTTACCTTCTGTAAACTACTGTGGAGTTCCAACTACTGTTGTCAATGTGATGTCCTCGTTTTAATTCACCCTCACTTTATCACATCACGCCACTGTCACTTTTTTGTGTGAGCACCTGAATATTATAATAACGAATTGTGACAAAATAAGGAAAATGCTACTTGCCAGTATGCATCTGTTCTTGGCATGTAGAGCTGCAGAGTTACACCATATGCATAGATGGCCACCTAGTGTTGGGCCCGGATGTTTGCAGTTTGTTTTGTTGTAGAAAAGTCTTTGGAAGTCACGGGATAGGTGACTTCTCCTTTGGATGATACTGCGCATGGGCATCGGCTACATCCCCAGATTGTTTTTCGCCATTAGGAAAGGGATGGAGCTGTACAAGAGGTAGTGATGTCCATGTGATTTGTATCTAATTAAGATAATACTGGAACAGATAAAGGCAGCCGGGGCGGCGGGTGGGCGTGTGCAACTCTGCAGCTCTACATGCCAAGAACAGATGCATACTGGTAAGTAGCATTTTCCGTTTGAGGCATATGACCTGCAGATTACACACTATGAATAGATTGTATAGCAGTACCCACACTTAGCGGCGACCACCAGTATCTGTTGCAGTTGTTTGAAACAGTGTTTTTAGTACAGCCTGGCCCACAGTGGCTTGTTGTTTAGTTTGCACATCTAAACAGTAATTCTTTGTGAATGTGTGCGGTGTAAGCCATGTAGCTGCTCAGCATATGTCATCTAAGGGAATGTTCCCAAAGAATGCCATTGAAGCCCCTATCTTTCTTGTTGAGTGGGCTTTTGGAGGAATTGTTAACGTACGTTTTGCTTTTTGGTAACATATTTGTATGCATTTAACAATCCATCTGGCGATCCCCGATTTTGATATGGGGTTGCCTTAATGTGGCGGTGAAAAAGACACAAAAAATTGTTTTGTTTTACGAAAAGTTTGTGTCCTTTCGATATAGTACAGCAGTGCTCTTTTGACATCTAACGTGTGCAGAGCTCTTTCTGCGACTGTTTGAGGCTGCGAGAAAAATGCGGGCAGCTCAACTGATTGATTTAGATGGAATGGTGAAATGACTTTAGGTAGGAATTTAGGATTAGCACGAAGAACCACTTTGTTATGATGCATTTGCAAAAAAGGTTCTTGAATGGTCAATGCTTGTAGTTCGTTAACCCTTCTGAGAGAAATAATTGCTATTAGGGAAGCTACTTTCCAGGTTAGGAATTGCAATTTACATTTATGTAATGGTTCGAAGGGAGGACCCATTAACCTTGTAAGGACAATGTTCAGGTTCCACACTGGTGCTAGTGGCGTTCTGGAAGGAATCATTCTTTTGAGTCCTTCCATGAAAGCTTTAACCCCTTCGCTGCGGCGGCTATTCCGCCGCAGCGCTAAAGGGGCGGGGCGTCCGCGCGGCGGCCGCATGCTGGTGACAGAACCGCTCCGTCACCAGCCGCGGTTGAGCTATGCTGGTGACGGAGCGGTTACGTCATGACCCACCCTGCTCATTAGAACGCCCGCGCAGGCGCGAAAGCAGCGCCGCGCAGGCGCGGCTGCTGGGCCATGACGGAACCGCTACGTCATCAGCACAGCTCAACTGTAGCCGATGACGGAGCGGTTCCGTCATCAGCAGGGGAGGGGTTAATAGCTGGTACTCTAAAAAGAGATAGATGTTGTCTATTTTGTAAGTATGCTGCGTTGGCAGCAAGGTGTAGTCTGATAGACATATAGGCTAAATTACACTTTTGAAGGTGTAATAGATATCCTATGATGTGTTGAATAGACACGTCTAAGGGATTTATTTGGTTGTTTTGGCAGTATATGATAAAGCGTTTCCACTTAGCAGCCTAACATGCATTAGTAGTGGGACGTCTAGCTTCTTTAATAATGTTCATGCATTCTGGAGGAAGGTTGAGGTAACCAAACTATGACCTCAGGAGCCAGATCGCTAGGTTGAGCTGAGCTGGGTCCGGGTGTCTGATCTCTCCATGTTTCATAGGCGTCGAGATAGGTTTCGTTTATGCTGTGGTTCTACAGACATTTGCAACAGCGTGGTGTACCACGGTTGTCTGGCCCAAGTTGGAGCGACTAGAATGAGCATCAGGGAATGTTGTTGTAGTTTGCGTACCACTAACAGAAGTAGTGGGAGAGGAGGAAAAGCGTACACAAATAGTTTTGACCAGTTCATCCATATCGCATTGCCTTTGGACAATGGGTGTGGGTATCTGGCAGCAAAGTTTGGGCATTTTGCATTTTCGTGGGTGGCAAAAAGGTCTATCTGAGGTTGTCCCCACATTTGGAAGAACGGATGAAGAACTTGCGGCTGAAGTTCCCACTCGTGGATCTGCTGTGTTTGTCGACTTAGCAGATCTGCGATAGTGTTTTGTATTCCAGGGACGTGTTGGGCTAAGAGGAAGATCTTTAGCGGTATAGCCCATATCCATATCTGCTGTGCTAACAGAGAGCTGCAGAGAGTGTGTACCCCCCTAGTTTGTTTATGTAGTACATAGCTGTCATATTGTCTGTGCGGACTAAGACAGCTTTGCCTGACACTTGAGTTTGAAATGCTTTCAAAGCTAGAAACACAGCTAGCAACTCTAAATGGTTGATGTGGAGTAGCTTTTGTTGCGATGTCCATCTGCCTTGTATGGTGTGATGCAGTAGATGGGCTCCCCAGACGAGAGCGATGCGTCCGCTGTCATGACTATTTGAGGAACTGGCTCTAGAAACGGTCGCCCTTTGGAAAGGTTTTTTGTGTTCCACCATTGCAGAGAACGAGGAGTCCGACCGTCTACCAACACTAGGTCTGTTAATTGACCTTGAGCCTGGTTCCATTGGCGTGCTAGGCACTCTTGAAGTGGACGCATTTGCAGTCTTGCGTGAGGTACTAAAAATATGCAAGATGCCATCATCCCTATGAGCTGCATGAACACTCGGTAGCGAGTGTTGCGGTTTGAATTTTGTTAGGAGAGTTTGTAGACTTGTTATCCTGGCTGGAGAGGGATAAGCTAGTGTTAGTTGGGTGCTTATTGTAGCGCCGAGGTACTGTTGTATGTGCGAGGGTTGCAGATGAGATTTGACGTGATTTACCGTGAATCCCAAGTTGTGAAGCAGTTGAATAGTAGCGTGAGTGTGTTGCACACAGTGGCTGTATGAGCTGGCTTTTATGAGCCAATCGTCCAGATATGGGAAGACATGAATATGTTGTCTTCTTAAGTGTGCTGCTACTACTGCTAGGCATTTGGTAAACACCCTTGGCGCTGTTGTGACTCAGAATGGGAGCACTTTGAAATGGTAGTGTTGACCGTCTAGCACAAATCTGAGATATTTTCTGTGCGCTGCTGGGAATATGGAAGTAGGAGTCCTTGAGATCTAGAGTGACAAGGAAGTTGTTTAGTTCCGGTAATGGGAGGACTTGTTGGAGTGTGGCCATATGAAAATGATCCAACTGTATGTAAATGTTTAGAGGTCTGAGGTCTAGAATGGGTCTTAGAGATCCATCCTTCTTTGGTATTAGGAAATATAGGGAATATGCTCCTTTGTTTTTCTGATGCTCTGGAACTATTTCTATTGCATTTGTCTGCAGGAGGGATATTACCTCTTGTCTGAGCAATGTTAAATGTTTCTGTGACATTGGACGGTGCTTGGGTGGTATGTTTGGGGGGTAGATGTTAGTTCCAGATTATTTAGAGCACCCACCTGTCTGATGTGATGTTTTCCCAGGATGGCAGGTATTGTTGGAGTCTTCCCCCGACAGGAGTGGAATGGGGTGGGGGAAGGGAAGGGGAAGGGAGTCATTGGGCAGGGGTAGAGGCAGAGCGTGAGTTGTTATTTTTGCCTCTGCCTTTGTTATTGTTACCCCTGTAACCACCCCTTTGGTAGCCTTTGCTGTAAGTAGACTGTGTAGGGGCTTTGTACGAGGTAGAAGCTGTGTCTGAAGTATATCCCCTGGTGGCACCTCGATAGGATGAGGGACAAAATTAATGTCTGGGAGCCTGCAACTGCAGGGCTCCCATAGATTTGGACGTGTCTGTATCCTTTTTCATTTTATTTATTTATTTATTTATTTGTATTTATTTATTTTATTTAGAGAATTTGTAAAGCGCGAACTGACACCTTGCAGGCTTCCTGGCGCTGGAAAAATACTCTGTTAACGGTAGACCGGAAGAACAGTCAGGCTGGCAGTTTATTTGGGGAAGAGCCATGTCTTAATGCGTCTCCTGAAAGGAAGAAGCTGTGGAATCTGACGTATGTCAGTGGGCAGGGTGTTCCATAGCTTGGCCGCGGCTACACTGAACGATCTACCCCCTGTTCTAGTTCTGTTAAATCTGGGTACCTTTACCAAACAAGCAGAAGAAGAACGTAGGTTTCTCGCAGGTATGTACCACTGGAACAGGGCTTGTAGAGGTTTGGGTCCAAGTCCGTGCAGAGCCTTAAAGACAATGCAGAGGGACTTGAATGCCACTCTTTGTTTTAGGGGTAGCCAGTGAAGCTCAGCCAGAGCAGCTGTGGCTGAGGCCCTTCTCGTCCAGCCAAGAGCCAGCTTGGCGGCGGCAGATTGAATTCGCTGTAGTCTGTCCAGCATCGTGACTGGAGACTCCAGGAGCAGGGCGTTGCAATAATCAAGGCGACTGAGTATTGTACACCTGACTATCGACGCCCTGGCTTGTGCCGGGAGAAGAGGCATGATTTTCCGCAGTGATCGGAGCAGGGCAGTGCAGATCCCCACTGTTTTTGTCACCTGGGTTTCCATACTTAATTTGTTATTCAGCATGGCTCCCAGGTTGCGCACGGAAGGAACTGGTAGAGGTTTGACACTGAACTCCGGGGGCCAGAATTCATGTGGGAACTGACGGGGTATCTTAGTGCCGGAGCAGAACAAAACCTCTGTTTTCGCGGCGTTGAACTGGAGGGAGTTACTGTGTAGCCATCCGGCCGTCTCTCTTAAGCAGTCGTGGAAAGTTGAGAACGGAATGGCATCTTCACCTTCCCACGAGAGAATAAGCTGTGTGTCATCCGCGTAGTTAACTGTTTTGACCCCAAATGATTGGATCAATTTAATTAGCGGTATAAGATACACATTGAAGAGGATGGGGCTGATGGAGGAGCCCTGGGGGACTCCCTGGGGAACTGCTGCAAAGGCGGACCGAAATGGGGGGAGAGAGACAGCCTGTCTTCTGTCCCGAAGATAGGAGTGAAACCAAAGCAGTGCAGTGCCTTCCACTCCCACTTCCATAAGTCTCTGCAGCAGCCTAGCATGGTTGACCGTGTCGAATGCGGCAGACAGGTCCAGCAGTATCAGTGCCACTGGCTGCTTGTATGCTTGTATAGCGCAGGAAGTCAACCCCTGAAAGGGTATCTCCGCGCTTACGCTTTACCAAAGAGCCAGGATCAAGTTCTAGACAATGAAAAGAGGGGGGAAGAAACCTAACAGGCGACAAATAAAAAAGTTTTCAGGGGTTTCTTAAAGGATTGAAAATTAACAGTGTTTTTGAGAGCAGAGGGCAGTGAGTTCCAAAGGATGGGGCCTTTGTAGGACAGGGCTCGCCCTCCCTGCCTAGCTTTTTTTATCCTAGGAACCTGAAGTTGTTGCTGACTGCTGGAGCGCAGGGTACGACTGGGTTTGTAGGGTTTGAATATATCTTTTAAATATTTAGGTCCATTGCCAAACAAACATCCGTGAATAGTGCAGCAGATTTTGAATTTTACACGCTGTCTAATTGGCAACCAGTGGAGTTTTGTCAAGAGGGGGAGCGAGGCAGACCTTGGATGGGTGTTGAGAACTAGTCTCGCAGCAGTGTTCTGGACTACCTGTAGTCTCTGTAGTTGTTCCTCATTTGCAGAGACCAACAGGCCATTACAGTAGTCCAGTCTACTTATAACCAGGGCCTGGACGAGAGTCTTCCTAAAAGAATCTGATAGGAATGGGAAGACTTGTAGTGGCAGTCCAATAACCTGGAAGCAGGACCCTGCTACTTGATTTGTGTGCTCTTTAAACAAAAGTGATTTGTCTAAGCGCACACCGAGATTTTTGACGGTCTGTTTGGGGCTTGGTGTTGGTCCTAAATCCAGGGGCCACCAATCCAGAGACCACAAAAGTGTGGCCTCCCCAAACAGCATTACCTCAGTCTTGCTTACATTGCACTGGAGGCGATTAGTGGCCATCCAGTAAGATATTGCCCTCATTCCGTCCGCAAAGGATTTTTGTATTGCGGGCGTTAGGGTTTCAAAGGGGAACAAGAGCTGAGTGTAGTCAGCGTACGACACAGGGGTGAACCCATGAGATCCTACAATAAATGTCAAGGGGGCCACATACACGTTGAAGAGTGTGGGGCTTAAGCATGAGCCCTGTGGCACTCCCTTGGTGAGCTCCCATGAGATAGAATGGTGGGAGCCCAATCTTACCTCTTGTTGACGATCCGAAAGAAAGCTTTCCAGCCAAGAAAGAGCCACTCCTTCTATTCCCCTCTCCCTCAGACGACCGAGAAGTATCTCATGGGACACGGTGTCGAAGGCAGCGGATAAATCTAACAGCACTAGAATCGTTGAATCTCCTCCATCCAGTGACATCTTGAGGTTATCAGTCACTGAGAGGAGGGAAGATTCTGTGCTGTGATTGGGCCTAAATCCAGATTGAGAAAAATCTAGGCCCTCCGCTGCCTCGATGTATTTGGACAAATGGGTATTTACGTGTCTCTCGGTCATCTTGCTGAGAAGGGGTAGGAGGGAGATGGGTCGGAGGTTGGAGAGGTCGGTCCATGGGATTGCTGCGCTCTTTCGGATTGTGTTTACCACTGCTTTTTTCCATTCTGTGGGCACAGATCCTTCCCTAAGAGAATGGTTGATCAGTGTTAGAGAGAGGCAGTTATTTTAGCTGATAAAAGATCATCTGGGGATCCAGATTTTATGTGGCTCATGAGGGAGGAGAGAACTGAATCATTGACTGCTGGAAACATCTTAAGTGTGGGTTTACTCCATGTGGGCAGGATGGAAGGGGAAAGAGAGTTATTGTTATTTTGATTGGATACATCTACCTCGGGTCCAAATAGGTGTTGCTCATCAAATGGTTGATGAAGAATGGCACTTTGTACCTCAGGTTTGAACCCTGATATACGTAGCCAGGTGTGTCTGCGTAGTAAAACGCTGGTGTTAACTGCCATAGAGGCAGTATCTGCTGCAACGAGGGCACACCGGATAGAGGTGTTTGTGATGTTTTTTTCCCTCTTGGATAAGCTTGTTTGCTCTATCCTTGTACTTGTCAGGGAGGTGCCTCATTAATGACTCTAGCTCATCGTAATGTGCCCTGTCATATCTGGCTAGTAATGCCTGTGTATTGGCGATACGCCACATGTTTTCTGCTTGAGACGCTGTTCTTTTCCCTGATGCGTCAAGTAGCTTAGACTCCTTATCTGGTGGTGCAGCCTCACCTGATGTTTGTGAGTTTGCTTTCTTGCGTGCATTGGAAACTACAAGTGAGTCTAGTGGTACTGGACCTTTAATATATGCTGGTCTGAGGGGGCAGCTTTATATTTTTTCTCTATACGAGGGTTAATGATCAGACTTCTGACTGGGTCCTTGAAGACTTCAGGGGCATGCTTGATCACTCCTTTAAGCATCTGTAAAAAGTATGAGGACCTTTGTGCGTTGTCAAATGTATCCATTAGGAAGTCTTCCTCAACAGGGTCTGTCCCATGATATTGTGCAGCCCTGTGAATTAATTCATTAAACCCTATAGTGTCTTCTGGTGGGGAAGGCCTTGAGGGGTATAAGTCCTCCTGAGGGACATTTGAGACATCTGGGGTGGTATAATCAATCCACGGGTCTGGGGATCCTGTGGGCGTGGCTGGATCAGGTATGTTACCCCAATATCATCAGAGCTATCATCCCTGTCTGGTATGATAGAGGATGTTGGGGAATGCTGTGGTATGGGAAGGTGTGGTGATGGTACAGGTGAAAGAGAAGGGGAAGGCAGTCTTAAAGAAGAAGTAGCCATGTCCTTTTTTGAATGCGGAGCTGGAGCTGGAGCTGGTGTGTTCAGTGGTCGCTTTTTTGAAGCCAAAATTTATTGTCCAGTAATTGGCTCCTTAGCTAGAGTCTTTTGAGCAGGGTCTGGATAGGTTAAATCCTCTGCAGGGGGTTGATCTTTTGGTGCGGGGAAAGGCTTGGGCACCGAAGTGGCTTGTTTTGTTTTCTTGACAATGTCTTTCACTGGGGAAGCAGCAGTCTTTTTGGGCTCCGAAGCTTTTTTCGGATCCGATGACTTTTTCGGTTCCGGTGGTTGTTTGGAATCCGAAGCGGGTTTGCTTGGTTTCGACCTGGGTTTCGGTGCTGAAGGAGTAGTAGTATGTTTCGGCGCTGATGGTTTGGATGTCGGTGCTGTTGTCTTTTTTGGTGCCGGTATATGTGCGCCGGCACCGAGTGAAGGTCGACTCGAGCTCGAGTCGCCTGAAGGCTTAATTGGCTTCTTAGCCGGGCCCAAAGGTGGGGCAGTAGAAGCACAGTGACGGTCTGCACCCGAGCCCGAGGGCGAGGGTGTGACCGGGGCCTTCTGTGTTGAGGAAGGGTCGGGGTCGACGGTCTTACTTACGACCCGCTGCGCCGGAGTGATGTCCTCGACATCGGAATCTTCTGCCTCGGAGCTGCTGTCGACGTCGTGCTGTTCTGGGACGTTGACGCCTTCCTCGAAGATGTCGTCCGGAATTGGAGCTGAAGATCTTTGAGCCATTGTTCTACTCGCTCTTCGGTCCCGGATTGTCTTTTTGGAGCGGAAAGAGGCACGAGCTGAACAGTCTTTTGCCTCGTGCTCCGGAGAGAGGTAGAGGTTACACACCTCATGAAGGTCGTTGTGGGGAAACTTCGACCCACATTGAGGATACTTTTTTAAATGGCGTCCTTTCCATGAGCTGGAGTCGATGCCTAGCTAGGCCCGAAGGCCGTCGACGACGACCGTAATCGAGATCCTCGATGTTGAAGAGTAGCGTCGATTGGAAAGCATTCAAAACTAAGTTTTGTACGTTGGTGAGGATTGCGTGCCGAGGGAAATCGGTTCCAACACTGAGTGCTGGAAACACATCCGAGCCCGGTGGCGGAAAAAACAATCTGGGGATGGAGCCGATGCCCATGCGCAGTATCATCCAAAGGAGGAGTCCTCTATCCCGTGACTTCCAAAGACTTTTCTACAACAAAACAAACTGCAAACATCCGGGCCCAACACTAGGTGGCCATCTATGTATAGTGTGTAATCTGCATCTCATATGTCTCGAACATAACATTTCTATATGACCTATATGTTCCCTTGTACATGACTTTCCTCTCCCATTAGCATTAAACACTTACAAATCATTTCTCATAGTGTCTCCCTCTGGGATCACTACCAGTCTTCCGGACCTTTGTGGCCATAATTGAACCATTGTTGCACTTAAACATATCCTTGTTAGCCATGGCGTAGCAGATCTTGATGCAAAGGATAATCCATCAGGACAATGTCCTTTTATGCACAGCTTTTCTTTTTGTCTTGGCCAAATAGCCAACTAACAGCTGATCATCCAGCTGGAGATCACGAGTTCTGTCCACATAAAAGCTCACTGCTATTTAGGGCCTTAACAATGACACTTTTATTCCTCTTTAGAAGGATGTGGAGGGGGATGGAAAGTAGGAAGGGTGACAGACTGACCCAAGTGGAAGGGAGTAACCACCTTTGGCACGAAAGCAGCCCTGGTTGTCAGTACCAACATGTCTGCATAGAAAGTCCTGAAAGGAGGTTTCACACTTAAAGCCTGCAATTCACTAACTCGCCTTGCGGACATTATGGCGAATTAAAAAATCGTTTTGAAAGTAAGAAACCTTAAAGGACAACTATGCAAGGGCTCAAATGGAGCACCAAGGCTAACACCAAATTAAGATCCCATTGAGGAATAATAAAAGGAGTGGGAGGGAACTTGCTATTAAATCCCTTAATAAACCTTAACACTAGATGGAACTTAAAAAGGGAAGGTTGGTCTGGTACGCAGAAGAATGCCGAAAGGGCCAACAAATACCGCATAAACTTTGCAACAGCACAACCTTGGTGCGCTAGGGACAGCGCAAAGCATAAAATGTCAGATAAATGGGCTTTAAAAGGGTCAACATAAATTTATTCACACTACTTAACAAGCTTCCCCATCTGCCAGCATAAATCGCTTTCGTTGAGAGTCTTCTGGCTGATAGTATAACATCCACTACATCAGGAGGAAGAGAAAAAAAGATAAGGTAGCCCTGTTCAATCGCCAGGCATGTAGGTGCAGGATCTGGAGGTGGGTGTGTAGAACCTGCGACAGGAGTCTGCCCTATGAGGGAGATGGAACAGTGGGCACAGAGAGAGGTGAAGAAGGTCTGCATACCATACCATTTGTGGCCAATTCAGGGCTATTAATATGACTGGCGCCCAGTCCTGGCAAATCTTCCTCAGAACCCGAGGAATCAAGGGTATGGCGGGGTGACGCGTAAAACAGCTGAGTGCCCCAGTCCAATTGAAACACCTCCCCCAGAGCTCCGTGCAATGAATACTGAAGGCTGTAGAACAACAGGCAGTGTGTTCTCCGAGTGTCAAATAGGTCTATCTGAGGGGTCCCCATATTCCGAAAATGTGTTGTACCACTTCTGGATGGAGAAGCCACTCATGATCACCAGAAAAGTGACGACGAGACTGTTTGCAAAGATAGTCAGAACTCCAGCCAAGTGATTGCCAAGAGGCAAATCTGATAGTCCTGAGCCCAGGACAAGAGTTGCACTCCCTAGTCCTTACTGTTTGTTTATGTACCACATCGCTGTAGTACTGTCTGCCAAGACTTGAACTGACTGACTGCAAAGGGAAGGGAGGAAGGCCTTGAGAGCCATTCCAGAAGGTTGATATGCATCAATCTTTCCTCTGGAGACCAACGACCTTTGATTCCAGATCTCCCAGATAAGCTACCCACCCTGCAGTGGAGGCAACCAATATTACTGACCAGAGGGTGAAATGGCTTCCCTTGGGACAGATTGGGACAGAATGCCAGCCGCACCCCACCATCAAAGATCCGCAGTACTGTCTCCGGGGATCTTGACTGACTCAGAGATCCCGATTTGTGTTGAAACCACTGCCTAGGAAGGCACCACTGGAGGGTCCTCATATGCCATCATTGGAATCATAGCCTAAATGTCAAGAATCCTCGGAGGAGGCAGGTAGGCTCAATTTACTGTAGTGTCTAGTACTACCCCTATGAACAGTGTGCGCTGTGGGGGCTCGAGGTGCGATATGAGAATGTTGATAGTAAGACCAGGTTGAACAACAACTGTGCTGTGTGGGGCGATTTTAGCGGTACCGGTCCAAGCCTGAAGATCGTGAGTGGCTTCGTGTGAAAATTCTGGAGGAAGGCCTACCACTTCATCGACCCCTGTATGTCGTCATAGTCCGAAAGTCTTTGCTGCGAGGTTCCCCGCTTTCCGACGGCTACGAAGGACTGCTGACCTGACTGTCGCCCTGTCTTGGACCCCCTTTGATGATTTGTATGGCGAGACGATAGTCGGGTCTTCTGGCGACATCATCGATATTTCAGTTAAGTATGAGTGGAGCGTCTCCCAGTCCATATTTTTTGGGTATCCCTTGGGATCTTTGATTTGGGACTTGCAAGCTCCAAAGCGAGGGACTCTTGTATTCGCGAGGCTATCGTATTCGATATTCCCTTGAAGTTTGAAGCTAGACTAGTGAGCGGAGATGCCTGGTCTTAGCAGACTTGGAAAGATATTTTGATGTGGTTGTATAGGGATTCCCGATTGGAGGACTCGTGTCCGGTGCCTCCAATTGGAACTCCGACCTATGAGCTCTATTTGAAACATGGCGTGGGCCCCATCACGTATAATGAAGTGTGGATTCGCTACACTAGAAAGGACGGTGTCCTAAAATGGCCCCAATATGATAGTTATGACATGGAGATTTTAGATAATTTGGAAGTTAAACTCTTTAAGAAAAAAGCCCGGCCGGCGATGTTTGACTCTTTCCGCCTCTGGCGAAAGGAAGCCAAACAGAAAGAAATTAAATTAGCGAAGAGAAATAAAAGAGAGAAGGGTATCTCGATAATGCAGGCTGCTATACAGTTTACAGATAACGAAGAAGAACAAGCGAGTGAGCAGTTGCAAAAGCAACGTAAAATGGCAATTGATAAATGTTATCCAGCTTTGCCACCTCATCAGCAAGGTGCAGCGAAGGACCTTGAGAAAGATCCTTTGATGTCACATGTGTTGAGTTCTCCAACCCCTTATGTGCAGAGTGCTACAGCACCTCCGCAAACTTTAGTTGCGAATCCTCCAGTTGCTTTGCCTCCTGTTATTGCACAGCCGCCAGCTCCTCTTCAGTTGGCTCCTATTCCTTTGGTGCAGCCTTCTCAAGGGCCGCCGACTTTGCTACCTGCTCCGCCTCCAATTCCTACTACTTTGTCACCTGTATTTTTTACTTACTCCGATACTCCTTCTGATACTGCTTCTACGTATACTCTGCCTCATTCTGTCTTTCCCCCTGTTCTTGCAACAGCTTCTCCTTCTGTTCGACAGAGAATGACTGATACTGTTACGGGTCTTTTGTCTCCTTTCTTTGGGTCATTGAGTATGACCCCTGTTTCAGCGCGAAAACAGTTGCGTAGCCAGTTGCCTGGTCCCGAAGAGCGGGAAGTATTGGATCATTTAGCCCGTAAATGGGTTACTAATTCTTTAAGATATACTTTAGAGTCTGTTATGGATGTCTTCCGTCAATGGGAAGCACCGAAGCAGAGGTATGTTTTTGATAAGATGTATACTTTCCTTCATGAAGAATGGGAAGATGGCGATTTGGGGCAGACTCCTTCTGAGTTGTTCCGTGTACAGTCTGAGTTTGCAAAGGGAACTACAGTGGGTCTCAACGTTGAGAGAGCAGTTGCGACGTTGCTTTCGTTTAGGAGCGAGTCTACTTCTCAGCCGTTGTTTGAGCCTGATCCTTCTGTTAGGAGAAAAGTACGACAGTATCCAATGAGAGAGGTTCCTCCGGTGTGGAAGGTAGCAGTTCAGGCCAATGCTCAGGCTGGTATTGTAGCTGCACGGCTCATTTTCAGCGTGTTTGGGTACATGTTCCATGGAAGCGAGCTGAAGTTTTAGCTCCTAAGCAGACTTTGCCTGATCCTCGTAAAAATCCTGCAGGGTACTATAAGGAATTATCACAGACTGCAGACTCATGTGTTATGAATCTAGCCGATATAGACATGTTGTTTGGAAATGTGGTTCCTCAGCCTTTATGGGGATTGATTCGTCATACGGATCATGCGCAAGAGTTAGGTGATACATGGAATAATATTGGTACCGCCGGTGGTCGACAAGATGGTGGTGCTAAACCTGAGCCTTTAGTTGCTGAACACCCTGGTAGAATTATTAATTATATGAAGACTTTGATGCCTGCTATGCGAGTAAACTGGGATAAATTGTCTGCATGTAAGCAGAAGAAAGATGAAAGTGTGTCTGATTTCTTCACTAGGTTTGAAGAGACGTTTATAGACCATAGTGGTCAGGACATGAGTACGGAAGGTGGCCAACGATTGTTTGTAGATAAGTTTGTGCATAACTTGCTTCCCGAGTTGTGTACTAAGTTGAAGGATTCTGAGAGTTCTTGGGCTGTTTCTTCGTCGGCGCAGATATTGGCTACTGCACAATATTATGAGAATAGGGATAAGGATGAGAAAGATAGATCAAACAAGAAGACTAAAGAGTTGAAGACGAAGGTTCTTCTGCAGCAAGCTTATCCGCCTTGTAGGAATCAGCGAGATTATCAGCAACCTCAACAGTTTCAGAGAAACTCGCAAAGGTTCGAGTCTTCTCAACCGCGTTTTCCTGTAGGCACTAATCAGTGTGCTTATTGTAAAGAAGAGGGTCACTTCAAGAATAGTTGTCCGGTTCTGTTACAGCGCACGAATGGTGCTACTGGTGTGAGAGGTCGAGGTGTTCAGCAAGCTCCTAGAGGTAGAGGACGTGGTGTGTTCCCCCAGAGCGCACGTTCCTTTCCTCCACAGAATACGATGAACTGTTATGACCAACAGAATGGTGCGTCTGGTAGGACAACTCAGTACTATGTGGACGACTATTATGTCGAAGGTGAGAATATCGACGGTAATGATTGCTAGGACAGCCATAGACAAAGAGAGGGAGTTGTTTCAGTTCCAGTAGATCAGAGTGGACCTTACGTTAAAGTGATTACATCAGGTGTGTCAGAGCCTTTTCTGTTGGATACTGGTGCTGCAAAGAGTTGTATCATGCACTCTAAACTCCCTGGCGCACCTTTGTCTGGCTTGACGAATGTTTCAGTAGGTTTTTCTGGTGCCCCAGTTAGTAATCCGATTTCTAGTCCTTTGTCTCTTTCTGTTGGACCTTGAATTTGAAGCACCCCTTATTCTGACGACAGGTTGTGGTGAGAATTTGTTGGGATTAGATTTGTTTAAAAGATTGTATGTGACACTACATTGTTCTCCTTCAGGAGTACAGCTTACATTGGGTAAGAGAGTGATCTTTCCGATGTATTTATCTTTAAGATCGACTTCCAGCAGAATTGTCTTCTCTTCCTGATTCTCTTTGGGCTACTGGTCCTAATTATGTGGGTCTTTTGGAGATTCCGCCGTATGTTGTGACGCTGAAAGCGAATGCTAGATTGCCACGTATTCCCCAATATCGGATTTCTAGTGATGGTGAAAGAGCACTTTTAGCGATCATCTATGATCTGATTGAGAAAGGTGTGATCGAAGAAACGAGAGGTAATGTGTGCAATAGTCCGGTTTTCCCTGTTCTGAAACGTACTGATTCTTCTCAGCCGCCTGTGTATAGGTTTGTGATCGATCTTCGCGAGGTGAATAAGATTGTAGTTCCACAATTTCCTGTTGTTCCAGATATCACTGCTTTACTGACTATGATTCCGGCTTCAGCCACGTGGTTTTCGGTGATTGATTTGAAGAATGGTTTCTTCAGCATCCCGATTGCCGAGGAGAGTAGAGATATTTTTGGCTTCTCTTTAGGAGGCCGAAGTTTCCGGTTTAAGTGCGCTCCTCAAGGCTATTGTGAGTCCGTCGATCGATAGTCAGGCTTTGAAAACACAGCTTGATACAATTGTCTTACCTGATGGTGCTGCTCTTATTCAGTATGTCGACGATTTGTTAGTTGTTGCTGATAATGAGGAGATTTGTAAAGAAGCAACTTTGTCGTTGTTGCGTCACTTGTCTGATTTCCACCATAAAGTGTCACTTTTGAAGTTGCAGTATTGTCGACAAGAAGTGACCTACTTAGGTCATCTCTTATCGAAGGAGGGAAGAAGATTGACCCCAGAAAGAATTCAAGCAATTGCGAAAATGAGTGTGCCAACTACACAGAGAGCAGTGCGTGCTTTCTTGGGTATTACTTCATACTGTAGACAGTGGATTCCAAATTTTTCGCTTCTTGCGAAACCTTTGTTAGCACATCGAGAAGACCGTCAACAAACAGCTGGCCGCCTTCCTCGAGAAGAATGGATCCCTCGACCCATCCCAGTCAGGCTTCCAGGCCAACCAGAGCACCGAGACCGCCCTCATCGCTGCCACCGATGACATCCGAGCCCTGATGGACAACGGAGAAACAGCGGCCCTCATCCTCCTAGACCTCTCCGCGGCATTCAACACTGTCTGCCACCGCACCCTAGTGCAGCGCCTCAGCAACGTCGGAATCCAGGAGAAGGCTCTGGAATGGATCATCTCCTTCCTCGCTGGAAGAACACAGAGAGTCCGCCTACCACCGTACAAGTCAGAGGCCACCGAAGTCATCTGCGGCGTCCCTCAAGGATCGTCGCTGAGCCCCACCCTCTTCAACGTCTACATGAGCCCCCTCGCGGCCATCGCACGCCAACACAACCTCAACATCATCTCCTACGCTGACGACACCCAGCTGATCCTCTCCCTGACCAACGACCCCGCCGCCGCCAGAGCCAACCTTCACGAAGGGATGAAAGACGTAGCCGAGTGGATGACGACCAGCCGCCTGAAACTGAACTCAGACAAGACGGAAGTCCTCATCCTGGGTTCCTCGCCCTCCGCCTGGGACGACTCCTGGTGGCCCCCCGCCCTGGGCACCGCACCCAAACCGACAGACCACGCACGCAACCTGTGCTTCATCTTGGACTCCTCCCTCACCATGACCAGACAAGTCAACGCCGTCTCCTCGTCATGCTTCAACATCCTGCGCATGCTACGGAAGATCTTCCGGTGGATCCCCACCGAGACCAGGAAGACGGTCACCCAGGCCCTCGTCACTAGCCGACTGGACTACGGCAACGCCCTCCACGCCGGAACCACCGCGAAGCTCCAGAAGAGACTCCAGCGGATCCAGAACGCCTCAGCCAGACTCATCCTCGACATCCCACGACACAGCCACATCTCCGGACATCTGAGAGACCTGCATTGGCTCCCCGTCAACAAAAGAATCACCTTCCGTCTCCTCACCCACGCACACAAAGCCCTACATGATCAAGGCCCGAGCTACCTCAACAACCGCGTCAACTTCTACACTCCCAAACGTCAACTCCGATCAGCCAGTCACGCCCTCGCCGCCGTCTCCTGCATCCGAAGAACGACTACAGGAGGAAGGTCCTTCTCCTACCTGGCCGCCAAGACCTGGATCTCCCTCCCGACCGACCTGCGCCTGACCCAAGACCACCTCTCGTTCAGGAAGAAGCTCAAGACCTGGCTCTTCAAGCAGTAGCAGCACCCCCCCCCCCCAAGCGCCTTGAGACCCTCCGGGTAAGTAGTGCGCTCTATAAATATCTGTGATTGATTGATTGATTGACTTATTGTCAAGGATACTCCGAATCCTATTCCTTGGTCTGACGAATGCCAGAAGAGTTTTTCAGAATTGCGTGATGCGTTGTGTTCGGCTCCTGTGTTTGGTACTCCCGACTACAGTAAGCCTTTTTCACTCTATGTCCACGAGAGAGAGGGATGTGCATTGTCAGTTTTGACACAGCAGTTCGGCGATAAACAACGTCCATGTGCGTATTTCCCGTCGACTTTGGATCCGGTAGCTAGATCATTGCCGAGTTGTTTGAGAGCTACAGCAGCAGCGGCTATTTCTATTCGACAGTCTGCTGGTTTGGTGATGGATAATACGCTGGTTGTAATGGTTCCACATACAGTAGATACCTTGTTGAACAGGACAAAGCCACAGCACTTAACTAGTGCTCGATTGTCAGGTTACGAGTTGACACTCTTAGCGAGTCATGTGCACATAAAGAGATGCAATACGTTGAATCCAGCTACGTTGTTGGCGATTTCAGTAGAAACAGATGTTTCTGAACAGCATGATTGCTTTCTTAGGACAGAGGAGGAAACGAAAGGGAGAATAGATCTTAGGGACACTCCTCTTTCAAAGTGTGATGGTACCTTATGGGTAGATGGTTCATGCTTCAAGCTTCCGAATGGTGATACGACTGCGGCATATGCTGTTACGACTTTGCATACGATTGTTGAAGCTGCACGTATCCCACATAATTTGGCTCAAGAAGCAGAGTTGATTGCATTGACAAGAGCGTGTGTGTTGTCGAAAGGGAAACGAGTGACTGTATATACTGACAGCCAGTATGCGTTTGGAGTGGCTCATAGTTTTGGTCGTTTGTGGAAAGAGCGTGGGTTCCTGACTTCGCATGGAACGAAAATTCAGCATGGTCAGTTGGTGAATGAACTTCTTGAGTTACTTACTTTGCCATTGCAAGTTGCGACCGTGAAATGTAGTGCACATAAGAAGGTTACTGATGATGTTGGTCGTGGTAATGCGTTTGCGGATGAAGTTGCGAAAGAAACAGTGAAAGAAACGGCGAGAGATGTGATGAGTTGAAAGTATGTTGCGGGTCCGGCGAGATGGGTTCCGGATAGAAGTATGTGTGAAGATACGATAGAGAGTGTGAAGTCAATTCAAGCTGAAGCTACAGAGAAAGAGTTGAGCGAATGGAGAGAGAGTATGGGTAAATTGGGACTCGAATGGTTGTTGGATTGAGTTGTCAGAGCATCAGCGATGGTTGTTACCTGATGCGTATGTACTTGTAGTGGTTAGTATGGCACATGGAATGGCTCATATCAGTGTGAAAGGGATTTGTAAGTTGTTGGCTCCAGTATGGCAAAATGCTGGAATTCCGAAGTGTGCAGAGAATGTGGTCAAGAATTGTATGGTTTGCATGATGTATAATCCTGGTAAGGGAACTCCAACTCCAGCTTGTCATTTTGCGCCTCCGACGTATCCGTTCGAGGTTTTGCAATTAGATTTTATCCACATGGAGAGGTGCAACAACTTGAAATACGTACTCATGGTTGTTTGTGCCTTTTCGAGATGGGTAGAAGCATATCTCCTGAAAGATAATACTGCCTTGTCCACAGCTAAAGCCCTCGTTAAGGAATTTTTCCCTAGGTATGGTTTGCGGAGAATGGTGTGGAGTGACAATGGGAGTGAATTTGTGGGTCAAGTGATGAAGAGAGTATGTGATGGATTAGGTATTCGACAAAAGTTTCACGCTGCAAATCACCCCCAATCAGCTGATCTGGTAGAATGCTGTAATGGCACTCTTAAGCTGAAATTGGCCAAGATTCAGGCGAGCTCTGGTCTACAATGGCCCGATGCTTTGCCATTAGCACGTTTGTCAACTAGGATGACTGTACATTCTCGAGTGGGACTTAGTCCATATGAAATCGTCTTTGGTCGCCCGGCAAATATATGGGGAGTGCCGAGGCCGACCAAATTCAGTGAAATAGAACATCCTGTATTGCTTGACTATCTGTATGATTTGACGGCTAAATTGTGTGTCTTACACCAACAGGTTCATGATACATTGCTACAAGCATCTGATAATCTGGGACACACCATCTATCCTGGTTCCTGGTCAAGAATTTTCAGCGGACCAAGAACCATCAGCCCCGCTTGACCGGACCCTACTTGGTGCTATTATCTACGCGATCTGCAGTGCGAGTGCACGGTAAAAAGAACTGGATCCACGGCGTACATTGTAAGAGGGCCCCTTTGCTACTGCCGTACGATCGGTGGGTCCAGGAAGGTATTCCAGACTCTGAAAGTGAAACCGTGCCTCGTTTTCTGCCTTTTAGCAATGCACGTTTAATTGGGACAAATTCTGAGCATGAAAGTGACGATCTTCTGCAAGAAGCTGTGCCTCCGTCAATTCGCTTGGACACTTCTGAACCTGAACTTTTGTTTCGTGATCAGACATTGCCTGATAAAGGCCGTTATAATTTGCGACCGAGAGTCGTTGGACTGATAAAGTGAAATTCTTTTCTTTGCTATTTTTTAAGTTAAGCTCTCCCATCTGAGAAACTGTTTTGACCGATTTTTGTTTTTCGAACCGCCATCCGGGTTCAGCTGTAGGGTCGCGGTATAAAGACTCAGAGCGTACTGCCGTGTAGACACAAGGTCGACGTTTCTGGTTCCGTCTAGGGTGTTCTCTAGGACATTTAGAGGTACACTGAACGAATCGAACCAACTGCCGCGAACAGCACGGTTAGAGGATGGAGTTTTTCGAGATGGAGAGACCTGTTGAAAGAATGAGCTTTAAGAGCAAAATGTGTAAAATTATGAGTAGAAAGTGTTTCTTAATATTATGTCTTTTTATGCTACTTAGTCTGATGATGTTTGTGATGGGATATATTATATTCTCTTTTCAAGTGACGTTTGCACTCACTACACAACCTATGCCTTCTTCTACTGTGTCTTTGCATTCTTTTCACCCTTTGCCTGAACACGAGTCCATTAGGAGATTGGAATTCGTTAATAAATCTTTTGTTCAGCTTTTGCACCAACACCAGCTAGTAGTGAACACAACTAATTGTTGGGTGTGTGGCCTTATGCCTCATACTACCGATAAAGGTATTCCTTATCTGGTTTTGCCTTTTAGTTACAATGGTTCTGTGCGGGCATACAGAACGATGTTAATCTATGCTCGTGAAGTCTACCCCCTACGTTCTGTGAAAGACAATCCAAAGAATAGTGCTCTAGTTAAGCAGATATGATTAGAGGAATTGATTCCTTTGAGACTATCCCGAGAGATGAGACACTAGCGTATATTGGATGGAACGTGACTGGATATGGAGTTAGTCTGAGTGAGAACCAGCGAGCGAAAAGATCCTCTCCGATTTGGATCGTACCCCATCAGGGTCATTTCTGTCTGCAAGGTAATGGCAAGAATCCGAGAGCTCAGTTAGGGAAGAGTGTTTGCACTGAGACGTATGTTTTTGCGTCCCAGACTTCCCCATCATTTTTAGCAGCTAAGGGTACCCATTTTGTCTGTTACGATAGAGCGTACACATGGTTGCCCCCTGATTTCTCGGGCACATGTTTTCTCTCGTTACTGTTGCCTCCAACGTATACAGCTGCAGCAGATTACCAAAAGTCGAGAGTTTTTAGAGGTGTATTCAGTAAAGAAGATACTGCTGGACAAGAATTAGGAGATTTCATGAAGGGTTTTCTGCCGTTTTGGGGACCTTTGGTCAACAGCAGGAACATCCGACAACTGACGAGAGTGGTTGAGTCCACCATAGTCGAAACTGCCGGAGACCCTTAGTAACTAGACTGCTGAGCTCCAGTCGGATCGTCTTATGACTCTTCAGAACAGAGTTGCGTTAGACGTCATACTTGCAGATAGAGGAGGGGTATGTAAATTGATTCAATCGAGCTGCTGCTTTTTCATTCCAGACAACGCTCCGACAGTGTACCAAGCCATTTCCAAGCTACATAAGATCTCCGAGTCTGTACATGTGGACGAAGGAGATTGGTCATTAACGGGATGGATTTGGGGATTGTTATCCACCTGGGGATGGAAGATTCTGATGATCATTGGGATGGTTTTAGCAACCCTTTTCCTGTTCTGTCTTTGCGTACAGAGTGCTCCTGATGTGTGACTTTTGTGCTACTTCGTGTGCGAGGAGACCTGTCCAGAGAGAGCTACTAAGTACTAGGATGATGCTACAGCAACATCTGGATGATCTGATGAATATAGACCTGGATTCAGACTGACGTGAGTTTAGGTTATTGCCTATGTAAGGGCAAAAGGAGGGTCTGAGGTTCCGTGATTCTGAACCCGTTCTATAAAGGTCGTCGTATTGTGACGATTTTGGTATCAGCGAACCGCAAACGACGAGAGCGGCAAGTATGAGTGTTTCCGTCATGTTTGATTGATGGATTCACTGTGTGTTTAGGGATTTCGTTCCGAACCTTTGTGTTCCATTTTGTGTACGGCAGCCATTTTGTGGTTGCCCTCACATAGGCCGATGACTACGGCCGAGCGAGTCTTTGGGACACGTACATCTTTAGCTGACTTCTGTGAGACCTGAGTGAACTGACTAACCTTGTTGAGCCAGTTCCTTGTTCGGCATCTGGTCAAGATAGAGATCAAAGAGCAGGACATTGTTGAGTTTATGGTACACGCACACACCCTTCTATCTTGCTTCTCATCTGTTTCTCATCTGTTTCTTTTCCTTATGGCCTATTTATGGTTTGGGTTGAGGTCCTTTTATTATGGGTTCGTCCGGCCTGTCCGAGCAAGAATGTTGGGTTTTCCCTTGTAATTGATGGTGGGCTGGACAACTGAAAAGTGGGCTTGTCGTAATGTGATACCTTTTCCAATGTCACTTGTGATTGGATAGTTTATAAATAATTGGTCAGGAATGTGATTTTTGGCATAAAAGACGATGTCTGGCATTATAAAATTGTGCAGTCTCTAGCGAACCATCGTGTCGTGCTTCGTAGACCTCTGTTCCTTGTTGCAGCCAAAAAATTTGATCTTTGACGTCACCAAGAAGTATCCTGTGTCTCTGTATGCCAAGACAGGTGAACTCGAAGACATCGGGCATTTCCCCAGGCGCCATAGGGTTCTAAAACCCGGTTCTTCAAGGGTTGGAAACGGTGAATACTCCTGCTCCTGTCTAGGAGGTATGGGCTGTGGCGGAGCAGGTGGTAGAACTGGATCTGGTGGTAGAACTGGATCTGGTACCAACTCCAGAGCCGGACATCCAGGTGGAGTCGCAGCCCTTAGTCTCGAAGGAGATGCCAGCGCAACACCCAGAGATAGAACTGGAGACACATCATCTTTACCTTCATGAGTCCTCCGACTCAGGGACACAGTTTTCGGCACGGCATACTTCGAAGAACGGCACAGGGAACCATGGGGCCGCTTCTTATGCGTTTCCTTTTACACAGCTTTGAAGAGTGGAGAGCTGGTGAAACACCAATACAGTTGTCGTGAGGATCAGTGATTGTGATTCGACCCTCAAATTACCTGCAAGACCTGAATCCAGACTTTCTCAGTGGTGACATTCATTGCTTTTCCCTGGAAACAAATTTTACAAAGCCGAATACTTTGGAGACCCTAGAAAAAAAACATTATGAGTCGAAGGCCCGGAAAAAAGGGAACTGAAGTTAGCATGCCGCTGAGTGCTTCTTATGGCTCGGATGACGTCACACGGCGACACGTTTGGAGCTGTGGTATTATGACTTCCTGATCGACGTGGGAGAGCTGTAAAGAACAGTTACTGTGGAATGCTGACACCCTGGGGATATTCAAAAGGTGAGGAATCCACAAATAGAAGTATCCGTCAGAATCCAAACTGTTCAGAACCAAGCAACATGTCTTATTTATGAACAGCCTAGAAACTGACAAATCACTCCACTTGTGAGAGACCTTCACTGGCTCCCTTTGGAGCACAGGATCATGAAATACATCCAGAGTCCGAAACTTCACTCTTCCTCCCAGAATCTCCTGCCCATCCCCAAATATATGAAGAAAAGGATGAGTAGCGTTCGATTCCTCGTGCATGCTTTGCTGATTTGGAATTCTTTCTCCCCCTACCATATGCCTGTCTCTGTATTACTCGAAGTTTAGACAGCCGCTAAAGACTTGGCTATTTCGACAAGCGTATATGCTAGTGTAATCTCTCTCCTTAAGTCTTCGATTGTGTTACCTTTTCTGCACCTCAGCACCAAGAAAACCTTGTGGTGTACGTACG
Organism: Lissotriton vulgaris; assembly: GCF_964263255.1. Lineage (NCBI taxonomy): Eukaryota > Metazoa > Chordata > Amphibia > Caudata > Salamandridae > Lissotriton > Lissotriton vulgaris. Next base: position 268,778,271 of record NC_141685.1, read on the forward strand.
CAAACAAGTTCCTCTGACACATAATCATGGTGTGCCCTGGATGACTCTGTATCTTTGCCTGTTGTTTCGGAATGGCGATTCTCCACACCAACAATGGTAATAAATGGTATATTTACGCTGCGCATATGTGTGTATTTTCCACTCTCTGCTCCTGGCCTCCGAGCCCATGCAGGGGAGGTGTGTTGTATCGCCAGAGCAGCTGACAGATTTAATTACCTCAAACTAATCTCAACGGGATCCACAACTCGTTTCAGCCATAAGTTGTCTTGTTCACGATCATGGCATCAAGCAAAAGTAACGGCTGTAAACAAAGTGAACATAAGCATAAACAAAAGACTAACAGAAAGCACTCTAACTCAATTCCACAAATACCTACAGTTGCGGCATGCACTTGGTCACTACCATGCATGTTTATTGGGTTTGCTAGATTTTAGTCCTCTGGAGGTGCGATTGTTGATGGGGGAGAACTGGGTATCTCCCAGATGTATTGTACCCTTGTTTGTAATGCCCCAGAGATATTATACCCACTCAGACATAAATAGGAAAGATGGGTTCGGGACATGGAGGAAGGGAAGTGGCATGAGGCATGCATGGCTCCCCTGGTGTTTGCGATATCTGCGAGACTCTGAATAATTTGAATACACTACCTACACCTAACCGACATGCCACCTCAATGACTGCCATGCAGGTATTCTCTGTGAGCCCAGCTGCATTTGATGTTTGTGCCCCATAGCAAACTTTTTCCATATGTTCTGGCAATGTCCTGAGATTGCCCAGTACTGGGCCCAAATAGGTGCTGCCGTTTCTGTGATTTTAGACAGGCCTCTCACATTAACCTCGAAGGTGGCCCTTCTGATTCTTATGGACAAGTTTAGGGGTGTGAGGGGCGGGGGGATAGGACACCGGTGTGGTTGGCTGCACTGGTAGCCAAGAGAGAAACTGTGTGTTCCTGAAAATTGCCACAGCTGCCCAGTTTGAAAATGTGGCAATTTGGCATGGACTGGTGTGTCGAACAAGAAGAAATGATTTATACTGGCATGGGTGGTGTTCAGAAATTCAGTAAAACTTGGGGCAAGTGGTGGGAATATTATGGCCTGTATTCGGCATCGGTAACTGAACCCGAGAATGGTGTTTTACCTGTATAATTTAACTCAACCGGGGTGGGTGAGATGGGGCATAGATCAAAATGTAATGTTTAATCTTATGTTGTTACACTCAATAAAATCAATACAATTGGTTTATAAAAAAAACACTCCAAAAGGGGCTCCATCTTGGAGTGCAGTACCCGTATATAATCAACTAGACAATAATTGATTTTTTCACCACATATAACAGATAATGGAGCTTCCAGGCAGGTTAGTAGAATGTTTACAGAAAAATTGGCATATGCTGAAGTAAGTTTCTATCAAGAGGGATGTGGTATGAAAAACACCCAGAATAATATATAGGAGAAGTATATCCCTAAGAGACCAGCTCATGCACAGTGAATTCACAGAGAAACGATTGTTAAAAAACGCAACACCTGCATAAACAGGGGGAACACCAAGAAATATCCAGTCCCAGACCTGAAACACAATCCACCCATTAAAAAATGCATTCTAGAACATATGATGGAAATTGATAACAAAGACGAACATGTTCCTGTTGCAGGTCACTTTGCAGGTCATCATTACAGCAATAGAAAATTGCTCAGATACTATGCTATTGAACAAATTAGAATTGGCTCTAGAGGAGGTAACAGAGTGTTAAAGCTAAGAAGGAAAGAATCCAAGTACTATACTTGGAAACCAAAATTTCACTAGGATTGAACAGTGAAGAAGAACTGAGGTTTCACATTGGTGATTGATACATGATGGGGTATTTTCAACTTGTGTTCTCTAAAATGTAAGTTGTTATAGAGGCTGTATATTGTATAATATATTTCCAAGTATTTTTTATCTCATGCGAATTGATACAAAATTAAAGTGTGGGAAGGCTTGAAATTAATGAGAAATCTTAAAAGCCATAAATCTTGTGACATCTTGTTATATTATATATCCAAGTTGGAAACAGCTCATGTAAATCACCAAACAAGTTCAGTGTTCTATATATATATATGCATCGATATTCCAATAGCACCAATGTCTTCTGGATTTTCTAAGGATTATTGCCTTTTATCCATGCCGGTATCATATGAAGTTGTGCCCAAAGTATCGTCAGTCTGACCGTGGTATATATTATTAACAAGAGGTCACGAGATTCTTGGCTTTCAAATTTCACATTCGTAGATTGCTTTGCTGATCTTGGTGATCGGATTCACAACCCTGATGAAGTCCATCTATTGGACAAAACACGTTGGCTAGGCATTATACTTCTGATTGGAAATAAAAATAAAGATTATATGAAGAAAAGAAATTTCAAGACTCCCCACGCTTTAATTTTGTTTCTATTCGCATGAATTTGATATCGTTTATAATTTATATAAATGTACTATATTTGATTATATGCTCCTTTTCATTATATCTTTATTCTTAGAGAAGATTCTTCTTGTACAGTGTGACTTCTATAGCAGTTGGGATACGAAAAGTGGAGCATTACGATTTAAACACTTATGGGAACTAATATACTGGTGCATCCATTTAAGCCCACACTGCGGTTTCTTTTAAAAAAAAATCGTTTTTATCTCACTACATGAAGGGGGAGGAGTTCTTGTCGGTGGAGGCGAGATAAGATATAGCCGGCTGGTTTACATCTCCTATTATTTTATTCATTACCAGCAGGACAGGACTCCACGGTGCCGGCAGATACACGTAAATCTTAAATTATTGTATGCCCAATATGGGCATAATTTTGTTACATATATTATGTTCTATAAATTAGAGGACTGCTAAGAGTTATTTATTTGATTGATATTTGTTGTGCATTCCTGGGGAGCACATAACTGTGGAACCTATTGGGTGACAGAAACATTATGTGTTTTGAATCTCATGGATTTTATCCTGATGTTATGGAATTTTAAAGGAATCTATTGTTCTGTATTTCTGGTGAATACATATGGTTTTGTATTTTTGGTGAGCACATACCATGGAACTCATTTGGACCATGACATATTTGTGTGTTTAGGAATTTAGAGATTCTTACAGATGTCTGGCAATTACATACAGAAGTATTGCATGACCTAACTTTCTCTTTGAACCTGTGGCATGTGGAGAAAGAAGCAACAATTGTATATTTGACAATATATACGGATACGTCTCTCTAAGATGGCGCTATCGTAGGATGCATCTGTTAGTTTTATGTTTTTGTTAATGTCCACATTGTATATAGTTGTCACTTTTATTTGATTCCATGATAGTGAAACAGATCGGTTATAGTCGAAATGCACCATGAGCCATTAAGTCAAATAAAACTACCTGCACACAGAATATTCAGAGCGCATGTTTTTCCTGTTGGGATTAAGTTAGAGGCAAATGGATTTGTTGAAAGTTCTGCTGAAGCAACGTGCCACCCATGCATGGAGTTGGTGTGTTACATATGAAAAATATTACTTACCCTGTAAGAATCTGTTTGCGGCATGTAGTGCTGTTGAATCACATGCTGTGTGTGCATACTCCTGCCATCTAGTGTTGGGTACGGATGTGTGCATCTTTTTTTTTTGTTTTTTCGAAGATGTCTTCGAGTCACAAGGTATAATGACTTCCCCTATTAATCTTAATGCTCATGGCATCAGCACCATATTTAAGATTGTTTTTCCGCATGGCGGGTGCGGGAGGAATGGAGCCCAGAGATACACAAGAAGATGTCCATGCAAGAATAAAGGTAAAGATATAAAACCAGAAATGGAAATAGTGGGGGAGGAGGAACAGTGTAGGCAATTGTCCCTGACCAGTTCCTGCTTAGGGTATTGCCTAAGGACTGCAGGTGTCGGTATTTGGAGACGAAGAATTGGCATTTTGGGTTTTCGGCTGTGGCGTAGAGATGTACTTAGGGAAAACCCCAACAGCGGAAATACAGAATTAGGACTGCTTATTGGAGTTTCAACTTGTGTACTTATAGCTGCATCATGCGGAGCAGGTCTGCAAAGTTGTTGAGCCAGCATGGATAACTGTGGTTAGTGAGTCCCACCTTGCTTCTAGAGATATTACATGGCATTCATTTTCTCTGTGCAATTGAGGACTACCTTGTTATGGATGTGAGATGAAAGCACTGAGTGCTAGTTAGGTGGCCAATAACTCATGGTAGTTGATGTGGAGACAGTAGCGGGTGGCAGGGAACAAAGGTTGGTGGGGTGGGGGGGAATGAGGTTGCGTGGGGGCATTACAAAAGAAAAACTTACTTACATTCTCGTTGTGATTGGTTTGAGCACCGCAGCTTGGTGCTCGGACAGGACCTGGGAGGGTTTGCATGTTTCTCACCAAGCTATGTAATGCATCCCGGTGAGAAACATGTAAAGTGCATAGGACTGCTTGGCTGGCCCGAGGCGGCCGTCCAAGCAGTCCTGCGCACTTTATAGTGTGCAGCAATCACTCCTTCTCCCGAACGTCACAGGAACCCAGCCCAACCTAGCTGGAAAAAAAATGTATAATAAAAGAGATCACTTCTGTTATTATCATTTTTTTTTTTTTGCACTGCTGCACGAGCAGTGGGGCAACGCTCTTCTGCCTTAGCGGAGTAGCCGCCACTATGTGGAGACGCTTGGTGAGGCGCCCATAGACTCTTGACAGTGAGCTTGAGCAAGTGTACCTCCCCACCCCCACCCAGAGAGGGAAGAGTCAGTTGTGACGGTCACCAGTGGAATTGGGGCGAGAAAGGGCCGTCCCTGAAACAGGTTGCTGATTTCATACCACTGCATTGAGCGATGAGTACAGCCCAAGAACAACACTAGAGCCTCTCAGTGACCATCTGCTTGTGACCACTGTGCTGCAAAGCACTGCTGCAACAGGCGCATATGTAACCTGGTATGAAAAACTATGGCAATGAAAGAAGCCATTGTGTCGAGTAGGCTCATGACTGTTCTGACTTTTACAGGACGATCTGGCTGAAAAAGTGTGCAACGTTGGGAAGGCTTAACTCTTGCTAGACTGGTGAACGCTTTCCCAAATAAAGAGTTGAGGACTGGCCCCAAGAACGGGTGGGTGTGTAGAGGCTGGAAGTGCAATTTTGTGGCATTGAGAGTGAACCTAGGTGTGAGCTAAGCACCGGAGCTGATTACACTCTTGATAAGCCAGTTGTCGAGGTGCGGAACACATGGATGTCAGTGTCTGAGGTGCGTTTCCAAGACTGCAAGACATTTGATGAACACTTTAAGCGTGGTGGTGACCCCAGAAGGCAGCACTTTGAATTGATAATGCTGACCACTTATTATGAACCGGAGAAACGTGCAGTGAGCAGTGTAGGAAGATGGCTCTGTATATGGTATACCACTAAGTGGTTATATCGTGCAGAGAGTCCAAAAATTCCCCCAGAAGTGTATAGGGCTCCACGTAAACCCAAAGTGCTCTATTTGTGGTAGTGTATGTGAGCAGCCTTAGGTCTAATACAGAGGAGGATAAGGAATTTATTATGCACACAGTGACTACTAAACAACCCAAAAAGGAGATCCGCACCGATTTTAGAAAGTAAGCTTCTTTCAAGATTTATTTTAAGATCAAGAACTTTACAAAAAGTGGAGTACGTTTTTCAGGAAAAATACTCTACTCTTTAAAAAGTGTACACAATGCAATTTTCACGCTTTGCAATGTTAATCTATAGGAGGAAAACAAGAAGGCAGTTTCACAGGTAAGTAGACGACTTCCGAATTCAGTCTTCGGTGCTGAAAGTCAGCACCCGGAAAGGTTCAAGTTGGGACCAAAGGCGCACCACCAGCAGCACAGGGGCAGCCGGGTGCGGGGGTGACAGTCTAGGTTGGACGCCCAATGTTAAACAATGGAGACTGGGGGTGATTGAAGATGCGCTGCTCCCAGGTGAGTAAAGCGATGTCTAGGGTTGATTTCCTCGATTTAAGGTAAGCACAGGAGAGGCCACAAGGAGCACCAAACTTACACCCACAGCGGCACAGGGGTGGCCGGATGCCAACACAGCGTCGGGCAACCAAAGCTTTTAAATAGAGGAGATTGGTTTTGAACAAAGGCTGCAGGCTCAGGCCAGGAGGCCAGACAAAGAAAACCCACAGCTTCCCAGGTAAGTAGAGATGCTAGGAAACGTAGGGACACTGATGGTAGAGGTCCCCAATGCCAAGGGGCTTCAGGTGCAGAGGTGTCCTTAGGCATCAAAAATCTCTTACCAGGCAGGTCTCGGTCAGGGGGAGTTTTTTATTTATTTGACAGAGTTTTATATAGCGCAAACTTGACCCGAATCAGGTATTAGAGCGCTTTACATAGAATCAGTTGCATTACATGAGGACACATTCATTTGTTTTGTTAGACAGGGGGAGATAAAGTGTTTTGCCCAGAATCACTGGATGTTCAGCGCCATTGCCGAGACTCAAACCAAGTTCCCCAGATTCAAGGTCGACCGCCTAGCCGTTAGGCCAACTCCTTGCCCCTTCAAGAGTCTTCAAGTTGAGACTGCACGTGTCCAGGAGGGGTCCGGCAGGGGTCAGCCCAAGATGGACTGTGGCTCAGAAGCGCTGGGGAACCTGGTCACTTCATGCTCAGGGCGTCAGGTGCATTCCTTAGGGCAGAGTTCTTTTTCTTTGCAGATGTTTTCTTCTGGACAGGTCCGCTGTCCACAGAAGATTAGGAGTCTTTCTTGAAGGCAGGAAGTACTCCCAGGGTTCTGGAGGTCACTAGTCTGCGGGGGGAGTCGTTCTTCATCAGCAGAGTCTTTGAGGGCTGTAGACAGGCTGAAAGGGCTGTGGCCAAGTCCGCTGGTGTCTTCAGGCTTCGCTGTGGCACAGCTCTTCTTGGTAGGTCATCAAAATCAGATCTCAGGGTCAGGGGGATCCACCTAAATACTAGATTTAAGGGCGTAAAAGGGGAGTAACAAGTAGGGACCAATGGGTTCCTTACATGGTGAGTCTACACCCAGTTTAATGCCACGCTCCAGTGGGAGGGGGCATAGCCCTATCCCTGACTAGATAAGTCCCACTACCTTCAAGATGGTGGGCACTGAAAAAATGTTCTTAACTTCGCCTCCAGCACCTGAGTGTGGAGTTGGCGTAGGAGGGCATACCTCGTATTCCATCTTAATTTTCCTACTAGTTCTCACGTCTCAAGTGGGGGTTTGAACCAGGGGCAACCATCTGTTGCTAGCAGCAGAGGCTGGGCTTACATTACAAAGGTAGCCAGGCCTTTGAAGCTCCCCTCTTGAGCACTGTGCTCATTTTATGGGAGGAGGTGTGACACCTCTGCCCAGGATGTGCTTTGTTTCTGGCCTGAGAGAGCATGGGGGCTTGAACCAGGTGTCGGGACACATGTTTGGTGGTGGCAGGCTGCTTAAAGCCAGTCAGAGACCACACCAGGGTTGGTAAGTTTTCAGGGGGCACCTCTGAGGTGCCCTCTAGGTACATACTTCAGTAAATCCCACTCGGGCATCAGTGTGGGTTTGATGACAGGAGTTGTTTGGAAGCCATCATGGTGCTGGGGAACTTGAGTTGTCAACTTTCCAGCCCATGTACTCTCTATGGCTTCACTGGCACTTAAAATATTTAAGAAAAGACTTAGATATTGTAGTGGCATATTTGCTCATGCAGATATGCCCACACCTGAGATATAATGCACCCTGCCTTAGAGCTTGTAAGGCCTGCTAGAGGGGTGACTTACGTATACCTTGGGCAGTGCTGCTTGGACATGGCACACAGGCAGTGTGGACTTTTGTCATTTTTGTCTGCACCAAGGCATGCAGGCTGCAATGGCAGCCAGCATGACTCTGGTGAGGGGTTCCTAGGGGACCCTATTTAGTGCCCATGCTCTAGGTACCAGGGTACCATTTACTAAGGACTTACAGGGGGTATGATACTGCCTCCGTTTTAGGGAAAGAACATTGCTACAGGGAACCTGCAAAGCAGGGACCCAGTACTCTACAGTCAAAGTTGCATCAAAAGCCAGGCAAGAACTATGCAGGCGGGAGGTACCTGCAACAGAAACACACTTTCCCACAAGCGGGGTCAATCGGGATGTGAAAGTAGGCCTCGTTCAGGTCTAAGAATGTCATGAAGCCACCTTGCTGCAGCAGTAGGATGGCATCCTGGAGTGTGAACATATGAAAGTCTTCTGCCAGGATATACCTGTTGAGGGGCCTAAGGTTGAGTTTAGGTTTGAGGGACTCATCATTCTTGGGAATGAGGAAGTAGAGAGAGTACACTCCCTTGCTTTCCTGGTGTGTCGGCACAGACTTTACAACTTCCCTTAAAAGGAGAGGGTCTACTGCGTCTTCAAGGAGGAGCTGGTGTTGATGGGAGAGGGTGTGCTTGTGAGGTTCGGTGTTTGGGGGAGTGGCAGTGAGCTCCAAACAATAACCCTTGTGACTGATGAAGAGGGCCCATTGGTTTGAGGTGATTTCCACCCACCATGAGGAAAAACATTGGAGTCGTCCTCCAACAGGTGTGATGTGGCCTGGTTGGGAGACACACAAGCATGTCACTGCTTTGCTGGGGCACTTCCTTTGGTGGTACCTCCCTTGCCCCTACCCATGGTCTACGGAGGTTGTAGCCTCTGGAAAGAGGTCCAAGTGCTCTCTGTTGAAGGGCAGATTGAGCAAATGCTGCTTCACCTCTGGCCTGAAGCCAGAGACACGCAGCCATGCATGTTGACGTATCGGTGAACTAGAGTTGATACCGTGCATTGCGGTGTCAGCAGCATGAATGGCACACTGGATGGAGGTGTTAGAGGTGAACTTGCCCTCGGAAATGAGATCCTGACCTCTCTTACGGTACTAGTCAGGGAGGTGTTGGAGGAGCTCCTCCATTTCATTCAAGTGCACCCTGTGATAACGAGAAAGCAAGCCAAACAACTTGCAGATGTTTATCGGTCTTCTTGCTCTCCTTGTCTAGCAGAGATGCCTCACCTGTACCCTGAGTGTTTGCGAGCTTAGGGGCGGTGTGAAACACAAATAAATCTGGTTATAACTTTCCATTGATGTACGCAAGGTCCAAGCCATGAATTTTCTATCTACCATCGAGGTGATAACCCTGGCCTTGATCAGCTCCGTACAAATATCCAAAGTGGGCTTCAGCATGCCATTGAGCACGGGGAGATACGCTCATCCACCCAATGCTCCAAGCTGTATCGCCATGAGGAAATTATCATCTTCCGGGGCCTTGAGCATCCCTACTTTACGGTAGGTGGCCTCCCTGTCGGGCCCTGCTGAGGACCTCATGATAAGAGGATGTGTTGTCAGATTGTGATGGCTGTGCAGGATACAGATCAGGGTCTGTTCCTCCAGTCAGAATGTGGTGATGCCTGTGGGGAGTAAGGCAGAGGTTAAATGGCAGTAAAGCTGGGGTGGGGTAGGTGGGGGTGAGGCAAGGCACAGAAGGAGGAGAAGTAGAGAACGAAGGAGAGGACGAGGCGTGGTGCTGAGCTTTTCATGTCTCATACTCATATTAGACACAGGCTCTGGTTGCAAGTTGAGGGCTTCCTCAAAGGTGAGTTTCCCTTTTGGAGAAACAGAGTCCTTGGGTTTAGGTGGCGAGTGAGCAAGGATTGACCAGTTTCAGGGTGGACATGGATACTTTTGTGTCTGGAGTCAAGTTCCTCTTGCAGCTGCTCGAGGGTTCTTGCTCCTCAGAGTTGACAGAAGATAGTGTCCTGGTTTCCAAAAGTTTTGCCACATAGTGTCCGAGCACTTCTGGGGCTGAAGGTTTTGGAGCTGAAGAGAGCTTAAAAGGGCGTCTTCGAACATGGCGCCGAGGGTGCAGTCAGAAGGGAAATCAGAATGTGCTTTGCTGCAGGTAGCTGGCTTGGTGCCGGGTCCGAAGCATGGTGTTAGTGGCAACCATGGTCTTGAAGCAGTAGTGTAACAAAAGGCTTCATGGCTCGATGCCCGACCCCCTCGATGGCGATGCTTGGCCTCGGTTCAGTACATGGTTGAGAGTGAAGGAGGTCGTACTGACCGCAGCCATCTTCGATTTGGTTACCAGCTGTGTGTGAAAGTTCAGCAACCTGTGCGTTGGAGCCTGAGCTGGCCTCGGGCGAGAAGACCTGTGCCTCAGCTGCAGAATTCCCAGGCTGGGGATCGGCTTCGATGTCCCATTCTCTGAAGAGATTCAGAGAGTCGTCGCCTTGTTGCTTCATCATGGAGTCGGATGCAAATCGCCTGCCTCAACGGTATTGAAGAGTCTTTTTGCTGCAGAAGCCAAGACAAGCTTCATAGGAGGACTTCTGGTGCTCCAGGGACAGACAAACATTACACACCTTGTGTAAGTCAACCCATTGGTATTTGGTGCAACATTGTGGGCAGCTTCTTAATGGAGTCCTTTCCATTATGTACAGCGCATTCTTGTGGTTGAACTGTCAGGAAAAAGGGCCCGTGCAGGTCATGGAAGAAGTCCGATGTCGATGAATCGGATGAAAGGAGCTTGATGAACAGAAATGAGAAGGAGAACGCAAATGTACAATACCAATGGGGAAAGACGATCTGAATGGGCCCAAAGATCACATCAAAAGCGTTGCCCCAGAGCTTGGAGAAACACATCCAAACTGGACAGTGGCAAAAAAACACAACATAACAATGGAGCCGATGTCCATGTGCATTACCATTGATAGGTGGAGTCCCTATACCTTGCGACTCAAAGACTTCATCGAAGAACGGCAAGTTGCTAACCTCAAGCTCAACAACAGATTGCAGGAGTACGGAAAGTATGTGCATCTACAGCTACCAATGCTGTGCATAGTAACTAAACCCCTAAGTAAATATACTGTTCACAAAAAACACACTTCACAAGAGTTGCATAATGTGACCACCCAACAATAAATATTTTAATAACACTGAATGCTTTTCATTCTATAACTAGAGCTCCGAGTTAACCAGACTGACATGGGAAAGTGTCACAAAACTATAATTTATCAATAGAGTCTGCCTGCACAATTAAGTTGCATCACTGGGTAAATTGCTATTGAAGGGGAAGGAGTCATGTACCTGGTTTGATGTGTGTACAAAAAAGGGGAGAGGTAATGAGCAGTCGGCTGAGCTGGGACACAGCTCCTCAGAGATGTCTGCCAGGCTATCCCGGAACCCACCACCTGTAAAGAAGGAGAAGTAAATAGGAGAGTCACATCTTCATCATCATACTCTCTCTGCAATCCCTCCACCTCCAAGAACATACCCGGGTAAAAAGGTGGATCATTAAAGAAAAGCAAAACTCTACGTTCCCTTCGGTAACAACCTTTCTTGTGGATACTATCTACCTGCACATTCCTGACCTGTTGAATAATTCAGAAATTTTCCATAGATCTCCCATACCATCGGGGGAGCTGCCTCTATCGCTGTACCGAACAATGTGCTGGAGCGATGTAACGATAGCCATACAGTGCCTACTTTGGTGCACTAACGTCAGAGTTCCATGCCCAGTTTTGCTGTACCCTTCGACTTAGAGGCGAGGAAATGACAGATCAATTGTGGAAGTGCATTGAAACAGCTAGGCTGGAACCTTTTTAAGATGTGGTCTATGATCATCCTTCAGAATGAGGAGGGCGGAATCAGTGAAAAGACTTCAGGTTAATGGCATATCCACAAGAGAGAGTCACTATAAGTAACAAACTTGTACTTCTGATCGATACTTCTACATGCAGATTCCTCACCTATTGAAAAGATTCTATAGTAGTATCTCTATAAAGTTGGAGGGCCTGAAGGAATTGTTAGACGTGAAAAGTCTGGAGCACAGAGCGTGAAAAACAGTGATCCCTCTTCACCTGGAAAAAGTGAGATGGAAAGCTTGAGTCTACTCCATTACGAATCTCAGCCACAGGAACACTCCGAGCCAATGCTGCAGTGTAAGACTTTGCTCTGGTGGAATAATAGTGGATTTGCTCAGGCGAATCCTATTTGTCCTAGCACATCTGTATACATTTAATGATCGAGCAAGACAACATACTCTTCTGGAATGCCTTGCCATATTTGGGACTGCATACCCTACAAAGAGCTGGCTCTCAGACTTGTTCTCCTGCATTAAACCAACGAACGGCCCTACGGGGTCCAGACAACGTAGCCTCTCCTTTCCCTTGATGGGATGAGGTGGAGGGTAGAAAGAAGGCAGGGTAATGGACTGCCCCATATATAAAGGTGTCCACACATTGGGGAAGTAAGCTGCTTAAGTCCTAATGATCAGTTTGTACAGGTATAAGCATGTAAAAGGTGGGCAATAACTCAGTGCCTGTAACTCACTAACGCATTTCCCTGAGGTAATACCCACAAGAAGACTAGTCTTGAAGATTAATATTTATAACTGACAACTAAGAAGGGGCTCAAAGGGAGTACCAATTAAACAAACAAAAAAATCAAAACAAGTTTCAAATCCTATTGGGGCATAACAAAGAGTGCAAGTGGGAACATGTGTGTCAATCCATTCGAGAACCTGATCACTACACGGGGTTGAAGAGGTATGGCTTATCTGGAACGCAAATAAAAACAAACAACACAGGATTGTATCTCTTGACAGAGCCCACTGCACAAGCCAAAGCCAATGGGGCAGGTAATAGAACAAAACGAATAACTTCCGACAGCCATGCCATCATGAGGTCTACATTCTGCTCCACACCCAATCTTCAAGATAGACCTACAACAATGTAGAACGTAACTTGGCCGGGTCAAGTCCTTTAATAACCTACTATACTCAGTGAAAAATTGTGCCCCGCCCCACATGTACATTTCGCTTACATATGTTAACCCAAAAAATTAAATTGCTAAAAATAAAATAGAAAAAGAGAATATCAAGTTAGCATAGAGGCACCATTGAGATTTCCATCTACCTTCCACTTTAAGTATTCTATATCTAAGAATGACTGATAGAATATTAAAGAATCACCATCGAAATCTGGAGGAGGTAAACCGAGAAAGAACATTCTGGAGATTTTGCCTAACCCAATAAAACATTGGACTCTGTGGTCAAGTTTTTGAACATAAACAAATAACAGTTTCTGGAATTTGTAGAGTGTAACAGTCACCCACAGGCTTCATGGCACCAAGAACAGCATGATGATACATAGCGCTTGTACAGTGAGGATGTAGACAGGTTTTCAGAGCCTTATTTAATCTAGGGAGGCAGGAGTCCAGGTGTATTGCAGACAGTGGAGAAATCCATCATTTAGGTACAGCCACAGAAAAGGGCCTGTTCACAGACTTGGGTTTTCCCAAAAGATGGTTTACCAAGAAGCGCAAGTCTGCATGATTGTGATTTCCTTGCTGTCTGATAAAGCTTAAAAAATAAACTTATCTTTCAGCTACGGGTTACCAGTGCATTGTTGCTCTGGGGAAACACTGTCTGAGTGATTCAAATTCAGTAATTTTGGCTTAAGAATTAGTGCAGTTGAGAGGTCATGAATGCATTCATCAACAGTACAAAGCAGGGTAGAGTAAATACATGTATTATTCTCATTGTCAGAAGTTATGGGAAAAGAGCCAAGTATAGTGTGCTGTTATAAAGGAGAACAATTTTAGTTTTGACCCTATTTAACTTGAGCGACTCAGACATATTCTGTTGTTTTCTGTGTTGAGTTACGCTTGTAATGTAGAGAAGGAGGGTCACCTGTATATTTGAATCCATTTGAACTATCAGTAGAGTAGTTAGTCTTACATTTAAAGAACGTAAGATTCTTCAAAAGACGAAGGCAGACTTCTAATTCTGATGGACTCAGCTGGGTAGGAATATCAGCAATTTGTAGATCTCACACTACTACTGCCACAACAAAAGCAAGTGATGGCAAATGTATTTGCCATGACTGACTTGCCATTAGTTCTTTCAGTGGCAGCAAAAGTACTTTTTAGATTGGCGATTGGCGGCTATAACACACTATGTTAAAAGGTCCAGTTAGTGAATTAAGGTAACTCGTCATAGGCTGGAAAAGTACACCAATAATCAGGGAGCTAGCACAAACAATTTGTGTTAGTAGAAACTATATTCTGTATAGTAAGAGAACATTGAGAAAAAAAAAGATTGTAAACAGTTCAGACACACTGAACCTTTGAGCTGTCTACAGTACATTATCTGATGCACATACTATTTACATTTTGTATTGCAGTTTAGGAGGAATTTACCTTGGTCAATAATGCCTTCAGCGATGAATTTGCACTCCCACCACTGGTCATAGCGCACAGACCACCTGTAATGATACAATAGCTTAGTTTATATAACATGAGGTGAACGTTGGCAAACCACTGCAGCATTTACCAATTTGCCCAACAGTATCAGACCCCCTTGAAATAAAATATCATCAGCCCCCACTGCTCTACTAAAACAGAAGAACAAGTTATTTGCCTTCACTAAAGCTCTTTCTGGTGGATACTCTATTTAACCACAGATTCCTCACCTCGTGAATTCCGCCAGGAGCCAAAATAAATGGATCTGGAGAATTTTCTCAGCAATTCCCTCACGCGCCAGTAAGTGGTATCGTTTGGGTCTACCAGACCTTGGAAGGGACACCAGGGCTCCTATAAGGCCACGAGTTTCAATCGCTGTGTCAGTTTCTTTCTGTTCTCTGTCTGCGCAGACATGGAGCCTTTAATAATCTAAGTGTGTCAGCGTGCAGATTATAGATTGGAATTATATTATTGTGAACTGGAGGAATCTATTCCACAGAGCGAAGAAGCGTTGGGTCCATGAAGAATCTGGCGTTAAATATAGTATTCACCAAAAAGAGTGTTATCAAAGGTAAGTAACAAGTTATTCTGATGGATACTTTTAACCGCAGATTTCTCAAATTGTGAATAAATACCAAAGCATTACCTCCCCAAGTGGTTGGTCAGTGGAATGGCTCAGACCATGAAATCTTTCAGGACAGATCGGGCAAAGTGCCCATCCTACCAAACCTGGCTATTTAGGCAGCAGTGCCTTGTAAACATACGGACTGATAGCACCATAGCAGCCTGGCAAATGTCCAAGACTGGCACGCCAGTGCAATGGCAGCACTCTTTGCTCTGAGCAAATCAAATGAGCAAATAGGCCTTCTGGAGGCTGTTTCTTGGCCAATCAATAACAGATTTTGATACGCAGGACAATCCTCCTTGAAATGGTTAATTTTGGTTCAGCTATTCTCTCCCATAAAGACCGGATCCTCCACATGACATTATTTGGTACAATAAATGTAGAAACTCAGGATTTTCTTAAGGTCAAGGCAGTGAAGTCTTACTTCCTCTTTAGATGGATGAGATGGGGCGAAGAAAGGCGGCACAGTAATAGACCTATGTCGGAACTCTTCTTTTGTTCAGAGCACTAGCTTGTCTGGAAAGAATGTGATATACAGTTGATTTGGCTCAAATGGAGGACACATAGGAAATGTGAGGACCAAACAGGTACCACTGAGACATTACAAATGGTATTGATAAGAACATGCTAGTGAGCCCTTTAAGAAAGCGGATCATTTCAAATCATTTAAATAAAGATAGCTGATCAGTCAAACAAAGGAAGGCTGGAAGAGGGGATAAATAACCTTTACAGCTGCCACAGTAAGGCCTTGCTTGGTGAAAGATGTCCAACAGGGGAATGTCAGCAAACTGTGCTTGTAAAAGCGGGATATTTTGTGAATAACACCAGACAACAAACTTCTCCCATCATCTCAGTAGACTGTTTTAGTGGAGGAAGGCCTGGTTGCCAAGATGACACTCACTAGTTCATGAGGGCGATCAAACCCCAATCAATCTCCAAGCATGGCGGTGTAGGTTGAGCAGAATCAGGTGCAGGACCTTGCCCTGCTGCTGCAACAGGAAATCCTCCAGAAGGGGCAGCCAAATTGAAGGATAAATTCTCATGGCCAGAAGTTCCAGGTACCACAGTCTCCTCGCTCAGTCACTTGGAATACTTGGGATTGATCATGCCTGGTCTTGTAATAACTATGGGCCTTCCCTGGTTTTCGTTTGTATTCTGCGACATACAACTTGGTCTTGATCCAGAATGGCCATTGGATTCAAACAAGCGCATTTATCGGACGTCATCAAATTGTGTGAGGAGCCAGACACCAGAGACAGACATTGTGAGGGTCTGTGATGGGATCGGTTTATGGAAATCCTTACTAGGTTTAAATCCTGCAATTCTAGGGAAAACATGCACACTGGAAACATTTTTTTAAAAAGTATCAAAAATATAGTCCATCAGTCCTGACAGAATTTGAGGGAGTGAGCTCCAGGGCCACATCGAATGGAGCAGAAAGAAAAAAACTGATATCAGTGCAAGGAGGTGATGCCTATGTTGGGCTCCAACGTCACTTCTGGGGTGGGATGGACCAGATGTGTAGCCACATGACCACCTACCAACATGTGAGGGAATTCTGAGAAAAGTCTGCAGTTCCAATCCGGTGCCTGGGGGTATTCACTAAGTAAGGAATCTGCAGTTAAAAGTATCCATCAGAAATTAAAGTGCACAATACTCTGCTGCAGCCTCTGTTACAATAATTATTTAAACCACCATGTCCAGCTGCAGAATACACCTCAGCACTGCTCTGTACTAGTCCCTGCTAGTCTACTATTAATACTTTATGCAGTGCTTGTTTTGTAAAATGAGAGTTAGTGCCCAAAGCTCTGCTCAGAAGCCTATGGCCATTAAATGTCGGTGCACTTTCTACCATGGCTACACAATGTTCAATCCACCTCCTGCCTCTTTAATCTACTCACCCCCCATCCTTCATCTCACTCTTTCAAGTTCCTGTTTTCTCCTTTTGTGATAGTATTTTTGCCTTTTTTTTCTATCCTCCTTTCTCTGTGTTTTCCCTTGTTTGCTCTTAGTAAATGTCTGATGAGGAAAAATAAGTGATGGTCCCCAGAAATGAGTGCTGGTGGCCTCCACGGGGATTCGCTGGCTCACATTAGGTACCAACTCTATGCCTATAAAGTGGTCAAAACCTATGCTTTATTTATAATTTTTAGGTGGAAGTATTTTACGGTCTACTCAAGTTCCAAAGGCAATTTCTGTTATTGTGAAGTGCCTTTTTGCTGGTCACTGTGAATCACTCTTTTTAGTTAAATTGTTTTTTTGACTTTTCTTTCTGGAATTATACTTGCTGAGCTTCTCATCTGTGGGACGGGTTGTTTATCCCCCTAGCTGGCTGTCTTTTTTTGTTTAACTATACGAAACAAATGAAACAGCCATGTCTCTATGTGTTGGAGGAGGTGCATTTCAGTATTTTATTTAAGGTTAGCGTCTTTATACCATAGCTCCATTTGGTAGGGAGGGGGTTGGGGACAAGTGGGACATATCTAGGTCTCAAGTTATCTTGCAATTTCGCTTCACAATACTTCTCAATGCTAATCCCCGTTTACACTCTTCTCATGCTCATGCCCAGCCAGCTCGGTCAATGCGCCTTTAGCCTGATTTGCATACATCCTGCTTTGCTAGGCTTAGTAAATGCTTCTCTAACCTCACCTACCTCCTCTCAGACTTGGCACATACCAATTCTCAGCACAGTTCAGACATAGTTACTCAATCCCCATTTGCAACACCTAACAACATTAGCACAGCTTGGTCTATACCGCAATACTATCATTTGCATGACATCCAAAATGATGTACACAAACCATATCGAGATCGTTCTTTGTAGCCAGCTCGTCAACAAACTCAGTTCCCTTCTCCTGACAATAAGATCATTGCACTGAGAAAACCTTTTTCCTGAATTAAACCCATGGATAGTTCCAACTTGCCTATATGGAGGAAGAAATTCTAACAGTACATGGTATTTTATGCAAATACCTGTAGTCCAGCGGCTTCTCATACTTATCAGACGGCTTCAAACCTTCATATACCTAGGAAACAGAGAGCGGTTTATGGTTAGAGAGTTTTAAAGGCAGTAACCACACCAAGACTTCAGTATATGGGAGGGTTGAAGGCAGAGTACTTCGGCTGGCAAGAGTACGTTTTTGATGGGGGTAGGAGCTAAGCGATGGTGCGAGATGTATTGAGGCCCTTTCTGTTAAGCCAGTGAACCTAAAGGCCAGGACGTTCTGCCACGGTTAAGTCAAGGTAAATAGCAGGCTAAACAAGTTTGATATTACAAGTCTCCACACTCCAGATAAAAGAAACCATGTCTCCAAATGACAGGCTTTTCCTCTCAGGCTGGGTTGCGGACATACATGCTGTACATCTAAAACTCATTTTTGTATTTAGACTTTATTCGCAAGTATTTTTTGTCTCATCCTTTTAATGTCCCATTTTGGAACAGGACTAGCAAATAAAGTACAAAGGAGATTTTGATTCCACAAATCCCCAAAGGCTGGAGAGTTAATAAAACAAGGGGACCCTCCATGTGCAGTAGCCATCATTATAAGGACTCTTGGGTCTGTATTCTCCAGATGCCCAGACTGTGGAGCTTGGAATTTCAAGCTGTGTTCCAAAGACTAACCGTGATGTTTCTGCACTTTCTTGTTCAGTCACTGTTCATTCAAAAATAATTCATAACTATTTACTGAACTTCTCACTGTAATTTGGTTCTTATAAACTATTTTATTTTACTTTTACAATGTATGCAGCTGGTCTAAATTTTCTTCACCAGAAACTGAGATTAGGAGGACTGGTGGACTTGTATGTGCAGCCTGTCAAGATGGAGAACCTATGCATGAGCACTGCATCCAACTGCTCAACAAAGGTAATAAAAAAAACTGAGGAGTTCATTAGATGCAGCGTTTCTTGCCGGGACCTTCTGCCATAGTTGGATAAATACAGATCTCATATCATTGGGGTACACACAACAAGTAGGCCACTGAAAGAAGCACTATCTTACCAATCCCAGCCAGGTAAGTAGATAAACCTGGACTTTTCACAGATATGGTTAAGTACAAATATGCTTTATACTCCAGTATGACCACCCCAATTACACTGCGATGTCTTAAACTAATATGGGACCCAATGATGCTTCCGACACATACAGATATCACAACCCATCAGCACTACACCATACCTTGCTGGAGTTCTTGCCTTTTGGGTGCAGCACAAAGATTACTTGCAGACAAACAATAAGATTCTGTGCCGCCGCCTCCTCAGAAACACTGGAGAGGAGTATTATCCTTGGGGTTCAGATCAGATCTGGCAAATGCTAACAAAAAGGAACCAATTACACATGCTATGCCACATACTTGGCTAAAGACAGAGTTCTTGCAGTTAGGGTCCAAGAGGGGGTTATCTCGGTGCTCCATGGCCTTCCTCCGATTGATATACAGACGTGGCATCACGTTTGGGCGACTGCTTTCTGATTCTTTCAAGCACTGGTTGATGAGTGGCCCACGACGTTTCGATAACAACAGGAACTGCTTGATGAACTAAAGTGGAGGAGGAGGAGCAGGGTAACAATCGTAAGTGAACAGGAGCCTATATTCCAGTTACTTGAAAACAAATTACAGAAGAATACAGGGTCTGCCCATGCCCAAGAGGACGCAGAGCGCCAATAGCTTTTCCTGCCCTCAACTAAAAGTACATTCCCTCATGTTCCATGCCGGCTCTGCTTTGACAAGTAGAACAGCTAGTCTGTGCCCTGTTCATCCTGGTCTTTCAAAACAGCCTGTCCTTTTTTAGCGCTGACCTTTACTGGCAAGTGAAGTATGCCCCAAAGAATGCTCCCCTTTGCCTAGGAGTACATTGCTTCCTATGTGTCTGCACATCTTCACATGTAAGTAAGATACACTCAGACCAGCCCACCTTTACATTATTCTATGTAACATCCTGCAGCAAGGCCTGCTAGCTTTTGCTTGATAACACAGATTGTACCATGCCCTGCATACCTTTAACTGACACAACCTCTTGACCCATGGCATGGCTGCCATCAGTACATTCTCCCTTGGCACTTGCTTACTATCAGACAGTACCCAAGGCTCCATTCTTTGCTGACATTTACCATCACAGGCCTCTTCATCTTTATCATGCATTACATCCTGCTATGATGATAAAGACATTTAGGATTGGTTACTCCAGCTAAAATGAATTAAAATAAATTATGGTTTCAAATAACTTGGTCTCGATGTGTTGAATGCTGCATTTATAATTTTATTTTAAAATCAGATGAAAAAGCGCACATTACAGCACACCCTGTGACAATGATGTTCACCTGAATCAGACACTGTGACACTCACCAGGGCTGACACAACTTACTCAGTAGTATAACCTTCCTCACAGCCCACTCGGCTTAAGGTTCTATGATGTATCCCACCACACACACACCAAGAGAATCCACTACATCGGGATCCAGGGAGACTTACTCAAATGGATTGCATCCTTCCTCACAGGACAAACACAGATAATCCACCTACCACCCTTCACTTTTTGAACCCAAGAGCACTAGCTGTGGCGTCCCTGAATATTCATTCCTCAGCCCCACCCTGTTCAACATTTACATTGTGCCCACGGCCATCAGAACCTATGACCTCAACATCATATGCTTCACAGACAACACCCAGCTCATTCTCCCGCTCTCAACAGACCCCTCCACCACTAGGACCAACTTCCTCAAATGCATGACGAGTGACGCTGACTGGATGAAGACCAACTGCCTGAAGCACAACACAGACAGTACGGAAGTGCTGGTTTTTGGGAATAACATCTCCCCGTGGAACAACACCTGGTAGCCCTCCAAACTCTGACCCACATTGACAGACCACGCCTGCAACCTTGACATCATCCTGGACAGCAAACTCACCATGAGATGCCAGATCAAGCAGTCTACTCCATCTGCTACCCTTCGCATGCTCACTCAATCCCTAGTTACCTGTCGGCTGGACTGAGGCAACACAGGAATCACCAACCAACTCCTGAGGAGACTCCAAGCGATACAGAACCCAGCTGCGGGTCCCATCTTCAATCTCCACAAATGGACCCACATCACCCCCACCTCAAAAACCTCCACTGGCTCCCCATCCAGTAACAATGCCAATTCAAGATGCTGATGCATGCCTAAAAAAACCCTCTACAAGCAAACACCTGCATACATCAACCAGTGCCTGAACTTCCACCGACCCTCACGATACCTGCGCTCTGCCTCCCTATTGCACACACTCCACGCAGCCGCAGAAGCTACAGTGGAGGACGATCCTTCTCCCACCTTGCCACCAAGTCCTGGAACAACCGTCCCCTTCACCTACGAACATCATCTCCTCTCCAGGAATTCAGAAAGAGACTTGAGACCCGGCTTTTTGACTGATGGCAGCAAAAACCTAGCACCTGGATACCCTTCACGGGTGATTAGCCACACCCTACAAATCCAAATTGATGGATTGTAAGCAGATGGTACAACCTTTTTAGAAGGCCTCGCCTTCTCTGCTTGATAATGCAGCCAGCTTCGCTGGTTGGTTTCATTTTACCCAACTATATCCTACTCCCAACCTGTTCACCTTTAAATGGCAGTTCAGTCTGTTCCAGGGCCAGATGCTTTTTATTATACAATACAGGCTGGCTCATGGCCTACTTTACAGGTTACTTTGTTTGGTCATGCGTCGATCAGTAACTGATTACTTGGGGCTTGCAATGTCAGCCAAAATCTAGCACTGTCGTCTTCCCCTGACACATAGATGAGTCTGGTCTCTGTGAGGACATGAGTGGAGTGGAGTTCTATACAGGGTCACTTCACAGTATTCTATGTAATGTAATGTAATGTAATGTAAAAAGGATTTATAGAGCGCAACATACACCGGACGGTTTCTTGGCGCTGTTCACTAAATCAAGAGGAGACAGAGGAGGGAGGGGGAGGTAGCTTATGTGTAAGCACAGCGGAAGAGGTGAGTTTTTAAGAGAGACCTAAAGTGAAGGTAGGAGGAGGAGAGTCTGAGTTCCAGTGGGAGAGAGTTCCAGAATGAGGGGGCCAAAAAAGAGAATCTGAGGCCACCGTGCTTTTTGCGCCTAAACCTGGGCGTCTGAAGGAGAGCATGGTGGGGTGATCGGAGGGTTCTAGAAGGGGCGTACGGGAGCAGGAGCGACGAGATGAAGAAGGGGCCGATGCCGGCCAGGGATTTGTGGGTCAAACAGCCTAGTTTGAATTTACAACGCTCTGATACAGGAAGCCAATGAAGGGCTTTAAGTAGAGGACGAACGTGATGATGTTTTGGTTGGTGGTAAATCAGGCGGGCTGCCTGATTCTGTATCAGCTGTAATCTTTTGATTTGGTATTGTGGGATACCTGCGTACAAGGCGTTGGCATAGTCAACCCGAGAGATGACTAATGCCAGCAACGTCAGGGTGAGAGCTTCAGTGGTCAGAAAATGGGCTATTTTACGAATTTTTCTGAGCTGGTGGAAGCAGGAAGACACTGTAGCACTGACCTGAGGTTGCATGGAAAGATCTTGAGAGATATAGACCCCCAAGCTTTTTACCTTGTCAGCAGGGCAAGGGGAGGGACCAAGGGCAGGGGGCCAGAAGGTGGAGTTCCAGGGGTTGGATGGGCCTCCGACGAGAACAAGCTCAGTCTTGTCGAGATTGAGTTTGAGATGGTGAGTGCCCATCCAATTGCTGATATGACAGAGGGTAGACTGGAAATCCTGAGCCGCATCCTGCGAGGAGTCAAGATTGAAAATGAGCTGAATGTCATCTGCATAGTTAAATGCAGTGAAGTTCCTTCCCCGGAGGGAGCGGATCAGGGGGGTAAGGTACAAATTAAAAAGAAGTGGGGACAGAGACGAACCCTGTGGCACACCGCAGGTGAGTTTCATCCTGTCAGCCGAAAAATGGGAGAGTCGGACAGATTGGTGGCGGTTCGTCAGGAATGAGCGGACCCAATCAAGGGCCGTCCCTCCGATACCAGCCTCTTTGACACGGTCGACCAAGATGGTATGGTCGACCGTGTCGAAAGCCGCCGACAGATCCAAAAGAATCAAGGCTTGGTGGGTGTTAGAATCGGCGCCTCTACGGAGTTCCTCCATTACAGAGAGAATGACCGCCTCTGTTGAATGGGCGGGTCTGAACCCGGCCTGCTGGGGGTCCAAGAAGTTGGAGTCCTCAATGAAAGAACTGAGGATACTAGTCACATACGTCTCGAGCACTTTGCTTAGGTAGGGAAGTAGGGAGATGGGACGGAAGTTGCCCATAACCGTAGGGTCAGCAGTGGGTTTCTTTAGAATGGGAACTACCTCCGCGTTCTTAAACTGGCTAGGGACCTCACCGCGCAGAAGAGAACTGTTCAGGAGGGCCAGAGGGGGGGTGGGGCAGGCTGAGAAAGCAGCCCGGAGAATCGCGGGAGGGCAGCAATCTGTGGGGGAGCCGGAGGAAACTTTGTTAAGCAAGGCAATGAAGACATCTTCTAATAGGGGAGGGAACTGAGTCAGAGAGTGAGGGTTGGTGAAGGGAGCAGCCTCAGTGAGGGGAGTAGTCGGGGGTGTGGAGGAGATACTTGTTTTGATTTTGCTAATTTTTTCTACGAAGAAGCAGTTGAGGGAATCACAGAGTGCCTGAGATGGAAGGGGTTTGATGGTCACCCTATCTGGATGTGAGAGTTCTTCTACAATGGCAAAGATGTCTTTAGATTTTTGCGCAGAGTTGAGGATTTTGGTGGAAAAATAGGTGGTTTTGGCGGCTGAGATTGCTCGTTTATATTCTCCCAGTAATTTTAGAAAAGGAGGTTTTTCTAAGGGATCATAGCTTCTACGCCAGCGACGCTCGGCGTCTAACCCATATGAATGTAATCAGTGTAGTCTATGAGATGCGAGTACTCTCTACAGACACCTTGGTAGGAAAGAAGAGCACCAGGTCATAATCAAAAAGTTATCCCCATATTGCAATTCTCGTTTCTTGTCTCCATCTTGCTCAGTCTTTTCTGGGTCTCCCTGCAACTCCATTCAGTGACTGGCCTCTCCTTTAGCGAGCAAGAGTGATTCTTCTGTGAATGCTGCCAACCCCAATCCCTCCTTTCAACACACTGACTTGGACTGCATGACCCAACTATAGCAATGGTTGCATCAGAGGAAGAGGGGGACTCTCACATAACCGCCTCACTAATTGGGAGTCAAATTTATAATGAAAGTGTAGAGAAAACAGAAAAATCTACATGCAAGTTGTTACCCAAGGATGAAATGTCCTGTTCCCAGCTTACATGTATTTATTGTCATACCTACATCCTCATCCACCTAGTGCTAACTTGTCCCATCCATTGTCGTACTCTCCCGCTTCCCCTTTTATTATTCTCTACCATAAATCTCTACAATGCAGCCCATTTACTTCTTTCATACCCATTTCCTCCATCCATAGAATCCACTCACCTGATGCCCTCTATACAAGTGGCCCATTAATGGGTCTGTAAAACCTTGGACTCAAGGGTTAGGAAACCCATGCAATTACAATTTGGAACCCAAGGACAATTACAGAGGTATTTCAAAAATGAACACCCCTTTCTGTAGAATCTCAAGCTGAAAACATAGATTTGTAACCCTTCACTGAAGTCCAGTTAACTGACAATCTGGCAAAGCTGTACTTCTGGTTCTCGTAATGATCTATGTTTGGCCATCACGTGAACCATATGCGTCCAGTTTTCTACTCAAACTCTTTGACAGTCCTGTTTTATGAGGTAAAGTCACTGACGAATAGAGGCAGGCAGTTGTTAAACCAATAGTGAAAAAACATTACTTAACATGGATGAGCCATGTATTTTTTTTCACTTCTCTTTATTACACTTTTTAGTTAAAATATTATCAAAACTTGTACTCCAACAACTTCAGAAGATAAGTTACAGGCAAACGTTCAGGCAGGCTTTAGGCCCAGGCACAGCACAGCGTTAGTGGTGCTCTCGGTTAAAGACCTTAGAAGGTTTGTGGAAGATGGTGGTGTGAGCACTCTTATGCTTTTAGACATCTTCGAGACATTCAATACCATAAAACATGTCACTCAATAATAGGTTCAAAGAGACAGGCATCTCAGGCCAAGCATTAAACTGAATTCAGCCTGTTCTAACTAATAGAGTTTAGTTGTCTCACTTCCCCTCTTTAGGTCTAATCACCAGATAGCAAATTGTGGTGTTCAAACCTCTCCCCACTGCTATTCCATTTGTACATCTGGCCACTGGCTATCAACAGGGGACGCATTCTATATGCATGCAGATGGCACTGCTTATCTTCACCGTCTCATGCCATCAGAGTACCTATGCACCACACTCTAACCATGACATCATGAACGAATGTCCTCTAAAAGCCGAGGTACTGCTAACCCTCTTAGTTTCGATCAAAGGAACAAACTTTCCTGGTCTATGTTAACGCCATAGGAAATTCAGGGATTCACCATGACTCTTTGCTGTCACTGGAACTTTAGGTCAATCAGGAAGCAAAACGCTCCTTTCTTCAGCTCAAAATTACAAAGAAAATACTCTTTTCTGGAAGTTGACTTCCATGTAGTGATAGTTATTGCATGTACACAGTCAAATTAGACTACTCTAATTCAGTCTTCTTGGCCCTTTTCTAACAAACTGAGTCAACCTCTTTAAACTGTGCAAAACACAGGAGCTCGCCTTTGGTGGCTGTGGTTTGAGGCACGGTAATACATTCAGCTTAGGAACCCATCAGTGGATACCTATATGTCACAGAAATACCTTCAAATCCATGACGATTGTACACAAGGCACAATCCAAACATTTTCCAATGTGTTTGGTTTTCAATCTTCGTGGCACAACCCGAGAAGAAACAAGTATCTCATACCTCTTCTCTATCCCAAGATCAAAATCAACCTAGTACGGAGACAATGCATTTTATATAGCTGCTGCAAACATCTGAATCTCGCTACCTCTATATCTACATTCCAAAACCTGTATTCTATATTTCAGGAAATGCTCGAAATTCTTGCTTTTTAATCATTAAAGGTCTTTAACTCTAGATTTTGTTACTATGTTCTGTTCATTCTACAGGGACAAGGGGCTTCTTCACAAATACACTTAAGACAACATTTGATCACATCCAATGCCTGCAGTAATTTCTAATTTTTGGCTACATTTTTACAAGAATATATTAGATGATTTGTGCAGCTAGTGTCACTACAGAAATTTTCAGATCCACAGGTTTACCACATTAATCGTAATACTGATGGGTCTGGAAATTTCAGGTACCAGGTCCCCCAGGAATACGGGCAAGTTGTAATTAGGACCGAAGGTTTCATTAAGGATGCTGGGGAGTTAATTCAATATCACTGGAAATAATGAGGATTCCCATTAAATCTGGGAGTGCAGAGTTAAGGGGTATTCTGGGATGAACACAGAGAATTTCCGGAGTAATAAGGAATTACTGAGGAAATCAGTAATTCTCTGTCCGATTTCCCCAGTCATTCTTCACTGACTCCCGGACAACCGTGATAGGTAAAGGTAACTCTGAAGACCTTATCTTCAGTGGGGCTGGTTACAAGACTGCTGGAAGCATCAAGAATCATGAGCCTCTTGCAGGGAAGGCTCCTACTGATCTAACCGTAGTCCTGTCGACCTATCCGCATTTGCCTGCTGGTCTTTTTGCCTTTTCACAGAAGGTTTAGTTCATACGCACCTTTAATTGGCTGAAGGTTCCCATGGTGTGATCCCATGCTGGAACGAGGTGGTGCAGGACACTGTCTTGCAGTTTTACAAACCTAAGGAAAAGAGGAAATATTAAAATACTGTGGCCCTTGGGCTTAGTTTAGCACATAGTTCTGGGGCCAGATACTGCTCCTTAAAGTAGACTTCTACTTTTAAAATAGAGCTGGTGCAAAAACTGATGTGTGTCAGTACCAAGTCCCTGCTGTGTGCTTGTAGTAATTTATACTCATGATCCTCTGCACCTCCCCTCCAGTCAGTTACGTCCAATTGCCTCCCACTTCTTGCTTGGCAGCTAGGAGCAAGAAAGTCAGCAGACCGTATCAGTAGAGCCAGATTGTAAGCCGGCAAGCTAGAGAAACCATGCATTTTCTCCGGTAGAAACACTAGGAACATAAAACTTAGAGAAAATTTAGTTGTGTCTGAGCCGCAAAGCAACCTTTTGTGATGTTTAACACCCCTGATTCTTGGCAAGCAAGTACAGAAGCAGACTATCCTGCAGTTCTTAGTCAAAAATAAGGCAAGCTTTTTAATTTGCGGAAAGGCAGTAGTCTACATTCCCTTTCACAATGCAAGGAGTTAAACTGATTCCCAAAATCTTTAGATCTGGCTGCCATATCAGTAACGTGTTTTGACATTAAAGAACACGTTACGTACCTTTAGTAACACCTTTTCTTGTAGAGACTATCTAGCCACAGATTCCTTGCATTAGAATTATCCCAAGGCAACAGACTTGCCCAAGAAAGTTTTTGCCAGCAGTACTCCTGTGCGCTGGTAGGTGGTGCCGATCTGCTCCACGTGACATCATCGACGTCGTCCTCACCGGAAGTGATTTGAATGATGCCAATTTAAGCATTCCCCCAACGCGCTGAAGTTAGTTTCGTTTTGAGACTTTCTACACCAGGAGCACAGAGTCACGAAGAACACTGAATACTGGGGTGGAAAACAAGGGCCCTGAAAGGGGAACAGCCCTGTCTCTAGAAATCCGTACGCAAGGCGGAGATGATGGATGGGTAGATAAGGAATATGCACCTAGATGGAGTCTCTACCAGAAAAGGTGTTACTGAAGTTAAGTAACTTGTTCATCTGGTAGGTACTTCTAGCCGCACATTCCTTAGCTTACAATAGATACCCAAGCAATACCTCCACAGAGGTGGGCCTGCAAAACAATTTCACACCAAAACGTCCTGCAAGACCGAACAGGCAATGCACCCGCTCGAAGGACCTGGCAGTCCAGGCAGTAGTGCTTTATGAACGTGTTCAGAGAGACAAGGCTTGAAGCTTACCGACCCTCTAGGCAGATGGTATGGTCACCAGGAAGGCTGTCTATATATTAAGGAGCCTGAGAGGATAGTTGTGCAAGGGGTCAAAGTGAGCGCACATCAGGAACGTCAGGACTAGATTAAGGTCCCATTGAGGCATGATGAAGGCGGAAAGGGAAAACATACATTACAAACCTCAACCAATGCAGAATACGCAATTTAAAGAAGAATGGCTAGTCAAGCAACTGCAGAAAGGCTGAAATAGGAGAAAGGTAACCCTTTAAGGTGCCCAAGCAGTGCCAGCAGGGCAAGGGACAGAATAATAACTTGAGAACCTGAGAAAGGGGAGGAGAAAGGGGGTCAATCTGTTTTTCTGCACACCATGCTACAAACTTGCCCCAGGGATGCCTGGCTTACAGAATAACATTTCAGATTTCGGGCGGAAGGTCGAACGTTGTTGACTGTCGACGCTCAATCTCCAAGCAAGAAGGCGGAGCATTGACAGTTTCAGGTGGAGGACCCTCCCCTGTTGTTGCACTGGAAGATCCTCATGAGGAGGCAGTCTGATCGGAGGAGGGATGGACATGCTCAACAGTTCAGGATACTTAACTGGCAAAGCCCAGTCCAAAGCCACAAGAACGTCTTGGACCTGGTTGTTCCTGATCTTCTTGAGAACTCTGGGCAAGAGTAGTATGGGCTGAAACGCATAGAAGAGACCTGAGTTCCTGAGCAAGAGCTGCCTTGGAAACATCCATGAGCTGATTTGCTGATTTTGCACGTTTTCGGTGGTGGTGAACAGATTTAACCAAGGCTCCCCCCATTGCTGAAAAAGACCTTGCACCACCTTTGGATTGAGAGGCCATTCGTGATCCGCAAGTAAAACTTGAGCCAGAGCATTTTGAACTTCTTCTTGAGGAAGAAACTGAGAGGGTGCAGGTCTAGGATTGGACGAAGGCCTCCATCCATCTTGAGAACCAGTAAGTAGCAACCAAAACCTACTTCTGGCATCAGCACCCTCTCCACAGCTCTGTTGGCCAAGAGGGTACTTACTTCCTGGTGGAGCAAGGAAAGATGGTCCTTCATCAGCCTGTTGCAAGTAGGTGGCACGGGTGGAGTGGTAGTCACGAAGGGGAGGTAGTATTCCTTCCAAATAATTTTCAAAACCCAACGGTCTGATGTTATAAACCTCCAGTGGGGCAGGTAATTGTGGATCCTGCCTCCCACTGGGCGCCCATGATGTTAAGAGGGCAAACTATAAGGGTTTGGAGGGTGCAGCTGCTGGGGAGCGGGGTCTATTGGCCCGACCTGTGGCAACCTGACCCTCGGGGTCTGCTGATACCACGTACTCTACCACACAGAGGATGGGAAGCTTGTGCACCGTAGTGGCTGGGAGGGTACAGACATGACTGGTAGCCCCTGCCATGGCCACGAAAGGCAGACTGGGGTTGCACATGGCTATGGAAAGGCACAAGGGCCTTGCCCTACTGTCCGTCACGCACCTCAGCGCTGTATCCGTCTGGTCTCCAAGAGTTGGGAGCCATCAAAGCGCATGTCTATAACCGATGCTTGGTCAACCCTTAAAAAGCCAGCTGTTCTCAACTAGGCGTGGCGCCGTAAGCCCACTATCGAGGAGACTACTCTGCCTAGCAAATCAGTGGTATCTAGTCCACCTCTGATCATGAACTTAGCTGCATCTCTCCTCTTAGCAACAGTCTGGGAGAGTATGGCCCGGGCCTCCTCCAGAACCATGGGCAGCACAGGCGTCACCAAATCCGATCGAGCATGGAAGTAACGGCCCAAAAGGCACACTAGTAGCATTCACGGATCACAGTGCCAGGCTGGTTTTACC
This sequence comes from Lissotriton vulgaris, assembly GCF_964263255.1. Taxonomy (NCBI): domain Eukaryota; kingdom Metazoa; phylum Chordata; class Amphibia; order Caudata; family Salamandridae; genus Lissotriton; species Lissotriton vulgaris. The sequence continues at coordinate 268,807,952 of NC_141685.1, forward strand.
TAAAGTGGCCAGCCTCGTGGATAACCTATGTGGCTGAGGGTTAGAGAATGTGTCAGAATTTACAAGTGAGGTAGAGGCTTGGACCACCAAGCTCTCCAGGTTTGGGTGTTGTGTGAGGAAATTGGGCTCCCCTGGGGCGGGGCGGGGCGTTGGCGGCGGGCAACACAAGAACCCCTGTCCTCGGCTTGGACCAGGTGCCAAGCAAGCTGTGAGTAACGGCTTTGTTAAATGGGAGAACTGGTTTTAGGGGGTCACTCCCCGCTAAAGAACCTCCGTCAAGACGTTCACCTCGACTGCCACAGAGGGCAGGCTAAGGTCCACATACTGGTGCAGAAGAAAAAATAACAGAGGTCGCACGCTGGAGTATTGGTAATATAGGCACAGGGCATGTCACTTTTGGCGCAGACACCGACAATGCCATGTGGAGTCAATCAACAAGTCTGCCAGTGCACAGGGGTACTGCTCTGAAAATATTTCCGGATCCAGTCTGACGTCAGGGGAAAAGTCTAAGGTAAGAAATCTGCAGCTAGAATTCTCTATCTGATATCTCTTTCACATTAGTTACTATCTTCTCAGAGCATTAAGCAGTTTTAAATTTGGAATATATTGTATGTCCTCTCCCCCAATTAAACAGCCTCAGAATGGTATGCTTCGAGTTCTACATTCTATTAGAACATTGAATGAGGGAGCTGAATTGAGGACAGTGGGACATTCCAAACTAGAGGGGTAGGGCATTCTAAAAGCAGTATAGCCATTGTGCCTCAACCTATAATGGCTGTTAAAGGCTCTCTCTCTCTCGCTATCAATCGTTGCCTGCGGCTTGAACATGCAACTTAGGAAGAGAGAACAAGCATTATAGCCCTCAACATTAGGTTATAATTCTGCATTATAAATTACCTGTGTTTTGTAGAATGCTAGGGCAAAAAACGTTGTTAATTTGTGCAGTAACAAAAGCAGTGGGGAGAACTGTGTTTTTGGCAATTTCATAGTCAGGCCATACTGTCTCCCTGAAATGTTGTTTCAAATATCCATGGTAAAGTAGAATATTATTCTATAAGTCACAACTCTGGTCTTGTGTCGGATATTGCTGGAAAAAAGATCCAAGTCATAGCATGGTTATCAGTGTGGATCCTGGTGTGCACCTGCAGCTGTCTTTTCTGTTCGCAGGTATGTTTACTTTTTTCTGTGACATATTTTGCAATAGGTGTTAATACTAAATATACAAAACTGGGCTGCCACACCATTTTTCCTAACTTTACCAGGAGAGCCACCACCCACGTAGCTGAGTCAGCTTCTAAACTGCTCTGATAAAGTAACTTTACATGTTAAAATGCATACAACCACTTCACAAAAGTATCAGGCAATGAGAGAGGTGATGATTTTGGGGTCCCTCCTAACCTAGGGGGAGGACCAAGCAGATGCCTTGAACAAGAAGAGCATATCATGCTGAACGATTCAGTGGTGGTCCCATCCTCTTAGGACCACCCCAAGCATAGTTATTATGGGCAAAAATACAATCTCAACCAAAGGCCCTGCAAAGCATTATGGGAGGAGATTAGCAGAGGGCAGTGAATATTATAGTAATCGATATCAAAATAATTCTGTAAAGAGCTGCAGTTTAACTCGTTGTTACTAGGTATCCCTCACTAGTCAAATGCAAAAGCATTGAATCAAGCTGCAGTTCCACTCTTCGTTACTAGATGTCCCTCACGAGTCAAATACAAAAGCATTGAAACTTTTTTATGAAGCCGCAGTTCAGCTCTTTGTAGAATTTATAGTATTAGCTCTCAGCTCAGGGTTTTAATACTTTTGCATTTGACTTGTGAGGAACATCTAGTAACGACTAGTGGAACTGCAGCTTGATGTAATAATTTCAATTTCAAAAGCATCTCCGAGCGAGGGCCGCCTTAGAAATTCCAACGCGTGGAACTGATGACATTGTGCATTCTCTTCGGTGGCAAATAGAACCTGCCGGGTAATGCCTTGATGTTCCAGCCATGTCCAGAGGCGCAGAGCCTTCTGACATAGGGTCCACGACTACACCCCTCTGTTTGTTGCAGTACATGGCAGTGGTGTTGTCTGTGAACACCTGCACTACACTTCCACGGACAGAGGGAAGGAATGCCTTCTTTTCAAGTCGGATCGCCCGCAGTTCAGAAGGTTGATGTGGAGCCAGGACTCCGCTGGAGACCAGAGGCCGATCTCTGCCTTTCCCAAGGTGCCTCCACATCCCAGGAGGGACGCATCCGTCACCACTGTGTGGCCGGTTGGGGAAGGGAGAGGGATCTGCCAATCACCCAATCGAGATGCGTGAGCCACCACTGCAGATGTCGCGCAGTGCCCTCCGAGATCTGGACATGATCGGACAGGTTGCCCTGGTGCTGTGCCTACTGGAACTTAAGGTCCCACTGCAGCGCCCGCATACGTCATCTGGCATGTAGCACCAGCATGATGCAGGAGGCCATAAGGCCCAGGAGCCGGAGGGTCATCCTGACTGAAACCCGGGATGGAGGCTGGAAGATCAGAATCATAGCCTGAATATCCCAGACTCGCTGATCGGGAGGATAGGCTCAAATCTGCGTCGAATCCAGAACCGCTCTGATGAAGGGAAGCTTCTGAGAGGGACTCAGGTGCGACTTCGGAACGTTGATGGAAAACCCCAGCAAATGCAGGAGGTCGGCCGTTGACTGAAGGTGGGTGACGACTGCTTGGGTCGAGCCCGCCTTCAACAACCAGTAATTGAGGTAGGGGAAGACTGACACCCCTGACCTGCGCATATGAGCTGCGACCACCGCCATTACTTTTGTGAACACCCGAGGGGCGCTGGTAAGGCCGAAGGGGAGCACAGAAAACTGAAAATGCTCCTGGCCTACTGTGAACCGCAGGTAGCGCCGGTGGGCCGGCAGGACGGGAATGTGAAAATAAGCGCCCTGCAAGTCCAACACTACCATCTAGTCTCCAGGGTCCAGGGCAGCCAGGACTTGAGCCAGAGTCAACATCTTGAACTTCTCCTTCCGGAGGAAGCGATTGACGTCCCGAAGGTCCAAGATGGGGCGTAGGTCCCCTTTTTCCTTCTTGGGGACCAGAAAGTAGTGGGAACAACCACCATGTCCTACTTCTGGCCCAGGAACGCACTCGATGGCGCCCCCTTGGTCAGGAGGGCCGAGACTTCCTGACGGAGATGAATCAAATGATCCCCCGACATGCGGTGGTGCCGAGGCGGCATGGCAGGAGGGGAGGACAGGATGTGATTACGCGCCAGTGGTGGAGGTGGAGGTGGATCCTGCCACCCACCGGTGTGCGGTGCTCTCTGAAGCTCGGATTAGGAAGGCTTAGAGGCGGAAGCAGCAGGGTGGAAGTGGCCTGACCCACACACTGGTTTCCCGCCCCGCCCCAGCGGAATCCACGGCCGCGGCCACGCTGAGGCTGGTTCTGCACCGGCTTGCTGGTAGAGCGGGCCTGGGTGCCCCTGACCTGGCCACGAAAGGATCGAAACCCCAGCGTGGCAGGGTTCTTCGTGGAAAGACCCAAAGACTTGGCCGTGTCCAGAGAGTCTTTAAAACGCTCCAGGGCATTGTCGGCCTGATCGCCAAAGAGGCTGGAGCCATCAAAGGGCATGTCCATGAGCAAGCTCTGGACATCGGGTGAGAACTCAGTGGAACGCAACTAGGCGTGGCGCCGCAACGCCACTGTCGTTGTAATTGCCCTTCCCAACAAATCAGCCGTGTCCAAACCACACCTGATGGCAAACTTCGTCGCATCCTTGCCTTCCGGAATCGCTTGGGAAAAGACAGCCTGGATCTCCTCAGAAGACTGAGGCAAGACCTCAGCTACCGAATCCCACACTGCGTGGGAGTAATGGCCCAATAAGCAGGCGGTGTTAACCGACCACAACCCCAAGCGGGCTGAGGAGAACAACCTATTGCTGAATTGGTCTAGCCTTTTAGAGTCCTTAGCCGTGGGAAAGGCACTCGGCGACGTCGAGGCCTGAATAACCAGGCTCTCAGGCGTGGGGTCAGTGGTCAAGAAGACGGGGTCACCAGGCGCCGAGCGATGACGCCAGGCAACGTTTTTATCCACCGGTGCCCCCGAGGCCGGCCGCAACCAAGTGCCCAAGAGGACTCCGGTGAGAGCCTCATTGAAAGGGAGCAGCGGCTCCGACGATGTAGACGCCGTCTGGAGCACCTCCGTAAGGAGGTTGGTCTTAAGGGCTACTGTAAGGAGGTCGAGATGGAGAGCCTCCGAACCGGAGAAGTATTCCAATGCGGATCCCAGGTCGGAACGAAATGGTCCGAGAACCGGGGCAGGGGTGATATAAACGGCACCCAGTGCGGCGCCTATGGCGGTGCCGGGGCCCGAGGCAAGGGCAGGGTCGGGGCCAGAGTCAGTGGCGCTGCACCTTGTGGCACCGGGGCCAGTGCCGGCGGCGCAGCATCCTGTTGCGCCGGGGCTGTCGCCGGTGGCGGAGCCGCCGAGCCCACAGGATCTGTACACAGGACTGCGGGGCCCAAAGGCACGCTGGTGGGAGCCCGGGGCCTAAAAAGCAGGTCCATGGCAGCAAGAAACTCTTCCATTTGTTCGGGAGTCGCCGACGGACCCGGGTATGGTGGGTAGGCCGCGTGACCCCCCGGCTCCAGAGGAACAGCCCCTGTCCCCCTCGTCCGCCTCTGGGGAGCGATAGGGGGACGTCGGAGAGCGAACACGCTTCTTCGACTTTTTTTTATGGCGTCGCTTACCAGAATCTGAAGTTGAAGACTTAAGAGGCTCCGGTCCCGCGAGTGGTCACGCAAACGGCCCCTAGACCCGGAGCGGCGGACCTCCATCAACTTTCGGTGCCTCCCACAAAAGGCCTTCGGGCCGTGGCTCGACAGTCTCGACAGTCCCAGGAGTAATGATCGGTCTCCAGGCGGTAGAGGCACAGTTTGTGGGGGTCCGCCACCGACATGTTACGGTGGCACGACTCACAAGACTTAAAGCCGGGCATCCCTACGCGCACCAGGAGACAAGAGGGGGAGACAAAAGTCTCAAAAAGTAGTCAAAAAATGACTGAAGTATGTGCTCAATCCGGATCTGCGCTTTTGGCGCGGAAAAAGAAAGAAATGACGTCAGCTCGCATGGGTGGCGCCTAAGCAGTCTCCGTGACGTCATCTCGGCGCTCATGATGCCAGTGACGGGCACGGAGCTGCACAACGCCGCCTACCGACGCGCAGGGGTACTGCAAAGCAAAACTTTCCGGATCCAGTCTGACGCCTAGGGATATCCTAAGGTAAGGAATCTATCACTAACATGTCTCTTTCAGATGCTTGTTATTTTACCAAAAATATATGAGGTCTCCGTTGGCGGAGTGAAGTTGGAGTTTTTGTTCAACTGCGTAGTACGCCAACTACACCTACCCATAATGCACTGCATGCAAGACAGTACTAAGAGTACATTCAAATAGCTATGTACATATATACAATCAGTAGCTTTGAAATGAGACAAAAGAATTATTACATTAATTTCAGATTAGGTTGAACTCAAACGCCGCCTACCGACGCGCAGGGGTACTGCAAAGCAAAACTTTCCGGATCCAGTCTGACGCCTAGGGATATCCTAAGGTAAGGAATCTATCACTAACGTGTCTCTTTCAGATGCTTGTTATTTTACCAAAAATATATGAGGTCTCCGTTGGCGGAGTGAAGTTGGAGTTTTTGTTCAACTGCGTAGTACGCCAACTACACCTACCCATAATGCACTGCATGCAAGACAGTACTAAGAGTACATTCAAATAGCTATGTACATATATACAATCAGTAGCTTTGAAATGAGACAAAAGAATTATTACATTAATTTCAGATTAGGTTGAACTCTGTGTGGAGCTGAGGAAGGGAAATTTATAGACGGTCTCATAAAAATGCGAGTTGTTCCAGTGAGCAAAGTAACTACTGCCAGCCTAGCTTAGGACCAAGTGTGTCTTGCCTGAAGCCTTTTAAGAAAATAGTGCATTGAGGCTGTAATTAAAACCTAGGGAGTAACAACACAGGGAGGGTCCTCATGGGAGGTTACAAGAAAAGACTAGGTGGTACGAAGGAGGGACTACTAAGCCTATTGACCAATGAAAAGCCACCATTTACAAAGGACAGGAGCAAATTAAAAAGATGGGTGGAAAGTGGGCGAAGCTTTATGCACACATCCTGAATACAGAATGTCTCGAAGAGATAGTGCAAGCACTGCCTAGGTGAGACCTAACAATTAGAGACCACTGTATGCTGCAATACATGTAGGGAAAGTAAGAGGATGTTTGGTTAAAAGATGACGCATTTTAAGAGAGGCAGCATCGATAGCTGAGCAAGAGGATATCCCAACTTGTGAAGAGAAGCTGAAGATCCAAAACTTTCTGTTCAATGTGTAAAGATGGAGACAATTGAAGTGAGAGAAGATTTTTATGTTTAAGTGACTCTGATTCAGGTGTGGTTTAGTACAGAACATGGCCAACTTTAACGACTGCCCGAATATGAAAGTAACAAGTAAAAACGGTAATTAGATTGGACATTTTTGCACCATATTTAATCGAGCAAAAGCATAGCCAAAGTTAACAAGGCCTTCCTTGGATGTGGCAGCCATTTCTCAGGCTCCCTCTCCAATATCGAACCCTGACTTTCCGCTACTTGTAGTGACCAAGGAAGGCATAGAAAGTACTAATGAAAGTTGATAGTGACGACACAGATATTTAATGACACAAAATGTCTTTGCTTTAAGGCCTGTAGCTTTATTTGTTCTACTTAAAAATTGACATCAGCAAGAATGCACAAAATGGTCACACGTTCCATTTTCTGTGTCGGCCGGCAGCAACATGCAAAGCAACGCAAGGCTTTCCGAGAACAAGCGTGCCAGCTTCCAGCTAGCTATTGCAAAATCTCACATTTCCTATCAGTGTCAGCATGACCTGACCGGTCACGTCCGTGCCATGCCCACGTATTCCAGAAACACATATTTCACCTTTATGGAAATACCCCAAATCTGCTTTTGCTGATGACACATGGGCAGCAACACCAGATCGTAGACGTCTTTCGGGCCTTAGAAGGTATCACACCAGGATTAGCCTTCACTGATTGGTCCAGCAGGGCATAGTCTAATCTGTGTTACGCATTTTGTGATGCCCATCCTCTAGGGATTGTATCTATAAAATCTCTCTGCACTGTCATACCAATTGGGCACTCCGTAAGCTTTGCTGTGGTCTCCGTGCTGCACGTTTATTTTGTATTCTGATTGGGTTCCCAATAAATCTTGCAGACTTGTGTGCTGAGAGAGAATTGTTTCAGTGTTGTTATTTATCCTTTATTTTTCAGCTTCAACATTTGGTGGAGAATGCAGAGGGGTGGACACCAGTAGGCAATGACTGGCCCGAACCACCGTACATCGTGGATATAACCTTCGCTCCAACAAACAGAAAGCTGCAAAAGTGGATTGATGATTTACTAACCACTGCCTAATGCAAGGGCTCAGAACTGCCAGACTTCGGTCTGTGTAAATACAAGCCAGTGGACAACGGTCCAGAATTCAAGTAACCCTTTTGTGTCCAGGAATAGAGAAGTGCAACACTGACATTACTGGTGCAGAGCCCCCTGTTGCTCAGTGAGCTAATAAGACATTTGGTGGAGAATGCGGAGGGGTGGACACCAGTAAGCAATGACTGGCCCGAACCACCGCCTCCAATCTCATTCTAGGGGTGCCTGAAAGTGGAAAACTGCGTAATAGCCCCAGCAATAGCAGTGGATCAATATGGACCCTATGTAGAGGGAAAAATATTGGGTAGGGTTGTTCCATTTCTAATTGATACGGGGGCTCAAAGATCAATGCTGAAGGCACTAACAATGCCCGAGGCTCCACTTTCTAAGATTACGGTAACCACAGTAGGCATGACTGGACAACCTATTACAGAATACATTACTGAGCCACTACAGTTTATGGTAGGTACAATAACAGTGCACCATCAGTTTATCCTTAGCAGATTTTGCCCAGTAAATCTGCTGGGTAGAGATCTGTTATGCAAATTGCAATGCACGATGCACTGTTCACCAACAGGGGTCTTTCTAGAGAGCAAGACCAATGGCCTCATGTTACAAGCCTTCATGACATGCACGGACCCTACAATACCACCAGAACTACGCAACTGTGTGCAGTCTGAAGTCTAGGCCACCAGTGCCAATGGCGTAGGGCGGGTATTAAACTACCCACCAGTCCAGATAAAACTAAAGCCAGGAGCTATTTTCCCAAGAGTGCCATAGTACACGATTTCTAAAGAGGGGAGGAAGGCATCGCACCAGTCATACAGGACCTCTTGAAGCAAGGAATTCTAAGGAAGATTCAGTACAGTCAATGTAACACACCCATACTTCCGGTGAAAAAAGCTACAAGGGCTCGGACAGGGCCCCTGTCTACAGATTCGCACAGGATCCGAGAGAATTGAACAAAATAGTGTTGCCCTCTTTCCCGGTGGTCCCAAACCCAGCAACAATATTATCCAACATCCCAGTGACAGCCACCACCTTCACAGTGATGGATCTTAGCTCTGCTTTCTTTACCATCCCCTTGCACCCTGACGGCCAACATTTCTTCTCCTTTAGTTTCAGGCAGAAGAGAATTGTTGGACGAGGCTCGTGCAGGGCTATACAGAGTCACCTTCTATTTTCACACATGCCTTGAAAAAGGATTTAGATTCCCTGGTACTTAAGGAGGGATCCACACTTATTCAGTATATTGACGATCTATTATTGATTCGCGTTCGAGGGAGGCTTGCTTAAAGGACACCATCGCTGTCCTGTGACACTTAGCACTGAAGGGATACAAAGTCTCCTCCTAGAAGCTACAGTTTTGCCTCACCTCTGTGAAGTATCTAAGCCATGAACTAACAGAAGGCACCGGGAAATTGCTGCCTCACCGATTATCGACCATCACCCACTTTCCCAGACTCCGCACTCAGAAGGAGGTAAGAGCATTCTTAGCAGGCCCAGACTGGTCATAGCAGGCACCGGCCAATACCCCGGTGCGCTGCACAGGTGGGGGCCGGTTTTGGGCGAAACCCTTGCAGGCACTCACACACAAAGACATACCTGACACTGTACCTTGGTCACAGGAATGAGAGAAAGCTTTCAATGAACTGAAAAGAGGGTTGCGTGGAGCACTAGCATTAGGCCTCCCTGATTATAGCAAGGATTTTCACATGTTCTGTCACAAGAAGGGAGGTTGCTCAATGGGTGTCTCGGCTTAGAAACATGGAGCCTTCTACCGCCCAGTGGCACATTACTCTGCCACGCTAGACCCAGTGGCCTCAAAGCTCCCGCCATGCCTGAAAGCGGTGGCAGCCGCTGCACTTGCTGTGGAACAGTCAGACAACTTAGTGTTAGGACACACACTAGTGTTACACGTTCCACATGCTGTGGACACACTTCTCACATCCACTAAGACACAGCATCTAACAAATGCACGCCTCACCAGGTATGAGTTGGTACTGTTGACACCACACATTGTCATCAAGAGATGTACAACCCTGAACCATGCGTGTTTGCTACCAACTGAACAAGACCTGGAGGATTTTGATTCCGATGATTCCTTTCATGATTGCACCGTGGCCATAGATAGGCATACAAAAGTACACCCAGACCTGCTAACAATGATACAATTAGTTATGTTATGTTATGTTATCTGTTTTGTAAAGCGCAAACAGCTGCCCCAGCAACGGGGCGTCCCGGCGCTAGAACCCTAACACAACCAACTGAGACGAGAGACGAGACCTACAAGGAGGGAAAGAGATGGGTTTTGGTCGCTCTGCGGAAAGCTAGCATATTGTCGATGCATCGGATGTGGAGGGGAAGGGAGTTCCATAACTTGGCCCCCAGTAGTTTGAAGGAACGCCCTCCGATGCGGCAGAACTTTGTGTGGGGTATCATGGCTAAATGTTGCCCCTTGGACCGGAGATTCCGTTTGGGATAATAGGGGGTCAACAGCGAACGGAGAAGCTCTGGACCTTCGTTCTTCAGGATTTTAAAGGCGAATATGAGGGCCTTGAATTGGATGCGGGCTTCGATGGGTAGCCAATGTAGTCTGTGAATGGTCGCTCTCGCCGAGCACCTTCTAGGGAGACCTACTATAGCCCTTGCAGCCGAATTCTGGATCCGTTGGAATCTCTTTATTTCAGATTTGTTTGCTCCTAACAGCAGGACGCTCGCGTAGTCCAGCCTGGACAAGATGGTAGATTGTACGATAAGTTGTCGCGTTTTGGAGTCAAAGTAGCCTAAGATGGGGTTGAGACTTCTCAGTAAACCAATGCAAGTTGCGGCAACTTTTTTGGTGTGCGACTGGAAGCTAAGAGTAGAGTCCAGCCAAACTCCTAGATTTTTTGCTAGAGTTTTCGGGGGGGGTGCTGGGCCCAGTGATTGGGGCCACCAGAGGTCATTCCAGTTATCACTGTTTTTCCCCATTATCAGCACCTCGGTTTTGCCACCGTTGAGTTGGAGGCAGTTTGCTGTCATCCATTTCGCCACGGCAGTCAGTCCATCCCTGAATCTAGTGGCCTCGGGAGAGGGGGCCTCATTGAGACCAACTGAGTGTCGTCGGCGTACGACACCATTGTGAGGCCCCATGTCTTGGCAACCTCCGCCAAGGGTTGCATATATAGGGTAAACAAGGAGGGACTGAGGGCAGAGCCCTGTGGGACTCCTTGTCCTATGTCTTGGGGTTGGGAGATGAACGGAGGGGCAGATACCCTGAATGATCTGTTGGTTAGAAATGATCGGAACCATTGAAGCGCCGAGTCTACGATCCCGATGTTTTCAAGGCGTTTTAGTAGGATGGCATGGGAGACCGTGTCAAAGGCCGCGCTGAGATCGAGCAATATCAGTGCGGCACTTTTACCGGTGTCCATGATTTCCCGTAAATTTTCCGTGGAGGTGAGGAGCGCGGATTCCGTGCTATGGCCCGGCCTGAACCCGTGTTGGGAGGGGTCCAGGATGTTGTTTTTTGCCATGTGATCACTGAGAATTTTGTTCGCGTGGGCTTCCGCTAGTTTCGCTACCCATGGGAGCAGTGAAACGGGCCGGTAGTTCTCCGGTTTAGAGGGGTCTAGGGAGGGTTTTTTTATTATCGGTGTTACCCAGGCCTGTTTCCAGTCATTAGTGGGCAGTGAGACAGACACCAGGGATTACAATGATTCCTTGTACATCCAAATTGATCATCGCCGTGTCGGGGACGTGCGATCAGTCCAGGGTTATCTGGCGCCGGGTTTGGGTTTTGGTTTTTTACTGATAAATGTACCCATCCTGGAGGTCAACGCTCATAGGCATGTATTAGGTGTAGAATTACCACAGTTATACAAGTAATAGACGGAGCAATCAAAGGAACCATAACAGATTTAACGAGACACTGTGTGTACTTACACGTGCACAGCTTAATCTTTGAGACAAGCATATGTTACTTGCAGGATCAACCAGGAGAATGGATCTGGTTGATTCTGGCACATGGCCGACACTAATGTGAGCTATGTTTTATGTGAGCATCTTTAAAGACTTTTTCAGCTAGAGAGCCTGGAGTAAATTCAGATGGGTATGGGGGGGGGGGGGGAAACAATCAGAGAGTATTCCCAAAAAAGGGGAATGTTAAGGATCATGACCCTAATGGTGAATCCTTAGTCAGGTGTTAGTCTACTGTAATAATACTGTTAATGAAATGAATGTTCACCAGAACAAATGTCTATAAAAAATAGAAGAAAGTCAGGGGTAAGGGGATACATTTGTTTAGATGTCCCAGAGAATTATGAAAAGAAATTGGGGTGTTTCAAGAGATATATGTACCAGCCCAAATTAAAATCAGGGTCTGTGATTCTAGGGAGTAAGGCGAGAAACATTTCTTTAGCTTCGGGAGAGGCATTTAGCTGAACTGGGAACACTTTGCAAGAGTGAGTGACTGAACCTGTAGAAGGAATTGAATGGGTGGCCCCAGTGGTTGTAGCACTGATTCAAGGGCCCCTAATACAGGTGTTGTGCGGATCATTTTCTGTGCCTAATAAAGTAGAAATGGCTACTTTGTTAGCTGGAGTACCAAGCTAGATCTTGTTTCTGCATGTCATTAAATTCGGCTACATAAGAGGTTGTAAGATTTTACCACATTTATTACCCCACTTTGAACTTACTGATTTTTAAGAAAGACTTTTGGTTGTGTGCCTGCTGCATACATGTTTCAAAGAATGACTGACATTTCTAAATATGTGTCAAATGCTACCAGGGTGACATTGTATTCTAAGGTGAGAAGACAAAGGCATGATGAGAGGGTTCATCTAGCTCTGCCAAAATTAAGAGTGAAAGGCCCAAGTGCTAGCAAGGAAAACATATGTACGGCATCAAATATCAAGGAATGATATCAATAAAAAAAAGACCTGGTAAGAGAGTCTGACGGTATGGTAAGTCCACAAAAAAAAGAAGTAGTAATGCTGTTTCTTGGAATGGTAAATTTTAGGGCAAAAAGCATCCTAAAATGTCTAACACCAGAAGTCTTTTTAAAAAAGGGTTTAATGTGGAAGAAAGGTTATGAAACAGAATTTGTGGACATAAAAAGGGAACTAGAGTGTCAAATTTACATTGTTTATATCATTATTTGAATATGTGTATAATAATAGAAGATTGTATGAAAGTCTGGGGGCAGTATTTCAACAGATGGAAAAGTATGAGTGTTAAGGGCTTTGGGGTATCAGAGTAAAATGATTTTATCTTTAAAAGAGACCCCATAGCTGTGTGGTAAGGACATTTAAGAACAGTGCCTGGGGAAGCTTTTCTGTTCTGATGAATCACAAACCTCTTAGAAGAAAACCTTTATAAGGAAAAACAACTATTTCAATAAATATTAGTTAATGGATAGTGGTATAAAAGCATATCAGTTTTGAAGTATACTACATTCCTGGACGGTGCAATAATATTTCATGGTGTAGGTCCAGAATGGTAATACAAGGCGCACAAGGAGAGAACACAGTTAAAGATGGATTTTTGGAAGAAGTAAAGATGTGTGTAGGTAAATGTGGGGTGATTTAAAAAGAAGGCCTGACTGAAACAATGAGAAAAATATTATTTTACAAGAAATGGTTAGGTAGCTGAAATAGGGTTATAAGACAAGAGTAAGTGCAGTTGAGAGTTTTCCGTGCATTAAGGATGAATTGAAGGTGAGGAAGGAGCTGCAGTAAGGGGGAATTGAGAAAAAACATGAAAGAATAAGGCTCACTTGGACTGGATGTCAACGTCAAAAGCATGGTATAAGAGTGCACTGATTGTGCCTGCACGTTTTTTGATGATTTACTTTAGGAGCCACACAAATTAAGAAGCATGAATGTAACTGGCCTTAATGCCCTAACTAAAAGAATTTGCAATGCTCTCATATTTGAGGGGCCCTAAAAGTGACATATGAGTCCATTAAGAGACTCATTTCCTGAAGAGGCATTGCTCTTGTATATTTTTGAAATAGTTCCCAAAACAGTTAATGTCATCTGATCATAAGAAAAGTTGTGTTGCCATCCTTCTATTGAGTGTATTTAAAAGGCAATGTCAAAGTAGCTGTAACAGAAATAAAAGGGAGGGTCCTTGCCACTAGAGTACCATGGGTAAATAAAACTTTTAAGATTGCCTAATTCCTGCCCCTAAAGAACGTCAAGAAAACTGGAACAATGGGAGACCTTAAGATAGTTATAGAAAGCAAAGTTGACAGATGGATGCAGCCTCTAGGCCAGGCACAGGATCCCTCAATATAGGGCAAGGAATGACTTAAGGATACGGCTTAACAGACGTTTGGACATCTTTCACCTACAGTTCTCATTCTTCTCAGAGGTACACAAAACATATGTCACATTAGATCATTTCTTTAGTCTTCCACCTGATAGAGTAGGAGAGGCAGAGACTGGGGTGAGAGTGATCTCAGACCGTGCCCAAATTCACTTAATTCACACACCAATCATCCATGGGAATCTGGAGATTGAAGGAAAATCCTCAGCTCAGCAAAACCTATAGGACATAAGATTCAGAAGCTAGGTTTCTTTTCCTGCAAGAGAATGACAGAGGGGAGGGGCCAGGGAAACACACCCTCTGGGACACTCTACATGCACCTATCAAGGCATACAAAACGGGCCACCATCAATTTGTCTTAATCTCACTAGAGCACAAGCTGAAGGCAATTGAGGTTGAAAGAGCAGAATATGCACTGCTTAGGTTGAAGCAAACATATTGTAAGAGTAGAAATAAGGCGGGATGATTGTAGGCATGTAAGGCCAGTGCCCAATAGAGGAATCTGTGCAGTGATGTCACTTTGATATCAGCCAATTCTACCCAATCCATGCAGCCCTCCCATTTGCCAGGCTTTGAGGTCTCTCTGTGAGGTATGTACCAGATCGTTGTAGTTGTCTTGGGCCATCATCTCCAAGGGTAATGCAGTCAAAGCGCCTAGTGCCTGTTAGCAGTTTGGCTGCAGCCTTGAGGGTCGCCTTGAGTGGAGCCGTTCACGATTTGCGAAGACCTGAAAAGGTTACAGGACCATATTCTAGTCTTGAGACCACTGATTGTACTGCTTGTTTAAAGTCTGGGTGTGGCAGGAATGGTTTCACTTTCTTTAGTAGTTTGAGAAGAAGGACCTCTAACCTCCTGGCCGGAGTCCCAGCTCTCTGCCCTAGCAGATCTGCTGTTGTATTGTTGCCGCCTACACCTCTCCTGGAAGGTGTTCAAGGCCCTGATCTGTCTACCTGGTTGTCCCCTATTCTGTTACTTGCCTAGGTTCTGTATTTTTATTGTGCCTCATTTTGCTTTTAGTTGTACGTGTATCTCTGTGCCCGTTACCTGTGTCCTCCAATGCCCGTTTTTCGCTGCCCCTTCTTGCCGCTGCTGCCCCCGTGGCCCCTCCCCCAGATGGTTCCCACTCCTGCCTCCCAGCTGTGTGTTCATCCCCTTCCCTATTTAATGGCGGCTGCTGTGCAGCCGCGCGCAACTGGCACATCATTGGCAAAAACGTTGGCGCATGTCCGCGACCCGACTGCGACCAGCGACAGAGACCCTAGTCCTCCGGCCACCCACCAATACGACTCTGCTTCCATCCTCACACTCAACCTCGGGAGGAACAACAACTGCCAGCTGTCCACGCCAAACACCACCCACGGGCAGTTCCCCAGAGCCATTGCCGCCAGACCTTTACCACCCTCCGCACCCCCACGAGCACTGCCCCCACCTCGGATGCCAACACCACAGAGGCCATGAAATGCATCCTCATCACCGTGCGCTCCCTCCACAGACACGCCTTAGAGATCTGGGACCTCCTCGACACCCTCTCGCCAGATGTCGCCTTCTTCACAGAAACTTGGACCAGCGCCGCCACTGCCATCCGTGACAGACACAAGATCCAGAGGAGAACCACCCAAGAGGTGAACTCGCCATCGCACACAAGAACTCCCTTCGACACTTCACCTCCACTATGAGTGACTGTCTTCACCATTGAACACCTTCACTTCCAGGTCCAGACCAGCCCTAGAACCACACTTCGCGGCACCCTCGCATACAGACCCCCGGACCTCGTGCCTCGTTCTCTACTACCATCGCCAACCTCATCACACCCCACGCCATCACCTCCCTGGACTATATACTCATCGGAAAGCTGAACTTCCACCTCGACAACCCCAGCGACCCAAACTCCACCCCCCTTCTGGACAACCTCAGACTGAAACAGCTCGTCACCACGCCTACCCACAAGGCAGGGCACACCCTCGACTCCATCTTCACAGGTGGCAACAACATCCGCTTCAGCCATACCGCGCAACCCTTTTGGATGGCCCACCACTGCGTACACTTCCTCGTCAACAAACCTAGGCCACCCAGACCTGCACCCAGCCCTCCATGAAGAAACTGGAGCAAAGGCACAAAGGAACAGCTCAACTCCACCCTCAACCGCGATGCCCCCACCACCTCGACCGACGGCAACCGCACAGCCAAAAAACTCCACACATGAATATACAACTGCACAGACGAGCTCACACAGCTACGGAAACCCCCATAGACGGCACCCCAGGAAGGCTACCTGGTTCAACACCGACCTCCAAGAATCCAGACGCACCTGCAGACGTCTTGAGAATAACTGGAGAAACAGCAAAACGTCAGAAGCTCACACGACCTACAAGACCGCCATGAAGGAATATCACCAACTCATCAGATCCACCAAAAGTACCTTCATCCAGAACAAGATCCTCACCACCGAAGAGACCATTTTAACCATGGAACCCCCAAGGATCCCTGCCCCCTGCACATCTTCCACAGAGGGGCCATTGCTCCGGAACTACGACGCACCATCAACGCAACCCTCAAGACCTTAATCTTTCCAGACGACTGGAAATGCGCAAAAGTCAGACCCATACTCAAGAAGCCCTCAGCAGATCCCATGGACCTGAAGAACTACCAACCCTTCTCTCTACTCCCCTTCGCGGCCAAAGTCACTGAGAAGACCGTCAACACCCAAGTAACAAAATACATCCAAGAAAACTCCATCCTCGACCCCTCCCAATCCAGATTCAGTAGCAACTACAGCACAGAGATCACCTTACTCGCCGCCACGGATGACATCCGCACCCTCCTCGACCAAGGACATACTGTGGCCCTGATCATACTTGACCTCTCCGCAGCACTCTACACGGTCTCCCACCACACACTCACCGCCAGACTCCAGGACGCCGGCATTCAGGGAACCGCCCTCAAATGGATCCACCCCTTCCTCACCAGCAGAACCCAAAGAGTCAGATTGCCAGCCTTCCTCTCGGAACCCACAGAAACCAACTGCGGAGTACCCCAAGGATCGTCGCTCAGCCCCACTCTCTTCAACATCTACATGGACCCCCTGGCCGCCATTGTTAGACAGCATGGACTCAGGATAGTATCCCACGCAGACACCCAGCTCATCCTCTCCCTCACCAAGGACCCTATCACCACCAGACTCAACTTTCAGGAAGGAATGAGGGACGTCAACTCATGGATGAGCAATAGCTGCCTGAAGCTCAACTCAGAGAGGACAGAGATCCTCCCCCTCGGACCCACCCCCTTCTGCATGGGACAACACCGGGTTTCCCACCACCCTCGGCAGCCCCCCCTTCACCTCCACAGACCACGCCTGAAACCGCGGCATCATACCGACTCTGCCCTTTCTATGACACGACAGATCAACGTCATCGCCTCCAGCTGCTTCAGCACCCTCCACATCCTCCGAAAGACCTTCAAATGGATCCCCCCAAATCAAGGAAGACCGTCACCCACGCACTCATAACCAGCAGACTGGACTACGGAAACTCACTCTACGCCGAGATCAACAAGTCTCTGCTCCTCAAACTCAAGACCATACAGAACACCGCAGTCAGACTCGTCCTTGGCTTCCCTCGACACGAACACGCCACCCAAAACCTGCGGAACCTCCACTTACTCCCCATTGAGAAAAGAGTAACTTGCAAGACACTCACCCATGCCTACAAATGCCTCCCCACCGGACCCCATTAACCCAACGAGAGAATCTCCTTCCACGTACCCAAGAGAAACCTCCCATCCACCGACCTCGCCGAACCCCCACCTAACGGCAGAGTTAGAACAAGTGGAAAATCCTTCTCCTACATCACGGCCAAGACCTGGAATGAGCTCCCAATCAACAGCAGACGTGCCCCCTCTCTGAGCATCTTCGGGAAGACACTCAAGACCTGGCTCTTCAACTGAACGGAGCTGCTTACTCGACCCAGCGCCTTGAGACCCTCAGAGGTGAGTAGCGTGCTTTAAAATCTCCTGATTGATTGAGTTGGAACAACGCAAAGCGCATGGTTACACTGATATGTGCTAGTATGGTGGAATTCTTGTCCAGTGTTATGCCAAGGGATTTAGTGGAACCAAACAATGGTAGGTTTGTCGTGGAGGGCATCGATGTGATTGAGCCAATATTGAATGCGTGAGTAAGTAAGTAAAACTTTATTGACTGTGCGATTACTTGAAATCTATACGGTATAGAACACATAAACATCACCCCCCACCCAAAATACCCTACCCCATTTAAAACCCTATATTCAACTTTAAGATAGCGCAATAACAGTTTTTACTGCTTTGTGGCCGTTAAAATTTCAGTTAAAAGACAAAACAAGCAACAACAAAAAAACCAAAAAAAAAAACCTCAGAGAGTCTCAGGTTGTGTGAAAGTTCAACAGGGTTATTCTCTCCATAATGCCAATTGTCAATAGAAAAGTTATTTAAAAGCCCCCTGTCAGACCCTGGTTAGATTTCTGATTCCAGTGATTCCAATAGCTTTGCAAGAAATTCCTAAATTAGGTGACAACTAGCATGATTAGAACACCAGATGGATAAACTTGCCAACCTTAGCAAGTAGACAAGTCGTAGTTTCTGAAAAGCACCAGTCTAAAGCCTCCCTGCAAGTTCTATGGCCCAAATTCCGTAGGGCCGGGCACAGCAAACGGTGGCGATCGCTGGCCAGTTTTGTACAGCAGCATAAAAGGTGTAACCAAGATTCTCTACGGTAGTTGCATAATCGGCAGGCAATGGTACTGTTAGTTCGTGCCCATTTCGGGTTAAAATCCACGATACTAAGGGCCAGAAGGCGCAGATACAGAATTTTCTTTCTTGCTTGGGTAGAGAGTGAGTCTTGCAAGTATGGTTGGGGTTTGCCGGGAATGTATGACTTCTCCAGGGCCAGTGTGAGAGGGTTGTCCCGGAGTGATGACCGATCCAGTTCGAACGAAATTGTCTGGACTTGGCGCTTTACAGCTTGGGCCCAGGCAGAATAAGGAATTTCATGAAGGGGCAAGCTCTTTCCCTCAATTTTCAGTAGGTCAATTCCTTGTTTCAACTTAGAGTGCCATGGGGAGCACGCTTCTCCAAATATAATTTTTAAAAAATGTTTAAGATTATTTTCAGGGGCTTTCAGTACTCTGATATAATATTTTAACAAGTCCTCCTGTAATACCAACTCCGGGCGTTTCAAGCCTATTTCCAGCCTTAGCCTGGTGTTCCTTGTCTGTCTGGGAGCCTGTAACACAGACTTATAGGCTTTCATCTGGGCCGCATTGATAACTTTCTCAAATGCTCATGGATAGGCTAGGTGGCCATATGTGATAGCAGGAATCAGTTTTGCCCTAAGTACAGTCAACATCGGTTCTATTGATGGACTAACTAGGTGATGACTAAGGCGTCTAAGGGACAGGATTATTTTGTCAATTCTCGGTTTTAACTCCTTTAAATGTTTGGGTGCAGTAGCCCTCTCTGACACCCATACGCCCAGATAATTATAGGATGTGGCTCTGCTGATTCGGTGCTCACCCAAAGACCATGTTGCTTATTTTTTGTGATGGTATTTACCAAAGATTACTATCTTTGTCTTGCTCTCGTTGATTCGTAGGCTGTTTTCCTCGTTGTATATTGCAAGACTGTTTAATGCTCTTTAGAGCCCCACCCTGGTGTGGTCCATGACCACCGTGTCGTCTGCATACTGAAGTGTTCCCAAGACCAGCTTCCCCAGTCTCGGAGGTACCAAATTGGCATCTTTCAGGGCTTGCCCCATGCCGCTGCATACAAGTTGAAGAGTAGGGGGGCCAAGACACATCCCTGCTTTAGTCCAGAATTAGTTTCAATTCTTGATGTTGTGATTGTTGGGCTTAATTTCACCTGGACCCATGTCCCCTCATAGAGGGCTTTTATGGCTTTGAGCAGGGCTCGAGGGATCCCCAGGATTCAAGTTTTGCCCATAGCCGACATCTATTTACTCGATCAAAGGCCGTGGAATAATCAATAAAGCAACAAAACAGGGGCAACTTATTCCGCAAAACGGCTTGCTTTGAGAGGTAGGACTACGAGGGGGCTACGAGTTGTGGAAGGATACAATTGACCTTCAATGTTCACGCGTGGTTTGTAGACCACGCGTGAGCTGCAGCGCTGCTGACAAGCGCTTTTCATTTTTCTTTTATTTCCTTCAGCTGATGCTGAGCAGTAGCCCTTCTGGCATTTTAATTCTTGGTAGCTCTGAAACTGATCACTAGCTTCGGCGCTCATGTTTTAATGTTTGCTGATCGCGCTTAGGCTGATAGCGCTTGCGTTCCTGTTGTGACGCTTATCTCCCTACCGCTACTCACCCGCTCCTGACCCCGGTCCGCCTCGGCTGTGTGCCGTTTGCTGCGGAGGGTCCCTGCAAGAGCGCCACTTCCGCTTTCTGGCACTTCCGCCCTGCCTCTAGACCGCGCAGGTGAGCGGTCTAGTGTTTCACGTTGGACGGCTTAAATGGCCATCTGGAGGAAGCGCAGCGGACGAGCGCAGCGGGAGCGCCGACTTCGCGCCGAAGTCGCGCATAAGTCGAGCCCGTCTGCGCCCGTCCGCGGCCGACCGAGGCCAGGGGCCAGGCATGCTGCTCAACGTCTGGTGTATTCCTCTCAGGCCCTTCGTGCCTTTTCCCATCATGTCCTTCTTGCTCCCTGTACTATAGCTACCATCCGAGATAATAACATTCTATCCTCTCCCCCGCTTATAATTCCTTCCTCACCTTCCCTTCCCATCTCCTCACCCCCCTCTGCTGCATCACGGCTGACTCCGTCCAGTCCTAGTAGTAGTGACCCTCTCACACTACTTTATCTTAATACTCGTTCTCTCCCTAAACATCAGCTAGATATATTCCAACTCCTAGATGGAGGTCTTATCGACATCTTACTCCTCACGGAAACGTGGTTAAATGCCGACTCTTACCCTGACATCTTGGCCGCCATCCCCGCAGGTTACTATATTCTCCACTCTGATAGAAACCCCGGCAGACCTGGCGGCGGAGTCGCTGCTATCATTCGCTCTCACTTACAGTTCACTACCCTTTTCACCTCACCCATAGCTAATACGGACATCCTTACACTGAAATTTACCTCTCCCAATTCCTCATTTATCTGTATATTAGTTTACCGCCCCCCTGGCAACTCGCCTCTCTTCCCATCCTTATTCAGTAGTATGATCTCGCAAATTGCCATCAATTCCGCTCGGGTTTTGGTGGCGGGCGACTTCAACTACTGGCCTTCAGACCCCCAGGAATCCTCCCTTTCTCGTGAGTTCACTGACTCACTGTTAGGTTTAAATTTTTCCAAACACATTCTCGTGGCCACACACAACAAAGGCCACACATTAGATCAGATCTGGTCCACTAACCTCGACATCCCTTCTCCCTTGGTTTACCCTTGTCCCTGGTCTGATCACTTTTTTATTTCGTTTTCCTTGCATTTACTCTTGCCTACCCGTCCTCCGATCCCCCATAACCTTCAGGTTCGAAACTGGAAACATGCTGACATTCCCCATTTCCACTCCATTCTTGCTTCATCATCCCCCCCTGACTATCTTGACTTGGACTCCCAAGCTACCTCTCTTGATCTATGGCTGTCCTCTGCCTGCGACGTTGTTGCCCCCATCAAAACTGTTAAGTCCAAACGCCCCCACGACGCTCAGCGCTGGTTTACCTCCACTCTTAAGGCGGACAAACTCCGCCTCAGACAGGCTGAGCGCCGCTGGCGGCGGAACTATGACCCTTTACTCCAAGTCACGTACTCCGATTTACTAAAGGCTTATAAACGGTCGATTATCTCGGCCAAATTATCTTATTTTTCTCAGAAGGTCTTGACCTCGGCATCCAAGACCAAAGAAATTTTTTCTATTGTAGCCGAGCTCTCCCTTCCTGATCGGGTCACCCCTCAGCCCCTTCCCACACAAGCCTTGTGTAACTCTCTGAACTCTTTTTTTTCTGACAAAATTTCCGCAATCAAAAATAACATTCCCCTCTCTACTCTGCCCCATGATTCTGTTCTCCCTCCCCCGAATCCCCACTTGTTTTCTAAATTTCCCCCCATCTCCCTGGATACTTTTCTCTCATTGCTTCAGACAGTGAGCTCTGGCTCGCCTAACGATTGCTGCCCCACGTCCATCTTAAGAGCGGCTTTCACGGCCTGCCCCGGTCCTCCTCTTGATCTCTTAAATCAATCTCTTCTGTCAGGCTATGTCCCTAATGCTTTTAAAAGCGCTGTGGTGGTCCCCATTTTAAAAAAACCGGGTCTTGACCCCTCCACGTTAGCCAATTGCCGCCCCATCTCCCTCCTTCCTTATTTAGGAAAGGTCTTAGAGACCTATGTCACCCGCTGCCTCAGTGCTTTTATCGAGGAAACTCATTTCCTCGACGACCGACAGGCTGGGTTCAGACCAGCCCACTCCACCGAGGCAGTTGTGGTGGCAGTTATGGACACACTGAAACAGGGAGCTGACAGGAATTTGTCCCAGGCCCTTGTACTTTTAGACCTCTCAGCCGCCTTCGACACGGTCGACCATGGTATCTTGGTCGACCGTGTCAGAAACGCTGGCATTTCTGGCTTGGCCCTGTCATGGGTGGTATCTTTTCTTCATTCTCGTTTTCAATCTGTTCGGCTTTCTCTCTTTTCTGCCCCTCTATCCTCTCTTTCTTGTGGTGTCCCCCAGGGTTCTGCTTTATCCCCGCTTCTGTTTAACCTCTACATGCAGCCCCTTCTTGTCTCCCTTCGTCAGTTTTCACTTACTGCTTTTAACTATGCTGATGATCTGCAGCTTATTTTCCCTCTCAATCCCTCTCCCTCTTCTTGTTCTAATTTTCAAAATGCCATGCTCTTCATCTATGAGTGGATGAACCTTAGTCAACTTAAGCTCAACCCTAGTAAAACGGAGCTGGTGGTGACCGGTGGTCCTCTTACTCCCTGGTCTCCCAACTTCTGGCCTGCAGCTTTGGGTTCCCCTCCTTGTCCAGTGAACTCAGTGAAGAGTCTGGGGGTGACTATTTCTAGTGACCTCTCAATGCGGCCTCACATCAACACCGTCACGTCTGCCTGTTTTTTCCACCTCCGCCGTATTGGGAAGATTCGCAGGTTTCTATCTCAAGAGGCCCTTATTCTTGTCATCCTGGCCCTCATCACCTCACGTCTAGACTATGCCAACTGTTTATACGTGGGGGTCCCTGCCTGCCATCTTTCCCGACTTCAACTGGTCCAGAATCAGGCAGCCAGACTTATTTTTCGGCAGCCTAAATATCAGCATGTTACCCCTTTGCTGAAAACCTTACACTGGCTCCCTGTTGCACAGCGGTGTGTTTTCAAAATGGCCTGCATCATTTTCAAATCCCTGTTCTCATGCTCTCCTGCCTTCATCTCTTCTTGTCTACTTGCCTATGTCCCTTCCCGTCACCTCAGATCCTCAGCTCACAACCTCCTGATTACCCCTAGATTTAACCGCAAGAAACATGGAGGAGCTTGCTTCTCCTTTCTTGCTCCGGCCAACTGGAATTCCCTCCCTCTTGCCATTCGTCTGTCTACCGACTATTGTTGCTTTCGCAACTCTTTAAAAACTTATCTGTTTCGTTTGGCGCATGCCTAGCTGCCCGGCCCCTGAATGTTCTCCATCTACCCGGTCTTGAGCGCCAAGAAACCAATTGGTGTATGTGCGCGGTACCAAATTATTTTTAATAATAATAATAATAATAATTTAATAATAATAATTCAATCAGTTTGGGGTTCTAAGAGCTGGCAAGTGCAAGGCACTGAGGCTTTGCACCGTGCATGCCTCATATGTGGTTTTTTAATTCAACTATTTCACAAACGACATGCTTTGGATTGGCTACTCCTAAAAGATTAAATGCTCCTTCTTTTCCTGATTGAGAGGAATATACAGGTTGGGGTAATTTTACTAAATTTTCCATGAGAGAGTTACACACTCTATTGTTGAATTCCTCCTTTAACATATCCAGGTTGGATCCCGAAGGCTGGTTGCTCTGGCACAGAAGTGCTGATTCATGGCAGCATCGTTTTCTGGGTTTAGCTCAAGGCTTTACACAGGTCAGGGTAGATCCCCGTTTTGAAAGTGGCCACTCTGTGACTACCTATTCTGTAGGCAAATTGTGTCAGAACTGGCTAAGACATTCTACCTTGGCGTCAGTTAAACTACATTTGTCTAAACTGACTGATGATGTTGATTTGAATGATTTTATTAAAGGCCCGGCTAAAGGTAGATCCAAAGGTTGGATATATGCTGTTTATAACGAAATCTGGAAAGCTTCCCAGGTTGAGGCGGCTACTCGCCTTAGGGCTATAGATCAAGCTAATTTAGAAAAAGTGCTAGCAGTTGTGGATAACAGCATTAACACGCTCTAATCTCGCATTTACACATTAGATAATATTGTGTCATCTGTTGTAGATATTGTGCAGGATGAGGTGTCCGCTTTGTACCACTGTCAGAATCAGTTGCGTTCCATTATGCAATTTGCATGGACATTGCAGACCCTTAAGGCGGGAAAAGTGCTGTGGCATTTCATGAATACGTCATCCTTATTTGTCCCTTTTAATTTGACTGACAAACAACGCTTACTAACAATGAAAGATGCTTCTTTTTCCATGATACACATTGAGAAGTTAGAGCCTTTACCGTTTTCTGTGGCGGGAGCCAATGCTGCTACATGGATTATTCATGGTTTAATAACTCTGCAGTTTCCTTTATTGCATTTACAAAGTGTGTGAAGTACTTTGCCATTGGCAGATACGAGCCTCTGGGGAGTTCCTATCTCCATGAAGCCTGGTCACTTCCTTTTACATATAGATGTCTTAGGGAGGGAAGAGAAGTTTATTTGAATGGTGAAGAATGCACTGAAACACTGGATCATTCCTTAATGTGTCGACATATCCAATTACATGACTCTTGCAACCAAAATGAGCCTAATTTAGCTTGTATTTTGAAAGGTACACCCGTGCCTGCGATAGTTCCCACATTCACGTTACTGGCTAACTGGAGATATTTACTTTTGAACAATGAGGATTGTTGTGGGTTAATAAAAAGGATTGCTTATGTCTTTACAGTCAGTGAACGTGTAATTTGTTGCAAGAATGTAATGTATCCACCCCCACATGGGAAACTTGATGTTTCCATCTGGCCTATGATTCCGACCTTGAAAGCAGAGTTCAATAAGATGAGTCGCATAAGAGCTCTATTGTCCCAGAAAGAAGTTGCCCTCACATCTGCTCGTGAAACATTTGTCCTTCACGTAGGAAAACACCCGCACAGAGGTGCATGCCTTGTTAAATACTGATTTGCCCTTTCACTTCGGTGAATTAATTCATACTATCTTCAATGCATACTCCACTTTGGGGCCGGCTCACTTTTTTAAAGTTGTAAGCAGTGGCTTGGTGACTTCCTTCCAAAAGATTTTCGGAGTCATTCCAGCTTTCTTTCATTCTATTTTCTCCAGCCTGTTTGGTGGATTTTCCTTGTTACTGGCTCTTGCTGCTGGCGTGCTATTGCTGTTCTGACAATTTCAAAATGGATGCACATCCTGTGTTGCAAGACGGGCTGTCTCGGCTAGGGCTCCTTCGCGCCCGGATGCTTGAGTACTATGGTGCGTTGCCGCTTGCTACACTGAGTGCAGCTTATAGATTATCATTTCGATTTTCCTACTTTACATGCGTTCAGCCTGTTTTCCATTGCCTGAGTTGCGGCTTCGAATGGATTTGTGTCTCTGCAATACGATGTCTCCCGATGCTGATTATAATCAACTTATGAGTCCCTTTAGTTACTCATGAATTGCTTTGTTCTGAGTGAGGGATTATGGCCTTTGCAGCGATGCATGGTATTCTGGGTCGTTGGAATGTGTTCGCAGCAGCGCAAGATTTCTTGGCTCGCAGTTTCCTCGAAAACCCACCGAGTTGTCCTCTGATGGTGCAAGAGGCTCCGGTAATTGAAGAGCATGTATGTTCTTTCCCTTTGTTAAATTGGATGGCTGATCTGTTTTCGGATGATAACAGTGACTTCCTGTTGGAGGCTGTTGATGCATATTTTGCCTATTCATTATTAGGATGAACTGTGTTTGCAGTCTCAGTTTTTTTTTTACCTAAACATCTCGTTGGATTTTTGCATTTGGGGGGGGGGGGGGGGGGGGGGGGGGGAATTCAAATAATTTTTGGGGAAGTCTTGTCTATTGACGTTATCAAAGTCCTTTACTGAGTTTTTTCGCGACTATTGTATTTTTGTCTTCATTTTTTTAAGTGCCATATTAGAGACTTGTGTTTGAACTATCGAACTTGAACTACCCGTTCCTAAATTTGTCCCTTCATTCTTGTCCTATCAGTGCTCGGATCAAAGGGAGGGTGTCTTGTGTATTGGTTTCAGCTTTGCACTGTGTTAAGTTAGCATGTGCTGGTTAGAAGTTAAACAGCATTTTTCCTTTCCTGCTGCCTCTGCACACAACACATTTTGTTATTAATGCTTTTCGCCTAGTTAGGTATTTTGCTTTACACGAGAATAACATGTTTGCTTATAATATCAGTCTTGCTTGGTAAGCTATGTCTGTACAGTGAGTGCAGAGGCCTTCAAGGTTATTTCAACACAGCGCTTATTGTTTGGATTGATCAGCGCACATAGTAGACATAATATCGATGAAGCTGTGGCCAACTTTGGTTTTAGGCACGAATAATAATGCACTGCACAAGGCTGGATACACACTTGATGAATATCCGTATGCAGAGTGTTGGTGCAGGAGATGATGTGATCCATTTCCACTGAACCCAAAGGTATGGCCCGCCCTTCTAAACCCAAAGAGACCTTCTGTAGATATATTATAATATACTGGCTGGGGAGGGTAAACCGAGGTTCTATTTAAACCGGTTTCCTTTAGCATGCTTTCACCCTTTGTATTTTATGGAATAATAACTATGCTGTTAACCTTGATCTTCATAATATGTTTGCTTGTATTAGCTAAGATAATGCGTTTGAGAACACTGCATTAGAAATAAACATTTCAAACTCGCAAGTGTCCTCATTGACTCCTCGTTTTGGACTGATATGTTAGTATAACGAAAGAGTGTTCATGTGTTCCACGTTTCCCGAGATGTTCTAAGTCCATGTTCTGGGTTGTCTAAATCATTGGGGTTTTGTTAGTACCAATGAGATACTGATTGCTAGTCGTGTAGGGGATTTTGGATACTAAGGTGAGTTTTGGCACACCCTAATTCACTGAGGTTCTAAGTCTCTATGTACAGTTCTGTGTAGTAGCAGAATCCCTGCTACATGGCGCCCGATCGTTGGTGGTCTTATTACATGACACTTGAGAAGTACTAGTATTGGTCCTTAACACCCTTCACTATTGTTTCCGGAAAACAGTAGTGTCGGACAAACCTGCCTATATTCATATAGGTCCTTTTAAGCTTGATTCTTTCAAAACGGTTTCCTTGAATTACTACCCAAGTGTTCTACGTGCTTTTTGTTGTACCTTTCTCTTTCTGTGTCACTATGGCCGTGGTGGACATTCCGCAGCATAGTCGTATTGCGGTACGCAATACTTTGCAGACATATATTGTCCCCGTGGATGGCATGGCTGTGATCATCTTGGTGAGTGCAGAAGTGGCTTACCCTTACGAAATATTTTATTCGTGGGTGAACGCAAATACTACTGTGTTCGACACGTACACTGCCACCGCAGTTCCAAACGAATATGCTCCGTATAGGACACAGGAAGTTCCGATTAATGCTTGGCAGCACTGTGTTTGGTTTAATGGCGTCCTACCTAACTCTTTAACAGCTCCGAGGTTAGGTCCCCTGTCCATTCCAGGCGCGACTTGGCCTGTTTTGGCTGGATTTACACCTCATCCTCAGCTCGGCACAGACCGGGAGACCGGAGGTAATTCCCCTTCCCTTCCTACCCTCCGATCAATCGGCACTTAAACGCCGTGACGGACCGGGCGGCACTTAGGTTCAGAAAATAAGAACAGTGAGTATTTTAAATATAAGTAGTGCAGATTCACAGTTTTTATACATACAGCGCTTTTTAGATGCCAAATTCGTTGTAACCGCTACCAAAGCAGGTCCCAGAAGACCCTGCCACTGTCTGCCTTTCGCCGCCTCCTTTTGACAAGCTCCTGGACGCCCTTTGCCCGATTACGAAGATCCTCGATATGGCTGAGGAGGCTAAGAAATCTGGTTCCATCCTCTCCCCAGAGACCTTGTCGGGTTCGGCACAGAGGGCTGTGATATTTCTGGGCAGTGCCAATTGTGCCCTCTCCACCGAGCGCCGCCGGTCCCTCCTTATTAAAATAGATCCGAAGCACGCACGACTACACGAGTCACTCACCCAGCAACGTACGTGGCGGATTTCAGGAGTAGATGGGAGACCCCAGGACTTTCGCGAGAGGCTGAGATATTTATCACCAAGGCTTGGGCGGACGGTACTGTCAAGAGGTATAGGTCCACGTGGGGCAGATGGTCCCGTTGGTGTTTGCGACGGGGTTTCGATAGCTTGGTCGCGGACGTGGTTCATGTTATAAACTTCCTGGCTCAATTTGCTTCTGATGGGTTGGCTTATCGATTTATCAACACCTTCAGGTCAGCCATTTCATCTGCCCATGGCCCGGTTGACAGGTCACCCGTGGGCGAACATACCATGGTTTGTAGGCTTCTGCGGGGCATTTAACACTCATTGCCCCCTGAACCACGCTATTCTGCCCTCTGGGATATTAATTAGGTTTTAAACCTGTTTCTTTCTTGTCAACCCAACAGGTTCCTCTCCAGGAAGGAGCTTTCTGCAAAACTGGCTATGCTCCTGTGTCTGATATTGTGCAGGCGGGTCTCTATGTTTGTGCCCTCGATATTACAGGCAGAATGTTTATCCCTGACGGATCGCAAGAAATGCCACACAAGGGTCATTTTCTATCCGGAGTTTCCTGACTCTCCGAAGCTCTGCGTGGTTCGATGTCTAAAGGTATATGAAGAAATGACGGAAGAATTCCACCCTCCAGTAGAACGACAACTCCTCATTGCGCTCCAGAAACCCCTCCAAGAGGTTTCCTCGCCCACCATAGCCAGATGGGTTTGTTGGGTATTGCATAAGGCCGGCATCAGCCTCCGTCACTTCGGGGAGCATTCCACTAGAGGAGCCATGGCTTCTAAAGCTTTCGGCTTGGAGGATATCTTCAATGTGGCGGATTGGTCTTCGCACTCCACTTTTAAGAGGTTTTATTTCAAACCAATTCTGAATATGGCTCATTTAGTTGTGGGCAAGCTTTAAAACAAGCATAATCCTCGCCTCTAATGCTGACATAGAATGAAAAATGTCCTAGTTAACGTAACAGAAAGTTTCAATTCTATTAAGGGCTTGGAGGCGAGGATTATCCCGCCCAGTGCTCCAGGAGGAGAACCCTCCCCGTAATGCAGTAAGTACTTCAGTTTCTAACTGTATGTATTATGCTGATGTATTCAGTTTCACTGCACAATGTTTCGTTTGCAGGCTTTCAGTTTTGGTTCTTTTGGTAATTGGTCCCTGTCCTTTTCAGGTTCTGATGCTACTAACAGGACTCCTGAAGTGAGAAAATGGGCTGTCTTCACGCTCCGAAAGGGGATGAGAGGACACTAGCAAGAGACTTTATTGGACTAGGAGGCCTCTGATTGGACATTGACTCCATGTTCCAGGATTGGATGTTGCTATATGTTTGTTTTTTGAGCTACCTTTCCCTCTGGATCATTGGAAACGTAGTCTTTGTTAATCTTAAATGCTGCTATGCCAATAAAGTGAAGAAAGAAGGCATAATCCTCGCCTCCGAGTCCTTAATAGGATTTAAACTTTCCGTTAAGTTAGCTAGGACATTTTTCATTTTCCACTCCTTTTAGAAAATCGAGCTCTTACAATTTTGTAATGGCCAATGGTACAAAAATGTTCAGCTCTGCTTATGCACTCAAAACGCAAAGGTTCAGGAATCTGCTTATGTAACTAACTGACCAAGTAAAGTGTCAAAGGATTTTATGTATACGCCAATCATACTTCATTGTTCATTTAAAGTTATGAGTTTTATTTTGAATTAATTCAACAGTCAAACTGTTATACTGCACTATTTCTTTCTTAATAGTCTAACACCTATTCTGCCTATTTACACCAAACCACAAATTGATTTCAAGATACCACAAGACAAGTCTTCCTGCCATGTCTGGTGTAAATCTACCTAGTAGTTTTTGCTATGTGCCTGGGCAAACATTCCTATGAAGCTTTGAGTAGGAGACACAGCTTTTAGAATCAACCCACAATTTTGGCCCTATAACCGATCTGCCTAAAGTTTGGCACAACAATTCAGGGTGAAAGGAGGTCTTTTACACTTTTGTGCACTTCTATTGAATGGGGCCAAAGGTGTAAACATACATATACACACTTGCTCCACTGTCCAAGTAAGATGACCCTCAATCAAGAGGTATTGAAAACAATCAAGAGCAACTAAAGATAGACTACACAGAGGGTACATGTCACCATTTAAGATGTAGACAACAGGTAAGACTTTGTCTGTTGAGATGTGAAGGGGATTTCCATGAGCTCCATATTCGGCAGAGCTGCACAGCAAAGGTTCCCTTAAAAAAGACCTACTTTGGGTTTTAAAAACCAAAACTGATGCAGAGTTACCTAAAGAACCTCTACTAGTCATGTAGGCTGCACCGATCAAACAAGCATTTGCAATGCAATAGGTCTTGCAATCGGAAATTTTAAGCTATTGGTCTTTTAAATGTCAAATTTTCTATTTATGTGTTGTTTTAGAAAATAGCAAAATTAATAGCTTTGTCATTTACAATGCCAATAGTTATAGCATGTGGTGGTGTCCCCGAGTGATGTGGTGGTGTCCCCGAGTGATGTGGTGGTGTTCCCGAGTGATGTGGAGGTGTTCCCGAGTGATGTGGTGGTGTTCCCGAGTGATGTGGTGGTGTTCCCGAGTGATGTGGTGGTGTTCCCGAGTGATGTGGTGGTGTCCCTGAGAGATGTGGTGGTGTCCCGGAGTGATGGAGGGTGGAGTTTGAGTTGGAGGGTGGAGTTTGAGTTGGAGGGTGGAGTTTGAGTTGGAGGGTGGAGTTTGAGTTGGAGGGTGGAGTTTGAGTTGGAGGGTGGAGTTTGAGTTGGAGGGTGGAGTTTGAGTTGGAGGGTGGAGTTTGAGTTGGAGGGTGGAGGGTGGAGTTGGAGGGTGGAGTTGGAGGGTGGAGTTGGAGGGTGGAGTTGGAGGGTGGAGTTGGAGGGTGGAGTTGGAGGGTGGAGTTGGAGGGTGGAGTTTGAGTTGGAGGGTGGAGTTTGAGTTGGAGGGTGGAGTTTGAGTTGGAGGGTGGAGTTTGAGTTGGAGGGTGGAGTTTGAGTTGGAGGGTGGAGTTTGAGTTGGAGGGTGGATTAGGAGGGTGGAGTTGGAGGTTTGGGTTGGAGGGTGGAGTTGGAGGGTGGAGTTGGAGGGTGGAGTTGGAGGGTGGAGTTGGAGGGTGGAGTTGGAGGGTGGAGTTGGAGGGTGGAGTTGGAGGGTGGAGTTGGAGGGTGGAGTTGGAGGGTGGAGTTGGAGTTGGAGGTGGAGGGTGGAGTTGGAGGTGGAGGGTGGAGGTGGAGTTGGAGGGTGGAGTTGGAGGGTGGAGTTGGAGGGTGGAGTTGGAGGGTGGAGGGTGGAGTTGGAGGGTGGAGTTGGAGGGTGGAGTTGGAGGGTGGAGTTGGAGGGTGGAGTTGGAGGGTGGAGTGTGAAGTTGGAGGGTGGAGTTGGAGGGTGGATTAGGTGGGTGGAGTTGGAGGTGGAGGGTGGAGTTGGAGGTGGAAGGTGGAGTTGGAGGGTGGAGTGTGAAGTTGGAGGGTGGAGTTGGAGGGCGGAGTTGGAGGGTGGAGTTGGAGGGTGGAGTTGGAGGGTGGAGTTGGAGGGTGGAGTTGGTTTTGGAGGGTGGGGTTGGCGTTGGAGGGTGGAGGGTGGCGTTGGAGGGCGCCGTTGGAGGGTGGAGTTGGAGGGTGGAGTTGGAGGGTGGAGTTGGAGGGTGGAGTTGGTTTTGGAGGGTGGAGTTGGTTTTGGAGGGTGGAGTTGGTTTTGGAGGGTGGAGTTGGAGTTGGAGGGTGGAGTTGGATTTGGAGCTGGAGGGTGAGGGTGGGTGAGGGTGTGAGAGGGTGAGGGTGAGGGTGTGGGAGGGTGAGGGTGGGTGAGGGGTAAAATACTGTCACTCCGCATTTTTTACTCCGCATACTTTCACTCCTCATACCATTATAACGCAGGTACCTTTACTCCGCATTTTTTTATAACGCATGCCTTTATATATTATATGCTTTTATCTCGCATGCTTTTACGACGAAAATCATTGTAAAAGCATGATTGGTAAAAGTATATGTTTTAAGGTAAGTTGTAAGGTAAGTATATGGGTTTTTTTTGGGTTCAGGGGTATTTTAAGGGTGGGTTTGGGTTATGGGGTGCAGGGGTATTTAAGGGTTAAGGGGTACAGGGGTATTTTTAGGGTTCAGGGGTAGGTTTGCGTTTTGGGGTACAGGGGTATTTTTAGGGTTCAGGGCTGGGTTTGGGTTATGGGGTACAGGGGTATTTTTAGAGTTCAGGGGTTGTTTTGGGTTTTGGGGTACAGGGGCATTTTTAGGGTTCAGGGGTAGTTTTGGGTTTTGGGGTACAGGGGTATTTTTAGGGTTCAGGGTTTTTTTTGGGTTTTGGGGTACAGGGGTATTTTTGGTGTTCAGGGGTTGTTTTGGGTTTTGGGGTACAGGGGTATTTTTAGGGTTCAGGGGTTGTTTTGTGTTTTGAGGTACAGGGGTATTTTTAGGGTTCAGGTGTTTTGGATTTTGGGGTACAGGGGTAGTTTTAGGGTTCAGGGGTTGTTTGGGGTACAGGGGTACAGGGGTATTTTTAGGGTTTAGGGGTTGTTTTGGGTTTTGGGGTACAGGGGTATTTTTGGGGTTCAGGGGTTGTTTTGTGTTTTGGGGTACAGGGGTATTTTTAAGGTTCAGGGGTTGTTTAGTGTTTTGGGGTACAGGGGTATTTTTAGGGTTCAGGGGTTGTTTGGGGTTTTGGGGTACAGGGGTATTTTTAGGGTTTAGGGGTTGTTTTGGGTTTTGGGGTACAGGGGTGATTGAGGGTGAGGGTTGTGAGGGTGAGTGAGAGTGAGTGGTGATGGTGTGACGGTGTGTGAAGATGAGGGGATGTGAGGGTGAGGGGGTGTGAGCATGGGGGTGTGTGTGATGGTGTGTGAGGGTGAGTGAGGGTGTGAGTGTGAGTGAGGGTGTGAGGGTTGTGAGGGTGAGGGGGTGAGGGTGTGTGAGGGTGTGAGGATGAGGGGGTGAGGATGAGGGGGTGAGGGTAAGGGGTGTGAGGGTGTGTGATGATAGGTGAGGGTGAGTGAGGGTGAGGGTGGTTAGAGGGTGAGGGTGGTTAGAGGGTGAGGGTGTGAAGGTGAGTGAGGGTGTGTGAGGAAGAGGGGTGAGGGGATGTGAGGGTGAGGGGATTTGAGGGGGTGTGAGGGTGTGAGGGTGAGGGTGTGTGAAGGTGAGGGTGTGTGAGGGTGAGGGTGTGTGAGGGTGAGGGTGTGTGAGGGTGACGGGGGTGTGAGGGTGTGAGGGTGACGGGGGTGTGAGGGTGACGGGGGTGTGAGGGTGACGGGGGTGTGAGGGTGACGGGGGTGTGAGGGTGACGGGGGTGTGAGGGTGACGGGGGTGTGAGGGTGACGGGGATGGGGGTGATGGTGAGGGGGGTGAGGGTGTGAGGTTGTGAGGGTGAGTGAGGGTGTGTAAGGGGGTGAGGGGGGTAAGGGGGGTGAGGGGTGTGAGGGTGAGTGAGGGTGTGTGGGGGGTGAGGGGGTGAGGGTGAGTGAGGGTGAGAGGGTTGTGAGGGTGAGTGAGAGTGGGTGAGAGGGAGGGATTGTGAGGGTGAGGGTCCGAAGTAAATGGTGGCAGGGCAGACATCACAAGACAGAGAGAAGAGACTGAAGTGAGAGGGGGGAGAGAAGGGAGTGAGGAGAGACAGGAAAGAGAGTGAGGGGAGAGAGGTATTGGAGAGTGAGGAGTGGGGCGAGTGAGGAGAGGGGAGAGTGAAAAAAGGGGAGATGGAGGAGAGGGGAGATGGAGGGGAGAGAGGGAAGATCGAGGAGAGAGGGGAGATTGAGGATAGAGGGATTGGAGAGAGGGAGGGGGGTGTGAGAAGAGAGGGGGGAGGGGAGAGTGAGGAGAGAGAGGAGAGTAAGGAGAGAGGGAAGAGGGGAGCGAAGAGTGGGGAGGGGAGAGAGGAGAGAGGAGAGGGAAGGGAGGAAAGGTAGAGAGGGAGGGGAGTAAGGAGAGGGTAGGGGACAGGGGAGAGTGAGTAGAGTGGAGAGTGGGGAGAGGGAGAGAGGAGAGAGAGGAGAGAGAGGGGAGAGAGGAAAGAAGGGAGAGAGTGTAGAGAGGAGGGTGGGAGAGGAGAGAGAGGTGGGGAGGGGAGAGGGGAGACAGGGGAGGGAGGAAAAGAAGTGAGGGAAAGAGATTGAGGGGGATGCTGAGTAAGAGTGAGAATAAGAGTGAGATTTGAGAAGTAGCTAGGGGCAGAGAGCCAATTCAGAGTTAGACATCTAAAGATCGATTTGCAGTGATGTGTAAATTAGATGTTAAGAGAGGAAACTGCAGTGGTGCACTGAGCTGTATTGAAATAGAGCGCACAGACGGGCTGTGCTCTTTATAAAAGAATAAGAGAGCAGTCAGGCAAAACAGACGTAAAATGCTTTTTTCAAACACAGAATCATGCCTGTTAATTAGATAAGTTTAACTTGCATGTAAATTAGTTTAAATTTGGAAACAACTGCTAAGTGTCGTGTGTTTGCTAAAAGGCTAAAAAACACTCCCAACATTTTTTATTTGCCCCTATCTAAAAACCAGGACAGGCGCAAGTATTTCCTTTTTTTTGGTTCCCTAGTCAGAAGTAGAAAATGCTGCAGCAGCCGTTCGAAGTCTGTAGGCCTGGTCACCCTACCATCTTATCGACTTCAGCAGCATGAAATACCATGAAGGCACGTTTGTGATGGGAGTTCAATTTTTTATAAAAAAATCACACACTTCAGGACGCATTAGTACACTGTAAAGAAGCGCGCCAAGGAAGCTTTTGTGATTGTGTGACTCGTTTTAATCCATACTAATATAATAAAGAGAGAGCCCAAACCCTATAAATACCCCTGTACCTCAAAACCCAAACCTACCCCTGAACCCTAAAAATACCTCCGTACCCCAAAACCCAAACCTAACCCTGAACCATAAAAATAACCCTGTACCCCAAAACCCAAACCTACCCCTGAACCCTAAAATACCCCTGTACCCCAAAACCCAAACCTAGCCCTGAACCCTAAAAATACCCCTGTACCCCCAAACCTAGCCCTGAACCCTTAAAATACCCCTCTACCCCAAAACCCAAACCTACTCCTGAACCCTAAAAATACCCCTATACCCCAAAACCCAAACCTACTCCTGAACCCTAAAAATACCCCTATACCCCAAAACCCAAACCTAGCCCTGAACCCTAAAAATACCCCTGTACCCCAAAACCCATACCTATCCATAAACCCTAAAACTACCCCTGTGCCCCACAACCAAAACTATATCTGAACCCTTAAAATACCCAAACACTCCAAAACATATACCTTAGTACCCCAAAACATATACCCCTATACCCATACTTACCTTATCCAAACATAAAAAAATAAAAAGATTTTACCATTCATGCATTTACAACGAATTTCGTTGTAAATGTATGCGTGGTAAAAGCATATAAAATGTAATGCCATGCGTTATAATGGCATTGCGGAGTCATGGTACTTTCGTAATGAAAGTATGCGGAGTGATGGTATGCGGAAAGAAAGTTGCTGAATAATGGGTGTTTATCCTCCCCCGGTAAGTACATTGGTGGCACGGTGGCCCACATCTCCAGCAACATACTCATATTTTTTCACCACCGATTTGAAAAATGCACAGGTCTCTCTCATTGATGGCCAGCACCGACATACACTTTTAGGCACACCTCCCGCCACAAGTTCTAGAATTGCGAACTTTAGAGCTGGGGAGCTACGTTCGAATCTCGGCATCAGCTCAACATCCTGTGATTCCAGGCAAATCGCTTTGTCTCCTCGTGCCTACCACAAATGAATGTGTTCTTCTGTAATGTAAATTGTGCTCATGCCATGTTGTCGAGTTCGCGCTATATAATATTTCAAGGAAAAATAAAGTAGGGCAACTCGAGTTCACACACTATTGAACATGCACTCTTAAGTGCATCAGCAGTGCACTGTGAATCGGAGCATTTCACAGGCCTGTCACAGATAAGAAATGCTATCAAAACGAAATCCTACAAAACAATATACTACTGGCCGGCAGCAATTCATACCCGGACAACGTCGGGATGGGCTGCTAGTTATTTTTTAAAAGGGCTGGTAGGAGCGGACTGTCGAATCTGCCTTCGTTTTTAAGGACTTGTTGCCGGCTGTAGGTGTTGAGAAGGAGCAGATTGAATGATGAGATTGCAGGTTAGACAATTGAAAGTTTTTGGACTGAGGGACGTGAGCTGTTTTTAACTATTTTATCCTGCAGGTACGTGAGCAGAGGGGCATGAAGATGCGTATTACTGGTGGCAGGAGCGGCGCAAATGGTGGTAGCGGTGCCTTTGAAAGAGTGTGAGTAGCTAGTAAAAACGTGAAGTTGTGGAGGAGGGGGTTCATGTTGAGAGAGCGTTATCCTAACGACATTAAAGTTTTGAAAGTAAAAGGAGATCTCCAAGTGAAGGTGAACAATCGTAACACGAAGTGAAATATCTCTTAATTCCGTCGAAATCTGGGCGCTCTGTGGTTGTGGTGGTGGAGGGGCAGTTGTGAGAGGCATCATGAGCCATGACGAATGTGAAGTCAGAGTGGGGCGAGGGAGAGGAGGCGGGGGAGAGCTCTTTGAAATGTGAAGCTCTCGGCGAGGGGGGAGGAGAAGTGAGCGGATCCCTTTGAAGCACGCACGGCCTCGCGGCCGTGAAAGAAGTGTGAATGAACAAGCAATAAATGGCTTTCATGTGGTGATGCGAGGCAGGCGGATAGAAGCGTGTTCACGAGACCACATGAACTTCTGGAAATCCGCATTTTTCAGAGCTTAGTTTAGCTCTTAGTTTAGCCCCAATAGTCTTGTCCTATTCATTCCTTGCGGAATGGAGTAGGACGAGACCTAAAAAGAGCATCCTGTAAAGATATAAAGTTTGTTCACATGAAAGTTTTGTGGTTACCTAACTGTAATCAGCCTGCAAACATGCAATTATAGGTCTTTGGTAGATTCCAACAAAGATCCATACGTCTTGCTTGGTACTCTTCACTAGAATGCATCTGTGTATTTTACCTAGATGTGTGCACAGCGACGCATAAGCTAAACCCTCACCATGTTGGATTTTGGAGATTCCCAAATGGGACTACTGATACCCTTTACATTCTCATTGGCATTGTGGGAAGGATTTTTGGGTTGTGTGGGTTTGATATGTTGCACCTTTCTTTGCCCTGGTTTCAATGTATTCAATGTCCTAATGCTGGTGTGCCACATAACTTTTGAACAGTAATGCTTCAGGGACATCAACCACTGTTCGAAAGTATGGAGAACTAGCTGACTGCCAGAATCAAACACCATAATTTGTCTGAGGGATTAGGCTTCTGAAAACAGAGATAATCAGTGCTTAAGACAGAGGCTGTCCCCATGATGTTGGAGGATAGGCCATGGCCTTCTCTGATCACCAAGTGGCATTGCCAAGGCTCTCTTAACGCAACAAACTATTGTTGAGGCTGCACTGGCAAGGTTCCATTTGTCTTAAGTCAGACAAGGGCTGTGGAGGAACTGGAGACATTGAAGTCTTGCTGTTTCACTCCAGAAATTCTAAGAGGAAAGAAGCAAGCAGCCAAGGTGAATTGCTACAGGAACAAATGCATACATGAACAAACATGACCCCTTGCACCGAGTGTCAGGCCTGAAGTAAATGGAATGTACATTTCTAGTAAATACAGTGTTCATATGTAGCCAATCACTTAACTTAAATGTAAATATGAGAATTATTCTAGTGATACGGGGGGAAAAGTGAAGACAGATGGTGGGGTCAATACGTTTTAGGGAAGAACACAGGACTGAGGGAATGAAAACATTAAAGTGAAAGGAAAGTGTAAGAAAGACAATTATAACTTATGTGATACAAAAAATAACAATCAGGCGAGACAGGAAACAGAAATTTCAGATTAGTACCAGCAAAGGTAGTGTATGGAAGGTCAAAAACACAACTTCAAAATCATGCAGCAAGAGACAGAGTAGAAGCACAGAAAGACATAAAAAATCCTGAGATGTAATCGTGGCTAAAGAGCAGGGAACTCCACCTACACCCTGCACAGCATAGGATCACTCAAAAGCTGACAGCGTTCATAGTACTTCAGCACCAACAGGCAGTCATACCTCTGTAGGACAACGGCCCGCCGATACAGGATTTCAGGATCCGTGCCCTCCAGTCTAGGGTAGCGTACTAGGTCCACTGGCTGAAACATGTCCGCACTGAGTCCCAAGTCCATCTCTTGGGAAGACTTGATTTTGATACCCCTTATACGGACGTCAATGCCTCCATCTGGGAAGAAAAGAAAAAAGAGAGAGGAGGTGAGAGGCTGAGGTGCACCTTGGTTGCCAACTTAAGTGAGAATCTCCAACCTACATTTCCATAGTTAACAGCTATCCTGATGTTATAATTAGTTATTTGATAGTTCTTGGCAGCTTCCTTGTATAAAGTTATTTCAGATAATTTAGTTCTTCTTCCCAGAGGAGTTCACAGTCTTCCAACTATGTGGCCTATAGACAAAGGCATTTTGAAGTACATAAAGTAGCACCCATGTAGTACTATTTTACATACTCTTACGTGCATTTATGAATTGGTCTCAAAACTTCTAAAATGGCAACAAAATGGAAATACACAGGAACTATTCATATACATGTAGTTCGAATAGAAAGGACTGTGTCATTGTTGCAGGTCTACTAATAGGAAGTTTCTGAGCTGATTCACTAATATATAACAGCAGGTAAAGGAAAGTAGCACTCATGTATCGTTAGTTGCCATCCTCCGATGCCTTTGTGAATTGGCCCCTTTACCCTTATACTTGCTGCATATTCTTTTATTTGCCTACGCCTCACCAACTAATTTCAGCAAACGTCACAAATTTACTTCAAGCCACTCTTAAAAACTGTGAAGGAAAAGTTACTTATCTTCAGTAATGAACTTTCTATCCATCTGCAGACTGCTCAACTATGAATATTCCAGGTGCGGACTGCATCTGGGAACTTTTGTAACATCTCTACGGCGCCAGTAAGTGGCGCTTCCTCATTTTCACTGATGAAAGTGGAGTCACTGTGACATCACTGGAGTCGTGAAGGGGCTACTTTGGAACCTTCAGGTCAATTCTCATCTGTTTTTTCAACTGCATATTTTAAAGCAGGGACGAGAACAATATCAGTTTTGTGTAGATGCATTGCAAGAGCTAACTAGGAAGATTATTATATTTATGTAAATAAGTACATATGCCAAGTCAAATAGTCAGAATACAGCTAGATCGAGTATCCGCCTGGAAAGACACTTATCGAAGGTAAGTAACTTTTCCTTCTGATGGATACTTCTAACTGCAGATTCCTCACCTTTGAATAGATCCCCAGCCATTACTAGATGGGATATGAAAAGAAGGTTCTACAAGAAAATCTTGCTGCATTCATTGGACAAAATGTCCATCCCTCTTCATCTCAGAATTCAAACAGTAGCGTTTGGTGAAAGTGAGGAGGGGCCTTATGTCCATCACCGGCATTCCGCTCACCGGGGCTGCTGTGGAAGATTTTCCTCCGGTAGAATGCGTGCGGACACCTTTGGGCAGCTCCTTCTTCGTCAGAGCATAGCAGATGTTTATGCACAATAATCCCCCCCAAAAAGCGAGTTCTCTTCTGACCTGCTTACCCTTCTTTTTGCCTGGGTATCCTACAAAGAGTTGATCTTATGACCTGTTCTCATTAGTGCAGTCAATGTAACAATTGACCACATTCTTTGGCTGATAAGGCCATTATGACTGTGCCACGGCACAATCCTATTGAACTAAGGGTAATAAGAACTGCAACATTTTGGCTAAGCTTGGTTTCAGAGGTTCATTAAAATTTATTAGCATATCCGGAAACTAATTTATCACATCTGGCAGAATAGACTGACTTAGTCAATGGTCAACAAAATGAGCACACTGCACATTGGGAGAGGTGCAGAAGGGCTGTGTATCACACCCTTATCTGCCAATTTGGTTGGATGAGAATGGTTTAGGCCTGGCTGAATCTTCCTTGGAACCCGATGGATCAAGGGCATGGGAGAAAACATGTAGTGAAGTGGAAACCTCAACGTTAAGTGGGCATTCTTGTCAGGGGCAAAGGGGTCTACCTGAGGAGAACCAGAATTGCATAATAGATTCTGACCTACCTTTGAGTGGAGACGTCACACGTGATCCTCGAGACGCCATCGGCTGAAGTGTCAACCAGGTAGGCTGCAACCATACACAGACCCTTCTGGCATGCCCATGAAATAAAAATAAGATTTATAAAGCGCACTCCATATCCGAGGGTGACTAGGCACTAGTCTCTAGAAGGCAACTGCTGAGAAGAGATGAAACATCAACTGACAGTTGAATAACCAGGTTTTAAGTGATTTTCTGAAGGCTAGAAATTTGGTCTCCCCTTTCAATTCTGAAGGGAAGGAGTTCAATAGGCTGGCTATCACAACGATGAAGCTTCTGCCCCACTAGTTGGCCATTTCGAATTTAAAAACAATAATAGTGTGAGCTAAGGCAGATAAAAGGTGCCTAGAAGGAGTTTACCACTGAAAGATTTTCCTAAAGAATTCGGGGCCTGTGGCATGGAGTGCTTTGAAGACTATGCCTTGAAGCCGAAATGCTTCTTAACTGAAAGCCAGTGCAGGAGATTTAGTGATAAACAGATTGGGGTTTGGGAATGCCTAGAAGAAGGTGGGCGGCTGCATTTTGAAGGACTTTTTCCAGATATTGAATATTGTTATAATCGATCTTAGAAAGTATCAAGGTTGAGAACAGTTTTTTGCAGATGAGAGGGGATAAAAGGAGAGATTTTCTAAGAAGCTTCAGCGTGAAGAACGTGGATGAAGTGATGGCATTAACATGGCACTCAATCGAAAGTTGGTCATCAAAGACAACACCTAGGTTTTTCATCTTATTGGCCGGATTTGGAGGAGAGCCTAGTTCTTGCGACCACCATTGTGGAGACCAGAAGGTGATGTTTCTACCAAAGAGAAAGACTTCAGTTTTATTAGAGTTGAGCTTTAAATAGTTAAAAGACATCCAATTGTTGACATGGAGCAAACAGTCATGAAAATGAGTGGCAACTTCATCCGGATTGCTGGCTATAAATACAATTGGGGTGTCATCAGCGTAGGAAACCACTGAGAACCCAAAAGATCTGATCAAATTGGAAATAGGGTGACATACATATTAAAGAGGGTAGGAATTAAGGATGAGCCCTGAGGGACCCCACAGGGCAGAGTGAAGATTGAGGAGTTTAAATTTACAACAAATCCTTGACCAGAGTTTCTGTACCTTCAGAAAGGTTGAGCAAACTCCTCCCTAAGTGGGTGTACCACATCATGGTTCTAATGTCAGTCAGGATCTGGACTGAATGCAATGGGATGCAAAGAAAACCTTGAGCCCTAGCCGACTCTCCCCTAGAAGGCTGATGTGTAATCTCTGCTCCCCTGGAGACCAAAGGACTATCACCCTCCAGATCTCAAAGATGTGCCCCACCTGTAGGTAAACACGTCTGTTAACACTGTGGCCACTGCCCTAGGGGGAGAAATGACCCCTCATGTGAGAGGCTGTCTTGTGTCTTCCACGAAGTCACATCCGCTGTAGTGTTCCTGGAGATCAAAATGGAGACTGCTAGATCTCCCTGGTGTTGGAAAGATTGCCTTTAGAAGCACCACTGGAGGGCTCTCATGCGACAGCATGCATAAGTGACCAAGAGACTGGAATGACAATAGACTGAGCAGTCGCAGAACCATCAAGACTGGAATCCAAGCTCCCAGGTAAAATATCAGATTCATGTTCTGAATCCTCTGTGCAGGAGGGAACGCTCTCAGTATGGGATCATCCAGTACTGTCCCTATGAGCAGAAGGTTAGAAGGACTCCAAGTGAGACTGATTGAAAATTCCAAATCAAACAATAGGAATGCTGTCTTTTGCAGGTGGCGCAAAACATCTGTAGCGAACCAGCTTTTGAGAGCCAGCTGTAGAGGTATGGGAACACACTTCCTGCCCTCCTGAGAGGAGCTGCCACTACCACCATCACCAAGCCAAGGACTGCACATGGGTACTGAGTGGACCCCCCTAACAAATTGCAGACAATTCCTGTGAGACTTCAGGATTGGGATGTGAATGAAGGCACCTTGCAAGTCAAGAACCATTATCTAGTCTTCTGCATTCAGAGACAAACGGACCTGAGCCAGGAACAGCATCTTGAACTTTTCCTTGGCTAGGAAAAACAATTGGACTAAGACTGCAGTCCTTCTTGGTGATCACAAAGTACCAAGAGTAGCGCACCCCTGCCCTTTGACCTGCTCTACCACCAACTCTTCGATTGAAGGGACTGTCAGGGGGGATGTTGAGGGGCTGAGGTTAGAAGGATAGGGTAACCCCCTTTTCCACTATTTGTAAGACCCATTGGTCTGAAGGAATCGCCCAACAGGCCTGAAGTTAGATGGTTACCCATCTCACCCCTGTCCAATCATGGTCCTTCACTGTTAAACTATAGTGGTTTACCTGCTAGTGCCAACGAGGAGGAATTAAAATGTGTTATGTGAACTTTTTCTCTGCCCTGGGAAGTTAATAAAAATTGGAACTGCCTGTAAGAATAACCTCAAAATAAACATCATTGGCTAAAATAAAGAGACCTATGGACATGGCTGTAACTCAACTTTCTTTGAATCTCTCAAGTGGCATTCACTTTTTGACCTAAAAGTCTCTCCCGATCAAAATAAATGTCATTCGAGCACTCTGGACACCCCTGGAAAAGCCTAATGAGTGGAGTCTGGCATGCCTCCACAAACATACTGAAGAGCTAATCAAAAGAGCAATGGATTCAGCCAAGTCTAATTATACTTTTACTATGTAAGAGGCTGCATCCCATTTATCACGAACTACCAAAATAATGTGGGAACCAAGTCTGAAAAGGCAAGTTAGGCTGTGAACTACCATAGCAGCCATATCCCCTAGGGCATGCGTGTAGCAGGCAAGAAGATATGCTGCATTAAGGGATCCTAGACCTAAAGTTTCTGAGGACAAAACACTTTGAACTACTCCCTCAAGTTTAATGAGCTCCACGTCTGAAGGGTGAGTGGCAAAGACACTACAGTTTCATTTAGTAGTGGATCAGGCTTGAATAAATAAGCTTTCACAAGAAAAATGAAGGGGAAAAAGCCAGATAAGTAGCAGGTGGCATACACTGTTGTGCAATCCCTCAGTGAACTGCTGAAGTAGTCAATGGACACAGCTAAGGTTCCCTTGCTGCATTTATTAAGGCTTTGTTAAAAGAAAGATGGGGCTCATTTGATGCAGTGGGCATTTGTAGAAGATGTCAAGATATTGGGACGATGCTCTACGGAGGGAAGAGGGGGTTCTCAGGTGTCTGCAGCCTTTTTCTAGCACTAAACAAAAAAGAAGCCATTTCTTGTAGAACTGGAGCAGGTACCACATCTGTATCAACCTCAGACGTATCCAGCCTACTGGCTTCCTGTAAAGCTGTGAGGTCTGTGAAGCCAGTTGAAGGGAAGGCCATAAGAGGCTCTTCTGTCTGTGCTGGGGTCTGATTTTGATAAGTTGGACCGAAGTAGGTTGTACATTAGTTTCAAATACACATTCTGAGTGTCATCTTCTCTGTGTTACTCCTTTTCAAGATTTCTTTGCGTCGCCCTTCTTGACCTTACATTTTTGTCTGTGTGGAGGTGGCTTAAGTGATGTTAGTGTCCAATTTAGAATAAACGGCACAAATGCTGT
The DNA here is from genome assembly GCF_964263255.1 of Lissotriton vulgaris. NCBI lineage: Eukaryota > Metazoa > Chordata > Amphibia > Caudata > Salamandridae > Lissotriton > Lissotriton vulgaris. The sequence continues at coordinate 268,851,859 of NC_141685.1, forward strand.
GGAAGAACTCAGTGCTGGTCCTTGCATTGCTTTTGGCGCAGGTGCTAGAATAGCTGCTTGGAAAGGAGCAGACATTGGAATAATGCATGCCTGCGCCAGTGGAGCCCATAGCGTCAATGGAATATTTAGCGTCGGAAGGGAGAGGAATAGAGTCACACGAACCCTTGTGGTCAGGTGGGGCGCCAGGTTTGGGGGACGGGGGCGGGGGGAACAGCTGTCTTTTGAAATATCTCTAGCATTGTTTAGAGAAATGCTAGACCTGTTCCCGGTGTCAGAAATACAAGGTATGCCGGCATCAGTATTGGGAAAGGAGGAGGTAGTGGAGGCTTAATAATGGGCACTAGAGTCAGTGGGGATGGCGATACCGGTTGCAGGGACAGTTCAAATAACAGAAGTTCATGAGAAGACTGGGACGTTGGAGAAGACCTAAGGGAAGTTTTAATTTTAGATTTGGATATCCTCCCAAGAGAACTGTGTTTCTTCTTTTTGTGGCATCCTCCATTTTTGCTTAAAGATGGGGGAGATGAAGGAGAAGGGCTGGAAGGGACCTCTATTTTTTTCTGGCCCTAGAACGAGATCTAGTGTGACAACAGTTTCTGCAGTCGTCCCTCAACAGCCATAAAGAGCTTGGGTTCTCACTCCTTTATTGCCTTAGAGTTCATTGTAAAGCAAAGATCCTACCGTGATGAATTATATCCTGAGCCATGGCAGCATAGACAATCGTCAAGTGGATCTGAGCATCACATTTTCAACTCAAACCTCGATTTCTTAGAGAGTGACGTTATCGCCTGCATAGCACTAAAGTTATTTCCTAATATGAGATGAACGAGAAGCTGTATCTGCACTGAAATGCACAGATTAAAGGGATCTGAGATCAAGGTGGCCGCTTCATGGCTCCAGGGACCTCCCTGTGACTGGCTTCGAGATAGAGCCACTTATCGGCACTGGACAGCTATTGCAAAGATTTCTTTATCCAGTCTGCACCTGGGATATTCAAAGTTGAGGAATCTGCAGCTACAAATATCCATCAGAAATATTTAATTTGAAAGTTTGGTTTACCACCAGGGTAGAGGAGGTTATGACCTCCAGTCCCCTGGCAGAGGACAGCGTACAAAATTTAGAGATCCATGCCCAGCAGGGAGAGATATCTATGTTCAATGGAGCTGCCAGTACAGGGGCTCAACTGAAGGCCCTAATGCTTTGCTGAATGAATGCTATGTTTAATGCTCCCACTTGAAAAAGTTATTTGTTTTCAAGAAACAAACCAGCCCTAATGCGTCGGAAGCCTCCTCTCTCTGCATGGGGACCACCAAACGAGTTTCCTGCCTTGGACTGACAAGCCTTGCATGGCTGTCCAGTACAATGAGATCCAGTGATAGGCACCTCAACCTAAACAGAGAGGTTTGAATGTCATTTGAATCTGATGGATGAGTGGCAGACAAATTGTCAGGTCAAATGTTTAAACTGGTGGAACCAGCGGAACTTTGCCTGTGTAGACCCAGCACTTCCCAGGCCCAAAATAGAGCGGGGGACCATGTGTTTGGCTGATCGGGAGCACCACCCATTTACGATGGCCAAAAAATGAATGGCCTCTTTAGCCCAAAAAAACTGAAAGGAAAAAAAAAAGAAGGATTTTAACTACCTTTTTTATAGAAAACAAATTGAGACATCAGCTAGGTCATACTTTAAACTTAACCGCTGTACTGTCTGGCCATTGCTTAGATGTGGAAGATTTAAGGTCTGAAAGAAGTAGTTCAAAAAAGGCCAGGTATTTACTTCACTCATTAAATCTTATTTCATGAGAACAAGTTCTAGAGTTGCACCTCTACTTTAATCGGTTTACCTGCTTTATTTTTACAGCCTTGGCTCTGTCATAACTAATGTTTAAGTCCCTGTCAGACCCTCTGTCAGTACAACTACTCACCGCCCTCCCATGGTATCAGCAACTTAGGTGTCTAATGGCATAAATCACAGGTGAGGCATCTCTCAGAGTACTATCTAAGCTTGGAATGCCACAAGTACAGGAGGATCAAAAAACACTAAATAAACTGAGCGAACTGCAAATCTATAATGTGGTCTGAGAGGGACTGAGGACATGTGTTATAACAGCACTAAGGCTATTGAAATAAAGCAGGTGAACAGATTAAAGTAAAGGTGCAACTCAAGAACTTCTTTTCATTAAATAAGATTTATGGATTTGGGGAGGCTCAGAAAACTGACAGAGGAAGGATAATGTTATTTACCCAGTAAGCATCTGTTCTTGGCATGTAGTGCTGTAGATTCACATACTTTACATACTCCTGCCATCTAGTGTTGGGTCCGGATGTTTGCAAGTTGTTTTTCTTCGAAGACGTCTTTCCAGTCACGAGGTAGGTGACTCCTCCTTTCTTTGCTAGGGCGCATGGGCATCGACTCCATTGTTAGATTGTTTACTCGCAGAGGATGAGAATGGAGTTAGTAAAGGTAGAATAGAGAGGTCCATACGTATGTATGTAAAGTAAGAAAACTGCAACAGGCATAGGTACCTGGGGAGGCAGGTGGGCACATAAGAATCTACACCTCTACATGCCAGGAACAGATGCTTACTGGGTAAGTAACATTATCCGCTGGAGGCATGTGAGCTATATGATCCCATGCTTTGCATAGACTATACAGCAGTAAACTCCCAAAGCGGTGGCTAACTCGTAGCTGTTGAAGTGGTTTGAAAAAGTCTTTTAAGTACTGCCTGGCCTACGTTAGCTTGTTTCCTCGCCAACACATCTACACAATAGTGTTTGGTGAATATGTGCAGTGTAGACAATGTTGCTGTCTTACAGATGTCAGTTAGGGGAATATTCCCTAAGAAGACCATAGTAGCCCCTATTTTGAGGGTGGAATGCACTCTAGGGAGTATTGTCAAGGTTCTTTTCGCTGTCACATAACATGTCTGGATACATTTCACGATCCATCTTGCAATGCTCGATTTAGATATGGGACTGACTTTGTGTGGTGGTGAAAAAGCAACAAAGAGCTGCTTTGTCTTATGAAAATCTTTTGTTCTTTCCACATAATATAGTGGAGCTATTCGATCATCTAGTATATGTAGAGCTCGTTCTGCTACAGAATCAGGTTGAGGAAAGAACAAGGGTAACTTACTCAACTGATTGATTGATTGATTGATTGATATGAAAAGCAGAAACCTTTAGGAAGAAATATGGGATTGGTTCGAAGAACCACTTTGTCAAGTTAAAAGAAAGGCTCTTGTATAGTTAGTGCTTGGAATTCACCAACTCTCCTTAAGGAAGTGATTGCAATAAGAAAAGCAACCTTCCATGCATGAAATTGTAGTTGACACTTGTACATTGGTTCAAAAGGTGGACCCATTAGCCTTGTAAGGGGTGGAGCTCTTGGTGGTATTACTCTTTTTAGTAATTTCATAAAGGCTTTAAGCACTGGTACTCTGAACAGATATAAGTGTTGTCTGTTTTGTAAGTATGCAGCTACTGCTGCTAAATGCAATCAAATGGATGTGTAGGCTAATCCAGATTGCTGTAAGTGTAAGAGATAACAGACAATGCTTTGCACTGAAGCATCAAGGGGATTGATATTGTTATTGTTACAGTATATAACAAATAGTTTCTACTTTTCTGCATAACATGCCCTAGTAGTAGGTTTCCTAGCTTCCTTTAGGATATTCGTACAGTCTGGAGGCAATTGTAAATAACCAAACTATGACTTCAGGAGCCAAATCGCTTGGTTGACTTCCTTTTGCCTTTTGAACTGTGACGAAAAGGTCTATGTGACGAAATCCCCATTCCTGAAAGTAGGGAAGAAGAATCTGGGGATGAAGTTCCCACTCGTGGATTTGCTGTCTATGTCTGCTGAGAAGGTCCGCAATTTGATTGTTTACTCCTGGAAGATGTTCTGCTAGGAGATACATTTTGTGATGTATGGCCCATTCCCAAATTGGTTGTACTAGACGTGACAGTCAGAGAGAGTGTGTGTGGGCCCCTCCTACCCCATTTTGAATATAGTAGATAGCTGTCATGTTGTCTGTGCGGACTAGGACAGTTTTGCCTATTAAGTGAGTTTGAAAGGCTGTGAGGGCTAGAAACACTGCTAGTAGCTCTAGGTGATTTATATGGAGGCTCTTGCACTTTAGACTCTATAATCCTTGGATTGTGTGACTTTGTAGGTGAGCGCCCTGACCAGTAAGCAATGCGGCTACTGTTAGCACTGTCTGTGGAACAGAGTTGAGAAAGGCCTGCCCTTTGGATACATTTTGTGGGTTCCACCACTGCAGAGAGCGATGGGTGCGGCCATCTACCAACACTAGATCAGTCAACTGACCCTGCGACTGGTTCCACGGACTTGCTAAGCATTCTTGAAGGGGACGCATGTGTAGTTTTGCGTGGGGAACAATTATAATGCAAGACGCCCTCATCCCTAGCAGTTGCATGAATACTTTTGCTGGTAATGATTGGTTGGGCTGAAATTGAGTGAGAAGAGCCTGAATAGTCTGTTTTGGGAGAAGGTAGAGCTTTCTGAGCACCTATCATGGCTGCCAGATAAGTGTGTGTGTTGGAAGGCTGTAGATGAGACTTAAACACATTTACTGTAAACCCTAGTTGGTGAAGTAAGTGACTAGTGGTTTGAGTGTGTTGGAGACACGGTTGGTAAGTGCTGGCTTTGATGAGCCAGTCGTCCAGGTATGGGAATACATGGATTTGTTGTCTTCTTAGATGTGCTGCGACTACTGCCAGACATTTGGTAAATACCCTAGGACCAGTGGTAACTCCAAACCGGTAGTACTTTTAATTGGTAACGATTACCCACTTACATGAATCTGAGGTATTTGTGATGAGCGGGATGAATTGGAATGTGAAAATATGTGTCTTTTAACTCTAGAGTAGACATAAAATAGCACTGCTGTAGAAGTGGGAGCACTTGTTGAAGTGTCACCATGTGGAAATGCTCTGAAAGTATGTAGAGGTTTAGTTCTCCAATGTCTAGAATAGGTCTCAAGGAGCCGTCCTTTTTGGGGATGAGAAACGAATATGCTACTTACCAGTATGCATCTGTTCTTGGCATGTAGGGCTGCTTACATTCATATCTGTGCATAGATCGTCGCCTAGGGTTGGGTCCGCATGATTGCACATTGTTGTCCTGGAAGAGTCTTCGAAGTATCACGAGATAGGTGGCTCCTCCCCTGGACTACAGTGCGCATGGGCATCGACTCCATCCTCAGATTGTTTTTAGCCATTGTGGCCAAGATGGAGTAAAACTAAGTGAAAGATGACCATGCTAGAAGTATGTGTGAATTCTGTAGCTGCTACAGGCGCCGGGGAAGAGGGTGGGCGATATGAATGTCAGCAGCCCTACATGCCAAGAACAGATGCATACTGGTAAGTAGCATATTCGGTTCGAGGCATGTGGGCTGCTGAATTCATATCTGTGCATAGAATACATAGCAGTCCCTCCATTAACGGCGGCCGCCTGTGCCAGCTGCAGCGGTTTGGAACAGTGTTTTTAGAACAGCCTGCCCTACAGCTGCCTGCTGTTTGGAGTGCACATCAACACAGTAATGCTTTGTAAATGTGTGTGTGGTAGACCATGTGGCTGCTCTACATATGTCTTCCAAAGGAATATTTCCAAGGAAAGCCATGGAGGCCCCCAACTTTCTGGTGGAGTGGGCCCTTGGTGGAATGGTGAGAGTACGCTTGGCTTTCAGATAGCAGATCTGAATACATTTAACGATCCACCGAGCTATACCAGCTTTGGAAATGGGGTTACCTTTGTGTTGTGGTGCAAAGGCAACAAAGAGTTGTTTAGTTCTCCTAAAATCCTTGGTCCTATCGATGTAATACATCAGGGCCCTCTTGACGTCAAGAGTGTGGAGCATCCGCTCCGCCAATGACTCAGGATTTTGGAAGAAAACAGGCAATTCAATAGTTTGGTTAATATGGAATTGAGACACAACCTTAGGAAGGAATTTAGGGTTAGTGCGAAGCACCACCCTGTTAGAATGAATTTGGATAAATGGCTCTTGGATAGTTAGTGCTTGGAGCTCACTAACTCGTCGCAGCGATGTAATTGCTATGAGGAAAGCCACTTTCCATGTCAAGAATTGAATCTCGCAGGAATGCAGTGGTTCAAAGGGAGGACCCATCAGCCGGGTGAGGACCACATTGAGGTTCCACTCCGGAGCTGGTGGAGTCCGTGGAGGAATGACTCGTTTGAGTCACTTTAGAAAGGCCTTAATGGCAGGCACCCTGAAAAGTGAGAGGTGCTGCCTGTTCTGGAGATAAGCTGCCATTGCGGATAGATGTATGCGAATGGAAGCATAGGCCAGATTACATTTGTACAAATGGAAAATATAACAAATGATGTTCTGAATAAATGCATCAAGCGGGTTAATGTTGTGGTCTGCACAATAAATGGCAAACCGCTTCCATTTCGCCGCATAGCATGCTCTGGTGGTGGGCTTTCTTGCCTCCTTGATAATGTCCATACAGTCAGGAGGTAAGTTGAGGTAGCCAAACTCTAAGACCTCAGGAGCCAGATCGCCAGGTTGAGCTGTTGCGGATCTGGATGCTGAATGTCGCCATGGCTCTGCGTCAGAAGGCTGGGAGTGAGGCGCAGCCTCATATGCGGCACCACGGAGAGTTCCAGAAACGTGGTGTACCATGGCTGTCGAGCCCACGTTGGAGCAACCAGGATGAGAGTCATCGAGTGCAGCCTGAGCTTGCGTGCCACCAGCGGTATCAGAGGTGCTGGGGGAAAAGCGTACGCAAATTTGCCTGACCAGTTCATCCATATCGCATTGCCCTGCGACTGTGGGTGTGGGAACCTGGCGGCGAAGCTTTGGCATTTTGCGTTCTCCTTGTGGCGAACAGGTCTATCTCTGGATGACCCCACCTTTGGAAGTACGGTTGGAGTACTGATGGATGTATCTCCCACTCGTGCATTTGGTGTCTGTACCTGCTGAGCAGGTCTGCCATCTGATTGTCCTTGCCCGGGAGGTGTTCCGCCATGAGGAAGTGTTCCTCTGAATGGCCCACTTCCACATGCTCTTAGCCAGATGAGACAGCTGCGGAGAGTGTGTTCCTCCCTGCTTTTGAATGTAGTCATGGCCGTCATGTTGTCCGTCCGGATCAACACGACCTTGTTGCACAGATGTACTTTGAAGGCTTTGAGTGCCATGAAGATCGCCATCAATTCCAGAACATTGATGTGCATCTTCTGTTGCGGATGCGTCCATAGTCCCTGCAAAGTGTAATGGAGTACATGAGCTCCCCATCCCTGGAGAGAAGCGTCCGTCGTCAGGATGATCTGTGGCACAGGCTCTTGGAACAGTCGCCCCTTGCAAAGGTTTCGTGGATTCCACCAATGCAGAAAGTTGTATGCCCGACCGCTCACCAACACTAGGTCTTTTAACTGCCCGTGAGCCTGAGTCCACTGACGTGCTAAGCACTCCTGAAGCGTGCGCATATGTAGTCTCGCGTGCGGGACTATGGAGATGCAGGAGGCCATCATGCCTATCAACTGCATGAACACTCTTGCTGGAAGCGAGTGTTGAGGTCTGAACTTCTGTATCAGCGATTAAATGCTGCTGACTCTCACTGAATTTGGCTGTGCTGTGGCTGCCAGAGTGTCTATGGTCGCGCCCAGATACTGCCATATGTGGGAGGGTTGGAGGTGGGATTTTGGGTAATTCAGTGAGAATCCCAGATCGTGCAGGAGGTGAATGGTGTGGGACACGTGGGCGGAACACCACTGGGCTGACTTTGCCTGGATGAGCCAGTCGTCCAGATAAGGGTAGACATGGATGTTTTGTCTCCTTAGGTGCGCCGCCACCGTCGCCAGGCTCTTTGTGAACACCCTGGGTGACGTGGTGACACCGAAAGGCAAAACCTTGAACCGGTAGTGCTGGTTTTGTATGGTGAACCGGAGGTACTTCCTGTGTGAAGGGTGCAGTGGAATGTTAAAGTATGCATCCTTTAGGTCTAAAGTTGAGAGAAAATCCCCCTGACTGAGCAACGGGAGCACTTGCTGCAGGGTCAGCATATGGAAGTGCTCCGACAGGATGTAGTAGTTCAGTGGTCTGAGGTCCAGGATGGGCCTGAGGGACCCGTCCTTCTTTGGTATTAAGAAGTACAGGGAGTAGACCCCTGTGCCTCTTTCCTGCACTGGCACGAGCTCTATTGCTCCTTTTTGCAGCATGACGGTGACGTCCTGCTGCAATAAGTGCAAGTGCTCGTCCGACATAGGGCGGTGTCTTGGGGGCATGTTGGGTGGTGTGGACGTTAACTCTAGACAATAACCGTATTGCACAAGTTTTCTGACCCACCTGTCTGTGGTGATGGTTTTCCAGACTGGCAGGACTGCTGGAGTTTCCCCCCGACCGGTGTTGTGTGGTCGGGGGGCAGTGACAAGGCGTCACTGTTTGTTGGTGGCAGAGGATCTGGAGTTGTTGTTTCCACGACCTCTGCCCTTGGCGCTGTTACCACGATATCCACCTCGACTTTTGTTGGTGTACGTGGATTGAGTGTTGCCCTTGTAGTACTGCGTGGACTGGGAGAGCTGGCCTCTGGAAACGCCTCTAGTGCTTGAGCGACGAAAAGACCCACCCCGAAACTGCTGGGACTGTAAGGAACCCATGGATTTAGCAGTTTCCGTGTCCTTTTTAATTTTTTCTAAGGTGATGTCAACCTCCGGGCCAAACAGGTGATCTGGATTCACTGTTTGATTAAGGATGGTGGTTTGGATTTCCGGCTTAAATCCAGAGATTCTGAGCCAGGCATGTCGTCGTAGCATAACACTGGTGTTGACAGCCCTGGCTGCGGTATCAGCCACGTCCAGAGCGCACTTAATCGAAGCATTAGAGATCAGCTTCCCTTCCTGAATAAGCATCTCAGCCGCCTATTCATCAGGCAGGTGCTGCAACAGGGTCTCCAGTGTGTCATAGTGCGCCCAGTCATAGCGCGCCAGAAGCGCTTGTGTGTTTGAAATGCGCCAGATGTTGGCTGCCTGTGCTGCTACCCTCTTCCCCGATGCCTCAAAGACTTTGGATTCTTTGTCTGTGGGAGGAGCATCACCCGTAGTCTGAGAATTAGCCCTCTTCCGGGCATTCGAGACGACAAGGGAGTCCAGAGGCAACTGTCCTTTGATGTAGGTAGGATCAGTAGGCGCCGACTTGTATTTTTTCTCAATCCTAGGGTTTATCACCCTCGCCCTGGTAGGTTCTTTAAAGATCTCACCAGCATGTTTTAAAACACCTTTCAGCATAGGCAGAGTCTTAACAGTTCTTTCTGAGACTGAGAAGGTATCAAAAAGGAAGTCGACATCAACAGGGTCAGCATGGAGCTGGACGTTGTGATTGTTAGCTGCCCGTTCAATGAGGGCATTGAAAGCTGCAGAGTCCTCTGTAGGAGACGTTTTTGCAGAAAATAGCTGAGGGTCTTGTCCTGCTTGAAGGTCACCTGGGTCAGCACCAGCGGCCCAGGGTTCGTTAGTATCCTCAGGGTCTGTATAGACAGGATAAATGTATTCGTCCTCATCATCTCCCTCTCCAGCGTCCACATCAGAGCAAGTGGGCGAAACCTCATGAGTCTGTGGGGATAGTGGTTCCACCAAGACGGGAGTGAAAGCAGAGTCCTTCTTTCTCTTGAGAGGGATCTTGTAGGACTCCAGTGGGCGTTCAGGGGTGATTTTCCTCTTGTGTAGGGAAAGCTTGCCTGTTTCGGCATCAATGAAGTGTTCTTGATGCTCGTCCACAGAAGGTCGTCGAGGCTGTGGGACAGGGACCACCGTTGACGACTTCGGCACCGAGGAGACCTTCTCGGGAACGCTGCCGACCGCCTTAATAGCGAAAGCCTTCGGCGCCGTCTTCGGCGGCAACGTAAAATGGATGGGCGTTGACGCCTTATGCGGTTTCTCCACCTGTTTTGGAGGCGGAGGATCCTTCGGACCGACCGATAAGGTCCTGTCCCTGATGCGCTGTAGGGAGTCCGTAACCTTCTTGGTGAACGCGGCGGATGGACGCGCCGGTTCGACGGAATCCTTCGAGGCCTCTACTGGAGTCGACTCACGGAGTGCGCCGCTTTTGACCCTGTCCTGTTGACGCGGGGTCACGAGAACCTTCGGGTCATCCAGACGTTTCTTCGGGTCACTGAGAGCTTTCTTCGGGTCGCCGAGAGCTTTCTTCGGGTCGCCGAGGCCTTTGCCGCTGTCGACCGTCGTCGGCGCCGACACGCTTGTCTCGACCACCTTGACTTTATTCTTCGGCGCGGCAGACTTCGTCTCAACGCCCTTGACTTGAGCCTTCGGCTCGACAGCACCCTTTGGCTTTTTCGGCGCCGAGGGCTTTGAGGCCTTGGAGCCGACCAGAACGATGCGCACTTTCGGTTTCGAGGACGGCACCTGCGCAGTTTCTTGTGTCGAGACCATAGGTTTCACTTTCGGTTTCGATTTGCCAGGGTGTGGCTCAACAGCAATGACCGTGGCTGAGCCCGAAGGCGGGGCAGTAGAACCCATGGTAAGATCTTGGGTAAGGCCCGAAGGCGATCCCTCGACCTGAGCCTTAGTAATTGGCACAGCCCCAGAGTCAGTTTGAGGAAGCTCCTCGTCCGAGCTATCCTCCATGGCCCCGTCGTCATCTCCTACCTCGTCGACGACTTCCTCGGCCTCTAACATCTCTGCGTCCGCGTCGTAGTTTTATTCGACGTTCGAAGCGGGGTTCGAATCACTAATGTCCTGGATAGATTCTTCCTCGACATCCCCTGCATCGAAGATGTCCACAGGCGCCGGTCCAACATGCTGGTCCTCCTGGCGCGCAGCTCATCGAAGCTTAAGCGTCTTCTTGGACCTGAAGCGTGAACAAGCCATACACTTGGCTTCATCGTGGTCCGGCGACAGACACTTGTTGCACACCGGGTGGACGTCGATGTGGGGATACTTCGAGTTGCAGACGGGACATTTCTTAAATGGACTACGGTCCATGACGAACGGTTGATAGTGTCTGAAGCGTCGACTGGGCCTTCCGGGTCAAAGCACACGGGTGATGGAATCCGGCTCGGGACCGAGCTGGAAGAACTAAGACCGAACGCAAGACTATACCGACGTATTAGGCTAAAGACCTTTTGGTCTTAAGAAAGTTTCCTATCGATTCCGACAAGAGGGAATTCAAAGACATCCGAACCCAATGGCGGAAAAAAACAATCTGAGGATGGAGTCGATGCCCATGCGCACTGTAGTCCAGGAGGAGCCACCTATCTCGTGATACTTCGAAGACTCTTCCAGGACAACAGTGTGCAATCATCCGGACCCAACACTAGGCGGCGATCTATGCACAGATATGAATTCAGCAGCCCACATGCCTCAAACGTACAGGGAGTACACACCTGTCCCTTGATGTTGTAACGGCACAGGTTCTATGGCTCCTTTGGACAGGAGAGATTGGGCCTCTTGCTGAAGTAGATGCAAATGTTCTGGTGACATGTTTTGAGAACGTTGTGGAATGTTTGGAGGATTGTTGGTAAGCTCCAGGCAATAACCATGTTGAATAATTCCTAATACCCATTTGTTTGTGGTGAATGATGGACAAACGGGGAGGAATTGTAGAAGACGTCCCAAGTCAGGTGTTAAATGATCAGGGGGAAGTGTAGGCAAGTCACTGCATGTTGGGGAGGGGGAATTGTGGTGTGAAACCCCCTGCCGCGACCTTTATTCTTGTTGCCTCTGTATCCTTCTCTAAAGAAGCCCCTTGTGGAGGAAGATTGATTGTTGCCTTTGTAGGAGGCAAAGCAAACACATGGAGATGATGGACGGAGCGCTGAAACTTTTCAGACACTCACCCCAAGTCACAGATCTTGGTTGAATCCATCATCGTTCTTTAGCTCACTTCGCCACCTCAGTTCAGACCCAGCTATATGCAAATCAGTCCTGACCCTGTGCCTCATGGGAACAGTCCAGCTCGAACTGCCCAACTAGATCTTCCCTGAAACGGAAACAAGCATCCTGGTCCGGTTTCGTGGTAACGTCCCTCATCAGCCAGGCTAGCTTGAATCCAGTGGCAAAGTGAGCAAGGGACCTACGTCTGGGCATACCCTGCCAACTAAGGGCAAGCAAAGCAAACACAAGGAGATGATGGACGGAGCACAGAAACTTTTCAGACACTAACCCCTATGTGGTGAAGTTTGCTAAAGAACGATGATGGAATCATACCAGATCTGTGACTGGGGGTGAGTGTCAGAAAAGTTTGAGTGCTCCATCCATCAACTCCTTGTGTTTGCTTTGTAGGAGGTGGCAGTATTGTCTGAGGACATGGTTTTAAACCCTAAACGGTAGAAGAAGCGAGGAAAGGAGCCCCGATTAGAGGGAGAATGCAGAGCTCCTATAGACGTGGCTACTTCCGTGTCTTTTTTTTTTTAATGACTTACCTACTTCAGGCCCGAAGAGATGTTCCTTGTCAAAAGGAGTATTTATTTATTTTAAAACTTTTATATAGCGCTAGTTTGACCAGTAGGTTGCTTCATGTCGTCCCAGTGTGCCCTATCACATCTGGCTAGCAGGGCCTGGATGTTGGCAATGCACCAATAATTTGCTGCTTGGGCGGCTACTTGTTTACCGGAGGCGTCTAAAAGTTTTGACTCTGTCTGGAGGGGGAGCATCCCTTGTAGCCTATGAACTGACCAGTTTACGGGCATTAGAGACCACCAAGGAGTCTAGTGGTAACTGTCCTTTAATAAAGACTGGATCTGAGGGAGCAGGCTTTTGTTTTTTATCAATTCTGGGGGTGAGAATGCGAGCACATACGGGATCTTTAAAGATATCATTAGCATGTCTCATCATACCTTTAAGCATAAGTAGAGTGTGGCTAGCCCTTTGTGTACTACTGAGCATTCAAAACCGGAAAACGTCCTTTAGAGATTAATTGAGCAACTGTACCCCATGATATTCTGCAGCTCTAGCAAGTAATTCTAGATATCCTACATTGTTGTCACGAGGGGAAGGCTTTGCAGAGTAAAGATCTGGGTCGTTAACTGTAGGTGAATCAGTTTTATAATCCTTCCAGGGGTCTATTGGTAAAATATTGTCACCCCCATTATCATCATTGTCGTCAGGTGGTGGTGGTGGAGAGTTAGTTGGTGTAATCAGTAAATGCTGCAAAGGTGGTGAAGTTAGTGTAGGGGAACGCGGTGGAGGAAGGTAGGGGTTAGTACCTACATTTTTCCTCTTCAAAGGAATATGGTAAAGGGTGACCTCTGACTCAGGTTTGCATTTCTGAGGTGATTTAGTAAGAACAGGTCTTGTATCTGGATTTATATAAAGTTCCTTTTGTTTTGGATCAGATTTGGGTGCTGGAGCATCGAAAATCGGATCCTGCAAGCTTCGGAGGAACAGTTTTAGGTTTCGGCACCGAGGACTTCGGTGCCGGGGTTGAACGACATTTCGGGATGGAAGGTTTTGGTGCCGAAGGAGGCTTTGTTTTTGGTGTCAATGATTTTGGCTCTGAAGAGGTTTTCGGCTTCGAGCCAGAAAGTTTTGGTGCCAAACTTTGTCCGGCTCGATCCATTGCCGAGCCGGAGGTCGGGCGGCAGAAACATCTAGTCGGTGCCAACTATGGCCCGAAGCCTTTTGTTTCGACATAGTTGGAGTTTGGGTCAAGGGGCCTTTGGTACTCACGGGACATTGACCTTGTGGCACATCTTCTTCCATCTAGGAGTCTGATTCTGGAATGGAGGCAAGTTCTTCTTCTTCTTCCTCAGCCCCTTGTGCCTCGAATTCGTACTCGTATCCTACGGCAAAGATGTCCGGCGAATATTTGGCATTTTCGACTCTGCATTTTGCGATGTCGAGCCCGATGATCACAGAGCGTTTTCTTCGATCGGAACGATCTGCACACGTCGCAGTCCTGTTCTTTGTGCATCGGAGACAAGCACATGTTGCACACTTCGTGTGAGTCGGTGTACGGATACTTGGAGTGGCACCGAGGGCAGAATCTGAATCCGAGCCATAGACTGTGAAACGCACCAGACACAGGCCGGACGGCCTTCCCGAAGATGTTCAATAGAAATAGAGGTTTTCCTTGACAGATACGATACGCGGAGAAGTGGGATAAGCGTTCGAAACAATACAGACGCGGGTAGAGTGTACTGCGCAAGTAGGGGAATCAGAAGAAAAGGTTTTGAAGCGGAGCGCAGCAATACACGTCCAAACCAGATGGCAGAAAATAAAAATCGAACAATGGAGTCAATGCACATGCTCGCTATCACCGAAAGGAGGAGTTACCTACCTCGTGACTGGAAAGACTTCTTCGAACAAAAACAACCTGCAAACATCCCTACTCAGAACTAGACGGCAGGAGTATACAAAGCATGTGATCTACAGCTCACATGCCTCGAACAGGTCTTTACTACATGAGTGGTAGATTCATGGGGCCTTTTTCTGCAGCAATGTCAGGAGTAAACTTGGTAAAAGAATGAAAAAAAGCATCAAGCCTCACCAAATTGTAACCATAATGCAACGACACAGACTAAGGTTGGCCCAAAGTTGTTGCAATAGGCCTGGCGATGGAGAGACATGAGGCTAGCGTTACTTCTAGGACATCAATATGGAAGTATGTAGGCATATGTAATTTATAGATGTATGGTCTCTTGTGCATTTGGTGGCTTTGCATATGGCATGAATGCCTCTGTCAAATGTCTTGGTCTCCTACGTATCACAGCCTTTAGCCCCTACATACATCAACAGGTAAAATCCCTCTCTTATTGAAATATAGACAAATAATGCTGATATGCAAATAGTGCACCACTGTTGCCTCAGACATATGCATTTAGGACGCTGAATTAACACAAAACTATAATAATTATTGTGTCAGAAGGGCACCAGTGGTCAAATAGAGCCCTTCCAATTTGGGATTCACAGTATGGCAGCACACACTTCCACACAAGTGCTTGTCTTTTTTTAAGTACAACCTCGACACTCCACGATTCGGATTTCAATGACCGGCAGGTGAGTCGTCATGTCTTCCAGGACGCAGACATCCCCGATAAGACTACTGCAAAGAGAAAAGCACGGAGGTAGAAAGAGGTCAACATTTTCAGTTACTGAGCAGAAGCAGTAGTGGTGGCATGAAATATCTGCTGAGTTATATAAGAGATTTGGTGTGAGACATATCCACTTTGTTACTGAACAGATGCAGTGTGAGATGGGTCTGCTGAGTTACAGAACAGTGGAGGTATTGGACATATCAAGAGTAACTAAATAGAGTTTAAATGAGGCATGAATTCTAGCTGCTGAGGTACTGAGCAGACTCAAGAGGTAGAAAAACATTGATCTAGGAAGCTACTTCGCTGTTTTGAGGGATAAAATGTTACACTCCTTCACTCACAAATGACACTTAAGACTCTAGAATGAAGGTAGGTTGTAATTTAACCCAGTAAATGGGAAGTTAAGGAGATCACCTCACATCTCATCCTTACATCAACTGTCAAACTTAAATCCCCACTAGATTAGGTTCTTATGCTGTAGTTGGGTTCAGTAAGCAGCGACACGTGCAGGGCATAAAGTTCCAACACCATCATTGGCAGGCTGTAAGCAATTTATAACATAGTAGACTTGTTGATGAGATTTTGAGCACAGGTACAAGGTCATTAAATGTACCCACAGGGTTACTAATCAGAAGTGAAATGTGGTGTGAGGTCTACCCACTCAGTTATCAAGCAGAGTGGGAGGTGGGACAAGATCTGCCTGTCGAATTGCAGGTTCCAGAATATACATATACATATACATACAATATCCGCACAAGGTGACTTCTAAAGTTGGCATGCCCTCGCCTTTCACGTATAGTAAGTACCAGAAGTGTGCAGAGGTTATAACAAAAATAGACAATACCATCACATAGCATGCTAAACCGATGACAGCCCCAACATCCAGCTGTTCGAACGCTGACAAACTGTTTAATTTCTGTGTTGTATTCCTCTTTGTAATATTCTCCTATGAGAGGGCTCAAAATCCCTACATGTATCCAAACTGTACTCTCACTGGAGAAACTACAGTGGTCAAGAGGGAGCACTCTAGCTCCCTACAAGACCCAATGCTAGTAGGGTGACACTTACCAGTAGCACATGCTCAAATTGTAACACTACTAGGGATGCAGCAATCATTATGAACAAGTTCACCGTGTATAAGACATCAAGAAAGTCAAAACTAGGTTATAATTCCAATGAGAGACAATAAATGGAATGAGAGGCAACCAGCAAAGCACGCTTATCAGAAAAGGAATCGTTAGTAGAGATTTAAACAGGAACGAGCTGCAAGATAGTTTTCAACCATAGCCACTACCAGATCCTGTCTGCGTGGAGCAAACCTAAAGATGTCGGACAGGCAAGAGTTAAAATAATCAATGGATTCATTTAGGAAGCTGGCTGTTTCGATGGTATACCAAAAAGAGGTATGCTGTGTGAAGAGTCCAGGTATCCCTTATGAGCGCACCGGGTTAGCTCTGGCAATCCCAAGGTGCTCTATCTAGAGTAGTGTGGTCGAGCAGCCTTAGGCTCAGTGAGTCGGGCTGGGCAGGTCGGATCAGTGTTTGTAGTTGGCTGGCTCTCTTGGGTCAAGGCACTCATTGGTGTCGGTCAGGACATGCCAGGGGGACAAAAGCAGGACAGCTGGGTAACTATGTGCTGGCCTCTGCGGTGCGGACATCCCTCATCAGCTGGTTGTCAGTGATGTCGTTGAAGTCCGGACTGGTCTTTCAACAAGCTTTGTTCGCAGCAAGAGTCTGGTACCCCAGGTGTTGGTACAGCAGGACTTGTGGAAGTCCTGGCGTCTTCAGGTTTGCCAGGAAGACTGATCTGGCCTCCTTCTGTGCGCTGACATTTTCTTGGGTGGCTATACTCAGTGGACAACAGCTTCTTAAAACCAGATGTCTCTGTCAGTAACTGCAGGCAAGTAGTGCTTCTAATCCAAGAGAGATGATGGATGCTTTGTGAAGTGCTGGCAACACTCCAGGGTTTGTGACGGATGCACAGCTGAAGGACGAGGCGGGTCTTTCTAATTGTCAATTTTCTGTGCAACAGCCAGGTTTTGGTGCCAAAAGTACATATCAGTCTTCTATTTTAGCGGGGATCGGCTGTTCAGTGTACTTGTCTTCTTTACAGTCAGTGGAATTTAAAGTTCTGGATTCAGGGAACCCCCTAAATACTAAATTTAAGGGCATTAGAAGAGTGGTAGGCGATGGCCTATTTACACTTGGGGTCACTATGCCCCTATATGACAGCTTCCTGTGGGAAGTGGGCATAACCTTGTCCCAGTTACCTAAATTTTGCCATCACCAAAATGTGTGTTTGGGGCACATCAGGCAGCTCGCACCTTACAGGTGTGAGTAACCTGGGTGTGCTCCACGCCTACTTCGAATACTAATTTCCCATCTGTCCTGGTGCCAAATGGGCCATAGGGCAGGGCGGCATGGCTTTGAAGCCTCCGGCCTAGGTATGCTGATTGCTAGCCCTCCTGTTTGAAGGAGTTGTAAACCCTTCTGGCCAGGGCAGGCATTGTTCCTGACCCATTAGAGCGAACTCTCACCTCCTTAGGGGATCAGAAGCGAGTCTGTGGTGCTAGACTGGACCAGTCAGCCAGCACACCAGTGGACAAGTAGGTTTTCATGGGGTACCTCTAATGTACACTCTGGGTGCATATATTAATAAATCCATCAATGGAATCAGTGAGCATTTATTAACACAATATGTTTGATACTAAACATCTTTGGTTTCAGTGAAGCCATCTTGTAGCTGGGGAACTTGTAATCACCAGTTTCCAGTACATAAATTCAAGCTGGCTTCCCTGTTCACTAGCAATGTCCAAGAATCAACTTGGACATCACAGGGGCATATCTGCTCATGCAGATATGTCCTCACAAGTAATATAATGCACCCAGGTCTCAGGGCTGCAATGTCTGCTCTAGGGTTGACCTACATATACTGCATGCAGTGTCTGCAGGCATGGCACACAGGAGGTGTGCCATGTTGTGTCTTCACTTTCATTTGCACCATGTCACCGAGCCTGCAATGGAAGTTTGCGTGAGTGTGGTGAGGGGTCCCATAGAGTGGCACCATACATGCTACAGCCCTTAGGGATCCTCTTTAGTATCTATGGCCTAGGTACAAGGGCTACCTTTTTCTAGGGACTTACTGGTTTGCTAAAGGTTTTGCCAACTGTGGAACCAATTACAGTTTTAGGGAAAGAGATCTGGCACTAGAGACCTCGATAGCAGGAACCAAGTGCACTTCTATCCAAACTGCATCAATTACCAGCCAAAAAATGAATGGGAGCATGTCAAAAGGGGCACTTTCCTACATAACCCCGCCCTCAAACTAAAGAGAATGAGACTAACCTTTCCCAAGAAAGTCCTCGTCATCCAAGTGAATAAGCCTGGAAACGCCATCTGCATTGGCATGGTCAGTCCCGGGTCTATGCTCCACTATAAAGTCCGTTCCATGTAGGGAGATGGACCACCTCAACAGTTTGGGGTTTTCACCCTTCATTTGCATCAGCTATCTGAGAGGCCTGTGGTCAGTTTGAACAATGAAGTGAGTACCAAACAAGCATGGTCTCAACTTCTTCAGAGACCAAAGCAAAGGTTTTCCTCCCAATTGCACTGCAAACCTGCTCTCTGGGGAGTAACCTCTTGCTAATGAAAGTACCAGGCTGGTCATGGCCATCCTCATTGTTTTGGGATAGGTCCGCTCCTATCCAATGTTTAGAGGCATCAGTCTGCACTACGAACTGCTAAGAATAATCTGGAGCTTTGAGAATAGGTGCTGAGCACATTGCTTCAGTCAGAGTGGCAAAAGCCTTTTGACAGCTCACTGTCCAGTTATCCTTCTTTGGCATCTTCTTGGAGGTAAATTCTGTGAGGGGGCTCACAATGGTACCATACCCCTGTACAAACCTACTGTAGTGCCCAGTCAAGCCAAGGAATGGCCCGACTTGAGGACGGATACTGGCACAAAACTGCCTCTTGATTTATTTCATCTGAGGAACTTGCATACCATGACAACGGTTTGCTTCCATGTTCCTGCCATAATTGGAGGAGTTTAAACTGTGATTTTGCTGGTAATTGCTGAAACTCAAAAGGGGACAGAGATCCTGAGTATTTATGTTTGTGTTGTTTTATGAATTTGATATTACTGTGGTATAGCTCACCATTTGTCACATTAGTCACTATTTTTATATGTTTTTGTTTGTCCGTCAGCCTTTTCTGATAAATTCAATAATCTATACTAATATAATAAAGAGAGAGCCCAAACCTTTGAGGCGGGTAATCTCCGGAACCACAGCACCAATCACAACACCCAATACAGCGTTGGAAAGGGCAGTTACAGCAGAAGGACATAGGCTATGCAGACGCCCACCATATACATTTAAAAGGCAAAAGAACCATGCCAGCAAAGTAGTCCCTTTTGGGCGTGTCTGCATTGGGCTGTGGGCTTGTGCTGGGGGGCGTGACAAATGCTGGGGGCGTGTGGTACGTTCCGCCCTTCATGCCATGTCTCATATTGTGTGCTAATCCCACCCTGCTCCCTTTAAATACCCCTGCACCCCATAATCATAACCCACCCGTACTCCTTAAAATACCCCAACACCCTTAAACAGTAACCCATCTTAACCCTATAAATATACCCTGTACCCCAAAACCCAAACCTATCACTAAACCCTAAAAATACCCCTGGACCCCCAAACCTAGCCCTGAATCCTACAAATACCACTGTACCCCAAAACCCAAACCTACCCCTTAACCCTAAAATACCCCAAAACCCAAACCCAGCCCTGAACCCTTAAAATACCCCTGTACCCCATAACCCAAACCTAGCCCTGAACCCTACAAATAACCCTGTACCCCAAAACCCAAACCTACCCCTGAACCCTAAAATACCCCTGTAACCCAAACCCAAACCTAGCCCTGAACCCTTAAAATTCCCCTGTACCCCAAAACCCATACCTATCCCTAAACCCTAAAACTACCCCTGTACCGCATAACTCAAAACTATATCTGAACCCTTAAAATACCCAAACACCCCAAAACATATACCTCAGTACCCCAAAACATATACCCCTATACCCATACTTACCTTATCCAAACATTAAAAAAAAACATGCTTTTACCATTCATGCATTTACAACGAATTTGGTTGTAAATGTATGCGTGGTAAAAACATATAAAATGTAATGTCATGCGTTATAATGGCATTGCGGAGTCATAGTACTTTCATAATGAAAGTATGCGGAGTGATGGTCTGCGGAAAGAAAGTTGTGGAATAATGGGTGTTTACCCTCCCCCAGTAAGTACATTGGTGGCACGGCGGCCCACATCTCCAGCAACAAACTCATATTTTTTCACCACCCATTTGAAAAATGCACAGGTCTCTCTCATTGATGGCCAGCACCGACATACACTTTTAGACACACCTCCCGCCACAAGTTCTAGAATTGCGAGTTGGGGAGCTACATTCGAATCTTGGCATCAGCTCAACATCCTATGATTCCAGGCAAATCGCTTTGTCTCCCCCCGTGCCTACCACAAATTAATGTGTTCTCATGTAATGTAAATTGTGCTCATACCATGTTGTCGAGTTTGGGCTATATAATATTGCAAGGAAAAATAAAGTAGGGAAACTCGAGTTCACACACTATTGAACGCGCACTCTTAAGTGCATCAGCAGTGCACTGTGAATCGGAGCGTTTCACAGGCCTGTCACAGATAAGAAATGCTATCACAACGAAATCCTACAAAACAATATACTACTGGTCGGCAGCAATTCATACCCGGACAACGTCGGGACGGGCTGCTAGTTTTACTTCTAAAATAACTAAAATTGAAAAAGATAGTCATTTCTGACACAAGAGATAAAGAGTTCTATTTATTTTTGTTGTGCAAAACACAGCTTAATTTAGTTAGTATATGTCTTTGTCTTCTTGAAAATATTTTGGTAATAAAGAAATTGTTTGGTTCTACCAGACAGAGCCATTTGTAGTGTATAGCACTATTACCCAGGTTCCGAGGAACACAGGGTCACCCAATTGCCAGTAGTTCGGCCTTGATAGTAAGGCATGCACTCTGCAGAGCCTGAAGGACAGTTCCAACATGGATCAGGTGATCCTGCCAAGTGGAGCTATAGACCACAATATCATCTATATATTGTGCACTAAAAGCTTCCAACCCAGAAAGAACCTTGTTCACCAACCTTTGGAATGTGGCACAGCATTCATTAGTCCAAATGGCATTACTGTAAATTGGTAATGTCTATCTAGGGTCGGGAATGCTGACTTTTCTCTTGCTCCAGGGGTCAGACCAATATGACAGTTCCCTGATGTCATATCAAAAGTACTGAGAAACTTGGCTGCCCATAGTCTGTCAATAACTTTATCTGCTCTGGAGATAGGTTGTGCATCTGTCTTAGTGACAGCATTGAGGTCTCTATAGTCCACAAATAAACCTCATTTCTGGTTTCCCCCCCTTCAAATGAGGCTTGGGAACTGCCAAATGCATCAAGGAAGGTTTTTGAGGTTCCTTAATTGCGATTAAGGAATCGCAAAAGCCTATGCATGCAGGAATCGCTATAAAAATAGTGATTCCTGAGCATTCCTTAATTGCGACTCGCAAATTGCGACTTGCAATTAAGGAATGGCTTACCATTCATTCCTATGGGCCTACAGGCCAGACGTTCTCAGACAGACAAGGTGCCTTGCTGCCACCATCGAGGAAATTGTCCTGCCCATTTTGTCTTGATGGCCACCATAGAAAGCTGCAGGTCCAAGACCTACGCAGTCCTACGCACCACCATTGCAAATTAAACCCTCTTCTCCGTAGCCAGGTTAGGGGAAGGTGTCCAAACCGCTGGCAGCACCCAGGTCCTCGTACCGGTCTACTTCTTCATTAGAAGCCGGGACTTCTAAGGGATTCTGCTGCCCCTCCCAATCCTTATCCAATCCTAGCTCCTCAGATTAAGGCATAGGATACGGCATGGAGGCCAACAGCTCTGGTCTTGGCATCAGTGGACGCCCAACCAGCTCAGTGTTGGCTGGAATGAGGATGCGCAAAGTGGCGCCAGTGGGCGCTGGCGACGTTGAGGGTCTCAGCATCAGGGAAGGTAGAGGTGGTACAACCAGTGCCAGTCCGGATCCAAGATGAGCCCTGGGCGCCGGGGCTGGAGCTAAAGGCGAGGAACCCAAGGGAACTTCTTTCAGAGAGCCTGTGGGGCCCAAAGACGCACCGGCAGGGACAGGCAGCCCAAATATGGCGCACATGGCATCATAAAGGTTTTCAACTGAGCAGGAGTCAATCCTGGCCACTGACAGGGAGGGAAACGCGGAGCTGACAGAGGCACCTACTCTGCGGAGCAGGGCCTCGAACGCCAAGACTACTCTGTCTCGATAGTTGACGGACGGAGCTAAGACGAAGCATGCTTTGACTTCTTATGCTTTTTGTGGCGCTTATTACCGAACCACGAGGACTTCGAGTGAGAGGTAAAGACTTGGATCCCAAGATTGAAACAAGAGCTTCAAGGAGATCTCTGAGGCGCCTGGAACCGGGCCGCAAGCAGCTGTAGGGACCGCTCTCTCAAATCTTTCTGCAACATACTCGACAGTCGGAGCATGACTTAGGGTTGTGGTTGCGCTCCAGGCACCAAAGACCTATGAAATGGGGGTCCGGAACAGAAATGGCACAGTGAAAGGCGTTGCTTGGTTTCAACCCAAAGGTCTTTTTACTGGACATTCCTACACCTCAAAAACGTCGACAAAAAGTTGAAAAAGTCTGTCAAACATTGACAGGGGGTAGCTATGTTTGATGGATCTGTGATGGCTGGCGCGAAAAGAAAAGAACTGAAGTCAGTACGCAGAGGTGCCACCTATATGGACAACCCGGACGTCACGGGAATGAACCAGATGCCTACTACGTCACGAGGAGTTCGACCAACGCCACCTATCGGCGTTCAGGGGTACTGCTATCAACAATCTTACAGATCCAGCCTGACCTCTGGAAGTTCTGAGGTAAGGAATCTGCGGCTAGAGGTCTCTATCAAATATGTCATTTTAGTGCTAAATATAGGCGTCAAATTGATAAAGGACTCTGCAGAGGTAGGTCAAGACAGCTTCTCAGCCCGAGCAACACAGGGACAGACTGTGCATTCCCCCTTGTGCTCCTGCAGTGTTGGCAAAAGTACAGGCTATGGTGCTGGTACAGGCTATGGAGATGCACAATTTGGACACTGCCATGGATTGATGAAGGGGTGTGCTCCCTTCTGGCGAATTGACTCTAGGACTGCTGCCCCCTTCATGTGTGGCCCCTGACTGGTGCACACCACAAGTGGTACTCTAAAGATGGACGCATGATTTGAAACGCTCCTTCCCCTTTCACTGAACTGCGTGGCCTGGTGAAATGCTGCGTACTAGATCCAATTTGGTCCTACGCTCCCCACAAACGTCTGGTCTTGCATCCTACTGTGCTCCACCTGGTTCCCGGCCACACACGAGATACATGCTGGCATCGCGCTTTTTACAATATTGCGCTTTCATTGGATTTGGCCATGGGGAAAAGTGATCCTAACCAGAGGAAGCTAAGCTTTGACAAAACTTCGCTATTGGTGACGGACCCTCCGCCTAGTTCCACTGCCGGGGCGGCATGTGCACCGGAGGGGGGGGGATGCCGCTACTATGGTTGCCACCATGATGGGTGAAATGCGCGCGGGCTTCAAGGATCTTGATACGTGCTTTGACACTCTAGAACAAAAACTTGCAGATATGGGCTCCAAGGTGCAGGCCCATGACAGACGCCTTGATGTGGTGGAATCCAGGGTTTCGGACGTTGAGGACGGCGCGTCCAAAACGCTTAAGAGGCTGGAACGCGTGGAAAAAATTCTCAAAGATGTGGCTATAAAAAATGAGGTTTTGGAAGCGCGTAGCAGACGCAAAAATCTACGCATAATTTGCGTGGCGGAGACAACAGCGATGGGGTGTTTTGACACTTTTGTTGAACAATTGCTTATTGAATTGTTCGGTAGAGAAACATTCACGGATGGCTTTGTAGTGGAGCGTGCCCATAGGTCGCTGGGACCTAGATCTCGCCCCGGTCAAGCCCCGCGCCCCATAATTGACAGGATCATGAACTTCCGCGACCGGGATGCCGCGCTCCGCGTCGCCCTGGAGGCGGGAGAGGTGAGATGGCAGGGTGGCACTCTGTCCTTCTTTCCAGACTTTACGATGATGGTGCAGGAGGGGAGGCGCAAGTTCAACGGCGTCAAGGCGACTCTGCGCAATCCTGGTTTGAAATATGGAATGTTGTATCCCGCAAGACTGAAGGTGGCGGTGAATGGCAGATATCGCATTTTTGAATCCCCCGCAGATGTCCAAGACTTTTGTCAAGGCTACAAGAAACAAGGCTTGCCTTCCGCCACCAATAATGCGCCGCACTCCCCTCCGCGAGTGGACACGTAGATCAGTGTGGACCTTTTTGCAGAAACTGGTCAGGGCTGATAACAGTCACGTGCTTAATGGCTTGACTTTGCTAATGTTGTTTCAAAGTTGATGCGGTTTACCAGTGGATAGTTAAATGGCCGATGCCAATCGAGCAGCCTAGTAGGATTGCCCGTATGGGGTGGCGTTGCTTACCCCTATGGCTCATGCCTTATTGTCTTCCTTTCCTGGGGTTTTCTTCTGTTAGAAATGTTATTGTTTCACGATATGGTTATTGTTCTTGAAGATTCGCAGGTTACGATTGTGCGCAAATGGGGATTGCCTCTCCTGGGCTGTTGGGAGGCTGGGTGGCGGGTGGGGGGAGGGGTATGTTATGCTTTGAGATCTTTTTTTGTGTGAGTGATTGTGAGAATGCTGGGAGCGAGATGCTGGGATCATTGCTACTGGACAGCATCATTGATTTTGTGCTATGGCCAGGATAGGTAGGCAGTCTGGCCCGTCCAGACTTACATTGATGTCTTGGAATGTTCGGGGCTTGAACACCACACGGAAACGCAAACAGGTATTGAACTATGCAGCGCGACACAGGGTGGATCTCCTCTTTCTTCAGGAGACACATTTGGCACCATCGGCTAATGTCTCGGTGGCTAGGAGTTGGGGTGCACACAGAATTTTTTCCAATTTTAGCAGTTATGCTAGGGGTGTTGCAATCTTAATACATAAGCGTGTTCCATTTGTGCTAACTGGAAATGTCACGGACAGGGAAGGTAGATATGTGCTGCTGACTGGAGTATTGATGGGGTTCAAGATCGCCATGGTTGGAGTCTACGGGCCTAATGTTGATTCCCCCGCCTTTTTTCAGGAGCTTCATTTGTCACTCCTCAATTCTGACATAGATCTGCTGGTTATGGGGGGCGATTTTAATGTAGTGCTGAACCCGGACAGGGATAGTACTTCCACCTCCCCAGACTCCAAAGCCCGGTCCAGAAAGGTGCTAGCTGATATTTGCTCACACTTCTCTCTGATAGACATAGAAGCCAGGATGCACCCCAATGCGCCAGAGTTTACACATCATTCTGGGTTCCACGGAACTAGCACTAGAGAACTGCTCTCTCCAGGAGTCGCTGGATGGGTGGATACCATTTCTACTCTACCACGAACTTTGTCGGACCATTCCCCCATTGTACTGAATCTGCTAATTCCCAGACAGGGTGGTTATGAGACACAGTGGCGATTCCCAGGAAGGGCCCTGCTAGACCCGGTTTTTAAGGAAGATATCCGCAGAGCTATTGAGGAGTACTTTGATATCAATACAGGTTCTGTACGCACTTGGGCCACGCTGTGGGAGGGATTCAAAGCCACCATTCGAGGGGTGTGTATCGACAAACATGTGGGTGTCCTGAGGGAGATTCGTACCACTCTAACCCGTCTTGAAATAGACATTGCTGAGATCGATGGGGAGCGACATGGGGGCCCGTCCGACGCGACAGAGGCCAAGCGGCTGGAATGGCTGTTGGAATTCAGGGATACTGCTGATAGAGAGCTGAAATTCATGGGCAAATAACACACGGCGCGTCAGTACGGGGGGGGGGGGGGGGAGAATAGACCAGGGAAGCTTCTTGCGCAATTGCTTCGCCCCCCTCGACAAGCGGCTTACATTACAGACATAGTAGACACGCAGGGCTCCCGACATCACTCCACTCCTGAGGTTTGCAGCACATTTTTGCCATACTACCGAACTCTTTACACGTCAACACTTACGGGCGAACACCGCAACCCTGGACCCTATTTGAACGAGATTGCCATGGTGCATCTTGAGAAGTGTATGCAGGAATTTCTTGCTTCCCCAATCACCCCAGACTCTATAGTGGAAGCCATTGATTCTTTGAGGGGCTCTTCGGCTCCGGGACTAGATGGCTTTTCAGCCGACTTTTATAAGGAGTATAAGGAGGAATTGGTGCCCAGACTGGTCGAGGTCTATGCAGAGGCCCTAGAGGCCGGCATGCTGCCCCCTACGCTTAGAGAAGCGGTAATTGTGCTTCTCCCGAAGGAGGGGCGCGACCCCTCGTCTTGTGGATCATACAGACCACAGTCCCTATTGAACCTGGATTATAAGATTCTTGCCAAGGTTCTTGCGATGCGATTATCACTTCTAATGGAGTCCATTATTTCCCCGGCGCAGTCCGGATTTGTTCCACATAGATCCACCTCCTTTAATTTGAGGACGTTGTTCTCCGTTATGCACCGGATGGATCCATCGCTCCCTGCTGCAGCTGTGTTTCTTGACGCTGAAAAAGCGTTTGACACTCTGGAGTGGCCCTTTTTTTTGTCCATCATGAGGCGAATGGGGATGCCTGCGATGTTTGTGGCTACGGTGGAGTTATTATATACGGCACCTACCGCACGAATACGTCTGAATGGCACCATCACGGACAGTTTTTCACTTTCGCAGGGCACCCGGCAAGGATGCCCATTATCACCGCTGCTGTTCATCTTAGCGATGGACCCTTTAGTGCGGCATTTTCAGGAGAAACATCTGCACAGAGGGCTTCAGTTTCGTACTGGTCCTCTCCTCGTCTCACTTTATGCAGACGACACAATATTGTATGTCCGTATGCCACAGACAAACCTGGAGTCACTGCTGTTGGAGATCGCCCGTTTTGGAGAATATTCGGGCCTCCGCATAAACTGGCACATATCGGTCATTTTCCCGCTCACTCCCTACACCTCAGAATGGACATGCGCCTTTCCTCTGGAGTGGAATATGGACTCCGTTAAATATCTGGGGATTCATGTGCACCTCGACACTGTGTCAATCGTCCGCTTAAACTATGGGCGCGCTCTTGATTTTTTGGAGGATCATATGGTGCGATGGCTCCGCCTTCCTTTGTCTATGGCGGGCCGGATTGCCATAATAAAGATGATCGTGCTTCCACGGTTTTTATACTTGTTCAACAATATCCCGATACCCCTGACCAAGATTTTTCACACAACTTCGTACACTTGTTGAGGTTGGTGTGGGGCGGCAGGAACCCACGGGTGTTCTGGCATACCTTGACGCTCCCTTATGAGCGTGGCGGTTTCGGCGTGCCCGATTTTTACCTATATTATTTAGTCGCACAGTCATCTTATGCTTAATACTGGTTCATACAGATGCCACAATTCTACATTTAAAACCGGAAGCTGACCTTGTGTTGCCGGTTTCCCTTAAGACACTCCTCCCCAAAGGCTTTCCCCGGGACCCGCAGGACATACAAACGGTGTCCACCACGTGCTGGGCTTGGGATAAATTACGCAGACTGCTACACATTGACACACTTTACTCTCCCGCCCTTCCTCTGCCCAATTCCCACTGGCTGCCCATCACCAACGAAAAGGTGGTGCAGCGCACACTATCCAAATTTCAATTAGAAACTATTGGGGATCTTTTCCCGGAGGGGCATGTTTTCTCTGTGACTGAAGATCTGCGCTTTGCGGACCGTACCTTCATGGACTCTTTCACACTGACCAGACTTAGATCCATGCTCCGAGCAGAATTTAACACATTCCTTCTCCCCCCCGAAGAAGCTGCGATACTCACGTTAATTATACAGAGCCAGACGGGATCACATGTTGTCTCTAAACTATATAAGCTACGTCTGTCCGCTCTCCCTTCGCGGGATGCAACGGTATGCGCTGCATGGGAGGGTGATCTGGGTAATCCCATTACCGACGACCAATGGGCGGCGTGCTGTGCGGTCACTAGGGACGTGTCCTTGAATAGTAGGCACAAGCTTATACATTTTAAATTCCTGAGACGTATATGTTACACCCCTGCTCTAGCGCACAAGATTGACCCAAATAGGTCGCATGCAAGTCCTAAATGCCAGGCGCCGCAGGCTGACTTTGCCCATCTTTCTTAGACATGTCCAAGATTACATGAATACTGGCTTCAGGTACACCGAATGCTGGGGGATATGTTGGAATTGGAGTTGATGCCAACTCCTGAAGTTGCGCTGCTTGGCTATGTTGTTAATTTCCCGCGTCCTGCACACAAGCTGACGGCAATCGGCTTGCTCCTGGCGAAAAGAGAGGTCGCATTACTGTGGGGGGCCAGACGAGCTCCCAGTGCGCAGGCTTGGCTCCGCAGCATGTCACACTGCAATGTGAACAGTGTGGAATACTCTGAGCAGATCCCTGTGGCTTCCCGGCCGTTTGACATTTGGGGGCCATTTCGCACATACATCGAGAAGATCACACAGAAACAGCAGATACAGGTGATTAACTCCATTGTACAAGTGGGGGTGGGCTAGCATGTTACACTGGTTGCACTGTTCCGGACTACACCATTGACATGTTGCCAGATACTTGGCCACTGCATGTTGCGATGAAGCGATTGTAAGCATTGTGATGCATGATTGTCAGTGAGGCTATCTGTGAAGCGTTTGGTATTTATGTGGCCGATGATACTTGCAGACCCCAAACTCACTACGACTATCGCTTGACACAGACCGTGAATTTGCTTACGCCTCATGGGTGATAGTATTGTGATTCTGCATTTGATGTACCGGCTGCGCTGCTCTCTTGTGTTCTCCACAGCTTACACGCTTGATTAGGAATTTTCTTTATTTGGGTTTGTTATTTTTTTTATGTATATTTGTTCTGATACTCACATAAGTTACTGTGCAATTTTTCTTGCTTTTTTTATTTTTTGGGGAGAAAATATAAAAAATATGAAGCTTATTGCATAGTGATCAATACCACTCCATGCGAATGTTGGTTATACCATTGCTATTGCTTATGTTGCATACTGTCTGTATATGTGATACACATGATACTGAGTGGATATCATATTTGCGAATAAAGAAATAAAAAAAAAAATGCATGTACTGGCAGCCTACATGGGGGAAGAAGAGGCCCCAAAGAAGGGATCCATTCACCAGTACATATCTGTTGCACTGACTGAAAGATCTGTAACTGAGCTAAGAGGCTCCCATGATGTAGAAACCACTGTCTCTTCAGACGCTACCACTAGAGAGCCATCCACCACAATCTAGAGTGAGGCAAGATCTTAGGATGCCGAGCAGGTGCTTTCCTTCTTTCAGGTTCATCGGTATGAAATCCACTATCAACTGTCCTCCAGACTCTAATGAACTACTAACATTGCCTAGAAAGGCCATCATCCATAGCCTGCAGTAGCCACATTAGGTGATCATCTGTGTGCCACAAGGTGATCTTCTGTGTGTACCTGGAGAGGTCACTGTTTTGAATTTGATGAGCAACTAAAGTTTGCGATCATGACCTGCTACTCGTGTTAGTAGGTCATGATCGCAAACTTTAGTAGTAGCACCTGCTGCTCTGCACCTCATGTGGTTACCTGCACGATATCCTAGCCAGGAAAAACTGCTGGGTGTCTGATGTCCTACTGATTGTTTTTACCTTTGCTGCTGAAGGGCATGTGGCGGTTTCTCCAGGAGCTTTAGATGGTGTGATGTGTGTGAGCAAATATGTTTGCAGCATGTGCAAGAAGTTGAGGTGCCTCATCTTAAAAGTCCTCTGTTACCATGTGTGACCATTGGGGTGAGGGAGAGGGAAGAGACAAAGGATGAGGGGGGGGAGAGAGAGAGAGAGAGAGAGAGAAAGAGAGAGAGAGAGCGAGAGAAAGAGAAAGAGAAATTTCCCCCAACATTCACACCATGTACTTCCACTTATTTTCAACCTGATGCCAACTCACGTCTTGGGATAAGGGGTGATCATTTCCATGAAGGCCCTTCTTCTCGCCTCTACTCTTTCATACACAAGGAACATTACTTTGTTATAAAAAAAACTACCCTTTTCTTTGCCTTCTGACACTTGCTAGGACTGGAGCATAATAAAGATGGATGTAACATGGATACAAAGATGCCAAACGGAGAATGGTAGAATGGATGCAGCAGACCACAGATGTGGGCGATAACCACCTTACAACAAAGTATCTCTCACACCCTCGTAGCACTTACTCGTCAACAGGCACTTCACTGAACTTCTTCAGGTTCTCTGCCTCTCCCCCGTACACAGATATCCTTCTTGGCATGTAGTTCTCATCGGTAGCATTGACCGTCAGGATAAGTTTTCTGTCAGTGATAAAGAAAAGGTGTCAGAGGAAAAACTGGTATTTTTATCACATTATCCTACTTTGTATTTTACATAGCAAGACAGTTTTACCATTGGTTAGTACTGGAGTACATATAGCGAACAGCCTGCTGATGAACTAACGTTTTACATAGAAAGACATGGATATATAAATGAAACATTACATACAGCAGTCATTTTGACATTATGTATGTGCATCAATATCTTTACACAAAGATACAAAGCAAAATTAAAGTGTTATGCCATAATAAAACACTAACATATATATATAAGACATCTCAGTTCTACAGGGGGGAACAGGTTTGTACAGATGTAATAAAAAGGAAGAATTTGTCAACACTGGGTAACAATTTTTCGGATGACATCTGCTGTAATCAAACATTTTTGCACTAGTGTATTGTGCTATTGCATTTGTATAACTCCTCATATCGATGATAAGGGCTGAAAGGGATTCCAAGTGGTCGACTAAGAGGCAACTTTGTAGTGTATATGGGTGTGCTTCTCTTAGGATGTCACAAACGTGTTGTACAGCACTTGTGGCTGTGTTTATGCATAGAGTGAAGTAAGGTGAAGAAAAATACAGTCATGTTTGCATGTACTAACCACGTCAGAACGGTTGGGAAAAAGCAGGGTCACTGGAATTATGCAGCCTCTGCGTTTTTGCATGATTATGGATTTGCAGTGTTTGCCACATAATCCATCATCTGCTGCATAATCTGCAGAATTTAGCCCAAAAAATTGTTTCTAGCTCAAACTGATCAAATGTTACTGAAAGTGTGGTAACATGCATCCCTGCATGGTGAAAAGTCCTTCACAAAGATTGACTGGTCATCTTTCATCTGCTTATTGCTTTATTTGTGTGCTAAATTGTTAGCAAAAGGGTTAAGTCTATGTCCAAGTAGTGCTACCATGTGTAAAATTGACAAAATATTGAAGTAATACTTTCACAAAATACAGCTTCCCGAATGTGAAATGGATCATATAAGTGTGCTTATACATTGCATGCAGTGTGGCACCACAAGTTTAGATGACTTAGGGCAAACCTAGTATCATTCCCATGTAAGATTGCCTGATCACAGAGGATTCGTCTGTTTGGAATCAGACAGGCTATTCCCACTTTCCTTGGTTCTAGGTGGTCATGGATGATCCTTAGCATTGCTGATAGCAAGTTCCAGAGCTTGAGACTCTGCACAAAAATGGAAGTACCTGTGAAGCAGATCAGGCTGGTTAGAAGTGGGGCTACTGTTGAACACAATATTCTTTATGATCATATACCTATCATTTTAGTCGAAGGAAGGGGAGTCCGATCATTTGGACCGCTTGATCGACAAAATAAATAAACAAGCTGTGTCTGGCTATGGGCAATCAGCATGATTGGCTGGCCTAAAAAACATGTTTGATCACCTGATTTTCTAGTGATGAAAGTGAAGGTCTGGAGTCTATGATCACATCTGAATTACTCACTAATGTCACTTTCTCATTGCTGACAAAGTTGATAGGTATCTAAACAGCAGTAGCCAATGGTAAACACCACAGCTGAGAATACTTTTGTCTTTGAGGAGTTGGAATTAAGATGCAGAGTAGCATTTCAGTTCAACTGCTTACGGACACTGGGTTAAGATGACTTTAGAGACATCCACAAAGTTGTAGTAGGTTAGAATCATTGATGTGAATAGGTCAGATAGTCAGCCACGGCATGCATTATAGAGGAATACATTTATGATGGAACCTGAGGAACACTTGTGCTGGAGTGGAAAGGACCTAAAAAAAAGTCAGAAGAAAGAAGAAGATAAATCATTCTGAAAGGTAGGTGGAATCCAGAGGTCGATGAAATTCTATTTTTTGTTTAAGCTCTGTTTCACTGAGGTCTTTTTGCAGGGTGTTCAACATTTGATGGTTAGGACGCTGGTCGGCAAGGTAGCATAAATGGTGAAGTGTTCTTGAATATCTATGGTGGTCACGTGTCTGATAGAGAGCTGGTGGTATTGCTGGCCTAGAGAAGTTCCTGAAATCAACGGCGGAGATTAGGTTAAAGATAGATTGCATAAATTGTTGGATGGAGATTAATTAATTTTTTTTGCAGGCACTGTGATTGGAGTTCATAGGCCTTCTTTCGTAGGTAGTAAATTTACGGGCTCTTGGTACTGAAGATGTAGTGGTCTGTAACTGAGTCACAGAGGGCTTGTATTTGGTGATCTCACAAGTGCATTCTGAACTAGAAATTTGGTAATGATTTTGTGAAGTTTCTTAGATAGCATTCATACTTTGGAATTGTGGAGTGTTTTTGTTTTCTTGTTCCACTTTTGTGTATGCTTGAATGTTGCTGGAATTTCAGCTTGTTGTTTATTTTCTTCCATCTGTCTTTGAACATTCGGATACATCTTGCAAAAACAAAGCGTTCTTCAGGTCAACACTAAGGGAGTGAGGAAACTAGAAGGGGAGACATTTGTTTAAGGCTTCATGAAAGATACAGTTAGAACTTTGACCTTCCATTATAAGGTTGCTGGAAATATGTCTACCAGCTATGATTTAATAGCTTTGAGATGTAGTTTCTTCCATGTCCTGTATTGGTCTTGTCGGTAGTGTTATAGAAGTTGCAAAAGGGAGGCTAACTTTGTTGTGAATGCTATGAATGCTCCAGATGATGGACAGATTTGCTGACACATGTATATGTCATGGCTGTTCAAAGATTGCATTGATGGTAAGTACTTATCACTTAATGTAAAAGATTTTGTAAGTATCTGCCTAGGACCATAGACCAACTGGAGGAAGTTCTGTCCACTTGAGATTGAACAGCAAGGTTCTGTTTTGCTGGGTTAAATATTCAAATCACCCAAAATGCAAAGACTTGACAATGGAGGATGTCAGAGATGGCTTTGAGGAATGCATCTGAGGGTAGGTGAATGGTGGTCTGCACTTGGATTCTGCTTTGCTTGGTACTATGATTGTGGTATTTGTCAAGCAGGCCTGTCTTATCTCTTACTTTCTTTAGTTGTACAATAAAAGCACCATGAAGCACACTCTGGAGGTCATACCATCTTCTAGCATCTAGCAAGTGTGATCTGGAGACACATGGGAGCTTGATTCCCAGGCAGGGAGCGGGCTTGAAACATTTGGTTAGCCAGCACTTCAGTTGTGCATGTTTACTGAACGTGAGTCTCTAGGTGGCAGAGGTATGCACCTTTGTCTAAGTAGGGACCCTTCCTTCTAGTCACGATAAGGCAGCTACACACTTTAGATAGCCCCTTCTCACCTTGACACGCACAGACAGGCTTATCCCAAAGGCAATGTGTAAAGTATTTAAGCCCAGATACACAGTGAAAACACTACAAATGGACACCAGACACTTTACAAAAATAAAGTATCTTTATCTAAACCAA
This sequence comes from Lissotriton vulgaris, assembly GCF_964263255.1. Taxonomy (NCBI): domain Eukaryota; kingdom Metazoa; phylum Chordata; class Amphibia; order Caudata; family Salamandridae; genus Lissotriton; species Lissotriton vulgaris. The sequence continues at coordinate 268,885,806 of NC_141685.1, forward strand.
ACAAGACCAAAACAAAAAAAATCCAACATTTACAATTCAAAATATGACTTTTAAAATGTTTCAGGCAAATCTTTCCATAGAAAATTATGGATGCATGACCTTTGCACAAAGTACCTCAAATACGTCAAAATCCACAAAGCAAAACAGCCGTGGAGAAGGAAAGCCTCAGAAAACACAGCGATGCGCCAGTTCCGGTGTCCTTGGGGAGGTGAGGCGCCAGTTCTGCTGCACCCGGGACAAGTGATGCATCAAATCTGGACTGTAGGGGCAAGTGATGCATCGATTCCAAGACAGTTCTGGTCTACTGGTGATGCTTTGGAAAACTTGCTGCACAGGGGCAATGCGTGAAAACCCGGATACATTGGAGGTTGTGGTAGTGGCGGTAAATGGGCGTTGCGTCAATTTCTTCAGCCGCAGCCCTGCGATGCGTCAATTCTTTTAGCTGCACAGCAGGGCTTTGTCTGAACCTAAGGGGGATCTCGTATTTCGGTGCACAGAAATCAGAGTGCAGCAATTCTTTGGGCCGCTGGAGAGCAGAGTCAATTTCATTGGCCGCATGGCAGAGGTGGGTAGAAATTACCCCCACGCTGCAGTTTAGCATCTGAAAAACAGGTGCTAGAAGGACAATGCGTCAATTTTCTTGGTTTCTTCAAGAGTTTTTCACCTCCCAGCACCAGGAACAACATCCAGAGGTCCAGACAGGAACAGGCATCTCCTGGCAGGTCAGTACTCCCAGCAGTGGAGTTCAAGGGAGCTGGTGGTGAAGTCTTTGTGTCACAGAGACTTCAGGCAAGCACACTCAAGCCCTTGGAGATTTTTTACAAGCATGTTCACAGCAAAGCTCCAACTTTGGTCTTCTCCTTGGCAGAAGCAGCAACTGGAGACCAACCCATAAAAGCAACACACAGCAAAAAGGCAGTCTCCACCTCACAGCTCATCAGCTATTTTTCCTTAGCAGAGGTTTCTCTTGATTCCAAAAGTAAACAAAAGTTTGTTGCTCGGCTCTCTAAACTTAGTAAAAACCAGTAGTTCTGTTCTCCCTGGTCCAGCTTCACTACAGGAGGTGGGGACAGCATTGTGCAGAGCAGACACAGCCTATTCAAGGGCTAGTGAAAACTCCTCTTACCTCTCTAAATGCAGAAAGGCCTAAAGAGCCTGGCTATGACTCACCCAGGGTAGGCAGTACACCCACCATCGCCCTTGTGACTGAGTGAATGCACATCCCCAGCTACTGTCACTCAAAAACCAGAACATGAATACACAAACGGGCAGAGGCACAAAGGATGGTTAAACAAGAAAATGCCCACTTTCTAAAAGTGGAATTTACAAACAAAAATTTTAAAACTGCCTTTACTAAAAAGGTGTGTTATTAAATTCTGAGTTCAGAGAGACTAAACTCCAAATCTCTAGCTGTTCCCAACTGAATGTTACACTCTAAAATGTTACAATGTAGCTCCAAGGTTAACCTATGGTCCATGCAAAACACAGCAGTACATGTCCTACCTTTAACATACACTGCACCTTGCCCATGAGGGTACGTTGGGCCAGCGTAGAGGGTGACTGACATGGAAGAAAAGAAAAGGTTAGGGACTGGTCGACGTGGCAGTTAACAACTGCATGCAGACACTGCAGTGGCAGGTCTGAGACCCATTTGAAAGGTTACTGGTGTGGATGGCACAATCAGTGCTGCAGGCCCACTAGTAGTATTTGATTTACAGGCCCTGGGCACACACAATTCACTTTACTAGGGACTTACCAGTAAATCAAATATGCCAATCATGTGTAACCAATTAGAAGCACAATTTACCCACGGAGCACTTGCAATTTGGCACTGATCAGCAGTGTCAAAGTGCCCAGAGTACCTAAACCAGCATAAATGAAATCCAGAACACAGTCCAAAAATACAGGAGGTAGAGGCAAAAAAACAAAGACAGGGGAAAACACATGCCAAGGATGCCAGGTCTAACAACATATGAACTTACTGTTCAAATATACTTCAGTCCTTTGGTGTAAGCAGTAAAAACCATTGTGTGCGATAAGCAAACATTCAATTTGTGCAGACACGCTGTTTTTCCATGGGGCTTAACACCCATTATTGTGCAGCGGGACATACAGCTTTTGAGCGGGAAATCGGAAGGGTGTTAAAAAAAAACAACGGTGAGAGGTGTGAAGCAAAGGGACTGCAGAGACATGCACTCAACAATAAGAGTACATGTTGAAAAGTAAAAGATAAAAAAATGTAAACATTAAAACAACCAAAAAAATAAAAAAAGAGTTCCTGCAGTGGAAGGACACTGGACACCGGAAGCAGTACTTGGTCCAGGCTCCATTGCATGACGAAGATGAAAGCGAGAATCAGGTGCTGACCGATTAGGAATCAAGGAAACGAAAGTGCCATGAGAGCCGGCCAATGGTAATTAAAGTGACATTGGAGCCAGCCAATAGACATTAAAGGGACGTAATAGGTGTGCTCTAAGCCCCTTTTAAGATTTTTTTTTTTAAACAAGAGATTTTGCAAGCACAGCGCAAGCGTTGTGCAGGCGAAACCTAAAAATGAGCACAAGCAGATTGTAGAAGTTGAGAAGCGGATGTTATAGGAGTATCCTCAACAGCAGAAAAATCTTGGAAGCTGATTGTTGATAAGGAGATCCTAAGGAAGAAATCTACCTCTGCATAGTTCTTCTTCGGTGGACGTTTCTTTTTTAAAAGAATTTGCTAGGCAAGGGAATAGACTCATGACCAAGTTCAGAGATAATGAGAAGGTCTGGGACAGTGTCAGAGATCAGGTAATGAATGTTCAGGCAGCAATCGTTAATTGATCTTGGCTGATGAGGCTTCACAATAGATTGCGATTTATGGATTGCACGACATGAAGAGAAAATTTATTTAGAAATGTGACATTAACAGACACACAGAACTAATCATAATAATCGTAGAGAAGTCAAAAAAACCTAGTACGAGATGGAGGATTGTGATGCAAAATGAATGTAGAGAGCAGACATTGTAGCACGGCTCTGTAAGGGAAAAAGAGCAGTCGCGATACACAAAGCTCCGCGAAACGGTAAAAAATCTCCGCTTGCACGCAAAAGTTCAGTGAACACGCAGAATGTTCCGCCCGTTCGCGATGCTTTTTACCTGTTCGCGAACTCTGTTTGCGTGCTCAGGGAGAAATATCTTGCGAGCGCATTTTGAAAGCACAAACAAGCAAAAAATTCTGCAAAGCAGCAGAATTTTTGTGAATTTCGCGTTCTCCGCAGAACGGGTAATTACCCAAATTCCGCGAGCAGAACGGAATTTACCACCCAGGCCTCGAAAAACCGCTTGTCACTGTAAATCTTAAGAGCCTGCAATGAAGCTCTATGAAGGACATCATCATCTTTCATTGTGTTTAGCTTTGCAAATATTCTATTGATCTGTTTGCCCTTGTCAGGTAACAAAGTTTATCTTTGGAAAACACCTCTTTATTTGGCCAAGAGATAATGAAGAAACCTTTTGTTATCACTGTAATTTTTGTGAAATCTGTGTTCACTTTAAAAAAACTAATGAAATGTAGACCATTTGAAAACTTAAAAAGGAAGCATAATTACTGCTACCTGCTATTGGCCCCGGGAACACTAGAACCCTGGGGTGGAGAAGAGGAAGAATGTACCTGGTGGTGTAGGTTGCAGATGGTTTCTTGGGGAAAGAGAAGAGTAGGTGATGAAGTAGGTGCAGGAAGTAGGGCAGGGGTAAGTGATGGTGCAGGATGGAAGGTGGAGGCAGTTGTGTAAAATGTGTGTTTGGAGAAATGTAGAATATGTAGTAGTGCTGGACCTGGGATGTATAGTGGAGAGAAGGATGGGTGGCTGATAGGTGGAAGAATTAGGTGGTGGTGGTGTAGGGTAAATGGCTGTAGACAAAAAGTTGTGGATACCGGTGTAAGTGCTAGTGTTTGTAGACCTGTGTCAGTGGATGTGAAGTGGATGTGAAGTGGATAATACAGATTTCACTATAGGACACAGGACAGGTAGGTACTGTTGACTGCTACTAATATTACTAGGGACCCAAGTAGCCTGGGCATCCTGAGACTGGTCACTCAGCACAGGGTCTGTACTCTGGAGCTGAACAGGAGACTGGGGTGGGCTCTCCCACACCATGTCCTCCCCCTGGGATCCTATACCCTCCACAGTTGAGATGTACCCCTGGGTTACAGAACTGCCAGGGCGACTGAGGCGCTGCCCTGCACAACTCCCCCACCAGTTCAGGGGTGCTGCCCTGCAACTGGTTACTTAGCTCAGGGTCTGCACCTTGAGTCTGAACAAGAGACTGGGTTGGGCTCTCCCACACCCTGTCTTCCCTTCTGGGGTCCTGTACCTTCCGCCGTGGATAGGTACCCCCAGTCTCCAGAACTGACATGGAACCTGTGGCAGGTGTTCTGCACAATTCTCCCACCAGTTCAGGGGTGCTATCCTGCAAGTGGTCTCCTAGCCCAGGGTCTGTACCCTTAAGCTGGACTGGAGTCAGGGGAGAGGCTTCCCTCTCCCTAACCCCCCTCCTGGGGCTCTGTACCCCCCACCCGCAGCGGCAACCCCAGAAGACTAAATGGTAGGGATAATGCAAGCAATCGTCCCTCCATCCAGGTCAGGGGGACACCCTGAACATGACCCTTCAACCTAGGGTCTGTTCCCTGCGGCCGGACCTGTGCCTGGCACACCAGGACTTCTGGAAGTGAAAAAAACATCCTCCCTCCCAGAGGGAAACAATTCCTGAAAGTGTTGGGTAAAAGACTGCCTGGCGCAGGTCTCCATCCCTCTGTCCATCAGACAGTGCATGAAGACCCCCTCAAGCCAGAAGTGGCCTCACCAAGGTCGATCCTGGGGTGCTCTGACCTCAGAGCTGGCAAACCCTGACCCACTGGTCCTCTCACTGGGGACTGTCTCCCTTTCTCTGGACTTATGCACAATCCTCTCTGGAGTGGGGCGTCAAAACATCAGAACTGAAGGGACGCTGGAGACAGCCATCCCACCCCCCCTCCCAGCTCTCCTGACAGTAGGGGATACCCCTCACCGTCTGGCCTCCCGGTACCGACTAGGCTCCCATGCTGGTGCTTTCCCTGAGAACCATCAAGGTTGTGGGACTGGGTTGTGGGCAACCTGGGCCTCACCCCTACCTCTCCTCTTCCGAGAAGGGACTTGGGACCCTCTACCCCCTCCCCTGGAACCTATCTGGGCTAGTACAAACCTCCCCACCTCCTTCGGTTGGGGAAAATCTGAGCTATCCCAGATGTTTCTTCAGACCTTCTGGACTCCACCAAAAAGTCTGCCTCCTGTGCAAGCTCCCTGAGGTCAGAGAAGTCTTACTTCACCAGGTGTTGGCATAGCTCTGGAAAACAGGGATTGAACATTGCTCTCCAGCATCCAAAATTATACAGACCCTCACATGTGTTAACCAAACTACCCTTCACCCAACCATCCAGTGCCTCAGAAAAGTACTCCGATCACCCTTGCAAGACTGGTGAGACAGTGTCTCTGTTTCTGTCACTCAACCCACACTCTTCTGAGGGTCTCCATACACACTTATCAGGGCTTCTATCATAGGGGAACCCATCTCCCTGCACCCCTCTTTTAGAGTCAGCAGAATGTCCCTCCCACTGCTAGAAGTACCCTGTGCCAGTTCCCCAATCCATCTCAGGGACCCTGCGCACCACTGGAGCTACCTCAATCCTAAACCCCCTGGTGTATGTCAATCCCCTCCTTAAAGTAGGGCACCAAGTCTTTGGGTGTGCATATGTCTCCCTCAGTACTGGATATAACACTTTAGCTACCACCATGTGTGCTGGACTTAGCCATCCTTGCTTCCCAGTCCAGCTCCATCACTTTCAGCTCATAAGCTAAAATCAATTCCCTTTCCATCAGCTCCATTTGCCTTTTCACCTGCTCCAACTTGAGCTTCCTGGCTCTCCGCCCATTCTCCAGCTCCTCTGGAGACAGACATGGATGGGGACTACTGTTTCATGGCCCGGAGGGTACGTCCCCCCTTAACAACTACTGAGCCGTCAGGACAGCTACCATTTGAATTGGCTCCTCAGCCTCCACACTAGGATCCTCAGAATGCCCACTGCCATTCCTGGCTGCTACCCAGGCCATCAGCGCCTTTGGTAACTCCCCCTTTTTGGTGAGGCCTTTAACTTGGACTTTGAGGTTTTTGCAAACTGACTTCAGTTCATTTATGGTGTAGGTTTCCAACCTACGTCCTCAAAAACCAATTCTAGGGATGTAACTAACCATGCTTTCGACCGAGACATGATGCAGTAGAAAGTTTAAGCTCAAAACAAATGGAAAGACCAAAAAGAAACAAAAAAAGAAAAGAACTACAATCACTGTAGATCATGCACAAACAAGTCCGATCCTCACCGCTGACAACCAATGGTAGACATGGGAGTCTCTAGTTAGTAGGTTTGTACGCTGTCCAAGTAGGGACCTTTCCTTCTAGTCTGGGTTAGGGGATTACACTTCTAAAGTAACCCCTGCTCACTACCTTGGTACGAGCAGACAGGTTTATCTCAGAGGCACTGTGTAATGCATTTGCACATAACACACAGTAATATAGTGAAAACACTACAAAAGGACACCACACCACTTTTAGAAAAGTAGCCAATATTCATCTGTGTAACACAAGACCAAAATGATAAAAAAATATCCCACATACAGTTATAAAAATATGAATTTTGCAAGAATAAACTTAAAAGGCAGTTCCTTGAAGTCGATAGCTCCGTACAGGGCTATCACTTCGTTGTGAACAAACAAATCCAACAGTTCAGGCTGACCATGAGGTTGCGGGCCAGCTATGGTGTCGGGAAGACTGGCAAACAGTACCTTGGAAATTCAGGGCTTCGTGGATCTTGCAATAAGCTCCGAAGAGGCGGTCTCGGTATTCCCCGGTTCCGGAGGTTGGTGCAGGAATCGTCGGTCCCTTGAAGTCACATGGGTTCCAGACCAAACTCCATGAAGTTGAAGTCAGGAGAGCTGGCAGCGGCAGGGCTGCGGCAAAGTGGGGCGGTGCCCTCCAGTCACGTGCAGACAGTGACTCAGTGACACCGTCCAGCAGAGTCGGTGAGACCAGGGCTGCGGAGCAAAGTGGGGTGGTGCTCGTATGCCGTGCGTCATCCTTGCTGAATCACTGTATTCGGTAGACCTAAGGCTGCGATGAAAGACGGTGCAATGTACTGTGTGGGGCCCACAGATTGCGGTGCAAGCAGCGGCACAGGTTGGGGGCCTGGGGCCGATGGGCCAAGACTGCGGCGTGGGATGGGGTGGTGCGTTAAGTAACTTATCAGCGGTGCCCCAAGGCCACAGTGCAAGCAGTAACTCGGTGACTATGTTGAGCGGAGTAGGTGATACCAGGGCGGCGAAGTGAGGTGGTGGGACGTGGGGTTCCAGCAGGCCACGGTGCAAGCAGTAGTTCGGTGATGGCGTCATTGACAGCGTCATCTTGCGTTTTCCCTTTGGGGCAAATGAAACACACAGTCCCAGGTGCAGGTACCCAGTTGATGGTGAAGTTTTTGGTGTTCCTGAGACTTCCAACATGAGGCAAACTCTACTTCAAGCACTTGGAGAAACTTCAACAACAGGATTCAAGAAAGTTCTGTTCAATCCTTTCTCTGCCCAAGACAGTAGCGGCAACTGCAGGTCAACCTAACTAAACAACAACCAGCAAATCGGCAGTACTCCTCCTGGCAGCTCTTCGAGCTCTTCCAGCTCTTCTTCTAGGCAGGGACCTTAGTCCAAAGTAATCTAAAGATGTGGGGTCTGAGCCCCAATACCTCTACCAGTTCTAACCTTTGAAGTTGGGAAACTTCAAAGAAAATCCTTGCTGTGTATAAAATCCAGCTCTGTCCTGCTTCTTCCTACTTTGCCTCAGGCACTCCCCACGGGTGGAGATTTCTTTGTAGGAGGACATGCACAGCCCTATTCAGGTGTGAGTGACAACCCTCCCACTACTTTTAGCCCAGGCCTGTCTAGAACGTATGCAGGAGGCTTCAGCTGTCATCTAAACAGATGTGGATTCCACATGCGCAGTGATACATCGTGGAAAAAACAGAGACCCCCTCAGCGTAGTTTTGGGCGCTACTGTGGTCTTTCCAAGCAGTTGCCAACCGCTTTTTAAATCATTTCCATTGTGCTTATTTGACCGCCAATTCTACTTTTAATTTCTATGCCGTCCATGCTGTTTTTTCCACGTTGTCTCACTGCGCCATTCACCTTCACAAGCACATATGTGCACGTCCACCATTGGGTTACCAATGCATACACTGTAATGTAGTGCGGATATAACTACTTGCAATACAAATTTACCATTTCTTTACAAATTCCTTGTGGTCCACCTTTTTACCATCTCTCCCTTATTGATTTGTTTCTTTCCAATGCATTTGCCTTTTAAATGATCACCGGTTGAGACATTGTTCATTGTTTTACAGGCTACCAGTAGCATTTGAGTTACAATCCCTGGGCAAACCTGTGGATTTTACTAGGGACTTAGTCGACTAGGATACCATGGAAAACTGGGAACATCTAGGACAAATCCTAATACAAAAATTCCCAATAAAACTAGCACGTCGGAAGAACATTGGAATAAGAAAAGAACCGTGGTTTAACCTTCAGTTGCGTGTCCAGAAAAGAAAGATCGTAAGAGTGGTGAGACAACAGGCTGCGAAAGCAAGAAAAGGGAAAATAACGGGTAAGAGCAAATTAAAAGAAATGAGAAAGCAATACAGGGAGAAGTGTAGGAAGGAAAAAATGGTGCATAAAGAAAATCTATGGAGCAAATTACTCTGGGCTAGTAAACTGCCAACTAGTAGGGAATTTTGGGGAACAATTAACAACCTAACAAAAGGACAGCGATTACATCAAGATGCTGGAATTAGTGAAGCTGCATGGAAACAGCACATCCTCAAAATGTTTAACAATATCAACAACATCGAAAGAGGCCATGGCACAGGATGCCCCCCATGAGGGAAAGCACAGAGAAATAATCATCAGCCATCAGTCTCTGGCAAACACTCAACTGGCAGCAAGATCATCAGTTTCAAGCACCAACAGACCAAACATCGCAACTGATGCTAAACAACTTAAAGCAATAATAAAAAAAAATACAGAAGGGGCAGCAGGGCCGAATAGACTCCCAAATGCCCTATTCAAGCAGGCACAAAGCTTCTGGGCAGATTACTCAACGCCTCTCTTCAACCATATCTTTAGCCAGAATAAGCTACCAAGCTCCGGGAAAGGGAGTATATTTCATCCCATCTTTAAAAACGGAAGTCGCATGCCTGCCAGAAAAATACAGACTAATAACTTTGATAAATGTAGAGGCCAAACTATATGCATCCTGCATCTTAGTCCATCTTCAAGCCTGTTCGGAGTAGAAATGTGCAATACCGAAGATCCAAACAGGTTTCAGGTCCGGTGTGGGAACTACCACAAACCACAAACCTCACAACCTTAGCACCCCAAACAGAAAAAGATATAAAAAGAAAATCTGGACTCTTTGCATGGTTTGTAGACCTGAGATCCACATTCAATAAAGTCCTGCTAAATTGTCTCTGGGAAAATTTGATATAATGGGGACTACCAGCACACCTACTTGAAGCCATGGTCACCCTTCCACAGTGATACCTGGGCGAGGGTCAAACTTGGAGATGGTAGCAGAGTGTCAGCCAGGCTTAACACCACGCATGGCCTGAAACTAGGCTGCATCCTGGCACCAAGCCTTTTTAACCTGTATTAAGCAGACATAAACAAAGCCATCCTTTTAACCTCGCCAAGGTACCAATTCCCTACCTACAATAAGCGGACAACAGTCGTTTTGATGCAAAACCTGATTGGCCTACAAAGAGTCATAAATAACTTGACAAAATATCTGGACCGGCAATGACTGAAGTTGAATAAAAAGAAAACTAAGGTGGTACACCTGGTGGACACTCAGGACAGCAAACTCACTTGGCAAATAAAAGAGGGGAACAAGGGTACCCTTGCAGTGTACCTCTACCTATCTTAAATGAACCAGACTCTTGATCGGAAATTCGAATATTCGCTTCCGGATAAATATACAATGCCCTAACTGCTTGCCGGATCTTCGGGCCGAATCCCTTCAGTCTTAAAACCTCCCACATATATGGCTAGGAAACCCTGTCGAATGCCTTCTCGGCATCCAACAGGATTACCCCCAAAGTGGTCTTGGTTGCTTATGCCCAGTCCAGAAAAGATATCACATGCCTCACGTGGTCAGCAGTATCTCTGCCCGGGATAAACCTGTGTTGGAAGTTGGAGACGCAGGGCAATGATCTTAAAATAAACTTTACTGTCAGAATTGATTAATGAAATTGGTCTATACGAATCTAATTCTTTCATTTGGTTATGTGTAAATTTTTGAATTTCCAAATCCGACAAAACTCCTTCAATTTCTCCTCTACTCTAATAATTTAATCCGCTGAATACAGCTTATGATAGAATTTACTGAACACATTGAGAACTTCCACTGATATACAGAATCCAACAAAAGTTTATGTTCGAAAGTCCAAGCTCTTGGTGACCAGCTACTTCTGAAATCCAATTCTAACACAATAGGATTATAGTCTGATATGATTTTAGGTTTAATATCAAACCTAGCGTTTCTTGCTTTCTCTACTGATACAAAGAAATAGTCTAAGCGCAGATGTTTTTTATGGGGAGCGGAATAAAAGGTTTCCCCCAAAGCTTCCTTACCATTAGCACACCATACATCCACCAACCCGAATTCTTTAACTAACCCCCTGTTAGCTTTGAAAACTTTAGTTTTCTTCCTATCGTATAAACGATCACTTGTTATATCAAAACCACCTTCCAAGTGGAGGTTAAAATCCCCACAAATGATTATCGGGGATGGCCATGCCACTAATTCAATCAATACTCAAGAAATGCAACATATCTGGATCATCCAGATTAGGACCATATATTGAGCATATCGTCATTGGGGCACCCTCAATCCATAACTCAATGATAACCCACCGTACCCAAATATCTTCTTTAACACGTTTGCAAATCCCCAAACCAATTTTTTTTTAAATCGCTACCCCTCTAGTGGTCGAACTCTGCCGAGTGCAGCCGAGTAATTCCATACCCAAGTCATTCCGCCACTTCCGGTTGTTTTTTAGCGCACACACAACTTGAGGCTTGTTTAATTACATTTTTGCCCACCTCTAATTCCATTCAGAGTGTAGATGAATCATGTATCGTGAAAAAATTCACCATGCTCTGGAATGGACTGCGTCCCCCAGCGTGTTTTTTTCTCTTCTTTTTACTGATTCTCGCTAAAATATGCCTAGCATGCTTTCTTCTTTCCTTCAAGAAGTGGCACCTTAAAATAAATCACATACGAGCAGAAAAAAAAGCAGATAAAAGTGCCTCTCCTACCACACGAAGATGTCTCTTTCATTTCATCCGAAGTGTTACACGAGCTATCACTTGCTGCTGGAATTTAATGAAAAGCAATTTCATTTACATCCTCACAAACCACTCACCCTCACACTCACACTCACTCTCACCCTCACACATCCTCACCCTCACCCTCACTCACCAGCATAGCATAACATAACAAAACAAAGCTTAGCATAGCATAGCATAACAAAACATAGCATAACAAAGCGTAGCATAACAAAGCATAGCATAGCAAAACAAAGCATAGCATAATAAAACACAACAAAACATAGCATAGCATAACAAAACACAACAAAACATAGCATAACAAAACACAACAAAGCATAGCATAACAAAACGCAACAAAACATAGCATAACAAAACAAAACATAGGATAGCAAAACACAACACATAGCATAACACAACATTGCAAAACACAACAAAACAGCATAGCTTAACAAAACATAGCATAGCAAACAAAACTTATAATAGCATAGCAAAACATAGCATAGCATACCAAACAAAACATAGCATAGAATAACAAAACATAGCATAACAAAACATAGCATAGCATAATAAAACATAGCATAGCAAAACATAGCATAACATAGCAAAACAAAACACAGCATAGCATAGCATAACAAATAAAGCATAGGATAGCAAAATATAGCATAGCAAAACAAAACATAGGATAGCAAAACAAAACCTAGCATAGCATAGCATGCAGCATCACTCAGCACCACCACAACATCCCTCAGGGGCACCACAACATCACTATGCGCTACCACAGCATCACTGAACGCCACAGCGTCACTCGTTCGCCACCACTACATCACTCAACCCCACCACAGCATTAATCTGTGCAACCATTCAACAACAACTGTTTCAAATATGTTCTCTCAATGTTTCAAGCTTTATTACAAATGTAACAAAAAGATGTTAATATTTCACTTATGTTCTTGGATTTTCGTCACAATAAAATACACTGAACATAATCTTCACAAAAGTTATTTACAAAAGTTTAAGCTAGTGCCATTATAAATTACAATAACTTTTATTTAAGTATTAATTATTTAAAAAAATGAAAAGCCATTGTTATTTGTAATATCAATACATGTAAGTCACGTAAATACAACACGTATTGCATTAAAAATGCTACAGGTGTCACATTTGCGAAAGTTATAACTATTGGCATTGTAAATGACAAAGCTATTAATTTAGCTATTTTCAAAAACAAAACAAATAAAAAATGTGTCATTTACAATACCAATAGCTCAAACTTTCCTAATGCCAGACCTATTGCATTGCAAATGCATGTTTTAAATATTCCCTGAATTTTTAATAATTTCTCAGCTGTGCTGTCTCCATTCCGTGAGTCCCCAGGAGGAGAGTTAATTTTTTCCTGCCGTGCACCAGCAGTACCGCCTCGACTGTTGCCCGCAGAAACGGAAATATGTGTGGGGGGGTCAATATCGTTGAAGCTGCCGCCCGAGTCTTGGGAACCTTACTGCCGTTCTTGGGTGCCATTACTACCTATGCGCTCCTGGGTTTCCAGCAGACACTCTGACTGAGCCACAGCCACCTGCCGCCGCCGAAAACAGAGCGCCCCGGAGCTCCACCGATATCCGAGAGATCCACAGTGCTCGCGATAGACAGCTCAAAGAGACCGTGGAGACCATGGAGATCCCTCGAAATACAAATAGTGCCACAGCCAGAGCATGCCCAGAAGGTCTTCAACCGTTTCTCACAGCATTAATCGCCGGGAGGTAAGCCAGGGGGGTTTGCGCCGAGGAGCATCCACAGCCCACTCACACGATCACGGACGCGACCGCCATCTTGCCTCCAGCCCTAGGTTTGAACAGTTATAAATTCCTATACGTTATTAAAGCCTCAAGTTTATCTATCAGAACACTTTCGTATTGGGTTAAAAAGGAGCTTTGTCAAGTATCGTTTAGGAGTTCATGACTCAAAGGTTCTCCTATCATCATGGAAAGAGAAATCAGAAATAGCAAACTGTCGTTTATGAAGATATTACAATGAAAAAATAACCCATTTGTTGTGTGTATGCCCTATAAACTCTTAAATTTTTTTTTTAATTAAACAAACATATGTACTTGTAGACAGGCCTTACTCTGCTGACTGGAAGGATCATCTAGCATATTGATTTGCTGAGGTGTAAAAAGTGTATTACAAGAAATCACCCTCCTCCGGAAAGCAGACTAAAATTATCATCACCTGATTGTACATACATTTAAAAAAAAGGAATAATTAATTATGTACAGAGTATCTAAAAGTAATTAAGTAATGAATTTTAAATATAACGGCAAATGACTCCAACTGTAAATTCACCGCTTTATTTCTCTCAAATTGAACTGTGCTTTTGCATGCTTAGAGAAAACATCTTGCACTTGCATTTCATTTAGACAGTCCAAAATGAATAACTGCTTCAATGTGTCACCCACATTATAACGTATGTACGCATCAAATATATTAGGGTATGTAATTGTAAGGCGATTGAAGCAAATATCACGTTAGATTGGTTGTATCCCTGGGGGCGTGGCTTGGACGCCAATGTAGGCGGCAGCGGACTCCAGAGCTCCTCCGCGGCCGCCCTTCTCCCGCAATTATCCTGCACTCGATTCCGGGCCCCCAACCCCGGTACGTACTCCTCATAGCTTTGTGCCCTACTTGGCAAGGGGGACACGAGGCACCGAGACCCACAAGCAGCGTGGGAACACTTTTCAATGCGCTCGGTGAAGCCCGAGCTTCTCCACCACAAAATGTCGGCCGGAGCTGGAGAGGGGAGCGCCTGACCAAGGCTCCCTCTTTAATGAGAAACGACTCCTGCGGGCCAGCTAAGTGAGGCACGAAAGGTGGGCAGGCAGTAGCGTTGCCCGGCGAGTCCCTACGAGCGGCCAGGCGGTGTGTTGCCTGACCCTAAGATGGCAGCCCCGCGCTGCGCCTCGGGACACATTGCAGCAGTAATTAAGGGACAGTAATTCAGCCCCGGAGGAGCGATAATCCCCCAGTTGGGCAGAGGCAAGGGTGCTCATTCTTGCACTGTGGGATGGAGACAGACACTGACTCTGGAGACTCTCCACCGCCTGCGACCTTATCCTGGCACCCTGCTCGGACACGTGGAGCAGATCTGAACACTAGGTCCTGGAGGCGCTGGTCTACTGAGGGCCCACTGTGCCCCCCTGGAGCTGAGGGGGAGGGAGGCGATTGGAGGCGTTGGGCTGAGGAGGAGCCTTGACTTGCTGGAGCGAGTCCGGTCCTCAAGCGGCTGCGACTGACGATAAACACGGGCCCCCCCCGTCGATGCTCCCTGGGGGGCTGTGGCCGGACCCACAAGTGAGACAAGGAGGTGAGTGACGCTGGTCCTACGGGTCACTAGGCATAGGTACCTTAATACTGGAAGGGGGCTTCCTCGTTGTTTGCACTGACTGCTACACAAGAGAATCCGGAAGGGTGCGCATACAGATCTGATCGAGTTTGCAAAGAGGCCCTGTGACGCAGTGAGTGGGGAGGCGCTGGTAGGCCGGACAATCACTAATACACCCAGGATGGGTAGGGTGACCAAGAAGAAAGGTTTCGATGCACTACGGCTTGTTGACCCGGGTCACGCCATGGAAGACGAGGAGACTGCGTCTGGGAATAGAGCTTCCATGCAACCACGGGACCCTTCTTTGAGCGAAATCATGCAGGCTATCATGGCGAGAGAGGCCTTGGAGAAAAGAATCAACTCCATCGGGTCTGAGCTCTCCCTACTAAAAGATGACCACCGGAAGCTTAAGGAATGAGTGGCGTCTCACGAGTCAACCATGAAAGACATTCCAGACACGGTTGATGCCTTACGGAAAACACTGAATGAGGTGGTGCAGAAGGTCCGCAAGCTGGAGGTACGGACAGAGGACAGCAAAGGGCACTCCAGACGCAATAATCTCCGTATAGTGGGAATCCCGGAGCGAGAGGAGGATCCGACGCTCTTCAGTTCTTGGAGACATGGATAAAAGGAGAAGTGGCGCCCGAGGGTCTCTTCCCCTTCTACGTCCTGGAGCGGGCGCACAGAGTTCCGGCACGACCACCAAAATCTGGAGCCCAGCCGCGTCCGATGGTGGTGAGACTTCTACACCACAGAGATCGCAACTACATCCTACAGAAAGCCAGGGAGCTGCAGAATTTGCAAATTGGCAACAGTAAAATAATGATCCTTCCGGATTACACCAGGAAAGTCCAGCGCCAAAGAGCTTCCTTTTTAGCGGTGAAGCGGAAATTGAGGACCGTACACCTTCCTTACGCAATGCTGATCCCCGGCCCGGTTGCGGGTCACTGCTGACGGGAATGAGCACTTTTTCATCACGCCGCAGGCCACCTGGGACTGACTGGAAACCCGTGGAGAGACTGGAGAGCGTTCACCAACTGCGGCCTCGACATCCCTCCCCTACCACATTGCAGATGCAACGACCAGGCTCTCTTGTGGATTGGCGCCAAGAACGAGACAGGGCGGTTTTGGCGGTGGCGGCCATAAGCCAAGGAGATCTCAGCCCAACCAGCAACACTTCGGAGCGCACGAAGAGTGGAGAACAGAGCCCCAGTTCCAGCAGCGTCCACGGGCTCTCGGAGACTAACTTACCAGTGGTCACTCCACAAACAGCGGATGGGGTTTTGGCTGCCAGAACACTATGCACATTACGACTGACTTCAAGAGGTATCTGTGTTGCCTGGTGGGCCTTGGGATCTGGACCCTAGTGGGGGGATGTGCTGTCTGAGCGCGCTGTGGGATTTCTGTGGGGGACCGGGGTAAAGCGATGAACCCATGGGAGAGGGGAGGGGGTTGGGGGGATATCTGGGCTTATTGAATCGACGTTCCAGGCAGCCCGAACTGATTAGATTTTCTAAGTGCAGTTTCTTTGTTTGGATGGGGATGCCGCGTTGGATGCCTGTCCTGGGGAGGGGGAGTTGGGGAGGTTTTAATTGTTCTATTTGTGGGGTTTGGTTTAGGGGACCTGGGCGTGTCGGGGGGAGGATGGGCTAGAACATTTGCTAGATCAGTGTCAGTGATGGGACCCACATTAGGATACACATGTCTCACATGGAATGTAAGGGGTATGCATACTATGCATAGGCGCCACAAGATACACTCCTTCTTGACACGTAGGGGTATACACATCACATTCCTCCAGGAGACTCACCTCATTGCAAAGGAAGGGAAGGCTCTTCAACGCCGCTGGAGGGGTCAAGTTTATTACACTACATTTTTGGCGTATGCGAGGGGGGTCTTAATTTGGGTAAGAGCTGAGGTTCCCTTTCAGTGCACATCACAATTGATTGACCCAGAGGGCAGGTATGTGGTGATCCAGGGGAAACTGGATGGTAGAGATTTAACACTGGGATGTCTATATGCACTTAATGTGGACAGACCCACCTTCTTCTCTTTATTGTCCCACAAATTGGCGTCCGTATTAGTAGGGCCACTATTGCTTGGGGGCGATTTTAATTGTGTTACAGACATTGACCTGGATCCCTCACACCCCCCCCCACCCCCCCTTGCCGAATGCACCAGCGAGCAAACTGGCAGTGGTACAATCTACCTGGCAGCAGACTTGGGGGTTAATTGACACTTGGAGGGTTCAGCACCCATTGGTTAAGGATTACTCCTTTTTCTCTCTCCTCAACAAATTACATGTCCGCCTAGACGCATTTTTATGCTCCCCTGATGTGCACGGAGAAATTTGCAGTAGCGAAAATCTCACTCGCACTATTTCTGACCATAACCCACTGATGGCCCAGCTGCAGAAATTGTCGCCGCGCCCCAGAATGCCTACCTGGAGATTGTGTCCGGAAGCGCTTGAGGATCAGGTCTTCCGAACCACTATAGCCATGGCCATTGAAGACTATTTTCAATTTAATAAAGGGACTACAGGTTCGATGACTGTTGAATGGGACGCCTATAAAACAGTTGTGCGCGGGAGATGTATTTCGGCGGTGTCTGGGACCCGGAAGACCCTATTGCAAGACATACAACGGGATGATGAGCGATTGCGTGCCTTGGAGATAGAGCGCCCTGGGCGGCCAGATAAACAGGATGACTTATTGGAAGCCAGGGAAGCAGTCGCAGCAAATGTAGAATGCCCACGGTGTTTTGATTACAAAGCCTATATCACACGGGCGCACTCAGAGCGAGGTAAATCGGGAGCCTTTTTGGCCTGGCTAGCTAATCCCGCTCGTCGCGGCTCAGTTATACTAGAGTTGAGGGACCAGATGGGAGTGGCCCGCTTGGATCAACAAGGTATAAATGGGGGGAGGAGCTTCGCCGGCGATCAAGATGGCCGCGTGAGCTCGGAGCTCCGAAGACCTCCCGATCCTCCGCAATAATCCTGATGCCTATCCTGTCCCACAACTGTGGGAATCGACTGCTAAGTGGGTCCTGATGCGGCGCCCGCTTTCGGAGTGAAAATCGGACATTCCTGGACCTCGTTAGCTCGACGGACCTCAGAGGCCCCGTCCGTGTCATTGGCGACTGTCGAGGTGTGCAGCGGTGCTTCCACATGGACACTTCTTTGTCTGCGCCTGGTCCCTCCGAAGTGTGACTCTGGTATCTGAACGCCCTGCTACTCGGCCGGAGTACCGGACCCTGGTAACATCACCGTGTACGTGGCGCGCCTTCCACTGGGCTTCTTTGTCCCTGCCGATCATCTTGTTGGGTGTGCCAACATGGCGGGCAGAGGGGACCTGGACAAAGGCAAGTCCCAACGGGTCAACAGAAAGCCGTCCCAGTCCCAATCTACCATTCCAGAGCGATTCTCCCAGTCGAAAGGCTCGCCGGTACTGGCAGGCCGTGCTAAAGACCCGACTAGGGATCGATCACCGGATGACTCTGAGATAACGCTTCGGGACGTGATGGGAGCGATCACGGGAGTACAATCGGAAATGCATACTCTCCGAGAGGAACTGTCCAGCAAGGTCGACTCCCTGAAGATTGAGTTGAACCTCATTAGGACTGACCTAGGGAAAACCAACGACCGGGTCAAATCGTTGGATCTCAAGACGACTAGCCTGACCACTGATGTGTCTGATATCCAGACGGAGGTGCGCGACCTGAAACTGGCGAACGGAATGCTGGCGCGCCGACTGGACGATTTCGAAGGCCGTGCGCGGCGCCAGAACGTCCGCATTACTGGGGTACCGGAGAAGGCAGAGGAGGACTCGGCGGAACTTTTCGTGGAGGACCTAGTGCTGAAGAACTTGATGCCCGGGGGCTTGAGTAAGTTCTTCTCGGTGGAACGGGCTCACAGGATACCGGGGGGACCGCCAAAGTCAGGCGCCTTCCCTCGCCCTATTATCGCACGGCTCTTTAACTATAGGGACAGAGACGCTATCCTGCAGGCATCGAGGACCGCGGGCCCTCTGCGTTTCCAGAACTCTGAAGTAAATTTCTTTCCGGACTTCACCCAGGCCGTGCAGAAAAAACGTCAGAGCTTTGCGGGGGTGAAACGGCGACTGAGAGAAATGGGCCTGCGGTACTCCATGCTCTACCCTGCCAAGCTTCGCATCGAGCGTGACCACCGGACTTTGTTTTTTGACTTTCCAGATGAGGTGGGACACTGGCTGGATACCCTGCCCCAGGAGCGACACGAGCCGACTGGCCAGACGGAGGAGGCCACCGGGGGCGCGGACGCACAGGAATGATGGTTCATCGTTAGTCTTTCCGCGAGCTGAGTGACCGTATGGGACTTCAACTTCAGACACTGCTGCTATTGGTCTTGACTCTTTTTGTTAATAATATGGGGGATGACGGGGGGCGATAGGATGTCTCCTTTCTCCTCTGTAGACTTCTTGTAGATTAGTTAAGGGGCGACAGGCACACTGCTAGTTGGGGTGGATTATAGTCTAATGCAGGGGTGCAGGGTGGGGGGTAGTTGGGGTGTGTTTCTTCAACTTCTTTTTCTGACTTCTTCTTTGCTATGGCTGAGGGTTCATTGGACTGCTATGTCGTTGTGGTGGGCGCCATTGCGGGTGGTGGGGAGGGGGCGGAGCGTCCTTGACGATGGGGGGTAGATCTCTAAACTTGTTGAGCTGGAATGTCAACGGGTTGGGGGACCGCATTAAGAGGGGTATTGTTCTACAGATGCTTAAACGTTATTCGCCTGATGTGATTTTCCTACAGGAGACCCACCTAGTGGGACACACTTGCAAAGCACTGAGCAGACGTGGTTTCAAAATGGTGGCACATTCGGGGTTCTCCTCGGGATCGCGAGGGGTGGGCATCATGGTGCGCATGTCCCTCCCGTTGGAGGTGGAGTCAGTGATTGCGGATGAGAGAGGCATATATGTGGCTGTGGTGGGCAAATGGGAGGGCCGTACACTAGTTTTGGTTTCAGTTTACATTCCCCCGGGGCTACAGGAAACTACTTTCAGGGACCTAGCTGCCGCCATTTTGGGTCTCCCCGAGGGCCTGTTGCTGGTGGGTGGGGACTTCAACTCCGTCGTCTCCGGGACCCTAGACCGCTTCCCATCCAGAGACCTGCGTCCTTCCCAGTCCTGGTTGCCCGATTTTCTGGGTTCCATGGGGATGGTTGACTGCTGGCGGTTGATGCACCCCTCCCAGAGACAGTACACGTTCCTCTCCGGCGCCCATGGTAGCCTATCCAGGATAGACTACGTCCTCACCCCGGCAGCCCAGGCGCAGTCCGTATCCACAGCGCGTCTCCTGGCTAGGGGCATCTCGGACCATTCCCCAGTTTGGGTTTCCTTCGACTTCCAGATCCCCGCGTCATCGCGAGTGGCTCCCATTAACCCTTGGTACTTTCGTGACCCGAAGACCAGGTCGCTCCTGACCAAAGCAATGGATCGGTACTTTGCCGAGAACACCGGCTCAGTTGACTCAGCTGTCTCCCTCTGGGAGGCTTTCAAGACCGTGCTGCGTGGCGAGGCCTTCTCCTTGATTGCGGAGGCCCGCCGCCGGCGGGATGAGGACGTGGTTCGACTGGAATCCGACCTTGCTGAGCTAAACTCCCAATTGGAGCTGGATTCATCCCCCGAACTGCTTCACGCACTCTCCCTTAAACAGTCTGAGCTCCGGGCGACTGCCACGGATGCGGCGAAAGCCCTGAGTAGGGAGCAACAAGGCAGGATATACGACGCGGGTGATAAGGCTGGAAAGCTCTTGGCGTGGCTAGATAGAAGGGAACTCGCGTCTCGGGTGGTCCCGGAGTTGGTGTGTGCGGACGGCCTATCCTTGACGGACCCGGCGGCGATAGTTGGATCCTTCGCGGATTACTTTGAGGAGATTTACGCCTCTGTGGACCCCCTTCCGGAGTCTGCGTCGGCCTCCTTTTTGGAAGACATTGAGCTTCCCTGCCTCTCGGATCTTGAGCGAGATGACGTGGATCGGGCACTGACGGCGGACGAGGTGGCCTTGGCTATTAAATCCTTATGCTCAGGCAAAGCGCCGGGGCCCAACGGCATCCCGGTTGAGCTTTACAAACTTAGGGCAGACTCGCTTGCCGTGCCTCTGATGAACATGTTCCTTGAGGCCCATGAGGCGGGAGTACTCCCCCCCGACCAGCGGTTGGCCACCATCGTGGTGATACACAAGGAGGGGAAGCCGCGCGATCTTTGCCGGTCTTACCGACCCATCTCCCTTTTGAACGCTGAACCTAAGATTCTGGCCAAGATACTGGCTAACCGGTTAGTGGGCGTGATCTCGGACCTGGTCCATCCTGACCAGTCCGGCTTCATACCGCACCGGAACACGGCGCTCAATCTGAGGCGACTTCACGCGGTAATGGCACGTGCGCACCTGCTTCGTGAGCCTGCTGTCCTTGCCTCTCTCGACGCCACTATGGCCTTCGACTCGTTGGAGTGGAATTACCTGTGGGCAGTTTTGGCCAAGTTGGGGTTCGGACCCGCTTTCATCGGCTGGGTCCGACTGTTGTATTCTGCTCCACTGGCCAATGTAGCGGTTAATGGTCGGTTGTCGGCCTCTTTCGCGCTGCACAGAGGCACTAGGCAAGGTTGTCCGCTTTCCCCGCTCCTATTCGCCCTGGCACTTGAGCCATTGGCGGCTTGGATCAGAACGCACCCTGAGATCTCTGGCATAACGTGGTCCCCGGGTTTTGAAGACCGGGTGTCGCTCTATGCTGACGACATCCTTTTATACCTCACCTCCCCCTGTCACTCACTCATAGTGGCCTTCGATCTCTTGGGGACCTTCGGGGCCCACTCGGGCCTGGTAATCAACTGGGCTAAGTCCTCGTTATACGTTCTGTCCGGAGATACGCCGCGCCTCCCCCGGGGGTGCTCTATACAGGTGGCCCAGCAGGGCTTCCGGTATTTGGGCATCTATGTGTCGCGGGACTCCCGAGCCCGTTATTCGCACAACCTCCTTCCACCATTGGAGCGGCTGCGCCGGGACGTCGAGGGCTGGAGGAAGTTGCCGATCTCCCTTATGGGCAGAGCCGCCCTTTTTAAAATGATGGCGTTGCCTCGCTTCCTGTATGCCCTGCAGAACACCCAGGATCCCGTGCCAGCGAAATACTTTGCGCAAGTCGAATCCCTGCAGCGAGCGCTGCTGTGGGACGGTAGGCCACGGATCTCGCTGGCCAAGCTGACTATACCGGGCTATGATGGGGGCATTGCTCTGCCTGACGTGCGGCGCTACTACTGGGCGTCCCAACTTGCAGCACTCAATCACGGCCTCTACGGCCCGGCGATCAACCCAGGCTATGCTATGGATCGGTGGCTCGTGGGTGACGGGAACTACTACAGAGCGTTGTACTCCAGGTCTCTGGATCGGAAGCTTACGGGTCCCACTAAAACTATGGTTCATATCTGGCGTGCAGTCACTAAAACTTTGGGATGGCAAAATAGGGTTACCATGGCCACCCCGCTGTTTGACTCGGACATATTGGGGAAGTTGTAGCATACTAAGGGCTTCGATAGGCGGGACACCATTGGGATATCCAAGGTTGGAGACATGGTGGCCAGGGGAAGGGTCAAGTCGTTCGAGGTGTTGCAATCAGAGTTCCAACTGGCGGCAACGGAATATTTCCGACACGCCCAGCTTAGCCATGCCCTTTCCCCCTACGTATCAGGGGGGGAAGCGATCCCCGAATCATCTCCCCTGGAAGATCGGGTGTTGGACGGCCATATGCCGGACAGCGCTATCTCCCTAACTTATAAAAAACTTATTAACGTGCGAGTCGACTTGTTGGTGCGATTGAGAGAGCTCTGGGTGAGTGACGGTATAGAGGTGGATGATGAAGAGTGGCAGTCGGCGGTTTCCTCTCCTAGAGAGGTGGCTATATCGGCGCGTCTCCGCCTGGTGCAGCTGAAGATACTGCATAGGGTGTATGTCACCGGCCCCAGACTAATACACATGGGGCTGTCAACGGATGGCATGTGCCGACGGGGATGTGGTATGCTTGGGACCTTCCTGCATATCGTATGGAAATGCCCTGGTGTGGCCCGATACTGGACACGTGTGCATGACGTGATGGAAGAAGTGACTGGTGTGACCCTGCCGGCTGAGGCCCGGAGATGCCTCCTCAACATCTGGGGCCCGACTGATTATAGTGTAGCGCAGACCCGATGGGTCACCTTGGGTAACATGGTGGCCAAAAGGGATATCGCCCAGAAATGGGGTGCGCCTGCTCCCCCCTCGCTCAGTTTATGGGAATCAAATATGGACTGGTGCATGCTACGTGAGAAGACGGTGTATGCGGCCAGGGGTAAGCCTAGAATGTGGATGTCTGTGTGGGGTGCCTGGAACTCCTATAGGGGTGACATTTGCGACCCCCCCGTGGAACTCGATTCCGAGGCTCCGCCTTCCCCGTAATACCCCCTACCCGTGGTTCCACTTTGCATATCCCGTTGTGCTACCCCCCACGTGATTCACTGTTGACACTCTTATTGTGTGCTGCCTTGGGTGTGGAACCCCCGACCTCCTCCCGCTACAAAAGCCCGCTGTATCTGTATTGTCCTCGGCCTACCTCTCTTTCTCTTCGGTTGTCTTTCGTGCTTCCTGCACACCTCCTTCTTTTGGCCTTTTGGGCCTTTCTATCTCATGGTTTATTTATTTCTGAGTTCGATCTTATTTAAAAATTAAACCTGATTGCTACTGCTCTTGGTATTGTGCACGACCTTTCCTGTTGACTCAATGCTGCCTGGCCTCCGGGATGTATGGCTGAATAGCGGTTTACTTTTTCTATAAATAAAGGTTTTCCAAAAAAAAAAAAACAAGGTATAAATGAGCTGTTTTTTACTATTATTCAGAGCTTTATCGTAGTAGGGTGCTTCCATCGGAGGATGATTTTCAGAACTTTATGGGGGGCCTGAACTTGCCGGAATTGGGGGATGAAGATTCGAAACAGTTGGGTAGGAACATCGAGGTGAGAGAAGTGCAGGTATCCAGCAAAAGTATGGCACGGAATAAAACGCCGGGGTCAGATGGCCTCCCGGTGGAATTCTATCTCACTTACATTGACCTCCTTGCGCCTCGTCTGGCGTGGCTCTACAACAAAGCCAAGTTAGGTAGGTTGCCAGAATCCACCAGGGAGGCGATCTTATCCCGTTATTGAAACCGGGCAAGCAGCCCTGGGATAGAACGGATTACCGCCCATTATCTATGCTCAACCTGGATTACAAAATCCTGAGCAAAATTCTGGCGACTCGGCTGCTTCCTCACATGTCCACACTGATACATGCCGATCAGTCCGGGTTCATCCCCGCCAGCAACACAGCACTTAATATACAACGGCTCCTCCATATTCTGGAGGCCGATGCTTATGAGGTGGATACTGCAGCTGTGTTTGCTGTTGACATCGAAAAAGCATTCGATAGTTTAGAGTGGGACTACCTCTTTCATGTTATGCGTCGGATGGGGTTGGGTCCGGATTTTGTGAGCTGGACGGCTTTACTGTACAAAGATGCCAGAGTTCGAACGGTGGGGGGGGGTTGATCTCCGAGGCATGTAAGGTGGGAAGGGGCATGCGCCAGGACAGTCCCCTCTCACCATTGTTGTTCGCTATGGCGGTGGAACTCCTCGCGGCACACTCTCGATTAGGGCGAGCATATCAGGGTTTGGACGTATATAGGCAGGTCCACCATATCGCACTTTATGTGTAGTAGCATGGTTAAAAGTCAACTGGACGAAGTAGTGACTATTTCTGACCCGGGAGGTAGAGAACGCCCACGGACTACTGAGGAGGTGTCCTGGGAGGAGAGACGTCTTCCCTACTTGGGCACGGTGATTTATCAGAACGGGGAGACATGCTTGAAGGGAACATGGGGAAGGCGATCAGGGGCGCAAAAGCTAATTTTGAGTTCTGGAGCAGCCTCCCTTTATCCGTAGCGGGTCGAGTGGCACTACTCAAGATGGTGACCCTGCCTCGATTACTCTATTTCTTTAGGACTCTCCCGATCTGGATCCCGGTGGGCTACTTTCGGAGACTTAAGGCGATGATCAGTTCCTTTCTGTGGGGTTCGGACAGGCGCAGGGTGGCGCTCGGGACGCTCATGAGACCCCGAGCGGAGGGGGGACTAGCGGTCCCAGACTACGAGACGTACTACATAGCAGCCCAACTTCAATGGTTCACGCAGTGGGTAGCGAGGGCCACTAGGGAAGGAGGAGAGTCAGGTGAGCCGACAGGTCCCTTGCTGGTGTTGTCTCGCATAGTTCTGCGCTTCCCGATCGGAGACATGAGGCTTACTTAGGAGTTTGCAACAGCCCGAAAATGTTGGAATAGGTGCCTACGAAGGGGAGGTATAGAGATCCCTTATGCGCCCAATATCCCACTAAAAATATGCAGGGCACTACCGCACGGAGGAACCTGGCGGAGGTTGGAGGCCTGGGAACAACAGGGTTTAACGACAATAGGCGACCTATATGAAGACGGAACTCTGCTGCCTTTTGATGTCCTCAGGTACCGTTTTGAACTACCAGGGGGTGACTTTCTGGTACATGCTGCGCTCACAACAGCGATTCGCAAACACTGGAAATCGGGTATGACAGAGCCGCCTACATCTATGTGTTGCCAATTCGTTGTGGTTGCTGCGGGCACAATCAAGACAGTCACATGCTTGTACAAGCCCATGACGCAAGAAGCCCCACTGATAACTTTGAAGGCGAAATGGGAAGCGGATATAGGGATGGATATACCAGATACGGCGTGAAGTGGGATAGTGGAGAGGGCCTGGAAGAGTATGTGAAATGCGCGGTTCCAGCTGGTGCATTTTCACATCCTACATAGGGCATACCTAACACCAGCCTGTTTACATAAATACTCTCCAGCCCAGTCAGTGGCCTGTCCAAGATGTGCAATGGAGGACGCCGATTTCAAACATATGATGTTGGCCTGTCCGGCGCTCGACTCCTTTTGGCAAGGGGTGATGACACTGCTGAGAGATGTTACGGAGAGGGACCTACAATCCACCATGGCGCATTGTATCCTTCATTGGTTTCCCCACACTTTAAAGATCAAAATCACTAGTAAATGTATTGACCTGGGGTTCCTCTTAGCTAAAAGGACCATAACCTCTCAGTGGAAGGAGAACAAGGTCCCAGTGTAGATAAATGGAAAAAACGAATTTAGTAAGTGTGCTCGATGTGAGGGGGAGGTCCACCAACAAATGGCGTATAGAATAGGTAATGAACAGGCATTAGAGAGGGCGAGAGCCTGGGAAAGATTAGTCATGGAACTCGCATTCCCAGCAGACGAGGATGAGGGGACCCGTGCACATAGCCCTGGGTCACACCTGCCATAGAATATTAAGATAAAAGCAAATCACTTTGCATTGTTCGGTTGCAAACTACTGCCCCTTCCTGTGAAGTGAGACGACTCATACCACATAGCATCCATTGGTCCAATTGCTAGGTACGACCAGAGATGTCAACCCATTTCCATCCCAATGGGGCCACACTAGGACACGCCTGGGGGGAGGGAGGCGGGATGTATTGAATAAGGGAGGGGGAGAGATAGTTGGGGTAGTGTGTAGATGGTGGATGGGGGGGGGGGGGGAGGGGGATGTGGGGTTACCTAGTGGGGTTTTGTTCTGCCATCCGCATGTGGTGGCACTGCCGTTTGGGCCAAGAGCACAAGGGATATGTGCACACATTTTCCAGTTGACTAAGGTTCTTAACCGAGTGCTTGACTTATACTGTGCTGATGATTACAGCGGATATGCGTTACTGATGCAGTGTTTTTCTGTGCTTTAAACTCTAAAAATTGTTTTAGATTGGTTGTATCCTTGCAATCATATGAACTGGGCCATTGTTTTAAAGTTTTATTTTTTCCTATTTTTTTAATGGTTTTAATTAACTGATACAAATAAAGAATACATGTATAGTAGTTATTCAAATAAGCCAATCATGGAAACATCAATCCATAACACAACTTGCATGGAGAGAATATGCACTTTAGCACTGATTAACAGTGGTAAAATGTTCATAGTCCTAAAACCAACGAAAAATGGGTCAAAACCAGGAGGTCAAAAAGCTAAAAGTCTTGGGATAAACCAGCAAAAAAATGCCAGGTCTAACACACTGTTTATAGAAGATGGGCACACTCACATTAGAGAGAATGTATTATTGCACAATGCATGAGGTGACAGGCAGTACACAAACCAATAAGGAGGACAGTATAGTTATTATGTGAACTTGCACTAAGATAACACAGGAAGCATTAGAGTTGATATGTCAAACAGAATGAAAGTGCCTTACTTGACTATGGTCCCCTTCTTCATATGAAGGCGAATCCAGTGTTGGCCCTGGGACCCATCGCTCTCCCAATAAGTCTCAGTGTTGTTATCTGTCAGACACCACACGTTGGATTCTTCCTAAAAGGAGATAAACGTTGTTAAAATATAGTCATCACTGCAAAGACTAGCATGCACAACCATGAACGAATGTAATGGGGATCCTAAAATGGTTTGGACATGTCTTAATGGATTGATACACTTTCATCCTGCTTCAGTGCACATACAGGTTTGGTCATTTCCGAGTTTGGTGAGATCCATTTAAAAAAAGCTTCAGTACACGTGCACTGCTGGAATGCCCCAGTTTGCTCGGTCATACGCGAAAGGTTACTAAAAGAAAGTTGGATGTTTTAGCAGTTAAGGTTTTAAAGAACTGTGTGAGTATGGGTTAGTGCTGTGTATGGTTTTCTCTTGATAGAGAATGTTATGTATGAACTGCAATTTCTTCTAAAGTTCTCCGTTCATCTAAATGATGGTAAGAGAAGTGGGGCATAATTTGAAGCTGAAAGGGGCAATCTCTGAAGAAATGCAAACGATCCTTAGAACAGAGAGTGGAGTGGATGCACTAAACATCCTCCAGCTGAGGAGGTGGGCGTCAAATACACTCAGAGAAAGGACATGGGGCACTGAGGTATTCTGGTAACAGAGAGAAGGTACAGACTGTACACAGAGTGTGTTTAAGAGTAACGACTAAGAATATGAGCCGCCATGGTGCGCTTGCTGTATGTGCAGGTTTGATCGCTTGAGGGTGAGCACATTCAACTTTGCTTTTCTGGCATTCCCAGTCCACTTTTCCTAAGTACATTACAAGTTACATCTTCCTAAAGGATGTGATTTGTGAAAGCTCTGAAAAGTGGACGTAGCAAGGCATGACCTGTAGTCAAGAGAGGAGGCTTGGCCAAGAGGCCTAATTGACCACCATGGAAACAACCAATCAGAGTTCTAAACCTCACTTTTCCACTGTAATAGATTTAGTATTATTGGGCAAATCGGAAACTGGTCGAGCCTCAGTATAAAGCAACATAAAAACAGTAAACATTTACAGACTTATATTCAGAACCATTATCAGGCAACCTACCATAAAAGAAGAGACGTCAATGCTGTCCACATATTGTTTGATGCGGCCGAGGTTCTCATCTTCCTTCAGAATGTGATCAGAGAAGAAATGCACCAAATCCTCATCACATTCATAACTCCAAGTGGGAGGAACAAACCTGTAACAGCACCAGGACACAAGTTAGAAGAGGCACTTCCTGTTAACACTCCTGCATCCAATCAGAGGAATAAACACAAGACAAAGTATTTGAAGATGATTCTAAGCAGCACCCAATGAAAGATGAGGTCACTGGGAAGGGCATTTCCCGCTAGTACCCAATAGTGGGCTCAGACACGGGGCAGAGGAGCAGCTTCTGTATCTTTCAATCTGGCCCATCAGGTGCTGAGATACTGGGACATAGGTCAAGAAGCCATTTCCATCCTGCCAACCAGACTGCAATGAAATTCAGATACTGAGACACTGAGCAGAAGAATTACTGCATGCCAACATTCCAACATTCAGTAGGAGGCAGACACTTGAGGACAAAGGTGACAGCAGAATGTTATATCCTACCATCAGCATCTAAAACATACACAAGGACAATGTTTCAATGAACAACTTCATTTTTAGTCACCAATGTCAAATAACAAGGATAAATAATAGTCCTCCTATTCAAGGCAAGTCACAGCCATCTACTACTCAAGCAGTGGACCAACAGTTAAAACGAAGTTATGGCAGCTTATGTTGAAACTTTTAACATTTCTTTTATGCTGATTTTAGGGAGTTCTTAAGTCTTTCCTTGGAGCTTTTGTGATTTGTGCAATTAATGGCATTTTTTTTATTGGTTCATGATTTTTATGGTCACACTGCTCATTGGTTACGTTGTGTACGTAATGCCTTCTTCTGGACTCTTATACACCTGTCTTGTTCTCATTATGTAGATCATGCGGGTTAAATGTCTCACATGTCTAAGCATGTTCAAACAGATTACTACAAATAATGCAACGTGGACGTAGATGGGAAATAAAAAAAGTATACTTTTTATGCATCAAGGTGAATTTTGTCTCCGGGCCTAACTCATGGTGATAATACATTAAAGCAGCAATACACAGCTGCCTACTGCACCACCAGAAGTAGCCATACAAGGAAGGCGGCCAGCAGAAAAAGGCATACAAAAAGGGTCTTGTTGCTGGGGATATGGAGCATATCATAACATAGTTTTGGATGAAAAGTACGTTCAAAAGTGTTTTCAACTTCTTTCTAAAGAGCAGCAGTGGAGCAAGTCAGATGAGTAGTGGGACATTTTTCTATAGATTGAGTGAATAACTTGAGCTCTTCTGATTTTTGCACTGGCCTTCCAAGAAGGTAATTTTTTTCAGGCAAGGATTGGGAGATTTTCATGGATACTGCCTCTATATTCTTGATAATTTATGTATTGATTGCTACAGAAGAACTATCACCAACGCCATCGTGAACATTAGGAAGACCAAGGGAGTTGGACCAGAGGCAGCAAAGAAAATGGGGTTCATAACATTCCCGAATAGAGGCTAATTCTGTATTTTCTTAATCTGGAGTGCAAGAGTATCCAGTTCTAACCTAGCAGCAAGTCCTTTTGAAACATGGCACTTTCAAGAGTTGCAGGGTATCAAACTTAAGAGTTCTCACAGGTACATGTGAAATGAAAACATTAGACAGAAAAATAAGGCCCGACCTGTGACAGACCCGATGTACACATTGCAGCATGTTAAAGTGACTGTGTGGATTTTCCGCTTAACATGATTTAACTTGCAAAGCTTGCGTGCAGGTCTGATGCCCATGTTCTGCGCCATTTGCTGTTTTCCCAATCTGTAATTTTGACAACACAGGGCCTGCAGCACTGTCATAAAGGTGAGGCTGTTGTTTCTCCAAAGACTGACAAACGCATGTGCGGTTGGGGTCCCATCAGCTCCATCCTTCGAAACGTTATCAACATTTTCAATGATTTGCAGAACATCACAATCAGAGATTCCTTCATACACCTTCTGCCTTCCCTTAGCGCGCCAACAACACTTACCAAGAAATTCTGTTTACCCACACAATTTGCAAATGGATTTCACAGCATGGCAATTTCTGAGTCCATGTGATCCAGTTAGCCACATCTGAAATAAACTCCCCTGATCCTTTGAATGACCTTGGGATTGTTAGTGATTTTAGGTTTAAAGTCGACAGTTTGTGTGCTTTTAGAAGGAATGTTATCTTTGGGCAACTCGTTAGTGCTCAGCAAGGAATGTTCAGACTCTTTGGCAGTGGTCCATGCCTCGTTTAACCCTGGAAATGACCTTAAGGTACAACTCCGGTCTTCCTTTATAATTTCTCCAATGCAACATAACTGGTCTCTTATGAGTTTATCAGTGGTATTTCCAAAGTTACCAGTGGAGGCTAGTTTACATGGGGCTCTGATATTCCCTTCAATGGATGTATCTTCTTTCTGAATGCACATGTCAAACTGAGCCTCTCCAAAGCAGATGAAATCTTAGGAAGATAATGTATATCCAGTTTCCTGATGCAAATTTCACACCCAATCAAATTTACATCAACATCTTCTTCCTCATCATCTGTAAGTTCCGGATGGTTGTTAAACACTTCCTGAGGTTCTGTGCCGAAACAGTGTAACAAAAGCAAATACTTATATATCTGCAGTTAAGTTTGGTCCATATACTTTTTAATTGCAAAAGCCTTTTCCACGTGGACCACCTAATAATGGGTTCAACTGGTCAAACTCAGTGCGGAAGTGGGCTAATGTTCTGCACTTCACTAGTAGTGAATACCAGTAAAAAAATGACATGAATGCAAAATATCAATATAAAAGTCTTAATATAAATTCTTAGATATAGCCACTGCTTCAAGGATAAAACAATAATTTGCAATGCAATAGGTCTCTCATTTCGAGAATTTGAGCTATTGCCATTGTAAATGACAATGTATTTTATTTATGTGTTTTGAAAACCTGCAAGCGGTGCCTAAAGACACACTTTGTGCTCATAGTCCTTGCTTATGAACAGCAAGGCTGGCAGTAAAAGAGCCGCAGTTACTGCCAGCCTTACTTCTCATAAGCAACGACTATAAGTACAAAGTATAAATACAATAAGTGGCTTGGAAATGTGACAAAATAAATATTATATTAATTCCAGGTTAGGTTGTACTCTAAATGGAGCTGATGAATAGAAATAGACAGTAGGTCTAATAGAAATAAGATGTGGTGGGTGCAGTACAGCAAGCTGCGCCTAGATGTCCCTAGTGAGCAAGGCATCAGCACTGCTTGTCTAGGTGCAGTAGCACAAGCTGTGCCTAGAGGTCCCTAGTGAGCATCATAAACTTTGAAGATATGATAAATCTAATCAAACCTACCCATAATGCATTGCATGCAAGACAGTACCACAAGTACATTCAAAAAGCTATATTCATGTATACAATTAGTAGCTTTGAAATATGACAAAATAATTATTATATTAATTCCAGATTAGGTTGTACTCTAAGTGGAGCTGATCAAGGTACATTTATAGAAGGTCTAATATAAATGTGAGATGTGCCAGCGAGTAAAGTAATCACTACCAATCTAGTTAAGGACTAAGTGAGTGTCCTGTCTGAAGGCCTTTACGAAAGTAGTGTCTTGAGGCTGTAATTAAAAACTAGTGCGTAACACATGTAACAGGGGATGTCCTCATTGGAGGTTACAAGAAGAGACAAGGCAGTACTAAGGAGGGACTACAAAGCTTAATGACCAATGAAAAGCCACCATTTACAAAGAGCAGGGACAGGAGCCATTTAAAAAGATGGGTGGGAAGTAAATGGAGCTTTTTCCACATATCCTGAATACAGCATGTCTCGAGACCGCGCAAGTGCTGCCTAGGCGAGACTTTAAAAACAATAGTTTGATGAAACAATGAAATGCAGGGTTTAGAGCTAAGAAAGCAAAAGAAAATTGCTAGATCAGTAAGTATCGCCACCTTCTGTGGAACACAATATTGTACCCAAAATCTTAAAAGAAAAATAAATAGAGTTTAGGGTCAGTGCCTGATCAAATGGCCAGAAAGATCTAGTAGCTTTCTCCTTTTGCTATTGAGTTTTAAGACATTCCTGGCCATAGTAGCAGCAAGGAACTACTCAAGCTAACCCATAGAAGTAGTGGAATACTGAGTGTCATCGATATGAGAGTAGATTGCACAGCAATCGGTGGTCATACTTCCGAGATGTTTTTGCAGAGGGGTCCGCAGGGAGTCAAAGATAACCACAAGGATGTGGCCACAAGAAAACCAAAACTTGAACTACAGTTTTACTTTACAGAGTAGGGATACCAGATACCAAGATGAGTTTTCTTGGCAGATGGGACGGAGCGAAAATAATTCCTTCAATGAGGATTTGTGTATGTGGCAGGATGTTGTCTGAATTCAACCAATTTCATATAGAAGAACCACTCTTGAATCAGGGCTGCTTTGGAGCTATTGGGTTGAGGATGATTCTGATCTTGGAGTCCAGTTTAAAGAAACCCCACATCCAGGACAATATAAGGATGAGGGTGCTTTTGAGCTGGAAAATGTCAATGATCAGGAGAATTTCAAGTAGATCTGTTTGTGGTTGGTATGCTCCCGAGTTCTAATATACTAGTTTACTGGGATTAATCAGTGAGGCTCATTGTGGATGGTCAACCCCCTGTGCTGCAGACTGTCTAAAAAAGGATTGATATTTGTGCAGGAGAAAATTGGTGAGATTTTGTACGTTCAAAGAGATGTAAACTGCCTTTTCTATTACCTTTACAGTGAAGGGTAGATAGGTGCTCAACTGGTAATTGGTAGAGGCTTCGTCTATCACTGACAAAAAAAAAAACTGTCTGTTTGTTTTTGAGTGCGTCACAGAAGATGCTATAGGTGAGCGAGGCACGATGAAATTAGTGCCTACCCCATGATGCCCCCCAATGGCCACCTGCCAACCCTATTTGGTAATGAGTTACCACAGCTACTGAAGCCATATTCCAACTGCAATTCAGAATGAGTCACAAAACCCCCAACTGTGATTCAGAAAGGCTTTTTCGAATCACAAAAAAGGTTTAGCACATTTAAAAATGCCATTTTGTGGGGGGCTTGGCTACGCAAGCGGAGATGGCGGTCGCAGCTTGCTAGAGCTCCCGCCGGCCCGCCATTAATCCTTCTACTTATCCTGGTCCCTGACCCCGAAACCCACAACGACAACGGGGCGAAGGCCGCCGGGTGTGCCAGGAACCCTCCGGTGTGCCCAGCGGTGGTCCAAAGTCCCGTAACCGGACTGTGCAACGAGGCGCGAGGTGCGGCCTAAAGGGCGGAGGAGCAGCCGGGGTCTCGATTTTGGTGCTCCCCGGCCGGGGAGCAGAGCACTACCTCGCTTGGCCTGGTGGCGGCCGCGACGCCTGGGGACCCGAGGCATCGAGGACGCTGGGGAAGGTGTGTGTTCCCTCTTCCAAGGCCCAGCTGTATTTCGAGGGGACGCGGAGGCTGCAGATGACCGGCAACAGCCAGAGCGGCCTGGTGGATTAGGTGCAGCCGGGACCTCGATTTTCGCGGCCCAGTGTCGGCGGGGGCCTGCTGGCCCGGCGGGGGTCGGTGGCCCTGATGTTCCCGCTCAGCGGTGCTTGACCCACGACGTGGATGATTGGCAGCAACTGTGAGTAGTGAACCCCCCCCCCCCCCCCACCCCCCCAGACCGGAGGGGACGCCGGCGCTTTGGCGCGGGATACACCTGGCCTGTCCGCCTCTCCCAGGGGGGGGTTTGCTGATCGGAAGGGGCCCTGATTCTTGGCGGTCGCTGGGGCCGGCCACGCTCTGATCTGGACACTAGGTCGCATTGGACCGGACCCGCCAGGACTTGCCCGGGGCTGAAGACCGGTCGTGGTTTTCCCTCCCCCCCTCATTGCTTTCCATAGACTTCAACGAGGGTGGTCGGGGTCCCACGCCTTCATTCCTTCTTGGGGCCCATTTACCCTCGGCAGTCATGACCAGAGGGGGCGGTGGCCCCGCCAAGCAAGTGACAATTGATAAATTCACGGGGCCCAGTGGGAGCTCTGGACAGTCCGGGGGTGCTCCGCCCGGAGAGGGGCCGGACAATGCAGCCCTTATGGCGGCCATCACCCAGTCAAGGGATGCGCTAGACGCCAAGATAGGGGCAGTGGGCGCGGATGTGACCCTACTACGCCAAGACCTGAGGAATGCTGTGGCGCGGATCACCGAAACTGAATCCAGGGTAACGGTGGTAGAAGAAGACGTCACCTCCCTTAAGAAAAGAATGGCGGCGATGGAATCTGCACAGCGGAACACGGCGCTCCGTGTGGAAGATGCCGAAGGGCGGGCGTGCCGCAACAACCTCCGCTTTATCGGCTTTCCGGAGCGCTGTGAAAAGGGCAACATGGAACAATTCCTCACACAGTGGCTGGAGTCATGGATGCCGCCGGGGACGCTATCAGCTTGCTTCGTTATCGAGAGGGCGCACCGCGCCCTGACGCAGAGGCCGCCTGAGGGCGAGCGGCCTAGGGCGGTAATCGCTAGACTGCTGAATTATCATGACAGGGATGCCGTGTTGAGGGAAGCTAGAATCAAGGAAGCCCTCCTATATGAAAACTGTAAGATCATGATCTTCCCTGACTATACCAAACTTGTGCAACAGCAGCGTCACTCTTTCATGGCCGCCAAGGCAAAATTAAGAGGTCTTAAGCTCCAATATTCCCTGTTGTACCCGGCACGCCTAAGGGTGATCTTCCAGTCACAGACACTGTTTTTTGATACACCGGAGGACCTCTTCAAATGGACGGATGAAACGGTGCGGCTTAGACCGAACTCTCAACCAGGGCTCCATTCGGGCTCTCCTGAAGGTTCACCGCGAGCGCAGAGAGATCAGACGGCGAAGAAGGGTCGTACCAAGCGCTCCAAATCGCGCAGACGCGCGGCCTCGGTAGATGGACCTCAGACCAGTGGTAGAACCGAGGATTCGGAGCATTCTGGGACGGACCACTGAGGACTCCGGGGCCTTCACTCTCCTTTTCTGCTGTCACTGCTCTGACCCCTAGTCGGGCTCACTGTGTCGTCTGGGCCTCAATGGCTGCCCGGCACGGCTACTGCCCTGGGACAGTACTGCTTCTGTCTCCTAATCAAAAATAGGGTTGTGGGGTGGGGGGTCGGGGACTGCGTGATAGTGGCTACCACTCTCCCTCTCGAGAGAGAGACACTGAGGGAAGGGGGGTGAGCTTGCTGTTCTATTTGGGGATGTTGGGATCCATTGGTATGGGTGGGCCCGGGCCCTGTGTTTTGGTCTCGGGACCACCCATGCCGCGACAGATACTTCATAGTTCATTGAGGTATAGGGTGGGGGGAGGTGGGACGTGGGCGGTCGGGGTTGTGGCCGCTGAGTTGGGGATCGGGACTGTTTGGGGCTGTGGGACTATAGAGTTGGGGATTGTTTTCTTTGGGGTGGGCAGTGGTGTGCATGTGTGTGTCGCAGAAATGTTCCTTATGGCGTGTGGTGGGTGGCGCGGGTGTGGAGGGCTTGTGTGGTGGATCTTCATGGACCATGGCTGAACCGACTCATAGACTCCCTGACGACTCTATGCGGGTAATTACGTGGAATGTCAGGGGCTTATTGGACAAAATTAAACGTGGGGCTGTGTTACGCTGGGGGAAAAAAGAGGTTGCAGATGTTCTATTGCTTCAAGAAACCCACATGATGGGCACAAAGGCTCTGGGCCTACAGAGATTTGGTTATCAACAGGTTTTCCATGCGGGTTTCTCCAGGGGATCCAGGGGAGTGGCCATCTTGATCCACCGCAGGGTGGCGTACATCCATGAGAAGCAGTGGGTGGATCCCCAGGGTCGATACCTGTTTGTTAAGGGCATGGTGGGCACGGAATCGGTGGTGTTTGGTGTCTACGCCCCTCCCCCCCTCCAATGGGCCCTGGCTGAGAGGTTGTTTGCAGTGTGGGAAGACATTTCTGGGTCATTGGCAGTGGTTGGGGGAGATTGGAACGATGTGATGAATGTATGCGTGGATCGTCATAGGCGCCGAGAGGGGTTCGAATTCCCGCCCCCTTCCCCTTCACCCACCAGACTGCGTGCAATGAGTGAGGGTTTGGGCTGGGTAGATGCTTGGCGACATATGCACCCCGCAGCCCGGGAATATACTCATGTCTCAGCTGTACACGGCTCGTTCTCGAGGCTTGATTGTGTGTTTGTGCCTAGAGAATGTTTGTGTAGAGTGAAGGGCGCTGCCATCTTGCCCAGGGGCCTGTCCGACCACTCCCCCGTCTCTGTTGAAGTCGAACTCACCCGGAGGAGGCAGCCGTTTCGTTGGAGGATGTCCTCTTGGCATCTCCTACAACCGGCATACACTAATCACCTGCGTGAATCCATTGACCACTACTGGCGGGAAAACCTGGTAGGGGATGCCGATGTAGGAACGGTGTGGGAGGCCATGAAGCCTACCATACGGGGAATAGATATTGCATGGTGCTCGGCAGCTCGGCGGAAGCATCGAGAGCAGACTACGGAAGCGGCCGCACGAGTGGCGACTCTGGAACAGGAAAGCCGCGAGGGGGGTGATGAAGTCGGGGTACGTCTGCTTTTGCAGGCACAGCAAACCTACGGGTCCCTCATGATGGATGAAGCCAAACAGGCATGGCTGGCCACCAGAAGTAGGGTGTATCAATGGGGGGACAAGTCGTGTTCCATGCTCCATCGACTGTGCCAACAAAACTTCCAACCCCTCCTGCTGCCAGGTCTCACGAATGGTGAGGGGGAGGTCTTGACCGACCCGCACGAATTGGCGACGAGCTTTGCTACATACTATTCAACCCAATACGCCCCGCGCGACCACTTGTCTGACAGCGAGCTGGCTCGCTTTCTCGCAGAGTTGCCGCCGGTGCCATTATCGGATGAGACCAAAACGGCCCTAGAGACACCTCTCACGGCTGAGGAGTTGGGTGATGCACTGGGGCAGCTCAATACTGGTAAGGCCCCTGGCCCGAACGGCTACCCGAGTGAATTTTTCAAAAAATTTCATGTCCAGCTTGGTTCTCCATATCGCCGGGCTCTTGAGGTGGCGCGTGCGCGAGGGGTGTTGCCCCCGGACTGGCGCCATGCCGAAATAGTAGTCTTCTTGAAACCGGGCCGACCCCCGGATCGCCATGACTCGTATAGGCCCATCTCGTTGATTAATGTTGAGGCCAAGGTCTTAGCCAAGGCCCTGGCGAACAGGCTAGCTCCGCATATCACAGACTTGGTCCATCCTGACCAGGCGGGGTTTATGCCTCACAGGGCGACGCGGCATAATATCCGTCGCGCACAGGCGGCGATCGACGCCGTCGGGACTTTAGGGGACCGGGCGGCGCTGCTACTGGCCGACATTGATAAGGCGTTTGACTCCGTCAGCTGGTCGTACCTGTTTGCCTTGCTGCGCTGTCTCAACCTGGGCCCGGTTTTTCTGTCGTACGTCCAGCTCCTCTATACAGATATCACGGCCTCGGTGCGGGTCGCCGGGGCAGTGTCGGAGATGTTCCACATCGGCCGCGGGACCAGACAGGGATGCCCTCTTTCCCCCTATTTATTTGCACTAGCCATGGAGCCTTTGGCTGCCAGAGTGCGCCAGGATGCGCTGATACGGGGCTTCCAGTGGACTGCCACCCTGT
This sequence comes from Lissotriton vulgaris, assembly GCF_964263255.1. NCBI lineage: Eukaryota > Metazoa > Chordata > Amphibia > Caudata > Salamandridae > Lissotriton > Lissotriton vulgaris. The sequence continues at coordinate 268,923,709 of NC_141685.1, forward strand.
CAGACAAAATCGCATTATACGCCGATGACGTCCTCTTCTTCCTTACCGACCTGCAGCGCTCGGGCCTGCGTGTCCTAGAGGTTATGAAACTGTTTGGAGAGGCTTCGGGCCTGTTTCTGAACCTCCATAAATCCACGCTGTGGGTGCTGGAGGGGGGCGCAGTGACGGATCCCTGGGCTTCAGGGCTGCGAGTGGCCACGACCGGGCTGAAATACCTGGGCGTGTTTCTCTCAGACTCGGCGGACACTGCATGGGACCGTAATCTCATACCAGTCTGGGAGCGGGTGCAGTCAGATGTTAAAACCTGGTCTCGGATGCCCCTGTCAATCTTTGGCCGCTCCGCTATTTTTAAAATGGTGGCGCTACCGCGCCTATTGTACCAATTACAGAACCATCCATATCCTATCCCGCCTCAATGGTTTAGACAGGTCAACTCGGTGCTGGGCCGCTTTCTGTGGGCTGGGGGTGCTGCCAGAGTTGCGCTGCGTACTTGTTTTATGTCCACCTACTGTGGGGGTTTGGCCACTTCAGATTTGCTGTCATACTATCAAGCCGCGCATCTTCTCATCCTGAATGACTGGTGGTATGGCGATGGTGGAGACCCAGCTTATGCCCTGGAACGTGCCTTGATGGGTGGTAACTCGCTTCACACCATCCTCTACTCACCCAGACTGCGTCGCTCGTTGCCGAGGGTTACGCGGCTTGTTTTTGCGGTGTGGCGACAGGCCTTGCGTCGCATGGGCTGGTCGGGCAGACTGACCGCGGAGACGCCCCTGTGGCATAACGGTATGCTGCCAGAACTGTCTAAGCTATCGGGCTTCGATGGCTGGGACGCGATTGGTATCTCGCAATTAGGCCATGTGCTGTCCGGCACGACGCTCAAATCTTTCCAGGCCCTTCGTACCGAATTTGATATGCCCCAATCTCAATTCTTTCGATATCTGCAACTCCGACATGCGCTGCTGCCCAGTCTTACCAACCTTGACTCACTCCCTGAATTCAGCCCGGTTGAAGCAAAAGTCTTCATGGGCGACCTTGGAGATAGAAAAGTTTCGCGCATCTACCAGACTATGGTCATCCATTGCTCCTCCACCCTCCTCCCGCTGAAGGCGGCCTGGGAGGCCGACGTCGGTCAGTTGGATGAAGATGATTGGCGAGAGGCCCTGGAATCCCCGAGGGGCGCGGCTATTGCGATGCGATTTTGACTCATACAGTTCAAAATTCTTCATAGGGCCTATTATACACGTGAGCGTCTGTGGAAGGCGGGACTGATTGAGACCCCAGACTGCCTGCGGTGTGGGTTGGAGATAGGTACGTTGCTCCACACAGTATGGTCGTGCCCCAGGCTGATTGGCTTCTGGAGGGGTGTATGGGGCTGTTTGTCAGAGGTGCTGGGCTGGACCCTCCCCCGTACCCACCGTTTGGGCCTGCTGCACATCCTGGAGGGGGTGGGTGGTAATATCTACAAGAGGCACCTGCTCCTCCTGGGGCTGGTGGTGGCCAAGAGAGATCTGGCCCGAGCATGGAAGGATGCGAGGCCCCCCCCCCTGAGTGCATGGAAGGCCGGCATAGACTTCTGTATGGGTTTGGAACGCCCGATCTTCGAAGCTCGGGGATGCCCCCGTAAACACTTTAAGATATGGAAAAGGTGGGCAGACTACAGGGGCTTGACACTGGACCCCCCTGCAGAACCAGAAGAAGATCTTTAGCCCCATGTGGCCTGGTGACCCCGCTCCCCCACACATACACTTGCCGCACTAGGAACTTAAGTCGACACTGTATATACACACATGCATGGGATTAGGGTGGGATCCAGGGGAGGGTTCTGGGAGTTGGGTTAGTGGGTAAATGAAAAGATAAAGACGGGGATGATGTTTCTTGTATCCTTGTATTGCATTGATTTCTTGACTGGACACTCAGTCCTATTTTCATGATTATATCGGTATGTTTGGTGGTGCCATCCTGATTGTGGGGGGCCACTCTATTACATGTGCTCATCTTTATCAATAAACTTGTTGTGAAAAAAAAAATGCCATTTTGTGGTTATGAACCTTGGGATTATGTGAATCACACAGCCTGCTACTGTAAAGTGCTTTTGTAAGCCTGGCCCATAGTACTCTGTATGCGTATGCTCAGTTTGTTTCAGAGGAGCTTGGGGTTGACCAGAGGCAGTACTGAATTTAGGGATGGAATAAAAGCAGACTAGTAGAGTTTCATCATGACACCAGGGTTTCATTAGCTCTGTATGAGCTTTTAGTAAGTTATTGTTGCTTTGATAGCTGCGCTACTACTGTTTGTCATGTTGGCTGAGTGACTAAGTGCTGGAGAGACATGAGACAGACATTATTAAGATGCGTTTACCATCATGTGCTGCGCTACGAAGGATTATACAAATTTTCGTATGCGGATATGTAAATGTAAATGTAAATGTGTGTATACTTGTAAAGCGCACTATCACCTGAAAGGTATCTTGGCGCTGTATACCGCTGTGGAACCCTTCCTGGCTTTCCCTGTGAGATGCTCCCTTACTGGGCACCTCCAAGGTGAGGCCAGGCATCCTAGCGCTTTTGGGGCTGTTGTGGAGATTAAGCAAGCTAGTGCCCAGAGTTGCAGAGTGGGACCCATGATTAGAGTAGGCACCTAGGTGAGAATTATCGAGTCCGTGGACATTTAGCCCAAGACCCTGCCGCGTCGGTAATTGAACCCTGGTCCAGGGCCAGACCTCTGCCTCGGGGTCTGCCGCTTTAATCGGTGAGCCACACTTCTCCATGAGGATTGTTATTATTTCTAAGGGTTAATTTGAGGACTTTATTGTGTTTTGAGACATTTGCTAGATGTCAATTTAGCATTTTATCTGCATGGGCAGAATTCTATTAAGTGCTGATGAAGAGAATACATAGAGTATCAGATACATATTTGTGCACTTGTGAGGATATTCAACGGCTTCGTCAATTAACAGTGAGATTTTAAGATGTATTATGTAAGATGTTGAACATATTGATCCAAATGGGTGCTCCAGGTGAAAGATCCAAGTGTAACAATATGCCTCATAGTGTTTGTGTGAGAAAGTGCCTATTGAAATGGTTAGCCCCCCACTTTTTGCCTGGAAATGGATGTGGTTTGTATTATAGTGCACAGGGTTCCTGTCAACCAGGTCCACTGTGCCAGTGCTTCTTCCCTAACACTATTCCACAATTGGCCCTGCAGACCTGCTGTAAGTCCCTACTAAATGGCACCTGGGTATCAGATATACCCCTACAATATTTAAGTACATTCTAAGATATTGAAAGTGCCAGGGAAGCCATAGAGAGTACATGGGGTGGAAACTCTACAACTCTAGTTCCCCTGCACCATGATGGATTTTCTGAACCCAGGAGTGTTTGGTAACAAACTACTCCTCTCAATAAACATACACTGATGCCAGTGTAGGATTGATTGAAATGTACACAGAGGGCACCTCAGAGGTGCCCCCTGAAAACTTACCAACCCTGTGTGATCCAACGTGTTTTAGGCAGCCAGCCACCATTAGACACATTTGTGGACCCCTGGGTCAAGAGCCTCTGCACTTTGGGCGGGAAAACCTAGGAACAATAGGAGGTGTGTCCACCTCTGCCAACTCCACCCTAAGGTGGGAGAGGCCAGGTGAAGCACATCATCCAGTCCCTGCCATCTTGGGAGATGGGGAGACCCCTCCAATCATGGCAAGGACAATGCTTCCTTCCACAAGAGGGTGGCATAATTGAGGGTGTAGTCACCCCAGGTAAGGTGCCCATTGGCCCTACCTGCTACTCTCCTAAAAACACCCCTAACCGTAGCTTTTAGGTGGCTCCCCCATACCTGGAAACAAATTCCTGTTGATCTAAGAAGGATGAATACAACGACGTGCAGCGAAGCCTGAAGACGCCTAGTGACTTGGCCCCAGCCCTACTGGCCTGTCTCCAGCTTCAAAGCCCCTGCAAAAGAAGATGCTGCCTATCCTGCTGACAGCAACGTCCAGAACTCGAGGAAGACTACCTAATCTTTGATAAAGACCAGAACTCCTGAGGACGGCGGATCTGTCCCCAAGTAATCTACATAAAGGACTCTGGTGTCTTCCGGGACTGCAAGTCCTAACCACTCTGCACCAGATGACTCCAGCACGTGTCCAGGTGGCCAACGGATCCAGAACAGGTTCCCCAGCATTCCTGACCACAAGTCCAGTGTTGGCTGACCCCTCCTGGACTCAATATCGCCACCTGAATTTAGAGCCCCCCCCTCCCGCTCTACGCCGAACCGGCTTCAGTGAGAAGAATCTGAAGTCAAAGGATACCCCTGCGCCCAAAGCCCCTGGGCCTTGGTGAGCTGAACCGACGGTGTCTCCACGAACCTCAACACCTCAACTTACCTCTGATCTTGCGGATTTCCTCTGTGCAGCTTTAGGTTCAACACCTGTAGTCTGTTTGTCAAACCGAGAGTCCTCATTGAAAAGCATTAGGTGCCCTACGCCGTATTTGCACCTGGCCGTCCCTGTGCCGCAGGTGGTCTCTGTATGGTGCTGCCTTGTGCCCCCCCTGTGCTTACTCCAACCCCCTAAGCTTTGCCCCTGCAACTGATTTACCTACCTGTCAGAGCCCCCAGTCTACATTAAAACACATTGGACCAATCTCCGACCTAGGCCTCTGCACCCGGCCATCCCTGTGCCACAGGTGGTGCAGACTTTGTTCTTACTTGAACCTTGCCCTCTGCTGACCTTCAAACCCAAAGACTGGAACTGTAAGTTGGGTACTTACCTGTGAAACCGCAGGATAATATTGAACTGTTTGAAATTTAAACAGTTGGCTTTTGAAAGTGAAAACTTTTTCCTGCAAAACGTACTTACCTTTTGTAAACACCATGGTCTTAAAATAAAACTCAAACAACGCTTATTTTTCTAAAATTGGTGTGGATCTCCTTTTTGAGTTGTGTGTCAGGTATTGGTCAACGTGTGTGCAATAAATGTCGTACATTCCTCTATGTTAGGCCTAAGGCAGCTCGCCCACACTACCACTAATAGAGCACTTTGGGATTTGCATTGATCCCTATACATTTCGTGGGGAATTTCTGGACTCTGTGAATGGTATAACCACTTAGTGGTATACCATATACATTGCCAGATTCTTACATTGGTGGTGCAGTAGTGGGGTAAGAGACTTGAAATTTGTTGTACCACTTGATCAATAAGTGATTTCACAAGAGAAAATCAAAAATTGTCTTTAGTTAAAATATTTTTCAATGTATAATTTTTCCCCAAATTTGTTTAAACTGGTGTTAGGGCCTTGGAGTGGATGAGGAGAACACTGACTCCAGTATTACCCCCTAAGATACTAACACCACTGGGAGTAACCCCAGTAGTGTCCAAGATGAAGTAAATACTGAAGAAGCAGATCTTCAGAAACTGGCCAAGAGGATAGCCTTAGAGGCTAAACTCTTGGCCATAAAAAAACAGAAAGAGCTGAGATGGGCCTTAGACCCATCTTTGGTGGCAGCAAAATAATAAATAGGGAGGTAGAATCTTTTGATTCGAAAGTCCTTAAAGGGATTGTCCCAAAGTTCTAGGAGGGTGATGATATCACAAAGTGGTTCATTGCATTTGAGAGAGCCTGTCTTAATAGATATGTCCCCAGGAAGCTGTGGAGTGCTATCCTGTGGGAAATGTCAGGGAAGTGCAGGGATAAACTCCTGACACTTAATGAGAAAGGTGCTATATCCTATGACCTCATGAAGGGTACCCTGATTGAGGGATTTGGATTTAGTACTGAGGAGTATAGGATCAGATTCAGGGAGGCTAGAAAAACCCAGAACCAGACCTGGGCAGATTTTGTAGAGAACTCAGTGAAAACACCAGGAGGTTGGTTAGATGGTAACAATGTACATGACTTTGAAGGGGGGTATACTTTGATAATGAAGGAGAACCTTTTAAGTAATTGTCACCAAGAGAAACTACATCAATTCCTGGTAGACCAAGGTTCACTTTCTCCTCAAGAATTGGGGAAGAAGGAAGACTACTGGGTCAAGACATAGGTGTCCAAAACTACCATTGGTGGGGGAGACCATAAGAAAGAGGGAAAAAAACGTGCAGGGGAAAGAGGACAATACTAAAAATAAAGAGACTTCTTCAGGCTCCCACAAATCTGCTCAGGAGAGTGGATCCAGAAACTCTTCACAGCCAAAGGGTGGGTACCAGAGGGAAGAACTGGACGATCCCAAGAAGGCTTGGTGTCATAACTGTAAGGCCTTTGGACACCGAACTGGAGAACCTACCTGTAAAACTTTAGTTAGAACGAAGGAAGTGGTTGTGTTCCCAACCTTCCTGGAGACTTCCCTTTGGGATGGACTTCAACTTAGGACCCATGCAAAGATGCTAAGGCTCCCAGAATGGGGTTCTGTGAAAACTAGAGCGCAGAGCAGAGCTCAAAGTGAAAAAGAGGTGCTGGATCTTGAAAGAGTGGATCAACCCTCCAAGAGGAAAGGCAAGAATACTGGGGGACCAGCTTCTAAACAGATTCCAAGTCAGAACCCCTCTCCTCAGGCGTTAGCCTCAGAGGGAACTGATCACGAAGAAGTTGTGCCTTGCCAGGCATATCTCTTGAGCCCAGGGGTACCATCTAGGAAGGAACTATACCAGGGACAAAAAACCTGTCCCTTTCTTTCTAGGAAGAGGGCAATATCAGTGGCATCCACAGTGCTATTGGGAGGATGGGCCCCTAAATAATGAGTCAGAGACCCTAGACCTAGTGCAACCAGGAGAGTAGTATTACCTGAGAGGTTTAGAGAGTTCCTTCTCACTTTGGCCCATGATATATCTGCCCCCCTCCCCCACAGCTGGGCACCTTGGCCAGGATAAAACTTGGAGTAGATTAATCTATCATGTCAACTGGCCAGGGATGTCTCAGAAGGGAAAGGACTTTTGTCAGTCTTGTGTCTCCTGTTCGCACTAGAGGTACCGCATTTGGTGAACTAAGATTCTAAACATGAGGACTCACCCTAATAAACGGTGATCAATATATGAAGAGATTGAAAGTTACCCTAATACTTTTGCACGTGCCGGAGGATCGTGTGTGTTGGAATTATCTCCACACATAAAATGATTAAGAACAAGAGACATTAGAGCCTTGGAAAAAGCACGTGTTGTATTTCCACAGTGGCAACGAAACACGAGTTGGCTGGCTAAGATCTTGTCTAAATAAACAAGCATTGGCATAGCCTATAGGTCTCGCCTTTGGAACCTTATAAGTGATTAGCCACGCAACAGTTGATGTTGTTGCACAAAGGATATTGTGCTGCATAACTAAATACTTATAAAGGTCCCAAAAGTGAGACCTATTGGCTATGCCAATGCTGGTTTCTCCCAATATGTTGATATTCTAAGTTTGCAAAAAAGGGTTTGGGGGTAAAAAAAGCTGCTAACAATGCATTACAATTCATATCCGGACTGTTTCTCTTGACCTTCACTCCTATTATATTGTATTGTAATTGCAATGATATAGTGCTTACTACCCCTTACGAGGCATCAAAGCACTTTTTTGGCGAGTAGCAATCTACGCCGGAATCCATAAAGGATTAGTGGTGAATTAGTATAGTGAAATATGAAAGTAATTTGAGTGGTGGATATGTTAATCCGTTAGTTAGATTGAGAAGGAGAGTGGAGGGATAGAAGAGGGTAAAAGGTTTGCATTTATATAGCGCCTGCTACTCCTGATGAGATGTTGAAATGCTTTTTGGCGAATAGCTCGCTACTCCGGAAGCAATAAAGGATTAGTGGTGAATCAGTATAGTGAAATATGAAATTAATTTCAGAGGTGGGCATGCTAGTCTGTTATTTGGATTGAAAAGGATAGTGGAGGGATAGAGGAGGGAAGGATTTCGACTTTTTTTGTTTTGGAGGTTATAGCAGTAGGAGGCGGCTTTGGATGAGTAAAAGGAAGAAACAGTCAGAGGAAAGGGTTTAGAAAGGCTTGTTATGAGGGATCGGAATAGTAAAAGAGGTAGATGATGCAAGGAAAGGTAGAGTAGGAAAGTGTCTAGAAAGGGTTATTTTGGGATCATAGTAGTGGTATGGGGTTTGGGATGAATGAGAGAGCGGAGGTAGAGGATATATTGAGAGAGGTATAGGGCAAGATATAGGGTAGTGCATTGGATATTCCGAATAGAAAAAAAATTAATAAGTATATAGATCCATAAGTAAGTAATTATATGTAGATATAAGATGCATTAAATAAACTTGGACTTTCAAGTGTTGTTGTACTTAGTCTACATTGACTATTTTCTCTTCCCTTATGTACAAGAACTAACATCGTACACAAGAGACACCACCGATTTTATACACAAAATCTCCAAACTGGAAGTAGATGATCAATGCTGGCTGGTATGCCTCGATGTCGAGTCTTTGTATACTAGTATAAGACATAAAGACGGCATTAAGGCGTGCCAATTTTACCTGAAGCAACGCAAGATGGAATACTGGGAACATACATGTATGTTACTTGAAATGATTCAATTGTGTCTGAATTAAAATATTTTTTTTATTTGACAAAGTCTACTACAGACAGCAATAGGGTACTTCCATGGGCACCTGCTTCGCCCCCAGCTATGGCAACTTGTTGGTTGGCTGGTGGGAGAAGCAGGTGCTCTGGAATGACCTTACGGAAAAGTGGGCTTTAAATGTGAGAAAGTGGACGCGATATATTGACGACGTCTTTTTGTGTGGAGGGGGTCAGAAGGAGATTTGAATCTTTTCATTGATTGTTTGAATATAAATGAAGTCAATCCTAAATTTACAAGATACTATAGACAGTAGACTTCTTAGACGTCAAAATAACCAGAGTACAGAACACTTGACCACAACCCTATTCAGGAAAGACACAGCAGGTAACTCATTACTCCACTCTTCTAGCGCACATCCCCCCCAGTTTCAGGTGGGGAATTCTATTCAGTGAGTTCCTAAGGGCAAAACGGAACTGTTCAATAGATGTTCAGTTCCAACAAACGAAAGAAGATATGAAAGATAGATTTTTAGCCCGAGGATCCTCCAAGAAATCATTGAAAGAGGCTGAACAGAGAGTAAACAAAGTGACCAGAGAAGAAGCATTGACATCTAAAAAAGAGATCTCTAAGACCAAATCGCCTGAGATCAGCTTCATAACCAAATACTGTGGCCAATCTTATCAAATAAGAAAAATCTTGAAAAGTAGATGGGATATCTTAAGACAAGATCCTATCTTGAGAAATTCCATTGGAACTATCCCAGGCATTTCCTACAGACGAGGACAATCTTTAAAAGATTATCTGGTACAGAGCCACTTAGCACCAAAAGAAACAAACTGGTTGCAAACAAGCAAAGGATTCAGGAAATGTGGCAACTGTAAAGCCTGTAGGGATAGTGTAAATTGCAATGAGATCTTTCTCCCTAAAACCAAGAAGAAATGGGAAATCAAACCCCATATAACATGTATGTGGTATACCTCATACGCTGCCTGTGTGACCTATGGTACATAGGGTCAACAACGGCACCAGTGAAGAAAACGAATTCTTGAACACTGGCGCGCAATTACCAACAAAGACCTCTCATATAGTACCGCAAGACACTTTAATCAGTTCCATCAGAGTAAAACATCGGCAGCAAAATCAGAGGTGGGGACAGGTTAGCTGCATTACGTAAACTGGAGTCAAGATTGATCTTATTGGCAGGAACCAGATTTCCATGGGGTATGAATATGGACGAAGAACTACATTCTCACCTATAGGAGAACTGAAATACCCCGTTGTAAATAATAGGACTGAAAGATGCTAGGCTGACTACCCATTAGATATTTTTAACATCTTTGTTTTTAATTCCCTACCCCGCACACCCTCACACTTTCACGACATATACCAGCAAATCAATGTAGGGCCATTAACTGTGTATTTCTGTATTTAAAACCAAATGTTATACCTCCTATTTAAACAGTAATGCACAAACTGTGAATTTTGCAGTACATCAAAACCTTTTTCTTCTCCTGTTATAGGTGGAGTGGGAAGTAATCTCAGAAGATTGATTATGGACCTTAGATTTGAACAATATGAACTTTCTATATAAAAAACCCATGTGTGAGATCAGATAAGACCCAAGGACTTAAGAGGAGAGAGGGAAAATACAAGGGTACTAAACCGATATTTTTCCATGATTTACTGTTGAAAGAGGTTTGTTTTTAAGAAATATGAATTTTCTAGTACTAAACCTTAATTTGAAATTACAGACAGCCCACTGTATTGAAAAAGATGATATCTAAAATAAGAGCTGGTTTTTTATGCACTTCATCACTGTAATTGCACGAATGATCAATGATTATAATTGATTATATTATTTCACGTATTTCCATCAGAGAAATTAGGACCATTAATTTGTACCATGTATATTTTTTATTTGTGCCATGAAATAATAAAGCACAAATTGATGAGAACAAAACGTGAATACACCTTTAAAAGGTGGTGTGTGATGAACGCGGGTCATGTGACCAAGAACAACCAAGGTTGTTCGAAACGCGTTATCCTCGATCGCTTGCTGTGCCGGAATAAACACCTAAAAAGGATTACGGGCTCGTCTGGATTCTGTTGAACTTACTGAAATTCTGTTGATCTATATATTTGTAATTCAGTAGTGAAGCAATTGTAGATAATTCGTTAAGATAAAAGATTTACATATTTATGCAGTCACTTCTATACATGTGAAAAACATAGAATAATGTAACTAACAGTAATATGTACATTTATTTCACAGAACTAATGAATATCTATTTTTTTGTAAACCTAATTATTCTACATGTTTATACAAAAGAATACACATATATAGGTACATATCTATGGTACAAACAAATGCTTATATACAGAGGGATATGCTGTATATTTCTGTTTGCGTATGGTGCTTATGTGGGGATGAGCCAATTCTTGAGTAGTTTTCTGAAGACAAGGTGGTTATCCGTGGATCTTATGTTGAGGGTAAAGAGTTCCATAGTTTGGCTGCTTGAACAGAGAAGGTTGTGCCACCCATGGTTTTTTCTTGTATCTTGTGGTAAGGTGCCACTCTAGAGCGGAGGTTCCTTTGTTGAATGTGTTTGGTGGTTTTATTCCTGATAAAGGGCGGTCCACTTCCATGTATTGCTTTGTGGGTGATGCAAAGCAGCATAAACGTGGATCTTCTGGCAACCGGTAACCAATGCAGGGCTTTCAAGGTAGGGAAGATGTGGTCTAGCGGTTTTATATGCGAGAGTAGTCTGGCTGCCGAGTTCTGAAACCATTGTAGGCTTTTCACGGTCGTTAAAGGTGATCCATGGAAGAGGCTATTGACGTAATCGAGTTTGGACAGAACAAGGGCGATGGTAGCCTGGACCTTGTATGGAAATCCAAAATGGGGGGAAGATTCGTTCCAGAGTTTTTTTTTAGTAACAAAGCTTGATCTTGCTAGTTTGTCCACTTGGCCATTCATCAATAGCTTGGAGTCCATGGTCATTCCGAGGTTTCTTACTTTCTCATCAGGCCAGGCGGCAAGTGGGTCATAATATTTCCAATCGCCACACTTGAGTATTTCTGTTCTGGAAGTATTCAATTGAGATGGCTCCAAGTCATCCATTGATCCACAGCTCTGAAACAACAGAAAATTGGTGAGTTTCCAATGTCTATGGGGAACTCCAGTTGATTGAGTATTTGCATGTCATTTGCACAGTTATAGCACAGGAGGTGAAATTGATTGATCAGTGCCGGTAAAGACTTCATGTAGATGTTGAAAAGCATGGGCGGGATGATAGCCTTGAGGGATGTTGAAATTACTCTACGGAGACGACATGCAGTATGAAAGAAGACTTTAATGTATTCCAGCCTCAAAGGTGTAGAACACATTAAACTACATACATAACAATGGACCCCTTCTTTTGAGGAGTACGGTTTGGATAAGAAGGTGGGGTATGGATGACATTAGTTCCACTGCAGGAATATCTACACCTGCTGGGGTAACCTCGTACCTGAGGGGTTCTAATTCTATTGTATATGGGCATAAATTCCCACCCTAGTTTCTGGTTTAGTAACCCTGGATTGAATTTTATACTATCTTGCACGCATTACCTCACCATCTTCAAAGGACTCATACCCCACACACCCACAGGCACCCTCTGGCATTTCCCCAAAAAGATCTCTGCTAAAGTGACACTTCTGGGGACCCGTAGGGCATTGCAGCGCCGGGCTAGGTGAGGGGCAAATGCTCGATGATGAAGCATGACACCCTTTGGATGACATTAGTTCTGTTGTGAAGGTCCAGTCTAGAGCAGTCCCCTCTATGCCGGCTTCGTAGAGTCGTTATATCAGTGTTTCATGGTCAACCGTGACAAAGGTAGCCAAGAGGGCAAGAGGAGTTGCGCAATAACCCTGTTGTCGTTAACTGTGCTCGTCAGGTCATCGAAGATGGCAAGGAGGACAGTTTCTGTGCCTCTTACTGGACAGAATCCCATTTGGAAGTCGAAAGTATGGCATTCTCTTCAATTAATTGTGACATCTGGGTGAATGCTGCTCTTTCTATCAGGAAATGTCCATTTGTAATCGGTCTGTAGTTGTCAGTGTTCAGCGGGTCCAAGTTAGTTTTCTTCAATAATGGGTGTATGTATGACGTTATGAGTTCTTCTGGAAATATTCCAGTAGTTAAGGAGTTGTTAATGATTCTTTATACTGGAGGGGCTGCAGAGGTTGTTACAAGAATTGTTTTGAAGGTTTGCGGTGGACAAGGGGCAGCAGGGCTGCTGGCAGGCCTGCTTGCTTTGACCAGGTCCATAAATTCACTGTGTGAAATGTGTTGGAAGGAACGGAGAGGTTGGGCTAGAATATAGATGGATGCATGTAAGGTGGTTTTATGTGCGTCTCTTAGTGTTATGTTGGAAAGCAAGCAAATGGTGATCTAACCATGTGACCGGAGTTATAGTTTGAAATGTAACTAGTTCGGTATTAGCAAAAATGACATCTAGGATGTTTCCAGCGTTGTGTGTATGTAAACGGACGATCTGATTTCTGCATTTTATAGCTCTCATTGTCTTGTGTAACATTTCCTATACTATGATTTTCACACTTGTATGATTTATTGTGCCTCTGCTTTAACATGCCACATTGGGATGAGTATCGTTATAAAAACATTTAAGTAAAAAATGCGGTGCTATTTTAATCAATATTTGTGAAATCGCTCGTAGACACAGATAAAGCTTGCATTCTAACAGTTCAAGCACATCTTTTACATAGGGAGCTCAAAAAAGTTAAAAACCTACTGCCAAGTCATAGTTTCCCTGGAGTACTTTTGAAGCGATAAGCTATGTGAATTTGTTTCCTTCCATTGCATTGCCATCTTGGTATTAGGCTTCAGATGGCTCCCAGACAGGGTGATTCTTGAACAAAAGAAGGGCTTATGACCCTTTGATTCTGGCCTTTGTTTTGGGCCTGGCTGAAAGTATAAATAAGAAAGCCGCCTTGCTGCCAGCAGGTTGGTGCTTGGAATGCAGACGTGTGGGCAGTGCTGAATCATGTATTGGTAATGGAACACAACATCAGGACTAATTCAGTAGGTTTCCATGGGTCAGCCTGTCCAGAAATAAGTGCTGAAACTGGGATCCTCCCAGATCACAGCATTACCGGATCACAGCATTGACTGCCATGCAGAATATTTTAATCTACGAGCATGGATTACTGACAATGTTAAATTCTTGAAGAGCGTTGCCCTCACCCAGGCCTTGTCTTAAGTGTACGCTCTAAGTCCTCTCCCTCCCAGTCAGTCCATGTAATAATGTTATGTCATTCCCAAGGCAAGGGGAAGACCCTCCTCCCTCTTCCTAGCGGTTCCATTGCTTACGGGAACTGCAGGGGAGTCCGAATTGAGAGCGGGCACCTGTTCCCAACTGCTCAGCCCTGCTCCTATGCCGAAACCCCTGGGACTTGGATCCACACAGCCGGGGGAGGAAGGGTGGTTCTTTTCTCCCAGCAGGTCTCCAAGAGCTGAGGCAATACATGAATGAGATAATAACAGGGATCCACAGTCCCTGCTGCATAGCAATTACTGAGTCAACAATTAAAATATTAATTAATTATCCCATCTTTTTTCTTAACCTGTTAGTTATTTTCAAAAGAGGTTATTAGCCAGTTAGATTAGAAAACCCACAGACCTTTCCTTCGACGCAAACACCGCTGGAATCAAAAGAGGAAAATTCTCGAGCTTGCAAGCGGAATTGTTGTTTTTAATCAGTAAAAATTGGAAATATACCTGTGTGAGGAAGGCAAGAGTGAGGCTGGAAGGTGTGTGCGGCTGGAGCGGAGACAAGAGTGGGTGTAGAGAGGTGGAAGCTAGGGAAAGCTTAAAATGGTGAGGGGAAGGAGAAAAGAAAATTGAGTACAGTGAGGGTGTATGGGAGGAGGAATGGAATACAGGGGGAGTATAGAAAGGAAGCATGAGCCAGGAAGTAGGGAGGCGAATGCGCGCACAGGTTATTCCAAGGTAAAGGAAGGTGGGACTGGAGGTGCAGCGGTGTGCAAAGTGGGAGAATGGTCAGTTTACAGAGAGAGAAACTGTACGGTGGGAGAGTGCAGGGCATGAAAGCAGCAAACAGTGGGCCAAGAGGGAGGAAGGAATGTTTGCAGAGGCATTAAGATTACAAGAGAGAGGCTAAGGGAAATAGGACAACTAGGAAGAGAGACCTTTTCTCATATTCTTGCCTAACCAGAGCAGAGCTTGGTGGGGTAGTCTAGGCAACATACACCCCATAGCTCACTCTGCCCGCAACCTTTTGGGGCCGGTCCCCTTTCAGCTCACCTGTATACCGCCTGCTGTCCCACACTGCCTCTAAACTCGGAGCACGAGAGGGACCTGTCCCTTTCACAATAAGAACTCACTCTCCTACCCTAAAAGAGTGAGATCTAATTCACAGGGCAGCCGTTTGGCAGTCTTTCACTCAAAGTACCCTATGTCCCCCTGGCTTCAGTTAAGGTGAGAGATGTTTTTTCTTCATGCTTAAAAATACGCCTATTTCGTGTTCCCCGTGGTGTTATATTGCGCAGCATTCGCCACTTACTTGGCCTCTTGGAGCTTTGGGCAGACGTCGCCAGCTGCCCTGCAGGAGAGGGAGGGGTTGTTTTCTCGAACCACTTTAGTGTGTGGTTGGGTGGTCTGGAGGGTGGGCATTTACGGTGTTATTTGTGTACGGCAGTTTTCAGTGGGGGTTCCAGCCTTGCGTCCTTGCCCCATGGCGCTCCTCTCGCACGCAGCGAGGGTGGTGCTATGGGTATCACTATGTATAGTTAGAATGAGAAAATATGCTACAGTGGCTCAGCTAGATGTTAGGTATGCGAAGGTATGCTGATTTGTTGTTGTGCTTAGTTCTAAAGCGTGCACGAGGCAGAGAAAGCCACGGGGAGATCCCTGCTGACGTCTTCCTCTTCGCGTGCACTAGTGAAAACCGTTGAGGCAGTCAGGGTGCTGCCTCCTCCCTTTGCGAGCCAGAAGGTTCTGCCCAGCGCTTGTGAGAAAATGATTCTGCGGTCTTTGACGTGACACCTGCAGCTAGCAAAAGAGACTCCACCGAGGTGACACCGGGGCACACGGAGGGAGACGCAGAAAGCCCCATTGAAAGACGTAGTGAACAGAGGGAGAAACGCTGCCACTACTTCTAATTAACAGAGGCCGAAGGGGCGGGAACGCATTCCTTGTAAAGTTGATCTGTCGAAGGAGACTTCCACCGAATCGACCACAGCAACAAACTGACTGTCACATACGGAGGAAATAAGCAGGAGGTATGCCGACTTTGTGGCACACAGAAGCAGCCCCAAAACTACAAACTGAAAGAAACGGGGAATTTGGAATTGCCTATATGACAACATCACCAAGTGTCTGCTGAGAGAAGAACGGCAGAGCCATTCATAGAGAGATGGTGGCTAAAACAGGCACAGCAGGTTGCATATGAAACTTGGGAGGTGGGAACTAAAGGCAACCTCAAAGGGGACTTGATGGACAAATGGACAGAAAACGCAAAACACGGTACGGCAGCGATGAAGAGTGTAGAGCACGACTGAAAGAGGAGAGCAGGCTCTCAAGACGTGACGAGTCAGTTAGAGATGACCAAAAGAAACAAGAATTTCGAAGCAGTGAAAGTGGCAACAGGGGGAGGGGGCATGGGCGATTTCCTTTCGGGAGCGTGCGACCATATGGTGCCACCATATGGGGCTGCAAGGAAATCGCCAAGATGTGCATACGTTGCATTGCAAGCAATGCAACGCATGCACTTCTTTGCTGAAAAAGCTATGCCGATGGCATTAGGTCCCCTCCTATACAACGCATGCGCGTTGCGTGGGACGAGACCTAAAAAGGACCCAGAGAAACAAGGAACCTATTGTGATGTCCGTTGTATATTTGGTTGGAATTACATATGCTACTGCTGACATTTCTTATTTCATTTTAAACGTGTGCTGAGTATTGTCATTAAGTCAGTGGTAAGGCTGAACACCTAAATACTCCCTTAATTCCACTTATGACGACCTTGTTGACCCCCTTGGTCTCTCACAGCCATGGGGAAGAGATATATTCTGGGGTAGTGGATCATGCCATCAGGTATCCTGAAGCTACTTAGGACTCCAGCAGTAGCCTACGCCCTCCTTTGTATCTTTACCAGGGTTGGTTTTCCTAAGGAGGTAGTATCAGACAGAGGTACAAACTTCATGTCTGCATACTTAAAACACATGTGGGAGCAGTGCGGAGTAACTTATGAGTTCACTACCCCCTACCACCCAAAAACCCATGGCCTGGTTGAAAGATTTAATTAGACATTGAAAGGTATGATTGGTGGACTCCCTGAAAAACTCTTAAGGAGATGGGATATCGTACTTCCATGCCTGCGTTTTGCCTACAGGGAAGTGTAACAGAAGGGAATGGGGTTCTCCCTCTTTGAACTTCTGTTTGGGCCTTCTGTTAGGGGTCCAGAGTCTTGTGAAGGAGGGATGGGAGTAACCAATCAGAGAGACAAAACAAGACATAGTGAACAAAGTACTAGGCCTTCGTTCCCAGACGGATGAGTACATGGGAAAAGCAAGCCAAAACCTTCATGCCAGGCCAGCCAAGAACTTCAAAAGCAATGGTATGACCAGAAAGATGCCATGGTCTGGTTCAAACCAGGGCAGAATTTAGGGTCATTGGAGCCCCTAGGGCCCTCCAAGACAAGTGGTGTGGGCCCATCCCTGCCCTTGAAAGAAAAGGGGTGATCACCTATCTGGTGGACCTTAGTAGTTGCAAATATCCCAAAAGGGTTATACATGTCAACCCACTGAAGTCCTACTATGACAGAGCTGATGTGTCCATGCACATGGTCACAGATGAGGGACAGGAATTTGAGAGTGAACCTCTGATCTCCTCTCCAGCAATCCAAAATATGGGTTTGTTGATGGAGTGGTCTTGTCAGACACCCTCAATGACCAACAGCAGGCTGATTGCAGTTAAGTCCTCAATCAGTATGCTGAGTTCTTCTCTCTGACCGCTGGTCAGACTAGCGGGTGCACCATGATGTGGACACTGGTGACAGCCTACCTGTCAAAAACAACATTTACAGGCAGGCTGATCATGTCAGAGAGTGCATCCAAGCTGAATAAGCAAGATGCTGGAATTAAGTATCAAGGAACCCTCAGGGAGCCCTTGGGCCAGCCCAGCTGACTTAGTCCCCAGACCTCATTCCAAGGGTGAAAAAAGAGAAACAAGGTTTTGTATGGACTATAGCAGGCGAGTTGATTGACAAGCTAGGGGCAGCCAAGTACCTATGTACCTTTGATCTCGCATCAGGGTACTGGCAGATAGGCCTGACCACTGGAGCAAAAGAAAAATCTGCATTCTTCACTTCAAATGGGCATTTCCAGTTTACTATGATGCCCTTTGGATTAAACCTCTAGAGGTTGGCGAACAAAGTCCTTGCTGGGTTGGAATCCTTTAGTACAGCTTAACTAGATAATATTGCTGTCTACAGCTCCATCTGGCAGGATTACCTGATCCATCTTGGGAAGGTCCTTGAGGCTCTGAGAAGTGAAGGCCTCACTATCAAGGCAAGCAAGTGCCAGATAGGGAAGAGAAGGGTTGCATAATTGGGCCACCTGCTAGGTGGAGGCCAAGATCACCCACTCCATCTGTCCAAACAATTCTAGACTGGGCTCCAACCACCCAGACCCAAGTCAGGCATACCTTGGCTTGACTGGCTATTACAGGAGGTTTGGGAAGGATTAAGGGTCCAAAGTGCCCTTCTCACAGAACTCACCTCCAGGAAGATGCCAAAGAAAGTGAACTGGACAGTGAGCTGCCAAAAGGCGTATGACACTTAGAAGGATGCAATGTGCTCTTCCCTAGTCCTGAAAAGTCCAGATTACTCCAAGCAGTTCATTGTGCAGACTTATGCCTTTGAACATGGGATAGGTGCAGTCCTAGGCCAAAACAATGATGAGGGACATGACCAACCTGTTGCTTTCACAAGCAGGAGGCTACTCTCCAGAGAGCAGCGGTGGAGTGCCACAGAAAGGGAAGCCTTTGCTGTGGTCGAGGCCCTGAAGAAATTGAGCCCTTACCTGCTTGATACCACTAGGTGGTAATACCGTGCACACATTCCACAGGTTCCCCAAAAGTGTACAAGGCTCAATGTAAAATCTTAACTGCTCTATTAGTGGTAGTGTGGGTAAGCAGCCTTAAGCCTAATAGAGGAGTGCAAGACATTTATTGCACAACAGTGATCAATTATAGACACACAACTCGAGAAGGAGATCCAGACTAATTTTTGAAAATTATACTTTGTACGCACTTTATTTTAAGACCAAGATCTTTGCAATAAGGTAAGCATGTTTTTAATAAGAAATACTTTTCACTTTGAAAAATCAACACTTTTCAACACAGTTCAATGTCATTCTATGGGGAAAACAGTTTTGCGGAGAATGAGGTAAGTATGCAACTTACAGTTCCAGTCTTCGGGACCAAAGGTCAGCAGTGGGCAAGGGTCAGGTAAGTATTAACACTGCACTACGAGCGGCACTCGGGCGGCCTGGGTGCGGAGGTCAAAATTGTTGATCGGCCCAATGCATTTCAATGGAGACTGGGGGTCCTTGGAGGCACGCTCCTTATAGGTAAGTGGAATGGTTGCAGGGGCCAAGCTATGTGCGTGAGGAACAACACAGGTTGGGGGAGAACACAAAGCAGCACCAAACATATGCCTAGGGCAGGTCATGGGCGGCCGGGTGCAATCCTATGGAGTTTCTTCTTTTTAGAAACAGGCTGAAGGCGTCAAACAGGAGAACCCAGGCAGAATACCAGTGACAGCACAGGTAAGTTGAGGTGGTGGGGGTCACAGGGGCACTGCTGGTCGAGCTTACCAAAGCCTGCGGGCCTGTGGGTGCAGGGGTGCCTTTAGACGTCAGAAATCATCTTACCAGGTCAGTTGCAAGGGGAGGGGACCATTCAGATTCACTCTGCAGGCGCAGTCGTGTGGGTCAAGAGAGGGCGGCCAATGCTGGATTTGGAGTCCTGGTCGCTGGGGAGACTTCACTGGGCAGTTGGGTC
This sequence comes from Lissotriton vulgaris, assembly GCF_964263255.1. Lineage (NCBI taxonomy): Eukaryota > Metazoa > Chordata > Amphibia > Caudata > Salamandridae > Lissotriton > Lissotriton vulgaris. The sequence continues at coordinate 268,943,297 of NC_141685.1, forward strand.
ACTCAGACTCGGGCCGCGGATCCACCTGGATCCGGAGTGTTCGTTGTTGGTTTCTTCTGGACACATCTGCTGCCCACGAGAGACAGAAGTCTTTGTTGAAGGCAGTAGTCCTCCCAAGGGTGTCAGAGCTCGCTACCTGCAAGACAGGTCGGAGGTTCGTCATAGCTGGAGGCAGGCCGGTAGGGCTGGAGCCAAGGCAGTCGTCGTCTTTAGTCTTCTTTGCAGGGTAGTCTTCTTTCTTCGTAGGTCGTCGCGATTTAGTTTTCAGGTCTGGGGGAGCCAACTAAATACTAGAGTTAGCACGTTTTAGGGGAGTAGTAGGTAGGGCCAATGGGCACCTTACCTAGGGTGACTACATCCTCTATTATGCCAGCTACCTGTGGGAGAGGGCAATAGACCTAGCCTTGTGTAGCGGGAATTCCGTTCTCCTACAGAACTGTGCATAGAGATTTGGAACCTCAGTGAATTAGGATGGCCCAAAACTCACCTAGTACCCAAAATCCCCTTACCGAGCTAGCTACAGTGTCTCATTGGCCATAACAAACTCCCAATGTTTGCAAACCAGAACATGAACTTAGAATACCTTAGGTATCGTGGAACACATGAACACTCTTTCGCTATATAATCATTTCAAACCAGAACGTGGAGTAAATGAGGACACGTGCATATTTGAAATATTTATTTACTAATGCAGGGTTCTCAAACGCAGTATCTTATATAATACAAGCAAACATATTATTAGAAACAAACTTATCAGCATAGTTACTAGTCCATAACAAGCATTTGCAATGCAATAGGTCTCGCATTAGAAAAGTTTGAGCTATTGGTATTGTAAATGATTTTTTTATTTATTTATGTGTTGGTTTTGAAAATAGCGAAATTATTAGCTTTGTCATTTACAATGCCAATACTTTGAACTTTCGCAAATGTGACACCTATAGCATTTGTAATGCAATATGTGTTGTATTTACGTGACATAGATGTATTGATATTACAAATAATAATTGCTTTTAATTTTTTTATAATTAATACTTAAATAAAAGTTATTGTAATTTATAATGACAATAGCTTAAACTTTTGTAAATAACTTTTGTGAAGATTATCAGCCCAATTCATAAAGCAAAATTGCGCTCGCAAAGGGCCAGATTCTGAGAATCTGGCCCTTTGCGAGTGCAATTTTTGCATTTGGGATTCATCATCCCAAATGCAAAAATCGCTATTAGCGAAATCGCATATTTGCGAGGAATTGGATTTAAGGAATAGAGATTCCTTAAATGCAATTCATCAACCAATTTGAAATTGCGAATTTGCAGTATTTGGTCGCTATTTACCACGAAGTCTGACTTCGTGGTAAATTGCGAAAAAATAGAAAAAAGCACTTTAGTGCATTTTTCTCTGTTGCATGTGTGTTCGCAACACCTGTCTAAATTTGCATTTCAGGGGTGCTACAGGGTGTCCTTTGGGCACCCCTGACACCCTTGAAATCGCTATCTTATTAAAGGCCCATGGGAATGAATGGGGAGTTATTCCTTATTTGCGATTAGCAATTTGCTAATCGCAAATAAGGAATGTGTAGGAATCGCAATTTATTTTGCGATTCCTACATGAATCCCGTTTTGCGAGTCTGTAATTGCGATTCCTTAAGAATCGCTATTAAAGACTCGCAAAACGGGTCTTTGATGAATCTACCTATATGTTCAGTGTATTTTATTGTGACGAAATCCAAGAACAGAAGTGAAATATTACCCTCTTTTTGTGACATTTGTAATAAAGCTTGAAACATTGAGAGAACATATTTGAACCAGTTGTTTTTGAATGGTTGCACAGATTGGTGAACAGCTATGACAATGCGGGGATTACCCTGCACTGCCATTACAACGCAGGAATTACAACGAAAGTCGGTACAACGACTTTCGCTGGAGGTCGCTCTTGGAAAGGGAATAGTTTAATTTTCTATCCAACTCATTCCCTACTGTCAACGTGGGCTGGAGTTGGAATAGAAAATTAAACCATTCCACTATCCAGCGCCCTCCAGCGAAAGTCGATGTAACGACTTTCGTTGTAATTCACCGTTGTAATGGCACGCCTGGTAATACCATGCGTTGTCATGACATACAACTCCCACAGATTGATGCTGTGGTGGCGCTGAGTATTGTTGTGGTTGCGAACACGTTTCTCTACTTGGTATGCTGCAGATGTTGAGGAAAAATGAAGGTGCTACAGGTAGGAATATCCCCATCATGCTCTTGTGCCATATGTGGTAACCAACAGGGTTGTGGTACTAAACCCAGTTGCATCCTCAACTTTAAGCATCTTGTTAATTATGGATAAGGAACAAGCAATTCATTAGTGTCTGCATCAGACACCTTCCTAACCTATAATTTGAGTGTTCGCTTATACAACGATATACTTGTCACCTTTGCTAATAATCAAACGCCTGGCAAAGCTGAGGGGAAAAAAGCAGTGAAATGGTCACGTCTTTTTAATGTTACCAGAGTTTAATATTTTTCGTGCAAACATGTGGTAGTCTCGTTTTGGTATTTCCTTTTTGTAGCATTCGCTTGCAATATATAAATAATTTACTAGTGTAAAGCTTGCCAGAGCACTTCATATGTATTTTGCCAATGCTTGTTTTGAAAGAGCGTAACAAATCCCATTAAAAAAAAGTTTTGAATCAAAGGTAAACCCCCGATTCCTCGCCCACCGCAACATAGAACAGATTGAACCCCACGCAAAGAGCGCCCCAATGTGCGTCTCCCACAGAACTGAGGCATTGCGGCGCTATTTACACACACAAGTAGCATTTTTTTCTCCAAATAATGGCATGGGGTACATGGATGGAGAGAAAGTACAGGGTGTTGTAAAAGACTTAACAGGATGCCAACTGTAGCTCGATGCAGAATACACAATGCAGATGGACAGAGGGTAAAAAAAAAGTGGGGGCATCAATTGGATAAGATGCATGGTCGTAACTGGAAAAAAGTGAGGGGGCATCAATTGGATAAGATGCATGGTCGTAACCGGGTGTAGATTGTGACGGGCAGCACGAGTAAGCAAAATCAGTGTAGCTAACACTAAAGCAAGACTGGGGGTGGCGGTAAGAGGCAGTAGATTGCAGCAAGATGCAACACGGGGAAAGTTACGCGCGATAGGATTGGCGGGGAGAGAAACGCCCAGTTGGTGCACAGTAGTCGGAACTACAACAGCTCGGATGAGTAGAGAAGAGATAAAGCCAGAAATGCGGGAAGCATGCTTAAACCAAAGGGGAGGGGGGAGGAGGGGGGGTGCGCTTAAAACGGGTTGATGGTGGGTGAAGAGAAAGGAGAGCATACAAACATGGTAAATCTGGTGGCGGGAATAAACGATACGGCAGAAAAGGGTATGACGAGAAATCAATTAGAGGCGCCTTTAGAGTGAAGCAAATACTATCTCAGGAGGTAAGGGGGCGTGTGAAATGTATAAAGGTGCGCTAGTAGGTTATGACGAGCACACGATTAGGAAAGATGCCGCCAAAAATGATACGGCAACGTTGGGCAGAACCAAGAGAACATCAGAACGTGAAGCAGGCAAGAATAACAAGAGCGGCCGGGAAACTGAAAGTACGGCCGGTCACTGGCCAGCCATGAATAATTAGGGGAGGAGAAGCCGCACAGCACACGCTGGGAGAAGCCCTTTGATGTGCTGTGCGGCCGTGAAAAAATGCAACTAGGAGGGAGGGAGGGAGGGAGGCTGATGCGCGTGCTTGTTTGGTCACGTGATTCACGTGAACTCAAAGAAAACTGCATGAAAAAACCCTTGGTTTCACGAGCATTTTGAGCACTTGAATTCTCGCTCCGCTCAATGCGCATGCGCATTGATAGGTCGCGAGACCTAAAAAGCGAACGGTGACAGCATACTAAGATGCTGAAATGAATAGGAATTAAAAACACCTATTTCTCACCCTCCCTAATTAGCATAGTATTTTAGATCTATGAAGGTCTCTTTTGGGTTTTAGCAGGGCAGGCCCATACCTCAAAATCTCAGTGGCAGAGGATCACATCATCTTCCACCAGCTCTCTGCATGCGAAGCACCATCAAGTGTGTTACGTGTGTTTTCAGCAAAGCAATATAAAACCCGCTTAGAGCCAGATTTTGGCAGCAGCTGCATTTGTGTTATGTCTAGGAAGGTGCGAAGATCAGACCTCACAACAACACTGTGTCGAGTTATCCTTGGAGGCTTCAGCACTCACTGTGCAGACAGTGTACCAAGCAAAGCTGATATCAGAGCAATAACATATTATTTCTCAAGTAAATCACAACGCTCTTCTAGGTTGAAAGCTAAAATAACAATTATGTGTCGTGTGCAAAATGAAGCAAAAGGAAAAATGGTGTTTAAACATTTAATAAGCTCATGCTAACTTAACACAGTATATAGAAAAGAAGTAGCTATATGACACTTGATTGGAGGGGGATCTCTCTATCTTCAAGATGGCAGGGACTGAAAGATGTGCTTCGCCTCGCCTCCCCAACTTAGGGATGGCGTTGACAGAGGAGGCCACACCTCTGCCCAGGATGTGCATTGTTTCTGATCCCAGAGAGGAGGCGCTCTCTACCCACGGGTCCAGAAACATGTCTGGTGGTGGCTGGCTGCTTACAACCGGTCAGAGACCACACCAGGGTTGTTAGGTTTTCAGGGGCCACCTCTGAGGTGCCCTCTGAGTACATGGTACAATAAATACCACACTGTCATCAGTGTGGATTGTAAGGAGTAGTTTGGTTCCAAACGCTACTGTGTTCAGCGTAGCCATCAGGGTGCTGTAGAACTCGAGTTGTCGAGTTTCCAGCCCATGCACTCCTCCCTGTCACTTATAATATCAAGGAATGGACCACAATATTGCAAGGGTATACCTGCTGCTTTAAAATATGCCCTCACCTGTGGTATAGTCCACCATGCCTTAGTGATGTGATGTCTGCCAGTGGGGTGACTTACCTATGCCTTCAGGCATTGCTGGATGGCATGGCACCCTGGCAGGGTACCATGTCAACTTTGTTATTTTCTCCTCCCTTACAGGGGCAAGCAGGCTGCAAGGGGGGCATGGGCATGGTCCCAGTGAGGGAGGTACCAGGGGATCCTCTTCAGCTCCCAGGCCCTTGCTACACAGGGGAGCATTTAATAGGGACTTACAGGTAGAAATACCTACTGGGGATTTGTTTTTAGGGAAGAAGCACTGGCACAGGAGACCTGATTGGCAGGGACCCAGTGCACTACAATTGAAACTACATCCAAAACAGGCAAAAAGTGGGAGGGTTATCATGCAAAAGAGGCACTCTCTCACAAAATATATATATACATATATATATATACATATAAACAGTCACATACCGGAGCTTCTTTACAGCATCCTCGTCTTGCTCCACGATCCGTGGCTTCCCTGCCAAGCGTAGTGAGTAGGTTAAATCCACCACCTGCTTCCAGCTGAAACAGGTAAAGGATGAGAGTTTTTATACAAAAAAATAAGACATTCCCAAAATCTTATGTGAGTTCTACGCTGATATTGGATAAATGGGGACTAGAGTTATCGATCCGAAAACCCCAATGAACTATCAGTAAATATTTGCTAGTCATCCGAGTAACAGAATGAACCTGGACATCCTTCCCACTGCTCTTCAGTCTCATGAAGAACAAGTTACTTGTGAGGCATCTTTTTGTCAATTGGGAAAAGGAAAAGGTTCTTACCCTTAATCAGTGTTTTTCAAGTGTTTAGGCTGTAGACTCACATGTATTGAATTAGCACTAGTTTATCTAAGTTTGAAAGTTCTTGGGTGTTGCCCATGAGAGTGCAGAGCCCTTCAAGACACAGTCATCCTACAGATCCCTTGATTCTTATTGTACTGTTTGTATAACTTTTTCCGAGATTTATCAGTTAATAGATGCAACACAGCTATTCTCACACGCAAGTGTCCTAGGGAACAAGCCTCAACCAATACATTTTGATGTCTTCTGGCTGAATGACCCATACATAGGTCGGATAGCTTCTTAATATACATATGCTCCCCATAGGCCATCAAAGACAGGAAAGTCCTGTAATAAATGTATGTAAATGTAAATGTAAATGTATAGGCATTTATATAGCGCACTACTTACCCAGAGGGTCCCAAGGCGCTTCGACCGCTGCGAAACCCTTCCTGGCTTCCCTGAGAGATGGTCCTTAATGGGTATCTCCAGGGTGAGACCAGGCATCCCCGGCGGTCTGGTGGGGCCGTTAGTGAAGATGAGGCAAGCTAATGCCCAGAGTTGCCGAGTGTGGTCGCTGATCAGAGTGGGCACCGAGGCGAGAGAATTATCGAGTCCGCTGACCCTGGTCCAGAAACTTGCCGCGCCGGGAATCGAACCCTGGTCCCGGGCCGTCCTCTGCTCTCGGGTCTGCCGCCTCTAACCAGTGAGCCACACTACTTCACTTCAATAAAGGAATACATACGTTTTTATTTGCACTTTGATTTAATATCACTTTCCGGGACTTTGAAGACTCAAATACATGGCCGGTATTTTTGACTTGGAAAGGTGGCAGCCCCAATTACATAGTACTGAAGGAACTTTCAGACAGGTCTCTTTTACTGATAAGTTTACATCTAAACTTATTTGCCCTTAAGGCAGGGACAAAATTCTAAGCAGTTTCTTTCTTTTCTAAATAACTGAAGCCAATATGCAAGTGCTCTACAGCGAAAATCTATCTACTAACAGACTATTTGTGGTGACTTTAGCCTGAATCCCTCAATACATGGCTGTAGAGGGCCTATGGGGAGCATATGTATATTAAGAAACTATCCAACCTATGTTATCATTACTAAAATGCTAAGCAGGCCGCTTCTGACAAAATGTGACAGATGCCTGGTGAAAGAACAAAAAGGAGTACTTTGTTTCTGCCTATTCCACATTATAGCGGGTGAATACACCAATAGACTTTTGGAGCTCAAAGGTCACCACAAGTGTGATCTTTTAGTATTCTGAACATCATTAGAATACAAAACTGGACTAACATTTAACTGCAGCTCCAGATACCAAGAGGAGCAAATATGTTTAAGGAGACTTCATGAAGAGCAAGTGTCCTGATAATGCAATTATTCACACCAACAAAGCAAAGTGGGGGCAGGCATTCTTGCTTCTTGCTAATTTTTGGAATGGAGACTGAAGGAAGCTGGCTCTTTATCTGATATATAAAATAGCTGTTTAAATGTGTAGGGAGTCCAGGTGGTCCCCTTATGAGTGGACAGGGATTTGAAATGCAATCCCGAAGTGCTCTATTAGGGGAGGGGTAGTGTGGGCGAGCAGCCTCAGGCTTAACGCAGAGGAGTGCAAGACATCTGCAAATGCACACAATGATCAATAAATGGCAACACAACTCAAGAAGGAGATCCACATCAATTTATAAAAATAGCAAGCATCTTTATTTATGTTTAGGCATTAGAGAAAAATCGTTCAGATAAGTACTTTTTTTAAATATAAATTCTTCTCAATTTAACAAGTGGATAAGTGCAATTTTTGAATTTTGCAATGTCATCCTATCTAAGGAAGAACAAGTTCTGCAAACAGGTATAGTACAGCGACCTACAAGACCAATCTCCACAAGTTTTTTTTTTGTTTTGTTTTTTTAGTTTCAAAAACCTTTATTGCACATCACACAGATTACACAGCTGTGATTCCACAACCCGAAGGTCAGCAACACTACATATCAATGATTCAATTGTAAAAACACAGTCTTTTAGCCGACAACCCAGAGGTCCGGCGGCGAGTCGTCTTGCTCACAGTATCAATCTACATCTGTGTGTATCTTGTCCAATCATATTGTAAAAAATTTCCGATACACTCTTTTAAACTACAACAAAAATACTCTTACCCAACTCCCTGCCCGTGCCCTAGACTCTACAACACCTGTGAGTGCCTTTGCACAATGTCCCCTCAGTCCCACATGTGTCACATGTATACCGCCTGGAATCAACAGAGTCATTAAACATACCCCTCCTGTTGCAGCTCCCTCCTACCATCCTCTTTACCCCTTTCCTATCTTGAAAACCCACCCGTTCTCTACCTCGTGTATCTCATTAACGGACACACAAGTCAGAGCCATGATTGCCCAACCATAGTGCAAACGGCTCCCAAATGTCTACTGGCCTAGATCTACTCGGCAAAAGGTCCCAGTAAGTTGTTAGCTGGTCTTTACAATACACAGCCGATCGTATCCATTCCGCCACTGTGGGTGGAGCCACCTTCTTCCAGTGTATCGCAATCTAGCGTTTGGCCAATAACAGCAACAACGCTACCAATTTACGTGAAGTGTGGGGCCCCTCCATAACAAACCCCAGAAGCGCCACCAGTGGATCAGCTCTCAAATCCTCTTCAATCATGTACCCTATGTGTTCTAACACGTCCCTCCAATAGTTCGCCACCTGTCTACATTCCCAGGTTAAATGGAAGAATGTTGCTTCCTGTACCCCACATCTCCAACACTTAGCATCTGATTGTAGTCCCATTCGCTGCAACTGTTTAGGTGTTCGATTAAGTCCTATGTAGATAGTTGAAATGTATTAGTCTTAGTCTATAATTAGGTGACAGATTCTCAAGTTGTGTACAACAGAATTCCCATTGCTTGTCGGTTATAGTCATGTCTGCTTCCCGCTCCCATTCGAGTTTAGATTTACAACTCACTACCGGTGACGCGCTCTGTGTTACACTATAAATCCTTGAAATTAATTTACGGGGGGAATTATTAGAAAGCACGGCCTCTAAAGCTGGCAGCGAGGGCGGCACCGCAGGGAATTGCGGGTAGCGTGATTTACATGCAGCCCTGAGTTGATAGTATAGCAACATATCTCATGCAGAAGGCACATTAGGCTCGCTTAACTTTTGTAATGACAAAAAAACGTCATCTGGGTAAAGATCGCTGGCCACCCTCAAACCTCGATTATTCGCTCTGTTCGTTACCACTCTATCTGTTAATGGTTCTAACAATGGATTCCCGCCTAATGGCATCGATGGGGTGTACAACTCCTCGATTCCGGCCCTCCGTGCCAGTCTCGCCTAGGCCCATCTAGTAGTTTCAACAGTATTAATATCCACTGGCGAACGCTTGTATGGGTGGTAAACTGTCACATTCAGCGGGGTGGGCACAGCTATGTCTATTTCGATAGCCACGTGTGGTTGGAATGGAAACAGATGCTACCAATAGTGTAAATATTGCTCTTGTGCGCAATACGCATATAATTCAAAATCTGGCGCCGCCAAACCACCCTGAGCAAAAGGGAGCGTCAGTAATTTCCAGGCTACCCTAGGCTGGCGTCCAGCCCATATCAGAGCTAGGATCCCAGTGCGGAGTCTTTTGAAAAAATGGCTATTAAGTGGAAGCTGAATGTTAACGAACAGATAAAGCAGTTTCGGCAAAATGACCATTTTAGTGAGGGCTACACGTCCCGTCAGAGAGAGCGGTAGTGTTTTCCATCTCTGTGTCTTAGTTTCCACCCAATCCATCACTCTGCCATTGTTTGCGAGCTACACCTCTTGTGTAGATCTACTAAACCAAAACGCCCAAATATTTAACTTCGCCGTCTGACCATTCAAGAGGGAACTCCGTGTCACAGGTTCTAGTCCCGTCTGTTAGTGAAAATATCACTGATTTCGTCCAGTTTATCCGTATACCCGTTAAACCACCATATCTTATAAACTCTCTCATAACCGGGTCAAGGTTCTCCTCAGGCTTCACTACATAAATAGTTATGTCGTCCGCATACATTGATACAAGCAGTCCCCGTGTTGTAAATTCGATGCTCTGCATCGTATGATGCTGTCTAAGACGGGCCGCCAGTGGCTCAGTTGCTATAGCAAACAATAAAGGCGATAACGGGCAGCCTTGGCGCGTACCTCTCGAAATGGTTATGGGCTCCGATATATGGCCATTCACCGTCACTCTCGCTGTGGGGGAAGTATATAAAAGTTTGATTTGCTTTATAAATGAAGGGCTGAATCCCATTCTATTAAATAATGCAAAGAGGAATTTCCACTCAAGGGAGTCGAATGCTTTTGTTGCATCTAACAAGACAGCAGCTGCCTGCACATTCGGGTCCAAGTAATGAAGTAATCCAAATAGGGTTCTCAAGTTATGGGAGGTAGCACGACCTGGGACAAAGCCGGACTGATCCGACAATGCTATCTGCGGTAGCATAGTCTTCAGTCTATCTGCTAAAAGTTTCGCATAGATTTTGGCATCTAAGTTGATCAACGAGAGGGGACGATAAGAATCCGGACTAGTCGGATCTTTCTCAGGTTTCAACAAAGTTGTAATTGTGGCCTCCCTAAGCGAAGGCGGCAGCAGTCCCGTGTCCATAGCCTCTAAGTATACCTTGTGCAGTCGTGGTGCTACTATATCTACGTATTCTTTATAAAAGGCTGCTGTTAGGCCATCCGAACACGGGGCCTTATCCGCCGGCATTCCTGCTATTACCAATTCCACGGTAATGGGAAGATCCATATATAATCACGCTCCATCATTAAACCAAGCTAAGGCTATAGTATCTAAATAATCTGCTATGTCCCCCTCTTCGGGATCTGTGCTTGACGTGTAGAGTGACTGATAAAAATCAGTCATTGTGTTAAGTATGTCCTGTGGTGTTCTTGCTATTTCCCCATCCGCCCCTTTTAGTTCAGTGATATACTCCGTGCCTCTTGGAGCCCGAAGTATAGATGCAAGTGTTTTCCCTGCTCTACTACCCTCTCCATATCTCCTGCCCTGTGCATATTTATTTAGGTACGCTGTTTCCCTCATCGCTTCCTCCTAAAATGGAGTCAGTTTCGACCTCAATGCTGCCTGGGTTTGATTCGTAGGTCTCTCCCTGCTTTCTATCTCCAATCCAGCAATTTCCCTTTCAAGTTTCACCAGTGTATCTCTTATAGACCGCAACACTCCCGTTTTCAATTCCATGCAATAGCCTCTGGTCACCACCTTAAATGCCTCCCATAACATTCCCAGTGAGTCCACCAAACCTTCATTCAACCCAAAATATTCGTCCAATTTCTACCTGAGTTCCTCCCAAAACACCTTATCTAGTAGTGCCCCTGAGGGAAACCACCAACTAAAGGGCTTAACATACTGCGGAGGGAGCAGCAGGTGTAGGAGGACAGGGGCATGATCTGAAAAAGTCCTAGGAAGATGAGTTAGCTCGACCACGTGGGAATGTAAATTGTCAGACAACAACCAATAATCAATGCTCGACCATGCACCTCTCTGTGGCGTCACACAAGTGCCCTCTCTGCCATCTGGATGCAACACCCTCTACGTATCCACCAGGCATCCGTCAGCTATTATCTCTTTCAACATCGCTGCCGCTTTAGGGTGGTGTGCCCGAGCCGCGCCATGCCTGTCAGCGAGGGAGGAAAGGGCCACATTGAAGTCCCCGCCCCAAACGATTGCCACCTGTCCAAAGGACTGGATATGTTGCCATATCTGCTGGAAGAAATCAGGACTGTCAACATTCAGCCCATATACATTCACAATCAACACCGGATCATTACACAACCTGCCTAGCAGAAGTCCGTATCTACCCTTCGCATCGCTGTATGAGGCAGTCGTCGTCGACTGCAAACCCCTCCTGAGCAATATGGCTACCCCTCTAGCATAATTGGAATACGGGGCCTCTACGACCAGTCCCCATCGATAATGTTTGAGCATGTTTGTGTTTGCAGCGCCAAATGTGTTTCCTGCAATAGGCAAATGTCTATCTTATGCCTCACTAAATAGGAGTGAATAAGTCGCGCCTTCCGCAGTGATTTAAACCACGTATATTCCAGGAAAGACAATTAATGCCCTTCACAGTCAATCTCACACATCCAGAAACTCATCCCTGCGCGGTCCCCACCCCAAGACAGCAACCACCAGGAGCACAGTGAGGCATAGCGAAATCCAGCAAATTGAGCATTTTTCTTCATGTGAGAACACAGTTATCAATGATCCATTAGGGCATACAAAATATTGCAATAAAATCTTAAGGCATATCAGGCATTCAAACAGTCCTAACTCCCCGGCTCGCCCCCCCTCCCACTCCAACCCCCTAATCGGGTCGTACAGTACCCACCTTAAAACCCCTGCTTCCCAAACATCCCGCTGCCAGTCCCTATCCCACTCCTCCCACACCAACCCCTCAAACAGGTTGTGATATCCACCCCCCTCTACCACATACAACACATACAACCAAAACAGTATCCAGTCTTTGGGATTCATCCATCAGAGCATGCAGGTTGGCCACTAACCGTCCCCTGTACTTTTGACAGGGTTTCGAGCTGCTTAGCACAGGTATGCCGACCCAGGACCCATCAATATATATATCCATTCGAGCAGGCCCTGAAACTCAATCTGTTCGAATACTCCAACAGATTATCGCACAAGGCGCCTTACCGTTCGTACTCAACTGTCACCCGAAGGAAGGGCAGTAGTGACCATTCATATACCAACCAAGCAATGACATCCTATATTTCACTCAATATCGCTCAGCCTTTCCTCTGTTCGGCCCTCCTCCGACGTCTTTTGCTGTCTCTGGTCCTTTACCAATTGTTTAGCATAATTTAGCGCAGCCTTTGCGTCTACAAAAAAGGTATGTTTGCCAGGGCCCTGGACCCTCAGTTTCGCCGGATAGATCAACGCATACTTCGTACCAGTCTGCTGAAAAATCTTTTTCGCAGGAATAAATTCCCTTCGGGCAGCCTGTACTTGGAGTGTGAAGTCCGGGTAGAGAGCGATACCATTTCCTCGATATTGGATAGCTCCTCTTTCTCAGGCTTGGCGCAGTACTGTGTCTCGGTCCTTGTAGTTAAGAACTCTGGCCAAAATCGGTTGAGGCGGTGCCCCTGGTTTGGGTGTAGGATCTAGCATTGTGTGAGCCCTTTCTATGAGGAACATGGGAGAAAGGTCTGGGCCGAACAACTCAGTCAACATAGTTTCAATGTACTTTTCCATATTCTGAACGTCTGTTGTCTCCGCTATTCCCATGATGCGTATGTTATTGCGCCTCAACCTCACCTCCAAGTCCTCATTCTTCTGCTGAATCAATGCCAGCACCTTATCCATTCCTCTTATTTTCTTCTCCACATCAGTCTGGCTTTCTTCCGTTTCAGTTACCCTAGTTTCCAAAAAAGCCTACCCGCCCTTCTTGCTTGTCCATCCTTTGCGTGATTCGGTCCATGCGGTCCGCCAGTGTGTCCATTTTGGTATCGATCACCTGCAGGCTTGTTTTCAGCTCCCGAAACATGGACCGAACATCTTCCGCCGGCAGTTGTTCCGGGGCGCCATCCGCATGCCCCTCCGGTTCCGCAGGTTCTGTGTCCGGTGTCTTGTTCGTCTTCTTATCAAAGTTTATTCTGGGCTGTCTCGTTTTTTGTTTTCCCATTGAGTCAGTACTTGCTTGTTCCTCCGCCACCTATGTCCTGCTAAGGGCGCTATCGGTCCCTACTTCACCAGCCGCCCACCTCGATTTACAATGTAAAAGCGCTATCCGTCACAAATACGCCACACACCTCCAGGCTTTGCAGGCACAGCTTCCTTTAATGGTCCGTAACCTCAACAATGCCTGCTACGGTTACCCTCCAGTGTGCTTCTTATTGCTTCATATCCCACGGGGCGCTGACACACAGTCCATGGACCGGCTATACAGTATCCGCTACGAGTAGTAGCACCAGCAGCAGCCCCGCAGCTCTCGTGTCACGCCCATCTACAGACAATCCCTTTGCTGTACCTACTGTACAGTGAGCCGCCGCCTCCAGCACAAAGAAACTCTGCAGCAAGCCATCAGCATGGATTTCCAACAAGTCGCCCTCGCATGTGACTTTTCCAGCTCCAAGAGGGAGCCAAGCAGTGATCTCCAGCAGCGCCCCCCACGAACACCAATGCGCTCCAGGGCAGGGATCTTCACAATTAGTTCAAGCTTGGTAGCAGGGCCTACCGCTGGACACCACAATCCCGCACGCACTCAGTCGCACGATATGGACTGTCACAGCGCCATATTTTCATCTGCCATCGGAGCTTAAGCCTTTAGCTGTTCCAGTCCGCCCAGCTCCACTATCTGCTAGACACCGCCACTGTACTGTGCCTGCACCACCCCAGCAACGTATCCGCCAGTTCTCGTCTTCTCGCTGTTGCCACAGAGCCGCCTCCAATTACCAGTGCAGTCCCGACCTCACGCCATAAAATGGCGGACGTTGAGAATAGTTATAGCGCCAACGTGAAGTTTCCCTGTGCACAGTTCTTAATGGGCTCGGGCACACCTGCTCCTTATTTTCCCTGTATCTGCGCCGCTTCGTTTTAGTCCCGTAATATTTAACTGTCCCGGAGCCCCCGCTGTCAGCACTCAGCTCCACCCAGCTCACCAGCAGCTCCTCACCTCGTTATCACCGGGGATGATCTTCTGCCCAGTTGAGACAGCTGTGCCGTAGGTCTCGTTCAGTGGTAATGCAGTGCAGCAGTGTAATACCCGCAGTGTTAGAGTACTGCGGCAGGAGCCCGTCCAGTCCCGTGCGGGCTCTCCTCCTCTTCCGGTCCCCGGCTGTCCCTACGCGAATCCGCGGCCCCAGCAAGATACACAGGGCGCACAGGCAGTCATAGCCTCCTCATTCGCGGGCGCCGCCACTCAGCGTCCAGAGTCCCGCCAAATGGAACCGGAGTGCTCCAGCACTTCTATCCTCGCAATGGGCCGGGTCAGCAGTCTGTCCGTGTCGGATTACTGATGGAGGTTTGTGCTCGGCCAGCGGAGCTGCGGTCTTAGGCAGCCATTCCGTCCTGCGACCAAGCCACGCCCCCACCAATCTCCACAAGTTAAGGAGAGTGATGGGCAAGGTCCAAGGCAGCACCAGCAGTGCACCATCAGGGGCATGAGGGCAGCCGGGTGCAGGAAGTAAAACAGTCAGGAGCCCAATGGTTTTCTATGGAGATCTGTCACTGCGAACAGAGGCTGCAGGCTCTGGCTGGAAAGCCAGTAGGGCTGAACCAACAATGTGGGAAGACCCTTGGTTCTCTTCTCCACAGTCCGGTGGAGACTGATGCAGAGGTGGCTTTAGACACTGGATTTTCTTACTGAGAGCAGTCATGGAGGAGGTGGGCCTACCTGCAGAGGGGCAAAACCACGTTGGACTCTTGCTCTGGAGGGCTGGGCAACTTGTTGACACCATTGGCTCACTCCAACTTCGGCCAGAGGCAATAGGTGCAGTAGTGACTTCAGGTGTCAGGTTTTGGCAGTTGCGGGGGCCTCATAGTATTCTCTTTCGGAGATGATCTTGAATTTTTTCGATGGCAGACATTTTCCCGGTTTCTGGAGTTAGCAGCTGGAGGACAAATAGACTTTGGCAAAGTTTTCAACCAGGTATGCAGACAAGCTGTCAGGGCTGGTACCAGGTCAGCGACTTCTTCACTCCTCTCTGCTTCTCTTCAGTATCCTCTTTCTTCTTAGGTTGTTAGGATCTTCTTCTCTGGTGCCAGGCACTCCCCTAAATACAGAATTTTGGGGCGTTAGGGGAGTGTAGGGTGGTAGCCAATGGGCTCGACCCTTGGGGTCACTACACCACCTATATGGCCACTTCTTGTGCGAAGTGGGCATAACCCAATTTCAGAATTCCTAAGTATGCCATCACAAAGATGTATATTTCAAAAAAACATTTATTTTATTTTATGGAGTTTTACATAGCGCAAACTTGAACCGGAGGTATTGGGAATCAGAGCGCTTTACACGAGCACCAGTTACGAAACATGAGGACACATTCATTTTTGTTGGGCACAGAGAGATTAAGTGATTTGCCTAGAATCACAGTATGTTGCGCGTCCTGCAGTGACTTGAACCCGGTTCCCCAGATTGGAGGTCGACCCCGCTAGCCGTTAGGCCAACTCCTCTCACCTCAGTGTAGCCCTCCTGAAGAGTGGTACTAGTCCGGAGGTGGCACGTCTAACTGGCTAGCTAAATTTCCCACCTATCGAGGTGCCAAGGGGGTCCTGGACAAAGGGGGCGGCGTCCTTTCTTGTGAGGAGATCCAGATTTGCATCACAAAGGCGGCAGCTCTTTGAAGCTGGCCAACCTAGGAAGGCTCATCCGCAGGCCATCCTGTGGGAGAGGGTGTTACACTCTCTTCCCGGAGATGTTTATGTTCTGGGCCTCCTAAGAGCAGAGGCTCTCACCCTAGGAGGTCAGAACAGAATCTCAGGTGGCAGACTGGCAGAAACCAGTCAAAGAGTACACAAGAGGCTGGTAGGTTTTCAGAGGGGACCTCTAACGTATTCTCTGGGTGCATGTATAGGTAAATCCATCACCGGACTCAGTGTGGGTTTATCAATACGATGTTTGATACCAAAACATTCCTGTTTTCAGTGAAGCCATCATGTAGCTGGGGAACTCATTTTCTTCAGTGTCCAGCACATGTTTAAAAATGGCTTTCCTATGGGGCGAGGCCAAGATGGCGACGGAGTGAGACATGTTTTGCTGTCCCTCCGGCGTCGATTACCGCTAAGCTTTGTTTAGCACCCCGAGCAGTGTGCTTTTTGGGAGCCCTCACCCCAGGATCGCTCTTTGCCATCCAGGAGAGCAATTGGGCTGAGTGGACGGGTCCCAGGAGGCGGCAAGACGGAGCAGGGGCGCCGCAACGGCTGCGGCGTAGAGCGGCCTAGAAATCCCTGCCCTCGGGTAGAGGCGGACGCCGGCGATGGGGAGCAGGCCTGCAGCAGGAGAGCGCCGGCAGAAGGATCGGGCACAGTGGTGACCCGCATCACCCGACGAGAAACATCGGCACTGCCGCGAGGCGGCCCCCCCATAACTTGCGGAGTGGAGCCCTGACTGGTCTTGGGCCCGCGCCTGGGGCAGACTGGCACGACGGAGCTGCGGCGCTGTAGAGGCCGTGGCGGTGAGCAGCCTGGAGGTCCCTGGCCTCGAGATCGGGCCGGCGCCGGATCTTGGGAGCGGCCCTGCGGCGGGCGAGCGTCGGCGGAGGGTCGGACACTGCAGTGACCCACCGCGCTCGTACAGCACCCTTTCCCCCTCTTGATCCTGCGCTGTCTGCCACCGCGGTCCTCCACGAGGTAGGGGGAAGGAGAGGAGGATCTGCTTTGGCATGCAGGGGAGAGCGGTTTGCTGTGCAGTGTCCCGACCGGTCTTCAGCCCACGTCTGGGGGTGACCGGAGCAAGGTGCCACACGGCTCGATGGGGCCCCCGGACTCGGAGGGGACGCTCTTCCCCCGCTTGGCTGGCGTAGGTGCTGTGGCGTGGGACCGCCATTGAGGGTCGGAGGCCTGGGCACAGGTGTCTGCCTGTGGAGCGCCATCGCTTCTGGACTGCGGCTGGGGCTCAGCGGGGGTCCCCCAGGCCTGGAACAAACTGGAGAGACCCGGCCCCCACACCCATCTAGCTCGCAGAGGGACAGGAGCTGAGAGTTGTTGAGGAGCGGGGCACTGACTGATGCTGGCCTCTGGGCCCTGGGGGTCCGGACGCGCAGGGGCTCGTGGCTTGGCTGCCCTCGGGCGACTCGGGCCCGGTCGGGGCGGGGTGATCCACCTTCCTGTGGGCCGCAGCGGAGCACGTGGGCGTCTGACCTGAGCGGAGTATAGTTTGTGGCCTGGACGAAGGGTTCCCTCCCGGAGGTCTACCGAGCAGGAACGCCAGCCAGAGTTGTTCGTTAGGGTGGACACGCATGATATCCAGGAGCTGTTGTTAGCGACAAGGGTGGCTGGGATGGCAGCTACCCAGCGGAAAGGGAAGCCTGGCAAGGATGGCCCGTCCAAGGGATCCCGGCAGCCACCATCTCCTGGGATGAGCGCCTCACCTGCGTCAAGGGACGATGAGGCTCCAGCTACCAAGGCGTTCATGATGGAGCTTTTCGCCTCCATTAAGGAAGATATCTCCGAACTACGTTCCCAGCTGGCGTCTGACCTCCGCGAGGTAAGGAGGGATGCGGACGGTATCGGTGAGAGGGTAGCCACCTTGGAAGATCACGACTTGAATGTGGCGAACGATGTGCACCAGTTGCAACAAGATGTGATTCGGCTCACAGAGCAAAACCTGGAACTTCAAGCGCATGCGGAGGATCTGGAGAATCGTTCCCGCAGGAACAACATCCGCATACGATCGGTGCCCTGGGACGGGTAGTCTGGTGATCTAAGGGGCTATGTCCTGGTGCTATTCCTACAGATCTTGGATGATGAGGAGCTCAGCGAGATCAAGATGGACAGGGCACATAGGGTCGGGCTGCCTAGGCGTGGGGGGGGGCCCTCCGCCGGACATCTTGGTATGTGTCCACGATTTTCAGTTGAAGGAGCGCATCCTGCGGAAGGCCCGGGAGACTCCATCATTGCAGTTCCGGGGGTATTCATCCTCAATTGTATCAGGATTTGGCGGCGTCAACTCTTCAGAAGAGACGTGAGTTTCGCCCTGTGACCACCTTCCTGAGGGAACGCAACATTGCTTACTCCTGGGGCAACCTGTTCCGCATCATTTTCCGATGGCAAAATCGGCTTGCGCAGATCAGGTCACTGCAGGTGGCGAAGGACCTCTTGGGCATTAAAGACACGGATCCTCATCCTGGGAGCAGTGGCTCTCCATCGCGGAGACGGCGGCGGTCCTCCTATTGGCAGAGAGTGGGCGGAGAGGTGGAGCGGAGAATACCGGATCGAGCGACCAGTCTCAAAGAGAGGGGTGAGGCTGTGGCTTCAGTCGCATCGGCCACTCTGGTGAACTCCAGCTTGGCTCCGGGGCGGCGTGAGCCGCGGAATGTGCATTGCCTGGCGTCGGAGGGACATGATCCTGCAGGTACCGTGGGTATATCTGTACTTAGTGGGAAGACACCTCGGTATGTGGTCTATGGGACGCACCAAAAGTTGTCCCGTCCTCGCCCCTTGGAGGACTTCCTGGACCTCTTGGACTGCCACCCTCGGGAGTAGTTTGGTACTCTAGTACTTCATGTCCTCTTTACACTTTCTGCTTGTTCTATTGGTTTTGGATCTGTGTTGGGGTCCCTTTGGGGGGTGGGGGGGTTCTGTGGGGAGGTGATGGGGAGTTGAAGGGGGGAAGGGGAGGTGGGGGTGGTGGTGGTGACGTGGATGAGTGGTGGAGTGTACGCCTGGCACGCGTGCGGATGGTTGTGGTGTGCATGGGATGGATGGGATTAGACTTGGGGACTCTGAAGAACTTCTATCTGGCTGGTGGAGGCTGGGAGGGCTCTTTGGGACGTCATCCTGCTTTTTCTATGGTTGGTGGAGTTGGAGGCGTGGGAGGGGAGAGTCATGAGGTGTTTGTAGCGAGGGTGGGTTTGTTGTTTAAGAATGCCTCTTAGTATTGGGACATGAAATGTTAAAGGCTTGAATTCCCCGCATAAGCGTCAGAAGGTATGGAAGTATGTGATTGACCATCAGTTGGATGTTGTGGGTCTCCAGGAGACTCATTTGGCGCGCAAGGATGAGCTGCGTCTCCGGCATAAAACCTTTCCCCTAATATATAGGTCATCGGCATCCACGAAACATAGGGGGGTGGCTCTTCTCTTCCGAGCAGCGCTGCACTTTCAACCTGTGGACGTACGCAGTGACAAGGATGGTCGCTGGCTGATGGTGAAGGGTCTTATTCATGGGAGGCTGTGTACATTTGTGGTGGTGTATGTTCCCAATGCTGGTCAGAATGGGTTCCTACAAGGCTTACTGCAGAAGGTGGGTGACTTTGCTGAGGGACACTTGTTCTTACTGGGGGACTTTAATTTGGTGTGAAACAGAGAGATAGACAGCTCTGGCCCCCACAGGGCCGACACAGGTGTGTTCTCTGCTGCAACACAGCGGCTGGTGGGGGAACTGGGTTTATTTGATAGCTGGCGCTCCACACACCCCATGTCCTGGGACTGCACATTCTTTTCGCATGTTCACCACTCCTATTCGCGGCTGGATCATATTTTCCTAAGTCAAGCCCTTAGGGGAGATATCCTCGACTCTAGCATTTTTCCATTATCAGTCTCCGATCATAGTCATCTCGTGCTCAACGTACGCTGGTCGCCGGCTGGGGACGGGCAGCGGAAATGGTATTTCCCAGCTTCGGTGGTCAGGGACGATACCTCAAACAAGGAATTGCGGAGAGCCATCAGGGATTTTTTTGTTCTCAACCCGGTGTCTGATACTTCGGTCTCCACTACCTGGGACGCCGTTAAAGTGTCGATCAGGGGCACCTGCTTGGCCCTCAATGCACATCTCAATCGGATGCGGCGCCGGGAGCGGGAGGAGTTGGAGGCAGAGTTGGCGGTCCTCGAACAGGCCCATAAACTTAACCCCTCGAGGTTGACCCTCCGGCCATTGACGGCGGTTCGGGGGAAATTGAGGGCCCACTACAATAACAGGGTAGAATTTACACTGTTGAGGCAGAGACGACTATCATATTCCCATGGGAATAAGGTGGGGAGACACCTGGCTCGCCAATTGCGGGATAAGAGGGAGCGGGAGTATATCGGAGGGATTCGCAATACGATGGGTGATTTGCAGTACCGTGACGAATCTAAAGCTGTCATTTTTGGCCGCTTCTATGCAGATCTTTATGCCGGGGAAGTGCTCAACGCGGATGACCAACGGGAGTATTTGCGGCGCCTACCCATTCCACAGGTATCTAAGGAGTGGAACGAACTACTGGAGGCTCCGATTACTAGGGAGGAGGTACTTGATGCCATCAAAGACCTGAAACTTCACAAGTCGCCCGGTCCAGATGGCTACACCGCCCTTTTTTACAAATCGTATGCCACGGAGGTATGCGATTATTTTGTTTCCCTTTTTAATGACATGGCTAGTACCGGCTCTGCAACCGGCTCCCTTGCTGAGGCTGTGATATCGGTTTTGCCTAAGCCAGGGAAGGATCTCGCCGTTTGCTCCTCATTCCGCCCCATAGCCCTTCTTAACATCGACGCCAAACTATACTCCGCGATCAAAGCACACAGGCTACAGGACTTAATGCCAGCGATTATACACCCAGACCAATCAGGGTTTATTAAGGGGCGCCAGACCCACGACAACACACGAAGGGTGGTTCACTTGATAGAAAAGGCCGACAGGTTTCAAATCCCGGCGGTACTCGTGGGTCTTGACGCTGAAAAAGCCTTTGACCGTGTGAATTGGGGCTTCCTGTTCAATACCCTGATGGCTTTCGGTTTCTCGGACAAGTTCATCGCTATGGTGAAGGCGAATTACTGCAGTCCCCGTTCTCGGGTAGAGGTGAATGGCCATCTTTCAGCGTTCTTCCTGCATTCTTGCGGCACTAGGCAGGGCTGTCCTCTTTCCCCCCTGCTCTTCGCGTTGAGCATTGAGCCGTTCGCGATGGCGGTGCGGGAACACGAGGGGATCCGGGGCCTTCCGTTTACCAGGGAACAACATAAAATTACGCTCTTCGCGGATGATATCTTGTTCTCTGTCGCGGATCCGGTACACTCGCTGCCGTGTATTAGGGAGGCCTTGTTGCGTTTTGAGGAGGTGGCCGGCTTCAAAGTCAATTACGACAAGTCATATGTCCTGAACCTTACGCTTTCACAGTCGGAGGTGGCCATTGGCCTGGGCCACCGGCTCGATTGTTTATCTGGGGGTCCATCTGACGCCGACAATTGGGAAGTTGTTCTCGGCTACTTTCCCACCTTTATTAGCGAAGACGCGAGCGGATTTAGAACGGTGGAAACCTAAATACTTATCGTGGCTAGGCAGAATCCATGCCATTAAGATGGTCCTTCTACCTAAATACCTCTACCTCTTTCAGGCACTGCCTATTCCACTCGACAGCGACTTCTTTCGACGCCTTAGGACCCAGATGTTACGGTTTGTAAGGCAAGGGGGTCGGGCGCGATTCTCCTTCGCGGTCTTGCGACGCTCACGGAAGGAGGGAGGCGTGGGCCTTCCTGATTTGCATCTGTATTACAAAGCGGCACAACTAAGAGTACTGGTGGAGTGGTCCCAACAAACATCGGAGAAACACTGGCTGCACATGGACCGGAGTGTCGCTGGCGGATCAGTCTGGGACTTGGCCTGGAAACCCAAGAAGGACCGACCGCCGAACGCCTACATTAGTACCCCAACTAGTACCACTCTGAAGGTTTGGGATACACTGGCCGCTGATGAGCGCTGGACCACGTTTCCTTCCCCGTTCACGCCTTTACATTTTAACCCAGCCTTCCCGCCGGCGCTGCGGGAGGGGCCTTTCGATGTATGGAGGGAGGGTGATTGCAGGGCTTTGACCCATCTATTTCATGGCCATGAGCCCCTCTCCTTTGCAAATTGCATGAGGGACTACGGTGTTCCACCGTCGGAGCGATATCGCCATCTCCTATTACTCCACTGGGCCACGTCACCTGAGGTTCTTGAGGCGGCTACGAGACCCCCGTCGCCCTTTGAGACCTTCATACTCCGCACATCTGCCATGAAAGGGGTCGTCTCCTTTATTTACCAGCTCTTGCTCACCTCAGCGGTGACGCCTCGTCCCCGCTACATGGGGCATTGGGAAGAGATCTTGGGGAGAGATATCTCCGATAAAGAGTGGTCGGCGTTGTGGAGGGATTTAGCTGCGTTTAATCATTCGTTACATCTGAGGGAAGCCCACCTCAAGACGCTCATGGACTGGTACCTGTGCCCAGCCAGACTCCATCGCATATTCCCGGTCACCTCTGACAGGTGCTGGAGAGGTTGTGGCCTACTTGGGGATTTCCGCCACATTTGGTGGGATTGCCCGGTTATTCGACCGTACTGGGAGGAGATTCTCTGACATATCAAGGATATACTTGGCTATCCTGTGGAGGACTCTAAGGCCTCTGTTTTGTTGGGCCTTCGTGAGCCAGACCTTGAGTATCAGACGCGCGCTGACAAACAGATTCTGTGGCTCTGCCTTGGAGCTGCCAAGCTTACTCGAGCCGTCGCCTGGAAAAAGACAGAGGCGCCGGCAATTTCCTTATGGCACGCACGGCTCTGGAGGCTGCTTAGCATGGAGAGAGTGGCGGACATTTTCCTGGGTAATTTCAAGAATTTCCAGTTCCGGTGGGGCCCCTTGATTAGCTATCTTTCTAAAGGTCTGCCTTCTGCGGTCTGTCCAGCCTCATTGCGGTCACTGCACCTCTTTCAGGTTTAGTGTGGGATCCGTGTGTTTGAATGGCATGTCTGAAGTCACCACCACCAGGGGGGGGGGGGGGGGGGGGGGGGACACTGTTTAGTTTCTTGGTTATTGGGTTGGTTGCGGCACCCACAGGGAAGTCCAAGGCTTTTCAATCTGGATACGAGGATTTCCTGGGCACAGAAGACCATCCATCTTTGGCTTTACTTGGCGCACATTGCCCTGTAGCAGTTTGCTCCGGCACTATTGCACTACTGCCCTATGGCATTGACTGCATTCGGACTCGATGCAACTTTGCTACCGTAGAATGCCGCTACTATTTGCTTTCTGATTGTGCCCCCTGCGTGGGGAGTTGTGCGGGGTCACCGCTGTTTTTCTTTGTGCTCCTAAATCATAAATAAAGATTTTTCCAAAAAAAAATGGCTTTCCTGTCCACTTGCACTAGCAGTAATTGGACTGACCGGCACAGGGGCATATCTGCTCATGCAGGTATGCCTTCACATGTGATATTCATCACCCTGCCTTTGGGCCGTCAGGCCTGCTGTAAGATGACTTGCAAATATCACATGGGGTGATAGAGGAAATGGCACACAGAGATGTGTGGCATGTCGTGTTTTCACTTTAGTCTGCACCAAGACACGCAGCATGCATTGGCAGCATTGCATGTGCTTGGTGAAGGGATCCCTTAGGGTAGCACAATTTGTGCTACTGCGCTTAGGGACCCGCTTTAGTACTTCGGGCCCTAGATACCAGGTCGAACATTTACTAGGGGCTTACAGAGGTTGCTAAAGGATGTGCCAATTGGGGAAACAATTGTATAGTTTAATGGAAATAACAGTGGAGGACACTTTGGTGAAAGTTGCATCAAATAACAGGCAACAAAAAGTTGGGGGTACTATAACAAGAGCCCAGCTCCCTACAGAGACTAACAAAGAAGATCTGAGGAATGCCCAGAGGCAGAATTCTTTTATACAGCTACCAGAAATTATGTCCGCGACTAGAGTATGCCTGATAATCTTTGCACATTGCCATAAACTCCACTCAGTTATCCACTGGCAGCTACTGCAGCGACTTAAGAGTAGGGTAGGAGTGATGTGATTAAGGAACCCTAGACAAGGGTTCTATCTGGCAGGGATTTTCAACCTCTGTAAACAATTTAGTTGAAGCTCCCAAACTACGATATGCATTTTGGTTTAATCCAAATGGAAGAACACAAATTCCATAGCTGCTTGGACTTGGACAGGGCAAGGAAAACCAAAATAAGCTTGCAGATCTTCGAATGAAAATACCCCTTCACTACCATCAGCGGTGCAAAAGGAGATTTCATGAATAAATCTGCATTTTTACAGTGGTCACTGCTTGCAGATAATTTCTCAAGGCCCAAGTCGAAAAACTCGAATACCAGGTGGGACATTACCAAAAATATTAATTGGAGACAACTATTCCAAATGATAAACAATCCTAATGAGATAAATTCGGAGGTCAATCCATATTTTCACAATATCCAAAAAGAAACCAGTTCACATCACTGAGACAAACTAAATAGAACTTCTTGAGGTTAATAAATGAAAGCACCATAAAACAAGCAATTGCAATACAACAGGTCTCGCATTCATGTGAGTTTGAGCTATTGGCATTGTAAATGACAATGCCTTTTAGTTATGTTTTACAATGCCAATAGCTTAAACTCTTGCAAATGCGAGACCTAGTGCAGAATTTACATCACACACATTTGACCTACCTAAAGACATCGCTGAGTTGCCCCCTTCTGGCTCCCACGGCCCCTGAAGAGCTCCCCGTTTGCTACGAGTTAAACAAGTCGGTAGTCATAACTACGCATGAGAGAACCTTTTGCCCTCCTGTAAAAAGTGAAAATCATTCAAGAAAATAGTGCTTACAGACTAATGAAGACGTACCGTGTAACAACCAAATTAAAGAGGTCCAGTCCTCATGTGAGGTTACAATTGAAGCCATGGTGGGACTAACAAGCCTATCAACGAATCAAAAGCCAGCATTTACAATGGACAATGACACAAGCCAATGACAAATATGGGGGGAGTTTCAAGTACATACTCCAATCCAGTCCAGCATGGCTCGCAGAGCAGCGCATGCGCTGCCCAGGCTCAACCTAAAAAACATGTTCCGACCTCAAAATCTCTGTTTCAACTGTATGTCCTTATTCCGACTTTCTATTTGAATCCAGATGATACACTGGGCATGCTTGTGATCTCATGAGCCAACAAGTGTGTCGCCACTTTGCATGATGCAACATGTGCATGAGTAGTAACGTTTTCTAAACTTTACAAAGGATGGTCTCCACTATTGGTTTTGCCAATGCTAGCACATTATTAACAAGCATTAAAAATGCAATAGGTCTTGCCTTTGATTAAGTTAAAGCCATTGTCATTGTAAATGGTATTTTATTGTAGCTTTGCATTATTTAGTGTATATTTGCGATGTATTGTAGTTGTATGTAGTTTAAATCGTGTTGTTAGCTGTGTTGTAGTTTAAAGCATAACGTTAGTAGGAAAACAGCAGTGTTTTAGATTTGGGAGGTGAATGAATTGAAGAATAGTATGTGTGTTAATTTCGTATAGTGAGGATTACAATAACATGAGGCAGACGAAAGGGGCGAGGGGAGAGCAAATATATGCACACATCACAAATATCCACTAAATAATGCAAAGCTAGAATACAATACCATTAGTACAGCAAATGACTTTAACTTAATCAAAGGCGAGACTTATTGCATTTTTAATGGTGGGGGGGGGGGACGGTCTCCAGAAGGAAAGCACAGTCCCGTTTGGCCAGGATACACCAAAAACAAACAGGGAAGCGGTCTGTCTCTTCCATGTAAACAGACCTTTCCCTTCACTCCTCAATTTTTGAAGCCAAGTAGAGAGGGCACTGATCGAGCGGAAAGGCCAATAGTCCTAAGAATGAATGCGCCTAACCCTGATTGGGTAGTATTAAAAGCTCATTTTTTGGGAAGCAAAGGCCTCAGGGTATTTCTCACTCCTATCGTTTTGTTATCCAAGGGAACTGAGAGACAGGCAGATTAAGTCCTTACTAGAGAAGGATCACACAATGCATTCACACAGGTGAGCAGAGATCTTAAGTTGCCGCATGTCAGGCTTCATTTGCTTGTTTAGCTCCTTGGGAGTGCATTCTAAGAACACGCGCAAAGTTTACAAAAGTGCCACAGCATGTAAACTTGTAATATCCCACCACCACCAGTCTACCCTTGCCACGTGAAAGACCAGTGTGGAGGCAAACGCACATGTAAACATGCAGCCGCGCTGAAAGTGTACGCCATAAAAAAAGGGGAGCGTGTCCTACACCCGTACCTCGGATGTTACTCCCCAAGGCTGTTAGTCCTCAGCAATCATGAAGACGTGGGTTCTGTGCTGCTGCCCACCCTCCATGACAAAGGGGGTTTAAAAGCCACTTCTCCAAGAGGAAGCAGGCACACACGAGCCCACCTGCAGCCCCGTGATGATGCTGTGTGTGCTCGCAGGGAGGGCCGGCCTCCCAGCCTGCCCCGGGACAGAGGGGTAGCACCGCCGCACCAGGGTCGCTTGGGCAAACAAACCCTGCTCGAAACTGTTTTCCCGCAGCACAGCGCCGAGCTCACTGCTGAAGTGCATATGTACAAAGCAGAAAACCAAACCTCTGCTGGAAGAAAAACTTTGCACCGGGCAGCTGATCTCTCACGGATACTACTGCGAAGGGTCCAAGTCTGAGGTCACTAATTCTGAGCAGTCGGATAAAGGCACTTGGATTCTGCGAAACAACGTGCTGGGCTAGGATCACACACTGATGAAACTGGAGAAGCCGGGATTAGAAGGAGGGGGGCATCCAGTGGGTGCACAGTAATCGGAACTACAACAGACGGATGAGTAATAGACAAAAGCAGAAATGTGGAGAGGAATGCAGGCGCACGCTTAAAACAACGGGGTGATACGGGGTACATTGTTTGGGGGGAATAAATAATACGGCCGAAAAGAGTACATCGAGGAAGGAATTTTAGGGGCTGTGGAGTGAAGCAAATCCTACTTCAAGCGCGGTGAAAGCAAATCGTGCAGCAAATCGTGCGGCTAAATAATTAAATAAAGAATCTACGGATGGCAGAAAAAGCACGGTGAAAGCAAATCGTGCAGCAAATCATAATTAAATAAACAAGCGCGGTACTCAGCAAGACCTAAAAAGCTGTCACCACACCACGCCATTGTACCAATGAAAACAAGCATTGGCATAGTCAATAGGTCTCGCCTTTGGGAATAATTGGCTTTTACATATGCTTTTTGTGGGACCGTACTGCATTGGGAGACACACTGGGCAGAATCTTTACTCGGATGATCAGTGTCTTAAAGGTCATTTTTCTCGCACAGACGCAAAATGAATTTACTCTCTATCTCGCTCAATGGAAATAGTGTTTAAAAAATATTTCGAAACATTTGGTGAGTTACAGATCATAAAGTAATGAACAAGTGTGCTTATGCGCTGGGCGGAGCTATATCTGGTGCATCAGGTGCAGTAGCACTGGGTACCAGGAGTCTGAGACAGCATCTGAACTCCAGCCATGGCTTTATTTTTATAACCAACCAGCAAAGCGGGTGCCTATTTTGTCTTCTTGCACCAGTGCACCTGGCACCCTTACTGCCCTTCCTACACCTGCCTGCAGTAAAACACAGTTTACTGAATGCCGTGACTGACTCTGGGAGCTGTGCCCTGACATGCTGTTATCATTTTTTTTTATGGAAGTGCTTACTGCTTTGCTCATCATTCATGACAAATTATGTCCAAGACAGTTGAGTGTGAAACATTAAAAAATGTGTGACAAGGTTTGTGAGGATTGGCATGAAGTTTTTATTAACGCTTTAAAGCAGCATCCGGATTTTGTGAGCGATATACAATCGCATCATAATCTATGAAATATTATTACATAAAGGAGGGGGGAACCAATACTTAGATTTTTTTCTAATTGCTGTAAATTCCATACACATTTTTTTGTTTGTTTTATATAGTGCGAACTAGTCCTAAAGGTAGGAGAGTGCTTTACACGAGCACCAGTTGCTTTACAGACGGACACATTCATATTTTTTGGAGAGGCAAGTTAAGCATGCAAACAAAAGAAGGACTAAACTGGACCAGGGCTTCCTTGGAAAAAGGGCGTGAGGGGCCATTTTAGAATGGTAATTGTTAGGCAACTGTGATTGACAAGATACTTAAAAATAAATAAAAGGAGGTTGACATCTAAATGAATGGCAATTATTGTTTTTCCTGCTACTGAAAATAGTAAAAGCGACTACAGTAAATTATTTCTTTAAAGGAATGTATGTAAACTCCTTAGCATAATTTTTTGTTGTGTGCACATATGTATTCCTAGTTACCCTTCTTGTTCAAAATATAATGACTTCACTCCTTGCATGCCTCTGACCAGCTATGCAGCTGTTTAAAGTGAGTTTCTCTGGTGACGTCACTCCAGAGGCAAGCCCTGCGATCGTGTCAAAAGGGAGTCCATCTATTATATCTAAACCAGGAAACCCTTTGGGCGTATGTTAAACAGCCCGACTCAGTCTCGCGTTTTTCTGCAAAGGCACCAATCCGCCCCTTTATGATGCCATGTTGAATTGAATATGTAGAAGCACCGTAAAGTGGTTGCCTTGTGATGTATTTTGTTTTTTATTCTCCTAATGATATATTCATGAAACCATTGCACAGCGGGAGGGGGCTGAGCTGTGCACAGATGGCACCGGAGACAGCTGTTGTTGTGGCGAACGGGTCGGGCAAGTGGAGAAGATGCCAGTGATGCGGACATAGAACCCCGCCACGTAAGCTGCAGTGCGGGCCATCCATGGAGCACAATACAGGTTGCATTGAGGACAGGCTCAAGCCAGGCAGCCTGCTCCCGAGGCTTCACTTACTGGAGTCCTTGCAGTGTCAGTGACAAGCTGTGCGGCACCATGCTGTAAACGAGCGCACGCCTAGGAAGCGCCTCGCGGGGGGGAGGGCTTTGAGATTCCCATCGGGGGAGGGTGCGAGCATATGGCGCTGCGCACTCCCGCAAGGAAATGGCCAAAATGTGCACGTGCTGCATTGAAAGCAATGCAACACGTGCACGTTTTTGCCTAGAAAGCTGAGATCTCAAGAGATCTCTCTCCTATGCAGCGCATGCGCGCTGCGTAGGCGAGACCTAAACAGAAAGTGCTCACCCAGCAATTAGAAGGCACTGTGTCACGCCGTGGAGTAAAAGATCCAAATCCCAGTGGGCGTGGCCTAAAGAGGACATGGGGGGCAAACAGGAGGGACTAAAAACCCTCCAGTGCAATCAACGAAATATGTTTAGCATAATTACTGACGAGAAACAACGCACGCCAATGAAACTTGCAGGCGGAGCAGAGACATTACTTCTGGTACCATATTGATTCCAAGAAGCCCTCGCATGGTGAAGCAGCGCATGCGCGCTGCTAACACCAGGCGAGACCTAAAAAGCATACATTGCGAAAGCCAATTGCGACAGTCAACAGCACGCTGACAAGGAGCAGCAAAAGACATGAGATGGCCATGGTGGTGGCAAGCTGGGGGAAGCTGGTGAGTAGCTAGGAGCCGAGAGGGGGAATAATAATTCAAAAGCAGGCAGACAAAAAGCAAAGTTGGGGGGGGGCAAACTAATGCAGTCAACAAGCAGCTGTCTTGATCAGGGCGGGCGGGGAGAAATGGAATGGCAGAAGAGCAATGGAATGTAAGAAAAAAAGTGGAGTACAATTGGGGGGGGGGCAATAGACAGCAATACAGAGCACGGGGCATGGTGTGAAGGAGAAAACAGCACACATGTGAGAAGGGAAGAAAGCCAGGAAACAAGTGTAGCCTCTGAAGTACTAAAAGGAAATGAAAAAGGCAGTTCCCTTTATGGAAGAAGTCATCCAATTAAAAGGATGGTAAAAAAAAGCCATGCTTGATGGGATGGACAAGTACAAGAGGGAGGAAAACCACTAATTAAGGAGGAAGTAAATGAGAATGACAAGCAATTCAAGTAACAATATTCAATGGACTTACTCAAAGTCCATTGTAAGTACTTGCATTGTCCACAATTGGTCTTTAGAAAACAGGCAGCTAACACACACCTAGCACGAGAAAGCATGCAACAGAATAACAAGAAACCTGTGACTAAAAGAATTCAAGTCAGAAAGAGAGAGATGAAGTTAGACTTCCATATTAGACGGCCACATTATACAGGCTAATGGAAAAATAAGGAACCAATAAGGTACCACAGAAACAAAGTCTTTTAAATAGCTGAACAGATACTACATTCTGAAATGTGTGCTTGAGGCATGTTGAGGGGGACTTCTATTATATTCTCATTAATCTGCGAAGTCCCCATTTGAAGCAAGGACACTTTTACAATCTTAGAATTACAGGGCCAACATTTCTCTTCGTTGGGATACAAGAAGAGTCTGTCTCTTGTACTCCACCCTAAAGATGGTGAGGGTCTAGAGATTTGTCAACTGAGACACTTGGATGTTGTGTATTACACATGTAGATGCATTCCAAATTGATAGTGTTTCTTTTTTTTACTTTACTGCTGGTAACCCTGCTTAATGCACTGATGTGATCACTACTGGCAGTCTTGAGTGGACTATCACATTTCTTACAGTAGCTCAGGATAATTTTAACTGAACATAAATAGCTCTTGTTACAGAAAAAAATGGAGACCCCCTGTCTAGCTGTTTAAAAACTAGGCCTATATTGCAAACTTTATGTTATTAGTTCCACATTGCCATATGTCATGGGTCTTTAAATAGTACACAATCTTGCCTGCCATCAGCTGTCTAAAACGTATGAGCCCCAGTTTGTTGGGATCACATGTACGAAGTGGGCTAGGGAACATGGAAAAAATATTCTTCCAGAGAGAAACAACTTTCGGCTCAATAGTAAACATTTATATATTATTCAAACATTGGCCAAGACAGGGAAAAACAGGTTTTCCTTCATAAACCAATATTAAGAGAGGAGTCAGTGTAGCTACTTCTTGCATAAGCAATCACCTACTTGCTGACTGGCTTGTAATCCATGCCGAAGAGAAGCTGCTGCCTCTGGATCCGGTCAGGGGAGTCCACGGGCACCAGTCGGTCACCGCCCTCTGAATGCCTGCACAGGAGTATCCATCCTTCCTCCAGGTCGCAGCCAGTTGCAAACTCCTCCAATTGTTTCTGCAGACACAACACCCAAGAAGGATTAATGTGATGACAGTGCAGATGTGCTTATTAAATAAGAAAACAATTAAATGTCCTGGCTGCAGTAGTCCAGTACAACAACATTACTTATCCTGGACAGTGCAAAGGCCACAGCCTGTTTCACATAGTGGATGCGCTTAAGTGGAGCCAATAGATGGACTTAAGACTGTGAGGTCAATGAAGATGGGCTGTATGATCCCAATCATTTCAATCTCTATTTGCAGTACCTCATGGTAACGCTGCTCCCCTGGCCAGCATCTAGGGTCTATAGGTGCTCAAAGAATGCATACTTTTACCACAAAGAAAAATCAAACAGTAAGTGGGCAAGTTTAAATGGCTTTCATATCAAGAGAAAAGAGGTAACCCCTTCAAGTAGTTAAAAAATGTCCAGGGCATAAATTTCACATATGAAGCCACCCACAACAGACTTCCGTCTATGCTCTCTGCTTAAGAGCAACAATCGACATTCACGCAGCCAATGTGGTCAGGTCGATTTAGATATGTCAAAATGACCAAAATTCAGAGACATCACCATGGTTACCATATCTTGAGGGCCACTAAATACACGAGAGGGAGAGCATATGCACACTAGACTAGGGGCATGCCAGCCTCATTCAACAGAGCCATAATTTGATATACAAAAAGCAAAGACAGCACAGAAAGAACAACTAGAAAATATCCGATAGTTGACAATTAGGAGTAAACGTGGTAGTAGCGGTTACCCTCTCTAGCCAACCTCTCGCACTGCCTTTGCTAACTCTTATCACAGTGGAGATGAAGGCAGTGAGATCAATAGAAACCAGAAACCAGACTGAGTTCTAAGAGCCTAGTTTGTAGTTGCCAATTCCTGGCCCTTTTGCAGCGAATAAGAGACAATTGAGGGAATAAGGGTGGGACAAGGAGTCAAACGTGATGTAATCAGGACCAAAGGTAACATAATGTATCATCATCATCATCAAAAAATACTTTATTTGGTTGCCAAAACCATCAAAGTGTACAATAAAACATCAGAGTAGCATATTAAAATCAGTTAATATAATCATGAAAAATACATTCTTAAACGTTTGTTTCTCATTTCATTATCATCGCGTGAAACTTCGGAGAGAATAATCACAAAATAGCGCAGAATGGGAAGTTACTACATCCACTGCATACATACAAAATGATCTTTGGGAAATATAAAAGCGATTAATTAAAAATGTAGCACAGCAAATCAGAGTACAGTAAAGAATTCATAAAGTGCAGAAATATCAAGAGATCAGCAGGTCCCAAAGAGCCCAAATTGAGTCGAAAATATGACAACACAGTACGAAAATTGATAAAAGGAAGGTACCTACGAAATTTGTTAAAACCTAATTTTATAAATTTAAAAAGATCTTGACAGTCAGTGCAAGCTAGTTGTTCAAATAGGACGACTAGGTCAGAATGGTCATCACCACAGTAACATGTATTTGGGACAGGCTGCTATCGGCAGGTGTGGCCAAGAGATTCGTAATTAGGTAGGGTGGCTTAACCTTTTAGGTATGACTAATTAAAAATATAGCTAGGTCAGGAACTTCGCTCGTTTGAGCCAAATGTTTAACAGGAAGCGGCTGAAAGTGAATACAATTAGACCATAACTATCAGTTTAAAAAATTCGCTGGGCAGTTGAATAACGGATGCTCCCCAAGTACAGGGGCACTGAGCGTATCCACCTTCAGTATGATAAACAATACCCCAAACAGAAGAACAAAATGTTTTCCTCTGTTTCAGGGGCCAGATTGCAGGCTGGGCACATGTCGGAGGCCTTGCTGCTGAATGCCTTCAAGAATTAAGAATAGGTGAGCAGGAGGAGGAGCCAAGACGGCACCCAAAATGGCAGCTTAGAAGCCCGGCTCCGCCGCTCGCCCTCTCCCTCCCTGGCATCCTACAATTGATCCTGAGTCTACACCATACCCCCACGCGGCTGAGGTAGCGCGATGCCCGACCGTGCAACTCCAAGCTCGCAATCTCCTCGGATGGCCGAGAAACATCGTTGCAAAGATAGCGGCCTGTGCCAGCTGTGAGCCGGGACCTCGAGCTGTAACGTGGCCGGGGTGGAATTGAATAACAGCGGCCGCGGCCGAGTGGAGAGGACCGGTGGGGCCCCCCCTCCCCCGGAGTTCCCGGCTTGTGTGTTTTTGCTGGCAGACGCGAACGGAGGGCGGTGCAAGTGCTCGGAACCTCGCGGCACGCATCTGGCTGCTTTTCTCTACGCATGAGGTCCCGAGACCAGACGACAGTCTTGCCGCCCGCATTGGTCTTCTTCGTTGGGATGCCCGGGGTAACCTGGCCCTCAGTGAGACCGCCCGCCGGCCGCGGCTGGCGTCGGATTATGGATCTCCCCCGGGCATGGCGGGTTAGAGGTTTGTGAAGCAGTATTTCTGATGATCCTCCATAATTTCGCTCCAACCCCAACACAGACTACCTGGTGATACCGAGACCCCGGATGCCTGATACGATGTTTACTATCTTGCCTGGGCGGTCCCCAGGGGCGAGGAACATTGCAGCCGACGACGTCGGAGAAAGGGAGTACACACTGGGAGATGTCCTTTTGGCTATCCATGATTTTCATTCCTCCCTGGGCCGTATATTGTTGGCCCTCCACAACTTGCTGGTGTCTATTGTTCCTGATATTGGACCTGGGGGCACAGATGGGAGTATGGAAGGTCGGGCGCCTGTCGATGTTCAGTTATTTGTCACCATGGACTCCCCTGGGCGTAAAGTGCTGGATTTCAAGAACAGTGAGCCCGCCGACCGGATTTGCACGACCGACATTCTTTTTGGATTTCTGACAGATGTGCTCGCCACCAAACAGCAATGCCGGGTCCTTTCACTATTGGACAGTGGTTACTGGCGAAGCGATTTTGTCACTGATCGTCTGCCTCCGCTGGGCCCCTGGGTGGCTCCTAAGAGGAAGGTTTGGTCACCGAGATTGCCTGCCTGTGGAATTGCTGTGCTGGAATGTTTGTTTACTCTTGCTCGGACTGGCCAGGGATGAGCATCGCATAATTGTTTTCCGGACCTGTTGACTCTGGTGATGACGCGAGACTTTGCTCATTATTGTGATTGTGGGGGTGTGAGACGGACACATGATGATAGCTGCTTCCTTTTCGGGGAGCTTACATTCTCTCCTGGGATGCGGTGAGATGGGGGGGGGGGGGGGGAGGCAGGGGACGGGTGCAAGGGTCCTCCTCCCCTTTTTCCGTAACTAGGGTTTTCGTGGGCGGGGCGACAGGCACGCCTATAGGGGGGGGGGGGGGGGGGTGAGCCGTAGCCTTCTGCTGGTATGCAGGGTGGTGATTGGGGGATGGGGTCTTTTTTTATTTCTCTTTTGTTCTATGGCCCTTATTCTTTTTCTTTATCTTCGTTCTTTCTTTCTTTGTTTCTTCTAACCTTTGCTTGGATGGGGGGGTCCAGTCTTGTTCTTTTTGGGGCTGGGATTTTGCTATGTGCGCTTGCGTCCCTTTTATAATGCTTGTTGACCCTACGGGTAGACATCGAGTTCGCGCGTAGTGATTGTAAGCTGACATCTTCTGATTCGCATGTTTTTAAGGCAACCTTTAATTCACGCTTGTATAGAAGGCGAATATTCTATTCCGCGAATTGCTCTAAATATATTTTGCTTGATTGCATGTCCACGGATCCTTCTTCCCTTAGTACAAAATGGAATCCTCTTCTATCCTGATATTTAGTGGACACGCTTCCATGTCAATCCTGTTTTATCGATTTGCTGTGGCTCCGGCCCTGGAGATGCTGGACGGTGTTACTTTGCTCTGTAATGGTTTAGACTCTATCTAGCGGCCGGCCTGAGAGGTTGTAGGCCCATGCCTGTATTGGTCTGAAGCGATATCTCTGAGGTTTTCCGAATAAAAGAAAATAAAAAAAAGAATAGGTGAGCAACCCAATATACCCTTGCGGGCTTGGGCAGATAATCGATTGAGGAAAATGGGCCAGCAAGTCACTTTATTTGTGTTATCAATTCTCAGCAAGTTAAGGACTCTAATTGATTGAGAACCCACACTATTATGAATTGGTAGCTGAGGATAATGAATTTCTCTAATACAAGAAGATAATGTTACCACACTAACATCATAAATGAATACAATGACCAGGTATTTAGAGTCAAGAGATTAATATTTACTTAAGGACAAAAAATTAATTAATGATAAAATAGGGTACAAGAAAAATGCATTTCAGATAACAGGGAGTGTATTATACATTAGAAAGTAAGTCTAAACTGCTAACAGGTAATGACACAATGACTTCAAATCAAAAGAAAATCAATCGTGGTTGGTGAATCACGTGCAGAATTAGACACAGTTGTCGACGTTTCGGTCTTTGCGGTATTATTTCATAAGACCATCATCAGGACATGGGTTTAGTGCATTTGGGTAGTGACCCTTTAAAGCTGTGTGACATACACTACCTATTTAGGTCAGTGATGCTAGTTGAAATAAGTCAATTGGTGCCAACACTCTGTCGAATTTAGAGACAGGAGCTTCAAATGAAAGGAAGCTTTAAGTATTCTTTCGAAAAACCGAACAAAACTGGTTCAAAGGCAGCTGATGCGTTGTCACGATTTCAGAAGTCTAGAGCACGGAGCAACTGCGTTGTCCACGTCGGCAGCCGACTGCCTGGGGCTGACCGGACTCAAATCCAGTAAGCTAGTGGTTTCAACAGTGCCACATCCGAAATACGTTTTATACCTGAATCAAGGAAAGGGGGGATAAAATGAATGCTGCTCGGGACTGAGATTAGTAATCTTATAAAATTATTCTCGATTACAGCCAGTTTCTTGGAATCAGAATAACCCTAAACTTCGGCTCCAAAAAGTGCTGCACTTGGAGATATAGCAAGAAATGCCTAAAAGGATGGTGAAATTGAGCAGGAATATGTCCTCTTATGAAGTCGAAGACAGGTGTTAGCTCTATGTGCTGTTAGGAGGGAACTTTTGTTGCCTTGGGATTCCCATTTGAATTTGTCAGACAGTTCCCTCACTTCTTTCGTGCTCTTACTTCCCAAATGTCCAGATTGATCTGGGGCGGCAAGCAGCCGCGAATCAGCATGCGTACCCTTATGCTCCCTTATAACCAAGGAGGCTTTGATGTTCCGAATTTTCGGAGATATTACGACTGTGCGCAGGCTCACTTTGCTGCATACTGGCTTCACCCCCCTCCATTTATGGCCCCCCTGGCGGTAGAAGATGGCTACATGAGGTTGACGCCGCCGTCGGGCTATCTCTACGCCGAATCCAAAATCTCAGACCGCGACCCCAGCACAGTGGATTGCACTATACTCGCCTGGAGACGCCTAGCTGACACTTTAGGCACACCCTTTTTATACTCGCCTCTGATGCCGCTCGCTCACGATCCCAGACTCTGGGTGGCCTGCGAGGAAATTGGACGCAAGATGCTCACGCTCCTGGCGCTACACACATGGGGAGATCTTTACCTCCAGGGTACTTTTCGAACGTCTCCACAGTTTTTTGGCGATGAATCTCCTTCCGTTATGGGCACCTTTCTATATGTGCGCTTGCGGCAAAACGTGAAGGCAGTCACCCCTAATTTCCCAGATGAGCCTGAGACAGTGCAGCCCCTTCATTCCCTCCTCCAGACCGAGGCACCGAAACACGTTGTCTCGTTACTATATAAACACACACAGGCGGCGGGTTCCCCACCTGCGTTGCGGACGAGGCAAGACTGGGACGCCGACCTCCAGACTCCAATGACTGACGAACAATGGGCGGAGAGCTGTGCTCATGCCGTGGCAGTAACGGGCAATGCGCGCCTCCGACTCATACACTACAAATTTTTGCACAGGCTTTACTACACGCCAGCTAAACTGCATTGTTTCCGCCTCCGGGAGGATGACAGGTGTGCCCGCTGTGGGGCCGAGGGTGCGGATTTTTTCCACCTTGCGTGGTCGTGTCACGACGTGGCTGCTTATTGGGAGGAGGTATTCGCGGCCGTGTCAGACATGATCGGGGTGTCTGTGTCCCCCTGCCCGAATATAGCATTGTTGGGGCAAGCCGGCCTTACCCTGCATTATCCTGCAAGCTCACCGCAAATTCTTTGCTCTGAGCTTCCTTATAGCGAAGCGCCATGTGGCGTGTCGCTGGGGGCGGTCGCGCCCCAAAATTCAAGGACTGGCTTACGGCAATGACTACTTGGCAAGACCACTTGCATAATTACGCCGAACTCCTTCCCCACAAGTCGAGGCCTAAGGACATATGGGGCCCGTTTACAGCGTACCTCCTGCGACTCCAAGCCCTTGCGCAACCAGATGCTGACGCACCGGGAGATGGGGAGGCTTCTGGGACCACACTTCTAACATAGTACGCCGAAGCGCTGCGCTGGGGTCTGTGGGGTTGGTTGCTTTGGATGCTCTGCTGCCCACATCTCTCCCTGCTGCGCAGCGTTCTCCTCAGTCCGCCCTGGTAACGTACTACACCTCTGCCACCTTTGCTTCACCCGGAATGAGCGCTCTGCACGTTTAGATACTGCACCAGGCACTACCCTTCTATAGGCTGCTTCTACTTCCCCCCCGCCCTCTTTAAGCGATAACCTGCTGTCGGATTTGTGACCTTGATTCACCGTGAGGGAGAGACGGACAAGCCGCGTTGGCCACACTTGCTTGTCGAACCACACACTAGCGATGTTGTTGACTGTTGTTTCTTTGGGGGAGGGAGAGGGAGAAAATCAAATGGAAAATGAAAACCTCATGCACTCTCTGCTCTTTATTCGTTGTCAACTCAGCTTTTCTAGAATGCTGCCACACACAGCTCCCTATAGTTCTAAACGCGGCCGGCCCTGAGGGGTTGTAGGCGGCTTGCTGTGTCAGATGTCATACTCTTCATTAACATACTTTTTATTGGACTGCTGGGATTGCTGCCGGCCTGCAACCGCAGGATGTAGGCGTTTACAGCTGTGTACTTACTAATTGCATCAATAAAGGTTTTTACAAAAAAAAATAAAAAAAATAAAAAAAAATTGTCAGACAGTTTCACTCCCGAATAAATCAAAACAGAAAACCCTATCAAGGGGTTCGCTGGCAACCTTTGCAGTGCTACTTCTAGTTGTGCCTTGACCTAAAACCATGTGTTATGTTTTTGACACATTTAATTTAAGACCCCTTGCCGTGCAGAACTCAGGAAACTTATCGATCAGGTTTCGAAGACCCATAATGGTTTTGAGATGAAATGCGAATCATCTGCAAAAAGAAGTACAGGGTGTTTTCCCCTATCTAAGACGGGAGAATCATTCTTGCATGCCATCAGTGCCTTAACCACATTATTAACATGCAGGGTGAACAGGGTAGGGGTGGGGACGCACCCCTGGTGAAAGAATGAGTGGTAATTTTGTCCCGGCTAACCCAACAGACCTGGACGTAGTTCTTTTCATGTAATCTAGCTATGAGACTGATCAAGCTAGGGGGGGATGAATTTCTACGAGCACTCTCCAGAGATTCTCACAGGGGACAAGGTCAAATGCAGCAAGCAAGTCTACAAAGGCCACATCTAAACTTTGGTTGCTGAGCAGTGCCCATTTTCAATATATATGAGCAAACCTAAAGACTTGGTCAGAGTTAATTGCTTTCGCTCGAAAGCCTGCTGGGAGTGGGGACAGGACTAGTTCTTGATTCATCCAGTTTTGGAGTTTATGAAGCAGCAGTCTTGATAAACCTTTCTGCAAGTTGTTCATTAGGCTTATGGGCCTATAGTTGGACTGAGTGCAGGCGTTGTTGCGTGTTTATCTAGGTTCCTGATCGATACTGTGACCTTATGCCCCTATTCGGCTATAAATCCATTTATTCCCTATATTGGCATAACCGTTCAAGTGCGATTTTCTGAAAAGTCATCTCTGGCCTCACACGAACAGAGCCACATTCCAGCATAGTTCCCTCTGCCACTTCCTTTGCGACCAATCAGTGCAATGACAGAGCAGCAGTCACTATCTGATATTCCTAGATAACACTCCGAGTTCTTCAACAAGATAAAAACTTAGCAAACCTGGAAATCCCCGCTTGCTGTGTTTTGATTAGTAATGGAACTCTAATGAGCAACTGATAACTGTCACTTCCTAGTGACATCTTTAATTGACGTCTTATGTCCAGCAAACTTGCGTCAAACCCGGCACCTGTCAGGTATAAATATTACCAACGTTGCCTTAAGCAATCCCCGGTTAGGAGC
Organism: Lissotriton vulgaris; assembly: GCF_964263255.1. Classification (NCBI taxonomy): domain Eukaryota; kingdom Metazoa; phylum Chordata; class Amphibia; order Caudata; family Salamandridae; genus Lissotriton; species Lissotriton vulgaris. The sequence continues at coordinate 268,982,837 of NC_141685.1, forward strand.
TGTTGTGAGCTGCGAGCTACTGATGCTGGCTGCCTGCATGACCCTGTGTTGGTAAATCTAGCACTCTGTCGCTGCAGCCTGCTATCCAGTGGTGGTGAAGCTGCTGATACCATTATCGCTGCCAAAGTGCGAGCTATGGTGCAGTACGCTTAAGGAGCTGAACAGACGTCCCTCTGCGAAGACATCCAGCAGATTCCAGCTGCCCGCGGACGCTGTCCCCCCTCCTTCCTCGACGCGCTGAAGAGAAGCCGCTGCCTTTCTCGTGCAGAGAAATCCAGTCCCGGCGCTTCCGGTTTACCCTCGCGGGTGACTGGGATATCGAGAGAGACCCCTGAAGGAGATACCACTCCTCCATCATTCTATTCAGAGGTATGGTGTTGACTAAACCCTTAGACGAGAATTCTTGAAACAAACCTTGGCAAAACCAACTTAACTTAAAGCTACTTACTTACTCCCCTTTCACGTGTTAGGCTTCGGTCAGGCACACTGGGGTAGGCTTAGTTAGAAGCACCAGTTGAGTATGTTAGCCTAATGTATATATGACTGTATATATGTTTTATTACTTTTAAACCATTGTATGGCTAAGAAACCATATCAATGCTTTTACAGTTCTATTTCGCAATCCTTATCTTACTGTACGTACTTTTTATAATAACAATTATTGCAATTGTGGCAATACATTTCTCTTGTACGAGAAGAAAGACTGTTCAATAAATGTTAACCCTTTATTGATACACGCCCGTCTCTCTATTCTCTACATCTCGTGAAAGTAAACTGCACTAGACTGACTGAGTGAAATATATGTCTATTGTTTCACACGACCCTAGAGATCGACTCTTGATCTGAGGAGCAAAGTTGTCATGTTGCACGGTTGTTGGAAAACTGAATCCCTTCTTGTCTGTGCCAAGGAAGCTGATCACTTCCTATGCAGAGAAGAAAGTTTCCAGTGACCTCTGAGCTAGTTGGTAACACAACCCAATTAAGTTTAGCATAGTCAGTGGAGGCCTGGAATATAAGCAGTTCCACGTCGATACTACTGTTTATGTTATTCCAATGCGCAGGGCCTAGTGGGAAACTAGGAACTACACTACATGGCGCCCAACGTTTGGTAAGGCGATAAACTAACGCAAGACTTATAGAGTAACTCAGTCGTGCATATTTCACACCCCTTTCTCCCGTAAATACTCCAATAGACGTCTGGAGTGGGTGAAAGGTTAAAATCCGCCCGACCTTAGTAGGAAGAGATTCCTATGTAAAGCTCTGGTTTATTCAACGTTGAAGGATACAGTGTTCCAAAATATTGTGCACCTAATCTTTGTCTCCTTGGAGACCTACTCTGCAAAACTGCATTTATAGAATGTCAGTACAAAACAACGGCACCACTGGGGCCGCAGTAGATGCGACTCAGCAGGGTCCCGAATACACAGACCCGGATGCTATTAACATCCCGGCACACTTAAGAAAATCTATAACGTTAAAACTTATAGAAAACGGACTGACACCTCTAGGTGGTACAGTAGTCTTCGTGATAGAGGCTCACGAGTATCGGCAGGCAGAGGTATTCTATTCATGGATAAACTTTCCAGCGGTAAACGCTAGAACAAAAGAGTTTCACTATTACAAAATAGAGAAACCTCCGGAAGAGTACGCTCCTTTCGAGGAGATTGAAATTCCACTTAAATTTCAAGAGCACCTGCTCTGGTTTAATGGCGCCCTAAAACACAATGATCACATAACCAGGCTCGGTCCACTAGGTAGACCAGGAGCCACGTGGCCGGTTCTAGCCAGCTACACACCACATCCTGACATTGTAAAAATGTCTAAGGAAGAGCTGTTAGTACAGCTCAAAACACTAATTAAAATACATAGGCAATTAGTCCAATATGTAATGCGGACTGCAACAGTCCAGCCAGCTGTTAATACACCACAGCTGACCCCTCATCAGGGGAACACAAATAAAATTACACCACAGAACATACAGTCATGTCTTGGTAAAACACCCGTAAAACGGGAACAAATTCCTTTTTGGTTAGCACAGAAAATCACTCAAATAGAGGCAGTATTTCCTGATACTACCCCTATTGAGAAACACAGAATCATGACCATCTGCCTTCCTATGGGAATCGCACCACACATTGGAGGACTGTGACACTTGGGGTACAGTCTTTGCTTCCATTTACACAAAAACACACGGTGTTCCGTCTATGGCGGTAACACCAGAAGTGCTAAAACAGATTCAAAATGAATTCGGTCCAGAGCCTGCTTTAAATCTAGGTATGAAATTACTGAAAGATTTCAAGCAGTTCTCGGCTATATTATTAGCCAACATAAGAGGAGAAGCAGCATCTGTGGCGATCCGCCAGAAGTTGAAGGAAACAGATATAAAAGATCCTGTTGAGCTAGCAAAAATCATAGAAAAATGCTATGAAGAATTAGGTAGAGACAGCTTGGGTGGAAAACCAGTAAAGCCCCAACTGCTCGAAAATCCTGAAAAATTATTTATTAAAATAATTTAAACACTCCTAAAAAGAGCTGGGATGGAAATAAACAATCCACTCCCAAGGAAAAAGTTTTCCAGTCCAGAGGAAGGTCTCCTCGACGGAGGGAAAGAACTCCGACTCGAGAAAGCCAGTCTCCCCAGGGGGAGCCCTCTGAGAAAAGAGATAACCTTAGAAATAGGGATAATCTGAAAAAACCTGATAGATATCAAAGTATTGATACACGTCCCTCTCGATCTCTTCCACAGAATTCGGAAAGAAGAGGACGGTCAGACCCAGGAGAGCACACCAAGTCCAAAGACAAGGAACCTGCTCAAAATAAAAAATCTCAATTTCCTAAAAAAAAAGGTAGCCAGTATTAGAGTAATCAACCATGCCGAGAATACTGAGGACACAGTTGAACAAGCACTGGCGTTGCCAATAGGTCTCGCAGTAGGAAAGTTTGAGCTATTGGTTGTGTAAATGACAAAGCCCTTTATGTATTCTAAATGATAACAACAGTGAAAGGCATTGTTATTTGCCATTGTAATAGTTCCACCTGTCGTACTGCACGATCAATTGGCAACGTGAGTGTTGTTCGTGTGTGAGTGGCGTTGTGTGTGTGAGTGGCGTTGCGTGTGTGAGTGGCGTTGCGTGTGTGGCGTTGCGTGTGTGAGTGGCGTTGCGTGTGTGAGTGGCGTTGCGTGTGTGAGTGGCGTTGCGTGTGTGAGTGGCGTTGCGTGTGTGAGTGGCGTTGCGTGTGTGAGTGGCGTTGCGTGTGTGAGTGGCGTTGCGTGTGTGAGTGGCGTTGCGTGTGTGAGTGGCGTTGCGTGTGTGAGAGGTGTTGCCTGTGTGTGAGGCGTTGGCTGTGTGATTTGTGTTGCCTGTGTGAGTGGCGTTGCCTGTGTGAGTGGCGTTGCCTGTGTGAGTGGCGTTGCATGTGTGAGTGGCGTTGCATGTGGCAGTGGCGTTGCAGGTGTGCGTAGTTGAGTGGTGTTGCGTTGTTTAGTGGCGTTGCATGTGTGAGTGGTGTTGCATGTGTGAGTGGCGTTGCATGTGTGAGTGTTGTTGCGTAGTTGAGTGTCGTTGCGTAGTTGAGTGTCGTTGCGTAGTTGAGTGGTGTTGCGTTGTTTAGTGGCGTTGCATGTGTGAGTGGTGTTGCATGTGTGAGTGTCGTTGCGTAGTTGAGTGGCGTTGCATAGTTGAGTGGCGTTGCATAGTTGAGTGGCGTTGCGTAGTTGAGTGGCGTTGCGTAGTTGAGTGTCTTTTAGTAGATGAGTGGCGTTGCGTAGATGAGGGTGAGGTGTTGAGGGTGAGTAAGGATGAGTGAGAGTGAGGGTGAGTGAGGTGTTGAGGGTGAGTGAGGAGTTGAGGGTGAGTGAGGTGTTGAGGGTGAGTGATGGTGAGGTGTTGAGGGTGAGGTGTTGAGGGTGATTGAGGTGTTGTATGTGAGTGCGGGTGAGGAGTTGAGGTGGAGGCGTTGAGGGTGAGTGAGGGTGAGTGTGAGGTATTGTCATTGAGTGTGAGTGTGAGTGAGGGGGTGTGAGGGTGATGGGGTGTGATGGTGAGGGTGTGTGAGCGTGAGGGTGTGTGAGTCTGAGTGTGAGTTATTGTCATTGAGTGTGTGTGAGTGTGAGTGAGGGGGTGTGAGTGTGTGAGTGTGAGGGTGAGGAGTTGAGGGTGAGTGCGTGTGAGGGTGACTGTGGAGTTGAGGGTGAGTGAGGTGTTTGAGGGTGAGTGAGGATGAGTGAGGAGTGAGTGTGAGTTAGGGTGAGGGGTTGAGGGTGGGTGAGGGTGAGGGGTTGAGGGTGAGTGAGGATGAGTGAGGATGAGTGAGGGTGAGTGAGGATGAGTGAGGATGAGTGAGGGTGAGTGAGGGGTTGAGGGTGCATGCTATTTAGAAAACAAAAATATGCTATTCCCTCAAAGTTATTACTAGCAAAATACTGGTAGTACGTGTGAGTGAAAACCGCAAGTGTAGTTTGCACAAAGCTCTAAAATAGCACTGGAAACAAAGAAAACAAGTGAAAGCAAGTTACGGTACCATAAAGTGGGTTTGAACTTTCATTTAATGTTCTTCCCGAAATGTGCTCCAGGCAACACGTTAATCTCTTTGTACGCCGTGTTTGTGCTGCACATTTGGAGGCTTAACAAAAACATGCTAGTTGGGGCAGAGCAACTCCATCGCTGCCGTACCAAAATGGTTAAAGGGACTGTAAGAAGGGGCGGTGCAAGGAAAACAAACTGCGACGTGCTGAAGGAAGGAGACTGTAAATAAAAAAAATTCTAATGAAAAGAAGCGGGACAGGTATAAATTACAACAAACTGTTGTCCAGCACCACAGCATTTATATTGGAAATACTGTGCTTCTGTCAGACGGTGGTCAGAGGGCGGAAACAGCAGGGGTCCCGGACAAAAAAACAAGCGTTAAGAGCGGCCGGGAAACTGAAAGCACGGCCGGCCAGCCATGATTAATTAGGGGAGGAGAAGCCGCTGAGCGCACGCTGGGCGAAGCCCTTTGATGTGCTGGTGGCAAGAAAGTGCATCATTTTCGAAGAACTGCCGCTTTAAATATGTGACTACATAAAGGATGAAGGCGGAAAAGAAAGTTCTCTCTTTCTGACTTCGGCTCCAGGTGGCGTTAGAGTCTTACACTTGTATATGCAACTGTTAAAGTAAATGGCAGAAATAAAACAATTATCTCGCATCTATACAGAGCTGAACTTTCTAATTTGCGAAAAGTCTCCTAGAAGCCAGACGTGCCGTGTAGTACAGATACTTGGAGAGGTCGCTGCCATTGGGAGATAAGAAAAGCTGACTGTATTTATAGACTACAGTGCAGATGATAGCTAGTGCTTAGCTCAAAATAAATGTTTTATTTTTCAAAAAGATCTTTTAAAACTTAGAATGTCGGGATTTACATGGTAATTACGCATGCTTGAAGTTCAAAATGTATTACGGAAAAGTCACGATTTTTATTGTTTATTGAATCAAAAGTTCCACTTTATGCGCCGTGGCCTGAATGATAAAAGGCACGAGACGAGTCGACCTCGCAAGCGTTTTACGCTCTGTGAACTCCAGGTTATATAAAAGTTACCAGCATACACTGCGGTTTCTCAGGATAAACAAACACCAAAACTGTTGTCTGAACATCCAGACACTGTAGAACTCATGAATAAACCTCCCCTCGAAAGCCGCATATCTCAGACATACAACTATTCCAGACCTTTCCGTTAAAATGGAGGGGATTTGTTGAGACAAATATATCAGTAAACAACCTGGGAAGCCAAAACGAGCACTCGGACAGGAGAAACGCGACGTGCACCAGAAACAAACAAAAAAAAAATGAAACGCCGGATGGGGGCGGGAAAGCCTGGTGGGAGGCGTGAATGCGCGAGGGGAGGCAGGCGGATTGGGAGAGAAGCCTGATGGGGCGGGAGAGCCTGGTGGGTGGGCGTGAATGAGGGGAGGACTGGGCTGGGCTTGCATGCGGATTGGGAGAGAAGCCTGATGGGGGCGGGAGAGCCTGGTGGGTGGGCGTGAATGAGGGGAGGACTGGGCTGGGCTTGCATGCGGATTGGGAGAGAAGCCTGATGGGGGCGGGAGAACCTGGTGGGTGGGCGTGAATGAGGGGAGGACTGGGCTGGGCTTGCATGCGATGCGCGTGCATGTTGACGGGCACTGCATGAAAACCGCGGGCTGAAAGCCCTTTGGTTTGACGAGAAAATAGCCGACTTGAATTCTCCCCATTTCCCATTCCTGCGGAATGGTAAAGGCTCGACCTAAAAACGGGGAGTGGGCATTGACAATGTTGGACAGTGCAGCAGAAATCAGTATAGCGCGCAAGATCTTGATGAGTCATCTGGAGACAGTGGACACGAATGAATACATTCAGGTTGAAACTGCCGACGCCAGACTTAGCGACCCCCATAAAATATACGAAATAACATTGCGTATAGAGGGTGATAAGACTAGGAAAATTAAGGGTCTATTTTGGGATAAGCTCTCAAAAGGCTATGATATTCTGTTAGCTGAAAAAGATTGGCCCCCGGAGTTTGTCAGGGAGTGCCCTCGTGGCGAAGAGGTGATTATGCCTGCCTTCTCGAATCACATTCCGATTCACAAAAAATACACATATGCAAGGAAATGGGCAGTAGCCCAGGCACCTGCATTGTATAAAAATCATGTAGGATGGGATGAGGATTCACCTCCTCACAAAATCCAACTAAAAAGTGAACCAACTGCCCAACGGCAGTATCCCATAAAGCAAGAAGCTAAAAAACAGGTCAGGGAGATCTTAGATCAACTTGAGTACCAGGGGGTGATTGAAACATGCACCTCTCAAATGAACAATCCTTTGTTTCCTGTCTCCAAGCCAGACAATTCATATCGTCTAGTTTTGGACTACAGACACCTTAATACATGTTGCAAAACTTTTGCAGTACAAAACTCGCATAGTGCAGCCCTAATGAATAACATAGTTAGGAAAAAATATAAAACGACATTAGACATTTCTAATGGTTTCTTTTGTCAAAACATTGCACCAGAAAGCAGATATTTGACCGCTTTCTCCGCATTTGGGTCGCAGAAAAAATTCTGTCGACTCCCACAGGGGTTCAAGAACAGCCCAGGACTATTCTCAGCTAGGGTAACAGAGTTACTACAAATCTATGATGATGAAGCATTGTCTTACGTAGATGATATCTATCTCACAGATGACGACTTGGATACTCATTTGAAAAGAGTGAACACCATTATACTTGGGTTCGCAGCAGAGGGTTACAAATTCAACTTTAAAAAGTCCCGAATTGCCCATCTGACAGTACTGTTTTTAGGGTACGAATTATCAAGTGAAGGGAAAAGCCTAGCGGACAACTTCTTAGAGAAGTGCGCTGTACTCCAAGCTCCAAAAACGCTGAAGAATCTACAATCCATTCTAGGTTTTCTGAATTTCGGAAGAACTTACATCCTAAACTACGCAGAGCGGGTTAAACCTCTCTACGAACTAATTAAACCTGATTTTAAACAAATCAATTGGACTCAAAAACACACAGAAATTTTGAGATCACTGCAAACAGACATGTTAGCAAAAACAAAATTAGATACACGTGACAACACGATCGATCTTGTAATCCGAGTCATCCCAGGAAGATGCGGATTCACGTACCTAACCTCTAATGAGGGAGAAAAGGTACCAATTTCAATTAAATCTCACTTGTACACACAAGAAGAAAAAACATTCAGTCACACAGAAAGAACTGTGAACGCAGTGCAAATCGCATTAGCAAATGAACGAGAACTAGCACACGGCAAACGGATTAATATCCTTACAGCGGAATCCGCCTTCGAAGCGCTATTCAGCCCAGTAAACCTGCCTACAGTGTCACTGGATCCGAAATGGATACAGTATATAGATTCTCTAGGAGCGGAAGATGTGAAATACTATTTCACCCCGCAGTACAAAGAACTGAATGATTTAGAATATGAAGAAGAATATCCTCTGCCAATCGAAATTCTGCCTCTCCCACAGTACGCCTGTATAATCTATACAGATAGCTTTGTACAGCATTTCAACGTAGAGAGACAATCCTACGATGCAGCATGTGCGATCATTAAAGGTCGTTGGCTGTGCGGTAAATTCAGACCGAAAGTAACAAAAACTGAATCTGTAAGAAACAGTTCGGTTCAGAGAACTGAAATCAGATCTTTAAAGATGGCGCTCGAAAATGCAGAACGTGAATTCCCGACACTTATAGTGTGCGATTCTCATTTTTGCGTCAACTCTTACAACAATAAACTGCAGAGTTGGATCGAAAACGACTGCAAAGATGACACAGGTGCCACAATAAAGCATAAAATGCTCTGGAAACAGGTAGCTCTTTTACACAAAGAACTACAAAAGACTCACGTGATTCACGCACAGAGTCTTCAACGTGATGGCGTTCACGTTGCAGGGAATTCATTGGCTAATACAGCCACAGCGGAAGCAACTAAACCGGCTTCCGTAGCCACAAAAAAAGCGTACAGATAAGTACATAGACGGGGAAACCATGCTGGCAGTAAAAACGACTGTAAAAGGCGACTGTGCAGCACTACCCGTAAACTATCCACTCAATTATGCATACATAATCGATGCAAACTCCGTTCCTTTTGCTCGAATCCCTGGAGTGGGGGACAGAGTAATTCCAAACATGAACAGGAGAATATTTTTAATAGCAGACGCACACATGGGTTTGGGTCCTAGGCACAGAGAGATCAAGGAATCACTGACTGAATTACAATCAGTATTCTGGTGGCCGGGAATGAGTGTAGAACACCAAATATATGCAAACAACTGTGAGAACTGTAATAGGGATCGCAGTAGCGAACCTTGCTACCGGCTACCAATCAGAAAGAGCGTAACGCTGCCTACACCCCATCCTGCGTCCTATTAATAGTTAAGACGAAAAGCACTTAAAAAATGAGGCCTCCAGCGCTCGGCTGACGCTAGAACGGTTATAAAAGATTTGCGAGTCCATATCGGCATATACGCAATTACCACGTTCCATTCTGGCCAGGGTCCTGCTTTTAGCTCTCGAGCTTATAGGGAGGCCATGGCTAGCATGGGAATTGGGTTGCGGTATTCTTGTCCGTCATACCCCGGAAGGGAATAGTGTGATAGAAAGAAAAAACCGGGGAATAAAGCAATCTATAACAGCGAAGGTATTAGGTTCAGGCGCTGGGTGGGTCAAACATTTAATAAGTGTCCAGACTAGTCTTAACAACATGCCAAGAAATTCTCTAAAAGGTTTCAGCCCATACGAACTATTGTTCGGAATCAGAATGCGAGTTCAGGACCTCGATAGTCAGATGTCAGTGGTACAAGAAGAAACAACGCACTTTGATGTAAAGGATCGTTTGGCTGTTTTACAGGAACTGAATGAAACAAGAAAATCATTAAGCAACATAAAGTTAAAGCAACAGCCAAGTACCACTGACGAGGCACCACCCGCAACAGCCCCAGCAAGGCCTGTCTGGATTCCAAAGATTGGGGATCTAGTCAGAGAAAAGATCGCGGTTAAGAAGGAATTTGGGCCTTCTTACAGAAAAGCAGTACCTGTCTTAGCAGTCACCGGAACAAGATCAGTTGTGCTACCGCCCCTTGCTGGTAAAAAGGAGAACAGAGTCGTGTCCATCGATCTGGTAAAACCACAAGCATGTGGCCTATAATCAACAGTAGGCCCAGTGGACTCCCAAGGAACAACAGAATACCCAAACTTGCAACAATCCAAGAGGTTCAAACTGAAAGACTAATCACATTCGATCAGCCTGCAGTGCACAATGAAGGACTATGCAATAATGCCATGGAACTCGTGCCTCTTGAGACACAGATTGAAACAGTTCGTCAAGAAACTACACCAGTCTACAATAATGTGGCATCAGAAAGTGCTACCGCGAGACAGATTGAAAGAATAATCCCATCAATTGACAGAACTGCCTCTGGTTATTTCATCAACTTCGACAACTTCTCTGAAGATCAAAACGACCCCGAAGTGATGCCAGAAACAAAAAAGTATTCTAAAGAAAATACAACAGGACTCCTTCAACAAATCAAAGAACTATATCTGGATTCACCGTTGATTGAGCATTGGATTATTTCAGGGGTGTTCATACTACTACTATGCCTAATTTTAGTTTTAATTTTAGGAAAGTTCATTACAATTGAATGGACACAGCAAGTCAGAACATCAACCTAGTCCTGAAACCACACAGATCATCCCACGTGAAGAAAAGAGAACTGTCAACGGTAAATGTCACAGCAATTCCAATACCTGGTGGGGTAGTATGGGAGAAAACAGACTATGAGATCTATGGTCCGGTCGAAATCCTGAAGTATCCTCATCAACTAAAGGTTTCCTTAAGTGACTTTGTGACTCCTAGTACATTCTCTGATGATTGGGACTTTAACAGTATTAATGACATGATGTCTGATTTAGTAATGTCAGCTAGATTCACAGATCATGATTATTTACAAGGTTCATCTAGTTATGAGCAGTTATTCTGTTACACCCACTATGGGGATCATTACTTGCATAAATCTGCACAGCCTAGAAATGTTTTTATGTATAACCAATGGGAACATTGTTCTACACCACCTAAAAGCAGTTCTAAAGCATTTTTTGAGAAATTCAAATACTTCTCAGGGTTTAACACAAGTGATGCAGAAACGTTTTATTACAAACTGTTAGATAAAACAGGAATGAAAACGATGCTGACAAATTCTAAATTGATATATTCAAAAGCATTTTATGACAAAATGATGACATTTGGTTTTGATTATTGGAAAAATAATATTGAAACGAAAACAATTTGGGGTACAAAAGATTGGCAGGTGCAAGGTATTGAAGCACTGTTTAGAACCTGCATGATACCAGAACAAATGTTATTTTTAAATGACACAGTACACCAAACATCTTGTCTTGGCCTAGCTAAGAACAAAGACCTTAGAACACCGTCTATTCCAAAGCCAATACCTGAGAATACAACCACAGATATTGAGTTAGACGTGTCACAAATTCTACATTTCAACAGAACACATCCTGATTGGAAAAAATGGTTAATCTGGCCTACAGACACCAATAGCTGTCAAGATAGATTCCTGAACAAAACACAGGGTTTAAAAATGACCAGATTAGACTCAAGATACTCCCAGAGACAACATCCAGGGATTATAACAACATACAGTGTAGGGAAGCTCTGCCTTGAATGGCTAAAATCATCCACACTGGCTGAAATTAAGCAACACTTGTCTTTACTAAAAGATGGTGCTGATTTGCGCGATTTCATTCTTGGACCACGCAAACAGCGTCAAAAGCGTTTCATAGCAACCAGCATCTATGCTGCTTACAACGAGGCTTGGAAAGTAAAGCAAATTGAAACTGCTGAAAAAATACGAGAAATTGATCGTATTAATTTGGAGAAATCACTTTCTGTGGTAGACAATGGGTTAATGACTCTGTCTTCCAGAATATATTCGTTGGACAATATTGTATCCTCTGCCTTTGATGTGATAGACGGAGATTTGCTAATGTTACAACATGGCCAATCTCAATTACGCTCTATTATAGAATTAGGCTGGACGCTGCAAAATCTTCGTTCAGGCTATGTGCCTTGGCGTTTAATCAACACAACGTCATTATTTTCCAGTTTTAACCTTACTGATAAACAGATCAGTTTGGCACAGAAAGGAGCAGACTATACAATCCTGAGCATCGAAAAACTCGAGAGATTACCATTGACAATGTCAGAGAGTCCTGTCATTGAATGGATAATACACGGAATTATCACCATTCCGATAACAACTTTCCGATTTAAAAAGTGCCTTGAATACATACCTGCTGGCCAGTATGAACAATTGGGTAAAGGATATGTAAAATCCGAATGGAAATTACCATACACTCATTCTTGCTATAGTGACAGCGACAAAAATGTATTTCTTAGTGGTGATAACTGTAAACATTCACTAAGTGGTATACTTTTGTGTCAGGGTATTAATTTACACGGAGCATGTGATGGAAATTCAAACAACCTTTCATGCCACCAGCTAGTCACACCTGCAACTCAGATAGAGCCCTTCTTTATGCAACTCGCAAACGGGAGTTACATTCTTAGAACGGATCACAGATGTTGTGGCCTGACGCCAGGGAAAAGTTATCTAGTACACGTTACGTCCATGGTCAAATGTTGTATGCAAGCATTGTTCCCGAGTGGGCCTCCAGACATAGTGACTCCCATCTGGCCTCGTCTGAATCTCTATTCTATACGAATTGATACATTAAGCAAAATGAAATCTGTACTTTTACAGACAACAGTGCCTATAACGTCATCTAAAGAGACGTATGATCTTCTAGTCGCAAGGACGGCTACTGAGGTTCATGACCTTTTATCAACAAATTGCCCCGTGCATTTCGTAGAAATGTTCAGCCAACTCCTTAACATGTCTAGTGCAACAAGCATCCCAGGCATATTTAAGACAGTCTTTACGGGACTGCTAACACCCTTCCAGGCAATTTTGGGAATCTTTCCTAATTTTGTGCACTCCATTTTTGGCGGCATACCATTATTTTTGGGACTCGTCGCAGGGATTCTATTTTTGACCCTCCTGCTACGTTATGGCAAGCCTCGGCTCAGACATAGCTCCCATGGGAATGGAAGAGACAATCCTAGCAATGCGCTACCGGGACAGGATAACTAACGTCCTCGGATTGGCCAGGCTGAGAGATCTAAACATGACCTGGTTCCTTTCATTCAGACCGATATGGCAAAATTGCATTTTACCTGTGCTACGGTGTATGCTTTGCGGCGATGAATGCGCGTTGGACATCTGTCTTTCACTTCCATCAGCAGTACCAATGGACGTCGATACTTTGCTCAGTCCAATAACGGCTCACGCATTGTGTTGTCCCCAGCGGCTACCAATCCTGATGACGGCATTCGTGGAGACTCCTGTACTACAGCCAAGTGGTAACAGTGGAGCGAGTGACAAAAGCAACATCATCCAGGTACAACGTTCTGTGAGCATTGCTGGTCCTGCCTTCGATGACAGCAATCATTCTCACACCTGCCAAGTTACAGCGCTATCTAATTTGGTTGAACTATCACCTGAATTTGTAGACCAATTCTTTGAGAGCCTGTCTGATACGATGTTCTCACCCATAGAGAAACAATAACTTTTAGAAACTTTCCGACACACAGCGTTCCCATGAACTCTGAATTCGGCCTTCAGTTTTGTTCAACAAAAACTGCCAGGAGCTTTGGAAATGTATTTTCTTTGAATTGGACAATTTTTTTAATATTGACCTTTTTGGCACGAACAATTCTTTGCTTAACGTAAAAACTATTCTTAGAGAACAGAAGCTTCACACTTCTATTTCTAAACACATCTAGAGACATAACAACATAACACCAGCCTCTAGCACACATGTTATTACAATGCATTTTTATGTGATGATTTATCTCGCTTTTCTTCTGTCAGAGATACTTCATGTGTAATTCCTTTTGCAGAATCGTTCATTGATTTCATATGCAATAATTTTTGAATGATTTCTATGCTTTAAAAAAACGTACAGTACCTAAATTCCATGTATTACAAGTACGCCTATTTCGAATGCATTTATGTATTTTGGGGTGGGCAATGTTACACATGCATCTAATTGCTTAGTTTTAGTAATTTTGATGGACATTAACCCGTGGAGTGGGTGTTGCGTGTTTATCTAGGTTCCTGATCGATACTGTGACCTTATGCCCCTATTCGGCTATAAATCCATTTATTCCCTATATTGGCATAACCGTTCAAGTGCGATTTTCTGAAAAGTCATCTCTGGCCTCACACGAACAGAGCCACATTCCAGCATAGTTCCCTCTGCCACTTCCTTTGCGACCAATCAGTGCAATGACAGAGCAGCAGTCACTATCTGATATTCCTAGATAACACTCCGAGTTCTTCAACAAGATAAAAACTTAGCAAACCTGGAAATCCCCGCTTGCTATGTTTTGATTAGTAATGGAACTCTAATGAGCAACTGATAACTATCACTTCCTAGTGACATCTTTAATTGACGTCTTATGTCCAGCAAACTTGCGTCAAACCCGGCACCTGTCAGGTATAAATATTACCAACGTTGCCTTAAGCAATCCCCGGTTAGGAGCTGTTGTGAGCTGCGAGCTACTGATGCTGGCTGCCTGCATGACCCTGTGTTGGTAAATCTAGCACTCTGTCGCTGCAGCCTGCTATCCAGTGGTGGTGAAGCTGCTGATACCATTATCGCTGCCAAAGTGCGAGCTATGGTGCAGTACGCTTAAGGAGCTGAACAGACGTCCCTCTGCGAAGACATCCAGCAGATTCCAGCTGCCCGCGGACGCTGTCCCCCCTCCTTCCTCGACGCGCTGAAGAGAAGCCGCTGCCTTTCTCGTGCAGAGAAATCCAGTCCCGGCGCTTCCGGTTTACCCTCGCGGGTGACTGGGATATCGAGAGAGACCCCTGAAGGAGATACCACTCCTCCATCATTCTATTCAGAGGTATGGTGTTGACTAAACCCTTAGACGAGAATTCTTGAAACAAACCTTGGCAAAACCAACTTAACTTAAAGCTACTTACTTACTCCCCTTTCACGTGTTAGGCTTCGGTCAGGCACACTGGGGTAGGCTTAGTTAGAAGCACCAGTTGAGTATGTTAGCCTAATGTATATATGACTGTATATATGTTTTATTACTTTTAAACCATTGTATGGCTAAGAAACCATATCAATGCTTTTACAGTTCCATTTCGCAATCCTTATCTTACTGTACGTACTTTTTATAATAACAATTATTGCAATTGTGGCAATACATTTCTCTTGTACGAGAAGAAAGACTGTTCAATAAATGTTTACCCTTTATTGATACACGCCCGTCTCTCTATTCTCTACATCTCGTGAAAGTAAACTGCACTAGACTGACTGAGTGAAATATATGTCTATTGTTTCACACGACCCTAGAGATCGACTCTTGATCTGAGGAGCAAAGTTGTCATGTTGCACGGTTGTTGGAAAACTGAATCCCTTCTTGTCTGTGCCAAGGAAGCTGATCACTTCCTATGCAGAGAAGAAAGTTTCCAGTGACCTCTGAGCTAGTTGGTAACACAACCCAATTAAGTTTAGCATAGTCAGTGGAGGCCTGGAATATAAGCAGTTCCACGTCGATACTACTGTTTATGTTATTCCAATGCGCAGGGCCTAGTGGGAAACTAGGAACTACACTACAGCGTTGCCCTTCTTAAAAACTACAATTATGTCCGCCTCCCGCCAGGTGGCTGGGATTTCTCCCCCAGCAGGTATTGCGCTTCACAGGCGACCAACATGGCTATCCCAATATGTTTGGTTCAGATTTATACAAGTAACCCAGTATTTAATCTGAGCGGGGAGGATTTGCTGACTTGAGCCTATTAGTAGCAGAGAGGGAGTCTTCTAAACTAAATAAAAAGAAAGATGCCTCAGTATTCTTCCAATGGCCTGGATTCAATGCATCCTCAGCAGGGCCACTAGGTTTCATGCAGGGAGGTTAGCTATTTGAGGTTTCATGGGCATACAACACGGAGAAGTGGTCTACCAACTTCTCAGGCTCAGTATGATAGCGATGGATATTCATGATGACAATGCTCCCATGTGATATAATGTGCCAGAAGGATCTGCAGTCATTTATTTTAATAGCCTGTAACAGATGCTGTCAGTTTCATTCCTTCCAGTCACGCTTGGCTTTAGCATGTGATGTTTTATACTTCGATCATGCTTCAATGACGTCTGTGCCCTTTAACAGCCTATTTCAGCATTGTTTTGGTCCATTTGCACTCAGTATTATACTATTTGAGGTCTCTCGCATAAGTTACATGTTTATGATCATTTTTAAAAAAAATACTTTTGATATATCGGTTTATTTTTTATTAAAAAGACTTACATGAATATCTAAAATTGACACTGCAAAGACAGAAGTTTCCTCATAATCAGACAGGAAAAGCAGATATCCAATGCAGAAGGTAATTTAAGCAAAAGCCCCATTATATCAGGAGAGTCTATTTCCAGTAGTGTGTGGGAGCATGCAATATTGTTTTTTTACCAAAATCAACAGCCATCCACCCAGATTTTATTAGAGGCTTTGCCACCACCTTGTATGAGACAAAGCCATCAACAAACACTTTTTTCACCACCCACGTTTCTTGGAATAAACAAACATCATGCTTCTCTATAAAGAAGGACCATTCAGAATCAATACGTTTGGGAATAATCCCAGCTAAATTCCAAGAAAACATGCAGAGATCCTCTTGCTGGTCATGTATCAGTTGTGGTACATGTTCTTTAGCCCATACCTCATTGGGTACCATATCAGTGCAAATAAGATTGGGAGCCTCTGCAGCCATTTGTACTTCAAGGCTCATTATTACCATCGAAGAACAGTCAATCAATATCTGACAAACCAGAGAGGGGAACAAATCAATCACAAATGGGCAGCGGGGTCGGAAGAGACAGTGAAGCAAGGACGCCAACGGTAGAACTAGATGAACTTGCTGCCAATGGAGAGTGTGGGCGGTAGAAGAACCCCAGTGCGAATGCACAGACGCTGTTCCTATTATGTAAAACAGGGTTAATCCTCTGTAAGAAAGATCTCACCAAACCTGGGTTTCTAAAGGTGACCATAAAGAAGTCTCATGGTGGGGTTTGTGGGAGCAGGGCGAAGCCAATCCACTCTGCAGGCCATTATGATGTTGGCCACTAGGTCTGTTGACCAGTCTGAAGCTGCCCCAGTCCTCTAAGGCGCCTTCATCCAGGGGGGAAACACCCACCAGGATGATGACATACAGTGTGCAGTCAGGGGGAGATGTAAATGCTTAGGTTGGGCCCCGTATGAAAAAACTTTAATCCCGGTGCGGTGTTCAGGATCAGAATGTGGGAAGACAGCCTGCCCCCTAGAATGAGCTCTGCTAGCACGGCACATGTTGGCAGTAGGAGCTGGGGGGCCTGGCTCAAACTCTGGCCTTGATGGCATTGGCAGATTCCTTGAAGAGAAGGATGTTGGCCCAGGAGCAGGTATTGGCAACTCAGGATTCAGCTTAGAGGGAGAGGTGTTGATTTTAAACAACTCAGCATTAGTGGACACCAGGCGATTGTAAATAGGTTCCAGTTTGCTCACCACAGCTTCAATAAGGCTATTGCACAGGTCTCCAACGAACTCCAAAAGTGATTCCTTCAGTGAATCCTTAAGCCTAGCATCCAAAATCCTCCCTTCAGTAGCACCTACAAGCTGTTTCTTAGGCCTGGGAGGAGGCTCAGGCTTCTTCCTTTTCACCATGGGATCCCGAGCTGCTCCACTACAGGGCTGCAACTGGAACTGGAAGCTACCAGCACCCTCTATCAGCTCTGCACTTGAAATGAGCACTGATAGAGTAGTAGCACACGGTGTTATTAGCAATAGAGAGACGCAAAGTAAAGTCCGGAGTAGTGATTAATTTGAGCTGGTGATTTCCAGTGCTCAGCATTTAATTGTCAACACCGGTGCTTGTTACAGTGTCACAAGGTGGCGCTGTTTGGCGAATTTAGAGATGACAACAACAGTTAATTAATATTTAAATATACCTTCAAAAGTACTATTACCTGTCGTCCAATCATTCTTATAGCTTTGGGGGCCTGAAATAGTCTGGACTGTGACACCTGTAGGAGTGCAATGGTTAGTAGTGGTGTTGTCACCATCATTGGCAGCATAGCAAGGGCCTTGCGCGGTGAAAGCTGCAGTGGCCTCCTGACACGAGCCCTGGCATTTAAAAAAACAAAACTATTTTCCTACAAATTAAGCACTGGTACAGAGGCAAGTAAGGCGAAACGCAAACGCAAGCATCGAAGACAGTGGGGGAGGGGGCAAATGGAGCAACAGACAGTGCTCCACCAGTTCAATTTCTTTGCCAATTATACTGCTGGTTCTCAGTAGAAATCCCTCAACGGTGTCTGCAGAGTTGTTTTAGGACCGCCCCCGGAAACTTCAATTTTCCAACTGGAACAACGCTGGCGGACAAACAGCAGGAATAAAAGTACAATGATCACATACCAGCCTTGAGCCAGATGAAAGAGACGTGGCCCAGCCCAGCCTCTTCCGGGTTGTGATTGGCGCAGTTGGGCCCGTCCTGGCCAGGCACGGAAGCAACATATTTATAGTGTCTGACTGGCTCAGCGATGAACTCCTGCCTCGTGTGTCCCCTCAAACAGCGCGGGAGGGAAGCAGTTTATTTATAGCACCCTACTTGTGAAGCGATCAGCTCCCACCTCCTGCATCCCCTCAGACTATCTGGGGTTTGTAGCCCTGTCCAAAAATGGTGACACCAGCCCCGATAAGGCAGATGGATCTTCTGCTACCCATGGAATTATGGTGACTCGAAGTTCAAGCCTAACTGTTAACACTATTGATTCAGAAGAAAAGTTTTATGTTGTGATAGCTTCAGAATAAAGAAATAGATATAGAGTTATACTTACTGGGAGAGGTGTACAGGAATCGTTGCACTGGAGGATAATGAAAATAAGGGATGAGAAAGAACAGCATTCCTTTACAGATCAAATATGTTTTTATTTTTGCACTGGTATGGCTGTGGCCTAACCTGTACCGTTCATTGCCCGACCTATTTGGGCAAAACAAACCTTAAAATCTGAAGAAAAGAAAAAGATGTAGACACAGGACCAAGCCAGGTACATTTTAGTATAAAGATAAATACAAAAAAAAAAGATCACTGCTATTAATCTTCAGGCCTTTAGGTGCTCAGGGATTGGATGTCGCTCCCAAGGCAGATTGCTGGGATGGAAAAGTCCAATGCATGGTGACAGACATGTATTCCTGCTCTGAGTGCCGCTGGCTCATTAAGATCTGAACTCCTTGACCTGAATTTTGATCATGGGTAAACGCAGATCATGTATGTGACCATAACCAAGGCCTGTCTCAAGGTAGACCGGGAGAGGTGCACCAGGCTCTACCCTAGATAATGGTAGAAGGCTACTACCTTTACTAGGAGTTAAGTGACACAAGCACAGTGGAGGAGCATAAACATTTTGTGCTTAGTAGTCATCAGTAGTGCGAACAGGCCATTTTACCTGTATGCCTGAAGTAGTTCTTACTGGCCCACGCATGTAATGCTTAATTGCTGTATACTTAACTCTCTCTTGGCCTATATGGTGATTGAGTGTAGTGCAGAACTGCACATGATACTTCTGTGTGCATGCTGGAATGCATGTGTGCCTGTGCAGGGTAGATAAAATGGAGGCACGTGGGTTCTATTTTGGGAAGCCCATGGGACCTTGGAAGGCTAGTGGAGGTGAGGATTGGAACGCCTAGATAGGAGATGCGCACTACTGACATTCCTAAGGGCTGCGGTGGGAACACATCCTGGAGGAAGGGAGCAGAGCATCCTCTGTGCACATCAATGGTCTCTTCGATTCCAAGAAACATTACTGGTTAATAGAGCCTGGGATTCTGCCTGAACTGAAAAGGTTGGCCCTCTAAGACCAAGGAATTATGTAACCAGGGACGGCTTATGCGTTTGTGAGGGATATTTCATTGGAGGCTACCTGTCAGGTGTGATCCCAGGTTACTAACTTGGTCTGTGTAGTGGGTCAATCACTACTGGAGTCACTTCTACTGTGGCAGATTGACCCTTCAACAAGGACAGGACAGGGAAGAGGGCATTTTAAAGAGGTTGACGCCCACATCAGGAACATCAAAGAAGCGGACACTAAATGACATCTGTACCTGGAGCTGAACTATAAAGTTTGGAGCATGAGATCCACACGTTGGTCAAAAGCACTGTTTACCAATTGGGCTCAACTAGAGAAAAGACCACCAAGACTTCTAGCTGCTGGAACTGGGACTATGGCCCAAGGTCTGCTAGTCTCCCTGCTGGACATCACCCAGGAAATTCAGACCACGTGCTCGGAGTCTGAAGCACCAGCCTTTGCCTGCCAAGACTAACAGGCCCTGTAAGGAGGAGGAGAGCTTCAAAAGAGAGAGAGGCCAAGTGGGGATCCTGGCAAGAGGATTCCGGTGAGGGAAATGTGAGATGCCCGGTCTTGTTGGTTCTGCTACAGGAGTACAGCTGCCCACATAATATTGAAAAGTTGGCTATGCCCATATGGCAGGAAAGTACCACAGTGAAATTAGGGCTGTTGCCCTTGTGTGCTAATGCAGTCTGCAGCCTCCATGTGCCAGGAACAGGCAACAGTGAGGTCAGGATCATTGCCTTGAATCACTGCACCAAGGCTGCAGAGAAGACTACTTACCGATCGCCGCTAGAGTTGAGTAAAAGGGGGTCCCATATGGACGCAGGCAGTCTGAAGACTCGGGAGGCCCTTAAGCATCAACAAGGAAAGACCGCAAGAGGACACAGAACCTCTGCAATGGGGGCCCACAGCCCTCAGAGACGCCCCCCCAGTACTCCCGTACTTGCCAGCTGCCATTTGAGTCGAGACTGCTGACTTGTATCAACATAGCAAAAATGCTGCTAAAGGAAACTCTTAAGATCAAACTTAGACTTTGTTGTGCGGGTACTAGTGTGGGCCACATCTGTGAGTTGCCTCCATAAGTGAATGGGAATAACCAGCCCCTACAGAAGAAGAGGGACTCAGGGATGCCACCCAAGACGATGTTAGCTAACAGAACGTAAGAGAATGTGATTATTTACTTTGCGGTCTCCATGCTTTGTGTACTTCTATTAAATACTACTTTTTTATATGAAAGACAGCATTTAAATGGACAGTTAGCTTACTGCAGTTGTAGTGCGTACTTCGAGTCTTGACCCAGTGTATGTCTTTCACCTACTTCTCCCTTAAAGGTCCTTTGACTGCTCAACCGTACTGACACTAGGAGTCAAGAGCTGAAAGAGGTTGTACTTGGCCTAGTTACCCAGAACTCATAGTAGGTCAGACATCGGGACAGCAGGAGTAAAAGGGCCCCACTTTCCGCGTGACCCTCTGAAAGGGTTCTGACCGATACAAACACTTACCATATGGACGATTCTGCCAGGTGTCACCCATGACTGACACTTCCCTAGTTTTCTAGTACTCCACTATTCTAATTGCAACATTCATTGTATCCACATGCTAAAGATGGCAGATTGATAGGAAATTGTTGTATTGGGCATCCAAATGCATATCAGGCTGTGTCGGAAGGATGTCAGGAGAATGGAAAATGTACTCATCTAGGGATAGCTTGCAAGATCTCCAGTGGGATAATGGAATCAGTGGATAGTTTTACTTGAGGCCTTACTGGAGGATGCAGAGCCTCTGTATTAGCCTTGCACTGTTTAAAAGAGGCTGCTCTAGTCAGGAGTAAATTTACAACCTTTTGCAACGTGGGAGAATTTAGAGAGGATTTGGTGAATAACCTTAAAAAATGAAAGTTTATAGGTGTGTAAAGACTCACAAGGCAGTCCATCCCTGAAACAACAGCTCCTGCCTACTTGGAGCCCGTGTGTAGATTTCCAGGAAGTTAGCACAACCGTATCCTATACAGAATCCAGGGCTCAAAAATAAAAATGTTAATAGACCTGCAGGTCTAGTAAACTGAATTATCTACCCAATATAACTGTAATGTACTTGACCAATCAACTAGTCTCAAATTGTGCGATCCTAGGCAAATTTTTTGTCTTATGGAGTTGCCTTTTTCTTCATTATCACATCAGACAGCACCTTCAAATTTGCAAGTTCACTATTTCTGCTGTACAAAAAAAAAAAACCTTTCTTTACTAGACTAAACGCTTGCTCCATGTATAAGAAGGTTCGAGCCCACCGGGGAACATAGCAGGAATCATGAAAATCACCAAGGACAAGTCTTTTCGGGACTATATATATATATCCAACAGAGACATTGTGTGCCTTCAGGAGACCTGGACGATTAATACCACACCACTTGCAGACTATTATGAATTTCATGTTGCAGCCCCCAAACAGAATTTATTCACACCACCATCTGGAGGACTCTCCTTTTTTTCTATAAAAGCAAGTCCAAAAAATTGCTGTCGCTGAAATATCCATCAAATCACCCGCTACCCGCTATCCAAGCTCTGAAGCTCAACTTTAAACCTCTGCGTCTGTTTCTAATTAATTGCTACTTCAATCCCACACAGACTCAGAAGAAAGACACCATGAAACCCCTATTAAGAACGCTTGATGACCTACTGACTCATCAGACAATCATAGTTGGGGGATTTCAACACGAGGGACCTTGATAAGACACTTGGTCTCTCCAGGCATGCAGGTGGGGCAGCACCTCTACATGCTTTTCTTCACAATCATAAGCTATGCTCGACTCATTCACTAAAGGGAGCCTGTTCACCCTGTTGGCGCCCGAACCCTACCTACAGGAATGCATCCACATTCGACTATATTTTATTCAGAGACATGATTGTAGCTAGGCTTGAAGAATTTGAAATTGACACGGGCGAAAGCAATCACAGGCCACTGTGCGCCATCCTGCAACTAGCCACCTCCATAGCAATATCATTGCCTGGGATCAGGAAAAACAGAAAAGCGGCACACGGTTCTCGAAAGAATCAAATGGTCAGCTAACCAAGTAGAGAAACGGTCAGCCTGGGTGGCAAAGAGAAATCTTGGTTCCAAGAATCTATTCCAACCACATTAATGGATGAATGGGAAGCTCTTGTCGCAGACCTTTAACAGGCACTTGGGAATGCCTGACGCAAACCATTGAGTAACGGCACCACATATTCCCTGTTGTCCAAAGGATCAAGTCAATTGCAAAAGTGTTCTTCGCTGGGCCTTGGACGCGAAGAAAAGAGGCCACAAACAAACTGACGGTCGCTCCATTACTGCTCTCAGGTTAGCCTATAAAAAGAAAGTAGAGGAGCTTAATAGAGTGCATATCAAAACAGAGTGGCTCAAAGTCTTCTCTCTATTGAAGGAGAAGAACCACTCCTATCTGTGGAGGCATATAAACTAGCTAGACAACCCAGAAATGACAAACGAGAATGGGGTTTCCGAAAAGTTAATCGGGACTAGACTCTGGCACCCCTCACAGCATTCTAATCCTCAAAGGTGCAGTAACTGCGAAAATTAACAAAGTGAGGAACGACGGGTCACCGTCCCTGTATTTAAATCAGCACAAGATTTCTGGGTGCCAATATTAACCCATCTTTTTAATTATGTCTTTTCCATCACAACAACGCTGGGTTCCTGGCGAGCCTCAATACTTTTCCATCCACAAAAAAGGCATTCGCTTAGATCTGCCAAACCATTTACTGGTTGCCCTGCTTGGCCTAGAAGCAGCCAAGGCATACACCCAAGTCCTCTTTAAGGAGTTAGAATCATGGGTAAAGAAACAAGCATTTGCAATGCAATAGGTCTCGCATTAATTAAGTTTGAGCTATTGGCATTGCTAAATATTGCAACACCAATTGCAACAAAAGTCTATAAATTGTAGGCCAAAAAAATGTGTATTTATTTTTGTTTGCAATGGTGTCATGCTGCGCTTTAGGTGAATATGTTTAAAAGTGAAGTGCGCCATACAGCGATTGCTACAATAGTTAATTGTGGATGCATTAACAATTGATGTGTGCACTGATGGCTAGTGGTGTGTGTGCCTGTATAAATTGTGCAATGATGGCTGGTGATGTGTGTGCCTGGTGGAAATGTTCACTGCCGGCTGGTGGGTTGTGTGCCTGGTGAAAGCTTGCACTGACAGCTGGTGGTGTGTGTGCCTGGTGAAAGCTTGCACTGATGGCTGGTGGTGTGTGCCTGGTGAAAAGGTGCACTGACGGCGGGTGGTGTGTGGGTGCCTGGTGAAAGCGTGCACTGGCGGCTGGTGGTGTGTGGGTGCCTGGTGAAAGCGTGCACCGACGTCTGGTGGTGTGTTCCTGGTGGAAGCGTGCACTGATGGCTAGTGGTGTTTGTGCCCGGTGAAATCGTGCACTGATGGCTGGTGGTGTGTGTATGTGCCTGGTGAAAGCGTGCGTTGACGACTGATGGTGTCTGTGCCTGGTGAAAGTGTGCACTGACGGTGTGGTTGTGTGTGCCTGGTGAAAGCGCGCACCAACGCTGGTGGTGTTTGTGCCTAATGAAAGTGTGCACAGACGACTGATGGTGTCTGTGTCTGGTGAAAACATGCACTGACGGCTGGTGGTGTGTGTTCGCCTGGTGAAAGCGTGCAGCGACGGCTAATGGTGTGTGCCTGGTGGAAGCGTGCACTGACAGCTGGTGTTGTGTGTGTGCCTGGTGGAAGCGTGCACGGACGGCTGGTGTTGTTTGTGCCGGGTGAAAGCTTGCACTGATGGCTGGTGGTGTTTGTGCCCTGTGAAAGGGTGCACTGACGACTGATGGTGTCTGTGCCTGGTGAAAGTGTGCACTGACGGTGTGGTTGTGTCTGTGGTTGTATGTGTGGTTGTCTGTGTGACAGGGATCCACTGTGATGCTTAAATACGGTGAAAGTGTGCACTGACGGCTGGTAGTGTTTGTGCCCGGTGAAAGCGTGCACTGACAACTGATGGTGCCTGTGCCTGGTGAAAGTGTGCACTGACGGCTGGTGGTGTGTGCCTGGTGAAAGCGTGCACTGACGGCTGATGGTGTGTGTGTGTGTGCCTGGTGGAAGCGTGCACTGGTGGTGTGGTTGTGTGTGCCTGGTGAAAGCGTGCACTGACGGCTGGTGGTGTTTGTGCCAAGTGAAAGCGTGCACTGACGACTGATGGTGTCTGTGCCAAGTGAAAGTGTGCACTGATGGCTGGTGGTGTGTGCCTGGTGAAAGCGTGCACTGACGGCTGGTGGTGTGTGTGTGTGTGTGCCTGGTGAAAGCGTGTACTGATGTTTGGTGGTGTGTGCCTGGTGGAAGCGTGCACTGACGGCTGGTGTTTGTGCCCAGTGAAAGCTGCCATTACTACCACAGCGCTCATGTGTCGAGATGCAGCAGTAGGAACAATAAGTAAACCAGGCTCCCAGAGCAACATTTACTTCTGTGATTTTCAGCGCTTGTCGCTTATATAGCTAGTTTAGCCCTTAACCCCTTAGCTGTGGAGGCTATTCCGCCGCAGTGCTAAGGGGGAGGGGGGGCCGCACGGCGCTCCCGTGCTCGTGACGGAACCGCTCCGTCACGAGCCTTGGGTGGTCTGTGCTTGTGACGGAACAGTTCCGTCATGGCCCCGCCCGCCTAATAGAACTCTAAGCGCAGGCGCGGCGAGCGGTCCGTGACGGAACCGTTCCATCACCAACACAGCCCACCCAAGGCTCGTGACGGAACGGTTCCGTCACGAGCACACAAGAGGTTAAGCAAGAACTAATGGTCTGATAAGCGGATGGTACGAGGCAACTGCGTAATGTCTCTAGGGGTAGAATAAGCATAATGACCCTTGGTTACTCTAGAAAAATTTGATAAGATATGTCCAGGACACTGTCCCTCAAGAAAGGATAGTGTTTAACTGAGAAGGTCGGATGTACTGAGCATAACTGGAGCCCGGAATGACAACAAGAGGGAAATGTGTACCGCCAGCAGTGGGCCATCAAAGGCTACTTTTGCATACCTAGCAACAATAGACCTACATTATTATCTTTTTTGCAGCTGGCCACCCTAGCACTTGCTCCTCCTAAAATGCATGGAGATAAACGTTTTAATTGTGATCAATCACGAAAATGAATGTAATGTCAAAGTCAGGACTCCACCACCTTGGGACATGATCTGGGGTGTGGAAGGGGGTGAGTAACTGATCCCGGGCACCACGTCAAATTTCAGAAAGGTCACACGCGGGCCAGAACAGAGGCCAGATGCTCTCTACTATGTGAAATAAATGGAATGCAGTGTTTTTTTGCAAATGAGGAATAATGTCAGATTCCAGCTGGAGACACTTTTGTGTTCACCAACTGTCACGAAGGAGGAAGGGGGGCGAAGGTGTGGGGGTGGAGAGCGGGGGGAATGGGGGGGGTCGAGCTGTTGAGGGGTGGATAGATGCGAGTGGGGTAGAATTGTCCCGTTGCCATGGTCTCCAGGCTCAGATATATTATTTTGAACGTTAGACTATATGGTCATCTCTACCAACATTTACTTTGAAGAAATTAATTGATACTTGCTGTGGGTACGGTGGAAGTGAGCCTGGAACGAGCAGACATGTTTGCTTGCTTGCAAAGCTTTTTCTTCAATTCAGAACTCCAAGATGTTACAGAATAATGGATTAAATTTGGTTCTAAAACGTCTTCTCTGGCAATTTGCATGTTTCCAAAGGACACTTATTTAGGGTGGATAAAATACGGGGCATTTAACAGACAGGCAACCAGTGCAGAAGAGAACTTCACCAACACAATGCAGCCTGAAATCATACTAAATACTTTAAAAAACGTTGTTCCAATCTTGCGGCATGTTTTGAGAAAATTATGTTTTCAGTCCCAATCTGAGAGGTTTCATCTCACGTGTGTCTTCTCGAACTGGAAACAATGCTTTATAACAGAAAACCCTAAACTAGAACCATGGAGTCCAGATAATATGAAAAGACGTAGCAACCCTAAAGTGAAGCAGTTCAAAGTGATGCGTCCTGATAAAAGATACCAAAAAGGGAGGCATGCTTGAACCAGTAAAGTAATCGCTGAAGAGCCTAGTTACTCTGATTACAGCATTAAACAAACAGAGGAACAGGGTAAGATGCTTGTGAAGTGAAGTCTACTCCCTGGTGTATTCTCATCTGAGTTTTTCATTCCTCATCCTAAGTGGCTAAGTACCAAATACTAGACACATTTTAAAAATATATGCATTGTGAGAAAAAGTGGTTGCTTTAATCAAGGTTGCTATTAAAAGTTTATTATCAAAATGGTTACCATTCCAAAGTAAAATTAAAGGAGTGTAAACGTTTTAAACTCAATGTAATTTTTGCATTATGAAAAATCAAGCGAGAACATAGCATTTCACCATTCAATTGCAAGAGATGGTATTAAAATGTTTTGTTATGTGCCGATCAGAGCACACGTGCTCATCTACTGGACAATAACATGTAACGTTAAAAACACACACACTTAAGTAGCCGGTTCTCAGCAAATGATTTGTAGTATATTTCGAAAGTCAAAGATATTAGTCCAGCGATGAAATAGAGGCATTTGCCCCAAGATGACCCAATGTTTTGACTGAGTGAGACTTGCTCACTACTGCAGAGTGTTTTTAAATAATTACCTAATTACGCAGCTTCGCAGAGACTGCAATGTAATCGTCTGTTATTTCAGAACACAAGGGCCAAGGAATCAAATTAAAGCATGTTAACATTTTACCTTATTTCGCCATACTTCTTGGCTACTAAATACGGCTCAGTTGAGCAAGAAAATGGTCAGTCTTTTAGACAATCCAAACTAAATATGCATGAGATTTATTTACATAAGCATGAGATGCATTTACATGCTCCCGATTTAAAATGGCAAATATCTGCATATTCATTGGGTAGCCTCAAAAGCAGGCTAGATTCTTTTAAGAAGATGCAGCTAGAGACACCAGCCATATGCCTTCGCTTAGCAGATGGAGTGCATTATTGGCCCATCCTAACCACACCCGAACAAAAGTGGTGTAAAACTAGCGCAAGCAACTACTTCAGGAAAGTGAAATATTTTATTAAGAATTTATTAGGTTTTCCAAAAATGTATATTTTTACGAGGTAGTCGTGCTAAGTAAACCCACTACCCAATAGCTCTATCGGAAACGAAATTTTTAAAAACAAGTACCTGGAAATCGCTCGAGTTCCTGGCAAGCCACCGGCCCGACTGGCGCGAAATCCGGAAGTCCGGCAGCGTCATGCTTGCTGTGGGGCGGGACTTCCGCCATAAGCTTGTGCACGAAGTGACTCGCCGAGATGGAAGTGGTGACGCCGGGCTCCCATGCCGGAGGGGGAGCCCGGCGGTGGCAGCAGAAAAGTGGTGACTGAGGCTGTGGATACAAGTGCGGGGCTCCCATCAGTGAGGGAAGCCCCGTGTGTGCCACGTCAATGGAGGCGGAGGAGATGACACCCGGTGAGTGAGACTTGGTGCCTTGGGGGCTCGTGCACAGGCTCGGGCGGCTGGTGCGTGTGTGCGCGGCCATGGCGGCTGGTGCGTGTGTGTGCAGCTGGTGCGTGTGTGCGTGGCTGGGGGCGGCTGGTGCATGTGTGAGCTGGTGCGTGTGTGCGCGGCTGGTGCGTGTGTGAGCTGGTGCGTGTGCGCGCGGCTGGTGCCTGCTGGTGCGTCTGTGCGCGGCTAGTGCATGTGGTGGCGGCTGGTGCGTGTGCACGGACCAGAATCTGCGCGTTCACGGACCTGAATCGCCGCTCGTGACCCTGTCTGTGTCCGTTGACAAGCAACTTGGCAGCAAAAGGTCTCGAACGAGACCTAAAAAAGGAATAAAAGTCACCCCTGAGCAGCCGCACCGCCACAAGCCTCAAGACAACAGACAGCGGGAAGGGCGGGAACAAAGGGAAAAGGGATGCGGACAACAGTAAAGGGGGTGGGAAGATTGTCAACACGGCCAACGGGAGGGGTCGGGGAAGCAAGACAACAGACATCGGGAGGGGGGCGGGAACAAAGGGAACGGTGACATGGACAACAGGAAAGGGGGCGGGAAGATGGACAACACGGCCAACGGGAGGGGGGCGGGAACAGGAAACTAAAAAGCCAACACTTCCAAACTCGGCAGCTAGTGGTGAAGAGCGGTGGAAAATAAACAAGAAAGTAGTCCCTAAATGAATAGATAATGCTGAGCAGTGGAAGGAAACTGTAGTTGGTCGGTGCTGCTTCCTGCAAAATGGAAGCTAAAGGGAAGTGACGTTTCAGACCACCAGCCAATGAATGAGCTCCATAAAAAGAGCAATGCAAGATTTAACCAATGGGAAGTTAAAAAACAAATATACACGCAATGGGTGGAGTTTCACCACTAATACTAACTACTTGATGCCTTGTAGAGGCAGCACATGCGCTGCCTATGCTAGACCTAAAAACTGGGATATTTTGCTCTTTGTGCCACACCTCTGACTCTGCCCACTGACGCCAATCTAAGCGTTACTCCAGCCCTCTGATTCTCTGCCCACAGTTCCCCTACATTTTCCCCTCACTTCGACCACTGGAAGCACAGCTGTAGAGGTGATAATAACGACCCGGGCCACCTGCAGTGACTGCCTATAGGAGCAGGGAAACGGACACAGACCAGCAGTAGACCGACCCAAACACCTTTGGGAACGAGGCCGAATGTCAGGAGAAATCCAATCATTCAGAAAAGGGCCGCGTGGAACTGAACCGCAAAAGTGCACTCAGCGACAGGTCTGCCCCTTCAAATAAATGTCTGGTATTGGCTGCATGCACACGTTTCCGCAAAGGCAGTGTTTTCCAAACACACAATCTAAAGTTGTCCTTCCTAACACACACAAGCTAAGGGGCTAGAATAGTGCAGGCATAGCAGCTCGGCGTGCGAATCATCATTTCATAAAGCAAAAAAAATACTACCTTCTTTATAAGGCTGTGAGGTGTTTAAACTCCGTTCGCACAGACGGATTCTCCGAGGAATACACTGGTACTCATGAAAATGCAGAAAAACTAAATCCAGAACACCCTTGCTTAATGCTTATGCTTTTATTATTTTCCATTTTGTGCTGTTTACTGGAGCTCAGTTGTGGACATTTCGAGTAGTTTGTGACATAGCTGAACAGTACCTCGCAAAAGATAAGGCAGCATGCATTTAAATACCCGAAAACAAAGCAGCACAGCATAGGGCCTGCAGGCAATGACTTGCGCTCCTGTTTACAGGTTGACAATGTATTGGTTTCGAGTATCTTTGGAGGAGTCCTATTTAAACATAATGAATTAAATGATATATAAAGACTGTCAAAATGAAACCAGCGAGAGGAATGAATGGGCATGGTGCAACTACTGGATGACGTAGGGGTCTGGAGCGCTGCGAATCGATACTGCTCAGCAAACATGCTGCATGCTGGTTTATTTTGAGGGCTCGACACAGACAAAACACACTCCCAAACAAACACAGATACATACACACATAACCTCCTCTAGCCTCGGATCGGGAGGAAGGCTCGGCTAGTTACCGGCTCGAGAGCCTCGGGGTCCTCCAGCTGAGCTAGAGCCAGGCATCGGCTCGAACTTGCAGTTGCTCGCCTAAAGCACGCACTTGTAATATCCTGAAAGCCGAAGATAAACGAATGCCGGAACTAGCCACTAGATGGCAGAGCATTCCTATAATAGAAAAGCTTAAACCCTTCAACCTTCATCGGTGAATTACTAATGACTTTATTTACGTCTTGAAGTGAACTCAAGTAAAATCAGAGAGGCATGGCAGCAAAAGAGACAAGCCGTGAGCGTGCACATCCCGAACTTCCGGGTTCGGGATGTGCACGCTCACGGCTGTCGTGGCGCAGGACTTCCTGGGACTTCCGTCTACTGCGAGAGGAGCGGTGGCAGCAGAAGTCAGGAGTGGCGGCTGATGCGGTAAGTGGGGCGGCGGGGAGGGGAAGTGTGTGTGCGTGCGTGCGTGCGTGCGTGCGTGCGTGTGTGTGCACGCGCGCGATTGAAAGGCTGACTGGCTGTGCACAGTTGGAGCAAGAGATGTGCACGGCTGGGGGGGCGGGGCCAGGGGGGCGCGTCCACGAGGTGTAATCGGCGCTCGTGGCCAGATCTAGGTCGCTTGACAAGGAACTCGGTAACAATAGGTCTAGCGAGACCTAAAAAGGAATTCTCCCGTTTTATCAGTCAGGATTCAGAGTAGATTTCAACAATGGACAATATCACAGAGTTGGCATATTTATCTACTCAAGCGGTCCAGAGGAAGCATCCGCCCTTGTTCTGCTGCTTTATAGACTACGCAAACACAACAGGTGATGGACCGAATGTGGATCAATGTCACACACTCAACCCAGTCCAAAGATCTGGGCCCAAATCCATCTTTTTTTTGCACTCCACACCACCCTGGGTTAGACAATGGCGATATGCAAATCAGCTCTGACCCTGTGCCCCATGGGAACAGTCCAGTCCGAACTACAAAAGCCATGTCCTTCCCAGAACGGAATCAAGCATCCGAGGACCGGACCGGTTTCGAGGTAACACCTCTCATCAGCCCGGCTAGCTTGACTCCAGTGGTGTGGAGTGCCTGGGACCCACGTCTGGGCATCCCCAGCGCACTAGGGCGGAATAGCAAACACAACAGGTGATGGACCGAATGTGGATCAATGTCACACACTCAACCCAGTCCAAAGATCTGGGCCCAAATCCATCGTTATTTTGCACTCCACACCACCCTGGGTTAGACAATGGCGATATGCAAATCAGCTCTGACCCTGTGCCCCATGGGAACAGTCCAGTCCGAACTACAAAAGCCATGTCCTTCCCAGAACGGAATCAAGCATCCGAGAACCGGACCGGTTTCGAGGTAACACCTCTCATCAGCCCGGCTAGCTTGACTCCAGTGGTGTGGAGTGCCTGGGACCCACGTCTGGGCATCCCCAGCGCACTAGGGCGGAATATGCAAACACAACAGGTGATGGACCGAATGTGGATCAATGTCACACACTCAACCCAGTCCAAAGATCTGGGCCCAAATCCATCGTTATTTTGCACTCCACACCACCCTGGGTTAGACAATGGCGATATGCAAATCAGCTCTGACCCTGTGCCCCATGGGAACAGTCCAGTCCGAACTACAAAAGCCATGACCTTCCCAGAACGGAATCAAGCATCCGAGGACCGGACCGGTTTCGAGGTAACACCTCTCATCAGCCCGGCTAGCTTGACTCCAGTGGTGTGGAGTGCCTGGGACCCACGTCTGGGCATCCCCAGCGCACTAGGGCGGAATATGCAAACACAACAGGTGATCGACCGAATGTGGATCAATGTCACACACTCAACCCAGTCCAAAGATCTGGGCCCAAATCCATCGTTATTTTGCACTCCACACCACCCTGGGTTAGACAATGGCGATATGCAAATCAGCTCTGACCCTGTGCCCCATGGGAACAGTCCAGTCCGAACTACAAAAGCCATGTCCATCCCAGAACGGAATCAAGCATCCGAGGACCGGACCGGTTTCGAGGTAACACCTCTCATCAGCCCGGCTAGCTTGACTCCAGTGGTGTGGAGTGCCTGGGACCCACGTCTGGGCATCCCCAGCGCACTAGGGCGGAATATGCAAACACAACAGGTGATGGACCGAATGTGGATCAATGTCACACACTCAACCCAGTCCAAAGATCTGGGCCCAAATCCATCGTTATTTTGCACTCCACACCACCCTGGGTTAGACAATGGCGATATGCAAATCAGCTCTGACCCTGTGCCCTACGGCACCACTTTTGACAGGGTGGATCGTGTAAGATTATGGAAGAAATTCTGATGAGGGATTCCGCCAATGCTCCTGCAGGCGATCATATCTTCATTTTAGAGGACATGGGTCCAGGTCAAAAAGAGCCCTACCACAGCAATCTCCAGAGTTGCCACAAACAACGGGCTTAAATAGAGCTATGATTTGGCCCCCCTACTTTTTAATCTTTCTACAGAGTACCTGGGGCCGCCTTGCAAGGTGCAAGTCTTGTTACTCCAAGGCTGGGCAGTGTGCGAGTTTCTGTCCTGCAACTTGCGGACGATATGGCAATTATGGACCACACCAGAACCTGCCTACAGAGAGCTCTTAACGCATTCCATTGTGAACACCAGGAGAATAATCTACAAGTTAATAGGAGCAAAATCAAGGTAGTAGTGTTCAGAAAGTAGTCACATAAAAGCTGGCAACTGGGAGTTCTGGTAATAGGAACAGTGCCAGCTTACGACTACTTCGGGGTTTCACTCTCAGAGGGCCACACCAGCTGCTAACTTAAGGCATCTCAGCATAAAGTGCAACAGAATTATCCACACACTGAAGAGACTTAGCAACCGCCTGTTAAGTTCACCTGCAGAGCCCATATTGACAGTCCTGAAAGCAAAACTGATTCTGGCCATCAACTATGGACTCCTGACTTTTCAAGGTGCCCTGGACAGGCTTTTAAATGCTGCATAGACTACGACATACAAGACGGTGCGGTTAGTCCTGCCGCATACCAAAAGAACAAGGTTGAGATTGGAGCTTGGCCTTGGGAGGCTAGATTTGGCGAGCTAGTGGGACCTAATACAGTTTTCATTAGGGTATTACAAGCCCATGAAGATTCTCTCAAATACCACCGGAGGAAGATTTCTGAGGAGGATGACTCAGCCAGGCAACTGGCATCTTGAAGATCAAGGCAAAAAGCCTGCACTCCCTCGAGACTTCTTTAGCTTCCTGGAAAAAAGCAGTGAACAGGTAGGTGTTGGTACCCTCTTTCGAAAATTATTTTGCAAATTTTGGAGCCAGTCCCACCACAGCACCATTGGACACATCATACATCTTGGGGAAAGTACAACCATACTTTTATGGCGCCCTGTCAGTCCAGGCCCGCAGGATTATCCTCTATATGCAGCTTATCGCTTTACCTATCTCAGAGTTGAATCCAGCCTGGGCATGCAAGTAGGAAGCTGTTTCATGCAGGTTATGTTCATATCGCAAAGAATCCTAGCTGCATATGTTGCCCCAAATTGACGGATGAGCGACGTCGACCTTCTTCGCCCAATTTTCAGGGCAAAGGGAGTTAGGACTTGCATAGAGGCTTCGACATGTGCTTCACTGAAAATACAGAATGCAACCTAGCTAGACTGGGGAAAATTCAAACACTCTTTTAGGGTAACACATCACACTTTAAATACGGACTCATTTTTATCATGCACTCGTGTGCGACTAATTTAACAATAGGTATTTAATTGGACCGCACTCTTGTTTTAAAACAATATTATGGACTTCTAGGTCTTCGCTTATTTGATGGTTTTAGGTTTAACTTTGTCTTTATTGACAGTCTGCAGCAAGAAAATAACATGCACATCAATACTGTGACCAGCATGTCTTTCTCACCCGGCCCAGAACTATACAGCACAGCCAACGAGACGAGACACTGGTGGCTTGTGCTCCAGTTCCAAAGTCATCTATGAAAAAGTCCCTGAAATGTCCGATTGTGTCCACAGCATAATCTATTCCAGGAAGGCAGACATGTCAATAGGACAAAACAAACAAGAACAGAATACGGTAAGTACAGTCCCGGGCACACCATCATCATTTCCCCACCACGTGTGCCCGGGACTGTGCTTACAAGATTGTTGTGGGTCCTTGACTTACACACCAACGGGGGTTATTGGGTAATTCTCCCGACCTGGCAGCACCGTACACACTCAGAGCACTACTAGTCTGAGTGCCAATCATCCTGGTTATGCTAAAAACCCTACCCCTAGATATCAAGAACAGAATCCACCCCTCCCACGAGCTGGTGTGCTTGAGGCCTACGTGACATCGAACTTTCTTTCTGGAGCAAGGAAACTATTCCAGAAGTTGAGGATGAGGTGAAGGAGTCAGAGGTACCTTGGACATGTGATCTCGTTCATCTCAGTGGCCAACAGAGATACTATGGGTTGCCAGATTTCATTGAAATTGGTCATGGAGTTAGTGAGAGACCTGAATCCTTTCCATCCCCAGAATGTACCATAACCTGTGCAACTACCCTAGGTATGTTGGTTTTGTCCGGGTGCCCCAGTGCGATCAGATGTTTTGGTGGGCTGCTCCAAAAACCAGACCCATCTGGGTTCCCTGACGAGATATTAAAGGATAGGTGAGGGGGTTAGGTAATCCTAGTAGTACATAGGCCAGGAATCTCGGGATTTGCGCCTGAAACTGTCGGTCAACGTCGTCTAATATCGCCTGCCAGTAGCCCGCCTATTCTTTGCACTCCCAGAGCAAATGCACCAGTGTACCAATCTCCCCGCAACACTTCCAGAAGGTCGGGCTGCGGTCTGCATTCCCTTTGTTTAGGCGGACTGGTGTACTGGTGACCAGTATAAGGTTATCTTAACTGCAGTCTCTCTGCTAGTGATATTACGTGCAGTATGGTTGGCTCGGTAATAAATATCTTAACATTCTTTCCGGGTGAGGGCCCTTCCAAGCTCGTTCGTCCATCGTATCTGACTGGCCGTGAACCCCCACGGGAGCTTGCGGGTGTATCATATGGTATAGTTCAGAGATCATTTTCTTATCTGTAGTCTTGGACACCAACCACCGTTCATATTTGGTCAATTTTTTTTTTGGGGCCCGCACCGCTGGCTGGAGGAGCCAATGCTGGAGTTGCATGTAGTGAAACCGCTCCGTTTCTGGAAGGCCAAAAATTGCTTTAAAGTCCGAGAAGGGAACAATGCCATTGAGGTCAAAGAAGTGTCCCGCTGCCTTGCAATCGGTTCCCCTCCACCTCAAGAACACCTGTTCGTCTAATCCCGGTGTAAAGTCCCTGTTCTCCAACAGAGGGGTCATAGGAGAGGGGCAGGACGTCAGTCCCTTCAGAGTGGCCATCCTATCCCAGACCCGAAGTGGTGTGTGTGTAATGGGCGATCCCCATAGATTTGGGGGGCGAGAGTTTCTTTTAAGGAAAGGGACCTTCCAAAGGGAGAGCTTTGCCAATGCTCTATCTATTTATTGGTTTTAGGATGTGATATGTTTATTTTTAGGTCATATAGTTAATTATATATGAGAATACGCACATAACAAGGAAGGGATGCATCCACACTCATTGCATTTTAAAAGTGCTAGTGCAACTCATACCGCCTTATGGGTTTGCCTGAGGTTGAGCACCAAATCTATTTTATACAGGAGGTCAGAGTGCGGGGGGGGGGGGGGGGGGGGCGAATAGTTGTATAACTTTTACTGTAATGATTTTAATTAATCAAGTGGTTAATAAATACATTGAAATACTATAAAATGCATCACTTCCCACAATTCTAAAATTAAACTGGCAGGCCCATAACCCATCCTCTCGTCCTGTATTTTGAATGTATAACCTACTCTATTCTACGAGCTGTACTTCAATTGGTCCAAT
Organism: Lissotriton vulgaris; assembly: GCF_964263255.1. Classification (NCBI taxonomy): domain Eukaryota; kingdom Metazoa; phylum Chordata; class Amphibia; order Caudata; family Salamandridae; genus Lissotriton; species Lissotriton vulgaris. The sequence goes on from NC_141685.1 coordinate 269,018,771, forward strand.
TCTAAAAATTATACATTATCAATAAAATAAGGACCAGCGCATTGCATCCAAGGTGACATCCGGTAGTTTTAGCAAAGAGTGTTCTTGAAATGTTACACTATCCTGACAACTGCTTTAAAGTGCACCACTCTTTTAAATGTGTTCCAAGCAACCTTCTGACACACAAGCAACAACACAGTGTCCGCAAAGCATCTCCTTTCCGACTTTAAAAGTTGACAGTTATGCTTGTGCACCTGCTGTTAAAAATATAGGGTATTAATCTGAGGTGTACCTGGTTCAGCTTGACCCACAGCCCATAGCTGTTGCAGTATTCATCCCCAGTGGCTCGGATGCACCCTCCTTTCTTCACCTCGATACTCCCCCGGGACAGCTTCTTCTGGCTCTGCTTGCCGTCGGATGGGGAAGCAAAGACCGGCAGGAAGGTGCCCCTGCTCGCCGAGGAAGAGGAGGGCGAGGAGGAGTACTTGCAGATCTTGTACTGGACCTCGGAGGGCACATAGCACAGAGCCTCGGGCAGGGGCTGACCCCCTCGGAAGCAGGCGATGCAGTCCAGGAGGAAGCGGATCCTGCCCAGCAGCAGGTGCGGGGAGTCCTGCTCCACCATCAGGAAGCGCTAGGGTCCCTCCCGGGCGAGGCTTCGAGGCGCCTTGAACTGCAGCACTATGAGGGCGCTTGGGTCTGGCTCCAGGTCCGCTAGCTACTTGTAAGCTCCTGGTGCAGGCTCTTTACTGTGCTGGAGGTCTGAGGGGCTCCGGTCAGACTCCTTCAGCGGGAGGCTTGCGGATCAGTGCAGTCCGGGGAGTACCCGGGTCAGCCTCCCCACCTGTGCTTCAGGGTAGATGGTGAGGATGGCATGGTCCAGTGCAGTATAAGGGGAGCGACAGACTATGCTGGCAGCGGCATGCGCCCCTTGTCCCAAACATCAGAGGGCATATTAGGAAACTGTCCCTAAATAAACTTAAATTAAAAAGACGCAGCACGCACTGTAGAATCGTCCCCACTGAGCTGCAGCGGGGAGGCGCCTACGAAACCGGTTGTACTTCCTGGTTATCAAAACAAAAGTAGGACTATCCTGAAGCATGTAAACAAAGGGGCCATCTTGGAACGGGGATTATCAAAGAGCTTCTGGCAAGCAGAGAAGGGGGGGGGGTCAATATTGAAGTGGACCGTTGTTTGTATCGTGAGTTTTGCACGATTTAGGCAGACGGTTGAAGCCGTCGCAGCCATCATGCAAAGGGCAACATCATAATTTAAAAACAAAAATAGCAATCACTAGGCATAAGCTGTTGTAAACAATTTTTTTAGAAGCGTGCTGAAGACGAAATGGTAGGTCAGCCTTTTATGTTCAGGGAGGATGTATTTCTTTGTAGAACAGGTTTGTATAGTAGATGGGTATTCGCAAACATTTGCCCAGGGGCCACAAAGTATGGCTGAGGGCCGCACTGATGCCAACAGGGTGGCGGTAGGGTGTCTGGGTAGGTCAGGTATTGTGTAAGGAGGTCTAAAACATGGTATATAAACAGGCAAGCATTTATTTGCAGATTATTAAATGCTGGCCTGTTTATTTTTAAAAAAAATCTGAATATTAGTGTTCAGCAACTAAATAGCAGCACGTAAAGTTGTTCAAGGGGAGGTGGGAGCCACATGTAAAGATCTAGGCCTCAAGCGAAATGTATGTTGGCATTTTTCTTGCCATTCTATCATCAAAATGCAAATTAATAAAAAATCTGGTCCCGATCTGAGAGTGTGACTCTATTTTTTGCTGCCAACAATACCAATATATATTATATTATATATTCACTGAAAAAAACAAAGGTTGCAGGAACATTATAGTTAGGCTCAGATTTCACTCATACAAAACCATAGAAATTTATCAGTTATAGTTAGCTGAGTTATACTATAACTTATTGCCCGCAATGCATTGCTTATGACCTCACATGTTACATCACTCATGACATGGTCAATGGCATCACTGATGACATCTCAAATGACATAACTGATGACATTTCTGATCACATCATCTACAGAACCACTCATACACCCATTCACATCCCCATATGACCTCTCATACGCCCACTCACACACCCATTGAACCACTTGCATACCTATTCACATACCCATACAACCACTCACACACTCAGTCATTCTTCCATAGAGGCACTCATACACCCACTCACTCACCTAAAGAGCCATATACACACCTCGTCGTCTCACACATACAACAGCTCACATAATAATAATAATGAGTCTTGTAAGAGCGCGAACAGCTGCCTCACATGGAGGTGTCCCGGCGCTATGAGAACATACTAGCCATAAGTCAGGTGGCAGATCTTAGCATAGTGTAGTAAATAGCCAGGTTTTTAGCAGTCGTTTAAAACAAGTTTCAGAAGGGGCCTGTTGTAATGCAGGAGGGAGAGAGTTCCATAGCCCCGCCACATTGGCCGAGAAGGTTCTTCCACCCAGCCGCACTCTTCGTGCTCGGGGGACCACAAGCTGCACCCGCCCATTGGAGCGGAGGGTCCTTGACTGGTGATACCTAGGTAGCCTGGCTCTCAGATAATTAGGACAGATGCCATACAGGGACCTGAAGGCCAGCGTCAAGGTTTTAAACTTGATCCTACTGGCCACTGGAAGCCAGTGCAGTGCCCGAAGATGCGGAGAGACAGGGTGCTTGAAGGGAATACACCTCAACAGTCTCGCAGCCGCATTCTGCACTAACTGTAGGCGCTGGATTGAATACCGGGGAAGACCTAGATAGAGTCCGTTGGCGTAGTCCAGCCTCGATGTAACTGTGGCATGGACTACAGTCTTACGACACTCTTCTGGTAGAAGTCTCAGGATCTTGCGCAGATTCCTCTGCTTGGATAGACAGCATCCTGCTACCTGTCGAATATGAGAATCAAAAGAGAGACTGCTATCCCAGCGGACTCCCAAGTTTTTTGCGCTCTGGCTCGGCGCCGGGGACATCCCCATTTCCACCGGCCACCAAAACTCTGCAGAGGGGGGGCGATCCCTTGCCAAAGAAAATGACCTCTGTCTTCTCAGCATTCAATTTAAGTTTATTAGCGTTCATCCAGCTGGCCACATCTCGGAGGCACCCCTTAAAAGTTGCGAAAGCTTCTTCCGACACCTCTGAGTATGGAAACACCAGCTGGGTGTCATCCGCATAAGATATTGCCTTGACCCCCCAGTTTGAGATGAGTGTGAACAGAGGTGCCAAGTAAACATTAAATAGAAGCGGGCTCAGGGCCGACCCCTGAGGAACGCCACATTTTATCTTGGTGGGTTTAGATACCATGCGACCCAATGCCACCTTCTGTGTTCTCAGTGATAGGTATGACTGAACCCATCCAAGTGCTTGATCTTTTAGCCCTATCTCTGCCAGGCGTTGTATGAGCCTATCATGATCCACCGTATCGAAGGCGGCCGACAGGTCCAGGAGAACCAGCATAGCTGATTCCCCTGCATCCATCGACCACCTCACAGATTCTGCCACTTCAATGAGTGCAGTCTCCGTGCTAAAGCCCGGTCTAAAGCCTGATTGAGTCTCATGTAGGACGTCATTGTCCTCAATAAATTTGTTAAGCTGGCGCTGGATTAACTTCTCGAGCATTTTTCCTGGGGCCGCCAAAAGAGAAATTGGGCGCAGGTTACCCAGGTCCAGCGGATCCCCATTTGCTTTTTTCTTTAGTGGAAGAAGAGTGGCATGCTTCCAAGCGTCCGGGAATACTCCTGAAGTAATGGACCCATTCCAGATACTGAAGGGTGGGAGCCACAAATTCAGTTATAGATTTCCAAAGTTTAGGCGGGCAGGGATCATCGGGAGAGCCCGATTTACATTTTTGGAGCTCCTTGGTGACTGAGTCCAAATCTATCTGAAGGAACTGCTCAAGTGCTACCCATGGCATTGTTTTTTTTACTGTATCTGATTTCTCCGTCCTAACCTCCGGGCCAAAGGAGTCGTACACTTTTTGAATCTTACCCTCAAAAAAACTCTGAGATACTGTTGCACAATGATAAGGATGGGGAAACCTCCCTTTCTATGCAGCTAGATTAAAAAAAAGACTGTACCACTTTAAAAACTTCCTTACTAGAGTGCTCAGCTTCTCGAATAGAGGTTGCAAAGAAGGCTTTCTTGGCCCTTCTCACTGACTTCTGCAGATTTTTTAGTGCCTCCTTATAAAGGTCCCTTTCTGCCTCTCCATACCTTACTCTCCATAGCCTCTCTAATTTTTTACATGCCTTCTTTTCGGCTCTGAGATCACTCGAGAACCAGGGGGCCGATGGGGACTCCCTTTGTGAGGTTGCATGTTTGGCGGGTGCAACTGAGTCCACCATGTTCTTGATCCAATCATTGAATAATTGCGCATCAGTGGTACTGTCAGCCGTTAAAACAGTTTTTTTCAGGCCCAGGGCCGGGCCCATTGCCGCAGGGACTAGCTTGTTCCACTGCCTTTTAATAAAAGTACATTTACTCATAGCCGGTCTAGACGTAACTATTTCCACCGTAAAGGGAATAAGGAAACGATCAGACCAAGTCAGCGGCATGGCCGGCTCAACCTTTACAATATCCCGATTATTAATAATAAGGTCTAACGTGTGACCAGCGTTATGTGTAGGGCCCTCATTACAAAGCGTCAAATTAGCGGTCAACAAAGTGGACCGTAAAGTTTCAGCTAGGATACAATTATCCGTATCCACATGAACATTAAAATCCCCTAGAAGAAGAAAATGGGAGTGTAAGAGTGAACTCTGAATAATCATATCCAGCAATGATTCCAAGCTGGAGATAGAACCTCCCGGGGGGAGATATACTAATAACCCCACTAGTGTAACCTGTGTGCCCATCTGGATACCAAAATGTAGGCCTTCAGCTCCTGATATCTGTATAGGGGTAGATGAGGTAAGCGTAAAGACTGCCTTAATTATCACTGCTACTCCTCCTCCTTTCTTGTCCTCACCTCGATTAGCAAAACACATTTTATAGCCCGTAGGTATAGCAAGTGCAATAGCCGTCATATTATCCTCCCTGAGCCAGGTCTCTGTTAAAAACAGAGCGTCCCACTCATGATCCTCGAGTAGCAACAAAATATCGTCCGCAAGCCTATGCAGCGATCTGCAATTTAAAAGGGCTGCTTTAAAGCAACCTTGGCGCTATTATTTTTGCAGGTATCTCACCAGCCACCTTACCGTAGACCCCTAGGGTAAACCCGCAGCGCTCACATGTCTTGGGTGAAGACTTCGCTTCCAACATCATCAAATGAGCTCTGCAGCCTTGGTCCATGTTTAACGCACACAGGTCTGCGGATGACCAGTCAATCCGGCCCCCAACAGGCACCTCCCGAGCAGCATGGCTGGCCGCGGTCGCAGTCCGATCGCGGATGGGCGCAGACAGGCTTTCCTTCGGCGCGCTGACGGCGCGCCCGCTGCGTCCGTCCGCTGCGCGTTTGGGGAAAGTACATGATTTATAAAACGGGGCGTGGCCTGTTTAAAAGGGGGCGTGGTCAGTATCCGCTGGCCAATGGCGACAGCGCAAATAGTATGTTCCCGCTGCAGCTCTTCCAATCACTGACTTACCAGTACAACTCACTCAGCCACACACTCTCTCTTACAGCTACTCATACATCCGCCTATTCAACCGTACAGTCACTCACACAAGCAGTTACTCACCGATCCAACTTCTCAAAATAGCCATTCACTTACCCATACAACTGCTAACAGACCCAGTCACACACCCACACAATCGCTTACACATCCACACACTCAACCACACAACCACTTACATGCACATTCAGACATTTATACAACCACTCACACACCCACTCACTTAGCCATACAGCCACTCACACAAACACTGACTGAGCAAAACATCTATTGGCACACCCACCCACTTACCAATACAGCAACTCAAACAGGCTCTCACTCATCCATATATACACTTACATGCTCAGTCACCTACTCATAGAGGCACTCACACAGCTACTCATTCACCCCTACAGCCACTCACACATACACTCATCTACCCATACAGTGTCTGAAACAAGCACTCACCTATCCATAGAGTCACCCACTGACTCACAAATACACCCACTCACACAACTAGCCACATGCCCATACAAAACTCACACACCCACTTATACACACATAAGTGGGTGTGTGTTTTTATATAAACGGCCCACATGTGTCAGCGCAGCGGACGAGCGCAGCAGGCGCGACGAAGGCGCGCCGGAGTTGCGCCAGAGTTAAGCCCGTCTGCGCCCGTCCGCGGCTGGCAGGGGCTAGGGGCACCCCACTCTGCCCGTCTGATTACCTATTCCTCATGTCAACTTTGCTCATACTGGACCCCCGGCACTATTTCCCCCTCTGTAGCAACCTATGTGTCTGCCCTTGGTTTGTCTACTTCCCCTCCCTGTTCCCCTCCTGCGATTGTGTCACAGATGACACCCTCGCATGTCTCACCATCCCCGACCCTTGACCATCCCTTCACTCCCCAAGCTCCGGCTTTTAACATCTCGGCCATACTTCTCAATACCAGGTCAGCGGTCAGCCACCAGCACGAGCTATTCGACCTTATTGACACGCATGCACCCGATCTTCTGTTTTTAACAGAGACTTGGTTCAAGGCGGACTCCCTACCCAATATTCTAGCTATATTGCCCCCCTCATACTCTGCCATCCGAGCTGATTGGCCGGAGGGCAAGAGGGGTGGAGGAGTGGCCTTGATAGCTCGCACTGATCTCCACTTTCAGATCCTTCCCTCTCCCCTAATTCCGGAAGTGGACTACCTGGTAGCACGCTCGACCTCTTACCAGACACCCCTGACTTGTGTCCTCATTTATCGTCCCCCTCAACTTACCCCTTCTTTCAATTCCAGCTTTCAAGACCTTCTAGCCACCTTGGCGATAAACAACTCTTCAGTTCTAGTCCTAGGGGACCTTAATTTCTGGCCAAACGACCCAGCCGAAAGCCCCCACTCTAAGGACTTTACCGACCTCATGAACAGTCTCAATTTCACATCTTACATCCACAGTCCCACCCATATCCACGGTCACACCTTGGACCAGATCTGGGCTTTAAATGTCCCCACATCACTTCCTATTGTTTCCCCCTGCCTCTGGTCCGATCACTCCCTTATCTCATTCTCCCTTGCCCTAGCCCCTGATGCTAAGCCTCCACTCCGTAAGAATATCTGGGTCAGGAAATGGGGCAAAGCTGACATGCCTTCCTTTTGCTCATCGTTGGCAGAGACCAGCCCTGACCTCTCAGTCCTCACCACCCCAGCTCAACTGGCTACCATCAACAACTGGCTGACCCAATCGGGCAATGAATTCGCTCCCCTGAGACGGATTACGGTTAAAAGAGCTCACGCAACTAACAGACGGTTCAACTCAGACCTCAAGGCAAAGAAGCTGGCTGCGCGGAGAGCTGAGCGAGCTTGGAGGAGAGCTTACTGCCCTACACTGAAAATTGCATACCTCTCTGTCCTCCAAACCTATAAAAATGTCATTCTTGAGGCCAAGACAGTTTTTTATTCTAATAAGATATTAGCGGCTGAGTCCCAGTCCAAAGAAATCTTTGCCATGGTACACGAATTAGCGTCATCCGACAGAGCCACGGCTACGATCCCCCCTTCCCAACATCTATGCAACTCGCTCAATGATTTCTTCCTTGAGAAGGTTGCAAAAATTAAAATCAACATACCCCCCCTCACCAACATTCGTCAACCCCTCTCCCCCTTCCACTGCCTCAAAACTGACCATTATCCCTCCACTGACCTTGGACTCTCTTCCCCCGTTGCTCCAACGGGTAAAATCGGGCTCTCCCTTGGACTTTGGCCCTGCTCACGTCCTTAGAGAGATCTACTTAACTTGTCCCGTTCCCCCCCCCCTCACTCTCCTTAACGACTCGCTCAGCAACGGTGTTGTCCCCAACTTTCACAAAGCAGCGGTCGTTATTCCAATCCTGAAAAAACCTGGTGTTGACCCCTCATCCCCTTCCAATTACCGCCCCATTTCCCTGCTGCCCTATTTGGGAAAGGTTTTGGAAACTCATGTCACCACCACCCTGAGAGCTCACGTGGAAGCAAATCACTGTCTCTCCCCCCGCCAGGCGGGTTTCCGACCTCTACACTCCACGGAGAAGGTAGTGATTTCAGTAATGGATGGACTTCGCAAGGGCATCGACACCAATCTCTCGCAGGCCCTCATCCTCCTGGACCTGTCCGGCGCCTTTGACACGGTGGACCACTCCACCCTTCTCACCCGTGTCAGGGCGGCGGGCATAGAGGGCTTAGCCCTCTCATGGCTTGAGTCCTTCCTATGCGACAGGGCTCAGGCGGTCCACCTTGCTGGCTTCACTGCCCCCTCCCGTAAGGTGGAGTGTGGCGTCCCCCAGGGCTCATCACTTTCCCCCCTTTTGTTTAATTTATACATCTACCCCCTCATTTTTATGTTGAAGCAGCTGGAGGTCACGGTGTTCAACTACGCCGACGACCTCCAGCTAATCTTTAATCTTTCCCATTCCCCTTCGTCCGCCCTAAATGTTCAAACTGTTGTGCTATTCATTCAGGACTGGATGAACTGCAACCACCTCAAGCTCAATCCAGACAAGACTGAGTTAGTCCTGACTGGAGGTGGCTGCAGTCCATGGTCCCCATCATTTTGGCCCCCATCACTTGGTGTTCCCCCACTCCCGATCCCTAAAGTCAAGACCCTTGGGATTCTGCTCAACTCACAACTCTCTGTGAACTCCCAAGTTAGTTCGGTGGTATCCTCCTGCTTCTTTTCCCTCAGGATAATTAGGTAAATATCTCGTTTTTTCTCCCTCCCGGCGCTAAAGGTCATCGTAATGGCTATGGTGCTTTCGCGCCTAGATTATGGAAACATAATCTACAACGACGCGCCGGCCTACGCCATACATCGCCTGCAGTTAGTGCAGAATCAGGCTGCCCGCCTGATTCATGGATTGCCCAAATACCATTGAGCCACCCCATTGCTGAAGGCACTGCACTGGCTGCCCGTGAGAGAACGTTCCCCATTCAAACTAGGCTGCCTCACTTTCCAGGCCAGGATGGGCACCGCCCCCGAGTTCATCAGCTCAGCCATCAGTCCCTACTTACCGGGCAGAGAACTCCGTTCAACCCACATGGCACTTTTGACCGTACTCCGCTTCAAGAAAAAGAAAGCTGGCGGGGCGAAATTTGCGGCCCTGGCACCAGTGTTCTGGAACTCCCTCCCCTTGGCGCTCCGCACTTCATCCTCCTATTTAGAGTTCCGAAAAAATGTGAAAACTTTTCTTTTTTCTAGCGCCTTTGCCACTTAGTATGCCCTCTCCTGCTGCTGTCCGCTGGTTGTAATCCTCAAAGCGCCATGAAACCGCTTGGTATAAGAGCGCTCAACAAATGTTTTTAAATTCAAATTCAAATACATACAGACACTCATGCACCCACTCCCACAACCATACAGATACTCATACCCAGATACATACAGGAACCCAGCCACTCATAATATATGTTAGAAGTAGCATCACTCATTTGTAGTGCACTTAGCATACTAACCTAACTTTTGTAGTAGGTTAGTATATTTCTTTAACGCTCATAAACTCATAATAAACACTTGCACTCACTGGATGATGTCATCTGTCATCAGTCATCAGATGGCATTTGTGATCTCATCAGTCATGTCACTGACCATGTCATAAGCAATGTAATATGTGAGTTCATAAGCAGTGCATTGCGGGGGCATAAGTTATAGTTAGTTTAGGTTAGCTATAACTGCCGAATCTCTTCAATTTTGTACGAGTGAAATCTGAGCCTAATTATAACATCCCTGTAACCTTTGTTTTTGAGTGAAATTTTACGGTTTTTAATGTTGATTCCAAACTGTTTGTGAATTTTGAAGTTTTTCTAAAATGTTATTTCCTAACTTAAACCTGTAATCTTTGAGAGTGTGGGTCGAGTGGCTGTATAGGACAGTGAGTGGGGTTGCAAGTGCCTTAATGAGTGTGTGAGCCAATCTGTGAGTGAGTGCATGAGTGTCTGAATGAGTCTGTTAAAGGGTGTGTGACTCTCTGAGTGTGTGCGTGAGTTTCTGACTGGGTCCGTGAGTCAGTGCGTGAGTCTCTGAGTAGATCTGTGAGTGGATGTGAGAGAGTATGAGTGGTTTGCTAAATGGGTGCATGAGTGTGAGTTTCTGAGTGGGTCTGTTTGTGGGTGCACATTTCTGAGTGAGTCTGTGAGTGGGTGCATGTTTGTCTGAATGGGTCTGTGTCTGTGAGTTCGTGTCGGAGTGGGTCTGTGAGTAGGTGTTTCAGTGTCTGAGTGGGTCAGTCGGTGTGTGTCTGAGTACCTGAGTGTGTGAGTGAGTGTCTAAGTATCTGTGTGTGTAGGCTAGTAACTGTGTGAGTGACTGGGCCACAACAGAACCACGCCTGCCCCTTTATCCAACAAGAGGCTACAGTTTTGCACAAAATATCTCCTCAAATGAAGTACTTTCTTCTGTTTAATAAGAAACTGCTACCTCATTGAGTAAATGTCCAGTGGGTATACTACACTACATCTCTGTAATGGACCAAGAGGAAATGTCTACAGTGGCCTTGTGTGCATTTTGGCAAAGTGATTGTTCCTTGTGCATCTTTATCCAGAAATCTGTGATAACATGAACCCTCCTATAGAGAGGACAACAAGACTACAAAGAGGTAAATCTCCACCAAACAAGGGTACTTCCTCTTAGCCACATCAAGTATATGCCACTTTGGTGGAGATGTGCTCATAATCCACAGTATGAAGAAAACATCACCAAAATTGTCAGGAAACACACTCGGGGGGCTTTTGGTAAGATGTCCATGATCTTGGCAAAAGGCAGGAGGACCTTTGCATACTATTAAGGTGGACGGGGAGGACTGGCCAATTATTAGAAGGGGAAGTGGGGCCATGCAGCCCTCTTCTCCTGATCAATTTGGGCCTAAGGGGGCCCATTCCCTGGGGCCCAGACACATTTTAGTGGGGAGGGGGGCACACAGACCCCCTCTCCAAGCTGATTTTGGTCCTGTGGACCCCACCTCTCAGGCTCAGCCACCGCTCCCCTGGGTGCCCTGGCCCCACCCAGGGCAGCCAGTTTGCATGTTGGGGACCACACGGGGCACCACAATTTCCGGCAGTGCTCCCGTACACAGGGAGCTGCTGGAAATGTAGCTCCCTGCATGAAGGAACAATACTTTTATCTCTTTCCCTGCCCGCATGTCTGCAGGCAGAGAAAGATATAAAAACTCCTCAGCTTCTAGGAAGTGGAAGCAGTTTGACAGCTCCCGCTTGCTGGGAGTGGAGTTAGTGTTTGCTCTGACTTAGTGGGAACAGTCGATGCTCCCACCAAGTTACAGCAAACAGCTATGTCCTGGGGCTGGGCACCCCCGGACATAGGCAGCCAGCCCTGGGGATGGCGATCACCAGGACCATGAACGACTTCAGGAGGAGGGCCATGTGACCCTCCTCCTTCTGTGTTCATGGGCTGGCCCTGGGGAGATGGTGGTTACCGGGGCCAGTTTTTTACATCTTATAGAATTTCTAAGTTTTTTAAAAATTCATTTCACTGCTGTTTTAATATAATTGTACTACGATTTGACCCGTAAGTTCAATTTTCTAACATACATTTTCACAAGTTTATAAATATATTTTATTACACATTCATTCTTATCAGGTGCGGCCGGTTCAAGTAAGAGTGGTGGGGCAGGGTGGGGGTGAGTCGACAGACAATGGAATAGAGAAAATAAAAGTAAAAATAAATAAAACCACTTACCTTGTGCTCGCCGCACCACTGACTCGCCAGTAAGTGTTTTTTTCCTATTCTGTCACAACTTCTCCCACAGTCCCGCCCGACCGTCCCACTGCTATTACATGAACCGGACATGCCTGATTCTTATTATATATTAAAAAAATAAAAATACTAAAATTAAGGTAAGGCAACTTATGTAGTCTTTCTATAAATGCAATGCATCTAGTCCTTCTATTTTGTAAATCCATTTTATGAATCCGCAGATCCGTCATCAATCCTTGGGGAAATAAGGGGTTTGCCAGTTATATTGCATGCATTCAATACTAAAACAACAGCACATTTAATACAAGCACATGCTATTGCATTCTCTATAAATGTATCCCTTACTGTGTCTGAGTGGCTGTGTGAGTGACTGTGTGGGTCTGTGAATGGATATATGGGTATGTGAGTCAGTGGTTGAGTGGCTGTGGGGGTGTTTAAGTGGGTATGGGAGTGGATGTGTGGGTAGGTCTGTCAGCGTGGGTTTGTGAGTGGCTGTATGGGTGTTTGAGTAGGTATGTGAGTGGTTATGTGTGTGTAAGTGCATTTGTGAGTGGTTTTGTGGGTCTGTGAGTGGTGTGTTAGTGGTTATATGGGTTTGTTAGTAGGTATTTGAGTGGTTGTGTGTGTGTAAGGGGTTGTGTGAGTGGGTCTGCAAGTGGGTGTGTGAGTGGTTTTGTGCGTCTTTGAGTGAGTGTGTAATTGGCCTTTTGGGTGTGTGAGTGGTCATGTAGGTGTGTAAGGGGTTGTGTGAGTGGGTCTGCAATTGGGTGTGTGAGCTGTTTTGTGGGTATCTTAGTAGGTGTATAATTGGCTGTGTGGGTGTGTGAGTGGTTGTGTGGGTGTGTGAGTGGGTGTGTGAGTGAATGTGTGAGTGAATATATGGGGTCTGGATTAGCGAATCCACCTGAATCTGCCCAAATCCATGAGGATCTGGGTGGATCCAGATGAATTTGTGGATCTTCATGCACCCAAAAATGTCTTTAGACAATTTCTTGTCCATGAGGGGTCCCTCACAAACCCCTCTATGATTCCCATACAGTCAGGGTACCTCTACCCTCATCTCTTCTATCACTTTTACATTTTATTTCTCCCCTGGGAACTGTATCCTGATGCTCAAAATGGCAGCTACAGCTTTCATCTCAGGTTGCGGCCGGCCAATCACGGCATTGCTGTTTTAACGGTAAATCCGCATCGCTAGATTTACAGAAATATTTTTCTTTAATAATTCAAAAACTACTGAACAGATTAATGACAAATTACAAAAAGCACTCATTCTAGACCAAGATCTAGCTTTCTGACAAATTTGGTGTAATTCTGTTCAGCGGTTCGGGCTGCAGTCATGTCTTAAATTCCTCTGGGAAATTGCATAGGGAATTGCATTTTGCCCCCCCCCCCCCTTTTTCTCAGCCCCCGCTTGCCGGATCACCCCGAAACCTTCCAGACAGCAGATGAAGGGACTAGCAAACTAGTTTTGAAACTCTAGTGCAAAGAAGACATCAGAACGGCTCAGGTTCCCAGTCCTTTTATTTTAATTTGTTGTGTGCAAACACACATACGAATGGGTTTCAGGTGCAGCCTTCATTAGGGTCATATAGTTATTAACGTGCAGATCGTGTATTTAAAGAGACAATCACTTTACCTCACCTCCATTAAAAACAATGTCTAGACTGCTAGCATTTCATAACCAGGGGCACATTTTTCACTCCAAGTTTTTTCTCCATACAGAATTTTCTCAAATAGAATAGAAATAGAGAATAGAAATGGATTTATTGAGCGCGATTGCTGCCCAGGGGCGTCCAAGCACTGAGGTGAGAAACGGAGAGGCAAGTCGAGTGCCGGATTAGAGATCGGAGGCTTTGGCAAATAATAAAGTCTTCAGCTTTTTACGGAAAGAGAGCAGGTCCGGGTTAGAACGGAGTGAAAGGGGGAGGGTGTTCCAAAGTTTAGCGGTATTCAGTGAGAACAGCCTGCCCCCGGATCTGGCTCTCTTCACTCTAGGAACCACTGCCAGGAAAGCCTCAGTGGAGCGGAGGTTCCTATTTGGGTAATAGAGGATGACAAGGTTGCTGTTGATTGCGGGTCCTGTTTTCCAAAAGGCCCGGTGCGTAATACACAGCGCCTTGAATGCCACTCTGTGCTTGACTGGCAACCAGTGAAGACTTTTTAATGCAGGTCTGGCTGACTGGGCTCGTGGAATCTGCAGCAAGGTGCGCGCGGCGCAGTTTTGCACCACCTGTAATTTCCGGAGAGTCATCTCAGGGGCCCCTACATATAGGGCATTGTTTGAGTCCAGACGGGACTGGATGAGGCCTTGTACTGCCACTTTCTTGGCTTCTAGAGGCAGAAGTGGAAGGACTTTCCTCAGAGTTTTGAGGATGCCAAAGCAGGTGGCGGACAGCTTAGTAGCCTGGGTGGAGAAGGAAAGCTTCCTGTCCAGCCACACTCCTAAGCTCTTGACGCTATCCTTGGGAGTTGGGGGAGTGCCCAGAGCTTGGGGCCACAAGGAGATAAAAGGTATTGGCGAGGCTGGGCCTAGAAGCATGAGCTCTGTTTTTTCTCCGTTTAGTTTAAGGGAGGAGCTGGTCATCCACTCCTTAACGTCCTCTAGGCAGCTCAGCAAGCCTCCCTGGGGTTGACTGATGTTCTCTTGAGCCAATGATACCACTAACTGAGTATCGTCGGCGTACGACACAATTTTGATGCCGTACGGTTCGACGATCCCAGCCAGCGGTCTCATGTAGACATTGAATAACACAGGGCTCAAAGAGGAGCCCTGTGGGACTCCACAGCTGAGAGGTTTGCTGGTTGATATTGTGTCGCCGTCAAAGATCTGAAAAGATCTGTCGGACAGGATGGAGTCGAACCACCTTAAAGCGTCGCCTGAGACTCCGATGTCCCGGAGACGGTTCAGCAGGGTGGCATAGCTGACCGTATCGAAGGCGGCGCTTAGATCAAGGAGGATCACTGCCACTGATCCTCCCTGATCTAGGCCCTTCGGGATTCCTCGGCGACCGCTAGTAAGGCAGTTTCGGTACCATGTTTCGGTCTGAAACCTGTCTGGGATGCATCCAGTAGGGAGTGATTTTCAATAAACTGGACCAGCTGGACATTTATGTATTTTTCCAATACCTTGCCAGCCCAGGGAAGGAGTGAGATGGGGCGGTAATAAACAATATAGGTAAAGTACCTGATTGCTAAGTGCCATCTTCAATGAATATAGATATACCATCACAAATATTTAAATTCTTATGTGGAAAATATGTTCAAATTCAAGGAGAGGACAGAAAAACCAGAGCTTTTAGTTAAGGAGGAGGAGATTAAGAAAGGAAGGAAGGAGAGTTAAATTGTTTTCCCAAAGACTTGGTTTGTTGCAAAGATTCAATTTCTCTTGTACAATGCTCAATGTTTGGAGTACTGTCAGTTGCATGATTATAATCCTATAATTCAACATACAGCATAAAATTGAAGAATGGCAATATGCATTTTTCTAAACAAGAAAGAAAAAACAACATGGGAGGTTCTAAGACATGCCACTATTTCAAAGGAATGCTATTCCCCAGTTTCCCTTCAATGATCTACTTTCTAAAGAAAAGAGCAATATAACTACTGAATCTCATGCAACCTTTTGCTTTAAAGTATGATTCCGGTGTAAACAATACTACATGTGCAAAAATTGCATATAATCTTAAGGTTATCAAACTTATCAAATGTATTAAATCTGTCCACAAAATCCTTCTACTTGCAACTTTCTTCTAATTTCCAACAAATTGCAAATTTTGCACAGTGCTTTAACTGTGAAATAGTTAAAAAAAACAGAATTCAAAGAAACATAGATATTCACTGAAAAACCAAAGGTTATAGGGACGTTATAGATAGATAGGTTCAGATTTCACTCGTACAAATCCAGAGAAATTTAGCAGGTATAGTTTGCTGAGCTAACTATAACTTGGGCCCTGCAATGTACTGCTTAGGATCTCAAATATTACATCATTCATAACATGGTCAGTTACATCACTGATAACATCACCGATGAAATCTCAAATGACACATTCAAGTTTATCCTTTTGGTGCTCTCTAATGGTAAGCCACAGGATGCTAAACACAAAAGGGTATGTAGTTCCTGATAAGGGAAAGGGAACGAGGCCAGTTGAGAAGAAAAAGGTTGTACCTAGTAGAGGAGGGAAAGGGGATCCCTCCTTTCGGAATTAGGGCCCTCACACACCCAGCTAGCTAGGTGTCATGCTTCATCATATGCCTTGCTCCTCGTCAGGTCGGCGCTGCAATACCCGACGGGCTCCCTATGAGGGGCTCTTTGGCGGGGATCTTTTATTCCTGGACGTTTGGTGCAGTGGGTGTGAGGGACCTAAACGTGAAGTTGAGCTAAGTGAAAGTCAATTGATTATGCAAGACTAAAATAGGAAATGGAAGTCCAAATAAAATAACGTTTAATTAATTTGGCTCCCAACCTGGTTAAAAAGTAGAAAGTGGCGTCTACCTGTTGCAATAATTCAGGGTGTCATGCTCAACTTCATGTGGTCGACATGTTTCTTGCCTATGTGTCAGATTGATCTAGTGGCAATTCATCAGGACCTAAAAGGACTATAAATCAACACTATTTGTGGTGTTCTGGTTGACTAAATGTGATATACCACACAAAGCACCCTAAATGTGGTACCTGTAAAAATGGCTGACAACCTAATGAAATAAAATCAGAGATAGTTAAATGGTAGCAATTATTAGAAGTCGTTTCTTCAACAAAAATGTCACTTCTAAGCATCACCATGTAAGCTACACATAGGTAAAGGTGCGCTACACACAGTGAAATAGTGGTACCTTAAACTATGCGTCACACCATTATGACGTGCTCATTAACAAATATACAAGGTAATTTAAAAACACACCGGGATATAGTTTCCCGTACTGTCCTGGTAACTGACATGTCCTGAGATTACCCGCCTCAAAGGTTTGGGCTCTCTCTTTATTATATTAGTATGGATGGATATGGATGGATAGATAAGGATATTTAAACATGCCTGTTTAAAGTAAAATACATACCTCATTTTGTTGTTGTGATAAAAATAGAATGTTAGAAGAAAGACAACCGGTGCCAATAGAAGGTAGTCCAAATAATGACATGTACATAAAACATGGTATTTCTTCCATATTGTTTTCTACCCTATGGAACAAATATACAAAGGACAATAAGGACTTACAGTGGCCACTTAATGGTAGTTTCGACATCCAAAAACTACAGTATTTAGAAGAACGATTTTTTAAAAGAAAGATTAGACAGAGTATGTTTGAGGCAAGTAGTCTATCTAGAAAGGAAGTAAGACAAAGAGGAATAAAAGAAGAGAAAGATTTTTAAAAAAAAGTGAGGACCAGTCTATAATACAAAAATTTTGGGACTTAAAAATAAAAGAACAGGAACAAAAAATGGAACGTATGGATAGGCGATTTTGTTATGAAACATTAAAACAATATGTTCAGAAACAGACAGTTGTTGAAGGACAGAATGATGAGGACTCTTTCTTGGACGAATTACAAAACAGTCAACATCGCCACCCCCATACACACCCCCCCGCAACTATCCTTGTCACTCCTAGTCCTCTCACAATTCCTACCACCCCTCATTCTTCTTCTCCTTCTTCTCCCTCCTTTTTACAAACTTCTCCCCAAACTATCCCACAAACACCACCACCTGTTGTACGAAAAGAAATTCAGAAAACACCACCATGCGATGAAAAATGGGAACATTTAAAGGACACAAACTCCAGGGATCTCATATCCTCATTAAATGCCTCAGAAAAACAGGTTTTAGATTCACATGTAGAAGAATGGCTAAAAGAAGATGCGGTCCAAAAGGACGAAATGATCTCTATTATTCTTCCCTATTCCCTGTCGGCAAAAATATATCTCATTCAGGAATTAAAATGTGCTCTGTTAACAAAAAAGAAAAAAAAGAAATAAGAACACGGGTCCAACAGACCTTAAGGGATTTACAGAAGTACGGTTGAAGGTAACAACAGGCAGTTAAAAAATTAATACATAAAAATGTAAATTGATACTTGTATAGCGCACTACTCACCCGCAAGGGTCTCAAGGCGCTTGTACGAATACCGCTGTGGAACCCATCCTGACTTTCCCTGTGAGGCGTCCACTCCTGGGCACCCCCAAGGTGGAGGCCAGGCATCCTTAGCGTTGTGGGGGCCGTTGTGGAGATTAAGCAAGCTATTGCCCAGAGTTGCAGAGTGAGACTGCATGATTGGAAGAGGCACGAGGCGAGAATTATCAGGTCTGTGTAATTTTGAGCCCAAGACCCGCCGAGGCGGGGAATTGAATCCTGGTCCCCGGCCAGACCTCTGCATCAGGGTCTGCCGCTCTGTAAATGTAAATGTAAATGTATAGGCATTTATATAGCGCACTACTTACCCGGAGGGTCCCAAGGCGCTTCGACCGCTGCAAAACCCTTCCTGGCTTCCCTGAGAGATGGTCCCTTTAATGGGTATCTCCAGGGTGAGACCAGGCATCCCCGGCGGTCTGGTGGGGCCGTTAGTGAAGATGAGGCAAGCTAATGCCCAGAGTTGCCGAGTGTGATCGCTGATCAGAGTGGGCACCGAGGCGAGAGAATTATCGAGTCCGCTGACCCTGGTCCAGAAACCTGCCGCGCCGGGAATCGAACCCTGGTCCTGGACCGTCCTCTGCTCTCTGGTCTGCCGCCTCTAACCATTGAGCCACACTTCTCCGCTCCACATCATCAGGATACATTTTTACAACAGACTAACAAACAATACCCAATGAGAGAAGCTACTCCCCAATATATACCGCCCCGGGGTGAAGGTAATCATGACGACCCCCGTAACCCAAATGCAAAAGGGTATTACATATTCCAGTGAGTTAACACTCCTTGAAAACAATAAGATCTGTTAGCCTTAAAAGCATCCTTGCCTGACCCCAGAAAAAATCCAAATGGTTATTATGATGAAGTAGGAACAGCTCTCATTTCATGTGTCATGACTTTAGCAGATATTGACATGTTCTTTAGTCTGACCATGCCACCCGAGCTATGGCATCAGGTCTGGAGACGGGATCATTCTGATGACCTGGGTGACACATGGGAACATATATCAGAACTTAACATTAATAGGAAACTAGGACAGAAACCAGACAAATTGATATTGGACCTCCCTGATACAATTTTAACATATATGCAGACTATCGTTCCTTGTAGGAAAATACATTAGGCAACATTGACCGCATGCAAACAAAAGAAAGATGAAGCAGTGACAGTTTTTTTCACTAGATTTGAGGACAATTTCCATGATTTTAGTGGACAAGAAACCTCGACAGACACAGGCAAGCACTTATTTGGTGACAAGTTTGTCCAAAACTTATTACCAGAAATTTCACAGAAATAAAAATTAGCAGAAAGTACTTGAGCCTCGTCCATGTCAGTCAGTATTCTGGACATGGCACAGTGTTATGAAGGCCAAATAAATGAGGACAAAGACAAGAAAGAGTTTAAAACAAAAGATCTTAAGAACAAAATTCTATTACAACAAGCGTACGGTCTTAAGAGAGGAAGGGGTCGGAGAGTAAGTAACTACGAACCCCCCTAAACGATTAATGCAGGACCCAGTGACATTTGACCCCTGGGACCCAACCAATGTGCTTACTGTGAAAAGGAGGGACATTGGCGGTCTGAGTGTTCACTTCTTCGCCAAACAGGAAGCGGTCGGGGTATGACCAGGGGTCCTACTCGCAGACCTTCCCCTAGTGACAGAAGAAACTACTTTGATAACCCTGAACACACAAAGACTTACTATGCCGATGACTTCAATGAAGATACCACAACCGTGGTATATTTCAACAAGGACAACGAAGGACAAGAGAAGGGATCAGTTGTAATACCGGAAGACCAGTCGGGCTCATATGTGACAGCAAAGATATTGGGACAATTGCAACAATTTCTAGCAGATACCGGGGCTACCCGTAGCGCCATTTCCCAACAATTCATCCCTGGGATGCCCTTGTTCGGCCATAACAATCTATCTGTTGGTTTCGCTGGAATACCAATACTCAGTCACATGTCAAAACCACTTGATCTTACCATAGGCCCCTTCACTGCCAACATGCCGTTCCTACTGGCTCCAAACTGGCCTGATAACCTGTTAGGATTAGATTTACTCAAACACTTTCATGCCCACATATACTGTTCACCGGACAGTGTGGACATCAAAATGGAGAAACCAGATAATGTCAAACAATATGCCAGTAAGGAATTACAACGTCATTTATCCTCAGTGCCGTCTTTGGTATGGGCAAAATGTGACAATGACGTTGGTTTATTGCAAATTGATCCTGTACATATCCAGGTCCTGCCAAGAGTCCCCCAATACAAAATTTCTCAGGAAGGTGAAATTGCACTAGTACACATAATAGAGGACATGGCCAGAAAGGGAGTAGTTGAGGAAACTGAAAGTAATTTGTGTAACAGCCCTATTTTGCCCATCCTCAAAAGTGCTACATCTGATGACATAAAGCAAAGGGTCTACAGATTAATGATTGATTTACGCAAAATTAATAAAATAGTAAATCCACAATTTCCTGTAGTTCCAGACATTACAACGTTGCTCATAATGGTCCCAACAACGGCATGCGCATTTTCTGTCATAGACCTAAAGAACGCATTCTTTTCTATCCCAATAGCGCCCTCTAGTAGATATTTGTTTTGATTCTGCCTAAAAGGGCGTTCCTATCACTTCTGCCGCGCCCCTTTAGGCTATACAGAAAGCCCAAGTATCTATAGTCAAGCACTTAAAAGACAACTTGACACACTACAACTACCACCAGGGTCTGCATTGTTACAGTATGTCAATGACTTACTTATCGCAGCAGATAACACTGAGATTTGCACCAACACTACCTTGTTGTTACTTCACCATCTTGCTGAACTGGGACACAAAGTATACTGCAAGTTTGTCGACCACAGGTCACCTACTCAGGTCACCTCTTGTCAAAGGAGGGACGATCACTGACTTAGGACATAATCAAGACAATCATACATTCACCCATTCCCGCACCCAAAAGGAAGTTAGGGCACTCATTGGCATAACATCTTACTGCCGCCAATGGATTCCCAATTTCACCCTTATCTTCAAACCTCTCCTCGCTCTCACCAAAACACAAAAACCACCAAACACACCCAATTCCCTCTGCCTTGGTCCCCAGACTGTCAGAGTGCTTACCAGCAGCTTCGGGATGCCCTCTGTTCCTCCCCCATCCTTAGTACACCTGATTACAAAAAAACATTCTCCCTTTATGTCCACGAACAAGAGGGTTGTGCACTTTCTGTCCTATGTCAACCACATGGAGATAAACTACGTCCATGTGCTCATGAGTGATTAATAAATTTGTCTTTTTGCATTTCACTCCAGTGTTGATTCTGATTTCTAAACCCGTAGACAAGGTGGCCCTGCACCGGTGAGACCATAAAATGCGTCTGCTGTCACGTAACATAACACAAGCGGACTCACCTCTTAATGGAGGGTCGTAGAATCAACCCCTGCAGGCTCCCAGTGTGAGGAGGAGATAGCACTCACGTGGCATCAACCACTGGGATGTCGGAAGACTTACCCGTACACTGTCGGGCCGGGTGGTACTGGTCGTCTCCCTCATGTCAAAGATATGGTCCCGGCACCCGGCAGTTAGTGGAAGGAACAGCCAATTAGCCAGTGCTGGAGCCATAGAGTGCTAACCCCCCAACGGCGATGCTGATTTGGTGGCCATCTTAAGATACATGCGTGCTGGATAGTTAAGAATTGCTGTATGCCAGCCATCTTAGAGTGATAGATCGTAACCAGGCATAGAAAAATATAGTGCTCTTGGCACCGGTACAAGAAGGTGTCAGAAAAGGTTGCCCATGCCCACAAATAGAAGGGTCACAGATGAGCAGGGTTACAGTAGGGTTGAACCAGGGGGGCAGAATTCTCACAGTTCAAGCAGGTTAAAATGGTGGGTGCACAACTATGGGTCTAGTGCCGGGGGTAGGATGTTATCCATGATATAAACACTGCTCGTAGTAGGTGCCCCAAAAGAAATTGGAGTGTACCGAGAGCATCAATGGTATGTAGCCTTTGTGGTGTGTGATAATGGTCACAGCCCCCCCGTGGACAAGTATGACTGGATATGTCAAAATCAATGTCACAGGACTGCACAAAGGCAAGTGTACAGTCAATAAGGGAACTATCCTCTATGCCTACCCAGATCAGAGGGTGTTAGTTTAGGGGAGGCAAAAGATATCTAAATAGCATGTCTTCTCATTTGCGGTGGAGGATAGAGAGTGGCTCAACGAGGTAAACTCAATCCTGAAAAGATGAAAAAGGGAACAAATAAAAAAAAGGGGGAGAAAAAGAGTATGGTCCCAGAAGGGCTATGATCTGTTAAATGTGCTCGAGGGAATTTCCTCATTCAGTCCCTGCTTATCTGTGACTAGGCGATGCACCCACCTCTGTTGAATCCTGAACAGTGCTCCTGCAGTCATTGTCAGATGGGCTTCCGCGTGTGAGTCCAGAAGGCAGAATCCTGTGCTCTGCCGTCTGGACTCACACACGGAGCCAGTCCTCGAGCAATTGCGAGAGTGTGGATTTTATTCACCAGCAACTGCAACGAGCTACAAACATTATAAGCAGTTCCATGACTATGACGGTATTTTTCAACATTTAAAGAGGCACCGATGCTTGTGCTCCCTCGAGCAAACCTGAAAACATCCTTGTTCATCAGTTCTTTCCAAGTCATTGATTCAAACTAACTGTACGTGAGGAACACTAATCGTAGCGCCAACCCCTTTACTTCACAAAGGTATCCATCTAACTCAGGGCCAGCCAATAAACTGGTTAACCCTTCAACAACATATCTTTGACATCGATCCAAATTCGTGGAATCGAGTGTCTGACTTTCCTATTGTCCTGAAGAAGACCCGCACTGACTTTTTTAAATCGTTGCTGCAATTTGGGTCGAAACGTCGACGGTTGTCACAAGTCCAATCCTCTATAGGTCTCATTGCTCAAAATCGAATGTAGATCAATTCCTGAGCTTGAGATACTCAAATGATACTTTGAAATTAGACACTGTATTCATATTTTTAACTTTTATTTGCCTACCTTATCACTTATATATTCGGCAGGAATTAGCAGCACTCCAACTATCTCTGAAATCTGAACTGTCTACCTTCTGCCATGGCCATCTTCTCGACCCGATTTTTGCGACCTGGGAGATGCTGTCTATTGAACCCCGACTCCCGTGGTATGGTCTGATCACTTTCTGATCACATTTATGGCGGCGGTACCAGCTATCAAAACACAGGGCAATGTGGGAATTAGGGACAGACGCAGGAAATGGGCAAATTTCTCCACAGAGGCATTCAATAAAGCTCTTGGCCAGGGCGGGCCTCCAGGGAGCCTGGGGATAGAGTCAGCTTGTGAGGCTCTGGACAGGCGCATTATGGAGGCACTGGACAGGCACTAGACAGGCACTGGACAGCACGGCGCCCTGGTCGTGTAATGCACCAAGGAGACAGTCTAAATCTGCCCCATGGTTTGGTGCCGAACTCCGGGAAAAGAAAACGGCATGCAAACGCCTGGAGAGACCATGGAGGAGAGACTTTTCTGTGAATGACAGGAACGAATATAAAACTGGTCTTAAGGAATACCACACCTTAATTAGAAAAATCCGGAGAACCTACTATAGCATTAGGATAGATGGAGCAAAGAACTTGGTGAAGGAGCTGTTCTCCGTTTTTAAAGAGATCTCTGACCTCGCCAGCACTGCTGCTCCTATGACAGGGTCAGAGGAATCCTGCAATCGGGTGGCAGAGTTCTTTGCACACAAGGTAGAGAGGATATACTCCTCTTTCCCGGACGCGGCCAGAGAAGGATGCAGGGGAGGGGAGACTTCCACCGAGGTTAAAAGGTATGGATTGCCTTACGACCTTCAGTGTCCCTTCTCGGGAGGCCCTATGCATAATAGCTGGTAAAATCAAATAAGGCTTCCCTAAAGATCCTGTGTCACCTAAAGTTCTGAGAGGCAGCATGGAGACTGTAGAGCCCTATATCAGACACTTACTAGAGTTCTCCTTTAACTCAGGGAAGGTACCGAAAACCTGGAAGGAGGCAGTGGTACTCCCCCTGAGAAAAAAGCCCAATATTAGCATGGAGCAATTAGAGAACCTGCGCCCCATCTCACTCCTGCCGTACTTCGCCAAGATTGCGGAGAAGGCTGTCAATAATCAGCTGACAGCCCATATTGAGGCGCATAAGATGCTCCATCCCTCCCAATCTGGCTTCCGCGCACTCCACTCGACTGAGTCAGCGCTACTGTTATCTACAGAGTCCTTACGTAAATTTGCGGATGAAGGTCAAACAGCGGCACTGATCCTGCTGGATCTAAGTGCCGCATTCGACACCGTAGCCCATCACACGCTGCTGCAGGGTCTAAAAAGGGGAGGAGTGGTGGGTAATGCATGGGAACGGATGGAGTCCTTTCTGCTGGATCGCAGTTTTCAAGTGGCACAGGGACCATACCGATCCATAGACATCAGCCTGAAACAGGGGTACCACAAGGGTCCAGCCTCAGCACAACCCTTTTTAATCTGTATGTTGCACCAGTAGCAGAGATCACGGACAAATTCGGGGTGGAAGTCGTGTCCTATGCAGACGACATGCAACTGGTTGTGGCTTTGATACAGCCAGAGGAACAGGCCACCAGCAACTTCTGTTCTTTCCTGCAAGAACTGGCGGCCTGGATGGCTAATAACTGCCTCAAACTGAATGGAAACAAGACCGAGGTACTGATTGTGGGGAAGGCCCCCTCGATGTGGACCTCGGCATGGTGGCCTCCAGCGTTAGGCCCTCTACCCACTCCTAGCGATCAAGTGAGGAATCTGGGGGTATGGCTTGATACCAAAATGTCATTCGAGCACCACACCAAACGGGTGGCAGACACCTGCTTGGCATACTGAGGGTTCTCAGGAAGACACTTGACTTACTGCCACTGACAGCCAGGAAAACCATGGTCCATGCCTTAATAACATCAAGGCTGGACTATGGGAATGTCTTCTATTTGGGAGCCAATGCCAAGTGCACTCAGAGGCTGCAACGCATACAGAATGCGGCTGCACGCCTGGTCTTGATGCTACCTAAAAGAACGCCTTCTAAGAGAGCACTGAGAACACTACATTGGCTTCCGATTAAGGAACGTGTGATGTTTAAAGCCTTATGTGTTGGCCACCGAATCTTACAGGGGAAAGGGCCCACCTACCTCCACAACCTGTTAACCCCGTTCCACCATACCCGACAGCTGAGATCTAGCGGGACAGGTCAGGTTCAGGTTCCGAAATTCAGAAGAGTGAGAATGGGAGGGCATTCCTTTCGTGTTTTAGCAGCCCAACAATGGAACAGACTTCCTCTGAATCTTCGGCTGGAGACGTCAGAGCTTGTATTCCGCAAAGAGTTGAAAATTCACCTGTTTCCCAAAGAGTAGGGCGGGATAGATCTTGGGGCAGGTGGAAAGCAACAGCAGCAGAGTTGCTCTGGCTCTGTTGTTGGTCGTTTATAGCGCGGGGACACACTAGTACAGTGTAACCTGGCGCTTTATAAATTTAATTATTAATATTTTTATTTATTATTATTTCATTGGGTTGGCCACCACTTCTACAGGTAACACATTTAGGGTGTTTTGTGTGGTATATTACGGTTAGTCAACCATATCACCACAAATAGTGTAGATTTAAGGTCCTTTTAGGTCCTGATGAATTGCCGCTGGATCAATCTGACACATAGGCAAGAAACATGTCGACCACATGAAGTTGAGCGCGACATCCTGATGCATTACATCAGGTATACTCCACTTTCTACTTTTTAACCAGGTTGGTAGCCAAATTTATTAACATTATTTTATTTGGACTTCCATTTCCTGTTTTACTCTTGCACGGTCAATTGACCTTCACTTGCACATCTACACTATTAGGTCCCTCACGCCCCCTGCACCAAATGGCAAGGAATAAAAGATCTCTGCCAAAGAGCCCCTCATAGGGAGCCCGTCAGGTATTGCAGCGCAGACCTGATGAGGAGTAAGCTCTATGACATGGGTACTCACAAACTTTCTGTCAGGGGCCAAATTTAAAGTGTGGTTTGTGGCCGAGGGCCGCACATGAAGGAGTGGGGTCAGTGGGGGGTGGAGTCAGTGGGAGGGGTGGGGCCAAAGTGAGAAAAAAAATCAAACCCGTTTCAAAAGAGACAATGCGACAATGCTGTATTTTAAAGAAGATGTAACTACAAAGAGCACATTTTGATAATACATATTAGCAGACAATAGAAATCTTAATAGGCATTGCATAGCTTCATACACACTTTGACTCCAATTCCATCACAGTCTCTCTCTCTCTCTCTCTCTCTCTCTCTCTCTCTCTCTCTCTCTCTCTCTCTCTCCCTCCCTCTCTCTCTCTCTCTCTCTGTCAGTCGGTCTCTCTCTCTGTCAGTCGGTCTCTCTCTCTGTCAGTCGGTCTCTCTCTCTCTGTCAGTCAGTCTCTCTCTCTCTCTCTCTCAGTCAGTCTCTCTCAGTCAGTCAGTCTCTCTCTGTCAGTCAGTCTCTCTCAGTCAGTCAGTCAGTCTCTCTCATTCAGTCAGTCTCTCTCTGTCAGTCAGTCTCTCTCAGTCAGTCAGTCTCTCTCGCTCTCTCGGTCAGTCTCTCTCACTCAGTCTCTCCCTCTCTGTCAGTCTCTCTCTCAGTCAGTCTCTCTCTGTCATTCAGTCTCAGTCAGTCAGTCTCTCTCTTTCTGTCAAGTCAGTCTCTCTCCCAGTCAGTCAGTCAGTCTCTCTCTCTCTCTCAGTCAGTCTCTCTCTCTCAATTAGTATCTCTCTGTCAGTCAGTCTCTCTCTCTCTCTTTCAGTCAGTCTTTTTCTCTCTCTGTGTCAGTCAGTCTCTGTCTCTCAGTCGGTAAGGTAGTCAATTTCTCTCTGTCAGTCTCTCTCTCTCAGCCAGTCAGTCTCTCTCTTAGTCACAGTCTCTCTCTCTCTCCTAGTCAGTCTCAGTCAGTCTCCTAGTCAGTCAGTCTCTCTCTCTGTCAGTGTCTCTCTCTCTCTCTGTCAGTCTCTCTCTCTGTCAATCTCTCTCTCTGTCAGTCAGTCTCTGTCATCTCTCGCTCTGACAGTCAGTCTCTCTCTCTGTCAGTCAGTCAGTCTCTCGGTCAGTCAGTCTCTGTCTGTCAGTCTCTGTCTGTCAGTCTCTGTCTGTCCATCTCTCTGTCCATCAGTCTCTGTCCGTCCCTCTCTTGGTCAGTCTTTCGCTCTGTTAGTCAGTCTCTCTCTTTCAGCCTCTCTGTCTCTCTCTCTCTGTCAGTCAGTCAGTCTCTCGGTCAGTCAGTCTCTGTCTCTCTCTCTGTCAATCTCTCTCTCTGTCAGTCAGTCTCTGTCATCTCTCGCTCTGACAGTCAGTCTCTCTCTCTGTCAGTCAGTCAGTCTCTCGGTCAGTCAGTCTCTGTCTGTCAGTCTCTGTCTGTCAGTCTCTGTCTGTCTGTCCATCTCTCTGTCCATCAGTCTCTGTCCGTCTCTCTCTTGGTCAGTCTTTCGCTCTGTTAGTCAGTCTCTCTCTTTCAGCCTCTCTGTCTCTCTCTCTCTGTCAGTCAGTCAGTCTCTCGGTCAGTCAGTCTCTGTCTGTCCGTCTCTCTGTCCATCAGTCTCTGTCCGTCTCTCTCTTGGTCAGTCTTTCGCTCTGTTAGTCAGTCTCTCTCTTTCAGCCTCTCTGTCTCTCTCTCTCTGTCAGACAGTCTCTCTACCTCAGTCAGTCTCTAACTCAGTCAGTCAGTCTCTCTCTTAGTCAGTCTCTCTCCGTCAGTCAGTTTCTCTCTCAGTCAGTCTCTCTGTCAGTCAATCCCTCTCCTAGTCACAGTATCTCGCTCTCTCTCTCCTAGTCAATCTCAGTCAGTCTCACTCTCAGTCATTCAGTCTCTCTCTTAGTCAGTGAGTTAGATATATTAAATCTGTACTTACCCATATATATTTAACCCCACAATATTCTGGGAGTGTATATTTAGGGTGCTCAATAATATTTATTTTTAATATTCTGGTACTATATCCTGCCCTGAGCTTAATTTGCAAATGAATGAGTGCCAGGACCCAAAGATTATTTAAGAAGCCCACGGCCTGCACTATCAGAGGTCGGGGTGCACAATACCAAGGCTGCAAAATTCCACCTCATGTCTCTTTAATCTACCCCAGACAGTCCCTGCCTCTTTATCTCACTCTTGTCGGTTTTAATTCCATTGCTGCTTCCTCCCTCTGCTAATATTTTCCGTCTTTTTCTTCCTCCTCTTTCTCTCCTTTTGTGCGTTTGTCTCTTGTTTGCATCAAAATCTGTTAAGGTAAAAGAAGTGCGGGTCCCAAAAATGAATGCTCGTGGGCCCTCCCACAACCACTGGCTCAAATTAAGCACTAAATTCCTCCCTAAGGAGCGTCTCATCAAACACCTCCAGAAGCCTCTCTGTTCTTGCCTTTCCTGGGCCAAGGTTCGCGACCCAAAGGTATTTAAGTGCTTTACATCAGCACCGGTTACGTTACACAAGGACTCATAAAGAGGGGCACCTGTTTACCCATTCCACGGCATGAAGTCTAAGGATTGTTTCACAAGGAACATGTTTTTAAACAAAATGGAAATTAACAAGATTTATTTAAAAATATTTATGTCCCTCCTAATTGCGAGGCGTTGCTTTTCCGGACATGTAACTTACCAAATCTATTTCAAATGCCTCTGAAAATGACAAACAGGAAGTGCCTGGGGGCTGCGGGTTAATCGCAATACAAAAAGAAATGAATAATAGACCATCTCTGACGCCAGCACTGGTGTAGTCATTGGGTGCTGCGAAGGGTTGATGTTATTTCAGAATCCGAAAGTGCGCTAGTGTAATCCTTTGATGCTGTGCGTGGCGCGTTATCACCTTTCACAGCTCATTTGCTGGCAGGCGGCAGGCACCACAGGGCGGCCCCCCTTTGTCCCGTCACCTTTCTGCACACACCACAGGGGGCGGGCGTCCAGGGGCAGCTTCTGAAAGAGTCCAAATTGGAA
Organism: Lissotriton vulgaris; assembly: GCF_964263255.1. Classification (NCBI taxonomy): domain Eukaryota; kingdom Metazoa; phylum Chordata; class Amphibia; order Caudata; family Salamandridae; genus Lissotriton; species Lissotriton vulgaris. The sequence continues at coordinate 269,047,699 of NC_141685.1, forward strand.
GGCGGCAGGGGTCAAAAGAGGGAATGAATTAACAGCTCAGCCTGGATCGGAGTCCGCGCCGCTGCAACCGCTGGTGTTTGCGGACGCTCTTTAAAAACCAAAAAAACACAGGTATGATGTGTGCAAGGTCCGCGGGCCGCCAAAGAAGGCTTGCCGGGCCGCTGGCGGCCCGCGGGCCGTACTATGAGTACCCGTGCTCTATGATGAAGCACGACACCCAGCTGGCTGAGTGTGTGGGGGCCCTAATTCCGAAAGGAGGCACCCCCCTTTCCCTCCTCTCGTAGGACAACCTTTTTCTTCTCAACTGACCTCGTTCGCTTTCCCTTATCAGGAACTGCATATACTTTTGTGTTTAACTTCTACATGGCACGTATGCTGGACCTTGAAAAAGCCTCTAGTCCCCTTTCTTTGGTTTATAAGCCACGGGATGCTACAGAAGTGGTGTTGTAAGGCTGACAGCAGGATCATTGATAATTGAAATTTCGTGTTTTTCAAACATGTTCCTTTTTGAAAATTTGATAGGAACATTTTTGGTGCAGAATGGATTATTAATGTATGACTAAGGGTCATATGTATCATCAAACTATTTTGCATTTCCTAAATAGCGAATTTTAAGGAATCGCTATTTAGGAAATGCAAAATGGTATGTATGAACAAAATCGCTTTTTATTTGCGATTCCTTAAGCTTCCTTATTTGCGAATTCGCATTTTGCGAATTCGCAATTAAGGAAAAAATTTCCAATGCATTCCTAAGAGCCAGGAGGCCCATAGGAATTAATGCAAAATAATTCTCAAATTGCGAATTCGCAATTTGCTAATCGCAATTTGAGAATTATTGCAAGGGTGCAGGGGTGTCGCAAAGACACCCTGCTGCACCCCTGAAAAGAACATGTGTGTGCATATGGCGCACATACATGCCCTATGGGCATGTGTGTGCATCATATGCCACCTTTAAAAATGCCAATTAGTGCATTTCTGGACGAATTCGCAAGTTACCATCAACTGAAAGTTGGTGGTAATTTGCGAATTCATAAACAAAATTCACAATCTAAAATTGCTACATACATAGCATTTAAGGAATCGCAAATTTGCGATTCCCTAAATGCTATGGTAAAATAAGGAATCGCACAAGTTTGCAATTCCTTATTTTGGGAATGTTTCATACATTCCAAAACGTGCAAAACGGCCGTTTGCGATTCAAAAACGGCTTGATACATATGGCCCAGAATTTCTTCGATATAGTGTGTGTACATGTTGCTATTGGATATTTTCATAATAAAATGAATGTATTCTTATCTGATAGTCCTGAAGAAGCGATGGTGTCACGAAACACGTGGTGAGTGGGCTGAAGCTGGAATGGATATCTATACTACTATAATAAAGGAAGAACTTTCAGCCTTTGAGGCGGGTAAACTCGGGAACCACCGCGCCAATCCACACACCCGATACACCGTTGGAATCGTCGGGGTGTGTAGATGGTTGTAGGCTATATAAATAAAAAAAAACGTTATTTAAAAAATGAAGAAAGAGTGGGAAAAGAAAGAGATGAGGCGCGAGAAAGAGAGGGATAAACGTGGGAGTGCGAGAGATAGCGAGGACAACCAGAGAGAGGTTGTGGGAGGCGATGGAGAAACAGAAAGTGAATGAGCAAGAGAAGCGCAGAATCACCGAGAAAATAGAAAGTGATAGAGGGCAGACCCAGCTGGACTGGATGAGAAGGGACAGAAAAGAAATCGGCTTTAGATGTAGGAAGAAAAGAAGGGAGAGTTAGAAATACTCTGACAGGCGAGTACATGAGAACAGTACCAGAATGAACAAATGAAGGGAAAGAACAGTGACTGCTGCAGGCAGTTTGGAAGGTCACAAATGCTGCTAAGGAAACGGATGCAGTTAATAGCTGTACGTGCAAGGCTGTGTTTGCAGGGAGAGAGAGGGGAGGTGCTGGTGTGGGAGGGGGGAGGTGCTGGTGTGGGTGGAGTGCTGTATGGCAAGGCTGTGTTTGCGGGGAGAGAGAGGGGAGGTGCTGGTGTGGGAGGGGGGAGTTGCTGGTGTGGGAGGAGTGCTGCTAGGGGAGGAAAAGCCCTGGCCGTGAATGCGCGTGCATGTTTGCTCACGTGATTCACGTGAACTGCAAGAAAACCGCGGGGCTGAAAGCCCTTGGTTTGAAGAGGATTTTGCCGACTTGAATTCTCCCCATTTCCCCTTCCTGCGGAATGGTAAAGGCGAGACCTAAAAATTTACAGTAAAGAAAAAAGTAGTCCCTCCGAAGTAGCGCCGGCCGTGACGTGCGTGCTCACGTCATGAGCGCGGGGAGGAGTGGCGTCCAGGAGCGCGACGAGGAGAGGTGACGTGAGGAGCAGCGGACGGGCCAGCGGCAGTGCGAGCAGCGGACAGGCTGGAGGAGCGGCAGGTGAGGTAAGGGAGCGGCGGACATGGCGCGGGGGAGGAGCGGTGACGTGAGGAGCAGCGGACAGGCCAGCGGTGGTGCGAGCAGCGGACAGGCGGTAGAAGCGGCGGCTGAGGTAAGGGGACCCATGTCGGGGCAGGCGGGAGTCAGGGCAGGCGGGGGAAGGGCCAGGTGGGGGCCCGGGCTGCTGGACAATGTCGGGGCGGGTGAGGGTCGGGGAATCCTGTTGCTCCCGGACAAGGTCGGGACGGGCTGCTAGTGTCATATATAATAACACTTACTTGGAGAAGTTCATGGAAAAGTGGATTTTCTCAGATTGTGGAAGTTCATCTATATAATCTATACACTCACTAGGGGGGTGTCAGTGATCTGAGAATTGAGCACCGGGCACGATTCTTGACACCGAATTATTGTGTGTATACACCTTCCCCCTATGCATGATGAGTTTTAGGAGCCGCCTGCTAATGGTCCTGACTTGGGGTGATGGGACACTGATTCACCCATCATTAAACACTGCTGTGCTACATTGCATACGTGCCAACATTTTAGAAGAGGAAAGTGAGAGATTTAAAAAAAGGTAATCAGAAGAAAGTATTCACTCCGTCGACCTCCATTGAAGAAGAGGCACATTCAGGGTGGAGATAGCCAAAATAAAGACATTTTTGGCTTTAAAAATCAGATTCCCCCACCTGAATCAGGTTTATTTGCACGTATGCACATGAGTAAGGCGAGTAAGCAAAGTAGGCGGCTTTTAAAAGACTCAACATATTTTAATGGTGTGGAGAGAGAGCCCTTTAAAAAGCTCAACCTCTCTTCCTGGTGTTAAGAGTGGGTCGGAGGAAATGCAAGCCGTCACTATGATTAATGTGCGCGCTCACTCAACCCTCTTTAAAAATCCAGAACATATCTTTATTGTAGCAAAAAGTGTTGGGATTCAGGTGCTGGGACAACTGTCCGGGCACATCAGGGGCATCTGGTCACCCTAGGTTAGTAGAAACTCAAGAACTCAGTTTCAGATGTGCCTTCTGAACCAATACTTATATCTGTACTGCTCCTTTCTCACCTGTTCCTGAACAAAAAGCATCACATTCACCTAATAGCGTCCTAGCTGCCAAGTTTTCAGATTGTTTATATATGACATTTCAGTGGTATGATATTCTACTGTCAAATGTGTGACACTTTGAGTGACACTTTCTTGCCAGTAAGCCAAAGCAATGGCCAGTTATTTGAGTGCCTTGCTGTAAGTTTTCTATTACTGAGTCCAGACACATCAGGCAGCAGTGATCATGCGCCTAAAACAAGCCAGACCTATTGGCATTGTGAATGCTTGTTAGAAATATCGGATCTACGTGTAATAATGATTTTATTGTGAACAACAAACAGAATTTAAAATGTTCCAATTCTACGAATATTAGACTGTGAATTGAATGTCACTAGTTCTGTAGAAGGAGCAGTGCTTTCAGAGTGCTTCAATCACTCGGTTGCCAGTTCATCTGCAGTCTCTCACTATGGCACTTTTCCCAGCATCTTTCTGAAAATCTCTATCTGCATATCTCTCTTCTTCCTCTAAACTACTCTTTTTACTTTCTCTTTCTTTAGGTAATTCTTTGCATCGTGCCATTCAATCTGTGCTCTCTCTCTCTCCCTCTGTCTCTCTCTCCCTCTGTCTCTTTCTCCCTCTGTCCCTCTCCTTCTACCCCCATCTGTATATATAGCATTTCCTTTTCCTGAGTTTGGTGTTGTCAGTATTTCGATATAGATGCTCTTCCTTCACACACAATGGTAATTACAATTGATACCTGTGACAGTTGCTCCGTGCACTTAGCTGAGAGGCTTCAGTTTGGATAAACACCTGTCAATCAACTTTTTGACCCAGCCACAGGCAATGTGAGAAACTCTTACTGTCTTCAGTGAAAGTAAAGTAAACAATGTAGCTGTGCCCAGGCCAGTTTCCTACACTGAGGCACCTCTCCTCATAATACCTGCCTGGGGCAGCCTGGCAAGCTTTGGTTGGTGAGTTGTTCTAACCCCGCAGAGCGACAGTGCCTGGTCATGCATAGTGGAGCTATAATTATGCACGAGATTAGCATGTTAGTGCAGTGATGTGGCCACCAGCACTAACATGCATTACTCTAACTGCTGATGCATGGTGCTTGGAAGGGTTGTAGCCTGGCGTGTGTATAGTGGTGTGTTTTAAAAATCCCATAACATCACCTGGAGGCAGAACGTCTTAATGCAATATGCTGGTCAGTGTATTGCAACAGCATTCTATAGTAACTCTACCACCTTCCTTATATTGTCTAAATGCATTCCAGTCAGTAAGACTTCCTTGCCACGGATCCCCTCACCAAATGTGCTGAAAGTGGGAACCCACTGGCAAATTGGAAAGTGAATGGTGCCAGCCGAATTGCCTGGATAGGAACTGACACCTGATTCACTAACTGGGATAAGAATTTACCAATATTTACTACGTCTTTCCTCATGGAATCCAGATATTTCACACACCAATCCCTCCATCAATTTCATCATCAGCTTTATTTCGACATAAAAGCCACAAAAGCAACACAGTTCAAAATGACATAGCCAGTAAAATAAGTATAAGTGAAAGAAGAATACAATAATAAATATGCACTTGGTGTACACGTGGTCATCCTAAAATCTAGTTAAAAGCAAGGAGGGTTTCATCAATTGATTTAGACACAATATAATATATTAGAAGGCTATTTGTTTGCTTAGACTGTGCTTGTGCACGATGATTTAACCAGCAGTTCTTTTATTGTTTTGGGGTCTTTTCTGTTGACTGTGAGATGGAGGCTGTGTCTTTCTTGCAAGTGCTTTCCACCGAATCAGCCAGGCTTGCCCCAAACACTTTGCTGCACAGCAAGATAAGAAGGGCCTGGAATCAGACTTCAGAATGCGGAGCGCAACAAGGTGCTCCTGTGTATTGTACGTCGGGCAAACAAATAGTAAGTGGGCAATGCTTTCGACAGGAGCACGGCAGCTAGGGCAGTCTTTTCCGTTATTTACAGACCATTTAGCTATCACTTCACCCACTGGGAGGGAGCCATACCTAAAGTGCATATAGAGTATTCTGTCTCTAGGTACTTTAATGAGGACAAGGTAAGTCTCATAGGATCAACTTAGCTTGTGGGAGTAGAATTCAGTTGTCAGTTTGCTCACGTTGGATCTGCTAAGCTCTCGTTGGTCCACCCATGTGATTCTAGAACAGGTCCAGACATTTTGGACTCAGCCCTTTCAGTTGGTAGCAGAGTAGTATGGTTTGCACATGAATCAAGGGGAGAAATCCAGAACTAGTCTAGAAAAGAGGAAAACCTAGAACCCCAGACCCCCAAAATAGAGCTCAATGACCGAAAACGGAGAGCACCAAAATTCGGCAAAGACTGACAAACTTTGATGGTGCGGCAAGATCATCAGCGAACGGAGGAGTGAGTATTAATAGGGTGTATGACGTGTGTTAGATTGCGGGAATTAACATCATCACTGCTTGACATAATCCCCTCCTGTGCTGAGGGTCAATGATAATGGGTGTGGTCATAACGGAACGGTTCCGTCATGAGCACAGCTCCACTGTGACTCATGACGGAACCGTCCCGTCATGAGCATCGAAGGGGTTAATTGATTGTGTATTGTCTAGCGGAATTGGTGTGAGAGTCAAGTGAATGTGATCTTTGGCTGGTCGTGGTCCAAGGCCTGAGATTTGAGTTTCAGGTCCCGAAGTGGCCTAAGCCTACCGGGAAATATTAAATGGTGTAGAAGACACTGAGAATTATTGTGATTGACCGAGGAATTGAGGAGTTGTCATGAGACATCATCGACTAGTCCACCTAAGACAGGGAACTTTGTGTGAATTTGACATATGGGAATCGTTTAGTAAATCTTGTGTATAGAGGTGAACTATACTGATTCAAGTGACCTGCGCAGGCCGAGGCTTGATGTGTGGGAATGCTCTTGAATGACTGAATTCTATCGATCTTGTAGATAGCAGACAATTACGGAGTTTAAGATGATTGAGACAGTGAATGTGTATGGAGAAATTGAAATGGAGGGTGAGCCACTGCGAGGAGTGAAGGCGATGTCATAGGGTGCTGCGTTGCAATAGGTTGGTTGTGTAACGCCACACAGGGATTGGTTGGTAGTCATCGAGAAGTTCTGGTTGAACTTGCAAGTGAATCATGTGTTGCTCTAGGGTTTTACAGGATCTTTTCAGGGGTGATCAAGGGGTCGTTACTTGAGTGGGTGAAGAAGCACCACTCGAGGAAACTCTTGCACACTATATGGCGCCAAAAGTAATACCCTGAAACTGTTCACAGGATGCTTATTTCCGGTCCAGGGAGGACCTGGCCTGGCAGTTCGGGCTGGACTGTTCCTATGAGGAACTGTCTCAAGACTGATTTGCATATGGCTGGGTCCAAACTGGGGTGGCATAGTGAGCAAAAGAATGATAGTTTAAACCCAGATCTGTAACTGGGGTGAGAGGTTGAAAAGTTTCATCATCTTGTGTTTTGACAAAAGTACGGCTCCATACTATAATTTAGCTTCAAAACTCGCACAAAATCACAGAAAAAGAGGTGGAATTGTCATTTCCATGCTCTTTTCGGCTGGATGTGTTGCTCCAGTTGAGAGGAGTGATGTTGGCACTGCACCCTTTGCCTAGACCAACATAGTTTGAGGCGTTAGGCGCATGGATATGGGCAGCACATACAAAGAAAAGGGAGATATATCAAAGGAAAAAAAGGAAAGCTTTGAGGGCATGCCTGGAAGCGCAATGGAATGCACATCTTAAGAGATGTATAGTTGATAGTATTGAAGGAGAAAGGCTATACCCAATGCTGGTAGGAGAGGGAGAGTCTCAGAACAAGAGTAGAGAGGAAAATAGAAATGATGGGAGTGATACTGACGACAGCTTGTTGGATTGATTATCATCTGAGTGTCCTCCACCTTACAATCCACACTCAGAGGAGGGAAGACGAGAGTTGGTGATTACGGCGGATGGAGAAAGAGTGTCAGCACCCCAAATAATTCTGAGTACAGGAATTGCGGGAAGGGTATCTGCAGGAGTAGTGGAGACATGAGGGTCTGCCTTGGGAGATATGGAACAAAATGGAGTTAGCGCTGCTTCACAGTTACCCGGAAGCTCTTACAGTACTGGTCACCATTGGTCCGGTTGCCCCTGTGTCTGACCCGAATTCAGTGGGAAACCTTAGTCAGCGACAGTCCGTTCATGTGGAAGGAATTGGATTGGGAAGGTCAGCAAACATGAGTGGAAATTGTCCATCTCTAGTGCCTGTAGAATATAGTACCCCATTACCAGCTACTGTCCACCCTTCGGGAATACGTATTGGTTGCAGTACTATACAGTCCATACCCATGACAAACACTGAAGGTGTTACCCAAAGGTAAGGGTCAATTTGTCAAAAAATTTGTGACAGGATGGAGACCGGAAATCAGCCTCATGATTCAGCAACATTTGATCTGCTGGCAAAATAAATCTGTAGACGAAATTCTGCGATATGCCAGACATTGCATTGATGAGGTGGATTACAAGCATAGGAGGATAAAAGTAAAGTTAATGCTGGTTCAAATGCAAAATGCACAGAAGGGAGAGCTAGTGCAGGCAACCGGAGGAACAGTAGTTCAGAACTAAGGGACTGTTCAAGGAGGTGTTCAGGATACATCAAGCCCAGTGGGACAGAGGAGAGGAAGAGGTGTCCCCATAGAGCCCAAGACAGTGATAGATCTTGCTACACCAAAAAAGACCACTGCCTGCCATTTTTGTCACAAGATTGGGCATTGGAAGCTTTAGTGACACATAAATCTGGCAAATCAGGTGCAGGAAGGAGAACTCAAGTGATAGATTCGATAAATCAGTTATCGACAGTGATAAGGCTAAGATTCTTTAATGCGAGAGGGAATCAGAACCAGTAAGTGCAAGTGGCGCAACCTCCAAGAATCTCGCAAGGCAATCAAACATACCACCAGATGCCCTTCATGGAGGCGCTAGACGGGTTCAATCAGGACCCATCCTTATGACGGTGCCTGAGGGTGGAGGAAGACTGTACACTTGGCGCAGTCTTAAAGGTAGTCCAGAGTGGACCATATGTAGAGGCAGATGTAGATGGTCATCCTATCACATTCTTGATTGATACTGGTGCTACCCATTCTACTGTGAGATCTGCAGTAGTCCAAAACCTACCCCTCTCCGGAATATCGATCCAGGTTGTAGGAGTTGCTAACAAAAAGATGACCAACCCTCTGACGGAAGAGTTGCTGGTGAAAATCGGAACCTTACAGGATCATCACCAGTTTGTGGTGTGTGAATCAAGTCCAGTCTGTTTATTAGGACGTGACCTCTTGTGCAAATTGAATTGCACTATCTATTGTATACTGAAGGGAATCGAGTTGCAGACTAATGATGATGACGTTGCTTTCAAACCAGCAAATCAAAACCATTGTGTGGACATATACCATTTACCTACAGTGGAAGACATGCCGTTGGACTTGAGAGACACCATCTCTCCAGTGGTATGGGACTTCACTGAAGAAGAGATCAGACTGATTCGAGGAGTTGAGCCAGTACGCATACAGATCAAGCCTAATTTAGAGTTCCAGAGAATGCTTCAGTACAACCTGACCCCCTAAACAGTGACAGGGATTACACCTATGATTGAGTCCATGATTGCGCAGAGCATTCTGAAGGAAAGCACAGGAAGCCCATGTAATTCACCCATCATGGGTTTGCAGAAACCGAGCATAAAGTGTCACATTGTTTAGGAGCTTAAACAGGTGAATAAAATTGTGATTCCATGTTGTCCTGTGGTATCGAATCCATCTATGATATTATTCCAGATTCCATATGAAGCTGTGTGGTTCACAGTGATAGACGTTTATAAAGCATTTTTCTCCATTCCATTGCATGAGGAGAGACAATATTTATTTGCTTTCCGTCTGGAGATTCGTGTCTCAACATGGTGTCGTATCCTTCAAGGGTATACTGAAAGTCCATCCATCTTTAACCAAGTCCTTAAGAAGAACCTTGAGAGCTTGAGTCTGCCACGAAATCCAGTGTTAGTTCAGTACATAGATGGCCTGCTCATTGCATCTGCAACACAGGAGGCATGCAGGGGAGATACCGTGCCTTACTGAACTATCTGGCTGAAAATGGGCACAAGGTGTCTCTGAGCAAACTTCAGTGCTGTCTAACTGAAGTTTAATATTTGGGTAATCCAATTGAAAAGGGCAAGAGGAAGGTGTCACCAGAGCGAGTGGAGGAAATCATGAGAATGAATCCGCCTACTACCCAGAAAGAAGTCATAATGTTTTTGGGAATGGTTGGCTAATGCTGTCAATAGATTCCAAATTTCTCGTTGATGGCAAAACCTTTGCAGATGCTGACCCACAAAGATGCGAGTGATCCGGTACACTGGGAGAGCGACTGTTTGACACCCAGACACATGGAGGTGTCCGTTGTCAATTGGACTATTTCGCAGCTACATTAGATCGTGCAGCTTCAGCTTTACCTGAATGTCTTAAGTCTGTTGCTTCAATAGGTGTCAGCATTGAACAATGTGAAAGTATTGTGATGGATCATCCACTTACTGTGTACATACAATACTGAGTTGAGCTCCTGATGACGAGGACCAACACACAGCATTTGACTAAAAACAACAGGCTAACAAAATTGAACAATTGTTTTGCCTGTGGCAGAAAATGCGGCTCTGAAGTGCTGTTCTGTGTTAAATCCTGCTACCTTGTTCCAAATGATGATGGGGAAGATTGTTTAGACCATGACTGTCTGGACATTACTGAGCTTTCCACCAAGCCAAGACCTGACATTGTTGATGAACCATTGCTAGATCCAGACCCAGTCCTTTTCGTTGATCTTTCATGTCTAAGAGACAATGAAGGCAATCTGAGGGCAGCGTTTGCTGTCTGTACCATCTCTGGAGTGGTGGAAGCTGCTTGTTTACAGGGTGTACACTCCACCCAAGTAGCCGAGATGGTGTACAACCGTTACAACAAAACTTTTACAACGCACTACCATTACAACGCGACCATTACCACGCATACCATTACAACGCATTGCGCTGGGGGGCGCTCTAGGATAGGGAATAGGTTTAATTTACTATCCAACACCTTCCCTAGTGTCCACGGGGACTGGAGTTGGAATAGTAAATTAAACTATTCACTATCCAGCACCCCAAAGCGCTATGCGTTGTAATGGTATGCGAGGTAAAAACCGCGTTGTAAAGGTATGCGTGGTAAAAGTATGCGTTGTAACGTCATACATCCAGCCGAGATCATTGCTTTGACCCATGCATTCCTTGTCTCTGAGCAGATCCAAGTCACCAGCTATACTGATAGCCAATATGGTTTTTGTGTAGTTCATGACTTAGGACAGCTTTAATTACACAGTTGGTTCCTAAAGTCATCAGGTTCTCCTATTAGGAACAGGCCTTCCCAGGGCAGAGTAACGCAGCAGAACGATTTGCAATGTGTTGTGTTACGACAGATTTTTAAAGCCACTCAGGGCCACACAAAGGGACTTTGCAAGGCTTAAAAAATCTGACTTAGTGGTTTGCATCACGCATGTACTTTGTTGCGTAGTGCAAACGTGATACAACCCTTTCATAAATAAGCCACACCCAGAGTGCTGGTTTGTAAGCAGAAATGCAGAAATCTACCTTCCAAACCAAGATAGGTGAATATCAAAATAACCAGATGGAATGCATACATTTGTTTGTGAATATTAAATGACATGGTGCGTTTTTAATGATGTATAATGAAACATTTCCATCCCTTGAAGTGTCAGTTTTGACCTGTCAAATATTCAATTAATAGACAGAAATGTATAACTTTCATCCAATTTGTAGTATCCTGCCCTTGTTAATGTCATGTAATTTACACCTCCTGCTCAGTCAGTGTTTGTGCTGTGTGCTCAATAGAATGCTGAAGTCATGATGTGCCTCGGAATGTTGGGAGACTGAGAGGTGAAGGGACAGATGAGCATGGGCTGAGCAGCAAGCAGGCCGCTCCTGGTGGGGCTGATCTTCAGAACATAAAAACCTGTTATACTGGAATTATTCTACATGTAACTATCTTCAATAAAGCTTCCTGAATTACATCCTATCTGCGTGGACCTCCTCACTACATTTATTTGGCGACGAGCTGGCGACGAACCTACGTGTTACTAGCAGATCTCAGGATTCTGCGAACAAAAAAAGGACCTGGAGATGGCGCAACCTACAGAAACTACAGTGGCAACAACCACATTTTTCAAAAGAGGAAGTATCCACAAGAAGGTAATAACTATGAACAAGAAATATGCGTTTTCTACACAGAACAACAAAAATGACTTCAAGGAAGAAATAAGTACTTCACAGAAAAGAAAAGAAGACATCAAGAAACAAAAAAAGATGAAGCACTACGCCTTTCAGCCCCACCAGTGTCCTAAACATCAGACAGTCCTAGTCCAGGCATACTGTGTTCATCTGAACTACTATTTTGGACTTTGGTGAAACATCTACTGCTTGAGTTTTCAAAACCACATCATCTTTTAGCCTGAATATTCATTTAGGTCACTTATGTTTTATTCTAGCCACATAATGCGTCAAAAAGCTTGGAAGCAACAATAAATGAAAGGTTCTTTCATCTTAGCATTTCTACATCCATCTCTTGCCAAACAACACTTTGATGGAAATGATTGAGGTGTTTCCACAGAGCTGCATTGGTACATGTCTGTCACTGAGGGGAATTTTGTAACTTTTTCCCTCCTCTCTACAAGGAAGTGTGGTTTTTTTTCTTCTGCCTACACAATGTGATACTTTTAGGGGTGCAGAACTTTGCTTCCTGTCAGCTTTATTTCGTGCAGTTTTTTTCTGCTACCTACGAGCTGTCTTGGGTTGTGTCCGTCACCGAGGGAAATGCAATGACTGACTTTCTGCTTGGCATCGCTAGGAAGGTATGGTGTTTTAGTATATGGCAGTGTTTTATTATTTAGCTATTTTACATCTGTTTCAACTATGGGGAATGCTTACTATTGTCGCGGTACCAGTGACTGGAGTGGGACATTTCTTGTGAGACAGTTTTGGACCACTATCAGGTTTCCACACCTCAAATATGTCCGGTGTTGGGCCGTTAAACCGTTGGTCTGCGCTTTAAAAACGAGTCCTCAAGACAGTTACAGCACATCCATTCCCACCTTCAATTCTTGTCACGTGAAGCCTTCGTATCGACGTCTTTGTTGCTGGGCAGTTTCTTGAGCTGCTTATTGACGTTTGGAAGCATGCACGTACCGGGAGCCTCCTGGCGATGCGTATCATATGTGCCGCCATTTAGGGCAGTGTTCAACACAAAGGCAGCAGTTTTCCTACATCGATCTCGTATTTGGAGATGTGTCAACACATATACTACAGCTCATCCTCTCACTCATGAAGAATCCCGAAAACACCAGACTCTGCTTTCAGCAAGTAATGAAGAATGTGGCAGCCTGGATCAAGGACAGCTGTCTAAAGCTCAACTCAGAGAAGACCGAGGTCCTTATCCTCGGACCCTGCTCCACCGCCTGGGACAACACCTGGTGGCAGTCCACCCTCTGGAGCCCACCTTCCCCCACCGACCATGCCCGGAACCTCAGCATCATCCTCAATTCCTCCCTCTCCATGAACAGCCAGATCAACGCCGTCGCCTCCCCCAGTTTAAACTGCATTCGCATCCTCTGTAAGACCTTTAAATAGATCCCCTCTGACTGCAGAAGGACCGTCACCCACGCACTCATAACCAGCAGACTTGACTACGGCAACGCCCTCTATGCTGGAATCAACAGAACTCTTCTACACAGACTCCAAACCATCCAGAAAGCCTCAGCCAGACTCATCCTCGGAAATCTGCAGCGTGAACACACGACCCAACAACTACGCGACCCCCACTGGTTCCCCGTCGAGAAGAGGGTCACTTTCAAACTCCTCACCCACGCCTACAAAGCCCTCAACTACATCGGACCCAAATACCTCAACGAGAGAGTCTCCTTCTACGCACCCAAGAGAAACCTCCACTCCGCCGACCTCGCCCTACCAGAGGTCTCCCGCATCTGCAGAAACAAAACCGGAGGAAGAGCCTTCTCCTACATTGCAATGCAGGCAAGACCTGGAACAAACACCCCGTGAACATCAGATGCTCCCTGAATCTGCATAATTTCAGGAAGGACCTAAAGAACTGGCTCTTCGACTGATCCAGAGCCGCCTCCCTGCCCCCAGCACCTCGAGACCCTCATGGGTGAGTAGCGCGCTATACAAACCACTGATTGATTGATTGATTGAACACGGTGTCTGCAGACATTGGTTCCTCCCTTTTTTTTAGTTATGGACAAGCGCCTTACCCCACTCTCTCATTGTCATCAATGGGTGTTCACCCCAACGTTTATTTCCATATCTGCTGCGGACTCTAACACTTATAAGGTGCATGTTTACAGCACTCACACGGATATTTCATTAACCATGAGTCATTCTGCGCTTGGTTTTCTGGATCTCTCTCTACAGCATCGCCATTTTTGATCACATACATTTGTGGGTTAAATACAAGATTCTGGTGACGCGCTCACCATTGACTTTGACATTCTGCACTTGTGTTTGTGTTCTTCAGAGTGAGAGCCCTATGTTTGTTGAGTTAGCTTTACAGTGATGTCTTTATGCTTTGTATTTGCGACATATTTAGAACGCTTTTGGTGTTAATCGCTACAATATCCCTTAGCTAGTCACATTTTGCATAGATGTTTTTGTGTTTTGTGACTTTCTTTATTTAACGTGCCAAACATATGTAGTCTTACATAGCTTCTCAGTTGCCCACACGTTCTGTATGGGACTGTTAAGTGCGACCCTGTTGCATATCTCATCACTCTACGTTCATGGACTCTGGGTACACACCTTCAGGGGTTCATCGTTCATTCTACATGTGTATGTTTTTCACTTTCTTCTTCTCTACACAGGGATGGCAATGGGTTCTAGCCCCATTTGCTAATACACATGCCTACACAGGCTACTTACAGTTTTCTCTCTTACACAGGGCACCGTTGCATGGGTCTCAGTCCCATTTACATAAGCTAACCACCCTTACGTCTAGGGAAGGTCATTGGGTTTCAGTTCCATTTTTGATTACACTTCTACCCTCACACAGTGTTTGTCTTATGAGTTATAGTCTCATTACTACATTTCACAGTATGTGGCCTATACATGGGTGTTGTCCTTATACAGGCTATCACATTATGGGTTTTAATCCCATTTGCTGTCTATATCCTAAAATATCATGCTTACGTAATTTTACATTGTTCAACATACTACGTTAATCTCTTAATCACGTTATTATTATTATTAAAGTGGGGGAAGTTAGAATTATACTCTTTTGTATTTTATTGTCACTTTCTCTTTTTTCTCGCCTGTTCAGTTGTCCTCGTGATGTTACACATTCTTTGCATCCTTGGTATCTGGACTACTATCGGTTGTCGTCTTATCTTGTCTCCAGTCTTTCCCTCATTGTAGTTTCCTCCTACTTCTTCCTTGTTTTGGGGGAGATCCCTACTTGTCCATTTCGTGAATCTTGGGGTAGTCTGGTGTGTGGGTCGTGTTGTGCGTTGTTCTTCCTTTCTTGCTTGCCTGCCTGGCCAGTGGGTGCGTTCATGGGTAGTCTTTGGTGCGACTATGTTTTTCTGCTACTTGTTGTTTCTTACGCCTTTTTACTGTTTTCTGCTCCTTTGTAATTAGTTGTTGGAGAGTATGGGTTCATTCTATTTTTGTATTCGTCCCATTGCTTCCTCCTCGTCTTCTTCCACCTATCTCTTCGCTCTACCTTGCTGGCTCTCTTCCTTGACGTTTATTCTGTTTCATCATTGTTCCTCCTATGTATTCTTTTCTTAGTTTACTCTCGTTGCATATTATTCTAATTCAGGACTTGTGATTCTTTAGTGTAAGGGAAGGGGATATGTTGTATCCTGCTCTTGTTAATGTCATGTAATTTACACCTCCTGCTCAGCTAGTGTTTGTGCTGTGTGCTCAATAGAATGTTGAAGTCATGATGTGCCTCGGAATGTTGGGAGACTGAGAGGTGAAGGGACAGAGGAGCATGGGCAGGCCGCTCCTGGTGGGGCTGCTCTTCAGAACATAACTACCTGTTATACTGGAATTATTCTACATGTAACTCTCTTCAAAAAAAGCTTCTTGAATTACAATCTACCCGATGGACCTCCTCGCTACACAATTTTCCTTAAATGTAAGCAAGGTAATGTCATATTCATAAGTATACATAAAAGATACTTTCTGAGCATTTTGGATGGCAATACATCCATTTTCAGTCCTAGGTGGAAAATAAAATCAGTGCATGAGTAGTTTTTCAACTACTCAACTCTTTGTTTAAATAAAAAAATGCATTTCTTTCACATCTACTTCCACGATTATACATATCAATAATCTACTCGGAGCTGCTCAATGTCGACAAGGGTGGTTTCATGTTTTTGATGTGCAAAGGTCAAGGGAACCTTTGTGTGAAGTGGTTTTAATGTGGCTCTGATTTTAAAAGTTGATAAATCTTGTGAAACTATCCATACTATAATATAATAAAGAGAGATCCCAAACCTTTGAGGCGGGTAATCTCAGGAACCACAGCACCAATCACAACACCCAATACAGCGTTGGAAAGGGCAGTTGCAGCAGAAGGACATAGGCTATGCAGACGCCCACCATATACATTTAAAAAGTAAAAGAACCGTGCCAGCAAAGTAGTCCCTTGTGGGCGTGTCTGCATTGTGCTGTGGGCTTGTGCTGGGGGGGGGGGGGGGGCGTGACAAATGCTGGGGGCGTGTGGTACGTTCCGCCCTTCGGGCTGGACTGTTCCCAGGAGGCACAGGGTCAAGGCTGATTTGCATATGGCCATGTCTGAACTGGGGTGGTGTGGAGTGCAAAAAAACGATGGATTTAGGCCCAGATCTTTGTACTGAGGTGAATGTATGACATTGTTCTGCATTCTGTCCATCAACTGTTGTTTTTGCATTTGTCACCCCGAATGGGATGGGTATGCTCAGATGTGAGTCCCATGCTCGCCAAACCACTGGAGTGAAGCTATCTTGGCTGAAAATGGCTGATAGCCAGAAATTGGTCCTAGGATACTTGAGTCCGATCCATAAAAGACATGGCTTGGCAATTTGGCCTGGAATGTTCCTATGAGGCACAGGGTCAAGGCTGATGTGGTGTAGAGTGCAAAACAAAATGATGGATTTAGGTCCAGATCTCTGTATTGGGGTGAGTGTATGACATTGTTCTGCATTCTGTCCATCAACTGTTGGTTTTACATTACGCCCTTCATGCCAAGTCTCATATTGTGTGCTGGGGGTGTGGGCGTGTGCGGGGCGTGCGTTGTGTCAAATATTTCATTGTTTTTTCTTCCCAGGTTCTGTACATTCCAGCTCCGGGTGTCCACCCTGCCCCCTTTAAATACCCCTGCACCCCATAATCAAAACCCACCCTTACTCCTTAAAATACCCCATCACCCTTAAACACTAACCCATCTTAACCCTATCAATATACCCTGTACCCCAAAACCCAAACCTATACCTAAATCCTAAAAGTACCCCTGTACCCCAAACACCAAACCTACCCCTGAACCCTAGAATACCCCTGTACCTCAAAACGCAAACCTAGCCCAGAACCCTTAAAATAACCCTGTACCCCAAAACCCAAACCTACCCCTGAACCCTAAAATCCCCCTGTACCCCAAAACCCAAACCTAGCCCTGAACCCTAAAAATACCCCTGTACCCCAAAACCCAAACCTAGCCCTGAACCCTTAAAATACCCCTGTACCCCAAAACCCCAAACTACCCCTGTACCCTAAAAATACCCATATACCCCAAAACCCAAACCTAGCCCTGAACCCTAAAAATACACATGTACCCCAAAACCCATAACTATCCCTAAACACTAAAACTACCCCTGTACCCCATAACTCAAAACTATATCTGAACCCTTAAAATACCCAAACAACCCAAAACATATACCTCAGTACCCCAAAACATATACCCCTATACCCATACTTACCTTATATTTAAAAAAAACATGCTTTTACCATTCATACATTTACAACGAATTTCGTTGTAATTGTATGCGTGGTAAAAGCATATAAAATGTAATGCAATGCGTTATAATGGCATTGCGGAGTCATGGTACTTTCATAATGAAAGTATGCGGAGTGATGGTCTGCGGAAAGAAAGTTGCGGAATAATGGGTGTTTACCCTCCCCCGGTAAGTACATTGGTGGCACGGCAGCCCACATCTCCAGCAACATACTCATATTTTTTCACCACCGATTTGAAAAATGCACAGGTCTCTCTCATTGATGGCCAGCACCGACATACACTTTTAGAAAACACCTCCCGCCACAAGTTCTAGAATTGCGAACTTTAGAGCTGGGGAGCTACGTTCGAATCTCGGCATCAGGTCAGCATCCTGTGATTCCAGGCAAATTGCTTTGTCTCCCCGTGCCTACCACAAATGAATGTGTTCTTCTGTAATGTAAATTGTGCTCATGCCATGTTGTCGAGTTCGCGCTATATAATATTGCAAGGAAAAATAAAGTAGGGAAACTCGAGTTCACACACTACTGAATGCGCACTCTTAAGTGCATCAGCAGTGCACTGTGAATCAGAGCGTTTCACAGGCCTGTCACAGATAAGAAATGCTATCAAAATGAAATCCTACGAAACAATATACTACTGGCCGGCAGCAATTCATACCCGGACAACGTCGGGACGGGCTGCTAGTATTTAAATATAGGAACACTGAGTCACTCAGGTGGAGCTTGTTTTCTTTTTATAGATTAGGAAATCAACAAGTGCAATGAATGGCTTTCGGAATACGCCTTCTAAAAAAACTTTCAAGTATAAACTGATTGTATTCTTCAAAAATAACACAACTATATGGCCCCGATTCACAGAACTAACTTAAGACAAAATCCTAAACTTACTACTTTTGGTATTCACAGAAGTTAGGATTTTGTCTTAAGACAGACTTAAGACAGACTTATGGTAGGATTCTGTCTTAAGTTTGTCTTAAGTCTGTTGTAAGACAAAATCCTTACTTCTGTGAATACCAAAAGTAGTAAGTTTAGGATTTTGTCTTAAGTTAGTTCGGTGAATCAGGCCCTATATTTTTTTAGTTTTTCATTTGAAAAAAGAGCAGAGCTGGATTTACGTTCCGCAGGTATCCAAGTTCCCTGTGGTTCCTGAATGTATTATCGCCTCTCTCAACATTTTCAGTTTTGCTAGTGCTAAGCCTCTAAAAAATCATTTGAAAAGTGCTTGCCAAACTCGTACAAATAATGTACAACACACACAATTTTAAAATCATTAGTTAAAATATTTTTATATCCAAAAATGATATGCTAAGGGGAAAAAGTAAGAAACCTAACACACAAGACATTGAAAAAACATTTGATAATTGACTAAAATAATGCAAAGTAGTGCAAAGCGTCAAGGTGTTGTTACATGGGCGCTCACATGCAATGACCCACCCTTTTAATGCAAAGTCCTATCATCAAAATATTGAGACAGTGTTTTGCGTTAAAGATTAACTCCAATTGAAATTAGTCGTTAAAAGGAGAAATCTGTTAATTTCTTCTTTCTTTTCTGACTTTGCATGTGTGCTGCACCGCAGCACACATGCAAAGTAGAAAAAGTTTTAGAAGTTATCTAGGCATAATATTTTGCACTGTAAATAATCCTTCCAGTACGAAACACATGCTAGACTTTTGCACGCACCCTTGACTATGGCGCAAAGGTGTGTGCGTAGCGCAAGGCAGCAAACTTTTGCACCGGTGGTAGGAAGAGGGGAGAGAGCTATATCTCTGTAGATATGGTGCCCTCCTGCTCCCTCCCTGTCATGCAACGCAGCATTTTTGGCTGCTGCGCTGGGTTGTGTGACAGTTTAGTAAGTCTGCCCCTATGTCCTCTAACAGGTACATGCATCAAACTCGGCATTTGCGATTCCTTAATTGCGATTTTTAAGGAATCGCAATTAAGGAATTGCAAATGCCTATGCATCAAGAAATCGCTAAATAAATTGCGATTTCTTAGAATTCCTTAATTGCGATTAGCATTTTGCGAATCGCAATTAAGGAATCCCTTCCCATTCATTCCTATGGGCCTAGAGGCCCATAGGAATGAATGGGAAGACAATCTCAATTTGCGAATCGCAATTAGCTAATCGCAAATTGAGATTGCGATTTCAAGGGTGCAGGGGTGTCCAAAGGACACCCTGTTGCACCCCTGAAATCAAACAATGCACATATGTTGTGTACACACATGCCCTAAGGGCATGTGTGTGCACAACATGAAAGTTAAAAAAATGCAAAAAATAGCATTTTTCTAACATTTCGCAAAATTACCATGAGGTCCAACCTCATGGTAATTTTTTCTCTCTAATTGCGAATTCGCATTTTTTTTTAGGTTCATGCATTGCTTTTGAGGAATCGCAAATTTGCGATTCCTTAAAAGTAATTGCACTTGAAAAAAATCGCTAAAATAGCGATTTATTCACTTTTAAGTTGATGCATCCCAAATAGTGATTTGGGAATCGCAAACGGCCGAATTTTGCGATTCGCACCGTTTGCGATTCCCAAATCGCTTGATGCATGTGCCTGTAAGTCAACTAAATAAACAATATCCAAGTGGAGTGGTCTATTTTAAATTTTAGATTGCAAGAACCAGCATCATTTCATGTAGAGCAGTGACATATGAGAGACTCAGAGCCCGTGTGTTAACACCACCACCAAATGGACAGTGATAAGTTAACACCAGGTCACACTACTATAAAAACACTGCTGTCAGGGATCAGCTCAGACCCAATTAGATAGGCAGGAAAATTCAGAGAAATAAGCAACACCGGCTTCTACAGTCTACATACACTTATTTGTACAAGAACTTATGGGCTTATTTATGGGAGGCTTGCACTGCCGGAACCTCACTTTTTTTATTGATACTCTGGCTGCATAAGCCTCTCAATCATATCTATGAGGCGACGCAAAGCCACTCTGCATAGTTTAGCATGACCTCATAGATATGGAGTAAGACAAAGCAGCGCAAGTCGCTCCCATGCATACTCTGCCTCAAGGAGGCTTTCCAAGGGCGTTGCGGTGCGATTTCTGCCCCAGATTTACCTAATCACGTAAACCTGGGGCAGCGCCAAAGTCTTACACCTTTGAAGAGTAGGCGTAATGAGGAGAGCCATTTTTATGTCTCCTCATGGTTTTCTCTTTCAATCGGTGCTGCATCCTGCTTGCAACACAGGTCCTTTGCACCTTGGTGCAAGGGCACCTACATTGCACAAGGCAGCACATTGTGCGTCAATGCAGGGGGAAAGGACAGGAATGCACTGTATTTCGTAAATATGGTGTATTCCTGCCCTTTCACATTGGCGTAGAGCAGCGCAGCAAGAAGACTTGCGGCGCTGCCCTACGCCAATCCCTCATAAATGAGGCCCTTACATTCCATCAGCCATGAGGGCTCACTGGCTTAGCCAGATGCTCTGGATACTCAACATGTAATGAATACTTTGGCAGAGCTAGGTTTCTACGGTAATGAAAGGAGAGCAAAGTTGTAGCTATCCACAACATTTAAAGGTAAGCTTATGTGCAAACTATTAGTTACAAGCAGACTGTACAGAAAGCCGTCTTCCAGGAAGAACCATTCCACTTCCAAGCAGTATTTCAATCACCAGCACACTAATAGACTGGAACCATGACAAGGCAACTTAAAAAGTCACAATACCTAAACACACAAATGTAATTGTTACACTTTTGCTCAAAACATATACAAAAGTGATAGTTTCCGGTAAGACAGTGGTTCCAAAGTGTTAGTAAATATGGGCCCATGAGTGGAGCAAGTCTCCAGTTCTCACGCACCTCTCACAATACGAAGGGCTAGATTTATCAAATTCCTGCGCAACGCAGTGCAGCACCTAAAAATGCTACGCTACCTTGCGTGAGAATGAGAGAGCAGGAGGTGCCATATTTACAGAGATATGACTCTCTCCTCTTCTATCCTTAGCGCTGGTGCAGAATTTTGCTGCTGTGTGCCACACACACATCTTTGCGCCATAGTGCAAGGGTGTGTGAGTAAGTCTAGCATAGGTTTTGTACTGGAACGGTACTCTTCTGGTACCAAATACTTTACCTAGACAACATTTAAAACTTTGACCACTTTATATGTGCTGTACTGTGCAGCACACATGCAAAGTCGCAAAAAAGGGAGAAATTAAAACATTTCTCCGTTTAACACCTGTTTTCAAATGGAGTTAATTTTTGACACAAAACCCTGGACCTTATTTATGAAGGACTTGCGCCGCCGGTGCGTCACTTTTAACATGGGAAAAAGTGACGCATCGGCGGCGCAAGTGCTTCATAAATAAGGCCCCCTGTCTCCAATTTTCAGTATATAGGATTTTGCGTCAAAAAGCATGGGATTTTGCTTGGGAACACCCATGGTATGGCCATTTGATTCTAAGTAATGCAAATCAATGCGTTGCGCTGCATTGAGTTACTTTTAGGCAAATTCCAGTGCAAAACACGTTTTGCACTAGAAAGTAAATCACTAAATACATTTTGTGCATATTTGAATCACTTTTGTGACGCAAACACAGTGCAAAATGTTGATAAATCTACCCCTACGTAATATAGTCCAAGATACACAAGGCCTCCTTTATGAGAAGTGTTGCATCACTGCCACACTTCTCAATTTGCCCTCCTTGTGACACAAATGATGACACAGTAAATGACATATTTACTGTGTGACGCAGCATATCGCAAAGAATGACAGATTCATCAGTATTACTGACATATCTGTCAGCCCAAAAGTGGTGCATTGCTGGGGTGTGTCGGAAATAAGCATGAGCGAATTTTGCGGATCTCGCGTTCGCGAATTTTGCGGATTTGCGGATTCGCAATCCGCAAAATCCGCGAATTCCCGCGAATTTGCGGATTTCTTTTTTTGTGTGTTCGCAATTGTTTCTGCCAGTTCGCGAGGATTTGGTACTAGTTCGCAATTGCGAACTTACTTGTCGGCTCGCAACGGTCGCGACTATGTTGTTTCTACGTCTGGTTCATCATCACAGCCTCCCAGCACCCTCTGTTTTACCACTGGCACCCTCTCTTTGACCCATGCCACCCTCTGTTACATCAATGCCACCCTCTGGTTCATCATCACTGTAGAAGATGGGGGGGAAAAGCAAGCCCACCTGCCCTGCTTGAACTGACATGAATTAATTTGGGGTTAGTTTATTAACAACACCTGCCCTGCCCCAACTGACAATAATGAATTAGGGGCTAATTAATGTGTCACTGAAAGAATTTAAAGTTCCAGCCTGGCACCTGCTTGTCTGCTCCTTTAGCTGTAAATCAGGACCTTTGTGGCATACAGTTAAGGTCAGAGCAGGGTCACACAAAATAGTTGCAAGCAGGCAACCGAATTCTGGAGGGCCCCCTCAGGAAGCACTACAAAGAATCGTTACAAATCATGAGGTTGACCTTTTGCACCTGCTCATTGCTTTTGCTTTTGCTGAAATCGTTTTTCGGTTTTTTTCGCGCTATTCGCGGGGCGCGGCGTCGTGCGAAACCGACCGCGGAAGCCGCCAATTCGTGCGAATGAGCATTTTATTTTTTTGCGGCTTGTTGTTTCGCGAGTTTTTTTGCAGTATTCGCGAGCCGCTTGCAGCGCAACACGCGAATTCACCCCAAGGTCGAGTACGGGCGCGGCCATTTTGTTTCCGTGACGTATTTCCGTTTCCGCCCGCTATGTATAATCTCGCGCAGTAAGCGCATTGCGAGTAGAGGTTCGCACGAGATCGCGCGGGAAATCTACAGGTTCGCACGAGATCGCGAGGAAAATCTCGCGCGAACTTTCTTTCGCGCTCGTGAACGGGCGCCGGCCATCTTGTTTTTCATTCATTTCCTGTGTCTGGGCATGGTGTTTAATCCTCTTGGTATCTTTGCCATCCTTTGCTTGTTTTCAGTTTTTTTTTTACGATTTTGCTTCTTATCTATCCCTCTCTTTTCCTAGCTGTATATTTTTGTCTTTTCTGCTATTTTTCTTTACTTTTAAACTACTTTTTTAAACTCTTTTCTTTTCTTCTTCCCTATCCTATTCTTTCTTAATTTTCTACTTCTTCCTACCTTACCTGCCCAGACCATGGTCAAGCCAGGCGCCGTGAAGCTGCCCAGGCACTTGAGGGCCGCAGCGGCGGCGGGGAGTAGTGCTGGACCCAGTGGCAGGACAGCATGCGGGAGATTGAGGGGGGAGCAGGTGACGCGACGGGAGATATTCAGCCCGGAGGAAGTGGGCGCGCTGGTCTACTTCGTCCAGCGCCGCCTGCCCAGGACCATCGCGGGAGGCGGCAGGATCGCGGCCGGCGGCTACAACATGCGGGAGCGCCGGAAGCGGTGGGAGAAGGTGTGCTGGGCCATATCCCACCTCTACGGGGTCCAGCGCACCTACAGCCAGGTCACCCATCGCTGGACGGACCTCCTGGACCGCGAGCGCGACCTGCTGGACCAGCTCGGCTTGGAGATCCCCGGGCTTGGTGAGTAGTAGTAGCCATTTAATCACTCACTACTATGATGTTTTCTCCTGCTCTGTGTTGTTGTATTGCAAATATTTGTTTTTTACATGGAGCAAGCCAATAATGCCGCTGATGACGATTACATTGTAGTTAAATTATATTTCAAAATCTTCTGTGCATTTCAGGTGCACTGCTCTCCTTCTCAGTGGCGTTGCTACTATGCTTATTTGTTTTCTATTTCGTAGTCTCATTGGCCTGAGTAACTATTATGTATGAGTGTACTTTACAGAACTGCGTAATGCTAGACACTAGGGGGCAGATTACATTTACAAGCCCCTTGCGCCACGTTTACGTTGCCTTGCGTGACGCAACAGCGGCGTAAACGTGCCGCATCCCTGCGAGTCATTTACAGCATGACGCATCTAGGGAGATGAGTCACGTTATAAAGCCATGGGCCTGCACCACAATGGGTGCGTTCCTAGTACGCAGGGTGGGCGGTCCAGCGGCTGTGCGCCTCGCAAAATTGCCTGCGTGAAATGTACAAGATTTAACGCAGGCACTTCTGCGACGCTGCTACGTCAATTCAATTCCTTATGTCTGCTCGAAGCAGGCGAAAGGACTGACACAGCATGTTAAGTATTGGGTGGCCCTGAGCATTACTGGAGTTGCATTGCGTTGGCGACGTGACTCCAGCGATGCGCCGCTCTTACGTGACGAGATGCGTCACGCAAGTGCCTACCCTTGCGCCAGGGCGCGCCGCATTGTAAATGAGGCACATCTGCCGTGTCGCAAGGGTAGTTTTGCGTGACGCATTTGATCTGGCGCATCTCTGGAGATGCGCCAGAACGCGTAAGTAAGTATGCCCCTAAGGGGCAGAATTGCAATTACCGTCGCATCCCTGCAAAGTAGCAGGGATGCGCCATTAATTGTGCGGCCCGCTACCACCACCAAACATGGTGCGCCGTATTTGCAATGCGGCGCACCATGGGCCCAAAACGTCACCGAAGCTTTACTGCTGGAGTTGCGTCGCAACGATGGCGCAGCTCCATCAATGCTCTGGGGTACACTATCTCCCCAATGCTGGGTCAAGCCGTACGTCTGCTTCAAGCAGGTGCAGGGTTTGTGTGACGCATCATTGTCCTAAAGGTGACTGATTGATATTTTGTAGATTTCCCTCAGCCACTATTAGGATGTGTTCCAGCGCAGGAATGCCCTCCCTTGCGCCGGAACGCCCCCTGATGGCGCAGGGCTTTATAACGGGATGCATCTCCCAAATGCGTCACGTTGTTATAATATTATACGCCGCACCATGGCGCCCTTTTTTGTTTAGCTGCTGCGTCACAAAAGTCACGCAAGAACGGCGCAAAAGAGCCGCAAGGGCTTAAATCTGCCCCTTCCTTTGTAACCCTGACAATAAGAAAAATAGTGGCTTTGGATTGATAGTTTGACTATTTAAATGACTGGTAATGTAGCAGGCAACTGTTAGTGTTGTCACTGATCTGACTGAAATCACAATGGAGTTTGTCTGTCACTTTGCGTTTTGCCTGCGGACTGCTGCCTGCCAGTCCTAGGTGAACGTTTCAGTACTTTGTTTAGTGAGTTACGTGACTTTCGAAGTCACAGGTCCGCAAATAAATGAAAAGTAACCATAATCAATATAATTTCGCGGAAATATTTTGTTATTGTTCTTTTGAAATGTTTGATTTGGTTGACATTGACAAGCAACAATCATCCATGTTTTCTGTTCTTTCTTTCATGTTGTACGGCAGCTCCCCCCAGGGGCGAGAGGAGGACACAGGAGCAGCAGGCGGCGGATGCTGTTCAACAGGGCCAGGATCGGGCAGGCGAGGGCTCCTCTGCTGGCCCCAGTAAGTTTTCATTTTAGACTAGTACCTATTTTTCCTAGCGTTCCTCATTTGACTTTTTTCAAAATTGTCTTTGCTCTTCTTGTAGACTGTATCTAAATTCTTATCCTGCCTCTACTATGACTCCCTGTGGTATTACTAGATTATTCTTATTAGTCTGTCTGTGTAGCTAACTAAGATTGCACGGTTGGCGAAACTCCCATGATTCTAGTCAGCAATAGCTCTATCAACTTAGTGCAGTCCTCTGGGATTGTCCATAATGTCTTTTGAAGTGTTCTATCTGGACTCATGCTTGCAAAAATTGCAAAACCTTTCGCTCAGTCACTCTAGTCTGGACCAAAAAACACAGATTGTATTTAAGTTTAAAAGCTTTATTAAAAGTAAACACATTTATTAAAATGAAGTCATAATAAAACTAAACGTTTAACTGATAATGGAAAAGTGGTTCGTGCTGACGATTAATTGAAGACATTTCTTGTGGTCGAGCCGAGCTCTCACCTGGTTTCAACTTGATCTTGTTGTTAGAAGTCCATCTTCTGTCTGTGTGGAGAAAAATGGTGCGTGTTAAAAAAACAGCCTTCATCAGTTATGCCAAAAAGTGCAGCAAGACAACCTTCCCTGGAAAAAGGGACATTTTTTTTAACTTTAACGTAGACAGTCACAAATTACATTGTTTTCACATGTCTTCATTCCTAGACCAAATACTAGTGACTAGTGAGTGCTTTATTCTAACATTCTTAAATGTACTTTGTAGGTGGAACATCTGGTGGCGGGGCCAGTGTGGAGGTGGTGGTGCTCGACACGGAGGCGGAGGGCGATTCTTCAGGGGAGGAGGCGGCGGCGGCGGCTGTGAGAGTTGAGACGGTGGTGGTGGCGGCCAGAGGTAAGCTCTTATATATTCCTTACTTATTGAGATTGAAGACTAGCTGGGAAGGCAAGAATATGAGATGCATGGCTGGGTGAATGATGAAGCAATGATGGGTGGAAGGACAACAGCCTGGGTGGGTGACACAGAAACTGTATGTGTCCATATACCTGGATCATGCTACTATCTGACTCTTAGATAGCATATGTGTATCTAGAGCAGGGGTACTCCTAGTACGGCCCGCGGGCCGGTGGTGGCCCGGCAAGCCTTCCTTGGCGGTGCGCAGACCTTGCAGACAATCACTGCTCCCCCGGCCCCCACAGAGCAGAGGCTTTTTTGTATTTCACCTGTTAGCGCCCCTGCATCTCCACTCTGACAATCACTGCTCCCCCGGCCCCCACAGAGCAGAGTGGAGATGCAAGGCCACAAAGAGGTGAAATAGAACAAAGCCTCTGCTCTGTGGGGCCGGGCAAGCAGTGATTGTCAGGGTGGAGAAGCAGGGGCGCTAAAACAAACAAAGCCTCAATAATATGTTAATGGTCTTTTAAAGACCTGTTAAGTACTTTGGTGTTGTTGTCTGTGTGTGCGCGTTGAGGAAGCGGTCTCAACCCGGGCTGAAGGCTGACACAGATAGACACACACACAGTGAGATGACAGAGGGGGAGGGAGAGGGAGGGCAGGAGGGAGAGAGAGATGGAGGGAGGGCAGGAGGGAGAGCAGGAGGGAGAGAGATGTATGTAAATGCTGGGTCTGGTGGCTCAGTGGATGAGGGCATCTGCTGCAGGGACCGGTGTGCAACCTCATGGTCACAAGTTATCGTTTTGCTTTAGCCCCGCCCCCTCTGACTCCGCCCCCACCAGTGCGGCCCTCGGCCCCAAACTACACTGTAAATGTAGCCCCTGAGAGAAAGTTTGTGAGTACCCATGATCTAGAGAGAGTAGACGGTCAGTGGATGAACTAAGTGTAACTTTGAAGAGCATGTAACACTGCACCCGCACGTCCGTTCCAGTGTAGGAAAGGCAAGGAAAAGAACTTTTAATTTTGTCCAAATACTACCATAAATAGTAGCAGTAGTTTGTATTGCAAGCACTGCATAGATCCGGTTATTATGGTGGCCACTCCCTACCTCTCTTAATAAGTTTAGTAGTACTCAGTCATTCATGTGTGGATGTATCAGTGGTCACTCAATAAAAAGCAAAGCACCTAAAGTCATCCCATATATAAGCAAAAACATCCCATGTGAAGTGATAGATAATCAGATTATTTATCTTCTTCAATTTTCCATTTCTAGTACTCATTTCCACTGTAGGGTGAAAGTTAAATTAATTAAGCAGTAGCCCTTGAGTTGTAACAGAGTATTCTCAGTGCCACCCGTAATAGAAAAGTAAGAGCTTCACCACCTGCATGTACTGGACGGGTACAGTAACGCAACGGCAACGCAAGTCTAGGTCACTCCTCATGGCGTGCGTCTCTTTTTCTCGGGTGCAAGTTTACTGCGCTGGCATTATGCCGGCTTGCAGAAAATAACGTACCAATTTTCCAAAACAAGAGATAAGAAGAAGAATAAGACTGGTGTACTTTCATAGTCGACTCCAATGGAAGTCCACAGTGCTCGTAGAATTTGTTCCTTAAACTCCCACTAATGTTAGAGCAAGGATGAAGAAGTGTGAGGTTAGATAGATACTGGCCTCAATAGTTATGTAATGCGCTTGCAAGTTGCTAGTTGTACTGCAACACAAATTTCTGCTGAATGATTGAGTTAATCTTAAAGAGCATTGGTTACAGACTATGTCTTTCTTTCTTCATATAGGTTCTCCTTCCAAACGAACAAGGAGGAAGGAGCTGGCTAGAGCGGCCCAGCAACGGAGGATCGAGGCCACTGTTGCGGAATATCGGCGGCTGGTGGCCCTGGAGGACGTGGAAAGTGTGCAGTCGACAACTACAACAACGTCGTCTGCATCGGCCTCCGTGGCCCCACGGGCTGCCACCCAGCACAGTGGTCCACCCAGACTGAGCCGGGCTGCCAAAGACAAACGCCACCGCCGAGCAGCAAGGCCAACAGCTGCCTCTCACAGGCATTGCACCTGCAAGGCAGTGAAGGCACGCCTGCGCCGCACTACCCTGATGGTGTCCCGCCTTCAGCAGGAGCTCGCCTTGCTCCGCGAGGAGCATGATGCCCTGGCCCAAAAAGTTAACAGCATCCACCCATAGTGTCCCTTGCCCCTTTTTTAGAGACTTTTGGGGGGTGGGAATTGGGAGTTGGGTTTTTGGGGACTTTTGAAGGACAATCGTTGGGGTTAGGGAGGGTCTTGCGGGAGATTATTTTGTTAGGGATATAAATATACTTTTTCAAACTTTATCTGAGCATACCTGTTTTTTACTGCTTGCCTGGTGGGTGGGGGTTTAACGTTGACTGTTTTCCTGAAAGTTTAGTTCCATTTTCTTCCTTTAAGTGTAAATGCCCAAATGTTTTCAACACTAAGTGCCTCTCACAGACTAAGTGAAGTGAATCCAAGAGTCCTAGGACTTTAGTAGTACTACCTTCAGTCTTTCGTCTCTCGTACTAATACTCCATTATACCCCCAAACCACCAAACGCTTATCTTACCTGTAATTTGTGTTTGAAAGTAGGGCTAGACCCAGGGCTGGCTCCACGGGAAACACCGAATAACGTTGGCAATCTTGGTCGGATAAAATTTCCTCATAGCGGTGGTACTAGTGGTGTGACACAGTGGCAGTTGCATGCCTATGAAAAAAAAGAAAATGAAATCTGGTTTGTCCTCCTGAGCAATTCAACGGTACAACTGAGAATATAGCAGGTGACAGAAGTACAGTAGAGCAGTGCCACATTGTAGCCTAACAAATGGTAAAGTATAACTACTAATTTGGTTGAAGTTCTTTCACATTAGCAATGGTTCTTTGTCAAGCAGAGTAAGAATATATCCTCGGATTTCTTCACCAGCCTGTTGCTATCACCTTATCCTCCCCACCCAGCAAGTGTGTGGATTTATTGCTGTAATAATAATTTAGTCACACATCAATCAAAACCACACAGCCCGGGGGAAGAGGGTTAGGGTTTGAAAAATGGATGGGTACGGGGGTTTTTGGGAAAGGTTTTGGGAGACAAGAAAAAATAGCACAGCATAGACAAACTATTGTGAACATAAACAAATCTTTGGGTACAAACCTATCCATCAATCTTTGAAAGTGCATGCACTACTGCATGCATGTCAGTGAAAAGTAAGTAGTACATTCGACAACTGTGGAAAGAAAGAATGCGACAGTACAGGGCCTGTGTGGAATTATTGATAACGATATTCAACATAAGGTCTCTGTAGCCAGATACCCGAGAGCCTTGCTGGTCACTATAAATCCATTCACAACAACACTCAATGGGGTTGGTCTGGAAGGTGTCAGGTTTACTCCCCGTGATCCAGTCGATGCAAATATGGTTCCACCTCCAAATGTCACCAACACCCAGAAGTGTAAACACAGGGTGTTCGAGCCATTAGGCGGGGGAGAAAAATAACAAACTAAAATAAAAAATGTGGGATGGGTAAAGGTAGGGTCAGCAGGGAAAGGATACCTGTAACAGAAGACAAGACAGGCATCAGTGAAGTGCTGTCCTAACATACAAGGGTACTCTCATATAGTCTCACTAAATAACCAAGGAAGTAGACAAGTACCTGAGCACCAAGAAAACATGACCTTGGATAGGAAATACTATAGCCCTTCTGCCACAATCTGTGAGGAAGGCCTAAGAAACACATAAACATATAGTTAACGAACACACTCCTGTCGCACCAAACACACTCGCGTTATACTAAGACATCAAACCCACTACTCACAACATACCACAAACTTGGTAGAGGACTCAATGTACAAAGGGGGTTCCAAATAGTCAAAGCAAAGATGTATGGTCCAACAAAAAGGAAGAGGGAAACGGTAGTGTGTAGGAAGCAAGAACTACAACACTGCGCTCTCTAAGTAATGACCCAGTAGAGAATCTTTGGTGAAGGTCAAACAGAAAAACGTAGTTGCGACCACCACTGAATTCTGCCAACAACACACCCCACGGTGCACTACACAAAGAGAACTGGGGTAGCCTGTAGTTACCTCACTACATGCCCAGTTATGGAGGTCCTTTGAAATACACAGTTATACAACGGAGACGCGTACTTGTCCTTACTACCGCGCTCCGTTTTAATAGTACAAAAACGATCCCCGATGTGAACGCTAACACGTGGTATAGACCGCCACTGTGCTCCGCCACACACAATTCAACCAAACAGGAATTCATCAAAGGTAGAATTCTGTTAGAAAACAGTCACAGAACCTCCCTTAACAATCCGTTCAGGCAGTAATCAGCTGACCGCACGGGCGGCCGAAGAGTTTAGAGCGGCTTTACCTGAAGACGCGTGAAGTCCGTCTACCGCCAAGGACAGAACACGGAAGCGCTCCCCACTGAGCCTCAGGGGGGGGGAGGGGGGAAGGTGATAGTCCACAGGAGACACGATAGAAAAGCATGCAGAGCGTCCGCTCTCATGCCGGTGCAGAACAGAAACCAGAATAACGCGCAACAGGAAGCGCGTCTGTTCCCCAGATAAACTTCCTGCAAGTCTCCCGCCTACTCATGGGAAATGTAGTTTCATAGTACGGTAGGCGCTTAGGGGCTGCGTAACCTGACAGAAGGTATAGTAGATAGAAAAGGAGAAATTGCTTTTTTTCTAGGTGTCCCCTCACTCACCAGGGTTGCCCCTTGGTGACATGCTTCATCATTGGGGCCATCCCAGTCCTCTACGGCCTGGGGCGTGCTGCGACTTGCGAATTACGTAGGAGCACTTACAAATGACTATGTGTGGTGCAGATGTGATAGTGGAGTGGACTAAGTGATGTGTTAAGGGATCAATTTAGAAGCCTAGAGAGAGCCAAGAAATGCAGTCACAGTCAGAGAAAAAGGCAAGGGATACTGTATCTATGTGGTTGTAGTGGTCCTGTTGGAAGTGGTAAGTAAGTTGCCTGCAGAAAAAAAATCCTCCTATTAGCGGCACTCCTCCATTGCAGCCGACGCTTCGTCCATCGATGTTGGTCACCAGAAGACACCCTGTAAAAAAAAGCACAGCATAGACAAACAATTGAACATAAACAATTCTTTGGGTACAAACCTATCCATCAATCTTTGAAAGTGCATGCACTACTGCATGCATGTCAGTGAAAAGTAAGTAGTACATTCGAAAACTGTGGAAGAAAGAATGCAACAGTAAAGGGCCTATGTGTAAATTATTGATAACGATATTCAACATAAGGTCTCTGTAGCCAGATACCCGAGAGCCTTGCTGGTCACTATAAATCCATTCACAACAACACTCAGTGGGGTTGGTCTGGAAGGTAGAGTAGATAGAAAAGGAGAAATTGCTTTTTTTCTAGGTGTCCCCTCACTCACCAGGGTTGCCCCTTGGTGACATGCTTCATCATTGGGGCCATCCCAGTCCTCTACGGCCTGGGGCGTGCTGCGACTTGCGAATTACGTAGGAGCACTTACAAATGACTATGTGTGGTGCAGATGTGATAGTGGAGTGGACTAAGTGATGTGTTAAGGGATCAATGTAGAAGCCGAGAGAGAGCCAAGAAATGCAGTCACAGTCAGAGAAAAAGGCAAGGGATACTGTATCTATGTGGTTGTAGTGGTCCTGTTGGAAGTGGTAAGTAAGTTGCCTTTAGAAAAAAAATCCTCCTATTAGCGGCACTCCTCCATTGCAGCCGACGCTTCGTCCATCGATGTTGGTCACCAGAAGACACCCTGTCCACTGCCTGCCTGATGCTGAATTGTGGCTCGCTACTGTGAAGCCTGACTCCATCCTTTTTTCCCCATTGCAGAGACTGAAACCCGGCCTGTAATTATTCAACGAAAAACAGGAAGTGATATAATATTACAACACCACTGATAAATAAATATAAGGTATGTAGGCTGTGGAGTGCAAAAAGTCACAATTTGTTTTTCCTAGTAGACAGTACAATATTTTTGAAAGTGCGTACTCTGAGTCACCTTTTGAAGGATAAATAAGTATGGGCAAATTAATGTAGCGGATCTTGCCCCTCAAGCTAGGTGTACTGTAAACTGTGTTTTAGAACAAAATTAGATCTTCCTAGCAGTGCTCCCACCCAGACCCTTACTAAAGCCAGTCGCAAAAATGTAGAAGACCCCCAATCAAATCTCAAAAAACGAGGCCTAGCAGAAAACTGGTGACAAAACTTACTTTGAAAGTAAAAGCAGGCCGAAGTACCCCCTTCCTAATTACCCATTACCCACCGTGGATTGCATTCAAACCACTTGCAAGCAACCAAGCAAAAGTAGCCATAGCCAGCATCGCTCCAAGACTCGAAATCCCCCCCACTCAAACACATGCAATAGAAATACTGCTAACCCTAACGAACCCTAAGTTAAGAATAGTGGCAAAGGCTTTCTTTAACCTCTTCGCCGCTAATGACAAGGGTAACTCGTCATGGAGTTTCCATTGATTTCAATGGAAATTACATGGAAGAGCCAGAGGAGCCATAGCATCCAAGTGGTTAACTATGCCAAATCCCCCCTTTCCCACCATGGATTTTCTTCAAATGACTTGCAACCAAAATTACACATTCTCACGAGTGCTCTAAGACCCCAGAACTCAGTTGGAAAAATCTAGAACACCCCGAAACACATGCAATCCTGCTGCTAGGGCTAACCCTAACGAACCCTAAGTTACAAAAAGTGCCAAAACTAAAGGCTTTTCCGCGCGGATTTTGTCCCAACCACTTCTACCCGGTATTAGACCTTCCCAGGAATGCCCCAAGACCCGTCAACCCACCCGCCAAGAAGCATAACACCCCCAAACAGGCCAAAAGCAAAATCTCATACTTGCAATATTTCTGGGCCTTCGGTCCAAACGCACTGCGTAGCTAGGCCATAAGTCGGGGTTGCCACGACGGATTTCCTGAAAAGCAAATGCAATCAAGATTAGAGTGTCCCAGCAGTGCTCCCAGACCACGAAACTCACCCACAAACACCAGGAAGCCCCCCAAACAGGACCCCCGAAAACGCTACATAGAGCAAAATGTCAGAAATAGCCAAAAAAAAAAATCGGCCTGGATTTTGTCCCAACCACTTCTACCCGGTATTAGACCTTCCCAGGAATGCCCCAAGACCCGGCAACCCACCCGCCAAGAAGCATAACACCCCCAAACAGGCCAAAAGCAAAATCTCATACTTGCAATATTTCTGGGCCTTCGGTCCAAACGCGCTGCGTAGCTAGGCCATAAGTCGGGGTTGGCACGACGGATTTCCTGAAAAGCAAATGCAATCAAGATTAGAGTGTCCCAGCAATGCTCCCAGACCACGAAACTCACCCACAAACAGACGGAACCCCCCCTAAGAGCACCTCAAAGGCAAGCAAGTCATCAAAAACACAAAAAATTTTCCGCCTCGGATTTGGTCCAAACCACTTTTAGTGCTTCCCAGCAATGGCCCCAGACCCGTCAACTCACCTGCAAAGAGGTAGAACAACACCCCCACAAGTGCTGAGTCTTTCTTCATTGGGCGTAAACCAGCCCTCTGCTTTGATGGAAATAGGAGTCTGGAGGAGGAGGATAGAGGAGCATGTTCTTCTGAACTTGTGAACCTGAGGAATGCAGACTGCGGCACCTTCAAATAAATTAGCAAACAAGTGAAGACAGTTCTGCTGATGGGCTTGTTTTTGTGATTATCTGATTAAAGTTTGAATTATATTAACTGTGCACAACAAAGAAAGACAGACACACAGGAATAAAAGTGAATAAGGATGAAAAAGAAAGTTATTGATTCGTTGTCTCATTTTCAGGGCTCGAAGTCGGTATCACGGTCCAGGAATAAGAATAAGGCTTCGTCATCATACTCTGCAAATTCAGACAGGGAGAGCTCAGTGCCACCTGACAGAGTAGAAATTCCCTCATCTATGTTGCTGGCCACCTCCTCTTCATCCGGCACGCTCTCTCGTACTCTGAAATCTGGTGGTATGAGGTGCTGATTCATCTTGATCATTGTTAACCTCTCCACATTTTTGGGCGAGAGGCGGCTCCGTTTGGGAGTTACAATCCCACCAGCCGCACTGAAAACCCGTTCAGAAGACACGCTTGCGAGTGGGCAAGACAAGTAGTTT
The DNA here is from genome assembly GCF_964263255.1 of Lissotriton vulgaris. Lineage (NCBI taxonomy): Eukaryota > Metazoa > Chordata > Amphibia > Caudata > Salamandridae > Lissotriton > Lissotriton vulgaris. Next base: position 269,082,616 of record NC_141685.1, read on the forward strand.
AAAGCCAGGTTGGTGAGCTGTGGCCACAATTCTTTTTTCCCATGCCAATACGCCAATGGGTCAGAATTAACATAGACCTCTGTTGAGTCATTCAGATAGTCCTTCACCATCGACTCAAGGTCCTCATCCAAGGTTCCTCCACTTTGCTTAGCTCTTGCTGTGCCTCTGACCTTTTGAGAACCAAACCCACGCAGAGCTAGCCAATCCTCTTCAGCCTCCAATGTTTCTGTTGTCTTTCGTGCAGATGATCTGGTTGCCGGTGTCTTTAACGGCTGAGAGGTCACTTGTGCCACAGCCACAGGTGCAGAAGTGGATTGTTTTGACTGGGGATGGCCTGCTGATGTACTGCCATTTCCTTCAATTTCCAGCCGTTCTGTTTCAAACTTCTTGGCTGACAAGGCTAGCCAACGTTTGTACTTTAGAACATGTTCATCATCAAAAGGAAAGAATGCTTGGCCTGCCAGCGCCTTTTTGTAGCGTGGATCCAGAATAGTAGCACAAATGTAATGCTGTTCTGAGTGGATCTTTTTAAGACATTCATCACCTTGTAGGAGCTCTAATAATTGCTCGGCCAGAAGCAAAGAGTCTTGGTTTTTATCTTTTCTAAACACAGAACACACCTCCTTCAGTTGGTCCTCCAGCATGTACAACAATGGGATAGCTTTTCCCAAATTAGAGTCCTCCTTGCTGACTGCACGCGTGAAGAACTCAAAAGGACGAAGCATGCGTGTCAGGCTTTCAACTATGTTCCATTGCGGCCCACCCATCCTCAGCTCCTCTGCACCCTCTTTAAGGAAATATTGATCGAGTTCCGTATACTGCTCATACAGACGCTCAAGCATGTAGAAGGTTGAGTTCCAACGTGTTACCACCTCCTGGATGAGTGCTTTCACTGGCATTTGATGTTGATATAGCAGGCTCCTCAGCTGCTTCCGGGCCTTAAAAGAATGGCTGAAATGCTTGCACATTTTTCGGCAGGTGTCCAATACACCGTACGCTGCACTGCCTTTATTACCCAAGAATTTTTGGACAACCAGGTTTATACAGTGCGCCAAACACGGCACTCTGAAATAGTAACCGTCCCTCATGGCCTTAACTATATTGGAGCCATTGTCCGTGGAAACATAACCAACCTTGCGTTTTAGTGGGGACAGACAGTTAAGGACCTTTGTGTTAAAGACATCCAAAATGTTTTCTGCTGTGTGACGTTTCTCCAAACCAAACATGGCTAGTGTTGCATGTTTCCGAGCACCTTTAAAAACAATGTTAGTGTCAACACCTGAGTTTAGCTTTGCTTTAGCCCCTGAAAAAGAGACCCAGTGTGCAGTGATGCACATGTAATCAGCGCCTGCGCCACTGGTCCACATGTCTGTTGTCAGATGTATAGTGTGAACAGCACTCTTCTGCAAAGCTGCCCCAATCACCTTCAGAACATCTTCATGTAGTGCTGGAACCGCAACTCGTGCAAAATAGAACCGGCTAGGAACCTTCCATTTAGGGCAGAGCGCTGTCACTAATTCTAGAAAACCAACCCCTTCTACAAAAGAAAAAGGGAGAAGGTCCAGAGCTAGCATTTTAGCCAGCTTAGTGTTATACAGACGGGTCATTGGGTGGTTGCGTTCATATTGCGCTTCTGTAAACAACATCTTTTTAATGTTGCCCTGGACCAAGGATTTACGGGATGATGATGATCTCTTCGACCCAGTTACGCTCGCTGATGAACTTTTCCGCATTGATGTCTCACTCTCTCCCACACTCTTAGTGTGGCTCCCATGGGGTGTGCTGCTGACAGGGGAACTGGGTGTAAGTGAAGTGTTTGAATCGTCTTCTACCTCCTCGTCATCACCAGATGAAAAAACAACGTTTTCATTGCGTGCAATTGCGGCTTCCTTGATCGTGTGTAGGTGCGCAAACCATTGGACATCGTGCGTTCTCCTAAGATGACCTCTCTGGCCTCCGGTACCATAGTTGGAACCCAACTTACCACGACTAACTCGAAGCTTACAAATGCTACAAATGGCTACGTTTTCATTTTTTGGGCAAACACTAAAGAAGTCCCAAACTGGAGACTTGAAATGTCTTCGGGGGGCGGAGGAGGCGGCGATACTGGTGGTGGTGGTCCTGCTGCTAATGCCAGATGAAGTGGAGGATGTGGATTGCCGAACTTCAGTACGTTTTGCACTTTCACCACCACAAATTGAGGTCGAGGACGAGGTGGGTACCTTCTTGCGAGGAAGAAATATGGAAGCGGTAGGTTTTGGTGTACTACTTAACTCCAAATCTAATGATTCCATTTCCATTGCCTCCTCGCCGACATCATCATCACGCTCAGCAGCTTCTCGGGATAGGGTCAAAATGTCTCTTTGCTGCATGCCCGGTGGGGCTGCAGTGACCTTTGTGATGACTGGCTCGTCGTCATCGTGAGAGGCTTCATCACCAGCAGTATCTGTCACTTCTTGTTGAGCCTCATCACACTCCATAGGTTTGAGTTTTTGGACGACCTTCCTTTTACGCTTAGGTACCGGTGTCAGATCATGGTGTGCCTCACTGTCAGACCGCAGTTGTGGTTCCCAAGACAGATCACTTGCATCAGAAGGAGGTGGGCTTGAAGAAGATGTAGACACCCCCCTTGATCTTTTCCTTGCTAGGGATGTGGAAGACAATGAATGATCATCAGGAGGAGTGGCTTCCAATGATACCTCGGCTTCATTGTCGATTTCCAAATGTGCCCCTACTTCGGGAGGAACAACTATTGTGGGCACTTGTGAACCTCCATGCACCTTTGCTTGCGCATCTCCTTTTGCTGCCTCTCCTTCCACATGTACTTGGGCGTGTACTTGCACATGGTGTTGTTGTTGCGGCTGTGGTTGTTCAACACTTGTCAGATGAGTTACAACAACCTGTGTTGATTCAGGGACATTGCTGCTACTTTCTTGCGATGAGCCAACATCACTGGTCGATGGTGATTGGAGAAGTACAGTGACTGCCTCTGAAGCACTCAAGGGCTTTGACTTAAGTTGGCGTGGTGGTGGAGGCACTGAACCCAATGGAGCAGGGGTGCTGCTCCCAGCTTGGTCCCCAGCAGATCCTGCTGCTGCAGGCGTACTTTTTTTTTTGCTCCCAAAAAAAGTGGCGGGTGGCACACCAGCCTCCTTGGTAACTTGCTTCTTCTGCTCCTTACTAGCAACTTTCTTGCTAGAGGAGCTACGGAGAACTTTCTTTGGGGGCGGGGCCATCTTCTTCAGAGCAGGTCAGACAGCAGGCCGCAGTTGCACGAATTGTAGAGTTGTCTGAGGCCAGACGTGACGTCGCGTGACGTTATGCTGCACACACACACCGCTGCAGGACTTCTTCCAGGCACTGGTGGTTCTCTTGAGTCTTGTGCACCTAAAAAAAATGGAAGACAGAGGAACATCAGTTCAGTTATAGAGCACCAAAAAATCGAAAAACACTGCAAAATCAGCACAATCCCAATCCATCCATGCCCTCCATAATGTTTAAATTCAAGACAACCCACAGAAAGACTAGGCCCATGCAAGACTCACTACCCCTGGGCATAAATAAAGGTTGAAAAGTAGGCAAAATGGTTGGAGGCCTAACAACAAAGCCTGCATTTAAAATGGCCACTTGCCTGCCAGCACATGGCCAGTGCCTGTAGCTGCACTCAAAATGGCCACCAGCCACATGGCATGTCCCTCCCCATGAACACCCCCAAAAATCGAAAAACACTGCAAAATCAGCACAATCCCATTCAATCCATGGCCTCCATGATGTTTAAATTCAAGACAACCCACAGAAATACTAGGCCCATGCAAGACTCACTACCCCTGGGCATAAATAAAGGTTGAAAAGTAGGCAAAATGGTTGGAGGCCTAACAACAAAGCCTGCATTCAAAATCGCCACTTGCCTGCCAGCACATGGCCAGTGCCTGTAGCTGCACTCAAAATGGCCACCAGCCACATGGCATGTCCCTCCCCATGAACACCCCCAAAAATCGAAAAACACTGCAAAATCAGCACAATCCCATTCCATCCATGGCCTCCATGATGTTTAAATTCAAGACAGCCCACAGAAAGACTAGGCCCATGCTAGACTCAAATACCCCTGGTGAAAAGGCCACAAGTACAGGCCCAAAAAACGAAAATCACTGAAAAATCTGCACAATCCCATTCCATCCATGGCCTCCATGATGTTTAAATTCAAGACAACCCACAGAAAGACTAGGCCCATGCAAGACTCACTACCCCTGGGCATAAATAAAGGTTGAAAAGTAGGCAAAATGGTTGGAGGCCTAACAACAAAGCCTGCATTCAAAATGGCCACTTGCCTGCCAGCACATGGCCAGTGCCTGTAGCTGCACTCAAAATGGCCACCAGCCACATGGCATGTCCCTCCCTATGAACACCCCCAAAAATCGAAAAACACTGCAAAATCAGCACAATCCCATTCAATCCATGGCCTCCATGATGTTTAAATTCAAGACAACCCACAGAAAGACTAGGCCCATGCAAGACTCACTACCCCTGGGCATAAATAAAGGTTGAAAAGTAGGCAAAATGGTTGGAGGCCTAACAACAAAGCCTGCATTCAAAATGGCCACTTGCCTGCCAGCACATGGCCAGTGCCTGTAGCTGCACTCAAAATGGCCACCAGCCACATGGCATGTCCCTCCCCATGAACACCCCCAAAAATCGAAAAACACTGCAAAATCAGCACAATCCCATTCCATCCATGCCCTCCATGATGTTTAAATTCAAGACAGCCCACAGAAAGACTAGGCCCATGCTAGACTCAAATACCCCTGGTGAAAAGGCCACAAGTACAGGCCCAAAAAACGAAAATCACTGAAAAATCTGCACAATCCCATTCCATCCATGCCCTCCATGATGTTTAAATTCAAGACAGCCCACAGAAAGACTAGGCCCATGCACCACTCACTACCCCTGGTCAAGGCCCCAACAACAGGTCAAAAATCGAAAAACACAAAATTTTACAAAAAAAAAAATTTGAAAAACACAGAAAAATCAGCACAATCCCAATTCATCTATGGCCTCCATGATGTTTAAGTTCAAGACAACCCACAGAAAGAATCAGTCCACCCACCACTGAGTACCCCTGGGCAAAAGGCCCCAAAACAGCCCAAAAATCGAAAATCCCAAAATTTTAGTTGCAGCAACTGTAATGCCCCAAACAAACTTACTTGTAAAATTTCTAATCCAACAGTGATCCAAAGAAAGTCAAAAAGGCCTCAAATCCAAAGATCCAGCAGCATCCACAAAAAGTAATCCTTCCAGGTCCACATCCAAATGAAAAGTGACCAGGAGATGGACAAAGCACTGGGAGGAGCCTGCTGAACAGGAACAGGAAGTTGAAGACTATGGGGCACTTCCTTCCTCCCACCACCCTGCCCCCCTCCCCAAAATGGACTCCTCGCTAAAAAAGTGCAGGCAAATGTCAAACTAAGGAGTTATTCACATAAAAATCATCATTTCTAGAAGGTTTATGCTGCTTGCTGGTGGATTTCTTGTGCAGAATTGCAAATTTATATTTTCGCTCGCCGCATCTCAAATCTCGCAATTGCGAAGTACCGCGAGACGTGATCTCGCCGTACTCGCGTTGACAAACTATCGCTGGCAAGCCGCGATGACGTAATCGCGCTCGCCAATTCCCGCGGGATCACACAGCAAGATCCAAAATGGCGCAGCACTCGCAAACTATAGAAAAAAACAACTCGGCAAACGATGATAAACGCCGCGCGCCGCAAAAATTGTATCACCAACGCCGCGCGCCGCCAAAAAAATCCGCTGCGTGCGAATTTGCGGATTTTGCGGGAATTCCGCAAATCTCGCGGATTGCGGATTTCCCGAAAATCCGCAAAATCCGCGAGCGTAACGGATTTTCCGCCCATGCTTAGTCGGAAAACAGAAGCAACTCCAGCTATGTGTCCTTTCACATGGGGCAGGTCCTATGTGAAAGGGCAGACATAAGGTTTTGACACATTGGTGTCCGAAAATTGGCACAGCGAAATCTCATACATATATTCGAATTTTCTTACGTATGATGTACTAGAACACTTAATCTAGAAAATATATGCTGTTCTGTCCTCCTAGCTGATAGGGTGTATGAGTACCCATCCTAACAGAAGTATATCATCACTTTGACAGAAGGCCTCATGAACATAGTTTGCAGAAGCATAGTGTGATATCAAGCAGACTCCATCCTGGAATATCGCCCACACGACTCCAAGGGTGAGAATTCCCATTCCCTTCCTCCCTCTGGTCCCTGGGCGAAATAGCCCCCCTTTAAATGAAAGGTTTTCCACATAGAAAACGAATCGGAGGGAATGATGTGCCAGTTATATAACAGATTTATGGCAAATGTGAGAATACAGATGGAACAGTAATGCACAGTGTAATCAAAACTGAGTTGTCAGAGGTACTTGCTAACAATCTAGAAGTGACTAAATATGTACTCCTTGAGTGACTATCTTAGTGCCAAGAGATATGAATTGTCAGACAATAATGGGAGCTAACTTATATTGGGCAAGATATAATGTGCATCTGAGGTAATAATGGCCAAAACTTACCGCCAGAAGAGATAAAGAATAAGATATCATGAACGATAATTTACTCTGTACATCTCTCCCAATGTATCCACAGATACGGTGTAACCATCCGTTCCCTGAAACCCCAGAAAAAGAGAAGTCCTGAGGAAGGTGCCACAAAATCAACTGTACAGCACCGAAACGCGTCGACGCACTGTTTTTTGTTTAAAAGAATCCAGTCAGGGCCGGGTAAAACCTTTAGATGGGTATTTCATCTCTCCACTAAAGTTTTATAGCAACAGAATTGGTTCAGGCCATTGGATCTGGTTAAATTAAGTGGCAAAGTTATCTGGTGAGCCACATATACACTAGGGGGTTTTTGTAACTGAATGTATTTCTGTCGTCCATTTAGTGTGAATATACTTTAAATATGTCTCTTTTTATCGTGTATTGGAATAGCATGTTTGTGTAATTTGATTAACTTTTACCCCTCCAAGGTATTTTATCCTTGGATTTTAAAGTGTCTTGCAAAAATTGTATGATTTTGCCTTGTTTTTATTGCTTTATTGATTGTATTTTTAATAAATATAGATTGTTAACGATCCTATTTCTTTGTGGAAACCTATAATTTTTTTTATGCACCCATTGCACGTTGTGACCTTGTTCTTCTCAAATAGGAAAGGCCAATAGCTACCGGTCAACTATCTGACCCCAGGGATTCCCCCTTTGACTAACTGTATTAGAAACATCAACAATAATGAGTACTGGATTCTCTCGGGGGCAGGGTCATTTTGTTTGCATTGGATAGTGGTGGTTTGTACCCACTTTTTAGGATGCATGTGGGTCGCATCCTAGACCAGATGCACAGAGACATAGTGTAGTTTAATAGGCTCCTACAAGTAGTGACGTTTGGTGCTGGACAGGTGAACGCTCTGACCCGTTTCTTTGTTTTGCTATAAAAACAAAGACATGCAGGTCCAGTTGTATTTCTATCTCCGTAACCGTACAAAGCTTGAGCTGTGAAATAATACAGGTGGTTACCAGGGGCCAAATTTATGAACAGTTTTGCGTAGCCCTGCTCCAGGCACGCGGGGAAAGGGTGACGCAAAACCAAAAATGATATTTGTCAAGCCACGCAAGGCTGTCTCTCATGGCTTGGTAAATCAATAGTAACAAAAGGCAGAGCAAGTCGCAGCAGGGAGGTGTTACATGGGTGGAGCGTGGATGTTCCCACACATGCACCCATGGATCGTGACACCTTCCCAGATTTACCAACACCGGCAGCCCTGGCAATGCGTCAGAATTGTACGCCTCCCCATCAGAGGCGCAACTTTCTCCTCGTTGTTTCCTCTTTCTATGTGTGCTGCAATGTGTAGCTCACTTGGAAAGAGGAAAAAGCCTCAAAGGATTGTTGTTTTGCTGGAAGATGTCCCTTCCTGCTCAAAGCTATTCTTGCCTACAACCCAGGCACCCTTGTTCACCAGCAAAGGCAGAGAGCAGGAATATGCCATAGAGTGTTAACCGCATGCGCGCTAGCGGGTTTTCCCGCTGTGCGCTGAAATTTGAAAATCGCGGCTTTTGTGACAAAGCCAGCTCGTCATGCGCACAGCGCAGGTAACGCCCATGACGAGCTGGCTTTGTCATCCGCAGCGAAGGGGTTAAATAGGGCACATGCGAGCCCTCTCCCTTTCTGCAAACGACCAAGAGAACTTACTGCATTGTGTGAAAGCTGGTAAATCTGTCCCATATTCCCTGTAGCCAGCAGCACATGGTGCAGTGCAGTACCACAGTTCGCTACTAGATGTCCCTATAGAGTCAAAAGCACAAGGTGCAGTACTGCAGATCATCACTAGATGTCCCTAAAGAACCAGCATCACAAGATGCAGTACCGCAGGTCGTTACTAGAAGTCCCTGTAGAGCCAGCAGCACAAAGTGCAGTACCGCAGGTCATTACTAGATGTCCTGTAGAGCCAGCAGCACGAAGTACAGTACCAAGAAATATTAGCACAAGATAATGCAGCACATTTTATAGGTATTAATATTATATGATAAATAATAGATTGGCAACTGTTAATTGTTAACAATATTTATTTTGCGTTTTTTTAAAATGGCCTTTATACACTGGAGAAGCAGTGGTGAATGTTTTGCATTGTCTATGTAATGTGAACAAGGCGAAGGGGCATATTCTCAAGGACTTATCGCCGAGATAACGGCACTATATTGCAGCCAAAGTGGCGATAAATTTACCGCCCCATTCACAAGCTGGTGTTAACAGCCCAGTCGCAAAAAACATCTCCACAGATGGCACCAGCAGCTATTGCTAATGAGATGCATAGTAGGCGTTACCGTGCCAACAGCTGCGAAAACACCATTCTCAACGACCAGCCAGATTGGCGATAAGAACACAAAACATGCAATAAGGCACATTAGCAACAGGAAACTAACACCTGCTCTGACCTGGTGTAAAGTCAGATGACAGCCTGCACCTCAAAAGGGAGCCCAGCCCAGAGCCACACCTGAAGGGCAACAGATGCCATGGAGCCAACAATCTTGCAGATCGGAGCCCAAACAGGGCCACAACACACACCGCCACCACCTCCATGACCCACCCCGCCCCCCCCCCCCCGAAAAAAACATGCCACATCAACGACACAAAACATGTACCAAATAATCAGCCTGATGCCGCACAATCACATCTGGTGACATGCATGTGTTGTAACAAAAATGAGCATCACACATTCACCTTCGAATTAACAATCGAATATTTATTCAAAAAAGCACAGAACAGAAATGAAGACACATGGCAGCTCTCCTCAGGACAATCTGTAGGTCACAGCCTGCAAGACAAAAATCCAGATGAGAAGTTGTGTCTTGGGCTCATCGAAGGACAGGGATAGAGCGAAGAAGAAAGAGAGTTACATAGAGAGAGAGAGAAAGAGAGGGAGAGAGAGAGGAAGACGGAAATACAGGGAGAGCGAGAGAGAGGAAGACGGAAAGAGAGGGAGAGAGAGAGGAAGACGGAAATAGAGGGAGAAAGAGAGAGAGAGAAAGACGGACAGAGAGGGGGACCGAGAGAAAGACAGACAGAGAAGGGGAGCGAGAGAAAGACGCACAGAGAGCAGGAGCGAAAGAAAGACGGATAGAGAGGGAGAGAGAGAGAGAAAGACTGACAGAGAGGGGGAGCGAGAGAAAGACGGACAGAGAGCAGGAGCGAGAGAAAGACGGATAGAGAGGGTGATCGAGAGAAAGACGATCAGAGAGGGGGAGAGAGACACAGATAACAGAAGAAATGGACAGAGAGACAGCGTGCCCACACTGCGCACCCAGGCCTCCCTGTTCACTTGCTGACACCGGTGTGTCTCCAACCATGTGCCGGTATGTAGTGCAGTTCGCCAGATCCTACACTTGAGACAGATCCATCATCTGAAACACAGATACAAGAGTGGCAAAGTACATACAATTGATAACAACATCATCGCCTGTCCGCCCCTGCGCACCCAGGCAGATGCACACCAGCCGCTCCCGCAGCCCAGCGTTGCATGCCTGCCCCTGCGCACCCAGACAGATGCACCTCAGCCCCTCCAACTGCCCAGCGTTGCATGCCTGCTCCTGCGCACCCAGGCGCCACTGCTCACCTTTTGCCACTGATGTGTCACAATGAGGGCACACCACGTGCTGGTGCAAGCCCCAGGCCCAGGGACATGGCACCCTCCATATCATGCAGCCCCGTTCTACAGGCCACAAGGTCTCACATTTGATTCTGGCTCTTGAGTTTGCCATGGCAGAGGACATACCAGTGCATCCGGCATCATCGCAGGCTGCACACCCGCTCAGCCCTTGAGGTGCCACTAACTCTGTGATCCAGGAGACGACGCCACGTGGTCGTAGACCCGCGCTGCCTGCTGGCTCAGGTCTACACTGCAGTCCAGCAGGGAACACAAATCCTGAGCAGTCCGGACCACCGGGACGGGGCATCATCACAGGTTGCACACCTGCTCAGCACTTAAAGTGCCCCTACCTCAGTGCACCAAAACTCACCGTCCCGTGGCGGTGTGCCTGTGCCAGCCGCAGTGTATCCAGTGCCACCAAGTCTATGCCCCGAACGTCATGGACCATGTATGATTGGATATCGTGGTACGGACGCCATCATGTCACCTCCGGGCCGGGGTAATGTGATGTAGCAGGGTCCTGGGCCCTCAGGCCTACATGAACACCACACGGATACACCCAGATAGAGAGTGAAAATGGCATAGAGCATGTGCGTCCAGCCCTTTTTATTGGCAGGGTGACATGCCCTGTGAGGCTTGTGCTGGATAGGTGTGGTGTGGGTGTATACCAGCCATGAGGAAGTGGCTGTGGCATGCTGACAACTAGACCTGTGATCAGCAGATTACTACAGGGTAGTCCTGGGACATTGTATTGTATTGTAAGTGCATTTATATAGCGCTTACTACCCCTGACGAGGCGTCGAAGCGCTTTTTCGGCGAGTAGCATGCTACTCCGGGACCCATAGAGGATTAGTGTTGAATTAGTATAGTGAAACATGCAAGTACATTTTAAGTGTTGGATAGGTTAGTCAGTTATTTGGATTTGGAAAGATAGCAGAAGGATAGAGGAGGTCAAAGGTTTGTATTTATATAGCGATTGTTGACGCATGCTATTCCGGAAGCCTACAAAGGATTAGTGGTGAATTAATATGGTGAAATATGAAGTAATTTCAGTGATGGATATTAGTCAGGTACTTGGAGTGAGAAGGATAGCGGAGGGATAAAAGGGGAAGAAAGATCTGCATTCCATAGCACTTGTTACCCCTGATGGGTGTTAACGCGCTTTTCTGGCGAGTAGCTCGCCACTCCGGAATACTGTTGAAAATTAGTATTGTAAAAAAATATGAAGTAATTTGAGTAGTGGATATGTTTTTCAGTTATTTGCGTAGTATATTAGTATAGTTTAATATGGAATTTGAGAAGTGAACATGTGAGTCTGTTAATTTCGATTGAAAAGGACAGTGGAGGGATACAAGAGTGAAAGATTTTTTTTTTTTAGGTCTTAGCAATATGAGGAGGCTTTTGGATGAGTAAAAAGGAGTTTTGGAGGGGAGGACTCAGAGGAAAGAGTTTAGAAAGGTTTGTTTTAGGGGATCAGTATAGTAAAGGAGGTGTCAGCTGATGCAAGGAGTGGTAGAGTAGAAGAGAGTCTAGAAAGGGTTATTTTGGCAATCATAGTAGTGGGGTGGGGTTTGGGATAAATGAGAGAGTGGATGTAATAATAATACTGAATTTTGTAAAGCGCGAGCGGCTACCTCCATAGGAAGTGTCCCGGCGCTCGGTGGGCAGTAAAGGGCAGAGTAGGAAAAAAGATCTATTGCCTGAAAAGCCAGGTTTTCAGTAATCTCCTAAAACTGGGTTCAGAGGAGGCCTGTTGTAATTCGGGCGGCAAGGTGTTACACAAAAGTGCCGTGCTTGCGGAGAATGTTCTGCCTCCCAATCGAGCCCTTTTCACTCGAGGGACACACAGATGAACCTGGCAGTTAGATTGAAGGAGTCTAGCCTGGGAGTATCTAGGCAGGCGTGTTTTTAGATAGTTCGGGCAGGTACCGTGTAGGGCTCTATAAGCCAAAGTAAGAGCCTTACATTTTATCCGGCTAGCCACCGGCAGCCAGTGTAGCATGCGTAGGTGCGGAGAAATGTGATGTTTAAAAAGAACATGCCTCAGCAATCTCACAGCCGATTTTTGGACGGTCTGCAGCCTCTGTATTAGAAATTTCGGGAGTCCTAAATGGAGACCATTGGCATAATCAAGCCTCGAGGTAACCAAGGCGTGAATAACCGTCTTCCGGCAACCCTCCGGGAGTAGTTGAAGAAATCTCCGTAGGTTCCTAAGTTTACTTAGGCAGCCTCCAGCCACTTGCTGTATGTGAGGGGCGAAAGATAGGCCATCATCCCATGTGACCCCCAAGTTTTTTGCCTTAGAGCTAGAGAGCGGTGCTGGGCCCATCTCGGCCAGCCACCAGAGCTCGGCGGGAGGGTGGTCACCTTTCCCAAAGAAGATAACCTCAGTTTTTCCCACGTTCAATTTCAGTTTGTTGGTATTCATCCAGCAAGCCACATCGCGAAGGCAGCCCTTGAAATTAGCAAAGGCAGCCTCCGACACTTCAGAGTATGGAAAAACCAATTGGGTGTCATCGGCATAGGAAATTGCAGTGACCCCCCAATTGGCAATCAGCGTGAACAGTGGAGCCAGATAAATATTAAAAAGCAACAGGCTGAGAGCCGACCCCTGTGGAACCCCGCAGTACAGTCTCCTGGATTTAGACAAAAAGGCGCCCAGGGCCACCTTCGAGACCTGTCCGACAGATACGAATGGAGCCAGCCCAGTACCTGCTCCTGGAGGCCGATCTCTGCCAAGCGTTGTACCAGCCTGATGTGGTCTACCGTATCAAAGGCGGACGATAAATCCAGGAGCACCAGCATCGCCGATGCTCCCGAATCCAACGACCACCTAACTGACTCGGCAACCTCGATCAGAGCGGTCTCGGTGCTACAGCCGGCTCTAAAGCCTGACTGAGTTTCATGGAATACATTGTTGTCCTCCGTGAAGTTGTTAAGCTGCCGCTGAATTAGTTTTTCTAACATTTTGCCCGGAGCCGCCAGTAATGAGATGGGGCGAAGGTTGCTCAGATCCTCAGGAGCACCATTCTGCTTTTGTTTCAGTGGGAGGATGGTGGCCTGCTTCCAACTCCCCGGAAACACACCGGAAGAGATGGATGTATTCCAGATGTGTTGGAGGGTGGGTGCGATGAATTCCGTCATTAAGCTCCAAAGTTTTGGTGGGCAGGGATCATCCGGGGAGCCTGATTTGCACCTATTTAACTTCTGTGTGACCGCCTCCAATGAGACAGGTTGGAATTGACATAGGGTAATTTGAGGGACCCTAAACCCCACTGAGTCTGATAACACAGTGCGGCCTGCTGGTGTAAAAGTACCAAATACTTTCACAATTTTGTTCTCAAAATGTTCAGAGATGTTTTCGCACAGTTTGTCTTACGGGGTGACATCCAACTCAATACATCTCGGTTTAAAGAAGGACTGCACTTTCTTAAACACTTCTTTACTAGAATGTTCTGCTTGTTGAATGGAGGTGGTGAAAAAAAGTTTCCTTGCTTTTTTTATAGATTTATGAAAAACACGAATGGCGGTTTTATATCTAGCCCTCGCCTGATCGCAATAACTTACCCTCCAAAGTCTCTCTAATCTCTTGCAGGCTGACTTCTCCGCCCTTAACTCCAGGGAAAACCATGGGGCAGAGGGAGAGCCCCTGCGAGACATTGCCCGTTTTGCAGGCGCAATAGATGTCATCATATCTCCTATCCATTGTGACATGGCCACTGCATCCCTATTTACATCAGAAGAAAGTACTGGGAGATTACGAGTCAGGACAGGGCCCATAGACTCAGGGACTAATTTTTTCCATTGTCTCTGCAAAAAGGAGCGCCTCCCCATCTCAGGCCCTCCCCCTGGCAGCCTGACCATAAATGGGATCAGAGCGTGATCCGACCAAAGCAACGCTTGCGGTGTATCCACCGACAGCTCCCTGATGTTCGAGAATATCAAATCAAGCGTATGGCCTGCTTTGTGTGTAGGATCTGTGCTAGACAATGACAGGGTAGCGGCACTAAGTGTAGAAATGTGCCGCTCCGCCATCGGACACGCTGCTATCTCAGCATGAACATTGAAGTCTCCTACCACTATAAAGTGAGAGTGAAGGATCGAGTTTTGGACGATGGCGTCTATAAGCGCCGTAGAAGCCTCCTCTGAACAGTCTGGGGGACGGTAAATAACCATACCTGCCAGTGACTGACGTGGGTTGACTTGTAAGGAAAAATGTAGAGGATATATTGATAGATGTATAGGATGAGAGATAGGGTAGTGCATTGGAAGGAGTAGTAGAAGAAGTTTGAGATGAGTCAGAAGGTTGAACTAGAAAAATATATTGAGCGAAGTATAGGCTGAGAAATAGGGTAGTGCAATGGAAATGCTAAATTAGAAGAAAGTGATAAATATATAGATCCATAATTATTGGGTTTATCAAACCAAATGTTAAGGTCACCCAGAACGCATAGGTTGGAGTGTATTGTTATCAGGTTTGAAACTGTGTCTAGAAGTGCATCTGGGAATGTTGCCTTGCTAGGTGGAGGTCTGTAAAGGAGCAGGAAGTTAAAGGAGGAAGGCGGTGTAGGATTGCATCTTGTTAGAAGAGCCTCATAATTCCTTATGGAGATGTTGTCAATTTTAGTGGTATGCATTGTTTGCCTGAATACAACAGCTAGACCACCGCCTTTTTTGGCTATACGATTTTGGGTAATTATTTGATAGCCTACAGGAATGGCTTAATTCAGGACTGGAGCCATATCTTTTCCCAACCATGATTCGGTTATGAATAGTGGGCCCGATTCACAGAACTAACTTAAGACAAAATCCTAAACTTACTACTTTTGGTATTCACAGAAGTTAGAATTTTGTCTTAAGTTTGTCTTAAAACAGACTTAAGACAGACTTAAGACAACATCCTAACTTAAGTCGGTCTTAAGTCTGTCTTAAGTCTGTCTTAAGACAAACTTAAGACAAAAAAAATCCTAACTTCTGAGAATACCAAAAGTAGTAAGTTTAGGATTTTGTCTTAAGTTAGTTCTTTGAATCGGGCCCAGTATGTCTGGTTTTGCATCGGTGAGAAGGTCATAGATGCGATGCTTGTTTTTAGAGAGGGGTCGACCATTTATTAGTAGACAGTTTAGTGAGTGACCTTTGGGGATAGTGGGACTTTGTTTTGTAGAAGAGTGTAGAAGTATTGTGTGGGTTTGTAGCAGGTGTGTTTTTACTGCTGGTATTAGCTGTATTAGGATAGCAATTGTGTAGCTGTTCTGTATCGTGTCCCTCATCCAGCATGCTAAGAAGGCATTTTGATGGGTCTGCGTGTGTATGTGCTGGAGATGGTGTTTGAGAGTGAGTTGGAGTGCAGTCTTGCTTTTTTCGGTGTAACATTGTTGTGAAGTAGACACGGGGGAGCAAAGTTGTGAAGTGTGGCATGTTGCTTATATTTTGTGTGTGTGTTTAAGGCGGAAGGTGTATGAGTCACGGGAGGTGGTGCAGCATGTGGGTCATGTTGTAATGTTCTAAATTGTCCAATGGATGAGAGGCGGTTAGAAGAGAGGAGCTGTATTCCTGTATCTGTGTTAGGTGTGGTGTTAGGTGTGGTGGTAGAGGGATACCTTAGCATTGGAGTTTGTTCCTTTGTGTGGTTTGAAAAGTGGGTACATGTTTGCATTTTGTGATGGTAAGTATTATGAGGTTTTGCATTTTGAAGATCTTGTTGTGCTGGTGTGTGTGATATATTTTGCTTTGAGGAGTAGTGAAAAAGGGTGCTGATGTATATGTTTCATGCAATGGATTTGGTTGTGTAGTATTGTTTGTGAGAGGAGGTTGTGACGTAGAGGGGGTGGTGATGTGTTTATGAGTAGAGTGTATGTTGTGTGTAGGAGGGAATGAAGTAGAGGTGAGAGTGTTTATCTTAGACTGGTTTGTTGCAATAGTTACAAAGTGTGGTGGTGTGCAGTGTGTGTGTTGTGCGTTGTTATGAAGTTAGCACACTAGTAGTTGGGAGTGGGCGGAGCTAGGGGGCCAGAGGAAGAGGAGGAGTGGACACAGGAAATAGGCAGTTAGAATAGGGACAGGGCACGAGCAAGAGGTATTGAATAAAGCTCCAGTTAAGACAATAATAAGTGTCTGTATTTATTGTAGCACGATGCTACAACTGGCGACGAGGGTGGGATTGCCAAGCCCACCGCCTGCTGAGCTAGATTGAGACACCCTGTCCCCGGCGACGCAGAAAGAAGACGCTGCCGAGCTGCTGCTGCCCAAGGAGAAGGAGCCAGCAGCAGGTGACCCTGCCCCCCCCCTTGAGGACTGTGAGGGAGCTGAGAGGGGCTGGGAATTCGAGCGCTGAACGGCTCGAACCAAAGGAAAGTGATCGCGCCGACACGCGATCCCGCCAGAAGCGTGAGTTTTGGCAGTGCAGAGATCGGGAGCCTACTCCGACCCTGCTGCGCGCCCCAGAGTGAGGGAAAAGTGCCCCAGTGGTGAGGACGACGTCCACAAAGACCGTCCAGCGAGAGCGGCTGAGCGCCGGGAGGTCCGGGTCTGAATCCCCGCCGACGGTGAAGATCTCACGCTTGATGCGTGTGAATTGGCAGGCCGCCGCAAGGAAAAGTGCGGGAACGATCCGAGCATGGCGGGAGCCCACCCCAACCTCACCTGGTTGCTGTGGTGGCCAAGGAAGAGTGATTCCTGGAGCGCGCTGCCCTGAAGCTGCTGGCCGGTGAGTCTGGAGTGATTGAATCCAGAGAGAGAAAGCCTCGTGTGATTGCATTGACGGCGGCCATCTTAGAGTCAGGCGCTCGTCAGGACAGACCCTTTAGTTTTCACAGAGCGGCCATTTTGGAGTCAGGCACTGGCAAAAGAAACAAGCATTGGCCCATAAACAAGCATTGGCAACAGAAACAAAACAAGCACTGGTAAACAAACAAGCATTGGCAACAGAAATAAAACAAGCACTGGCAAACAAACAAGCATTGGTGACAGAAACAAACAAGCACTGGCAAAGAAACAAGCATTGGCAAAGAAACAAGCATTGACACCGAAAGTCAAACAAGCACTGGCGAACAAACAAGCATTGATAAGCAATCAATCAGTGGCAAGTAAACAAGCATTGTTGAAACCAAGTGAGATTGCTGCAAAATGTCCGTCGAAGACAACGCTCAGCCTCCAACAAAAGACGCCAGTCCCCAGGCCACAGGTGGATCGCTCCTGCGGGCGCCCGCGCCTCTCAAAGTGACAACTGGAGGGAGTATGGGTCCCAGATGGCAAGAATGGCTGGAAGAGTTTGAAGACTACGTTGAAGGATCGGACATTGTAGGGGACAAAAAGAAGCTGATTGCCCTGCGCAACCTGGCGGGGCGAGAGATAGTTAAAATAATCAAGGACCTTCCTGCTACTGACATGGATACTTACGACAAAGCACGTGAAGTTTTGAATAAAAAATTTCTTCACAAAAGAAATGTAGACTACGAACGCCACACGTTCCACTCCGCTCGGCAAGGGAAGGATGAGCCCATGAGTGCCTTCATGATGCGTCTGCGGAGACTGGCCAAGTACTGTGAATTTGATAATTTCTCCACAGATGCCGCCATCAAATCACAAATAATAGACGGATGTTATTCTGATCAGCTTAGGAGGCGCCTACTGAGAAAAGTGCATGAACTGGATGACATAGAGGAGATGACACGAGTTTATGATCAGGCGGAGAAGTACGCAGCCGATATTGAAACAGAACACAAAGGGAGCCATGAACAAGTGCGACGTGTGCACGCCAAAAGTGACAGTCGGAGGAGCTCAAGAGACAGACAATGGAGGTCACACACGTCTTCCCGTCAAGAACAATCAAAATATTAGCGACGAGAACCATGGAAGAAAGAGAGGAAATCGGAAAGAGTAAGGAAATGTTACCGATGTGGGTATGATTACCCTCATGTGGACAGCTGCCCTGCCATGGGTCAGAGATGTCGGAAGTGTGGTCGAACCAACCATTTCGAAGTGATGTGTGGGGACTACAATAAGGAGAAACGAAGTGGTACCACAAGGACACCACGATCTGACACACAAAGTAGAGCCCCAAGAATGTCTAGGTCCGACACCCGAAGACACCATGCGCGAGCTGTCCAAGACCAGACGGAGCAGTCCTCTGGGTCGTCACACTCCAGCAGAGAGTCACGTCGGTCCAGGTGGGAGCGGAGGTCACCCTCCAGAGAGTCCAGATCGTCGTCCCGAGACTCAGCATACACCATCGAGTACCTGAACCTGGCGGCAGATCCGGACCAGCTTAAGAAATACCCTCGGCTGGATATCAAAGTTGGCAATCACGACACAAAGTTTGTACTAGACTCTGGTGCATCCTTAAACTATATTCCAGTCACCGAATAGAAAGAATGAGTCCACGGCCTCCTCTGACATTTGCACCCGTGAGAGTTTTCACGTGGATGGCTAAGAAGCCACTTCCCTGCCTGGGGAAGTTCTCGACGACTCTTCAACATGACAACACTACTATATCAGCGGTCATCCATGTCATCAAGGGCCCAGAGGCAGACTGTCTATTGAGCCTACCAACCGCTGAACGGCTTCACCTAGTAGAAATTATTTTCAAGGTCAGCGACAACCAAGATGTGACCCGCCAGTTTCCCGGATTGTTTCAGGGATTGGGCAAATTGAAAGACTGTCAGGTGCGACTGCACATTAATGAACAAGTCAGACCCGTCGCCCAACACCCTCGACGGGTACCATTTCATCTACAGACTGCTGTTGAGGAGGAACTCCAGGATCTGTTGGCCGCAGACATCATCGAGCGCACCGATGGCCCGACCCCATGGGTGTCACCAGTAGTTATTGTCCCAAAGAAGGGCACGGCCAACAAAGTCAGACTCTGTGTAGACATGCGCCTGCCCAACACTGCAATCGAAAGAGAGCGACACCCGGGACCACATTTGAGCGATATGATCGCAGCGCTTAATGGGGCCACCGTGTTTTCCAAGTTGGATTTAAATAAAGGGTACCATCAACTGGAACTGGATGTAGGGTCAATATATATCACCACCTTTGCAACCCATCTGGGGTTGTTTAGATATAAAAGACTGAGCTTCAGAGTTTCCTCAGCGGCCGAAATATTTCAGGAAACCATCAGGCAAGTCATTCAAAACATTCGTAACAGGCTCAACTATAGCGATGACATCCTTGTCTATGGTTCTGATGTACGAGAACACGATATCGCACTCAAACGTGTCTGCCATGCCCTATTGGAGGCAAACCTGACTCTGAACAAAGAGAAATGCGAGTTTCACCAGGCCACACTGAAGTTCTTTGGACATATCTTTTCTGGAGCTGGCATGAAGCCTGACCCTGACAAAATTGTGACCTTAAACAACACCAAGAGTCCCCAAGATATCAGCGAACTCAGGTCGTTCCTTGGAATGGCTAGCTATTGTGCTCGTTATATTAGGGACTACGCAACGATCAGCCATCCCCTCCGCATGCTAACCAAACAGGGTCAACCATTTGAATGGACTCCCCAATGTGAGCAGTCATTCAAGGACATCAAGAGAGCGGTGGAATCAGTGGATCACCTGTCATACTTCAACCGAAAGCGAAAGACTGAGATAACTGTGGATGCCAGCCCCGTGGGGCTTGGAGCGATCCTGGCACAATATGAGAATGACTCAGATCAACGCCGTATCATTGCCTACGCGAGTCGTAGTCTGACTGACCCGAAACGGGCCTACTCACAGCCCGAAAAGGAGAGCCTAGCCGTAGTATGGGCATGTGAACATTTTCATGTTTTCATACATGGCAAACATTTCACTTTAATTACAGACCATCAAGCTCTTATCACCATTTATGGAAACCCAAGATCCAAGATGCCCCCGAGGATTGAAAGGTGGGGCCTACGGTTACAGGAATACACTTTCACCATAATTCACAAACCGAGGAAGTCTGAAAATCCAGCGGACTACATGTCCCGGCACCCACTTCCATCGTCAGCTTCCAAGTCATCCATCACAGAAGAGTACATTCATTTTGTGACTGACCGAGCTCTACCTCCAGCTATCCCCATGGAGACCATTCGGGAGAGCACGGCACAGGACGTCATCCTGCAGAAAGTCCTTCACAGGGTTCGAAACAATCGATGGAGACACGACCCTCAGGATGAGAATGACGACTCTTCGGTCCAACGTGAAATGCAGGCCTTCCGGCATGTGAGTGGAGAATTGTCGGCCACCACTGATGGCATACTGTTGCGAGGCCAGAGGATTGTAATCCCGACTCAACTGAGACAAGGAGTAGTTGCTCTTGCACATGAAGGGCATTGGGGGATTGTGTCAACCAAACGAGCACTAAGGGAACGAGTGTGGTTTCCATACCTCGATCAATTGGTGGAAGCCACCTTGAAGGATTGTCATCTCGGTCAACTCACTAGCAAGAGCGATCCCCCGGCACCATTACACATGACCACCCTACCCAGTGGTGTGTGGCAAGAGATCGCTATTGATTTCTATGGACCCCTGTCATCGGGCAAATATGTACTGGCCATCATTGATGAATATTCCAGATATCCCATTGCATGCTTTGTACCGTCCACAAATGCCTCCAGTACTCTTAAAGTACTTGATGAAGTCTTTGCAACTTGGGGGGTTCCCAAGACAGTTAAATCAGATAATGGGCCCCCTTTCAATGGGAATGACTTTGCAGCCTTTGCGAAACACCTAGACTTTCATCACCGTAGGATTACACCCCTTTGGCCACAGGCAAATGGGACAATTGAGAGATTCATGGCCACGCTCAAAAAGACTTTCCAACATGCTACCGTGAAAGGAAGGGATCTGCAAGCAGCACTCAATGAAGTCCTCCGAGCTTACCGCACAACTCCTCACGCAACGACTGGCCAGTGCCCAGCGACCCTCATGCTGGGACGTCCCATGAGGAATCGCATTCCAACGTGGGATGGAGCCTTGAAAGCATCATCATCTGCAAAAGATCCACATGAAATAAGAGCAACTGACGAACGCAACAAAGGAAAAATGAAGGCCTACACAGACCACCGGAGAAGAGCGAGATCACTATCGCTACATGAAGGGGACCATGTTATCGTCAAGCAGGAGCCGCAGAAAAAGACCGACTGTCCATTCAAGGACGAACCATTGGTGGTCACAAAAAAGGAAAGGAACTATGTTGACGGCGGAATCCGAGCAGCGGCGAGTCACGAGAAACATCTCGCACTTTAAGAAACTGCCACAAGATACCTCCAGAACCATGACGAGTGAAATGGACACTCCCAGTTCGGAAGAACTGCATTCAGATGATCGTGAGAGCACTGCTCCGATCATTGAGACACTGAGTACTAATCGTCCGAGAGCCAGGTCACCACGACCTCATTGTGACGTTATGTACGTCCACCCAAGAGACTGATAGAAGAGATGGACTGAGAAGTCAGTATGTTCTGTTTGTTTTGTCACAAAAGGGGGAGATGTTATGAAGTTAGCACACTAGTAGTTGGGAGTGGGCGGAGCTAGGGGGCCAGAGGAAGAGGAGGAGTGGACACAGGAAATAGGCAGTTAGAATAGGGACAGGGCACGAGCAAGAGGTATTGAATAAAGCTCCAGTTAAGACAATAATAAGTGTCTGTATTTATTGTAGCACGATGCTACATGCGTTAGTGTTTTTATGGTAGAAGGGAGGGTCCTCTGGGCACTCTTTTGGCCACATATAGTACTGCACCCTGCAAAGTTGGAGCCACTGGCACCGTAAATGCGAATACTTCCCACCCAGCCATGCCACAGGGCGCAGAACAAACTCGGCCGAAAGAGATCCATGGGACCTCCCCAGGCCACATATGGTACCGCACCCTGCAACATGGCCAGGCAAAAAACACTGGCACCTACAATTTCAACAACTCCAACCTTGCAGCGTGCAGGGTTTCCGGGGGACCTCCTTTGACCACAAATGGTACTGCACCCTGCAGAAGATATGATAAATCCACCCTACCCATAATGCTTTGCATGCAAGACAGTACCACAAGTACATTCAACTAGCTATGTCCACATATAAAATTAGTAGCTTTGAAATGTGACAAAAGAATTATTATTTTCATTCAGGATTAGGTTGTACTCTGTGTGGAACTGATGAAGGAAAATGTATAGCCGGTCTCATATAAGTGTGAGAAGTTTTCCTGAGTAAAATTAACCACTGCCAGCCTAGGCTTGGACCAAGTGTCTATCCTGTCTTAAGCCTTTTAAGAAAATAGGGGCCATGATATCAAGAAAGAGCAATATGCTGCTTTTATCGGCAGGAAACTGCTGCTAAAGTGGCAATAATAGGCTTGATAATATGCCCTTGTGAATTTCCATAGAAGGTCATAGATTTCACAAGGGCATATTATCAAGCCCATTATATGTATCAATCTTTCTTGAAAATGTGATCCATAATGTTTTGAGGCTTCTTGAAAATGTGATCCATAGTGTTTTGAGGCTGTAAATAAGACTTACGGAGTAACAACACATGTAACAAGGGGTATTCTCGTGGGAGGTTACAAGAAGAGACAGGGTGGTACTAAGGAGGGACTACTAAGCTTATTCACCAATAAAAAGCCACCATTTACAAAGGATAGGGGCCAATTAAAAAGATGGGCAGAAAATGAACTGAGCTTTATGCAAATATCTTGAATACAGCATGTCTCGAAGAAACAGCGCAAGTGCTGATTAGGTGAGACCTAAAAAAGTAAGAAACCACATTTGTGCATTTTACTCTTTATGTTATTGAGCCAACTTGGATTAGTAACTAAAAAGAACCCAAAAAATGACATGCGTGCCTATCAACTGACACGCGTGTAAAAAGCTTTTTTTTAATTCTTTAGCAATGCTGCCCAAATGGCAAAGCTAATAGGACCCAAAGGCATGATCTATTGGCTTAACCAATGCTTGTTTTAGGTGAAACAATTTGTTTAGAATTACTAAAATAAAGATAGCTTTACCCAGCGCAAGTCATGTCTCCCTTTGCACCATACGGTAGGACAGATTCTCAAGCAAAAAGGACAAGGAAGAAGGTTACCTTTAATGATCAATGTTATTAGGTGAGCTTACTTCCAAAAACTTTTTTATGTATTTACTGTGACAATGACAAACTGAGATGTCACTAGAATTTAGGATCAAATACTGGGATAAGGATGTAGATAAGGCCACAAATACTGGTATAAGGATGTAGATAAGGCTACAAAGGTGATGTTCAAACACCTACCACAACTAAAAGAGTTAATGCCTGGCATATTTCTAAAGTCTGCCATGTGGGTTTTACAGGTATTTATTTGAACATCGGTCTTGGGGAAGCATTTCCATTATTCGGTAAAACTAAAAACATTATCAAGCCCATTATCGCCATTTTAGCGGCAGTTTTCTGCCGCTACAGCAGCGCTAATTTTATCGCCTGTCTTGATAATATGCCCCAAAATCTTTGTTCAGCCAACAATTGAGCCAATACAACAAGGGGTGCATAGCCAAGATATCGCAGATGAAAGGCAACCCAACTTCTTAATGAACCACCAGATTAGAGGTACCCCTTGGTACTCCAAGAAGGCGTTTTAAAAAAGTGTTCTCCACCACCTGTAGGGCATCAATTGCTGCATAACCCCATATTTCACTCCCATAGCTTGCGGTGGCGACACTTTTTGACTGGTATATCTTCAACATTGCAGCAATAGGGCGCTTACCAATCTTAGTGACAAAGTTGAAGATTGCTGTGTTCGCCCTTATGACCTCCCCCTTACTTCTCTTAATAAGGGGCCCCCAATTCAGGTTGTCGTCCAATAAAACACCCAGATAAGAAAATGGTGCAGTCAGGGGCACCTTTTCATTGCCCACTTTAAAGGGATATTGCTTCTTCGGGCGAATCCCGACCTGCATGATGTAAGAATTAGAAATATTAATTGCTAGGTCACAGTCTTCCATGAAGCTCTGAAAGGTGTCAAGCAGGGTCTGCAGACCCCTTGCAGTCCTGGCAATGAGGACCACATTGTTCGCATATAGCAGGACAGGCAAACCTTGACGCCCCACATAAGGAAAATTGGCCCCTGTTTTTACCAGGGTCTTGAGTAGGTATATAGGTTAAATAAAAATGGGGCCAAAATGCATCCCTCTCAATATTAAAATCCCTTGAAACACGGAGATACTCGGCATATCTGATTTTAGCCTTGGTGTCCCTATGCAGATCCTCAAGGAAGCCAACCAAGTTATCCTCCACCCCCATGGCCCTCATGGATTGCCACAGTTTCCCCCGATTGACACTGTCAAAAGTGGAGGAAAGATCCATGAAGGCCATGTAGATCGTACCTTGGCGGGCAGTTGTGTACTTCCCTAGGATCAAGTATAAATTAAGGCATTGGGCTAAAGTGGAATGCCCTGGGCGAAACCCATATTGAATGTCAGCAACAATCGCATTCTATTCTGCTCAGGAGGCTAATCTTTTCAGAATTACCCCACCTATAACCTTGACCACGAAATCAAGAAGGGAGATCGGTCTATAGCACAAAGTGCTATTACGATCGCCCTTCTTGAAAACCGGTACAATTATTGTGGTGCCCCAGGACTCCGAGCAACTGACCCTGGCCGCCGCATTGAGCACGGCCACCAGGACCGGCACCAAAAAAGGTGGGTTTGATTTAAAAAGGTCCGGAGGGATACCATCCTGGCCTGGAGCCTTATTGCACGACAGCCCTAGGATGCCCATCTCTACCTCTTTCTGCTCAAGCATTACTGGGACATGGGTATTAGCCCTAGCTTGGGGTTTTTGGGATACCATCTCACTTTTAAAAATAGTTGTAAAATATGACACCCATTCATCCTCAGTTATATTTGTGCCTAATACTCCGTCCCTAACCTTCTCATATAGAGGACGATTAATAATGCCCCAAAACCTAGACCTACGTGCTAGGGTACTTGGCTCCAATAGTTCTCTCCAGGTTTCCTCCTTCAATTCACCCTTCCTGAAAGCCAATGCCCGCTTATATATGAGACGGTGAGCACTGATCAAAGATAGATCCCTCAGGATAGTTTTTAAGGCTTCCTTTAGAACAGGAAGCATCAAACCATTTGGGTTCAGAAGGCAGTGTTCTATGAGAAGGGGCACTTAACAGAGTCCCTACCTTAGAGATAATACCATCAAAGGCCTTAAGGACACCCCCGGTCGGGTGCCCAGCGACACGCAGGATGCTGTCTCAGATGCGCATATAACTTCCAACTTGCCATAAAATAAGCCTGGGAAAACCTGAGACCACTTTAGGCGGTGCCTTCCATCCATGGATCTCATCTTGCCTGGCACTAGCACCTTAGCTTGACTTGTCAACAGGCCCCCCCCCCACCAAGTGTACACAGATGGGGTTATGGTAAATACACTGTCCATAATTGTGAACCCTCGTAGGTTGCTCTGTAGACCAGCTGAGATCAAAATGTAATCAATGAAAGAGCCCTTGTTCCGACCTTTAAACGAGGGTACAGGCTGTTTGCAAAGCGTAGCAGAAAAGGCCACTGACTGGGGGTCAGAAATGAGGGATCCCTGAGGATCAACTAAAGTTCTTCATGATCTCCGGGGAGCCTGTCCCTGTGGAATTGTGGGTGGGTCCCCAATGGATGCCGGTCTTACATTTATACTGCCAACCAGCCCATCTATGTCATTGGCAACCACATTTACACTACAATGTTGGACACTACTAGGAGGCCGAGATTCTGCTACTTCCCCATGTAGATAAATAGAACTTGGTGCCATATTAACTGTATTCAGGTTCGAGGACACCAGTTGCGAAGTATGGGAGGGTTCTAGAAGCTTATTTTGTTCTACTAGAATTTTCTCTATACGATTTAGTTCATCTAAAATGGGACTCAACCTATCTTCAAGCATACAGCTCATGGTTGATTTGAAAGCTTCCATCATGTCCCGGTTGACTGTATTTACCATTGGGGACAGGTTTAGGGGGTACATTTGATCTAATTTTTTTTGCCTGACTCCCTATTGGCTTAGACCTTCTTTTTGCGATCCCACTAGCCCTAGGGGCCCGCTAAGATTTTGTAAAGGACCAGCATTGCTGGGCGCTTCCAGGGGCACATGGTCCAAGTAACCATCAGGCCCATCAATCCCTGACGTGGGGGCAGAGGCACCACCCTCCCTATTCAAGATGATCACCGCGGGAGAGAGTACTCTATGGGGTGCCACACGAGAAGAATCCTGCATAGGATATTGAGCTTAAGTAAACTGAGAAGTGTCACCCGACCCAGGGGATGAGAGAATACTCTGTGATTCAGTAATGACTTCCCTTGGTGGATTGATGCCCCCCCTCCCAAGAGAGAGAATAGACCTTTTGAGGGAGATCTAGAAAGATGCCTATTCACTAGTTCGATTTCCTTATCGATGACTGAGGCAGCTCTTATCAGAAAGTCATCCATAGTAGTGACATTAGCCCTCGTAGCGACCCTCGCCCCCTCTTGACATGCTTGAGTCTTCCTTCTTCCCATGGTGCACGCCCAAGATAAACCCCCTACACCCACAATGAGATATCAGCCCAAATATCAGCACAGTACCTAAGGCCCTGATTTGAGTAGACCACCGCAGAATATTTTGAAAAGACAATAGAAAAACCCCTTAGGTGTGTTACTGTTTCCACGAAATGAGGCTATACCAATACGCTTCTGCAGGCAAGCAGCTCGACAGATACAATAACCCAGACCAAAGGATCCTTAGCATCAAATTAATTCACAGTTATAACAATAAAAAACCAAGAGCAGGGGCCCGGCCTTATCCGGCCCGTGAGGGGCACAGATGGGCCCGCCCTTGGCCCGGGCAAGCCCGTGCACATCCCGCGCCGCGGGAGCCTTGCGCAATCTTTATGCGCCGGCAGGCGCAGGAATGGTGCGCAGCTCCTGCCGCTATGTTGTTTTGCCCCCTGGGATATGAAGTCCCGTGACAGGAATGTCCGTGATGCAGGGGTGGCAGTCTGCAAACCTGAAAGGCAGAGGATGAGTCAGGAGCAAGAATCTCCGTGAGGCAAGGGTGAGGCAAGAGTGGAACCAAAGGTGGCGGCGAAGTCAGCTAATCGGTCGTCCCGCACCGCGGGAGCCCTGCGCGATCTTAATGCGCCAGCAGGCGCTGAAATGATGCGCGGCTCCTGCCGCGATGTCGCGGTGCCCTCTGGGATATGAAATCCTGTGACAGGAATATCTGTGATGCAGGGGTGGCAGTCCGCGAACTGGAAAGGCTGAGGCTGAGGCAGGAGCAAGAATCTCCGGGGGGCACGGGTGAGGCAAGAGTAGAACCAAAGGTGGTGGCGAAGTCAGCTAATCGGGTGTCAATGTCGAGGTCCAAGGTGAGTGTTGCAGAGTGCATCGGGGGACAGTAGAAGGTGATGCAGAGGGCAGAACCAAGCAGAAACAGGCCATATGGCGGAGAGGAATGCTACAGTTTTCGTACCAGTAAGGTGGTTTCATCAGCATCTGCATCCTCTGCTGTTTCATGTGCCTCCATGTGCCTCATATGTGGGTGATGGTGTTCTGTCCCCGGCACTGTGTGGCAGTGACACCTCAGGGGCCGGAGGTGGAATGTCGGCCACATTGTCTGGCACTGACACTTCAGGGTGCGGTGATGTGGATGTAGTGGTAACAGCAGCATGCATCAGCACCAGGCCTTGTGGTAGCAATGCCATGAGGATGGTTTTGAGGTCATTGAGGAACCCAGCTACCACTCGCTGGTGTGCAGTCGTGGCAGCCGCTCTTTCCGCATTCGCCTGCTCCATGGTCTCCATTAACCTCCGCATGTTTCCCAACTCCAGTGTGACATCGCTAAAGCCACTCTGATTGGACAGTTGTTCGGTTCTCTGAGTCAGGGCTCCAGCTATGTCAGCCATGGTCCATTGGAGAGCATGGAGCGGACTGCGGGTGTCCGTTAGGGACCGTGAGTGGTCCCTGAGAGGACTTAGACACCCACATATGTCATCTAGTTTGTCTGCCATGCAGTCAAAGCCCACCCGCACCTGTTCAGCCAGCGGCTCCTGGCACCCCAACACATGGCATTGGAAGGACATGTGTTCTTCATGGGGGTCCTGGGAGGCAGCTGTGGTGGTGGGTGCTGCCTGCTGTGTGGTCTGTGCAGGGGTTGGGGTCTCCTTGTACCATCTGAGCTGCCAAGCTACTGGAAGTGGGTTGCGTAGGCTCTCCACTAGCTGTTGGAGGGCAGCAGAGTCGAAGGTGTGGTGGTTCTCTTCGTCATCAGAGAAGAGAGGGTCGGGCTGCTCTGCAGTTGGTGTTTAGTCTCCCTCTGCAATGTAAAGGGGAGGTGCTGTTTAACAACGTGTCTACATGTATGTTGTCGCATTGTGCATGTTTTCATACAGACTGCATGGCTGTGTACATTGTGGCTGTTTGGGAGGAGCTGCCTATTTGATGGGGGACAGTGGACATTTCGACAACAGACTTGTGTGTGTTTGTACTTGTACATTATCAACTCACATTTCCCTGCAATGCGAAATGTTATTGGCCAGTGTCTACACCCAAGCGGCACCAGTTGTGTCCTGGGTTCTGTTGTGGACGTATTGCGGTTTGTACCACATTGTTGTCAGTGTTGATGTGCTCTGCATGTTATGTGTGTGTGCTGCATTTTGGGGGAGTCGCCCCTGCAGCTCTGATTTTGATGCCCCTTATCCCTTTCATGCGGTGTGCCTTTGACTTCTGTGCTTGTACAGTGCTGAGATGTTGCATACTTGGGTACATTGGTCTCTTGGTGGGAGTTGAGGGTCTGGGGCATGGTTTGTCCGCAGATGTGCTCTACTTAATTGTGCATGTGTGCTATTGTACCCATCTCCCCCATACCCCGAGTCCCTGGTCTTTACACACCCTGGTGCTGTAGTGTCCGGTCATGTTGAGCAGTGTCCGGTCCCCCAACTCCAGCCACCATCTCCCCACTGATGACTTTGTCCAGCTCCTCCTGTGGCGCAGGACTCCCACCTCCAGTCTGCATTGCTTCCTTCCGGTTCTTGGCAAGTATCAGCTTGGTTTTGCGCTTGACATCATTTCAACCCCTCTTGAACTTTTCCATTACCCTCTTCAGCACTCCCACTGCATTCACCTTGTCCACGATGGACTGCTGTTGTCCATTTTTGGTTGCCAATGACTCAGTGGAGGTGACGAACAGTTGTTGATGGTGTTCTGCCACCTGCGATATCAGGATCCTGTTTTCCTGCGGACTGAACCGCTACTTCCTACTCTTCTTCTCATTAGCCTTCCCTGACCCCGAGGTCCCTGGCTGGTCCTCCGGGGGGCTTGTGGGGTTCTGGTTCTCCTCCATACTTCCTCCGGCAACATCCATTGTGCTTCGCCGTTGTTTGGCATTTGTTTGTCTGTTTTTTTTCTACTTTTATGGTGATTTTTCCCACCTATCGCATGTGAATTACAGGCCTGTCGCTGGTTTTGACTGATTTTTGTATCGCGATCAGCCTCATCTCAGCTTTTTTGCGTTCATGTTTCGCATTTTTGCGGCGTGGCATTGATTTTAACGAGGTCATTTGATGCATTATCTGGAGAATACCGCATGGTTCAGCCGTGTTGTGAATACTTGGTTAACTCGGCGTATTTTCCCCGCAATAGACTGTGATGTTGAAGGTTGCGTTAAATTACTTTTGCGTTGGTTATCACACGTTCTTGAGAATGTGCCCCTAAGTCTTCTATATTTCTAGGTTTTTGTGTGCTCAGAATTCTTCAGCTGTTTCAAGATGTCCCTGATGAATCAGCAGCAGAGGTGTAGATGAATGTCTTTTCTTGTACTGCAATGAATGAATGGGTGTTGCGGTTGAACGCCCACCGCAACACCCACTGCCCACACCTTTCATGCTAAGCATATTGTGAAAAGTAGCCTTATGTACTAGGCAGCGTTAAGCCACGTTAAGTACGGCGCAGCTCCTATCACCACCACAAGTTCGGTATAAGTGACGTTGTGGTGGCAATAGGGGCTTTTAGATATGCCCCATAGTCTCACAAAATAACACATAGGATTACATGGTGACCAATACTTATTTCAGGTGATGTGACATCTAACATTTTAAAACTGCATGCAGGACTAGGTGAATTACCAGGTTTAAAATGTTTCATTTAGCTTTTTTATCCAAGTAGACCACTGATCTTGCTTTCAATTTTTTTTTACCTATTTTTCATCATTCTTAATGTTATCAGCGTGCACATTTTAGCCATCACAATTTATATGCCTACATTAACTTCCACAAGTTCTGAGCGAGCCAGCTATTCCACAGGTGCTGCATAACTGACTCACCTCCACCACATTTCTCTGTGAAATCTTGGGTTTCTGATTAGTCCTCTTTTGTGGTGGAATTTTCCCATAGGCAGGCATTCACTTACTGCCATCCAGGCAATGAACTTTTGAATGTTTGCAATGTCTCTGTGACTCACCTGTAGCCAGACCTTTTCTGATTGTTGGCATGACAAGTTGTTTAGTATTGAGATTCCTTCTTAATCTTTCAAGTGTTCTTTCAGTAGTCTTTGGGACTTCAAAGTGTCAATGTTTAATGCTTTGATATTGCTATTTTATAAAAACAATTCTAAATATTTAAACTGTGGTGGTGTACTGAAAACATATGAAACATCTAGGGGTATATCACAGGCCTTATGTCTCCTCAAAAGGGGGCCTGCTGAAAAACTCAGTGACGTTTCTTCGTGTTGTAATGGATTGAACACATTTTGACAAACAATTGCTAAACAAATACAGGTTTAGATTTGACTTTCCTTTTCCACCCTTTTGCCATGATTTCATAACCAAATCTCTTTTTGACCTTTCCATCTGTGAGCTCCAGAAGGAACATGAGATTAGCCTTTGCAAACCTCATAACATATTTTGCGATGGAGGAAAGACAAGTGCAGTGAATAAGGAAATTGGTAAAATAATTGCTTTGATCACCAACTCTTACCTCTCCATAGACAATTGCCACAGTTTTCAAAAATCTATTTTCTTCTTGATTTTTTCTTCTTTGAGTAGCCATTTTACAGAGCCATGAGTGTCTTCTGAAAATAAAGGCCCAGAATCTTAATAGGATCCTTGTTTCTGGATACCGGAATATTTGCTAGATCATCCCATGGCCCTATTTTCAGGCATTGACTTTTTTCCACATTTATGTTTAAACCTGATGCTTGTGTGGGATACTTCCACAGACTGATGCCACATTGGCACGCAGTATCGTGACATCATCCATGTAGGCAACACATTTGCAGATCTACCTTTTCCTCCTGGTAAAAAAGCCCCTTTAATGATTTTGGGCCCGATTTAGATCTTAGCGGATGAGTTACCCTGTCACAACGGTGATGGATATCCCGTCTGCCAAAATATAAATGCAATTATATCCTATCAGTGTTGTAACCAGTCCGCCAGGATCTACATCAGGCCCTTTGTCTGTTCTTATTTTCACATAAAAGTGGTTCGAGTGCACATACGAATAGGGCAGGAGACAGGGGCAGCCTTGTCTTACTCCACTATTCATTTTGAAAGGTCTGGAAAGATCATGATGTGTTTTGATGCTTTGTAGAACTTTTGTTGGGTTATATTGGTGGAGAAGTGTGGCTCAATGGTTAGAGCGGCAGACCCTGATGCAGAGGTCTCGCCCGGGACCAGGGTTCAATTCCCCGTCTCAGCGGGTCTTGGGCTCAAAATTCCACGGACCTGATAATTCTCGCCTCGGTGCCTATTCCAATCATGGAGTCCCACTCTGCAACTCTGGGCAATAGCTTGCTTAATCTCCACAACAGCCCCCACAACGCTAAGGATGCCTGGCCTCCACCTTGGGGGTGCCTGGGAGTGGACGCCTCACAGGGAAAGCCAGGATGGGTTCCACAGCGGTATTCGTACAAGCGCCTTGAGACCCTTGCGGGTGAGTAGTGCGCTATACAAGTATCAATTTACATTTACATTGGTGAAACTTTCTGGAAAACCTATATTTTCTCGGTGGAGAACAAACATTTATGAGTCAAAAGCCTTTTGAGATGACTCCGGAAGAGTTTCCTCTATCTCTAGCTAACCAAATGGCTTCTCTTATTACAGTTAGGCCATCCCAGAGATTCCTCCCATGACTGCACGTGTTTGATCTTCATTATTTACTGAACTTAGAACCCTTTTCATAAGGTTGGTTAGCACTTTGAAGAGGATTTTTCCATCCACATTCAGCAAGGAGATAGGTCTCCAATTTTGTGTGTCATCTTTGTCGCCTTTCTTGTGTGATAGGGTGACGGTGCCTTGAAAGAAAAATGGGGGCGGGGTAAGATTCTGTTTTACCCTGTGTTTAACCATCTCCAAAAAATCTGTCCCCAGCACTTGCCACATCTTTTAATAAAAGTCTCATTGGAGACCATCTTGTCTGGTGATGATCCTTTGGGGAATTTTCATTTACATTAATGAATTCTTCTCCTGTCAAATGTGATTGTAAATATTCTCTTTCTTGTTGGAATAGAAAACATTTAATGTCTTGTTCTATTATTTTTTTTAAAACCGTACAGATTCTCATAGTAACGTCTTGTTATCTCTTGAAACTTTTAGAAGTTTGCTTGTATTGTGCGATTTTCATCTTTCAGCTGAGTCATTGTGTTGTGCACCGGTTTGGCCTTCCTCAAAAAATATTGGTTACAATTTTCATATTGTTCATAGCCCTTGAGTTAAATATGGTTTGTTTTGCTTTTTCAGCTAACCATTTCATGATTTCTAAGACTGTTTCTTTTTTTTCTTTCTCTATGTACATCCAGTTCTTCTTTCTCCTGATTTTTCAAAAGTTCAACTTTTTCATTTAATTTATTGAACAATTTCCTCTTTTTAAATTGCCTTTTTTTTGCATTGTTGCTGGAAAAAGCTGGCAGATTTGTTTTTAACCTATTCCCACCAATATGTTTTTAATGAGACTTGAGAGATGCTTCTCCTTCATAAGTGGCATATATTTGCTCAAATTTATTCAACACTTCTATGTCTTCCCAATAGGAAACATATAATTTTCTTGTCCCTAATCCATTTTTTGGCTTCTTCTTTAATCAACCACTACTTTAAGTGGCTTGTGATTTGATAGACAGTTGTGAGTGGTGCCAGATAGTACTTTTGCATTTTGTGGGACAAAGATATAGTCAATTTCTGACATTATTTTCCCATTTGTAATTGTCCAGGTGAATCCTGGATCAGCGTTATTGAGGGACCTGTAGCTGTCTTTCAGGCCAACGTTCTCTGCCATCTCCAATAAAAGTTTTGATATATTATCTAGAGGGTTTGCTGGGTTGGACACTATTCTGTCCTTTTGGTATTAGCACTATGTTAAAATCTTCTACTAAAAACATGTGGTGTAGATCCTGGGCAAAACAGAGATAGGGGCTGATTCACAGAAGTAACTTAAGACAAAATCCTAAACTTACTACTTTTGGGATTCACAGAAATTAGGATTTTGTCTTAAGACAGACTTAAGACAGACTTAAGACTGAATCCTAACTTAAGTCTGTCTTAAGACAAAGTCCTAACTTCTGTGAATACCAAAAGTAGTAAGTTTAGGATTTTGTCTTAAGTTAGTTCTGTGAATCGGGCCCTTTGACACTGCCTTATATTTACAAGGGTGGTGTAAATATGGTATAAAAAACTATTAAGTAGTAACTCCCATTCTTGAATAATTTTTCAAGTTCTGTTTGGTCATTTGCTTAATTAAATTATTTTATATCAGCACTGGCACCCCACTTTTGTTTCTTGTAAATATGGTATAGCACAAAAATTAAGACCAGGAAAAACCTGGTCTTACCCTGGCGCAATGAGCAGAGAAAGGTTTAATTTCTCCTCGTATTTGCTGTTTCCATTTGTGCTGCGTTCTGCAGCACACATGGAAACAGCAAAACGCCTTTGACTCTTCATATGCAGGAAGGTGTCCCTTCCTGCACATAAACAATCATTTAAAAAATCTTGTTTTGCTACTTTTATGTGTGCTGCATTAAGCAGCACATATACAAATTACAAAACGCCATTTAAAGATTGTTTATGTGCAGGAAGGTACTCCTTTCTGCACATAGAGTGCCTTATTTATGAGGCCTAGCGACACTTTTGTGCCGCCGTTGTGACACTTTTTGTGAAGCACTGGGGGTGTAAAAAAGATGTCTTGTTGCACCCTATTTAAAAAGTGATGTATCTAAGCAGATGTGTCACCAGGATGGGCGTTCCACTGTAAAAAGCTGCGTAGAAGTGATGCCACTGCATCAAAATCTTACGCATGTCACACAGCAGGCGTAAGACTGATGCAGGCACATTTAACATAGAACCTGCCCATGTGTAATGGCACATTGCTGTAGTTGCGTCACTTTTGTGACACACTCCAGCAATGGGTCATTACTGCTCCTACAAATACATCAGGAATACTGACTGACGTAGCTGTAATTCCTTGGGACATGGAGTGCCATACATTAAATATGGTGCACCCTTCGTGTTGCAAGGAGGGCGCAGTGAAAACTGTTGCATCGCTGTTTTCATGCAGCAATGCAAGCAACAGTTTTCATAAATGATGCCCAAACAATCTTCCCCTGCAACGCAGACACCCTTACAATATGGTGCAAGCGTGCCTGCGATGCCGAGAGGAAGCTAAATTAAGTGCCAGTGCAGGAGGAAATG
This sequence comes from Lissotriton vulgaris, assembly GCF_964263255.1. Lineage (NCBI taxonomy): Eukaryota > Metazoa > Chordata > Amphibia > Caudata > Salamandridae > Lissotriton > Lissotriton vulgaris. Next base: position 269,117,468 of record NC_141685.1, read on the forward strand.
CAGGGCTACACCATATTGTTGCGTTTCAGAAGTGGCAGTGCACGGAGTTAAGCCAAGAAGGCTAAAGCTGCGCACCATCACTACTTTGTACATATGCCCCCATGTGCACTGTGAGAGTGATGAAGAGGTGACGCTACATCATGTGATATCATATTCATCTTAAAATGTCACAATCTCCAATTTAATTCACATTTTTTGTAAAAACCTGTGACAGTTTAGGACTGATTTACTGATTTTCCTAACTGATTTTCTGAACTAGTTTCTGGCTAAGTACCTGTTCAACTTGCATGAAGAAGAGAGGTGTTCCGATGACTGCCATCAGGATTACTCGAGCACCAAAGGCTGCAGTTCCACTTATGGCCAAAAGGGGTCTTTGTGTGTGCTTTCACTTCCAACCTGGCTTCATGTCCTCTAGTTCTTTATTACCTGCCAGAATAAAAAAACAGGGAAAACATTTTTGAGTGTACCCTGCAGATTTTGGTTCAATAAGAGCCAACATCGATTTACTCCTCAGAGACTTGTAATAGGTGATATTTATGTGTGAAAAAAGAGAGGGGCCCCTTAAGCCAGTCAAGGGAAATGAGGTTATTACAACCCAAAATTTCAAAGATTCCCTTGAGTCAAATTAAGAGCAGGTTCACATAAACATACCTCCAAATGCAAGCAGTACAATCATATATAACACCAAAATTGACAGTTTAAAAATCATTTATTATGAGTACATTGTGAACAAAAACAATATAGTTGGGCTAACTAATCTAGTGCCCTAATCTAAAATGCATAAAACAAAACAAGACAATCAATTATGACCTGCACAATTGAAGTTAAGGACAGAAAAAGGAAAACATGAATATTGATAAATACAGATTGTACATTCGGACTCCATTATGTTTCCATCGATATTTTGCTACTACAGCATCTGTACGTCAACATCGATGTCAGAGTCTTGAATTATACTAGGAATGGCATTGACGCGTTTCAGTGGGTTCTAATGGTAATAACCACCTTTATCAAGACTTGCTGTTTATCTGTCACCATAAGGGGGTCAGTGAGATCTCCCCTTATTTCCCAGGCAGCTAAGGTTCTATGGGCCTTATTTATGAAGGCCTTGCGCCGCCGGTGCGTCACTTTTTCCCATTTTAAAAGTGGCGCACCGGCGGCGCAAGGCCTTCATAAATAAGGCCCTAGATATCAAGATCTGCACCTATTATGATCCATTGGTCTTGTGAAAGTCGTGAAACTCTGTGTGGCTGGTTCTCTTTCCTGTTTAAATCTGCGAACCGGTATTTATTGCGCTCTTACAAGTTAAAATCAGTAATCCTTCCAGTGGATTTTTCAAAATGTGACTATTATAATTCGAGTACCAGATGACCTGCAGCGGTATCTTAAAAGGATCAGCTTCTCCCATAAATCGAATATAATTGTGGGTTGATGCCGTCTCGCTCACTCGCTGTCTGGGTACTTGCAGCTACCTACTAGGTCTCTGGTAGTACCGGCGTGTACTGGGGTTCCGGCATTCATCACGGAACCCCAGTACACGCCAGTACTACCAGAGACCTAGTAGGTAGCTGCAAGTACCCAGGCAGCGAGTGAGCGAGACAGCATCTACCCGCAATTATATTCGATATACGGGAGAAGCTGATTCTTTTCAGATACCGCTGCAGGTCATCTGGTACTCGAATTATAATAGTCACATTTTGAAAAATCCACTGGAAGGATTACTGGTTTTAACTTGTAAGAGCGCAATAAATACTGGTTCGCAGACTTAAACAGGAAAGAGAACCAGCCAAACAGAGTTTCACGACTTTCACAAGACCAATGGATCATAATGGGTGCAGATCTTGATATCTAGAATCTTAGCTGCCTCGGAAATAAGGGGAGATCTCACTGACCCCCTTATGGTGACAGATAAACAGCAAGTCTTGATGAAGGTGGTTATTACCATTAGAACCCACTGAAACGCGTCAACGCCATTCCTGGTATAATTCAAGACTCTGACATCGATGTTGACGTACAGATGCTGTAGTAGCAAAATATCGATGGAAACATAATGGAGTCCGAATGTACAATCTGTATTTATCAATATTCATGTTTTCCTTTTTCTGTCCTTAACTTCAATTGTGCAGGTCATAATTGATTGTCTTGTTTTGTTTTATGCATTTTAGATTAGGGCACTAGATTAGTTAGCCCAACTATATTGTTTTTGTTCACAATGTACTCATAATAAATGATTTTTAAACTGTCAACTTTGGTGTTATATATGATTGTACTGCTTGCATTTGGAGGTATGTTTATGTGAACCTGTTCTTAATTTGACTCAAGGGAATCTTTGAAATTATAGGTGATATTTATCACACCTGATAAATAACGTACCCAGGATATTTTTTTCTCTGGTGACATAAAGAGCACTTGGCAAACAGGTAATCAGCGCCACTTGTCTATTGGCAATTAAATATTAATCCACACACTATTATATCATAAAAAACAGCAAGGGAGCATGCTGTGCTGTGTTGCGTAAAAGTGAGTGGGGAGAATTGCTCCAAATTTACAAAGGTATGGAGCCTTTGTGCTCTTTCCTTGCCCTGCCTAGCGTCAGCGCTGCCACCCTTGCACCGTGAGGCAGACAGGATAAAGAATTTTTTTTTACGCTCTTTCTTTGTGTGCTGCAGAATGCACCACGCATAGGAGGAAATAAAGAGGAGATAAAGATTGTTTTCTGCTCTTTATTACAGCCTCCAGGAGGCGCACTGATTTGCCGATTTGACGCAATCCCAGGTTTACAAACGTTTGTAAGTTCGTTCTTGCGTCAAATCCATTGGTGAATGCACAGGAACACTCATGCTTCACCCATGGGGCGTCTCCCAGCTTGAAATAGAATGTAGCGCAGGGCAAGCGGCTGCCTTGCATTATATTTCTTTACAAATTGCCTCTTGCGCGGCTTTGTAAATGTGACTTAAGGAAAGGAGACGCAAGGACATCACAAATCCATAATCAATCAGCCCTGAGTCTTATGATGAAACAACCGCAGCCTAGTTATATTATTTATTTGGCGCTTTTGAGTCAGGTTTTCTAGCGCTTCCTGCAGCTTTAAAGCACTAGTTTAGGGAGGAGGTAGCAATCAATCAATCAATCAATCAATCAATCAATCAATCAATCAATCACTTATTTGTAGAGTGCGCTAATCACCCTTGAGGGTCTCAAGGCGCTGAGCGGGGGTGGGTATGCAGCTACTGCTCGAACAGCCAGGTCTTGAGAAGTCTCCTGAAGGTCAGCAGGTCCTGTGTCTGTCGCAGCTGTGTGGGGAGGGTGTATGTCTTGGCAGTGAGGTATGAGAAGGATCTGTCACCGGTGGAGGTTCTGTGGATGCGTGGGACGGTGGCGAGGGGGAGGTCGGCGGAGCGAAGCTGACGGTTCGCTGTGTAGAAGGTGAGACTCTTGTTGAGGTATGCTAGTTCAGCGTTGTGTAGTGCTTTGTGGCTGTGGGTGAGGAGCTTGAAGGTGATCCTCTTCTTGACTGGGAGCCAGTGCAGGTCTTTCAGGTGGGAGTGGCGAGTATTTCATGCGGTGACTCTTGGCTCTTTCACTTACTTGAAAAATGAAAGGCAGGTTTGATGCTGCTTCAACAGACGCGACACCCAGTGGACTATGAAAGTCGTGCGGCCTGCTGGTATGAAATCTTTGATTGTTAAGTAATATCTTCCGACGTATTTAAAAGATACTTGAAGATCATTTACATGATTTTCAACACGTTCAATTCTATCAGACCTTTGCATTGGCAAAGATCTTCCAAAAATTTCGCATACTCGTCATCAGCCACCACACGAAGTGCAGCTAACGCCAAGCATCGAAGTAACAATAGCTGTGTGTTCGTCAGGAAATTTCTCCTCGATTATCATAAGAATCTATGAATGTTAGAGCGACAGATAGTCGATGTGTAAACTGAAAGTTGGAGAGAAAAAATACGAGCATCTGTGCAGAAAACAAGTAGAATAAATTCTAGTTAACAAGAAATGCATTCTGTTTTGGGTTTTGGTCGCGTGTGTTTTTGCAATGCATTGTGGGCAGGCGGATGTTCATTCAGATTCTTCACCCTGATTGCTGGTAAGCTCTGTCAGAAGAGCGTCGCTTAAGACAAAACAGGCCGGCCCATTTCCCTCATCTTTATCTTGCTGCATTCATACCACGTTTGTTCTTGTGCCTCAGTGGCTAGCATATATTGCAGTATATTGCCTCTAATTGAACTTTGTTTTTTCTTGTAACCTGCACACTTGTCACTCTTTCCTCCTGTATTGCACGGTTTGCAACCTCATGTATTTTGTTTGCTCACAATTGTCACTTTTACCTCATGTAACTTATCGTCTGCATTTGTAATTTGTTCAGTTGTAATTTTCTGTTCATATTGTGAAGCGCTCTGACGCCTTCGGGTAAAGTCCGCGCTATAAAAAAAAACGCATAAATAAATGTATTTTACATTGTGGAGCCTGGCTGATGTGATTACAAACCTCCCAGTGACGATCCGCGCTACTGCACCCATGGTGTCTATTCAATGAGGTGCCTGGCTGTCTTGATTAGGGTCCTCTAGTGACGACCCCTGGTACTGCAGCCTGCTATATTGTAACGTTGCTATCCGACCCTACTTTAGCTGGACCTTTAGTCATGCCCTGAGGGACTGCGCCGGAAGTATCGCGAGATCTGCCTGGTCTGTACTTTCTTCCTGAATGAATGGCGTTTCCGAAGTGAAGCAGTGAGTGTTGGGTTATTTGTGCTGGGCTGCTGCCGGTCAGATTTCATCAATAGCAAAATCTCTTAAGGGACCTTAAAGCTGATGTAGCATAAAAGTTTGGACATTACAGCAGCTTTTTTTATTGCCTTATTTACAAAGTGCTGCTAGCTGCAGTTAGCAGCACTTTTCAAGCGTAAACGTTAATGTTCAAGATGGCCACTTCTGTTAGTTGGATTAACGAAAATGAGATGCAAGTTAGGTGTTCTTGTGCAAAAACTGCCACTAACCCCACTTCGCCATATTTACAATGAATTTTCTGCCCCCCCAAAACTGCACCTAAGTGCAGTTAGAGGCAGTTTTTCTAAGACCAGAAAATAGCTGGTCTTAAAATTGGTGAAAAAACTTAGGGCCTCATTTCAGCAGGTTTTGGTGTTGGACAGCGCTGCAAGAAATGTCGCTGCACTGCCCTGCGACAAAAAAAGGGCAAGAATGTGCACTATCAATAAGATAGGACGCATTCCTGGGTCTCATTCATGAAAAGAGTTGCATTGCTGCGACAAAACAGCGTTGCAACACTTTTCACTGCGCCCTTCTTACGACACCATGGATGCGCCGTATTCGTTGCATGGCGCTCCATGTTGCAATTAATGACATATACGTCTGGAATCCTGACGTATCTGTTAGAGCTTAAGTCACGCATTGATGCAGTTGTGTCACAATCATGACACAACTCCAGCAATGCATAGGACCAGCCTATCCCCATAGAACTGCGTCACCCGTACGCCTGTCCTTGAGCAAGTGTAAGGTTCTGACGCAGTGGTGTCCTAGAATTGTCACAGTGAAATCTTATAGATTTCACTGCGCTACTCCCACGAGTCTTTGTTGGGTGGGAATGCCCATCCTGCATACATCACACCTGACGCAAGTATAATGTGGCACAGGGCTTTGCAAGGTCATGCATATGCCTAGATGTGTCACTTTGTAAATACGGTGCAACGTGGTACAAGATTCACGTGCAAGTACATCAAGAAAATGACGCACTGTTGGGGTTAAACTGTGAGAAGGGGCTCATGAATAAGCCCCCTTGTCTTTTTCCCATACATTATCGCACAATGGCTGCCAGGTGCCATCGCAGGCACCCTTGCGCCATGGGTCAAGGGTGACTGTGTTGCTGTGTTGATTGCTATTGTGGCTCCATCTCTTCTCGAGACGTCTGCAGGTGCATCTTGACTTGTGGAGGGCGGGAGGGTATCAGTGGGCCTTCTTGGGTTGTTTTTTACCTGGATGTTCTTGGGGGTGCCAGGGTGTCGGCACAGTTAGAGATCCATCGGTAGAGGTTGTCTGCTGTGGCAGTAGTGTCTGTGAGCGTTGGCGAAGTGGTGGTGCTGAGGGAATTGACGAGAACTTCTTCTGTGGCCGTGATCCAGCTGCAATGGGGAGGGGGTAATGATGGCGGTGGTGTATGGTGTGCCTGGTAAAGGCATGATGTATACAATGATGGACGGTCCAAGAGAGTTTGGTGGTGTGGCTGTAGTTGAATGTTACTCCTGGCGGAGAAGACGGGGACGAGCGTGTGTCTGGATATGTGGTTTGGTGCGGTGACTATCTGCTTGTGTCCGATGTTATGAGGATCTCCAGGAGGGTGGTGGTGTTCTAGGGCCCGATTCACAGAAATAACTGAAGACTCAATCCTAATTTACAACTATTTTGGTATTCACAGAATGAACTTACTACTTTTGATATTCACAGAATGAACTTACTACTTTTGGTATTCACAGAATGAACTTACTACTTTTGGCATTCACAGAATGAACTTACTACTTTTGGTATTCACCGAAGTTAGGATTTTGTCTTAAGTCTGTCTTAAGTTTGTCTTAAGTCTGTCTTAAGTCTGTCTTAAGTTTGTCTTAAGACAAACTTAAGACAAAATCCTAACTTCTGTGAATACCAAAAGTAGTAAGTACATTCTGTGAATACGCAAAGTAGTAAGTTTAGGCTTTTGTCTTAAGTTCATTCTGTGAATCGGGCCCAATGTGTTGGCTCAGCATCGTGTATTTCTTCATAATGTAAATGGTGCTCATGAAAAGTGCTCTGATACCTTCCGGTTGACTTCACGCTACATGAAACTGCAAAAAAGAGATTATAATAAAAAATAATGAGCACAACAGGCTGTGGTTGGATATCTTTGTTTTAGAAGTGAGAGGACAGGTGGGCACTATATATGTCACTGTAGAGTCGAAAACTGCAGCACCGCAGGTTATGTGAGCTCCCTGTAGTCAGCAGGACAAGGTGTAGTACCGCAGGCAGCTACTAGGTGTCCCTGTAGAGTCAGCAGCACAAGTTGCACTACCAAGTGATATTACCACAACATAAAGCATTACGGGCCGGATGTATCAAGAAATCGTTTTGCGACTTCTAAATAGCGAATTTTTGCGAATCGCTATTTAGAAATCGCAAAACGGTATGTATGTACAAAATCGCTATTTTTTAGCGATTCCTTATCATTCTTTATTTGCGAATTCACAATTTGCGAAATCGCAAATAAAGAATGATTTCCAATGCATTCCTATGGGCCAGGAGGCCCATAGGAATGATGGTGCAATAATTCTCAAATTGCGAATTCACAATTTGCTAATCGCAATTTGAGAATTATTACAAGGGTGCAGGGGTGTCTCAAAGACACCCTGCTACACCCCTCAAATCTACATGTGTGTGCATGTGGCACACATACATGCCCTATGTGTGTCACATACCACCCTCACGAATGCCAAATAGGGCATTATTATGAAAAAATCGCAAATTACCACCAACTACAAGTTGGTGGTAAATTGCGATACCTTAACACAAATTCGCACTTCAAAAATGTATCATACATATCATTTAAGGAATCGCAAAATTTGCGATTCCTTAAATGCTATGGCAAAATAAGGAATCGCAAATTATTGCGATTCCTTAAATTGCGATTGTATGATACATTGGAAAAAATGCAAAAAGGCCGTTTGCGAATCGCAAAGGCCGAAATTCTGCGAATTTCGGCCTTTTCGATTCAAAAACGGCTTCATACATATGGCCCTACTTGTTTTCTATATTGTCTTTTTGAGATATCATTTGTACACTGAAGAAGTAGGTGAAACATATTCTTCGCAAGATCTATATATTATGTAGAGGTTGGTTTGTGCAATGTTAGTCTTTTATATTCCTAGGTTTTGGGTGCCAAGTATCCTGCAGCTGTTTTTAACTGTTCCTGTTGAAGTGAAGAGTCATAACCATTTACAAGCTGTGCCAGTGTTGGCAGCAGCAAAGTGGAGCATTAAACCTTGTCATGAAGTGACCCAGTAGAGGCAGCGGCAGAGGTTTAGATTCATTACCAGTTTGAGCGGTGCCAGAGGAGGCAGCAGCAGAGGTGTAGATTCATAACCAGTGTGAGTTGTGCTGTGGAGGCAGCAGCAGAGGTGTAGATTCATAACCAGTGTGAGCGGTGCCAGAGGAGGCAGCAGCAGAGGTGTAGATTCATAACCAGTGTGAGCGGTGCCAGAGGAGGCAGCAGCAGAGGTGTAGATTCATAACCAGTGTGAGCTGTGCTGTGGAGGCAGCAGCTGAGGTGTAGATTCATAACCAGTGTGAGCTGTGCTGTGGAGGCAGCAGCAGAGGTGTAGATTCATAACCAGTGTGAGCGGTGCCAGTGGAGGCAGCAGCAGAGGTGTAGATTCATAACCAGTGTGAGCTGTGCTGTGGAGGCAGCAGCAGAGGTGTAGATTCATAACCAGTGTCAGCCGTGCTGTGGAGGCAGCGGCAGAGGTGTAGATTCATAACCAGTGTGAGCAGTGCCAGTGAAGGCAGCAGCAGAGGTGTAGATTCATAACCAGTGTGAGCTGTGCTGTGGAGGCAGCAGCAGAGGTGTAGATTCATAACCAGTGTGAGCGGTGCAAGTGGAGGCAGTAGCAGAGGTGTAGATTCATAACCAGTGTGAGCTGTGCCAGAGGAGGCAGCAGCAGAGGTGTAGATTCATAACCAGTGTGAGCTGTGCTGTGGAGGCAGCAGCAGAGGTGTAGATTCATAACCAGTGTGAGCTGTGCTGTGGAGGCAGCAGCAGAGGTGTAGATTCATAACTGGTGTGAGCCGTGCCGTGGAGGCAGCAGCAGAGGTGTAGATTCATAACCAGTGTGAGCTGTGCTGTGGAGGCAGCAGCAGAGGTGTGGATTCATAACCAGTGTGAGCTGTGCTGTGGAGGTAGCAGCAGAGGTGTAGATTCATAACCAGTGTGAGCTGTGCTGTGGAGGCAGCAGCAGAGGTGTAGATTCATAACCAGTGTCAGCCGTGCTGTGGAGGCAGCGGCAGAGGTGTAGATTCATAACCAGTGTGAGCGGTGCCAGTGGAGGCAGCGGCAGAGGTGTAGATTCATAACCAGTGTCAGCCGTGCTGTGGAGGCAGCGGCAGAGGTGTAGATTCATAACCAGTGTGAGCGGTGCCAGTGGAGGCAGCAGCAGAGGTGTAGATTCATAACCAGTGTGAGCGGTGCCAGTGGAGGCAGCAGCAGAGGTGTAGATTCATAACCAGTGTGAGCAGTGCCAGTGGAGGTAGCGGCAGAGGTGTAGATTCATAACCAGTGTCAGCCGTGCTGTGGAGGCAGCGGCAGAGGTGTAGATTCATAACCAGTGTGAGCGGTGCCAGTGGAGGCAGCAGCAGAGGTGTAGATTCATAACCAGTGTGAGCGGTGCCAGTGGAGGCAGCAGCAGAGGTGTAGATTCATAACCAGTGTGAGCTGTGCTGTGGAGGCAGCAGCAGAGGTGTAGATTCATAACCAGTGTCAGCCGTGCTGTGGAGGCAGCAGCAGAGGTGTAGATTCATAACCAGTGTGTGCTGTGCTGTGGAGGCAGCAGCAGAGGTGTAGATTCATAACCAGTGTGAGTGGTGCCAGTGGAGGCAGCAGCAAGGGCGCAGAACTGCTATCTGCATAAAATGACCATGTGGAGGCAGAGGCACAGGTGCAGTACGATAAGGTGTACACAATTACCCTGTAGAGGCAACGGCAAGGGTGCAGTACTGTAATCTGTATTAGATGACCCTCTGGAGGGGCAGCATGGGTGATATACTATAACCTGTACGAGATGACCCTGTGGACACAGTAGCAATGATACTGTGCTATGATCTGTATCAGATGACCCTGGGTGCTTGTGGAGGTTGCAGCAAAGGTGTCAAATTTTTACTGGAGAAGTGTGGCTCAATGGTTAGAGCGGCAGACCCTGATGCAGAGGTCTAGCCTGGGACCAGGGTTCAATTCCCCGCCTCTGCGGGTCTTGGGCTCAAAATTCCACGGACCTGATAATTCTCGCCTATTCCAATCATGGAGTCCCACTCTGCAACTCTGGGCAATAGCTTGCTTAATCTCCACAACGGCCCCCACAACGCTAAGGATGACTGGCCTTCACCCTGGGGGTGCCCAGGAGTGGGCACCTCACAGGGAAAGCCAGGATGGATTCCACAGCGGTATTCATACAAGCACCTTGAGACCCTTGTGGGTGAGTAGTGCGCTATACAAGTATCAATTTACATTACATTTACATTTACTGGTCATGCGATAAACCTTTGGGGTCATCGGCACGGATTCAATACTATGACCTGTATGAGACTGCCTTGTGGAGGCAGCGGCAAGGGTACAGTACCTAAACCTGTGCACTATGACAACGTAAAAGTTTCAGATTAATTCAGGTACGATTAAGTTAGCACGACTAGGCCATATTGCATTTGTTTGATGATCATAAAAAAACAAAAACAAAAAAAACAGTTGCAGTTCTATCTTGGAGCCTAGTGGAAGCAATTTGCAAATCTACTGCTCTTTTTCTGAAAAAAGATACAAGATATTTTTGTGCATGGGTCACTCATTAGTAGGACTGTCCATTATATTTCTACGTTAATGAGATTTATTGAGCATGCGAATACCCGGGGGTGACTTGGCACTATGAACACAGTAAGCCCAGCTAGCCGTCTAATTCTGGAATAGCCAAGTTTTTAACCCCTTCCTGAAGGTGGTGAGGGAGCCTGCACTTCTGAGCTCAATAGGGAGCGTATTCCAGAGTTGTGTGGTGCCATAGAGAAGACTACGGCTGCCCCAGCCTTTAGATCAAATTCTAGGTACTGTCAGCAGACTAGCCCCTGTAGAGCGTAGGTGTTTGGCCGGTTCGTACCAAACAAAGAGATTTCGGAGAAAGGAAGGTCCTGTGTGGCTCAGTGCCCTGTATGCTAAACATAGGGCCTTGAATTTGACTCGTTGTGCTACTGGGAGCCAGTGCAGACCATGAATCTCTTTGGATACAGATTTGGACCTAGGAATGTTTACCAACAGCTGAGCAGCTGTGTTTTGAACAGGCTGGAGCTTTTTTAGATATTGCTTACGTATGCTCAGGTAGAGTCCAGTGCAGTAATCCATCTGTGACTGAATTAGCATTGTTACCACCGTCCTTCTAGTGTCCGGAGGGATGTAAGGAAGGATCTTCCTTATTTTCATTATGAGTAAGTGGGAAGCAGAGACGATGGCATTAGTCTGGTATGAGAGTGCAAGTTTGTTGTCAATCCATTCTCCCAGATTTTTTGCCTTTTGCGCTGGTTTTGGTGGTTCACCCATCTCCGCCGGCCACCAAAGGTTGTCCCAAATGGTTTGCAGGTTTCCGAAGATTATGACCTAGGTCTTTTCAGAGTTGAGTTTAAGACGGGTGTTCCCATCCATCTGTTTATTTCTCGCAGACAGTTCTGAAACTGTAGAGCGGGAGAGGCCTGACTTTTGTAAGCAGCCACGACTATCTGGGTATCATCGGCGTAAGTTGTTAGGCTGAACCCAAAATCCCGGATCAGAGGGGCAAGTTCCGTGACATAGACATTAAAAAGAGATGGGCTCCGGGAAGATGCCTGAGGAACTCCGCACGGGAGGACAAATGGCTCTGGTTGATAATCTCCTATCATTCAGAAAGGAGGAAAGCAGGGATAGTGCTGCTCCCTTAACCCCCAATGTCTCCAGCCGGAGCCAGGAGAATGTGATCAACAGTATCAAATGTGGCTGATAAGTCGAGGAGGACAAGGGCGGCTGTGCCCCCTCTGTCCAACACAGCCCTGATCTCCTCAGTGGCCTTGATAAGTGCTGCTTCCGTACTATGCTAGTGACGGAAGACAAACTGGGAGTGATCAAGCAGATCATTTTCCTGAATGAACTGGGATAGTTGTGTATTCATAAATTTTGGGACTATTTTGGCTGGCAGGGGCAGCCGCGCAATGGGACAATAGTTGTTTGGGTTTGACACATCCAAGTTATCTTTTTTTTTAGCAATGGGAGGATAGAGGAATCTTTCCATGTAGATGGGAAGTTGCCTGAACTGAACCTAGAATAAAGATTTCTGTGATCCCAGGACTCACCACTTCCGCTATCTCTTTCAGAAAAGCAGGCAGGCATGGGTCGAGGGGAGCCACGACTTAGCTTCTCTTATGTATTTTTCCACCGCCTCCGATGATGTTGAGTAGAAACAGTGGAGGATGTCATTCTTGGAATGGGGGCTTTTAAGTCGTGTGGCGGTAGAGAGGGCTGACGTGTCCTCAAGGGCATTATAAATGTCCATAACTTTGGTTTTAAAGGCTATTGCGATATTGTCGCAAAACATTTGATCGCCCTTAGTACCAATGTTCTTAGATAAGAAGGCCAGGTTGCTTACTGCCCCAAACAATTCTATGGAGGAGGTTTTTGCTTCCTCAATCTGCTTGGTGAAGAAATCCTTTTTTCTCAGATATCAGTAGGTTTTTATATTGCGTTAGTGCAATTCTGTAAACCTCTTTCCGTTGTTTGGTAGTTCATTCTCTAGCGTCTTTCCAACCGACGGCACTTTTGTTTTTCCTTCCGCAAAGCATCGGAAAACCAGGGGGGCGAAAGTACACTCCGATTCCCTGAAGTTTTTTTAGTAGGCACCGAGACCTTAACTGCGTTGTTAAGCCAGCCAGTGTATTTAGTGACAGCTATCTCTGGGTGAACATTCAGTAATGGTTTTGTGTTCTCCAAATGCGTTTGGATAGTAATTGTATCTACTTTTTTCCAGCTGAGTAGGTAAAGGGGTGGGGTATTGTGATCCTACACTGCCGGACCATGGGGATTGATAAGTTAAACTTAACTAATGAGTGGTCTGTCCATATCAAAGGGCAGGTTTCTTTTAGTGTTAGTCCCTGCGCAGAGGTAAAAATGCCATCTACTGTATGCCCTGCCTCATGGGTGGGTGTCTGTACTAGCTGAGCTAAGCCTAAGGCACCCAATGTGTCTAGTAGGGCGACCGGCTCTTTGTCCCCATTATTTTTGAGATAAAAATTAAGGGGCATATTACCAACAACTAGCGATAATTTTTGTCTCTAACTTGTTTAGAGACAGAAATTATCGCCGCACATCGGCGATTTTTATCGCAGATAAACCTTGGTATTATCAAGGTTTAACGCAAATGCGGTAAAAATCGCCGCAAAGCATGAATATCGCTGAAAAGTCAGCGATATTCATGCATTAGCGAGCTAATGCTCTTAGCCATGTTATCCACCTCCCATTGCATAACATGGCTAAGAACTGCTCAGGGCAGCGGTTAGCTTTTGGAGATATTCCCGCTTAGCACGAATATCTCCAAAAGTTGGTAATAGGAGATAGCGATGTTAGCAACTGTTTTCAGTCTCTAACATCTTGGCACGCCCACTTTGCATCTCATTAGTGATAAATATCACTGACATGCAAAGTGGGGCCCAAGATGGTCGCTATCTCCTACTAGCTGTCGCTAACTGGTGTTAGCGGCAGCTAGGTAATAGGGAGATAATTTTATCTCCGCTTTCTTGGCTTTTAAAGCCAAAAAAAGCGGAGATAAACCCCCTTGATAATATGCCCCTAAAGTCGCCCAGGATTGTGAACTAATTACTGGTGAGAGCTGGTTCTAGAAGACTATCTAGATTCTGGTTAAATGCGCTTCCGGCCTCCGGAGTGCGATAGAGTAAAATGCCTCTAACGGTCGCCCTAGGGCTGAGTTCGAAGGAAAACTGTAGGGCCTAATAGAAGGGGGTGGAAGTTGGAAAAAAAAGTTGCTGTAAACTGCTCCCTAAAATTATTGCAACTCCACTCCATCGTTTGATTGGCCTATTGACTCTGAAAGACTGATATCCCGTGGGGGTTGAAGTAACACAATCGGGTCTGAGGCAGCATCTGCCCAGGTTTCTGTAATAAAGAGCAGATCTAGTTTAAAACTGGAGATCATGTGTGCAATTTTGTACTTGTGCTGAGCGAGGGACCTGACGTTAGTGAGGCCACAGTGAATGTCTATTGTCGTGGAGTGTTTAAGTAGGTTGTTGCTCAGGGGAAGCAGGGAAGAGTGGAGCGCTTTAATCGTCTGTGGTTGTGGGAGTAAAAAACCTCAGGAGCACTCTGTCCTATCTCCGCAAAGGGTCAAAATACAACAACTACACTTAGCCTTATTGAAAAGTAGAAGTTCCCAGCTTGAGTATTTGCGGACCTGAGATGTAAGGGGACCAGGGGTTGTGGCCCTGGGCCTGGTCCAGGCACGGACAGGCGCAGACGGGCTTGCCTTAGGCGCGCCTGGCGCGCCCTCTGCGCGTGCCCGCACCATATGGCCCCTAAATGCAGTGGCGCTGGTGGAGGGCTAGTGCGCGACCCACCAGAAGTGGCTGGTGGGCAGAAGTGAGGGAAAATGGGAGTGTTGGCTCCACCCTCCACGCAATTTGCACAACCGCTGTGTTGGAACGGGCAGGTGTTACATTAAGTGTCAAATGTTTTCCTTCATTTGCTCTCCGTACCTCAATTCAGTAGAAGGTACGGAGCCCCTTGACCCACCGGAGCGTCACTTTTTTAACACTACGGTGGTGCACAGTGCAGGCCAATATCCACAAGGCCACGTAAAGTCACCCTGCATGTAGGCCAATGTGTAAGGCCACTCAGCGCAAGTAGTTGCATTGCCTTAAATTGTGACAGGGAGGCATGCCATGGGTGTTGCTGTGAGTGCTGCATCGCTGTTTTCACGCAGCTATACAACACTTTTCATAAATGATGCCCTCAGTTCTTAACTTGATATGGTAGATCTTATAGCAACAGAGAGACCAAGAAAGGAGCCAATGTGCAACCTTGTTTTAAGCCATAATCAGATTTTATATTTGATGTGAGATCTTTATTCCATCCCATCAGTGCTCTGAACTATGTTGATGTGAACAATTATCAATCTTAATAGATTTGGGGGATTCCTAATGCAGAAAGTTTTCTCCACATGGTTGATCTACCTGCTCAATGCTGTTGATTGATGTATAAAGGCAGTATAAATTATCTGAGATTTAAAGACTACATATGTATCCATTAATATTTGTACAATTGCAAGAGGTCAATTGCTGAGCATTTACATCTAAAACCTGATTGCTCGCAGGGCATACTATCTTTCTCATAAGCCCAGTCTTTCAAATGTTCAAGTATCCTTGTCGTGAAGGTCTTTCCTGTTGTATCAAGGGGAGCAAATTATCAGTGATTAATGCTGTTTGTGTAGCTAATGTTTTCAAACAATGACATCACATAACTCCCTGTCCAGGAAGATATGTGAGCACCAGAATTGTATCTGGTCCTAAGGCTCCTAAAGATCTGGCTCGTTTTATAAGCTTCTCTATTTGTTTTCAGATTGGAGGAGAGATCATCTCAAAATATTTCGATTTTGACATATAGAGGAACCACCAGCCATTTCTTCCACCGGTTTAGGTATATTTATTGATTATAACTTGTTGATGTAATCTATCTATGCCTGAGGATAGAGTCAAACGAAGAGTTCTTCTTTTTTCCAAAGTTTGCTGCTAATATTTTCCAAAAGTTCCTCGTGTTTTTTTTTCTTAAAGCAGTTTGTTTTGAGTAATTCAATGTATTTTCAGTTTTCCTAAGATCCTGAATTTCTTTTTCCAAGTGATAGATTATTGCAGGTTGTTTTTTCCACTTGAGCTTGTTTAGTTCAACAGATAATTTTGCATATGTAGCATCTTTTCATATTATTATTATGTTGTTGTGTTTGGTTGAACTCTGTATTGCCTTTTTTACTTTCAATATACAGTTCTTATACTCTGTTACGATATCATCCTTAGCAAACCATCAGGTCCAAACTTGCTATAGCCATCTTATTTAAATGTTCTATGGGGCCGATTCACAGAACTAACTTAAGACAAAATCCTAAAC
This sequence comes from Lissotriton vulgaris, assembly GCF_964263255.1. Classification (NCBI taxonomy): domain Eukaryota; kingdom Metazoa; phylum Chordata; class Amphibia; order Caudata; family Salamandridae; genus Lissotriton; species Lissotriton vulgaris. The sequence goes on from NC_141685.1 coordinate 269,133,409, forward strand.
GTACTACTTTTGGCGTTCACAGAAGTTAGGATTTTGTCTTAAGTTTGTCTTAAGACAAACTTAAGACAGACTTAAGACAAAATCCTAACTTAAGTCTGTCTTAAGTTTGTCTTAAGTCTGTCTTAAGTTTGTCTTAAGACAAACTTAATACAAAATCCTAACTTCTGTGAATACCAAAAGTAGTAAGTTTAGGATTTTGTCTTCAGTTAGTTCTGTGAATCAGGCCCTATGTTCGTGGTGTTCCAATACAATCTTCCAAGTTTTGGGTCATCATTATTTTGAGCATGTCAAGGTTCGAAGGACCTTCCAGGGGATTGTTGCAGCAAAAGTTCAAAGGTAACTTGAAGAATTGCTTGCTCACTGGTTTGAGTTTATATAGTCTATTATTGAGATGCCTCTTCTAGTGGGTCTGGCAGGTTTATCTGACTCAACTCTTCTTCCATCAATTATGATACCACCTACATTTTTTCTAGGAATGCAGGTAGTTGTCATGTTTGTAAGCTTCACAATTTCTTGGAAATAGTGATTTGGGGATATTGCATACTTCTTCTAGTTAGGACTGGGCAGAATTTCGATTATGCTTGAGTAATTTGAGTAATTTCGGTAATTCTGCATTACTCTTTGATACATTACTACTGATATTAACACGATATGCCCACTAGCGTAATTAGGTGTAATTTTGGGAGAAAAAAATCCTACCACAAGAGCATATTTAGCGAGCGTGAGTGACTGCTTGTGCTCGCTATTTGAGTTCTTTTGCAATTAGCTCTATTTCTCAGTGCGAAATCCATCCTTGCGTCCATTTTGGGTGCAGAGGGGCATTATTGTGCTACCAAAATAGCTCTACATGCAGAATTACTCTTCTTGTGTAATTTTGCAGATTTTTTTTTTTTTTCACAACCAATTTTATTGAGCAAAAGAGTATCAAGAATGTGGCATCTTCACACACCAAGATCACCACATCAGTATCAATGGAATGGTGACATACATAGTATTCACGAAGCAAGTATCAATGAAGCTCAGCTTTAAAAATGCCCTAACAACCTATCCCAACCCCAACTACACCCCCACCCGTACCCACCATCCCCCCCCCGCCACACATGTACAGAAGCAACACAAAGACGATTCACATAGAGGAAGCAGGTATAGTGCAACCAGGGTTTTGCCATTGGGGCCAGAAAAGTCACTGCGATCAAATGTTCTCCTCCTGCTCCGCCGGGGGTTCCAAGGACAGGCCACGGTAGTCGGCCCACCGCTTCCAGATCTTGAAGTGTTTGCGTGGGCAGCCCCGCGCCTCAAAGACCGGTTTCTCAAGACCCATAAAGTAGTCTAGCCCAGCCTTCCACGCAGACAGGGGGGGGGCCCTCACAGATTTCCAGGCCCGAGCCAAGTCACGCTTAGCAACCACCAGGCCCAGGAGACATAGGTGACGCTTATATATGTTGCCCCCAACCCCTTCCATGATGTGCAGCAGGCCTAGCCGGTGGGTTCGAGGAAGATCCCAGCCCAGGACCTCAGCCAGACAATTCCATACGCCCCTCCAGAATCCAGCCAGGCGACCACACGACCACACCGTATGCAACAGGGAGCCAGGCACTTCCCCACAGCGCAGGCACTCCGGTGACGCAATCAAACCAGCCTTCCACAGTCGTTCACGTGTATAATAGGCACGATGCAGGTATTTGAATTGTATCAGGCGGAGCCGAACCGCGATAGCGGTGCCGCGCGGGGACTCCAGCGCCTCCCTCCAGTCGTCCTCATCCAAGGCGCCCACGTCTACCTCCCATGCTTCCCGAAGGGAGCTGAGCGTGGATGAGCAGTGAGTAACAAGGGATTGATAAGTCCTAGAGACCTTCTTGTCTCCCAAGTCTCCCATAAACACTTTCGCCTCAATCGGGCTGAACTCCGGTAGGGAGTCGAGGCCGGCAATGCTTGGGGCGAGGGCATGCCTCAGCTATAGGTAACGGAAGAACTGGGACTGAGGCATCTGGAACTCCACTCGGAGTTCCTCGAAGGACTTGAGGGTGGCGCCTGACATGACCTGGCCCAGTTGTGTAATTCCAATAGCCTCCCAACCCTCGAACCCGGCCAGGGCCGCCAGTTCTGGGAGCAAACCATTGTGCCACAGCGGCGTTTCAGCCGTTAATTTGCCCCACCAACCCATGCGGCGCAAAGACTGCCGCCACACTGCAAAGACCACTTTTGTCACCGACGGCAACCCACGGCGTATACGGGCCGAGTAAAGAACGGTGTGGAGCGTACGGTCACCCATGAGATGTCTCTCCAGGGCATAGGCCGGGTCACTCCTGTCCCCGTACCACCATTCATTGAGGACAAGAAGATGTGACGCCTGGTAGTAGGAGAGGAGGTCGGATGTGGCCAAACCACCACAGTAAGTGGACAGAAAGCACGTCCTCAGGGCCACCCTGGCTGCACCGCCATCCCACAGGAAGCGGCTCAGCACAGAGTTCACCTGACGGAACCACTCCATGCCAATAGGGTGCGGGAAATGTTGAAGTTGGTACAACAGTCTCGGCAGCGCCACCATCTTAAAGATGGCCGACCTCCCAAAGATTGTAAGGGGCATTCTGGACCATGTTTTAACATCAGCCTGGACCCGTTCCCACACCGGCAAGACACTGCGTGTCCAGGCCACGGCTCGCGAAGTCGAGAGGAAAACACCCAAATATTTCAGGCCGTCCGTCGCCACGCGCAGGTCGGCGGCCCAAGGGTCGGCAACCACTCCGCCACGTAAAACCCACAGGGTCGACTTAGACAGGTTAAGGCGGAGCCCTGAGACTTCGCCAAACCCCCGCATGATCTCCAAAACTCGAGGGCCCGAGCGCCGCAGGTCGGTAAGGAACAGGAGGACGTCGTCTGCGTAAAGTGCAATCCTATCCGTTAGGGTATCGTTCCAGACAAAGCCACGCAGATGGGCATCCATTCGTATCCGCGACGCCAGGGGCTCCATGGCCAGGGCAAACAGATAGGGGGACAGCGGGCAGCCCTGCCGAGTACCACGGCCGATTTGGAAGCGCCCTGAGACCGCACCGGCTACACGGACCGACGCCGTAACATTGGTATACAGGAGACGGATATAGGACAAGAAAACAGGCCCTAGATTGAGGCGGGCCAACAAGGTGAACAAATACGCCCAACTCACCGAGTCAAAGGCCCGGTCCATGTCTGCGAGGAGGAGTGCGGCCTGTTCATCCCTAGCACCCATGGCGTCGATCGCTGCCTGCGCCCGCCGGATATTATGCCGGGTGGCTCTGTGCGGCATGAACCCGGCCTGGTCAGGGTGGACCAGGTCGGCGATGTGGGGCAGAAGGCGGTTCGCCAGGGCTTTCGCCAAGATCTTGGCCTCGATATTGAGGAGGGAGATTGGCCTGTAAGAGTCGTGGCGGTCCGGCGCCCTGCCAGGCTTCAAAAAGACCACAATCTCAGCATGACGCCAGTCAGGTGGCAGCTCGCCTCTAGACCGCGCTGCCTCCAGGGCATTGCGAAAGTGGGGTCCCAGCTGGACATGGAACTTTTTATAAAATTCGGCAGGATAACCGCTCGGGCCGGGCGCCTTCCCAGTATTCAATTGGCCAAGGGCCTCCCCAAGTTCCTCGGACGTAAGCGGGGCCTCCAAGGCCGTTCTAGTCTCCTCCGGGACCGCCTGCGGGAGTAGGTCATCCAAGTATGAGGCTATCTCGCCCTCCACCAATGGGTCACGAGGAGCGTATTGTGCCTCGTAGTAGCGGGCAAAGCTAGCCGCCAACCGATCCGGGTCGGTCATAACTGAGCCATCCTCCGCCGTAAGGCCGGGTAGCTCAAGGGGCTGGAAAGTCGCCTGGCAAAGCCTATGTAGCATGGTGCAGGACTTATCGCCCCACTGATACACCCTGCTGCGCGTGGCGAGCCACGCCTGCCGGGCCTCCTCGTACAGGACCGAGGAATATGTCTGCTGGGCCTGCAGGAGCTGTCGCACGACGCCCTCGTCACCCCCGAGTCGACCACGCTGCTCCAGCTCCTCCACACGGGCCGCGGCAGTCACAATGGCCTCCCGACGCTCCCGCCGAGCGGCCGCACACCAAGCTATGTCAATGCCCCGGATCGTGGGCTTCAGCGCCTCCCACACAACAATGGCATCGACACCCCCCACCAAGTTCTCGCGCCAGAAGTGATCGATCTCTTCGCGTAAGTGCGCCACATACTCCGGCCGCTGCAACTGCCAGGCGGACATACGCCAGCGAAAGGGTTGTCGTTTAGAGGGGAGGGTCACGGTGGCTAGGACAGGGGAATGATCCGAGAGGCCCCTGGGGAGTATCGCGGCGTCCCTGACACGGTTCAGACAGGCACCCGGTACAAACAGATAATCGAGTCTCGAGAATGACCCATGCACCGCCGATACATACGTGAAGGCCTGCACTGCGGGATGAAAATGCCGCCACACATCGATCCAGCCCAGACTACGCACAGTCGCACACAACCGGGTGGGGGCAGCCGCGGGGGGGGGGTCAGACACCACACGCGCTCGCCGCTGGCGGTCCAGGCCCACATCCATGACTTCATTCCAATCACCCCCCACCACAGTCAGGACCTCGGGGATTTCGTCCCACAACGCAAACAGCCGCTCAGACAGTGCCCATTGCAGGGGGGGAGGGGCGTAAACACTTCCAAAGACCACCGGCTCGGAACCCAGTAGGCCCTTAACAAAGACAAACCTGCCCTGAGGGTCGATCCATTGCTTCTCATGAACATAGGCCACCCTACGATGTATCAATATGGCCACCCCCCGTGATCCCCTCGTAAAGCCAGCATGATAGACCTGGTGATAACCGAACCTCTGGAGGCTAAGGGCCTTGGAGCCCAGCATGTGAGTTTCCTGAAGCAGGAGTACATCCACCATCTCCCTCTTCCCCCACCGCAGCACAGCCCCACGCTTGATCTTATCCAGGATACCCCGCACATTCCATGTCACCACCCGCAGGGTCTTTGAAGGAGACACAATCGCAGCATCAGCCATTGTCAATATACAGTCCAAAATCAGGCCCTCCCTCCCACCCAGGTGCCACCCGCAAATCGACAAGAATCACAGCCTCCGACATGTGTGGACCCACCCCCCCAGCCCGCAAACTCAGCGCCCCCTTCCCAACCCAGAACCCCCCCAACAAGTGCAACACCAAAACACCCCCCACACCCCACACCCACCACCCCAATACCTCAGAAAACATTGAAGTACCTGTCGCGGCATGGAGAGACCCGGGCCCAAAACAGAGGACCCAGGGCCCGCCATACCAATGGATCCCCACAACCCCACAATGACACACACACACCACCCCCCCAACAACACTCACATCCGTGAGGGTCTGAGGCCCACATATGGTACCCTCCGAGCCACATTGCGTCCCCATGACAATAACTGAAGTCATCACAAGGGAACCGGCTGGCACATCAAGGACAAAATGAAACAGTCTCACCAGCCAAAGCAGAGCAAATCAGTATGCAGCATACAAAGTGCGTGTAGGCCCAACAATGTTCAGCTGCCCGCATCGGAGTGTTCCGAGTCCCTGGCACCACCCGATTGCGATGCACAGGCGGAAGCCGATCTTTTCTTGGAGCGAGACCTCCGATGGCGGCCCTTCTTGTTCGGGCGATCCGTCCGCTCCGGCGACGATCCCTGAGACCTGCCCGGGTCCAGCCCCGGCTGGGCATGGGGCCGGAGTCGCACCGCCTCATCGGTCCAGCGGAACACCGCCTCCGGCGAATCGAAGAAATGGGTCCGAGACTGATATATTACTCGCAGGCGAGCCGGATACAGGAGCGAGTATTGGAGCTTGAGGCCCCGAAGCTTAGCCTTAGCGTCCATGAAGGATTGCCTCTGCTGCTGCACCATCTTCGTGTAGTCCGGGAAAATCATGATGGTATGATTCTCGAAGGTGAGGGAGCCCTTGTTCCTCGCCTCCCGCAGGATAACATCCCGGTCATGATAGTTCAGCAGGCGAGCGATAACTGGCCGTGGGCGCTCACCCTCCGGTGGCCGCTGGGTCAGAGCCCTGTGGGCCCTCTCAATCACGAAGCACGTAGACAGTGCCCCTTCGGGGAGCCAGCTCTCCAGCCACCCGGTCAGGAACCGCTCCATGTTGTCCTTCTCGCACCGCTCCGGAAATCCAATGAAGCGGAGGTTGTTGCGCCGCGCGCGCCCTTCTGCATCTTCCACGCGGGCCGCCAGTGTCTTTTGGACGCTCTCCACCTCCGCTAGGCGCTTCTTCAGGCCACTAATGTCCGCCTCAGTCTCCGTGATACGGGTCTCGGCCCCAGCGATCCGCTCCACCGCGTTGCGAAGGTCCTGGCGCAGGAGCGTGACATCCGCCCCCACCGCTCCAATCTTGGCATCGAGCATGTCTCGGGATTGGGTGATGGCCGCCAGGATAGCCGCATTGTCCGGCCCGGGGCCGCCGCTGCCACCGGCCGCCCCGGCGCCACCACTCGGCCCGGTGAATTTATCGATGGGGCCATGTTTAGGCGGGCCACCTCCTCTGTCCCTGGTCATGACAAGCGCTGGGCAGGGCGGACACCACCCTCGAACCTTCGGGCACTGTCACAAATCCTGAGCGGGGCGGCCCAGATGAGGCCCCTGGGAGGGATGCGGGCCGGCCGCCGTGATCGGATGTCGCGAAAATCGAGGTCCCGGCGTCACCCCGGCAGGACAGGCCGCACCCACACTCGTCCCCACAAGCAGCCGTCCAGGGTAGAACAGGAAGAATCTGCGGGTCCGCAGTCCGTGGGCAGCCGTATCCAGTGGGCCGAGCCAGGAGAGGCGGATCGGATGCCCCCACCGGCCACTAGTCCATCCCCGGCCGCCTCTGGGCACCAGGAACCCTGTCTCCAGACTGTCGCGGGGCCACGCCTCACCGCCACCGCTCGTTGGTCGTTCAGGGGGTGAGCCGATGGGTAGGAGCTGTCGGCACCGTCCCGATCTCCAGGCGATCGCGGTCAAAGAGATGAGCCAAGGGCGGCGTAGCGGATGCCACCCGCACCCGCCAGGTCGCAGCTGCCACCAGGCGTCGCGAAACTCGAGGACCCCGGTCTCCGGCCGGCCACCAGGCCGCACTCCGCCGCCGCCTCCCTTCGATCACAGGAAGGGAGGAATAGCAGGATCAACACACCAAAGTAGACAGGAGACTTCACTAGATCGAAAGCAATCACTGGGCACCGACAGTGGGCTCGGGGGTCAGGATAAATGATCGAATTAAGTCCGGGCCGGCGGGAGCTCTACAAGGCTGCGACCGCCATCTTCGCCCGCCAAGCCACGCCCCCCAATTTTGCAGAATTTTTGAGTAATTCCACATGATTATGCTACACAGAATTACGGGGCATATTTACAGGGCTTTATCTCCGCTTTTTTGGCTTATAACGCAAAAAAAGCGGAGATAAAACCAGCGCCCTATTTACAAGAGGCTGCTAACATGCATAATCGCATGTTAGCACCCTTTTTCCCAACACTTCACTTTCCATCTCCAATGAGATGCAAAATGGGCGTTACTGGGCGTACCCAAGATGGACTACCTTGCAAATATCGCTGATGTTTACATCGCGATATTTACAAGGCATCCCACATGATTTTAGCACATATTAGATATAAGCGAAAACAGTAGTTTTCGCAAAAACCTAATGTCTGCTAAAATCCTGACTTAAACATGAAAAGAATGCCCCCCCACTTCTTTTTTAGAGAAAGCTCTTAGTTATAAGCAACACATCAACTTTAGTTAGATATGTTAGGTATATTTATTTGTACCTTGATTTCACCAATCCTTTGGAGAATTCTTAAATTTACATGTCAGAGAAAGAACACAACAAATATGACATACACATGTACCAACTTAAACACAACATTTTAGCAAAAAAAGGAAAAAATCAACAAGTACATTCACTGTACACAACAAAGCATTTACGTCTGTATTCAGACTGTTCCACGAGAAGAATCACAGTTACTAGTCTCAGTGACCATCAGTGGTAATTATGGGAACAGTAGTGGACAAAATCACAAATGAAAGGAGATATCACAACACATAGGTTGTACCAGTCACTACAAAAAAAGTTATTGGTCGTGTTAATTTTGTTGTTGGTGCTGCTAATTTTTATCTCCTTTCTTGCCGACGCGTTTCGAACTCCATACATCAATTATGAGTTCTCTTCAGGGCCTTGTCATTACTATCTGCATGTGTGTAAAGGAAGAGAAGAACACTATTTAAGTGTCAAATCCTATAGCCTCATCTTATAAGACCACTTTTGATCTTCTGCATTTAAAATCCATGTTACCTGAATGGTAGCCGTGTTTATCCTATGTCTTGTTCTGGATAATGGGAGCTGCAGTCTACAAGACGTTAAAAATTCAATTTAGAGTCATGTTCAGTAGTGGCCCTACAGTCACTTCAGACAAAAACATTGCAGGACATACCTTTAGCTTTCTTTAGGGGTTCGTATGGGTGTCTCCCTATGGCGCGGCGATGCTTCAGTAACCTGGGGGAGGGCGAGGAGGAAATCAATTCCAGCGGGTTTGTATCCTTTCATACCCCATTCAGTAGGTTAATGTGCCGCCCCTACCTTGTTAGGTGCACTGCGGGCTTCGGGAGCGGCTCACTCCATGACACACAATTTTCACCCGGTTCTTCGATACTGATTGGAAGTACCGCGTAGTCACTCTCATTCAAACCTCCGATCTCCTGCACTGTTAAAAAATGGACCGGTCTGTGTTTTAGTCTCTCAGTACATCAACCCGTTTTCGTATGTTCACTTAGACCCTCCGCCCACTTTGCTCAATGCGGCTCGCTTTCACCAATGTTTCACTGTCGAGGGCGGCGGCCGGGTTGCCTGGATACTAAATGCGGTCACATGACCGTAGGTTTTCTGGGATTTGTAGTTGGGAATACGCGCGTACCTGTCAATTAGCCCACACGTGTAAGGAGCTTTGTTGTTCCGCTAGCTCTCCCCAATTTAACACCCTTCAGTCAAGGGGGACTGGCAAGCCCCCTTGGAGTCCCATACAACCTTTACTCATAGTCTAGACACCTCGGAGAGGGTGTTCAATCCGTTTTGCGCACTATTGAATTTAAGAATCAGGTATGCCTCTTTTCTGAGCAGAGTATCCTCAATGTCAATCAGGCCCTTGTTTCCTGTTGGCACTATTGTACAGAGTACAGTCCACTTGAAATCCATTTCACTATGATCTGAATCAAGAAAGTGTTGGACCATAGGAGCGCTCACCACCTTCTTTTTAATTCGTGACCTGTGTTGGGTGATCCGACTATTGACCTGTTGTGTCGTTTTCCCTATGTATAGTTTTTGGCAGGCGCAAATAATTGCATATACCACATTTCGTGTCTTGCAATTAGAGAACCCATTGTTTTTATATTTAACTCCCCTGTGTTCAAATTCAGACCCTTCGATTGTGGATTCACACGATATGCAATTTCCACATCTGTGGTGCCCTACAATTGGCTTCAGGCCCCATATCGAGATTAGATCACTTTTTGGCTTGGGGGTTAATACATCCGCCCTAATTACATTTTGGCCAATGCTCTTGTTTTTCTTATAGGCGAACAACGGTCGCGGGAAAGGACATTCAAGTTCCTCTAACAAATGCCAATTTGTCAGTACCATTTGCCTTACTCTGTGTGTGTCTGGCCCGAAGGTTGTCACACATACCAGCCTGTCCAGTTCTGGTTTCACTGTTCGCTCAAGTAAGCACTCCCTGGGGGTGTGGTGTGCCCTCTTCTTTGAATTGCTTAGCAATTTTTTGGGGTACCCTCGATTCTTCATCTCTTCGCAAAACCTGGTTGCGTGTTTCTCATATTCTGCCACTTCCAAGCAATTTCTTCGAATCCGAAGTAATTGCGATAGCAGCCGCAGAAAACATTGCCACAGATGACACCAGCAACTAACGCTAATGATATGCAAAGTAGGTGTTCCCGTGCAAATAGCCGCAACAACACCACTTCGCAACATTCTCAACAACCAGCCAGATCTGCGATAAGATCCCAAAACCTGCGATAAGGCGCGTTAGCAGCAGGGATTTAACACCTGCTCTTACCTGGTGTTAAGTCGGACGACAACCTGCACCATAAATGGGAGCCCAGCCGAGAGCCACACCAGAAGAACAACAGATGCCATGGAGCTACTGATCATGCAGCTCGGACACCCAAGAGGGCCACAACACCCACTGCCACCACCCCCAGGACCCCCTCCCGGGGCACTACCCCGGGCACCCCCTTTTCCCCCCAGACAAAGATATCTTACATCAACTTTACGAAATCATGAACAAAACAATTCACCTGACGTCGCCCAATTGCAATAATTAACATTCATGTGTGGTCAGAAAAAGGAAAATCATTCATTCATCTTTGAATTTCCAAACAAATTATTTTATTCAAATTAAACTCCAAACAACTATTTGAAAGAATCATGGCGGGTCTTCTCTGGACAATCTGTAAGTCACAGCCTGCAAGACAAAATTCAAGATAAAAAGGTGTGTCATGTGTTCATCAAAGGACAGAGAGCGAGAGAAAGAGAGAGCGCAAGAAAGGGAGAAAGGGAGAGAGAAAGAGAGAGAGAGGGAGAGGGAGAGAAAGAGAGAGAGAGAGACAGTTAAAGGAATAGAGGGAGAGAGAGTGCTGACACTGCAGACCCAGGCCTCACTGCTCACCTGCTGCCACCGGGTGTTTCGAACCACGTGCCGGTATACACTGCAGTCCCCCTGGTCCCTTATCTGAAACAGCGTCCAGATTTATGAATGCCAGAGTTTATATAATTGCACACAGCATCATCGCTTGCCCGCCACTGCACACACAGGCTGCTGCACTCCAGCCCCTCCTGCCGCCCAGCAGTGATTGCCTGCCCCTGCGCACCCAGGCCTCACTGCTCACCTTCCACCACTGGCGTGTCTCCAAGAGGGCCCACCACGTGCAGGTGCAAGCTCCAAGCCCGGGCCAGCGACCTTGACAGCCTCCACATCATGCAGCTCTTCACCGCGGGCCACAAGGTCACACAAGTGATTCTGGATCTTGATTTCGCAATGGCAGAAATCATATCAGTGCACACGGCATCATTGCAGGCTGCACACCCGCCTAGCTCTTTACTAACTCTGGGAAACGCGAGGCAACACCACATGGCGGTAGGCTCACGCTGCCCACTGGTTCAGGCCTACACCGCGGTACAGCAGGGCTCACACAATTCCTTACCAGTCCAGACAGCCAGAACTGCTCATCATCGCAAGCTTCATACTCGCTCAGCACTTAAGGTGCCCCTATCTCAGTGCACCGAAAGTCACCGTCCCGTGGTGGTAGGCCCGTGCCAGCTGCTGTGTATCTGGTGCCACCAAATCTGTTCAACGCAAGTCATGGACCCTTTATGATTGAGTCTCGTGATATGCCACGTGGACGCAGCCATGTCACTTGCAGTGGTGAAGAACTGGGACACGTAGCGTATTAGACCCCCCCTTTATACGTAAGCTGAGTGGGCTGGGTCGGCGAACGCCAGGCCAGCGTTGGGGTGTGAATAATTATCTCTGGGCTCTGGGCGTGGTTCATTTCTGGGCTGGACAGGAAACCAACTGATGCGGGTGTCTCTGTTGCAGTGTTGGCGCCACACGGCCCTCAATAGACTATGTTGCATGCACCCGGAGGGCGGCCGCGCAGAGATACACCATAGCAGATGATGAAGACTACCACACTACGCACAGCGCTAATTAAAGACCAACGTATGACCATCCCACACACAAGTCCTTGCTCGAGGTACTCTTGCATGGAATGCCCTTTACATGTACATACACGCCAACCCATATGTACAAACGCTGCACACACATACTGCTCATTGCTCCGAGCTGTGGCCTATCATCCACATAACTGCCGCAGGTCGGAAGAGTGCCGGTTCTACGAGAACCACCAACGCAATGGCAGAACAATCCGGGCACATGCACAACGCCTGTCACGTGGAACTGTACTGCGACCGGATGTTGCATGTTAGTGTCTGATGCATTGGTCAGCATGTTGTGGCCCTTGTCTTGCCCGTACTAACACTTACATGCTAATTAAGGCTACGCTACTTCACTAGTGTTCAACTGTGATGAGTGTTGATTAGAATGATAAATCGTGTGCCTCAATGAGCATTGTCCATACACAGTGAGGGACTGACTGACGCATTTCACTTAGGGGTGATGAGGAAATATAAATTTTTTGGTCATGTTGTGTTCCCTAGCGCGTACCCCACCGACTCCATGTACCAGCTTAAAGTGCATGTAACTTCCCTCCTGTGCCAGTTATGAAGACGCAAATACATTTGCGTCCAACGTTAACTTGTCCTCTTTCAGACCCACCCTGAATGGGTTAAATAGTCCGTTCCTAAGTATGCTATGCCAACGTCTTTTTGTAGTGTACTTTACATGTTTTTCCTGCTCTGGCAAAGTAGGCCCTGAATTTCTGCCATCGAGCCTCTTTTCTGGCCTCTGACTATGACAGCCTCAGCCCAGGCTGCATCTGTACCCGTGAACTCTGACTTACTTCCAGCGCGGCCCCTCGCGCTCAGCTCAGCCTGCTTTCTGCCAAGACTGACTATAACCTTCAAGTTATCTGTTCCGCTCTCCGAAAATGCATTCCTGCCTACCAGCTTCAGTAAACATCCTCCCCAGCTGTAGAGCCAAAAGGGCCGACCTGTCTCAGTGCAAGTAATTCATAGCTTCTGTTACCATGCTTCCATGGAAGGCCCCGTGCCCCCACGCTTCTCATGCAGACACTTAGGCGCTTATACACGCATCCACAGTTAGCATAGAATAGCTTCTGCCCTAGAGACCTTTCCGCCCAGATAATATGGTTCCTAAACATCAGATATCAGATATGATAGAAGTACAAGTTGATCTGACATGCCAGACTTCTGTCTCTTTCCGTCAGTGTAAATGTCAAGTCCCCTGCACCCCGTCAATCACACGTCATGCAGCTGCGCGCGCATCCAAGCTTCCGATTTCTGCTGACATTGCCACATTTCTGCTTAGTGCCACCCCCTCGCGTCACCTATCAGTGACGTTTTCTAGCACACACCTCCAGTTCACGCCTCTTGATTACGTACTAGTACCAAGTGTATACTGTTATCTTGTCTTCTCTCAACTGTTACGCCTCCTGCACTATTACTTATGATGTGAATTAAGTATATAAGCTATGTATTGTTAATAAACTGTAGCGCGCTCATCTATCCCTTCTGACACCCCTGTGGTGTTCAGAATCCGATATCTTGGTCTTGACCATTCCTTTATGAGGAATAAAACCCTTAGAAACTCTAACACCACGGACTCTGTCTTTTTTCTTTCCGATCTGAGTTATTATTGATTAAGTACTTACCTGCATAGAAATTAAGAGAGTAAATTAATTATTTACGTCATTTTGGCGCCCGAACAGGGACCCCTCCCCCACCTCACGCGCCGGTTGGCGCATTGCAAGCTCTGTCCCCTGCCATCAGTTAGACGGAACCTACGCGTACTGGCAGGATTTCCTGCATCTCCCTCTGACCCACGGAGGTGACGAAGACTGCGATCAGTGCCCAGACGAGGCGGTGAGGAGTGCGGAGGATCCCGACCAGAGCCTAGCCGAAAGAAGCAAGGTCCGAGGTGTCAAGAGGCCCACCAGGTTTCCGAAGTTTTCCGAAGTTTTCCGAAGTATCGAGTCGAGTCCAGTCGAGTTTTCCGAGGCCTTCTGTTTCCGTGCTTCCCGGTGAGTACCATTGCTGGGACGTATCTAGACGGGTTTGGGTACACAAGTCCGGTCTGCACTGTTTTTAGGCAGTGTATCTGTACTGTTTAGCAGTATATCTAGTATTCTGAATTTCTGCACTGTTACACCAGTGTATCTGTACTGTTGAGCAGTACATCCAGTATAGGGGGTAGTCATCTATGTCTCAAATGTCTTTTCATGTGATTAATGTCGTGGTATGAATGTGACCGTTTAATGTGCATTTTTGTGTTTCTTGTATCAACTAGCTGTAACCAGTATTAAGTAGTAAGGATCGAGTATTCAGTAATAAGTAAACAAGATGCCGTTTTTCAACAAGTTAAAACAGATAGGAACTAGGAAAGGGATACTGGAGGAAGAAATTCCTATTCCCCCTAGGGACACTCCAGGTAACTTTATGTATCATAAACATGGTATAGATGCCATACTGTATCTAGACTTATGGGCCGATTACACCAAGCACCTAGACGAAAGACACAGGTGGCCTGTTACCGGAACATGGGATGCCGAGTGCATCATGAAGGTAGAAGAAGCATTATGGAAAAAGAAAGCTAGACAATCACAGAAAGACGCCATAGAATTTTGGCGTAAGGAATCACATAAGCGTGCTGAGAAAGCACTCCGTAGAGAAGACAGACTTAAAGAATCAGAAAAGGTCCAAGAAAATGAGTTAGTTACTGAAGGGATCCGAGTAAAAACAGAACAAATAGACCGTGCCCGAAACAATCTTGTAAATGGTATGTATCTTGCGGCCGAGGGTACACCTGAGGCCCTATCAGAAATACCGAAAAACTTACCGCCACCATTAGTTCCAACTAAAGTAATGCATAAGACTACTAAAGACATATTCCTAAATTCTTATCTAGAGGATGTAGCACCAGCTTACACCAATCTGCCTGTTCGTGCCTTGCCTAATGACAGGGACGGGGGTGGCACCCCGCCCCCGGATCATGTCCCGCCAGTACCGCGACAGACCTCCCCCGCTCCGCCAGCTCCGCCACTTCCCATACCGAAAACTGACCTACCGAAACCACATCTACCCGATCCTACCAAACGACAAATTCAAGTTCAGGTACAGACTCCACAGGGAGATAATGCCCAAGCATCCGCTTCAGGAGGTGCGACCGCGGGTCTACGGACCCCGCCATTAACACACAGATTCAATCTCAGGGATATGCAGAGTCCTCTCACGTTCAGGTCACCCCGACTTGACGCATTTAAAGAAAACCTTTCCGTTTGCAGATATGATCCAGTACCCGGTAAAAACGATCTAATGATATTGGCATCACTACGGTTGAGATCTGCTGCTGATATCTTGCTATGCTATGTAGGAATGAAGGACCGTCTAGATAGAATATATGAGTTTGTTCAGACAGGGAAAGACCCTGACAGTATCAAGGATGCCATGGAGAAACAGAAAGTTGACATTCAAGCACAAATACTACGATTTTTTATAAATTGCCTAATAAGAGAACGAGACAGGCCTGGAACAGATCAAAGTGAATTAGATGCACTAAACAAGTGGGGTCAAAATATTGCTGAAGGAAAACATGACAAGGGGGCTTGCATAGCCAGTATGTACAAGAAAATTAGAAAAGCAGTGATAACAGCACACCAGAAAGAAAAAGCTTCCTCAGAGGAGGAAGAAGAACCTGAAGAACAAGAAAGGACTCCAGATACTATAGCGTATGTAGGTAAGGGAACTTACCTTAGGAAAGGCATCCGTCCAGAAAGCAAGAGAGTTTTTCTCTCTGCTTTAACAAACCCGAATTCTTCTGAACACCTGTTCCAGGAGACTGATAAAAGACTACGAGAAAGAATGGGGTACCATGTACTCAATTCAATGGATGAACAAGAACTAGCCCGGTCAGCCATATTATGGGCCGAGAATCCAGACATATATAATGATGATACGTTAGCGCAGACATTTCTGAACCTTTCCCCAGACGAACAGAAATTAGCAGGTGTATACATGATTCAGCACCTCCTCACGAAATACAGAAATAAACATTCCGATCCAGGTCCCTTACACGAAACATTAGAAGCACTACTCATGGATAGATGGAGAGGTTTCAGTACCAAGTTAATACAAATAATTCTAGAACAACGACAGAAATATAACACCTTCATAAGTTCTGAATATGTTCCGGCCCCGCCTCCAGAAAGGAAAATGTACCACATGCAATGCCTGAGTGGCATTGAAAGTCAGAACCCCTTACGAGAAGTGCACCCAGTTATGGGTGAGGACCATGCCTTGAAACGTGTATATGTGCACACGCCACTGACTAAGTTAGAACTGTTAGAAATGAAGAAACTAGTTCCGTGTCATGATAAAGACCCTGCAGGTTTTCACAGAGAGCTTAAAGACATGTTGTTAATGGGGGATTACACGTATGACGATATTATGAAAATGTTAAAGGTACTGTTGCCCACGGGCATTTACGAGAAATTAAAGGAAAAAGAATGGGAGGTGGGGGACACAAAGATTGCATGGGCAGAAATAGAAGACGAAGAAAGCAAACGGGTCCCAGGGGTAGGCCTTGGGGACAAGACTAAAGCATTACCCGGATTAATAGTACAGGTCCTGCCAAGATTATTGACAACTAGAAAGGAAGATTGGGACGCAATCTCGTCCTGTAAACAGAAACATGATGAAGATACTAGCGACTTCTATTCAAGATTCGAGAAATGTTTCATTATAAATAGTGGCCTACAACCAAGTAGCGAATCATATCCACACCTTTTTGTATCAAAACTAGTCGAGAACTCCCTACCATTAGTTAAAAACAGAGTGTACAAGGTTGAAAGTACTTGGCAGGCAAATACGCCATCCCAGATGTTACAAATGTTACAATACCATCAGAACAGAATTAGAGAAGAGCAAGATCAGGAACAGAAACGTATGAAAGACACCAAGATGAAAATGTTAGTAGCTCAGACGGTTCCAGCCGAAGGTCAGAGAAAAGGTGGGACCCAGACAAGTCACACTACAGTTTCTGTTAAAGGGACATGTAATTACTGTAAACAGCCAGGTCACTACGTACATGAATGCCCAGTCCTGAAACATAACATAGCGACAGGTAAAACTAAAGAAAGACCGCATCCACCTAGACAAGACCAGGTCCAGCAACAGACCTCACAAAATGTACAGCCAATGCAGAATACACAGCCTATGCATGCTTCATCTCATACAGCACAGACAGTAGCAGGACCACAGCCCATTGCCGCGACTCAGCAAGTTTCGCAACAGATGTACCAGTATGCCCAATCTGCATATCCAGATTACCCCCGATATACATGAAACAGCCTAGAGAGGGAAGGTGGTTTGCCTCTTATTGAAATTCCTGTAGATCAAGAAGGTCCTTATGTACATAGTCACGTATTGGGAAAAGACAGAAAGTTTTTAATTGACACAGGGGCAAGCCGCACCACTATCAGTCATAATGAAGTCCTAGGGGCACCCCTCTCAGGCTCACAGAACGTTTCCCTTGGTTTTTCAGGACAGCCTATTGTAAATGAAGTATCGGAACCAGTGCCCTTGGCTGTGGGTCCATTATCACGAGTTACAGATTTATTACTTACGAACTCATGCCCAGAAAATCTGTTAGGAATTAAAACTCTGAAGGCTCTAGGAGCTATAATATGCTGTTCCCCGGAGGGAGTTAGACTCTTTCTACGGGATTTCAAGGGTCATTATGTTTTGCGAGAATTTGATGTCAGATTGAAAAATGTACCAGATCACCTATGGGCAAAGGGCCCAGCTGACGTAGGTTGTATGCATATCACTCCATACCGTGTTACACTCAAGACAGGAGTTGTTCTACCCCGAATCAGACAATACAAGTTACCACCCGATGCTGTAGTGGCTTTACTGAAAATCATTGAAGAGCTTATTGCCCAGGGAGTGGTCGTAGAGACCGACTCCAATATCTGTAATTCACCCATCATTCCAATTCTTAAACGTACTGACCCCAATGCACCGCCAGTATATCGGCTGGTGATTGATCTTCGAGAACTGAATAAATGCATTGTACCACAGTACCCTGTGGTCCCCGATATCTCTTCCCTATTGACTGCTATTGATTCGGAAGCAACGTTCTTTACTGTAATTGATCTCAAGAACGCCTTCTTTAGTGTACCGATTGATCCAGAGAGCCAATATCTCTTCGGATTCAGTTTAAATGGACGAAGTTTCAAATTTTCCCGCGCACCTCAAGGATTCACAGAAAGCCCCAGCATCTATAGTCAAGCACTGAAAAGACAATTAGATTGTATTCAAATGCCAGTTAACACCGCTTTACTGCAATACGTCGATGATCTACTGATCACCGCACGAAGTGAGCCCGAATGTGAACAAGCATCACTGACAGTTTTACATTTTCTGGCAGACAAGGGACACAAGGTGTCTCCTTCGAAGCTACAATTCTGTGTTCAGCAAGTTGTGTACTTGGGTCACTTGCTGTCCAAAGTGGGGAGACAGCTCACTCCCGATCGCATTCAGTTAATTGTAAACATGCCACGACCCGAG
This sequence comes from Lissotriton vulgaris, assembly GCF_964263255.1. Classification (NCBI taxonomy): domain Eukaryota; kingdom Metazoa; phylum Chordata; class Amphibia; order Caudata; family Salamandridae; genus Lissotriton; species Lissotriton vulgaris. Next base: position 269,151,700 of record NC_141685.1, read on the forward strand.
ACACAAAAGGAAGTGCGGGCCTTCATAGGCCTCACCTCGTACTGCAGACAATGGATTCCTCAATATGCATTTCTAGCTAAACCACTCATCCAGTTAACGACGCAGGAGGCAGCAACTTCGACTGTCCTCCCTTGGACTCAGGAACATACACAAGCCTTTGAGGAATTAAAGAAAGCATTATGCCAAGCACCAGTTTTAGCGACACCATGTTACAGCAAACCGTTTACTCTTTTTGTTACAGAACGTGATGGTACAGCATTGTCTGTCCTCACTCAAGATCAAGCAGGTTCACATAAGCCTTGCGCTTATTTTTCAAGTACATTGGATTCAGTAGCCCAGGCACTCCCTGCGTGCTTAAAGTCAGTAGCAGCAACAGCGCTAGCAATCAGACAGAGCGATTCAATTGTTTTAGGCCATCAGTTAACAGTACAAGTTCCACATTCTGTAGAGGTTCTTTTAAACAGAACCCAGACTCAGCACTTGACTATAGCACGACTGACAGGTTACGAATTGACACTATTCCAGCCACACATAGAAATCAGACGCTGCAGCATCCTGAACCCAGCAACACTGTTACCTACCATTATGACAGATCCAGCTCCGCATGATTGCATAGAGATCATTAATGCAGTAACAAAGCCCCGACGAGACTTAACAGATGTTCCATTGACAAATCCAGACCTGACACTTTATGTGGATGGTTCATGTATGAGAACAAGTACAGGAGAGTTAGTGGCCGCGTATGCAGTGACCACTGAAACTGAAGTTAAAGAAACATATCGTATTGATACACTGTCTGCTCAAGCGGCAGAGCTCATCGCTCTGACCCGAGCCTGTATACTAGCCAAGAACAGAAATGTCAACATATACACTGATTCCCGTTATGCGTTCGGAGTTGTACACGACTTCGGCATGTTATGGCAAGAACGAGGTTTTCTGACCTCTCATGGTGCCAAGATTCAACATGGTCCCCTCATTCAAGCACTGTTAGAAGCAATACATCTGCCTTCAGGCATATCCGTCATGAAGTGTAAAGCACATACTAAAGTCACAGATTCTGTTTCCCAGGGTAACGACCTGGCAGACCAGACAGCAAAACGTACAGCACTGACTCACACTCAGACAACTGACATGACAAAGACAACCGGACTGACACATTGTATGACAGTCAGGGATCCCGCACTAGATGTTATTGACATTCAGACACACGCTACTCCGGAAGAAATAAAGAAATGGATTGAACTAGGAGGGATCCAGACAGATCAAGGTTGGATGACAAAGGGAAGATCTACATGGTTTCTCCCTGACTCTATGGTCCAAGTCATGATAAATACAGCACATAGCCCAGCACATCTAGGAGAGAAAGCGATGTTAGACAGTTTACAAAATCTTTGGAATAATAAACACTTACGAGCAGCAGCGAAACAGAAAGTGCGTACTTGCATGATCTGTTGTCAGTTCAATCCAGGTAAAAGCGTCCCTGTAGAGCAAGGTGGATTTCATCCTCCCGATCACCCTTTTGAAGTCCTCCAGATGGATTATATCCAGATGGACCGTTGTCGAGGATTTAAATATGTTCTCGTAGTCGTCTGTGCTCTGTCCCGCTGGACCGAAGCATACCCAGTCCCAGATTACACTGCTCCGACCACTGCCAAGCAGCTGGTTCGTGAATTCTTCCCACGATACGGCTTGCCTCGTGTCGTGTACTCAGATAACGGTCAGCCATTCTCATCTGCATTAATGAAAGAAGTTTCTTTATTACTGGGATACCAGTGGAAATTCCATTGTGTCCGACATCCTGAAGCCGCAGGCCTTGTAGAGAGGCATAACCAGACACTGAAGATCCGCCTTGCCAAAATATGTCAGGAGAAGGGGGTCGACTGGATAGTCGCCCTGCCAGTGGCACTATTCTACATGAGAATGGTTGCCCATTCGAGATCAGGGCTATCCCCGTACGAGGTGGTCTTTGGCAGACCACCGAATATGTGGGGGACGCCCATTCCGAAAAAGATTACTGATGTTGATTGTAATATGTTGACAGATTACCTTGCCTCCTTGATGTCTGCACTCCAATCATGTCGTTCACAGGTTGCCGCAGCCTTCCCTGACAACACTGATGTAAAGCCGCATGACGTCCGTCCTGGGGACCTCGTCCTAGTGCGCAATTTTGATAGGAAGAGTCCGTTGGAGCCCCGCTGGAAGTCCCCGAAGACCGTCCTTCTCACCACGAGGACCGCCGTGAAGATCGAAGGGAGAAAGGGGTGGGTTCACACGAGTCATGTGAAAAAATTTTCTGGACTGAAACCTGATCGAGACTCGTCCACCCCCACCAAAGACTGTGTTGAGCCAAAAGACTTTACAGAATCTGAACGAGAAAAGACTCCCCAAGAAGATTATCGCATGAAACTCCGATCTAGCAAGTCAGACAGTTTAATTGTTTAAGTCCTCCCCTAGGTGAATCGGTTAAATAGTTTCTGACATGTATCCCCTAGATCGAGATAGAGAGAGAGAGAGGCGAATTAAGAAACATGTATACTGTAAATCACTTCGTAGTCACTGTATAGTGACACTGTTAATCATGTTTATTCTGAGTATTTTAATTATTGTTGCGAGCATCCTTTTACCTATCTACTACCCTATTTTCAAGCGTGAACAATCTGCCTACAATGTCTCTGCTGAACACACTTTTAGCAAGTTACCTCCACATGAACTCTCCTACAGACTTGCGCTGCGCAACAACACATTCATTAGTATGCTACACCATTCTCATCAGACTAACAATGCTACAGACTGCTGGATATGTGGCCGACTCCCTCCCTTCCAGAATTACAAGGGAGCTCTGCCCCTCTTTCCGTACCCGTTCACTCACAATGGCTCCTGCGGTGCATGGTTCAAAATAATTAATTCTTTAGATCCTGATATTGCTGTTTTCGACGGGGGCTGGGTTTGGGGAAACCTGAACTTAGTCCTGCTCGACGTCTGTTACCCTGATAAGAAGGGACTCCCCACTAGAATAGGAACTGATCTAGAAAATGAAGTGTATGGACTAGGTAACTATACAATTAGCCTCATGATTCTTACTGTTGAATCGGAAGACGCACCTGTTATACCCACTATGTCAGTATTGCCAGTTACTGGTGAATTATGTATCAGGAAGAAAGGTTCAGTACACTTAGGTCATAGTAAATGTACTACTGTGGTCGAATTCAGCGATCATGGAAAATCATCCTTTAAAGCTATTAGTCATTCTTACTTTGTTTGTGGTCATACCGCATACATACGTCTACCTCCAGATTGGGATGGTACCTGTTACATTGCATTCCTTCTGCCACCTGTTTTCCTAGCTCCCCCTGATTACCATAGAAATACTAATCTAGTAAAGAATAGACCCAGAAGAGATATCCCACTTTTCGACTACACAGAAACGGCATGGGAACAGTACACCGATTTTAATAAAGGATTCTTTTTCTTTTTAGGACCTGTTCAGAATAGTAAATTAATACGTAGATTAACTAGAACGCTTGAAGCAGTAGTGAATGAAACTGCCTCCGCCTTAGGTAACTTAACAGAAGAGCAGTCCGCCATGCGGGTTGTTGTCCTTCAGAATCGTCTTGTTATTGACGTCATCTTGGCAGATAGAGGCGGAGCCTGTAAGGTCATCGGGTCAAGTTGCTGTGTTTTCATACCACAAAACGCACCATCTGTATATCAAGCTATTACACGTCTCCATAAAATTACAAATCAGATACATCAGAATCCAGGCACCTGGACTTGGTCCGGTTGGTTCTGGACAACGTTAACTGCTTGGGGATGGAAGATCCTATCCTTCCTAGGCATTGGCCTAGTCCTAGTATTCAGTTGCTGCCTGTGCCTGCAGTGTGGGCCAGCGATTTGTGGACTATGTGCCACTTCTTGTATTGAACATTCCAGTTTTCTCTCAAAACGTAAACGAAAGAAAGAAGAACAAATGATGTTACAAGAACAAACTGATCGATTTATGAGGATCGATATATCATGAAGGGTCCGTAGGGAACAAGGAGGGAATGAGGAAATATAAATTTTTTGGTCATGTTGTGTTCCCTAGCGCGTACCCCACCGACTCCATGTACCAGCTTAAAGTGCATGTAACTTCCCTCCTGTGCCAGTTATGAAGACGCAAATACATTTGCGTCCAACGTTAACTTGTCCTCTTTCAGACCCACCCTGAATGGGTTAAATAGTCCGTTCCTAAGTATGCTATGCCAACGTCTTTTTGTAGTGTACTTTACATGTTTTTCCTGCTCTGGCAAAGTAGGCCCTGAATTTCTGCCATCGAGCCTCTTTTCTGGCCTCTGACTATGACAGCCTCAGCCCAGGCTGCATCTGTACCCGTGAACTCTGACTTACTTCCAGCGCGGCCCCTCGCGCTCAGCTCAGCCTGCTTTCTGCCAAGACTGACTATAACCTTCAAGTTATCTGTTCCGCTCTCCGAAAATGCATTCCTGCCTACCAGCTTCAGTAAACATCCTCCCCAGCTGTAGAGCCAAAAGGGCCGACCTGTCTCAGTGCAAGTAATTCATAGCTTCTGTTACCATGCTTCCATGGAAGGCCCCGTGCCCCCACGCTTCTCATGCAGACACTTAGGCGCTTATACACGCATCCACAGTTAGCATAGAATAGCTTCTGCCCTAGAGACCTTTCCGCCCAGATAATATGGTTCCTAAACATCAGATATCAGATATGATAGAAGTGTCTCTTTCCGTCAGTGTAAATGTCAAGTCCCCTGCACCCCGTCAATCACACGTCATGCAGCTGCGCGCGCATCCAAGCTTCCGATTTCTGCTGACATTGCCACATTTCTGCTTAGTGCCACCCCCTCGCGTCACCTATCAGTGACGTTTTCTAGCACACACCTCCAGTTCACGCCTCTTGATTACGTACTAGTACCACGTGTATACTGTTATCTTGTCTTCTCTCAACTGTTACGCCTCCTGCACTATTACTTATGATGTGAATTAAGTATATAAGCTATGTATTGTTAATAAACTGTAGCGCGCTCATCTATCCCTTCTGACACCCCTGTGGTGTTCAGAATCCGATATCTTGGTCTTGACCATTCCTTTATGAGGAATAAAACCCTTAGAAACTCTAACACCACGGACTCTGTCTTTTTTCTTTCCGATCTGAGTTATTATTGATTAAGTACTTACCTGCATAGAAATTAAGAGAGTAAATTAATTATTTACGTCAGTGAGTCCCTATTGCGAGCTCCACCTCTGTGAGGCAGACATTGTGGTTGGGATAGTTGCTGATAGACCTGTGCTCTTAAATGTCTTCAGCAATGTGAGTATGGTGTCCAACTTCTTGCCATGTGGATCAGTGTGAACCATCACTACAGACTGTGTCCACCCGGTTGAGTGTGAGTAGGTATGCGAAGAGATGTTCTGTTGTCAAATGTGATGGGGGACACTACTTTAAGCCTACCAACGACTTTGACATTTCATACACAGCCCTATTTCTAACATTGCGTGGGGCAAAGTTGTGAAATTGCGCGATTGTAGTTTCAGAGCAATGAGACCACAGCTAGTGAACACATTCCCAGTCATCTCACTGCCTATGCGTATGACAGTCACACATGCACTTTGCTTTCATTTCCCAGGGTGAACCTTTTTGTGTAATCAAAGTCTTTACATTCATCCATCCTGGATCAATTATGGACATGACACATAAGTGTGAACACAATTAATAAAACAAAAACCTCACATACCCTTGGTAAAACATCAAGTGACACTATCATTACATGCTGTTTCAAAAACCTTTATCAAATAGATAAAGGCATATATACAGTGTTACAGTCAAAAAACATGTTGTCACATTAATAGAGCCAAAATTACATATACAGAGTTGTATGGCGAAGAACTACAATATGTACATCAAGAGGTCAAGTGGCAGAAAAAAGGCAGTTTGTGTCCCAAGCGTGGCATGGCCCACCCTTAAAGGTGAATAAAGATGTAATTTATAACCTATATAAATGCCAATCCTCATAGCCTGGTGGCAAGGCAAACAAAAACAGAAGTTGTCAACAATACACTATATATATGTCTTAAGTGACCCAACCTTTCCAGTTTTTAATTTTCCACAAAGTGTTGGCTTCCTCAAGTCCCAAGGTGGCACGATCTATATGAGCATAAGTCATGATTTTACCAAGGAAAAGGTTTCTGCATGCATTAGCATCCATGTCCTTATGTAGAACAAGAAGCAGATTCTGTGTGTCCCACAATGCCTCCTTAGCACAGTTCAACAGTCTCCACGCAGTGGGGCGACGTTGTGCAGAAATGTCCTGTCCAAAACAGAAGGGCATGGAAAGACAAGGTAGAAATTCCTGCAATGTTCAAAAGAAAGGGCTGTAGTAAAGTCCAGAAGGTCTTGGCATGAAGGCAACCCCATAGCAAATGGAAACCAGTTTCTTCATTTCCGCATCTCGTGCATGGACAACATGCTGTGGGGGCCAAACCCGCTGATGCAGGAAAAATTTCACAGGAAGGCATCCATGCGCAGCCATCCAAGCCAAGTCCCTTTGACTGTGCGTAATGTCTCTGTGGCCCAACATCTTCCATACTCGGAACAACTGTGGCTCTGACAGGATGCCCAGCAGGATCAGCTGCTCTTGTTTCCGGAGCTCATTTTTCAGTAAGGTAGGGTGAATACATACATCTCTATCATAAGTTTCAATGTCCAAAGTCTGTAAAAAGGAGTAAAGCCCCTTATGGTATGGCGGCACCTCTTGGGCCTAAGGAGAAAGGTTAGAATGGGTATAGAGTCCAAAACGTCGTAGCATTGCCCCCACAAAATATTGTGTAAACAAGGCAGGTACTGAAATCATAACTTCATCTGTATGTGATACAACATAGCTTAACACTTTAGACAACAAAAAAGTCTTAAGGCCTGGCAAACGTTTTCCTCCATTTTTCCAAGTTCTACATACTTTGTCCCTACTGAGCTTTTCCATTCGAGAATTCCACAAGAAAGTAAAAATAATTTTCCGAATTTTCTGCAAGGTGCGGTGCTGAGGAGGAAACACCATAGCAAGGTATAGCAATAAGGGGAACAATCAGATGTATTTAGCATAAGTTCTAGGTAGAAATGCCCTTCCCGCGAGCTAGCTGGAGACCTATTCAACAAATCCAGAAAGGCCTTTATGTTGGGGAGTTCCAACCTCTTCTGAATTTAGCTGCAGCGCCTGAATATTCAGCCTAGGTTTCTTACTCTGCTAAACAGACTGCTAATTTCCGAATTCACAGCTTTGAAAAATGACTCAGGAACTTTTATCATAATATTTTTGAACAGAGGAACATGGCTGTTGTAAGCTAAATGGTCGTGGCTGAAGTCTCCTCGGGCGTGAGTCTAAGTCTCTCTAATGAGGTCTCCATAACGATTTTTCAAGTAACTTCTCTCTACCCCCCACCCCGTATTCCTTGGGACCTATGATTTTACCCTTTTTTTAATGATTTCTCTCTTTTTGTCACAGCGTGGCGAATGTCACCAGCGCTCTGTGTGGTGTGTTGAGGGGCAAGGACAACCTAGGCCTCGGAGTGGGGCCTAACTAACACTCTGCGAATAAGACACACACAGAGATTAGCTGCAGCGTAAGGGCCAAAAACCACGTGCGGTCTTGCGCCCGTTTATTTATACCCAAGGGCTACCCCGCCCCCGGGCTGCAGGCGTGCGTGCGTGCGTGAATGGACGGGCCGTGTGGCTCCGCCAGTACATCCCTCCAAACCCACAGATGGTTAGTCCAGCCTTATTTAGAGTTCTTTGTGGTGCGCATCCTCCAGGCGTAGTCCCGAAGCCGCTGGCTGGGAGTTGGGTTTGGTCTCAGGATGTACCTCTGGCTTCGCGGTACCTCAGCCCCTGGTTCCTCTGGTGATCCTGTTGCTGCCCTGTCAGGGCCTGGTGGTGGGACATTAGACCCGGGGTTCCCTCGGATTGGTGAGGGCTCTCTGGCTCGATGGTCCGGTGCCATCTTTGAGGCAGCTGGCAGGTCCTCGTCGATTTCCATGTCATCAGCCACCTGTTCTTGGGTTGTTTCTCTCATGAACACTCGCTTGAACCAGGACACATTTCTTGTCACTATTCTTGTGCCTCTGGATGCGGTCACCATTGTGCCATGGATGCTTACAATTTCCCATATTTCCGGTTCAAACGTGGTTTGGTACTTCCATTGATGATGACGGGTCTTGAGGACCACCCGGTCCCCTACTGCTAGTGGCCTGACTCCGGCTTTCCTCGCTCGGCTTGCCCTCTAATTTGTTTTTTGTCTCCGGTCTTGGGTTGCTTCATGGTCTAGCGCTGGGGCCTACCATGCTGGACCCACTGGCACACAGTCTCGTGGAGGTCTCTTGAACATGACGTGTGCCGGGGCGCACTTGGTGGTACAGTGCGGCGTTTGTCTGTAGGCACTTAAGAACTGAGACAGACATTCTTCAGCTGATTCCCCCTTCTCCACGCCGATTCTTAGTGCCCGGTTCATTGTCCTCATAAACCGCTCCACCTCTCCATTGGCCTGAGGCCATTGCGGCGTGATCTTCCGGTGTCGTATGCCTCGCCTGGTTAGGTATGTCTGGAACTCTGTGCCTTGAAACAGTGGTCCGTTGTCCGACCGTACTTCATCGGGGAAAATAGCATGGCAAATGCCCGATCCAGAGCTGGCTTGACGTGACTAAACGCGGTTGTTGGAATTACCGCTACTACTGGGAATCGTGAGCACGAGTCAATCAGTACCATGGCTTGTCGACCATCCGGGAATGACCCAAAGTCAATACTAATCTTGGACCTAGGCGTGTCGCACAGCTCTTCCGTGATAACAGGATGTGGGACAGGCTCCTGACTTGTTATAGTGCATGAATGGCAATTGCGGATCTCTTCCACTGCGCCGTCCATGCCGGGGAACCACACTCTGCCCCTTAGTCGCGCCTTTGTCTTTGCAAGGCCCTGGTGCCCTTGATGGGCAAGGCGCACTACCTCCTTCTGCAGGCTCGAGGGAATGACTATGGTGGCTCCTCGCAATACCACTCCATGAAGTCCTGTGCTCAACTCATTCTGTGCGCGCCACATTTGTTGGCGAAAAGTCTGTTCCTCGACCGTGAGGGCACTCGCCCCGTGTAAGAAGTGTTTCCAACTTCGGTCCTCCAGGGTGCGCTTCACCCTCCTCAGGAATTCATCCTGGTCAGTGGCCGCCCCAATTTCTTCCAACGTGAGGGCTTTGGGACATGCTTCCTGTGACAGGACCCTCACGAATTCCTCCACCTCTTCAAGTTCTTCGTGCACTTGTGTAACGGAGTCGTGGCGCGGGTGGCGCGAGAGGAAGTCCGTGGGGTTGTCCGCCCCGGGCCGAAAAATGACCTCGAACCTGTACGTTTGAAGCTGGACGGCCCACCGTTCAATCCTGGGCGGCGCAAGCCTGGCCGACCCTGCAAATAGCGGGACTAACGGTTTGTGGTCAGTTACAACCGTGAACTCATGCCCGAACAGGTACAGATGAAAGTACTGGCACGCCCACTTAATAGCGAGCGCCTCCCGTTCAATCTGTGCGTACCGCATCTCTGTGGCCGTCAATGCCCGGCTCGCGTAAGCCGTGGGCACCCACGTGTGATCCTCCGCCTTCTGTAACAAAACAGCTCCCAGCCCCACCGGACTGGCGTCCACGACAACCTCGTTTGGCGATGTGGCCTGAAGTACGCCATGACTTTGTCATCAATCAGGGCCTCCTTCACCGCTCGAAATGCATCGTCCTCATTCACGGACCATGTCCACGGTTGCCCTGCCTTGGTGAGCACCCGCAGCGGCTCCGACAGGGATGCCAAGTTGGGAATGAACCGGCCACAGTAAGTGGCCATCCCTAGGAAGCTGCGGACCTCCGTTGCGGACATCGGCTTGGGCGCCGACCGGATGGCTTCTGCTTTCTTGGGGTCCACTCTGAGCCCATCCAGAGAGAAGATGTATCCAAAGAATTTGACCGATTCATTGTAGAATTAACACTTTTCCCTGTGTAGCGTTAGCCAGTGGTCCGCCAGACGTTGGAGCGCGGCCCTCAGGTGCCCATGGTGCTCTTCTAAAGTCTTGGAGAAGACCAGATATCATCACTGAGATTGATGACTCCAGGTAGTCCGGATAGTGTCTCCCTGATTGCATTTTGGAAGACTTCGGTGGCCGAAGACACCCCAAAGCTCAGACGCTTGAACCTGCGGAGACCGACATGGGTCGAGAAAGTCGTGATATTGCGACTGTCCGGATGGAGCTCCAGCTGGTGGTAACCTGCGTTTTAATCCAACTTGGAAAACCATTTGGCGCCATTTAAATCAGCTACTATGTCGTCCATAGTTGGTGTAAAATGGCGTTCCCTTTTAATAGCCTTATTTGGGAGACGCATGGCCACACATAGCCTTATTGCACCCGGTTGCTTTGGTTTGGGCGCAACCACGAGGGGTGATACCCATGGAGTGGGCCCTGACACTTTTTCGATCACCCCCAGCTTTTCGAGTTTGACGAGTTCCTCCTCCACCTGCGGCCGCAGGTGGAACGGCACCCTCCGGTGCCGCAGTGCAGTTGGTCTCACGGTGCTGTCAATGTGCAACTTGAACACTTTCCCTTTTAGGCAGCCCAAGCCTTGGAATAATGACGGAAAGTCTCTCAGCAGGGCATTGGCATGACGCTTGTGAACTTGGTTAGCGAAGAACACGAGTTGGAGGTCATCCGCTGTGTGGCAGCTGAGCAGCGTGCCCCGTCTGCCCCCCGTGACATGGAACTTGCTTTTTACCTTCTGGTCGTTGCATGATACTGTTACGTCGATCACCCCGCGTAGGGGCAACGGTTCATCACTGTCATAAGTGTAGATTCTGGCTTTCGAAGGCAAGAGTGGCGGACGAGGATGAAGCTGTTCATATTGTATGCTGTCCATCACGTTAACCGACGCCCCTGTGTCGATCAGCGCATTCACCGGGGAGCCTTCAATGTTGACTTCACACATTGGGGGCGGCCTTTTCCTGGATCCATCGTGACCGACGAAGGAGACGAAAAAAACATCGTCATCATCCTCCCCCTCATCCAACCGGAATGCTTGATGTGCGTCGCCGCATGGTCCGTGGTCTTCAAGCGAGATCTGGCGTACCCCTTGGGTGACATTCTTTCCACTAGGCCCAGCACGGCAGCTGCCGCGGCACACCTTCGCGAAATGGTTGAGTTTCCCACAGTTCGAGCACGATTTTCCTCGTGCAAAACACCTCCCGTTCGGGGAATGGTCCATCCTGCAGTTCCCACACTAGGACCTGGAAGGTAACATCGGCTGGTTCTTCTGCGCAGATGGTGGGGGCCGCCTCCGCACCACATCCACATGTTCCTCTTTAATCGACACGTGCTTCGCTGGTGTCGCAGGACTGTCTAGCGCGGCCTGCATCGCTTCTGCTCTTGCGTTGGAGAGTTCATGCGACCTGGCCAGCACAAGGATCTCATCCAGGCTGATGCGTGGTTGTCGCAAGATGAGACGGCGTAGTTGAACTGATCTGGACCCCTGTATCAATTGCGCTCTGATCTCCAGTGTCCTATCTGGCAATTCGCAAGACGTTGCTAGCTTGCGCAACTTGCATAGAAGACGTCGATTGCCTCCCCTTCCGCTTGACGCGCTTGGCACAGTTTGAACCATTCAAAGTCAGGGTTTGCACGGGGGTCAAAATGGCGGTTGAGAGCCGTGATCGCCGCTGTGTAGTCGTCACTGTCCCCTCTATCTGGCAAAGTCTCGAATAGTTCATACAGTTCATCGCCTCCGTAGCATAACAGGAGTGAGCGTTTGACTCTATTGTCGGTTTCCCTTATGCCCACGAAGTAGTGCTCTAGGCGTCCAAGCCATAGGCGCCATCGCGCAGCAGCTGTGGTTGGTTCAGCCAGTTCGCTAAATGGCGGAATCGGGGCGGCCATGGCATGGCCTGGCGCGGCGGGAGCAGCGTTCTGCGCAAGGACTTGGGGTGGTAGACCTCCTTGCGCCGGTCCTGCATTCAGTGGCAGTACTGGAGGTGGAGTAAGGACTCTCGGTGCTGGTCCTGTGGCCGCAGCCCCTCCGTCCGCCTGCACGTTCATCTTTGATGCGTGAGACGTCCACTGATGGCGTGGTAGCACCAGTGACCCACTGGGACCGACTGTGTGAGCTTGACGTGGGCTCTGAGCCTTCCTGCCGGGTAGCCTCTGTACAATGGAGTGCCCCACTCACTCCTGACGACTCTGGGCCGTGGTGGCCAGTGCACCAGGTAGCTGAGCGTGTTCTGCCCAGAAAACGGGCGAAATAGAGCTCCGCGGGATGCGTGAGCTTCGGAAGGGCGGCCTTCACGCATCCGCGAGATGCGTGAGCTTTCGTAGGGGGACGCGGTGAGGGCCGAGCCAGTCCCTCCGATACACACTGCGCGCGTTCCCCTCCCACGCGCTCCGATGCCTGACGTCAGCGATGGCAGAGAGGAGGCGCTGGGCACAACACGGGGCCGCCGTAGCACGGGCCTCACAGCAGGCGCAATCTCCCACCAGCGGGACGGCTCACCTTGCGCGCCGCGACAGGCGCGAGATTCCCACCGCCCCTGGCAGGGCCGGACGAAGCAGCACAGCGGGGTGGCACCCGCGCGGGAAGACAGCGCTGGCCGCAGGCTCCAGCGCAGGTAGCGCGAGCGCGGCAGCACCGCGGGACACAGCAGGAGTGTCCGCGGGGCGAGGCATGGGCAATGGACCCGCCTCATCGCCAATGTGGTGTGTTGAGGGGCAAGGACAACCTAGACCTCGGAGTGGGGCCTAACTAACACTCTGCGAATAAGACACACACAGAGACTAGCTGCAGCGTAAGGGCCAAAGACCACGTGCGGTCTTGCGCCCGTTTATTTATACCCGAGGGCTACCCCGACCCCGGGCTGCAGGCTTGCGTGCGTGCGTGAATGGACGGGCCGTGTGGCTCCGCCAGTACACTCTGTGGTGGAACACCAGCGCTCCAAACTTCGCGGGGGGAGGGCACGGCTTGAGAGTGGCGACGCAGTGGAACTGCATGCTTCCAAGTCCGGGCTTTAGGAGGCAGAGTCAGTACTGAAGATTTTTTGACTGCAAAGCCATGCTATCTTTGGACTGTAACAGGAGAGCACATACTTCAGGTAGGGAGTGAGGAGCCTGGTTTAAACATCAACGCTGAGGCGTTTGCTGGGAAGGAAGGTAAGGACATTTCTAGCTATCTGGGGGACTTCCTTCCTCGCAGTGTGTATTGGAAACATCAGGGGAAGATTCTCGCTGTTGCCTGGGAGTCTGGAGAGCAAAGGGGGACTCCCTACTGTATGGAGAAAGGTGAAGTCTTGCAAGGAATAGGTCCCCCATTCCCAAAGCGTGTAGATACACCCTTAGAACTAGGGCTGTTCAGCTCCTCTCCAATATAGATATTGCATCGTCAACCCGAGTTTCTCCCCCTATTGCTGAGGTTAAAGTGTCAGCCACACAGAAGAAGGGTGGAGTGGAGATGGGTGTTAATCTTGAGACCTCATTTGGAACTAAAGGAAGAGGGAGAGGCAGAGACAAGGGAGTACTGGCTCCTAAAGTAAAAATAACACCCTCAGTTTCAGTTTCAAAAGCTTTATTCGATTATTTCACAGAACAATCATAAAAGCGTACAAAATATGTGTGATTTACCTTCCTCAGAATACACTCTATTGTTAATATCATTTAAAATACCAGTACAAAAATACAGAGATAAAAAAAACATAACAGAGATTTAAACATAATTCGGCACATACGGATAAGACATCATGGGAAGATTCTCGCTGTTGCCTGGGAGTCTGGAGAGCAAAGGTGGACTCCCTACTGTATGGAGAAAGGTGAAGACTTTCAAGGAATAGGTCCCCCATTCCCAAAGTGTGTAGATACACCCTTAGAACTAGGGCTGTTCAGCTCCTCTCCAATATAGATATTGCATCGTCAACCCGAGTTTCTCCCCCTATTGCGGAGGTTCAATCAATCAATCAGTGACACTTATAAAGCGCGCTACATACCCGTAGGGTCTCAAGGCGCTGGTGGTTAAAGTGTCAGCCACACAGAAGAAGGGTGGAGTGGAGATGGGTGTTAATCTTGAGACCTCATTTGGAACTAAAGGAAGAGGGAGAGGCAGAGACAAGGGAGTACTGGCTCCTAAAGTAAAAATAACACCCTCAGTTTCAGTTTCAAAAGCTTTATTCGATTATTTCACAGAACAATCATAAAAGCGTACAAAATATGTGCGATTTACCTTCCTCAGAATACACTCTATTGTTAATATCATTTAAAATACCAGTACAAAAATACAGAGATAAAAAAACATAACAGAGATTTAAACATAATTCGGCACATACGGATAAGACATCATGGGAAGATTCTCGCTGTTGCCTGGGAGTCTGGAGAGCAAAGGTGGACTCCCTACTGTATGGAGAAAGGTGAAGACTTTCAAGGAATAGGTCCCCCATTCCCAAAGTGTGTAGATACACCCTTAGAACTAGGGCTGTTCAGCTCCTCTCCAATATAGATATTGCATCTTCAACCCGAGTTTCTCCCCCTATTGCTGAGGTTAAAGTGTCAGCCACACAGAAGAAGGGTGGAGTGGAGATGGGTGTTAATCTTGAGACCTCATTTGGAACTAAAGGAAGAGGGAGAGGCAGAGACAAGGGAGTACTGGCTCCTAAAGTAAAAATAACACCCTCAGTTTCAGTTTCAAAAGCTTTATTCGATTATTTCACAGAACAATCATAAAAGCGTACAAAATATGTGCGATTTACCTTCCTCAGAATACACTCTATTGTTAATATCATTTAAAATACCAGTACAAAAATACAGAGATAAAAAAACATAACAGAGATTTAAACATAATTCGGCACATACGGATAAGACATCATGGGAAGATTCTCGCTGTTGCCTGGGAGTCTGGAGAGCAAAGGTGGACTCCCTACTGTATGGAGAAAGGTGAAGACTTTCAAGGAATAGGTCCCCCATTCCCAAAGTGTGTAGATACACCCTTAGAACTAGGGCTGTTCAGCCCCTCTCCAATATAGATATTGCATCGTCAACCCGAGTTTCTCCCCCTATTGCTGAGGTTAAAGTGTCAGCCACACAGAAGAAGGGTGGAGTGGAAATGGGTGTTAATCTTGAGACCTCATTTGGAACTAAAGGAAGAGGGAGAGGCAGAGACAAGGGAGTACTGGCTCCTAAAGTAAAAATAACACCCTCAGTTTCAGTTTCAAAAGCTTTATTCGATTATTTCACAGAACAATCATAAAAGCGTACAAAATATGTGCGATTTACGTTCCTCAGTATACACTCTATCGTTAATATCATTTAAAATACCAGTACAAAAATACAGAGATAAAAAAACATAACAGAGATTTAAACATAATTCGGCACATACGGATAAGACTTGGGGAAAGTTAAAAAACCATACTTTTTCTAATGGCCATTGATTTTAAAATAAATACGGCTGTAAAGAAGCAAATGTCTGGATCCTCTAGGGAAAACAAAAGGCTCATTGCAGATTTTGTCGTTGTTACAGCCTTTTTTTTAAACGTGGTTTCAAGTACATAATTCTCAAGTGCAAGTAAAGGTCGCAGATTAGTAAAAAATGCACAGTGCTCTGCTTAGTAACCTTGTCACAAGGGCAGGGGGAGGAGGAATGATTTTTCATACGAGGGAATGCCACCAGATGGTGGACTATTCCTAATCGCAGTCTGGTGAGGACAACCCGATGGGATGGTTTAGTGACAATCCTCAGATAATAACACCCTCACTAAAGTCATACTATAAGGTTCTGTCTACACCCGCAACTCGGAGTTCTAACAAGGAAGGTACTTGTCCTCCTATTACCAGCAGGATGCAATCGGACCAACCCCAGAACTCACCCCAGTTCGCGACCTCGGCTATGTTAACCGTGCCTCAGAGAGAAACACATCCCCACTACACTTCATGTCTCGGCCGGATCAGCGGAGGCAGTGTCAGACATCTCTGGGAACCATCTAATTGCCATCCATCCTACGGTTAGTATTTCAAACAGTTTTAGTGTTTTGGAGGACCAAGATGTGCAACTAGGCTCTCACACAGAATCAATGTATCCAGTGACATCCCCCCAACATCTTCCTACTTCAACCCCAGGGTCTCTGGCTGATATCCTATTAGCACTCAAGAACGAGATGGGGAATAGATTGACAGTCTCGGAGACGAATCAGGCGGCAATTAAAGCATCATGTGTAGTATTAGCCAAAAGTTGGAAGAGTTATCGTTAAGAGCGGATGTGTTAGAGCAGGAGATACCGAAAATCAAAGAGGCACTCAATACCTCCGCAACGGGAATGGCTAAGTTGGCAAGCGAGAACAGGGAAATGAAGAATGATCTAGAGCGCTTGGAGAATCAGGCAAAGAGGAATAATTTGAGACTCATTAATGTTCCCGAAGCACTTGAAGGCGCTGATATTAGGGGGTTTGTGATATTACAATTAAAAGAGACAGTATTAAAAAATTCCCCCAATGTAGATCTCGCTCAGAAGATACAATGGGTACATCGGGACCCCTTTGAAAGGAACCCAACGAAACAGAAGTCCAGAATTTTTTTTATAAACTTCCTTACGTACACTGTCAAAGAGGCAATTTTCTCTACAACACTCGAGGAAGGAACAATAACATCTAACTCCCTCTCTGACTCTTTTACATTTTCCTTCAGGTCAGACGTGTGTCATATCACCGCAACAAAACAGTGGGAGCTGGGCAAAAGAATGGAGGAATTGAATATGCTGGGGCAAGGGCACAATTGAGGTTTCCAGCATCACTTTGCATTATGTGGAATAACCACATGTATAAGTATCGTTCGGCTGAGGAGGTTGATGCCGTCATTGATAATATTAAAAAGGGTGCTGGGGTGTAGGTGGGAGGAATGCGGAAGCAAGGAGGTCCTGAATTAGAGAGACCTGGGAAATGGAATGCAAAGTTTAAAGTTTTTTCTTAACCAGCCAGACGGACTGAGGCCGAATAGGCTTATAGCCTAATATAAGGGAGGGTTCCCTGGGGATGGGGGGCATGCAGGTGGGATGGGGGTGGTAGTTGAGAGGGAGCAGTGGGGAAAAATAAAAATAAAATCCTCAATCACACCTTTATGTTGGGCCATCTGCCCTCGGCTTCCCATATATAATCAGAAGGTCCCCGTTTATAGCTAAACTGCCTCAATGGGTAGTGATGTAAAATTTATCTTGTAGAATATAAATGGGTTAAGATGCCCTCGTAGACAAAGACTAGCGATGAAATACCTAGAGCAAAGTTCTGCTTAAGTTTGTCTTATTCAGGAGACTCATTTGAGCCACCTGGAGAGTCGTACTATATTTGCTAGGTACCATTGGGTAAAATATTTTTGTACTTCAGAACAGACAGTTCAGAGTAAAGGGGGGCCATTCTGATAAAACAAGGGGCGGGATGCACTATTAAATCAACTAAAACCTATCAAACAGGGAGATGGATAGTGGCTATATTAGAATTTGGAGGACCAGAGCTAAAATGTGCATCTTTCTATGGTCCTAACATCGACAACCCTACATCGACTCTACATCTGTAAGTTACAATCAAAATTGATGGAAGCAGTCTCACCCATAATTATCGGAGGAGACTTTAATGTCCTTCTTGACAGGGGCGCCTCGAGTGCGTCAAGCTTTGAAAAATATGATCCATGATCTAGAGCTCGCGGATCTATGGAGGGCAAGATGGGCGACAAACAGGGTTTTATTTTTTATAGCAAGAAACACTGCAGCTCTTCTAGAATTGACTATGTCTTGACTGACAGGCCTAGCATAGACAATATGACATCCATAACTGTTCTGCCTAGTCATGTATCAGATCATGCCCCTGTAGTATTTGCCTTAGCAGGAAAGAGGTACAATCTAAGGCCCAGATGGACATTAAAAAAGTCTATGTTGTTGGATCCAGAGATGGTAAGGGTTCTTAAATACGCTTCACTAGATTATTCCTCAGTAAATATCGGATCAACATCAATGGACTATCTCTGGGACCACTTTAACCCCTTCGATGCTGATGACGAGCTCAGCTCGTCATCAGCCACGGTGGTCGTGTGCTGATGACGAGCTGAGCTCGTCATGTAACGCGGTATTTTTAAAAATGCCGCACAGCGGAAAAATAACCGCCGCAGCGATGCGGTTAAGACATACCTAAGGGGTTTGGTACATAGTCGTATCTGCTCAAAGAACAGGGAGGAGTCACAGGAGCTACGGACTTTGGAGAACAAAATCTCTCAACTAGAGGTAGAAAGGATTCGGCTCAATCAAGGGTGTACTGAATGTTTGTTACAAGTTCAGACGGTCTTGGAAAATGCTCACCAGGATTAATGGCTGACCAAAAATATGCAGCTTTCACTATTCTCAGGGCTCTATAAAGAGGAGATTGTACCAAATACTGAGACCCTTCAAACGTGGATGAGGGAGAACTCCTTATCGACTTTAACAGCTGAAAGTCGTGAAAGACCAGATTCTCCTATTACCAAGAGCGAGATTAGAGCGCAAATAAGTAAATGTAAAAACAATAAAGCAGCAGATACGGATGCGCTTCCTAGTTAGGTTTATAAACTCCTCTCAGAAGAACTGGTCCCGATTATGGGTACTTTATTTAACTCTGTTTACCACTCAGCAGATCTGGTTCCTAGATCTTGGAAAGAAGCAACTATAGTGCTTATTTTGAAGCCCGCGAAGGACCCCTTAAGGGCATATTCCTACAGACCAATCTCCCTGCTGAATGCTGTTTATAAAATCTTTATGAGTATTCTCGCAGGGAGATTGGTTAAAATTGCCCCACAGTTGATTAACGCTAACCATAAAGGATTCATACCCAAAAGATATATCCAGGAACAAACACACCAATTAATTGGCAATATAGATCGGCCACGGCACTATTATACCCCTTGGCCGTTGTGGCACTCAATGCGGCCAAGCCGTTCTATAGAGTTTGTTGGGTATATCTTTAAGAGGCATTAAGGTCGATGGGCTTTTGGCCCACTTTTATCCAGACCCTGATAAATTGCTTTCAAGAGGCCTCTGCAAACATTTTATTGAACAGCATGTTAACGCCTAGTTTCAATATTTTAAGAGGAACAAGAAAGGGCTGTCCCATCTCAGCCCTATTGTTTAACATTTATATAGAGCCCTTGGCACAAGCAATAAGAGCGGTCGATCTGATTACCCCGTTTAGATCTCACCAATAAAGCAGCAAGGTTGCTTTATATGCGGATGACTTGCTGTTTTATACTAACAATCTGGTGGTGGCAATACCAAGGGTCGAGGCTTTGTTAGAGGAATTTGGATCCCTGTCAGGGTATCTACCCAACACCACTAAAACAGAGGTGATGTGTTGGAATATTGATAATTGGAGGGGTAGAATGAGCCATGAGTGTAAATATTTGGGTATCACTATAGTCAAAGACATAGACAAAATTCCTCAGATTAATTTGAACAAGACTATAAAAGAAGTGGATGGACTATTTGCTAGGTCGAAGAATCTTCCCCTAACAATTTTTGGCAGGGGCAACTTAGTAAAAATGGTCATCCTCCCCAAACTAGCATACCTGTTTAATGTCATTCCCCTTAACTTTCCAAGTCCGGATATCAGTAAAATTCAAAGTAAGATCATGAGTTTTATTTGGACATATAAGAGTGCTAGACTGACATTGAAAAAGTTGAGACGTAGGCTCATCAAAGGGAGGTTGGCCCTTCCAGACATAGGATGGTACGCGGTCGCCTTTCAATTTAAAAATATTTGGATGTTACTTGTGAAACCAGAGGAGACATCTTCGGGCAGACTATTGGTTGAAATGGCAAAGGAGGACGGTGCAGGAGACTTTTTTTTGTACAAATTTGGGGCACCTAGGTACTTCGAAAAGGTGCTTCTGAAAGTACTTTGGGCTGCACGTAGTCTTTGGTATAAGGTCAGATGTAGATGGGGGATCGGGCATTACTCTGAATTTGCTCCAATCTGGGATTCCCCAGAGATCCTGTTATGTCTGAAGGATAGCCTTGCAATATCAGTTAGAAGGGCAGGCATCACTATATGGTCAGAACTTTTATCCTCAGGAAGAGTTCACCCATGGGAGGTTTTAAGAGCAAGTATTGGAAGCAGTCTCTCAAAATTTCAATAACTGCAACTAGTCTCTTGGATTGCAGCAGAAAAGGGTGACATACATGGAAATTGGGAGACGGAGCCAACTCTGCAAGAGGTACACCTTAAGAGAAATGAAATCTCAAAATGGTATAAGAAACTCTTGGAGGCTGAGGAGGTGGAATGCCCCCACAACATCTAGGGCCCGATGTAGGTAATTCTAATTTACCACTTCTTAAATACCGAATCATACCGATTTGGTATTTAAGAAGTGGTAAATTAGAGGGGGGGAAATGTAGGTAATTCAGAATCGGTAAATACCGAATCGTTAAGATTCGGTATTTACTGATTCTGTAAATACCAAATCGGTAATGCCCATTGATTCCTATGGGCATTGAAGCCCATAGGAATCAATGGTCATTACCGAACCGGTCGGTAAATGGCCACCTACATCTGGCCCCTAGTCTGGAATCCGATCACCCTAGATTGTGATATTGAAGAACTCAATGAAACCTCTTTGAAGCTTCTTTACAAATACGTTGAGCTTGCTAGCCTTAGAAATAATCCCTTTTTTGTTATCAATAGACTATATTATACACCTGCAAAGATTGCTAAGTTTGCCCAACTCTCCTTCCCCAAATGTCCAAGATGTGACCTTTTTAAAGCCAATGATATTCATATTTTCTATGAGTGCCCCGAACTTAGGGGCATATTATCAAGGACCGGTGTTAAAATTTTTGCTGTTTTATCGGCAGGAAACTGCCGATAAAACAGCGATAATGGGCTTGATAATACGCCGCTGTTAATTCCCATAGAAGCCCATGTTAACACCAGAACATGGGCTTCTAAGGGAATTAACAAGAGCGTATTATCAAGTCCATTATCGCCATTTTATCAGCAGTTTCCTGCCGATAAAACGGCGATAATTTTAACACCAGTCCTTGATAATATGCCCCTTAGTGCTTTTTGGAGGGGAGTCGATGAAGTCTTTTGTGGTATTTTTGGAATTAAAATCAAGGTAAATGTTACTCTGGTTTTATTCGGGGATGATGGCATGTTAAGTAAGACGCTGAAGCATTTACACAGAGGTCTGTTGTTATATCTTGTTTTAATTGCACGGAGGGAAATTTGCAAGAACTGTAAAGATCCGTTGCCCCCAAAGCTTGAAGATTGGATTAAAGCTGCATTTGCTATGGCCCGTTTGGACCATGGTGGAAAAAATGAGAATTGTGTGAACATTTGGCAACCCTTACTATCGTGGGGTAGAGGTCTGAAACTTGTATAGCTCTTCCTGGTCCTATGATTAGACCAAGCTATCAACAAGGGGGCAGGTCTGGACTGGACCCAAGCGAATGCAGCAGCGTGGGGTGCAAAGGTCAAAAGGCCGGCTTCTTTTAAGAATTGCAGACGCTTATTTGGTGAGATGGGAAAAAAACAAAAACATATTTGTAAACAGAAAACAGAAAAAGCAATTGAGGGAGAATGCTCTTTTTGATTAAATGCCATGAGTCAGGCGTAAGGTTTTGATGCAGTGCCCTCCTGGAATTGTCACAGTGACATCTGATAGATGTCACTGTGCCACTCCTATGAGGCTTTGTTGCGTGGGAATGCACAACTTCATACATCATACCTGATGCAGGTATAATGTGGCACAGGGTGTTACAAGGTCACGCATATGCCTAGATGCATTCCTTTGTAAATACAGCACAACGTGGTGCAAATGTCACACTGCAAATATGTCAAGAAAATAATGCACCAGCCGCGTTAAATTGCCGAAGGGGCTCATAAATCAACCCTCCTGTCTTTTTCCCCTACGTTGGCACACAATGGCTGCCATGTGCCAACGCATTAACTCTTGTGCCATGGTGTAAGAGTAACTGTGTTACGGAGTTGATTGATGTTGCGCAGGAAGGAACACCTACCTGTACAAAACCAAGGTATTTTCCTTTTCTCTGTGTGCTGCAGAATGCGGCTCGCATAGAAAAAGTAAAAAAAATGGAGGAAATGAAAACATTTCTCCTCATAGCGCCTCTCAAACATCACCCTTGAGGTTTTGTTAGAATCAGATGCATTCCGAAGTAAACCTGGGAATGCTTCAAATTCAATTTGTTTGGCTTGGGAAGACCCATAGCAACACCCATTGAACACCCCTTTCACACTGTTTAATGCGTGAAAGGGGCACATATTCACAAGGCCATGATAAGCCACTTAAAGTTGCTTTTCGAGGCCTTGCAAACATGCTATGGCACACTGCACCATCAGAACATCAAACAAGTGATGTCACATCGTTGCAAGAGTGCCACTAGGGCCTCATTTATGAGGCTCTTGGTTAATAGAAGAACTTCCACAATTCACCCATGGCAAGGTCAACAACACTATGGATCTCCTGCCATTGCAGCTCAAAGCATCAAGGAGACCACCACCTGACATGCATCGCTCTCCTGCGCCATTCCCTTCGGGTGAGAACTGTACCTGATCCAATCTAAGTGCTGACCTCGGTACACCGCAACTTCAGCAAAAGTCAGCTGGAGGAGACTGACTACATAAAGCCAGAGACTCTCCAGAGCTGTCTCTAACCATGGAAGAAGGAGACGCATAACTAGTCAACATTAAATCAGGTTATCTGCCGTCTGGGGAGTCATATCCGGGGGCTGAATGGAGTCCCCTCTGGATGACCACGTCACAATGGAGCCCACGTCGCTGAGGGAGCCTACAAGGGAAGTGTTGGGATCCTGTCTATGAGTGGAATTGCACATAGGTGCTGCAGCATGCAGCCCTTTCTGCCACTCTTGTATATCCTGCTGCAGATTGGGGGTGACTTGTAGTTGTGGTGGGGATGCCTGCTCCTCCTACGCCTCCCAGTACGACTGGCTCCATGAATGACAGCTTGTTGCACATGCCCTTCGCCCCCTGTCCACAGCACCTGGAGACCAGCAGTTTGCAGCCAGGCGTCAATGATTTGTGTGTCAACATCTGAGATTGCTCGCAGCCTTTATGGATAGAGGAGGGAGTATTTGGTGCCCAAGTCTCGGAGGCATTGCTTAACAGCTGGAGATGAACCCCTCTGCCTCTGCACCCTGTGCAATAGTCAGGGAAGAAAATAACTGTAGTATTATCCACTTTTACCTCCCGCAGCTTGCA
Source organism: Lissotriton vulgaris (assembly GCF_964263255.1). Classification (NCBI taxonomy): domain Eukaryota; kingdom Metazoa; phylum Chordata; class Amphibia; order Caudata; family Salamandridae; genus Lissotriton; species Lissotriton vulgaris. The sequence continues at coordinate 269,174,988 of NC_141685.1, forward strand.
ACCTTCCCTGAGGACAGCATCGCAATCCCCGTAGGAGGCGGAAGAAAAAGTGTCTAGGACCTGTTCCCCGCAGCAGGCGGCTCACCAGCACTCGATGGGCCTGCTCCACAACAAAGAATGCGGAGAATGCACCTTGCAAGTGGGTCATGCAACCATGTCTCAGTATATGCCACTGCATCAGCCCCTTCTGCTCCCTAGGCAGACCCAACACCCTCATGATGTTGCGCTGGGAGCAGCACTTTGCATCCTCCGCTGGTCTTGCCAGCGACTTCACATGCACCATTAGCCGCTACACCACTGTGTGTTCGATGGAGATACGTACAGCGAGTACAAGGTCTAGTTTGGAATCCAGGCTGTCCGCTGTCACCAGCCCCGGCGGCCAGCGTTCCCCACCAGCTAGGTTCACCAACATGGAGGAGCTGCCAAATGTCGTTAAAACCCCCGCCTGCAGGCGGATCATTGTTGTGCCACAGGCCCAGACATTATGTCTGACATGTGGTGCAGTGCAGTGTGGCCAGCGAGCCCCTCTCCTCCGGTTAGGTGGATGCTAGCCAGGAATCTTCTTTCAGTGTCAAAGAGGGAAATCAATCAATCAATCAGGAACTTATTAGTGTGGCTAGTCACCTGTGAAGGTTTCAAGGTGCTGGGGGAGGGGGGCTGCTGATCGGACTGGGTGGAGGGTCATTCAAAGAGCCAGGTCTTGAGGTCCTTCCTGAATTGGGTCAGCAATGCGGTTTACCTGAGATGCAGGGGCATGGTATACAAGGTCTTGGTGGAGAGGTAGCAGAACAACGTTCCTCCTGTTCTGGTCTTGTGGATCCTTGGGGCGGAGGCAGTTGCCAGTTGGTTAGGGGTGGAGTTGTCTGATGGGTACATGAGATGTGAGGCCGTGTTCAGGTTTGCTGGTCCTTCGTCATGTAGAGCTTTCTGGCATGATGGAGGAGTTTGAAAGTGACTCTCTTGTTGACTTGAGCCAGTGGAGTTGTCGGTGGTGCTGTTTGATGTGGCTGTGGTGGGGGATGTGGAGGACCATTTTGGCTGCAGCGTTTTGGATGTTCCGTAGTTCCTTGAGCTGTTTCTCGATGACGCCGGCATAGAGTCCATTGCAGTAGTCGAGTCTGCTGGTGATGAGTGCATGGGTGACCATCTTTCTGGATTCTGTTGAGATCCATCTGAATGGCTTGAGAAGCAGGCAGAGTGTGTAGAAACACGCTGAGGAAATTATGTTGATTTGGTGGTTCATAATGAGTGATGAGTCCAATATGATGCAGAGGATGCATGCATGGTCCTTCGGGGTGGGGGAGATCCCAGAACGGCTGGCCACCAGGATTCTTCCAGGCTGAACGGGTGGATCCCAGGATGAGTAATCGGTCTTGTCCAAGTTGAGCTTGAGGCAGATGTCTTTCATCCAGGTAGCACTGTGGAATGTGGTTCTGGTGGTTGTGTCTTCATTGGTGAAGGAGAGGATCAGCTGGTTGTTGTCAGCATGGGAGACAATGTTGAGTCCGCTGCTTCTGACGATGGCTGTGAGGAGGGCCCTGTAGATGTTGAAGAGGGTTTGGCTCAGGGAGGAACCCTGGGGTACTCCAAAGCTAATCTCCATGGGTTCTGAGTGGAACGGTAGTAGGCAGACTCGCTGGGTACTTCTGGTGAGGAAGGAGTGGTCCAAAGCTTAGTCACGGATGCTGGTGTTGTAGAGTCTTGTGATTAGGGTGCATTGGGAGACGGTGTTGAAGGAAGCCAAGAGGTCTAATAGGATGAGGGCTGCAGTCTCACCCGGTGGAGGAGGGAGCAGATGTCATCTGTGGTGGCAAGGAGTGCAGTCTCAGTGCTGTGGTTGCTGGGTTGATCGTGTGTCTGGCTATGTGGGTCAGTGCAGTGACTAGCGGCCTGAGTCCGATGTTGGCGAGGTTCTCCAGGAGGGGGGCGGTGTTCTTGTCACTGGAGTTGTCCAAGTGGAACTTTTTTGTTTTATTTTGTTTTTTAAACACACATTATTAGCGACCATAATATGACAAATGCAGTAACAGGGTGATTATGTCGGTGCAGTCTTTTCCAATTTATAACAATCCCCATTAAGCAAACCACATCAATATTTCGTACTCAGTATAATACATGTTGTCAGAAGATAATCAGGCCCCACCCAAGTAGAACCAGCATTATCATTTGAGGAATAGACAATTTACACTCTTAGTGTCAGTACAATGTTTTGCATTTTTATATATGGAACAGGAACTTATACAAACCCCTACACACACCCTCCCTAACCCACCCCATACCCCTCCTGGTCTGTCTGGTCTTAGCTTCCTTATTGCCCGTGGGAATTCTATATCAATCCTCTAGTTAAAGGGTGCGTAGTCCATAATGATATTGCCATGTCTTGAGCCAACAGTCCCACTACTCGAAAGATCCTGTTCGCCCTTGCGTATTACTGGGACGCAGCCTCCTGTGTGGGGGACAGTTAGAGTGTTTCTAGCGCAATCAGCATGGCTTCTCAATCCAGTGCTGTAGGTTGCTTTGTCAGACCACTCTCCTCTTCCTTTCGGAGAGCGGCTCCCTCCGCCCGACCACATTGCAGCATATCTGCCTGCCACACGGCAACTGCAGGGGATCTGGGAGACTTCCATCTCATCGTCAAAGCCCTGATCGCTAAAATGAGTGCTAGATCTAGGAATCTCAGCTGCACTTTTTCCATCCCCGAGTGTCTATGCAGGCCCATAAGGTAGAGTAGGACCTCATGGGGGACCGGTAGTTGTGTCACTGTGGTGAGGGACCGTCGAACACCACCCCAGTATCCCCGTAGTTGAGGGCAGGACCACATCAAGTGAATAAAATCTGCCTCGTCGCCCCATTCAGCGGGGGCAACAGTGAGGGAAGTCTGGGAACATACGATATAGTTTTTTGGGGGTAAGATATGATCTATAGAGTACCATCGTCTGGATACATTTAAGTCTTGCATTACACGATACTCTTTTGGGATGTTCTAGCATTCTCTTCCATGCCCTGTCCGTAATCTCAGTCTCAGAATCATTTGCCCAGTGTGCCCCAAGGGATGTGAACGGAATCGCTGCATGTGCCCCGATCCCTGTGTACAGCCAATGTACCAAATGACCCCCCGGTCCCATATAATATAAAAGGTGTACTAATTCGTATTGTGTGGGTTCGGTTCTATGCGGGGCCCATGTGGTTCTGATATAATGTGTCACTGTGGCGTGTAACAAATACAGACATGGTGGCGCTCCAGTGGCCTGCAAGAAGGAGTCATGGTCCAACAGAGTATCATCTCCAAAGAATGCTCCCACCTCCTCCACCCCACTATCTGTCCAGTCCTGCAGTCTGGTTCGTGTAAGTCTTCCCTGTGGTGTAGGAATGCCTAATATAGGAATATTTGCTGCATATGGTGTTACTGCAGACGTGTAGGATAGGGCTTTCTTCCAGCAGCTCAAGGCAGTTTTTAACAGGGGGGACGGTCCGGGGGAACCCGGGCCCTTTGCAACAGCAAAGAGTGAAGCTCTCCTCGGTCCATTCTCTCTGATGTGAATCCGATTTCTTGCAAATTCCTACCCGCAGTCCAGTATGAAAGCCACTGAAGCTGACTAGCATAGTAGTATCCTCAGAAATTGGGGACCCCCAGACCACCTATTGATGTTCCTAGTTGGAGTTTCCGAAGGCTGATCCGTCTCTGGTCTGCCCCCCAGATAAGACTAATCAAAATGGTATTCCGTGTATTAAAAATAGATTGTGGGGGTCGTGGTCAAGATGGCGGAGTGAGAGGTCGCAATTCCCGGGTGCTCCCCAGCTTTAGCCCTTCCCGGACCGTTTTCAGCACATTCCCCCCCCCCCCCCATAAAGCTGAACTGGGGGTGGGAGAGAGAGGAGGCTCACCCCGGCTGCTGGAATTGCCGGTGCCTTCGATCCCAGGACGGCAGCAACGGGAGCGCTCCACCGCCGGCGGCTGAAAAGGGCGCCATCGCGGTGATTAGAGCCGCGAGCACCCGAGGCGCTCAACAGGTGGACCTGGCGGCCGCGGAACAGGAAGCAGCTCCAAGGGGGCGAAGGTGGCCCTTGCGGCCCCCACCACTGATCCCAGAGGCTCCGCTACTGATTCCGGAGGCGCCGCGGCCTGGGACGGGCTCTGGTTTGCTGCCCGGGAGTGAACCGAGTGAGGCGGCGTGGAAATTGAAGCCGGGGACGCGCAGCCTACAGCCGGGAGTGACCCGAGCTGCCCACGCTGCCCTGCACCGTGGGCGGGCTCCACCGGACGGCTGTAAGTGACCAGACGACACAGCCACTGAGTGGCGGAGAGCGGCGGGGACATCTGGACGTGTAGGCAGCCTCGCATGGGACGGCCGCCTCACAGAAGCCGAATGCACCCCTAGCGGCCCGCGGGCAAAGGCGGGCAACATAGAGCCGCCAGAAGCAGGACACGGGCGGGTGCAGCTGGAGGGGTGCAGGCGTTCCCGCAGCCGCATGGGGCGCGCCCACCCAGAGCGAGAAGGAGCTGACGGGGGTCCCCGCGCCGCTCGGACGCAGTGCGGCGTGAAGAGGTGAGGAGCGGCAGGTGCGGCTAACGGTGGGGTTGTGGCCCCACACCATCATCACTGGCCGGCACCTGATGGGAGGAACAGTGCCCAGAGATTCTATCTTGTGCGGGGGTGCTTGCCCAGGGGGCCCCAGGGAGGCCGCTTGAGCACCACAGCCAGCCCAGCGGTGGGAAAGAAGGCTGCCACAGCGGACAGGCCCGGACAAGGGAAGCCAAGCGGGGCTTGGGCCTGGTCTACCCTGAGGGAGAATCAATAGCGGTTGGAAGCCCAGCTTCACGTCACCAGGAGGAGCGGGGCTCTCGAGCGGCGCAGACCCCATACCCATCATATACATCAGTATCCAGGCAACTTTCCCGCCAGCTGCTGGGGCAGCATCCTCCATCATGGCTTTGCCCGCTCCCCACCTTGTGTTGGGGCAGCCATTGCTTGCTAATTTCCCTCCTATTGCATTACAAAACTCGTTCGAGATTCTATCCAAGATGCGATCGGGATCACCCCATGATCCCTGTCCGGCCAAGCACCTTGCCAAATTGGCACACGTGATTAACCCTATGGTCAATCCAATTTTGAATCTCTCTCTTGAGACAGGAGTTGTGCCTCCATCGTGGAAGGAAGCCCTGGTTCTTCCCCTTTTAAAGAAGCTGGCATTAGATCCAGCCGCCCATGCCAACTACCGTCCTATTTCGTTGCTTTCGGTTCTGGCCAAGGTGACTGAGAAGCATGTACAGGGGGTCCTGGCGGATTTTGTGGAATCCCACTGCATCCTCCATTCTACCCAGTCCGGTTTTCGTGCTTACATGAGCACGGAGACGGCACTGCTAGAGGTGTCGGAAGCGATCAAGGAAGTCCAGGATAAGGGAGGAAAGGCTCTGCTGGTGTTATTAGACCTGTAGGCGGCCTTGGACACTGTTCCTCATGACGGCCTCCTGGCTAGACTCTTGGAGATTGGGTTAAGGGGAACGGTGTTCAGATGGTTTGAGTCTTTCCTCTCGAATCGTTAACAGACGGTCTGGGCCCGCCTTATTCGGCCGCAGTACCGCCATTGGAGGTCAGAGTCACCCTGGGGTCGATTCTAAGTCCTACCCTTTTCAACATTTACATGTCCCCTTTGGCGGTGCTGGCCGAGGCGTGTGGTGCCCAGATTGTCTCTTACGCTGATGACACCCAGCTTCTCTTCACCTGTGGCAAGAATAGGGACTGACGGAGAGCTTATTAAGAACTGCCTGGGTGCTGTGTTCGGCTGGTTTCACATAAACCAGCTGAAATGCAACCTAGATAAATCTGAGGTCCTTTTTTTTGGGTGTCCTCCTGACCCTTGTTGGAAGTCCTGGTGGCCGGCTGATATCCACCCCCCTTCTGTGGAGTCGGGGATGGCAAAGAACCTGGGAGTTAAGTTGGACATCGGTTTGTCTCTTAAACCACAGATTTTGGGTCTGATGGGTCAATGTTTCAGGATACTGAGAATGCTCAGGAAATTCCTTCCTCTGCTATCCATCGCCCACAGGAAAAATACAGTGCAGTCTTTGGTAGGATCTAGGCTCGATTACGCCAACGTACTCTACCTCGGCCTCCCTGATTATCTTCTCTCACGCCTGCAGGTGGTGCAGAACTCTGCCGCCCGTGCCATCTTTGGCCTTGGGAGGAGGTCTCACGCTGCGGGTCTGCTGAAATCCCTCCATTGGCTTCCAATACGGAAACGCATCGAGTTTAAGACGTTGACCTTGGCATTTAAGGCACTCCATGGCTCTGGTGCAGGCTACCTAAGGAAGCGGCGGGGATTTCATATTCCATCCAGAGCACTTCGCTCTGCGTCCCTTTCACTGGCCTCTGTCCCGGCAGTCAGGTGCGCTCGCATCGGGGGCCACTCTTTTGGCTATCCTGCTCCTCGAGTCTGGAATGCACTGCCACTGTCACTTAGGAAATGTGGGACCCTTTTGTCTTTTAGGAAGGAGCTGAAGACGTGGTTGTTCTGCAATTAACTCCCCTGGCCGTGATGGTTGTGTTGTGTTGGGTCTGACAGCGCCGGGACACTCGGTCCGAGTAGCTGAGCGCTTAATAAAACTTGTTATAAACTTGTTAACCCATGCATTGCCACAGGACGGTGCAGAGCCTTCTCAGCGGGATCGAAGGAGGTGGGGGCCCTACGGTGGGGGGCATGAGCCATCTGTTGCCCCCTCATCCCAGCTGGCACGCGATCCATTGAGAGCTCGACGTGGGGTGCACCAGGAGAAGCCTGGAAGAATATCAATCATCCTAAACTGATAGATCAGCTAGACATCACGCGACCAGTGATCTCACCCGATCCTAACATTGCAACATCACAGTTCCACAACTGGGTGGGCCATGCCACCAATCTCTTGGTCCCCATGAAATCTATGTCTAAAAACCGAGTTAGGCCTACAGCATCGTGGTACACTGAAGAATTAAAAAAACAAAAGCAACACAGTAGGCACTTTGAAAGGCAGTGGAGAAAAAAATATGACGTGGCAAGTAGAAAGCGATATAAAGATTCACTCGCCGTTTATAAAGGAATGATAGCAACAGCCAAAAGGTCTTTCTACTCTGCCCAGATTGAGCAAGCTCAACACTCCAGTAAAAAATTGTATGAAATTACCAGAATTTTGTCTGGTAATCTTCCTGACCTCATTCCCCCTCCATCCCAAAAAATGTGTGATGAGCTTGCTACTTTCTTTTTTTCTAAAGTAGATGATATTTACCAGACGTTTACATCTAAGTCTAACACATCTAACCTCCCGCTCTCCAATAAACATACAACCCTCTTAAATAGCTTCAATCTTTTAACTGATAACCAAGTAAAGACCATCGTCACTTCTATTAAAACGGGATCTGCCTTAGATCCCTGTCCGGTATCTGTCCTTCTCCCTGCTGTCGACCTCTTAATACCAGTAATTACTCAGGTATCCAATGCCATCCTTAGTTCAGGAACCTATCCCAATGCTTTAAAAAAGACACTTCTGAAACCCCTTTTAAAGAAACCGGGCCTTGATAAAAGTGACCTGAAGAATTACAGGCCCATTGCCAGTCTCCCCTTCATAGCAAAAGTGGTCGAAAAGGCTATGAATTCACAATTGTCGGAGTATCTTGAGAATTATAGACGGCTTGATGATACACAGTTCGGATTCCGGAAATATCATGGGACCGAAACAGCCTTAATCAAGGCGGCAGATGAAGTACGAGCTATACGAGACCAGGGTGGGACAGCTCTCCTGGTAATGTTGAACCTGTCTGCAGCCTTCGACACGGTCGATCATAAGATCTTGATCGACCGTGTCGGTAATATAGGCATTGGACAAACGGCATTAAAATTGCTTGCCTCGTTCCTCAAGGACAGAACCCAGGCTGTCGACTTGGGGACATACCAATCTGCTCCGTTGTCTCTGCCGTGTGGAGTTCCTCAAGGCTCATCCCTTAGTCCGACACTATTTAATATCTATGTGTCGGACCTTGCTAGTGTCATCAAAAGCCACGGGATGAGCCTAACTTCATACGCAGATGACACGCAACTGGTACTAGCCATTAAAGGCGATGGTCTGGATGTGGCTCAACGCTTTCAAGAAGGAATGTTGGCCATAGAAGATTGGATGGCGATAAACTGCCTAAAACTCAACTCTGAAAAAACCGAGGTGGTCATTTTTGGACCACTTGAACCACCTTGGTCCTCAGCCTGGTGGCCATCTACTCTCGGAGCTCTCCCAACTCCAGTGGCTAAGGTCAGAAATTTAGGAGTCACCTTCGACGATGCTCTCATTTTCATAGACCATGCGAATAAAGTAGCATCAACGGCACACTATAAGCTACGCATGATCAAGAAAATAAGTCAGTTTTTACCAGCAGCTGCCATTAAACCTCTGGTTAGCTCCCTGGTTCTATCGGCCCTTGACTACTGCAATGGTTTATTTTTAAACACTCAGGCCAGGGTCCTTAAAAAGTTGCAGTCGATACAAAATGCTGCTGCCCGTCTACTCTCCGGACTTCCAAAATTTGCGGCAATATCAGGAACAATAAAAGATTTACATTGGTTGACCATTCACAATAGGATTAAATTTAAATCCTTATGTTTAGTCTACAAGTCCTTAAACAACAGAGGTCCCCAATTTCTAAAGGACCAGTTGGTTCGATACCTGCCCCCTAGACAGCTCCGGTCCTCCAATCTCAATCAACTCATGGTCCCTCGGTCCAAAACAGTCTCATGGGGTGATCGTCGTTTCTTCACAGCGGCACCTAAACTATGGAACACCTTGCCCCAAGATATTAGATTAAGCCCATCACTCCTGCAGTTTCGCAAGAAACTAAAGACATGGTTGTTTAATCAATAATGGTTATCTCTGAATCAATTTGGACACTACAGGCCGCACTGATCAATAATTCTGCAAATCTCAGCGCCAAGACGCCCTCGGGTATAAGCCACGCTTTATAAATGATAAACATAAACATAAACATAAACATAAGAAGGGAGACCCACGTCAGCCCTCTACCGCGTGGTGCGGCGGACGCCCAGAGTAGGGGAGACCCGGCGAGGTGCCTGTTTGGAAGGAAGGAGTCAGCGGCGAAGAATACCCCCATGGGAGACGCACAGTGGCGGACCAGAGGAAGAAAGGGGACCGTACCCTCCCGGCGATGCTCGGCAAAGGACAGACAAAGGGGGATAAAGGACAGTCATCTCCAGGGGCGCCCAGGCAGCAAAATGAATCCAATGAAGGCGAGGTGCCCATCACCAAATCCTTCCTAGAGACTCTATTTAACACGCTCCGAGACGACTTCTACGCCTTAAAACAGGAAGTTGCAGGGGAGGTCTGGGAGATCAGGAGGGAGGTGGATGGACTCGGAGAACGGGTGGCTGCCATCGAGGAAGCGGACCAAACAAGAAGGTAGGAAGTGGAGCAGCTGCAACAGGACATACTCCGCCTGAAGGAACAACAAGTGAACCTGCAAGCCCACGCAGAAGATTTGGAAAATCGGTCCAGACAGAATAACATTCGGGTCCGGAGGGTTCTGCCTAAAGAAGAAGGGACGGATATCACAGGCTACCTGCAAACCCTCTTCTGAGACATCCTGGGGGAACCGGCGGACTTTGATATCAGGATTGATAGAGCGCACAGAGTGGGGTTGGCGAGGCGTTCATCCGCCCCGCCACCGGACATTCTAGCCTTTTTACCGGACTTTCCTCTCAAAGAACGCATTCTTAGGGAAGAGAGGCGGAAGCAACCCCTGCGATTTCAGGGCCACCTACGGTAGCTACGGATTTTTTGAGAGGCAAAGAGATCCCATACTCCTGGGGGCACCCATTTCGCCTGATATTTAAGTGGAATGGCGCCTGCACCAACTTCGCTCCCTCCAGGAGACGTGCGGCCTGCTGGGCATTACACCGGCGGAGGAGAGCAAGTTGCTGAAATCACCCTGACAGCCCTCCAGGGAGGGATGGCAGCAAATTACCCGATGACTCTTGCCGGCGGTGGGCTTGAAGCCAGACTCACATACCATCAAGCAGGAGATGGTCAGCGCCACATCATCGGATTGATTATTTCAAGGGAGGAATACTTATTAGCATAGTCAGTACGTGAGTCCGGGGGTCGGGTGGGGGGCCACGGGGAGCGACCCGGCTGCACGTTCCCACAGGTAACTCACCACAGCCCTGCGCTACAAGAAGGCAGGACTGGGACTATGTTCGTTTGTTGGGGCATTGAGTTCGGGTTGGGGAGGGGGGGATGGGGTGGGTGGGGCGAGTTGGGGAGTGGGATGGGAGCTGGGTGGGTAAGGAGGGGATGGCGGGGGGATGGAGGGGGAAGGAGGGGGCTCCAGTGTGTCGCACGGCCAGGAGGATGGGGGCACTGTGCGGGGGTCTAGTAATTACCGCAGGGAACAGAGCGATCCGACCTGACACTACACATGAATGAAGAGGCTATGACGGTTCTTACCTTAAATGTGAAGGGGCTTGGGGGCGTGGCTAGCAGCCGAGCATGGCGGCAGCCTAGAAGGTGAGCTCCGAGAGTGAGGTGGCCTCTCGAGCAATCAGAACATTAATCCGTGGCCAGTTCAGGTCTCTGAAGAAGGGACCCGAAGCCCGGGACCGGGCGGTAATAGTGGCTAGAACTCCGGTGTGAATCCGAGACCGGACGACGAAGCAGCAGCCGAGTGTTCCAGCGGCCTGGGGGCGGACCGGAGTCCGGGGACTTGAGTATTCAAGGAATCCGGCCGGAAGTGGCACCAGGTCGGAAAGGGAAAGCCGGAAGTGCCTGGTGGCCGGGTGGTGACGGTCGCGGTGCCCTGCATAGCGGCGACATTTGGAGCTAAAGCACGTACATCTGGTGAACCCCCGGGCAAGACAAAGAGGCAACGGCGCAGGCTCGGGCCCCGGAGCCGAGCTGCGGGCTGAGAGACGTGGGCAACAAGGCCGCAGAGAGAGATGACGACGCCATTACCCGATTGAGCGGCTGCGGAGGCGAGAGGCTCCTGACCACTGGTGCAAAGCGACATCGCATGGGAGTGGCGGAGAGGGACCGGTGACCACAATAGCGGCGGAAAGACCCAGGCGAGACCCCCCCCCTTCCTCTCCTCCCCCCTCCCTTGTGGCTATTAATATAGCAGGCATAATCTCGTAACTGCCGCAGCTCAAAGACAGGACGCAAAGCCAGGGGCAGTGGTGGAACCGCATGGCCTGCAGGAGGGCCTACTTCCTCACCTGATGTACAGCCGTGAGGACGCGGCTGACTCACGAAATTAATTAGGTGCCGCAGTGGGTGCCACCGGTGCCTGGAGGGGGACGCAGTGGCACTAAAGTACGCCGATACCCAGGAAAAAGGTTGGGGCGCCATTAACCAGCAGTGCGAACCGCAACCTCGATAGAGGTGGTGACGAAGGGGACCGTCGAAGGGAGTGCCCTTGTCCTATACAACACGGATCAGGGATGAGACACTGACGTACAGCCACAGGTACTAACCGCACAGGACCAGCCGCCTGAGTGAGGGCATAGATCCAGTTGCATTGTAAAGGATTTGGATGAGACACGGGTGGCGCTAACACCGACCACGACACGGCCTCTACAAGCGCTGGGGTGTGACGGGTGAACCTAGAAGGAGGGGGTACAGGAGGCTAAACAGCCCCTCTCTGCAGTAGACTTCGAGACAATCAAACTAACGCAGTGTGAGTGGGGATACAACAGCAGATATCATGGCTGGTAAAGGATCCAAAGGTGGCACGACACAGACTCGTATTGAAAAATACACCTGCGACAAGAGTGCCTCTCCCTCCGCGGAAGGAAGAGGGCAGGCCATGAGACCAGCAGATGGAGGAGGAGGGAAAAAAGCGACCCTGGATGATGTGATGCGGGCGCTAACGCAGGTACAAACCACGGTGGGCTCAATTTCAGAGCAGATCTCCATAAGATGTCCGAAAAGGTGGGGTCGTTGGAACTGGTCACGAAATCGTTGGTGGAAGATGTGTCAGAATTACAGATGGCGATGGAAAGAATAACGGCCGAAAATAAATTGCTGAAAGAAAAACTGGACGACCAGGAAGGGCGCTCTAGGAGGAACAACATAAGAATCCTTGGGGTTCCGGAATCTGAAGGTACTAGAGCAACTGATCTCTTTGTGGAAGATATGATCAAAACAAAGCTCCAGCCTAAAGGTCTGTCAACCTTCTTCTCATGGAAAGGGTGCATAGAGTCCCGGGAGGACGTCCAAAGCCAGGAGCAGCTCCAAGACCCATTTTGGCGAGACTATTTAACTTCCGCGACAGGGATGCCATCCTCCAGGCAGCTAGGGTATCCCCTCCAGTTAAGATCCAGAACTCCACTCTAGCCTTCTTCCCGGACTATACGGCGGAAGTGGCCCGCCGTCGAAGGACGTTTTTGGATGTAAAAAAAGAACTACGGGCGAGAGAGATCCAGTACTCTATGTTGTTCCCGGCTAAACTGCGGGTAGTGGCGGACAACAGGATGTGGTTTTTTGACAATCCAGATATGGCCCAGGACTGGCTAGAGGGTTGGAGGCCGGCCTCTCAGCCCCACCGCTCGAGCAGGAAACCAGGAGATCAGCATACAGGTGAACACACGAACTCCCAGAGGTCGGAACAAGAAGAGGCGAGGCGCTCACCAGCGAGGGACAGAGTTGCTGGCGACATAGAGACAGAGGAATAACTGTCCGTGGATACAGAACATTTATTGCTGATGGACACTGCCACGTGGGCTGCCATGGACACTGGGCTAAGGGCCTCCGAGGAGGGTAAGTGGGGTCGCTGACTCCGGGGTGTCCTTCGCCCCCAACGAGCAAGTATATTGTGTATATGTGTGGGAAGGGTCAGGCACTCTGCTAAGTTGGGGTGGCGGGCAGTTCGAAGTCCGTGTAGCAGGGGGGCAGGGCGGGAGGAGTTCAGGGGGGGAATTTCAGGGTTTGTTTAGTTTTTTGACTCAAGGCGACATGATACGACACACTGTTACCATTGCTAGGGAACACAGACATAAGAGGACACCTTGTGACCGTTTGACTACACCACACGCCTTCTGCTCACTCCAGGCTAGATGCAACATATCGCACAGTAGAGGGGTGCTTTGGACCCGGGAAGGCCCGTCCGCGATCCGAAAGGTTAAGCTACCCAAAGTTCTGAATGGCAATTCAACAGCAGGCTGACACTTTAGAAGTGGGACATCAAATAATTCCGGTAATACCACTACAAATAATGTCCTGGAATGTCAGGGGATTGGGAGACAAGATCAAGTGGGGACTGGTTATGCAGGGTATCAAGAGAGTGGGTCCGACACTGGTTCTTCTCCAAGAAACACACCTAATGGGTACTGCTAGGCAGGCCTTGTTTAGGCGGGCATACATATGATAGCACACTCGGAGTTCACCTCTGGATCGCGTGAGGCGGGCATATTATTGCGAAAATCCTCACAGTTCATAACTCAGACCACCAAAGTAGATGACCAAGGCCGCTTCGCGGCAGTGCATTGACAGTGGGAGGGTAAGCCGTTGAATATAGTATCGGTGTACATTCCACCGGCGTTACATGCCGTAGCTTTGCCCGACCTGGGGAAGTTCTTACTAGAGCTCCCGGAGGGCGATCTGATCATAGGAGGGGATTTTAATGCAGTGATACATAATACACAGGATAGATTCCAAATTCGAACACAAACACTTGGTCCTTCCCGATTCGGTAACTTCTTGGAAGCACGGGGATTGATTGATATTTGGCGGCACATGCACCCAGATGAGCGGCAGTACACCTACTACTCCGCTACACATAATAGCTTGTCCAGAATTGATTATTTTTGCACCCTGGGCACTGGCCTCCTCACGATAGATGAGGTACAGATTAGACCGAGAGGTATCTTAGACCACTCACATTGACGTTAACTTTATCCAGTCAGGAAAAGACTCATAGAAGAGTGTACCCGATCTATCCAGGGTATCTCAAGGTACCGTCCGTTGGTAAAGAATTGAAAAAGGTGACCCGAAACTACTTTGCGGAAAACCTGACCTTGGTTGAATCCCCCTCGATCTTGTAGGAAGCCTACAAGACAGTCCTGAGAGGGCAAGCCATTTCGGCCATAGCAGGCTACAAACGCGCTCAGAGGAGGGAATTAGTGGAGCTTGAGCTAGAACTTAGCAGAGCAACTGCGGCCCACACGGCGGTCCCATCGGACGACACATTGCATTCCCTTCAGTTGCGCCAGCGGCTCCATGATGACCACCTGAGATGCCAGACGGTGGCGGATGTCGCGGCGACCGCACATAGGGTGTATGACATTGGAGATAAGGCAAGTAAACTTCTGGCCTGGCTGGACAAGAAGAAGGGGGGTAACAGGACTATACTGCAGGTAGCTGATGTGAACGGGACAATGCACACGCGTCCTGAAGAAATTGTAGACACACTAGCCGATCATTTCCAAGGGGTGTACTCCCCATCTGTCGAGGTAACAGAGGGAATGGTGATGGAAGCTCTCCGCGATGTGCAGACACCGAACCTGTCGACGGACGCAGCGGGAAGAACTCGACTTTGACTTGACAACTGAGGAGATTCAGTTGGCCATCAACACGATACGATCGGGCAAGGCCCTCGGACCAAACGGGATACCAATCGAATGGTACAAAACAATGTCAGAATCACTGAGTGAACCCTTACTGACGATGTATGAGGAAAGTCGGGAAGGAGGAATCTTGCCCCTCGATCAACGAACAGCGACTATTGTGGTGATCCCGAAGTCAGGTAAACCATCTAGTGACTGCACGTCCTATCGACCGATATCGCTTCTTAACGCAGAGGCTAAAATACTAGCGAAAGTATTGGCGACTAGGCTGATGCCCTACCTGGAGCAATTGATCCATCCAGACCAGTCTGGCTTTATGCCGCATAGAAGCACTGCGCTCAACCTCCGTAGAGTGCATGGAGCACTGGCACGAGCACCATTACTGACGGAACCGGCGGTTATACTGTCCCTAGATGCCAAAATGGCATTCGACATGGTGGAGTGGCAGTACCTTTTCGCGGTACTAGCCCATATGGGGTTTGGCCCTAAATTCATCTCCTGGGTGCGACTGCTGTACACAAGCCCCGTAGCACGTGTGGTGGCGAACGGGCATATCTCCTATGAAATACCACTGGCAAGGGGAACCAGACAGGGGTGCCCCCTCTCACCTCTATTATTTGCGTTGGTTCTGGAGCCGCTGGCTGTTACCATCAGGAAGACCCCGCTGCTGAAGGGGATCTACTGGGACAACAATTGGGAGGATAGAGTCACCCTGTATGCAGATGACATGCTGATTTACCTGACAGACCCGGAGAGAGGTGTCCCTAGGCTATTAGCGATATGCGACACACACGGACGAGCATCTGGATACACTATAAACTGGGCGAAGTCGGTCATTTACAAGCTAAAAGGCCCATCTCCGACTCTTCCTGACGCTTGCTCCTTGATGGTGGCAACCACCTCCTTCAAATACCTAGGTATTTACGTCACCCAAGACGTTACTGAATTCTTCGAGAGCAACCTGCAACCTCCGCTCACTCGGTTGAGGAGCAATGTAAGACACTGGAAAGCCCTTCCACTGACGCTGCTGTGCAGAGAGTCATTATTCAAAATGATGGCACTGCCACGTTTCCTGTATGTGCTCGAAAACACACCGAACCTGATACCTCCAAGCTATTTCCAAAAAGTGACGGCTGTGATGACAGGCTTGTTATAGGGTGACCGCCCAGCTCGCATAGCGCATTTAAAGCTTAATAGAAGCTGGTACAATGGTGGGATCGCCCTGCCAAATATACAGTTGTATTATTGGGCGGCACAGCTCAAAATTATTTATCAATGGATGCACGCCCCACAGAACGACCCGGCTTATCTCGCAGACAGGGCCCAATTAGGCACACACAGTTTGCTGGCACCGCTGTACCACAAAGGAACAGCAGCAAAATTAACAGGACCCACTAAACACACGGTAACATTGTGGCATAAAGCACAGGCGAGACTGAAGTGGGGGGGAGTCATAACAAAGCTAACACCGTTATGGGACACGAAGGCTCTGGGACACCTACGACACACTTAAGGATTCACCCAGTGGGATAATATAGGAATCTCCACAGTAGGGGACATGTGGTCAAGAGAGGGGGTGGTCCCGTTTTCACATCTTCAGCAACAGTACTACCTAGGTCCTACAGAAACATACAGAAATGTTCAAATTAGACACGCCCTGATGGCAGCTATCCCAGCAGGCACAACGGTCCCGGAATCCTCGCCGCTTGAGGATCGCCTGCTCACCGACTTCATGCAGGAGGGCGCTACCTCCCTTACTTATCGTAAAATGCTAAATAACCTGCCAGACCCACTAGAAAAGTTGCGGTAAAAATGGGTTGCGGAGATAGGAGATGTGGATGAAACGAACTGGAATGCAGCAATGGCGTACCCACGCGAGGCGGGCATTTCGGCTAGGTTCCGTCTGGTGCAGCTAAAAATTATGCATAGGTTATACTACATAAGGACTACATTGTACAGACTGCACAGGGCGGCACACTTACCATGTCTCAGGGGCTGTGGAGCAGAAGGTACCTTCATGCATACAATCTGGGAATGCCCAGCCCTTGAGGGCTACTGGCAACAGGTGATGCGCACCATCTCGCAAACACCAGAAATCTCCCTAGCGCCGGACCCCCGTGTGTGCCTGCTGAATGTGTGGGGCCCTAATGATCTAACGCATCAAGGTAGGCTGTGGGCCACTGTGGGTATCATGACAGCCAAACGAGACATAGCACAGAAGTGGGGGGCGGCGGAATTACCAACCTTGACACAATGGTTTAGGAATATGGATGCACTTATGGTGACAGAGCGGGCGGTCTATAAAATGAGAGCGAATCCTCGCAAATGGAACAAAGTATGGCAGCCTTGGAATACCTACAGGGGGGACTTATGTGAACCTTTAGTGGAAGACGATATTGATAGCTCAGAGGACGAGATGGAAGAAAATTAACTGCCTGGGGTCAATGGCTAATGATGATGCTGGAAGGATGAGGAAGTCCGGGATGCAGAACAGATTAATAGCGTAGGGCCGAATTGGGGGTAGGGGTGGGTGTGATAACTGTCTAGGATATTGTAAATGTCACAAGGAAAGGACAGATTGCTGATAACAGGAGTTGTCGTTCATTTAACTATTGAGTCACAAGTTAAGTTATGTTACTACAAAACACAAAAGCAGGATGACATTAAATTTGGGAGATAAAAGCGATTCACAGTTGGTCATACATACTATTGATTGTGCTGCCGGACCGATAGTTGTCAGCCGAATAGCTGTGTATTCGCTCTATTCATAGGAAGGGGTGATTGTTTTGGCTGACCCCAGGGTTGTAGGCACATTACTGTAATTTACTGGAATTGTCAATAAAGTCTTGCGTTTAAAAAAAAAAATGTGAAGGGGCTTAATAATCCTATAAAATGGAGGGCGGTACTGTCCTTCCTGGAACACTCAGGGGCAGCAATATGTTTGTTGCAGGAGACACATCTGCTCTCCAAGGATTGGCATTGCATGCGCTCCAGGGCGTTCCCACATCAAAACTTCTCCTCCACTACAGAGAAAAAGGCGGGTGTGGCGCTCCTCTTCGCTAAACACTTCAAGGGCCGGGTGGGAGACAAGATTACCGAAACTAAGGGAAGACTCTTAGCATATACTGTGCAGTTGGGGGGCATTTCGTTGGCCATAGGGTCGATATATGCTCCCAACACCAAGCAAGAAGCCTTCCTCACAGGGGCCCTAGCAGATGTTCTTGCGTCTCAATCGCAATACACGCCACGATTTGGATCCGTTTACCCGCTTCACAATACACGTGAAGGAGACCGGGAGTTCATCACTGACTTTGGAGTCGGATCCTCATATTGAGAATGATTTAGGAGCCCTCAAATAAATAATTAGTATTTAGTGTTCTCATTTGTGGAGATTACGTTACAACTCATACATACATGACTTAAATATAGCCCTAAAGAAGTCTATGGTTTATTCACCACGACGAAACACGTGTTGGCGGCTAGTTTGTCTCAGGAAGAAATACAGCATTAATTAAAAGAAGACATGAAGATCACTTCTCGTCCGAGATTTATTTGAAGAACTCTTTTGACATCCAAGTTTAGCTCAGGATATATTCTGCTTTTTATCAATCGCAATACACGTTAGTGGGCGGTGACATCAATCTGGTGTTGGACGGGGACAGGGACAGGTCAGGCCTACGATAGGGCTCCACAGAAGCAATCTCCCAGGAGGGTGGGAGGTGGTTAGACAGCAGAGGTTTTGTAGACTTATGGAGGGAGACACCCCCAAGCGCCATGGGGTACACATTTTACTCCCACGTACACCGCACATACGCAAGGTTAGATTATTTCTTAGGTTCCACAGGTCTGGTTCCCTTCATCAAAGACACCGACATTATCGCAGCAGCTCTTTCAGACCACGACGCGGTCACACTTCTCTTAGCGCTCCCATGCTCGAAGTTTTACACAGGTCGGTGGCGACTCAGGGAAACAATGCTACAATGCAAAGGGGTCACACAGCAACTACACAACCGCATCACAGACTACCTAGGCATCAATGATGACCCGGACATGCCGGTGACTGCGGTGTGGGGGGCACTTAAGGGGGTAGTACGTGGGGATCTAATCGCCATAGCGGCAGCGGAAATGCTGCATCACAAGGAGAGGCGTCAGGCGTTGTCGGAACAGGTGTTAGAACGGTAGCATGTACATAGTAGGATGGGGGCCCCCAGAATCTGACGCCAACTGAAAGCAGCCACGGCCCAGCTCGCAAGCTTAGACTTAGACAGGGCAGAATACGAAGCACTTCGCCTCTGCCACATGTACTACGTGGGAGATGATAAAACGGGGCGCCTCCTCGACAGTAAGCTGAGAGCTAAGGTCCTGCGCTCCAAAATTGCCTGTATTCAAGACGAAGGGGGGCAGGAGCTGCAGGAGGACGGACAGATTGCGGATGCCTTTCGAGAGTTCTATGCCTCACAGTACGCAGCAGACACAGATTTATATCTTGAGGGTGGGGTGGCTTACCTCGCGGAGGCATCGTTTATGGCCCTTAATGAAACCAACAAACTTGTTTTAGAAGCTCCGATACGGATGGAGGAAGTGGTGTCGGCAATAGCACGCCTCAAGCCTATGAAGGCTCTAGGACCCGGCGGGTTTTCGGCGGGCTTTTACAAGACCTTCTGCCCGCTACTGGTGCCGATACTCACCAAACTGTTTAATTCCTTCTCCCGGCCCGGCTCCATATCGCAAGACATGCTCGCAGCGGACATCATTGTGTTGCCCAAACTGAGCAAGGACACATCCCGCTGTGCGGCGTATAGGCCCATTTTGTTGCTTAATTTAGATCTCAAGATATTCACCGGGATCCTTGCGGCTCGGTTGGG
Organism: Lissotriton vulgaris; assembly: GCF_964263255.1. NCBI lineage: Eukaryota > Metazoa > Chordata > Amphibia > Caudata > Salamandridae > Lissotriton > Lissotriton vulgaris. The sequence goes on from NC_141685.1 coordinate 269,194,445, forward strand.
TCCTTGCCTACCGGGCGTCATAGAACCTGACCAATCAGGATTTATTCCCATAAGGCAATGTAGCGACAATACTAAGATGCTCATGCATGTCATTGACAAAGCCCACTTCAATCACTCAGACTCCGCTCTTCTATCAGTCAACGCCGAAAAGGCATTCGATAGGGTGGATTGGACTTACTTGGACAAGACACTCGAGCGCTTTGGACTGGGAGCGCGCTTAAGGTCCTGGGTCGCTAGTTCTTACGACTCACCCAAGGTGACCATTCGGGTGAATGGGGTGGGATCGCAGCCTTTTGACATCCGGCGAGGCACTAGGCAGGGGTGCCCGCTCTCGCCTCTGCTGTTTGCCCCGTATATCGAACCCTTTGCGCAGACAGTTCTTGACAACCCAGACATGGTCGGGGTCAAATTTGGCGGAGAGTCACAGGTTATCAGTCTCTATGCTCTCGCAGCCGTGGACAACCCTGCACGCTCAGTACCGGCCTTTTTAAAAGAAAGAGACTCCTTTGGTTGTGTCTCGCGATTTAAGATGAACGTCGGAAAGTCCTTGATTCTTCCATTGGGATGCAACACCCGTAAAGCCGCTGGCAGCTTACGGCAGTTCGGGGGCTCACCTCGCGCATATCCCTGCCCTACCTGGGGATCACCCTGACGCCCAGCACAACTGAGACAGTCGAGCACAACTATTCCAAACTCTATGATCAACTTCAGTGGGATTTGAGGAGGTGGCGACAGCAACCTCTGTCGTGGCTGGGGTGAGTGGCAGCGATAAAGATGTCGCTGCTACCTAAGATCCTCTACTTATTTCAGACCATCCCTGTCACTCACCCAATCGGGCTGCTTCGGAAACTGCAGGATGCCGTAAGGCAATTCGTGTGGGCGGGGAAGCGACCGCGGCTTCGTAGGGACTGGGCTACTTGGGCCACCGCTGATGGAGGTCTGGGCGTTCCCGACCTTCTCCGCTACTTCCAAGCGGCGCAGTTTGATACCTGCTGGAATGGAATCGTCCGGAGTCGGAAAAAAGGTGGCTGTTCCAGGACCGGGCGATGGCCCAAATGTCGCTTTGGAAAATTCCCTTCATGCGCCGTTCAGATAGGCCTTCTTATATCAAGAAATCACCTATCACCCGCACGTTGCTGCAAGTGTGGGATGCGGTGGCTCGGGCCTCACCACCTTCCCCTCGCCCATGACTCTACTATTGGATAATCCGGCCTTCCCACCCGGGATGGGCCCCGGGGCATTCGCACAGTGGCACTCTTCCGAATGTAGGTCAGCCGGCCACCTGTTTGACGAGGAGGGTTTTATACAGCTCTCTACCCTAAAGGAGGTATATACCCTTCCAGCGCCGCAGCGCTATCAATATTTCCAGCTACGCCATTGGCTAACGGGTGGCGATACGCTGCCTTTGGTGAACAGACACCTTACCACTTACGAGAAGTGGCTCACCACGAAAACGTCGGACAGGCAGGCGATCTCGGACCTCTATAAAATGCTGAGCCCACGCCTGCCCGCCGTGGACTCTGCTGGACTGAGACGCTGGGAGAAAGAACTTGGTAGATCCCTCACAGATAAGCAATGGCGCGATATTTATTATAGGGCCGACCACACTGCTAGGAATATGGCAAGCAAGGAATCTGCAGTTAAAATAGCGTATTATAGGCACCTCACTCCTGCACGGCTTCATCAGGGCAACCCCCGGCATAGCACCGTATGTTGGAGGGGATGCGGGCAAGTTGGGACTGACTCATTTGCTGTGGGAGTGCCCGGAGGTCACGGACTACTGGACAGAAGTGCTATCTGACATTGATACCCATTTTGAGATAGAGATACCCAGCTTCCCCTCTTCCCCGCTAACACCTTATTGGGCCTTCCCAACGCTCTGACATTTCCACTTAAATCGATCAGGGGAAAACAAATGGGACTGGCGATGGGGGCAGCAACACAACACATCCTTTCCCTCAGGGGTTCCATGAGGAAACCTACCCGCACAGGTTGGCTACACAGGTTATGGTACATAATGGGCATGGAGAGGATACAAGCGATTATTACCCAGTCAGCGGACTCCTTTATCACTACCTGGCAGCCTTTCATTTCCCTTATGGCTGGAGAATTCACAGAACTCACCTGTCCGAAATATCTTAGGGTCTACGACTCACAGATGAGTTCGCCAGAGGGACTGGCCCCACGAGCTAGTATCCTCGCACATGAGAGAACAGCAACACACGGAACTAGGCATGGCGACACACTGGAGAGGGGTTGGGAGGGCAAGGGGGGCAATGTTGGGGGGAGGGGGGAGTTGGCAATATGGATGGTTATATGCATCCTTGGGAATTGGACCACCTTTACCCGCTCACACGGACACAATCACCTGCCGGCTGGTAGATATGAACCCCCGGGGCGGGAGGTGGGGGAGCATGATGGGGACTTAGCCAGTCAGAATTATAATGTATGTATTCTTGCTGATAAAATTAATAAAATAAATTTAAACAAAAAAGAAAATTGATTGTGGGAGGACCACCGGTAGATTTACAAGGTAATATAAGAGGCGAGAGATCATCACCATTTTATAAATGGCGATTCGGCCCATAAGGGTAGGGAAGACCAGAACCCCACACTGGTACGGAGCCTTGTTATTGCCCGTAGAATATTACCTTCTATCTGATCTTCTTGTGTCCTATATACCTGTATGCCCATTGCCCAGATATATGAAAGTGGTGGGGGCTACTGGGATAGAGTAGGTGGCAAACCGCAGGTGAGCTAGATGTGGCATCTCCCGAAAGAAGAAACTGGTCGACTTTGCATGGTTTATTGCCAGACCCGACATCCGTTCAAAAGTGGCGAATATGGCAGGGAGCGGAGCATTGTCAGAAGTCAGATCACGTAAATGTATGAGGCTATCATCCGCATAGATAGATATCAGATGCTGTATTCCGTCAACAGAGATGCCCAGGCGGTCTTCCAGGGCCAAGGGTTCGAGTGCAAGCACGAACAACAATGGAGACAGGGGGGATCCCTGTCTCGTGCCTCTGTGAACAGTGTATTGGTCAGAGATATAGCGGCCGGTGCGGGCCCTGGCTGTTGGAGATGTGTACAATAAGCGAACCCACTTAAGGAAGTTATCTGGGAATCCGAATTGTTTCAATGACTCAAACATGAATTCCCAAGATAAGGAATCAAATGTTTGTCTAAGATCTAACGCTATACATCCCGTGAGGGGGAGGGCTCGTGGGGTAGCCATCATTATAGAGTGTAATCGCTGAGTGTTCAGAGAAGTGCTGCGGTCTGAGAGGAATCCGTACTGATCCTGGTGAATAAGTGTGGGGAGGTGTAACTGTATACGGTTAGCGAGGGCCTTACTTAAAATCTTATATTCAGTGGAGAGCAAAGAGAGAGGTCTATAGTTGGACATCTCTAGCTCGTCTCGTCCCGGATTAGGTATGGACGTAACCTTCGCCAGCATGGTGGAGTCAGGCAGACGACCAGTCTCAACTGCCACCTTGTAAACTGCCTCCAATGCAGGTACTAGGGACTCAGAGTAAGTAAGGTCAAATTCTACGGGGAGGCCGTCCATTCCAGGTGTCTTATTACGATTCAGACCTTTAATTGCTACCCGTATCTCTTGTTGGGTGATGGGCCGTCAGGCGGGAATGTCTTTCTGTATATCCTCCAGTAGCACCGGGAAAGGGAGATCCTGTAGGAACTCGTCAATCAAGGCGCCGTCTACTGGTGCGGAGGGTGCATAGAGTGCCTTAAGATGATCATGAAATGCCGAATTTATTTCTGCTTGTGTATTGACCAAATGTCCCGTCTCGTTACGAATACTGGTTATACTTGGCGAGTCAGGTCGATTCCTTACTAAGCAGGCAAGCAGTGCACCAGATCTATCCGCCTCACTGTGTTTCCGTTGGAGATAGGCCCTATAGTCTATTTTCCGTAATGTCTCTAGCATTTCAGCATGGTCTATGTAGGCAGATTGCAACGCCCCCATTTTTCCAGGATCAAGGGCTGCCTCCCTCTCCAGGGTCTGTAGCCTATCCTCAACATCTTTTAATTTCTGATGTACCTCCTGCCTGGCCTCCACTAACTGTACCATCATCACCCCCCTAACCACTACTTTCAGAGCATCCCATTCAATCAGATTAGAGGAAGCTGTGTTCCAGTTTTCGTTCAAGTAGTTAGAAATAACATTAGACAGTGTCATGTGGAAGGTAGCGTCCTCGAGCAGATGTGGGTGCTATCTCGAGGTGGGCACTGGGGTCGGTACCATACCCCAGCAAAGTGTAAGTTCCAAGGGCCTATGATCGAAAAAGGTCTAAGCCAGGTGCATAGATTCATGAGCCTTCGTGATAATGGATCTGGAGCACAGGAACCTATCTATTCTAGTATGAAGGCTATGGACCGGAGAATAAAAGGAGTATTCCTTGTGATTTAGGTGGAGACATCGCCAGGCATCGGAAAGTGTCCACCATTTGCCCAAGTAGTGAATTGCTCAGCCAGTTTGCTAATAACGAAAGCCTGAAGTGGAGGGTGTGATTTATCTAGTCCCGCGTCCAACACTGCGCTCCAGTCCCCTTCCAGCACCCAAGAGATCCCATCCCAGCCCACCAAAACCGTACCCAGGTTGTTCAAGAACCGATCTTGGTCGAAGTTAGGAGTATAAATGTTCCCTAGGAACACCAGGGAGCCATCAAGAGTGCCCTTCACTAGTATATATCGTCCCTGGTGATCCACTCGAGGATCAAGCTCAACAAATGGGACCCCAAGTCACACAGAGATAGTCGCCCCTCTAGAGAAAGCCAAAAAATCAGTAGAATAAATATGTCTCCTCCATTTTTTTCGCATCTTTTGTGTTTCAGAGTCTGTGAGATGGGATTCCTGAAGGAACGCAATATGTGCTTGATGTCTGAAGAGAAATGCATAACTTCGGTGCCGTTTCTGAATTGCTCCCTGTACCCGCACAGTCCATGTGAGTTGATTGACCCTATTGTCTTAGCAGTCCCTGCCATGTTCCCTTGTGTAATGTGTTGTTCCCAACCGTGCCAAGTAACCAAATAGATCTGACCAGGAGCCCCATTTCCCAAGAACTGTAACTAAACCCGGCACAACGCTTAAACTGCGCTGGGCCCAACAATGGTGTATCAAAAATACAAAACAAATAACGGTGCGTACGCTAAGAGGGAGGCGACCAGTCTTACGCCTGACCATAGTGCACTAAAGAACTGCCACCCGGCGGCATAACTGTACCTCACCCCGGGGGGGTGGTAAAGATGTAAATGTGGTGGGAGGAGTAGTATGAACATGTTCCTATATTAAACCACGAGTGACCAGGAGCCCCCGACCCGTGGCTCAAATCCTCAACTCACCTGAGTTTGTTGGATATACAAATGTGGTGTTGTGTAATCATGGAATCAAGCCCCCCGTACACTACAAGGGAGTGGACCAGTTCACAATATAAGCAACACATCAAAGGATACAATAGTTCCTCCAATACAAGACATATCATCAGCAATAGTAGAAATGATCACAGCAATAACTCCATTTGACTGCGGCCCAGCTTCTACATTCAGCTATCTATCAAGACGTCTGCTGCTCTGGGCGTGGTGGTGGGGAACAGGATTGCACTATTTTTGGAGTCTGAGTGGAGAGTACTGTCCTCCGAGTTGGTTGAAATTTTGTGCAAGTCCTCACGGAAAGCACCGGCCACCGGCAGCGCCCCTTACTGACCTCGCCTCTGCTGCTCCCGCGAGGGGCTAGTACCCCCACCGCTCCGGTTGGGGTTTTGGGTTCGGCGAGAGGTTCGCCTCGGGAGTCCGTCCGAGCCCTGAGTGGACACCCCTGGAAGACTAGCCTGGCTAGATCCTATGCACTGTCACATCTTAGTGCTCCCGCGTATTCCGTCTGGTCGTAGCACGCCCCGTCCCGTTATAGGGGCGGGAAGACCCCTATGATGAAGCATGACACTAACGGTTTTTTAGTGTGTGAGGGGTATTTTAACAAGCACATTGTGCTCCCATCTTTCCATGTGTAAGAGAGAGCCTAGCACCTTTTTAGAAACGGTTAAAAATTAAAAAACCATCACTTTTTCACTTTTTTGATAGAATCTCTGTGGTCAAAAAGTCTCGCTTTGGAGGGTGATTCTGTCAGTACCTCTACGCTTCTCCTTTTTGGTTTGGAATTACTGGCAGCGCGCAGCTGCGGGAGCTCATTGAAAAATCAACCAATTTTTGCTCTCCACCACTGCATGAGTGATTCTGCACTACACAACGAGCTTTTGACAGACAAGGGGACCCCTCCTGACTTCGCTTTTTATTGCAATGGCCGATCTAGGCCTAGCCTTCACGGAAGATGAGATCTCTAATCTGATGGCATCCTTGGGAACTTTTGATGCTCTAAACACTGCAGGCCCTTCTAACAAAAACAATGATTGGGATGAGCTGGAGGAGTTAAGGAGAACTCAAATAAAAACAGCCATCCATGGCTTACTAATGTCTGAATACCTAAAGGTAAATACCGCACCATCTGGCCTTGTTGTTCGCAATGAACCATTTATTTTCTTACATGACAAAGCTTTCAAGATTGATTGGTTTAAGATTTCATGGCGATGTACCAGGGACTGGATAGTCCTCATCATAAAGACTGCGAGTAGATTGGCCAGTGAACTTAAGGTGGAGATACAAACTATAGAAGTACGCATAAACAGTTATGAATCTCCAGCCGATATTAAAAAATACTTAGACGAAATGAATAAATCTTTGAACGAGTTTGAGACCACTCTGAAAGACAGTAAATATGAGAAACTGAAGAAAGACAACAGCCGATGGACAAAGGAAAGAATTTACCCCTACATTAAGGATGATTATAAAACAACGAATGACAATGTGACAGATGATGAGACATCTGACTCTGGTTCCAATAGCTCAAATTCTAGCAGGAATAAAAGCCCGAGATTACGAGGAAATAGGAGGAATTTCCGTAGACCTAATTTCAGAGGATCGAGAGGATGGAACAATTTTAACCCTCCCATGATGTACCATCAACAACAACAATATGGACCACCCCCTTTCCAACATCCACAGGGACCCTACCCCACCTGGGGTTATCAACAGCAAGATTATGGATACTTTGATCCCTCAGCTCCTTTTTTAGGGGTGCGCCAAGGACGAACGAAAGGGAGGAACCGGAGAGGGTCCACAGTCCACTGGAACACCGAGGAAGAAGAAACTCCTCGAGTCTCAACAAGGAGCATGACAGGTGCCACGACGAGCAAACAATGAGCTTGGTTGTGAACCTTTCAGACACTGAATTAACCCCTCCACAAAGAAGAGTCTTGGAAAAAGGCTTGGGATATGTGCCCACAGCCAGTATGGACAAATTCCATCTTTGTCAAGAGGTCCAGGAATTCATGCGACGTCTTAAGCTGCAAGTTTTCTTCAAGGACAAAGAGGATGCAACAGATCACGGGGATACCAACCTGAGACCCAAATCCAATTTCACCCCTATGGACAACACCCTTCCAGTCGAACTACTTACCTTCGAAAAGGCAGTAATGATGGAGTTGGAGAATATCAACCCCCTTGAAAAACGTGTCTTTCAGAATACCACCAACGAAGAAAGACAGGCTTTACGTGATCTTAGCAACAACAAAAGATTGATAATTAGGCCTGCCGACAAGGGTGGTGCTACTGTCATACAGAACATAGAGAACTATGACAACGAGTGCAGAAGTTTGTTACAGGATAAAAGAAACTATGAAGTCCTTCACAGTGACCCTACGACGAGTATACAAATTAAAATTGGTACCATGGTGGAGGAAGCACTGTCACATGATTGGATCACTAAAAAAGAGGGGGATTTTCTGAGTCAGAAAAATCCAAGAACCCCCTATCTGTACACCCTACCAAAGATCCACAAAAGCCTCCAGAACCCTCCTGGGAGACCACTTGTCTCAGGTATTGGGTCAATTCTAGAGCCAGTCTCTAGATTTGCAGACGCTTTCCTTAGGCCAATGGTCCAAAAACATCTACGTATCTGAAAGATACCAAGGAAGTGTTAAACCTGCTAGAAGAGGTAAGTTTCGATCCCGAAACCCAGCTATTAATCAGCTGTGATGTGGAAAGCCTGTACACCAGCCTGCCCCACCAAGCCACTTTAGATATCATTGAAGATGTCCTGTTTGAGGATTTCTGGGAATACCAAACACCACGTAACGTGGTGATGAATTATTGCGCACTTGCCTTGAAAGAAAACTTTTTTGAATACGAAGGCACCCTATATATACAAAAGCATGGGACCAGCATGGGAAGTACATTTGCCCCTAGCATAGCTGGACTGTACGTACACCATCTCGAGGTAACTAAAATACTGAACCCCAACAACCCCTTCAGACTCAACATAAAGCTATGGAAACGATACATCGATGATATCCTTATCATCTGGGATGGAGATGAAAGAGGTTCCGAACAGTTTCCAACCTGGCTCAATCTACAGGATGATTTCCTAAGGTTCACCAGCACAGTCTCCAGAAGCAACTTGGTTTTCCTAGACCTGAACATTTTCCCCAAAGACGGTAGACTGATGACCACGACCCATTTCAAAAGCACCTCTAAGAACTGTCTTCTTATGTATAACAGTTTCCACCCCAAGCATCTGCGGGACAACCTCCCATACGGCCAGTTCCTGCGCCTACGCAGGAATTGTACAGAGATTGAGAACTTTAAAATTCAATCAGATGATCTCAAAAAGAAATTAAAAGCACAAATGTATCCTGACCGTGTTATCAACCAGGCCTACACACGAGCCAGAAACAACTGCCGTGAAAGCCTGTTGGAAGAGAAAATAGCCAAGGAGGAAGAGAAACGACCAATTTGTGTGACAACATACAATACCAGCTCCAACTTAGTGACCAAAATCCTTAACAGGAATTGGAGAATTTTGAACAGTGGTGGGTTACAAATACCAAAACCAATGTTTGCGCACAAAAGAGCAAAGAGCTTGAGGGATGTCTTGGTCCATACAAGACCAAAAACCAACAACAATATACAAAGAGACCCTAACGTTGTTCAAGGTCACTATCCTTGTGGAGGATGCAGGGTTTGCGGTCTGACTAAGAAGAGCAAAAAAATAACTTTCAGCAATGGCACCGTCTGGGAACAGAGAGCTTTTAGCAACTGCAACAGTGTGAATGTTATATATCTGATCACCTGTCCCTGCCAACTGGAATATGTGGGCATGACAAGCAGGGCAGTCAAGGTCAGGATAGGTGAACACAAGAGCACGATAAAATGCAGGAAATCCAGTACAAAACTGACGAACCATTTCCTTGAAATGAACCACAAACCAGAGGAAATTACATGGACGGTAATAGAACTGGTAAGCAATGAAAGATTTTTGTTTGAAAAGGAACAGAGATGGGTGTTCCGTATTCAGTCACACAAACACGGGCTAAATGATGATATACCCTGGAGCCAGCTGTAAGGTACCGAGCCCCTCATTTCATTTGATCTACACCCCCCTGTACTTCTATTTTGCCACCACGAGGATTCTGCCTGCAGAGAAATTTACTCCTAAATGGACTGTATCATTATGAATATTTTCATGACTTTACGATTTTTGTATTTAGAATTGCCTTTCAAATTTTCTAAACTTCCTACTGCAAGTAGAAATTAGACACTGCGGAAAGACTTCCGCTTTCACACTCCGGCTGCGCCACAAACAGGCGGCCATATTTTGGAAGTTAACGCTCTAGCGTTACGTGGTAGGCGGCACCCTCGAAAATGACAAACGCGGAAGTGCAAGGCCTTTATATACAAACGGACACTCGAGCCCGGCAATCCTCGGAGGAGCACGGGGGTAGGAATAATGATTTCTTTCTCTGGCAGACATGTGAGTAATAGACTTTGACCTCGAGTCTCAAAAAACGGGTCACAGGGGTAAAACGTACTAACAAAATCTCGCTGATTCTGAAACCATTTAACACGAGATTTTGTTCCTTATAGTAAACTGCGCAGAATACCCCTCGCCTGCAAACTCATGGGGCGATGACAATTATTGAGATAAGTATGTTACTGATATCCTGACTATTTTGAAAATGTTGCGAAGGAGGTCCCCCTCCCCTTTCCCCTTTCAATTGCTAGTTTGTTGGAAATGCATGGAGTCATGATTGTTTAGTGTGTGTGATGAGATGATAGTGGAACCCACAGTACGAAACCACTATTTGTCTCTAACGACAGGCAGTTGATGTCGAGAGACACATAACAACTACATGTTGATTCTCATGTAGGAATACAACCGCTTTCGGATTTACAATGCGGTTCTCTTCCAATAATGTGGAATAATTGTCTGTTTGTATTTCCACTCAGATAAGAATGCTCATTTATGCATTTATGTTGGCTTTTCTCTTCCCTTTCTCTTACAGAGACCACATCAGGTCAATTTTTTCTGCTTCACCTGGGCCAACTCATGCCCCAAAGCCCGGACAGCCAACTTATTTTTGTTGGTTGTTTGTAGGACAGTAGGCACTATCTTATAGAACTGAGTAGTAACTAGTAGGGATCGTTATATGGTCCTGATGAGTAAGCAGTAGGGGACTGCTTACGAAACATGTCGACTAGGTAGCAGCTAATGCTCTACCACACAACCCCTTCTTAATGTTCCCAGCTAGAGAAGTTAATAAAAAAAATGTTTCTACTAAGCCAGGGAATTTTTAACCTTTTTTCATTTTTTCACTTTTTGCACACTCACTAGTGTTAGGTCCCTACACTCTCACTGATACCCATGCACCTACACATAGCCTCTGTCACATCTTAGTGCTCCCGCGTATTCCGTCTGGTCGTAGCACGCCCCGTCCCGTTATAGGGGCGGGAAGACCCCTATGATGAAGCATGACACTAACGGTTTTTTAGTGTGTGAGGGGTATTTTAATAAGCACATTGTGCTCCCATCTTTCCATGTGTAAGAGAGAGCCTAGCACCTTTTTAGAAACGGTTAAAAATTAAAAAACCATCACTTTTTCACTTTTTTGATAGAATCTCTGTGGTTAAAAAATAGATCCTATGCACATCACCTCCAGCCATTCTTCAACGTCCGCCGGACTCTCAGGCGCACCATAGGGCAACCGCACCGTTCAGCTGGGTCCAAGGGTGGCGCCAGTGCCCAGAATGATGGCTCAACGCAAGGTTGGCGTTCCGCAGTTCCCCTCGTCGATGCCCCGGTAAGGCGGCCCCTAGGGTAGGTCAATCCGTGCTTAGGCAGTTTTAATGGTCCAGTTCTGGTATACTGTAGGGCAATGCGTTTGCCACCTGAGGCCTCCGGGCCACCATCAATAGTGTGGTCCAGTCGGGGTTCCACCTGTAGAGATGGTCCTCCCCTGCCCCCCCACCCCCAGACGAGGCCGGCATCGAGAGGAGAGAGAAATGTACTGTGGAGGGCGAGGGAGAAGAGAAGAAGGGAGCACAAGGAAGCACCGCCACTCACCACCTCCGTTCCACAGGGCCTCTCGTATGTAGCACCCCCCTCTGGTACTGTCGGCCCTCAGGCCCAACAGACCCCGCCGGTCAGCCGCCAAATTCCCGGCGTAGTCCCAGATAGGCCGAGCGTCCAGGAGGTGCGGGCCAGGCCACATGCAGGCCCAGGCACAGTTTATTCCCCAGCCAAATGGGCCTCAGTCCGTAGCCCGCTCCCCCAGGCAAAGTCCACAGTGCGACCCCGCCCGCAGGCCCCTCTCCGCCATAATTCGGTGAGGCCCACAGGAAATCGGGGCCAGGACAGGCCCTAGTTGCAGTGTCGGGCCGTGCGGCGTACCTCCCTCTACGGTGGGCCTCAGAAAGCTCCCATGGTGCTTCTCCTGCGATCGCGTTCCACGATCCTGCAATCCTCCGCCCGGCCGGTCAGTACAGTCTGCCGAACGGCACCTCCGCAGCCCGCAGCTGAATCCCCATGTTCCTGAGGGTGGGCCTGTAGCAGGAGCTCCATAGCAGGGAAGGCCACCGATCCCGGCTCCTGCAAGTCGGCTCTCTGCAAGCAAGTCTCCACCCCCACGAGAGATCCCGGCTTCGGCCGGCAAGAAATGTTGGACAGGCCCACTCAGTTCTGTCACCCCAGAGCCGCCACAAGCACCAGGCCAGCCACCTCTTAATCACAGGGGTGTCAGTGCTATTTCCCCCGCTCCCCTACGAGGGTCACCGCCGTGGGGACAGCGCTAACAGGGTGATTCCCCACGGGATGGTCCGGAGCTCTATCGGGCTGCGACCACCATCTTGGCTGGCTAGCCACGCATCCCCGTCCAGGTGGAATTTAAGGTCTCTAAGTAGTATGTAGTTAGTGGATGGGAGAGCCTGGGGTGCGATGAGCTCTACAGTGGCATTGGTGAATGGGTGTTGGTGTTGGGGTTGGTCTGGATCTGGAAGTGGAGGTATTCCTTCCTTGGTTGCTGTTGGGTCATTAGATTGCATGGTCAGTCAGAGTGTGCTTGCTTTTGTATAGTCGATGGCAATGCCTCATCCTGGGTTCCGGGTGATTTTGTGGCCATCAGGGATGGCCATGGAGATGTCCGGAGCAGAGGTTGGTCCAGGTTTCTGTGATGGAGGCAATGTTTGGAGAGGTGCTTTGAAGAGGTCCAAGATTTCTATGGCGTGTTTGTGGAGGGACCACACATTGAATAGGATGCAGATGAGCCGGTCGGGTGCGCGGTTGGGCGGCTGGGCTGCGAGGGCTGCAGGTGTGTTGAAGTGGCAGAAGGTGCAGTTGCAGTGTTGTCAGGTAAAGGGTGCAAGGGTATTCTTCGGTAATGCTGGATGGCAGGTGGTCTGGCATCCAGGGTTGAGGGTGAGGAGTGTGCTGGTGTCTAGCGGTGGAGTGTCTGAGAGGAAGGGTCCCTGGTGCTGGGCGCGGGCCAGGTGCGGACAGACACCTGCGGGCTTGCTTTTGACGCGCCTTCGGCACACCAGTGACACCTCTACTGCACATGGCCGCACAGCGGCTGCCATTAAGTAGTGCTGCTGCGGGTTGGACAACTGGGAGGTGGGAAACGTGGGAAAGGACACTGGAGAGTGCGGTGCCACAGGGTAATGAAGGAGAGAACATGGAAAAAGGAACTGTAAAAAGGCACAGAAGAAACAAAGCAAAGAAAAAAATCCAAAGCCAAAGATAGAAAAACAACTGAGAAGAGCAAATGAGTGGCAGAAAAGAAGGACAAGTACGAGAGCAGTGACGCTGTACTACTGGACCACCAGTGATGAGGCGCAGGCAGGGGCCTGCGGTGGAGGAGGGCCTCGAACTCCTGACACTCGGGACAGAGGAACCAGCAGCAGCAGACGGGGACAGCAGCAGCAGATACCAGATAGCGCAGTGCTGTGGGAGGAGCATGTACACTAAGGGATTGTGCCCCGTACACACAAAAGCAAACTAACAGTGGGAGAGGAAAGGCAGCATCACCTGGTTGCCTCTTCCGATCCAACATGGGTGACCAGATTCCGTGTTCTCTAGTTCCCCAGCGAGTAACAGCGGAGTAAGCAGCATAATCGCCCAAACCCACCCCGTACCCCTGGCATCTGCTGCAACCAATACCTGATATCAGCGACTTGAGCCAGTTAGTGGAGTCCCCAACCAGTCTTGTTGGGTATCCCCGGCAATGTGGCTCCTCTACAGCGCCGGGATTGCTCAGGGCACAGTGTGCGCCAACATGACCCCCAGGCCTCCTCCACTCCCCGTCTCACCTTCTCCTCACCTGGACATTAACACTGGGGCTCAATCCACTGCGCTCTCTCCAAATCTATGACTCAGTCAGCAGGAGCCTCAGTCAGGTCACAAGACTGGGTAAGGCAGTCACTGCCATGTCCCCTGGGGAACCCCCAGATGAAGGTGATGCAACAGGGCCCCCTTAGCCATGAAGTTGCAGCGCTCCCGCTGCACAAGTTTGGCGCATCTCAGGGGCCTCAATCTCCACAGCCTCCGGGCAGCGCCACATCTTCCGGCCTTTGCTGCACACCATTGGCAATCTCCTCAGAGCACCTCAGTGTAGTGGTGGCACGTGTTATGCAATGCAGACCTCCCTCCATCTGTGCACAGGAGCGCCTCTACCGATCACAGCCCCAAGGGGCACAGAGGTCAGTAACGTGTCTCCATGCTACTACCACCATGGCCCACAGGCTTGGGCCCGACACGGCCTGCCTCCACCGTCAGGCTGCAGCAAATCCACAGCCGCCTCCCACTTTGGGTCTCAGACACAGGTCCAGTGAGACCTCATGGCCCCGGAGACTGACGCCGCTTCCAGGCATCGGCTGCATTGTGTAACAAGGGTGGCGCTAAGAAAACTGCTGCATCACTGATTTACCCCAACGATCCGCCTCTTTTCATGAATGAGTCCCTGATTCTGCACTTCCTCTTCCCCTGGGACTCTGGTTGGTCATCTTGGCTGTTGGGGTGTTTGGTGGGGTTGTAGACCTGTGCTGGACTTCTTAACCCTGGCTTATCTATTCAGCATTTCATTGTTTTTATTTTCCTTTTTTCATTAGGGGTGTATTTATAGGCTATTTTTGCCTCTAGAGCAGAGGTCTTCAAACTTTTTTGCTCTGAGCCCCCCCTAGGCAAAATGTTTTGAGGTCGGGCCCCCCTACAAAACTGTAGGGGGCCCTGATTGGTGGAGCGGTAGGGACATGGCTGTGTGCAAGGGACGGGCTTATGAGATGATTTGAGGAATACTTTTTCTATAGCTCATAAACCACATTAAGTATGATACTTATAAAACCGCAAATGCATCAAACAAAAACATGTGTAGTCCCAAAAATACTCCTCCCCATTATTGTGGTGTTGTAGCCCCTCCCACTCTTGGACCCCAATGCAACTACACCTGCTGTATTATTGATAACAGCAGTCCCGAGTAGAAGGCTATCTCCTCTACATCTTTCACTTCTTCCTCACCATGCCTGCCCATCACTCTGATTTTGAATAATGTTCTCTGTACCTTTCAGAAAAAACATAAAGCTCCCACACTATGTCTCGCTTTTTTCTGCAAAGGTGCCCTCGGTCCTAATGCTAAAAAGGAAAATAAGCTCCCATGCCTCTTCTTTAAAGGTAGACAGTGATAACTGTGATGCAGTGGGCCCCTCAAACCCATAGGTCTAGTCCGGCTGCATCTGCTTAATTATTGATAATCAGTAGTGGCCACTTACACACCTGGCAGCAGTACCTGCTTCACTAATGAATGGCCTTTTTTAAAGAAAAAAAGGCCACTTATATTACCGAATTTGCTACGTAATCAATCATCTGCTGCATAGTACTGCATATCCAATTCTTCAGTGCTGTAAACTAGTACTTACAAACATTCTATTCTAGAGGACAGATTTATGTCTTTTCGATAGTTCTGCTTTAGTGTGCAGTACAGGAAGACAAATACATTCTTGATGCACACTTGTGTTTTTAAGTGAACCTAGTTCTATGTATGTTGCGGTTTATTTAACTGCACAATTCACTTCTTTTGTGGTCTTCTGCCATGTTTTTTAAATATGTTGAGCAGGGATTCAGCAGCCATTTAATCTCCCAAACATACTTTGGGATGAAATCACCACGGACACCTTGTTGCTGTTGTCATAAGGCCGTTTGAGCTCAGGTACAAAAAAACAACCATCTGCTTATTGACGCTCAGATTAATATGTCCTCACAGCACTCAAACAAACATTAACTATTCCCTTGGCCTCTAAACAATTCATACCCCCTTTAAAAATGTCTTCTTTAACTTCATCTTGACAACTTCCGTTAGTGACGAACCCTTTTGCCTTTTCTCTTGACTCCCATATTTCTTTGCACCGAACCAGCCTATCTGCCCCTGAACCAAGCCTGCCTTCCTTTCATTCCACCTTTCTCCTCTTACTTTCCGTTGCTCTTTTCCCTGTTACGTCTAAACTCATCCTTGGTGCCTTTTGATGAGCTTGACCTCTATAACTAATATCTCTTTCTCTGACTGCAGCTCTTTCCCAGTGCTCAACCTGCTGCTGAAGCCAATTGTCCCTGTACCAGAGTTGGCTGGTAGGCTCAGTGCCTCCCTAGAGTAACTGCTCGGTTGTGAATTCAGTGTTGTGAAACAATTACCACTCCCAAATCTCCCGGGGTGAAGAGGGCAGTACCTACCAATCCACCCAGTGCCCTGCAAGTCCCTCCCTGTGTGGTGTGCATTTAAACCTCCCAGGAAATAACAATTGAATTTACCAACACTGTTGTTCTGTAATTACCACATTTCTTATAATCATGATTCAAGCAGAAAAAAACAGGATTCGGTACTAAGGAAATTTCTGTGATAAAGGCCTCCGGGCCGGCCATAGTCCTGGTGGCGCCCTGTGCGACAATGTTTGTTGACGCACCCCCCCCCCCCACCCCCCCAATGACCACCTCGCCACGGATTCCCTCACTACCACCATTTGCCCCACAAGTCTCCATTACCACTGTCTTTTAGATTAATTTAGTTTTATAGCGCCACTCATACCAGTTTACGGTGTCAGAACACGTTACATCACACATACGTTGCATGGAGACAATCATACAAGTGTGAATCCGTGTATAGGAAATGTTACATAAGACAGAGGCCTTCAAGGTGTAGGAGTCACATGTCATGCATACTGGTAGGCAGTATAGTTTAAGAGTCCTCGGTCTGGAAAAGCACAAATTCAGAATTTAAAATGTAACACCATTGTGAGCGGTTTTCTTTAATAGCAAGACTTGATTTCTACCCAAATGAACCCTTTTTGCAATAGTAGGATAAGGAAAAACTAGACAAAAAAAAATGTAGCTGTTATATATTCCTTGCAGTTTGCATGCAGCACTTTGATGACAGTTAATAGCACTCAGCTATATATTAGTATTTGAACTTTTAAACTGCAAGTAACAAAAAGATCTCTCTGAGAAAAACCATAACGCATAATTGACCTATTTATAGTGTATGTACTTTGTGATCTGAATCAGACATGTTCTGTGCAGCAGGCATATTAACCTTCTGTGCTATGATGAGTCAAAAGAAACTTCCACTTCCAGACAAAGCTCTGTCTCTCCCCAGAAAGAACATTAATCACTGGAGTTATCCTGGCATTTTTATTGATGCTGGAGCAAGGAACGTGGCATCAGGTGCTTTGAAAATTATTGATGTTTATGCATCATAATAAATACAGCCAGTTGTTAACTCAGTGATATTTAATGGGTTTTGAAGCACTTATTTTGGTACTGTTGCTGCTAGCAGGATGTTGGTTAAATACATTCTTGAGCATTCCTCACATAGGTCAGGAATTGAAATGGGGCAAAAATAAAAATACATAAATGTCTTTTGTTTTCAGCAATTCGTCAAGAAACATCATTTGCAATGCAATAGCTCTAACTCTCACAAATTGGAGACCTATTGCATTGCAAATGATTGTGTTTTTTTAGCAACCTTTTTGACCCTGCCAGCACACTTCCTGACCTCCGCCCCCATGGCATGCTGATCACCGTTCTCACAAGGGCTCGAAGTAAATGAAGACAGCCTGGAAATGCAGCAAATAAACATCACCGCACTTCCAGACCATCTTCATTTACATGCAAATGCAGTCTCATTCGCGCCCCCCTGGGAACCCATCCACGCCCCCCAAGGGGGGCACGCCCCACAGTTTGAAGACCTCTGCTCCAGAGGCAGAAAAGTGAACTTGGGCAGACTAACGTGAATTTTTTGCCGCTATTTGGACTTTTGTCATTTTTCCCTCGATAACGCCAAATATTTTATTGCCTTGACACTAGTCTTAGCAGCAGTTTTTACTGTGGCTAGCTGATACTATCGCCATGTAGCGACGCATTATATATACGTCAGTAACAGGGCGATCATTTTTGGTGCTAGAGCGCGCCAATAAAATTGCCGTTAACTACCGCAAAAACTAGTTAGCGGAACTTTTTGTAAATATAATCCCAGGTATTTATCTATGCGACCTGTACAAGATGACCGTTCGGAGGCAACAGCAAGGGTTAATTTTCTTGGTATCTCTTTTGCAATATTGTATTATGGTTTAGTACATCTTTGGAGACGAAATGCTCCTGGAGATTATGCTTACTTTTGGCCAATCCACACTTAGGGAGAGATTTTCAAAAAAGTCATGCAACGCAGCGAATCCCACAGTGAGGCTGCGCAGATTTGCGCAACAGGGAGGGAGAAGGAGAGCACCATATCTTCAGAGATATTGCTCTCTCCTCCCCTTTCCCTTGTGCCAGCTCTGATTTCAGCTGCTGTGCACCATTCACATACCTTAGAGCCGCAGTGCTAGGGTGTGTGCATGAGTGTAGCATAGGTTTTGTACAGGAAGGGTGCCCTTCCTATACAAAATACTATGCAAGGCACGATGCAAAGCGTTTCCCACTTTGCATACGTGCTTCACAGTGCAACACGCATGGAAAGTTGGAAAAGTACAGAGAAATGAAAGCATTTCTCCTGTTAGTGCCTCCTTTGATGGGGCGTATTTTTTGAAGCAAACCCATGTGAACAAATGTCTGTAAATATGGTTTTGAATCACAAGGCATGGGTGGTTGCATGGGAACGCCCATGTACCACTCATGTAACACCCCTCGGCGCAGAGTAACGCAAAAAAACTTAGAGTGCTTTCCAGCGCAAAACAAGTTTTGTGCTGGAAAGAAAATAGTAAAAAAAAATGTGCGCTGGTTAGCATCACTTTTGTGATGCTAAACCAGAGCAAAAGTTTTGAAAATCTCTCCCTTAGACTCCCTCGCAGGGGACACCAAAAGCGCTGTTATTGCCTGACTCAAAGCTTGTACTTCTCGCTCTTCCTTAATTCCATCTTAAATGCTTTCAGGGTCCTCGAAACTACGAATTCAGAAGCTGTATATGTATTGTGCTCTAAGAAGGCCTCAAAAGCCTGGTGCATTTAGGTGACCCACTGATTATTCACTAACAGTGGTTTGTTGAACACCCATCTCGGGCTCTCATGTTGATGGCCTGTTAAAAGAAGATTTAAAGAAATTACAGAGTGATCCAAGAATTAATTGAGACTTAGCTCTGACTGGACCCTTTGGAGCGAATGAGATGCTAGAAGACAGTCTATATGTGAGAATGAGTTAAATTGTTTAAAATGACATATCTAAGATCTCTCCTTGGGATGATCATTTTGCTAAGGATCTACCAAAGTAAAATAGCCCACTAAAGTGTGCAGAAACCTGATTGATTTTGACTTAATCTGTGGGGTATTGAACCTAGAAGAAGCCAAGGCCATATTCGGAAGGAAATTAAAATCCACGCCAATTACCAGAGGACCCAACTCTTCTTTTTCGAAGCTGTACAGAGATTGAAGGGTCTGTGCCAAATCCTCAATGGGGCCAAAAAGCTTATAAAGTCATAGACCTGGCCTGAAATCCTCATCTCACCTAACCCCATCTGGCCCTCAGATCCTTATGTACTTTGAGAATCTCACACTGCACTTCTTTATCCACCAGTATAGGCACCCCTGTGATAGATGCGCTAGAAGAATCATAAAAGGGTGTTGCACAAAACCAAGAACTTTCAGAGGATGGGATACTATACATTGAGTTTCCACTCCCTTCTTACATTCCACTGCAAACTATTGTTCATGCTGCTATCTCTTTTTTATTGTTTTTGTGCACATCCCCCTTGCCCTCCTGATCCCCTCTACCCCTCCACTAAGGCACATTCCCCTTGAAAACCTCGCCCGCCTCAGGCTCTCCACTAAGGATCGTCTATACCCTCCCCCTCCCCTTTCCACTTTGTCGAGTGCTCTGTAATGGCAATTAGTAATCCATCTTCCTGGGCTAGTCGCCGCTTAATAGTGCATGCTTGTTGATGGACCAAATTTACCCTCTGAGCGGACACTTTTTGTTAACTGTACTGTAAGCTCCTCTAGTTCATTTGACTGGCTCCTTTCGATACAGCTGCTGAAACAGTTCATTAGCTTGATCCACTGAGCCAACTACATGGAATTGACCTTCAATCAATATTTTCAATTTATACTGTTGGATCAAAGCCGCTTGTATACCTTGCTTCTTGAAGAGTTTGACCAGAGACTTGAACTCACGTCTGCACCGAGCTGCTGCTGCTGACACATTGGAGAAGGTATGAAAACAGTTCTTGCCCTCTATCTGGAAACCTTTTGATTGTTACTGGCAGGACACGGATATAGAACGTGGAGAACTCCAACTACTAAAGTGATTGATACGCTATTGTGGAGCCTCGATATTATATTAAAGACAGTGGTGATTTTTTAGATCAGAGGACATTAAAGTTACGTGGAGAATCTGAACTTCCGGCTGGAAGTGATTGGTAAAGATATTGATGTGCAACTTGTCCGTCCTGATGATGGTCCCAAGGAATGTATAGACCAACGGGGGACCGAAACGTCGACAGTTAAACACTGTTTCGCAAATATAAAGATCATTGTTATGACCTCAAATGGGTTCATTGATATTCAAAATTGAATGTGATATATGGTCTTTTGACGAGTCCATATGAAGGAGCGAAAAGTGTTTTTGTACTACCGATAATGAAATGCGAATATTGGAGTAGTATGTATGTTGCCATATTTCAGTTTTTAAAATTGTGAATAAATAACACGACAAATTGTATTTCCTGCATTTTGTTTATTGAAGATCACTGTTTGGCGACTGAATTGTATCAACTGAAGTATTATGAAACAAATCCTGTGAAGGCATATTTTGGTGTTTGTAATTGATAATACCCAGCCTTGACGGGAATATTGGGTGGCTCTGTCTTGTTTGAAGTATATGTCCAGTCCAGCTGAGGAAGACGTATGCAAGGTAGAGGCACTGACCAATAAGAAGGGAGGAACCTAGGGTGACTTGGGAACCACTGTGGGACCTAGCCAATGATAAGTAGATGTAACTTATGGCAAGGCTCCAAGCCCCATTCAAAGTTTTTGTGTTAAAAATACAATAGACTTGGCAAGCACAAAGCAGTGGAAACCTTATGTTACCTTAGTGCTTTCTAATTTTAAGTCTATGGGGGATATTCCCAAGAACGTGTGATAATGACCACAAAAGTAGCTTAAAGCAACTTTTCTTATCGCAGTCTATCGCGGGAAAATAATGCTGTGTTAACGTTTTATTCACAACACGGTGGTACCATGCAATAGGCCCACGAAAACGTGTCTAATGTCCACGAAAAAGTCAACGCGACGCCGCAAAAATACTAAACACGAAAGAAAAAAAGTTGCAATGAGGCAAATCGCGATACAAAAATCAGCGAAAACCAGCGACATGCCTGCAATTCACACAGGTCAGGTGGGAAAAATCACCATAAAGGTAGAAAAAAAGCAGACAAACAAATGCCAAACAACAGCGAAGCACAATGGATGTTGCCGGAGCAAGTACGGAGGACAACAAGAACCCCACCATCCCCACGGAGGACCAGCCTGGGACCTCTGGGTCAGGGAAGGCCAAGGAGAAGAAGAGTAGGAAGAAGCGGTTCACTCCGCAGAAAAACGGGATCCTGATAACGGAGGTGGTAGAACGCCATCAACAACTGTTCGTCACATCCACTGTGTCATTGGCAACAAAAAATTAACTATGGCAGTCCATCGTGGACAAGGTGAATGCAGTCGGAGTGCTGAAGAGGACAATCGAAGAGGTCAAGAGGCGCTGGAATAATGTCAAGCGCAAAACCAAGCTGAAACTCACCAACAACCAGAAGGCAGCAATGCAGACTGGAGGTGGGAGTCCTGCGCCACAGGAGGAGCTGGGCGAGATGGAGGAAATGGTGTCCACAGTCATCTGTGGGGAGACGGTGGCAAGAGTTGGTGGACCGGATACTGCTCAACATGACCGGACACCACAGCACCAGGGTGAGTAACGACAAGGGACTGGGAAGGACAGGGAGAGATGGGCACAATGGCACACATGTATAACTAAGTAGAGCACAACTGCCAACAAACCATGCACAAGCCCCCAACTCTCACCAAGAGACCAATGTACCCAATTATGCAACATCTCAGCACCTTATAAGAACAGGAGTCAAAGGCACACCGCATGAAAGGGAGAAGGGGCGGCAAAATCAGAGCTGCAGGGGCAACTCCTCCGAAATGCAGCACACACAATGTGGTACAAAATGAAACACGCCCACAACAGAACACAGGACACAACTGGTGCCGCTTGTGTGCAGTAACTGGCCAATCACATTTGGCACTGCAGGAAAATGTGAGTTGATAATGTATAAGTACAAACACACATGCGTTATGTTTTCGAAATGTCCACTGTCCCCCATCAAATAGGCAGCTCCTCTCAACAAACAGCCACAATGTACACAGTCATGCAGTCTGTATGAAAACATGTACAATGCAACACCATACATGCAAACACAATGTTAAACTGCAACTCCCCTTCACATTGCAGAGGGAGAATCAACACCTCCTGCAGAGCAGCCTGAACCTCTCTTCTCTGATGACGAAGAGGACCACCACACCTTTGACTCCAACGCCCTCCAACAGACTCAACATAAAGCTATGGAAACGATACATCGATGATACCCTTATCATCTGGGATGGAGATGAAAGAGGTTCCGAACAGTTTCCAACCTGGCTCAATCTACAGGATGATTTCCTAAGGTTCACCAGCACAGTCTCCAGAAGCCACTTGGTTTTCCTAGACCTGAACATTTTCCCCAAAGACGGTAGACTGATGACCACGACCCATTTCAAAAGCACCTCTAAGAACTGTCTTCTTATGTATAACAGTTTCCACCCCAAGCATCTGCGGGACAACCTCCCATACGGCCAGTTCCTGCGCCTACGCAGGAATTGTACAGAGATTGAGAACTTTAAAATTCAATCAGATGATCTCAAAAAGAAATTAAAAGCACAAATGTATCCTGACCGTGTTATCAACCAGGCCTACACACGAGCCAGAAACAACTGCCGTGAAAGCCTGTTGGAAGAGAAAATAGCCAAGGAGGAAGAGAAACGACCAATTTGTGTGACAACATACAATACCAGCTCCAACTTAGTGACCAAAATCCTTAACAGGAATTGGAGAATTTTGAACAGTGGTGGGTTACAAATACCAAAACCAATGTTTGCGCACAAAAGAGCAAAGAGCTTGAGGGATGTCTTGGTCCATACAAGACCAAAAACCAACAACAATATACAAAGAGACCCTAACGTTGTTCAAGGTCACTATCCTTGTGGAGGATGCAGGGTTTGCGGTCTGACTAAGAAGAGCAAAAAAATAACTTTCAGCAATGGCACCGTCTGGGAACAGAGAGCTTTTAGCAACTGCAACAGTGTGAATGTTATATATCTGATCACCTGTCCCTGCCAACTGGAATATGTGGGCATGACAAGCAGGGCAGTCAAGGTCAGGATAGGTGAACACAAGAGCACGATAAAATGCAGGAAATCCAGTACAAAACTGACGAACCATTTCCTTGAAATGAACCACAAACCAGAGGAAATTACATGGACGGTAATAGAACTGGTAAGCAATGAAAGATTTTTGTTTGAAAAGGAACAGAGATGGGTGTTCCGTATTCAGTCACACAAACACGGGCTAAATGATGATATACCCTGGAGCCAGCTGTAAGGTACCGAGCCCCTCATTTCATTTGATCTACACCCCCCTGTACTTCTATTTTGCCACCACGAGGATTCTGCCTGCAGAGAAATTTACTCCTAAATGGACTGTATCATTATGAATATTTTCATGACTTTACGATTTTTGTATTTAGAATTGCCTTTCAAATTTTCTAAACTTCCTACTGCAAGTAGAAATTAGACACTGCGGAAAGACTTCCGCTTTCACACTCCGGCTGCGCCACAAACAGGCGGCCATATTTTGGAAGTTAACGCTCTAGCGTTACGTGGTAGGCGGCACCCTCGAAAATGACAAACGCGGAAGTGCAAGGCCCTTTATATACAAACGGACACTCGAGCCCGGCAATCCTCGGAGGAGCACGGGGGTAGGAATAATGATTTCTTTCTCTGGCAGACATGTGAGTAATAGACTTTGACCTCGAGTCTCAAAAAACGGGTCACAGGGGTAAAACGTACTAACAAAATCTCGCTGATTCTGAAACCATTTAACACGAGATTTTGTTCCTTATAGTAAACTGCGCAGAATACCCCTCGCCTGCAAACTCATGGGGCGATGACAATTATTGAGATAAGTATGTTACTGATATCCTGACTATTTTGAAAATGTTGCGAAGGAGGTCCCCCTCCCCTTTCCCCTTCCAATTGCTAGTTTGTTGGAAATGCATGGAGTCATGATTGTTTAGTGTGTGTGATGAGATGATAGTGGAACCCACAGTACGAAACCACTATTTGTCTCTAATGACAGGCAGTTGATGTCGAGAGACACATAACAACTACATGTTGATTCTCATGTAGGAATACAACCGCTTTCGGATTTACAATGCGGTTCTCTTCCAATAATGTGGAATAATTGTCTGTTTGTATTTCCACTCAGATAAGAATGCTCATTTATGCATTTATGTTGGCTTTTCTCTTCCCTTTCTCTTACAGAGACCACATCAGGTCAATTTTTTC
Organism: Lissotriton vulgaris; assembly: GCF_964263255.1. Lineage (NCBI taxonomy): Eukaryota > Metazoa > Chordata > Amphibia > Caudata > Salamandridae > Lissotriton > Lissotriton vulgaris. The sequence continues at coordinate 269,218,969 of NC_141685.1, forward strand.
TGCTTCACCTGGGCCAACTCATGCCCCAAAGCCCGGACAGCCAACTTATTTTTGTTGGTTGTTTGTAGGACAGTAGGCACTATCTTATAGAACTGAGTAGTAACTAGTAGGGATCGTTATATGGTCCTGATGAGTAAGCAGTAGGGGACTGCTTACGAAACATGTCGACTAGGTAGCAGCTAATGCTCTACCACACAACCCCTTCTTAATGTTCCCAGCTAGAGAAGTTAATAAAAAAAAAATTTCTACTAAGCCAGGGAATTTTTAACCTTTTTTCATTTTTTCACTTTTTGCACACTCACTAGTGTTAGGTCCCTACACTCTCACTGATACCCATGCACCTACACATAGCCTCTGTCACATCTTAGTGCTCCCGCGTATTCCGTCTGGTCGTAGCACGCCCCGTCCCGTTATAGGGGCGGGAAGACCCCTATGATGAAGCATGACACTAACGGTTTTTTAGTGTGTGAGGGGTATTTTAACAAGCACATTGTGCTCCCATCTTTCCATGTGTAAGAGAGAGCCTAGCACCTTTTTAGAAACGGTTAAAAATTAAAAAACCATCACTTTTTCACTTTTTTGATAGAATCTCTGTGGTTAAAAAATAGATCCTATGCACATCACCTCCAGCCATTCTTCAACGTCCGCCGGACTCTCAGGCGCACCATAGGGCAACCGCACCGTTCAGCTGGGTCCAAGGGTGGCGCCAGTGCCCAGAATGATGGCTCAACGCAAGGTTGGCGTTCCGCAGTTCCCCTCGTCGATGCCCCAGTAAGGCGGCCCCTAGGGTAGGTCAATCCGTGCTTAGGCAGTTTTAATGGTCCAGTTCTGGTATACTGTAGGGCAATGCGTTTGCCACCTGAGGCCTCCGGGCCACCATCAATAATTTGGTCCAGTCGGGGTTCCACCTGTAGAGATGGTCCTCCCCTGCCCCCCCCCCCAGACGAGGCCGGCATCGAGAGGAGAGTGAAATGTACTGTGGAGGGCGAGGGAGAAGAGAAGAAGGGAGCACAAGGAAGCACCGCCACTCACCACCTCCGTTCCACAGGGCCTCTCGTATGTAGCACCCCCCTCTGGTACTGTCGGCCCTCAGGCCCAACAGACCCCGCCGGTCAGCCGCCAAATTCCCGGCGTAGTCCCAGATAGGCCGAGCGTCCAGGAGGTGCGGGCCAGGCCACATGCAGGCCCAGGCACAGTTTATTCCCCAGCCAAATGGGCGCCCCGGCCTCAAGCCGCCTCAGTCCGTAGCCCGCTCCCCCAGGCAAAGTCCACAGTGCGACCCCGCCCGCAGGCCCCTCTCCGCCATAATTCGGTGAGGCCCACAGGAAATCGGGGCCAGGACAGGCCCTAGTTGCAGTGTCGGGCCGTGCGGAGTACCTCCCTCTACGGTGGGCCTCAGAAAGCTCCCATGGTGCTTCACCTGCGATCGCGTTCCACGATCCTGCAATCCTCCGCCCGGCCGGTCAGTACAGTCTGCCGAACGGCACCTCCGCAGCCCGCAGCTGAATCCCCATGTTCCTGAGGGTGGGCCTGTAGCAGGAGCTCCATAGCAGGGAAGGCCACCGATCCCGGCTCCTGCAAGTCGGCTCTCTGCAAGCAAGTCTCCACCCCCACGAGAGATCCCGGCTTCGGCCGGCAAGAAATGTTGGACAGGCCCACTCAGTTCTGTCACCCCGGGGCCGCCACAAGCACCAGGCCAGCCACCTCTTAATCACAGGGGTGTCAGTGCTATTTCCCCCGCTCCCCTACGAGGGTCACCGCCGTGGGGACAGCGCTAACAGGGTGATTCCCCACGGGATGGTCCGGAGCTCTATCGGGCTGCGACCACCATCTTGGCTGGCTAGCCACGCATCCCCGTCCAGGTGGAATTTAAGGTCTCTAAGTAGTATGTAGTTAGTGGATGGGAGAGCCTGGGGTGCGATGAGCTCTACAGTGGCATTGGTGAATGGGTGTTGGTGTTGGGGTTGGTCTGGATCTGGAAGTGGAGGTATTCCTTCCTTGGTTGCTGTTGGGTCATTAGATTGCATGGTCAGTCAGAGTGTGCTTGCTTTTGTATAGTCGATGGCAATGCCTCATCCTGGGTTCCGGGTGATTTTGTGGCCATCAGGGATGGCCATGGAGATGTCCGGAGCAGAGGTTGGTCCAGGTTTCTGTGATGGAGGCAATGTTTGGAGAGGTGCTTTGAAGAGGTCCAAGATTTCTATGGCGTGTTTGTGGAGGGACCACACATTGAATAGGATGCAGATGAGCCGGTCGGGTGCGCGGTTGGGCGGCTGGGCTGCGAGGGCTGCAGGTGTGTTGAAGTGGCAGAAGGTGCAGTTGCAGTGTTGTCAGGTAAAGGGTGCAAGGGTATTCTTCGGTAATGCTGGATGGCAGGTGGTCTGGCATCCAGGGTTGAGGGTGAGGAGTGTGCTGGTGTCTAGCGGTGGAGTGTCTGAGAGGAAGGGTCCCTGGTGCTGGGCGCGGGCCAGGTGCGGACAGACACCTGCGGGCTTGCTTTTGACGCGCCTTCGGCACACCAGTGACACCTCTACTGCACATGGCCGCACAGCGGCTGCCATTAAGTAGTGCTGCTGCGGGTTGGACAACTGGGAGGTGGGAAACGTGGGAAAGGACACTGGAGAGTGCGGTGCCACAGGGTAATGAAGGAGAGAACATGGAAAAAGGAACTGTAAAAAGGCACAGAAGAAACAAAGCAAAGAAAAAAATCCAAAGCCAAAGATAGAAAAACAACTGAGAAGAGCAAATGAGTGGCAGAAAAGAAGGACAAGTACGAGAGCAGTGACGCTGTACTACTGGACCACCAGTGATGAGGCGCAGGCAGGGGCCTGCGGTGGAGGAGGGCCTCGAACTCCTGACACTCGGGACAGAGGAACCAGCAGCAGCAGACGGGGACAGCAGCAGCAGATACCAGATAGCGCAGTGCTGTGGGAGGAGCATGTACACTAAGGGATTGTGCCCCGTACACACAAAAGCAAACTAACAGTGGGAGAGGAAAGGCAGCATCACCTGGTTGCCTCTTCCGATCCAACATGGGTGACCAGATTCCGTGTTCTCTAGTTCCCCAGCGAGTAACAGCGGAGTAAGCAGCATAATCGCCCAAACCCACCCCGTACCCCTGGCATCTGCTGCAACCAATACCTGATATCAGCGACTTGAGCCAGTTAGTGGAGTCCCCAACCAGTCTTGTTGGGTATCCCCGGCAATGTGGCTCCTCTACAGCGCCGGGATTGCTCAGGGCACAGTGTGCGCCAACATGACCCCCAGGCCTCCTCCACTCCCCGTCTCACCTTCTCCTCACCTGGACATTAACACTGGGGCTCAATCCACTGCGCTCTCTCCAAATCTATGACTCAGTCAGCAGGAGCCTCAGTCAGGTCACAAGACTGGGTAAGGCAGTCACTGCCATGTCCCCTGGGGAACCCCCAGATGAAGGTGATGCAACAGGGCCCCCTTAGCCATGAAGTTGCAGCGCTCCCGCTGCACAAGTTTGGCGCATCTCAGGGGCCTCAATCTCCACAGCCTCCGGGCAGCGCCACATCTTCCGGCCTTTGCTGCACACCATTGGCAATCTCCTCAGAGCACCTCAGTGTAGTGGTGGCACGTGTTATGCAATGCAGACCTCCCTCCATCTGTGCACAGGAGCGCCTCTACCGATCACAGCCCCAAGGGGCACAGAGGTCAGTAACGTGTCTCCATGCTACTACCACCATGGCCCACAGGCTTGGGCCCGACACGGCCTGCCTCCACCGTCAGGCTGCAGCAAATCCACAGCCGCCTCCCACTTTGGGTCTCAGACACAGGTCCAGTGAGACCTCATGGCCCCGGAGACTGACGCCGCTTCCAGGCATCGGCTGCATTGTGTAACAAGGGTGGCGCTAAGAAAACTGCTGCATCACTGATTTACCCCAACGATCCGCCTCTTTTCATGAATGAGTCCCTGATTCTGCACTTCCTCTTCCCCTGGGACTCTGGTTGGTCATCTTGGCTGTTGGGGTGTTTGGTGGGGTTGTAGACCTGTGCTGGACTTCTTAACCCTGGCTTATCTATTCAGCATTTCATTGTTTTTATTTTCCTTTTTTCATTAGGGGTGTATTTATAGGCTATTTTTGCCTCTAGAGCAGAGGTCTTCAAACTTTTTTGCTCTGAGCCCCCCCTAGGCAAAATGTTTTGAGGTCGGGCCCCCCTACAAAACTGTAGGGGGCCCTGATTGGTGGAGCGGTAGGGACATGGCTGTGTGCAAGGGACGGGCTTATGAGATGATTTGAGGAATACTTTTTCTATAGCTCATAAACCACATTAAGTATGATACTTATAAAACCGCAAATGCATCAAACAAAAACATGTGTAGTCCCAAAAATACTCCTCCCCATTATTGTGGTGTTGTAGCCCCTCCCACTCTTGGACCCCAATGCAACTACACCTGCTGTATTATTGATAACAGCAGTCCCGAGTAGAAGGCTATCTCCTCTACATCTTTCACTTCTTCCTCACCATGCCTGCCCATCACTCTGATTTTGAATAATGTTCTCTGTACCTTTCAGAAAAAACATAAAGCTCCCACACTATGTCTCGCTTTTTTCTGCAAAGGTGCCCTCGGTCCTAATGCTAAAAAGGAAAATAAGCTCCCATGCCTCTTCTTTAAAGGTAGACAGTGATAACTGTGATGCAGTGGGCCCCTCAAACCCATAGGTCTAGTCCGGCTGCATCTGCTTAATTATTGATAATCAGTAGTGGCCACTTACACACCTGGCAGCAGTACCTGCTTCACTAATGAATGGCCTTTTTTAAAGAAAAAAAGGCCACTTATATTACCGAATTTGCTACGTAATCAATCATCTGCTGCATAGTACTGCATATCCAATTCTTCAGTGCTGTAAACTAGTACTTACAAACATTCTATTCTAGAGGACAGATTTATGTCTTTTCGATAGTTCTGCTTTAGTGTGCAGTACAGGAAGACAAATACATTCTTGATGCACACTTGTGTTTTTAAGTGAACCTAGTTCTATGTATGTTGCGGTTTATTTAACTGCACAATTCACTTCTTTTGTGGTCTTCTGCCATGTTTTTTAAATATGTTGAGCAGGGATTCAGCAGCCATTTAATCTCCCAAACATACTTTGGGATGAAATCACCACGGACACCTTGTTGCTGTTGTCATAAGGCCGTTTGAGCTCAGGTACAAAAAAACAACCATCTGCTTATTGACGCTCAGATTAATATGTCCTCACAGCACTCAAACAAACATTAACTATTCCCTTGGCCTCTAAACAATTCATACCCCCTTTAAAAATGTCTTCTTTAACTTCATCTTGACAACTTCCGTTAGTGACGAACCCTTTTGCCTTTTCTCTTGACTCCCATATTTCTTTGCACCGAACCAGCCTATCTGCCCCTGAACCAAGCCTGCCTTCCTTTCATTCCACCTTTCTCCTCTTACTTTCCGTTGCTCTTTTCCCTGTTACGTCTAAACTCATCCTTGGTGCCTTTTGATGAGCTTGACCTCTATAACTAATATCTCTTTCTCTGACTGCAGCTCTTTCCCAGTGCTCAACCTGCTGCTGAAGCCAATTGTCCCTGTACCAGAGTTGGCTGGTAGGCTCAGTGCCTCCCTAGAGTAACTGCTCGGTTGTGAATTCAGTGTTGTGAAACAATTACCACTCCCAAATCTCCCGGGGTGAAGAGGGCAGTACCTACCAATCCACCCAGTGCCCTGCAAGTCCCTCCCTGTGTGGTGTGCATTTAAACCTCCCAGGAAATAACAATTGAATTTACCAACACTGTTGTTCTGTAATTACCACATTTCTTATAATCATGATTCAAGCAGAAAAAAACAGGATTCGGTACTAAGGAAATTTCTGTGATAAAGGCCTCCGGGCCGGCCATAGTCCTGGTGGCGCCCTGTGCGACAATGTTTGTTGACGCACCCCCCCCCCACCCCCCCAATGACCACCTCGCCACGGATTCCCTCACTACCACCATTTGCCCCACAAGTCTCCATTACCACTGTCTTTTAGATTAATTTAGTTTTATAGCGCCACTCATACCAGTTTACGGTGTCAGAACACGTTACATCACACATACGTTGCATGGAGACAATCATACAAGTGTGAATCCGTGTATAGGAAATGTTACATAAGACAGAGGCCTTCAAGGTGTAGGAGTCACATGTCATGCATACTGGTAGGCAGTATAGTTTAAGAGTCCTCGGTCTGGAAAAGCACAAATTCAGAATTTAAAATGTAACACCATTGTGAGCGGTTTTCTTTAATAACAAGACTTGATTTCTACCCAAATGAACCCTTTTTGCAATAGTAGGATAAGGAAAAACTAGACAAAAAAAAATGTAGCTGTTATATATTCCTTGCAGTTTGCATGCAGCACTTTGATGACAGTTAATAGCACTCAGCTATATATTAGTATTTGAACTTTTAAACTGCAAGTAACAAAAAGATCTCTCTGAGAAAAACCATAACGCATAATTGACCTATTTATAGTGTATGTACTTTGTGATCTGAATCAGACATGTTCTGTGCAGCAGGCATATTAACCTTCTGTGCTATGATGAGTCAAAAGAAACTTCCACTTCCAGACAAAGCTCTGTCTCTCCCCAGAAAGAACATTAATCACTGGAGTTATCCTGGCATTTTTATTGATGCTGGAGCAAGGAACGTGGCATCAGGTGCTTTGAAAATTATTGATGTTTATGCATCATAATAAATACAGCCAGTTGTTAACTCAGTGATATTTAATGGGTTTTGAAGCACTTATTTTGGTACTGTTGCTGCTAGCAGGATGTTGGTTAAATACATTCTTGAGCATTCCTCACATAGGTCAGGAATTGAAATGGGGCAAAAATAAAAATACATAAATGTCTTTTGTTTTCAGCAATTCGTCAAGAAACATCATTTGCAATGCAATAGCTCTAACTCTCACAAATTGGAGACCTATTGCATTGCAAATGATTGTGTTTTTTTAGCAACCTTTTTGACCCTGCCAGCACACTTCCTGACCTCCGCCCCCATGGCATGCTGATCACCGTTCTCACAAGGGCTCGAAGTAAATGAAGACAGCCTGGAAATGCAGCAAATAAACATCACCGCACTTCCAGACGATCTTCATTTACATGCAAATGCAGTCTCATTCGCGCCCCCCTGGGAACCCATCCACGCCCCCCAAGGGGGGCACGCCCCACAGTTTGAAGACCTCTGCTCCAGAGGCAGAAAAGTGAACTTGGGCAGACTAACGTGAATTTTTTGCCGCTATTTGGACTTTTGTCATTTTTCCCTCGATAACGCCAAATATTTTATTGCCTTGACACTAGTCTTAGCAGCAGTTTTTACTGTGGCTAGCTGATACTATCGCCATGTAGCGACGCATTATATATACGTCAGTAACAGGGCGATCATTTTTGGTGCTAGAGCGCGCCAATAAAATTGCCGTTAACTACCGCAAAAACTAGTTAGCGGAACTTTTTGTAAATATAATCCCAGGTATTTATCTATGCGACCTGTACAAGATGACCGTTCGGAGGCAACAGCAAGGGTTAATTTTCTTGGTATCTCTTTTGCAATATTGTATTATGGTTTAGTACATCTTTGGAGACGAAATGCTCCTGGAGATTATGCTTACTTTTGGCCAATCCACACTTAGGGAGAGATTTTCAAAAAAGTCATGCAACGCAGCGAATCCCACAGTGAGGCTGCGCAGATTTGCGCAACAGGGAGGGAGAAGGAGAGCACCATATCTTCAGAGATATTGCTCTCTCCTCCCCTTTCCCTTGTGCCAGCTCTGATTTCAGCTGCTGTGCACCATTCACATACCTTAGAGCCGCAGTGCTAGGGTGTGTGCATGAGTGTAGCATAGGTTTTGTACAGGAAGGGTGCCCTTCCTATACAAAATACTATGCAAGGCACGATGCAAAGCGTTTCCCACTTTGCATACGTGCTTCACAGTGCAACACGCATGGAAAGTTGGAAAAGTACAGAGAAATGAAAGCATTTCTCCTGTTAGTGCCTCCTTTGATGGGGCGTATTTTTTGAAGCAAACCCATGTGAACAAATGTCTGTAAATATGGTTTTGAATCACAAGGCATGGGTGGTTGCATGGGAACGCCCATGTACCACTCATGTAACACCCCTCGGCGCAGAGTAACGCAAAAAAACTTAGAGTGCTTTCCAGCGCAAAACAAGTTTTGTGCTGGAAAGAAAATAGTAAAAAAAAATGTGCGCTGGTTAGCATCACTTTTGTGATGCTAAACCAGAGCAAAAGTTTTGAAAATCTCTCCCTTAGACTCCCTCGTAGGGGACACCAAAAGCGCTGTTATTGCCTGACTCAAAGCTTGTACTTCTCGCTCTTCCTTAATTCCATCTTAAATGCTTTCAGGGTCCTCGAAACTACGAATTCAGAAGCTGTATATGTATTGTGCTCTAAGAAGGCCTCAAAAGCCTGGTGCATTTAGGTGACCCACTGATTATTCACTAACAGTGGTTTGTTGAACACCCATCTCGGGCTCTCATGTTGATGGCCTGTTAAAAGAAGATTTAAAGAAATTACAGAGTGATCCAAGAATTAATTGAGACTTAGCTCTGACTGGACCCTTTGGAGCGAATGAGATGCTAGAAGACAGTCTATATGTGAGAATGAGTTAAATTGTTTAAAATGACATATCTAAGATCTCTCCTTGGGATGATCATTTTGCTAAGGATCTACCAAAGTAAAATAGCCCACTAAAGTGTGCAGAAACCTGATTGATTTTGACTTAATCTGTGGGGTATTGAACCTAGAAGAAGCCAAGGCCCTATTCGGAAGGAAATTAAAATCCACGCCAATTACCAGAGGACCCAACTCTTCTTTTTCGAAGCTGTGCAGAGATTGAAGGGTCTGTGCCAAATCCTCAATGGGGCCAAAAAGCTTATAAAGTCATAGACCTGGCCTGAAATCCTCATCTCACCTAACCCCATCTGGCCCTCAGATCCTTATGTACTTTGAGAATCTCACACTGCACTTCTTTATCCACCAGTATAGGCACCCCTGTGATAGATGCGCTAGAAGAATCATAAAAGGGTGTTGCACAAAACCAAGAACTTTCAGAGGATGGGATACTATACATTGAGTTTCCACTCCCTTCTTACATTCCACTGCAAACTATTGTTCATGCTGCTATCTCTTTTTTATTGTTTTTGTGCACATCCCCCTTGCCCTCCTGATCCCCTCTACCCCTCCACTAAGGCACATTCCCCTTGAAAACCTCGCCCGCCTCAGGCTCTCCACTAAGGATCGTCTATACCCTCCCCCTCCCCTTTCCACTTTGTCGAGTGCTCTGTAATGGCAATTAGTAATCCATCTTCCTGGGCTAGTCGCCGCTTAATAGTGCATGCTTGTTGATGGACCAAATTTACCCTCTGAGCGGACACTTTTTGTTAACTGTACTGTAAGCTCCTCTAGTTCATTTGACTGGCTCCTTTCGATACAGCTGCTGAAACAGTTCATTAGCTTGATCCACTGAGCCAACTACATGGAATTGACCTTCAATCAATATTTTCAATTTATACTGTTGGATCAAAGCCGCTTGTATACCTTGCTTCTTGAAGAGTTTGACCAGAGACTTGAACTCACGTCTGCACCGAGCTGCTGCTGCTGACACATTGGAGAAGGTATGAAAACAGTTCTTGCCCTCTATCTGGAAACCTTTTGATTGTTACTGGCAGGACACGGATATAGAACGTGGAGAACTCCAACTACTAAAGTGATTGATACGCTATTGTGGAGCCTCGATATTATATTAAAGACAGTGGTGATTTTTTAGATCAGAGGACATTAAAGTTACGTGGAGAATCTGAACTTCCGGCTGGAAGTGATTGGTAAAGATATTGATGTGCAACTTGTCCGTCCTGATGATGGTCCCAAGGAATGTATAGACCAACGGGGGACCGAAACGTCGACAGTTAAACACTGTTTCGCAAATATAAAGATCATTGTTATGACCTCAAATGGGTTCATTGATATTCAAAATTGAATGTGATATATGGTCTTTTGACGAGTCCATATGAAGGAGCGAAAAGTGTTTTTGTACTACCGATAATGAAATGCGAATATTGGAGTAGTATGTATGTTGCCATATTTCAGCTTTTAAAATTGTGAATAAATAACACGACAAATTGTATTTCCTGCATTTTGTTTATTGAAGATCACTGTTTGGCGACTGAATTGTATCAACTGAAGTATTATGAAACAAATCCTGTGAAGGCATATTTTGGTGTTTGTAATTGATAATACCCAGCCTTGACGGGAATATTGGGTGGCTCTGTCTTGTTTGAAGTATATGTCCAGTCCAGCAGAGGAAGACGTATGCAAGGTAGAGGCACTGACCAATAAGAAGGGAGGAACCTAGGGTGACTTGGGAACCACTGTGGGACCTAGCCAATGATAAGTAGATGTAACTTATGGCAAGGCTCCAAGCCCCATTCAAAGTTTTTGTGTTAAAAATACAATAGACTTGGCAAGCACAAAGCAGTGGAAACCTTATGTTACCTTAGTGCTTTCTAATTTTAAGTCTATGGGGGATATTCTCAAGAACGTGTGATAATGACCACAAAAGTAGCTTAAAGCAACTTTTCTTATCGCAGTCTATCGCGGGAAAATAATGCTGTGTTAACGTTTTATTCACAACACGGTGGTACCATGCAATAGGCCCACGAAAACGTGTCTAATGTCCACGAAAAAGTCAACGCGACGCCGCAAAAATACTAAACACGAAAGAAAAAAAGTTGCAATGAGGCAAATCGCGATACAAAAATCAGCGAAAACCAGCGACATGCCTGCAATTCACACAGGTCAGGTGGGAAAAATCACCATAAAGGTAGAAAAAAAACAGACAAACAAATGCCAAACAACAGCGAAGCACAATGGATGTTGCCGGAGCAAGTACGGAGGACAACAAGAACCCCACCATCCCCACGGAGGACCAGCCTGGGACCTCTGGGTCAGGGAAGGCCAAGGAGAAGAAGAGTAGGAAGAAGCGGTTCACTCCGCAGAAAAACGGGATCCTGATAACGGAGGTGGTAGAACGCCATCAACAACTGTTCGTCACATCCAATGTGTCATTGGCAACAAAAAATTAACTATGGCAGTCCATCGTGGACAAGGTGAATGCAGTCGGAGTGCTGAAGAGGACAATCGAAGAGGTCAAGAGGCGCTGGAATAATGTCAAGCGCAAAACCAAGCTGAAACTCACCAACAACCAGAAGGCAGCAATGCAGACTGGAGGTGGGAGTCCTGCGCCACAGGAGGAGCTGGGCGAGATGGAGGAAATGGTGTCCACAGTCATCTGTGGGGAGACGGTGGCAAGAGTTGGTGGACCGGATACTGCTCAACATGACCGGACACCACAGCACCAGGGTGAGTAACGACAAGGGACTGGGAAGGACAGGGAGAGATGGGCACAATGGCACACATGTATAACTAAGTAGAGCACAACTGCCGACAAACCATGCACAAGCCCCCAACTCTCACCAAGAGACCAATGTACCCAATTATGCAACATCTCAGCACCTTATAAGAACAGGAGTCAAAGGCACACCGCATGAAAGGGAGAAGGGGCGGCAAAATCAGAGCTGCAGGGGCAACTCCTCCGAAATGCAGCACACACAATGTGGTACAAAATGAAACACGCCCACAACAGAACACAGGACACAACTGGTGCCGCTTGTGTGCAGTAACTGGCCAATCACATTTGGCACTGCAGGAAAATGTGAGTTGATAATGTATAAGTACAAACACACATGCGTTATGTTTTCGAAATGTCCACTGTCCCCCATCAAATAGGCAGCTCCTCTCAACAAACAGCCACAATGTACACAGTCATGCAGTCTGTATGAAAACATGTACAATGCAACACCATACATGCAAACACAATGTTAAACTGCAACTCCCCTTCACATTGCAGAGGGAGAATCAACACCTCCTGCAGAGCAGCCTGAACCTCTCTTCTCTGATGACGAAGAGGACCACCACACCTTTGACTCCAACGCCCTCCAACAGCTTGTGAAGAGCCTCCACAGCCCAGCTACAGGAGCAGGGCAGCCTAGCTGCAATGAGGAGACCCCACTACCTGCACACATCACGCAGCAGGCAGCACCCACCACCACAGCTGACTCCCAGGACCCCCACGAGGAACACATGGCTTCCAACTCTGTGTGTTGGGGTGCCAGGAGAATCTGGCTGAACAGGTGCGGGTGGGCTTTGACTGCATGGCAGACAAACTAGATGCCTTACATGGGTGTCTAAGTCCCATCAGAGACCACTCACAGTCCCTAGCAGACACCCTCAGTGTGCTCCATGTCCTCCAACAGACCATGGCTGACAACGCAAGAGCCCTGACTCAGAGATTACAACAACTGTCCAGTCAGAGTGGCTCTAACGATGTCACACAGGAGTTGGGACACATGCGGAGGTCAATGGAGACCATGGAGCAGACGCAGGCGGAAAGAGCGGCTGCCACGGATGCACACCAGCGAGAGGTCGCTGGGTTTCTCTAAGACCTCAGAACCATCCTCATTGCATTGCTGCCACAAGGCCTGGCGCTGATGCATGATGCTGCTACCACTACATCCACATCTCTGCCCCCTGAAGTGTCAGTGCCACACAGTGCGGCAGACATTCCACCTCCTGCCCCTGAGGTATAACTGCCACAGTGTGCTGGAGACAGAACACCACCGCCCACACGTGAGGCACATGAAACAGCAGAGGACGAAGATGCGGATGAATCTGATTTGATTTGATTTGATTTGATTTAGGATTTCTAAAGCGCGTAGATACCCTTGGGCGTCCCAGCGCTATCATAAAGCTTGACGTAACTCCTAGGGGTGGATTTATTGGGAGAACAACCAGGGTTTCAGCAGTCTGCGGAATGCGAGAAGATTGTTTTCTTTCCGGATGTTAAGGGGAAGGCTGTTCCAGAGTTTAGAGGCGTTGTAAGAAAAGCTGCGACCGCCAGCACGAGCTTTCCTTATTCTGGGAATGTCTGCTAAAAACAGGGTGTCTGACCTGAGTTGTCGGGAAGATTTATGTCGCTTGATTAGGGGTCTCAGTATTGGTGGGCCCTTGCCTTGTAGGATCTTGTGGGAGATGCACAAGGCTTTGAAGGAGATACGTTCTTGGATGGGAAGCCAGTGAAGAGCCTTGAGAGAGGGTCTGGCTGAGCATCTTGATTTTGTTCCCGTCAGTAGTCTTGCTGCGGCATTTTGGATGTGCTGCAGTTTTTTTATGGAAGCTATGGGTGCACCTAGATATGGGGCGTTTCCATAGTCCAGTTTTGATAAAAATGAGGCCCTGTATCAGAAGTTTTCTAGACTGGGGGGGAATGAGCGGGAGGATCTTGCGGGCTGCTCGCATGAGCCCAAAGCAGGTTCCGGCTGTCTTTCTTGCTTGGGTTCTTAAGTTGAGCTCCTGGTCAAGCCAGAAGCCAAGGCTTTTGATTTCTTGTTTTGGAATGGGGGGGGCGGCGTGCCCATGCTGCCTGGCCAGGCAAGGGTTGAGGGTAGTTTGTTTTATAATCATCCTACATTAAGGATGATTATAAAACAACGAATGACAATGTGACAGATGATGAGACATGAGACATGAGACATCTGACTCTGGTTCCAATAGCTCAAATTCTAGCAGGAATAAAAGCCCGAGATTACGAGGAAATAGGAGGAATTTCCGTAGACCTAATTTCAGAGGATCGAGAGGATGGAACAATTTTAACCCTCCCATGATGTACCATCAACAACAACAATATGGACCACCCCTTTCCAACATCCACAGGGACCCTACCCCACCTGGGGTTATCAACAGCAAGATTATGGATACTTTGATCCCTCAGCTCCTTTTTTAGGGGTGCGCCAAGGACGAACGAAAGGGAGGAACCGGAGAGGGTCCACAGTCCACTGGAACACCGAGGAAGAAGAAACTCCTCGAGTCTCAACAAGGAGCATGACAGGTGCCACGACGAGCAAAAAATGAGCTTGGTTGTGAACCTTTCAGACACTGAATTAACCCCTCCACAAAGAAGAGTCTTGGAAAAAGGCTTGGGATATGTGCCCACAGCCAGTATGGACAAATTCCATCTTTGTCAAGAGGTCCAGGAATTCATGCGACGTCTTAAGCTGCAAGTTTTCTTCAAGGACAAAGAGGATGCAACAGATCACGGGGATACCAACCTGAGACCCAAATTCAATTTCACCCCTATGGACAACACCCTTCCAGTCGAACTACTTACCTTCGAAAAGGCAGTAATGATGGAGTTGGAGAATATCAACCCCCTTGAAAAACGTGTCTTTCAGAATACCACCAACGAAGAAAGACAGGCTTTACGTGATCTTAGCAATAACAAAAGATTGATAATTAGGCCTGCCGACAAGGGTGGTGCTACTGTCATACAGAACATAGAGAACTATGACAACGAGTGCAGAAGGTTGTTACAGGATAAAAGAAACTATGAAGTCCTTCACAGTGACCCTACGACGAGTATACAAATTAAAATTGGTACCATGGTGGAGGAAGCACTGTCACATGATTGGATCACTAAAAAAGAGGGGGATTTTCTGAGTCAGAAAAATCCAAGAACCCCCTATCTGTACACCCTACCAAAGATCCACAAAAGCCTCCAGAACCCTCCTGGGAGACCACTTGTCTCAGGTATTGGGTCAATTCTAGAGCCAGTCTCTAGATTTGCAGACGCTTTCCTTAGGCCAATGGTCCAAAAACATCTACGTATCTGAAAGATACCAAGGAAGTGTTAAACCTGCTAGAAGAGGTAAGTTTCGATCCCGAAACCCAGCTATTAATCAGCTGTGATGTGGAAAGCCTGTACACCAGCCTGCCCCACCAAGCCACTTTAGATATCATTGAAGATGTCCTGTTTGAGGATTTCTGGGAATACCAAACACCACGTAACGTGGTGATGAATTGTTGCGCACTTGCCTTGAAAGAAAACTTTTTTGAATACGAAGGCACCCTATATATACAAAAGCATGGGACCAGCATGGGAAGTACATTTGCCCCTAGCATAGCTGGACTGTACGTACACCATCTCGAGGTAACTAAAATACTGAACCCCAACAACCCCTTCAGACTCAACATAAAGCTATGGAAACGATACATCGATGATACCCTTATCATCTGGGATGGAGATGAAAGAGGTTCCGAACAGTTTCCAACCTGGCTCAATCTACAGGATGATTTCCTAAGGTTCACCAGCACAGTCTCCAGAAGCCACTTGGTTTTCCTAGACCTGAACATTTTCCCCAAAGACGGTAGACTGATGACCACGACCCATTTCAAAAGCACCTCTAAGAACTGTCTTCTTATGTATAACAGTTTCCACCCCAAGCATCTGCGGGACAACCTCCCATACGGCCAGTTCCTGCGCCTACGCAGGAATTGTACAGAGATTGAGAACTTTAAAATTCAATCAGATGATCTCAAAAAGAAATTAAAAGCACAAATGTATCCTGACCGTGTTATCAACCAGGCCTACACACGAGCCAGAAACAACTGCCGTGAAAGCCTGTTGGAAGAGAAAATAGCCAAGGAGGAAGAGAAACGACCAATTTGTGTGACAACATACAATACCAGCTCCAACTTAGTGACCAAAATCCTTAACAGGAATTGGAGAATTTTGAACAGTGGTGGGTTACAAATACCAAAACCAATGTTTGCGCACAAAAGAGCAAAGAGCTTGAGGGATGTCTTGGTCCATACAAGACCAAAAACCAACAACAATATACAAAGAGACCCTAACGTTGTTCAAGGTCACTATCCTTGTGGAGGATGCAGGGTTTGCGGTCTGACTAAGAAGAGCAAAAAAATAACTTTCAGCAATGGCACCGTCTGGGAACAGAGAGCTTTTAGCAACTGCAACAGTGTGAATGTTATATATCTGATCACCTGTCCCTGCCAACTGGAATATGTGGGCATGACAAGCAGGGCAGTCAAGGTCAGGATAGGTGAACACAAGAGCACGATAAAATGCAGGAAATCCAGTACAAAACTGACGAACCATTTCCTTGAAATGAACCACAAACCAGAGGAAATTACATGGACGGTAATAGAACTGGTAAGCAATGAAAGATTTTTGTTTGAAAAGGAACAGAGATGGGTGTTCCGTATTCAGTCACACAAACACGGGCTAAATGATGATATACCCTGGAGCCAGCTGTAAGGTACCGAGCCCCTCATTTCATTTGATCTACACCCCCCTGTACTTCTATTTTGCCACCACGAGGATTCTGCCTGCAGAGAAATTTACTCCTAAATGGACTGTATCATTATGAATATTTTCATGACTTTACGATTTTTGTATTTAGAATTGCCTTTCAAATTTTCTAAACTTCCTACTGCAAGTAGAAATTAGACACTGCGGAAAGACTTCCGCTTTCACACTCCGGCTGCGCCACAAACAGGCGGCCATATTTTGGAAGTTAACGCTCTAGCGTTACGTGGTAGGCGGCACCCTCGAAAATGACAAACGCGGAAGTGCAAGGCCCTTTATATACAAACGGACACTCGAGCCCGGCAATCCTCGGAGGAGCACGGGGGTAGGAATAATGATTTCTTTCTCTGGCAGACATGTGAGTAATAGACTTTGACCTCGAGTCTCAAAAAACGGGTCACAGGGGTAAAACGTACTAACAAAATCTCGCTGATTATGAAACCATTTAACACGAGATTTTGTTCCTTATAGTAAACTGCGCAGAATACCCCTCGCCTGCAAACTCATGGGGCGATGACAATTATTGAGATAAGTATGTTACTGATATCCTGACTATTTTGAAAATGTTGCGAAGGAGGTCCCCCTCCCCTTTCCCCTTTCAATTGCTAGTTTGTTGGAAATGCATGGAGTCATGATTGTTTAGTGTGTGTGATGAGATGATAGTGGAACCCACAGTACGAAACCACTATTTGTCTCTAACGACAGGCAGTTGATGTCGAGAGACACATAACAACTACATGTTGATTCTCATGTAGGAATACAACCGCTTTCGGATTTACAATGCGGTTCTCTTCCAATAATGTGGAATAATTGTCTGTTTGTATTTCCACTCAGATAAGAATGCTCATTTATGCATTTATGTTGGCTTTTCTCTTCCCTTTCTCTTACAGAGACCACATCAGGTCAATTTTTTCTGCTTCACCTGGGCCAACTCATGCCCCAAAGCCCGGACAGCCAACTTATTTTTGTTGGTTGTTTGTAGGACAGTAGGCACTATCTTATAGAACTGAGTAGTAACTAGTAGGGATCGTTATATGGTCCTGATGAGTAAGCAGTAGGGGACTGCTTACGAAACATGTCGACTAGGTAGCAGCTAATGCTCTACCACACAACCCCTTCTTAATGTTCCCAGCTAGAGAAGTTAATAAAAAAAAAAATTCTACTAAGCCAGGGAATTTTTAACCTTTTTTCATTTTTTCACTTTTTGCACACTCACTAGTGTTAGGTCCCTACACTCTCACTGATACCCATGCACCTACACATAGCCTCTGTCACATCTTAGTGCTCCCGCGTATTCCGTCTGGTCGTAGCACGCCCCGTCCCGTTATAGGGGCGGGAAGACCCCTATGATGAAGCATGACACTAACGGTTTTTTAGTGTGTGAGGGGTATTTTAACAAGCACATTGTGCTCCCATCTTTCCATGTGTAAGAGAGAGCCTAGCACCTTTTTAGAAACGGTTAAAAATTAAAAAACCATCACTTTTTCACTTTTTTGATAGAATCTCTGTGGTTAAAAAATAGATCCTATGCACATCACCTCCAGCCATTCTTCAACGTCCGCCGGACTCTCAGGCGCACCATAGGGCAACCGCACCGTTCAGCTGGGTCCAAGGGTGGCGCCAGTGCCCAGAATGATGGCTCAACGCAAGGTTGGCGTTCCGCAGTTCCCCTCGTCGATGCCCCAGTAAGGCGGCCCCTAGGGTAGGTCAATCCGTGCTTAGGCAGTTTTAATGGTCCAGTTCTGGTATACTGTAGGGCAATGCGTTTGCCACCTGAGGCCTCCGGGCCACCATCAATAATTTGGTCCAGTCGGGGTTCCACCTGTAGAGATGGTCCTCCCCTGCCCCCCCCCCCAGACGAGGCCGGCATCGAGAGGAGAGTGAAATGTACTGTGGAGGGCGAGGGAGAAGAGAAGAAGGGAGCACAAGGAAGCACCGCCACTCACCACCTCCGTTCCACAGGGCCTCTCGTATGTAGCACCCCCCTCTGGTACTGTCGGCCCTCAGGCCCAACAGACCCCGCCGGTCAGCCGCCAAATTCCCGGCGTAGTCCCAGATAGGCCGAGCGTCCAGGAGGTGCGGGCCAGGCCACATGCAGGCCCAGGCACAGTTTATTCCCCAGCCAAATGGGCGCCCCGGCCTCAAGCCGCCTCAGTCCGTAGCCCGCTCCCCCAGGCAAAGTCCACAGTGCGACCCCGCCCGCAGGCCCCTCTCCGCCATAATTCGGTGAGGCCCACAGGAAATCGGGGCCAGGACAGGCCCTAGTTGCAGTGTCGGGCCGTGCGGCGTACCTCCCTCTACGGTGGGCCTCAGAAAGCTCCCATGGTGCTTCTCCTGCGATCGCGTTCCACGATCCTGCAATCCTCCGCCCGGCCGGTCAGTACAGTCTGCCGAACGGCACCTCCGCAGCCCGCAGCTGAATCCCCATGTTCCTGAGGGTGGGCCTGTAGCAGGAGCTCCATAGCAGGGAAGGCCACCGATCCCGGCTCCTGCAAGTCGGCTCTCTGCAAGCAAGTCTCCACCCCCACGAGAGATCCCGGCTTCGGCCGGCAAGAAATGTTGGACAGGCCCACTCAGTTCTGTCACCCCGGGGCCGCCACAAGCACCAGGCCAGCCACCTCTTAATCACAGGGGTGTCAGTGCTATTTCCCCCGCTCCCCTACGAGGGTCACCGCCGTGGGGACAGCGCTAACAGGGTGATTCCCCACGGGATGGTCCGGAGCTCTATCGGGCTGCGACCACCATCTTGGCTGGCTAGCCACGCATCCCCGTCCAGGTGGAATTTAAGGTCTCTAAGTAGTATGTAGTTAGTGGATGGGAGAGCCTGGGGTGCGATGAGCTCTACAGTGGCATTGGTGAATGGGTGTTGGTGTTGGGGTTGGTCTGGATCTGGAAGTGGAGGTATTCCTTCCTTGGTTGCTGTTGGGTCATTAGATTGCATGGTCAGTCAGAGTGTGCTTGCTTTTGTATAGTCGATGGCAATGCCTCATCCTGGGTTCCGGGTGATTTTGTGGCCATCAGGGATGGCCATGGAGATGTCCGGAGCAGAGGTTGGTCCAGGTTTCTGTGATGGAGGCAATGTTTGGAGAGGTGCTTTGAAGAGGTCCAAGATTTCTATGGCGTGTTTGTGGAGGGACCACACATTGAATAGGATGCAGATGAGCCGGTCGGGTGCGCGGTTGGGCGGCTGGGCTGCGAGGGCTGCAGGTGTGTTGAAGTGGCAGAAGGTGCAGTTGCAGTGTTGTCAGGTAAAGGGTGCAAGGGTATTCTTCGGTAATGCTGGATGGCAGGTGGTCTGGCATCCAGGGTTGAGGGTGAGGAGTGTGCTGGTGTCTAGCGGTGGAGTGTCTGAGAGGAAGGGTCCCTGGTGCTGGGCGCGGGCCAGGTGCGGACAGACACCTGCGGGCTTGCTTTTGACGCGCCTTCGGCACACCAGTGACACCTCTACTGCACATGGCCGCACAGCGGCTGCCATTAAGTAGTGCTGCTGCGGGTTGGACAGCTGGGAGGTGGGAAACGTGGGAAAGGACACTGGAGAGTGCGGTGCCACAGGGTAATGAAGGAGAGAACATGGAAAAAGGAACTGTAAAAAGGCACAGAAGAAACAAAGCAAAGAAAAAAATCCAAAGCCAAAGATAGAAAAACAACTGAGAAGAGCAAATGAGTGGCAGAAAAGAAGGACAAGTACGAGAGCAGTGACGCTGTACTACTGGACCACCAGTGATGAGGCGCAGGCAGGGGCCTGCGGTGGAGGAGGGCCTCGAACTCCTGACACTCGGGACAGAGGAACCAGCAGCAGCAGACGGGGACAGCAGCAGCAGATACCAGATAGCGCAGTGCTGTGGGAGGAGCATGTACACTAAGGGATTGTGCCCCGTACACACAAAAGCAAACTAACAGTGGGAGAGGAAAGGCAGCATCACCTGGTTGCCTCTTCCGATCCAACATGGGTGACCAGATTCCGTGTTCTCTAGTTCCCCAGCGAGTAACAGCGGAGTAAGCAGCATAATCGCCCAAACCCACCCCGTACCCCTGGCATCTGCTGCAACCAATACCTGATATCAGCGACTTGAGCCAGTTAGTGGAGTCCCCAACCAGTCTTGTTGGGTATCCCCGGCAATGTGGCTCCTCTACAGCGCCGGGATTGCTCAGGGCACAGTGTGCGCCAACATGACCCCCAGGCCTCCTCCACTCCCCGTCTCACCTTCTCCTCACCTGGACATTAACACTGGGGCTCAATCCACTGCGCTCTCTCCAAATCTATGACTCAGTCAGCAGGAGCCTCAGTCAGGTCACAAGACTGGGTAAGGCAGTCACTGCCATGTCACCTGGGGAACCCCCAGATGAAGGTGATGCAACAGGGCCCCCTTAGCCATGAAGTTGCAGCGCTCCCGCTGCACAAGTTTGGCGCATCTCAGGGGCCTCAATCTCCACAGCCTCCGGGCAGCGCCACATCTTCCGGCCTTTGCTGCACACCATTGGCAATCTCCTCAGAGCACCTCAGTGTAGTGGTGGCACGTGTTATGCAATGCAGACCTCCCTCCATCTGTGCACAGGAGCACCTCTACCGATCATAGCCCCAAGGGGCACAGAGGTCAGTAACGTGTCTCCATGCTACTACCACCATGGCCCACAGGCTTGGGCCGGACACGGCCTGCCTCCACCGTCAGGCTGCAGAAACTCCACAGCCGCCTCCCACTTTGGGTCTCAGACACAGGTCCAGTGAGACCTCATGGCCCCGGAGACTGACGCCGCTTCCAGGCATCGGCTGCATTGTGTAACAAGGGTGGCGCTAAGAAAACTGCTGCATCACTGATTTACCCCAAAGATCCGCCTCTTTTCATGAATGAGTCCCTGATTCTGCACTTCCTCTTCCCCTGGGACTCTGGTTGGTCATCTTGGCTGTTGGGGTGTTTGGTGGGGTTGTAGACCTGTGCTGGACTTCTTAACCCTGGCTTATCTATTCAGCATTTCATTGTTTTTATTTTCCTTTTTTCATTAGGGGTGTATTTATAGGCTATTTTTGCCTCTAGAGCAGAGGTCTTCAAACTTTTTTGCTCTGAGCCCCCCCTAGGCAAAATGTTTTGAGGTCGGGCCCCCCTACAAAACTGTAGGGGGCCCTGATTGGTGGAGCGGTAGGGACATGGCTGTGTGCAAGGGACGGGCTTATGAGATGATTTGAGGAATACTTTTTCTATAGCTCATAAACCACATTAAGTATGATACTTATAAAACAGCAAATGCATCAAACAAAAACATGTGTGGTCCCAAAAATACTCCTCCCCATTATTGTGGTGTTGTAGCCCCTCCCACTCTTGGACCCCAATGCAACTACACCTGCTGTATTATTGATAACAGCAGTCCCGAGTAGAAGGCTATCTCCTCTACATCTTTCACTTCTTCCTCACCATGCCTGCCCATCACTCTGATTTTGAATAATGTTCTCTGTACCTTTCAGAAAAAACATAAAGCTCCCACACTATGTCTCGCTTTTTTCTGCAAAGGTGCCCTCGGTCCTAATGCTAAAAAGGAAAATAAGCTCCCATGCCTCTTCTTTAAAGGTAGACAGTGATAACTGTGATGCAGTGGGCCCCTCAAACCCATAGGTCTAGTCCGGCTGCATCTGCTTAATTATTGATAATCAGTAGTGGCCACTTACACACCTGGCAGCAGTACCTGCTTCACTAATGAATGGCCTTTTTTAAAGAAAATAAAGGCCACTTATATTACCGAATTTGCTACGTAATCATCTGCTGCATAGTACTGCATATCCAATTCTTGAGTGCTGTAAACTAGTACTTACAAACATTCTATTCTAGAGGACAGATTTATGTCTTTTCGATAGTTCTGCTTTAGTGTGCAGTACAGGAAGACAAATACATTCTTGATGCACACTTGTGTTTTTAAGTGAACCTAGTTCTATGTATGTTGCGGTTTATTTAACTGCACAATTCACTTCTTTTGTGGTCTTCTGCCATGTTTTTTAAATATGTTGAGCAGGGATTCAGCAGCCATTTAATCTCCCAAACATACTTTGGGATGGGATCACCACGGACACCTTGTTGCTGTTGTCATAAGGCCGTTTGAGCTCAGGTACAAAAAAACAACCATCTGCTTATTGCCGCTCAGATTAATATGTCCTCACAGCACTCAAACAAACATTAACTATTCCCTTGGCCGCTAAACAATTCCCACCCCCTTTAAAAATGTCTTCTTTAACTTCATCTTGACAACGTCCGTTAGTGACGAACCCTTTTGCCTTTTTTCTTGACTCCAATATTTCTTTGCACCGAACCAGCCTATCTGCCCCTGCACCAAGCCTGCCTTCCTTTAATTCCACCCTTCTCCTCTTACTTTCCGTTGCTCTTTTCCCTGTTACGTCTAAACTCAGGCTTGGTGCCTTTTGATGAGCTTGATCTCTATAACTAATATCTCTTTCTCTGACTGCAGCTCTTTCCCAGTGCTCAACCTGCTGCTGAAGCCTATTGTCCCTGTACCAGAGTTGGCTGGTAGGCTCAGTGCTTCCCTAGAGTAACTGCTCGGTTGGGAATTCAGTGCTGTGAAACAATTACCACTCTCAAATCTCCTGGGGTGAAGAGGGGAGTACCTACCAAGCCACCCAGTGCCCTGCAAGTCCCTCCCTGTGTGGTGTGCATTTAAACTTCATAGGAAATAACAATTGAATTTACCAACACTGTTGTTCTGTAATTACCACATTTCTTATAATCATGATTCAAGCAGAAAAAAACAGGATTCGGTACTAAGGAAATTTCTGTAATAAAGGCCTCCGGGCCGGCCATAGTCCTGGTGGCGCCCTGTGCGACAATGTTTGTTGACGCCCCCCCCCCCCACCCTCCCCCAATGACCACCTCGCCACGGATTCCCTCACTACCACCATTTGACAATGCCCCCCAAGTCTCCATTACCACTGTCTTTTAGATTAATTTAGTTTTATAGCGCCACTCATACCAGTTTGAGGTGTCAGAACACGTTACATTGCACATACGTTGCATGGAGACAATCATACAAGTGTTAATCCGTGTATAGGAATCCGTGTATAGGAAATGTTACATAAGACAGAGGCCTTCAAGGTGTAGGAGTCACATGTCATGCATACTGGTAGGCAGTATAGTTTAAGAGTCCTTGGTCTGGAAAAGCACAAATTCAGAATTTAAAATGTAACACCATTGTGAGCGGTTTTCTTTAATAAGAAGACTTGATTTCTACCCAAATGAACCCTTTTTGCAATACTAGGATAAGGAAAAATTAGACAAAAAAAATGTAGCTGTCATATATTCCTTGCAGTTTGCATGCAGCACTTTGATGACAGTTAATAGCACTCAGCTATATATTAGTATTTGAACTTTTAAACTGCAAGTAACAAAAAGATCTCTCTGAGAAAAACCATAACGCATAATTGACCTATTTATAGTGTATGTACTTTGTGATCTGAATCAGACATGTTCTGTGCAGCAGGCATATTAACCTTCTGTGCTATGATGAGTCAAAAGAAACTTCCACTTCCAGACAAAGCTCTGTCTCTCCCCAGAAAGAACATTAATCACTGGAGTTATCCTGGCATTTTTATTGATGCTGGAACAAGGAACGTGGCATTAGGTGCTTTGAAAATTATTGATGTTTATGCATCATAATAAATATAGCCAGTTGTTAACTCAGTGATATTTAATGGGTTTTGAAGCACTTATTTTGGTACTGTTGCTGCTAGCAGGATGTTGGTTAAATACATTCTTGAGCATTCCTCACATAGGTCAGGAATTGAAATGGGGCAAAAATAAAAATACATAAATGTCTTTTGTTTTCAGCAATTCGTCAAGAAACATCATTTGCAATGCAATAGCTCTAACTCTCACAAATTGGAGACCTATTGCATTGCAAATGATTGTGTTTTTTTTAGCAACCTTTTTGACCCTGCCAGCACACTTCCTGACCTCCGCCCCCATGGCATGCTGATCACCGTTCTCACAAGGGCTCGAAGTAAATGAAGACAGCCTGGAAATGCAGCAAATAAACATCGCCGCACTTCCAGACCATCTTCATTTACATGCAAATGCAGTCTCATTCGCGCCCCCCTGGGAACCCATCCACGCCCCCCAAGGGGGGCACGCCCCACAGTTTGAAGACCTCTGCTCCAGAGGCAGAAAAGTGAACTTGGGCAGACTAACGTGAATTTTTTGCCGCTATTTGGACTTTCGTCATTTTTCCCTCGATAACGCCAAATATTTTATTGCCTTGACACTAGTCTTAGCAGCAGTTTTTACTGTGGCTAGCTGATACTATCGCCATGTAGCGACGCATTATATATACGTCAGTAACAGGGCGATCATTTTTGGTGCTAGAGCGCGTCAATAAAATTGCCGTTAACTACCGCAAAAACTAGTTAGCGGAACTTTTTGTAAATATAATCCCAGGTATTTATCTATGCGACCTGTACAAGATGACCGTTCGGAGGCAACAGCAAGGGTTAATTTTCTTGGTATCTCTTTTGCAATATTGTATTATGGTTTAGTACATCTTTGGAGACGAAATGCTCCTGGAGATTATGCTTACTTTTGGCCAATCCACACTTAGGGAGAGATTTTCAAAAAAGTCATGCAACGCAGCGAATCCCACAGTGAGGCTGCGCAGATTTGCGCAACAGGGAGGGAGAAGGAGAGCACCATATCTTCAGAGATATTGCTCTCTCCTCCCCTTTCCCTTGTGCCAGCTCTGATTTCAGCTGCTGTGCACCATTCACATACCTTAGAGCCGCAGTGCTAGGGTGTGTGCATGAGTGTAGCATAGGTTTTGTACAGGAAGGGTGCCCTTCCTATACAAAATACTATGCAAGGCACGATGCAAAGCGTTTCCCACTTTGCATACGTGCTTCACAGTGCAACACGCATGGAAAGTTGGAAAAGTACAGAGAAATGAAAGCATTTCTCCTGTTAGTGCCTCCTTTGATGGGGCGTATTTTTTGAAGCAAACCCATGTGAACAAATGTCTATAAATATGGTTTTGAATCACAAGGCATGGGTGGTTGCATGGGAACGCCCATGTACCACTCATGTAACACCCCTCGGCGCAGAGTAACGCAAAAAAACTTAGAGTGCTTTCCAGCGCAAAACAAGTTTTGTGCTGGAAAGAAAATAGTAAAAAAAAATGTGCGCTGGTTAGCATCACTTTTGTGATGCTAAACCAGAGCAAAAGTTTTGAAAATCTCTCCCTTAGACTCCCTCGCAGGGGACACCAAAAGCGCTGTTATTGCCTGACTCAAAGCTTGTACTTCTCGCTCTTCCTTAATTCCATCTTAAATGCTTTCAGGGTCCTCGAAACTACGAATTCAGAAGCTGTATATGTATTGTGCTCTAAGAAGGCCTCAAAAGCCTGGTGCATTTAGGTGACCCACTGATTATTCACTAACAGTGGTTTGTTGAACACCCATCTCGGGCTCTCATGTTGATGGCCTGTTAAAAGAAGATTTAAAGAAATTACAGAGTGATCCAAGAATTAATTGAGACTTAGCTCTGACTGGACCCTTTGGAGCGAATGAGATGCTAGAAGACAGTCTATATGTGAGAATGAGTTAAATTGTTTAAAATGACATATCTAAGATCTCTCCTTGGGATGATCATTTTGCTAAGGATCTACCAAAGTAAAATAGCCCACTAAAGTGTGCAGAAACCTGATTGATTTTGACTTAATCTGTGGGGTATTGAACCTAGAAGAAGCCAAGGCCCTATTCGGAAGGAAATTAAAATCCACGCCAATTACCAGAGGACCCAACTCTTCTTTTTCGAAGCTGTACAGAGATTGAAGGGTCTGTGCCAAATCCTCAATGGGGCCAAAAAGCTTATAAAGTCATAGACCTGGCCTGAAATCCTCATCTCACCTAACCCCATCTGGCCCTCAGATCCTTATGTACTTTGAGAATCTCACACTGCACTTCTTTATCCACCAGTATAGGCACCCCTGTGATAGATGCGCTAGAAGAATCATAAAAGGGTGTTGCACAAAACCAAGAACTTTCAGAGGATGGGATACTATACATTGAGTTTCCACTCCCTTCTTACATTCCACTGCAAACTATTGTTCATGCTGCTATCTCTTTTTTATTGTTTTTGTGCACATCCCCCTTGCCCTCCTGATCCCCTCTACCCCTCCACTAAGGCACATTCCCCTTGAAAACCTCGCCCGCCTCAGGCTCTCCACTAAGGATCGTCTATACCCTCCCCCTCCCCTTTCCACTTTGTCGAGTGCTCTGTAATGGCAATTAGTAATCCATCTTCCTGGGCTAGTCGCCGCTTAATAGTGCATGCTTGTTGATGGACCAAATTTACCCTCTGAGCGGACACTTTTTGTTAACTGTACTGTAAGCTCCTCTAGTTCATTTGACTGGCTCCTTTCGATACAGCTGCTGAAACAGTTCATTAGCTTGATCCACTGAGCCAACTACATGGAATTGACCTTCAATCAATATTTTCAATTTATACTGTTGGATCAAAGCCGCTTGTATACCTTGCTTCTTGAAGAGATCGACCAGAGACTTGAACTCACGTCTGCACCGAGCTGCTGCTGCTGACACATTGGAGAAGGTATGAAAACAGTTCTTGCCCTCTATCTGGAAACCTTTTGATTGTTACTGGCAGGACACGGATATAGAACGTGGAGAACTCCAACTACTAAAGTGATGATACGCTATTGTGGAGCCTCGATATTATATTAAAGACAGTGGTGATTTTTTAGATCAGAGGACATTAAAGTTACGTGGAGAATCTGAACTTCCGGCTGGAAGTGATTGGTAAAGATATTGATGTGCAACTTGTCCGTCCTGATGATGGTCCCAAGGATTGTATAGACCAACGGGGGACCGAAACGTCGACAGTTAAACACTGTTTCGCAAATATAAAGATCATTGTTATGACCTCAAATGGGTTCATTGATATTCAAAATTGAATGTGATATATGGTCTTTTGACGAGTCCATATGAAGGAGCGAAAAGTGTTTTTGTACTACCGATAATGAAATGCGAATATTGGAGTAGTATGTATGTTGCCATATTTCAGCTTTTAAAATTGTGAATAAATAACACGACAAATTGTATTTCCTGCATTTTGTTTATTGAAGATCACTGTTTGGCGACTGAATTGTATCAACTGAAGTATTATGAAACAAATCCTGTGAAGGCATATTTTGGTGTTTGTAATTGATAATACCCAGCCTTGACGGGAATATTGGGTGGCTCTGTCTTGTTTGAAGTATATGTCCAGTCCAGCAGAGGAAGACGTATGCAAGGTAGAGGCACTGACCAATAAGAAGGGAGGAAACTAGGGTGACTTGGGAACCACTGTGGGACCTAGCCAATGATAAGTAGATGTAACTTATGGCAAGGCTCCAAGCCCCATTCAAAGTTTTTGTGTTAAAAATACAATAGACTTGGCAAGCACAAAGCAGTGGAAACCTTATGTTACCTTAGTGCTTTCTAATTTTAAGTCTATGGGGGATATTCTCAAGAACGTGTGATAATGACCACAAAAGTAGCTTAAAGCAACTTTTCTTATCGCAGTCTATCGCGGGAAAATAATGCTGTGTTAACGTTTTATTCACAACACGGTGG
Organism: Lissotriton vulgaris; assembly: GCF_964263255.1. Lineage (NCBI taxonomy): Eukaryota > Metazoa > Chordata > Amphibia > Caudata > Salamandridae > Lissotriton > Lissotriton vulgaris. The sequence goes on from NC_141685.1 coordinate 269,246,844, forward strand.
TACCATGCAATAGGCCCACGAAAACGTGTCTAATGTCCACGATAAAGTCAACGCGACGCCGCAAAAATACTAAACACGAAAGAAAAAAAGTTGCAATGAGGCAAATCGCGATACAAAAATCAGCGAAAACCAGCGACATGCCTGCAATTCACACAGGTCAGGTGGGAAAAATCCCCATAAAGGTAGAAAAAAAACAGACAAACAAATGCCAAACAACAGCGAAGCACAATGGATGTTGCCGGAGCAAGTACGGAGGACAACAAGAACCCCACCATCCCCACGGAGGACCAGCCTGGGACCTCTGGGTCAGGGAAGGCCAAGGAGAAGAAGAGTAGGAAGAAGCGGTTCACTCCGCAGAAAAACGGGATCCTGATAACGGAGGTGGTAGAACGCCATCAACAACTGTTCGTCACATCCACTGTGTCATTGGCAACAAAAAATTAACTATGGCAGTCCATCGTGGACAAGGTGAATGCAGTCGGAGTGCTGAAGAGGACAATCGAAGAGGTCAAGAGGCGCTGGAATAATGTCAAGCGCAAAACCAAGCTGAAACTCACCAACAACCAGAAGGCAGCAATGCAGACTGGAGGTGGGAGTCCTGCGCCACAGGAGGAGCTGGGCGAGATGGAGGAAATGGTGTCCACAGTCATCTGTGGGGAGTTGGTGGACCGGATACTGCTCAACATGACTGTACACCACTGCACCAGGGTGAGTAACGACAAGGTACTGGGAAGGACAGGGAGAGATGGGCACAATGGCACACATGTATAACTAAGTAGAGCACAACTGCCGACAAACCATGCACAAGCCCCCAACTCTCACCAAGAGACCAATGTACCCAATTATGCAACATCTCAGCACCTTATAAGAACAGGAGTCAAAGGCACACCGCATGAAAGGGAGAAGGGGCGGCAAAATCAGAGCTGCAGGGGCAACTCCCCCAAAATGCAGCACACACAATGTGGTACAAAATGAAACACGCCCACAACAGAACACAGGACACAACTGGTGCCGCTTGTGTGCAGTAACTGGCCAATCACATTTGGCACTGCAGGAAAATGTGAGTTGATAATGTATAAGTACAAACACACATGCGTTATGTTTTCGAAATGTCCACTGTCCCCCATCAAATAGGCAGCTCCTCTCAACAAACAGCCACAATGTACACAGTCATGCAGTCTGTATGAAAACATGTACAATGCAACACCATACATGCAAACACAATGTTAAACTGCAACTCCCCTTCACATTGCAGAGGGAGAATCAACACCTCCTGGAGAGCAGCCTGAACCTCTCTTCTCTGATGACGAAGAGGACCACCACACCTTTGACTCCAACGCCCTCCAACAGCTTGTGAAGAGCCTCCACAGCCCAGCTACAGGAGCAGGGCAGCCTAGCTGCAATGAGGAGACCCCACTCCCTGCACACATCACGCAGCAGGCAGCACCCACCACCACAGCTGACTCCCAGGACCCCCACGAGGAACACATGGCTTCCAACTCTGTGTGTTGGGGTGCCAGGAGAATCTGGCTGAACAGGTGCGGGTGGGCTTTGACTGCATGGCAGACAAACTAGATGCCTTACATGGGTGTCTAAGTCCCATCAGAGACCACTCACAGTCCCTAGCAGACACCCTCAGTGTGCTCCATGTCCTCCAACAGACCATGGCTGACAACGCAAGAGCCCTGACTCAGAGATTAGAACAACTGTCCAGTCAGAGTGGCTCTAACGATGTCACACAGGAGTTGGGACACATGCGGAGGTCAATGGAGACCATGGAGCAGACGCAGGCGGAAAGAGCGGCTGCCACGGATGCACACCAGCGAGAGGTCGCTGGGTTTCTCTATGACCTCAGAACCATCCTCATTGCATTGCTGCCACAAGGCCTGGCGCTGATGCATGATGCTGCTACCACTACATCCACATCTCTGCCCCCTGAAGTGTCAGTGCCACACAGTGCGGCAGACATTCCACCTCCTGCCCCTGAGGTATAACTGCCACAGTGTGCTGGAGACAGAACACCACCGCCCACACGTGAGGCACATGAAACAGCAGAGGACGAAGATGCGGATGAATCTGATTTGATTTGATTTGATTTGATTTAGGATTTCTAAAGCGCATAGCTACCCTTGGGCGTCCCAGCGCTATCATAAAGCTTGACGTAACTCCTAGGGGTGGATTTATTGGGGGAACAACCAGGGTTTCAGCAGTCTGCGGAATGCGAGAAGATTGTTTTCTTTCCGGATGTTAAGGGGAAGGCTGTTCTAGAGTTTAGAGGCGTTGTAAGAAAAGCTGCGACCGCCAGCACGAGCTTTCCTTATTCTGGGAATGTCTGCTAAAAACAGGGTGTCTGACCTGAGTTGTCGGGAAGATTTATGTCGCTTGATTAGGGGTCTCAGTATTGGTGGGCCCTTGCCTTGTAGGATCTTGTGGGAGATGCACAAGGCTTTGAAGGAGATACGTTCTTGGATGGGAAGCCAGTGAAGAGCCTTGAGGGAGGGTCTGGCTGAGCATCTTGATTTTGTTCCCGTCAGTAGTCTTGCTGCGGCATTTTGGATGTGCTGCAGTTTTTTTATGGAAGCTATGGGTGCACCTAGATATAGGGCGTTTCCATAGTCCAGTTTTGATACAAATGAGGCCCTGTATCAGAAGTTTTCTAGAATGGGGGGGAATGAGCGGGAGGATCTTGCGGGCTGCTCGCATGAGCCCAAAGCAGGTTCCGGCTGTCTTTCTTGCTTGGGTTCTTAAGTTGAGCTCCTGGTCAAGCCAGAAGCCAAGGCTTTTGATTTCTTGTTTTGGAATGGGGGGGGGGGGGGGGGGGCGTGCCCATGCTGCCTGGCCAGGCAAGGGTTGAGGGTAGTTTGTTTGGGTTGTCCAGAAGCATAATTTCGGATTTCTCTCCGTTGAGTTTAAGCCTGGAGTCGCCCATCCATATAGATATGTTATGCAGGCAGGAGACTAGATTGTCCATTGATTGGTCTGCTTGGTTGATGGAGACGACTAGTTGTGTATCGTCTGCATACATGACCGCCTTAATGCCGAATGGAGCGACAATGTCATCCAGGGGAACCATGTAAACATTAAAAAGTGTGGGCTCAGGGAGGTGCCCTGAGGGACTCCACAGTTCAAGGGGAGAGATTTGGAGTGGCCATGGCTATCGGCCACTTGGAAGGTCCTATTTTCCAAGTAGGATTTTAACCAGGCCAGAGCAAGCTCTGAGATGCCGTTTTTTGGAGACGGTGTGGAAGAATGGTGTGGTCCACCGTGTCGAAGGCAGCACTCAGGTCCAGGAGGATCACTGCCACTGATCCTCCTGCGTCTAGAAAGGACCTTGCCTCCTCAATCACTGCCAGTAGGGCGGTATCAGTCCCTTGTCCAGGTCTGAATCCTGTCTGTGAGTGGCGGAGGAGGCCGTTAGACTCTAAGAATGTTGAGAGTTGTTCATTTACGATTCTCTCCGCCACTTTATTAATGCCTGGAATGAGGGAGATGGGTCTAAAATTAGAGGGGTCCAATGGGTCTAGATGAGGTTTTTTTATGAGCGCGCGAACTACCGCATTTTTCCAGCTGATGGGGACTGTGCCGCAGGCGAGCGAGGCATTTATCAGCGTAGTGAGATGGGGAGCTATGATGGGTGCTACTAGTTTGAGTTTGCTCATGGGAACTGGGTCGTCTGGTGAGCCACTCTTCACACGGCTGAGAGTATCCAACAGCTTCTCGGTAGAGACGGGAAGGAAGGCTTTTAGTGTTGGTGAGTCTGGGTTGATGGGCCCAGCTGGGAGGTCCATTACGGAATCAGTTTTGGGAAAAGTCATTCTGATTTTTGAAATTTTAGCCGAGAAAAACTCAGCGAGTTGGGTGCATCTAGTACCGGTGGGATCGGCGATTGGTTGAGGTTTGGGTACTTTCGAGAGACTTTTTACTACGCAATAGGTCTCCCTGGAGGAGTTGGATGCAGCCAGGATCTTTTCTTCGTAGTAAGTGGCTTGTGATTTTTTAATGAGAAGTTAGTATTGTTTAATAGTTAATTTATAGGTTTCTTTATTGTTAGGGGTCCAGTCTTTTCTCCAGGTACGTTCCAGTTTTTTACATTTTTTACGTAGATCTCGTAGTTCCGATGTGTACCAGGGGGATTTATAAGAGTTTCTCTTACTAGGTAACTGTTTAACGGGGAGAACTACGTCCAAAGACAATGTTATCCATTCTCGGAATTGGTTGTCTGCTAGCGAGGGATCAGGACTCAGGGTAGGGGAGGAAGCTATGAGTTGGAGGGACCAGGCATCCTTGTTAAGTTTGTTCCATGGGCGAGATGGCGCTTGGGGTGTAGAGTTGGGGGTGGTTTGACTGGAGATAGGGATATTGAAAAGGATAAGGTGGTGATCTGTCCAGGGGATGGGAAGGGGAGCGGAGGTGGACAGTTCTTGGATGTTTGAAAAGATGGGATCCAGGAGGTGGCCCTTTTTGTGAGTGGGTAGGAGGTTTTTCAGGGAAAGGCTGATTGCTGAAAGATCTTCCTTGATGTCTTCCGCTATTTTATTCCCTGGATCGTCAAAGTGGATGTTGAGATCTCCTAGCACTGTAAAGTTGGATGATAGACAGGCTAGGGAGGTGGTAGTCTCTACCAGTGAGTTGTGAAACTGTTCGAGAGGTCCCGGGGGTCTGTAAATAAGTATACCCGACAGAGTATTTTCCGGTGAGAGATGTAGCGAAAATTGAACATTTTCGCAGTTAAGGATTGGACTGTCCTTAAGCTGACAGGTAAGGTGGGCTTTAGTAATTATTGCGAGTCCGCCTCCTATCCCTTGTGGTCTGTCCAGGTGTTTGATCGTATAACCTGGAGGGAGGGATTGGACTATATCTGGATCGGATGAGGGACTGATCCATGTTTCCGTGAGATTGTAGTTCTGAATTAGTACGTTTATTTCGATACTATGTTTTGGGAGTGATCTACAGTTGAGTAGAGCCATTTTGAATGTCCGTACTTTACGGGTTGAGTGCAAGGTAAGTCTGTATGCACAATGTTTACATCCGTCGTGCTGCTCCTCTGGGGAGATTGAATGGAGGCAGAGTTCGGGGGTGTTTGGTATTAGCTTCCTAATAGTGTCTGACGAATATGTAATGGGGGCTACAATACGGGGAGTAGGGGTGTTGGGCCCTGGGCTCGTACTGGCACGGACGGGCGCAGACGAGCTTGCCTTTGGCGCGCCTTTGGCGCGCTGACGGCGCGCCCGCTGCACTCGTCCGCTGCGCGTCCGGTGGAGGCACATCCTTATGAGGACAGATGGGGGCGTGGCCTAAGGGCGGTGGGCGTGGCCTCACTTCCCTGCGAATTGGCGGCAAATTAGTTGTCCGGTCCGCGGCAGCGTTTACATCGGCCGCGCGGTCTGGGAGCAGCTCAGAGGAGGGGCGAGTGCGCTGGAATAACGTGCAACAACAGGTGAAATAATTTAAAAAACAGCTATTAGATCAATGATTTTTTAAAAGAAATAGCAATCGAGGCTCCCGGCTTCCGCCTCAGGAGTGTTTGTCAGGCTAATGCGGTTGATTTCCTCAATGCGTCTTATATAGTCTTCAGGGGGGGCGTGGCCTAAGGGCGGTGGGCGAGGCCTCACTTCCCTGCGAATTGGCGGCAAATTAGTTGTCCGGTCCGCGGCAGCGTTTACATCGGCCGCGCCGTCTGGGAGCAGCTCAGAGGAGGGGCGAGTGCTCTGGAATAACGTGCAACAACAGGTGAAATAATTTTAAAAACAGCTATTAGATCAGTGATTTTTTAAAAGAAATAGCAATCGAGGCTCCCGGCTTCCGCCTCAGGAGTGTTTGTCAGGCTAATGCGGTTGATTTCCTCAATGCGTCTTATATAGTTTTCGGGGGGCTGGGGGGCGTGGCCTAAGGGCGGTGGGCGTGGCCTCACTTCCCTGCGAATTGGCGGCAAATTAGTTGTCCGGTCCACGGCAGCGTTTACATCGGCTGCGTGGTCTGGGAGCAGCTCAGAGGAGGGGCGAGTTGAGGTTCCGTGAGAATCGTAATGACGTTTTGGGCATTTTCAGATATGGACGAATTTGGTATCTATGAACCGCAAATGACGAGTTTAGTAGGTGTACGCGTTTTCGCTACACTACTTGGAAGGGTTCATCTTAATTACGGGTTTCTTCATCTGAACCCACGGGTTCCATTTTAGATATGGCATCCATTTTGTTTCTTGCCCTCACGTAGTCGGCGAACGGACAGTGTTCGCTTCATGACCCTGGGATTCCCAAGCTCTCATGGAAGACGCATGTTCCTTTGAGTGTGTCTTTATGACTAGGGGAATGATACGGCAAAGGCAGATGGCTCCGCTCGAGGCTCATCATGCCGTGCCGGTCTATTGTTTCAGTCTTGCATGTGTTAGGCTCGAATCCTTTGATCCTGTGATCACGCTTCCAATATTGCCCCTACACTCTTTTCAATCTGTTGTTCGTCTTTCCTTGCACCTGTTTCTGTCTCTTCCTTTTAGCTCGTTTACAACTAGAGTGGAATGTGCCTAATGGTGGGATAATGTGCTTTTACAGTTGGGAACCGGCAATGTTACTGTAATTATGTTCCGGGTTTCTGAAGACATGAAAGAAACCCTTTTGAAATTTACTGTGGGAACTGAGTTGTAACCTTTTGTTCGTTATGTTATGCAATGACGAAAATGTGTATAAAAGGAGCGATCCACTTTTGCAATTTGAAGCAGACTCTCAGAACCTACACAATGGTGTACTTCTAGCGATTTCTGTATCCCTGCAGTAAATAAATGCTGATCTTTGACGCCGAAGGAAGTGTCCCGTGTCTCTGTAATTTGTACGCCGGAACAGGTAACCCACGAAGGTTTCAGGTGTTGTCCCCTGGCACCCCTGGACCTTAAAATAGTCCAGTCCTTCAGTTGGCGCCCTAGTGGGGCGACATCAGCGGTACCGGTCCAAAGCCTGACGATCGTGAAGAACTTCGTGTGAAATCTCAGAGGGAAGGTGCACCCCGCTTCATCGATCCTGTTGTCGAAATAAGTGGCCCGAAGATTTTTTCCCGCGAAGATTCCCGCTTCCTGACGGCTGCGACGGACTGATGCCCTGACTGTCGACCTGTTTTAGCGCCTGGCGTAGTCCTTTGTACGACGAGATGATAGACGGGCCTTCCTGGTGACGCCATTGTTCTCTCAGTTAAGTATTTGTGGGTCGCTCCCAGTAACCTTGGTTGTTGTTGTTGAAACTTGGTTGTTTGCATGGTTCCATTGCATTTGTGGTTCTTAGTTATTGGTCCTTAGTCGTTGGTTCTTAGTTGTTGGATTTTTCTTTGACGATTGCAATTGCCAAAAACCGAGGGTCTCGTATTTTTGCGAGGATACCGTAATTCGATAACCCTTGAAGTTTGAAACTCGGTTAGTGTGCACGATGCCTGGCCGTAGTATTTTGTTTGGTTTCTTTAAATGTTGCAACACGGATTCCCGGTTGGAGGACTCGTGTCCGATACCTCCAGTTGGAACTCCGATTTATGAACTCTACAGTCGACACGGAGTGGGCCCTATTGTATATAATGAATACTGGATTTGTTATACGAAAAAAGATGGTGTCCTTAGTTAGCCACCCTATGGTAGTTTTGAAACTGAGATTTTAGATAATCTTGAAGCAAAATTGTTTAAAAAGAAAGCTAGGCCAGCAATGTTTGATTCCTTTCGGTTATGGCGCAAAGAGGCCAGACAGAAAGAAATCAGACAGAATAAGAAAAATAAGAGAGAGGGTATCATTACGATGATGCAAGGTGCGGAACAATATCAACGAGATAAAGCAGACAATGAAGAGCAAGTTTCTGCTAGACTGCATCGCGTGGTGATAGATAAATGTTATCCGGTTTTACCGTCGAAATCTGAAAAGGAGGGAGAGGAATCGAAAGAGGATCCTTTGTTATCCTATTTACTGAAATCACCACCTCCCTATGTACAGGGTACTATAGCCCCTGTAGTTCCTCCTGTTCTTCCACCTGTTGTTCCGGCGGCTGCTTGGACAGCCTGTCGTTGGTCCTGTTCCTCCGAATCCTCTTGTTCCTCAAGTGGGCCTTGCCCCTTTTCCTGCTCTTCTTCCTACTGCTCCTTTGCCTGTAGCTTCTCAGTCTACTGTCACTGCTTCTCCAACTATCTTGGCTACCTCCACTGTTCCTACGTTCACTCCTAATATTGTTGCTCCTGTTCTTCTTTCCTCTTCTCCTTCTGTTCGTAGTCGCATACCTAATACTGTTGCTAATTTCTATTCCCCACTTCTCGGATCATTATTTGAATCCGATGTCTCTGAAACTCCCCAGAGACGAAGCCAAATCCCTGGTGGAAGGGAAAGTGCGACGCTAGCAACTATGGCGCGTAGGTGGATTAGACATCCTGCTAAGTACACTTCGCGCATAGTTTTCGATACGTTTAATGAGCCCACACAGAGATTCGTCTTTGAGGAAATGTGCAAATCCTTGAGAGAAGAGTGGGATAATGATGAGTTAGATAATGTACCGCCCGATATGATTGAACTTCAGAGACAGTTTTCGAACGGTATGATTGTAGGTGGAGACGTACGGCGTGCATTGGACCGATTGCTAGCTTTCAGGTCCGCAGTGCCTTCTCGAGTGTCGTTCGATGACGACTCCGATGACCCGAAAGCGAAATCTGGTCAGTATCCTATGCGAGAGGTTCCCCCAGTGTGGATGCCAGGTGATGCTACTGTAAATCCTGCAATTTTGCCGCACTTCCAGAGAGTCTGGATACACCTCCCATGGAAACGATCAGAAGTCTTGCAGGTGAAGCAATCTTTGCCTGATCCACGCAAGAATCCGGCAGGTTATTATAAGGAGTTATCCCAATTGGTGGATGCTTCAAATATGAACCTTGCTGATATCGATATGTTGTTTGGTAATGTTGTACCGCAACCGGTTTGGGCGAAAATTCGTCAAGAGAATCATGCAGCTGAGTTAGGTGGTGATTGGGCTGCACTCGTAGCGGCTGATGGACGGCAAGTTGGTGGGGCTAAACCTGAACAGTTAATTACGGCTCTGCCCCAAAGAATCATTACGCTCATGAAAACACTTATGCCAGCGATGAGGGTGAACTGGGATAAATTGTCTGCTTGTAAGCAAAAGAAAGACGAGAGTGTCTCCGATTTCTTTACTAGATTTGAGGAGGCATTTATCGATCATAGTGGTCAGGATATGAGCACTGAGGGAGGTCAGCGGTTGTTTGTTGATAAGTTTGTGTTAAATTTGTTACCTGAGCTATGTAACAAATTAAAAAATTCAGAAAGTGCATGGGCTGTTTCGACCACTGCTCAAATATTAGCGACGGCTCAATACTATGAGAATAGGGAAAAAGAAGAGAATGATCGTGCAGATAAGAAAACGAAGGAGCTTAAAACTAAGGTCTTGTTGCAGCAAGCGTATCCTCCGCGCTCGAATCAGAATGACTCGCAACAGCAGTATCGACCACAGGCGCAGTCATCTAGGATGCAGCCACGTTCTGACTCTCCTGCATCCAGACCTATGCTCGGGTACAATCAGTGTGCGTACTGTAGACTTGAGGGCCGTTTAAAGTTTAATTGTCCCGTTTTACGTGACCGAAATAATGGTGTTTCGGCTCGAGGAGGTCGTAGTGGTCCTCAGCAGGTATCTCGAGGTAGAGGACGTGGTACCTCTCAAAATCAAAATGAGCGTTATATTGCTTCATCGGACGCGAACAATTGTTTTGACCAGCGAAATGTATCGTCTGGTAGATCTGCACAGTATCATGTGGATGACTATTACGTCGAGCATGAGATTGGTGCAGACGACAATTACTAAGCTAGCCATGGACAAAGAGAGTGAGTAGTATCAGTTCCGGTTGATCAGAGAGGGCCTTACGTCGCAGTTGCCACATCGGGCGTAGTTGAGCCTTTTCTGTTGGACACTGGTGCAGCAAAAAGTTCCATCATGCACTCGAAACTCCCTGGCGCACCTTTGTCTGGCTTAACGAATGTTTCCATTGGATTCTCTGGCGCCCCGGTTAGCAATCCAGTCTCTAGCCCTCTGTCCCTTACAATCGGGCCACGTGAGCTAGAGGCTCCTTTGATTTTGACTACTGGTTGTGGTGAGAATCTTTTGGGTTTGGATTTGTTGAAACGGTTATATGCGACTCTGTACTGCTCTCCTACGGGAGTGGAGCTTACATTAGGTCAGAGAGTGATCTCTCCTATGTACTTGTCAACTGATAAGCTCCCGCCGGAATTGAGTTCTCTTCCTGCGTCCTTATGGGCAACAGGTCCCAATGATGTGGGCCTACTAGACATACCACCTTATGTAGTGCAATTGAAATCGAATGTGCGATTGCCACGTATACCTCAGTATCGTATCTCTCTTGATGGCGAGCGAGCGCTATTAGCGATCATTTATGACTTGATCGAAAAGGATGTTATTGAAGAAACTCGGGGAAATGTGTGTAATAGTCCTGTGTTACCCATTTTGAAACGAACTGATCCATCCAAACCTCCTGTGTATCGCTTTGTAATTGATTTGAGAGAAGTAAATAAAATAGTGATCCCACAGTTTACCGTGGTGCCTGACATTACAGCTTTGCTGACCCTGAATCCAGCCTCTGCCTCCTGGTTCTCGGTGATCGACCTAAAGAATGCTTTCTTTAGTATTCCGATTGCTGAGGAAAGAAGAGATCTGTTCGGCTTCTCATTAGGTGGTCGCAGTTTTAGGTTTAAACGCGCACAACAGGGCTACTGTGAGAGTCCATCGATCTACAGTCAGGCCCTTAAGAGTCAACTTGATGCGTTTGTGTTACCGGTTGGTGCGGCCTTGATTCAATACGTTGATGATCTGTTAGTGGCTGCTGACACTGAGCAAATTTGCAAAACTGCTACAGTGTCGCTGTTACAGCATTTATGTGACTTACATCACAAGGTGTCACCTTCTAAGCTACAGTATTGTTGTCAAGAAGTAACCTATTTAGGTCACTTATTGACAAAGGAGGGAAGAAGGTTGACCCCAGAAAGAATTGCAGCGATTGCTCGAATGACTGTGCCCACAACTCAGAGAGATGTACGTGCCTTTCTAGGTATCACGTCATACTGCAGACAATGGATTCCAAACTTTTCATTGTTGGCGAAGCCATTGTTAGCTCTCACGTGCAAGGATGTTCCGACTCCTTTGCCATGGACTGAAGAGTGTCAGAAAAGTTTTTCTGAATTGCGTGATGCGTTGTGTTCGGCTCCTGTGTTAGGTACTCCTGATTACAGTAAGCCGTTTACACTATACGTTCACAAGAGAGAAGGTTGTGCGTTGAGTGTCTTGACGCAACAATTTGGCGACAAACAGCGTCCATGTGCATATTTTTCTTCGACCTTAGACCCAGTAGCTAGAGCGTTGCCGAGTTGTTTAAGAGCGACAGCGGCAGCTGCAGTATCTATTCGACAGTCCGCAGGTCTGGTCATGGATAATATGCTTACGGTGACACTCTCTTGAATCAAACAAAAACCCAACACTTGACGAGTGCAAGGTTGTCTGGTTATGAGTTGACGCTTTTGGCAAGTCATATACAGATAAAACGTTGTAATGTGTTGAACCCAGCAACATTGTTGCCGATTAATATGGAATCGGGTGATGTAGCGCCACATGATTGTTATTTAAGAACTGAAGAAGAGACGAAAGGTCGTGTTGACCTGAAAAACACTCCATTGGAAGATCCCGATGGTACTTTGTATGTTGATGGTTCATGTTTTAAGTTGCCAAATGGTGATGTAACGACTGCGTATGCTGTAGTAACGTTGAGTACGGTTGTGGAAACTGCGAGATTGAGTCAGAATTCAGCACAAGCGGCAGAGTTGATTGCGCTAACGAGAGCGTGTGTTTTGTCTAAAGGAAAGCGGGTGAATGTGTTTACTGACAGCCAGTATGCATTTGGCGTAGCGCATAGTTTTGGTCGATTGTGGAGAGAAAGAGGATTTATGACGTCGCATGGCACGAAGATCCAACACGGACAGCTCGTGAACGATCTTTTGGATGCACTTACGTTGCCTAAACAGGTGGCAATCATTAAATGCAGCGCGCATCGGAAAGTTACAGATGATGTTGGTCGTGGTAACGCGTTTGCGGATGAGATTGCTAAGGAAACGGCCAAGAATTTGATGAGTCGAATGTACGTTACGAGTTCAGTAAGATGGCCGGCGGAGACTGGTGTGTGTGAGGACACAGTCGAGAGTGTGAAGGCGATTCAGAATGAGGCCACCGAGACGGAAAAGATTAAGTGGAAAGAAAGTACGGGGAAGTTAGACGGGAATGGATGTTGGGTTGATTTGTCAGAATATCAGAGATGGATGTTACCGGATGCATATGTGCTTGCTGTTGTTACTATGGCCCACGGCATGTCACATATTAGCGCGAAAGGTATTTGTAAGTTGTTGTCTCCTGTATGGAAGAATGTTGGGATTGCTAAATGTGCGGAGAGAGTGGTTAAGAATTGTATGGTATGTTTGATGTATAATCCTGGCAAGGGCACCCCCACTCCACCTGGTCATTTTGCTCCTCCTACATGCCCCTTTGAAGTTATCCAGTTGGACTTCATCCACATGGAGAGATGCAATAACCTGAAATATGTCTTGGTTGTGGTTTGCGCGTTCTCCAGATGGATTGAGGCCTACCCTCTTAAGGATAATACTGCCCTGTCCACTGCTAAAGTTTTACTCAAGGAATATTTCCCCAGGTATGGAATGCCACGGATCATATGGTCGGATAACGGAAGTGAGTTTGTGGGAAGTGTGATGAAGAGTGTGTGTGCGGGTTTGTGTATCCGCCAGAAATTTCATAGCGCTAATCATCCCCAGTCGGCGGGTTTAGTGGAAGGGTACAATGGTACTCTGAAACTGAAACTTGCCAAGATCCAAGCGACGACTGGCCTATCATGGCCTGATGGATTGCCTCTAGCTCTCTTATCGACCAGGGCGACTGTGCACTCTAGAGTAGGGCTTAGCCCATATGAGATTGTGTTCGGCCGTCCTGCGAACATTTGGGGAGTTCCGAGGCCTAAACAATTTGACAGTCTTGAATACCCAATGTTGATTGACTATCTTTACGATCTGACTGCTAAATTGAGTTTGATTCATCAACAGGTTTTTGAAGCTCTACCGGCACGAACAGAGGGACCTGGACATCGGCTCCAACCTGGTGACTGGGTTGTCACCCGCAACTTTGGGAGAAAACGTAATCTTGAGCCAAGGTTTGTGGGACCGTACCAAGTCCTGCTGGCGACAAGAACTGCAGTTCGGCTGGACAGCAGGAAGCATTGGGTGCATGCCACCCATACCAAGAAAGTTCCGCTTCCTTTGCCAGCAGATAACTGGGTGAAGAAAGGAGTTGCCCCAACGGAGACCGATGCCCCTCTACGCTAGGTGCCATTCAGTGATGCTCAACTTGTAGAGAGCGATTTAGTCCAGTCAGATACACCTGGAACTGTACCTTCGTCTTCAGCATTGGAGAATTCAAGTTCTGAACTGTCATCTGAACAATCGAATACTGCTTTGCCATCTGAACCGTTGTTTGAAGAGCAAACCCGACCTGGAAATTGTCGATATTTTCTTCGATCGCGTGATAAGGACTAATAAAAATCCCCCTTTTATTGTTTTGAATTCACATTACCCCCTTACTGTTGTTATGAACATTGTGAACATTTGCATTTTTTCTGATTCTTTAGTTCTTTTTATATCACGTGTGTACCTTTTTCTGTGCAGCTAGGAGACTTATATTAAGCTAAATGTTCAATTGATTAAACCTACCATCTGGGTTGACCGTAGGGCCGTGCGGGTACCTCCTTCTGTTTAGCAGGTTTCTGACACTAGGTCAGTTACTTTTGTCGGTTTCTGGGAACTCCTGGGAACTGATAATCGCTACTCAGAACGAAGTGCGTCAAGAACGTTGCGGACGGTCTTTTTAGAGGATGGAGTTTTCTAAGCTGTCGGAAATAGAGAGGATGTCGGCGCAAAGATCCAAATTGCATAAGATTTTGCGAAAAAAAATGTTTTTTGTTTCAGGTTTTTATCTTGTTCCTAACTGTATCTATCTTACTGGTGGGTGGAGTGTATTTAGGGATTCAGTCGTTAATACCTTCTACTTCACCTACTCCTCCTTCTCATGATCTGAATTCTGTTCCCACTATTTCTCCACATTCCTTTCATCCTTTGCCCCAACATGAACAGGTTAGACGTGCGGAATTTATGAACAATTCCTTTGTCCAACTTCTGCATCAACATCAGTTGGTGATGAATACTACCAACTGTTGGGTATGTGGGTTAATGCCACATACCATGGATAAGGGTATTCCGTATTTGGTTCTTCCCTATAGCTCCCAGGGGTCAGCTCGAGCATTCCAAACCATGTTCCGTAGCGCACTAGATTCCTACCCCAGTCGAGAGCCACGCTCAACAGACCTTGGTTCTGGCCCGTACCACAAGACTTTGGCAATAGCGATTGCTGATCTAGATAGAGATATTTTTGATGCATCGCTTATTCCAGAGGAAGAGGTGCGAGCATACAAGGATCTGAGTGAGGCCGAGTATAGTATGTCAGTGGGTGATAGACAGCTCAAGAGCTCGTCTCCAATCTGGATCGTACCCCACCTAGGTCATTTTTGTCTGCAAGGTCTTGGTCGAAATCCGAGAGCTCAGCTTGGGAAGAGTGCTTGTACCGAGACCTACGTTCTACCGATGCTCTCTTTCCCTGTCTTCCTGACTGCCAAGGGTACCTATTTTGTGTGTTATGATCGCGCTTATACGTGGTTGCCCCGTGACTTCTCGGGCACATGTTATATTGCGAATCTTTTGCCACCGACTTTCACAGTTGCCTCAGATTATCACAAGACTAGAGTTGTGAGAGATGTTGTTAGCAGAGAGGATACTGCCGGTCAAGAAGCAGGAGACTTCTTTAAGGGTTTCCTACCGTTTTGGGGACCTAGGGTTAATAGTAGGAAACTGAGACTGTTGACTCGTGTGGTAGAATCAACTGCTAACATAACTGCAAGTGCTCTTGGTAACCTGACAGCAGAGCTTCAAGCGGATAGACTTATGACGTTACAAAACCGTATGGTTCTAGACTTTGTACTCGCAGATAGAGGTGGTGTGTGCAAGGTGATCCATTCGAGCTGCTGTATTTTCATACCTGATAACGCTCCAACTGTCTATCAAGCCATCTCGAAGTTGCATAAAATCTCCGAGTCCATACACGTGGACGAAGGTGATTGGACGCTTCTAGGATGATTTTGGGGTCTGATATCGACTTGGGGTTGGAAGATTCTGATGATTGTAGGGGTTGTTGTGACGTTCCTATTCACGTGTTGTCTTTGCGTACAGTGTGGTCCAGCCTTATGTGGCCTTTGTGCTACAACGTGTATAAGAAGGCCATCTGTTACCAGAGAGACATTGATGGATAGAATAATGTTCCAGCAACAACTGAACGATCTGATGAATATCGAGATTGATTCTGATATCGACTAGTGCTTGCCTACATGAGGGCAAAAGGAGCGTCTGAGGTTCCGTGAGAATCATAATGACGTTTTGGCCATTTTCAGATATGGACGAATTTGGTATCTATGAACCGCAAATGACGAGTTTAGTAGGTGTACGGGTTTTCGCTACACTACTTGGAAGGGTTCGTCTTATTTACGGGTTTCTTCATCTGAACCCACGGGTTCCATTTTAGATACGGCATCCATTTTGTTTCTTGCCCTCACGTAGTCGGCGAACGGACAGTGTTCGCTTCATGACCCTGGGATTCCCAAGCTCTCATGGAAGACGCATGTTCCTTTGAGTGTGTCTTTATGACTAGGGGAATGACACGGCAAAGGCAGATGGCTCCGCTCGAGGCTCATCATGCCGTGCCGGTCTATTGTTTCAGTCTTGCATGTGTTAGGCTCGAATCCTTTGATCCTGTGATCACGCTTCCAATATTGCCCCTACACTCTTTTCAATCTGTTGTTCGTCTTTCCTTGCACCTGTTTCTGTCTCTTCCTTTTAGCTCGTTTACAACTAGAGTGGAATGTGCCTAATGGTGGGATAATGTGCTTTTACAGTTGGGAACCGGCAATGTTACTGTAATTATGTTCCGGGTTTCTGAAGACATGAAAGAAACCCTTTTGAAATTTACTGTGGGAACTGAGTTGTAACCTTTTGTTCGTTATGTTATGCAATGACGAAAATGTGTATAAAAGGAGCGATCCACTTTTGCAATTTGAAGCAGACTTTCAGAACCTACACAATGGTGTACTTCTAGCGATTTCTGTATCCCTGCAGTAAATAAACGCTGATCTTTGACGCCGAAGGAAGTGTCCCGTGTCTCTGTAATTTGTACGCCGGAACAGGTAACCCACGAAGGTTTCAGGTGTTGTCCCCTGGCACCGCTGGACCTTAAAATAGTCCAGTCCTTCAGAGTGCTCTGGAATAATGTGCAACAACAGGTGAAATAATTTAAAAAACAGCTATTAGATCAGTGTTTTTTTAAAAGAAATGGCAATCGAGGCTCCCGGCTTCCGCCTCAGGAGTGTTTGTCAGGCTAATGCGGTTGATTTCCTCAATGCGTCTTGTATAGTCTTCAGGGGGGGCGTGGCCTAAGGGCGGTGGGCGTGGCCTCACTTCCCTGCGAATTGGCGGCAAATTAGTTGTCCGCTCCGCGGCAGGGTTTACCATCGGCTGCGCGGTCTGGGAGCAGCTCAGAGGAGGGGCGAGTGCTCTGGAATAACGTGCAACAACAGGTGAAATAATTTAAAAAACAGCTATTAGATCAGTGATTTTTTAAAAGAAATGGCAATCGAGGCTCCCGGCTTCCGCCTCAGGAGTGTTTGTCATGCTAATGCGGTTGGTTTCCTCAATGCGTCTTATGTAGTCTTCGGGGGGGGGGCGTGGCCTAAGGGCGGTGGGCGTGGCCTCACTTCCCTGCGAATTGGCGGCAAATTAGTTGTCCGGTCCGCGGCAGCGTTTACATCTGCCGCGCGGTCTGGGAGCAGCTCAAAGGAGGGCGAGTGCTCTGGAATAACGCGCAACAACAGGTGAAATAATTTAAAAAACAGCTATTAGATCAGTGATTTTTTAAAAGAAAGGGCAATCGAGGCTCCCGGCTTCCGCCTCAGGAGTGTTTGTCAGGCTAAAAATGACTTCCTGGTAAAAATAAAACGGTAGCATTCATCTCCGCCATATGGCCGGTTTCAGCTTGGTTCTGCCCTCTGCATCATCACCTTCCACTGTACCCGATACACATTGCAACACTCACCTTGAACCTCGAAACGGACTGCCATATTCTGTTTGATCGCCAATGACACAGCATTCAGACTGCAGACTGAAATCTTCCTCTTCCTTTAGACTTGTCATTCCCTGAAGGGCTCTAGTTGGCCCTCCATGGGCGTTGATTGGTATGTGGGGTTTGCATGGCCCTGTACTGCTCCAGCTGCAACACTCCACTGAATGTGCATTAAACATTTATTGTCACACAGATGTGTCATGTTTCTGATCTTTCAAGTGTGTGTGGAAGTATGGATAAATGTAGGGTCAGTGATTCCCCCTTACGTCTGTGTTGCTCATGTCGTTGGACTTTGGTCAGAGGGTGACACATTGCCGGAAGTGGTCCTGGTGGCTCCGGCACTACAACAGGGACACAAGCATTAGTTATTTCCTTGTCCAGCCCAGTACGGAACCACGCCCAGAACCCCGGGGTCATTGTTCACACCCTTACGCTGGACTGGCATACGCCAGGCCAGCCCACTCCGCTTTTGCTCCCAGGGGGGACGACAACGGTACATGTCCCAAGTCTTCCCTGTAGTGATCTGCTGATCACAGTTGTCAGCATGCCACAGCCACTCCCTCATGGCTGGTTTACACCCACACCACACCCATCCAGCACACGCCTCATAGGACATGTGACCTTGCCAATAAAAAGGCTCGGGTTCACATGCTGGACGCCATTGCCAATCTCTATCTTGGTGTTTCTGTGTCCTCCTCATGTATGCATGAGAGCCTAGGGCCCTACCAAAGCACATTCCCCAGGGCCGGAGGTTACTTGATGGCGACCGCACATTGATACTCAATCATAGAGGGTCCATGACTTGCGGGACACAGACTTGGTGGCACCATGCCCACTGCGGCTAGCACAGTCACACCACCACGGGACGGTGACTTTCGGTGCTCTGAGGTAGGGACACCTTAGGTACTGAGCGGGTGTGCAGGCTGCGATAATGCCCTGTCCTGGCGGTCCGGATTGCTGAAGATGTGTGTGCCCTGCTAGACCGCAGTGTAGGCCTGAGCCAGCGGGTAGTGCGTGCCTACCGCCACGTGGCGTTGCCTCGCGGGTCACACCGTTAGTGGCCCCTCAAGAGCTGAGCAGGTGTGCAGCCGGCGATGATGCTGTGTGCACTGGTATGTTCTCTGCCATAGCGGAATCAAGGCCCAGAGTCAAATGTGTGACCTGGTGACCCGCGGAGCAGGGCTGCATGATATGGATGGTGCTCTGTTCGTGGGCCCCGGGCTTGGGGTTTGCACCGGCACGTGTTGTGCCCTCTTTGCGACGCGCCGGTGGCGGAAGGTGAGCAGTGAGGTCTGGGTGCGCTGGGGCGGGCATGCACTGCTGGGCGGCGAGAGGGGCTGGGGTGCAGCTGTCTGTGTGCGCAGGGGCGGACAGGTGATGATGGTGTGTGAACTTATATGTACTTTTCCATCAATGTATCTGAACTCTGTTTCAGATGAGGGACCTGGTGAACTGCACTACATACCGGCACGTGGTTGGAGATACACCGATGGCAGCAGGTGAGCGGTGACACTGATATAGCGCGCAGGTCACCCGGGTCACAAGTTTACCAATTTTCCACGCACTGGGCCCTGGCGTGCATATGATTTCTGTGTTTGCGCGAACCGGGTGATTCTTACACGCTACTATGAGTAATTCGGGGGGTGACTCTTACACCGCATACTATTCATGTACCTGACTTACCACAGGCACATTACTCCTGACGGATCAGGAGCTAGCAGTGGATAGGTGACAAGATTCCTAAAGGAAATAACTTCTATATACCAAGTACGTTTATCCACACTTTATACTGTAAATGACCACAGACACCTGATGAGTTTTAAAAATTTATCAAGAAATTTCAGAATGAATATGCCAAGATGATAAACCAAATACAAAATAACACATCAATTATTAGAACTAATGCCACAATGTGACTATGGATTAGGGCAAGTACCATTAGAGAACGTGAGAACACTACAGGGTACGAGAAGTAGGAACAGAGCTATTCACCATAAGTTTGAACTAGGGCATGGGACATGAACAGGACCTAAAATAGGTACTTAACTAGGTACTTAAACTAGGCTACTTATGCTATTCTTACTAAGTTCACTGCAACCATGCTAAAGGGAAGGGGAAAAATGGAACACACTAATATAATACGACAGTTTAATAATGTCCTACAGGTAGGGAGAGAAGTGGAACATTTCTAATAAACAATTGCATATAATTTGCATTCCAAGGTGATAGGGCAATATCACAGGCAAGAGTGCTTTATTAAGAAGAGAAGAAAGAGAGATAGGAAGACGTAAACCCACAGATTAATAATTACCTAATTAGGAATGAGGACTAACCCTGGCCACGGGTCAGTTTGGAAAGACGGGGACAAGGACCCTCAAGGAATGGAATACCAGAATGCGAGCAGGTACAGCTCACGGACAGTCAGGACAGGATACCCCTCAGGATTTGGGTCAGGGCTGGGCTCACCAAGGTACGACCAACACCCACAGCTTTGGATGCAACGCCTGCGTTAGTGGAGAAGTGTGGCTCAGGGGTTAGAGGCGGCAGACCCGGAAACTGAGATCAGCCCTGGACCAGGGTTCAATTCCCCGCCACTGCGGGTCTTGGGCTAAAAATTCCACGGACTCGATAATTCTCGCTCCGGTGCCTTCTCGACTCACGGGTTCACACTCTGCGACTCTGGGCAATAGCTTGCTTAATCTCCACAACGGCCCCTCGCGGCGGGATGCCTGGCTTTCACCTTGTGGATACCCTGCCGGGGTTATCTCACAGGGGAATACCAGGATGGGTTCCCTAAGCAAGCGCCGGGAAACCCACTGCGGGTAGCTGTGCGCTATATAAGCTCAAATACATTTACATTTACATTACCCCTCTCTGCAAGTAATCCGCCAGTAACCCCGATTGGGTTTTCGAATTTTCCCAGCAAAGTGCTTCGCCAGCACTTAGGACTATTTCCACCCCTAGGAGTTTGTGGAAAGCATGGACAGAGTGCTCCGCAGCACTCTAGATTGATCACCTATAGAGTTCGTAGGGTCAGTGACAGGTCTGCTACTCGGACAAGTCGGACGATTTCTCTAAGCTACACTAGGCCAGTTATACGGTTTGGGGACCCTTAGACCACCCACAAATGTTGCAAGTGACAGTTTCCCACATTATGATTGGTCAGGAGAGGTGATCTGGTCATTGTCACCTCCTAGAATTTCGTGTTCACATCATTATTATTAAATTTTGCATACCCGCCCCTTGGGTTCACGTTCCCAGGCATAGGAATACAGAAGACAATACAAGTGCACAGTATATAGCAACAGTGTTTCTTGGTCAAGGTGGAATACAGCATCTTCGCGATGGGTTCCCAGGCGCATCGGGCTTCAGGAGCCAGCTGGCTTGTTTTAGCTTCTGCGCAGTGGGGTTTCTCCCATGTCACGTGACAGGGTTCAGAAGAGCTTCAAGTATGGCGCAGCTCCCGTTTCCCCAGCCCCCAGAGACGCGGTACATGAAAAGTAAGCGAGAACAAATTAGAATCATACGTAAAAATGATCACACTGTATACCGTTATAGATTTTAATACACCCCTTATTTTATAATATCTATAGCATTAAAGTTTAGTGCAAAAAGACAGATAGGCTGAAGCAGCAGTGGCAAGCAGAGAGCGTGGTGAGAGACAAGCAGCCATGTTTGCAACAGTGCGCATGAGCAACATAATCCCTCCAGAATGCGAGTGCGTCACATCACGTGAGTATGACCGACGCATGCGCAGACTGGATTTCAGCAAAGCAGCCATTTCCCTAGTGCAAGCATTGTTAGGATGAAAAGACACACAGGCAAGCCTCTCGGGGACACCCGCGTGTTGGGGAAAATGCTAAATAAATGACGGACAGTTGGATTAATATGATTATAAGTTAGGCGAGGTTCATGAGTAAGAGCAAGTCGCTTTACGTGCGAATCCTTGCTCCATCAATCCCCTCTTTGATGATATTTACTATCATCACTATAAAGGAAACAGATGCTAACTTTCATTCTTCCATATCATGCATTTCAATTTCGATAAACTTATTGTTGAGTTTTCTTTCGGCTTCTCTATGAGAGTGGTGATTCTTAGCCTTTTTGTAGATTTGATTCCTCAATTCTTCTAATTCTAACTCATCAATATTTCTCTTCACTCCTCTCTTATTCACAGTGTACTTTTTGCATTTTTGACATTTACAGCAGATGAATATGATCAGTGCAACCACACCTATTCCAACTATTGGCATCAGTATTTTCCACAGAATATTTCTACCTAAGTTAGAAAACCAACTACCTATAGAGGAGAGACCTCCAGTCAGTCTCGTCCAGGCACTGTCAACCTCTAATGGTTTGAGTTCTTTTTCCAAATTAGTTATGTTCCTTACATATTTCTTAAGTTCGATACTTTTGTCAGGTATGTAGGTGCAACAATGTTGCGCCTTCAGCATTCGACAGACTCCGCCCTCTTTTGCCAATAAGGTGTCAAGAGCAAGGCGATTCTGTAAAACCATTGATCTGATCGCAACCATCTCAGTATTGACGAGTAGGAATCCAGCAGCAGTGTCAGTTGATAACCGATCCACTTCTGTAGACAATTTGCAGATTCTGTGAGTGTTCAGAACTACCCCCATTCCAGGTATCAGTGCACTAAAAATATCACCTATAATTTCACCTACACTTTCACGTTTTCTACGCGCTAAGCCATTAGTCTCTTCATTGCTTCCAGCAGCATTATTCACATGGTATACTTTCGGGAAGACAATGCCAAAGTAGCAGCTTCCATACCAGTGATCCGGCAATTTGAAATAAGCCTTGTTCCCACATATATAATAAATTCCGGGAAACACAGGTTCTGACCCATTTTTGAAACCCCAACCTCCAATTACCTTGTAATTATGTTCACACTCGCTGGAACCGATGAATACATTGTTATAATATTCTGTCCTTTCTCTATGGAGACAAAGTTTCCCTTTCCGTTCAAAATCCAGCAACAAAGCAGGAGTAGCTTCGCTTTGCGAGGTGTTGTCCATGTGTTCTGCCCACCTAGGGACTCTATCCTTTTCGTCATTTGCCTTCTTCTGAAACTTTTCCCTCCTTCTGTCTGCCATTTTTATAAACATCTTTTCCTGCTCTTGCAAAGAACAGGTCAGATTAGCTTGTCTTGCTTCATTTAAGTCTATGTCACCTATAGTCAGGAAATACTCTCCCATATAACGGGTTACCTCGCTCCTAATATGTACAGGGTTCAGGTGTCCCCTAAAGGAAGTTCAGAAAAGATTACGTCAGCATTTGAATAGTAGTACTGTAAAGTGCTTCTATAAAACAAGCTAGCTAATATACTACAGGAAATTCCGTAGGTTAGGGGTAAGTGGTGATATGTCACACCTTCGGCTACAGAAGTGGGTAGCTTCATGCAGACATAACAATCTTCTATTTCCATAGCCTCTACATAATGCACTAAAAGGTTAGCGAAAACATTTAAATGTGTCCGGTTTCTCATCTTGTGAAAATGTAGTCCGCCCTCATCTGATGCTTTTAAACTTGGTCGTGTGTGTCTCAGACTAACTGGGTTGTCACGTCGTTCTAAGCTTCGTGGAGTTTCTACAGTCTGTACAGCGTCTGTCTTTAACGTTTCAGGTTCAGTAGGGGACATGTTAGGATCTTTACTGATCATAAAAGGTATAAAGACTGTTAGTCCTATCCACATCACTATCAACATAGCTACACTACATAAGCATATTTTACAGCACATTTTGCAACACCTAAATCTGGACCTTCCAGTTACGCTTGAATCAGACATTATAGCTTACAGGTGGCTTTTGCAACCCTTCCTTGTCTTCTTACACCAAGGGTTCACTCAGCTTTGTTTCAAGGAGGATCTTCGTCAGAACTCAGATCAGCACTGGACTCACTTTTGCCACTGTGGTTGGGCTCATCAATTTCTTCCAACACCAAGTATGTCCATTCAGGGCTTCGATACAGCCTGTTCTGTTTCTTTACTCTGTCGCTCTTTCTCAGAGACTTGCCTCGGGCTGCTTTCCTTTCACTTTCAGCCCTTTTTCGGTCTTTCAGTTTTTCTTCGACTGTCTTTATTCAGAGCCTCAGCCTTTTGATGTATAGGGGTGCACCTTTGTCTCTGTGACTTCCAGTGGTCGAGGAAACTTGGTCTTCCTCGTGTCCTCTTTTTATTTCACTTCGTTGTGGCACTCTGGTGTTGGCAGAGTCTATTTCCCTTCCTGTCTGACTAGTTCCAGGTCTTTCATCTATTTCTTCTGCCTGGTCCCTAAGCTGGCCCTGTTCAGGTGGAGTTGTATTTGCTCTTTACTTTCAGGCGACTTGGTTTCTACTTCCTGAACATGGTTATCTAGTTCTATCTGCTCCTGTTCATGCACTTCGTTCCCTTCATTTTCTTCCGCATGAACTTCAACTTTGACCACTATCTGCCCCTTTCCAGACTCTGGAGTTTCAGGAGGAGTGTGGATGTCTTGATCTGTCCCTATTTGGCCTACTTCCTGATCAGGTGTGATGTGAATTTCGCTGACCTGACCTTCGTCCTCTAGTTCTGTCTCACCTGGACTATCCTACTCACTGTCTAGGTAGGAATATTTCCTGGTTCGTATTGGATCAAGAACCTGGTCGTCGGCAGGGAACCAATCAACGTCTCCACTTGTGCTCGGCAGTTCGATGTCAGCGAGATCCGGACCCTCTTCGGGAGTCTCCTCAGCTGAGCTGCCTTCAGCTCCAGTCGCGTTTTCTCCAGTTACCCGCTTCTTGTGGCTGGCATGGATCCACTTCGGTACACCAGCACACTTTACAGCAGTCGTAGTGACAAGGATCACTTGTCTTGGCTTTCCCCACTTTGGTCCAAGGCAATTCTTCCGGGTGTGTTTCTTTAACACCACCCAATCACCTGGTTGCCGTTTATGTGCTGGAGTCTTGGGCCAGTCGTCAGCTGTCTCTCCAATCTGGTGAGAGAGAGAATGCACTTGGTCACCCAGCTGCTTGCAGTATTCTAGCACCAAATCATCAGAAATGCTTAGCAGTTTGTGTCCAGGTACCCATGCCTGTCGCATCACTCTCCCCATTAGCACTTCATGGGGGCTCAGGCCTGTTTTTCTGTTTGGAATACTTCTCAAGCTCATCAGCACAAGGGGCAAAGCTTCTATCCAGTTCATTTTGGTGGAATCACACATCTTCGCCAATCTGGACTTGATCGTACCATTTATCTGCTCAACTACCCCAGAAGCCTCTGGGGTAGTTGCACAGTGCAATCTTTGCTTCATCTTAAATGCCGCACAGAGTTCTTCTAGGACATCGTTGGCAAAATGCCCACCTTGGTCTGTTTCAATCGTCTCAGGAATTCCATACCTAGGTATCAACTCCCTAAGCAACAGTTTGGCTACTGTCAGGGCATCATTTTTCTTTGCTGGGTAGGCCTCCACCCACCTGGAGAACAGGCAAACTATGACCAAGACATATCTATAACCCTTGCACCTGGGCATGGTTATAAAGTCCGCCTGCATCCTGACAAAGGGACCTGCTGCCTTTCCAATGGTACTCTGTTGTACTACAGTCCTTTTTCCTGCATTGAATTGCTGACACACTAGGCACCTTTGGCAAAGCCTTTCCGCTTGGTTCCTGAATTTTGAATTATAGAACACCTTGTCAAACACGCGACACATTGCGTCTCTTCCCATATGTGTTGGTTCATGTATCATTCTGATCATGGGATCTATCAGGCTGTCGGGCAGTACAGGCACCCCAGTTGAGTTCACCACCACCCCATCATCCCTTATTCTGCATTCATCCGCCCTCCATCTGCCTTTCTCTTCCCTATCTGTTGCTTGTTGTAAGTCTCTCAATTCTTCCCACGTTGACACATTTTCAAACAACATCAGTTGGCAGCTGTTTCCACCCCATAACCCAATTTGGAGGGACATTTGGTGTTGGGCACAAAACTGGGCAATTTGGTCAGCGTATCGGTTTCCGGCTGTCACATCATCATTTCCGGATCTGTGAGCCGCACACTTGACCACAGCCAATTCTTTGGGCAATTGAATAGCTTCCAGTAAGTTTTGCACCACCTTTCCATTCCTGATAGGGGTACCTGAGGAAGTCATGAATTCTCTTTGTAACCATAGTTGGCCGAAGTCATGAACAACCCCATAACAGTACTGGCTGTCGGTATAAACAGTTATTCTTTTGTTTTTACCCCTCTTACATGCTCTTGTCAACGCGATGAGCTCTGCTACTTGTGCAGATTTCACTTCGCATAGGTAAGAGGCTTCCAGGGTGTTTGTCCATGTGACTACAGCATAGGCAGCACACAGACCTCCACTCTCATGTGTTAAACACGAGCCATCCACAAAGAGTGTAAGATCCCCATCAAGTAAAGCTATTTCTCGGATGTCAGGGCGGGGCTTAGTGCTGAATTCTGTTAAATCGATGCAGTTATGTTCCATTTCATCCTCGGCGTCTACATCCAGAGGAACAGGTAACAACGTTGCAGGGTTTAAGACATTGCACCGAGAAATTGTTACATTCTCAGCACCAATCAAAATTCTCTCATACTTAGTCAGCCGACTAGATGTGAGATACTGGGTCTTTGTTCTCGTCAGCAGGATTACAACAGAATGTGGAACATATACGGTGACAGGATGTCCCATGACAATATTCTCACTCTGTTCTAGACTGACGCAAGTAGCAGCTACTGCCTTCAGGCATCCGGGTAATCCAGCAGCCACTGGATCTAGAGTGGCCGAAAAATAGGCCACGGGACGCCTGACCAGCCCATGCTCCTGGGTCAGGACTGAGAGAGCACAATTTTCCCTCGTGTCACAGAACAGTTCAAAGTGCTTGGAATAATCAGGCATACCCAATGCAGGAGCGGTACATAGACAATTTCGTAATGTTACCCAAGCGGACATGCTTTCACTGTCCCAACTGACTGGGTCTTCTACTCCTTTCTTGGTCATTTTTATCAAAGGTTTGGCTAGAGCTGCGAATCCTACAATCCATTGCCTGCAGCACCCCACAACTCCTAGGAACATTCTCACCTCTTTCTGAGTTCGGGGTAGGTCCATTGTTCTAATTATTTTGATCCTCTCCGTAGTGACTTTTCTGATCCCTTTCTCTATCTGGTGCCCCAGATATTTTACTGAGTTTTTACAGAACTGTAATTTGTCAGGCGATACTTTATGTCCTCCCTTTCCTAGGTGATTCAGCAAGGCGATGGTGTCTGTGACACAGTCAGTTTGAGTTTTAGATGCCACTAACAGGTCATCTATGTACTGCACCAAAACAGACTCTCTTGGCAGTACTAGAGATTCAAGGCATTTCTTTAGGATCTGGTTGAAAATCGATGGACTTTCAGTGTACCCTTGAGGGACACGATTCCAGACATAGATATGACTGTCAAATTCAAAACTAAAAAGGAACTTGCTTTCTGGATGCAATGGAATGGAAAAGAATGCATGGCACAGGTCAATGACAGTGAACCATTCCGCATTCCAAGGAATCTGATATAATATCACTGCAGGGTTGGGCACAATGGGACAGCAAGGTACAACAATTTGTTTAATTTGCGTAGGTCCTGCACTACCCGGTACTTTCCACTAGGCTTTTTAATCCCAATGATGGGTGAATTGCAGGGACTGCTCATTACTTCCTGTATGATTTCTGCTTCGAGTAACCTGTTAATTTCAATTGCGACTCCTGCTTTTACTTCTGCACTCATTTTGTACTGTCTTGTTCTGGGGTATACAGCATTTGTCTTTATTGCTATTTTAACTGGGTCCACGTTTGCCATTAAGCCTACATCTTTTCCCATGAAATCCCATACTTCGGGTACCACTCTTAACTGGAGCTCTTCAGGTAAGTCTTCAACAGACAAGTGTCTAATATCAGTGTTAGGTCTCACTAACATCAGTTTGTACAAACCATCTTCATCGGGGGTCTGAATTTCGACACCTTTTGGTGTGCAAAAGATGGTGCAGTTCATTTTGCACAACAAATCGCGTCCTAACAGGTTCACAGGACTGGAATCACAGACCACAAATCTGTGCATTTCTTTAAAATTTCCTATAGAGATTTCCATGGGTTCAGTTACTGGAGTACTGATTATTTGATTGGAGACACCCACTACTTGGATTGCTTCTCCCGAGAGGGGTAGGTTAGGAACGTCCACTGTTCGCACAGTGGACCGGGTAGCACCAGTGTCCAACAGAAAGGTGACATCTTTTCCCTCAACCTTTCCTTCAATGTATGGTCCAGTCTGGTCTACCGGTAAGGAGGCGCCAAGCACGCACTCCTTATCCTCCCCCCTCAGGCCCCGTCAATCTTGTTCATCACAGAGGAAAGAATCATTTAACAAGTACTGCGGAATTGCTGCATTTCTCTCATTCTCTCCTTCCCACACCTCCGCCCTTTCATTCTGCTGACCCTGATTCTTATAATTCTGTCTAGGAGCGCGAGGTACTGGAGGTAGCTTTACCTGTTGCTGGTTCTTTCTTGTCCCCTCTTTCTGCACCTGTGGATTTAAACCATTTATAGGGGCATTACCGGCCTGTAGGTGTGGACACTCGTCTCTCCAATGCCCTATCTGGCCGCACCCGTGGCAGGGGAACTTCTTCATAGCCTCTTCCCGACTCATTTTTGCCCGGGGCTTCCCTCCTCCCCCAGCATTGGTACTCTGGGCATTATTATTAGAATTCAATTTACTTAACTGCTTTTCTTGCTGTTCAGCCAATTTCACTTGTGCCCACATAACTTTCTCCTTGAGGGCTTTCTTTTTATTCTCGATTTCATCTTCGCAGTACTTTGCGTACTTAAGGACATCATCTATGGGCTTTCCCTGCCAACTTATTTTATTGTCTCGAATCCATTGGGATATTTCAGGTCTTAAACCTAGCACGAATCTGTAACTGAAATGGGTCATGTCCTTCATGTCCACATTATCGATTCCACTGTAAGTTTTGAATACTTGTAGCAACCTTTCATAAAACGAGTGGACAGTTTCATTGCGCTCTTGGGTAGTTCTATCTATCTGGGTCCAATCAGTTTCCTTTGCGGGCACCTTTTTCTTGAGGTATTGTATGACTTGATCATACTTCCTCATTACTTCAGGTGAGGGAGCTCCTGTTTTGTCGTCTCTTGCATATTCCTCATTGGGCCAATCAATTTCAATTTTGCATTCGGTCCACAAATCCACAGGCACTACAATGTCGAAAAACCCATCCAGGTCTTTTAAGAGACATTTCTGAACCTTTATGAAACGTTCGACCTGTCGGTACCAATCAACTGTTTTTTCCTGTAATTTCGGGAAGTCATTAGTAAATGACACAATATCCTGTCGGGACCAAGGGACATGGACATATTTCCCCCCCGGTACCTCCCTCATGGGACACAATTTTTCGGCGGGACCTACTTCTTTGAGCACGTATTCTGAAGTTTGAGACTTAGCCCTACTGTCTTCCTTTTTCTTTGCCCACCGTGTTCTCCATTTCCCTACATCCCCCCATTTCTGTAAGAGTTTCAGTAATTCTTTTATCTGGATCTGTTTTCCTACCACATTCAAGCTCTCTAAGTCTTTGTCCGAAAAATCTACTCTGTAGGGTTTCTGAAGGATTTTGGAGCGACTGACATCGATTCCCATTTCTGTGGCTGTGTCCATCAATCTCTCATGGAGCAATCTAGCGTTTCGGGTAAGATTTTTGCTGATGAACAGTAACTCTTCTTCGCTGAAGGAGTTTAATCGGTCTAATCCTATATTCCCAGCCATTAGTTCCTCTATTTCTATCCTTAATTTGTAGATCTCTAAGTGTTTGGGTTGGGGTGTGGTCTCTTTTTCTAATTCTTTGGTCCATCTGTCCAATTCTTCGGGAGATACTACTGTGGCACTCCTAACCCCTGATGTGCTTTCAATCAGAACTTCTTTTGCCCTACTCTGACTCCTTGGTCCTGGCATGCTAGCTCTAGATTCCCTGATGGGCATATCCATCAGGACCACTGATTCGCACTCGCTTTCTTGATCATCATCCATGAGCACTTCTTTTCTTGGGAGTGGAATGCTAGGAGTTGGCATAATTGGGGTGATAACAGGAGGACGAGGACTGGCCAGTCTATCCCCGTAAAGAGGAATAGCGGGACCAATAGTTACTGGGATGGTCAGAGAATCTGGATGGGGATGTATCTGGGCTATGGTCCGAACTAAATCATCTCGCTGTCTAGCTAGAGCTTCCTTCTCTCGCTCTCGTAAAGCCTTTTCTGCATAATTGTCATGCAACACTTGGGGTACCAAGGGAGGGTAAATACTTGGGGCAGTCGGAGTAACCAACCGAGGTGGCTCTTCTCCAAACGGCTGGTAATTTGGGACCGTAGATCTAGGTCTGCAAAACCCATCCCCTTCACTGGTTTTACTATCCGTACCCGTTCCATCTGTCTCACTATCCCTCCGACATCTTGGATATTTTGCAAACGGGTTTGGTGAACTTAAAGGCTCTGACTCTGCTACATAGGGAGGTGGGTTTTTCATCAACAAATCTTCTAGGTGCTCATCTTCTGAGTCCCCTGCGGGCATTAAGTGATGGGTTTTTTCTTTACATTTCCCTTTCCCTTGTTCTAGTACCCCCATCATTGGAAACAATCCTTCTACCATCATATTTTGTCTCCAATGTTTCATTTTCTGCTCTTTGGTTTCTCTCTGGACCCTCGGATACCATTTGCTTACTCCCTTGTCCATCCGGGGTCTATCTCTTTCCAGAGCCTCAATTTCCCATTCTTCTAGGGCCTCGTACTGCGTTAATCTGGGTCTGGGATGTAATTCATTCATGCGAGACCTCAAGTTAAACAAGATTCTGCCATTAAATGTACCATCAATGGGAAATGCTAGAACTCCGTCATCTGCAGTATACTTTGCCCAAATTTCTAACCATATACAAGTATGATACCCTTTATCAAACATCATGAAAGAGGCAGGAGTATTTGGTGGAGGAATGATCACAACCTCCCTCGTTCTAATGGGCTTGTCCGTTTAAAAAAAATTCTTTACTTTATCGGTAAATGACAATTTTCTTTTTGTTCCATACATCATGTGCGGTCTACCTCGTAAAATCTGTTCCTTATAGAAGCCTAAGTTTTGTGGATTAGGTAAGAACTCAGGATACCACATACACCTTTCCAGACCCCTCTCAAGTTCCTGTTGATTAATTTTGTTTACCTTTGTGCTTCCAATGCTAATGCGACTTTTATTTCGTAGTAACCAATCAACACTGTGATTACAAAAATCCTTGTCCAATGGGTGCGCGGCCTTTTCGCGAGACGAGGTCTCACGCTCCGGCACTCACCCCTCCCTTACAAATTCAGCTTCACTACACACCCGCTGTCTTGACCAATACCAGCGCGGCACGGAGTGACGTCAGAGCAGTCTTCCGACCGACTCCCTCCTTCACAAGGTAACGGAAACTTTTAACTTTTTCTAAAGTGCGAATGCAAATCTTAGTCAACAACACGCAACGTTTGCCACTGTGTCTGAGTGTTCTAAACAGGTAGAAAAATTTTCTTTCACTACTAGTAAACCACTTCTGTCTACTTTTCATTCACTCCGGATAGACTTCTTTGCCTAACCCCTCACACGAGCAATATAGAACCTGTTACTCTTCTGACTCATCCACTTCTTTCCGGGATATATACTGAGCCAGGATTTCACCAGCGAACTATTTTACTTACCATTCAAGCCTCGGAGACCCTATTACTCCTCCCGCATGTGACCCTTACTAGGTGATATCACAATGGAAGTTTTATACAAAAGGACTCGTAGCTATCATTTATACAGATGCAAAAGATCCTAATTAGTGCTTCCAGGTATTCCTAACCCTGCACTAATGACTCATAACAAGTGACCTTAGCAGCTAACCGGATTCTGCTCACCGTTAGCTATATACTTCCCCGGGGATTCGGACTGCACTGAACACTTACAAACAATTTTTTGTTAATGTAACATGTAACACTTATAGCAGCAATGCAAAAATCATATACATATACATATAAATCCTTAAAATATGTGTGCAATATTTGAATCAATGCAATAGAAATTTCAGCAGCACATTTTATTTTCACGGTTTGTCTATCAACTATCCTATCTACCTATCTTAACTAGTCCTAACCATACTACTGCTACCAGAAAATTACTGATAGAGCGCGCAGGTCACCCGGGTCACAAGTTTACCAATTTTCCACGCACTGGGCCCTGGCGTGCATATGATTTCTGTGTTTGCGCGAACCGGGTGATTCTTACACGCTACTATGAGTAATTCGGGGGGTGACTCTTACGCCACTTACTATTCATGTACCTGACTTACCACAGGCACATTACTCCTGACGGATCAGGAGCTAGCAGTGGATAGGTGACAAGATTCCTAAAGGAAAAAACTTCTATATACCAAGTACGTTTATCCACACTTTATACTGTAAATGACCACAGACACCTGATGAGTTTTAAAAATTTATCAAGAAATTTCAGAATGAATATGCCAAGATGATAAACCAAATACAAAATAACACATCAATTATTAGAACTAATGCCACAATGTGACTATGGATTAGGGCAAGTACCATTAGAGAACGTGAGAACACTACAGGGTACGAGAAGTAGGAACAGAGCTATTCACCATAAGTTTGAACTAGGGCATGGGACATGAACAGGACCTCAAAAAGGTACTTAACTAGGTACTTAAAGTAGGCTACTTATGCTATTCTTACTAAGTTCACTGCAACCATGCTAAAGGGAAGGGGAAAAATGGAACACACTAATATAATACGACAGTTTAATAATGTCCTACAGGTAGGGAGAGAAGTGGAACATTTCTAATAAACAATTGCATATAATTTGCATTCCAAGGTGATAGGGCAATATCACAGGCAAGAGTGCTTTATTAAGAAGAGAAGAAAGAGAGATAGGAAGACGTAAACCCACAGATTAATAATTACCTAATTAGGAATGAGGACTAACCATGGCCACGGGTCAGTTTGGAAAGACGGGGACAAGGACCCTCAAGGAATGGAATACCAGAATGCGAGCAGGTACAGCTCACGGACAGTCAGGACAGGATACCCCTCAGGATTTGGGTCAGGACTGGGCTCACCAAGGTACGACCAACACCCACAGCTTTGGATGCAACGCCTGCGTTACCCCTCTCTGCAAGTAATCCGCCAGTAACCCCGATTGGGTTTTCGAATTTTCCCCGCAAAGTGCTTCGCCAGCACTTAGGACTATTTCCACCCCTAGGAGTTTGTGGAAAGTATGGACAGAGTGCTCCGCAGCACTCTAGATTGATCACCTATAGAGTTCGTAGGGTCAGTGACAGGTCTGCTACTCGGACAAGTCGGACGATTTCTCTAAGCTACACTAGGCCAGTTATACGGTTTGGGGACCCTTAGACCACCCACAAATGTTGCAAGTGACAGTTTCCCACATTATGATTGGTCAGGAGAGGTCATCTGGTCATTGTCACCTCCTAGAATTTCGTGTTCACATCATTATTATTAAATTTTGCATACCCGCCCCTTGGGTTCACGTTCCCAGGCATAGGAATACAGAAGACAATACAAGTGCACAGTATATAGCAACAGTGTTTCTTGGTCAAGGTGGAATACAGCATCTTCGCGATGGGTTCCCAGGCGCATCGGGCTTCAGGAGCCAGCTGGCTTGTTTTAGCTTCTGCGCAGTGGGGTTTCTCCCATGTCACGTGACAGGGTTCAGAAGAGCTTCAAGTATGGCGCAGCTCCCGTTTCCCCAGCCCCCAGAGACGCGGTACATGAAAAGTAAGCGAGAACAAATTAGAATCATACGTAAAAATGATCACACTGTATACCGTTATAGATTTTAATACACCCCTTATTTTATAATATCTATAGCATTAAAGTTTAGTGCAAAAAGACAGATAGGCTGAAGCAGCAGTGGCAAGCAGAGAGCGTGGTGAGAGACAAGCGGCCATGTTTGCAACAGTGCGCATGAGCAACATAATCCCTCCAGAATGCGAGTGCGTCACATCACGTGAGTATGACCGACGCATGCGCAGACTGGATTTCAGCAAAGCAGCCATTTCCCTAGTGCAAGCATTGTTAGGATGAAAAGACACACAGGCAAGCCTCTCGGGGACACCCGCGTGTTAGGGAAAATGCTAAATAAATGACGGACAGTTGGATTAATATGATTATAAGTTAGGCGAGGTTCATGAGTAAGAGCAAGTTGCTTTACGTGCGAATCCTTGCTCCATCAACACCTTGGTGCACAGTGTCAGCACTCTCTCTCCCTGTCCCTCGCTTCTTTTCTCTGTGTCTCTCTTTCCGTCTTCCTCCCTCCCTCTCTTTCTATCTTCCTCTCCCACCCTCTCTTTCCGTCGTCCTCTCTCTCCCTCTCTTTCCGTCTTTCTCTCCCCCTCCCTCTCTTTCCGTCTTCCTCTCCCACCCTCTCTTTCTCTCATCCTTTCCCTCCCTCTCATTCCGTCTTTCTCCCTCCCTCTCTTTCCGTCTTCCTCTCCCTCCCTCTCTTTCCGTCTTCCTCTCTCTCTCTCTGTTTCTCTCTCCTTCGCTCTCTCTCTGTCCTTTGATGGGAACATGACACACCTTCTTATCTGGATTTTTGTCTTGCAGGCTGTGACCTAAAGATTGTCCCTAGTAGAGCCGCCATGTGTCTTCATTAATGTTCTTGTGTGTTTTTTTAAAATACATTTTTGTTTGGTAATTCGAAGGTAAATGTGTGATGCTCATTTTTGTGACGACATATGCATGTAACCTGTTGTGATTGTGCAACATCATGCAGATGCTTTGGTACATGATTTCGTGAAGTTGATGTGACATGTCCTTGCCTGGGGGTGCCGGAGTGGGTAGGCGGGGGGGGGGGGGGGGGTTGTGGGAGTGGTGGCGGTGGGTGTTGTGGCGCTCTTGGGTGTCTGGCCTGCATTGGGTCGGGCTCCCTTTTCTGGTGCAGGCTGTCATCCGACTTTACACCAGCTAACGCGCCTTATCATGTGTTGGCACAGAACGCCTACTCTTCATCTCACCAGCGCTAATGCCTACTCTGCATCTCATTAGCGTTAATTTCCTGGGGTATGTAGTATCTTGTATGTTTCCCTTTAAATGTCTCGTTCTTGCATTCAGGCATTTCTTGTGTATCCCTTTGAATGCAGGTGTTCTGTGTTCTACAGAGCACTGCTAGAGTGTTATGATGTACTAATGTTCACTTTATCATCTGGCATCGAAGTACATGGATGTGCTTTTCTTCTGGGAATAAATCTACAATTTAAACATTCTTCTAGCTGTAATTAATTCATTTTGTGAATACTAAAAAACTGGCGACGATCGGGATAAAGGAAAAAAAAAGAAAGAACCAACTTTTCTTCTTCATGAGAACTTCTTTGGATTAATCTACATTCACTTCTAGCATTCTTCTACTTCAAATAAGCCATCAACTACAAAGATTTCAATATTATCTGGGAATATATTTATTTCTTCTGCTTTTCGTTGCAAATTGTTGATTGAAACTCATCTACAATTGAAGTTAACAGCGTATCTTTGTGGCAATTCATTAACTAAACGTGAGTACATTGTCTGGGTCATGTTCGGACTATTCTTCATTAATATTCAATAATTTCATTCCGAAAAGTAAACTTTGTCCACTTGTTTACCTTTCAAATTGCCTTTCCGTTGTGCACATTTCTTCGGTTCCTGCTGCCTAGCAACGCGTGTGTGCATGAGACAAGCGCTCGCACTCCCACGTCTTGTTGTTGCTAAAGAACGTGTGACGCATTTGAAGCGCATTGATTGGCACATCAGAGGTCACATCGCGTAACACCGTATTTCGTATTTGCCTCCATCTTGAATTTCTGAATTTTCTCGAACTGAGTTACAAGTTTGTTTTTTACCATTGGAGCACATCAGTACTTCGTTCTTCTTGAATTTAAACGTATTTATCCAGCATTATCTACAATTTCTACTAGCACAGTAAGTTTATTCATTTTTTTTTATTGTTTTAACCTTATCTTAATTTTTTTTCGAACAACATGAGTAACACCAATCCTTACACAAGTAATTCTTCAAACAGTTCAGCATCTTCCTCATGCATCAATATAAATATAAGCACGCCTAAAGAATTTTTAACTTCTCCAGGTGAACCAAATATAAAGTGGTCTGAGTGGAAAGAATATTTTCTCAATTATATAGCCACTCTAGAGGACAATGTTGGAACTTTGTCTCCTCAACGTAAATTGAGAATGCTTCTACATAGTCTTGGTCCAGAAGGTTTAAGAGTCTATAATCAGATGCAGAAACCAGAAAGAGCTAATGATTTTGACATTTTTAAAGCTGCAATTTTGGATTTAACTGAGCATTACTCACCTGTAGTATGTATTGGTGTTACCAGACGTGCATTTTTCAAAAGGAAACAGTTGGAGAATGAGTCAGTAGAGGAATATGTTTCCCAATTGAAATTACTTGCCATGAATTGCAAATTTGGTGTATTACACGACAAACTCATTCGTGATCAAGTTGTTGTGTGTTCCAGGAATAAGAGTATTCAAGATAGACTATGGATTGAGGGAGAGTCTAGTGTGAAGGATGTAATAACTTTATTGAAAAAAGCTGAATTATCGGATAGAAGCTCCAAAGCTTTGGCTGATCAATCTGGAACTACTTCTACAGTTAACAAAATTTCAGCAAAATCTAATAAGGACTTGTTGGGCAAGAAGGGTGATAAAAAGTTTCAATCTGATAAGAATTCTCAGAGGAAGTTTTTCAACTCAAAATCTGTTACTAGGAAAATTTATAATAATAATGAGTCTTTTTCCTTTGCTTGTTATCGTTGTGGTGATAAGAATCACAATGCTGGTTTTGAAAAATGTCCTGCTAGGTATGCTAAATGTTCTAATTGTGGGGTTGTGGGGCATTATGCTAAGGTCTGCAATAGAAGTTTTTCACAACCATCTAAAATTTTTCATGTTAATGATACTGAGTCTTCTGATTATGATTCTGACAGCGATTCTCCTTCACCTTCTACATCTGGAAAGTCTCAATGCAATATGGTAATTTGTACTGACAAGTGTGTTAAAAGTTACTGTTAAATACCCTGCATGGTCATTGATAGCGAAATGTGTTTTAGTTCAGTTTATCAATTTAGGTATTTGTGTTTTTTTTTTTTCTTTCATTTTTTTTTTAGAAAAAGGAGGATAGTAGGTATTTTGTTATTTTAGAAAAAGGGAGGATATGTAGTATCTTGTGTGTTTCCCTTTAAATGTCTCGTTCTTGCATTCAGGCATTTCTTGTGTATCCCTTTGAATGCAGGTGTTCTGTGTTCTACAGAGCACTGCTAGAGTGTTATGATGTACTAATGTTCACTTTATCATCTGGCATCGAAGTACATGGATGTGCTTTTCTTCTGGGAATAAATCTACAATTTAAACATTCTTCTAGCTGTAATAATTAATTCAATTTGTGAATACTACAGGGTCCTCTTCTATTGCAGGTGAACTTGTGATATGGGCTGTTGCAACCAGTTTGCGAACTAACTCATTTAGACGGATCGCAAGTGACATGAACACGCAGAATTTTGAAGAGAATCGCTGCTCTGTTTCATTTATTTATTTATTTATTTTTTTTTTTTTGCTGGGGGTCGCGTAACTAGTTTATTCATTTATAATTAACCAAGTTTATCAGGTTTCCTAATAGATGAAACCCTTCAAAAATTCTTACAGTATCGCCTTCTTCACTGGCACACGAGGTCCATTGACACGAAGGTAATAAAGATTGCCATTTTATAGTTGCTTATAAGTTGTCTTTAGACAGAAACATACGGGTAAAACTTTGACCACTCCAATTTTATAGGCGTTTGATGAAACCTAACCTTCCTTA
The DNA here is from genome assembly GCF_964263255.1 of Lissotriton vulgaris. Lineage (NCBI taxonomy): Eukaryota > Metazoa > Chordata > Amphibia > Caudata > Salamandridae > Lissotriton > Lissotriton vulgaris. Next base: position 269,284,056 of record NC_141685.1, read on the forward strand.
AAAAAAATACGGAAAGAAAAACTGAAAACAATAATCTGCTATGATATACTCTCGAAAAATGTATTTCTTCATGCGAGAACAAAACAGTAGCTGGTTTCTCGCAAAGGATTGTGGCCATGCAAATTTCCCGCGAAGCATTGTAGTTCCTGCAGTCGTCATTTCCTGCAATACTCTCCTGTAACGGGACCGACTCTCATTTGATTGGTTGCACAAAGTGCTACTCCTCTCCTTTCGAATTGTTATGTCAGTTATAGTTGCAAAAACGATTCATGCCTGTTCTGAGAGTCCAATTCGTTTTAAACGCAATCTCTCTCACCTGTTGAAAATAATGTCTATTTATTAGTGCTATGTGACTTCACGGGTGGTGCGACCCTACCACGAACCTCAAGTTTCTAAACTACAGTATCATATTATAATCCTGACACAATTTAAATAGTCATGAATGTGGAAAGCAAAACCTAACATCAGTTCCTCTGCTCCCACAGAAATGTATTGTTTTAATCTACTTCTTTTGTTTGAGAAATGAGCACTACAAGTTGTGGTTTGATATCCTTGTGTTAGAAGCCTGAGGGTGCAGTACTGCAGGTCGTTACTAGATGTCACTATAGAGTCAGCACCCTAAGGTGCAGTACCAAGTGATATTACCACAACATAAAACGTTTTCAATATTGTCTTTTTCAGATGTTATTTATACACTGAAAAAGTCGTGCTGCGTGTTTTTTTTTTTTACAAGGTCTAAATATCGTTTGTGCAATGTTAGGGGCATATTAACAACGGCCAGCGATAATCATCGCCGTGCTGAGCGATAGTTTTATTATCGCCGTCCATCTTTGGGACCTCATTTATGAGGCTGTGCGTCACTTTTACGCCGCCGGTGCGTCACTTTTTGTGACGCCCCAGTGGCGTAAAAAATGCGCCTTGTTGCGTCATATTTACAAAGTGACGCATCTAGGTAGATGCGTCACTTTGTAAACCCCTGCGCCACATTATACCTGCGCCAGGTATAATGTATGCAAGGGGGGCGTATTGTCGCAAGGAAGAGTCGTAGAAGTGACGCAGTGAAATCTATGAGATTTCACTGCGTCACTTTTAGGACACTGTTGCGTCAAAATCTTGCGCCTACCTCACAGCAGGCGTGAGACTGACGCAGGCCCTTTCACATGGGGCTTGCCCCATGTGAAAGGACGCATTGCTGGAGTTGCGTCACTTTTGTGACACACTCCAGCAATGCGTCACTTTTGCGCTTACAGATACGTCAGAAATACTGACGTATCTGTAACTCCTTGCGACATGATGCGTCATACAGTAAATATGACGCATCAGGAATGTCGCAAGGAGTACGCACTGAGAAGTGACGCATTGCTGCTTTCACGCAGCGATGCGTCATTTCTCATAAATGAGGTCCTTGGTTTTTATCTCCCTGGTAGCCCGCAAATGACAACGCATTATTCCAGGGCGATAAAAATTCCAGAGATAGGGAGGTCATCGCCCTTTTGCAGGGAACATCGCTGGTTTTCACCCTCTTGTAAATAGGGCGCTGATTTTATCTCTGCTTTTTTTGCTTTGTAAGCCAAAAAAGCGGAGATAAAGCCCTTGTAAATATTCCCCTATGGGGCATATTATCAAGGGGGTTTATCTCCGCTTTTTTGGCTTTAAAAGCCAAGAAAGCGGAGATAAAATTATCTCCCTATTCCCTAGCAGTCGCTAACACCAGTTAGCGACAGCTAGTAGGAAATAGCGACCATCTTGGGCCCCGCTTTGCATGTCAGTGATATTTATCACTAATGACATGCAAAGTGGGCGTGCCAAGATGTTAGCGACTGGAAACAGTCGCTAACATCGCTATCTCCTATTACCAACATTTGGAGATATTTGCGCTAAGCGCGAATATCTCCAAAAGCTAACACCTGCTCCTGAGCAGTTCTTAGCCATGTTATCCAATGGTAGGTGGATAACATGGCTAAGAGCATTAGCTCGGTAATGCATGAATATCGCTGACTTTTCAGCGATATTCATGCATTTCGGCCGATTTATAAAAATAGGCGATGCACGGCGATAAAATTATTGCCGCTAACCAAGCATAGCGATAATTATCGCTTATGCTTGGTAATATGCCCCTATGTCTTTTATATTCCTAGGTTTTGTGTGCTAAGTACCCTACATCTGTTTTTAACTTTCCCTGTAGAGGTGCGGGGTCTCTAATAGCCGGCGCCCTAGGTCCCCATGCACAAGTACACACACAGACACAGTGGTATGGTCTATGGAACTGGCCAAGGGCACCAGCACCCGGCCCCTTCTATTGGAGGGGTCACATGTCCAGTGACAGCTGTAAGGATGGGTGTGGGGGGAGTGTGAAAGCCAGCCCTCCAGGAGTGGGTGGTGGAAACACACTACTGTGAAACACTAGAACATGACCAGCCGTCCATTACAGGGTCATAACCCTTTACAAGCTGTGCCAGTGGTGGTAGCAACAAAGTGGAACATTAAAACTTGTCTTGAGATGACCCTGTGGAGGCAGCAGCAGAGGTGTAGATTCATAACCAGTGTCAGCTGTGCTGTGGAGGCAGCAGCAGAGGTGTAGATTCATAACCAGTGTGAGCGGTGCCAGTGGAAGCAGCAGCAGAGGTGTAGAGTCATAACCAGTGTCAGCTGTGCTGTGGAGGCAGAAGCAAAGGTGCAGAATGGCTATCTGTATGAGATGATGATGTAGAGGCAGCAGGAGATGTGTAGATTCATAACCAGTGTGGGCTGTGCCTGTAGAGGCAGCAGCAGAGGTGTAGATTCATAACCAGTGTGAGCTGTGCCAGTGGAGGCAGCAGCAGAGGTGTAGATTCATAACCAGTGTGAGCAGTGCCAGTGGAGGCAGCAGCAGAGGTGTAGATTCATAACCAGTGTGAGCTGTGCTGTGGAGGCAGCAACAGAGGAGTAGATTCATAACCAGTGTGAGCTGTGCCAGTGGAGGCATCAGCAGAGGTGTAGATTCATAACCAGTGTGAGCTGTGCTGTGGAGGCAGCAACAGAGGAGTAGATTCATAACCAGTGTGAGCTGTGCTGTGGAGGCAGCAGCAGAGGTGTAGATTCATAACCAGTGTGAGCTGTGCCAGTGGAGGCATCAGCAGAGGTGTAGATTCATAACCAGTGTGAGCGGTGCCAGAGGATGCAGCAGCAGAGGTGTAGATTCATAACCAGTGTGAGCTGTGCCAGTGGAGGCAGCAGCAGAGGTGTAGATTCATAACCAGTGTGAGCTGTGCCAGTGGAGGCAGCAGCAGAGGTGTAGATTCATAACCAGTGTGAGCTGTGCTGTGGAGGCAGCAGCAGAGGTGTGGATTCATAACCAGTGTGAGCTGTGCTGTGGAGGCAGCAGCAGAGGTGTAGATTCATAACCAGTGTGAGTGATGCCAGTGGAGGCAGCAGCAGAGGTGTAGATTTATAACCAGTGTGAGCGGTGCCAGTGGAGGCAGCAGCAGAGGTGTAGATTCATAACCAGTGTGAGTGATGCCAGTGGAGGCAGCAGCAGAGGAGTAGATTCATAACCAGTGTGAGCTGTGCTGTGGAGGCAGCAGCAGAGGTGTAGATTCATAACCAGTGTGAGCTGTGCCAGTGGAGGCATCAGCAGAGGTGTAGATTCATAACCAGTGCGAGCTGTGCTGTGGAGGCAGCAACAGAGGAGTAGATTCATAACCAGTGTGAGCTTTGCTGTGGAGGCAGCAGCAGAGGTGTAGATTCATAACTGGTGTGAGCCGTGCCGTGGAGGCAGCAGCAGAGGTGTAGATTCATAACCAACGTGAGCTGTGCTGTGGAGGCAGCAGCAGAGGTGTAGATTCATAACCAGTGTGAGTGATGCCAGTGGAGGCAGCAGCAGAGGTGTAGATTCATAACCAGTGTGAGCTGTGCTGTGGAGGCAGCAGCAGAGGTGTAGATTCATAACCAGTGTGAGCTGTGCTGTGGAGGCAGCAGCAGAGGTGTGGATTCATAAGCAGTGTGAGCTGTGCTGTGGAGGCAGCAGCAGAGGTGTAGATTCATAACCAGTGTGAGTGATGCCAGTGGAGGCAGCAGCAGAGGTGTAGATTCATAACCAGTGTGAGTGATGCCAGTGGAGGCAGCAGCAGAGGTGTAGATTCATAACCAGTGTGAGCTGTGCCAGTGGAGGCATCAGCAGAGGTGTAGATTCATAACCAGTGCGAGCTGTGCTGTGGAGGCAGCAACAGAGGAGTAGATTCATAACCAGTGTGAGCTGTGCTGTGGAGGCAGCAGCAGAGGTGTAGATTCATAACCAGTGTGAGCTGTGCCAGTGGAGGCATCAGCAGAGGTGTGGATTCATAACCAGTGTGAGCTGTGCTGTGGAGGCAGCAGCAGAGGTGTAGATTCATAACCAGTGTGAGTGATGCCAGTGGAGGCAGCAGCAGAGGTGTAGATTCATAACCAGTGTGAGTGATGCCAGTGGAGGCAGCAGCAGAGGTGTAGATTCATAACCAGTGTGAGCGGTGCCAGTGGAGGCAGCAGCAGAGGTGTTGATTCATAACCAGTGTGAGCTGTGCTGTGGAGGCAGCAGCAGAGGTGTAGATTCATAACCAGTGTCAGCCGTGCTGTGGAGGCAGCAGCAGAGGTGTAGATTCATAACCAGTGTGAGCTGTGCTGTGGAGGCAGCAGCAGAGGTGTAGATTCATAACCAGTGTGAGCTGTGCTGTGGAGGCAGCAGCAGAGGTGTAGATTCATAACCAGTGTGAGCTGTGCTGTGGAGGCAGCAGCAGAGGTGTAGATTCATAACTGGTGTGAGCCGTGCCGTGGAGGCAGCAGCAGAGGTGTAGATTCATAACCAGTGTGAGCGGTGCCAGAGGAGGCAGCAGCAGAGGTGTAGATTCATAACCAGTGTGAGCTGTGCTGTGGAGGCAGCAGGAAGGGTGCAGAACAGTTACCTGTATGAGATGGCGATGTTGAGGCAGCAGCACCAGTGCAGTGTGATAAGATGTACAAGATCACCCTGTGGAGGCAGCAGCAAGGGTGCAGTACTGTAAATGATTGTTTGGTGACCGCGTGGACGCAGTAGCATGGATGCAAAACTATTCCTGTATGAGATGACAATGTGGAGTCAGCTGCAAGGGTGCAGTATTATAACCTGTAAGAGATGACTCTGTGGAGGCAACAGCAAGGGAGCAGTACTATAATCTGTACAAGAGGCAGCAGCAAGGCGACAGCACTATAATCTGTATTAGGTGACCCTGTAGAGACAGCAGCAAAGGTGCCAGTGGAGCTTGCAGGAAAGGTATAGAATTTTTACTACTTATTGGATGAACCTGTGGGGTCAGCGACAATGATCTACTACTGTGACCTGTGTGAGATTTGCCCTGTGGATGCCGCAGCAAGGGTACAGTGCTATAACTTGTATGATACAACAAGGCAAGAGTGTTTTGAATTAATTAGAAAGTAATTCCTGATTCAGGTGAACTTAAGTAAGCATGACTAGGCCCTAGTCATCTTACATTTGTGTGTGGGTCATAAGAAAACAGTTGAGATGCTACCCTGGAGGTGAGTGGCTCATTTGCCAATCTACCTCTCTTACAGGATAGGTATTCAGGATATCTTTGTGAATTTACTCATTAGTTGAACTGCCCATTGTATTACTGTACTGTTAAATTTCCTATTATTTCCTTCGTTTGCTATGCATACCTCAATTGATTAATATGCAGTAGAAAGTAGGGGCCTCATTTATGAGGCTGTGCGTCACTTTTACGCCGGCGGTGCGTCACGTTTTGTGACGCACCTGTGGCGTAAAAAATGCGCCTCGTTGCGCCATATTTACAAAGTGACGCATCTAGGTTGATGCGTCACTTTGTAAACCCCTGTGCCACATTATACCTGCGCCAGGTATAATGTATGCAAGGGGGGCGTATTGACGCAAGGAAGGGTCGTAGAAGTGACGCAGTGAAATCTATGAGATTTCACTGCGTCACTTTTAGGACACCGTTGCGTCAAAATCTTGCGCCTGCCTCACAGCAGGCGTAAGACTGACGCAGGCCCTTTCACATGGGGCTTGCCCCATGTGAAAGGACACATTGCTGGAGTTGCGTCACTTTTGTGACACACTCCAGCAATGCGTCACTTTTGCGCTTACAGATACGTCAGAAATACTGACGTATCTGTAACTCCATGCAACATGATGCGTCATACATTAAATATGACGCATCATGTATGTCGCAAGGAGTGCGCACTGAGAAGTGACGCATCGCTGCTTTCACGCAGCAATGCGTCATTTCTCATAAATGAGGCCCCAGGTGTCTATAAAAGTATCTTATGTATTACAATATTGATTGGTTCACTAGCATGTTATATTGCTAGTCCGACCCTACCGAATCACATCTTATTACTAGATGTGTGTAGCTGCTATGTCAAGAACCCCACCAAAGATGCTGTCTTTGGGAGATGTGTTAGGTCTTTTCTGTTTTTTTATGGAGGCAGATTCTACGTCGGTCCTAGTTAGTATAGTTAGTCATGTCTGCTTATTTGCTTTAGGTTGACCTTATGTTGATCCTCTCATAATATTTGATTTTTACTTGTATTGTGGTATTGATTGTGGATGAACCGAGGAACTCACCAAGACACCAAGGGGCAGATTTATGAGGCCGTTGCACCTCTTTGCGTCGCAATTGCGTCACTTTATTTGACGCAACTGCGGCGCAAACAATGCGCCCTATTTACAACGTGACGCATCTAGGAGATGCGTCACGTTGTAAAGCACTGCGCCATGAGGAGGCGTTCCTGCGCAGGGGGGGGGCGTTACTGCGCAGGAACGCCTCCTGAAAGTGGCTGAGTGAAATTTATGAGATTTCACTCAGTCACTTTCAGGGCTATGCTGCGTCAAAACCCTGCGCCTGCTTGAAGCAGGCGTAGGTCTTGACGCAGCATTGTGCAGATGGTGTACACCCGAGCCTTGCTGGAGCTGCGTCGCGCTTGCGACGCAACTCCAGCAATGTGCCACATTTCCGGCACAGATGCGTCACGCATCTGTGCCGTTTTTGCACCATGGTGCGCCGCATTATAAATGCGGCGCACCATGGGTGGCGGAGCTGTGGCGCACTGTGGCGCACGTTAACTGGCGCATCCCTGGGGATGCGCCAGTTAACATAAATCTGCCCCAACGTTGCGCTGAACTACATGAAAGAAAGAGAATGCAGTAATGCACCATATCTATCTAGATATAGCCCATTCCTACCCCCAGTTACGCTTGTGCACTCAGTACAGCCTAGCACTTACTTAGGTACCCTTGTGCTGTGGTGCAAGGGTGCCTGCATTGCAGGCAGAATTCTTTTTATTGAGGAAGGGACCCCACGAAAACAAGCATTAGAGGCAATTTCCTCTTTCTAGGTGTGCTGCAGCAAAGAAAATGACAGGAATGTGGCGTATAATGTTAAATAAGGGGCATTCCTGCTCTTTCACGCAACGCGTAGTGAGTTACAACGGGGTAGACCCTGAGAACTCCTTGACCTAGGTCAATTAAAGTAGGTACATATATAAAGGGTCGGAGTCTAATGTAAACAAAATAGGAAAGAAATCTCAAAGTAGTACTTGTTTCCTCAGTGAAAATGCTTTCATTCTTATCAAAGGCATCAATGTGGCTCAACAAACAAAGAAAAGATTCAGTACATTCGGTGCATGTTTATTTAGCACATCTTATGTTTATAAACTGCATGAATTTCAACCCAGAGGGTAGGTGATATTGCAATTAATGCATTGGCAATATAAATTTAGAATCAACACATTTCTAAGTCCTTAAATCTACTCAAAAACATGTCAATGCGCTCAAGGTGCAAAGAGGAAAAGGGTTAATTAGAAGGGATGGGTGAGTGGGGGTGAAGGTGGGGACCGGGTAAAGGTGGTGTGACTGAGTAGAAATCACAGTGAAAAAATGAAAAGCCTTTACAGCCTATATCGATCAGAAGGTTCCAAAAACAATCTCAAACATAGGTTACGTAGTCATCCATTATTTAGTCCTATGTTTGGAAACATGAGGGGTAATGCTAGTCGACGTTTCGACCCCTGAAAGGTGCGGGTGATTCAGAACCTCAGGATGGGGTCTTCATCAGGACGTTGGATTAGAACAGGAGCGCTTCGTATGAGGCCCATTTGGGCCTGCAGTCTGGGGACCTTCAAGGTTCCTTAGTGATGCGTAAAATTGGTAGCTTGTCTCAAAGTTGTTCAAACTTGTGGAGTTCCGTCGTTCACTGGACCAGCCGGTCCGTGATGGAACACCGTGTGTCTCTGTCCGTAGCGCTAGTCTGTCTCCTGACTCTCCTCTGGCTGTCAGCAGTGAAATGAAACACTCGCGGTGTTTCATTTCACTGCTGACAGCCAGAGGAGAGTCAGGAGACAGACTAGCGCTACGGACAGAGACACACGGTGTTCCATCACGGACCGGCTGGTCCAGTGAACGACGGAACTCCACAAGTTTGAACAACTTTGAGACAAGCTACCAATTTTACGCATCACTAAGGAACCTTGAAGGTCCCCAGACTGCAGGCCCAAATGGGCCTCATACGAAGCGCTCCTGTTCTAATCCAACGTCCTGATGAAGACCCCATCCTGAGGTTCTGAATCACCCGCACCTTTCAGGGGTCGAAACGTCGACTAGCATTACCCCTCATGTTTCCAAACATAGGACTAAATAATGGATGACTACGTAACCTATGTTTGAGATTGTTTTTGGAACCTTCTGATCGATATAGGCTGTAAAGGCTTTTCATTTTTTCACTGTGATTTCTACTCAGTCACACCACCTTTACCCGGTCCCCACCTTCACCCCCACTCACCCATCCCTTCTAATTAACCCTTTTCCTCTTTGCACCTTGAGCGCATTGACATGTTTTTGAGTAGATTTAAGGACTTAGAAATGTGTTGATTCTAAATTTATATTGCCAATGCATTAATTGCAATATCACCTACCCTCTGGGTTGAAATTCATGCAGTTTATAAACATAAGATGTGCTAAATAAACATGCACCGAATGTACTGAATCTTTTCTTTGTTTGTTGAGCCACATTGATGCCTTTCACGCAACGCAGCAGGATGTATGACGGTACGACGCGTACCGTCACAATGCATGCTTTTACAACGTGTCTTTAACAACGCAAGTCGTAACAACGACTTGCGTTGGGGGGCGCTGATAGTGAATAGTATAATTTACTATTCTAACACCAGCCCCCATGGATACTAGGGAAGGTGTTGGAATAGTAAATATACTATTCTTTATCCTCTAGCGCCCCCCAGCGCAAGTCGTGGTTACGACTTGCGTTGTAACGGACTCGTTGTAAAAGTACTGCGGAGTAAAATCCGCGTTGAAAAGGATGTTCCCAACGCAGCAAGGTGGCTTGCTGCATTGCACTGTGTGAAAAAATGATAAATCTGGCACTACGTATTTTTCTATTAATCTTTGTACAGTTGCAATATTGTCAATTACTGAGCATTTGTATTTAAAACCTGATAGTTTGCAGGAAGTCATATCTTCCTAATATGCCCAGTCAAGCAAATGTTGAAGTATACTTCTTGTGAAGATCATTCCCGTTGCATCAAGGAGAACACTTTGTTGGCAATTACCGTGGTTTGTGTAACTACCTTTTTAAAACAATGGTATAACAATACTCCCTGTTCAGGAACTAGGGGGTATATTTACAAGAACTGGTGCTTCGCTATTTTGCCACAGCAGAGCGCCAAACATTTTACAGCTGCGGTACAACAGATTCTAACGCCATGTTAGTGTTGTATTTACATTACGGTGCTACATGGGGTTAGGAACAGCTTGTGACTGCAAAAACTGATGCTTATGTGTGCGTCAAGTTGTTAAAATAATTCACGATACGGTATAAAAAGCGATGTTCGTGCAATTAGCGACTAGAAAATATACACTAGTAGTCCTAATGTTACTTCTCTGCACCTAGCAGGCAAAAACCCCCCACAAAAACGCAGCTGCTTGTAAAAAAAAAGTTACACTTACCTGAAAGCCGCAATGGAGCAGCCAGGAGTGAGCACAGCACAGCACAGGACAACAACCCCAGCAACCCCACTAACAGCCAGGATGACCAGCCAGAGTCCCATGGGAAGAGGAAGAGAAAGTGCATTCAGGAGGAGAATGAGATCTTGATCAGGGAGGTGATGGAGAACCAACATCAGCTCTTCGTCAGCTCCAAAGTGTCATTGGGAGGAAAAAGACCATGTGGCAGTCAATAGTGAACAAGGTGAAGCGAAGTCAAGAGGACAGTGACTAACTGTAAAAAGTGCTGGCATGATTCTAGGTGCAAAACTGAGGAGACACTGGCAACCAATCTCAAGGCAGCATTGCAGACGGGATGGGGTAGTCCAGCACCCCAGGAGGATCTGGATCCATTGTAGGAGCAAGTATCCACAGTCATCACTGAGGAGTCGTGGTTGGGGTTACGGGACAGGATAGTGTTACCTATGATGAACGACACCAGTGACAGTGAAAGTTCCAACAAGGGCCAATGTTGGGAACTACGTAATGTTGTGACGTCCAAGTAGCTATGTCCCAGCACTCCTCTGCAGGCCAAAGAATAGGCACTTGCCTCATCTATGTTTAGACATGACATCAATGGAAAGCTCCTTGGACTTTTTGATAACATGTGGTTGTATGGTAGCGTTGCAAACCTTCTAGATGTGTTATCCTACATCAAAAGAAAAGTGCAGCAATGCGCTCTATCTGCAAGATACAGTGCATTCCAGTCCTTTCTGCCAGTGCCGATACACAAACAGCAGATGTCTGCCAAAGCAGGTGTCCTTGCACAATGGTGCAAGGTTGCCTGCGTTGGTGCTAAGCAGCGGAATGTGCTCCAGCATAAAGGAAAGCACAGGGATGAGTTATATTGTTGTAAACACAGCGCTGCCCTGCACTTTCCTATTCACAAAGCTTGGTGTAGCAAGATGGTTAATTGCGCTGCGCTGCGCTTCACCAAGTCTGTGAAAGATGCCCCTCTGTCTCACCTAGGCCCGTGCACATTAACCTAGCCTCCAAATCCCTACCTTAGAAATGGTATCTCACAGGAGAAACAACACACCTGAGTGGGGGTGGGGGTGGGGGTGTGGGTGTGGATGGGTCTTTATGGGCCATGGGTAGTAGGTACATTGTAAGAGTCACGTCCATACTCACCTAGATTAAACTACATGGTAAGCAGCTGTCCTGGCATGCAGGCTCAGATCACACAGGTGTCAGCTCTCATGATAGGGACCACCTTCACTCCTTTCATCAACTAAATATTACTGGGTGTGGGGTGAATGCAAGTGATGTACACCAGAAGACAAGGTGCATATTTACATTGAAAAGGCACAGTGTCTCGATGCAAACAAATTTGCTGCACTCAACTGCATCATTGTAAATATGAATTGGTTGGGCTGTATTTACTTGAATATTTGCCACCCCAGCGCCTCTGCAAAAAGAACAGCTGTGCACCAACTCAGGCACCCTTGCACCAAGGAGAAAGGGTGTCTCTGTTGGTGCTTGGCTGTTTTTATCTGTGCAAGTGCCAGGGGAAACACATGGGGTGCACCAGATCCTTGTGAATACAATGCTTTCCTGGGAAGAATGATGGAGGGTGTTGTAGCTAATGTGCTAGCATCGCTGTGCTGTGCCATTTCTATGTGAATATGCCCCTCTGCAGGGACATGTCACCATTCCCAGCACTACTACCATCTGGGGTGATATGGTCACACATAATGTAGATGTTGCAGGCAAATGAAAGTCAATGTATGATAAGGGCGCCATCACTGTGTGGCAGTAAGTCGGCTGCCAGGAACAAATTTGGAACAGCCAGCAGAGGCATGTACTCATACAATTGCATAGGTCAGCTGAAAACAACATGTGATACCCTGCAGATAGCCAACCCAGTTCCTGATTAAATGGCTTGAACGTCAGTGATCGTTATCCGACTACAATAACAGGGCCCATCCACTCAGATTAGGCACAGAGTGGTAGTGACAACAATGTTGAGATCCAGTCCTCTGACAGGGAAATACAGAGCTATTTGCAATCCAAACACTTGATTAACAGCTGTCCTACACATCAATGAGGACCTGAAAGTGTAATGTATTGCACTTTGATTGTCAACTGCATTACGCATGTCAATATCTAAGAGGCATTAGCAATGGCATTTCCGCATCTCATTGCAGAGCTTGAACCCTCACCTCCTGGCCTACACCCTGTCCAGGACTTCAGCGATGATGGGGATGATGAAAACCTGTAAACCATCAACCAGGACACCCTCAAGGAACTTCTGAACTTCATTGGGACACCATCTCTGGGCACCGGGAGGGTCAGCAGCATTCTGGCCTCTCCACATACCCCACCTACCAACCAACAGTCACAACCTGCCAGCCCCACCCAGAGGGGCTGGGTGGGGCTGGGGTCCAAGGACCCCTCTCTGGACATTGGAAGGGTCAGCAGCATCATGGCATCTCCAAATACTCCGCCTACCAACCAACAGGCACCACCTGGCACCCCACCCAGACCCCTGGACTCCGAGGACCCACAGATTACTTTCCAACACACTGCGATAGGAGTCCACTGGGAGTTGATAGAGCAGGTGCGGGCAGGGATGGAGACCGTGACGGCCACCCTAGAGGGAGTTGGTTGGTCCCACCGTCCCAATAGGGACAACACTGCTGCCCTCAGAGGCACCTATTCTCCGCTCCTTGGCCTCCAGCAGACCCAGGCTGACATTGCTGGTGTCATGAGGCAGTAGCATCAACAATTGCCCTGCCAAAGTGGCCCCAGTGAGGTGGCCAGCCAGCTGGGGGCAATATGAACCATCTTGGAGTCCATGAAGTGGTAGGAGGAGTCCCACTTTGCTGCCATGGCTGCCTACCACCGCAACATTGCTGCTGTGTTGCAAAACTAGCAGATCCTCCTCGCCGGTGTGCTGCCTCGTGTGTTGGCACAGATGAATGCTGCTGCAGGCACAGGATCCACATCTTTCACCCCTGATATGTGTTAGCCTCTCTCGACTCCTGCATCTACAACACCACCCTCACAGGAGACACTGCTAGGCCTGGGTGGTGAACTTCGCTCAATTCGCAGAGTTTGCTGAGTTTTCTGCACTCCGCACTCGGCGGAGCTCGTGGAGTGCAGAAAACTCAGCTTTACAATGTGCAGCAGAGTTTTTCCCCGCTCACGATCGCGAACAGTAAAGTTCGCAATCGCTAACAGTAAGTTCGCGAGCGCGACTTTCAGCTCGGGTGGAATTTCTATCGAGCGGCAGGAATACCAACACAAACTGCAATTCGCACTGCACTCCGCCACTCGTGGAGCAAAACTCTGCGAACTACGCCCAGGCCTAGACACTGCACGTGTCAGAGTCGGAACATTTGAATGGTACCTCTTTCCAATGAAGAAGTCTCTGGTAGCTCCTATCTGTGCCACATACCCAGTTTCTCCTTAGCCCTGTGCTGATTTCGTGCCTGGAAACATCTGCTGTCAATGACCCCATTTTGATACCACCCTGTTCACCTTGACCATTTGTGGACTGTCAATATGGTTATCCTCCTGACTGAAGCATTCCTCTCCTCCACATGCCCCATGACATGCTCCCCACGTAGACTCTTTCTAGACATCCACTGGCTCTTAACGCTCTTTGCGATTGTTGTTCAATGAACTTTTCCTGTAATCGGCTTCAAAACTTGCACATGTGAATAAATGAACTTAGAGCTACCTGTGTGTTGTTTGTTTGTAGGAGCCGGGACCAGGTTGACCATTGCCCATTCTGTGAGGCAAATACACCTACTACTAGCCAAAGGGACTTTGTGTTTTTTGTAGAGTTAGGGACAATGCTAGGCAGTGAAAGTTTAACATATTTTGTAAACACTATTTGTGTGATGAGTAGCAAGTGCTTACTCAAGGTTGCAAGAATGAAGTTATACTCGTGTCTTGCAGTCAATGTCAATGGTAAATTAAGTCACCCCAAAAGAGCAAGGTCCACCCATGGTAACTAGAAAGTATACAACATTGGGCTGACTAGAAAACACTGCAAGTGGTAAGTGGGTATGGGGCAGCTGTCAGTGGGTGAGTCCAAAAACCTAATAATTGGCCAAATGCTTTAGACCACAACATCCCTTCAAGGCATGTTGCATGACATAGCCACAAAGATATATTGTATGTGAACACATGATTTGCACTGCTTCCATCATGATTGCCACATCCACTGCTCAACAATGTCTGATAGTTAGAGAACGTAAATTCATGGCCAACCAGACGATCACTGTCCAAAGCTAAGGCACCTACTCACACACGTTGCCAAACACTGCTAGCAAAGACATATACATGTGCATAACATTAGCTGAGCACACAGGGTAACTCCCACACAGTAAATCATGACGTTGACCAGAATGTTGCAAACAATGACATTTAATATCAAAAGAATGAGAAAAAATTCAAACTACAATAAGCAAATACCCTAATCTACCTGTAACTACATACTAACTATGCCTAAGCTTAGTTTACCCTACCTAACACTACACATTTAGCAGAACATAATAAACAACAACCACCCACCTCCTTAAGAGATGCATACTTACAAGAACAACATAATCTACATCTAAACATCAACTACACATATAGTCCTAAACAATCTATACTACTATTATAAAGAGAGAACAGACACCTTTTGGCAAGGTAAACTCGGGAACTACAGCGCCAATCCACACATCCAATACAGCGTTGGAAAGGGCAGTTGCAGCAGAAGGACATAGGCTAAGCAGACGCCCACCATATACATTTAAAAGGTAAAAGAACCGTGCCAGAACAGTAGTCCCACACGTGTCTGCATTGTGCTGTGGGTGTGTGCTAGGGTCATGACAATCGCTGGGGGCATTCCGTCACGAGTGTTGTTTTTTCTTCCCAGGTTCTATACATTCCTGCTCCCTTTAAATAGTAATTCAGTGGAGGTCCCATTCTCTTAGAACAACCCCAAGCACAGTTATGGGCAAAAATACAACTAAAAGGCCCTGCAAAGCATTATGGGATAAGATTAGCATAACTTTTAGCATTCATGAAAGGGTTTCAATGTTTTTGAATTTTACTCATCAGGCACATCTTGGGACGACGAGGTGAACTGCAGCTTGATGTATAATATTTTAAATGCTATTGCATTTGCCTCATCAGGGACATCTAGGGACGGCGAGGTGAACTGCAGCTTGATGTATAATATTTTAGATGCTTATTGCATTAGCCTCATCAGGGACATCTAGGGACGACGAGGTGGACTGCAGCTTGATGTATAATATTTTAAATGCTATTGCATTTGCCTCATCAGGGACAACTAAGGACGACAAGGTGAACTGCAGCTCTTTGTAGAATTATTTGGATACTATAATATTCACTTCCCACTGCTAATCTCATCCCATAATGCTTTGCAGGGGCTTGATCTCAAAATGATCACCTCTCTCACTGCTTGCTGGTAGCTAATTTCACTTTTGTGAAATGACTATATGCATTTTAGCATGTACAAATACTTGGGGCGATATGTATCAAAATAGCATTTTGCGATTCTCAAATAGCGATTTTTTGCAAATCGCTATTTGAGAATGGCAAAATGGTATGTATGTAGAAATCAGCTTCTTTTTAGCGATTTCCTAAGATTTCTTAATTGCGATTAGCAAATTGCTAATCGCAATTAAGGAATAATTTCCCATTCATTCCTATGGGCCAGGAGGCCCATAGGAATGAAGGGGAAATTTGCGATTAGCAATTAGCTAATCGCAAATTGAGAATATTCGCAAGGGTGCAGGGGTGTCCAAAGGACACCCTGCTGCACCCCAGAATATGACATGTGTGCGCATATGGCGCACATACTTGCCCTAAGGGCATGTATGAGCGTCACATGGCACCTTTTGTTTTTACAAAAATTGCTTTTTGTAAGGAATTCGCAACTTACCACCAACTTGAAGTTGGTGGTAATTTGCGATTCCTTAGGGACAATTAGCAATATTTTTTTTGCATGATACATTGAATTTAAGGAATCGCACATTGTGCGATTCCTTAAATGCAATTGCAAAATAAGGAATCACAAAATTTGCGATTCCTTATTTTGAACCACATTTGCTTCATACATACCATATTGAGAATTCGCATTCGCAAATGCCGAAATTCGGCGAATTTCGGCCTTTGCGAATGCGAATTTCAATGATTCATATCGCCCTTGTTATTTTACCTTGAATATATGAGCTTTCTGTTTTTTTTATGTTTGAAAGCTTTATTAGAGAAAAAATAAGTATTACAATAAGGTGACATCAGCAAATATGAGAGAAAATTATAAGCTGGGACAAGGTAAATAGAAGTAGCCAATATCACAATGGAAAAACAAAGCATTTTAGGTTATGGGGAGGGAAGGAGGGAGGGGAAGGGCGGAGAAAAGAAAAGCAAAAACATGGTATTTATCGTAGAAGATGGGTAAGCAATAATAAGAAATACAGTAAATGGCATTCAAAAGTACAGTAAAAAACCAACATATGAGTAATTGCATGGATGAAAAAGAGGTAGGAATGAGGTCAATATAAGCTAAATAATTACAATATTGAGATTGAAAAATAACATGCAAAAAACTACAGGCAAGAGTACATGTGTTCAGGGGGGCTTGAAATTATCGGAAGATAGTGGAGAGTAACTTTTTTTAGCGGATTGATCTAGGTAGAGAGTAAGAGGAAGCCAATAAAGTTCAACATTTCGGGAGGGTTTACAGGAGGAGGCAAAGGCCACATCAAGTCTGTGTGAGTGACATACAAGGTTCCACCAACAATTGAGAGACAATTTGTTCAGAGATTTCCAATTAGAGACAATATGCTGTAATGCCAGACCCAGCATAAGGTCAAAAAGACCACGAGAATGTGGGGGGAGGTCTAAGTCTACTGAAAGGCTACCAAGAAATACTAAAGAAGTAGAAAATTGAATAGAGAGGTTGAAAATGCGAGAAAGGCGAGAGAAGATCTGAGACCAGAAAATACGAGTTGAAGGACAGAGAAAGAAGAGGTGGAAAAGATCTGCAGAAGGGGCATTACAGGTCCAACAATTAGATGTCGCATCAGGTTGAAAGCGAGAGATAGAAAGAGGAGAGAGGTATAGTCTGTGGTAAAAGAAAAATAGGGATTGAGTAAGAGAGGCAGTACGGGAAATCTTCAAGGATCGAGCCCATATTTTGTCCCAGAGAGAAGTCGGCCATGAAGAATGTAAGTCTGTCTCCCAGGACAATTCTAATTTTGATTTGAGACGATCTGGATTGGGGGCTGAAAAGTATCGGTATATGATGGAAGCTTTAGGAGTTGTGGAAAGGACAGTGAGTAGAGAGGAAGATGAGGTAGGTAGGTCTTCAGAGGGGAGAGAGTAATAACGATCTAGAATGGTTTCCATAAGGATAGGGAATTTCTTTGCAAAAGAAGGAGGGCAGTGGAATTGAGAACGAAGTGCAGGAATTGAACAAGGGGAAGATCCATCAAAAAGATGACGTATCCAAATGATACCTTTCGCTCTCCATGAGGGCCATGCAATAGGTCGGTTGTTAATTAATAGAAGTGAGTTGTACCATATAGGCAATAGTAGGAAGGATTCCTGCGTCACTGAGGTAGGCGAAACTAAGGGGCGTAGAAGAGAAGAAGTATGCTTGAATAAAAGGGGATTAAGGCATGGGGCTTTAGAGGTAAAACGAATTACTTCTTGGAAAGAGTGCGGAAGCAATAATTCCTGTTCAACAGAAAGCCAGAGGGGAGAGAAAGGGGAGGGTTCCTGGGATAACCAGCGGGAAGCCTGTCGAAGGGAAAAGGACTTATGGTAGAGGCGAAAGTCTGGAAAGTTAGTACCACCATTAAGCTTAGATTTACGTAAGTTGAAAAGTGATATGCGGGCTTTTTTCTGTTTCCAAAGAAATTTGGACAACGCAGAATCAATGCGACGGAAATAAGAGGTTGGAATACGAAGTGGGAGCATGGATAACAAGTAAATCAGAATAGGGGCAATCATCATTCTAATGGAGTCAAGGCGGCCCCACCAGGAAAGAAATAGTGGATTCCAAGAGGTGAGTAATGATTCTATTCTAGATATTACTGCATTCATGTTGAGTTGAATCGAGGAAGAAATAGAGCTAGAAAACAGAACACCAAGATATTTAATTTTCGTAGAGTTCCAAGCAAAGCCAGTGGCCGTGAAATAGTGGGGGAGACAAAATTTGGTTAAAGGAAGGATCTCTGTTTTGTCCGAATTTATTTTGTAACCAGAAACCAAGGAAAATTTCTGAAATTCGTCTAGTAATGCAGGGACTGAGGTAGGCGGG
This sequence comes from Lissotriton vulgaris, assembly GCF_964263255.1. Lineage (NCBI taxonomy): Eukaryota > Metazoa > Chordata > Amphibia > Caudata > Salamandridae > Lissotriton > Lissotriton vulgaris. Next base: position 269,302,367 of record NC_141685.1, read on the forward strand.
TCAGAAATAAATAAAAGAATATCGTCAGCATATGCAGACAATTTAAGATGACGTTTACCGTACGGGAAGCCAGAGATGGATGGATTATTGCGTATGGAGGTAAGGAAAGGTTCAAGCGCCAAAATAAATAAAAGAGGTGATAAGGGACAGCCCTGACGAACACCACGTTGGAGTGTGAATGGGGAAGTGAGTTGACCATTAACGAGAACAGAAGCTTTGGGCATAGAATATATCAAAGAAATATAAGATATGAATTTGGGGTTAAAGCCGTGCCATTTTAAGGAGGCCAGAAGAAAGGACCAGTCGACCCGGTCAAAGGCTTTCTCAGCATCTACTGAAATGGCTGCAAGGGGAATCGATAGTGAAGGGGCTTTACTTAAAACATTGAGGAAGAGTCTAGAATTATCCAAGGTCAAGCGGCCCTTAACAAAGCCGCATTGTTCTTTGCCTATGAGATGTGGTAGGAGCGGGTCAAGGCGAAGAGCTAATAGTTTCGCGAAAATTTTATAGTCAACATTTACGAGAGATATAGGCCGATAATTTTTACAGAACTTAGGGTCTCTACCATCTTTGGGGATAAGGCATATGGTAGCGTCCTGAAAAGAGCCTCGGGCTGATCCAGTAGAACAAAAAGACTGAAAGAGAGATAGAAGTTTGGGTAAAAGAAGGTCCGAAAAATGTAGGTAAAATTCAACTGGGAAGCCATCAGGTCCAGGGGTTTTCCCTTTAGTGAGGGAGGATAGAGCAGAGGACAGTTCCGAAATAGTAAGATCAGAATCAACGGCCGAAATATTAAGGTGGGAAGTATCTGGGCGAGGTATGTTATCAAAGTAGGATTGAATAAGCTCTGGGGTGGGAGGGTTTTCCGGAGTATACAAAGTCTCATAAAAAGCGTGGAATTGTTCCAAAATTTCTGCATTGGTATGAAGAAGTACATTAGAGGGGGAATAAATAGAATCAATATTAGTACGTTCTTTACGAGACTTTAAATAGTTAGCTAACAATTTACCTGACTTATTTCGACCACCATAAAATCGCGCGCTGCTCCGGAGAAGAAAAGAGGAGGCAGAGTCTGTGGTAAGTTTGTTAAAGGCAATCTTAGCCTTAAGCAATTCAGGAGACATAATCTTATCAGAGGAAGTGTAGAATTGATGTTCCAGAGATTTAATATGTGCAAGTGTGAGTTTACGTTTTTGAAGGAATTTTTTCTTCTTTTTAGAGACGAAATCAATAATAAAACCTCGGGCTGTGGCCTTGAAGGAATCCCAAAGAATATGAGGTGGGGTATCAGGTGTAGAATTAAGATGAAAAAATTCAGAAGCAAAAGAACGAAAAGAGGAGGAGAAAAGGGGGTCAGTAAGAAGAGAAGGGTTGAAGCGCCAGCGAGAAGATTTAGGAGTGGGAGGAAGAAGGTCAAAAACAGTAATAATAGGAGCATGGTCAGAAATGACAATCGGTTCAATAGAAGAAGAAATAAGGTGTTGAGAAAGAGATGAGGAGAGAAAGATATAGTCTAAGCGGGAGAAGGAAGCATGAGGAGGAGAGAAAAAGGAGAAATCCATAACATCTGGGTGAGTGAGTCTCCATGAATCTACCAGGTGAGTTTGGGTAATAGTGTCAAGGAATTGTTTATGTGGTCTATGAGGGGAAAAACGAACAGAGGATCTACGGTCTAAAAAAGGGTCAATGATCTGGTTACAATCTCCACCTAATAGAAAAGCGTCATCTTTATGTTGAATACATTTGGCTGTAATGGAGGGCCAAAAAGAGGAATCAAAACATGTGGGACCATAAACATTGAATATCGTAAGTGGGATATTGTTAATTAGTAGTTTAGCTAAGACCCAGCGTCCCTCGTCATCCTTTTCTTCTAGAACGACTTTACACTGGAGTCGCTTATGAATCAAAATGGCTACTCCATTCTTTTTTTGAGAGGCGGGAGAAAATAAAACAGTTCCAACCCATAGGCGCTTTAGCTTTAAAGATTCAATGTCAGATAGGTGAGTTTCTTGGATAAGGACGATATCTGGGTTGTAAGAGGAAAGGTGGGAAAGTACTCTCTGCCTTTTGATAGGGTGATTAAATCCTTTCACATTCCATGAAACAACTTTGAAGGTGAAAGCTTATTAAACTGTTCTAAATCAAGAATTGCAAAAACATACTGTACATGTAATAATGCAAACTGTATAGAAGTATTAACCATAAAACTCTTCAAAAAGGAAGAAGGAAGAACAGGTAGAAAAGGGAGAAGAAAAAGGAAAAGGGAGGAGGAGAAGGGCGGGAAAAGGAAAGGCAGATCAGTGGGGAAGGAAGAAGGAAGAAAAGAGAGAATGCATAGAAGACAGTACAAATCCAGAAGGATGACTGTATTAAACATACCTGAAAGAGAAAAAATACACATAGGGAAGGTGGGGAGGTGGTGATGCTTTACAAGACGTACGGACCAGGATCAGGAGGAGAACCACATCGAGACCGCACAAAAGGAACATGGAATGGGACAAATGAGCTTTCTGTTTTAATAATTGGAAATCAGACAGAACTAAATATTGCGGATTTATTGTACCAAGTTCGCGCCAATTCCGCCCAACCCTACTTTAAATACCCCTGCACCCCATAATCATAACCCACCCTTACTCTAAAAAATACCCCAACACCCTTAAACACTAACCCATCTTAACCCTATAAATATACCCTGTACCCCAAAGCCCAAACCTATCCCTAAACCCTATAAATCCTGTACCTCAAAACCCAAACCTACCCCTGAACCCTAAAAATACCCCTATACCCCAAAACCCAAACCTACCCCTGAACCCTAAAATACCACTGTACCCCAAAACCCAAACCTAGCCCATAACCCTTAAAATACCCCTGTACCCTAAAAATACTCCTGTACCCCAAAACCCAAACCTAGACCAGAACCCTAAAATACCCCTGCATCCCAAAACCCAAACCTAGCCCTGAACCCTAAAAATACCCCTGTACCCCAAAACCCAAACCTAGCCCTGAACCCTTAAAATACCCCTGTACCCCAAAACCCAAACCTACCCCTGAAATCTAAAAATACCCCTATACCCCAAAACCCAAACCTAGCCCTGAACCCTAAAAATACCCCTGTACCCCATAACCCAAAACTATATCTGAACCCTTAAAATACCCAAACACCCCAAAACATATACCTCAGTACCCCAAAACATATACCCCTATACCCATACTTGCCTTATCCAAACATTTAAAAAAAACATGCTTTTATCATTCATGCATTTACAACGAATTTCGTTGTAAATGTATGCGTGGTAAAAGCATATAAAATGTAATGCCACGCGTTATAATGGCATTGCGGAGTCATGGTACTTTCGTAATGAAAGTATGCGGAGTGATGGTATGCGGAAAGAAAGTTGCGGAATAATGGGTGTTTACCCTACCCCGTAAGTACATTGGTGGCACGGCGGCTCACATCTCCAGCAACATACTCATATTTTGTCACCACCAATTAGAAAAATGTACAGGTCTCTCTCACTGATGCCCAGCACCGACATACACTTTTAGACACACCTCCCACCACAAGTTCTAGAATTACGAACTTTAAAGATGGGGATCTACGTTCGAATCTCGGCATCAGCTCAACATCCTGTGATTCCAGACAAATCGCTTTGTCTCCCCGTGCCTACCACAAATGAATGTGTTCTTCTGTAATGTAAATTGTGCTCATGCCATGTTGTCGAGTTCGCGCTATATAATATTGCAAGGAAAATAAAGTAGGGAAACTCGAGTTCACACACTACTGAACGCGCACTCTTAAGTGCATCAGCAGTGCACTGTGAATCGGAGCATTTCACAGGCCTGTCACAGATAAGAAATGCTATCAAAACGAAATCCTACGAAACAATATACTACTGGCCGGCAGCAATTAATACCCGGACAACGTCGGGACGGACTGCTAGTAATATATATTTTTTTAATCTACTGTATTTTTTGGTTTTATTATTATTTCTTATTAACACACATATGTGAACACATCAACCCCACCCCCCCAATATAACAATAAACCCCTAAACACTAACATCTAACCCACCCCTAAACTATCACTAAAAAATCCTAACACTAAAATGTTCCTACTCTAACTAAGCTATACATCACTTCCCTTTATCCATTACTTCATGGGCAGATGCGTCACATTTTAAGCCTAAGCGTATTTTTTTACCCTAGCATTAAATGTGTCGACTTCACACATGACCTAACATGGCACAATGAGGCTTTTAGTGCGCATCGGCTGGGAAGTGTCATTTTTGACTGATGCGGTGGGTGAAAAAAATCATGCTTGATGGTCATGAGTCATTTGTTTGATGCAATGGGTAAAAAAGTTAGTTTTTTTTATCTATAGGGAAGTGTAATGCATGTAATAATGTACAGGGATTGCAGTGTTAGGTGTGTATAGTGGAGTGGACCTGTTTACAGTCTTTGCATGTGTTTACTATGTGTGTTGACAGTGAACCTATGTGTGAGTTCATGCTGTTTTGGGATCATACTGCACACAATGCCCAAACACTGGGACATATGTACATGGGGATTGGGCCACCGGATCCACACTTTTGCCGAGGTTTTCCGTGGTGCAATGCCCTGCACCATGTTTACAAAGTGGCATTAAGCCACTTTGTTTGACTTAACAGTGCTTTATTGTTATGGTACCCTTTCACGCAGGTATCTGATTGAAAGGGCCATGCAATGGAAAAGTATAGTATGTAGCACTTGTATGTGTGATATGAGATCACCAAATGGTTTAACAAGTGGATACAGGTATTGATGTAACATAGGTAGACTGTTGTTTTGGGACTGTGTTCCCATGCACATACCATGTGGAATGCTTCAAAGTTATCATACTATGAGTGTCCTTCTACTATCATCCATACGTCTTATGCTGTACAAGTGGCTAGCAGCAGGAGAGACACAATCCCAGTCATTGCATACCATCTATGTTGCCGCACCATGTTAATCATGGCTGGCAAAGGAGGACTGTCTGCTACAAGCAGTTGGCATGCACACTATTTAATTGGTATCGGATGATGTTCAATGCTGTTTGTTACACATAGCTACATAATTTATCCATGTGACAATTAGTAGCAGGAAAAACGTGAATATTTCGGTGTTTACTGTGACTATGGACTCAAAATGCGTACACAGTGGTAGTGCTAAGACATTTATTTACAAATAGATGAACAATGTTTGATCTTTCATTATTGTTTGATGAATCTGGTCTTAACTTGGCGAAACCAGGAGAAATGCTTTATTTCTCATTGTTGATCTTTTTTCCATGTGTGCTGCCTTGTGCAGCACAAATGGAAAAATCAAAATGCCTCGGATTGTTTATGTGTAGGAAGGTGACCCTGTCTGGATTTCATCATAATCCTCATGCCCCAGGACCTCTACTTCCCCAATACAGCACAGCAACAATGGGAGAAAAAGCAAGGCTTTTATGCCGTTACTGGATTCCCACATGTGTTGGGGGCAATGGACTACACTCTTGTGCAATTTGTGCCTCCAGCGTCAACATCACACCTCTACTACAACAGAAAGCACATCTATTCCATGAACGTGCAGGTAATCGTGGGTCTCTTCATAAATGTCCTTGCGAAGTACCCGGGCAGACTCATACATCTTCTGGCATTCTGCCATCAATAAGCACTTCTAGAATGGGACTTATGGGAATGGCCTACTGGTTGGTAAGTACACCTCAAGCACATGTCTGGCCACCTGGCATTCAATTATGTAGGAATACGTCTTTAGTGCCTGCCAAGCAGGGGAGTAACTCCTATACTCCAAGGGAGATTCTTCAGTCATCTAGCACAATGTAGATCGTCGAAGTACTGGTTTCTGTAGCAGAGTCTTGTCCAGGTAATATCTAAAGTCCTATAGTCAGGGGTTCCTACTTTATACCCAAGGAAGGGGTGGGACAAACTCTGGGGACCCACCAATGAGAGGGTCAGGACAGAGCGGTGGCTTTGCCCAGTTTCGGGCCAGAGCATGGGCTGGCAGCCCCTGTAACTGGTTTGAACTGGACTATGCACAGGGACACCAAATGTGCCTCCAGTGCAGACATCAACGCACTCCTGGAGTGCACCCACCCAGCCCCAATACACTAAAGCCCGTCTGGGAGGTGGTCACACCTCTCTGTGACAGGAAACCTATTGTCCAACCTTACCCTGCCGGAGTTTTGTCCAGCAGCAGGAGGGCAGACTTGTGTCTGTGGCTGGCAGCATCCATTTTGTGGTGCCCGCGTTCGGTTAAGCTGCTACCGGGTGTACCGGTTTTGTCATGTTTCTCCCTCTAGTAGGGTGGAATCATACCTCTCACACCAGTTACTGGCAGGGAGGTATTATTCCAAAGTGTTTGACACCAAACACCACATGTTTCTGTGCAGCCGTTTTAAAGTTAGCATTTACCACAAGGTTATAATGCACTTAAGAGTATATGGTCTGGCTGCATCACATACAACCCTGGAGAATAGATTCCGAAGGCTGCAGAGGGTCTTTGCTCATGCATGGGCACCATCTCACATAAAACCATGCACCCTGCCTTCAGGATTGTTAAGGCCTGCTATAGGGGTGACTGATTGGCCTATATGTGAAGTGATCAGAAAGGATATAGTTAACCTATATCTCAGTAAGGGTTGCTTGCACCACCTTACCCAGGCTGCAGTAGCAGACCTGTGGTGTCATTTTGGAAGGCTTCCCAGGGGTGGCATAATACATGCTGCAGCCCCTGGTAGGCCTCTGGGATACCTATGCCCTTGGTACATAGTATACCATATACTCGGGACTCGTAAGGGTACCCCAGCATCCACTCTGGAGTGTACCTAAAGTACATGGAATACATTTAGAAGAGAAAGCAGATAGGTTGGGGTCCTGAATAGTGGATTGTGATATCGAGGAAGGTGACTGGTAGGCAGAGAGTACTATCTTTCTGGTATATTTGTGTGACACTTTGAGGCATATGTGGAGGGTGGCCTCCATTTTTACCTCAGCTGGGAATGTTTGGCATTCTGACTTTGATGACACACTGTTGTTTGGTCTGCAGTCACTGCATAGGTCCATAACCATGGGACTCAGGATTGCCTCCTCTCATCAGAACCTTTTGGTCTCTGAGGTTCGATGAGAGGTGCCCGGCGGTGACTGACGTGATTTGCAAGGAGCTTGGGTGGCTGATGTTATGAAAGAAACGCGGAGCCTTATTTATGAGGCCTTGCGACAGTTTTGAGCTTCATTTGCGCCACTTTTTGTGATGCATCGGCGGTGTAAAACATGCCTCCTGGTGCGCCCTATTTACAAAGTGACGCATCTAAGCAGATGCGTCACTTGGCAGAGAGATGCCGACTAAATGCAAACCATGAGCAGCAAAAGCAGCAGAGGTTAGGAGATGAGGGTCAGCTGCCGCAAAACCCCACACAATAGGATATGGGTAACGTTCTTCCTCAGTACCAAGCTCAGAGTGATCAGAAAATAGCACACACTAAGTCGCAGGGAGGTCAGTTAGGCACCACACAACTCTTAGCAGGGATCAAGTAAATGGGCAAGCAGGAGGCAGCACCAACCACAGATAGGGAACATAGCACAACAGGGCTGGGGCCACAACCCAGACAAGGAGGGTTGACAGTGTGGGGAGGTAGCGCCTTCATGCAACCACAGAGCCAAAATGTGCAGTAAAATAGACTCCTAGTAAATAAAGACAGGAACCAATAATCCCAGCAACTTAACCCCAGTAGTGCCCCTCCAATTGTAAAGACAACCAGCATCCCACTACCCTCTCCTCATAAGAATGATATCAGATCAAACAAGAATTTGCAATGCAATAGGTCTCGCATTTATGCAAGTTTAAGCTATTGGCATTGTAAATGACAATGTCTTTTATATATGTTTTAAAAACGAAAACAAAAATAAAATGCGAGACCTATTGCTTTGCAAATGCTTGCTAGATTAATGAGTAGAAACACTCCCTTTCGGCCCGCACAGCAAATTAATTAAAAAAACAAGTGCAGCCGCTAAAGTGAAAGCGTATCGTGCTGCATATAAAAATAAATAGTGTCTACCGACTTATGAGGGAGACCGTATAACGCCACAAGTAAAAGATCCAGTCCTCATGGGAGGTAACAAATGGCGACAGGGCGGAAACAAGGAGGGACTAACAAACCTCATTATCAATCGGAAACCAGCATTTAATAGGGACAATGACACCAGCCAATCAAAATATTAGTGGGGAGAAGGAGGCTTCCACAGCATACTCGACTACTGCATTGCATACCTCGCACTGCTGCTAGGTTTGACCTAAAAAGGACTAATAGTAAGCAGTGGATGCCATTTTTTGTTTACTTTCATCTAGAAATTTAGAGCTGCTGAGGACTGTGTCGATCGGGAGTCCACATTAAGGTCAGCATCAATGGTGATTCCAGCGGAGCACAGAATAATTTGATAGCCTGCAGGTCCTATGGAAACTAGCCCCACTCTGCTGCAGATTCATCAGGGCAGGTTTCACTGGCCATGCCCCAGGGGCAGGGCAGTCTGACGAGGAGGAGGGTGCAGAAACTTTTCAAAACTAGACACCCAGTTCCCACAGCCAAAGTCTAATAGGACGCATTTCGATCACCAAGTCAAAGGGACCCCATTTTCGGCTATCATGACCACATCAATGTTTCTTTCATTGTGTGTAGTCCAAACAACACCCCCAAAGCTCTAAAAGCCTCTAAATCAATACAGGCCTCCCTTATAGATATAAACAAAGTGTCAGGAATAATGTTCTTGCACGATAATAAGACCTTAGAACCTTCAAAGAACACATGCAAGAGTCAACACAGCCTCAGCGTGATGATGAATTTGAGGCTTCAGTTGGGGGTTCACTAGCGTGACCAGGCATTCCGGACTTGCTGAGGCAGTCCTGCTTTTTTGTTGCCTAAAAAAGCACTGCCCACTTTCATTCCTTTTAATGAAACGGATATCTTAGTTTACAAGACTTAGGGGCATATCAACAGGGCGGCGATAAAAAATGATCCCCGCTTTTGGCCGAAAAGCGGCAATACTTTTATCGCTATATCAGCAAGGTCAGGCTGTCGCATGAATCCTTGCCTTAGTGCCCTTTCCCGTAACGCCCTCCTTTGCATCTCTAATGAGATGCAAAGTGGGCGTTCCAGCTCAAAATAACTGGTGAAATGTCGCTAACCGACATTTCTCCAATTATCAATGGGCACGCTAACAAGCATACCGATAAGAAAAGTAGCGCTACTTTCCTTACTCCTGCTTTTAGTTTGACTTAGCCATGATATCCAATGAATGGTGGATATCATGGCTGAGTCTGCCCTGCCCTATCAGCAAGCTATCGCCAAACGTAATGCGATTATCGCTGTATTTCCAGCGATAATCGCACAACTGGCAGCTTGCGCCTGGAATTTTATCGCTTTTGAGATAAGCGTTGCTAATATCACGCTAACTCAGCGATAAAATTCGGCGATATCCGGCAATAATTATACTCGCGCTAAGTGCGCTTAGCGATAATTATCGCCGGTTGTTGCTGATATGACCCCAAAATCATCAGTAAAGCAAGTGATATAGAAGGAGAACAACAGTGAATATGAGGCCAGGCAGACGTTCTGAAGTACCCCTTCAACCTCTACTGGGATGGGGCTGGGTTTGCTGTCTTGCAGATCCTGCAGCAACAGCCAGCACTACCAAGTTCACAGCCAGCATCTGCACTTGGTTATTTCATCACTCAGCAGGGCTTATGTCAAGTGCAGAGGTTCAGGAAGAGCAAGTGCCAGCACAAATGGCAATTCAGAAAATGGTCCAAGACTATCTGGATGACTCAACACAGGTGTACCTGGACCAAAGACTATTGATCTTTTGGCATGGCAAGAAAGCACAGTGGCCAGAGCTCAGGAGCCTTGCAAAAAAGTATCTTTCATGCACGATAGCCAGGTTTTTTTTCTGAGCATGTTTTAAGTGCAGCTGGTGAAGTTATCACAGCCAGAAGGACCAGTCTGTCACCGGCATGGAGAGACTGGTGATGATTACAATGAACAAACACTTCATTCCAAAGCATTATAGTGATCCTAAAACAAGGGCGGACGATAAGGTCACTTGGTTTGACGTTTGAGGTTTGGTGAGTGATTATCCTCTGGATGATCCACCTGAGTTTGAGGACAAACTCTACTTTCCAGACTAATACATCAGAAGTTTAAATAGGAGGACTGCTTAAAAACATACACAAAGATATATAAACAGTGTGTGGCTTACTCACACAGACAGCATATAGTAAATAATAAACTAAAATACATTGGTACAGTGTACATGGTACAAATAGTCAATCAAAGAGGGCACAGCAATTACTTGGCCCGGGCGGCAAGAGATGAAGAAGAAGAATGTAACCTTTTGTTCAGTCGTTGACTTTGAAATTCACAAATGGATAAAGTCTACAGAAATAGATTGCCACTGTTCTCAAAGATAGAATGTAAAGAACAAGGGGGCATATTATCATGGACCGGTGTTAAAATTATTGCCGTTTTATCGGCAGGAAACTGCAGATAATACAACGATAATGGGCTTGATAATACCCCCTTGTTAATTCCAATAGAAGCCCATGTTAACACAAGAACATGGGCTTCTATGGGAATTAACAAGGGCATAATATCAAGCCCATTATCGCCGTTTTATCAGCAGTTTCCTGGCGATACTTTTAACACCAGCCCTTGATAATATGCCCCAAGATGTCTTCCATGCCTATCCCTTCTTTAATTATCTTGCTGGACTGTCAGTGAAGATTTAAAAACTGAGACTGCCCTGTTTGTGTATCAACTCCATGGAGTAGCAGCGACATAGTGAGACCAGATACTTGGAACAAGGACCTTACTATCACCAATGAGCATTACCAAATAAAAGATTCATCATGTTGTTGTGGATCGGAGGGTGTAGTAAGCTACACTTGATAATGTATTGTTTGCGGGATCATTCTGCATCATTGCTTGCTTTTCACAAAATCGGCTGTATACTTTCATTTTCCTTTTGTTAACTTAAGCCTACCATCTCCGGGTTCTTGCTAAAGCCAGTCAATTTATTTACCAAGTTAACTTAAACTACCAATCCCCAATTTATTTTCCTTTTCTTATTAACACTACAGGCTAACCACTGAAATAAAGTCGACCAGAAGAAGATAATTTCCTGGAATCTACTTCAATGGGAAACAAGGGGGTATATTTACAAGAAATTGTGCTCCGCTGTTTAGCTGCAGTGGAGTGACATACATTTTACAGCCACAGTACAACAGTTACCAAAGCTATGTTAGCTCTGTATTTACAATACGGCCCTTTTTAGGTTTTGCCTGCAAGTGCACACGTAGTGCGCATGCGCTAAAAAAACCTTATGAGTACAATGTGGGATCGATGACCTGCCCCCGGCTCCCATTGGCTAGCTCCATAAATGGAGGCTAGCCATTGGAAGCCGGATATGTCCGTCAAGGCCGGATCAGATTAGTGGGCGTTCCCACGATTTCTTCCCTCTCCGACGTCATCGCGGCCGTGGGCGGGGTTTATTTTTTTGTCGTCCGTTTGTTTTCTTCCCATTCCGCGGCCGACCGCCGCTGGAAGAAGTCCAGGTGAGTGCCCATTCGCGCCCCCCCTCCAGCTGACCGTGCGCCGCTCCGCCCCCCCCTCCCGCTGTCCGTGCGCCGTTCCCGCCCCCCCCGCTGTCCGTTCCCGCCCCCCCCTCCCGCTGTCCGTGTGCCCTTAGGTGCTTGTTGTACTTGTTTTTTCTTAGTTGTTCTTGGAAACACCATCCCGCCGGATGAGATCCCAGAAGGGTTGGCTGTCGTGCACTTTCGATTATCCTACTCACGCACCTACGTTACTCTGGTGTCTCGTGCCCCTTACTCATTCGTTTCTGTGGGATCCACACGGGTCTCCAGCTCACTTAGTCAGCCCACGTGAGTCCCCGTCGGCTGATTGATTCATGTTACTTCCCCACGTAGCTCACGTGCCTCTAATCACCCCGCCCCTTACGGTGCCCCGGCCCTCCTCCCTTGAATCACATGTTTGGTCTGGGCGCTGCACTGTTCTCCCAGGTCCTCCTCCTCTGTGTACATCAGCCGCTCGGGGCGTACGGTATTCATGGGACGCTTTAAAAGAGACTGCCGATAACAAGCGGGTGACAAACGGCCGTCATCAGCACACGAGCGCCGTAGTGCATGACGGCTGGGGGCCGTCCTCAGCATGCAAGGGGTTAAAGGGACATGTTACGTTTCAAATAAGCTTTCTATGCCACAGGTTTTCCAGTACACATTTTTTTACAACTGTGCTTAATACTCTGCTCAGCGCGATATTAGGACTACAGTGCCCTTGGCCAAGCACTGTTTGATCTTGGACCAACAGTGTTTGATTGTGTGCCAGCATTGTTAAGCCAGAAGCGTATGATCTTGCGCTTGTGTTGAGTAAGACTGGGTCAGCAAGAGGCAAGACTGAGCCACACTGTGCTGGATTGACTCAGTGCTTTCAGACCTTGACTCACTCATGCATGATTTTGACTGTTCTTTTTCTCTCCAGTGTGTGATCTTGGCTAAGCTCTGTGTGATGTTGATCCAGCATCGCCTGACCGTGGGCCATCAACTAGTTGAATTTGGCCAAGTAGTGTCTGATATTGGTTCAGTACTGTGTGACCTTGACTCAGTGTGTAATCCTTGGCCAGTAATGTGTGTTCCTGGCTCAGCACTGTGTGATCTTAAGCCATCCTGGCCTGATCGTGAGCCATTGCTGTGATATAGGGCAGTACTGGATGATATCTGCTCCAGTCCTGTCTGGTCTCGGCTCAGTCCTTTCAGATCTCTGCCCAGTGATTTGTTCCCCATAGATGAACAGCCAGTGCTTTAAATGGGCCGCTACTGTCCGGTACTGGGTACCGGAACTTTTTTATTTTGAGAAGGAGAGTACCTGCACTTCTTGGAAACAAGCGGGTAATGTGTTACAGAGTACCTGCACTTCTCAGAAACAAACAGGTACTCTGTTACAGAGTACCTGCACTTCTATTTTTCCATTTCAAGCACTGGGCACAGCCTATGAAAAGCTAAACGTTAGCTTACAGAAAGCTGCACTCGGCTCCTATTGGCAAAACTCATGATGTAGGTGGGAGGTTGTTGGATTCAAATTATGTTAATGTTAATGTTAATGTTAATGGGTGTCTTATATAGCGCTCGGCTACTCCATAATGTTCTCTTCCTTCTGATGAAAGCTAACTGGAAAATACAATTATTGAAACTTATCGTGTCTAAAACTATCCCCAAGTGTTCCTTCAACTGTCATCTACACAATGGGCTCTGTTGTTGTGAGGGGTCATGGTCCTTCTACCTATTGTTACTACCGTGGAGGGGGTTGCAGGTGCAGTTCCTACAGAACAGACTCAACGCACACACACACATCACTGCTTTGTCAAATGTTTAATTTTCGCTAGCTAATACCTAGACAGATCTGGGCACCACCCCCACCTGCACCACAGTTTTGTAGTGGTCCTCATCTGAAGGGTTCCATCCTCAGTATCTCTTTAATGCACTGGGCATATTGATGCAGTTCGCTGTGTGTCTGGGGATGGACCACACCAGACTGGCCCAAATAATCCCCAGAATCAATCTGATAGATTAAGAGCTGTGCACATCGGTCATCCCTGTGGGTGATGCTGAGCCTGTACAATGTTGTAGGCAGCATTTGTGACCCCGGACTTTAGGATGTTGGATGTTGGTGAGATGGTTGGTGAAGTTGGGCCACTGATATACTTTGAAGGAGTGCTGTTCCATACTGGGGCTCTGCTTTGTAATACTAGGCCTGCGTCTTGTGATACTGCCACAGCGCTGTGTGACCTTGGCCTAACTCAATGTATTTAGATTGACTGGGCTAACACGGAGTATTGACATTGGTTCTTTTAATACACCAACATTATGAAAGGGGAATTGTTTTTACACCCCATTAAATGCTGAGAAGCACCACTTTGATTGCGTGTACAACTCTGGTCTATTTCAAGAGCCTTTGTTATTTTATGGTTAATTCCAAATGGAGAGTTATTATAATTACTGTTTGTGCACATATCCTATCCAGTGACATTCTATAGAGATCTACATGGAACTGTATATTATTTACTTTCTCTCTATGTATCCCAGATATTGTGTCTATATTATGCTTGATCTATATGGAACGTTACGTTATGCCCCATATACCTATGTTTCTATGACATGGTGATTACACTATCATTGACTGACATGGAACTATATGTTATTTACCATGTACCTATGTATCTAAGAGATTTACCTTGTAAAGCGCTCTGATACCCGCATGGGTCTTGTTCGCGCTATATAAAACTTTCAAATAAATGATTAAATAAAATAAGTGCCAGTGAGATCGGAGTTGGTGATTGAGGAGCTTTCCCCAGACAGAGTACTGTGGGGAATTTGACACCTTGTCTAATTTGTTAATCTTGTACACAGAGTGAACTGGGCAGGAGCAGTGACTGACAGACGACAGGAAAGGAGAGGTACTAGGGCAGGAGAGGTGACTGGGTAGGAGAGGTGACTGGGCAGAGAGGTGACTGGGCAGGAGAAGTAACGGGCAGTAGAAGTGACAGGGCAGGAGAAGTGACAGGGCAGGAGAGGTGACGGGGCAGGAGAGGTGACGGGGCAGGAGAAGTGACGGGGCAGGCGAAGTGACAAAGCAGTAGAAGTAATGGAGCAGGAGCGGTGATTAGGCAGGGGCAGGAGCGCTGATTAGGCATGAGCGGGAGTGGTAACCGGGTAGGAGCGGTGAACGGGGCAGGAGCGGTGAACCGGGCAGGAGCGGTGAACGGGGCAGGAGCAGAGAACGGGGCAGGAGCAGAGAATGGGGCAGGAGCAGAGAACTGGGCAGAAGCAGAGAACGGGGCAGGAGCAGAGAACGGGGCAGGAGAAGTGACTGGCCAGGAGAAGTGACGGGCCAGGAGAAGTGATGGGCCAGGAGAAGGGAGGGGACAGGGGAATTGACGAAGCAGGAGTGTTGATCGAGCATGAGCAGGAGTACTGACTGGACAGGAGCAGTGAAAGGGCAGGAGCAGGCGTTTCCCAGGGTGACTGGAAGGGTAGGGGGCCAGTTTAGTTTGGGGGCACCGGTTTTGTTCAAGTGCAGGAGTTTTAAAACACTGCAAAGTTCTTAGTATATTCAGCAGGTTTCGGTCAACAATACAAGTGCCAAGATAACGTTGGTGATCAATGTACCTGCTGGAGAGAAATGGGAGCATGTTTTGTCTAGTGGCTGTTTTACTCATCTAAGGTAGCGCAGAGGGGTAATATGCCTGCTGCAAAGAACATGTACCATGCATATCAAAGAGCAATATGTTATGTGTATAGCTCAGTGGGTACTGCTTTGTGTTCACTTACCGAATGAAAGGACACTTGAATACATATGGCCTGGCAGTTCCGGCTGGACTGTTCACATTGGGCACAGGATCAAGACTGATTTGCATATGGCTGGGTCCAAACTGGAATGGCATGGTGAGCAAAAAAACAATGGATTTAGGCCTAGATATCTGTACTGGGGTGAATGTATGACATTGTTCTGCATTCTGTCCATCAATTGCTCTTTTTGCATTTGTCACCCCGAGTGGGACAGGTATGCTCAGACATGAGTCCTGTGCTCTCCATGCCACTGGAATCAAACTATCCTGGCTGTTGAGGGATGAAAACTCGAAATCGGTCCTAGGATGCTTGTTTCCAGTCCAGGGAGGACCTGGCCTGACAGTTCGGGCTGGACTGTTCCCATTGGGTGCAGGATCAAGACTGATTTGCATATGTCTGGCTCCAAACTGGAATAGCATGGTGAGCAAAGAAGCAATGGATATAGGCCCAGATCTCTGTACTGGGGTGAATGTATGATATTGTTCTGCATTCTGTCCACCAGTTGTTCTTTTTGCTATATTATGATTAGGGCTCCCGGTTTTATGGTATTTATTTTTGGGCCATTTCCGTCTGTATTTATCCATATCTATTTTTTGGCCATTTCCGTCTGTATTTATCCATATTTATTTTGTGTTTGCATATAAATGAAGTTGTAAAACTGTACATTTCCATATCTATTTAACTGACAGATGCGCACTAATACTTTGATGTCTGTCGTGTTTTAGCTATTTAAGCTGCCAAATCTCACACAATACATACACTGGTAGATATTAGCACTATACTATAAATATATGTTAACATATTTCGTTATTTAAAGACATTTCATCCTGTTTTTTAATTTCCCATGCTGTCCATCTGCTCAGCCGGTGGCCTATAATTCATGAAAGTAAGCATGGCGAGTCACTTAAAAGAAGCACAATTTTCTGTATTTATCCACTTTTAAAGATACATGCAGTCAGAAAACACATTGTTTTCTGTCTGTATTTATCTGTAAAAATCCGTAAAAACGGAAAACCGTGAGCCTTAATTATGATTGAGCAGCTAGCTGGCTGACATGAATATGAAGGAGCCTTTCTGGGTTTCCCTGAGTCTAGATTCTCCTGAAGAGTCCATTTCTCTTCTGAGCCCTGCTTAACACATGTGTACAGGAGATGCCCTGTATTCATGTCCTCAATGTTTGAGACAAAAAATAATCATGGATTTCTGAACAATGAGAGTAAAAGCATTAAGGTAACATGTTATTCCTGCTTATATTTCACACGCTTCACATAAACCTGTATTCCCTATGAGTGTTTGCTTTTTCCTGAATTAAACCTCAAATAAACATGTTTATCCATTGTTTAAATTAAATAACGTTATAAGCTGTAACTGGTCAGTGAAATGCTAAACGTACTAAAAATTGGTATGTTTTGCTATTTCTAGCCACACCCCTGACTCCGCCCACTGATTCAATCTTCGGTTATTCCCACCCCCTGATTCTCCACCCACAGTTCCCCTACTTTTTTTTCCCCACTTCGACCACTGGAATGGCGTGAAAGATGGGCCGGTTCTGGGGGTAATGGGCAGGCCTGGGCACGGACCGGGTAGAGTGGCCGCAGTGGGCCAAGATAACGTGTCTGAACGGGGTGAGTGGGGTGGTGGTCCCAGTGCAGACACAATTGTGAATCAGGTGTGAGCCGTCTCAGCATTTCATCCTTACTTGGTTGCTTTTCTGACCGAATACTTTGCCCGGCAATCAGAATGATGCTACATAGTCAGAGCCTGTGTTAACTACTCCGTCCGTATGCTGGTGAGACACACGTCAGTCTTGAAATAACCTCTCCTGAGAAGTTATGAAGAACTTCTTCATAAACCTGCAGCAATTGCAAGACTGTCCGACCTGCCACCCCTTGAAACACAATCCTTCAAAATGAGTTTCTCCTCATCGAGCCCTCTCGCCTCAACCTCACCTGTACAATATTGGCCTGAATCCAATGGCGAACTGGATTGCTAACAGGCAGTCATTGGCAGGGTTTCATCCCGGACAAAAGACCTCATGTGCAGTTTCTACTGAATGATTTCTAAAAAAATCTGCACTTTTAGGTAAGATTTCTTTGGAGGCTTCGTTGATATATTCCCTTACAGGCCCCCCAAATCCTTGTTTACATTAGGAAGATGCCAGCATTGGAAAAACAGACGCTGATGTCTGCACCGAGTCGGTAAAAAAATGCACACTAACGTAGAAAAAGTGTTGTTCAGCCAATTAGTAGCCAGAAAACCAGACGCTAGCCATCCTAGCAATACTTTTGTGTGCCTAGTGGGAAACAACAATACAAAAACGCCGTAAGTGGAAAAAGTTACACTTACCTGAAAACAGCAATGGAGCAGCCAGGAATGAGCACAGTCCAGAGCAACAACACCAGCAACCCCACAACCAGCCAGAATGACCAGCCCCAGTCAGTCCCATGTGAAGAGAAAGAAAGGTCAAGTTCAATGAGGAGGAGAGAAGGATGGTGATCACGGAGGTGACCGAGCACCAACATCAGCTCTTTTTCAGCTCCACAGTGCCATTGGGGAGACAGATGAAAGAGGGGCATAAGGGGGGGTGGGGGGTGGGGGGGGGGGGCATAAGGCTTTGTAAACCTGTAAAACCATGTTACCCAGACCCACTAGGGGAAAATCCCACAGAGAAGGGGCACAGCCTGGTGGTAAAGGAACAGGCTTACTCAGTCCTCCAGGACGCAAGTGAAAATAGCCTATTAACAACAAGAAAGGCGTGTAAGCAAAGGCCTCTGAATACCCATAAGTCTCAGTGGAATAACTAAATACCCATATTCCTTTGCAGATATTTGCATACGAACGTCTGTTTTTAAAATCAGAAGCACTATTTTATTATTCATTGAGAATGTACAGCAAAACGTTAAGCTCGTGATTATTTTTTTATACATTTTTAAGGAATATAACATTTAAAAGTACCTGTCCTAACACTCAAATAGACTTAGATTAGTTGGACTGGTGTCCTGCAACGGTATTGTTTATCATCTGCCAACATACCACCTTATCTGAAATCACTTGCACTTTGTGTAGCAGTGAGGACAGATTCTGTAAGGTAATTTTTGAAGGATCTTCATTAGTTGTGGAGATCCAACAAGAAGTGCTGAAGAGAAGATCAGATACGTTGACATGAAAAGTGGGCTAGGGCTAGCGACTGAAAACAGTTGCTAACATTGCTATCTCCTATTACCAACTTTTGGAGATATTCGCGAATATCTCCAAAAGCTAACACCTGCCCTGAGCAGTTCTTAGCCATGTTATCCAATGGGAGGTGGATAACATGGCTAAGAGCATTAGCTCGGTAATGCATGAATATCTCTGACTTTTCAGCGATATTCATGCATTGCGGCGATTTTTATCGCATTTGCGATAAACCTTGGTAATACCAAGGTTTATTTGCGGTAAAAATCGCCGCAGCACAGCGGTAAATTTTTGTCTCTAACCAAGCAATAGCGATAATTATCGCTATTGCTTGGTAATATGCCCCTAGATTCTTCCGTACGGCGTCCGAGAAGTAGTAAACAAAATCTTGTATCGGATTTCTGAAACAGTGATGCAAATGAGACTTTACTCGTTCAGTTTAATTTAATAATTTGACGTAATCGGAGAACCTTTGTTAATTAGAGGTCAAAAACCATAGTTATAAAAAGAAACAAATTGAAAAATGATACAATTTTCTAAATAAAAAAAAAACCTTTTTGGGCATCAAGTGCTGTCTGGGGAAATGGATGTCAGAGATCAACGACTTCTCAAACTGATGTCAACTAAGTGTCAGCTGTGGCATCATGAGAAAACACAAATCAAGACTCATGGCATGGACCATACACACAGAGAGGCAATCTTACAAGCCAAATCTCAAACCCCTAGCACCTAATTGGAAATAACTCAGGCAATATGGTTCTTGGCTCATTCAAAAAGTACTGTGAAGCCACTTCACGGTTCTCCATGCAGTGTTGTAGATATGTTACCCATTCACGCCTCACTCATTGGGAAAGTTGCAGGCAACGGGTGTCCATGTGAGTTTACAATTGCTACACCTACTGAGTGTTGACGCTGACACATACATGAAAAGCTTGCTGCAAAAGCATGCCAAACCAAAAAACAATATTATTGATAACATGGTCTGACATTTTCACAATGTTGGGAATCGTGCAATTGTGCCAAATCCTTTTTTCATGCTGTTGCCATGTGTGGTACGTTGTGCAGCTCACACATAAATATACAAATGCCATTAATTGTGTATGTGCAAGAAGGTGTCCCTCCCTGCACATAAACAATATTTCCCTCAAAGAGACAGCCGTGCCTGACTGTCAGGATATATGCAGGCAACTCTTCAAAAACTATGCTTAAATAATATGAGGCAGATTTACGTTGCCTGACGCATCTCTGCAAATCGGCAGAGATGCGCCAGGAAAGATACGGCACGCAAGTTCATCCTTGCGCCACCTATGATGCGGCGCATTTACAATGCGGCGCACCATGGCGCAGGAATGAACAGATGCGTGTCGCATCTTGGGCGTAAAGTTGGCGCAGTGCTGAAGTTGTGTTGCGTGCGGCACGCAACTCCAGCACTTTTCCAACTTGCCCTATCTTTAACGTGGTGCGTCAAGCCTTACGCCTGCTTCAAGCAGGCGCAGGGTTTTGACGCATCAGCGTTGGGAAAGTGACTCAGTGAAATCTTGTAGATTTCACTGAGTCACTTTTCAGGGGCGTTCCTGCAACGGAACGCCCCCTCCTCCCCCTGCACTGGAACGCCTACATGAAACCTGACGCAGGTTTCATCTGGCGCAGGGCCTTACACCGTGACGCATCTCCATAGATGCGTCACGTTGTAAATGCCTCGTAGGAATGCGCCATGTTTACGCCGCCTTGCGTGACGCAACAGCGGCGTAAACGTGGCGCAAGGGGCTTGTAAATCTGCCTCTAAGGGGCAGATTTATGATAACTGGCGCATCCCCAGGGATGCGCCAGTTATTTTGCGCCGCTGCTCCGCCACCCATGGTGCGCGCATTTACAATGCGGCGCACCATGGGGCAAAAACGGCACAGATGCGTGACGCATCTGTGCCGTAAAGGTGGCGCATTGCTGGAGTTACGTCGCAAGCGCGAAGCAGCTCCAGCAAGACTCGGGGGTGCCCTATCTGTGCAATGCTGCGTCAAGCCTTACGCCTGCTTCAATCAGGCGCAGGGTTTTGACGCAGCATTGGCCTGAAAGTGACTGAGTGAAATCTTATAGATTTCACTCAACCACTTTTGCGAGGAGCACCTGCCCCGGAACGCCCACCCTGCGCCGGAACGCCCACAAGTGGCGCAGGGTTTTACAACGTGACGCATCTGCAAACGTGGCGCATTACCAACATAAATCTGCCCCTATGTGTTCAGTGTAGTCCACAGTGATCAGCGTGGTTATTAAATGCTCCTGTTGTCAGGAGTTCGATGTGCAGAACTGTATGGGATGTTCCTGGCTAGGCAGCAGCACAAAGTGCAGTACCTCAAGTTGTAACTAGATGTCTCTGCGGAGTCAGCTGAACAAGGGGCAGTAGAGTCAGCAGATTAAAATGCCTAAGGGGTGTATGTACAAGCCACTTGAGCCAGCTGGTCTGTCACACAAGTCCTTTTACCAGTAGAGTTAGGAACAGACATTATTGGCTGGTTTAAAATATAAGTATTGTTAAAACCTTGGGCCATATTACCAAGGTGAAGTATCGCCGCTTTTTCGGCGAATTGTGCCGAGAAAGCGGCGATACTTATAGCGCCCTATTAACAAGGTCATGCTAATGCCTGCCTCAAGCCCACTTTGCATGTCAGCGAGAAACATCGCTAATGACATGCAAAGTGGGCATTCCCACGTCCAACCACATGTAAAATGTGGTTGGAGGTGGTAACACCCTATTACCAAGGCAGGCGTTGGGAAAAGGAAACCTGCGATAAACTCGTTTATCGCAGGTCTCCCAACGCCTACTCTGATCAGGTGTTAGGCATTGATAACATGGGTGTGTGGATCATAAAGCTGAATCCACCCCCCCATATTATTAAGGCACACATTAGCGCGTGACAACAACGCTTGTTTTCACGCGTTAGTGTTCCCTATCGCCGGATTTAATATCGCCTACGTGTTGCGCGTTGATAATGACTCGCTAACACGGCGATAGGGAATGCGCGATGTGCGTTTTTTACGCACATTTGCTAAAATGGCCCCTTGCTTTACAAAATGTCCTTAATAATTTCTTGGGCCCGATTCACAGAATGAATTTAAGACTCAATCCTAAACTTACTACTATTTTGGTATTCACAGAAGTTAGGATTTTGTCCTAAGTTTGTCTTAAGACAGACTTAAGACAGACTTAAGACAAAATCCTAACTTCTGTGAATACCAAAAGTAGTAAGTTCATTCTGTGAACGCCAATAGTAGTACGTGCATTCTGTGAATACCAAAATAGTAGTAAGTTTACGATTGAGTCTTAAGTTCATTCTGTCAATCGGGCCCCTCGAGTTTAATTTTATACAATACTAGCAGCCCGTCCCAACGTTGTCCGGGTATGAATTGCTGCCGGCCAGTAGTATATTGTTTCGTAGGATTTCATTTTGATAGCATTTCTTATCTGTGACAGGCCTGTGAAACGCTCCGATTCACAGTGCACTGCTGATGCACTTAAGAGTGGGCGTTCAGGTGTGTGAACTCGAGTTTCCCTACTTTATTTTCCTTGCAATATTATATAGCGCGAACTCGACAACATGGCATGAGCACAATTTATATTACAGAAGAACACATTGATTTGTGGTAGGCACGGGGAGACAAAGCGATTTGCCTGGAATCACAGGATGTTGAGCTGATGCCGAGATTCGAACGTAGCTCCCCATCTCTAAAGTTCGCAATTCTAGAACTTGTGGTGGGAGGTGTGTCTAAAAGTGTATGTCGGTGCTGGGCATCAATGAGAGAGACCTGTGCATTTTTCCAATTGGTGGTGAAAAAATATGAGTATGTTGCTGGAGATGTGGGCCGCCGTGCCACCAATGTACTTACGGGGGAGGGTAAACACCCATTATTCCGCAAATTTCTTTCCGCATACCATCACTCTGCATACTTTCATTATGAAAGTACCATGACTCTGCAATGCCATTATAACGCATGGCATTACATTTTATATGCTTTTACCACGCATACATTTACAACGAAATTCGTTGTAAATGTATGAATGGTAAAAGCATGTTTTTTAAAAATGTTTGGATAAGGCAAGTATGGGTATAGGGGTATATGTTTTGGGGTACTGAGGTATATGTTTTGTGGTGTTTGGGTATTTTAATGGTTCAGATATAGTTTTGGGTTATGGGGTAAAGGGGTATTTTTAGGGTTCAGGGGTAGGTTTGGGTATTGGGGTATAGGGGTATTTTTAGGGTTCAGGGGTAGGTTTGGGTTTTGGGGTACAGGGGTATTTTAAGGGTTCAGGGCTAGGTTTGGGTTTTGGGGTACAGGGGTATTTTTAGGGTTCAGGGCTAGGTTTGGATTTTGGGATACAAGGGTATTTTAGGGTTCTGGGCTAGGTTTGGGTTTTGGGGTACAGGGGTATTTTTAGGGTTCAGGGGTAGGTTTGGGTTTTGGGGTACAGGGGTATTTTAAGGGTTATGGGCTAGGTTTGGGTTTTGGGGTACAGGGGTATTTTAGGGCTCAGGGATAGGTTTGGGTTTTGGGGTACAGGGGTATTTTTAGGGTTATGGGGTATGTTTGGGTTTTGAGGTACAGGGGTATTTATAGGGTTCAGGGCTAGGTTTTGGTTTTGGGGTACAGGGGTATTTTTAGGGTTTAGGGATAGGTTTGGGTTTTGGGGTACAGGGTAGATTTATAGGGTTAAGATGGGTTAGTGTTTAAGGGTGTTGGGGTATTTTATAGAGTAAGGGTGGGTTATGATTATGGGGTGCAGGGGTATTTAAAGTAGGGGTGGGCGGTATTGGCTCGAACTTGGTACAATAAATCCGCAATATTTCGTTCCGTCAGATTTCCAATTATTAAAACAGAAACCTCATATATTCAAGGTAAAATAACAAGTATTTCTACATGCTAAAATGCATATAGTCATTTCACAAAAGTGAAATTAGCTTCGAGCAAGCAGTGAGAGAGGTGATGATTTTGAGATCAAGCCCCTGCAAACCATTAGGGGACGAGATTAGCAGTGGGAAGTGAATATTATAGTATCCAAATAATTCTACAAAGAGCTGCAGTTCACCTCGTTCTCCCCAGTTGTCCCCAAGAGGCAAATGCAATAGCATTTAAAATATTACACATCAGGCTGCAGTTCACCTCATGTCCCTAGATGTCCCTGATGATGCAAATGCAATAGCATTTAAAATATTATACATCAAGCTGCAGTTCACCTCGTCGTCCCAAGATGTCCCTGATGAGTAAAATTCAAAAACATTGCAACCCTTTCATGAATGCTAAAAATTATGCTAAGCTTATCCCATTATGATTTGCAGGGCCTTTTAGTTGTATTTTTGCCCATAACGGTGCTTGGGGTGGTTCTAAGAGAATGGGACCTCCACTGAATTACTATTTAAAGGGAGCAGGAATGTATAGAACCTGGGAAGAAAAAACAACACTCGTGACGGAATGCCCCCAGCAATTGTCACAGCCCCAGCACACACCAACAGCACAATGCAGACACGCCCACAAGGGACTACTTTGCTGGCACGGTTCTTTTACATTTTAAATGTATATGGTGGGCGTCTGCATAGCATATGACCTTCTGCTGCAACTGCCCTTTCCAACGCTGTATTGGGTGTTGTGATTGGTGCTGTGGTTCCCGAGTTTACCTGGCCAAAAGGTGCAAGTTCTCTCTTTATAATAGTAGTATAGACTAGCAGCCCGTCCCGACGTTGTCCGGGTATGAATTGCTGTCGGCCAGTAGTATATTGTTTTGTAGGATTTCGTTTTGATAGCATTTCTTATCTGTGACAGGCCTGTGAAACGCTCCGATTCACAGTGCACTGCTGATGCACTTAAGAGTGCGCGTTCAGTAGTGTGTGAACTCGAGTTGCCCTACTTTATTTTTCCTTGCAATATTATATAGCGCGAACTCGACAACATGGCATGAGCACAATTTACATTACAGAAAAACACATTCATTTGTGGTAGGCACGGGGAGACAAAGCGATTTGCTTGGAATCACAGGATGTTGAACTGATGGAGTGGAGTGGAGTGGAGTGGAGAAGTGTGGCTCAGGGGTTAGAGGCGGCAGACCCGGATGCTGAGATCGGCCCTGGCCCAGGGTTCAATTCCCCGCCCCGACAGGGGTTGGGCTCAATAATTCCACGGACTCGATAATTCTCGCTCCGGTGCCTACTCGACTCACGGGTTCACACTCTGCGACTCTGGGCAATAGCTTGCTTAATCTCCACAACGGCCCCTCGCGGCGGGATGCCTGGCTTTCACCTTGTGGATACCCTGCCGGGGTGTCTCACAGGGGAATACCAGGACGGGTTCCCTAAGCAAGCGCATAGATGCCTGCGATGTGGGCGATTTGCGCTACATAAATACATGTACATTTACATTTACATTTACTGATGCCGAGATTCGAACATAGCTCCCCAGCTCTAAAGTTCGCAATTCTAGAACTTGTGGTGGGAGGTGTGTCTAAAAGTGTATGTCGGTGCTGGCCATCAATGAGAGAGACCTGTGCATTTTTCAAATGGGTGGTGAAAAGTATGTTGCTGGAGATGTGGGTCGTCGTGCCACCAATGTACTTACCGGGGTAAGGTAAACACCCATTATTCCGCAACTTTCTTTCCGCTTACCATCACTCCTCATACTTTCATTACGAAAGTACCATGACTCCGCAATACCATTATAACGCATGGTATTATATTTTACTAGCAGCCTGTCCCGACGTTGTCCGGGTATGAATTGCTGCTGGCCAGTAGTATATTGTTTTGTAGAATTTCGTTTGATAGCATTTCTTATCTGTGACAGGCCTGTGAAACGCTCCGATTCACAGTGCACTGCTGATGCACTTTAGAGTGCGCATTCAGTAGGGTGTAAACTCGAGGTTCCCTACTTTATTTTTCCTTGCAATATTATATAGCGCGAACTCGATAACATGGCATGAGCACAATTTACATTAGAGAAGAACACATTCATTTGTGGTAGGCACGGGGAGAGAAAGCGATTTGCCTGGAATCACAGGATGTTTGGCTAATGCCGAGATTCGAACGTCGTTCCCCAGCTCTAAAGTTCACAATTCTAGAACTTGTGGCGGGAGGTGTGTCTAAAAGTGTATGTCGGTGCTGGCCATCAATGAGACAGACCTGCGCATTTTTCAAATGGGTGGTGAAAAGTATGTTGCTGGAGATGTGGGCCGCTGCGCCACCAATGTACTTACCAGGGGAGGGTAAACACCCATAATTCCGCTACTTTCTTTCCGCATACCATCACTCCGCATACTTTCATTACGAAAGTACCATGACTCCGCAATGCCATTATAACGCATGGCATTACATTTTATATGCTTTTACCACACATACATTTCCAACGAAATTCGTTGTAAATGCATGAATGGTAAAAGCATGTTTTTTAAATTGTTTAGGTAAGGTAAGTATGGGTATAGGGGTATATGTTTTGGGGTACTGAGGTATATGTTTTGGGGTGTTTGGGTATTTTAAGGGTTCAGATATAGTTTTGGGTTATGGGGTACAGGGGTAGTTTTAGGGTTTAGGGATAGGTATGGGTTTTGGGGTACAGGGGTATTTTTAGGGTTCAGGGCTAGGTTTGGGTTTTGGGGTATAGGGGTATTTTTAGGGTTCAGGGGTAGGTTTGGGTTTTGGGGTACAGGGGTATTTTAAGGGTTCAGGGCTAGGTTTGGGTTTTGGGGTACAGGGGTATTTTTAGGGTTCAGGGCTAGGTTTGGGTTTGGGGTACAGGGGTATTTTAGGGTTCAGGGGTAGGTTTGGGTTTTGGGGTACAGGGGTATTGTAAGGGTTCAGGGCTAGGTTTGGGTTTTGAGGTTCAGGGTTAATTTTAGTGTTCAGGGCTAGGTTTGGGGGTACAGGGGTATTTTTAGGGTTCAGGGGTAGGTTTGGGTTTTGAGGTACAGGGGTATTTATAGGGTTCAGGGCTAGGTTTGGGTTTTGGGGTAAAGGGGTATTTTTAAGGTTTAGGGATAGGTTTGGGTTTTGGGGTACAGGGTATATTTATAGGGTTAAGATGGGTTAGTGTTTAAGGGTGTTGGGGTATTTTAAGGAGTAAGGGTGGGTTATGATTAAGGGGTTGCAGGGGTATTTAAAGGGAGCAGGGTGGGATTAGCACACGATATGAGACATGGCATGAAGGGCGGAACGTACCACACGCCCCCAGCGTTTGTCACGCCCCCAGCACACGCCCAGGGCACAACGCAGACACGCCCACAAGGGACTACTTTGCTGGCACGGTTCTTTTACCTTTTAAATGTATATGGTGGGCGTCTGCATAACCTATGTCCTTCTGCTGCAACTGCCCTTTCCAACGCTGTATTGGGTGTTGTGATTGGTGCTGTGGTTCCTGAGATTAACCGCCTCAAAGGTTTGGGCTCTCTCTTTATTATATTAGTACTAGCAGCCCGTCCCGACGTTGTCCGGGTATGAATTGCTGCCGGCCAGTAGTATATTGTTTTGTAGGATTTCGTTTAGATAGCATTTTTTATCTGTGACAGGACTGAGAAACGCTCCGATTCACAGTGCACTGCTGATGCACTTTGGAGTGCACATTCAGTAGTGTGTGAACTTGAGTTTCCCTACTTTATTTTTTCTTGCAATATTATATTGAGCAAACTCGACAACATGGCATGAGCACAATTTACATTACAGAAGAACAACACAATAATTTGTGGTAGGCACGGGGAGACAAAGCAATTTGCCTGGAATCACAGGATGTTGACCTGATGCCGAGATTCGAACGTAGCTCCCCAGCTCTAAAGTTCGCAATTCTAGAACTTGTTGTGGGAGGTGTGTCTAAAAGTGTATGTCGGTGCTGGCCATCAATGAGAGGTATTTACAACAAGGGGTGGTGAGGGACAGAGTCTTTGAATTAAACAGAATACTCTCACCCAGTCAAGAGATCAGGACTAGATCCAACACCGTTTTTTAGCTCACTGCACCATCCCAGTTTCAGAACCTGGCTGTATGCAAATTAGTCTGTTCCTGTCCCAGTGCATGATGGGAACAGGGCAAACCAAACTACAAAAGCCAATTCTTACACTGGGAAGGAAACAAGCTACCGGGGACCGGTTTCTGGCATTTCAGCCTCTTCGGCCCGGCTTGCTTGAATCCTGATGGTGCAATGAGCAAGGGACTCACATCTGAGTATACCCTTCCACGCTTAGGGTGGACAAAAATATTTACAACAAGGGGTGGTGAGGGACAGAGTCTCTGAATTAAACAGAATACTCTCACCCAGTCAAGAGATCAGGGCTAGATCCAACACCGTTTTTTAGCTCACTGCACCATCCCAGTTTCAGAACCTGGCTGTATGCAAATTAGTCTGTTCCTGTCCCCGGTAGCTTGTCTCCTTTCTGGTGAAGAATTGGCTTTGTAGTTTAGTCTGCCCTGTTCCCATGATGCACTGGGCCAGGGACAGACTGATTTGCATATAGCCAGGTTCTGAGCTGGGATGGGGCAGTGAGATAAATAACGGTGATGGATCAAGCCCTGATCTTTGGACTGGGTAAGAGTGGTCTGTTTAACTCAGACACTCTGTTCATCACCACCCCCTTTTTGTAAATCGTTTTTGGCCACTATAGGTGTGGCAGGGTATACTCAGACATGAGTCCCTTTCTCACTGCTCCAACAGGATTCAAGCAAGCCGGGCCGAAGAAGGCTGAAATGCCAGAAACCGGTCCCCGGTAGCTTGTCTCCTTTCTGGTGAAGAATTGGCTTTGTAGTTTAGTCTGCTCTGTTCCCATGATGCACTGGGCCAGGGACAGACTGATTTGCATATAGCCAGGTTCTGAGCTGGGATGGGGCAGTGAGATAAATAACGGTGATGGATCAAGCCCTGATCTTTGGACTGGGTAAGAGTGGTCTGTTTAACTCCGACACTCTGTTCATCACCACCCCCTTTTTGTAAATCATCAATGAGAGGGACCTGTTCATTTTTCAAATCGGTGGTGGAAAAATATGAGTATGTTGCTGGAGATGTGGGCCGCCATGCCACCAATGTACTTACCGGGGAGGGTAAACACCCATTTTTCCGCAACTTTCTTTCCGCAGACCATCACTCCGCATACTTTCATTATGAAAGTACTATGACTCCGCAATGCCATTATAACGTACGGCATTACATTTTATATGCTTTTACCACGCATACATTTACAACGAAGTTCGTTGTAAATGCATGAATGGTAAAAGCATGTTTTTTTAAATTGTTTGGATAAGGTAAGTATGGGTATAGGGGTATATGTTTTGGGGTACTGAGGTATATGTTTTGGGGTGTTTGGGTATTTTAAGGGTTCAGATATAGTTTTGGTTTATGGGGTACAGGGGTAGTTTTAGCGTTTAGGGATAGGTATGGGTTTTGGGGAACAGGCGTATTTTTAGGGTTCAGGGCTAGGTTTGGGTTTTGGGGTATAGGGGTATTTTTAGGGTTCAGGGGTTGTTTTGGATTTTGGGGTACAGGGGTATTTTAAGGGTTCAGGGCTAGGTTTGGGTTTTGGGTTACAGGGGTATTTTTAGGGTTCATGGCTAGGTTTGGGTTTTGGGGTACAGGGGTATTTTAGGGTTCAGGGGTAGGTTTGGTTTTGGGGTACAGGGTTACTTTTTATGGTTCAGGGCTAGGTTTGAGTTTTGGGGTGCAGGGGTATTTTTAGGGTTCAGCGGTAGGTTTGGGTTTTGGGGTACAGGGGTATTTTAAGGGTTCAGGGCTAGGTTTGGGTTTTGGGGTACAGGGGTATTTTAGGGTTCAGGGGTAGGTTTGGTTTTTGGGGTACGGGGATAATTTTAGGATTTAGGTATAGGTTTGGGTTTTGAGGTACAGGGTATATTTATAGGGTTAAGATGGGTTAGTGTTTAAGGGAGTTGGTGTATTTTAAGGAGTAAGGGTGGGTTTTGATTATGGGGTGCAGGGATATTTAAAGGGAGCAGGATGGACACCCGGAGCTGCAATGTACTGAATCTGGGAAGAAAAAACAATGAAATATTTGACACAACGCGCGACCCGCACACACCCACCCCCCCAGCACACGATACGAGACATGGCATGAAGGGCAGAATGTAAAAACAACAGTTGATGGACAGAATGCAAAACAATGTCATACATTCACCCCAATACAAAGATCTGGGCAAAAATCTATATTTCTTTTGGGACTCCACATCACCCCAGTTCAGACATGGCCATATGCAAATCAGCCTTAACCCTGTGCCTCATGGGAACATTCCAGACCGAACTGCCAAACCATGTCTTTCCTGGACCAAACTCAAGCATCCTAGGACCATCTTCTTCAGCCAGGATAGCTTGACTCCAGTGGTGTGGAGAGCATAGGACTTACGTCTGAGCATACCCATCCCACTCGGGGTGACAAATGCAAAAACAACAGTTGATGGACAGAATGCAGAACAATGTCATACATTCACCCCAGTACAGAGATCTGGGCCTAAATACATCGTTTTTTTGCACTCCACACCACCCCAATTCAGACTCGGCCATATGCAAATCAGCCTTGACCCTGTGCCTCATGGGAATAGTCCAGCCCGAAGGGCGGAACGTACAACACGCCCCCAGCATTTGTCACGCCCCCCCAGCACAAGCCCACAGCACAACGCAGACACGCCCACAAGGGACTACTTTTCTGGCATGGTTCTTTTACTTTTTAAATGTATATGGTGGGCGTCTACATAGCCTATGTCCTTCTGCTGCAACTGCCCTTTCCAATGCTGTATTGGGTGTTGTAATTGGTGCTGTGGTTCCTGAGATTACCCGCCTCAAAAGTTTGGGCTCTCTCTTTATTATATTAGTATGGATATGCTTTTACCACGCATAAATTTACAACAAAATTCGTTGTAAATGCATGAACGGTAAAAGCATGTTTTTTTTTAATGTTTGGATAAGGAAAGTATGGGTATAGGGGTATATGTTTTGGGGTACTGAGGTATATGTTTTGGAGTGTTTGGGTATTTTAAGGGTTCAGATATAGTTTTGGGTTATGGGGTACAGGGGTAGTTTTAGGGTTTAGGGATAGGTATGGGTTTTGGGGTACAGGGGTATTTTTAGGGTTCAGGGCTAGGTTTGGGTTTTGGGGTATAGGGGTATTTTTAGGGTTCAGGGGTAGTTTTGGGTTTTGGGGTACAGGGGTAATTTAAGGGTTCAGGGCTAGGTTTGGGTTTTGGGGTACAGGGGTATTTTTAGGGTTCAGGGCTAGGTTTGGGTTTTGGGGTACAGTGGTATTTTAGGGTTCAGGGGTAGGTTTGGGTTTTGGGGTACAGGGTTACTTTTTATGGTTCAGGGCTAGGTTTGGGTTTTGGAGTACAGGGGTATTTTAGGGTTCAGGGGTAGGTTTGGTTTTTGGGGTACAGGGATATTTTTAGGATTTAGGTATAGGTTTGGGTTTTGAGGTTCAGGGTATATTTATAGGGTTAAGATGGGTTAGTGTTTAAGGGAGTTGGTGTATTTTAAGGAGTAAGGTTGGGTTTTGATTATGGGGTGCAGGGATATCTAAAGGGAGCAGGGTGGACACCCGGAGCTGGAATGTACAGAATCTGGGAAAAAAAAACAATGAAATATTTGACACAACGCGCGACCCGCACACACCCACACCCCCAGCACACGATATGAAACATGGCATGAAGGGCAGAATGTAAAAACAACAGTTGATGGACAGAATGCAGAACAATGTCATACATTCACCCCAATACAGAGATCTGGGCCAAAATCTATCCTTTTTTTGGCACTCCACAACAACCCAGTTCAGACATGGCCATATGCAAATCAGCCTTAACCCTGTGCCTCATATGAACATTCCAGGCCGAACTGCCAAGCCATGTCTTTCCTGGACCGGACTCAAGCATCCTAGGACAAACTTCTGGCTATCAGCCGTCTTCAGCCAGGATAGCTTGACTCCAGTGGTGTGGAGAGCATAGGACTCACGTCTGAGCATACCCATCCCACTCGGGGTGACAAATGCAAAAACAACAGTTGATGGACAGAATGCAGAACAATGTCATACATTCACCCCAGTACAGAGATCTGGGCCTAAATCCATCGTTTTTTTGCACTCCACACCACCCCAGTTCAGACATGGCAATATGCAAATCAGCCTTGACCCTCTGCCTCATGGGAACAGTCCAGCCCGAAGGGCGGAACGTACCACACGCCCCCAGCATTTGTCACGCCCCCCCAGCACAAGCCCACAGCACAACGCAGACACGCCCACAAGGGACTCCTTTGCTGGCACGGTTCTTTTACTTTTTAAATGTGTATGGTGGGCGTCTGCATAGCCTATGTCCTTCTGCTACAACTGCCCTTTCCAACGCTGTATTGGGTGTTGTGATTGGTGCTGTGGTTCCTGAGATTACCCGCCTCAAAGATTAGGGCTCCCTCTTTATTATATTAGTATGGATTATGCACACGCATTGTATGTGTTAGTTCTGACAATATAAATGTATGCTACTCTGATTCCCCCCTCTGATGGCTATAATAACCATCACACCACACACAAATGAACCTTCAAGCACACCTCATTACTCTGCTTAGTCCAACACTCTGGGACATATTATCAACAACTAGCGATATTTATCGCTAAAAAAGCTTAGCGACATTTTTTCTATCGCCCTGCATCGCCGGATTTTACCGCAGAGATAACATGCTATTAGCAACGTTTATCTCAAATGCGATGAAAAATCTGGCGATAGCGGCGAAATGCATGAATATCGCTGGAAATCCAGAGAAATTCAGGCATTATCGCTAATATGGTCTTAACCTGAATATCCACCTCCCATTGGTTATACAGGTTAAGAAGTGGTCTGAGTAGGCGTTAGGTTTTGGCGATATTCGCGCTTTGCGCAATTTTTTTTATCGCTACGCCTGCGTTGATAATAGGCGATTGCGATGTTAGCGACTGCTTTCAGTCGCTAACAGGTTGGGTACGCCCACTTTGCATGTCATTAGCGATAAATATCGCTGACATGCAAAGAGGGCCCCAAACCGCTCGCTATCACCTAAAAGCTGTCGCTAACTGATGTTAGCGACAGCTTGCTAATAGGGCGATGAAATTATCGCCACTTTGCGGCCGAAAACAGTCGTAAAAGCGGCGATAATCATAATAGGCAGTTATACAGTCCCTACAAATCCACTACCAATACTTTCAAGCCATGTCCAATGGCAGAAATTCCATTACCTGAGGTTTCAAGAACACTTTCTGTTTTTAAATCTTCTAATTCAGGCTTAAACGAAGAAATGTTCTTCGCAAATTCCTCTATTAGCTCTTATTGGGTATGTAAGTACAGCAGTGCTGCACATTCAGCATTGCTGCACTTTCAGCATCTTACAGACTCCTCATTTCTTTGCTAGCAATATATTTAAAGCTAGATTATCTTGCAAAACCATAGACCAAATAGCTACGAATTAAGGGCCTCATTTCCAAAATGTTGACGCACTGCAGCGTAGCAAGTCTTCCTGCTGCGCTGCCGTGCATCAAAATTAGAGGGCAGGAATGCGCAGGATCTACAAGATACGGCGCATTCCTGTCCTTCTCCCCTGCGTCAACGCACAAGTAGTAGCCATGCTCCAACGCAGACACCATTGTGTCATAGTGCAAGGGTGCCTGTATTGCGGGGATGATTGTTTCTTCCTGAAAAAAAACAATAATTGATGGCATCAGGAAAAAATAAGGAGAAATAAAAGCATTTCCCCTCATGTCACCACTCCTATGCCTTCCCTGGGGAGGTGTCATATTCTGACGCATTCCCAGCTTTACAAAACATTGTAAATCTGGGAATGTCTCAGGTTCCATGGACGTTGCCTGGTAAAGAAGTCCCTAACTGTCTCCATTTCTATGCCTCATGTATAAGGGTTCAATCTCTTATTCTGAAAGAATAAGATTATAAATCGATAAATAATGCTCAAATCTTTCTGTCTATAAGCTAAGCAATATACCACAGGTGATTCCATATTAAATTGGACTTTGGTGGTAAGTTACATCCTCCGCAGGCGAAGAAGGTAAATGTGCACAGATATAGCAATCTTTGGCATCTATGGCGTGTGTGTATTCTTGCATTAATCTAGCAGGGGTGTAACCGAGGCTCCCGCAGCCCACAGCAGAGTGGGTGGCCCAGCAGCATGTCTGCTTGTAAATGTGTGTTTACTGCATTTCAAAACTGGGCTTCCCTGTGCGGTGTGCTGGGGTTGCCAGATTTCTGCCTGAAGACAAACAAAATCACAACCTGATGGTTTATCTTTCAGGCAGAGCCTGTGTGTGTGGCAGAAACCCTCATTAGAGAGTGGAAGCCCTTGCCCCCCTTCCGACCCCCTGAGATTATTACAAAGCAGGAAGCAAGAGGCGCACAGAACTGGTCAGGAAAGTGCTGACAACAGTACATTGTGGTGAGAAAGTCATCCTTTTGGCCATGATGACCCCCATTTTTTTATTGCTACTGGTTGTAACTGACTCTGATTGTCCTTTGGGCTCTGCTTATCAGGCCCAGGGCCAGTGCTCAAGGGTAGCAGTGGTTAGGTATACTTTCAATTATATGCAAATTCAACTTAGGAATTAAAGGTACTTCCAAAGTGGTAACTTACCTTATTTTAACATATACGTCAGCACTACCAGCAGCTCCTCATGCCCATTAATAAAACAGAAACCTCACATGCCCTTGCCATAAGATACAAATAACTCCATCTTTACATGAAGAAATGTATAGAATCATACCACAAACATGAAAATATAGCACACAGTGAGAGATGTGATGATTTGTATGTCCTCCCTAACCTAGGTAGAGAACCAAGCAGATGCCTTGACACAAAGATCACATCATGCTGAACAATTTGGTGGTGGTCCAATCCTCCTAGGACCACCCCAAGCACAGTTTTGGGCAACAATACAATCCCAACAAAAGGCCCTGCAAAGCATTATGGGGAGATATTCTAGAGAGCAGTGAATATTATAGTATCCAATATCAAAACATTCCTCAAAGGGCAGGCTCTCAGGCTCAGCTGAGAGCAAATACTATAATATTCAGTGCACTCTAGAATCCTAATACTGCTTTGCTGGGCCTTTGGTTGGCATTGTATTGTTGTCCATAACTTTGCTTGGGGTGGTCTTCGGAGGATGGGACCACCACAATCATTGAGCATGAGATGCTCTTTGTACTCAAGGCATCTGCTTGGTGCTCCCACTAGGTTAGGGGGGACCCCAAAATCATCACCTCTCTTATTGACTGATATTTGTCAAAGCTCACTTTTGTGAATTAGTTATATGCTTTTTAGCATGTAAAAGTAAAGTTGTTTTAACAAAGAATGGCGAGTGCAACAGCTTACACCAGAACATTTGCATGAATTCCATGTTATGCATTTAACAAAAAAAATCTAGTGTTTCCAATGGAATGTTGAATTAATACCACAGAAATCTCACATATCTTTAATAAATTTTCAATTAACTATCTTTACATGCTAAAATGCATATAATCATCTCACAAAAACACAAATTGGAATCCCAAAGAAAAGACATCGCTTCAAAAGGGAAAGAGGACAACCAGAGCACCAGTCCATTGCTAACCACCACAGTATAAGATGCCGGAAAGAGCAATAAGTTTAAAGTTAACAATCGTAGAATACAAATATCTAAATTGGGGAAATTGTTCATGAGGTCTGCAATAGCAGCACCACCAGGTGGTCAGAACAACAACAAATACTACTAACACCAGAGTATAAGTCCAAGGGACGGAATGACATCCTAAACAGGGGCAACATACTTAAATTGCTTGCAATTATTCCTGGGCAAAAACATTTAAATTCAGCCCATCTACTGTCTGTGGAATTTTGCCAGGACGGAAATGGCAACCTTAACAAACAAAACCTTTACAACCTGGCAAACGGCAGAGGCCACCCAGCTCATCATGACGTTTAGACAACAATTCGGTACATGGGGAATAAGGCTTTCGAAACCTGCAAAACCACGTTACCCAGACCAACTAGGGGAAAACCCCCCAGAGAAGGGAAACTCAGGGCACGAACTGGTGATAAAGCATTTTCATGTTTCGACTGCAATCAATATTAAATCAGAGCAAATAGCTCCCTAAGGAACAAATGTGCAACCAATAAAACTGTCTCTACCAGCCAAAGAGGAACCTGTACTATTAGTCAACACCTATGTACATCCATCTCCGAAAGAGAAGAAAGCACACACTGCTTTACTAACAACCATAATCAATGATGTACAAAACATCAATCCCTTCTGGAAAATCATTATAACAAGAGATTTCAATTAAAATATAGTCTACACACCAAAAGAGGATGAGAAATTAGCAGCAGATAACAAATCCTGGGATGTACAACCCCAATATCAGCTCAAGTCGGTTCGTCCCGACCTAGTAGGACAACAACTGATGATGATGCTATATAGCTAACCATGTAGCCAGTGTTAACCACGTTCACATTAGCACTGCACTTTTCACTAAGCACACCAAGCTCACATAGGGTTTTAGTTCAACCCACCTCATCTATACCAAAACGTCCCTGTGCTCCTTCCTCAAAGCGAGGGGGTTGTAGCCCGCGTAGAGACTAGGTCTGTCACGCGAGGAGGCACCACTATGATGAAGCATGACACCTTTGGTGTCTGAGGGGAACCGTCCTTAAAGGGATTCCCCCTCCAGTACATTGCTGAGTAGACCTTGTTGCATTCTTCACTGCTCTATTTTGGACCCGTGGTCTTGTTTCTGTGTTTTGCTGAGACACGTCAGTGCTGCTGTCACACTCCCTTCAAGGAGGGGCCAGTAGGGAAGACAGGGGGCTACTGGGCATCTATCGTAGGAGTTGAGGTTGTTTGCCTCTGATATCCTGGGGCCTGTTCTACTATGGCTTTGCAGAATGAGTTAAGTACTCCTTTTAGAATTGACTCTCAGGCTAGCAAGGGTGAGCAGTTTCAGGCCGCTGTTGGATGTTGAGGCTCAGCACACTCAGCAATTAACCAACAGACACTGTAACTTGAAGGTCTAAACCAGTGCTTGTGTGTGATAAAAGAAAACTATTTCACCACAATTGCCACTATTATGTCTGCTGAACACTTTTCAGAATGGGTGCCTCCAATGTGCGAGTGCCTGCACATTTAAATTCAAAAACAAAACTCCTGATGGAGCAAAAGAAGCACTCAACGGGTTTCAGAAATACCAATTTATTGCCAGACAGACGCTTTTCGGCAGGGGTTTGCCTTTTTCAATGCTGATGACCTTGCATATTACACCCGCAAATATGCGATTTCGCAAATAGCGATTTTTGCATTTGGGATGATGAATCCCAAATGCAAAAATTGCCCTCGCAAAATCTGGCCCTTTGCGAGCCGATTTTTCGTTCATGAATCTGGCTGTATATTTCTATAAATCAGAATTTGAGAAGTCCAACCTCAAATCTTGACTTTTTGCCGTAATAGTTGTACCGAACGCTGGAAGTTCTGTAAATGTTCATGTAGGCCAGTGCAATAGTGATTTTTACCAGACCATTGGCCTAAATAGAAGTGGACTTACATGTGGAAGAGTCAATACTGCTGTAATCAGGTCAGTGCTAATGAGTGTTGGGGTGAGCTTCACATATGTGATCTATCTATACTACTATTATAAAGAGAGAACTGTGTCCTTTGAGCCAGGTAAACTCGAAAAGTACACCACCAATCGCAACACCCAATACAGCGTTGGAAAGGGCAGTTGCAGCAGAAGGACATAGGCTAGGCAGACGCCACCATATACATTTAAAAAGTAAAAGAACCGTGCCAGCAAAGTAGTCCCTTGTGGGCGTGTCTGTGTTGTGCTGTGGGCTTGTGCTGGGGGGTGTGACAAATGCTGGGGGCGTGTGGTACGTTCCGCCCTTCGGGCTGAACTGTTCCCATGAGGCACAGGGTCAAGGTTGATTTGCATAAGGCCATGTCTGAACTAGGGTGGTGTGGAGTGCAAAAAAACGATGGATTTAGGCCCAGATCTCTGTACTGGGGTGAATGTATGACATTGTTCTGCATTCTGTCCATCAACTGTTGTTTTTGCATTTGTCACCCCGAGTGGGATGGGTATGCTGAGACGTGACTCCCATGCTCTCCAGACCACTGGAGTCAAGCTATCCTGGCTGAGGACGGCTGATAGCCATAAATTGGTGAACTAAATGGCTTGGCAGTTCGATCTGGAATATTTCCACGAGGCACAGGGTCAAGGCAGACTTGTTCATGGC